>NC_092753.1:42111172-44901690 GCF_047496795.1 Chiloscyllium punctatum | reverse complement strand
TTCTAAAAATAAGAAACAGGAAAATAAAAAAAACACATCTGTCGGCTGGTACATGGAATTCCTTTACTGTTTTAGTTAAGATTAACGTTACTATTAATACAATCAAATACTTTCTGCAAGTGTCTCAATGGCATTGCAACTGCATTCCTGAGATTAGGATTAATACATTTAACAGTATAATTCAAATTTACAAATATTTCTCTCTAGCTGTTTCTTAGCCTCAACTAGCATTGTGTCAATAAATCAGAAAAATATGATGCTGTCTATCCACTGCAAAAATATTAACAATGGATATTTGATGAATGAGATGTTGACAGGTGGCATGTATCATTTGTTATGACACAAAACTAATATGCTTTGTTTTAACGTTGGCCCAAATCATGAAGTCTCAGGATTGTCAGAAATGATATGCTTGTTGGGAAATGTGCATCATGGCACTGCAGAAGTCCTGATGCATGATATAGTTGTAATTACTCAGGAAGCTTAAACTTCCATTGGGCTGATTCCCTGCTGGGAGTCCCTTCTGAAAATGTCTTCAGCCCTGAGCTTAGGGCAGAGAATTGTGCTAGATACAGAGAACTTAGCTGGGAAATATTAGAAAGTTTGATACTACATTTAACTCAGTGGATCGCCAGAGTAATTTAACTGACAGCCATCACTTCCAAAACCTGATCATCCACTAACCTGAGTACCCATCCACCCACCTCTGCAATTTGTCTACTCACTGAAACATTTGGACCTTTTAAAAAATCCTGTATACAGCAGCAACTGACACAAAAATACATGTGTTCTCACTGCTCGGCCTTCTCCTTGCATTATGATGTCCTTTTGATCCATCCATGCTTCAGCTGGAAGCAGACTGTACAGCTGATGCTGGCTGGAATATTTGGGCCACTGTTGGCTTCCTTTTTAACCCAGCAATACCTGGGTAAGTACTGAGCCATATAATGGAACAGAGTTAATAGAAGTGGCAAAACTTAGTTAATTTATCAACCACTTTTTAAAAATCCATTGACACTCATTTTTTTCCGACATAGATGACTCCTTTTTCCTGTCATACTTCATAAAATTGCATTACAAAATCACAACATACTACATCAAAATTCTGTAATACGTCAAGTACGACTTCAGGTTGAAATTTTAGGATCAAGTTGACTGGGTTTGACCCAGCCCAACAAACCCAAACTTGAAATACTGAACATGTAATCAAATTCAATATTACAGGTAAAATAAAAGTTGGCTATTACCCAACAGCTTGTCATTTTCAGTTTACTACAAAATGAAGTGTTCTTCTATTTGTCAGTAAACAGCATCAACCAAGCCGAAGGCAATCAAATTGCCTCAGCTCTTTTCAACTAACAACTGCTGCTGCAAAAGTCTCGAAGGATTACCATTGACACTTCTGATGAATAACATAAAAATGGCAAATATCACATGCAGTTACACAGTTTTTCTATATCATTAGCAAGTATTGAACATGAAAGGTTTGAAAATAGAATGAAACAGAAGAATACAATATGGCTAAGCCATTTGAAATTCAGCTCCAAACGGAAGAGCAAAAATGGTCACAACCATTCTGATTTTGCACAGTTGAGTGCAGAACACTAACGATTGCTTGGCCCCTGAAGTTTCCCCTCAGTGGTTATGCATCCATCTCACTGACAACTACGCACAGATCATTTATAGAATTTCTCTAACTTGGCATATTTTCCAGTGCAATGCCCTCTACAGGAAATTTGTGATTTCTGTGAGCAAAGCAAGCAATGGTGAGGATCTTTTTAAACAGATTAAAGAATCCTCACTGAGACATGCAAAGTCTAAACAAGGATATGAAAATTTAGTTCAAATTATGAACAAAAAACTGAATAATAAAGACAGGCTGGATAAAGAAAGACAGATGAAAGAGACACACAGAAGACTTTTGTAAAACATTAATAATTCAGAATTTGATTAGAGTTGATGTTATGAGGCTCCACAGTTGTAGAAGTGAACTTTCATGGCCATTAAATTTCTTTGGCAGCAATTATCATTTCTCACACTGGAATTCAGTTATTCCTGAATGCAACAAATCCAATTTTTCCAAGAGCAATAACTGTTTTTGTAATCTTCTTTAAAAACAAAATGAAATAAACTTTATCACTAAGCCAGTAAAATTGATAAACAAAAGCTTAATATAAGTGGTAGCTTGAAGGAAGGTCTTGACAATATATGATATGTAGAGGGACAGAGAGGTTTAGGGAAGGAATTTAGAGTTTATAATCTAGGTAGCTAAAGGCATAATCAATAATGGAAGTGAGATTTAAAGCAGGGTATTTTAAAAGCAAAAATTGGAGGAATACACATTATGATAGGTGAGCAGAGCTCAAGTGGCAGAAAAATGGTCAGGAAAAAGCATGGAAAAAATTACAAAGGACGTAAATTTTTGAATCAAGAGGTTCCTTAAACAGGAAGATTAGAGAGCATCGGGTGGTGAGTAATTGGGATTTGTCATATATTAGCGTAGAGGTAATAGGATTTTGGATGGGCAACAAAATCTGAAGGGTGAAAAATGAGATACTGCCAGCAATGTACTCGTACAGGTGAAAGTGAGGTCTGCAGATGCTGGAGATGAGAGTCAAGAGTGTGGTGCTGGAAAAGTACAGCAGGTCAGGCAATATCCGAGGAGCAGGAAAATCTGACGTTTCGGACAAACGCCGAAGGGCTTTTGCCTCAAGTGCTGACTCTCCTGCTCTTTGGATGTTTCCTGACCTAATATGCTGGTACAATCAAGTTTGGAGTTCTAAGAGAGGAGTGGTCAGGTGGTGTTACAGAGTTGGAAATAACAGTCTTTTTGGTGGTTTTGATATGGAGCAACCACGGGTTATCTTGGGCTCAAATATTACACAAAGACTGTCAACAATCTTTTCCAGTTCATTGTCAGGGAGTGGGTAGAGTCAGAGGCAGGGACTGAATACAATGTCTTCAGCTTTCCAAATGTTTAGCTAGAGAAAATTTCTATTTGTCTAACAGACTGGGAATTAGTAAACAACATCTCAAATTCAAGTATCTCAGGAATTTGATTGCTGAGACTATTTGCAAGGATTGTTGCACAGCAGGTAGTGGCAGAATCAAGTAACCCTAATGACATCTGAATTTCTGCATTTAACTGGATATGTACTCCAGAAATTGCTTGACAGATTTCATTTCTTACAATGGTGAGTGCTGATAGCCTTACTGCTGTTCTCATGGAAATTCTGAGTCTATTCATTTGCTTAGTGTTGAAATGAAGCTTCATTGTTACATTCTACATAACGAATATTGTTGCAAACAAAATCCTTAAGTAATCATTAAAATCTTGCCAGCAGCAAATGTTTCACACCTCATCAAACTGTCACATATGGGATTGCGATTTTTGTATGAGAGTATTTCAATTCCATTCCTAAGAGATGAATAATATTAATTAGGTAAAGTGGCTATAATTCACAGATGTTACATCATAACTGTCACAGCTTGAAATCCAAGGACTTACAACCATATTTGTGCAGCCATTTGTTAACTGTTACAAATTTTAAGGAATAGTTTGTGCTGAGTATTTCAAACCAGCAATGTTAATGATTCTGTCCAGGTGTTTCCTCAAAATGTAGCTCTTATTAATGTTTATACAATCATGCATTCACTCTGCCCAATTTACACTTAATTCAAACAAATGTTTGCTGTATATTGCTGATTTACAGAAAATATATCATGTTGTGCATAATGGTTGCTGTTTATTTTCTATGAGCAGCTGACCAGTGTCTGAAGTACAAATACCAACATACTAAGGAAGTGAGATGGCAATTACTGAATTGTTCAGCTTGAATGTATCTTCTATGCCATTAGTAACTGCAAGAACCATGTGTCTGCAGCTTTTAATAGTGTTTCAGTGTGAGACATGCCACTTGTACAAAATTCTGATGATTGACAATCCATTAATAGATTAGGATAGATATTGGTTCAAAGGCGATTGTGGATCACTATGTTTCAACAGCACAACATTAAGCAGTTAGTGATACTTTCAGAAATATATGCTGCACCACTTTCAATATAAATATTACATGGCACTCTTCTCACTGCTCTGAACATGTAGCCCTTGGCACAACAGAAATAATGTTGGCAGCAATCCACTGAAATTTTTACTGGAAAATTTTCACTGGGGCTTAGAAATTACATTGTGCTTATTTTCTAACACTGTGGACTTTACATTGACTGTGAACACAGTCCTTGTTGTCTTAGTGACATAATAGAAGTCTTTCATGTCACTGAATCTGTTGTGGAGTTTTGTTAAGCTTAGCTCTGATGCCTGAATCAGAAGGCTGATGTGCATCACCAATGTATGCCTCTGGAAATTAGAAATGAATACAATCCTATCCACATGATCATTGACGTTACTTATTGAATAAGACCCAAGCTGTCCAATCTTTCTTTCAAAGATAACCTTTTCATCCCAGGAATGAGTTGAGTGATCTTCTCTGAAGTACTTCTGACGCAATTATGTATTTTCTTAAGTAAGAATTCCTGAACTGTATATAGTATTTCAAATGCATTATTACCCAGGCTATGTGCAACCATTTATACACAATCCTCTTGCAGTGCTCAACTTGCTTTCCTACTCATATGTTTTACCTGCATACTAGTTTTTAAAATTAATTCACGTAAAGGATATTCAGATCCTTTTGTACTGTAGGGTTCTAAAGTCTCTCCCCATTCAAACAATATATGATTTTCCATTCTTCCAGTCAAAACTGACATGTCTACATTTTCCCATTTTATGTGCCACTTCCAATTTTTTGGCGAATAATTGAACATTTTTATATTCTGGTGACTTGAGTCTCAGGTATATAATGTCACAATATTCTTGGTGACTCTATGTCTAATCCAGAATGGGGCTGATAACCCAGAACCTCAAATTTCACTGCCATTTCTGACAGATCTTATTTTTGGCAGTAGCAGAGACAGGAAGTGACTTGAGTCTCATATGAAGGAAATCCAAGTTCAGCAGGCCAATTAAACTCAGTGTTGAGTTCAAACAGATCTTTTTTTTTTGCTTCTGCAATGGCCTTATCTTACAATTTGCAACTTCCAACTTTTTTTTACGTATACATAATTGTTAATGAAAAAAGATCAGAAACATAGAATTCTTTCATCAGGTTATTGAAATAACCAACATTTTTTTTTTAAAAAGTGCTTGAGTTTGTGGTTTGCAAAACTGTGTCTGCAGCTTGATAAATGTTTGTTTACATAATCTTATGTGCGATCATCTTTGCATTAATACTAGATGAAAGTGAGGACTGCAGATATTGGAGATTAGAGTCAAGATTAGAGTGATGCTGGAAATGCACAGCTGGTCAGGCAGCATCCGAGGAGCAGGACAATAGACATTTTGGGCAGGAGCCCTTCATCAGGAATCCTGATGAAGGGATCCTGCCCGAAACATCAGCTTTCCTGCTCTACAGATGCTGCTTGACCAGCTGTGCATTTCCAGCCCCACTCTAATTTTTGCATTAATTCTGCTTGACTGTTCCCACAAATAGTGATGGGGTTAAAGTATGACAACTGATGGGACTAATATTGATCAACACATCTCTAACAATGGGCTAAAGAGCATTTTAACCAAAATCAGAAATTGCTGAAACAATTCAGCAGGTCTGGAAGCATTTGTAGAGGGAAAGCAGAGTTAACGTTTCAGGTCCAGTGACCCTTCTTCCAAACAGATGCTGCTAATTTGTCCAACAATTTCTGATTTTGTTTCTGATTTCCAGCATTTCAGTCTTTTTTTTGTCAGGCATTTTATACCAGTTTGGTTTGGATTTGGCTGCTTGCGGCCACCTACAATCTGTGAGGTGGCCAGCCTGACTCTATTACACACCTCCCTTAGAATGAAAATCATGCTGTTAAGGGTGCTTTTCCTGAAGCAGGTGTGTTGAGCCAGAAAATCTCCCAAATCTGAGCAGTGACCTCCAAACAGAAAACCCAAACCTATGAAGAAGAAATAAAGAAATATGCTTTGTTTTATTCATTGAAACATCAAGCTAAAGGGATACTCTCGGTAAAACTTCAAAAAATAAACTTCTATCGTCTTATGAATCGCAGTTGGAGGATGTAGCTTCAAATCCTGCATCACTATGCCCTCAATCACAGCTTTCTTACCAGGACAAGGAATGAAGTACACAGCTCAAGCTTTTCCTGGTTGGCAAGGAATAGTAAAGGATCAATATGCCCACAAATTATCTTTTACTTTGAAAGTAAATAGCTTAAATTATATCCTGGCTGTAGCTGGAACCATCAAAAACAGGTTAGCATAAGGAAGTAAGGAGAATCTCCAAACAAATTAATGAAATTTACTTTGGTGCACTGAAGTGTGTTACACTTCCCAGCTCAAAAACATTTTGGTCTAATCTGTGGTCTTTCTGAATTAGCTGTAGCAGAGGGAACTAGTTTAGAATTTAAGGTTTAGGAGTGTAAGAGGTGACAGGACTTAAATGTGTAAGACCCTGAGGGGCCTTGACAAGTTGGATGTGAAAAGGAAAATGTAGAAGGGTCACTGTTTAAAAAATGGGGCTGCTCAATCAAGGCAGAGATAAGGCTTTTTTTTGACAGAAAATCATTACTTTTGGAACTCTCTTCCTCAAAATTTAGTAAAAGAAGAGTCTTTGAACATTTTTTATGGCAGAGGTAGATGGGAATCTTAATAAAAAAAAGGACATCAAAGAACATCAGGATGAGAGGAATATGAAGTTAAAGTTGACGATCAGAACAGCCATGGCCAGGGGTCTATTCTTACTCCTAATTTATATATTGATGCATATGTATAATTGGCCTCATTATACCCTACAGTTCTATCATGAAGATTTCTACTGAAATCAACTTAAGTGCCTTGAGAACATAGAACAACCTCTGTCAATACGATCAAATAGCTTAACAGCACTTGGGTATCACATGGAGAATTCTGCTTGAAACAATAGCTGAAGGCTGTCAAATGACAGGCATTGATACAGTCAGAAAAGGAGGAAGTGGAAAGCAAAGAAAAACAGAAAATGCTCAAAACATTTCAGATATTAATCATCTCATACATCAAATACATGACAGGCTTGAAAATGTTCAGTTGCACGTTTTCAAGTGAATTATCAAGGAGTACTGTCCATTGAAAGCAACATGCTACATTGTAGCCTATTCCCTTTCCTCAATTTCTGTGGAGCTGTCAGTGCTTCCACATCACTGTACATTCCATAACTGCATAGCATTCCAAGCAATACTGGAGAAATGATCCTCCCAAAATTCAGATGGCTGATAGAAATGCTTAAAAAATCTGATAGCCCCTCAAGGCAGACTTACTTTTAAAGTTGGAACGGTTCTTGATTTTTAAAGAAGGGCGTAGCAGTCTCTGCCTGGAAATTCTGATTAGTATATTAGTGGACAACATAAATTTTGCTGTTCTGAGTAAGGGTCACCCGGCCCGAACCATTAACTCTGATTTCTCTCCACAGATTCTGCCAGACCTGCTGAGCTTTTTCAACAATTTCTGTTTTTGTTTGTGTACAAATTTTGTTGTACTTTGCTTGAAAACAAAATCAATTAATTGTTCAAAGTTTGCTCTGTGCCATTATCAATTATTTCTTCTACTATTCTTCTACTATATTTAGACAAACTATTTAAAAAAAACTTGGTCCATTTTAGAGAGAGAAAGAGCAAAAGAAAAGCACAAACTACTTATCAGCTTTCCTGTGTCCTGTCACTTTGATTTTTATCCCTATTCTGTTTGCTCACATACCTTTTGAGAACTTTCGCTGGTTCTTATTTTGAAATCTTCTAATTTTCATCTCCTTCATCTGACTTTTGCTGGCTGCACTTTAACTCAAGTCATGAAAGATAAAAGACTGTGGTGAACTGACTGAAGAAAAAATTGGCTCTTGGTGCCCAATTCATCTTTTTTGAAGAAAATACATAAATTTACTCCATTTCGGTTCCTATTGCAAATTTCATAGTTTAGGAGGCTTGAAATTTGTGCAAATAAAAATCTTCCACTTCTCAACAGATTTGTGGCACAGTGGCAGACTCCCAGAAGGTTTGGATGTAAGTCTCATCTCAGGATGTGATGGCCTTGGAGTTTGTTGTAATAGGATTGCAAACGTCAACTAAAAATAAACTTGTGCTATTTCTTATCAGATTTATTTCAAAAGCCCACATTCATGTTATTAGATTAGATTAGATTAGATTACTTACAGTGTAGAAACAGGCCCTTCGGCCCAACAAGTCCACACCGACCCGCCGAAGCGCAACCCACCCATTCCCCTACATTTACCCCTTTACCTAACACTACGGGCAATTTAGCATGGCCAATTCACCTGACATGCACGTCTTTGGACTGTGGGAGGAAACCGGAGCACCCGGAGGAAACCCACGCAGACACAGGGAGAACGTGCAAACTCCACACAGTCAGTCACCCGAGTCGGGAATTGAACCCGGGTCTCTGGCGCTGTGAGGCAGCAGTGCTAACCACTGTGCCACCGTGCCGCCCTTATCTAAAGTTATCTAATGTTATCTGGACCTGCTGAATGAACTATCTAGAATTATACCATTCTTTTAATAAATACTGCATGAAATAATTTGGTACGGTTATATCTAACCAATGTTTTACTTCATCATTTGGTACACATACATTGCTCAACCTTTCAGATCCCTGCTATACATGCACATAAAACCATATTATTCCTTTTCAAAAAAATAATGATTTTCATTCCCTTTTTGTTCTCATTTTCACACTCAGTTTACTTCCTGTATTTTATACAATCTTTAGTATTTGTTTTCCATAGACTTCACTGTTATGCCTGCTTAGTTTGAATTGTTCTACCCATGTTAGTTTCCCCTTTGAAGTACATGCTTTTTATCTCTGAGTTTTTATTTCTTGCTCTATCCATTTCACCACAGCCCAATTAATTTGAGTCATTGCCCTTTTTATGTCACTGCAGTTAGTCTTTTTCTAGTCCATTATCCTTTTCTACTTTTACATTGAACATGATTATGCTGTGGTCATTATCTTTTGGCTGTTCTCTTACATCAGTGACATTCTCTACTTCATTCACAAGAAGTGAATCAAGCAAGGCTTTATTCTTTGTTGGACTCGAAACATATTGCTTGAAGAAAGAGTCTTTGATGCCTTCTAAAGATGATTCGCCAGTTGCTTCTTCATTGTGTGCCAAAATTACTTTGTGCTTTGCTGTTTTTTTTTAAAGCAAGCCATCTGTTGTCTACCCTTTAATTTCATGTCTTTGTGAAATCAGCAGGAATAGTCTCTGTTCTATTATCAGTTAGTGTTGGTTGCTGAAGACTACTGTTCCCTTGTGTCCATTAGATGTTCTTAGTGAAACCTGTTCTCATTCAAACAAAAGCTCTTCAACCAAAAAGAGCATTTTGGTATTAAAGCATATAATACAAAAAGCTGCTGTTTTCTTCCCAAAAAAATAACAATTTTTCTCACTAAAACCCTCTCAATACCATTTGGTACTGTCTTTTTTTTCTTTTTCAATATACTCTACAGGATATAGCAGCAAGATGGATTGTAAAGATCACAGGGAAACATCCAGCTGAAGTGCGTTTTCAATTTTCCACCATAATGGTGACTATTATGTTACCTTGTTGGATAATGTTTAATTTAAAAAGCAAAGCTACTGGTAGATATGAAGAAGCATGCTTACCAACTTTTCATTAGTAGCAGACAATATCAGCTTCAAAATCACATTTCCTTTGAAATATTTGATTTAGTTACTCTAAGAACAGAAAACAATTGAAGTGAGGCTGTACAGTCAGTTCTACTGTAACGTGATAGTTCCATTCTCATGCAATCCTGTGTTGTAAGAAAATCGCGTATTAGCAGCAGCACTTAAGCTAATTACATTCTAATCAGTACATGCTTGAAAAGTTCGCACTTTAGAAACAGTGTCCTCAATCCCTCAAACATGTTATAGCGAATTTACATTAACAAAATGCATGTTATAGCAGAAAAACCTGCTTAGAACAGGGACCAGTACCATCACAAGTCTATCGCCTTCTTGGCTATGATCCTTAAAGAGATTCAGCTAGGGAAATTCCTTGGACAAAGAATAGAAAAGCACTTACACTAGCTAGTAAAAAGGACCAGAGAAAGTTTGCACCAAGGGGTCCTTTACTTGTTAATCCTTTTCAAATCTTACAAAATATTTTTGAGTAAACAAAAGCTTCAAGACAAGCAGCTGTAAAGATATTTCTCTCACTGCTCCATGCATTAGTGTCTATGGACAAAACCTTACCAACTTTAGTCCTATTGTTGAAGGAGAAGCTATATGCAGATTTGTAACCAGATTCCCTGACCAATACACATTGAACTTGGTTTTTATCATGCAAACATTATTGTTATCTTGTCTTTGCTGGATAACTCAGTTCTGGCACTGTGTTTAAATTGAATTGAGAGCCAGCACAGTGGCATAGCAGTTAGTACTGCTGTCTCACAGCACCAATGACCTGGGTTTGATTCCAGCCTCCGGCGACTGTCTGTGTGGAGTTTGCACGATATCCCTGTGCCTGTGTGGGTTTCCTCCAGGTGGTCCGGTTTCCTCCCACAGTCCAAAGATGTGTGGGATTGGTGGATTAGCAATGAGAAATGCAGGATTAGAGGGATAAGGTAATTGGGTGGGTTTATATGGAATGCTTTTCTTACAAGGTTAGTGTGCACTTATTGGACCAAAGGGCTTTCTTTCACACTGTCAGAATTCTATGATGAGTTTAGGCTCTGCAAGCAAAGGATAGGATCATGGGGAATGCAGGAACAGGAGATCTATCCATTCTGTCAAAGGAAGGATTCATCATTAAGGGGACCCTGCTATGTTTCAGAGAAGTTCACCAACACTTGGAATTTTCAGGCTGCAGCAATTGCAAGAATGCAGAGGACATCTGAGAAGGCCAGGCCCTTGAATCGCTAACTTTTAGTTGAGTTTCTACATGAGGTAAACTCTACCAAGTAATAGAAAAGAAGGAAGCTTCTCCAATGTAACAGGGATTTTTGGAAGTGGTCGAGGAAGTCAGTAGCTTGAATATGCTCTCTCTAACCTGGTGGCAATGCATCAAAAGGATCCAGGAGGATAGAAAAAATGAATGGCATAACACTTTCATATGCCCAGTGCCACATTCTTACTTAGCTAGCATTCTTCTGTGTAGCATACACGTGGTAATTCAATTCATTTTGAATTGTTGCTAGAATAGTGTTTTATTAATTATCATTCTTTTATTACACTGTAATTCATACACCGCTGTGTCTATTGTCTTGACCGCTGTGTTTATTGTGTGCAGTTTTGGTCGCCATACTATAGGAAGGATGTGGAGGCACTGGAACGGGTGCAGAGGAAGTTTACCAGGATGTTGCCTGGTATGGTAGGAAGATCCTATGAGGAAAGGCTGAGGCACTTGGGGTTGTTTTCATTGGAGAAAAGAAGGTTTAGGGGTGACTTGATAGAGGTGTACAAGATGATTAGGGGGTTAGATAGGGTTGACAGTGAGAACCTTTTTCCACGTATGGAGTCAGCTATTACAAGGGGGCATAGCTTTAAATTAAGGGGGGGTAAATATAGGACTGATGTTAGGGGTAGGTTCTTCACTCAGCGAGTCGTAAGTTCATGGAATGCCCTGCCAGTAGCAGTAGTGGACTCTCCCTCTTTATGGGTATTTAAGCGGGCATTGGATAGGTATATGGAGGATAGTGGGTTAGTGTAGGTTAGGTGGGCTTTGATCGGCGCAACATCGAGGGCCGAAGGGCCTGTACTGCGCTGTATTCTTCTATGTTCTATGTTCTATGTTCTATGTCAGGAATACTGTTCTCTCTTGCTTGTTTTGCACTTTTTATGCACTTTATGTCACCCTGTGTATGATCATGTAGCTTGTACTGTCCATCTAGCACCTTGATCCTGGAGGAACGCGGTCTAGTTTTTACTGTATCAGTTGTATACGGTAGAAATGACAAATAAAGCTACTCTTGATTCATTCCTATCTCTACTGCTACCTCATACCCCAGCTGGTTAGTCATGTACACACTGACTCACGTTAATGAGTTATATCACTATCACAGTCATCCTCCACATATAACGTCATTTCCCCCTTTGCCCACAAGTCATTCTGAATGTTCACATCTCCCCGTTTTCTTCCTTGCAGGAGAAGTGAATGCATACATTGGCGAGAACTGGACAGTTTAGGGAAAACTGCCAGGAATTGACAGTGTTTGACTAAGTGGAAATGACTAAATTTTTGGACAACGGAGTTGTTTTGTAAAAGCAAATTGTCCTGCCTGAAGCGAAAACAGAAATTACTGTACAACTAGCAATGACTTATGCAAAGACTTGCTCATGTTATGAACCTACCAGTTTATGCTTTCTTTGACTTTCTAAAAGGTGTACTCTTACTCATCTCTACCATAAATAACTCAAAGTTAAAAATCACACAACACCAGGTTATAGTCCAACAGGTTTATTTGGAAGCACTAGCTTTCGAGGCGCTGCCTCTTCATCAGGTGGTTGCACCTCTTCATCAAGAGCCAGAGCCTCGAAAGCTAATGCTTTCAAATAAACCTGTTGGACTATAACCTGGTATTTTGTGATTTTTTTTAACTTTATCCACCCCAGTCCAACACTGGCATCTCCAAATCATAAATAACTCAAACTAATTTACCCATACCTTCCTAAGCCAATTTCTTTCCAGCTTCTCTTCAACTGCTACTGATGGCAAGTAAAATTTGCATCATTATATTTGATCTCAATAATGACTTGACCTAACAATGAAACACTTAGTATAACGTCTCGTCAGTTTCGTACTAATTTTGCATTTGGGACTATGACCTGGGGACATGTTGTATTCCCCTTTTAAGAATACAGACACTGCTAAATCTATATTAAAGATAGAAATAAGTTGTGAGCATCCAACTTTCACTTTGAATGTGGACATTGGAATAACATCTTCAACCCTGTGGCTTTCATGTTCAAAACACTGCTTTTCAAATGCTCCCTGGCCGAGTATGACCTTTAATCTCACTTCTTAGGAGCATAAACACATGTTTCTACATGTATTAACATTTATCATATGCATATTTAATTACTCTGAAACTTTGAAACTTTAGATTTACCATGATCACAACCTAATGCATTACAGTTTTGTCTAGATATGCAAGACAGCTGGATCAGATTGACTTTCCCACAGGCATTATTCTTTGGTATTGGTTTGGTTGGTGGTGTAATGGCAATGGTAACATTTCAGTACAATATTTGAAACTGTAACCATGTGTGTCATAGCTTAGATTCCATTAAAATCCACAAGCCAGCTTGCTTAAATAAATCCTTTCCAATTAATAACTTTTTCTTCGTAATTTTATCCCATCGCAGCCGGACGACAACATTAAATTATTTCCTTTGTTCAAAAACTTGGCTTGGAATCTGTCGTTATTCAGTGTTCCTGCAAAAAATGTCTCTAAGGTTAATTTCTGAGTTCATGCCATACCCAAAGTCACAAGAAGTTTTAATTCAAGAATATAATAAGCTACGGTCTCACTTAGATAACTGTTTCCTTAGTTATAGCTTTTAGAATAATTTCATTTTTAGTTGTACTTTTAATAGAAGTCCAGAATCCAATCTATTTCAGTGCATTTAATGTACCACGATACTAAGGGCAATACTGGTTAGATGAATGCATCTGACCTCATCATGTTGAGGAAACCATTATCTTTATCCTTATTGTCTACTTGGTTTCGTTGAAATGTTCAATTTTTGTTCTTCATTATTTTGGTTTTCTTTGTCAGGGTTGAACTACCCAAGTATGCTTCTTGTGCCTATTTTCCATGCAATGTCATTTAACACTTAGTCCAGATTCATATCTGCTCATAGTCTATAGCTGTGGTGCAAAAGTAGTACTCACACTATGTGCCATATGCTGCTTAGTGAGTTGTTCTCTAAGGTGACAACAGAATACAAAGCAATTTTTCGAAATGCTCAAAACATTCTCAAATTTTACTTTTGAGTTCCAAACAGTGTGCCACAATGCCCAGTCTTTGACTATTTGAATAAAATGCTAAAAAATAAGTTCTGTCGCATCCTCATTGACACTTTTCTGTGACTTTTAGACTAGAAGTAGCCTGCACTCAAATTCTAGTATAATCATCAATCTTATTGCACACTTTATTTCACAAGAAAATGTAGAGTACAGTTTCACAATATGCTTTCACAATATGCAACAGGCATGGAAGAATTTGAATGCCACAGAAAAGTTCTAACAGCCTCCAAAGCAGAAGCAAAGAATAGAGGGATAACAAATAAATTGCTTCAGTATATCTAAATATTCGACAAAAATATCATTACAAAAATAAAACTAACACCATACTTTTCTGGATGAAAATAATTGTTTTAGCTAAATTTGACTATTCTCCCTTCCCATTATTATGAAGTAATGCTCAATGTTCAGAAAGTATAACATCATTATATTTGAAACAATGCTTTTTCTTGTTGCAGCAATGAGCACCTGCAATATCTGTTACTTTGCCTCCTAATTTATGATAAGCTTGGTACATACAGTCTAATACACATCTATTTTTGCATCTATATAATTGATAAACATTCCCAAGAGTTTAACGTGGAAACAATTGAAATTACATAGTTAAGATTAAAACATGGGAACTATTTATCCACTTCAGTATGTCCTCTCATTTAACCAGGATATAATCGAACTGTACCTCAAATACATTTTCCTTCTTTTTATTTCATCATTTGATAACCTGAACAGAAAAAATGCTCTTATTGATCTCAAGCATAAAAAAAAATCATCATCCCAAGTCTTTTCCAGAGATATTGGCCTGGACAGAATGGATCTTGGGAAGATGTTTCCATTGGTAGGAGAGACCAGGACCTGAGGGCACAACCTTATTGTAAAGGGAAGACCTTTTAGAACAGGGATAAGGAAAAACTTCTTCAGCCAGACAGTGGTGAATCTATGGAATTCATTGCTACAGAAGGATGTTGAAACCAGGTCATTGAGTGTATTTAAGACTTAAAATAGGTAGGTTCTTGATTGTCAAGGATTCTCAGAATCCCTACAGAGTGAAAATAGACCCTTTGGCCCAACAAGTCCAGACCGACCCTCCAAAGAGTATCCCACCTGAACCAATTCCCCATTACTCTACATTTACCCCTGACTAATGCACCTAACCTACACATTCCTGCACACTATGGGCAATTCAGCATAGCCAATGCAACTAACCTGCATATCTTTGGATTGTGGGAGGAAACTGGAGCAAACCCACACAGACACAAGGAGAATGTGCAAACTCCACAGAGACAGTCACCCAAGGCTGGAATCGAACCCGGGTCCCTGGACCTGTGAGCTAACAGTGCTATCCACTGAGCTACCGGGCTGCCTTATGGGGAGAAGGTGGGAGAATAGGTTTTGAAAACCTATCAGCCATGATTGAATGGCAGAACAGGCTCGATGGGCTGAATGGCCTAACTTCTGCTCCAATGTCTTATGGTCTTATAACATAACATTTTCACTACCCTTTGTGCGATAAAATTCTTCTTTCCTTCACTTGTGATTGGCCTAGCTCGTACTTTAACATTATACTCATTTTTTTCAGTTCCAAAAGCAATAGTTTCTCAAATCTCAAATGCAATATTTTTTTCTGTATCTGCTCTCTCCAGTTCTCTCACCACTTTACAGAGCTCAATTTGATTACTCATCAATCTTCTATTCAGGGTATGCAAGTCAACTTCACTTAGCCTATTCTCACAATTTAACTCTAAATCTTGGTATCATTTTGAGAGATATGTGCTACATCTCTTGGAGGTCAAATTATTCTTCCTGACTGCAGTGACAAAAACTGAATGCAGCAGCTTATTTGGAGTCTGACCAGAACTCTATTAAAGAAGCACAAGTTCTTTGTGTTCCAATGTTACATACATTGTCCAATTATTCTTTGTTAACTGCTTTTCATGACTTGAGTACCTGAACTCAAATACCTTTATTCTTCAACAGTCCATTTTTAAAAAAGTATTTTCTCAAATCCAACTGTATGACCTGACTCTTCACCATTTAAAATCCATTGATCAGTGTTTTGCCCACTCACCTAGTCTGCAAGTCCCTTTAAAATGCTCTGGTTCCACCTTCACATCTCAAGAATGCTTCAATAATGTTCAAACTCAAATATATAACTCCTTTTTACTTCATTCAAGTAATTGACAAATATGGTGAAAAGCTGAGGTCTCAGCACAGGCCAATAGGATTAGAATTTCTGCAATCATTGTTTCAAGCTTATTTTGTGAAAAAAAAATGTAAAGTGAAAGAAATAAACATCTTTCAGTTTCAGCATTTAATTGACACTACTGTAATCCAACTGAAATCAAGTACATGTAGTTCTGCTATTACACGATAGTTACCTTCCTGTGCAATCTCACACTTTCCAGAAATCACACAATATAAATATGCTTAAAATGTTGTCAATGTAATCGCATTATAGTCAATACACACTTTAAAAGTTTGCATTTTATTAAAAGCATTCCGTGTTCACACAATTGCATTACAACCATTTCACATTAACTAATGATGTGTTACAGCAGAACTATCTGCAAATTTGTTAATCCTGTTTAATCTTCGCACTTCTTCATATCTTGTATTTTTAAATGAATCACAAGTGAGAAGTTGGGTGCCATTTAAGTTTTGGTTAAATATGTTGCACTATTTAACAAGAAAGTTAAATGAAAAGCTTTGATTCAAAGAAATCTTGTTGAGAACTTCAATCACTTTTCTCTCTTTTAAAACTGGTGCAACAATTTATAACAATGATGATACAAAATTGACCATCATTAACAGCAGTTCTGCAATTCACAAAACGGAAAATTTATTCACATTGCTGTATTAGAATAAAACTAAACATATCAAATTGCCCTTTACCAGAGATTTCCAAAATGATTTTAAAATTGAGCACATAAATGAAAATGTTTCCTCTTACTGTAGCCATTCTATCTAATAAAGATGCACGCCAGTGTATTTTCTGGACAGTTGTTCTGATTTTTGTCCTGGGATACAATCAGAAATCCATGCACTTCACCACTTACCTAGAATCAAGAAAGAAAAGTGACATTTTCAGAAAAGCATATGTCGCTTAAATATCACATTTAGTATCTTACATTTGTCAGAGCAACACTGATTTTCAGATTAAATTACTGGAGCATTATATTCACTGAAATAAAAGGTTTTCTTTCACTGATGGTTGCTAATAGTTACACTCTCATATGAACTACATAACCACTATCAATTTGTTAGATGTGGATCTGACAGATTTGAACGAATAGTGAACAAGAAAAAAGATGTGGAAGAAGTACATTGAGATTGTTATTTTAACAAGGTAAATTTTGATATTCCAAGGGGAGGTGGCTTATGAGTGGTTACCTTGTCTTGTATTTTGTTTATGCTTGCTTTTTGATTCCGTTAATGTATCACTTTAAACTGAACAACTCTGAGACAAATTTGAAATACATTATATTCCAGGAGTCAAATATATCAAAGAGATCTGATAATGGCATTACATTCACTGACGACTGACATCAACATATACATTTTCTAGACATTTTGATCTGAAAAATATATTACATAACACAAGCTGCAATTTTACACTGTATTCATTCATAGATTGAGATCCAAATTCCTTCCATTATGTAATGTATAGAGCACCACATTTAAATGAACTCTGACCTTTCTTCTTTTCTGGGCACCTGCTGATGATAATAATAGGTTTTCACATGAATACCTCTATGTAAGTGGAAAAGGAAAGGTGTAGGATTGAGATACTTTCCAAGAAATAAATGTTTTGGCTTAAGTAAATAAGGAACAAACTCTTTTTTTTTAAATTATGGCCCGTTGTAATTCAATTTTTTATCTTGTCAAGAAGGACGTTGTATTACAGGTCAAAAGTAAGGGTTCATGTCAATGTTCAAAGCTTCAAATGTATGATTTTATTACAGTTTACATTTCATACCGATGAAAACAGAAGCTAACACACAAACAAGTGTTGTTAATTCGCATTCCAAAGGGAATCGGCCAGAACCATTGCTTTTACTAAATGTCATTAATCCTGTACAACCTTTAAAAACATATTTGTATTTGAAATTGGCCTTGTAAGTATTTGGCAAGATTAACTATAGATTAGCTTTCCCAAACTCAAGTGTGCAAAAGTATAATTGGGGTATGCATTACCAATGAAGTTAACGCAATTGCCAAAAGTTTACAATAGGGTTCGAAATAGGTTCAAGAAAAGCTAGCATGGAGGATAAACACAACATGCATCTGCTGCCTCAAATGTTTAGTTCTGTGATAGAGGTCAACATAGTTATCTTTATTATGCTTCTTCCCACTTTCCTTCTTCAAAGGACGGTATTCCCTTCTGCCAGTTTATCCACCACTGTCAATGTCACCTTTCTCACCAAATTTCCCACAATATCGTATTGTTTCCCATATTAATACACTTCTGATCCCACACTTGCTCCTCCCTCTCAGCCACATGGTGGGGACTCCGCTCATTTCTACCTTCCAGACCTAGACTTCATGCTTAACAGGCCATAACACCATAAAACATAGGAACAGATAGATGTAGGCCATGTGAAGAACGTGATGAAGGGCTTACGCTCAAAACATTGGGTCTCCTGCTCCTCAGATGCTGCCTGACTGACTGTGTTTTTCCAGCACCACACTCTTTAATTCTGATCTCCAGCATCTGCAGTCCTCACTTTCTCCTCCATGAAGCCTGTTGAGTCTGCTCCACCATTCAATGCCATTCAGTGTGTCAAAGGCCCCGAAACATTCCTCCCACTGAGACAATCAATTACTTGCTTTAACATAACATGTTGCATTTGTCAATCCAGTGTTGTCTCCTCGGTATGAGGGAGATCAGCAAAGATTAGCTGA
Source organism: Chiloscyllium punctatum (assembly GCF_047496795.1). Taxonomy (NCBI): domain Eukaryota; kingdom Metazoa; phylum Chordata; class Chondrichthyes; order Orectolobiformes; family Hemiscylliidae; genus Chiloscyllium; species Chiloscyllium punctatum. Next base: position 44,882,718 of record NC_092753.1, on the reverse strand, counting down.
TCACTTTGAACCAAACCCATCTATTTTGCTCACATGTTCATCTCTGGTATATTGGTTATTTGCCTCTTGACTTCTTCATTCCTTTCTGAACTCTCTGCACTTGTTTTTTCATACTGTTCTGATGAAGTACCACATAAACTTAAGGAACTGGATTCCACTTTTCCACAAGGCACTTCACAAATCTTTTACTTGCAATAAGGATTTCATACTTTAATCAACACTGCCATTTTCTCTTGAGCAGTAAAGTATAGCTTTTACTGTGATGAGCATTCTCTTCAATTTCAGAGAACAAGGATCAGCCAGTATAAAGGATGAATAAAGTACTCGTGCTTGAAATATGAAGAAAGTGCCCAATATTCTAATTCAACATATCACCTCCAACTGTTCCTCAAGGGACCTTTCAGAACATCAGAAGCATATTGGAGAAGTTTTTAGATACAATATGCCTTTAATGCAATCAATCAAGACATTAACTGGTGCTAATCTAATTAAGATTAAATGGAAAGATATTGACCAACTAAGTCTCCTTTATGATCCTCTGTGAGTCAGTATAATCCATTAACGGTAATGTATCTAGATGTTAGGTACTGATTGCAGGTTAGTAAAGCCAAAGGCTTTTAAACCAAAAAGCACTCAACTTAGCAAAGCCATAAATTGTTTGCTAAGTGGTATAACGATCAGTAAGGCACTTTGGTAAAAGGAATGCATAATTTATTTAACTACACAGATACATTCAGAACTCTTGAGATGTAAAGAACAAAATGACATAAAATGCAATACTTCTACAAATGGTGACCCACTGACCAACAATTAAAGGCCTGGCAAACTTCATCATAAATCCATGTACAGCATAAAGGGACAAGAAATATGATCAATAAAGCAAGTAAAAGCCTTGAGAAATTACACTAGAGAAACTAGTCAATATGACCATTAGAGAAAGTGCACTTTAAATTATGCTCAAACTTTGCAAGCTCATAAATCCCAATAATTCTCTTCAAATACCACAATTTTAACAAGCTGCAAGTATCTTGCAACATAAGTAATTGGTGAAAGGTACACCATGTACAGTACAACATTGTGCAATACAATATTTAAGACAAGAAACCTAACCGTGTTCAGGTGTAGCTCTACTTATCAAAGTCATGGTGAGGGTTTCTAATACTAAATATCACAAACTAACATTTACTTTCAAATCTAACTTGCTGGTCAAGATACTTCACTCTTAAAATACTTTTAATTACTATTAACATTGAACTTGCCTGCTAAATGAGGCTCATCTTTTGGTGATATTAATTTTTATTATTAGTATAATGAAAACAACTGCAGCCAATTTAAAATTCCGTAAGTGTCATCCACCAAAACCTATCCCAATGTGCTAAGAGCTTATATATTTGCAAGCACTATTGCCTGAGTTGCAACTTTCTGTCCAACTCCAGGTCTTTAGCATAAAGATCAAGGTTGATCGTCCATGCAGTGGTAAGGAAATGATGCACCGTCTGAATCACTGACCTTCGTAAGAGTTGACAGATTAAAAAAAAAGAAATTGTTGGAAAAGCTTAGGAAGTCTGACAGCATCTGTGGAACAGAAATCGGAGTTAATGTCTTTGGTCAAGTGACCCTTAGAAGTGAGGAAGGGTCAATTGACCTGAAACGTTAACTCTGATTTCTCTACACAGCTGCTGCCAGACCTGCTGAGCTTTTCCAGCAATTTCTATTTTAGTTTCTGATTAACTGCATCTGCAGGTCTTTTGGTTTTGTTAATTCAATGGCCTGTCTGTTTTCTACAGTTTACAAAAACACAATTGTGACATTTCATCTTGCAATCCTAACATTTGGGATTAACAAATAGCTAACATGTATTAACTTTCTATTAAATAACCAAAATTCTTTTAAAAGATTGTATTTACAACTTCCCTTTCAATACAAAATGTAAAGGTTGATTTTTGCTTTCGTGCATTATATTTCAAGAATATTATACTATTTCATAACATGGAGAAACTGATGGACACATAAAAGTTTCAATTACAGCATATATTTCTGAAAGGGTTTCAACAACAAAACGATGGCTCTCGCATGTAAATTAAGTGACTGAATGAGAAAAGCCCTGAGGGGAACCATGGCATGACACATGAGAAGGTGCCAAGGGGAAATCAAACAGCAACTCTTCAAAGGGAGAGAGGCAATTTTTTAAAAATAATGTGTCCTCTTTAGAGGAAGTATCAATAAGGCTATCTCCTGAAGCTATCAGCCCCAGGTCCTGCCATCTCAGTGGGAACTGTCAAGATAGAAAGTGAGGGCACACAATCTGATGAGTATCCCATGGTTATAGCTCTGCAGCTGGGTGAGGAATGAATAGCCCAGTCTGCTGGCACACAGGGAACTACTAGAGACCAGGCAGCTGCTCAGACCCAAGAAGGAGAGTTTTCTGTTCCTATGTCTTATGGTCTTATAGATAGGTTCTTGAATATCAAGCGGATCAAGGGTTACGGGGAGAAAGTGGGAGAATGGAGTTGAGAAAATTATCAGCCAAGATTAAATAGCGGACCAGACCTTTTGGGTTGAAATGGCCTAATTTATGCTCCTATGTCTTATGGTCTAAGAAGAGGATCTTGTGGCATCAGCAATCAGGGACTTCATTAAATGCATAGCAAGGAGCAATGGAATCAGACAGGTATTTAGGATGTAATGGCCCAGGAGCTGCATCATTGCAGTTATTCATGTGACTATCTATCCGCTTCCATTGACAGGTTTCTGTGTGTCGGCACTCAATGTATTGTTAATCCACCAGCAGTTCATGATGAAACAAGAAGCTTCATGAACATAGGGTTGTATACAGACCCATCAATACTGACTCCAAGTAGGAGGAACCATGTGCACACATGGCTTTTCGTGCTGCTGGCACCCTTGGCCCGCCTGCATGACAATCCTTCATGTGCTGAAATGTGTAGCTGTTAATGAGTTATTGAGCAATAGCTTTGCGAGGCAGGTGCTCCTTTCAGAAAGGAACAAAAATGCAGGGTGACAAAGAAGTGCACATTGTACAGGAATTTGCATGAGAGGCAAATGACATATGTTGTTCCTCTTTAAAATCCTTCTAAATGGTGTGTAGTGCAGCTGTCCCCCTTTACCCCCAGTTGTGTAGAATGTGGTCATAGCCATTTATTTTTCTCACCGTGCTCTTTTCACATTCCTACTTAACTTCAGAGATGGACCCGATAGACTGGCCATGACCCATCCCTTCACAAACATGACCAGACAGCCCTGGGTAAGATGTACATCTCCCCACTCGATTATCCCAATTCCCACATTGGCAGCTACAGTGCGAACAGGCTGACCGTGATTCACTTCCTGGAAACAGAGGTGCTACCACTCTGCATGAGGCACACCACCGGATCAGACACCTGGCTGTATCCAATCAGGTGGACTGTAATGATAGACTATCATTGACCTACTGTGCTGAGATACCTTGACTGACGGGTAACTTTAAGGATTTTATTGAGGACTACTCCCTAAGAGATGGATACATAGCTGTCTGTTTGTTGCACATGCTGTGTATTTGCCATGTAAGTTGCCGGCACGTACAGCAGGTATGAAATTGGCATAGCACATTGATATTGCTGTCGACCAGTTATATGCACCTAGATTGACGACCATATAGTGGCAAGGCAAGTTGCCATTTTGTGTATGTGCGATTTGACCGTGTGCGACACTAATGTTGTATGGAAGGGCTCTTACAAGCAAGCAGGTAGGTGACTGCTAAATGAGTGAGTTCTAATAGAGTAAGCAAGCATTCCCGAGCTGCAGCCTTATTCAGTGTGAGAGAAGGTGTCAGTCCCTGTGCGCAAAGCGACCTATTTGGAGCCTTACAATACAACTTGATGTCCTGCAATACAGAGGTAGCTCAATTATCCGAAAGACATGGGCGTGGAGTCTTTTGTCAGATAATTGAATGTTCAGATAATCGAATGCTGGATAACGCAATTTAGCCAAGAATCAGGACATTGCGATCTTGCTGGATAATCTAAAATTTAGATAATTAAATGCCAGATAATTGAGGTTCCTATGTACATGTGCTTCCAAATTGCACTACCAAGGAATAGTGAAACTGTCAGAATGGTTGTGATGGCTGACCAATGTTAGACACCAATATCCATGGTGGAGGACAAAGTGCAGTTAATACAGTTTGGTTGCAGGAAAAACACAGGTGGTCTGCAGCAAGTTCTGAGCTGAATCTACTAGGTACATGCCATAATTTCCTTGTCAAGTTTTCTAGCTGTTGAACCTGTTTGGTGAGTTTGGTGAGGTGGAAGACTGAATATTAATGTGTTGAGTTCCAGTATTAAGAAGGCGCTGAACAAATGTTAGTCTCTGCTAATTGGCATCTCACTGTTGCCTAGCGAGAATATTACTGCACCATTTGTGAAAAGCATCACACAGAGGAACCTCGATTATCTGAATGAGATGGGTGAGCACCATTTCATTCAGATAATTGATTGTTAGGGTAATTGATTCAATGCCTCTCCTCTGGGGCTCGGAGTTTTCTGAAGTTTCCTTTTTCCTTGCTCTGCCTGCCTTGCTCCCTCTCTCTGTCTCATTGTTTGTGTGTAAGGGACCTGCAGCATGACTGAAGATGCCCCACACACACCCCCCAACCCCCATCAGTTCAACAGGACTGACACAGCAAGCACTTGCTAAGTCCGCTCCCTGTTCAGGAGATACGGCAGCAGCACACTGCGCATGAGCCCCCACCTCCAGTCCATCCCCCCAAACCCGCCACCCCACCCTGTTACGACTCCCTAACCCCGCTCCTGTCCAACATCCCCCAAACCCACCCCTGTTTGACACCTCAACTTTGCCCCCCATATGACTCCCCAGCCCCACCCTTGTCTGACCCCCTAACCCTGCCTCTCATCTGAAAACACTAATCCCACCCCCCATCCCCAACCTCGTCCAACCCCACCCTGGTCTGACTACCACCAATCCGCCCCGCCCAACCTCCCAAACTCATCCAGACCTGCCCCCATCAGACCCACTCCAACCCCATCGAACTGCGCCGCCCATTCCACCCTGCCTGACCTCCCAAACCAGTCCAACTCTGCCCCCATTCACCCCAGTCCATCCTCTCAAACGTGTCCAACCACTCCCCCATCCTCCTCTGCCCCCATCCCCACGTGCCCCAGTGCTCCCACACCCCCATCCTCCTTCCCTCTCCGAGGCAGCTAGACTGGACATCAACTGGACTGCTGCTGCCTTTGGGAGGTGAGTCTTCAAACAGCGCGTGTGCGCGCGCACACACACACACACACTCCTTTTTACTGCAACTTTTTGACAGGTTCCACCTTTGCCCTGTACAGGACAATGTTGGAGACATTATCTGGGGAAGGGGGGTTCAGGATACACCCCTGTGTAGAACCCCAGGGAGAGTGTGGAGAAAGAGAGAGACGCCGGGCAGTCAGTCATTTGGAAACTGCGCCTGGGCTCCCATCAATGACCAGGACTATTCTCGGCAGCATTTCAGTTGGCTGGGTTCATTTTTAATCTTTGTAAACAAAAGGCATGATCAGCTTTGGAAACACATCTTTGGCGTAATGTTTCTATTGGGACATTGAAATCTCCTTCTGATTATCCGAAATTCAGTTAATCGATATTCGGATAATCAAGGCTCCTCTGCAGATGGAGTGAGATGATCTTGATAATGAGTTAGGCCTCAACACATTTGTTGCCAATTCTGCCACACATTTCATCATCGTCTGCATTCTTCGCAGCCCTATAACATTCTGCCCATTGTCTTGAATTACAAACTTTACATGCAGGTCACAGGCATATGCGAAGAATTTATGCACCTGTACTTGTAAAATTTAGGAGAAAACTACCCACTAAGAATAAAACCTTTGTTTGAGTCAGCTCCCAAGCTGTTAATGGAACTCAACGATCTTTAATATTTTGATTTATGTTTAATGAAAGCTCACAGAATAAAAATGGCATTTGTACTTATAGTTCTCAATGTGTATTCAAGCAGAATCAACCTATTGCTAAAGTCATGAACAGGAATTTTTTTGTGAAACAAAGAACAACCTTTTTCCAATATATTCATTGACTTTTCACATTTCACATGACATCTGATCTATGGCAACTTATCAATGGGAAATATTGGTAACCTTCAAATCTTTATGAATTCTTGTTTACTAATTAATATTAATGAAAGTAATTGCTTCAATATCACAACACATCACTATTCTTATGGAAGGGCGATTAGTCTTATTAGTAAGTAGCCATTTATGACAGTACATAGAAATAGCTAAGAAAGGAAAAATCTTGATGTATTTTTGATGCATTCTCTGATACACCTAGAAGTCTATTATATATCGAGTAGTGTGTATGACCTGAATTGTGTTTAGATAGATTACTTACAGCGTGGAATAGGCTTTTCGGCCCAACAAGTCCACACCAACCCACCGAAGTGCAACCCACCCAGACCCATTCCCCTACATTTACCCTTCACCTACCACTATGGATAATTTAGCATAGCCAATTCACCTAACCTGCACATTTTTGGATTGTGGGAGGAAACTGGAGCACCCAGAGGAAACCCACGCAGACACGGGGAGAATGTGCAAACTCCACACAGAGAGTCGCCTGAGGCGGGAATTGAACCCGGGTCTCTGGCGCTGTGAGGCAACAGTGCTAACCACTGTGCCACCTTGCTGCCCATATTATGGATATAAGTTCTCTCAAGAACTAATTTGTTCATCTTTACCACCTTCACCTTTTATTTTGCCAAAGTTCTCCTAGCCAGTAGCCTTTTCCTACACTCCAAAGACTTCAGATTACACAGAACTCTGCTAATTGTTGCTGATCCCACATCCATGCTTGCCTTGTTTTTTCACCTACCTACACTGATAAGCATGGATTCCTAGTTCCACAGTGGATCAAGGTGATATTTTTTTCATCCTTGTGTTTGGACTGCAATATGGTCTTGACCCTATACTTATCTATATTTGTGGTGTTCTCCAGTTCAATTATCTCTACCCCATTCAATCCATTGAGCCAAGCCAAGTGTCTATCTATATGCTACCAAGGCCCCACATTTTGAACTTTATTCCTAAACCCATGTCTCTCTCTCTTATTTTAAGGATATCTTTAAAACTCTCTTTTCCAATCAAGCATTTGGTCACCACCTCTCATTTCAACTGTTTCGATGTTGTTTCTTTTTCCTTACAAAAACGTAAAACTTCTTTTTATTTTAAAAGTTTCATTCTAAATGTTTGTTCTTATTGTCAATTATTAGCAGACATAAAAATTCTTGATTAACCTTGTTTGAATTCTTGAATCTTTGCTTCAGCCATTGAAATAAATATTAATCCACAAAATAATCAGAATAATAAGCATTGGAAAGGTCTTTGTCATTCCTGTAAACCCTGTCATTGAATAAATACTTTGATTTAATAATTCTTGTCATATTGTAAGTACAAATCATGTTGACAGGATAAACCAAAGAATACTACAGACAAACTTGAAAGTGTTCAATGAATGAAACAAACTTATTTCTTATGTCTTTAGTCAAGCAAGAAGCCAATGGAATAAATGGATGACTATTATGATATGCAATAGGGCCTGTTTCATTAGAATTAAGTGAGATGGATGAAGGATTCGATGCAGAAAAATAAAGCAAGGAAGCATCTACACAACAGTTGTCAATTTTGTGAGCAGTTGATGAAAATAGTTGTTTTTTTTCATGGGATATAGGTATTGCTGGCAAGGCAACACTTTTTTCCCCCTACTTTTTTCCTAAATCGCCCATTTTCTTTTGATCAGGTGGGATTTCAACCTGATTCTCTCGATACAGGGGAGGGACATTACTACTGTACCACAAAAAAGCCCAACTACGTCAGTTTTTCTCTATATGGTGAGACAGAAAAACGAAGACTCCATTGTGAATACTTTGTTGTAATTATTATGTATAAACTATTTCTCCACCACAAGGAAAACATCATAATAGCCAATTGAATATTTACAAGCAAAGCCTGTTAAGAGTAATGCTAGCATCAACATGTGAGTTGGGGAGGGGGAGGTGTGTGCAGGGACAAAGGGAAGGAATAGAAACATCTTATTGCTTATCTCTAGTTGTCTTTAAACTTGAGTTACTTACAAAGCTATGAAGATTCAACCACATTGCTATGAAGCTGAAATCACATGTCCAGACCTGGCAAGGATGTAAGATTTCATTCCCTGAAGGAAACTAATGAACGAGAAAGACCTTCACAAGAATGAATGATAGTTATCAAGATGATTATTAGCAAGGCTAATTTTACATTTCAGATTTATTAATTGAACTTAAATTCTACCAGCTGCCTTGGAGGGATTTCGACCTTTGTTTTGAAAACATTAGGCTAGACCTCTGGATTATATATTCAGTGACATTGCCTCTTCCAATCAAGATAGCAGCAGAGCAGGATGCTCCAACCAGAGCTCCTACACTCCTTCTGTTTCTTTCTCTTTTGCCCCCTTTTGGTCTATTGGTGGTTCTTAGCCTAGTCTCTCAGGGGTTCATATTATTTCCCAGCCTGGTCTCTTGACAGCTCGCGGCGACTGCCAGCCTGGTTTCTTGGCAGCTCCTGGTGGGTTCCACCCTTGACTTTCAGAGTCTCATGGCTGGGCCTGGCCTGGTCTCCCAGTGGCATGTCGGCTGGTCTTTCAGCAACGTGCAAGTGGATCCTGCCCAGGCATGTTCCTGAGGTACTAGGGGAGATTGGAGAGGCGACTGTGTCAACAGCAGTGATGGCATCGGCAGTGGTGTTGTCGAGAACAGACAGCAGAGCAGGATAAGCAAAGGACTCATCAAAAACTGTAGGATTTTTAACTTGTTCATTTTTTTTCCCAGTTAAACTATGAAAAACTTTAAAGTAAACTTTACATCTTTCTTTATTTTTCTAATATTCTATGAAGTAATGCTTAACTCTTTAAATCTCACTTCTCTTTCTACTTTGTACCTAAGCTTTTTGTACCTAGGTACCTTGGTACAGAAGATGGTGTCATGTATGAAAACATTATACACTTTCCTGGCAACTTATGACACTTTTGAATCATATAAGCAATAACAACCAAGTAATACCATTAATCAGAAATAGCCTGGAATTCATTTGGGAGTAATAAAGATAACTACTCATTATTTAATAGTACAGATGATGAGGAAGGGCACCACTTTGACTGCGATAACACATCCATCCAAGGACAAGCCAAACAGAGACACATGTGAGAATTTCTAGAAGCATGTCATTCCAACCAGAACTCTACCAACAAACACAATGACTTGGATCCCATTTACCACCCCCCTCAAGAAAAATAACAAGAAATGTCATCACCAACCCATGGAAACCTAAACACAAATAAAAACTGGGCCATACCACCAGTGCTTCATCTGGAAGCTCACTGATGTTGCCTAATAAGATGAAGAAACATCTGAAAACAAACCTTCCAGCTCAGCGAGCAAACTTACATCCACATTTTGGAATTTATTTACATGATTCCATTTGGTCATCAGGATTTAAATATCATTGCAAGAAAATTGATGATTTTTTTCCCCCTTCTATTACTGAATATAATTTGCCCGGTATGTCAGTGTTAACCCTGTATTAAGATATAATGCTGGTTTACGGTAAAAACTTCATTTTCTATCTGGTTGACACCATCTCTAAGCAGTTGCAAAATAATTTATATGCTAAAAATATTTAATAATACTTGTAAAATTAATCACCTTCACTGAGTTTCTAATTTCATGTAATGAACATTAAATGTTTGGGGGGGGGGGGGGGGGCAATGATAGCCCAGCATACAAAATTCAGAGAAGTTTGAAAGAACTGTAGATGCTGTGAATCAGAAACAAAAACAGAAGCGACTGGAAAAACTGAGCAGGTATGGCAATATCTGTGAAGAGAAATCAGAGTTAACATTTTGGGTCCAGTGATCCTTCCTCAGAATTGATGGTAGCTCGGAATATACACAGAAATAGGATGGGAGAAGGGAATAAGGAGTAAATGATTGGTGGGCATAGAGCACAAAGAAAGAGAAGAATAGTTGAACAGACAAAAGGGTGGATAACAATCAGGCTAGGAGAGTGAATAATTACCCATGGAAAACTATGTGGCAAGGTCTTGTGAGTTAGGTTGGAGACAAGAACAAGAAAATTATTGAACTCCCCAGCATTGTTGTCGACAGGCTCTCAACTGGTTCACACCCATTTCCTGCACTTCTGCCCTCAACCACTTTTCTTCCCTCCCACAGCAACAATGGAGTTCCCCTTATCCTTACCTACCATCCCACCAACATCTACATCCAGAAGATCATCAGCTGCCATATCCGCCACCTCCAGTGAGATGCCACCACCAGACACAGATTCTCCTTCTGTCCCTTGTCCGTCTTCCACAGGAACCATTCCCTTTGGGACATCCTGGCCCACTCTTCCATCACTCCCAACAGAACCCCCTCCCCAACTTTATTTGTACTTTGTGTAATCTAAGTAAAAGGAAGGACTGCAGATGCTGGAAACCAGAGTCTAGATTAGAGTGGTGCTGGAAAAGCACAGCAGGTCAGGTCCAGTGGCCCAACATTTCAACTCCCCCTCCCACTTTGCCGAGGAAATGCAAGTCCTGGGCCTCCTCCACCATCGCTCCCTCACCACGCGACGCCCGGAGGAAGAACGCCTCATCTTCCACCTCGGAACACTTCAACCCCATGGCATCAATGTGGATTTTACCAGTTTTCTCATTTCCCCTTCCCCCACCTCACCCCAGCTCCAACCTTCCAGCTCAGCACTGGCCTCATGATCTGTCCTTCCTGCCTATCTTCCTTTCCACCTATCCACTCCACTCTCCTCTCTGACCTATCACCTTCATCCCCACTCCCAATCACCTATTGTATACTATGCTATTTTCTTCCCACCTCCACCCCCCTCTCATTTATCTCTCCACTCTGCAGGCACCCTGCCTCTATTCCTGATGAAAGGGTTTTGCCCGAAATGTCGATTTTCCTTCTCTTCGCATAATCTAGTCTACTGCATTCACTGCGCACAATTTAGCATCCCCTACACTGGGGGGAAAAAAGCATAGATTGGATGACTGCTTCCAGCAAAAGTGAGGACTGCAGATGCTGGAGATCAGAGTGAAGAGTGTGGTGCTGGAAAAGCACAGCAGGTCTGGCAGCATCCAAGCAGCAGGAGAATCGACATTTCAGGCAAAAGCCTTGAATCAGGGCTGAGTGACTGCTTTGCAGAGCACCTATGTTCTGCCTGCAAAAATGACCCTGAGCTTCCAGGTGCCTGTCACTTTAACATACCACCCTGTTTCCTCGTCAACATCTGTCTCAGGCTTGTTGCCGTTCTCTTGCAAAGCTCAGCGCAAGCTGGAAGAACAACACCTCATTTTCCACTCAGGGACCCTGCAGCCCTCCAGACTCAATATCGAGTTCATTTTAGGGCTTGAACTCTCCCATGTCCTTGCTTCCAACCCGAAGCACCAGGCCTTGTTATCATATAGTCTGCTAATACATATTACCTATTCTTAGCCACAAACAATCTCCATTAACAGCTATTCATTCTCCGAGTCAAGTCGTTATCCATTCCTTTGTCTGTCCAACTGTTCTTCTCTCTCTTTGGGCTCTTTCTCCACCTATCATTTACTTTTTACCCCCTCCCCCGACTCCATCTTCTGCATATGAACTAATATTTTCCTCAATACCATCAGTTCTAGCGAAGGGTCATCGGACCTGAAATGTTAACTTTGATTTCTCTTCACAGATGCTGCCACACCTGCTGATATTTTCCAGCAACTTCTGTTTTTGACACAAAATTTATCTTGCAACAGCTCAAACTTTAGATATAAATTTTCATTGCGCTGGTTTAGCAATTTTTCTCATTTAATTACAGCATCAATTATATCAGACTCAAGGCAAAAGAAAGAAAAATATATGAGACCATTGAAACAGACAGCATAAGCAGTTCAAGAGGTAATCTGCCCTATTGATCTCTTGAGCCAAAAGCAAAGAGCAGCACTGAGTAAAGCATCACTAAACCTACTTGAAAAAGACAGCAGCATAGACATACACACCATGGGAGATTTTGACATTTGAAAACATGAGTCAGAGAGCAGTAGTGGTAGATTATGAGGAACCAATTAATACAGAACACTGCATGCTACTCCTGAATTGCACTAGGTTTCACACTGAGGCTGTCACATCACCAGGACCATGTTGTGCAACTGCTGCATCCCGTCACATCAGTGAACGGGGATCTGAATCATTGTACAATAATCCAACAGCGGCAGAATCACAGAAGCAAGATGATATCTGAGGTATTCTGATATTCAGAATAGAGAGCTCAGTTACAAACTTAGTCCAGGAGGAATCTCTCACAAAATAGTTTCACTGTTTTCAAAGAAAAGCTCAGAATCAAAATGAAATACAGTTATGGTTTTCTTTAAATTTAACAGGTTGAAGGTAGCCAAGAAGAAAGTTTCAATGAACTAATGGTATAGATCATAATCTGGAAGGCCAATTGATTGCAGGCCCTTATTTCAAGGGGAGTATAAAAGTAGGGAAGTCTTACTACAGCCGTGCAAGATGCTACGGGTGAGACCACTTCTATAGTACTTTGAGCAGTTTTGGATCGCTTATTTGAGGAAAGATATAATTTCATTGGAGGCAGTTTATAGAAGGATAACTCGGATAATTTCTAATATGGAGGGATTGTCTTATCAGCAAAGGGTAAACAGGTTGGGACTTTACTCACTGGAGTTCAGAAGAATGAGAGGTGATTGCAATGAAACACATAGAATTCTTATAGGGCTGGACAGTGTAAACATGCTGAGTTATAGTCATTGAGTCATAGAGATGTACAGCATGGAAACAGACCCATGCCGACCAGATAGCCCAACCCAATCTAGTCCCACCTGCCAGCACCGGTCCATATCCCTCCAAACCCTTCCTATTCATATACCCATTCATATGAGGTTGTTTTTTCTCATGAGAGTGTCTAGGACCAGAGGGCATTGCGTGAGTAAAGCAAATTTAAGACTGAGAAGAAGAGGAAATTCATCACTCAGAGCATTGTGTGCCTTTGGAATACCTCACCACAGAGGCTGTGGGCTAGGATCCTTGTGTACATTTAAAACTGAGGTAGATTCTTCATTATTTGAGGAATCAAGGATTACAGTGAACATTCAGGAAAGTGAGCATGAGGAATGTCAGATCAGCCATGGTCCTATTAATGGTGGAGGAGGCTCAAGGGGCTGAGCGCCCATTCCTATTCCTATTCCTATTTCGAATGACCTTATGGCAAACTTCACATACAAGTCTTTCTTTCACTTGTCCTTGGGATGTGCAAATTATTGGTAAGAACAGCATATATTATCCATCTCTAACAGCTCTTGAACTAAGTGGAACAAAATACTAAAATCAAAAGGCCTGATAAGAGTCAACCAAATTGCTGTTGGTCTGGAACCATATATCAGCCTGACTGGGTAAGAACAGCAGATTTCTTCCCCTGAAACAAGTGGGATTTAAATACAGTTGGTTTCACAATCATCGATGCTGCAAGCAGATTTTATTCAAATCGATTAATCAGTTGAACGAAAATTCTTCCAACAATCATGCTAAGATTTGAACTCATTTCTCAGGAACATTAGTCGAGGCCTCTGGACAAATTAGTTCACTAACATGAAGAGTGCATTATTGTCCCATTACTGAAGCTGTTTAAACATGACAGAAAAAAATTTATATAATAGTTATTATTCTGAATATAATTTTGGAACTATACTGTCATCTGTATCTAAAATCAATCACTCTGTCCTGACATTTTGTTCATTTGGCACACAGACAATTAGTCTGCAACACATGGTGAGATTTGAGAAATATATTCAATATCAATTGCAGCATATAAAAGTGTGATTATTTTAAACTTCTGAGAATCTCAAGCTACTTTATATATTTTAAATATTTGTACAGACTTCGTCAATTGGAAAATACATACAATTTATGTGAACTCATTTGTCTTTCAGCAGATCAATTATGCTAGTCATGTGTATCGAAAGTCCCCATAGTTAAGGAGGTGTTAGCACGCATATCACCATTAAAATAATCATTTAATTCAGTAAAAATGACATAGGTTTACCTTGTTGAGTAATGACGTCCCACCTTACCAGCAATGGAGTCCCCTACTGTTGATGTAAGGATATAAAAAGTAAATGCACACTGAAACAGTTGGTCTTGCATTTGATCTGTAACTGACTAGTCAATTAAACAGCCACCCATATTAAATTAAGGAACAGGTCCATCATGCTCACTAAACAACTGACCTGCAGTACAAGCTTATTCACCAAAGTACACAAAGAGTTGAATTCATATCTTCACCAAGGATCTGATTCAACAAACCAGGGCAGCTGCATGGCGTTAAATCCTATGCCAACAAAATGATCATTAACCTTGCAAAAACCTGTAATTCAACATTCAGATCTCATTTGGACATAGCCCCTGCACAGTTTAATCTTTGTATAAACAGGAAAATGCTAGGAGATGGGAGAGGCAGGTGGGGATGGGTTGCAGAATACAAGGAACATTAGACTGAAAAAAAAGTAATATTATATGATGAAAACAAAAATCTTTTATTTTAAAAAGGAGTTAAGTAATATTCAAAAATTTTACATTTTTTTGAAAAAAGGGACTTTGGCAAAGATAATATACAGCAAAAACAATAAATAAAGGCTACAGGATGCTGATGAAATGGTATTGCTCATAACTATTTTCCAAAGATAAAAGTTGCCATTCTGCTGCAAGTGATACAAGGAGAATGACCTTATTTGGGATTTCAGAATACCACTTCCAGAGTGTGGGAATGCACAATGCCATGAAAATTTAGTCTAAAGAAAGGAAGGAAATCAAATTGACCACTTGGTATTGACCAAGACAGTTAAAACAGAAGTGGCAATCCCAGCCCCATGAATGAGAAGCCTTCCTGTCTAACATCTGGGAGAAAATGTGCAAATTGGGATAGGTTTTCCACAGTTTAGTCAAGAAACATTCAAACTCAGAATCAAAAATTACTAAGGCCCAGGCATTGTCATCACTATCGTGGTATGTCCTGTCTCACTGACAAGACAGATGCAGTCAGTGGACTACAGTCAGGAGAAAGTTGTTCTTTAATTCCATAACATTAGCTCCAGATCACACAAAACCTCAGGGCATCAGGTCAAATCTAGTTAAAGAAACCTTCCGCTCATTATCACCTACTGGCTGCCTCAGCTCATGAATAAGTACTCTTCAATGTTGAACACTGGTTGAAAGAAGCAAAAAGGACTCGATGAGCATAGAATGTATTCTGGGTGTTGGACTACAATGTTTATCCACCAAGTCTGGCTCTGTAACATCACAAGTACCTGAGTTGATGGGTCCTAAAAGACATAATGGAAAAGCTGCTCCTGTAGCATGTATTGAGAGAAACAACAAGGAAGAAACCTAACTTAACTCAATCTCACCAATCTACCTGTTACACATGTATCTGTCCATGGTGGTATTGATATAAGTGACTACCACACAGTCCTTGTGGAGAAGATGGTCTGTCTTCACATGGAGGATATTCCATCATGCTATGCAGCAGTACTATCATTCTAAATGTGAAAGAGTTCAAGATTTACCAAATCACAACTGGATATCCATGAAGCCATTAGCAATGGCAAGGAATATATCCACTCTATCATTTCAAGTGACATTCACACTTTACAAATTCCAGACAATAAATATTTCTATCAAGAGAGATTCTTACAACCTCAAGATTCAAGCATGTTATCATTGCTGAATTTCCCATGATGAACATCCAGTCAGAAACTAAGCAGGATCAGCTGTCATAATCATAGTTGATGGAAAATACTGGACAAGTTAAGGAAACTTGGCTTACCGGTTCAAATGTTTTTATTTTTGCAATAGGTTACTGTGGTGATTATTTTCTGAAATATGTTCACACATGGTTGCCAATATTCTTGAATAAAATAATGAGTTTATTACAAAAAAAACAACAAATCTCTCTCTATATCATAGTTAGACCTTAACACAAACAGGATAAAGTTTCACCCTGCTCCTCAGCACTATCTTTTTATGGATACTCAATTGCAAAGAAATTTTGCTCCAATCTCAACTATTGAATATTTTGCTTGATTGATTCCTTACAGCAATGATAGTTCCTTTGGACAGCAATGATAGTTCCCTTTGGAGTCTGCTGGCATGAATCTTTTACAATTCTGATAGGCTGAACCTTTTTCTGTTCTAATAACTCCAAGACTTTGCTTAAAGCTCCCCTGATTTAGAAGCCTCTTTGGATTAAAACATGTCTGAAACAACGAATAGTTCCTCTAAACTAAAAAATTGATTCTTCTGCTTGGAGAAGTAGTTGTCATTTCTGAACTGAACTCCTGGTTCAGCTGAAGAGTGACCTTAAGCCTTTTGTTATGAATTGAGAATGAAATTAATAGCATTGTTGGATATTGTAAACTCGGTTGTGTAAACATTGTATCTATTACCATTATAGAGATAGTTTCAGGACCTGACTGCAATCACGTATTTTCTTGGACTTGATTTCCTTAGGTCACTATTGTTGATGGCTTCCTGAAGACTTGTTTAACAAAAAACCTCCATAGAACTGATCAACATCTGTCCACCTCTATTTTGAAAATCAATACCCAAAATATAATATATCTTTGTTATATACATTCCCTCCAGGAAAAACACGTCAGTTTAAGAAGCATTTTCATTGACCAGTGCAATGTATTATCACTAATTCTTTAACAAGTTAACAGTGATATCATTTTTTCAATTGAACACATATTGATTTTTATTACCATCATATTTTACACAAATCCATTTTGATAACAGCATTTGGATTCATTCATATCTGCTACTGACAAAATGTCAACCATCAAATTGTCTTTACCAGATCTACAAATTAATTTTAAATTGCATAGTTGGAACATTAAACCCTGATGGAGAGATCACAGATTTCTATCAAAATCTTTTTTAAAAAACCAACAGATTATGATCTCTACAAATCCCTTATCTTGTTGTCTTGAATTGTACCCAGAGTCAAGAGTGTGGTGCTGGAAAAGCTCAGCAGGTCAAGCAGCATCCAAGGAGCAGGTGAACCGACATTTTGGGCATAAGCCCTTCATCAGGAATTATGTCTGAATCAGGGCTTATGTCCGAAATGTCGATTCTCCTGCTCCTCAAATGCTGCCTAACCTGCTGTGCTTTCCTCGCACCACACTCTAGATTCTGATCTCCAGCATCTGCAGTCCTCACTTTCTCCTCATTGAATTGCACTTGCATTGATGCTGCTCATATCCCTGCTGAGTTTGAATGCTTTTCACAATTCAATGCTGCTAAAACTAATGTCGTTGGCACTTTTAGGCTGTCAAATAAACTGATATTCCTTTGTTCAGTCAAATGCTTGGCCTTTTTCAATAAATTTATCAGAGGAACTGGTACAGTGCTGAAATTCAGAATACATTTTTAATGAAATCCATTGATGTCAATATGAGAGAATTTCATGTTTCCACTTAAGGATGGGAAAATACAAAGTCGCGTTTAATTTCTCTTCTTTTTGTGTTACTTGAACTTGTTCCACAGTGGGATCCAACTGAATCACTTATTTTCACAAACTCATTTTCAGCTGGACTTGTGACCAAATTGGTTCTTTCTGATCAGTTTGTTCAAAATATGCAAAGGTTATTCCATTTTGCTGAAGATAACCAATTCATCAATGTTATTAAAGCAGTTACATAATCCAATAATTACTTAGTTGGTTAACTGTTGGGAAGCTTTTCATTCCAAATGTCATACCTTTACACCAAGCATGTTCAACCAGTCTTAAAAAAGCTGATATCTCTTTGGCCCAGTAAGTAAATGGAACTTGGCACTTACTGCTTAGCAAGTCAATCTTTGCACTAAATCATGCTCATCAAATTCTTTCTCAACAGTCTTCCAGTCATAAAATTAGATTCAGTCAGCACGTGTTGCCATGCTGTGTTTACGATGTGATCAATCAAGTTTCAGCAACATGACGATTGGTAAGTTTCAGCTACTATGAGTGAGTTGAATAACGTCATTGACAATCTTGAGCTAATCTTTCTG
Organism: Chiloscyllium punctatum; assembly: GCF_047496795.1. Classification (NCBI taxonomy): domain Eukaryota; kingdom Metazoa; phylum Chordata; class Chondrichthyes; order Orectolobiformes; family Hemiscylliidae; genus Chiloscyllium; species Chiloscyllium punctatum. The sequence continues at coordinate 44,864,553 of NC_092753.1, read as the reverse complement.
AAATGAGTCTATAATGATATTATTTTATGGGTAATGTATCCTCTAAATTAATATCTTGTCTAGCGGAAGATGCATTTCTTTGTGCATTCACACAGATTGCTTGAGTAGTTTTCATAACTCACTTTGGCAGTTTGATAGCACAATATTTGATAAAACCTTTTAAGCCCCTCTTAATTTTCTAATCTGATTACTGAGGAACAAATTTTTCAATTTCTGATTCAATCTCAAATTATTGATTTTTAAAAATTTCACTCTCTATTTCTGTCATTACTGTAAATATATTTTTTCTCCTGACTACACTTTGTAAAATACCTTTAACATACTAACTTGACACATTTGTTGCTTTTTTCTTGCCTGCAACAGTTACTACATAATTCATAACATGGAGTCTCATTTTGATTTGGTTCTCAAAGACAGTTAATAATAGGAACACCGTAACTCCAGCAACAACATTTTGAAGTTAAGCTTTAAAAGTGAAAGAATGCAAGTTGGTCAAAAACTATTTAATAACTAGTGTAGGGTTCTGGTTTTCAACTTGTTACTTTTCTGACCTTTAAGCGGTTTCAATCACTCCCCGATCGCTGGTTTTGGAACTAGACTTCTTTAGGCATTGTGAAATGAAGAGGTAGTGGATAGATATTTCAGGGCAAAAGAATCTCTGCATTTATTTAAAAAAGGTATTAGAATACAAGAAAATAAGCAATGCAATAAATCAAGAAAATTGACACAATCAATTATACAGGAGAACAGTGGTACTTTAAATACACTATCAACTAGATTAACAGTATTAGTACGCTATTCTACTGACACACAGAAGACAACAATGTTTAATTTCAGACTGTTTAATGAGAATTCCTATCCTTGGGTTCCCAGTGCACTGATACAACCCACCTTCCTCTCCCCGCTAGTTAGGTCAGAACTTTGGAATCTCAGGGGTTTAAGAAAACACAGTTTTGAAGTGTTTCTAGCTGTTCCACTTTCCATACCAGTCCCTGGATGAAATCTTCAGACTGCAAAGGTTTTTCAGTTTGGGTTCAGTCTATTCATGCTGTAAGGTGATTGGATCTATTGAGTAAGTACCTAGTTTTTCTTTTACTTCTTGCTGGTTTTCCAGGTCCAGGTTTCACCTCAGATTGTGACCAAGGACATGTGGGGTTGGTTGAGTTGGTTATTGCTCAGAGTAGTTTGTCTTCAGTTCTGCTAGTCGTGGTCTGTTGTGGTCGGTTCTCTTGGTTTGAACAGGCCTGTGTCCAGGAGCTCTTGTTTGGATTGTCTGGTTGGCTTCCCCCTCTCAGATGTCTTTTTTCTCTGGTGAGGCCCTTGGTTTGGCTTCATCGTTCTTTGTTTGGCCTCTGTGGCTCTTGGTACCAAAGTTGCTTATGGGGGAAAGTCTTTTGGGAAGCTGTTCATGTGGAATCTTGTTGTTGCAAAGGCCACACTCTGCTGAGAGCGGGACTGGCATTTATATCTTGATGTTATCTTCTGAAGTTAATTGACTTTCTGATGGTTACAGTATGTGTTAATGGGTTTTGATAGAGGTTGAATATCAAGTACCTCGGTAGGTCCCTTACTGTCTGTGCTCTGAAGTGTAAAAGTTGTCTTGGACTAGGGTCTATTGTTTTTTATTGATTGTTCTTTTACAGACAAAGGGTAAATTGGGATTCTGGGTTGAACAATAGCTCCAGACAGCACTATTCATTTTGCTGGATGTGTGATGCTTTCCCACAGAACTCCGTCCAGCTGTCCCTTTTCTTTTAAACATTTTGAAAACTCCAGGGTTTTGTCCAGTACTTTAAATATTGTGCATTTCTACTCACTCTAAAACTACAGAAGGTCTTCTTGAAACAAAGGTCAAAAATACAGTCTCTGAACTCCTCGCATTTCAATTTCTCTTCAATCAATTTAAGGCCTTTTCTAATCTCATATCTTTATATCAGTTCCAAAGGACTGAATTATGTGGAGTCATTAAGGGTATCCCTCAAGGCAAACAGGAACAAGGGATTACTTAAGATATTCCTCACAATAAACTCCAATTGTGGTCTTTGAAGTTTGATGCCATCTTCGGAATGTTCATTAAGATTGTCGATGATAAGGTGAGAAGCAAATTGCTTCATTTCCAAAACATTCATTACTCACTTGAATATTTGTGACATATAAAATGAAACTTAATTTCATTGTATTGGTTTGGGGAATTTATAGCTTGCTAAAGAACAATTGGGAAAAAGTGAGGACTGCAGATGCTGGAGATCAGAGCTGAAAATGTGTTGCTGGAAAAGCACAGCAGGTCAGGCAGCATCCAAGGAGCAGGAGAATCGACATTTCGGGCATGAGCCCTTACATATCCGACGAAGAGGCAGGCATAGCTGGGGCCAATGCTGGTGCCCATGGCTACTCCTTTCGTTTGGAGGAAGTGGGAGGACTGGAAAGACAAATTGTTCAGAGTGAGGACCAGTTCAGTCAGTTGAAGGAGGGTGTCAGTGGAAGGGTACTGGTTGGTTCGGCAGGAAAGGAACAAGCGGAGGGCTTTGATGTCTTCGGGGATGGAGATGTATAGGGACTGGATGTCCATGGTGAAGATAAGGCGTTGGGGGGCGGGGAAGCAAAAATCATGGCGGAAGTGGAGGGCGTTGGTGGTGTCCTGAACGTAGGTGGGGAGTTCTTGGACTAAGGGGGACAGGACCGTGTCGAGGTATGTAGAGATGAGTTTGGTGGGGCAGGAACAGGCTGAGACGATGGGTCAGCTGGGGCAGACAGGTTTGTGGAATCCACATCGATGACTGTATCGGTGCTACCTTGTGCTCCCACGAGGAGGTTGAACAGTTCATCCACTTTACCAACACCTTCCACCCCGACCTCAAATTTACCTGGACTGTCTCAGACTCCTCCCTTCCCATTTCTATCTCGGGTGACCGACTCAACACGGACATTTACTATAAACCGACCGACTCCCACAGCTACCTAGATTACACCTCCTCCCACCCTGGCCCCTGTAAAAACGCCATCCCATATTCCCAATTCCTTCGCCTCCACCGCATCTGCTCTCAGGGGACCAATTCCAATACCGAACAACACAAATGACCTCCTGCTTCAAAGACCGTAATTTCCCCTCAGACGTGGTCGATGATGCTCTCCAGCGCATCTCCTCCACTTCCCGCTCCTCTGCCCTTGAACCCCGCCCCTCCAGTCGCCACCAGGAAAGAACCCCACTGGTCCTCATCACCACCCCACCAATCTCTATGTATATCGTATCATCCTTCGTCATTTCTGCCACCTCCAAACAGACCCCACCACCAAGGATATATTTCCCTCCCCACCCCTCTCAGCGTTCCGGAAAGACCACACCCTCCGTGACTCCCTCGTCAGGTCCACACCCTCCATCAACCCAACCTCCACTCCCAGCACCTTCCCCTGCAACCGCAAGAAATGCAAAACTTGTGCCCACACCTCCCCCCTCACTTCCCTCCAAGGCCACAAGGAATCCTTCCATATCCATCACAAATTCACCTGCACCTCCACACACCATTTACTGCATCCGCTGCACCCGATGTGGCCTCCTCTATATTGGGGAGACAGGCCGCCTACTTGCAGAATGTTTCAGAGCACACCTCTAGGAAACCCACACCAACCAACCCAACTGCCCCCGTGGCTGAGCACTTTAACTCCTCCTCCCACTCTGCCAAGGACATGCAGGTCCTTGGACTCCTCCATCGCCAGACCATAGCAACACAACACCTGGAGGAAGAACACCACATCTTCCGCCTGGGAACCCTCCAACCACAAGGGATGAATGCAGATTTATCCAGCATTTTAATTTCCCCTCCCCCCACCTTATCTCAGTCCCAACCCTCGGACTCAGCATCGCCTTCTTGACCTGTAATCTTCTTCCCGACCTCTCCGCCCCCACCCCCTCTCCGGCCTATCACCCTCACCTTAACCTCCTTCCACCTATTGCATTCCCAACGCCCCTCCCCCAAGTCCCTCCTCCCTATCTTTTATCTTAGCCTGTGTGGTACACCCTCCTCATTGCTGAAGAAATGCTTATGCCCGAAACGTCGATTCTCCTGCTCCTTGGATGCTGTCTGACCTGCTGCGATTTTCCAGCAACACATTTTTCAGCTAAAGAACAATTGGACAAATTATGCCACAACCATTTTGGCTGTACTCTTTTCCAAAGGTGCAGCTTTAGAAAATGTTGTTGAATCATCCATAGCTAAAAGGTAATAATTCTTATTCCTGGTTTTATGTTGGGGGTCTGTTAAGATCATGCTAAACAGTTCTTCAAAAGCTGCTATTGGAATTAAAGGTGCAGATTTATTTGATTCCTGAAGTTTTCTACTATCTGCCATACAGTCTGTATGGAAAAAATAAATCACCATTTGTCTGTGCACAAAGAAATTAATGAGACAAGGAGACAGATACATACAAGGGCATGATCAAATATATCTCCATATGAAATCAAATTTTCAGAACCACCAATGGTCAGAATCTCTTCTTCAATAACAAAGGAAGATATATTGAAGAGTGTGTTGGTATACAGCAGGCTGGGAAGTTGGCACAGGAATGGCACTATGCTGAGGCATTTTAAGGGCTAAAACAAACTTCTTGAATGTAATCTTAATTTAGAACTGATCAAACCCAGAGTTCGCATGAGCCTTTAGCTACACAAATAACTCCAACAATGTTTCTAAAGTGGAAACCTGTTTAACATTACAGAGAGAATCACTGCAAATAGGAACTTATTTGAATTTTCAAGGGACATGGTCATTAGACACGTGCACAGCTGGAGCTTGATTCATTTATAATATGAAGTGTTTATCCCAACAAGTGACTGATGTAACCTTCTGAGACATCGAAAGTGAAACTACCTGGTATTGGTTTGCATAGTTGCGTGAGTGAAGGGCATAACTATAAATTGTATAAGTATGAAAAGAAATTTTGGTTTATTGAACAATCTCTTGAGCTGTATCCCTGAATGCATACTGTTAGAATAAAACCTCTGTCCTGTTTGGACCTCTATCACCATGTTAAATTTTATTTGATAACAACATTTTTTGTGCCATCTTTTCCAAGTAGAAATGCTAATATTTTAATCTATGCTATCCTCATGCACAAGCGGTTGGAGTTTTGTGAGCCACTTATAAGATTTTGGTGTAATGCTCAGAGGAAATAACCACCTAAAGGGCTATTGCCTCATCAGCTGAATTTTGAATGGTCTCCATTTGCTCATGAATACTTGTCTTTCAAATCATAATACTCTGGTATTAGGTCTGACATAATTTCTGAATAGACAGTTTGGAAAAGGTTTCTCAATTTGTTGTATTTCTATTGAATAATATGGGCTAAGTTAGGCCCATTCTGTTTGCCTTCATTTTTTTTTAATAAGTTTGTTTAGAACGGTGTCCAATAACTGAGTTTTTAAGTCACCTCCTTTTTAATTGTTTCCTTCTGTTCATGTCAAATTCTATGCTCCCAAGATTGAGTTACAGCAGACAGTCTTCCTGCGGCATCAGTTTCATTTACTAATATTGGTTGTCCAGTGTCTTCGGTGAGACCAAGATTTTCAAACCATCCAGGTTATTTACCATGACAAAACCCTTTCATACAATTGCAAATTAATGCACTATTCCTCGTACAACTTCTCAAGTTGCAAAATCACTCATTAGTTCAATCTAGATAGTGGAACCAGTTTATAAACACCACATATATCTCCAGGTATTATTTTCACCATCACAAAGCATTCTGGAAGAATTTGTATCATGACTGATGGTAGACAATTATGCAGCTATGACTGAATGGTGGAAAAGGCTCGATGGGCCCAATGGCCTAATTCTACTTCTGTGTCTTATTGTCTCATGGTCTTATGGACTGCATGTTGTTCAGCATCATTCATCACTGTGCCAGAATATGAGGAGTCATGTCCAAATGCCACAATAACTGGACTATATCATACTTGAGCTGAAAAATGCTGAGTAACAGTTGTGCCACACAATTTCCAGACAATGACCATCTCCAACAAGACAGAATCAACCATCACTTTTGGCATTCAATGGCATTGCCATAACTGAAACCAGCTACCCCCTCCTTAGTCCCTGCCACAAACAATATCCCTTACTATGATAAGAAACTGAACTGGACTAATCTGATAAAAATGTGACTACAAGAGCAGGTCTGAGGCTAGGAATCATGCAACATGAAGCTCACCTCCTGACGCCCCAAAGCCTCTTCACCATTTACAAGGTGGAAATCAGGATTGTAATCGAATACAGAGGAACCTTGATTATCTGAAGGACATGGGCAGTGAGTATTTTGTTTGGTTAATTGAATTCCGGATAATCGAATGCCGGACAACATAGTTTAGCTGAGCATCAGGACCTTGTGATCTTGCTGGATAACCCGATATTCGGACAATCGGAAGCCAGATAATCAAGGTTCTTCTGTGCATTCCACTTTTCCAAATGAACACTACTCATACAACAGACACCAGCCAGAACAAAACAGCCTGCTTAATTGACACCACATCCAAATATATTCATTTCCTCCAAGATCAATGCACAGTGGCCCATCATCTACAAAATGCACTATTCAAAAGCCAGCATCACTTGCAACACCTGGAGTGTGTCCTCCAAGATACACATCAGCTTAACTTGTAAATATATCATCATTTCTTCATGATCAGTGGGTCATAACCCTCAAATCCCCTCCCCCCAAAAAACTGGTGAGTCTATCTCCATCAAATGGACTAAAGTTTATGAAAAAGACAGCTCACCTTCTGAAGGGCAAATAAGGATGGATGATCAATATTGGCTCAGCCAGTGATGTCCACCTTTCGTAAATTAATAATTAAAAAAAAGCCAGCATCAGCAATTGACTTGGTCCAGTGTGTCTCAACATTTCTATTGGTTTAACTCCTCAGTTTGAAGCACAATCAAACATATCTCCAAGTGAAACCAAATCTGTGGTCTGATTCTCTTCATCAATAACAAAGGACAAGTATTTTTGATGGTCCTTAGTCATCTCTCTCTTCTTAGTAGATTCTAAGAAAATAGCTCCCTTTTGTACAACAACTTCAGTTTTAATAGACATCTCCTTCCCTGAAGCCATCTTTTCTGAGTATTCCATTGATATCCCTATTCCTGCAATTAGTCTCCCACTAAACTGCCAGTAATTGGCTTCAGTAGGTCCAGTCTGTTCACAATACAAACATATTATTTTCTTTATATTATGTTTGATTTCTAGTCTTTCTCCTCTATTATTTTGACATCCTTTCATTTGTCTCTCAAAGTATAACTTCTTCCATAGCCATGCAACTGTCTGGACAGTGTAGATATCTGCCAGAACTGCTGCTCCTCAGAGTTTTGAGAATTCAAGTTTATCTAAATAAGCTTCAAGGTATACTAGAACACTATTTTGCTTCTTCCAGTCAAATGATTTCCCTCACAGTCCCAATTCTTTTTCTCTAAATGATCTCTTGCTATTTACTTTTTTCTTTAGGCAAATTCTACAAATATAAAATGAGGCTGCTTTCTTAGAGTACAAAAGTACATTGAGGATTTCCTATTTATCAATTTCATTGACTGCAGATTGTTTTTGTGACAAATTGGCATATATATTTTGGCTGTACCTGTGAAAACACTGTAATATTCATGTTCATATATGATTTGGCCATTTGCCCAGCTACCTTTCCAAATTGGTGAAATATCTTCATAATCCATCCTTTTGTAAACCAAGGCACTAAACACTGATTTCTAGTTCAGTTAAACCCCACTTTCCTTCCCATTTTCAAGTTGCTCATCAGGAACGAATATCTTTAATTGAAGCCTCGGGTGAAGACCTGAATCCTCAAATCTCACAACAGTTTTCATAGAAGTGCTGAACTTATTAATTCAGCACACTGGAAATGAAGCCATGCTATTCTTGGAGTCATCACAAAAGCTAAAGTTTTTAAAATAAGTTCAGAAAATTCACCACTTTACCTGATTTTCAAATCCAGGTTGATTGAAACCATGGTCAAGGTTTCTGTATCTATTTATTACATATATTTAATCTCTAGCTACAGGGAATTGTTAATAAAATATTGACATACAACACAACAAATTAAAGTTCTAATTGCCTTATAAACTGCCATGTACATTTGCACATGGGGAAAAGAAAACAGATAGGTAAAAATTGGTTATGGACACAAGAAGACTGGGAAGTTAGTTCAATGGTTCCTATTCATGATTTTCTAAGATATTTCTGATGATTCTTGTGCTGGTCCAGTCAACTCTCAATCATCCTTCTCTGGATTCTTCTACCAGTTTGTAAGAGACTCAAGGTGGCTGGTGCACTTTAAAAAAAACTCTGACTTCTCAATTAAATGTTATAGCCTAAAGAGAGTCCTGCTGGCATTATGAACTGGTTTTCTTCAGGTTTGAATTGTTTTGGACTGTTGAGACAAGAGAGAGTGACAGCTCCTGAGCTGGTGGAGCTCAGATAAATTCCCTCTATACCTGATTCGCATGCTTAAGCTGAGAATCAATCACATGGCTGTTGGCACACAAAAGGCTTTTGTCATTGATAACTGATGATTAGTTCATAGACCAAACAATTTCTTATTATCAAACAAGGCTGCATCTCAACATGATCTGAGGGGCAGGAAAATTGACGTTTCGGGCAAAAGTCCTTCATCCTGATGAAGGGCTTTTGCCCAAAACCTCGAATATCCTGCTGCTTGGATGCTGCCTGACCTACTGTGCTTTTCCAGCACCACTCTAATCTAGACTCTGATCTCTAGCATCTGCAGTCCTCACATTCGCCCTCTCAACATGATCTATCAGCTTCAGTTCATCTACTGCCCAAACTTAAACTAATACTTGTTCAAACAGCTCTTTACACAATACTTGCCATATTATTTGTTTTATTTTAATGTAGCAAACCTTGAAAACAATTATTTTCAAACTATTCTCTCATTTCAGTCCACGATTTTAAAGTTACAAAAGCAAAAGGACACAATCTTTCACATAATGCAACTTGCAGTTTACTGTACAACGTCAATCTGGTACACCTTGTTTAAGACATGAGCCTCTTCTTGTTAAGGCTCACCAGTGGTTTTCTTCTTCAACTGTAAACGAAGTAGACACTTAAGACTCAGGTAAAGAAATGGCATGGCAGCAGTTCACTACCTAAAAGTCAAACTGGTTGGTGGTGGTTGGCATTGCAACAGTAAAAACGACTGCTTTCATTCTGTTTTTTATGCAGAAAATCAATTTTCTAGGTTTACATATGCTTACTGCAAGTGCAAAGCCACATAATTTTGATGGGTGGCCTTTTCTTTCTCTTTATTAAGACTAAGTAACTTAAACCATCTCAGTGTTGGAACAGAATCGATTTTAGCAGTTAGCAATGTCACAGAATAAATGTCTGGAAAGATGCAATGCAGTGAAGTACTTTAAAGATCTGATTTGTGAGAATGTATAATCAGTGTAAATAAGTAACTGATATAAGATGTGCTTAAACCAAACAAAATAAATGAATTGTGCATTAAGTATGTACTAAGAATTTCACATCAATGCTGTCACATTTACTCAGTGAATCTTTTGGGAACTACTTCATTTTGCTATGCTAGCCATTTGCTAGAAAAAGTGTATTTAGTAATCACTGCTTTTTTTTTTAAGAAGTCTCCTAACAATTTTTATAAGCAAATGTGATGTAACATATTTAGATTTGACAAGAAGAGAAAGGAGAAAGTGAGGACGGCAGACGCTGGAGATCAAAGTCAAAAAGTGCTGCACTGGAAAAGCACAGCCAGTCAGGTAGCATTCGAGGAGCAGGAGAGTTGATGTTTCGAACATAAGCTCTTCATCAGGAATGTGAGGCATCGGGGACATAAGGGGGCTAAGAGATAAATGGTAGGGGGTGGGACTGGGGGGGAAGATAGCTAGATATGCGATAGGTGGATGAAGGTTGGGGGTGATGATGCTAGGTCGGAGTGGAGGGTAGAGCGGATAGGTGGGAAGGAAAATGGACAGGAAGACAGTACAAGAGGGTGGTGCTAAATTGTAGGGTTGGCTCTGGGCTAAAGTGGGGGGAGGGGAGATGTGGAAACTGGTGAAATTGACATTGATTCCATGTGCTTGGAGAGTCCCAAAGCAGAAGATGAGATGTTCTTCCTCCAGTCATCAGGTGGCTAGGATTTGGATGTGGAGGACTTGCATGATGTTGGGGAAGTGAGAGGGGGAGTTGAAGTGAACAGCCCCAGGGCGGTGGGGTTGTTCAGTGCGTGTGTCCCAGAGGTTTTCTCTGAAATGCCCTGTCTCCCCAATGTAGAGGGGACCACATTGAGAGCAATGGACACAGCAGATGAAGTGTTTGGAGGTGCAGGAAAATCTCTGCCTGATATGGAAGGATCCTTTGGGGCCTTGGATAGAAGCAAGGGGGAAGGTATGGGCGCAGGTTTCACATCTCTTGCGGTGGCAAAGGAGGGGGCTGGGAGTGGAGGGTGGGTTAGTGAGGAGCGTGAACCTAACAAGGGAGTTGCAGAGAGAATGATCTTTGCAGAATGCAGGAAGGGGTGGGGAGGGAAATTTAACACATCTCTGGTGTTGGGGTCTGACCGTAGATGGTAGAATTGATGGAGAATGATACGTTGTATCTGGAAGTTAGTAGGGTGGACGGTAAGGACCAAAGGGGTACTGTCATTGTAGCAGTTTGAGGGGTGGGGTTCAAAGCGGAGGTGTGGAAAATGGAGGAGATGTGCTGGAAAAAGGGAAGAGAAAGATTAACAATCTACCGATCAAATTACATTTCCAAGGGAACTGCTGTAACTCACACTAAGTAGCATAATGGTTTTCACTTGTCTGCAATTAATGAATAATACAACAATCAGAAAGATTGAACTCAATGTTTCCCATGCAGGAGATAACAAAGCATGACATTTCGCTAACTGGGGCATGTTATTTACATGCTGGTATGAGCAGACATGCTAAACTAAAAAAAAACTAGACAGTTCAGACAGACAAAATGTCTCTACTTGTTTTCATCTTTGTACAACTTAAAGTAAAGCAACATGAACAAAATTATTACTCAAAGACTGTAGGTGAGGTCTCCAGTCAGAATTAGATTATTCTTCCATGTATTTGAGAAAAATCACAGTCCAACAGTCAAGTATGTTTCAAACATAATATATTCTATGATAATTAAAACACAAGAGCTGGCATGTATGCAAGCAGCAAAGAATGTGGCCGCTTTAATATTATCCCAACTTTACCTTCATCATAATGGAAGTTGCACTATGATGGTCTTTACACCAAAATTATGCTCTTTTCAAAGTACTCTCAAAAATCAACAATCTTAGTCATCATTCTCCTTTTTGTCCTGATGCATATTATAACTCTACTGTTCCCCAACCTCAGCAAGCTCTGTTTCTTCCCATGTCTATGTTGTGCAGCATCCAGTATAATGAAACCATTCTATAAACTCTCCTGGGGACATTTCAGAAAGCACCTTGATTGCTTCCTCTTACAGTGAAGCTCAGATAGCTGTTCCATCCATGCTCGATACACAGATAATTATCAAATCCTTCTACTATGGTGCCTCTCTGCTTCAACACATTATCACTTCTGTTCAACACCTGCTGCCCGATTTGGACCTCTGATGGCTCTCTCAACCTCTTTGACACTAGTTTTAATTTGTTTTCAATAATAGATCACGCACTTACTATAAAACCAGAATAATTCTGCACGAATACACTGAAATCGATTAAACAAAGCTTTGTAAGCAAAAATTTAAGTTAATGTCCATTTGAATGGCTCACTTGAGAACAATTTCAGGACAAGAATGAAAAGTCAGCTACCACTCCATTTAAGCTAAGAATGAAAATTTATTAATCTGAATACACAAACAATTTAATACTAGTTCTGGTGGATTTCTTTTTCTGGTTCATGAGCATGAAGTAACAGTTTATTGGCTTTGATGTTTTATGTGATTATGATCAATACAGGAAATTCCAGTCCAGTAAAATATAATAGTGATGTGCTCTTTTGTATCAGTAAATTACTGTCCAACAATAAATTTCTTTGGTGTTCAGTGATCATAAATCAAGACAAAATGAAATCAATGTTTGTAGAGCTTGCAAACAGACTTGTCATTCTGTGACATTTCAGTACACCAACAGTTTCAATCAGCAGAGAATTTTACTTGAAAAACATGAAATATTTAAAACTGAAAGGTCGTCTTTAAAATTCATCTGTTCCCACAAGTGTAAGAGTCAAAAGTGCTGATCAGTTGTTAGTTTTCATCATTAAAACATTTTTTTTTAAAATTCAATGTTTGATCAAGAAATTACATCTACAAACAGCTATCACATACCATAGAATCATGAAGTCATTCAGCAGAGTCCAACTCATCTATTCTGACTATATTTCCCAAACAAAACTTGTCCCAACTGCCTTTATTTGGCCCATATCCCCCTCAGCCTTTCCTATTCATGGACCTATCCAAACATCTTTTAAATGTTGAAACTGTACCCCTATCTGCCACTTCCTCTGGCAGTTCATCCCTCATATGAACAACCCTCCATGTGAAAAAGTTGCCCGTCAGGTCCCTTTTGGGCAGTATGGTGGCTCAGTTGTTATCACTGCTGCCTCATAACGCTAGGGCTATGGGTTTGGTTCCAGCCTTGGGTGATTGTCTGTGTGGAGTTTGAATGTTCTCCCTGTGTCTGCATGGGTTTTCTCAGGGCGTCTGGTTTCCTGCCATAATCCAAAGATATTCAGGTTAGGTGGATTGCCCATACTAAACTGCCCATAATTCCAAGGATGTATAGATTAGGGGGGGTTAGCCATGGGAAATGCAGGATTACAGGGATAGGGTAGGGGATGGGTCTCAGGGGGATGCTCTTCAGAGGTTTGGTGTGAACCTGATGGGCCGAATGGTGTGCTTCCACACTGTAGAGATCCTATTCTATTCTAAATCTTTCTTCTCTCACCTTAATAATATGCCCCCTAATTTTGAACTCCCCCACCCTAGGGAAACAACCTTTGCTATTCACCTTATCTATGCCCTCATGAATTTATAAACCTCAACAAGGTCACCATTCAGCCTTCTACGCTCCACCAAAAATAGTCCCAGCCGATCCAACTTCTTCCTATAACTCAAAACCTCCATTTCCAGCAACATCCTGTTAAATCTTTTTTGAACTCTTTCAAATTCAATAATATCCTTCTGATAGCAGGTCAACCAGAAATGAACACAGTTCTCCAAAAGTCGCCTCACAAACATCTTGCCCAACCTCAACATGATGTCCCGACTCCTATGCTCAATGGCCTGAGCAATGAAGGAAAGTGTATTATACATCTTCATAACCATCCTGTCCACCTGTGATGCAACTTTTAAATGACTATGAACCAGATCCCCATGTTTCTCTGTTCTCTGACACTAATCAGAGTCGGTAAAAACAATGACTGAAGATGCTGGAAACCAGATTCTGGATTCGTGGTGCTGGAAGAACATAGCAGTTCAGACAGCATCATCGACGTTTCGGTCAAAAGCCCTTCATCAGGAATAAAGGCAGAGAGCCTGAAGGGTGGAGAGATAAGTGAGAGGAGATGAGAAAGTAACATAGAGTACAAGAGGTGTGTGGGGGAGAGGATGAAGGTGATAGCTCGGTGGGGGGGGGGGGGGGTGGAAGGGTGGAGTAGATAGGTGGAAAAGAAGATAGGCAGGTAGGACAAGTCATGGGGACAGTTAACTGTATAAGTCCTGCCTTTGTTTGTTTCACCAAAATGCAATACCCCACCTTCATCTAAATTAAACTCCATCTACAACTCTTCAGCCCACCTGCCCAACTGATCAAGATCCCTTTGTAATCATGGATAGTCTTCTTCACTGTCCACTATGCCACCAATTTTGGCTTCATCCACAAAATTGCTAACCATGCCTCCTAAATTCTCATCCAAATTGTTTATATAAATGACAAACCACAGTGGACTCTGCACAAATTCCTGCAGAACACCGGTGGTCACAGTCCTCCAGTCCAAACAAAACAAGCCTCCACCACCACCACTCTCTGTTTACTATTGTTAAGCCAATTTTGTATCCAAATGGCAAGCTCTCCCTAATCCCATGTGTTCTAACTTTACTGATCAGTCTGCCATGAGGAACCTTGTTAAAAGTCTTTACTAAAATCCATGAAGAGAACATCTACCACTCTGCCTTCATCAATCCATTTGATTATGTCCTCAAGAAACTCTATCAAGTATGTGATACATGATTTCCCTCACACAAAACCATGCTGATCAACAAGGCCTAACTGGTTATGTGTTGCCAGTTTCAATACATGTCAAGTGAAGGATAAAAAGAGGTCCACTGTGATAAGTAATCAGTTTATTTGATTTCTTATAACTGTTACATTTGGCTTCAGTGTACTGACTGTTAACGACAAAGAAAATTATTTTGTAAGGGTACTGTTTATACTTTAAAACTTTCAGCAAATTATTTTCTCTTTCATATCCACGTGACAGTTGATCTGTATGCAAATGGCCATTTGCTAACTAACCATATAATCTATAAAACAACCCAAAATTCATGTTGCAAATTGGTCCCTTTGTTATGACAGTTGAGCAGTACAAAAAACACTAGTCCTCAATCATATTAAATATCAAGGTAATTACATATTTGCCTTTATGTTAATATTAAAATAAATTAATTAACTACAATAAAAGACGTACATTCAATTGGTTATTTTGCGCACATGGACACGTAAATGTGCAATGAAACTGCTGACTTCTCAATAGTTCTGAAATTTGTCCTGTGAATGAATAGATCCATTAAACATGAATTCAATTTAGTTGCCTGTTCAGCTTCTGACAGAGTCATGCAAATTAATTCAGGCTCGACTGTAATGAGTTGCATGACTATATAATTTAGTATAACAAGTTAGTTCAGAATAAATATTAGCCAGAAACAGAAAACTGTACTGCTCTTTATACCAAGTGAAAGGTCTGGGAGGGGATAATCAAACATCTGCCACACTGTCTCATACTTTTCCTCTCTTACAAAGGTAGTTCTGGAGATACAGCAAAAGATGAAGAGGGAAGGATTCAGTTTTCAGAATAAGATAAGCACTTTAAGTAAACAGGGTTGCATGATTCTTTTGCAGTATTCATTGTGCAGGTTTAGTCACCTCAATGGGTCCAACAGCTCAGAAAGTGTGGCATATGGTAATAAACATTTCATGTAAGCAGATGATACTGTAGACATAAGCAGAATTGGAATAACTCCTTTGTCAGGCTTTCAAAGCCTCTGACTTCTACCACCTGTAAGGACAAGGAAGCAGATACAAGGGAATACCACCAGCAGAGATTCCTCTCTTAGTCACAAATAATCTTGACTTGGAAATAAAATAACAGCTCCTTCACTGCAGCTGGATGAAAAACATGAAACCAACATTGTAGGTATTTTCTGTCCACAAATGCTGCCAGACCTCCTGAGTTTCTCCAGCAATTTATGTTTTTGTTTGTTACAGATCTCCAGAACCCATAGTTCTTTGTTTTATTGTAACATTGTCGATGTACTCGCAAAAGATAGATTGCGGTGGTTTAGGAATTGGAATCACCACCAGCCTTCCAAGGGGAAGCAGAAATAGGCAACAGATGCTCCCCACTACCACCAATGGCCACATCCCATGAAATAAAGAAAAGGCCCCACGGGAGACCCAAGAAAGCACCCTTAATTGTAAGATTGCATCGGAGATATATCACAGCATGAGATAATTTGGTTCAATCACTCAAGCCTTCTCCCTCCTGCCTTTTCTAAGTTAAAAATACTTTCTCCTCTATCTGCTTGCTTTGCATCCTTGCTATTGTGTCATCTCCCACTCCTTCTAGCACTTAAATGTATCCATTCTAATCCTTCCCTACCACTTTCTCTGTAGTGGGTGTCCCATTTGTGCATTTCTTTGGTGTAAGGAAGATTTTTTAAAATTCCCTGTTGGATTTCTTAATGGTTATTTTACATAAATGGCATCTAGTTACTTCCCAGAAGTGGAATCATTCTCTTAATATCTATTATGACAAAACCGTGCATAATTTTAAAGACCTACATTCAGCCACCAGGTCAGCTTACTTTTTTTTAAAAAGAGAAATGAGACTCACCTTGAGAAATCTTCACTGATACATACAGTCAGGCATTTTGGGTATCAGATTTGTCTGCAGTTTCACTCTCAGTCTCTCTATTTTTCTTTATAATGTGGCAACCAGAAATGCACATAGTACTCTAATTGTGGTTCAGTGCACGTTTATTGTAACTTCTGACATTTTAATTATGTCTCTTCATAAATAAACCTTAATTTGGCTTTGTTAGCCTGTGGCACAACTCTTCGTGATTGCTTGCAATTCTATAGTTCTTCAACTCTCACTCGACTCTCGCTTTGCTGCAAGACCAGCATTTGATGAATATTTCCATTGTCCTTCCCAATAAATGAACCACTTTGTAAAATAGCACAAGTCCATTTGATACAGGAATACACTGAGGCAACTGTGGAATAAATTCCAACTTTGGACCCTCAAGGGTTCCTGTTACCCCAATGCAATTGCTGCCTGCAACTGGGTGTGGGGTATGGATGAGGAATGAGGCTGCAAGGGTTGAAGAGGAAGTGAAAAATCTGAAGGGCGTAGGAGGGGCAAGAAAGAGGTTGGCAACAAAAGGTGTCTGCAAAGTGCAGAAGTGAACAAGGGAGAGGCAAAGGCAAAATGACAGGCAAAGAAGGAATCTGCAAGACTTTAAAAATAAGGATGAGGGTGCAAGGGGGTTGGGAAGTGGTAGTTGAGTGGAAGATTAAGCTACATAGTGTCATAAGGAGGACACTAAATGGCAAAGAGATAGGAGGATGCTGGAAAAGGATAAGCAAAGGAATACGTTGTAAAGGAGAGAGAACACTTTAAATCTGTCACCAATAGTATACTCAATTACCCTGGAGCCTGGAAAGCTTAAAATCACTGAGGTAATCAATGCCCTAAAAAATTATGTGGAATCTCTTGTTCAAGGGTGTGTAAGGAACTCCTGCTTAGGGAAAAATGTGATAGAATCTAGAGAGATCAATACGGTAAGCTATTAAATACAAGTCTGAGATTGAGATTTGAGAAACAGTAAATAGGTTTGAGCTACCGGTTAAAATGTTTGTGGATATGCAATGAACATTTAATCTATTGAATTGCAGCCTCAACATTGTGGAAAGTCCATTTAAGATGATAACTTTTTTTGTGCAGAACGGTGGGGATGCCATTGTGTAAGAAAATATTTTGTTGTTGAATTTTGCTTGTTGTCTTGTGCCCATTCATATCCCATGGTGTCCAGGAGATCAATGCCTTCATTGTGTATGTGGCTTTCAGTTTAGCGGAGAGTTGATAATGAAGACTATTAATGATTTCTTTCTACTTTGTTTTGAATCCAAAAAAAGTCCAACTCAAATACAATGGTATCATTATTGTTATTTTTACTGAGTCACATAATAAGTGCGTCAGTGAGAATTAAAAAGGAGCTGCTGAAAACTCAAAGGTAGACTCCAAAAATTATATAATAGTCTCGAGAAAATGTCCAGAAAAAGAAATTACATAGGCCCACATTATAAGAAGTGAAGCAAGTTACACAACATGAAATGACTGAGTTATGTGCAATTTTCTGACAAAGCTGTGGTTTTTAAAAGTACCAAACTGAACAATGAGTTTTATAATTAGAAGCAAAGCATGCAAAAGCAAAGAATTTGAGCTGAATGAATATGAAACAGTGTCCAGAGTCCTACTGTGTCTATAGTTTTTATTCTGGGCACCAAAAAACGTGAAGGTGTACATGGGTTTCAGAAGACATTTAATGAAATGGCTCTAGAGTTAAGGGATGACAGAGATACTGAGGTTACTCTCCTACAAGCCAAGAAGCCTCAGGGGATTTGATGGAGCGTATAAAATTATGAAGGATTTAAATAGAATAAATAGAAACTGCTTCCAATAGCTAAAGGATTGATAAATAGACTATTCAGATTTAATTTCATTGCAAATTGATTTCCAAAACCACCAGTGGCACCATAAGATATAGGAGCAGAATTAGACCATTCAGCCTATCAAGTCTGCTCCTTCATTGATCATAGCTGCTGTATTTCTCAATCCCATTCTCCTGCCTTCTCTTCATAACCTTTATGACTTGTCCTCCACAGCTTGTCTGGCTGAAGAAATTCCTCATCATCTCAGATCTAAAGGGTCATCCTTTCACTCTGATGCTGTACACTCAGGTCCTCGACTGTCCAAATATTGGAAACATCTTCTCCACATGCACTTTATCCAGTCCTGTCAGTACACTGTAAGTTTCAATCAGATGCCTCTATCCTTTAAAACTCCATCAAGTATAGCCCCAAAGCTTCAACCACTCCTCATATAACAAGCCCTTCATCCCCAGATCTTGTAACCTCCTCTGGAGGCCCTCCAAGGTCAATACATTCTTCCTTGGATACAGGGTCCAAAACCTACTCACAATATTCCAAATGTAGTTGACCAGAGTCTTAATGAACCTCAGCAGTACATCCCTACTTTTGTATTCTATCCCCCTCAAAATGAATGTTAACATTGAATTATCTTCTCAGCTACCAAATGGTACAATATGTTAAGCTTAAGAGAAGTCCCTTTATGCTTCAAATTTCTGAATCCTTTCTTCAGTTAGAAAATAGTTTATGCCTTTACTCTTCCTTCCAAACCGCATAACCTCTCATTTTCCCACATTGTATTCCACCTGCCAGTACTTTGCCTACTCTCCTCGTTTGTCCAAGCTTTTCAGGTATGATGTCCCTTTGATGAAATCTTGCTGACTTATCCCTACTTTACCATATGCTTCCAAGTACTTTGCAATCTCATTTTTAATAATGGTATTATTGCTAGATGGTTCATCCAGAGACCCAGAAAATGTTTTGAGGCCCGGGTTTGAATCCCACCAAGGCAGATGGGTGAATTTGAATTCAATAAAAAATAAAATCTGGAATTAAGAGTTTAATGGTGACCATGAATCCATTGTCAGAAAAAAATGATCTGGTCCACTAATGTCCTTTAGGGAAGGAAACTGCCATCCTCACCCATTCTGGCCTCTTGTGACTTTAGACCCACAGAAGTTGACTCTTAACTGCCCTGGGGGTAATTAGATTAGATTAGATTAGATTCACTACAGTGTGGAAACAGTTCCTTCGGCCCAGTAAGTCCACACCGACCCTCTGAAGAGTAACCCACCTAGACCCATTTCACTCTGACTAATGCACCTAACACTATTTGCAATTTAGACTGGCCAATTCACCTGACCTGCACATCTTTGAACTGTGGGAGGAAACTGGAACACCCGGAGGAAACCCATGCAGATACGGGGAGAATGTGCAAACTCCACACAGACAGTTGCCCAAGGCTGGAATCAAATCTGGGTCCCTGGTGCTGTGAGGCAGCAGTGTTAACCACTGAGCCACCGTGCCACCCTTAGGGGTGAGCAATAAATGCTGGCCGAGCCAGTGATGCCTTCATCCCATGAATGATTAAAAAAAAGGGTCAGGCTAACTGATATATAATTTCCTATCTTCTGCCTTCCTCTTTTCTTAAGCAGGAGTGTTATATTAACCATTTTCCAGTCCTCTGGTAACCTATCGAACTCCAGTGATTCCTGAAAGATCATCACAAATGCCTTCACAATCTCCTCAGCTATTTCCTTCAAAACTCAGGTTGTAGTTCAAATGATTTGGTTGATTTATCCATATTCAGATCTTTCGGCTTCCTATCACCTTTTCCTTAGGGATGGCTACTACACTCACCTCTGTCTTCAAGACTCTTGAAGTTCTGGTATGTTCTTGGTGTCTTCCACTGCGAAGTACCGAATCAGTTTCTCCACCATTATTTTTATCACCATTACAACTTCTTCAGCCTCATTTTTCAGCTGTCTAATGTCCACTTTTACCTCTCTCCTATCTTTTATGCATCTTAAAAAGTCCCTGGCAATCTTCTTTGACATTACTAGCTGGTTTACACTTGTATTTCATCTTCTCCTCCTTATTGCTTTTTTCGTTGTCTTCTGCTGGTTTTAAAAGGCTTCCCAATACAAGGGCAATATGGCACAGGAACAGGCCCTTTGACCCTCCAAAGCTGTGCTGATATATTTTGTCCTTCCATACTATCTTCACTTGCAGGATCCATATCCCTCTATTCCCATCCTATTCATGTATTTGTCCAGGAGCTTCTGGATCCTTTAGCCTCCACTAAATCCTCAATACACTGTACATGTGAGATAAAAATGTTATGTAAACAGTCTTTTAGATTTGGAATGCACTCCATCCCAGATTTTCAGATGGATACAGATTCAAATTAGAGTTCAAAATGAAATTAGACAATTTCTTTGAGAAAAAGAGAAAATGGAGATGTTTAGGAGGCTGACTCAGACTAGGACTGACTAAATATCTTTTTGAAAGAACAGATGCTGAATCAATAGACTGAACAGGGGCAAATTACCACAGATGCTGGAAGCTGATGAAGTCATCTTGACTCAAAAAGTTAACTTGCTCTCTCTCCATGGATATTGCATGACCTGCCGTGATCTCCATTTTCAGTTGTTTTCAATAAACTGAATGGCTTCTTTGCATGCTGCATTACTCTTTGGATGCACAACACATCATAGCTTCACAGAAGTTAGTTAGGTCTAAAAGTGAGGACAGGTGAAGGGGCACAGAGTCTGCAGAAGCACCAGAACCAATTATTTCTCTCATTGGCCTGCATATCATCATCTGTTCTCCAAAAAATCTGAAAGCATCAATTATTCTTTGGACTTTGTACTTTCTATGTGGGAAATTGTATCGTGAGAATGCTAGGTGCAAATAAGAATCAGTTCAGCTGCAGTGATCCCTGATGTTGAATTGCTTGGTAATGCCCAGTTCTAGATATAAAATCTGAAAATGGGCACGTGCACTGGAGGGCTGCGGTTCCACATACAACCCCACAAACTAGGAACACAGTAGACCATTCAGCCTCTCGAGCCTGCTTGCTATTCAATAAAATCATGGCTGATCAGATTGTATTCTCAAATCCACATTTCCACCTATCTATGATGACCTTTCCCCAATTGCTTAACAATAACTGATCTTCCTCCACCCTAAAATATTCAAGGGACATCTGCTTTCATCGTTTTTGAGGAAGAGTTCCAAAAATATTTTGCCTAATCTGTGATAAATGGATGAGATCTAATTTCCCTTTATTTATTCTGCCAAATCCTTAGCATCTTTGGAATCCTTACTTTCAATTAATCACTAAAAGATTTTCAGCGATTTAAAAGACTTTATTAAAAATCTACACTGTAGCAGTTTATCAGTTTCAACTGTTCCCTTCTGTACCCATTCCCTGTTCAGAAGCCCACTATCCACAATATTTGGCAGTGAACAGCACCTGCTATCAGTCAAATCTGGAGTTGCTCTGGTTGACACTTCAAGGGACCTGCATTTCTAACAGTAACATGTTATATATTTCAATCAAGTTACCTCCTACTCTTCTCATCTCCAAGCCCATTTTGTCCAACGTTTCCTCATAGGATAACCCTTTTATTCCAGGTATTAGTATTTTAAACCTTCTTTCAACTACTCCCAATGTATTTTCATTCTTCTCCAAATAAGGTGTCTAATACCTAGAAGCAAAGAGGTTCTTCTGCAGCTGTACAGGGCCCTGGTGAGACCACACCTGGAATATTGTGTGCAGTTCTCATCTCCAAATTTGAGGAAAGACACTCTGGCTATTGAGGGAGTGCAACATAGGTTCACAAGGTCAATTCCTGGAATGGCAGGATTATCTTACGTTGAAAGATTGGAGTGACTGGGCTTGTATACTCTTGAGTTTAGAAGACAGAGGGGATCTGATTGAGATGTATAAGATTATTAAAGGATTGGACACACTGGAGACAGGAAACATGTTTCCATTGATGGGTGAGTCCCGAACCAGAGGACACAGCTGAAAAATAAGGGGTAGGCCATTTAGGACAGAGATGAGAAGAAACCTCTTCACCCAGAGAATGTGGAATGCTCTGCCCCAGAAAGCAGTGGAGGCCCAGTCTCTGGATTCATTTAAGAAAGAGTTGGATAGAGCTCTCAAGGATAGTGGAATCAAGGGTTATGGAGATAAGACAGGAACAGGATACTGATTAGGGATGATCAGCCATGATCATATTGAATGGTGTTGCAGGCTCGAAGGGCAGAATGGCCTACTCCTGCGCCTATTGTCTATTGTAATACTGTACAAAGTAAAGGTAAAGTTGTCACAGAATTCCCTTCCAAATTGCAAACTGTGTCAATCCACATTGACTGCAGGGGTTCAAGAAGGCAGCTCACCACCTTCTCAAAGGCAACTAGGTACGGGCAATAAATGCTGGCCAGACAGCAATACTAATATCCCACAAATAAATAAATAAGTCCCAGAGGACCAGAGGGTTAATGCCTCAACAGACTGAGATGACTGGTTGTAGTTTATCCTGAAGTGAGGAGAGAGGTTGAGAAGAAGAATCCTCCATGGTAACAGTGCAGAAATAGACCCCACACTATTGGCATCACAAAAACCTTTGACATGGCATCTTAACAAATACCAAATGGAAATCAAAGTACAGTACATTCACTGGATCTCCCTTATCCACGATACATTACCTCCTCAAAGAATTTCAGTAGACTGGTCAAAAGTGATTTCCTTTTCACAAATCTCTGTTGGTTATGCCTGATAACCTTGAACCTACATAAATTCCCTGCTATTATTTCTTTAGTAACAGCTTCTAATATTTTCCTTATGGCAGATTTTAAGCTTACTGGTTATTAGTTTCCTTCTTTGCAGTTTTCTCACTTTTTGAATAAAGTCTCATCCAATTAATGAGGAGAAAGTGAGGACTGCAGATGCTAGAGATCAGTGTCCAAGACTGTGGTGTTGGAAAAGCACAGCCGGTCAGGCAGCATCCGAGAAGCAGGAGACTCAATGTTTCAGGAATGCTGATAAAGGGCTTATGCTCGAAACATCAACTCTCCTGCTCCTCGGATACTGCCTGACCAGCTGTGCTTTTCCAGCACCACACTCTTCGACTCATCCATCTAATGATGTGAGTTTGAAAAACTTCAAACCAATACAACAATAATCTCACCAGGCACTTCTTCAAAGACCTGAAGTTGAAATCCATTAGGATCAGCATACTTGTCAGCCAACAATTTACACAATCTCCATTCTCTATTGATTGTGTTATTCATGAGTTCTGGACCTCTCTAGTGATTATGATTTTCTGAATTCTTCTCTCCGTTCCAGTTCCTGACTTATCACTTCTTCTGAAATATTATTTGTATCTTTCACAGTGAAGACAGGTGCAAAATAGCTATTTGATTTGTCTTCCATTTCCGGATATTCCACTATCAATTTTTCAGCATAACTTGCTATCCAACCAAGGTCACTTTGTTAAATCTTTTTCTTTTAGAAATATTTATAGAATCTCTAACTTTTGCTTTTATATTTCTGGCCATCTTTCTGATGCATTCTCATGTTTCCTTCCTCATATGTTTCTCATCATCCTTTGTTATTTTTTAAATACTTTCCAATCTTCTGATCCTTGCACAATCATATGCTGTTTTCTTTTAGTCTCACACAATCCTCAACATTTCCAGTTAAACATAAGTGTGCGCATGCACTGGAATGTTGCTTACTTACTGGAGTGTATTTATTCTGCTTTCCTGAATTATTCCATTAAAATGTATACCACAACATCTCGATTGACCTTTGCTTCAATATACAGTAATTGCCAATTCACTTTTGGCAGCTCCCAGCAGAGGTTCATGTCTTGAACATGGTGGTAAATTAGGAGAGTAAAAGCAAACCATGCTTTCTTTCTAGAAGATCTTAGAAGTTCAAAGTTATTCAAAGATAATATTTGAAAAACATCATAGCTGAAGGAGCAAATTTTTTTATGTTCTATTTCACTGTAATCATATACATGTTTAATTAAGAAGTCTCAGTTAAAAATGCTTCTTACTGCGATGTGCAAATGGGTGATTTAAAATTATTATTTATCTTAGGTGTGTGCTTTCAGGTTTGAGATACATTTTAGCAAATCAAATGGATTTCAATGTAAAAAGTGAACGGGTGGATCAAAATGTGCACTCTTGAATGATATGCAGTAAATTAGCTCACTTGCAAGCAATGCTAATGAAGCAGAAAACTGTTACTTGTCTGTATTATATTAGACCATGTTACACTGGACAATTAGTTTGTAATACTGTTGCATAGAATTTAAACAAGGTGGAACATCCAATTATAACTGATATGCACTGTCGCCCTCTGCCGACCCGATCATTGCTCCGTATCTCTAAGTTAACAGAGCTGTGCAGGTCTTCAATAAATAAAAATGAAAGAATCAAATATGTCACATTACATCACAAGTACAAATACACTTTCTTTCGTACAGCAAAAAATTGGATAAATAAAAAATGTCCTAAACATTTACACTATTTTCTACCTCTCCAGCGAAAAGAAAATCAGTGACGATCTGGAACTGCAAAATTGATGCAATGATGCAAGTTATCATGATAGAGGGAACAAATGCAGAAAAGAGTGTCAATTTACTTTAATCAGTTTTTTGCAGATGATTTAATTCAGTCTCCAGAAAACTGTACCTTTGAAATTATTACAAGCAAAATGTCGCATGAATTACCATCTCTGAAGTGAATGAATAACACTGTCAGTGTCTATTGATTTGGAGACAATGGGGTGCATGTAAAACATGCAAGCAAATATAATTATGGGTTTATGCAAGGCTTAAAGAAGCAAGAAATGGTCTGTTGTAGTAAACATATGCAATTTAACCATGATCTGAAGAAATATCTGCATTTGGAAAGTCAAATGTTTACACATACTTAAAACATGAATTTTGCCATCAAATATTTTCCTTTGACACCATGATATTTTGAAGGTTGAGAGCAATTCTCATTGAGTTGCTAAAATTCATTAAAGGATTCAACTGGACAGTTATCAAGGTACAATATCTGACACAGAGTACTCAGGCCAAGAGGTAGGGCTGCTGTGCCTGGGCTGGGGATGGGGTCAGGGACTGTACAGGACACATGACTTCCTCTAGTCCAGCAATTCCCTGCTCTCGCAAAGGGTGCCAGATTACAAAGGTACAACCTTTAATGTCATATCACCACAAGATGTAAGAGCAGAAGCAGGCCATTTGAATCTGCTCCACCATTCCATGAGATTATGGCTGATTTCATAATCCTCGACTCACTTTCCTACTTTTTCCCTCTTACCTCTTATTCCCTTATTGATTAAAAATCTGTTCAACATAGCCTTGAATATACTTAATGACCCAGCCTCAATAGCCCCTGTGATAAATAATTCTTCTGATTCACTCATAATCCAAGATTGCAAACTCTTTTATATATAGTCATCTTGATTTGTGTTTATTTTTCCAGAGTTGCATACTTCAAAATCTTTGAACTAAAATGAGTGATTGACTCTAGCAGATGTTATAATTTCAAACCTCGAGCACAGAATGGAGTTGGTAAGTTTATAAGTCAATAAGTGCCTCCCACACTTTCAAGAAATCACAATGCCATAAACCAAGCTATTTGTGAGCATATGGGAGTCATTTTTCTTAATAGTTTTGACAGTTATTTTACAACATTTAAGTTATTGTGAATTTTTCACACTTCCATTGACACCCATTTTAAAAATCAGTAGGGTGGCAATTGTTATTGTCCCAGTTTGATCCTTTTTTATTATGACGTTGTATCATTCAGAATAATAATTTGAAATTAGTGGAAAGAGATAAGATATTGTATCTAACAAAGCTACTCAAGAAGTCAAATATACATTTGCATTTGAAGATGGTTTACTTTCCTTTCAGAGAACACATGATCTTGCACATGCTTCCGAAGTAAAATTGATAATATGACACTCCTGCCTTCTCAGTGCCTTCATTGTGGAACCTTGTCATGGAGGACATGTGTTCCCCACAGGTATCCAGTTCATCTCAACTTTTATGCACTGGTGAAACACTGCCAGTGAGGCACCAGTTAGAACACTTGATATAGAGCCATTGCTGGATCGCATTCTGGAGAATAAATTCAGTCAAGAGCAGAAATGGCATAATTAGGTAGCATGTTAGGTTTATATACTAGGTTTACATTTGTCACAAAGAATAACAAGGTGATTTTATAATAAAAATACTTGACAAGAGAAGAGGTAATTTCAATGAAATGAGGAGAAAACATGATCATGACAAATTGGAGTTAATGTCTTACATAATATACCATGGAGCAATAGACAATCTTTAAATAGACAATGGTATGAGTAGAGTTGAAGTGTATTCCTACAATGAGATAAGTGAAAGCAACAAACACTGAACACCCTGGATGACAAAGTAGTTGAAAGTAGACTGATGCAGGAAAAGGTAATAGAAGAAAATTCTGGAAAAGGTAACAGAAAATAATTTTAGGGTGAAGTAGACTGAACAAAAATGTGGAGAAGACAATTGGAAGAAGAAACAACAGTACGAGAATAAATTATTGTTGAACATAAAAGTGCGTACAAAATGACTTTGCAGTGCACATTATCAGGTGGGGCAATCACACATCAAATGCAGAGCTTTTGGTAGAGGCAACGGCATTGATGAGATACCATCTAAATACTTTGCACTGAGAAAGAGAAGCCTGCCAAAGCTACAATCAACAAAGAAGCTGCTGTGATAATAAGTTCAAGAAAAAAACAATTAAAAAGAATGGCAGCATTGAAATTTTGTCTCTTGGTCCAGATGCAATACATCCCAAGTTTCTGAGATAAGTGTAGAAGTTGCACAGTTTTTCAGTGCTGTTAAATGCATAGCTTTTGCAAAAAGATTAGTGTATGGTAACTATTCAGAGAGTAATGTTACAGACAACAGCACTGAAAACAGGATGTACTGGAAAATTTGTCCAGACTTTAAATACCCGAGGACACATAAGACTGGGAAAGAGATTATCTACTATTGAAAATGAATTGGAGATGCCGGTGTTGGACTGGGGTTTACAAAGTTAAAAATCACACAACACTAGGTTATAATCCAACAGGTTTAATTTGAAGACTCAACAGACAATCAAGGCATTTTTTAATGTATCACACTGTAAATTGTTGCTATAAATTCTGTGCCTTACAATTGTGGCTTCCACAACCACCTGAGGAAGCAGCAGCGCTCCGAAAGCTAGTGTGCTTCCAATTAAACCTGTTGGACTATAACCTGACGTTGTGTGATTTTTAACATTGAAAATGAAGAAAGAGGCAATAGGGAATAGCTGATTCAGATTTTTCAGTAATTAAAATATTGAATGAAGAATAAAGAAGGACATGTGCGATCCACGCAAAGGAAGCACATGGAAGCTTCCACAATGATAAAGTATATTATTTTAAAACTGCTTTTGAAGGAATTAAAATTTCATGAATTTTCTGAGGAGAAGAATATTTTTGCCCCAAAACATATCGATAAGACAGGATGCCTGGGACATAAAAGATGACAGAAATGAGAGAATAAATTGGATGAGTTCAGTGCTCCATTCTTACATTTATACCAATGTCATATTAACCTCTGGATAGTTGACATATATTGGTGTTACAAATTCTCTTTTCAAGATTTTTCCACCAACCTGTTCAGAGATGTTATTATACATCTCAGGAGCAGATGAGACTTAAAATGGGATCTCCTAGTCAGGAGGTAGGGAAACTATCACTGGAGCAAAGGGGTCCCAATCTTCCTGTCATTGCTAAGTCCAAGGGCTTGCCTAATTATCAGTAGTAGAAAATGGATGGCAGGTGAGTCTTAACAAAAAAAGGCACTCGTCTTACACAGCACTTTATTGCATGATAGCAATGGGTGGAAGCTACATTGGTTGGTGAGGTGAAATCACTTAAGGTTGAGATGCCAGAAATGACATGTCTACTTCCCTTATAATGAAATGCCAACCTGCATGATTCCCCACCCAGACACTGTGTTACATCATTTGACTGGGCAATGCAGTCATCCTCAACATTAACTCACTTAGAACCATTACTTCTGCAACATCACCCCTCATGCTTTATTCCCCATAATTAAACATTTTTACATTCATATACATAACTACTTTTGCATTTACCGCTGTCCCATCTTCTTAACTGTCTTGACCATCTTGACTAGCGAAGCCAGGTGGTGTGAAGATTGAACAATTCTTTCAGAATGCATTCTTTTTTGACTTGGATAATTAGTCGGCCTTTTGCTTGAAGATTGTTCACTTTGATTCTTAGATTAGATTCCCTGCAGTGTGAAAACAGGCCATTTGGCCCAACAAGTCCACGAGACCCTCCAAAGTGTAACCCACCCACACCCATTTCCCTCTGACTGATGCACCTAACACTATGGGCAATTTAGCACTGCCAATTCACCTGACCTGCACATCTTTGGACTGTGGGAAGAAACCCGAGCATTTGGAGGAAACCTGCACAGACATGAGGAGAATGTGCAAACTCCGCACAGTCACCTGAGGCTGGAATCAAACCTGGGTCCCTGGCTTTGTGAGGCAGCAGTGCTAACCACTGAGCCACCATGATTGTAATCTTGACCTTAATTGATCTGTGTGCTATTTCTTCAATTGAAGATACTTAACTCTTCTGTGTCCTTTGCGGAGGATATTCCTTCTGCTAACTCTAGAATTGGCTTGTTGAGGTCCCCAAGTTTCCTTGCTCAATCAAGTTATTGTCACATTACATCAATTGGGGAACACTTAATCTAATGAATCTCCATCACGGAAGACGGCTGTACTGTTGAAACAAGTGCTTCTTTGCTAACATTATCCTTTATTAATCAATTGCTGGTTGATTCAAACAAATTTTCACACAAAGCCTGCCAGTTCAAAGCAGGCAATCTCTTCCTTTCGACAGTGCCTGAGTTTGTAGACAAGGATTTGGGTTCTATTGAATCTTATCAGCCCATCTTCTTTGCTTTCAAACATATCTTTAAGCTTAACTGATTGATTCATCTGAGTTGAAGTGTACAAGCTCCTTACTTCAACTAGTTGATTCAGTTGAACATCTTCATTTGCCCTCTATGGATGTGTTTCTGGTGAACTGGACATTTTATAAAGCAGGGTTGAATTGTCTCAAGTTAAATTCAATGTAGTTGAGAAGAGTAAGAGGGAAGTTGACTGAAATATATTAGACCTTGTGATGTCTTGACAGTGTGGATTAAAAAAAATCAAAACTTCCGCATTTGGCAGGATCTCAAAACAGGGTCACTGTTTAAAAATCAGGCTTCCCTTATTTAAAACAGAGATGATGTATTTTTCTCTGTAAGTATCATGGGTAAATTGAATAAATAGTGTAAGCAATACCCTTGAATATTTTTAAGGCAGAGAGAGATAGAATTTTTAGGAAGCAATGGGTGAAAAGTTGTTGAGATAGACAGGAATGTGAATGAGGTTATAATCAGTTCAGCAATAAGCTTATCAAATGGCAGAGGATAATGGCTAAATAGCTTACTAATGCATGTTGCTCATATGTTCCTATGTTCATATATTCTTAGAATCTGTCTGTAATATTTCCTTTTATTTTGCTTCCAGCAGAACTGAATAGCATTTTTACAAAGTCAAATCTTTGCACTGTAAAAAATCCAAAAGTATATCTATAATTCTGATACAATAATTTTCTCTCATGAATTTTCATTTAAAAACTTCAGTTTTTCACTAAGCTCTTGAAGTCATGAATAAAATAATATACACATTCCCCTAAGTTTTATTTGTTCTCAGATTAAAATAATTATCAAAAGCTGTTAAAGGTTTGTCAAAAATATCAGTGACTACTCTGATACCCTGGCAAAATAACATCAGCCACAGAGCCAGGTGAATGAAATTGCTCACTTACTTGTTAAACGTGGGATCCAGTTTTTAATTTTGGAAGAACTTTTTTTTCCTCAGTTTGTCCACTCTGTGTTTTATTCGACCCATCTCTGATATTGAATCTTTTGGAACTATTACTGAACCTTCCATTTCTTCTTAAAGTGTTTTGTTTATTGATTTTTATTCCTTTATATTGATTTTACATTAGCAGAATCTCAATTCCATTTGTGATGTATTGTCTTCAAGCTTATATTCTTACAATAAATTAATGTTGGAATAAGGAATAACAGTAAAATGGATTATTATTTAAATCATGAAAAAATGCAGCACGATGTTATGCAGAGGGATCTGGGTATCCTTGTGCATAAATCACAAAATGCTGGTCGGCAAGTGCAGCAGGTAATTATGAAGACAAACTGGAATATTGTCCTTCATTATTTAAGTGATGGAGCTTAATAGCGAGGTTATACTACAGCTGCATAAGCTGCTGGTCAGACCACAACTGCAGTAATGTCATAGAATTTTCCAGCATAGAGATAGGCCCTTCAGCCCAAACTGGTCCATGCAGACCAAAATGTCCATTTCCGCTCACCCAATTTCCTTGCACTTGGCCCATATCTTTCTAAACCTTACCTAACCATGTATTTTGTCTAAATGCCTTTTAAATATTGTTAATAAACCCACCTCAACCACTTCCTCTGGCAGCTCATTCCATATGTATACCACCCTCTGTGTAATAAAGTTGTCCCTCAGGTTCCCATTTATTATTTCTCCTCTAACCTTAAACTGATGCCCTTAGTTTTCAATTCCCCAGCCCTGGGAAAAGACTGAGTGCATTCATCCTACCCATGCTTCTCATGATCTGATAAACTTCTATAAGAGCCCCCATCAGTGTCTTATGCTCTAAAAAGTCCTACCTTGTCCAACCTCTCCCTATAACTCAGACGTTTCCTAGCAACGTCTTGCTAAATTTCTTCTGCTCTCTTTCCAGTTTAATAACCCGCTTCTTGTATCAAGGTGACCAAAACTGAACACATTTCTCCAAGTGCAGCCTCACCAACGTCCTGGACAACTGCAATATAACTTCCCAACTTCGCTATGCAATGTGTTCAGTTTGGTCCCCTTACATGAGAAATTATGCACTGATACTGGAGAAGTATAGAGGATGTTCATTAAGTTGATTCTGGAGTGGAGAGTGTTGGCTTCTGAGGAAAGATTGAATAGATAGGGCTATAATCATTGGAATTTCGAAGAGTGAGGGAAGATCCTGGAGAAACATACAAAGTTAGGAAGGGAATATAACAACGAGCACCCGAGCTACAAATCTTCACACAAACTTTGAGGGAATAGATAAGATGGAAGCAGGGAGATTGTTTCCACTGGTGTGTGAAATGAGAACTCGGCCCCCTAGCATCAAAATAAGGGGGAGGAGAGTTAGGACTGATTCTCCAAAACATTGTGAACCTGTGGAATTCCCTGCCCACTGAAGCAGTTAAGGCTACCTCAATGAATGTCTTTAAGGCAAAGGTAGATAGATTTTTGAACAGCAAAGGAATTAAAGCTTGGGATGAAGGGTGCATAAGTGGAACATGATCTTAGTGAATGGCAGAGGAGGGTCAAAAGGCAAGATGACCTACTCCTGCTGTGATTCATGTCCTTGCCAAAATTATCATCTTAAAGTCTGTATACTGTTATAACACAATAATGCTGCCATATTTTTCTTTGTCTCAAAGTTTCTGATTTTATATTATGTCAATATAGTATGTGAGTAATCCAATAATGGTTAAATTAAGTCAACTGGCAACATTGTATTGTGTCATTCCTGTCAAGCTACCTGCTGTGTTAAAAATAGCAATACCCATCTCTGATCTCTGTATTGCTTCCTGGATCTTTTTTTTATTCATTATGGGATTTTCTGTCTGGCCAGCCTTTACTAACAGTCCTTAGTTGTCCTTGAGAAGGTGATGTGGTGCCTTCTTGAACCGCTGTAGACCACTTTCTGCGGGTTGACCCACAATGCCATTTGGGAAGGAATATTAGGATTTTGATCCAGCCACTGCCTTTGCTAACAGTTTTTGTGTGGTGGGCAGGATCATCATCCCTTATGTTAAGCAAAGTAATGTAATTTATAATGTTTATAATTCATTCATGAGATGTGGGAACTGCTAGCTTTGGCAGTCGTGATTACCCATCACTAATTGCGCTTCAGAAGATTCTTGAGAGCTAGATTCTTGAATACTGCTGTCCATTTGCTGTACAAACACCCACAATGCCATTAGGGCATTTCCAAGACAGGATGATATGCCGCTAAGGAGAACATGCAAGTGGTGGAGTTCTCATGTATCTGTTGCCCTCCAGATGGTACTATTCATGTGTATGGAGGTGTTGTCTCAGGATCTTTAGTAAATTTTTGAAGTATATCTTGCAGATGGAACAAACAACTACTACTGACCATATGTGGTGGATACACTGAGTGCTTGGGGATGTGGCGCCAATCAAGCAGGCTGCTTTGTCCTGGGTCATATCAAGTTTTTTGGAGTGTTAATGGAGCTGACCTCATCCAGGAAAGTGGGGAGTATTTCATCACACTCCTGGTTTACACACTACATAAGGTGGACAGGCTTTAGAGAGTCAGATGAGTGTAGAGCAAGATTCCTAGCAACCGACCTACTCTTGTAGGCACAGTATTTGTATGGCCCATTTAGTTTATTTTCTGGCCAATAGTTACCCCCAACATGATGACACGGGTTATTCAGTGTTGGTATTGATACTGAAAGTCAAGACGTGATGGTTAAGATTCTACCTTGTTACTGATGTTCATTATCTGGCATTTGAGTGGCACGAATGTTACTTGCCATTTGTCAACCCAAAAATGGACAGTGTCCAGGCCTTGCAGTACTTAAACATTGACTGTTTTAATGTGAGGAATCACAAATGGTGCTGAATATTGTGTGATTATAAACTGACAGCGTGACTTCTGACCTTATGCTGAAGGAAAGGTCATTGATGAAGCAGCAGAACATTGCTGGGCTCAAGATATTATGTTGATCAACTCTCTGGCCCTCCTTGATACCATGGTACAGTCCTTACCATCAGACCAAGAGGCTTGGATTTAAGTCATACATGCTCCAGAGGTGTGTAGTAACATTTCTGAACAGGTTGATTAGGAAAAATAGCTTAAAGAGAAAGATATATAAAACAAACCTTGAGTAACTCCTGCAAAAATGTCCTGGATCTGAGATGATTGATCTCCAGCAACCACAGCCATTTTCCTTTGCATCAGGTATGATTCCGAACAAGGAGATTTTTTTTTCCCACTGATTCCATTTTTTGCTGGGTTCTTTGAGCCGCACTCTGAAGTGCATCCATATAATGCTGAAACCACAACTTCTAACTTTCATGAAGCAACTTGAGAATATATATATGAAACAGTAAGTGGTCTCACCTGTTCCCAGCCAATGCAAAATCTGGGGTTTCTCAGCAGAAATATTAACTTTTAAAAATTATTAAATAATGATTTAAATCCAGACAGGGTATTAGTTTACCAGTTAAAATCCATCCCAGTCATTCATTCCCATTAATCTTGGATGTACTTGATTGTTTAATTCCCTAATCATACTGGCACCAAGAGAATATATTCACAGCAATTTTAAGAACAGTCTTCTTGTCTCACACCATGCCACAAACTGCTTTCCATGCTTGTAACAAGGCCAATACAAACAAAAGACAATACTGAACACTTTTTCCACTGAAAGACATTAAGATCGATATTATTCATTATTATTCTTCAAAGAGGAAAACTGAATTTTATTGCACTCATTGCTGCACAGAGACTGAGAGATCAAAAGCCTCAAAAGGGGGATGCAGTGCGGGAAGTCCAAAGAGCTGAATGAAACTGGTACGAGATAAGTGGGCTAAGTAGTATTACAGGACAAATAAAATGCATCATCTTTTTTCAAAATCATTAGTGACTTACATTGCTAATACAAGTGCACACTAATAAAACTCAATTTGTAACAAGGGTGATTAGTAAATGGGATAGGTAGTAGGTCTTAATGATCTCTTTTGATGCACTTGTCTCTGGTGTAGCTTTGCAGGTCGGTTGCCTCCATTTCATTAATTTTTGGAATATAGTTGCAACAGTGATGCAAATAATCAGTCATCTTAAAATGTGACCCCAGCTCTGGACTGTGAATTTTTTTTTAAAAAATTGTTTTTTCAGCCAACAAATTCAAAAAAAAGTTTGATGGAAAGCATGTTTTGTAACAATTCCAAAAATAAATGAGTGAGTCACTGAAATATGTGTGTTTAAATTTGTTTATCATACACAATGGTCACTGGTATAGTCATCATTTCTTGTTCATACTTAACAGTGCTTAAGAAGCTGGCAGTGGGCCACTTTCTAAAGAAGTGTCTAGTTTTCTAGGTCACTTTGTAAAGCAGTTCAGAAAAAAAAACACACTGCCATGGGTTTGCATTAACATTGAGGCCAGACAACAAATTAAGATTTCCTTCACTAAAGGGCATTACTGAAATGTTTTGTTTTTAAAAATTGACATTCCAGTCTTCCCATAGTCACTGTAGTGGTACCAAAAATTATACGATCGTGGATTCTTATTCTGTGTCTACTTAATTAACTTTTTTTACATTCACCATCAAAACAGGAGATCAAATCCTGGTCAAGGTTCATTGGTCCAGGCTCTGGAATGAATAGTCTATAAATATAACTACAATGCTACTGGTTACTTAAATTAAATAATTTTACATATGCCAAGTTAGTAGCAGAAATGGGTGAAAGTTAATTGTTTAGTACATATATATTAATGAATAGCTGCAAAGAAAGATTCAGACTGCATGGTCAAATAACAAACAGCCAGACACTATCATGGAAGGTTTGAGAATTTTGTACTCTGAAAACCTAACCTCCAGTGAGGAAAAGAGCCTTTTTATTCTCCAGTCCAAAACTAATTGATGGTCTTGAAAAGCACAACAGCAGGAAATTGAAAACCCATGCTGATTTATTGACTTTTTTTTCTTGCGACTACATTTTAAGCCGGGTTTGGTATAATATTTCAGACATGCAAAGAAGTCTCAATGATTAGTGAGATGTTGGCAAGTATTCTCGCAGTTTCTTGCAAAGCAAATAATGCCACATGAACTTTCTGTAAGAAGTGTAATTATTTTGTTTCTCTCCACCTGACTCCAAAATAACATACTTGTCACAGGTTAAGCTATAATGTCTATTTGTGCTGTTCCACAGTAAAACTCATCTAAGTGACAAAATAAACTTAAACTTGTGACAATGCTGCTCCTTTCATAAGGTTATGTTGTCCTTTTTTATAGAGGGGTTGTAAAAGGCAGCGGTTCTGATTTGTCTGGGAATAGAAATCTAGCAGATACTGCTTAAGGCAATTATCAAGGAAAAGGTTTACAGGGTTTTTTTAACAAACACTTGTACAATGAAAGGGGTGTGGCCAGTTCTCCCAGTTCATGGATTTTTCTAGTTTGGTTTAGTTTTTAGCTGAGTACCCAAAGAAACAGCTACAGTTAAAAGAGGTTCCATGCTGATTCTCTCTCTGACATCTCTCTTTTAAGAACCTGTGTTTGAATTTACCTTTTTGCTGAGGGGTGTGTTTATGGAGATGTTGCAGGAAATTGGAACATCATCATTAAGTTGCAATAGAGTCGGTTGGGCTTTTAGATAGGTTAGGCAATTCTATATTCTGTCCTCTTTTGTTCATGTTTCATTCGGTCGTCTGTATATAAATTCTGTTATGTTTAAAACTGAGTGCTTTCACCAGCTGCATCACTCCTGGAATATCCATCTTACATCTGCCCAAAACAAAAAAATGTTACAGTCTGGGCTCCCTTCTTAAAATGTTTGAGGGGTCTGGCCTGGTACATAACAGACAAGACTAAAGAGGATTAGGAACAAGTTTATGGTACTTGTATCATCATAGTTCAACATAAGCAAAATTAAAGAGGTGCGAGAAACAAAATTAGCAACACAAAGGAAAGGACAGTGGAAAATATAGGGCAAACTACATTTTTAATTTGCACATTGTTTAAATGGCCTTTTTCAGTATTTTGGATTCTGCCAAATGTTAGAAAGTGATATTAGGTTTTATGAATAACTTTGCATTCATATGCAACAGGGGTTTATGAAATATATAGTGGCGATATAATTCACATAAGTAGTTAGTATTTGCTTTCCTTTGGATTATAAAACCCTCACTGAAGTTTCTTTGATGTTCTGCCATCCATCCATAATGTATTTTTTAAAAGTGCTAAATGCGTGCCAAATAGATAACTTTTGTATATCTATCATCTCAGATGGTATTTACTTAGTATACTAATAACTAGAGTTGAAAAGAAAAATTCTTGTATGGCTGACAATCATAGGTGCAGTAAGGTCATACTGTTTAGGTACAAGTTTTATAAGTGCTTAATCAATTAATTATATTCTTGAGTAGCATGATGCTGCAGTGGAATATTTAAGTTTCCTTCTGCAAATATTTAGAATACAATATAAACTTGCTATTGATGAGCAATGGTTCATATTGTGAGCTCTTATTATCAACTACAAACCTTAAGCTAGGATCATATTAGAAATGCTTATCACTCTCCTGCTTGGGTGCAAATATTGCAAGACTCAAGAAATTCATAATCTTAGGGGCATCAACACTCAATTTTAATGCATGTGCCACTCAACTCGGAGCTCTCTATGCCATAATCAACTTACAGAAAGCATTTCAGTATTTCAGTAATGCAACTTCAGCAACACTTCCCATTGTCTGACCTCTATAACAAGAACAGTTATGTTTTGGTGAATATTATCACATCCAAGTCACATACCATTCCCACTGGATATGATGCTTTGGATTGCCATTTCAATGCCATATCCAGTACCATTATTAATGATGCATTTCTTCCTAAAAGAGGAAGAACATTTGAGGAAGCAGTCAGCAACGACTCCACTTTTAACTGGCAATAGCATATGAATGCCAATGTACCAAATTCGACATTGTGTACAGGATTTCAGAAGAGAGAAGCAAGACAAAGAAAAGGATAAAAAGTGAAGAAATCAAATGAACAAACTTGAAGAGTAAAATGCCAGTTCAACAAACTGGTCAGATCTTAAGAAATACCACACATTAATAAAACATGTGGCTTTACACAAATTATGGAAGTGAAAGCCAAACTTTCATTTGGAGGAAAATTGTACCAACAACCTGCCTCACTTGCTTCAGTCATGCAACTTTTGCCATGAGGCACTCACTATAGGCGGCCTTCTGACAAGCTGTTCAGAAGCAAATCTGTCATCCTTTGAGTTCTTAACATAGTGTCCAGAAATAGAGTGGAGATTGATTTTTGCACAGTAGAAGCATAGCTAGAAACAAAACGGAAATGTTTAGTTCTGCTTAAAGTCTTAGATCTACCTTAGATTCAAGATGGTTGCGGTTTAGGACACTTCGGTTGGAGCCTATCCACTCCATGCATTCCTTTGCATTTTTCTCCTTTTATTTCTCTCTTTTCTTTCTCTTCTTTTTCATTTTCTGCCAGTGACCCAAAGTAGAGGGAGGATGGCCAGCAGAGCGGGAATGGTGGCCAGTAGCCTGGAGTAGAGTGGGGATGGCCAGCAGAGCAGGAATAGCAGCCAGTGGCCCGGAGCAAAGATGGCTACTGGTTAGGAACTGGTGAATCCGGTCAGACCACATGAAAGTCTTTACAGAAAGATTGTATTTTTTTGTTTTATATCTTATTTTCCTAACTTATACTTATTTTATATATCTCTGTAATATAGTGACACTTTTTTCTTTATTTTCTCTACTTTTTATACCTCGGATTTGTACTTCAGTATTCTGTAGCTAAGATGGTGCTTTGAGTTGGCAACATTATACACTTTTCACTGTACTCTTATTCTTCTGAAATTTGAGTACATGTGACAATAAACCTAATTCTAACTCTATAGCTGCTAAAAGCTACTGAAAGGGAGAAGGACACACAGAAGCAACCTACATCACTAGGCGAGGCAAACAAAATTTCAGTAAACATTCTATCCAGGCTCTGATCAAAATGACATGAAAATAAGCTGGCAGCTTTTTTACTTATGACAGCAAAACCTCAAGATTGCGATATACTTCATTAATCACACGATCCCAACAGCGTAGAAAGAGACCATTCAGACATCGAGTCTGCACAGACCCCCCAAACTCAAAGAGCATCCCACCCAGAACCAGCCCCCAGTAACCTACCTAAACACAGTCCCCTACCTAGCCCCACAACTCTGCCTTTACTATGGCTAACTGACCACCCTGTGCATCCCTGGACATTATGGGACAATTTTGCATGGCTAATCCACCTAACCTGCACATCTTTGGACCGTGGTAGGAAATTGGAGCACCAGTGGAAACCGACATAGCCACCCGGAGAACATGCAACTTCAAATAAATAGTCACCAAGGCTGGAATTGAACCCAGGTCCCTGTTGCTGGGAGGCAGTAGTGCTAACCACTGAGCCACCAAAACAGCTATGAAGAGCTACACTTTCATCATTGTTCAGGAGAGACATTTACAAACAGTATTCCATCTAAAACAGCACTGATGAACTGAGAAAAATAAATTGCAGAAATTTTGAATGATCTTTTTATGCATGCTTTGAATATTAGGTGAACATAACTCATGAGAGGCTTGTACTCAATATTAGTGCTTCAGGTAAAAAAAGAGTCCATTGATCAGTATGCAATTGCATTATCACAGTCCACAGAATCCTTGTAATTTAGGCAACAAAAGACAGTAGGATCTCTGATACCTGAGAGAATTCTATGGCAGCACAATTGATAAAAGAGGACCTGAATCTTCAAGAAATTATTAACATGTGTAAATGTTCTGAGATTGTAAATCAATGGCTACAGCCTATGCTTAGGAGAATAATAAATTTGTTCACAAATTGGAGAAGCAGCCCAGACCTTTGCAGCATTTTGATTGCCAGCCTAAACCTGTCAAGTCCAACAATGTGGATAAATACAATATGTACTGACAGAAGGTCCAACTGACAGATCAAGGACATGTTACAAATTTTATGGTGATGACCACCGAAACAAAATGCATGTCCAGCTTGGAGACAATACTATTTTAGTTGTATGAAGCTTAACCACTGCACATGAAATTGTTATTTCGGAAGAATGTATAAAAAGGGGATATTTGGGTGTAAGTTGTATTAAAGTTCTTCCTGTCTTGATTTAGGCATGTGACCTCTACCATAAGGCATCCACTGCAGGCAGCCATCTCACAAACATTTTAATAAAACAAGCTACATACATACAAGACTACTGTCCTATGAGTTCATAGCAGGTTTACTGGCAAACCCTGAACATAATGAAACTGATTAAAATTACAAACAACATGCTGTGGGCAGTTTTGATATTGCTTTTTCCATTGAAAGATGAAGGTGTTTACGTATAAACAAATTTATCCCTGAGGCAGTTTACATCATAAACAAGCAAATATTTCATATGGTGGAAAACCAGATATTGCCATAAAATACTGTTTCCAGTTTATGAGATTTAAAATAATGTTTTCTTCATGAGACCTGGCATTTCATTTCTAAAACCTAATATTTTGATCAGGCTATAAAATATAAATGACATTTTCAGGGATTTACTCAACTATTACGTATATTCATGAAGTACTTCAAAATCATTACAAACATGGGGGAAACTATAATAAAACAAAGACTACTGAAACAAAACACCAATGAGCATATATTCAGGCAGATCACAATTAAGGAAAGACATACATTGGGGCAATTGCGAAGATTTCATGAGTTTATTACATCTGTCTTGAGCAGACAAATATTCTCATTTGCACTAATTATCCTCCATCTTGCTTGAGCTGCAATGCATCCAAAACTGTACTCTTAATGTTCTGTCATGTTCTTAGCTGCTTTGCATTTGCTCCAAAATGATTAATGCACCAAGTTTAAGACTCGTTCTGCTTTTTTTCCCCCGGACTGCAAGTCACAGCCCGAAAATGATGAATTTGTTTCTACCTGCACAGATGCTGCCTGACTTGATGAGTATATCCAGCACTTTCGATATTTTGTTTAGTTGAGAATATTTCTCTATTGTTAAGCACAATGTGAAAAATTAGAAGAAACTGAACTGTCCATACAAGGAATAACGTCAACAATTCAACATGATCTGTAAGCTACATGCCATTTATAGGAAAGTTAAGTAGCTTTGAAGAAAGCTTTCAGGACAAGGTGTGAATTATATGGCTCATAACTTCTGCAAAAACCTGGTTTTGAAATGAAAATGGATCTTCCTCTTAATGGTTGCTTATCACCCTTTCGTGTACACACTTCTCTGTTTCCCAGACCTAAACAGTCAGTAAGGAAGGCACCCTTGAAGTGGCAAATCAATCATTAAACATTCCCAAGAACCTGCTGGACATTTTAAATATCAGTATTTCTGACTACCTTATAAGTCCGAAAAAGCTGAACAGTAACCAACTTTCAAAGACTGAGATCCATCTTGATTTAACTGTGATCTACCATCATTCTACAAAGTACTGTCAGTACTTTGACTTGGTGCAGAAAACTCAGCTGACTGTGAAAAGTAATCATAGCCGATAGAGTTTGTTTTTGGACCTTTGACTCACAGGAGTGATTTTCCCTTTTGCCTTTTCTTAAACGAAAATCTCTGCAGAAAATGTATTTGGTGTTCTACGAGTGTGTCTATATTTGGGATTATGGTGATCTAATTCCAGTTCATAGTTTTTTTAAAAATTATTCATGAGATGAGGGTTTTGCTGATTATGCCAGCATTTATTGCTGATACCAGAGAATAGTTAAAAGTCAACCACATTGTTATGGATCTGGAGTCACACCAAGTCCAGACTGGATAAGGTTGCCAATTTATTTCCCTTTGGTGATTAGTTTAACACATTTACACTAAATAGTGTAGTCAGACTTGACTATTTAGCAATTCTGCCCATCGTGGTTGTAACATATTTAAAAGAGAAAATAGACAGTATACGTTTTTCTGTAATCTTGAGCATGTACTACAGTTAGGTGATGCAAACATGTAATTATATGATTGGACAATATAATCACGTGAATTAGTTTGAATTTGATTAGAGAATATAGTCATGTGTACTAACTTGGAGTGTGAACTATACAAATACAGTTGGCTGAGACCGGGGTGAGTAAAAGTGTAATATTTTGATTGGAAGCTTATTATCTGTAAAACCTTTGTTCTTGCAATAAAAATTTCAGTGGGGTACGGCATTTCCCCATATGTATGACGCCTTCGTATATATGAATAAATTTTTAACAAAGGAATCTGATTCTCATCTGGTCTAGAAGGGAATAAAGGTTTAAAATAATATTTCCAATATTACAACTCCCATTGTCTTGTATAAACCCTTGACCTCATGCCTCCGATATCTTCCTTGTTAGTC
Organism: Chiloscyllium punctatum; assembly: GCF_047496795.1. NCBI lineage: Eukaryota > Metazoa > Chordata > Chondrichthyes > Orectolobiformes > Hemiscylliidae > Chiloscyllium > Chiloscyllium punctatum. The sequence continues at coordinate 44,823,201 of NC_092753.1, read as the reverse complement.
ATGTGTTCATTGTTTTTAATTGGCTCGAGATTTGATTATGATTAGATTCCCTACAGTATAGAAACAGGCCCTTCAGCCCAACAAGTCCACACCAACCCTCTGAAGAGTAACCCACCCAGATCCATTCCCCATATTTATCCCTGCCTAACACACCTAACACTATGGGCAATTTAGCATAGCCAATTCACCAACTCTACACATCTTTGGATTGTGGGAGGAAACTGGAGCACCCGGAGGAAACCCACACAGACACATGGAGAATGTGCAAACTCCGCATAGACAGTTGCCTGAGATGGGAATTGAACCAGGATCCCTGGTGCTTTGAGGCAGCAGTGCTAACCACTAAGCCACCATGGTCCCAATAATAAATTAAATAAAACCATGGTTGTGGAGTTAGCAAGTGGAAACTTGTAACACGTAATGCTACAAAGATAAGAAAAAGCTTTAAAAACATGTAAAGAATGGATCCAGTTCTATCTTTCATCAACTGGTGTTCTGAAACAATATGAAAGCTGATTGGCTTTCTAAAGATGAATACTGGAAATTAAGATAAATAAAACCAGACAGTTTGGAGTTAATTCTGAGCTGCCAAATAAGCAGCTATTTCACTTAGATGCATTGGTGCTGAAACACTTGTTGGTCATAGGACAAATAAGATTATTAAGGAGAGGTTATAGCCTGGTGGTATTATTGCTAGCTTGTTAATCCAAGAGCCAAATCCTGAATTGGTAGAAGTTGGAATTTGAATTTAATAAAAATCTGGAATTAAGAGTCTAATGATGATCATTGCTGATTCTCAGAAAAAAAAAATCTGGTTCACTAATGTGCTTTAAGGAAGGAAACTGCAATCCTTACCTAGTCTGGCCTACATGTGAGCCCCATACTCACAGCAATGTGGTTGATACTTTAACTGCCCTCTGGGTAATTTGGGATAGGCAATAAATGCTGGCCGTGTCAGCAATGACCTCATCCTGTGAATGGATTTTTTTTAATAATAAGATTTTGAACAATAGAGTTAGAGAGTCATAGAGATGTACAGCATGGAAACAGACCCTTTATCCACCTTTACCTTCAAGACATCCAGCAATTCCTCCTCTGTAATATGGACATTTTGCAAGATGTCACCATTTATTTCCCTACAGTCTATATCTTCCATATCCTTTTGCACAGTAAAACTGATGCAAAATACTTAATTAGTATCTCCCCTTATTTTTTGCAGCTCCACACAAAGGCCGCCTTGCTGATCTTTGATGGGCCCTATTTTCTCCCTTGTTACCCTTTTGTCCTTCATGCATTTGTAAAATCCCTTTGGATTCTCCTTAATTCTGTTTGCCAAAACTATGTCCTCTTTTTGCCCTCTTGATTTCCCTCTTAAGTATACTCCTACTTCCTTTATACTCTTCTAAGGATTCACTCGATCTATTCTGTCTATAACTCACATATGCTTCCTTCTTTTTCTTAACCAAACCCTCAATTTCTTTAGTCATTCAGCATTCCCTATACCTACCTGCCTTTCCTTTCACCCTATTAGAAATATACTTTCTCTGGATTCTCGTTATCTCATTTCTGAAAGCTTCCCATTTTCCAGCTGTCCCTTTACCTGCGAGTCCTTCTCCCATAATACCAGCTCCTCAACCATGCATTCATCTGATCTATCCTCCTATTCCTGTCCTCACTAGCTCGTAGTTCCGGGAGTAGTCCAGATATTACTACTCTCGAGGACCTCCTTTTTAAATTTCTGCGTAACTCCCTGTAATCTCCCTTTCAGAACCTCAACCTTTTCCCTTCCTGTGTCGTTGGTTCCAATGTGGACAATGACCTCTTGCTGGCCCCTCTCCCCCATGAGAACATTCTGCACCCTCTCGGAGACATCCTTGATCCTGGCACCAGGGAGCTGAGTACTAGTCTAAAAGTGGACACTCAATAGATTTTTGAAAATCTTTGTAGTTGTTTTGGTTACATATTTTTCAATTAACATGAAAGTCAAAGTTTCTGGAAGGGAATACTGTCCCTGGAGACGTGTTTCTGAAACTGCCTAAAAAGGCAGAAATTGCAGGAGTAAGCTGCAAAAACCAAACAAATCTGTCTATGGTTTGGATGAATCTTCTAAGTTGTAAAGTTTTTTTCTAGAAGGTCTCTCTTGATTAAAAAAAAATTGAATTAAACTAAAACCCCAAAAAGCTATATTTGCATTGAAATCTTTCAAGCAGCTTCATGATGTACATTTAGGATTTTTTAGCTGGTAGTACTGCAAAATCTCAGAAATGTGCTATTAAAGCAAGGATAGAATTTAAACTCGCAAGTCAGACTTTTGGGTTTTTTTAAACATAATGGCAAGGTATTAAGCTACTTAGAACTTTAACAATCCTATTTAGAGAGACTTATCAGTATATTCAGCTCTCACAGAATAATGATACTGGCCCGGAAATTCCAATGGTTAAAAAGCCATTGTAGCAATGTAGATTGTTGCATGTCAGGACCATGTTAAAATTCTGATGTAGCTGATACTGAGGAAATTGCCTATAAAAATTGAAAATTTCAAATTACAATTACTTTGTAATTGGAACCCTCTGTGAGAGAGTTTCTTAGAGATTTCAGAGGGTTCAGATTTATGTCAGCTCCACAATTATCCAGGCAGCATTAGAGGATTAAAAACCTATTCTATCTCCTGGATAACATTTAACCTGAAACTCTGATTCACCACTGACCACACCCCCCCAAGTACAACTATCCCAAACCATGACCCTAATCCAAAACTGCCAGAAAAACTGCATTGAATGATTCACAAAAATAATCCAAGTCTTGACTGGGGAGAAATATGGAAATAATTGAGAAAAGAAATCCTGCAAGCTAAGTAGAATTTTCAACAGTATACTGCATTTAGCCATGAGCATGAACTTTGATACAATGCATCACATGCAGCCATGACAAAAAATAAACCAAAATATCACTTTTACAATCAACACTGAACAAGTATACAAGGTATCCAACAGAATATGTTTATAAACTGCAATGTACAGAACCTTTTGCATGAAAAACACAACACTCACCATCACCATTGCAGACATCAGATGGGTTGGCTCTCAGGAAGACCAAAGGAAAGCAATGGGCTCAGTCATGCACTTAGATCCTGTGTGGACCAGCAGGCAGAGGTATTCAGTGACATCTTCAACCTCTCCCTCCTACAACCTGAAGTCCCCACCTGCTTCAAGAAGACCACCATTGTCCCAGTATCATAGAAAGTACATTCATTGTGCCCTAATGACTACCGCCCAGTGGCTCTGGCCTCCTCAATTATGGAGTGCTTCGAGAGGCTGTTCAAGGCCCACATGACCTCTAGTCTTCCAGCCTGGCTCGATCCCTTGCAATTTGTTGACTGATGAAACAGGTTCACAGCAGATGCCATTTCGCTAGTCCTACACACATCGCTGGAACATTTGAATAACAAAGACACCTAGATCAGACTCCTACCCATTGACTACAGCTCTGTCTTCAAAACTGTAATTCCTGCAGACTAATCTCAAAAATCCAAGACCTGGCTCTCAGCTCCACCCTCTGCAGCTGGATCCTCAGCTTTCTGACCCATAGACTGCAATCAGTGAAGATAGATAATTGCATTTCCTCCACGATAATGCTCAACACTGGAGCCTCCTAAGGATGCATTCACAGGCCCCTAGTGTACTCCCTGTACACCATGACTGTGTAGCCAAATTCTGAACAAATGCCACCAAAGACCTATCGCACCCCAGTAAAGCTCACCTGCAATCTCTTCATCAGGCAGAAGTTACAGAAGCTTAAACATGCACCAGCAAGTTCAAAAACAGTTTCTTCCCTGCTGTTATTAGATGAATGAATGGACTCTGTAACTTCAAATACTGTTGATCTTGCTTGTACACACTCTGTGTGGGGTACCTTGCATGCCTTAGCACTCTTGTGTCCTTACTTGCTATGATGTGCCTGTACTGCTCGCAAACAAAGCTTTTCACTGTACTTGTGACTACAATAAATCAAATCAGCATTTTTAATTCCATATATCAGGAATCATCCTTCATATAAGTAGTCTCAAACCACAGTCTACAGATGTTGAATACAGTCGAGAGTGTGGTGTTAGAAAAACACGGCAGACAGGCAGCACCCGAGGAGCAGGAAAATCGATGTTTCGGGCAAAAGGCCTTCATCAGGTCATTTCCTGATGAAGGGCTTTTGCCCGAAACATCGATTCTCCTGCTTCATGGATGCTGGCTGACCTGCTGTGCTTTTCCAGCACCACACTCTCGACTCTAACCTCCTGCATCTGCAGTCCTCACTTTCACCAAGATATTGAATACAACCTATGCTACTGAAGTGCATTTCTTGTTTTAATATTTCTGTGCTATTCACCATAACAGATCTTCATAAAGTCAAATCTTTCAATTCCCCTCAATTGAAACAATTGATATTTTAAAAATAAAACATTCTCTGCATTTGGGTTTTACTGATAAGGTAGTACTGGACCACCTTCTTGAGCTTTTGAATGTGTGTGTGGTGAAACTTTTTCCACAAGATTGGTCGATTTCTGGATGGGTATATGAATAGGAAGGGTTGAGAGGGATATGGGTCAAGTGCTGGCAAATGGGACTAGATTAGGTTAGGATATCTGATTGGCATGGACAAGTTTGACCAAAGGGTCTGTTTTTGTGCTGTACATCTCTATGACTGTAATTGTTCCACAATTTTTATCTGGGATCCATGACAAAATCACATGTCCAAGTCAGGACATTGTGTAACTTAGGGAATGATTGTGTCCCATGAACCTTGTAATACAGGCTGTGTAAGTTAAATATATTTTGAATATAATTTAAGTTTAGATTTTTAAATTTTTAATTAATGATATGAGTTTTTCTGCATATCTAAATAGTTTAATCATTAACTTAGAGATCAACGTGTAGCTTGAGTGACTTATTTAAAAAACATCTTCAAGAAGCTAACTTTCAGAACTAATCGGGTTCTTTGTGCATTAGGAGAGTTTATGACCAAACAAGAGAAACAGTAAAAATACTGTTACTTTTTTAAGCTCATGGGAAATGTCAATTGCATTGGGAGAAAACATCTTTTTGTTGTCAGTTTGGGCAAGTTCTGCAAAGCCCTTGGATGAAAATGGGTATATAAAGAAATATTCTGGACAAGGGAGAAGATAGTCAAAATAGATTACTTAAGAGTGCAGAACTTAGTGACAGCCCTTGACTAGAAGTATTTTGATAAAAACTTGAAGAGGTTATTTGAAGCTGAGAACATTTAAAACGCAGGTATATGAAAACTTAGGGAAAAGACTATCAAATTTTCAAGACTGGGTTTTGCAGTCACAGTTAACCTGAATCTATTCCGATAATAGAAAACAAAATTTTGCTCTCTGGTGTCAGTACTCCAGAAGAAGTACTTTTGTGTACCAGTTTTTTTTAGGACCTGTAAAGGAATTTCTAAAAACAATTAGGAGTATATATTTCCAGGTTTTAAAAGTCTTTACACATTTATGTTATTTGGAAATAGTCCAGTCTACTCTAGTTTATCTTAATTTCTTTTGCTTAATAAACTTTTATTTTATTGTTGAAACCAAGTTTGCAACATTGTTTGTTTATGTTTCAGTGACAGACTGCCTCGTTAAACAAAATCCAAACAAAACAAAGTTAAAACTCATAGTATAACTCCACAACCACCAGATGAAGGAGCAGCGCTCCGAAGGCTAGTGCTTACAGTTAAACCTGTTGGACTATAACCTGGTGTTTTGTGATTTTTAACTTTATACGCCCCAGTCCAACACCGACATCTCCATATCAAAACAAAACATAATCAGTCATGCCAAATTTCAGTCCAGGATCTGGATTGTTTAGTAATAGCATCAACGAGGATCATTACAACTTGGTGACTTTGCTTTTCGAGGTAGTTGAGTCATAGGTTTAGAAGACACTGTTATAAAAGCATTCAAAGTTGCTGTAGAATGCCTATTGACAGGACATACTGTGACTACATTATTCAATGATGGAGGAAGTATGTGTTCTCACCAGTGGATGCGATTTGCGTCAAATTATTTTTGTGATTGACAGTGTTGAGCTTTAAATATTGTTATCATTGTACACAACCAAGTAACTGCAGAATACTCTATCACAATCCTTGAACCTTGTGCAGAATACCATGGTTCTACCTGGTCGAGGAGATATGCCACACACCACAGATCAGCCAACTCCTAAACTGTCCTAATACATATGTAATTTATGCAAGTCAAATTCAATGTTGTCAGTATGAAACATAGCTGAAAATGTGTTGCTGGAAAAGCGCAGCAGGTCAGGCAGCATCCAAGGAACAGGAGAATCGACGTTTCGGGCATCAGCCCTTCTTCAGGAATGGTTGAAGCCCTTTCCTGAAGAAGGGCTGATGCCCGAAACGTCGATTCTCCTGTTCCTTGGATGCTGCCTGACCTGCTGCGCTTTTCCAGCAACACATTTTCAGCTCTGATCTCCAGCATCTGCAGTCCTCACTTTCTCCAGTGTGAAACATAGCAATAGTAATACCATTGAATGTTGATGGGAAGAAATGTTTATTCTCATTATCATTGTGGATATCAGTTGTTTGGGGGTTGTGTGGACTTCAATTTATTTGTTCAGTTTAAACTTTGCTTCTGTTTATAGATACCCTCTTAATTTATTTCAACATGCAGTTTATTCTTTAATGCTGTTGAGAAGCTGGAGATTTTCGGAACATATTCTACACATTATTCCACATCTCTTCCAACTTCCCCATCGCTGCACTAAAGCCATTTTTGGAGAACTTTGACATTTATATGTTCATCCCATTTGCAAACTATATGTTTCCATATTACATTTTATCTACTGCACTGTCATTCATCTGCTTCATTAACCACTATTCTCCAGTGATTCACCTTCTGCTGTTTAACAAAATATTTTTGATGTTAAAGGAGCTCTTTGAAAAGTTATCAGTGATGATTGAGGCATGCACTTGTCTATGCTCCTCATGATTCTCAGCAGTCTCTTGAAACATCAGTTCAATGATTCTCGACCAAACTGCATTTCTTTGGCCTTTTCCTCCAAACCTTTACAAAACATTGATGCATATAGGACTCCTTTGTGTTTTGTCCTGGAGATTAATCTTCAGTTTCTGGAGACTCCAAGCCAATCCAAGAGGATTCTGGTGCAAGGAAGATGCTGTGTGCCAAGTTCATGTTCACAACCTGAAGCTGTAAATTCCATGCCAACTTCTATTTTTGAATGTTTTAACACGAGCTGGAGTTTCTTTTTGTGCTGCAAATTATCAAAGGATCATTTTCCAGACTGCTGAAGGCAACAGCAGAAAACCAGAGGGAGAAGAAAGCTTAAAAGGGGAGCAATACAGAGAGAAAAATTTCAGGGAATGAAGTATTAGCAAAGCAATTAAAACAGGAAAGGGTAAATGCAGCTACTAATCTGACTCAAGATAAGTGGATTTTACATTTGAGGGCAGATAAACAGAGCAAAAAGGAGCCAAAAAGGAAGGAGTCCTGAAGGCAAAATATTGCATGACTGATTTAAATCGCAGATCATAAAATTTGAGATTAAAATTATTGAATTGTTTAACACTGCTATTTTTAAATAATTGATTCAACGAAGCAGCTGAACATATTTGGGTCATTCTTTTGATAAAATTAGGTCACAGAGACTTTGCAATGGATCTCATACAAGAACCATTAGCAACAATCTTCAGCCAGATGATGACACAATTAATAATTATTAAATAATATGTTAATTATGATTTATTATTAAACAAGATTCAGACAATTAAATAACTCACTGGAGAAGGAGGGTCCACATATATCTTCCACCTCAATAATGGGGCAACCTGAATATCAGTACAAAGATAAGGCTGAAGCACTTCAAACAATCTTCGGCCATAAAGGCCAAGCAGATGATCCATCTCAATCTCTCAGTCTCCAGCAGCACGGCAGGCAGTCTTCAACAAATGTAATGTAATCCATAAGAGAAAGAGAAAGCTGAACACAGCAAATGTAGTAAATGCTACAGCCCTTAAAAATATTCCGGCAACAGCCTGGTAGACTTATACTCCAGACCTGGTGGCACCTCTAGTCAAGTTGTTCTCAGTCCAGCTAAAACAGTGATGCAATACAGAAAATTGTCTACATGTGTCCTATAACATATCATAAATCAAAACACTCAAAACACATGATAAATCCAACTCAGACAATTACTGTAATGCCAAATCTATCTATTCTCAATCATCAACAAAGTAATAGAAGGTATAACCAACAGAGCTATCAAAAAGCATTTGTTCAGCAATAACCAAATCATTAATGCTTGGTTGGGGTTCTATTGCAGCTGCTCAGCTCAGTACCATCTTGGTTCAGAATGTGAATTCCCCTGACATCAAGGCAGCATTTCATGGAATGTGCCATCAAGGAGCTCAAGTAAAACTAGAGTTGACGGGAATTAATAGGGAAAATCTCTCTGCTTGGTTGAAGTCATACCAAACACAACACAAGATACTTGTGGTTATTATCACTTTTGTGTGTTCCTCAGGGACATGTCTCAGGTCAAACCATCTTCAACTGTTTCATAACAGTCAGAAGTGGAGGTGTTTGCTGATGATTGCACAATGTTCTGCACAATTTGAAGACTGCTTCAGTACATGAGGAGTCAAGCCTAATGGAGGTTGACCATATCCAGGTATGAGCTGACAAGTAACAAGTAATATTTGGGTCAAACAAGTTCCAGAAAATGATGATTTACAAAAAGAGAGAATCAAACCATTATCTTTTGATATTCAATGGCATTACCATCAGTGGCTTCTGAAGTGCCAGCATTTTTTAGACCAGTAACTGGACTAGTCTAATAAGTATTGAAGCTACAAAAGTAGTTCCAAGGCTAGAAATCAGATGGTGGGTAATTTGTCTCCTGTCCACCATCTATAAGTCGCAACTCCAAAAGTTGTTCTCCATTTGCATGGATGACAGCACCTCTAAAACACAATAAAAGGTCAACACCATTCAGGACCAAGCAACCCCCCTTGACTGCTGCCACATTACAAACATTCACTTGCCCCATCCACAATGTGCGACAGCAGCAGCCGACACCATCAAGATGTGCCTCAGAAACTCATCAGCCTCCTTAGACAGCACCTTCCAAATCCATAACCACTACCATCTAGATGTTTATGGGTTGCAGACACCATGGAACACCACCATTGAAGGGTTCAGCACCAATATATCCACCATCCTGACTTGGAAGTAGAATTATGGGTTCCTTCAGTGTCAAACAGTCCCTCCTTTCAACATTGTGCATATACCTACACCAGATAGCCATTTTTAAAAGTTCATTCACGGGATATGGGCATTGATGGCTGGGCCCATCCCTAATTCAATGCATCATCCAGAACAGAAGAGGTCTTTCAGCTCATCAAATCTGCTCTGAATAAACTTCTCTAAATCTAAGCCATTTTCACTTGGCCTACAACCTTAAGTAAATTTCAAGTGTCATCCACATTTTAAAAAGTTGTGAGGTTTCTCCACATCAACTACCCTCTCAGGCAGTGCATTTCAGATTCCCACCATGCTCTAGGTGAATGGTCTTTCATTGAAATCCTCTTTAAACCTCCTGCCTTTTAGCTCAAATTATGCCTCCTTCCTTTTAACACTTCAAATAAGATAAACAGCCACATTCTCACCATGTGTCCAAGCTCTTCATTAATCTTATATACCCCTATCAGGTCCCTTCTCAGGCTCTCCATCCTAAAGGAAAAAAAAAGTCCAAGCTTATCCAGGTTTTCTTCATAGCTAAAATGGTTCATCCCAGGAGATATCCTCATGAATCTCCTCTGCAACCCAAAGTCCAATCACATCCTTCCTGTTGTGCATGACTAGAACTGTGCATACTACTCCAACTATGGATTAACCCAAGTTTTTGTCAGCTCCAAAATGACCTCCCTACTCTTATAATCTAGACCAGGACTGACAAAGGCAAGTGCCCCAAAGTGTCTTCTTAACCACCCTATTAATGTGTCCGGCTACCTTAATTTGTGGATAAGCATCCCAAGTTCCTTCTGTTCCAGTGAGATTCCTAGTATCCTGCCATTCACTGAGTACTCCCTTGTCTTGATACTTCTTCCAAAGTATACCGACTCACATGTTAAATTCCATCTGTCAATCTCTCTGTATGCTCCTGTAAGCAGAGTCCTTCTTTCTTCCACACTGACTTAACATCTCCCCCACCCCTGCCATGTTTTCCTATGTCTTCTTTATATATATATCATGAACAATAAAGGACACAGCACTGATCCCTCTGGTATGCAACTGAACACAAATAGCCTTGTACCACCTCCCTCTGTCTTCAACTACTAAGGCAATTTTGGATCTGGCTTGCCAAGTTATCTTGAAATGTATGTAAACTACATCAACTGCAGGACCCTCATCTTCACACCTGGTCACCTCCTTGAAAAATTCAATTGAATTTGTTCAGCATGATGACAAGTTTTCAGTATGATGAAGGAGTAGTGCTCAGAAATCTTGCGATTTCAAATAAACCTGTTGGACTATAACCTAGTATCATGTGACATCTTACTTTGTCCAACAACAGCACTTATCAGCATTAGACTGAGTATGGCATCAAGGTCCTGAGCAGACTAAAGTCAATGGAAATCAAAGGAACTCTGTATACTGGTTGAAATCAAAAGAGAACCATTACGGCTCAGTCCAAGCACAGCTTTGCAGAAGGACCTCAGAGTAGTGTCCTCAGCCCAAGATCTTCAGATGTTTTTCAATGCTCAATGCTCTTCCCTTCATCTTAAGAAAGAATGTAGGATATGTGCTAATAATTCTCGTGTTCAGCACTTTTCATACCTTTCAGATATTGAAGCAAACTGTGTCTAAATGCTAAAAGAATAGGACAGCATTCAGGTTGTGGCTCACAAGTAGCTGTTGCATTCATCTCACATTTGTTTTCAGCAATGACTGTCTCCATAAACAGAATATCCAAACATTTCTCCTTAACATAAAATGGCAAAACAATCACTGAATTCCTCACCAACAAAATCCTGCTAATACCACTGATCACAAGAAGAATTAGTCCATTTCTGAGGCTGGGAATTCTGCAACGTGTAACTCACCACCTGACTCTCCAGAGTCCTTCCACCATTTACAAAGCACAAGCCAATCCAACAACTCTCGAAGGTCAACACCATCCATATATAAGCAGGCCATTTGATTGGCAATACAATGGGGTAACAGTGCTTATCACCTGAAAGAAACTGAAGAAAGTCATCAAGTCTCCTTGGACAGTACCTCCCAAGTCTAAGACCTTTAACATGTAGAAGGAAAAATACAACAGACATGTTGGGACACCACATTTGCAAATAATCTTGAGGCACACATCATCCTGACTTGCAATTATATCACTATACCTTCAACCTTACAGAGTCAAAACCCTAGAACTGATGATATCCTAATAGCTCTGTGGGTGTACCAACACTACATTCACTAGAGAAATTGAAGAATCAGTGCATCACCACATTTTCAAGGACAATTAGAAATAGGCAATAAATACTGGCCGAGGAAAAGTCTTAATCCTATGAAAGATTAAAGAAAACACCTGTCAATACCATCCTATCCACCAGCTCTTGATCACTTCAAAAAACTCAAGTAGATAAGTCAAATTTGATGCACTCAACACAAATGCATGGTGATCATCTTTGACTATTTACAATTGGAATTAAATTTATTATCACAAGTACTCAATTGAGTACAGTGAAAAGTTTACAAGTCACCACTCACGGTTCCATCCTCGGTACAAAGGTACCGAGAAGCTAGGGATAGCTTCTTCCATACAAATTCTTAGGGGAAAAAAATTAGTAAATGTAAAATAGTCCAGCAGTACAGATCAGAGGATAAATTAGAAAAATACAGAAATAAAAAGTATAGAATAACAGTCTTTCCAACCCAGTCTCTTCTGGCACCTTGCTTCTAGACTGCACTAGGCCTTGACTCCAGACTGTATCAGGTTTTACCTCCATGCTCTTGAGGCCGGAAGACCAGCTTGGAACCATGTCAAGGCTGAGAGCCCATGCTAAGGCCACGTCAGGCTGAAAGACTGCCACGCGGGATATGTTGATATGTAAAGGGAACTGGGGGTGTCCTTTTACAATGTTCACTGCAAGCAAGCATGCAGATGCTGAAAGAATTTTGGAAGGGAAATGGATATTGTCCTTTATTGCAAAAGGAATGAGCACAAGAGCAAGAAAGTATTACTGCAGTTGTATTGGTCTAGGTGAGACCACATTTAGAATATTACGGCAGTTTTCATCTTAGCTAATTTGCTATAGAGGCAGTACAGGAAAGTTTCGCCAAATTATTTCCGAGGATATGTCACCTGAGGATAGATTTGGTTGACTGGGCCTGTATACACTAAAGTTTAAAATAATGCAAATAGATTTCATTGAAACATACAAAGTTCTGATAGGGCTGGACAGAATGGATACAAGGAAGCTGTTTCCCCTGACTAAAGGTCCACAACAAGGTTTCATGGTCTCACAATGTCTAATTTTGGACGGAGGAGACAATTCTTCATTCAGAAGTGGTGAACTTATGGAATTCTGGACACAGAAATCTGGGTGGTCAAGTTTCTGAATATACTTAAGGAAGAAATAGACAAGATTTCTAGAGACTCAAAGTTTTAAGAGAATATGGAAGAGTGGTCTTGAAATGGAGGGTCAGCTATCATGTTGAATGGTGGAGTGGATTCAATTAGCCGACCCAGTTCTCTGTTTCTATCAGCTCACATTTATTTGACGGATGGGTCAGGTTGTCCTCTATGATTGATTCCAGTCAGTGCCTCACCATTATTGCTCATTAGGTAGGTCTATACTTGCCTTATTTCTATCGAAATAACATTAGAAAATTTGAATCCAAATAAAAGAAAGAAGAAACTGAAACACCTAGAAGATTATCAATTGTGCTGATTTTTTTTTCACTTTGGTTTCTAATTATGGTAGTTATCAGCCCCTCAAGATTTGTTTATCTGAATGCCCAGTATTTTCATTGGGAGAAAGTGAGGACTGCAGATTCTGGAGATGAGAGCTGAAAAATGTGTTGCTGGAAAAGCGCAGCAGGTCAGGCAGCATCCAAGAAGCAGGAGAATCGACGTTTCAGGCATAAGCCCTTCTTCTGGCTTATTTTCATTGCAATTGTTTAAAGTATCAATTCTACTGCATACCAAAAATTTCCACTGTTTGTACTAACAGATCAGTCCAGATTAATTCGGTAAATTTATTTCTCATGCCTTTGCAATTTTTCTCCTAATTTAAACAAAACTTCGCTTGGGATGTTTTTCCTCTCAATTGTAACTTTAAATTCAATCAGAAATTGACACTTTTCATGAAATGTTCCTTTGACAGATTGTTAACTTAATCTAATTTAGTTCTCTTGACAGTGTCTTTCTTCAAAATTGATTCCAGAAAACTACCCAATGTACTCTTGCAATTGCTGACTATATTACCTGCACATTTTTACTTCTCCAAAGCTACTTGAAAATTCGTGTCACAAAGTAAGATTTGGATTTGGATTTGGATTTGGATTTGGATTTTGCAAACAGATGTGGAGTAACATAGTATACAGCTGACCTGATGAATGTGGTCCAATATTTAACAAGTTTTATGACAGCGATTGCACTTTTCCTGGTGCGAATTAATTCCATATGAGCTATACGAGATCACTGGTGTCCACAACCATTAAAATCATCAAACAAACTCATCAGCTAATAATCATTGAACAATTTTCACAGGTCGCAAACCAGGAAGTACAAAGCTAGTTTTACCTTTCAATTATAATTTTACAGAAAGCAAAATAAGAATTGGGATGTTGAATTAAAGCAGAAAATTCAATATTTTGAACTTTTTATATTAAATCCATGGAATTGCTAAGGTTGAAGAAAATTAACAGTTCACAAATAAGATAAAGTTTTTGTTTAGGACCATAAGTTAATCAGAGTTGATAATGACTGAAGATGTCAGTAAAAACCCAATTAAAGTTCATTCAATAGGTTTAATCTTTTCAAAGATCTTTACTGAAAGATTATTGGTGTAAACAAAAACATTGAAGATCACATCAAAGTAATGATTTCAAAATAAATTCCATTTGCCAGAATTGCAACAGTGGACAGGACAGTTGGAGTGAAATAGGCAACTGCTGATGATAATTTCCAGATTTCCAGATTTAGTTGGGCACGTATGGACTAGAAGATGGTCAGTTTCACAAAGTAGTGATGCTGAACACTCAATGTCATCATCATCGTAATCACAAAATCCAGGCTACTGTTTTTGTACGTACTTACTCAATCGTCATGCTTAATATTGCTTCCACTTTCATTATTCTACTATTCCCAAGGAGTCCTTTATCTTTTGGGTAGAACAAAGAGACAGCATAGAGCTTTCAATGCTTGAAATTCCTTTTACTGTTGTAATAGTCAAACCTTTGAAGATACAATTAAAGCCAGCTCTTCTTCTCATATTTTCCCATGTCACTTTTCCAGTTAATGCATGGAGTGATGATGGCTGAGAATGGATTAATTTTCCCTACAGTGTATGTGAAAGTAATATTTGAAGCTCAGTTTCAAACCTTCTAATCACAATCGCTGTCAACACATTAGCAGGTGATCCCCTCAGTAATTGTTCCATTAGAAGAAAGTAATGTGTATAAAAGAAAACTGCAATTGTGAAACTGCAGTATGAGCAAATGACTTCAAATCAGCACATGATAATAATTCTTCACGGCCCTTTTTGTCTTCATTATACAACCCTCCACCCTAAAACAGCAATCATTTACAGTTTCTTTACCGTAAATATAAAACTCAAAGGAGTACAAATGTGCATCAATGTCTCTTGATTAAGCACTGTTCACTCAATCCTCAATAGATTATTCTGCTGATATTGCGCAGTGAATTTCAGCCACATTCCTCATATTCTTTATTCTATCCAAAGTTGATATCATAAACAATATTTTGAGACCAGCTTAGGATACAAATTTCAGGCTTTTCAACACTTTGATGGTTCATTCACCATCAGAACTACATCATTGAAAAGTAATTCATTTTGTAAATTATTAGTAATTGTTAAATGACAAGGAGTTATTCTGAAACAAAACTATCTGGAAGAAATTCACTGAAGAATGAATTAAAATGATGTAAATTATATACTATCTTCTTGGAACCTACTCTACTCAGACAGGTATATATTAGCAGAATTATAAAATCTGCAGCTGGAGAGATTTTGCTTTTAATTTGGAGCACATAAATTCCAAAAAGGAAAAATCACAATGATTATTTTTGTCATTGTCTGCACATAATGTTTTACAATGTGTTTTAAGCTGCTTTTATGTTCAAAACAAAGTTCTGTCAAACTCCAATGCATGAAGGCTTTTGGACAGCTTTTTTTTCTTACTACTCCTCTCTCTTCATGCAAACTTGTGTTCCAAAGCACACCTGAATTGTCTCCAATGTTTGAGGACAGAATTCTGAGGAGTTGTGCTGACTCCCAAAGTCTTTTAAAAATAGTTGATGGGTGCAGAATATACAAGGTTTGCCCTCATTTCTACAATTTCCCATTCTTACCTGAGAGAAAGTGTGGGGATGGAGGTGAAATACACAGATGTAAAACCTGAACTCAACGAGGCCATTTGAAATTAATTAGGTGAAAGTGAGGGCTGCAGGTGCTGGAGATCAGAGTCAAGATTAGTGTGGTTCTGGAAAAGCACAGCACATCAGGCAGCATCCGACGAGTAGGACGTTTCGGGCAAAAGCCCTTCATCAAGAATGAAGTAGGGAGCCTTTGGGGTGGTGAGATAAGGGAGAAGAGGTTGGAGCTGGGAAGAAGATAGCTAAGATTACAATGGAGGTGGGGATGAAGGTGATAGGTTGGAGAGGAGGGTGCAGTCGATAGTTGGGAAGGAAGATTGACAGGTAGGACAGGTCACGAGGATGGTGCTGAGCTGGCAGGTTGGAACGGGAAGGGAAATGAGGAAACTGGTAAAGTCCACATTGACGCCCTGGGGTTGAAGTATTCCAAGGTGGAAGATGAGGCGTTCTTCCTTCAGGCATTGGATAGTGAGGGAGTGTCGTTGGAGGAGGCCCAGGACCTCCATGTCCTCAGCAGCGTGGGAGGGGGAGTTGGAATGTTCGGCCACGGGGCGGTGAGGTTGATTGGTGCGGGTGTCCCAGAGATGTTCCCAAAAGCACTCTGCGAGAAGGCATCCAGTCTCCCCAATGTAAAGGAACGGGAACAATGGATACAATAAATGACACCTCATCCTACTGCCCCCTCAACCATGACCCCACCCCCCATCACCAAACCATCATCTCCAGACCATACACAACCTCATCACCTCAGGTGATCTCCCACCCACAGCTCCCAATCTTATAGTTAGGGAACCCTGCACCCCCCAATTCTACCTCCTTCCCAAGATTCACAAGCCTGACCACCCCAGCCGACCCATTGTCTCAGCCTGCCCACCGAACTCATCTCCACCTACCTTGATACTGTCCTGTCCCCCCAGTCCAGGAATTCCCCACATACGTTTGAGACACCACCCATGCCCTCCACCTCCTCAAGACTTCAGTTTCCCTGGCCCCCAATGCCTTATTTTTACAATGGACATCCAATCCCTCTACATCTCCATCCGCCATGACCATGACCTCCAAGCCCTCCGTTTCTTCCTATCTCGATGTCCCCACCAGTACCCTTCCACTGACACTCTCATTCATTTGGCTGAAGTGGTCCTCAATTTCTCATTCGAATCCTCCCACTTCCTCCAGACGAAAGGAGAAGCCACGGGCACCTGCAATGGCCCCAGCTATGCCTGTCTTTTTGTTGGCTACGCAGAACAGTCTATCTTCCGTAGTTACACCGACACCACTCCCTACCTCTTCCTCCGCTACATCGATGACTGCATCGGCACCATCTCATGCTCTCGCAAGGAGGTTCAGCAGTTCCTCAACTTCACCAACACATTCCAACCTTAAATTCACCTGGACCATCTCTGACACCTCCGTCCCCTTCCTGGACCTCTCCATCTCTATCAATGATGACCGACCTAACACTGACATTTTTTACAAGCCCACCAACTCCCACAGCTACCTGGATTACACCTCTTCCCACCCTAGCTCCTGAAAAAATGCTATTCCATATTCCTAATTCCTCCGCCTCTGCCGTAGCTGCTCCCAGGAGGACCAGTTCCACCACAGAACACATCAGATGACCTCTTTCTTTAAAGACCGTAATTTCCCCTCCCACGTGGTTGAAGATGCCCTCCAAATGCATCTCATCCATGTCCCGCACCTCCGCCCTCAAACCCCACCCCTCCAACTGCAACAAGGACAGAACCCACCCCGATCCTCACCTTCCACCCTAACAACTTTCGCATAAACTGCATCATTCACTGACATTTCCGCCACCTACAAACAGACCCCATTACCAGGGATATGTTTCCCTCCCCACCTCTATCCGCTTTCCGCAAAGACCGTTCCCTCCATGACTACCTGATCAGGTCCACGCCCGCCCAACAACCCACCCTCTCACCCTGGCACCTTCCCTTGCCACCGCAGGAATTGGAAAACCTGCACCCACACCTCCCCCCTCACCTCCATCCAAGGCCCCAAAGGAGCCTTCCACATCCAAAGTTTCACCTGCACATCAACCAATGTCATTTATTGTATCCATTTCTCCCACTGTGGTCTCCTTTACATTAGGGAGACTGGGTGCCTTCTCGCAGGGCGTTTTAGGGAACATCTCCGTGACACCCACACCAATCAACCCCACTGCCCTGTGGCCCAACATTTCAATTCCCCCTCCCACTCTGCCAAGGACATGCAGGTCCTGGGTCTCCTCCAGTGCCACTCGCTCACTACCCAACGCCTGGAAGAAGAACATCTCATCTTCCGCCTCGGAACACTTCAACCCCAGGGCATCAACGTGGACTTCATCAGTTTTCTCATTTCCCCTCTTCCCATCTTACCCCAGTTCCAACCTGCCAGCTCAGCACTATCCTCCTGACCTGTCCTACCTGCCAATCTTCCTTCCCACTTATCCGCTTCGCTTTCATCCCCACCTCCATTCACCTATTGTACTCTTAGCTACCTTCTTCCCAATCCCACCCCCCTCCCATTTATCTCTCCACACCAGAGGTTTCCTGCCTCATCCCTGATGAGAGGCTTTTGCCTGAAATGTCGATTTTCCTGCTCCTCAGATGCTGCCTGATCCGCTGTGCTTTTCCAGCACCACTCCAATCTTGACATTTTAAATTAATGTCAAATTCAAACAAACCCTATCTTCATTGTTCCAAGGTACTTAACAAACAATGTAGGAATCATTGTTTTATGTAGCAGGTATGAATAGTCATGAAGGGCAGACAAAACCTCACCACTTTAAAACTTATCAGAGAAAACATCAACAGCAGACACCTGCTGTTGACATCATTCATTGATAGCTTTCTCTCAGCTTCAACGTAGCCTGATAACCAACGCTCTGCACTTTTCATCCAAACGAGTTTGGTATTTATTTCTGTTGCCTTCGCACTTCCAACTGCCAGCATAGTTCTCCTACCTGAATTCCTTCTCAGGCTCCTATTGCCCAACAAACTATTTTAAAACATTTTCTCAATTTTATCTGCCAAACAGTCAATAAGGATAGGAGTACTGCTTAATGTAATCCTTCTCCTTCTCTTCTCTACCTCATGTCTAGGCCCAAAGCACCCAAGATCTGAAGCTCTCCTTTCAAGACCACTTTTCCTGTCAAGTGTCAATTTGCTCAATCTTATCATATTTATATTCAATAGAAAATGGGATTGGGATAAATCCTGTGATTTGTGCCTTTTAAATCCTACTTTTCAATTTCATTTCTCTCTCCTTAAGCTTTGCTTTCAAGATCTCATCTCTCTCTCTAACAACGTCATTGGTACTCTTGTATAAGAGCTTCAGGACTTTGCAGCAACTTTGTGTTGACATCAGGGAGCTGTACATCATGACTCCAAATGCACATTGTGGTTGGGTTCAAACACTTTACACCAGACAAGACCACAACCCAGATATGAACAAGTGAACATCATAGAAACCCAAATCAGATCTATGGTTATGCTGCAAAGCAGCATTTAGTATTATGCATAATAAATATTTCATTGAAGTCTAAGACTGTTCTTCACTTTGCCCTCTCTTAAACAAGTTTCTCTTGAACCCAAACTCATGCAGCAGCATAAAACCACATGATAGAAGAGGTCTAATGTGGACCACAACTTCTAACTGATAAACCTCTCAAAGAAATGTCCTATCATCGATATCTGCCTCCATGCTGACTTCTTCACATTGATTACTACTTGGGAAAAGCACTGACAATGGCAATGACACAAGTAACTCCAGATGAGAACATTAATGTTTATCATCAAAAGTGGCTCAGTAGCACCACTACTGATTGAGCTGAATAAACCTTGAAGGATGTAACTGCTGGACTGCATCTGTGGGAGATAGTGAGGGAACCAACAAAGGGAAGAATTTAGTTGATCTCATCATCAGCAAGCTACCTGTTGTAGATGCATCCATCAATACAGTATCTGTATGTGCAACCATCCCACATTCCTTGTGAAGATCCAAATTCAAAATGAAGATATCCTCATCATGTAGTGGAGCACTAACACCATGTTAAATGGGGCAGATATTGAACATTTCTTGTGATTCAAGCCTGGGCATTTATGAGGCACTTTGGGCCATTAGCAGCACAAATGTACTCAAGCAGAATCTGTAACATCATGACACAACATATACCCCACTCTGCCATTCCCATCAAAGCAGGAAATCAATTTTAATTCAATGCAGTGCGTAAGAGTGCATGCCAGGACCAATATCAGGCAGACCAAAAAGTAATCTCATGAAGCTAAAGCACATATGAATTGCATGTCAAACAGTGGAAGCAGCAAGTGATAGAGTTTAGCAATACTATAGCATAAGGATCAGATCCAAGCTTGACAGACATGGCACACCAAGTTGTGCATCTGGTGAACAACAAGACTACTAACAAGAAATGAGTCCTCCATAAATATCCTCATCCTTGATAATGGGGAATCCATCATATTAGTACAATAGATAATGCTGATGCATCTGCATTCATCTTCAGCTAACACTGCTGAGTAGATATTCATCTTGTTCTGGTTTGAAATCCATAGCATCACATATTCTAGTCTTCAAATTAACTTGATTCCCTCCACATGATATCAAGAAATATGTGATGGCACTGGATTCTTAAAAAAAACAAATGCTCTGACAATATTTCAGCAATTATACTGAAGGCCCATGTTCCAGAACTAGTTGTACTCCTTACCAAGCAATTTCAGTACATCTAAACACTTATTAAACAATAAAAAAAATCAATTTAATCCCAAAAGCACTCAGAACAGAGAGAATTTCTCTCTCTCTCCTATCTATCAAGCCTAACTTAAGTGTGGCATCAATTCACAGTTTTAAGAATCTGACAGACTCTCCCTTGAGTCTTTGTACAACTGAGTTTAGAGTTTCTCAGCTTCAAATATCCCCAACTGGGTTGTAAGCAAATACTTCTGGTATAGAAGTCTCAAACTATCAACTGGCAGAATAATTAGGTGCTTGTTCTTGACCAGCACAGATTCAATGGGCTAAAGGGCCTTTTTCTGTGTTGGAGACTTCTATCTCTAAGATAACCTATATCTTAACAGTTGTAAATTATTTGCCTTCATCAAAAGCAACTGTTTTATACAATTTCAGCTGATATTTTTGCAAAAGCTGATATTGGGTTTTATGGTGTTCAAGAGAAACAAAAAGCCATCAGAACATTAGTGAAACCTAATGCAAAACTGTTCGATTTTAAAACTCATCCAATCAGAACAAAACTCCATTGGTTTCCAGGAAGTCTTTTTCTCTCCAATAGTGTTTTTAAACAAATCATCATGGCTATAGAAATATTTACATATTAATCATGAAGCCCTTTCACAGACTCCAAATTGAACCCACATGCCACCAATTCAAAATCCAAACTTTACATTAACTGTAAAAAATAGATCACATACTTTATATTATACAAGTCTAGTATGAGCAGACCACTATCTTGTTTCACTGAACACCAAGGCATGTTTATGCCAAATTAGCTATATGCAAATTTTATACATTGGGGAAGGTTATCTTTGCGCAGTCAGTAAACCAAAATTTGCTCTTCAGTGGTTTGTTTTAAGATTTTGTGACACATAGAATTTTTTTATTGACAAAATGTTATTTTATCAACCAATCAGCAAAAACAGAAATGTATCGAATGATTACATATTTACCTAAATTTATGAAATACAATATTACAAATTTACTTATCCTAAATTGATTTCTATGAGACAAACTTGGTGTATCTGGGGCCACAAGTACCATGGTACCATGGAAAACAGAGTGAATAACTATGGCATAAGTAAAGGTATCAGAAAATTTTTACAGATTGATTTAATACTTTATTGACTTCATGCAAGCATAGTAATAACATGAACTTTGTGTAGCACTTCATATACAAAGAAAATAATATTTAATGTATAATCCCCGTAAGCATTTTTAAAATATCAATATGCACTTCAAGTAATATGAACAATATACTTCAATGTAATTGGAGTTAGTTGCAATGACAAAAGTGGTCATTAAAAAAAACCATCATAGAGCAAGGAAAATTATAAGTGAAACTGGCTTTAAACAAAAAGAAATTATGTACATGAGAGAAAGTCACATTTAAGACATTTATGCAGTATTGCTGAATTGTAAAGCTTGTAACATCGCAACCTAATCTGCAATTTGCATCTGTTTTCAGCTTGCCATCATTATAATTAAAATAAGTTTGATGTACATATATTTGCTTACAACTGAATTGGTGAATTACACTTTTGAAATTCAATGAATATTCCCCAAGAATAATTGCTGCAAATTACAGAACAAACACATTTGCTAACTTTACAGATCTCCATGCGAAAGTAAGGAAGACAATGATTTAATCATTAAAAAAGGGAACATGGATTTTTTTTTGCATTCCATCGTGTGACAAATTATGAACTATCACTCATTCAAATTGCTTATTCCAAATCATGGGTTGCCAGCACTTATGATTTCTACTTCATTCGTTTGAAAAGCAGTGAACAAGCAGTTTCTTCGATAATCGATAAAGGTATCAAAATCAATCAGCACTCTATCTGTTCATAACAAATACAGTGGTGATAAGGACAAACCAAATGTTTACTCATCATGTTTCTCACATGTCAGGTTGGTTGCTATGCCATCTAAAATTAACAGTACAAAACAAAACGCATAATTCAGAAATGGAAACAAGTTAAATTTTTGGACTGCCAAGTTATGCAACCATCTTTCTGGGGCAATTAGCTTTCAACTTGAATAAGTTATTATGCATGGTGTTTTTCCTTAACATGTACATTTTCAACCTTTCTAACTTATAACAAAAGGACAAAAGGGTACAGGGAATAAGGCAGGAGTTGGATGATCAAACATGATTACAGTGAATGGTAGAGCAGTTTCAAAATGCTGAATGGTCTAATCCTACTCCAATTTCTATGTTTCTATGAGCATTGGTTTTAATTTAATAGTTCGTCAGATGAACAACTGGAAAACAAAAAAGTAGGTATGGGGAATAATACCAGAAAAGAAAATGCCAAATTCTAATATCAATGAATACAGTTTTAAATTGCGCACAGTTTAGTTAATCTCATGTATAGTTAAGCTTCAACAATATTCCCAATATCAAACTGCGTTTTAAGCTCAAACTGCTCTAAATTCAAACTGCAGAATAGTAAACAGGTCCAGTGAAGAACTATACAACTTACATCACAGAATAACATCATTTTACAGAATCACAGAATTATCACAGTGAAAAAGAAACATAGAAAATAGGCGCAGAAATAGGCCATTCAGCCCTTGGAGCCTGTTCCACCATTCATTATGATCAAAGTTAATTAGCCGATCAATAGCCTGCAACAAAAATCGAGATTGCTGGAAAAGCTCATGTTTCGGGTGGAGTGACCCAACTTCAGATGCTGCCAGACCTGTTGAGCTTATCCAGCAATCTCTATTTTTGTTTCTGATTCACAACATCTACAGTTCTTCTGGTATTTACTCAATAGCCTGCTCCCATATCCTTTGATCTTTTTAACTCCAAGTGCTGTATCCAACCAACTCCCTAAAATCACGCAATGTTTTGGCCTTGATTGCCTTCCATGGCAGTCAATTCCACAAGCTCACTAACCTCTGGGTGAGGACATTTCTCCTCATTTCAGTCCTAAATGGTTTATCTCGCAGTCTTAGACTGTGACTCTTGATTCTGGACTCCTCCATCATCGAGTTTATCCATGCTGCATCTACCCTGTCGACTGATGATAGAATTTTACACATTTCTATGAGAGCCCTCATCATTCTTCTGAACTCCAGTGAATGCGGTCCTCACTAATTTAACCTTTCCTCATACATCATGTCTGCCACACCCGGAATCAAACAGTCTGGTAAATCTTTGCTCTACTCCTTCTACAGTTAGAACATCCTTCCTTTGATCAGGAGACCAAACCTGCACACAATATATCAGGTGTATCTAACCATGGCCCTGTGTATTTGCAACAAGATATCCCTGCTCCTGTACTCAAATCCTCTCATCTTGAAGGCAAACATACTATTTACTTTCTTGATTTCCTGCTGTACCCACATGTTTACCTTCAATGATGGTGTAGGAGAGCATGCAGGTACTATTGCTCTCTCTTAATTTATAGATAAGATATTTAAAAAAGCCTTCCTGTTTTTGCACCCAGTGTGAATAACCTTATCCACATTATACTGCATCTGTCATGCATTTGCCCACTCCATCATTTTGTTGAATTCAAACTGAATCATACCCCCATCCTCCTCACAGCTCACTATTCTCTGCAAATTTGGAACTATGACATTTAATTCCTGTATCCAAATCATTCATATATATTGTGAATAGCTGAGCTCCTAGCATTGATCCCTATTGCGGCCCATTAGTCATTACCTGCCATTCGAAGAAAGATCTGTTTATTCTAATTCTTTGTTTCCTATCGGCCACACAGTTTCTCTCCATGTCAATACACAATTCCACGTACTTTAATTTTACATGCTAATCCCTTTTGTGAGACATTGTTGAAAGCCTTCTGAATGCCAAATAAATGACAGAATGGGGTTATTTAGCCTTTTAAGCTTGCATTGGCTTATTAAATGAGCATGATAAAAGTTGGCAAACTCCAACTTTTATCACCATAGCCTTGCACATTGTTTTTAATGAAATAATTATCCAGTGGTTTTTAATGCCTCAGTTGAACCTGCCTCTACCATATCACCAGGCAGTGAATTCCAAACTCTAACCAATCCTGTGTGAAAAAAATCCCCTTTCTCCTGCCTATGTAATCTAAAACAAATGCCACTACACGAGGTGCTTCCCACAGCCATGAATTAACCTTCCTCTGCTTCACATATTTATCCAGATTTTCTGTGAATGAAGCAAAAGGGCCACTTTGTGGTGGAGCACTCCATGTGTTCATATTTAACTGGCACACAAATTTCTTCCAATCTCCCAAGGATGTATTGAGGTCAGGGTAATTAGACTACATTAAAAAGCTGAAGTTGCCATAGTCTTACTGGCCTATAGGACTGCTCTCTCTTTACAGAGAGATGCCTGGTAGTGTTTTAACCTGAGGATCATCATGCCTCATGCAAGGGGAAGAGGTTGAGAAGGTGAATCCTTCATACTCCCCTCAGCCAATGCAGAAATTGAACTCATGCTGTTGGTATTATTCAGTGTCGCAGACCAGCCATCCAGTCAACTGAACTAACCAATCACACTATTGTAAAAATTACTTAAGATATGATTTACCTGTCAGATCCATGAAGACTAAATGCCCACTTTCTTCCTCATCCACAAGAACTTTTAATTATTGTTCGGCCATGATGCTGACAATTAGACAATGGTTAACAGCCAGTACTGACACTGAAAAATTATTTTTAATCAGCTTGCTTGGAGATGATTTGCGACATCTCTGGGTCAGGTGGGCCTGAACTCATATCTTAGTTCATCAATAGGGAGAATACCATTGCACTACAAGACCCTTGGATGGAAGTGACTTACTTTAATTGTGCAGCTGAAGAGGAGTTTCATGTTTCACGAGAACAAAAAGTGGCCACAATTTATCAATTAGTGAACAAGCATACTGGACTATTCAATTTCTATGATCTTTTGGACAGGAAGGTGGGGAGCCAAACAACATGGTAAACTCAGCAGGGCAGATGTACATTGTAAGAGGGCATGGAAGACTTGGCTAAACATTAATAAACATTTCCAAAAAATGTTCTAGAAGAATGACATTTCATGTTTTCAGTACCATGAACCTGGTTTGGCAATATTTGGAAAAGTGCTTAGTAAAGATTGACAAGATGTATTAATTTTTCTGAGAGTCTAATCCCCGTTGCATCAGGACAGAATATGACACCAGTCAAATGGGGAACAAGATGAAAAAATGCTATTATGTACAATTATGTCATTTTAGGACAGCATCAACAGTATTTTTATGTTTCATTGTACTGACCTGAAGTGATGCCTTTTTGTGTGATGCAGACAGTAAGTTCTGGTCCCTACATGAGAAAAGTTACTTTATTGGCCATAAAGCAGATGATGAATGCAGGAAAACAATTATTTAAATTAAAACATAAATACACAGAAATCAATATAAAATTAGAAAAGTTACCTAAAATCTTGGCTAACCATGCTCTCAAAGATTGTGTGTGCTGCAGGTGCTATGATAAACATCCTGGGGGTTACCATTGAGCAGAAACTCAACTTGACTTACCAGATAAGTACTGTGGCAACAAGAGCAGGTGAGAGGCTAGGAATATTGCAGTTATTAATTCACATCCTGACATCTCAAAGCCTGTACACCATCTACAAGGCATTACTCAGAAATGCGATAGACCTCCCAGTTGTCTGAATGAGTCAGCTGCAACAATATTCAAGAAGCTTGTTACCGTCCAGGACAAAGCAATCTGATTGATTGGCACTAAATACACAAACACTCAGTCAATTCACCACCAATGCTCAGTAGCAGCACTGCATAACATCTGCAACATGCAGTGCAGAAATTCACCAAAATCCCTTAGACAGCACCTTTCAAACCCATGATCACTTCCATCGAGGAGGACAAGGGCAGCAGATACATGGAAACACCATCAACTGCAAGCTCCCCTCCAAGCCACTCATCATTCTGTTTTGGAAATATATGCCATTTCTTCACTGGCATTGGATTAAAATCCTGAAATTCCCACTCCAACAGCACTAGTAGCACATGGACTGCAGCTGTTCAAAAAGGCAGCTCACCATCACCTTCTTGAGGACACGAGGAATGGGCATATGCTGGTCCAGTCAGTAACGCCCACATCCCATTGGTGAATTTTTAAAAATGCATAATTGTAGCTTTCTCAAATTCATCAGACCTTCAGCTGAGTTGTACGACAAAAACATAAGTTTAAAAATAAAACAGAGAACTGTGAATGCTGAAGATTTGAAGCAAAAGCAGAAATTGCTGGTGAATTTCAACAGGTCTGGCAACATGTGTTGGATGAAAGCAAAATTAATATTGAGTCCAGTGACTCATCATCAAGACACATTGGACTCAAAATGTTAAAGGTGCTTTCTTCTCACAGATGGTGCCAGACTTGTTGAATTTCACTGACAATTCTTTGTATGAATTTAAGAATATGTTTTATTACATTTGAAAACTTTTGTCAGTTGTTTAATTATGCAATATATGCAAGTTTACATTTCACAATCAGCTTCTTACTGTTTTGGTTATTTATTATCCTTTTAAATTGGAAATTTAACAAAATGTTGAACTATTGAAAATTGCAATGCAGTGTACATTATTTTCATTACTTCTTCTTCAATTAATATTGTCTTGTCAGAAGTACAACTTGCGTTCATTTTCTTGCTCAGCATCACTGTAATAATTATAAAAAGATTTCAATATCCTGACATATAATCACTTGACTGCAAACACAGATTCATGATGAATAATATATCTGGATAATTGTATGCCCCTTAGAAATTAGGCATTTTATTAATCACACACCTCAGCAATATGATGACTACATTTCATTTCACAGTGAGCAATTTGCTATTGTTTATTCCTCCAAGGCTAATAAACAATGATAAAATTAATTCTAATTTTATCACCTCCTCTGGGTTTCCATATATCTGTCCCTCATTTGTCAAACAGCATCTGTTCCATAGTTGAAAATATTTTAATTTGGAGTATTTAAATAATAAAAATTGGAGGGAGAAATGAATCCCTGTGGTTAGATATAAAATAGCACATGGATAGAAAGAATCAGAGTTTTTCCCATGTTGATTGTCCAGACCTTTGTACTATAGGTCTGCGAGCAGCTGCAAGTTCTTACAATTAAATTTCCACTTTATAAGATTATAAATTGGAATAAAGTTTCCTTCAGGTAAGCAAAAGCAATTTTAATAACAAAGAGACCTTGGAGTAAAGGTTCATAGCTCCTTGAAAGTGGAGTCGCAGGTAGATAGGATATTGAAGAAGGTGTTTGATATGCTTTCCTTTATTGGTCAGAGTACTGAGTACAGGATTGGGAGGTCGTGTTGCGGCTGTACAGGGCATTGGTTAGGCCACTGATGGAATATTGCATGCAATTCTGGTCTCCTTCCTATCGGAAAGATGTTGTGAAACTTGAAAGGGTTCAGAAAAGATTTACAAGGATGTTGCCAGGGTTGAGCAACAGGGAGAGGCTGAACAGGATGGGACTGTTTTCCCTGCACTGTCAGAGGTTGAGGGGTGACCTTTTAGAGGTTTACAAAATTATGAGGGGCATGGATAGGATAAATAGACAAAGTCTTTTCCCTGTGGTGGGGGAGTCCAGAACTAGAGGGCATCGGTTCAGGGTGAGAGGGGAAAGATTTAAAAGAGACCTAACGAGCAACATTTTCACGCAGAGGGTGGTACGCATATGGAATGAGCTGCCAGAGGATGTGGTGGAGGCTGGTACAATTGCAACATTTAAGAGGCATTTGGATGGGTATATGAATAGGAAGGGTTTGGAGGGATATGGGCCGGGTGCTGGCAGGTGGGACGATATTGGGTTGGAATATCTGGTCGGCATGGACGGGTTGGACCGAAGGGTCCGTTTCCATGCTGTACATCTCTATAACTATAAATAAAATGGTACTCTACAGTAGGAATAAAATGCACCACTTAGAGAATTGGAAAGGTTGATTATTACTCGCATTTGTGCTAAAGTATTTAATCAAAAGCATAGCACGGTCATATGTTTTGTCAAATGCACAAATGTATAACATTATAAGCAAGTACCATGTTGACATACATTGAAAAAAAAATACATTTATCATAACTAAGAATACAGACCTATCTCCTTGAGGGTTCTATGAAACTGGATTCTGATGTTATTGATTGATACAATTATTTGGTTCAGATCATCATCTCTCATTTGACGCAGATGCCTACAAGTCTGAAGTTATTATTGAATGCATAACTGATACATGGGGTAGGCATTTCCATTGTCTAAAGCAGCATGACTGATAGGCAGAAAGTTGGGGAAATATGACTAGATTGAGAAAAGTCAGAATATTAGACAAATTCTTGTAATGTCCAATTCTCCTCTATTCCTACTGAAAACAAGATGGTGCAAATTCCCACATGGAAATCAACATAGTTACTTGATGGCTACAACTTGCCCCTGCTTGTCTCGGCCTCCTTTCTTGACAGTTCTGCATGATTAATGTCCTCCTCCATTCTTTGTACAGCAAACAATCATATCATTATGTTTGCTCTCAGTCCAACTCACATGCCACTTCAGCCCTTCAAGACCTGATTTTGGAGCTCAGGAATACTACACTCATATAGGATGCATTTAGCTCCTAGCTTAATATCACAGTGCTTATTTGGAGACTTCCAGTCTCTTTAACTTGTATTGCTTTTTCGTACGCTCTTGAGTGCTAAGTTAGAAAACAGCCTGTTTCTGACATTGTTTTTCAGTGCAACTTGTCACAGTTGGGGGCACTGAATAATTACGTTGTTGGACACATTGCTTTATGGACCCAACCATTTCTTTTAAAATTCGCATGACTAGGCATCAAGTAATCAAAACTATTACATTGTTCACAGCAATTGCCCTCTCACATGAGGCAAGTAAATGTCATGGCCTACATAATCCTATGATCTCATGGTCTAGTATTACTGTTGAATATTCCCATGTATGAGGTTACTTGCAGTCAAGGAGCCAATTGCTTCTAAAAGATGAGCATGATTAGCAATTACAATTTATTTGATCTTTGGGATGTCTTAACAGACTGCTCATTTCACACGGCTGTGACCTAACCATGCCTGACAATAGGAAAGAGATGAAAGTAGATTCATCAGTGAACTATGTGATCCTTGAAGTGCTGGACATGTACTTGGAAGACTGGGTGGCCGTCCATCCCAATGGCTTCTTTCAAACAACAGGGGACTATTACTCAGATATGACACATCATTATGACATACTGTGTTGCTCATAACCAGAGCTGACAAAGGGTTTTTTCCTGTACAATGCATATGAGGGATCAATACTCTTCTCAGGTGTTGTTGCCTACTCTGTTGTTGGTCCTGTTGGCCTGGAAGAGCTGGACAGTTATACCTGGTGATGTTTGAGCCTTTGAGAGCCCCATGTGTTTGGCAAGTGGTCTGCCCAGATACAGGCTTACATGTACAAAGAGAGGAGTGAGGGATTCCATCACAAGGAAGTGAATCTAAAACATTTCTGCACCATACTAAAGAATAAAAGCAAAAATAACTGGTTTTGCATAAGCTTCAGCATACCTAGCTTATCAAATACAAAAAAGACAAAACACAATGATTCACTTATCCTCAAACAACTTCAAAATGCATTGAAATGCTTTTTAGTACAAATATTCTGCCGGCAGAGTAAAGAAAGATATCACTAGCTATTATATGCTCGAACCAATTTTTAAAACTTCAAATGCCATGTCATATCATTAAAAATACATGGTGTCCATATGGATCTCTTTCTTTATGTAAAATGCAGCCATCAGTAACCTATCATTAATAAACATAGATCATGTCAGTTTACTGTAATGGCAAAACTTATTCTTCTGTGCTGAATTTAGTTTGTACAGTGTAAATACAGAAGCTTCATGCCATTCAATGCAAGTCAATGATGAGGTCTGAGAGATTGCTGCTTTCTTGAAAAAGTGTGAAAAAGTCTCATCACAGCAAACTTTGAAGGTTTGGCTTTAACCATGCATCTGATCTTTGTGTGAATTTGCTGTAGCATCAATGTTTAATGACAGAGAGCACCATTTGTCTCACTGTTATTTTGTCATTAAATTCTTAAGTATTAAACTGTTCAGATTGGAAATTTTCGGTGAAATCTTTCCAATCCTAGAATGATGTATGGATTGGTGAGTGAGTTGGAAAATAGAGTGAGATTGACAGATATGTATGCTTGAAGTCGAGAGGAAAAGATGTCCAATTCTCCAACCAAAGTTTGAGTGATGTGACCATTAATCTCACGAATGAGCTATTTGTGTTCATTTCTATGCATTAGCAAGCCGTTATTACCCAAACACGGTTCAATAATAACAGATTCTTATTCACCCAGCCGGACGGCAACTAGTTGGTGGCAATTTCTGACATGAAAGTCAGAGCAGGTACTGGCTACTTCAATGCACTGCTTGCTCTTCAGATTCTCCATCTTGGACAGCTATCATCAACATATCAGAGCATGCTTCAGGGAAGCGGCAATCATCTTCAACCCCAGATATTGTCCTTGAATACGTACCAACCTCTTTGCACCCTCATGAGACACACCAACAAGTAAATCTGCTTGATATGTAACACATGCAGGAGCCTCAAATGTTCTTCAGTTCAGATTTTTAAAGGAATAACAAATGCATCATAATCTACTAATATAAAAAGATAGGTAACTGTCTTTTCCATGATAGGCTAGAAACACAATAATACATTTTCATGGTTCTCATCTATTACTCACCAACACATCTAAGTATCAATCTTTTTAAATGAATTCTATATGTAATACAGTCATCATGAACTGCAGTGAACCAGTATATTTTTTAAATGACACAAAAGAACAAACTATTTAATCAAATATGGTGCAATGGGTTGGTCAAGTAATATTTAATATCGAGCATCATTTTCAAAAAAAAACTTTCATGTCAAAAAATATTGTTGGGGGCTTTCAGAACAATCCATATCTCAAACAGAATGATTCCACCTTGCTGAAGGGATTATGGGAAACCATGGCACACATTACTGTCGGGCATATGTGAATCCCAGAATTTAGTTTAACTATAACCTGTAGAGTTATTTTTGTCTGCTACTGGAAGGGCAGATGTTGAATTTTCCTTTATTTATTTTTTTCTCAGTTTTTTTTTGCCTCCATGTCTATGTTAGGTCTGTTTTGTAATTCATTTCATCTTTTGTTGTCTCATTGGAGTCTAGTTTTGGGAGCTGGGGAAGCGAGTAGGAGGGATGTGCTCTTGGCTAAGAGGAATACAAAGAGGCAGAAAGTTGAGAAAACTAAATGAATGGCTGAGAACTTTATACTGAACTGATAGGGGTCAGGATAGCAGAAGATGCATGCTTAGGGAAAATCTTACTTTTCACCATACTGGAATTTTTCCATAAGATTTTGATGTTTTGTTTTCCTGTCAGAAATTTGTAATCTGAAAGCTTCAGTGTTTTAATTTCTACCTCTTTTAAGAAAATGAGGGCAATACAAGATGAAATGAATAAATACTTACATTTATGAAATATAATTTGGAAATCAAAATTCATTGATGGTGTTCAGGTATCAAAGAATACAGCTTTACACAAACTGCCTTTTTTTCTGTATTTTTAATTGTAGACTAAAATGAGCAAAGATTGTTTGCACAGCTTCTTGTTCAAACAATAACTGAAGTTTTGTTACAGATAAACTGGACCTGAATGACTAGGTAGAGATGGAGCTTTGGTTGGCAGTGAATTAGTTTGCGGATGAGTGATTAGTTAGCACTGACAAAATTCTTCTGTCTGCCAACAATTATTATGAGTATAGAAGCAAAGAGGTGCTTCTGCAGCTGTACAGGACCCTGGTGAGACCACACCTGGAGTACTGTGTACAGTTCTGGTCTCCAAATTTGAGGAAAGACATTCTGGCTGTTGAGGGAGTGCAGCGTAGGTTCACAAGGTCAATTCCTGGAATGGCAGGATTGCCTTACACGGAAAGACTGAAGCAACTGGGCTTGTATACCCTTGAGTTTAGAAGACTGAGAGGGGATCTGATTGAAACGTATAGGATTATGAAAGGATTGGACACTCTGGCAGGAGGAAACATATTTCCGCTGATGGGGGAGTGCCGAACCAGAGGACACAACTTAAAAATACGCGGTAGACCATTTAGGACAGAGATGAGGAGAAACTACTTCACCCAGAGAGTGGTGGCTGTGTGGAATGCTCTGCCGCAGAGGGCAGTGGAGGCTCAGTCTCTGGATTCATTTAAGAAAGAATTGGATAGAGCTCTTAAAGATAGTGGAGTCAAGGGTTATGGAGATAAGGCTGGAACAGGATACTGATTGGGAATGATCAGCCATGATCATATTGAATGGCGGTGCAGGCTCGAAGGGCTGAATGGCCTACTCCTGCATCTATTGTCTATTGTCTATTGTCTAATTATGTGATTGTTTCTCAGGTAGCTGAACAGCTTGAGACTGTGAGCAAGATGGAGAGAAACCTTTAGATCAGCAGCAGCGTGGTTATTCTCTGCTGAAAAAGTCAATGTAAGCAATAAAGAAAATCAATTTACTGTTCATTTGGTATTTGTTGTAAGCTGTGACTGTTAACTGATAAGTCAAATGCTGTTCATAGGTGAACTAGCCACCCTGTGCCTGTTACAAGCCAGTGGAAGTATCCAGAGATGGATGAATGATAAGCAGCATTCTTATCAGCAAAAGAATCCTAAGAACCAACTCAGCAATCCTGTGAACAATGACCATTGAATTAAATACTTTCCCATTTTCTGTCTCCAGCCAGAACCCAGGGTATTTTTCCCCAATGCCTATGTATGTGCTAAAGAGGAAGTTTTTTAGAGATTGGAGTTTTAAACAGTGGAGTTACATGCTAATGTTTTATAACCATTTACCCGTACCTACAGCATAGTTACTTGTACTTAATAGGATTTCTTGTTAAGTACAGAAACCTGGCCTCTTCTTTCTGATAGTCTGTGTTGAAATCTCAGGAAATTTGTGAAACATTTGTGTACTTTTTAAAAATCTTTACTTTTGTCAAGACTCTTGGAAACAGCAGGGCTTCATTTTCAATATGTTATCCTGATGAGATATGACAGCATGTTGTTGCTGTAGTTGTTGACATGTCTTGATTGATAATGAGTTATGAAATGGTATCGTAGAAATATTCTGGAAAGAACAAGGGAGCTTTTAAAAGGCAGGATCTTATGTCCAAAACCTTCACTTCCTAACAAACCCTCTTCAAGCATACATCCATCTCAATGCTCACCTTCTTACCTTATTCAAGAAAAACCTCTGATTAACCCAAACCAGGTCACTGGGCAGAAGCTGGACCATAATATTGAGACGCTGTAAAACCTGTACAAAGCACTGCATATTAAGTAATATAGAACATTCCCTCCAAGTTGAAATCTATTATGGCTGCCCAGCAATTGCTTTAAAATGTGCACATTTCTGGCCACGAAGCAATTGACAAGTGAACACCCGGGCTTAAGTAAGGTTTATTATTGACAACATGATCAACACAACGTGTTGTAAGACCTGTGGATTGTAACCTGGACAAGTGAAGCAATGACATAGTATAGCTCTTGCCAGTGATTGTTGGGGACACAGGCTGGCACTCACATGGATGCAACCACATCACGTTAGTCTACTTAATATAAGGTGTGAGGTTTATATGTATTAATAGAATTTATTTTAGAATTTGGATGTTGAAGTAATGGCATATGAGTTTTGGAATGTGCATATTAGAAGGTTTATTGCTAAACTTGTCTGCTCTCTTCATACTTCAAGGTGTTAGAGGTTGCAGATTTGGAAGATGCTGTTGAAGGAGCATTGATTAATTTTTGTAGTAAATGCGCCCTGCTGTTTCTTTGAGTTGGTGATGAAGAGATTGAATGTACAATGTGGTGGATGGGATGCCACTCAAGAGGCTGATTTATCCTTCAGTTTTGTTGGAACTACTATGGGCGGCACGGTGGCACAGTGGTTAGCACTGCTGCCTCACAGCGTCAGAGACCCGGGTTCAGTTCCCGCCTCAGGCGACTGACTGTGTGGAGTTTGCACGTTCTCCCAGTGTCTGCGTGGGTTTCCTCCGGGTGCTCCGGTTTCCTCCCACAGTCCAAAAGATGTGCAGGGTCAGGTGAATTAGCCATGCTAAATTGCCTGTAGTGTTAGGTAAGGGGTAAATGTAGGGGAATGGGTGGGCTGCGCTTTGGCGGGTCGGTGTGGACTTGTTGGGCCGAAGGGCCTGTTTCCACACTGTAAATCTAATCTAATCTACATCCAGTCAGGCAGTGGAAAGCATTCCATTGCAATCCGAATAGATAGTGGACACAATGGGGATACAGGAGATGAGTTACTCACTGCATATTTTCTACCCTCTGACCCTTTTCTGATAGCAATAGCATGTGTGTGATTAGTCCAGTTCAGTATCTGGTCAATGGTAAGTTGCAGAATGTTGAAAGTGGAGGGTTTAGTAATGACAATGCAATTAACTGTCAAAGGGTGATAGTTATATTTTCTCTTATTGGAGATAAGACCATAAGACATAGAAGTGGAAGCAAGGCCATTTGACCCATCAAATCCACCCTGCCATTTAATCATGGCTGATGGGAGTTTCAATTCCACATAGCCACACTCTCCCCGTAGCCCTTAATTCCTTGCGAGATCAGGAATTTATCAATCTCTGCCTTGAAGACACCAGACATTCCGGCCTCCACTGTGGTCCACAGGCTCACCACTCTCTGGCTGAAGAAATGTCTCCTCATTTCCATTCTAAATTGACCCCCTCTAATTTTAAGGCTATGCCCACGGATCCTAGTCTCCCTGCCGAAGGAAACAACTTCCCAGCGTCGACCTTTTCTAAACCATGATCTAAGAGATTATCATAGCCAGGCATTATAATATGAATGCTATTTACTATTTGTTAGCACAAAATCTATTAAACAACAAGAAAAGGAGTTGCGTAGGTTCCAGGATTTGGAATATCTTCACCACATTGCTTTGTCTTTTGCGCCTTATGATTTTCTTTTAAGACAGTGATTAAAACCTTGCTGTTTAACCAAGCATTTGGCCATCTTATCTAATATGTTCTTTTGTGGCTTGGTATTCCACCTTGTTCTACAACCATTTTTTTAGAGAATCAAAACTCTTTTCACATATATTCTGCCTTTAATTTAGTAGTGCTGGTTGGTAGTAGCAGAGTTCAGCAACACTTGAAAGATTGCTGAAATGGGAGGTGACATTTACCAGCAAAAGGTGAGGCAAAATGCTTTCTACAGAGAAGGGCAATGGAATATGAATTAAGTGGTACAATACTAAAAAGGATGCAAAGCAGAGACACCTGTTGGAGCCGATTTTTAATTCTTTGGAGGAGGAGGTAGGTCAAGCTGAGAGGTCGCTTTTTCTTAAAACAAAAGGAAAGCACAGAGGAAAGCAGTACAAAAGCAAAGGTTTTGTATAAACCTTTAAAACACTGCTTAGGTCTCAGCTGGAGCGTTGGGTTTGATTGAAATCGCACATTGTGAAGAATATCAAGGCTCTTGAGAGAGTACAGGGGCAGTATATTAGAACGG
Organism: Chiloscyllium punctatum; assembly: GCF_047496795.1. Lineage (NCBI taxonomy): Eukaryota > Metazoa > Chordata > Chondrichthyes > Orectolobiformes > Hemiscylliidae > Chiloscyllium > Chiloscyllium punctatum. The sequence continues at coordinate 44,787,220 of NC_092753.1, read as the reverse complement.
GACCAGAAATGAAGGATTTTGGCTATGCTGAGAATTTGGAGAAAATATATTGCTAATTTTAGTGTGGATAAGGTTGGGAGCAGATTCAAAAATTCCAAATGATTATGGTAGAGTAAATAAATAGAATCTGTTCCCAGTGGCTGAAGGGTCTGGTGTCAGAAGAAAGATTTAAGGTGACTGTCTTTGGATGAGAGGGGACTGGAGGAATCAATATTTGTCAGCAGGGCTTTGTAATCACTTCAATTCTGCAAAGAGTGGTTGAAACAAAGTCAATGGTAACATTCAAGAGAGATTTTCTTAAAATACTTCAAGGAAATAAAAAAATACAGGGCAAAGTAGAAAGAGTAGGGGATTTGATTAATCAGTCAACTCCTCCAAGAGCTAGAACAGGCAAGCTGAGCTGAACAGAACTCTGCTGCATTATATGAAATAATAATTTTGCTTATGTACAATATGATGAAATCTCTGAAGAGGGACATAAATCTTGTCTCCTAACTCGAAGGTAAGATCAGTCAGTCAAGGGTGACAATATCCATTTTGTCTTATTCTTTGTAATTCCCAAGACATTAATAAAAATGAGGCATTTAAGTGTGATTGCTGAGAATGTTATTATGTCATGGCAATAAAAAGTATTACCCAATTAAGCATAGCTGAACACAGCTGTAACAATAATACTTTAAGACTGAGGAGTTGAGGAGCCTGACTGGATGCAGTTCCAACAAAATCTCAAAATTTTGCTAATTGTGTTACAGAATGCAGAACAGTTCCAAGGCAAATTTGAAGCAAGTTTTCAAGATCAAACCTGGAGACCTTTCTATTGTAATCGAAAATTGTAAACACATTTTTAGGAGGAAAATTGGCAAATCAAAAAGGAAACTAACTGAAGCATCAGCAGATCGTCTAACTCTGGACATTTAAAGGAGCAGCACCCATGAATTAATAAAAATTGTTGTAAAGTATGGCCACAAAGGAAAATATTCATTGCTGCTACAGACTAATATTATTGTACAAGGAGGCAGATCAAAAACAACTTGGTAGTAAATTACAAGCTTCAGAAAATGGTGTGCATTTCATGATGAGAAAGAAACTATATTATTGGAAGAAATTTTCATGCTTCACATCATCTTGTTGCAATCACCATTTTCATCCTTTGAGGTAAAATGTCTAATCCACTAAGGAAACAGCAATACAATATTTCCTCAGTTTTAACAGGTGGAAAAACCAGCCAGAATTTGAATAATTACATCACAACAAGTGGGTTAATTTTAGCAAACACACTTCAGTGTAAAAAAATGCACTAATGAAATAGGTCTGTCTCAGTTTGTGATAATTTTCGCAAAATCTGAAGACAAACAGGAGTTACTAAGCAGGTTTGACAATGTCTGATTTTATTTCTGCATGCGCCAGAGATGGGATCAAATATGGGTTTGTTGTCAAAATGACTTTGCAAAGAAGTGCCTGTTTCAAGACATGATACAACTCCAAGTGAATTTGGATGAGATGTTACCTGGTGGGCAACAATAATCTGTCTGAAAGGTATAGGCTATACTTTGACGATGCAAAAAAGTCAACTGAAAGCATGCTCAAGAGAAGAATGAGGTTTCTTGAAGGGGAGTTATGAGAAACATAAGCCTCATTTAGTACATGATTGCTTATGAAGGAGATGCTCACTGCTCATGTTCACATGCTCCTATACAGATTCTCCATTTGCACTAATGCATCAGTAACTTGGTCACAGTAACTTGGTCATCGGTATTTCTGACAGAGACACCAAAGGGGTAACTGGTAATGAAGCTGGTTTGCTCAACACCATTGCTCCTTGCCCAGCATTTCATGAAGCTGCTCTTAGGGTTACATTTGTGTCAATGGTAATGACACAAAGTAATATAATAGCTATCAAATGAACTCACGCCTCATGTGATTCCAAAAGTTTGCAAGGCCTCAAGGCACCTGAATGATGAAGTAGGCAGGTAATATAAAGGTTAGGGTAATTGTGAGGCCAGTGTAGGCTTTCTTGCCCACAGTCTGGTGGTAAAAAGGTTCAAATCGGTCCTTGTCCTTGGTGTGTTCTCTCCTTGTCAGAACGTTGAGTATCAGAAACAAACACATTTCAGGATGGGAAATGTGATGTGTAACTTGCCATCCATGACAATGGTTTGACAACTGAGCCAGACTGGTGAAAGATCTTATACCGTGGGATCAGTGTTTCACCATTAGTTCTTCCTCGAGCTCTTTCTCCTCCAAAGATATTTGAATATTTGAATATATTTGTAACACTTCCTTCATTTTTCTCCACTTTTCTCATCAGAGTCACTGTTTCTCAAGACGATGACTACTCTTTTCAAATGAGCTTGAACAATGATTTATTTTAATCAATCTAACCACAGCATTTGCACATTTGTTCACAGATCTGCATCAATTTCTGCTTGCATTTGTTGAAAACCTGAAGAAACATGTTATCTAACCAAATATTAGAATATTTGGACTGTTTGAAATCACGCAAGTGTTACATCATAGGAGCAAGTCATTCCCGCATTGGTTTCTTAAATGAGTGCTGTTACATAGTGCTAACTTGTTGCTTTTCCCCCATATCCTTGCACATTACTTTTATCTAAATAATCATCCAGTGCCCCCTGGAATGTATCACTTGAACATGTCTTTGCTTCACATGCAGTCAGTGCACCGAGCACCCTAACTACCTCCATCTGAAAAAGATTTTCCTCATATTATCCTTGCTTCCTTTGCAAATCTATTTAAATCTATGCTCTCTAGTTCTTGTTTCTTTTATAAGCTTTCCCTATCCATTCTATCCAGCCTGCTCATGATTCTGAAACTTCTGTCAGGTCTCCTGTATCCAAGAAGAACAGTGCTAACATTTTCAATCTATCCTCACAACTGAAGTTCCTCATCCCTGGAAACATTATTATAAATTAGACATTTGGCTACATGATATGCAAGAAATTCATTGAAAACTTTGTTTTATATTATCCTCTTAATGCATATCAGAAAGGTTGGATCCAAGTGGCTGTACAGAACAATGGCTAGGCCACTTTTGGAATATTGCATGCAACTCTAATCTCCTTCCTCTTGGAAGGGTGTTGTGAAACTTGAAAGGGTTCAGAAAAGATTTACAACGATGTTGGCAGGGTTGGAGGATTTGAGCTACAGGAAGAGGCTAAATCGGCTGGGGCTGTATTCCCTGGAGCGTTGGAGGCTGAGGGGTGACCTCATAGAGGTGTATGAAATCATAAGGGGCACGGATAGGATAAATAAACACTCCCCTGGGGTGGGGGAGTACAGAACGAGGGGGCATAGGTTTAGGGTGAGAGGGGCAAGATATAAAAGTAACCTAAAGGGCAACTTTTCACACAGAGGGTGGTGAGTGCTTGGAATGAGCTGCCAGAGGAAGTGGTGGAGGCTGGTTACAATTACAGCATTTAAAAGACATCTGGATGGGTAGATGAACAGTAAGCGGTTTAGAGGGATATGGGCCACGTGCTGGCAAATGGGAGTAGATTAGGTTAGGATATCTAGTGAGCATGGACGAGTTGGATTGAAGAGTCTGTTTTCATGCTGTACATCTCTATGACTCTATGACTCCATATTTATGAAATATTTTTGTTGAAAGGAATAGTTTCCCTATATTTGTTAGCAGACACTAATATTATTCATATTCTTCTCTCATTTGATTTCAATTTTGACTTGGAATCAGCTATTTGAAAAGCTGATTCCAGTATTTAGACATCAATGGCCTCCTCTAATAGGCTTAAAGCTCCAGTTCATGAGAAATTGGATAATTATCTTCCACTCAATGAGTTTCCAATGTGGTTTTTATTCACTGCAAGGTTACATCAAATTCTATTCAAAATTACTTGTCAAAGTTACTATCTTTCCAGGTTTCTCTGGATAGGAGGTTGAGTATTTAGGATGGTAAAGAGGAGAATAATCATCCATTAGAGGGTTATGAATCCTTGGAATTCTCTATCTCACATGTATTTGGCACTAACGTTAGATCTGTACAATCATGAACTCAAAGAATATAAAGGAATAATGAAAAAATGGAGCGGATGTCAAAAATTAACCATTATTTTTCAGCACGCTGCAATTATTACTATACTAGGTTTTTTTTTCCTGAAATTTATCTCTAAACATATATGCAAAAATACTGATAGTATTTCCATCTACATTGGACTAAGTTCAGCTTCTCTAAGTTGGAAGTCATTACAGAATTCATGAGCATTGAACATGTATTATTCAGCCTTCTCTGTAACCTAGGTAAAAATTTATTCCAGGTTCAAGGCATGAATCATGTTTTCTAACAATATGAAGCAAGTTAAATAAACATAACTTTCAACAGTCCTCATTTATTTTCTGGCTGCAGTGTTCACATTATCATCCAGAGGTTACAAGGATGCTCATTGTGCAGTCATGGTCATAAGGGTATTCTTCTGAGATTTAAGTTTAAGTGACAGTGTAAAAGTGGCAGTATAAAAGCACCTTTCTGCTACAGCTATTTAATTGAATTACCACCCCAAAATATTGCTTACAATTGGTTACAAAATATCAAAAATATCCAAAAATTTCATACTTCATTTTCTGCAACACCATTTGTTCCAACAACCTCTTGAAAGGAAATATTTTGATTTTTGGCAAGCGGTTTTTATTTGCATATTGGCATTGGTTCCCCACACTGGTCAATGCTGGAAGCTTGTAGAACACTTGATTCAAACAGTGCTGGACAATGCAATTGAAAACGCCTCAGACCCCTGTTTCTGAGGCACAGTTGTGCATTAGGTTCATTAAGGCCTGAAGTTTCATACAAATCAATGGACCAGAACACTATTGAGTTTCATAGCCGATGTAAGATTATTGCAAGAAGAAAGGTTGCTCTTTTCAAGTGAGTTCTTGAGCATAAAAGCACATTTTTATTGTTGTAATATTTATTTGCAACCACAGTATTTTCTTCAACATTACAGTTTCACAAAACATGGTATGGAAATTTCTTGAAGCCATCTGAGAGATGTTTAAAGGTGAACTGCATTGGCATTTATGTGATGTTTGGTAAATAATGTTAGTTGGTGAACATTAAACCAGCAATGTGTATTCCAACATGGCATGGGGGCTCAGTGGTTAGCACTGTTGTCCCACAGCGCCAGGAATCCAGATTCAATTTCACCCTTGGGTGACTCTGTATAGAGTTTTCACAATTTCCCTGTGTCTGTGTGGGTTTCCTCCAGGTGCTCTGGCTTCTTCCCACAGTCTAAAGATGTGCATGTTAGATGAATTGGCCATGCTAAATTCCCCTTAGTGTTCAGGGATATGTGGGCTAGATGGGTTAGCCATGGGATGTGCAGGGTTTCAGAGATAGGGTAGGATGGGCTGGGGGGATGCTCTTTGGACAGTCGGTGTGGACTCAATGGGCCGAATGGCCTACTTCCCTGTTGGAGGGATCCTATGGTTCAATGTGGCTGATGAAAGGCTTTTGCCCAAAACGTCAATCTTCTTGCTCCTTGGATGCTGCCTGACCTGCTGTGCTTTTCCAGCACCACTCTAAACCCTCTTATGGTACTATGATCCACCTCATTGTATGCTCAACTAAGAATGAGGACTGATCCTGGATAGTTGCAATTCTACAGCAAATGTTTCATGAAACCATGCTTTCAGAGTTTCTGGGATAATACACTGTACCCACATGGACATGTGCATTCTTAGACTTCACTTATGAAGTAGCATTGGCCAAGGACAAATGTTTAAATTGCTTTTGTGGAAAACTGATTTAATCATCCATTATCAGATCTGCCAGCCTCACAAAGTATCATGAGGCTTTGCTGTCCCCTGCAAAAAAAAACCCTGTTTAAGGACTATCTAGCATCAAGGTTAGCCTTACTAGTTACATACACAGCCACTGAAACTCTATTAAACACTCCAGGCAATAACCATGGACATATTTTACTTGAAGGATGAACAAAAACGGCACAGCCAGATAATGAGGTGAAGAAGGATGAACGTATGAAGTGAGAAAGTTAAACAGATGCAAAAATAATACACAACTTCTTATTACTTAAGCTATATTTCTCTTCTACCTTATCCTCTAACTTAAAGTTCAAACTCATGGATTTTATTCAAAGTTTGGGAGAAGATTTGTAGCTCGGGTGCTTGTTGATGTGGTTCTGTTCGCCGAGCTGGGAATTTGTCTTGCAAACGTTTTGTCCCCTGTCTAGGTGACATCCTCAGTGCTTGGGAGCCTCCTGTGAAGCACTTCTGTGCTGTTTCCTCTGGCATTTATAGTGGCCTGTCTCCACCGCTTCCGGTTGTCAGTTCCAGCTGTCCGCTGTAGTGGCCAGTATATTGGGTCCAGGTCGATATGTTTGTTGATAGAGTCTGTGGATGAGTGCCATGCCTCTAGGAATTCCCTGGCTGTTCTCTGTTTGGCTTGCCCTATAATGGTAGTGTTGTCCCAGTCAAATTCATGTTGCTTGCCATCTGTATGTGTGGCTACTAAGGATAGCTGGTCGTGTTGTTTCATGGCTAGTTGGTGTTCGTGTATACGGATCAATAACTGTCTTCCTGTTTGTCCGATGTAGTGTATTGTGCAGTCCTAGCATGGGATTTTGTACACTACATTAGTTTTGCTTATGCTGGGTATCGGGTCCTTCGTTCTGGTGAGTTGTTGTCTGAGCGTGGCTGTTGGTTTGTGTGCTGTTATGAGTCCTAGTGGTCGCAGTAGTCTGCCTGTCAGTTCAGAAATGCTCCTGATGTATGGTAGTGTGGCTAGTCCTTTGGGTTGCGGCATGTCCTCGTTCCGTTGTCTCTCCCTTAGGCATCTGTTGATGAAATTGCGAGGGTATCCGTTTTTGGCGAATAACTTGTATAGGTGTTCTTCTTCCTCTTTTTGTCGTTCTGGTGTGCTGCAGTGTGTTGTGGCCCTTTTGAATAGTGTCCTGATGCAACTTCGTTTGTGTGTGTTGGGGTGGTTGCTTTCATAGTTTAGGACTTGGTCTGTGTGTGTGGCTTTCCTGTAAACCTTTGTGGTGAATTCTCCGTTCAGTGTTCTCTGTACCATCACGTCTAGGAATGGGAGTTGGTTGTCCTTTTCTTCCTCTCTTGTGAATCGGATTCCTGTGAGTGTGGCGTTGATGATCTGGTGTGTGTTCTCTATTTCTGTGTTTTTAATTATTACAAAGGTGTCATCCACGTATCTGACCCAGAGTTTGGGTTGAAGTTGTGGTAAGACTGTTTGTTCTAACCTTTGTATTACTGCTTCTGCTATGAGTCCAGAGATCGGTGAGCCCATGGGTGTTCTGTTGATTTGTTCGTATATTTGGTTGTTGAATGTGAAGTGTGTTGTGAGGCACAAGTCCAGTAGTTTAAGTATGCCGTCTTTGTTGATAGGTTCAACGTCCTGTTGACTGTTATATCTGTCCAGCAGGTTGGCTATTGTTTCTTTGGCTAGGATTTTGTTGATGGAGGTGAACAGTGCCGTTACATCGAATGAGACCATAGTTTCTTCCTTGTCTATGTGTATATTTCTGATGATGTCCAAGAATTCCTACATCGGACAAACAGGAAGACAGTTAACGATCCGTATACACGAACACCAACTAGCCACGAAACGACATGACCAGCTATCCTTAGTAGCCACACACACAGATGACAGGCAACATGAATTCGAGTGGGACAACACTACCATTATAGGGCAGCCAAACAGAGAACAGCCAGGAAATTCCTAGAGGCATGGCACTCATCCACAGACTCTATCAACAAACACATCGACCTGGACCCAATATACCGGCCACTACAGCGGACAGCTGGAACTGACAACCGGAAGCAGCGGAGACAGGCCACTATAAATGCCGGAGGAAACAGCACAGAAGTGCTTCACAGGAGGTTCCCAAGCACTGAGGATGTCACCTAGACAGGGGACAAAACGTTTGCAAGACAAATTCCCAGCTCGGCGAACAGAACCACAACAATCATGGATTTTATTTTGTCACAAAGATCGAGACTATTTGTTCAGCTATCTCTGCTGCTCCCTTCCTTTCTTCAGCTCTAATTTCCTCTGACCATTCATTCCTGCTGAAACCTTGAAATTAGAATTTTCTCACACTTCTTTCTCTCCTCTCCTTTCACCTCCAAGCTTATCTTGTCTGGCTTATCTTGTCAATCAATCAACCTTTGCTCCACCTCTCAATGCTCTTTACTTCCATGAAACTGAAAATACAAGGAGTTATTTTTCTCTTCTACCATCACCAACCTTAGTTCAAACAAAACTTGAATTTTCTGTCATTGCCAACTGCTACCTTATTTCCAACCCCTCAACTTTCTCAGAATTTCAATGAATGTGCTACTGTTCTGAAATATGTGATTAAATGCCTTGGAACTTCATGTTTGCATCCCCATAACTGGGTTTCTGTCTGCAACAATGCTGAAGTATTATCAGAAATCATAGTCCACATGATAAATCTTCATCCTTGATCCAAATCTTCATTCTTCATCCAAATCTTCTTCATCCTTGAGGACTTTTGACACAGCTGGCTGCAAATTTCAGCTCCAACAGCTCTTCACTATCATCCATTTGATGCAATTGCTTCCATTCTCATCTATTTTATCACAATATGAAGGTGCCGGGGTTGGACTGGGTGGACAAAGTCAGAAGTCACACAACATCAGATTATCTTCCAGGCAGTTTATTTGAAATCACAAGCTTTTGGAGAGCTGCTCCTTTGTCAAATGAAGTCAAGGTGAAGACACTTCATCTGACGAAGGTGCAGCACTCTGCAAGTTTGCGATTTCAAATAGACCTGTTGGATGATAAGCTGGTGTCATGGGACTTCTGAGTTGTTTTGTAAAAGCCAGAGAATCACTAGCAATAGTTTATCTGTCGACTTCTACATTAACAATTCTGGTGTCCCACCTCGATCTTTCTTCATCCTCTCCTTATACTGCCTTTGTTCTACCCCTCAATGTCATCATCCAAAGAAAACCTTTCAGATGTACAGTGACCACACCCAGCTCTGTCTCACCTCCATCTCTATCATTGTCTCTACTATTACTAAGTTATCAGACTGCTTGTACTATATCTAATACCAATATGAGCTTCTCCCTAACATCGCCACACCTTCACTAAAATCACCTACTTCTAACTCCAGGAAATCACCCGACTCCATCCTTGTCCAAAAGTATATGTTGCTGAAACTATTTGTTTCCTTTCGATTTGACTATTCCAGCATACACCAGACCAGTTACCTCCATGGACGTCAGTCCCTTGAAACTAAGATGATGTCTGCCAAGCCTCATGATAGATCTGTCTTTAGGTGGCCTTGTGGATGAGTGAGTAGGCCAATCCTAGAGTCACAGGTCTTTGGGCAGAAGGGCAAACGTTGACATGCAGAAGATAATGGTTGTCAAGCCAGTGTTTTGTTTTCTTTGTTTTCACTTTCACTTATTCTCCACAGCCAAGAATACCTGGCCCTTACTGGACAAAGCAAATCTTCTTTGCAGAGTTGGAGTCTGGGGTACACTCTCATGGCAGTCAAAAGAAGCTCCAAAATGACACTTTGAGGACTTTGCTTAAGAGTCCTGATTTGGTCCAGGAGTCCTGAGAAAGTCCAGCCAAGCATAAAAACACTTAAAACCAAATAAAATTGCCATTGCCTCTTTTTAAAGTCCCTAGATTGTAAGCTTTGGATGAAGGCAATCAAAGGCAGAACGAAGAAGCCCATAACTAGCTACTTCAGAGAAGAAAAAATCCTGGATATCATATTAATTGTTTGCAGATTGGTCTTCTTGATCAGAAGTGGGGGGAGTTGGTTCACACAACTCCATGTGTGCTTTGCTGTGCCACACATTCAAGAAACAGTTTTCAGATTGATTCAAAGGTAAGTATAATTGCATTTAGCTGCTTCAAGTACATTAATAGGGCATTTGGGGAAGTCAGGATCTCAGCTCCACAAGCTGTATTTCAATTATGTATTTTAAAGCTGTATTAAAATACAAGCTGTATTTTAAAAGGAACTCTATCTTTCATATTTAACCACATTTTTCTGTTATCCTACTTTGTTTCAGCAAGACTGTAATGAATGGGTGTCCAGTTTCAGTAACAAGATGATCACTTTGTTTCATTCCTGGTTTACTTCATTTTATAGAGTCAGAGGGTCATACAGCATAGAAACAGACTGTTCAGTCCAACCAGTCCACGCTGACTATGTTCCCAAACGAATCTAGTCCCACTTGCCTGCATTTGGCCTGTATTCCTCCAAATCTTTCTTATTCATGTACTTATTCAAATGTCTTTCAAATGTTTTAACTGTAATCTGCATCTGTCACTTGCTCTGGCATTTCATTCCACATGCAAATCACTCCTGTAGAAAAAATGCCCCTCGTCTCTTCTCACCTTAAAAATGTCCCCCTTTGAACTCCACCACCCTCCTGCTGTTCATCTATTCACCCTTTGCTATTCATCCTTATCTATACTCCTCGTGATTTTATGAACCTCTATAAGGTCACTCTCCTGTACTTGAGTGAAAGAAGTTTCAGCCTATCCATCCTACTTTTATAATCAAACTCTCCATTCCTGGCAACATCTTGGTAATTTTTTTCTGAACCTTCTCCAATTTAATAATATTCTTCCTATAGTAGGGCAACCGGAACTGCACAACCTCAAATGCCATTCCAGATTCTAAAATCAAAGGTCTGATCAATGAAGGCAAGCATGCTAAACACTTTTGTTTATTAGCTAATATTGGGTAGTTTAGATTTGGGCCCAAATTCAGGATATTTAAGATCAGCATTGTATTCAAGAGAATACCAAGACAAACACTTATCACCTTACTTCATAATACAGAGCATCACCCACTCCACATTTCTGAAGTATCAGCACAGGTACACCAATTGTAGAAAATTAAGATTTTGAAATATTTGAGTGACCATTTTAAAGTCCTAAGAATAAGTAATGAATTTAAAGACCAAAAGCTGTCTTGCAGACTAAAGTACAAGATTACACAGCTATGAGATCGAGATGCGATGAGTCAAATTAAATGATATCGGTCATCTATGCAAAAATGACACTTGAAAAGGCATCATTTCAATGAAAACATATTTGATTGTAAAACAAGTAAAAAAAAACACTTGTCACAAATGATTGTTTTGTCCTGAAATATATAAAATTAAGGTGAAGTGTTCAGTTGCATTTACCTATTGTGACTAGATTAGCATAGTCCGAAGTCAAGCATTACATCCAAGTGCTCGAATCACTTAACAGCCGATTGAAATATGACAAACAAGGCAATTATGAAACCACACAGTTATTGCAGCCTGCAAATATGTGGCTTACAATAGTAATTGGCATAGCAGAAAAAGGAGGAAGGTCACACAGGCCCCACTTCTAGTTTATTCCCTGGTAAAGTGTAAATAGTTTGAGATTGCAGAATTAATTTAGAATGGTTTCACTTAACAAACTAGAATTAACTCACAAGACAGGATCCAGGAGTCCAGAAACAACCCTGTGTGGTTTGTTTTCATCATAATCCCTGTGTGCTGAGCCCACCTGTCTCAGGCAGCATTGTGTGTGTTGGGATGAGGCCTTAACCAGTTATTAATTGCCCATTTATGAACCTCATTATGAATGGCATTAGGGCCAGAAGCCCATTCCCAGCCATCTGACCACTGAATTAATCGAGTTGGGGTGGAAAGGCTGCAGGCCAACCTGCTATTCTCACTCCTCATTAAATGCTCTCTTGCCAAAAAACCTGCCACAGAAGAAGGCATTATATTATGCCTATTACACGGAGACTTATACATGCATTCACACATGGCTTGCCTATGCCATTTTTTGTAATAAAGTGGAGGTTCGGCAGGAAGGATAGGGCACGTATGTGGAACCACATTTAACAAATAGGAATCATGAGATTAGGGATCTAATCTTCGAGTCACTTCATCTTCATAGATTGGAAACATGACTGAAGATCTGTTTTGGGATTTTGTGGATGGACTGATGGATGGATCTGCATGGCAACTACACAATAAATTAAAATTTCTATCTAACAATTGCCCTATTTCAAGTATACTATAGGACTACCCCCATTTCTGAATGAACATAAGAAATAGGAGCAGGATTCGGCCATCTGGCCCTTTGAGCCCACTTCACCATTCCATCAGATCATGGCTGATCTTTTCATAGCCTCAGCTTCCACTTACCTGTTCTCTCACTGTAACCCTTAATTTTTTGAACAGGAAAGGAATTATCTATCTTAACTTTAAAAACATTCAAAAAGGAACCCTCAACTACTTCACTGGACAGGGAATTCCACAGATTCATCACCCTCTGGGTGAAGAAGTTCCTTCTCAATTCAGTCTTAAATTTGCTCCCCCTAAGTTTGAGGCTGTGTCCTCTTGGCCCTAGTTTCACCTGCCAGTGGAAACATCTCCTCCACTTCTCTCTTATTTATTCCTTTCATAATTTTATATATTTCTGTATTCTTTCCCTCTTATTCTTCTAAATTCCAAAGAATATAATCCCAGTCTACTCAGTTTCTCCTCACAAACCAACCAACTCAACTCTGGAATCAACCTAGTGAAGCTCCTCTGCACCACCTGTCGTCCCAGTGCATCTTTTCTCAAGTAAGGAAACAAAAACTGCACACAGTACTACAGGTGTGGCCTCACCAGCAACCTACACAGCTGCAACATAACCTCATTGATTTTAAACTCACTCCCTTCAGTAAAATAAAGGACAAAATTCCATTTGCTTCCTTAATTATCTGTTGCACCTGCAGACCAACCTTCTGTGATTCATGCACAAGGACACCCAGGTTCCTCTGCACAGCAGCATGCTATAACTTTTTACTGTTAGAAAAACAAAGTTCTTTTTACTGTTATTTCTACCAAAATTGATGACCTCACATTTATTAACAACTAGAGCCCAAGACTTCAGTAGATTCTGACAACCTTATCAGGAATACAGGCCGTTCTGATATAACTCGTGTTTCATTAACGCGGATTCACTGTAACACAGTTGACGAATTGGGGACATAGTTTCTAAAGTGTGAACTTAAAAGTGTATTGGCTGTAATACAATTACATTAGCAACAGCACTTAAAGTGTTGGCAAAGTGCGATTTTTCTATAATGTGGGGTTGCACAAGAACGCAACCATTGCATGACAGAAGAACTCCCTGTAGATGCCCATAATACGTTAGCCAGTTTAAAACATAGATAAATACTGGTCATCTCTCAACTAACCCCCAAACCATGCCCACCTGTGCCGCAAGGCCCAACTAATCCCCAATCCAAATACCGCTGATTACCCTCTCACCCACACACCTATCCATTTAGCCACGCATTAATTTACTAATTCAGACAAAACCATTGCAATTATTATATGGCAGATAGTGTCTTAAAAAGTGGTTATGAACTGTCATCTCAGGACTGTACTCCTCGCTGCAGAATTCTCTGGATGATGCTACACTGAACACATCCACCAAAATCAGGCTTGGAAGTTCGCAGAAGAAATAGGCAGCACAGGTCATGAGAAGGTTTAAGCATAATTTGTACACTATTGCTGCCGCTCAAAGGATTCAAGCTGTGACATTTTAGAACTATATCTTCAAGTTATGATAAAGTGAAGAGAGTTTTGCCATCTTTTGAGTACTACCAAACAACATGTCTGAACAATGCAATGGTTAAAAAATAAGGCGAATGGGTCATTTTTACAGAAAGAATCTGAAAGATGGTCACACTTGGACACAATAGCCTGAACATGTTATCACTATGGTTAGATTGCTCACCTTCCCGGGGAAGCATTGGGAACTTCAAGTAAACAGTTAAAATTTAAACTGTCCAGTTACTTCCAAGGCAAGAGACAGTGAGGGTCTCCAGGACCACTAATTAGAATTTCTACCTCGACACCTGACCCATGTGATTCACAATGCCATGGGGAAGGTCTTTGAAATGGGAAGCTTTCTACGATATCTGAAAACTACTGAGAATGTTGGCTGCTAATACCATGAGACAGTGAACAGTCAAGAAACAAAATCTATATAGCTCATCACACAAGAATGTAGGTGGGAGGTCATGTTCAGATTGAAATTAATGATTTAATAAGAGAGCATGTGATCCAAGTCAACAAAATCCATTCATAATAAACCAGGGTAAAATTCCCCATGGTGGGGGATCATTCTGGGGTTAAAAGTTTCCAAGCAGGAAAAAGAAAGGAATGGAAGTGAATTGTTGGAAGGAAGGAACCATATTTCTTTGATCCTGTAAAATGGCATGACTATCAGAGACATTTCAATGTAAATTTGTGACATGGGTGTTTTTGTTGTGTTTTATCATTCGGTTTAAAAGCACAAGTTGCCATACAAAATGTTTTGACAATAATACTTTTTGTCTGTTTGCTTTAGTATAAATTTTAAAACATTAAACCTTGTTGCATCATCCAATCATCTATCAATAGAAGTTGAAATTTCTATGCAGGATAAGAACTTGTTTTGGGGGCGTGGGATTTGCAGGGCTGTGATCTAAGAGGTTGTTGAAAATGCCCATATTTGAGAGAGACAAATTGGCTAACAGACTGATTAAAACAGAATTAAAAGCCTGCTCCAGCATTTTGGCTCAAAATGGCAGACAAGTGATTAAAAAAAAATTTAAAACCTGCTCCTGCATTTCAGTGTAACAATGGAACCTTTGAGAAGGGTTTTATCTGAGGCAAAAGGGAGCATTGCATGAATAACAACTGCAACGAGTTTTGGGAGAGACAGTTCTGAAAAGAAATGTCCAAAGACAGATAATCTGAAGATTTGTAACAAACATTAAAAAAGATAAACTTTAATGTTTAAATTTACTTACAAACAAACAAACACGGATGAATTAGTGGGATGGTGGTTCATAAACATCTGAAGGATTAAATAAATTCATTAAACTACAACAAATGATTGACTCCAGCCTCATTACTGAAAGGATATTGTCCCATTAAGTGAAAAGAATCAGTCAGAATAAGGACAATAAGTCTCAGTCTATAAGACAGTCAGCCTAACTCATCATGCAGTTGTGAAAACAACAGCTAAAGTTATTTTGCAGTAATTAGTTTTCTTTTTAAATTATTCACAATATTAAGAAACAGGTTCTCGTTGAAGATTCTTCAGACAATCACAGAGATAGATTCCAATGTAATTATTGATACAAGTAAACAACAAAATTCATTGATAACCAAAAGGCATGAGGGGAATGGATTCGAAGATGTGAAAGTTAGTTAGTCTCACCTGGCCGATCCTGTAAGAAACAGTTTGCTTGCAACTCGTTAGCTAAAGAGTGCTAACATTAGAGGAAATTATAAAACCTTACATGTAACTTTACTTGAGAATAGAAATTAATATTAAGAATCATGTGACAGTTAGTTAGAACCAGCTGTCTTTTGTATTGATTTATATATCAATAAGACAGTGGGAAAATACAACAGGAGTATCAGTATTTAATAGAGATAGCAAAGGAATACAATGGGCAATAGAATTCAAGTAGGTCCTCCAAGATAAGTAAGTGTGGGGCATTTCCAAGGGTGTACAGCCTCATTACTGAAACTTTGGAATGCAAATGAAATGATGAATAGAAAGATCTGAAGGCCTGGAAATTACAATGTTTGTTAGACGTCATGAGATCATGTGGATCATAGGCACGTCCATCATTGATTTGTGGTTTAATAGAGTTGGATGTATAGAAAAAGGGGAAGGGCACAGTGAACATATTGTATATGATCATTGTAATATGAAATGTATACAAATATTGCATTTCATTGTAAAACTCAGAGAGACATAGATCTCTCTTCCGATCTGAGCTAAATATTAAGGGAACAACTGGGTTCTCATATCGAGGGCAGATTCTGGGGAAATCTTTGGCCCTCTCCTTGCATGAACTGGTGACTGCTTTAATAAGAATAAGGACGAAACTGTCCCTGAATCTTGCCTCGCCACCTGATCCTTTGTCCCCAGTCAGGGGGTTGGGGGGGGGGTTTGCTCTGACAAATTTGAATGAGGAAACTGGGATGTTGGAGAACCTTAGGGGGCAAAGATGGAAATATTTTTTCATTAATGTATATAATATACTACACATAATTAATTATGATTATGCATAATTGAAGAGAAGTGGAGAAATGCAACTAAAAATTGAAGTGTTATGTCAGTTAAGTTCAAAATGAAGGATGGAACAAAACTTAGAACACAGAAGTTGTGCTATAGCTTTTATTTGGATTAAAATGGCATTGCAGGTTGCTTATTACAAGACTGTTGGAAAACCAATTTCAGTTCACTGGGTTAAGATGGGAGAGAGCAGCATTGAGCTGTGAAATATAGCCAAGAAACTGAAACTTACAGTAAGGTGCAAGACAACTGCAGAGTCAGGTGTCGAAAATTGTATGAGAAACAGAACATGTTGGGAATACTCAGCAGGTATGGCAGAATCTATGGAATTCGAAACAAAATTTACATTACAAATCTATGACCTTGTGTCAGAACACTGTGCTCATTCTTAAAAAGGTGACTGAACTGGAGTATTACCTCTTCCAGCATTTTCTGTTTCTCTCTTAGATTTCCAGCACCTGCAATGTTTTGCTTCATGTATGAAAACCTCCATAGCTGGATATGAATACAAATTCAGAGATGGAGGTTGCCGAGCTTTCATTTATCTCACATTCCTTTCATGCAGAATGACTTAACACAACATGTCATTAGAAAATGGGCTGAGCAGCAGGAGGCAGAATAGGAATAATGAATAGGAACTATAGTTGGCAGGATGCAAAAAGTGGCATCATTTGGGTTAACTCCTCATGTTATTAATTAAGGACTGGGATGGTGGGAGAGAAACTTACATATCTAAATTTAGAGACACAAAGTTTGGCAACATTATAAAGATTACAGTTCAAAGGAAAAAACTGGGGTTGTAATAGATTCTAAATGAATGAAACTTTGATAGAAATTAATAATATGGCAAGTTTATATAATTCACTTGAAATAGGTAAAGAAATAGATTTTCATTTTTAATTTTTGCTTAACTGGAAGCTGCTTACAGTTTTATTCCTCTTGAAACAAAGCTAGAGGAATAATTGCCATTAGGGAATGATAGAACATAGAACATAGAACATAGAAAAATACAGCACAGTACAGGCCCTTCAGCCCTCGATGTTGCGCCGACCAAAGCCTTCCTAACCTACACTAGCCCAATAACCTCCATATGCTTGTCCAATGCCCGCTTAAATGACCATAAAGAGGGAGAGTCCACCACTGCTACTGGCAGGGCATTCCATGAACTCACAACCCGCTGAGTAAAAAATCTACCCCTAACATCTGTCCTATTCCTACCACCGCTTAATTTAAAGCTGTGTCCCCTAGTAACAGCTGACTCCATACGCGGAAAAAGGTTCTCACTGTCAACCCTGTCTACCCTGTCTAAACCCCTAATCATCTTGTACACCTCTATCAAATCTCCCTGAAACCTTCTTTTCTCCAATGAGAAAAGTTCCAAATGCCTCAGCCTTTCCTCATACGATCATCCTACCACACCAGGCAACATCCTGGTAAACCTCCTCTGCACCCATTCCAGTGCCTCCACATCCTTCCTGTAGTATGGCGACCAAAACTGCACACAATACTCCAGATGAGGCCGCACCAGAGTCTTATACAACTGCAACATGACCTCAGGACTCCGGAACTCAATTCCTCTACCAATAAAGCCCAGTACACCACATGCCTTCTTCACAGCACTATTTACCTGGGTGGCAACTTTCAAAGATCTGTGTACATGGACACCAAGATCCCTCTGCTCATCCACACTACCAAGTAGTCTCCTATTCGCCCAGTAATCCATCTTCTTATTACTCCTACCAAAGTGAATGACTTCACACTTAGCTACATTGAATTCCATTCGCCACCTTACTGCCCAGCTCTGCAACTTATCTATATCGTGCTGTAACCTGCCACATCCTTCTTCGCTGTCCACAACTCCACCGACTTTCGTGTCATCCGCAAACTTGCTCACCCAGCCTTCAAGCTCCTCCTCCAGGTCATTTATAAAAATGACAAACAGCAATGGTCCCAAAACAGATCCTTGTGGAACACCGCTAGTAACTGCGCTCCAAGATGAACCTATACCATCAACTACTACCCTCTGTCTCCTTCCAGCCAGCCAATTCCTAATCCAAACCTCTAATGCACCCTCAATGCCACACCTCCGTAGTTTTTGCATTAGCCTGCCATGGGGTACCTTATCGAACGCCTTGCTAAAATCCATATACACCACATCTACTGCTTTACCCTCGTCCACTTCCTTGGTCACCTTGTCAAAGAATTCAATAAGGTTTGTGAGGCACGACCTGCCCTTCACAAAACCATGCTGACTATCCTTGATCACATTATTCCTATCCAGATGTTCATAAATCCTAGCCCTTACAATTCTCTCTAAGACTTTGCCTACAACAGAAGTGAAACTGACTGGCCTATAGTTACTCGGGCTATCCCTGCTCCCCTTCTTGAACAAGGGGACCACATTCACTATCCTCCAGTCTTCTGGCACTGTTCCCGAAGACAACGATGACCTAAAAATCAAGGCCAATGGCTCCGCTATCTCCTCCCTAGCTTCCCAGAGGATCCTAGGATAAATGCCATCAGGCCCAGGGGACTTACCTATTTTCATCCTTTCCAGTATTCCCCAGACCTCTTCCCTACATACCTCAAGGCCATCCATTCTAATTACTTGTGACTCAATATTCACATCAGCAACAGTGTCCTGTTCCTGAGTGAATACTGACGAAAAGTATTGATTTAGTGTCTCACCAATCTCCTCCGCCTCCACACACAACTTCCCACTACTATCCTTGACTGGACCGATACCTACCCTAGTCATCCTTTTATTCCTGACATACCTATAGAAGGCCTTTGGGTTTTCCCTAATCCTACCAACTAAGGACTTTTCATGTCCCCTTCTCGCTGCTCTTAGCTCTCTCTTTAGATCCTTCCTGGCTACCTTATAACTCTCAATCGCCCCAACTGAACCTTCACACCACATCTTTACATAGGCTGCCCTCTTCCCTTTCACAAGGGATTCCAATTCCTTATTAAACCACGGCTCCCTCGCAAGACCCTTTACTCCCTGCCTGACTGGTACATACTTATCAAGGACGCCCATTAGCTGATCCTTGAACAATCTCCACATATCATTTGTGTTCTTCCCTTGAAGCCTATTTTTCCAATCCACGCATCCTACGTCATGCCTCACCGCATCATAATTTCCCTGCCCCCAGCTATAACTGTTGCCCTGCAGTGCACACTTATCTCTCTCCATCACTAGAGTAAAAGTCACCGAGTTGTGGTCACTGCCCCCGAAGTGCTCAACTACCTCCAAGTCTAACACCTGGCCTGGTTCATTACCTAGAACCAAATCCAGTATAGCCTCACCTCTTGTTGGCCTGTCTCCATATTATGTCAGGAAACCCTCCTGCACACATTGGACAAACACCGACCCATCTAACGAACTCGAGCTATAGCTTTCCCAGTCAATATCTGGGAAGTTAAAGTCCCCCATAACAACCACCCTGCTACTTTCACTCTTCTCCTGAATCATCCTGGCAATACTTTCCTCTACTTCTCTCGGACTATTAGGAGGCCTGTAGAAAACTCCGAACAGGGTGACCTCACCTTTCCTATTTCTAACCTCTGTCCACACGACCTCAGATGGCAAGTCTTCCTCCATCACCCTTCTACTGCTGTCATACTATCCTTGACAAGCAATGCCACACCTCCCCCATCTCTGACCTTAATAAAACATTTAAACCCTGGAACCTGCAACAGCCATTCCTGTCCCTGTTCTACCCACGTCTCTGTAATGGCCACAACATCGAAGTCCCAGGTACCAACCCATACTGCAAGCTCACCTACCTTATTTCTTATACTTCTGGCATTGAAGTATACACACTTCAAGCCACCTTCCTGTTTACAGGCACCCTCCTTTGAGATCGATGCCATGTTCCTAACCTCCCTACACTCAAGGTCCTGTACCCTAAAGCTACAGTCCAGGCTCCCATGCCCCTGCAGAGTTAGTTTAAACCCTCCCAAAGAGCACTAGCAAACCTCCCCCCAAGGATACTGGTGCCCCTCAGGTTCAGGTGTAGACCATCCTGTTTATAGAGGTCCCACCTTCCCCAGAAAGAACCCCAGTTGTCCAGAAACCGGAATCCCTCCCTCCTGCACCATCCCTGTAGCCACGCATATAAAACTTCTCTCTCCCTATTCCTCGACTCTCTATCACGTGGCACGGGTAACAAACCAGAGACAATGACTCTTTTTGTTCTAGCTCTGAGCTTCCAACCTAGCTCCCTGAAAGCCTGCCTAACATCCTCACCCCTCTTCCTACCTATGTCGTTGGTGCCAACGTGGACCACGATCTGGGGCTGCTCCACCTCCCCCTTGAGGACCCGGAAAATACGATCAGAGACATCACGTACCCTTGCACCTGGGAGGCAACATACCAATCGTGAGTCTCTGTCGCCCCCGCAAAACCGCCTATCTGTGCCCCTCACTATTGAGTCCCCAATAACTATCGCTCTACCTTTCTCCGCCCTTCCCTTCTGAGCAACGGGGACAGGCTCCGTGCCAGAGGCCTGAACCTCGTTGCTTACCCCTGGCAAGTCATCCCCCCCACAAAGTATCCAAAATGGTATACTTGTTCTTGAGGGTAATGACCGCAGGGGGTCCCTGTACTGGCTGCTTCCTCCCACTCCCCCTCATTGTCACCCATCCCTCTATAACTTTCGGAGTAACTACTTCCCTAAAGCTCTGATCAATGACCACCTCTGCCTCCCGAATGATCCGCAGCCAGCTCCAGTTCCCTAACACGGTCTTAGAGAAGCTGGAGATGGGTGCACTTCTTGCAAGTGTAATCAGGAGGGACGCTAATGGCTTCCCTCACCTCATACATGTTGCAAGAGGAACATTGCACTGCCTTCGCTGCCATCCCTCTAAAAGAGAAACTTTAAAAACTAGATCTAAAGAAACAAACAAGCAAAATGCAGCACTTACCTGCTTGTCACAATAGGTCGTATTATTAGGTTAGAGGAGGAGGGTGGGTGGGAGGCTCTACCCCTGTAGTGCCTCGGGTTCCTCGCCTGCGCGCTTGTATAAGAAACAAACCTTTCCAGGTAAGCTAGCGCGACACCAGCTTCCGGGTCCGCTAGGCGCTTAGAAAAACTTTAAATTTTAGCCGTTAAAAAAAACAATAACTGGACTATACCGTGACTTACAAAAACACCACCTAGACAGCCGTTACCTGCTCCGCTGAGAGAGTGAGCAAGAGTGAACAAGAGTCAGAGCTTGATAAATGCACAAATGGATAAACATACTGCAAAACTGTGGTAAGCTTTCTATTTAACTTTGCTTAATTAGGATGTCTGTTGAAGTGTAATAGTCAATTGCTAAGTCAAAATGGAATAGGAGGTACTTTAATGAATCACGATAGTCCAACCGTTTGATAAGAATCAAGGACAGTGGATTGAATGGCCATTTATAAATAGGCCTTGAACAGAACTTTATTTTATTCTTTCATAGGATGTAAATGTCACTGACTGGCCCACCATTCATCTTCCATCCTTAGTTGCCATTGAGAAGGTGGTGGTGAGCTGCCTTTTTGAACTGCTATGATTCATTTGGCATTAATTAATTCTCGATTCCAGTGGAGAAGGACTTCCAGGAGTTTGACTGAAGGAACTATAATATATTTCTAAGTATAGGCAGTGAATAGCTTGGAGGAGCATTTGTTGATAGATGACACACATTGCTGCAACTGGGTGAATATTTACAGATGTGGGGCCAATAAAGCAGATGACTTTGTCCTGGATAGAGTCGAGCTTCCTGAATTCTGTAAGAGTTACACTCGTCCAAATGGGTCATATTCCATCACAGTCCTGACTTGTGCCTTGTAAATGGTGGATAGACTTTGGGGAGCCAGGAAGTGAGTTGCACACTGTACAGTTTCTTGCCTTTGACCTGTTCTTGTAGCCACAGTATTTATTGAGCTAGTCCAATTTTGATCAATGATTAATCCCAGGATGTTAATAGTGTGGAATACAGTGATGATAATGCCATTTAATAGCAAAGGTCAATTGTTAGATTCTCTCTTGTTGGCAATGATCATTGCCTGGAATTTACATGATATGAATTTAACTGGCCACTCGTCAAACCAATACTGGATATTGTTCAGTTCTTACGGCCTTTGGACATGGATTATTTCAATATTTAAGGAGTCACGAATGGTATTGGACATTGTTTGCTGATGATTGCACATCACTCTTCTGACCTTATGATGGAGGCAAAGTCATTGAGAAAGCAGCTTAAGGCACAGTTACAGGACAAGGCAGAAATGAATCATGAAACATTTGGATGTTCGTTTGACAGGGAAAATAGAACTGTAATGGAAAACAGCATGATATGAATAAACAGAAAAACAAATAGTTGATCAATCAAGAATCAAAGCTGCATGAAAAGATTGAGCAAGGTAATTGGACATGAGTAACACTGAAGACAGACTTCGGATTCTGTGCTTTGGACAAATAACTGGACTGTAACAAGTAGTTCAAATAAAGTCAATCTTTCAATGCAATAGAACCTTATCCAATAATCCATCCAAGAGTCCACCATGAAAACTGGCATCAAAAGATATTTGGAGGCCTCAGCGTAATGCACCTGAGTAATTTGTGAAATTAAGTCGACTTGGGACACCAAGAAGTGAAATGAAGAAACAGCTGTTTGTTCTAGGAGACTCTCTATTTAAAAGCAGTCTACCTTTTGATTCTTCCAAACAAAATGCATGGCTTAATACTTTGCTACATTAAACTCCATCTGCCAAGTTTTGTCCAATCACACAAACTATTTATATTCCCTTGCAGATTCATAATGTCCTCACCACAACATACCCTTTCACATATTTTGCACAATCAGCAGTTTTGGCTAAATTAAATGCTTTCCCCTCCTCCAAGTCATGAGGACAGTCAGAAAGTCTTGGAATCATAGAACATGGAAACACTCCCTTCATTCATCCGGAGTTTCCCAAACTAAACCAGTCTCTTTTGCCTATATTTGGCCCATATCCCTCTGAACTGTATTTATATCTTGTAAATATGTCCAAATATCTTGTAAATTTTGTAATTGTACCCATCTCAACCACTTGTCTGACAGTTCATTCCACATATGCACAACCCTCTGCATGAAAGGTTGCTCCTCAGGTGCCTTTTAAATCTTTCCCTTCTCACTTTAAACTTACGCCCTTTTGTTTTGGATTCCATATCCTCGGGTAAAAACCTTGGCCATTCATTTTCTCTTTGTCTTTCACAGACAGTAATCACAGGAATAGGAGGCTGTGACTGCCAGTGACAAGTATTAGGATCCAGAATTTAGCTTTGGAGGAAACTTGCCGAATAGGTATGAACTTAATTGCTTTGATGTCATTAATCTAAAAGGTGTGACTATAATCCTGAAACAGTGTCCTGCTAGCCTAATGCCTCCCTGATGTGCAACTAGCCACACCTTGGAGTCAAGTTAAACAAATCAGAGTACAATTCCTCATGCTACGAATGTTGTTACCATGGATTGCACCAGCATCCACCAGCTCATGGAGATGCATTGCTTTGCCTGCCCAGCCATCTTGACTCTACTTAATTAAGTAATCTGGATGTTAAGTACTTCCAAATGTATGTATTAAAACTGTATTCTTCAGGTGAAACAATGGCTCTTAATTTAAACCACTTTGTCAATTGAAAAAGTCACAGAAGTCAACAAGTCACCAATCACCTGTTTTCCTGTGATGCAACATTTCAGCTCTTAAAAATGTTGAAGATGATCTCCATTCGTAGTTAAATCTCCTCAGCACATCTCATGCAAGACCCTACTATTTGCCACGCGAGTTCACCTCCATCATCCTGACAGCAGTCTACACACCATCCTACGCAGAAGTGAAAATGCTCCGGATGAAATTTAAACCGCTACAAATGCTCTGGAGACAAAATTCCCCAAGGCTTTTGTTCGCTGTGGTCTTTAACCAGACCAACCTCAAGAGGATGCTGCCAAAATACATCAACACATATCCTGCCCCACTGGAGGACCAAGCATCCTTGACCATTGCAACACAGCCTTCAAAGATGCTTACTGCTCCATACCCCATCTGTACTTTGGAAAATCAGATCACGATGCTGTGTTCCTCTCCCAGCTTACGAGCAGAAGGTGAAATGGGAGGATCCTTCACAGAAAGTAGTACAATGCTGGTCCAAAGCAATGGAAGAGCTTCTCTGGACTGCTTGGATTCAATGGACTGGACCAATTCAATGGTCAACCAAGACAAGTATATCACCACTGTTAGGGACTTCCTTAGCAAGTGCGTGGAGGACCGCATCCAAAGTCAATCCACGTGTTCCCCAACTGAAAACCTTGGATGAACTTGGAAATCCATTGCCTACTGAAGATCATTCAAATTGGACGACGCAGACCTGTACAGAAAATCCAGATACGACCTCCTTAAATCCACTGGAGATGCCAAGAGTCAGTACCAGACCAAGTTTGCGGCCCAAACCAACTATACAGACATCTCGTGCCTGTAGCAAGGTCTACGTAACTTAACGGGATACAAAATGAAGCAGAGTAAGATAGTGGACAAAAATACATTCCTCTCTAATGAGCTCAATGTTTTCTCTGCTCAGCTTGAGCAGAATGCCAGCGGTGTGGTATCATCTGCCCCAGATGCACCTGTTCCTTCCATCACCACTGCAGACATCAGATTAATTTTCCTGAAAATTAACCTGAGGAAAGTGATATACCCAGATGGAGTCCCTGGCCATGCACTTAGATCCTATGCAGACCAACTGGTAGAGATATTCAGTGACATCCTCAATCTCTCCCGCCTACAAGCCAAAGTCCCTACCTGCTTCAAGACCACCACCATCATCCCACTACCAAAGAAAGCACATGCAACATGTCTTAATGACTACTGCCCAGTGACTCTGACCTCCATAATCATGCTTTGAGAGGCTGGTCATGGTCCACAACAGCTCTAGCCACCCAGCCAGTCTCGATCTACTGCAATTTGC
This sequence comes from Chiloscyllium punctatum, assembly GCF_047496795.1. Taxonomy (NCBI): domain Eukaryota; kingdom Metazoa; phylum Chordata; class Chondrichthyes; order Orectolobiformes; family Hemiscylliidae; genus Chiloscyllium; species Chiloscyllium punctatum. The sequence continues at coordinate 44,762,113 of NC_092753.1, read as the reverse complement.
CTACTGATGAAACAGGTTCACAGTGGATACCATTTCCCTAACCCTGCACTCATCCCGGGAACATCTAAACAACTGGATACATAAATCAGGCTCCTGTATATCGACTACAGTTCTGTCTTCAACACCATAATCCTTTCCAGACTAATGTCAAAACGCCGAGACCTACGTATTCTGCAACTGGATCCTCAGGTACCTGACCCAGAGACCACAATCAGTGAAATTAGGTAACTGTACCTCTTCCACAATAATCCTCAACACTGGTGCTCTGCAAGGATACGTTATGAGCCACCTATCATATTCCCTGTACTCTCACGACTGTGAAGCCAAATTCTGAATGAATGCCATCTACAAGTTTGCTGATGACAACACCATGGTAGAACAGAGACCAAACAATGATGAGTCAGAGTCATAGGAAGGAGACAGAGTGCTTGTTGTCATGATGCAATGATAATGATCAGCAAAACAAAAGGAAATATCATTGACTTCAGGAAGTAAGGAGGAGGACATGCCCCATCTACATCAATGGAGTGGAGATCGAGAGGGTTGAAAGTTTCAGGTTCCTATGAGTGACAATAACCCACAAACTGTACTGGACCTTCTGCATAGACACAACAGTTAAGAAGGCACAGCAATGCTGCTTCTTCCTCAGGTGGCTTAGGGAATTTGGCATGTCCCTAAGGACTTTCACCAACATTTATAGATGCACTATAGAAAGCATTCCATCCAGGTGCATAATGGTCTGGTACAGCAACTGCTCTTCCCAGTATCGTAAGTCAGAAGTCATACAACACAAAGTTATAGTCCAACAGGGTTTATTTGAAAACAAAACTTTTAGAGCACAGTTCCTTCATTACCTGACAAAGCAGCAGTGCTCCAAAAGCTTGTGATTTCAAATAAACCTGTTGAAGTAAAATCTTGTGTCATATGACTTCTGATTTTGTCCACCCCAGTCCAGCACCACTACCTCCACATCAGGATCATATGAAACTACAGAAAGTTGTGTGCACAGCCCAAGCAATCACAAAAGCCGACCTCCAATCCACGAACACCATTTATACATCTCGTTATTGCAGAAAGGCCACCAATATCATCAAAGACTCCTCCTACCCTGGTAATGCTCTCTTCCAACCTCTTCCATCAGGCAGAAGATACAGAAGCTTGAACACATGCACCAACAGATTCAAGAACAACTTCTTCCCTGCCGTTATTAGACTGTCTCTCTAACTTCAAATAATGTTGATCTTGCTTTGCACATGGCATGTGCAGTTTTAACCTGTTATGCCCCACTCTGTCTAAGCACCCTATGATCTGTATGTCCTTGTTTGCTATGATCTGCCTTGTATTGTTCACAAAACAAAGCTTTTAACTGTACTTACATGTGACAGCAATCAATCAAATTAAATGGAATTAAATCAACTCCAATCTCTCAAGTCTACTTTACAGTCTGCTGATTTGCTGTATACTCTTTTTAGTCCTGACTTAAAGTTTTTTAATTTAAAGTCACCATTTTCAGAATGCAATCTTAACTTGAAGTCAATCATCAATTCCATAGGAATGAATGGGAAAGCCAAAGGTAAATTGCTTGGACATTTCTCATCCAGGTTGCATATGTGCAGCATTTTCCACTCTTGGCTGATAGAATTTCCAATAAAAACACTACTTATTTAAAAAAACTGGATAAATTCATATCTGCTGACATGCACCAATATTTTTTTCTCTAGACTACATACGTGCAGAACTGTACATTCTTAGCTAACTTCCAAAACAAAATAAATCAATTAATATTAAAAAAAACTGTACAAATTCACGTGAGCTAACATTTAACAGTTTATTTTTCTTCTTCGGCAGTCCCTCAAGTGTGGAGACATCTTACTTTCAGGCCAGTCTGAGATGGGCGATATTTCCAATTCATAATCTTAAAGTCCTGCCAGGTGTGGTACAGTTGTTGGTTGGAGGGCCAATTGAATGAGTTACTTAGAATTATCACACTCTTTTTATCTCACTGACTTCTCTCTGCCTATTCTTTAATAGTCTGTGGTCTGTGACTTTCTGAATTAGCTTTCTTCATTTTTGTCAACCACCATGAATTGGCGGAAATGTTTGAACTCTACAGAGATGCCTTGAGAACACCCCTAAGGCACATCAGTAAAGTGGTTTTGAGTGATTTGTATTTTAATGTTGTTTTCTGCCACTGGTTTGAACAATTGCTTCTCTGTCTCACCTGCTGGGGCTTTGAACAAATAGTCAGAGTTGGGGCTCCCAAGCTAATCATGAAATTACAGAATCAACCATTTGAAGGTTAAATAGTAAGTATCCAATATCTTATTCATGCACTGTTCAGTTATAGCAATTCCTGTGCCGATCATTCTCTCTCACAAATACTTTTGTATAACTTATCTGTCTGAACCAACATGAAGTTCCATAGCAGGCATACTTGGGGCTCAAAAAAGAAAATTAACTGGACAGTTAAATAATCAACCTTGTCTTCACAGATTTCTGAGCATCTCAGGCTTCAACCTCTTTCTCACATTCAAAAAAAGCTTCTTCAGATATACTTTTTGGAAAATAATTGCTTCAGAGCTCAAAGAAATAAAACTTTAGTCATTTTCAGACTTTACCCTCAAACTCAACAATGTTTGAGTTGTCCTGACAATAACCTTTCATGTGATATTTCATTCATTACCTCTTTGCAATCTGGTTGAACCAAGTCATTGGGCTTATGATAGTTGCATTCTTTCAAAGAAAGAAAAAGAATTGTTGGAGAGTTACCCAGAGGAGAAAAGGAAAAGCAATACTTGTAAATGAACATACTAGTCATACTGGAGCACCAATTGATTATAAAAATATTAAACTATGTTAGATGTGAACAATTGGAAACACAAATTATCATGTTCACTTCCCTTCCTGTCCCATCCTCATCCACACACGTACAGTCAAAAGTAATTATGAATCAGCTAGTCAATTTTCATTGATTGACCAAATTAATTACTGAATCATCCATGTACAGTAAATTAAAAAGTAACGTCCACAGATAAGTTCAATTCTAAAATATCTCCCAGGCAAATAACTGGTTTCTTCTAAATTCAACAACATTACGATTCATTTTGTGCTCCTTAACACCTGCAAAATGATTAGAATGAAGAAAGGGAAATGAAACAGTACTATATGCTGTTGTTCCTTTAGGAGATAAAAGACGCAGATCTGAATACCAAACTGTTTCTAGTAATTTCTAATTTAAAAATTCCTCTGGGGGTTTTCTATTCTGGCAATAAAGTTTTATGACATGACGGGAACAGTGATGCTTTGCATGCTGACATGAATACTAATTATAAGCTGAAAATATATCCACACAAATATATTCAGATTTATTTTCAGTTTTTAAGAACCATTAAGATGAACACTTAGAGCAGGTTAAATTTTTTAAAAAGAACTTAAAGAGAATGGTACCATACAGATTGTATTAATTTCGTTGCTACTTCTTGGCAAGAAAAGGTCTGGTATATAGTGAAGTGATGGACCATGGGGAATTGAGTGATTTTCACATGGTAATTACTAAAATCACTAAATATGACATGTTTACTAGCGTATCTTGCAAGCAAGTTGTACTTTTGACAGGGTTTTCAAATCCTAGGCAACTAGGCATGAAAAAGGTTTTGTCAAAAATTGACTTGATACTGGGAGATCTCAATAACTGAAAGCAATGTGAGATATCAAGTTTGTGGGAAATTAGCAGACATGTTCATGTTCCCTAACTTGGCTGTATTCGATGTGGGGCATATTCCCTGAAATATAATAAATAATCTACTTAAAAATAGTGACATAATCATAGATCCCTTGCATACAAAATTGATATTGGGCTCGAGTACTTAATATGATTATTTAGTAATAATACTACTTAGCTCAAGTGTCAGATTGACTCAGTTTGTAGCTCTGACAAATGATGTTTGGTTTTTAATTTGTGTTGGTGGCCATTGTTTCGAGTCTTGAGATAAAAAGTTCCAATGACCAGAAAGTTGCACCGACTCTCAAAATTCAAATTAACTCCTTGATTTTTAAGTCTGTTGATTGATATTGCATCACAGCATTAAACAGAAATATTGTTATTCAAAAAAAAAATCACAAACCAACTACCTTCTCATGCTCAGCTCTAAAATACAATATCATTTGAAGGGGAACATTTATCAGGTAGGGGTTTTGTCCTCAGGAACAAAATTGAACATACTCTTTTCCAAAACATAGAGTTTAAAAAAAAATACATCAAGTTTGGAAGAGGTTTCAAGAGTTTAGAATGCAGTTACTTTATTTAAGAGGAGTATAGATGTTCAGAATATATTTATTTTGGGACTATGATATTCTTTATTCTTTTCTCAATTTCATAAATTTACCTCCTGAATGACACTTTGAAGATGAATTCTTGTGCTTCTGAAGACTAAACTGAGAAATGATGAGGGTATAAGACTGTTCAAGCTCAAATGTCACATATAATGGTGCTAGTAAACCCTGGTGAATTGCTTTTGCAAATTTCCAAAAACAAATCTCCCTGAAGGTTCAAGTAGTAGGACTCACCATACTTGCTCAGGTCTTCATATACTCATAGCAAAATTCTGCAATCATCACATTTTCCACAGCTTCCAGAAGTCTTTAAAAATCATCCCTTTTATATGCTAAAGCCGATACATGAGTAACTTCAACAATGTTGTTGTGATTCTTGTATTTCAATCACATCCTTACAGATAAATTATGAACAAACCATCAAATCAACGGAATAAAAGTAATACTATGATTCCAGATGTACAACTTGTAAGCACTCACTAACTCACTGTCTCCTATCCATCAAATCATTATCTATGTGCTTAAATGTCCTCATATTCATATCTCTATTTTTGAAGCCAGTCTCGAGACTCCTCACCATTTTTAAAAGCAATGTATATTTACTGAATTCATTTTGCCCCTGAAGATGGGGCTGAATAGTTAATGTTAAGTCAAGGCAGGAACCAAGGATGCAAGGTTGATGGGGCAAAAGCCTTCTAGTTAATGCCCCATACAAAACATCCTGAGACTTGAGCTCCCCAAATTCATCCACACATCCAGTGATGCCAGCCTGAACCTGATGGGAAAAATGCTAACACTGGCAACGGACGTGAGATAAAGCAGGTTGGCCCATTTGAAGAATAGTCAGACCACTGCCTGATCCAAAATAGTGTTCCACAGTAAGCTAGGGCAGAAGATTGACAAATCTGCAAAGGTTAAGGTGGGATGTGTAGGAAAGGTGCAATCTATTTGAACTGCCAAAACTCCTCATATATAAGAAATTCTTTCTAAGATACATGACTTATTTTGTCTGAAATCCTGTGCTTTCACCAATTTATCAATAACTGGCTGGCCATAATCACATTTCAAGCAATATGCATGTCCCATTTACGTCATTTAAGTATCATCCAACTACATGAGTTAGATCCTCACTAATCATGGTAGATTTCCTCTCCCAAAATTCAGGCAGGACATTATTAGGGTGAAGCTAGAGAAGGCAGCTCACTAGCTTCACCATCTTCACTTCATTTCTCACTCCGTAATGCTCAAGAACTGGGGATAAAAAATATACAGATAGAGTCATAGAGATGTACAGCATGGAAACTGACCCTTTGGTCCACCCCGTCCATGCTGACCAGATATCCCAACCCAATCTAGTCCCACCTGCCAGCACCCGGCTCATATCCCTCCAAACTCTGCCTTTTCATATACCCATCCAAATGCCTCTTAAATGTTGCAATTGTATCAGCCTCCACCACTTCCTCTGGCAGCTCATTCCATAGCTGTACCACCCTGTGTGTGAAAAAGTTGCCCATGAGGTCTCTTTTATATCTTTCCCCTCTCACCCTAAACCTATGCCATCTAGTTCTGGACTCCCCGATCCCAGGGAAAAGATTTTGCCTATTTACCCTATCCAAGCCCCTCATAATTTTATAAACCTATATAAGGTTACCCCTCAACCTCCGACACTCCAGGGAAAACAGCCCCAGCCTGTTCAACCTCTCCCTATAGCTCTGATAAAAAAAAATTGCAAGTATTGTGAACTGTGAGGAGAACTGTGATCAACTTCAAGAGGACAGACAAGTTGGAGAACTGGAGAGAAATGTAGCAAATGAAATTCAGTGCAAAGAATTGTGAACTGATACATTGGAAGGAAAGAGGAAAGGCAGCATAAAGGACAAAGTTACGCCACATCTGGATAGCAGTAATAGGTCAGAGTCAGCATGGATTTATGAAGGGGAAATCATGCTTGACTAATCTGGAATTTTTTGAGGATGTAACTCTGTAGATGGACAATAGAGATCCAGTGGATGTAATATACCTGGACTTTCAGAAAGCTTTTGATAAATTCCCACATAGGTTAGTGAGCAAGATTAGGGCACATGGTATTAAGGGCAAAATACTGACATGGATTGAAAATTGGTTGGCTGACAGGAAACGAAGAATAGTGATAAACAGTTCCCTTTTGGAATGGCAGATGGTGACCAGTGGTGTGCCGCAGGGATCACTGCTGGGATTGCAGCTTTTTACAATGTACATTAATGATATAGATGAAGGTATTAAAAGTAATATTAGCAAATTTGCTGATGACACAAAGCTGGGTGGCAGGGTGAAATGTGAGGAGGATGTTAAGATATTACAGGGTGATCTGGGCAGGCGAGGTGAGTGGACGGATGCATGGCAGATGCAGTTTAATGTGGATAAATGTGTTGTTATCCACTTTGGTGGCAAGAACAGGAAGGCAGATTACTACCTAAATGGAGTCAAGTTAGGTAAAGGGGCAGTACAACGAGACCTAGGTGTTCTTGTACATCAGTCAATGAAAGCAAGCATGTATGTCCAGCAGGCAATGAAGAAAGCTAATAGCATGCTGGCCTTCATAACAAGAGGAATTGAGTATAGAAGGAAAGAGGTCCGTCTATAGCTGTACAGGGCTTTGGTGAGACTGCACCTGGAATATTGTACACAGTTTTGGTCCCCAAATTTGAGGAAAGACATTCTGGCTATTGAGGGAGTGCAGCGTAGGTTCACGAGGTCAATTCCCGGAATGGTGGGACTATCTTACGCTGAAAGATTGGAGCGACTGGGCTTTTATACTCTTGAGTTTAGAAGGCTGGGAGGGGATCTGATTGAAACATAGAAGATTATTAAAGGATTGGATACTCTGAAGGCAGGAAGCACGTTTCTGCTGATGGGTGAGACCCGAACCAGAGGACACAGTTTAAAAATAAGGGGTAGGCCACTTGGAACAGAGTTGAGGAGAAACTTCTTCATCCAGAGAGTGGTAGGTGCATGGAATGCTCTGCCCCAGGAGGCTGTGGAGGCCAAGTCTCTGGATACTTTCAAGAAAGAGTTGGATAGAACTCTTAAGGATAGTGGAATCAAAGGTTATGGGGATAAGGCAGGAATAGGATACTGGTTGAGGATGATCAGCCATGATCATAATGAATGGTGGTGTTGGCTCAAAGGGCAGAATCACCTACTCCTGCACCTATTGTCTAAAATAAAGGATGCATTAGAAAGTGCGGTAACATGGGGACTTAGACTGCACATGCAAACAGAGAGACAGGGTAGGTTGAAATAATCGAGCAATGATGTTCTAAACTAAAGGATACATTTCGCAAAGCGTTTTAAAGGAGTGCAGAAGTAAGGGGCCATAGGAATGCTTGTGCTCAAACCATTGAAGACAGCATTAACAAGGCTTTTCAAGTAAAGGCACAGCATGCACAAGAAAGGAAGTCATGGTGTTTATAAAACATTGGTTCAGTTTCACCTAAATTATTATCTCTGCTTCTTTCTCCCAAAACTTAAGAAGGGAGCGTGCAGAAAATATTTAGGTCCTGCAATTGGGAGACTTCAGTTACAATGATAGTTTGGCATAGTTTGAGTTATTCTCCTTCCAGAAATTTGGGAGGAGATTTCATGGAGATATTGAAAATGATGAGGTGCCTCACCCAAAATTATTCTCGGAGTCAGACAGACCAAGAACCAAAGAAAACCAATTTAATGAGATCGATGAAATAACCAATGGTGACATGAGGAAAAACGTAAAGAGTGTGACATTGGGCATATTCAATCCTGCTAGAGTATGGTCGTAGCAGATTCCACTGCTGGCTAACTGGTGATTTAAATATGCATATTGCGCAATGATTATAAAAGAGGGCATTTTATTCCACTGGAAAGAAAAATCTGTCTGATTCAGTACTCAGCAATTGTATGCCTTCTCTGATTCCCCTTCCCAAATCTCTAGCAAAAATCAGAAATTGCTTACTCAAATCAATGAAAGTGTCAGGGGAACTTAAGAAAGCACCTAATATCTGCTTTCTTTGTCCCTTATCCATGGCTTTGTTTCAGTCTGTCCCATATTGTCAAAGGCACTGCTCCCAACAGGAAGGGTCCCTGTGCAACAGTTCTGTTATTCCCCCATTATCATGTTTGTTGTCAATTCCCCACTATACCTCCTTGCTTGAGAGTTGCCAGTCTGACAACTAGAATGACATGGTGACTGAGCTTGTTATCTCTGGATGTTGCCCCCATCATCCTGGAAGTACCCTCTTAATCCCTGACACACACACAGTCCAGTATTCTCCATCACTCTCTGACTCCACTTTATGTACTGTGCCATTGGCTGGTCCACCAAATCCAGGCTACTGCTTGTCCCAAATACCCCATCAATAATCACAAACTCACTCACTCAAACTGACTTCAATGAGCCTCCATACCTCTTACCAGGAGTGCCCTTCCAGCTTATTCACATGAATGTTTCATCACAAAAGTCACATGCACCCTCTCATTGATGCTTCTGGGTTCCATTACCTGTATATCCTCATTTTAATGCTTAGTCATTCGAAGTCTCTGGTCTTGCCCTAAATCTGTTCAGGTCTCTATTCGTTGGCAGGCAGAATGTCTTTGATGGGATTTCCCAGCTATGTTAAAGGAGAGCACCCGAGAAGCTGCTTCTTGGTCACCACTTTGTTTCAAGCTTTATCTCATAAAGCTGAGTCTCAGCTAGATCTGCAACTTTCTTCAGAACCAGTTCCAGTTCTTCCACTCTCTGTTCCATCTCCATCAGGTACCATTCTTTTTTCATCTACCACGAGCCAATAAATAAGGTATTTCATTCAAAGTTGTTACATTCAGCAGTTTCAGTAACTATCCTTGGTGAACCTGCTTGTGAGACCATCAAAGAGAAACCAATGGTTAACCAATTATGTTTGTGAAATATGACAGCTGTTCGATATTTGTTCTGCTTGAGAAATATTTAAATTGATTGACATGTGCACACACAAACTAAACTCCTCATTTCTGTAAGGGGTGATTCCGGCATGCAAGATGGAACACTAGGATAATAATAGAGGTTGAACTGCAATAAGTGTTACCATAAAGTAATTTGAGATTGATTACTTTTCAACCTTGATGTTTATCAGGTTACATCTCAAAACTTTGCTTATTAAAATGTATAACCCTCTTATTTTCACACATTTACTTCTTGAATTAAAGTTCAACAGCTGTATACTATGGAACAAGGCTCTCTGGTGCTCAAGTATCAAAGGCAAATTTAATATACATATAACTTGCAGAATTTTCCCAACTGGATGATGTGGGCAATGGCAAGATAGTTGGAGAACATAGTGAGAATGAAAAAGTGAGATTTTTGATGTCTAATTTCCCCATTAAGGTTTCAACAGCTAGTTAAGAATACAACTATAAAGCGGCAAGGGTCCTATTTGTATGCATTAATATCTCATTATTACCTAATTACATCTCACTTCTATGCAGGTTGCTAATCCTGTGAGGGGCTAGATAGCAATAATTCCCGACTTGGAAGTTAGAATGGGATACATGGAGGCTATAGCTCAAATGTTGTCTCCTCTGGGCATCACCTTGGTTAGTATTCCCCAACACCTCGGGGAACTAAATTATTATACAGTTCATCACTTCAATACTGTATCTTGGAACTCACTGGAATCTTAAATTGCATTGCTACTGTGAGACCGCTTTATATGCAAGCATAGGCATTCACATCATGCATCAGAACAAAGTGCAGCTCAGGGATCTTAGCTTTTAGCCTGCTTTTTGAGCACTCATCCATTTTGTACTTTTCTGGCTTGCCCTGCCTTTTTGCATATTGCCACACCATTCAGAACTTACAGGGTAAAGATTCTTTTCTCTTGCCTTTTAGTGCAGATACAAAGCCAGGCAGCTTGCCATATTTTCCAGCACTCAACAGCCAACCGATGGTTGCTGGCATATTACTGGTTGGCATAGCATAGTGCCAAAGAGATGCTTACAGCAGGTGCTTCAAACAAATGGTCATGCCTCAGGGGAGTGGTCTTGCCTGCAGTCAAGGGAGCCGATTGTCAGCCAAGGACTGCTATCACAGGGAATCATGGGAATCATGCAATCTCAGTCCAGGGTCTTTGCGATAATCATGTGCCTGTTTGATGAGATCAGTGTCAGGGAGTGGGCCAAGGTCAGTCCTGCAACTTAAGTGCAACTAGTCCAGGGATTACTGTAAGTCAGTCAGGGAGCTGCATAGTTGTCGGTCAGGAAAAGAGGTGAGATGTCTCAATTAGAAATGCATATCATTGAGGGTCAGCCAGAATAGGCCCAGAAATTAACTGAGAGCAGGTAATGTTTATTGGATTTGGTTATTTAAGAATTCAATTCTTCCCCACTTGGGACATGAGTCCAGTAATCCCTGGACTGGTTGCACTTGAGTTGCAAGACTGACCTTGGCCCACTCGTCGACACTGATCTCATCAAAAAGCCACGTTCCAGGAATGAAAAGGTGCAAACTACTATCTATGCTAATTTAAATATTCACAATAAAACCCTTTTAAATCTCTGAAAGTCTTTTGCTGTTGAAGTCAACACATGGACATTGATTAATTAAACAAATTGTCCCGAGTAAGAAGTAAGCATGGAGGGAGGTAGGATTAGAAATTTACAGTAATGGAAAGGGTGACAGCCCATTGAAGGGAGATGTGCAATAGTGAAGAGTGAGATCAGAGCTGAAAATATGTTGCTGGAAAAGCGCAGCAGGTCAGGCAGCATCCAAGGAGCAGGAGAATCGATGTTTTGGGCATGAGCCCTTCTTCAGGAATGAGGAAAGTGTGTCCAGCAGGCTAAGATAAAAGGTACGGAGGACGGACTTGGGGGAGGGGCGTTGGAAATGCGATAGGTGGAAGGAGGTTAAGGTGAGGGTGATAGGCCAGAGCGGGGGTGGGGGCGGAGAGGTCAGGAAGAAGATTGCAGGTTAGGAAGGCGGTGCTGAGTTCGAGGGATTTGACTGAGACAAGGTGGGGGGTGGGGGAAAGGGGAAATGAGGAAACTGGAGAAATCGGAGTTCATCCCTTGTGGTTGGAGGGTTCCTAGGCGGAAGATGAGGCGTTCTTCCTCCAACCATCGTGTTGCTATGGTCTGGCAATTGAGGAGTCCAAGGACCTGCATGTCCTTGGTGGAGTGGGAGGGGGAGTTGAAGTGTTGAGCCACAGGGTGGTTGGGTTGGTTGGTCTGGGTGTCCCAGAGGTGTTCTCTGAAACGTTCCACAAGTAGGCAGCCTGTCTCCCCAATATAAAGGAGGCCACATCAGGTGCAGCAGATGCAATAAATGATGTGTGTGGAGGTGCATATGAATTTGTGGCAGATATGGAAGGATCCCTTGGGGCCTTGGAGGGAAGTAAGGGGGGAGGTGTGGGCGCAAGTATTGCATTTCTTGCGGTTGCAGGGGAAGGTGCCAGGAGTGGAGGTTGGGTTGGTGGGGGATGTGGACCTGACGAGGGAGTCACAGAGGGAGTGGTCTTTTCGGAACGCTGATAGGGGAGGAGAGGGAAATATATCGCTGGTGGAGTGATCCCTCCCACTCCATCAAAGACATGCAGGTCCTTGGACTCCTCCATCGCCAGACCATAGCAACACGACGGTTGGAGGAAGAACGCCTCATCTTCCGCCTCGGAACCCTCCAACCACAAGGGATGAACTCAGATTTCTCCAGTTTTCTAATTTTCCCCTCCCCCCACCTTGTCTCAGTCAAATCCCTCGAACTCAGCACCGCCTTTCTAACCTGCAATTTTCTTCCTGACCTCTCCGCCCCCACCCCCACTCCGGCCTATCACCCTCACCTTGACCTCCTTCCACCTATCACATTTCCAATGCCCCTCCCCCAAGTCCCTCCTCCCTACCTTTTGTCTTCGCCTGCTGGGCACACTTTCCTCATTCCTGAAGAAGGGCTCATGCCCGAAACGTCGATTCTCCTTCTCCTTGGATGCTGCCTGACCTGCTGCGCTTTTCCAGCAACACATTTTCAGCAATAGTGAAGAGTGGCAGACTGTGAGACGTGGCCAGTGATATATGCAGTAGCAGAGTTAGAATGGGTGCATGGAGCAGAGAGAAGATCATAGCACTTACCCTTGTGGAACACAGAAGTTCTGTACTTTCTTTACAGGATTGCTGTGATCCTCCAGATCATGCAGGCAGACAAACCTGGGGGCTATTTCAAATCCAGTTGGCAGTGTCCGATACTGTGGTTGTCTGGAATCTGGGGGAAGGAGGATAGCCCACTTCCCCACTATCCATCCACTAGAACCTCTGAGCTGCTGTCTGTGAAGCAGATGGCCAATGTGGCTTACTCAGCCTGACATTTTGAGTTGAAGAATAACACACAATGGTCTGTTCCTAGCTTGCAGTGTTTGAACTAGTTTCAACTCCAGTTATGCACTATTTAAGTCTACAGACTTAATGGTGCAAGGTGTTGGTAATGGTGAGCATTTTTATCTCTGCAGAGTGCAGGACTGTGTGGGAGTGGCATTGTGGAGGTTAGATACATAACTGATGGGGTATGCAGTGAGAATTATGCAAGAAAAAATGCCAGGAAAGAAGTCCTCCACAAAACTCCCTGAAAGTGATACTTAGCCAAATTATGGGAAAACTTAGCCCGCTAATTTTTCTCTTTTTTTTCCAGCCAGTTAACCTCAGGCCTTTGGTCAGGTGGATGGCACTGCAGAATGTTCACATTCTAAGTATGGGTATTTGTGCAAACAGAACTTTGTAGGCTAATGGATTTGTCCTTATATTATGTACTATTCAAAATTAATGAGAAAGGCAAATTTTGAATGCTGGAATGACACAAGAGAAAAGTGATTCAGATTCCCATGACCAACTCGAGGGCAGTGTGATTGCTCAGATTTGATAAGAATTAATTTACAGTCATACAGTCATCGATCTGTACAGCATGGAAACACACCTTTTGATCCAACTCGTCCATATCAACTAGATATCCTAAGTTAACCCTGTCCACTTGACAACACTTGGCCCATATACCTATAAACCCTTCCTATTCAGGTATCCATCCAGATGCCTTGTAAATGTTGTGATTGTATCAGCCTCAACCACATCCTCTGGCAGCTCATTCCATATATGTACCACCCTCTGTGTGGAAAAGTTGTCCCTTAGGTCTCTTTTAAATCTTTCCCCTCTCACCTTAAACCTATGCCTTCTAGTTCTGGACTGCCAGACCCTGGGGGAACACCTTGACTACTCACCCTATCTGTGCCCCTCATGATTTTATAAACCTCCATAATGTCACCACTCAGCCTCCAACACTCCAAACTATTCAGCCTTTCTCGCCAATTCAAACTCTCTAACCCTGACAACACCCTTGTAAATCTTTTTTGACCCTTTCAAGTTTCACAACATCCTTCCAATAGGAAGGACACCAGAACTGAATTCAGTATTCCAAAAGTGGACTAACCAATGTCCTGTACAACCACGATATGGCCTGCCAACTCCGTACACAAATCATTGCCTACGAAAGGCAAACATACCAAATGCCTTCTTCATTATCCTGTCGAGCTGCAAATCCACTTTCAAGGAACTATGGACCTGTCTTCCGAGGTCTCTTTGTTCAGCAACACTCCCCAGGACCTTACCATTAAGTATATAAGTCCTGCTCTGATTTGCCTTTCCAAATGCAACACCTCACATTTATCTAAATTAAACGCCATCTCCCATTCCTCAGCCCATTGGCCCATCTGATCAAGGTCCCATTGAACTCTGAGGTAATCTTTTTTTGCTATCCACTATACCTCCAATTTTCATGTCATATGCAAACTCACTAACCATACCTGTTATGTTCACATCCAAATCATTTAAATAAATGATGAAAAGCAGTGGACCCAGCACCGATCCTCGTGGCACACCACTGGTCACAGGCTTCCAGTCTGAAAACCAACCCTCCCCCACCAAACTCTGTTTCCTACCTTTGAGCCAGTTCTGTATTCAAATGGTTATTCCTACCCATATTCCATTTGACCTAACCTTGCTAACCAGTTTCCCATGCTGAACCTTGTTGAACACTTTACTTAAGTCCATGCAGATCACATCCACCACTCTGCCTTTCACCAATCCTCTTCACTCCTTCTTCAACAACTCAATCATGTTAGTGAGGCATAATTTCCCATGCACAAAGCCATGTTGACTATTCCTCATCAGTCCTTGTCTTTCCAAATACATGTCAATCCTGTCCCTCAGGATACCCTCCAACAACTTGCCCTCTGCTTCTTCCTTTCCCACCGAACCAACCAGTGCCCTTCCACTGACACCTCCTTTGACTGACTGAACTGGTCCTCACTCTGAACAACTACTCTTTCCAATCCTCCCACTTCCTCCAAACCAGAGTAGTAGTCATGGGCACCCACATGGGCCCCAGCTGTGCCTGCCTCTTCATTGGATATGTGGAACAGTCCATCTTCCGCAGCTACACTGGCACCAGCCTCCACCTTTTCCTCCGCTACATTGCTGATTTATCGGCGCTACTTCGTGCTCCCATGAGGAGGTTGAACAGTTTATCCACTTTACCAACACCTTCCACCCCGACCTCAAATTTACCTGGACCGTCTCAGACTCCTCCCTCCCGTTCCTAGCCCTCTCCATTTCTATCTCGGACGACCGACTCAACACGGACATTTACTATAAACCGAATGACTCCCACAGCTACCTAGATTACACCTCCTCCCACCCTGCCCCCTGTAAAAACGCCACCCCATATTCCCAATTCCTTCGTCTTCGCCGCATCTGCTCCCAGGAGGACCAATTCCAATACCGAACAACCCAGATGGCCTCCTTCTTCAAAGACAGCAATTTCCCCTCAGACATGGTTGACGATGCTCTCCACCACATCTCCTCCACTTCCTTCTCCTCCACCCTTGAACCCCGCCCCTCCAATCGCCACCAGGGCAGAACCCCACTGGTCCTCACCTCCCACCCCACCAACCTCTATATACATCATATCATCCTTCGTCATTTCCACCACCCCCAAACAGACCCCACCACCAAGGATATATTTCCCTCCCCACCCCTATCAGCGTTCCAGAAAGATCACTCCCTCCGCGACTCCCTCGTCAGATCTACAGCCCCACCAACCCAACCCCCACTCCCAGCACCTTCCCCTGCAACCGCAAGAAATGCAAAACTTGCACCCACACCACCCCCCTCACTTCCCTCCAAGGCTCCAAGGGATCCTTCCATATCCAACACAAATTCACCGGCACATCCACACACAACATTTACCGCATCCGCTGCACCTGATGTTGCCTCCTCTATATTGGGGAGACAGGCCGACTGCTTGCGGAACACTTCAGAGAACACCTCTGGGACACCCTCACCAACCAACCCAAACACCCCGTGGCTGAACACTTTAACTCCCCCTCCCATTCCGCCAAGGACATGCAGGTCCTTGGCCTCCTCCATCGCCAGGCCATGGCAACACGACGCCTGGAGAAAGAGTGCCTCATCTTCCGCCTAGGAACCCTCCAACCACAAGGGATGAATGCAGGTTTCTCCAGCTTTCTCATTTCCCCTCCCCCCATCTTTTCTCAGTCCCAACCCTAAGACTCAGCACCATCTTCTTGACCTGAAATCTTCTTCCCGACCTCTCCGCCTCCACCCCCTCTCCAGCCTATTACCCTCACCTTAACCTCCTTCCACCTATCGTATTCTCAATGCCCCTCCCCCAAGTCCCTCCTCCCTACCTTTTATCTTAGCTTGCTTGGCACAGCCTCCTCATTCCTGAAGAAGGGCGAATGCTGAAACGTCGATTCTCCTGTTCCTTTGATGCTGCCTGACCTGCTGCGCTTTTCCAGCAGCACATTTTTAAGCTCTGATCTCCAGCATCTGCAGTCCTCACTTTCTGCCACCAGTGAAGTCAGGTTCACCAATCTACAATCCCCTGGCTTTTCCTTACCACCTTTCTTAACTAGTGGCATCACGTTATCTAATCTCCAATCTTCTGGCACCTCACCTATGACTATTGACAAAACAAATATCTTTGCAAAGAGATTACCAGGAGGAAGACTGTCCTTGCCATTAGAACAGTCTCTGAAGAGAATCTAGCTAGAGGAATTTGATATCATAGCTATAATAAAATAACTCACACTGCAGCTGTACATGATAAGCTATTGGTAGGAATGACGACTGAACTGCCCCTTGGAGAGACAATATCCTGACTTCACTCTAGGGACAAACATGAAGCAAATTGCAGGTAGAAGTGCTGAGTGGATGATCTATGTCAATCTTTTACTATGGTCCCCTTCATCACTGAGATCATTCCAGTCTTAGTCCAAATATTGACCAAGTAAAATTTGACATGCCAGAGTGACTGCCCTTGACATTATGGCAACATGTGACAAGGCATGGCATTTATCAGGGTAAACTCTCCTGGATGGAGTCATCTTTAACGCAAAGCAAGATGGCTTAATTGTTAGATGGCACATTTTTCAGCTCCAGAAAGTAATTGCAGAGTAAGATCCTCAGCCCAATTTTTGCTGTTTCATCAATTACTTCCCTGCAATTTAACATAATAGGCTAGATGTATATACACATCATCAGATAATGAAGTAGTCTGTTCCCACATGCTGCAAAAGGCAATATTCAGGTTTGGGCTGATGCAGAGCAATTTACATTTACTCTATATATACCAGACAATGACTCCCTCCAGCAATCGTGTCAGCAAGTCCACTTGACATTCAATGGCATCACCTTCATCGAATAGTCTCCTGTCAAAATCCTTAGGGATTACATTGGCTCAAAACTTAACTGCCACATAGAATCATAGAGTCAGAGTTGTGCAAAACAGAAACAGACATTTCAATCCAAATCATCCTTGCTGACCACATATCCAAAACTAATTGAGTCCATTTACCAGCATTTGGCCCATATCCCACTAAACCCTTCCTATGCATCTACCCATCTTGATACCTTAGAAATAATGTAATTGTGCCCACCTCCAACACTTCACCTGGCAGCTCATTGCATAAATACACCACCATCTGCATGAATAAGTTGTCCCTTAGGTCTGCTTTAAATATTTCCCCTCTCATCTTAAACCTCTACCTTCTAATTTTGGATTCCCCAACCCTGGGGAAAAATACCTTGGCGATTTACTTGATCCATGATGCTCATGATTTTGTAAACCTCTCTGAGGTTACCCTTCAGCCTCCAGCACGCTCGTGAAAATAGCCCCAGCCTCTTCCTATTGGTCAAAGCCTTCAATCTTGGCAACATCCTTGTAAATCTTTTCTGAATCCTTTCTCATCACAAGTAAGTATCATGACTGCAAGAACCAGGTAGAGATGGGAATTTCTGCCAAAAGTGCTTCAAATATAAATTCCTACAGTCTATCCATAAACTAAAATGCACAACTTCAGAGTGTGACTGATTATTTTGAATTCCTGGATGAGTACTGTGAAGATATGCAATTTATATAGATCATCATTTTTGGAATTGAAATTTCAAAATAGAAGCACATGAATGTTGGCTTTTTGGTAGACAGTTTTTTTTTAATGAAAACAAGGTTTGGAGTTCTTCCACAGTGAATCAAATACAAAGCATATGACTGCAGACCCCTGTTGTGCTAATGGAAATTAGTGATGGGTTTACAAGAGATAAGGTAAACATTTAAATCCATTTGCTTTGTTTGCCGTTTGAAGAATCTCAGAGCAATTTTTAAAATTCAAGTTGAAAAACCAAACTTGAGTGCAGAAGCATGTTTAGTTTCTTTCCAAGAAAGGAGTTCAAGGAACCATTGTCTCAGCAGAAACATTTAATTTGTAGAGGTTCCAAGTCAGGGGAGTATAGCTGGAAAACTGTACGGTATTGGAATTGAGAATGTTTAGACTCTCAAACTTAAGGAAAGTTCATGCTGTCAGATTTGGAAAGGATTCATTGAATTGTGTGCATAGTCCATAGCAAAGAAACTTTGAGAAGACAGTTAAGTCGAAACTGAAGGTATCGGAGGTAGAGGTGCAATTTCTCTGGATTAAGATTCTAGAAACAGGGTTGAAACCTTGTTTTGTTGTGAGATTCAAGAACACTCTAACTGCCTTCAAATATAATCGTTTCATTCCTTTCTTATTGTGTTTAATGAGCTTCCTGTTCTGTTGGTAATAACAACTGTGCAGGTTTGTAAATATGTCACAGCAACTATATACCATGTTAACTTGCTAAACACCCCCACCCATAAAAGAATCACCCGATTTAATTCTGGAATATGACTGGTCTGGAAATATCATCATCAGCTGGGATAATAAAAATACAACTTGTAAAAAAGCATCATTATCCAGTTCAAAGAAGCTCAATTGGTATCCTATGCATGATCTTAAACATTTCATTCTTTGACTATTTCTTGTAAACGATCAACAAGAGATACGATTGCTCCTTTAATGGCTTCTCAAACACCTAACCTTATTACCATCCAGAAGGTACAGGAACAGGATTCACAGGAATACCAACTAGTCCATTTCCAGGTCAAAAATGGTATATAGCTGTTATTGAAATACATTGTCACTGTTTTATCATCCATGGAATAAAATCTTCAAACACCCTTGTCTGACACCATTCTGGTAGCTTCATCACACAGACTGATATATTTAGAACCTTGGCAGAGTGATGAGCAAATTCATCCTCAAAACTTCACAAATAGTTCCCAAAAACTTCCCCTATATCAAAAATAGGGTTTGATAATTCAAGAACAATTGTCCCATACACATTTGCTTACATTATGAATCTATTATAGTCCAAAGAATTGCAAGTGCAGGTGTCCTGGAAGCAGGAAAAATATTTCCTTTGGAGAAATGGTAGGGTGAGAGAAACAGAATCTATGTGAACTCTTTCCCTGAGTTAACTTACTCCAGCTGCTATTTTAGAGAGAGAATCTAGAAACAGTGGTGGAGCAGAAAAAAAGCACGTGAGTATTAGATTTGGCAATGCCACAATGAAGTGACAACAGTTGAAGGAGAAAAGCAAACATGTCAAAGGGAGAAAAATCCATGGGAAGTTTAGTTGAAAGTGGAACAACAAGCAGAAACACAAGGGTCCTCTATTTAGAAGTAAAATTAAAATGTTTGTCTGCTGCCTGACAGTTACCTTAAATAATGATCATCTGAAAGTAGTTAAAAGAAAATGTATCTATTTCATAAGGTGGATGTCAGTGGGATTACTAGATTCTGGACTTCAGAGGGAAAAACCATGTGAGGTGTGATCACACTTCATGGTGACAGGAAAATGCTGGGAAAACATCAAACTTAAACATCACTAATAAATTGAACATTTCTCAATTAAAAGTACAAACAGCATTGTGAGCTTAATGATTTTAAATAGGTACTATGAACATTGAAGTGAGTAATAGATGTTTTGAACATTTAGGTCATGGAATACTACTTCCACAAAAAGTTCAGAAGTACAAATTACAATCCTTACAATGTTGGCTACTTGAAAAATTACAACTGTTAATAGTTGAGGTCAGTAATTCAGCCTTTTAAAACTTCACTATTACAAATTATCTGTAGCTTGTTACAATACATTTTAGTGTTCCCTGTATCTGACCATCTGTAGATTTTGCCTTCTGCAATGAAAATAAAACTTTGTTTCATAAAATAAATATTTTATTAATACTAACTGTTTTCTTTCTGGAACATTTTCTTTCCCCAAAGAAAAATGATTAAAACCTTAATACAAAAACAAAAAAGTTGTTAAAGGTATTTTAAAGTTGTTGAAATAACACCAAGAGACCAGTATTCCATCACCAAATCACCCTTTATGTTCCGTGCAAAGTCCTTGATACTGATCCAGCTCCTTCAGAGCCAGCTCTCAGAGTGAACAGGATGGCTGACTCTCTTATTTTGATCTGTCAGCCAGGGCTTCCTGATTGGACCAGATTTACAGGCCCAAACAGGAAACTCTTATTCAATGGGGGCCACCTCTGGTTGACCTCATTGCAATCATGATATCCCTCCCCCTGAATCCTAGGACATAGGCCAGTTCTTTTTCTTGTAGCTCCTCCTGGGGCATTTTGGCACCAGATCAGGTTCTTCCGACTCTGCCTTGGACACAGGCAGTATGTACCATTCAGTAGCTCACCTCTTGCATCTGGAATGTCTCACAAGAAATTGACTCTCTCCTTCAAGTGGTTAACCTGATGTGGAGGTGCCGGAGTTGGACTGGGTTGGACAAGGCTAAAAATCACACGACATCTGATGAAGGAGCAATACTCTGAAAGTTTGTGTTTTCAAATAAACCTGTTGGACTAGAACCTGGTGCTCTGTGATTTTTGATAAAGTGGTAAAAGCATCGAGGTAGTGACATTCATTGGGTCCATCTCAGATTTCAGAAGTCTCTTTGACACTCGATGGAAAGCAAGAACTCATGGTTTCTGGCAGCCTTTCCAGCTGTTCTGGGGAGCTGGGCATGTCTACCTCCTGCCCTGTTTGAGAGTTTGCAACTTTCATATCATGCACATTTTTGTTCAGGACTGGCACACCTACCTGAGCTTTTATGTCACTGGACCTGACCTCACATCAACCATGCCTCTTACCCATGTAGGACCATTCCCATGGTTCCTAAACCAAACTTCATCCCCTGGAGCAAACTATCTCCCTCATTAGGGGAGTCTTGTGTCCGGCATTTGCATTTCGGAGGCATTTCTCTCCCCACCTGCTTCCGGGAAGATTAGATTTAACCTAGTGAAGAATCTTCTTCATGTTAGCAATGCTGCTGGAGCTATCCCTGCAGTTGCATGAGGGGTGGTCCTATAAACAAATACGAATCAGGACAGTTTGGTTTCAAGTGAACCTGAAGGCTGTTTCTTTAAATCTGCCTTCAGAGTTTGGACTGCTCTTTCTGCCACACCATTGGATGATGGATGATGGGAGCTGCCCTGATATGGTGAATGCTTTTGGACTTGAGCTCATGTTCGAATCCCTGCTGGTAACCAGTGACCCGTTGTCTGTGATCAACCCTTCTGGGAGGCCATGTATTGTAAAAGATGCATACGGTTTTTCTATCATCATCCTTGTGATTAATGAATGAAAATTATGCACCTTCAACCACTTTGATCGGACGTTCACAATGACTAAGAACAATGAGCCATTAAAAGGACATGCATCGTCCACCTGCACTCGAGTCAAGGGTTTTCCCAGTCATTCCCACGAATGTGGGGGAGCTGCTAGCGGGAACTTTTATCCTTGTTGGCACTCTGGGTACTGCCCCACCAACTATATCTGCATCCAATCATGGCCTCCAGACAATGTCTCACCAATATCTTCATTTGGAAACCACTAAAAGACCTTAGTGGAGTTCAGCCAGTATCTGGTGGTGACCTTTGTTCAGGATAAGCAGTCTTGCTCGCCATAATATTATGCTACCCTCTACTGTAATCTAGTCTCTTTGGGTCCAAAAAGGTTTCAGTTCCAGTTGTAACAGTCCTTTGGTTTTCCCCATCAAAACCAGCTGTTTCAGTTTTGCCAGGATCAAAGTCTGGTATTGTCAGCTGTAACTAGAAGAGTGTCGAGAAAATTTAAAACCATTACAGACTCTTTCAGTACTGGTACCACTGATGGTGTACCTGCCAGCGGGAGGTGACTCAATGCATCTGGATTTGCTACTTGGCTTAGGAGTTACAACTTGTAATTATCGCACTGTGTTAGAGTCCAGAATTCAGCCTGAAGCAAGGGGTGGCACTGCCTTGTCCTTTTTAAATCAACAGTAGGGGATTGTGGTCCCTTTTTATTACAAATTTGCATTCATAAAAGGTGTTCATAGAAAATCCTTACTCCAAATATGACTGACAAACTTTTTTTCTCTATTTAGACATATTTAGCTCTGTGTTAGGCAAAGTCCTGGATGTATACACTATTAGACATTCCTCTCCATTGGGTCATCTATGACCCAATACTACCTTGATGCCATATAGAAAGGCATTGCATGTCAATACCAGATCTCACTAGGGATCTCACTCATAACGTGCCAACACCTTAGAGGATGATGGCTGCTTCTTCATTCCATTGAAAGTTATGCCTTGGCCATGTGGCCATTTCCAAGTCTGACCCTTTTTTAGGAATTGATGTAAAGGTACCAGGGATGGAGGCTAAGTCATATGTTCACTTTCCATAATAATTCACCAGCCCAAGAAAAGACCTACACTCTGGTACAGATGTAGGAGCCATCTGTAGCCTTCTGTAATTTTTTTTTACCCTGTAGCCTTAAGGAGAATACTTGGAGTGCTGGAACACATTTTTCCCTTTTAACGGGTACATTCACCTGGAAGAAATGTCTAGGGACTGTGTTCAAGCTCTTGAAGTATTCCTGATTGGTTCTTCCTTGTTATTAGCATGTCATCTAGATAAATTACAATCTGGGGTAGACCTTATAAAATGTTTTCCATCATCTGCTGAAGAGATTGCACACGCTGACAATTCCCCAAATGGCAGTATATTGGTACAAACCCTTATGGGGATTAATTGTAGCACACTTCTGGGAATCCTCATCTCGCCGAAATGCAAGTATGCATGGCTCACTTTCAGCTTCATGAATGATAGCGCCCCCCACCAGGTTTATGGAAAAATCCTCTTTGTGATGGACTATGTATTTATCCAGCTGTGAAAAGCAGTGTACCATTTATTTAAAATCCCCACAAAATCGAACCAAACCATTTGACTTCACAAATCAGATTGACTGCTTCTGCCCATTGAGCAAACTGGACTGGTTTGACAACTCCTTCACTTTCCAGTTTTCTGATTTCTGTCTCTGCTCTTGCCCATAAGATACATGGCACTGGACTGGTCTTGCAGAATCATGAAACTGCTTCCTGGTCTACATGCAAGGTAGCCTTGCCTCCTTTAATAGTCCATAGGCCTTCTTGAAAAACTTCTGGATATTTAATTAGGACTTCACTCTGGCAGTAATTTTCTAAATGAATAATGTTGAGCCAATTTAGGTGAATTTTTCTTAGCCAGTTTCGCCCCATCAATCTTGGGTCTGAGCTTTTTACTACAATCTGTGGTAACTGAACCAGCTGCTTCTCATAAGAGACCAGAACTGAAGTTGCACTGTTAATCTGTAAAGGTTTCCTAGTATGGGGTTTCAGGCTAGCAGAGGTCTTGTGCAAACTTAAGGGCTGGAGTCAGGAGTAAATTTTGCAAGACTGGTTGTGCGCTCATTGAAATAGTTGCACTGGTATCGACCTCCATTAGAACTGGGTGACCAATTGACCAGATGCTTATTGTGACTGGTTATGATGTGGATGTTGCGAAGTAATTTAACTGTTCAAAATCAGTTATAGGTGGATTTTCCAGGTTGTGCACTCACCTGCATACCAGCCTTTGAGTTCTCTTGCTTAAATTAGGTCCTGTCGGATCCTTTTGTGCCTTGAATCCACATACCCGCAGCAACTACAATGGTTTTGTCCACCTAGATTCTGATGACATTTTTTCACTGTTTTGCCAAAGCTTAGCTTTGTTTTGGGGCTATGCTGTGGGCTGACTTAGAGTCCCTCTGTTCAGGATATATTGTGAGTATAGCTATGCAACTGCCTTCACTCAAGTGGTGTTCCCCATGCTCATTGGGACTGGAAAGGGTGCCCACTTCCATCGGAATACCCTGCAACTCATATGGCCCATTTGCTGCATTTTCAAATGATAAAAGCAGTTGAAGTCCAGATGGCTTTAGCGGTTTGGCATTTTTGCATAGTAACGTCATTAATCTTAGCATGAAGGTTTAAACCAAAGTCTCATACCTCTGCCAGTCATTTTAACCTAATCAAAAAATCCTGATATGGATTCCCCTTGTTCTTGAATTGGGGAGTAAAAATTATAGCATCTCAGAATTAGGGGAGGCTTGGGACCATAATATCTTAACTAAATCCGTTAACTCTTGAAAGGTTTTAATATCTGTTGTTTCAGGGAAAGTTAGGTTTTTAATAACTGAATACCTGAGGGTCCGCAAGCTGTTAGGAAAAATACTCATTGCTTTTCATCTGCCCCAATGTCATTTGAACAGAAAAAAGAATGCATTTTGTCCACATATGGACCCAGCTTTAGATGGTAGGATCAAATAGGTCAAGCTTCCCAAATAACACATGACGCCAGAAATGCTGACCCCAACTCAAAGACGATTATTGTAAGCAAATTTCTTCAGGAGGGTGCTTTTCTCTTGTCACCAGTGAAATAACTCCACAGAGGTCAATATCCTGTCACTAAGTCACCCTTCATTGCACATGGAAAGTCCTTGACACTGATCCAGATTCTTCAGAGACAGCTCTCAGGATGAACAGACTCTCTGATACACCTGTTTGTATCTGTCAGCCAGGGCTACCTGATTGGACCAGATTAACACCCTGAGTCAGGAAATTCATATTCTATGATGTCCACCTGGCTGACCTTGTTACAATCACTACAGATATGTGGTATAAGTTATTAGTTTGTAATATAATTGGCTGGACACAAGTGTGTCATGAGCTTTTTGAAGAGAACACTTTTGCTAAGCCGAGGACATTGGTTACAGCAGGAAAATGATTGCATTTGTCAAGAATACAAGCTGCCAGCTAGAGATGAGTCTACAAAACTTTCACAAAGAGGACATTCGACCCAGTTTGTGGGTGCAACAAAGCTACTGAATTTTGAACTAACAGTAAAAGAGGAATCTTACAGGGACAACAGCTCTTTCTTTGAAAGTTCTGACATCAAAGTTGAGACTTCAAATCTAATTCTAAGACTTATCACTGCAAGCTGAGTGCTTAAAGCAAGAACTCTGAATCAACTCTATCTTCTCAAAGATGACAAGAGCAATCAATCAGCTATGGCAATTCCAGTAAGAACTCCTGGGACCAGCAGCTCCAGTCATAAGTGATACTTCATCTGAAGACCAATATAAGTACCAACAGTATCTGTAAAGAATTATTTTTCTGTCTTTGCAGAGATAGTGTTTTCTTTGTTGCATCCTTCAGGAATTGTATTGTAGATTGGTTATTGGCTTGATGGATAGTTGCATAGACCTGAATATTTCAAACTCTTTCTTTGGGAAATATTTGAAACAAAGCTATTTATTTGGTAACTTGAGGAACCTGGCTGGTTCATTTCTTCTGCAAAGTTATACACAGTAAAGTTCTTATCTAATTAGCAAAATCACTTCCTTTTGGAAGACAAATTCTTGTCCTTAGTAGCTTGGGAGTGAAGTGAAGACAGGAGTCCATCTACCCCTCCTGACTTCATGCTAATACTGGAAAAAGTCTCAACAGGTTAGACAGCATTGCCTAGCGAGAAAAGCAGAGTGAACATTTTGGGTCTGTGACTTTTCATCACAACCAGGAAAAGTTAGGGATATCACAGTCTTGAGATAGGGGTGGGTGAAACAACACAAAAGGAAGATTGCTGATATGGTAGAAGTTAAAACTAAATTTTGTAAGGAAAGTTGGTCTTCCAGAGCCAATTATTATGGAGATAAGGCTGTCACTGCAAACAAAATGGAACAGCACACCTGCACTAGGTATATTTTTGCTCTCTGTATCTTTGCACCATTACCTTTCCATTTCTCCAAAAAGAAATTTTGAAAAATAGACTTCAGTTGTCCCTGCAGCATTTTTGCAATTGAGCATGATGACCTATGACAAATATTTCCTTTCCAGCCTACCCACAAATAATCCAACAATCAAACATTTCTGAAATTCTTACGTCAGTACACAATGGAATGTTAAACTATATATATTCATCCTGAAAATGATGTATTTCTGAGAGCCCTGTCATGACGTGACCACATCACATAATATAGAAGTTAGTGAAAGTGAAGAAATTCCCAAAAATGAGAAAAGTAACATGCGATAAAACTGAGAAAGGTGTTTATTTTCTAAAAAAAGTTATTGGAGGGAAATGAGTGACCCCCTGGAGTGATTTAAGGTGAAGATTCTAAGAAGTACCTCCTTAAAAGCAAGTAATTATGGACAATGAATTCTGGTCTTGCCAACAACATCAACAGCCCATGAATGAATTGATTTTTTAAAAAGTATCCATGATTTAAACATTGTTGAGGGATTGCACATTACAGGTCTTCCCTATTTCAGCAAACTAATATGACTTCAAACTTAATAAAATGAATTCAGAAACTCAAGGATCTGTTCCTTCAAGTATAATGTTAGGTCATTACATTTCAAGGATAAAATTCTAACAGAGCTCATCTCTACATTCCTGGCTTTCTCAAACTCGGCTCGTGACCTCATTTCGAACACATTTTCTTAAACACTAGCTCGTGTGCCACAAATCCAAGCAGCCAGAGACCAATTAATTACACCATTTATGTAACTCATTAATTAGCATTTTAGTGCCAATTAGTAAAGAGCTACTAAATTTATAGGTTTCAATCTTAACACTTCTTAGCATTGGCTGGTAAAATGAAGAAAATGAAAGTCAAAACATACAAATAAAATAAAATTTTAAAACGTTTTATCTTACTAAGGTATAAATGAATTTTGAGAGCTAAATCCATCTGGGTGGCAAAGAGTCACCAGTTCAATTTCGATTTTATACAATAGTTGTTCAACTTGAGTGCAAAAGATAAAGAATCAGCCTGTGAAAAACTGATTGCTGAATCATTGTTACCTGTTTTGTATTACTTGGCAAGACAAACTAACAACACACCTTATCAGAATCATCCCTACTTTGATTTGTCTATGTTATCTTCCAAGATTCTGCAAATCCACTGATCACGCACTTCTAAAACCAAAATACCTGCAGTTATTGATTGTTTTACCTGACTATCCACATTTCAATGTTATAATGCAGGAAATGTACCAGCCAATTTATGCTTCACAAACTCTCAGACAGCAATGTGGCAACAGCTATGTTAACTGAGTTCAGTAATAAATATCACTAAGACCCCAAGGATGACCTCTCTACTCTTCCTCTCCACCTGAACAAACATTCTGGGGCTACAGTTTGATGTCTCTTCTCAAAGACAGTATTTCTAACAGTGCAATGCATCTTCAGTACCTCAGCAGCTACTTTCCTCAAAGGGCACCATTGATGAGTATGTCCAACACTGGATCAGTTGCAGCAACTCAAAATTCTATACACAATAACAGCAATAACTATAAAACTCCATACACGTCAAAAAAGAATGTCACCTTCACATTCTGTACTGCACTGAGACAGGAATATGTATTACCAACACACAGTGGCACTGGAGAAATTCCACCAATGTTTCTAAAAATGTTCTCCAAATTCAATGGGAGAGCTGAATAAATGCTACTGTGCTTAACATCAACTTCAAGCAAGACTCCTAAAAAAACCCACTACAATGGACTGGTTCTTCTTTGAATGGACAGAAATCATCTCCCTCATCAGATCCTGCTTTCTCAACTATTACAACATGGAAACAGCAAGCCCAAATGCATCAGCCTCCTTATCCCGGGATTTGCAACATAGTAAAATAAGAACACTCAAAGGCACCCCAAACCACTGTATTATTCCTAACCAAGAATAACAGACATCAGAACGCCAAGTTCAGAACTTAGACAGAAATTAACAATTTGTTATTAATAGTTAACAACGATAAACAATAAGTCAACCTACTTAAATGCAAGCTCATTTTTCTTTAAATAGAACTCCCACTATCACACAATAGATACAATTAAGGGAAAAATGGAAAGAAATCAATTTACGATGGTTACAAGCCTTCAGAGGTTTTTTTAAATGGAGTTATTCACAGGTGAGCAGACTTAGGCCCTGCTTGAATTCCAAAGTCACCAATTCATGCAAACAGTTCCAGTCATCTTCCAGGATTATTCACCAAATGCTTCTTTTCTTATCAGAACAATCAACAAGTCAACAACTGCAGCAAAATCAAAGAGAGAGAGAGAGAGAGAGCAATACTCAAAAGCACCACTCATAAGTTTTTTTTTCAAAATCACACTTAGCGATGCTGATTCACTTTTTTGCCTTTCTTCTACCAACATTACCTGTGATTGCCTGGTGAGCACTAACCTGCTCTTTTTTGAACAATTCAACAACCAACCAGTTGCCAGTCCTGACCCTTCCTGAGCTAAAACATTTGTAGTGTTCTTCAGGCATTAATTAACTTATAATTATCTCTTCAGGCCAATTCCCACAAACAAAAGCCAGTTTATTTGCTCTCTCTTCCTTTCCAAAACAGGCTGCTGTGCAAAGTCCAAAGTTTGGTTCCCAACTTCAGCTTATAGTTCCAAATAAAAAATGAGAAATATTTATAATGAAGGTACTTATGTGACACAGCCAACGTTGTCTATCTTGTATGTTGCAAGCAAGGATGCCCTGAGGTATGGTACATTGGGGAAACCGAGCAAAGGCTATGACAATGTTATGCAGTGCCCATTCATCCAATCAATAGACAGGAGTGTTCCCTCCCAGTTGGGGAACACTTCAGTGGTCCAGGACATTCGACCTCGAACCTTCGGGTGGCCATCCTCCAAGGCGGACTTCGGGACAGGCAGCAGTGAAAAGTGGCCAAGCAGAGGCTGATAGCTAAGTTTGAGAGGGTTAATGTCATATTACAGGTGAGCACCATTACACCAGATGCACGCACACACGCATACGCACAGGCACTCCTATACACACACATACATATGGACACACATATACACAGGCACACACAGACACTCTCACACACCCTTACAGACACACACCCTCCCACAGGCATCCTCTCAGAGACTTAGACCACTCTACACTCATGCACACATATATATACTCTCTCACAGACACTCACAACCCTCCACCCCAGACATGAACACACACTCCCACACTCACACATGCACCCCCTCACAGACTTTAGACACTCTACACTCATTACACACACTCACAACCCCCAAACCTGACAGACAGACAGACACACAGACAGACACAAAGAC
Organism: Chiloscyllium punctatum; assembly: GCF_047496795.1. NCBI lineage: Eukaryota > Metazoa > Chordata > Chondrichthyes > Orectolobiformes > Hemiscylliidae > Chiloscyllium > Chiloscyllium punctatum. The sequence continues at coordinate 44,732,880 of NC_092753.1, read as the reverse complement.
CCACATGCACATATATATTTTGCAGGTGAATTTGTACTTACAGAGTTACATTGTACTTTGCTCAAAAACTGCATGGATTCACGTAAAGCTCTGAGCTCAGAAACTGCATGAATTCATGTGAAACTCTGTTATCTCACTTTTTAGATTAGAATCAATTTAAACATCATGGCACAGACACAGGACATAGGGGGCTAACACCTTCAATATATTGTCTAGCGAACATCAATTGTTACAGCTAACCTGAGAATGCAACCTTTAAAAATGGTTTTGTGATTTACACATGAAAGAAGTGAAACTATCATGGTATTCGAACAGATGAAAGACTCAACAGACAATCAAGGTAATTTTCAATGGATAATTTCAGTTACATCACACTAAATTTTTGCTATAAATTCTGTGCCTTACAATTGTGGCCTCCACAACCACCTGAGGAAGGAACGGCGCTCCAAAAGCTAATGTGCTTCCAATTAAACCTGTGTTGTTTAATTTTTATCTTTGTACACCCCAGTCCAACACCAGCATCTCCAAATCATACAAATGATAAGAATTTGTCTTTCAAACCACATCATGCAAGAGTTCAAAACACCCCAATGATGAAGCACAGCAGCAACAAAGAATGCAAGAGAAGTAATTCTGCACTCTGGATCCAACTATTCCAAAATCATACCATCATAACTTACAAATTACAGGGCTGTGAGGACAACACACTATGAACCAGAATGTTTGCAGAATTTCAAAGGACTTCGAAAGTGATTAGAGTACAATCTGCTGAGTGTTAATTGAGTAATGTAAACAACATTTTGTCGTTCATTCTATGCATTGACTCAATGATATTATGTCAATTCATATCACAGAATGGTATTAGCCAGTAATAAATCTTTGCAAAACACACTAGTGCAGCTTAGGATAGCTGTCAAAGTGGCTTGAGCAACTCGTATTCTGCATATATGAGCCAATAAAAGATATTTTTACAGTGATATGGTACAGGTACATTAGTGTCCTTGAGATGGAAGTGTCAGTTGTCCGGAGTCTGCAAACAACAGTAACTAAAAACTGCATAAAACATGCTAAAAATGACTATATACTAACCTTAGTGCAAATCTTCATTTGACATATCAGAAATATAAATTTCCAAATAACAAAATCACATCAAAACCTGTTACTGCTTTTATTACACTGAAATTATTTAAAACAAATTATCCAAATGAGTTGGCAAATTATCACAAATTGAAACCATTGCTTTTGGTTTCATGTGTAAAGGAAAACATCAAAAGGCAGCTTATGCCTTTGACAGCAATAGGTACTCTACATTTGTGCTGCTTTGAAGTGAAGCATCAAAGTTAAGAAATGATTTTCATGAAGAAAGAAAATGCCTGCAGAGTATCCATATCAGTTTGCTGATTATTGACTTTGCATTTCCTTAAGCAATGAGCACTAAGCAATATTCTTGAAGTAAATACTCCTGGAGTACAGTAATTATTGTAAAGGTTTCAATTAATCACGTCGTGTTGTGCTGAACTCTGCGTAGCAACCACTGGAGGTTTCTGCTTGAATACAAAACTTTGCATACAATTAGAATACCTTCAACTTTTGTGATTGTATTAGGAATAATGGAGTTTGACTTCCAGTGTGTTATCCCAGTAAAGAATAACACTGAGGTGAGCGACCTCCATCAACCACTATATCTTCCTCTGTGTTCAAACCAGCATAGAGTTTTCCTAGGTTCCCAATGACTTTGTATTTTTGCAAGACCTCCTTGACACCACACTGTCAAATGTGGTCTTGATGTAACAGTGGTCAACTTCGCCTCGCCTCTGGAATTCAACTGTTTTGTCCTAGTTTGGACCAAGGTTGAAATGAGGTCAGAAGCCAAGTGTAACCCTGTTGGAACCCAAACTGAACATCATGAACAGGTTATTTTTAAGCAAGTATTGACTGATAGCCCTGTTGAATATGGAATACACCTGCAATCTCTTTATTGATGAGAAAGAGTAGAGAGATGGATTGGTAACTGGATGGATGGGATTTGTCTTATTTTCTATCTATTGGATATACCTGGCCATTATTTCACATTGTTGGGTAGATACCAGTGTTGCAGCTTGGTGAAGGCAAGTTCTGGAGCACATGTTTTCAGGCTATTACCAGATTGTTTTTCAGACCCATTGATTTTGCAGTGTACAGTGTTTCCAGCTCTTTCTTGATATCAAATAGCATGAATCAAATCAAACTGACATCTGTGGTGCTATGGACTTCTGGAAAACAGCAAGATGGAAAAGCCACTTATTACATCTGGCTGATAATTGTTGCAAATGTTTCAGGCACATTTTTCATAGTGATGTTCTGGGCTGGCCAATCATTGAGTATGGCAATATTTGGAGAGTTTCCTCTTTCATTGAGTTATTTAATTGTCAATCACCATTAATGATTCAATATGGCAAAACTGCAGGGCTTACATCAGATATTTTAGTTGTGGAATCACTTAGCTTTGTCCATCAGTTGCTTGTTGTCCTTTCAGATGTGATTTCATCTTGTTTAGCAGTTTTTGTTTAAAATTAACCTACTTTTCTAATAAATGGCTCAGGGATGTTATAACACACTTGTGAGCAGGTGAGACTTGATCCAGGCCTCCTGGTCCAGGGGTAGGGACCCTACCACTGCACCGCAAGAGTACCACTACCTGTCTGACAGTTTCATCATGTTGTTATATTGCTTTCAGGTGTGCCTGATGCTACTCCTGGCATACCCTCTTTCTTTCTCTCCAGGGTTGATCCCTTTGTTTGATAAAATCATTAATTCAGATGACATCAGGTTATAGTCCAACAGGTTTATTTGAAACCGGAAGCTTTCGGAGTCCCCCTCTCCTTCCTCAGGCAGCTGGTGAGAAAGAGTACTTCAGACACAGAATTTGTAGTATAAGATCAAAGAGTCACACAATGTATGCGAATTTACATATGTTATATGATCCTTTGGAATTAAGAATCCACTGATGACCATGAATCCATTGTCAATTGTCGAAAAAAACCCAGCTGGTTCACTAATGTCCTTCTGTGACTTCAGACTCAATGTGATTGACTCTGAGCTGCCTAGCCAGTGATGCCGTCATCCTGTAAATGAATAAAGATATTTTAAAAATGTGCTTCATGGATGCCCAGTTTTGAGTTGTTAGATCTGACCAAAGTGTATCCCATTGACATGTGATAATACCACATAACATAATGGAAGAGATTCTCAGTGTGAAGATGGGACAGCTTTACAAAAACTGTGTGATGGTCACTTATCAATGCTGTCATGGACAGATGCATCTATGATATGAAGATTGGTGAGGACAAAGGTCAAGTATTTATTTCCCATGTGCTGAATCCTTAACCACGTACTACAGACCTAGTCTAACAGCTTTTTCAGACTTGACCAATTATGTTACTAGTAACTGCTAAACCATTCTTTGAAAAGAAATAAAAGCAAGCCAATTGAGGAATTCAGAATTTGTTTGAGAAAAAGATTAAGAGAGATCATCTTTGTGGAAAGGTTGTTTGTTCACATGATTCGGAAAGGCTGTTTCTTCGATTGCCTCTTCGATGAAGTGTCTTAGTTAGAGATGAGGAGAGTACAGTGATTATTGTCTACGTGGAGTGACTATGGATGTTTTTCACAGTTGATGTTATCCTCGCTGTTAATCAAGCAATTGAGGAGAGGAAAAGAATATTTCTGACTGAAGCTTGTCAATAAAGGTATGAAACACTGAAGAACTTGCTTGATTCTCTTAAACCAAAATGTATACTGCTGACAGATTGTTCACATCTCAGCATCACAATGGCCCAAAGCCATTGAAGATTGCAAAAGAAAAAGATCAGTTTGGAATAAGGGATCAATTACTCAGTGAGGATAATTTCAATAGGATGTTATTACACCCTGTGTTCTATCTATCTGTACTTTAATAAACATTTAGCAGGAACTACCAACCAAATACATTCATTGCAGTATTCCAACAACAACTACTGAACACAAATTATCCAGACATCTGTTCATTTGTTATTTGTGGGACCTTTCTGTGTGCAAATTAGCTGCCATATTTGCTGAAATTACAGTGGCTGTATTTGAAAATAAACAATGTCGTAAAGTGCTTTGGGATGCCCTGAGGATGTGATAATAAATCACTCCATAAACACCAGTTCCCTCATTAACATCCAGTGAAGTGAAGTCGAGAATGTTCAACCAGCTCCTGACAGCAGGAGATTTGGAAATTAAACACAGCAGTAAACTTGTTGGAGCCCTATTCAGTAATACTTGCATTTCCAGATTTATAGAACAATGTGTTTTTTTCTAAATTAAGTATTTGCACTTAAAAGTAGTCAGTGTGAACTTCAAAGAAAGAAGGCAGTTAATTTACAAACCAAGTAAGAATAAAATCTCAATTGTTTTGAGTCGTTCCAATTTCCTTTGTATTTATGATTTTTAAAAACAAACAAATCAAAAGACCAATGACCCATCAGATTGTATTAAATACGCAGAGTCAATATGAGCTTTTAAACTGGTTGCTATTCAGCCTTTTAAAATTCCCATAGAGATTTTAGGCAAGTGATTAGAGTGTGGTTGATCAGCTATTTGAAAGCCAGGACAAGATGTCTCCAAAGAAGGCCATGCTTCTGGGCAGCCCTGTCCCAACAACATTGACAGTGACTCAATTTACTGATTGTAGATGCCGCCCATCTACATCAACGGAGTGGAGGTTGAGAGAATTGAGAGCATCAAGTTCCTCAGAATGTCGATAACTGACAACCTATCCTGGACCTCCAGCATTGATGCAACATTCAAGAAGGCACAACAATGTCTCTTCCTCCTCAGTTGCAACTTTGCAATGTCCAGAAGGACCCTCACTAACTTTTACAGATGCACCATAGAAAGGATTCCATCTGGGTGCATCAAGGCCTGGTACGGCAACTTCTCTGACCAGGTCTGAGAAACTGCAGAAGGTTATGAGCACAGCCCAGACCATTGTAGTAGCCAACCTTCCATCCGCAGACCCCATTTATGTATCACGTTGCCGCAGAAAGGCTGTCATCATCAAAGATGCTTCTCACCAAGGGAATGTTCTCCTATAACCTTTTCCATTAGGCAGAAGATACAGAAACTTGAATACAAGTCCCAATAGGTTCAAGAACAGCTTCTTCTCTGCCATAATTAGACTGATGAATGAACTCTAACCTCAAATAATGTTGATCTTGCTAATGTGGATCTTGTTATGTGCACTTGTTGTGCAATGTAACCTGTATGTCTCATTCTGTCTTAAGTACAGTTCCTGTATGTCCTTGTTTGCTATGGTCTGCCCGTACTGCTCGCAAGACAAAGCTTTTCACTGTGCTTAGACATATGTGACTACAATAAATCAAACCAAATCAAACGTTCTACAGTATATCCCTCTGCAATGAGTTCAGCTCCTTTGTTTAATTGACACTAACTCAGGAAATGAGGTAATTTCCTGTAGTGGAAAAGGTGCATATCTTGCTGTTGTTGCATGTGCGACTTGCTGCCATAGTGTGGCATACTCATTTGTCTTGTGCCATCCTCACATATTCATTGCAGCTTATCTGCAATCATTTTGTCGTCCAGCATCCAACTAAATTAGCTCAATCCTTCTTTCTACTGTCCTACACTTTGCCTTCTGAAAGAGATTGTTGGAGGGTTTCACTTCTGATCAAATGGCTAAAAAACACTGACTTTTTTCAGGATATCAATTTTAAAATGTTATTTTTGCTCTTGAAATTTCAAGAATGTCTTCAATTGTTTTGTGGTCTGTATATGGATTTTGTCACGTATGCTTTAGCAACCACATTTCAGCTACCTATATTCTCTTCCACAGATTTCTCCTTATGATGCAGATTTCTAAGGCATCCAGCAGTATAGAATGTAGCAGCTTCTGATTTTTCCCTGTTGTTGGCTTGAGTTTTCTTGTTATTAACGTATCCTTTAACTTCACAAAATTATTTCTGGCTATGGCTGTCCTTTTTCTAACTTCTGCATCACATCTACCACCTTCTGCTATCATTTCTTCTGAATAGACTATGTTTTGAGAAAAAAAAACTTATTTTGGTGTGACACTGCTCACTTCAACCTTTATGAGATTTTCTTCATGAAGTCCCTCTGCCTACCATTGTTTTCATCCCTTAATGTTTATACTCCATCCATATGCTAAATCTGATCTACAATATTTTGGAGACCTGCTGATTCTGTCATGTTGTGTTACAACTATACCACAGTTTGATATGTTCTTGCCTCCTATTTCTTTTACCCTGGAAAAAAAATAACAATTATAAGCCTGCGATGTACATACAGATTTTGGCAATAGTACAAAGCATTATGATAGCCCTCTCTTAACTTGAAACATATTGGACTGTCCTCTTTTTGCCTTATGCTTGTTTCTGTTCACAAAATAGAGTAAAAATGAAAAATTCATTCGGAGCCAAATATCGCAATTCTGCAAGTGTCACACATCGTACTTTTGATGATAAATACAAGCAAATGTTTTCTCACAGTCTATACAACGCAGGAAATGGTTCTTAATTTTAGATATACATTGAAAATTAGTCTTGGGTTAAATATTCCTATTCTTGCTCTTACTCCAGATTTAAATCAAGACTGCAATTTACCAATCCTTTTTTAAACATGTTAGGATTTCTTTCCAATAATGATTTCAAAATCACTTTGATGAGATAACTCATTTCGCTTATAATTCTAAAATAATTACACTCGGCTGCTTTAGCTTTCTTGGCTATCATAATGAATAATGAATGCCGAAGTCAATTGAAATTTATACTTTGGTACACAGATGATCACAAATTACAGTCATTGCTTCTAATTCCAGTTTGTATAACGGCTTCTAAATATCCTGTTGTTACTTAGTCTGGTTTTCTCAGGCACTCATAAATTTCAAACTATTATTTAACTATGTTGACATAATCAACAACATAACTTTGACTGATGACACAAGTAGCTGGTTGTGCACACCACCAGTCATACCCCAGATCTCAGCTTGGCAGTCACACAAAACAAAATTAGGAAGCAATCAGCTTTTCCAGGTGTAGTAAGGGAAATATCATGACTTTTTAATGTTCATAAGTCTGGGAATAGTAGAAGAGGCAGAAGATCACATTAAGTAATTCAGGCTGGAGCTCAGAAGATGGAAACCAGCAAAATGTGTGATAATACCTTCATCAGACATTTCATCCAAAGTCTATCCATAAGTTTGCTGAGGACACCACTATAATAGGCCAGATAGCAAACAATGAATAGACAGAATGCAGGAAAGATATAGAGTGCTTGGTGGAGTGGTGTAAAGATAACAATCTCTCCCACAATGTCAGCAAAATTAAAGAGCTAACCATCGACTTCAGGATGCAAAAAGGATGGCCCTGACCTACATCAATGGAGCTGAGGTGGAGATGGTCACGAGCATCAAGTTCCTTGGCATGATGATCACCAACAATTTGTTCTTGACTACCCACATTGATGCAATGGTCAAGAAGGAACAGCAATGCTGATGGTTCCTCAGGAGTCTAAGGAAATTCGGCACATCCATAAGGACTCTCAGCAACTTTTATAAGTGCATCATAGAAAGCATTCCATTTGGACGCTTCTCTGCTTGGTACAGCAAATGCTCTGCCCAGGTCCGTAAGAAGCTACAGAGAGGTGTGAACACAGCCCAGTCCACCAATCTTCCATCCATTTATTCCATCTATGCTTCTCGATGCTGTGGAAAGTCAGCAAACATCATGAAACACCTCTCCCACCCCAGTTAAATCTCTCCTCCAACCTCATACATCTGGCAGAAGATACAGAAGCTTAAACACATGTAACAACAGGTTCAGGAACAGTTTCTTCCCCATTGTTGTTATACTTCTGCATGGACCCGTCAAATTTCAAATCTAATGTCTACTTTGCTTTTTGTGCAACTTTATATTTCTCATGCTGTTCAATCACTATACGATCGCTGTATGGTATGATCGGCATGCCCTGCACTCAAACCAAAACTATTCACTGTACCTCGGTACATAGGACAATAATAAATCAAATCAAATCAAAATACCTAAGGCCACAATCATAATTCTTTTCTAAGCAAAGTAGCTGGTCACCTGGGAAGAGCCAGACAGTCATGCATCACAGGTCCAAAGTAGGTAATGGAAAACCAGAGACAAAAAACTCTGCAACTGATATTGTTGTAAACTGTTTTGTTGTAAATTGTGACAGCGAAGGAGGAGAAGCCCTTTCCCAAAGAATCAGCAGAGGCATTTATCATTGCATAAAACAGATATCACATAAAAGGTTTAACTTAGATAAGCTCTAAAACTCAGGATCCAGCTCCAAGCAGGAGCTGATCAGTATGGTTAAGGAATGCCCAGTGTAATTGCATGTAGTTGTACCAGAACGTTTCAATTACAGTAATATATACTTAATTCTTAAGTTGAGCCTAACGTCTCACAAAATAAAATCTTTGCTGGAACCTAAATCTAACTAGATAGCAAGTAATATGCAATAAATCTTAAATGTTTATCAAGATTGAACCGATCTTCTGTTGAAGACTTTGTATGAACAAACTTCCTCATTTGTTGTCAGTCATTTAAATTGATAAGAAGATTTAATGACAGTAAATCTACCTAAGCCACCCCAGCCGGTTTAGTCATACCATGTCAAAGTGTGACACCATTGAGGATTTTGACCTTTCTAATAGATAAAGACTGAATTTCACAACAATCTTGAGACTGTTATACTAGAATGTAAGTGTTACATTCGAAGTGATAGTTCCTCAGAAGAACAGCATAACATTCAAGGATTCTATATCAGAGGGGAAAGCTTGATAACTGCATATGAATAAAGGGGCAGACACAGCCTTGCCTTACTTGCAGAAGTAAATATTTAGAATTTGAACAGATGGAAAAGAAACATGATCTTTACTTCTCTGGATGTGAGAAATATGGAAATAGAGTAGGAAGTCTAATAAGCATAAGATACAAGAGACCAGTTCAAGGTTATTGATCAATCTCATAGGTTCACAGAAACTGAAAGCAGGATTGGGTTATTTAGCCCTTTGAGCCTGTTCCACTAATCACTATGATTATGTTTGATTCTTTACTCCTACTTTCTCTTGAGCCCCTTGATGCCTTTAAAACTTGAAAAATTATTTCTTTCTTGAATATATTCAGTAGCTGAGCCACCATGGCCTTCTGTAATGCTGAATTTGACAGGTTCACTACCCTTTGAGTGATAAAATATTTTCTCATTTCACTCCAAAATCATCCAGCCTGTTACCCAGAGACTGTGTCCTCTCGTTTTAGATTCCCCAACCAGGGGAAAATATCCTCCTTGCATCTAGTCTATCGAGCCATGTTAAAATTTATGTTTCCATCAGAGCCCCTCTCATTCTTCTAAACTCTAGTGAATAGAGATCCAGTTGAACCAATCTTTCCTCATAAAACAGTCCTTACAACGTGGTATCCGATTAGATCCCCTACAGTGTGGAAACTAGTCCAACTAGTCCACACTGACCCTCCGAAGAGTAACCTACCCCAGACCCATTCCCCTATATTTACCCCTGTCTAATGCACCTAATTGCCATACTGGCAATTTAGCATGGCCAATTCACCTAACCTGCACATCTTTGGACTGTGGAAGGAAACTGGAAGAAACCCACGCAGACACAGGGAGAATGTGCAAACTCCACACAGACAGTTGCCCTAGGCGGGAATCAAACCTGGGTCCCTGGTGCTGTGAAGCAGCAGTGCTAACCACTGAGCCCTGCTTCCCCTAGACAATCTTGGTTATGGGAAAAAGGCAGGAGAATGAAGTTAATAAATCAAAGGTGGAGCACACATGATGAGCTGAAAAGCTTAATTCTGCTCCTTTAACTTATAGTGTTATGGTTACACCCTCAGGTAGGGAGACCAAAACTGCATGCCATGCTCCAGGTCTGACCTGGAGCCATGTATGTACACGGAGATATCCCTAGTTTTGAACTCATTCTCTTGAAGGTAGGTATACTGTTTACCTTCCTAATTGTTTGCTGCACCTGCAAGTCTATGTTTATTTACAAGGACACATAGATCCTTTAATGTACCGATACCTCCCAACAAAACATCACTCAAATAGATTTCCGTTTTCTGGTCTTTTTTTTTTACAGCAAAGGATGTATTTAGCCCTTTGAGCCTGTCCACTAATCATTATGATTATGTTTGATTCTTTACTCCTACTTTCTCTTGAGCCCCTTGATGGCTTTAAAACTTGAAAAATTATCTCGTTCTTGAATATATTCAGTAGCTTAGCCACCATGGCCTTCTGTAATGCTTCATATTTAGCCATGGTGTACTGCATGATTTTAATTTGTACTCATTCAAATTGTCTGAACCATCTTGTAGCCTTCTTGCATCCTCCAAATACCCCACAATTCTGCCCAGATTTGTGTCATCAGCAAACTTGCTCATCTAGGTTAATTATATATCCTGAATAGCTGCAGGCCAAGCTCAGATCTTTACATTACCTTCCAGTCACTGCCTGCCATTCAGGAAAAAGACGTATTTATTCCCATTCTCTGTTCCCAGTCTGTCAATTAACCCTTAACCCATGCCATTATATTACTCCTTATTCCACATGCTTTGACTTTGTCATTAATCTCTTCAGGAACCTTGTCAAAAGCCTTCCGAAAATGCAAATGCATTATATTCACTGGCTCTCATTTATCTAATCTACTAGTTACATTCTTAAATAATCTTAATTTTTCGTAAGACCATATTGACTTTGTCCAATCTCATTAATGCGATCACATCTTTTATAATACGACTCTTGGATTTTCCCCACTGCTAATATTAGGCTAACTGGTCTATAATACTCTACATTTTTTTCTCTGCCTTTTTATATCGGGAGAAATGATTTGCAACTCTCCAATCTGAAGGAACAGCTCTCGAGTCCATAGAAGTTTGTATGAATGACCACTAATGTATCCAATATTTCCAGGCCACATCTCTTAGTATTCTGGGATATAGATTATCAGGCTCTAGTAACCTGTCAGCATTCAACGCCATCAAGTTCCCCAGCACAGTTTTCTGATACTAATTCCTTCAATTCCATTCTCTAACTATACACTCGGTTCCCTAATACTTCGAGGAGGTCATTTTTGTCCTCTTGTGTGAAGGCAGAATCAAAGTATGTGTTCACTACTTCTGTCACATCTTTGTTCACCATTTGGAGTTCCCTGGCTTCGAATCAGAAGGAACCAACAGTGTCAGACTGAATGATAATGATTAAGATTGAAGGAAAGCCTTTTGATTTGATTGCCATGTAAGTGTATGCTGCAGATACTTACCAGGAAAAGTATTTTATGGTGACACCCTTAAGTATGGCGATGTTGTGAAATCAAAGACTTGGAATTATAGTGAGTGCTAAAAGTCTCGTTCAGAACTTGCTATCGAACAAAATGTGTGGTCATATAGCCAGTAGAGGTATGGAAAGAGAGAGGCAGGTTTCATGTGCAAGCTGATTCAAAGTATTTGGATAAGGAATAATGATCAAATATTGCGGGATTTTAGAGGCACAAGATAGAAGGCATAACTACAACTGGAGATGCCTCGGCTCTGAGTGCTTTGATAGTAATGAGGCCGGATAACAAGGGAAGGCATTAAAGGCTGATGATGTGGTCAAATGTGTCAAAGGCTGTTAAAATTGAGAAGGATGTGTCAGTCATGAAGTAAGCCATTTTATGGTTTTGTTTAGGGCCATCTTAGTATTGTAGGAGGAATAAATATTGTGATGAAGATGTAGGTATACCTTTGAGAGAGTTAAAAGCATAATTATTGAATCCAGAGGAGAAAGTGAGGACTGCAGATGCTGGCGATCAGAGCTGAAAATGTGTTGCTGGAAAAGCGCAGCAGGTCAGCCAGCATCTAAAGAACAGGAGAATCGACGTTTAGGGCATAAGCCCTTCTTCAGGAAGAAGGGCTTATGCCCGAAACGTCGATTCTCCTGTTCTTTGGATGCTGCCTGACCTGCTGCCCTTTTACTGAATCCAGAACCAAGTATACTCAAAACTGGTAACAATGTAACACTGGGTCAAACCACTCGATTAGTTCATTGCTTGGAGACAAAAACAAATCAATAGACAGTCATCATCGGAGTGAAAGGGGACTCTGATCTTTTTGAATACAAAAGTGAAAATGGGCAGCAGGGATGAAGAGTTTGAAAAGACAGTTGGTAAATGACATTCCTTTGCTGTCTAGGATGATTCTAGAGTAATGATTATCAGAACAAAAAGAGGCCTAATGGAGCATGATTTGGTTAATTAAGATTCTGACATGGATGAATAAACCATTTGTGTGCCAGATAAGCTCAATTTTACATCCTTGAGGGACCAAAGATTGCAGTCATAGTGAGGAAATAACTAATGTGAGAGACATGCTTTTACTGGACATAAGTGCATTAGAGTTGAAAGACAGAAACCAATCAGGCAAAGAGGGGATACCAGGTAACCTTGGCCGAGAAAGAATCTCTTTGGATTATCCTTAGCCTATCAGTACATAAGAGCAAAAGAGCAATTAGAGAGAGAGAGTCCAGTCCCTTAAAGATCAACGAGATCATCTTGATGTTGAACTTGAGGAGATGCGAGAGATGAACAGTGAAGGTTATTCAATTGGGTCAATGGGCTGAGGAGTGAGAGATGGAGTTTAATTTGGATAAATGTGAGGTGTTACATGTTGGTAAAACAAACAAGGGTAGGACTTGTACAATTAATGGTAGGTAGCTGGGCAGTGTTGTAGAACAGTCAGACTTGGGGGTTCATGTATAGAATCTGTGTCACAGGTAGACAGGGTGGTTAAGAACGCTTGCCTTCATTGCTCACATCTTTGAGTATTGGAGTTGGAATGACTTGTTGAGATTGTACAGGATGTTGGTGAGACCCCTTCTAGAGTACTGTGTGCAGTTCTGTTATAGGAAAGATACTAAATTGGAAATGGTTCAGAAAAGATTTCCCAGAATGATGCCAGGTCTGGAGATTTTGAGTTATAAAAATAGGCTGGGACTTTTTCACTGGAGCGTAGGAGTTGAGGGTGGCCTTATAGAAATTTATAAAATTATAAGAGGCATAGATAAGGTGAATAGAAAAAAATACTTTTTCCCTAAGGTAAAGGAGTTCAGACCAGCTGGCATTTTATTTTTACATGAGAGGAGAAAGATTTAAATAAGGCATCAGGGGCAGACTTTTTACACAGAGTGGTTAGAATGAACTGCCAGAGGAAGTGGTGGATGCAGGCACAGTTACAATGTTTAATAGAGAATTGGGAAAAGTATATGAATCGGAAAGGTTTCCTGGGATAAGGGCGAAATGCAGACAAGTGGGAATATGGTCAGCATGAGCTAGACGGACCAAAGGGTCTGTTTCCATGATGTGTGACCCTATTACTCTAGAAGTGATTGTATAGATGAGTAAATGGGAGGTCCAAAACTAGTTAGCAGGGAATTTGAAAGTTCAAATGAAAAGATTTACAAGGATGTTGCCAGGATTGGAGGGTTTGAGCTACAGGGGGAGGCTGTATAAGCTGGTGCTATTTTTCCTGGATCATCAGAATTTGAGGTATGACTCATAGAGGTTTACAAAATCATGAGGAACATGAAGACGGTGAATAGCCAAAGTTTTTACCCAAGGTGGGTGAGTCCAAAACTACAGGGCATAGATTAAGGTGAATGGTGAAAGACTTAAAAAGGACATAAAGGGCAACTTTTTCCACACAGAGGGTCATACATATATGGAATGAGTTGCCTGAGGAAGTGGTGAAGACTGGTACAATTACAACATTAAAAGGCACCAAGATGAATATATAAATAGGCAAGGTTTAGAGGGATATGGGCCAAATGTGAGCAAATGGCACGAGATTAATTTGGGATATCTGGTTGGCATGGATGAGTTTGACTGGAGGGTCTATTTCCATGTTGTATATCTTTATGACTCTGTGACTCTATAAATGATTTGGTAACTGTGGGTGACTTAAATGCTAAAATTCATGAAGAACCATCAGGAATTTATGTTGGTTAATATTGCCTCAAAAAAGAAATCAAAGAGGAGACTGAGTGATACAATTTTGTCATGAATATAGTGTCGTAGCAGCAAACATCTTCTTTAGGCAAACAAAAATAGACATGATGATGAAATAACATTCAAGAAACATCATAAAGAACATTCATATTCTTGCATGGGTATAAAATTCAGATCTTCACCTCCCTTCCGAAAAAAGTATGTTGAGACTAAAACCACTAAAAGAAGAAAAAAAAGCTGACCATTTAGTTTATGCCATTTTGAAGAATGAAAACAGAGGCATTCACACTTAGAGAAATTTTCTTTTTAATTTCGAATATCCGAAGATTGAGGAATCAGGAAAAGAATTTTAAAATGGAAAAAAAGAGTATATACCATGCTGTGAGAAAATGTTAGCAAAATGAGGAAAATAAACAATTAGACAAGAACAGGATAACAGATGACATAGTAACAATGATGATAGAAAGGATAAGGAAAAGCAACAAACCTCAGTAGGAGGAAAGTGAAAATAAAATAATGCATATAGTTAGGCTAAAAATAAACAGTATAATGCAATGGGAGATAAAGGATTGGAGCTGAAAAGAAATCATGAAATGAGAGTTATGCATCAGAATGTGAAATGTTTTGACAGAAAGGATATTAACACATAGTGAATGCATAAAAATAAAACTGTGTTTGAAAGAAATAAATAACAATATATTGGGTAGATGTATGAGCAAGTGGACTGCAGTGATTCAACGAGGAAGCTCACTACCGTACCTTCAAAGGGCAATTAGGTATGGGCAATAAATGCTGACCTCGGCAGTGAAGCACATAGTGGGTGTACATTGGATTTGTTATCATTCATTCATGTGGATGAGGGCATCACTGGCTCGACCAGCATTTATTTCCCACCCCTAATTGTCGACAGGGCAGTTAAGAGTCAATCACATTTCGTGGGACTGGAGTCAAATATGGGCCAGACCAGTTGAGGATGGCAATTTTCTTGCCTAAAGGCTATTAATGAACAAGATTTTTTTTCCCTGACAATTGATTAATGGTTGTCATTAGACTCTGAGTTCCTTTTTTTAAATTGAATTCAAAATTCCACCCACTGCTGTAGCAGGATTCGAATCCAGGTCTCCAAGACATTACCTGGGTCTCTGGATTTACAGTCCACTGATAATACCACCACACTGTGATCTGCCCTTCCTAAAAAGCATTAACATAATGCACTGAAACATTGTTACACAATATGAGGGCAAAGAGGTGTGGATAAAAGGTTACAGATTTGGAATAGTAACCTGGTTTTCCTTCTCTGCAAACGTTGCTTGACCTTCTGAGAATTTTGAGCAGTTTCTGCTTTTATTTCAGATTTACAGCATCTGTAGAATCTTCTTTTCAGGACAGAAACTCATGAGACTGGATAATAGAAGGCAAGGATTTGAGGTTGAGGTGGAAGACCACCAAGTGAATGTTACACAAGGTTTTAAAAGTAGCAAATTTCCATATTCAATCCCTTATTTTTTTTTCAACTGTGGGACTTAGAATTTAGGCCCAGTTCAAAATGTCAGGTGCACACATACACCTTTGAAGAAATGTCTTGCTTCTAGAATATCATTTTAATAATTAAAAATGTTAAACATTTTACACTTACAAATTTTACTTTGAAATTTCCAGACATTAGAAAGCTATAGGCATTAGAAGCAACTGTTCGTAAATTGTTTTCACCAATGTCAATGTTAGGATTAAGTGCACAATAAGCTGTTGACTAGAGAAAAATACTCCCAGGCTACCAGTGTTACTGCCAGGTGATCCATATCATAGAGTGGATTCAGCCCACTAAAGTAAATCATTGATATGTGAGTTCAGATAGTAGCCTGGTTCTTAACACTGATCTAGACAACTGAGATTTTGCACTGATGTTGATGTGCAATTCTGCATTGATGGAGGCATATTTTATGAACCAGCAATGCATCACAATGTAAACCAGCTACTGGTGTTCAATAAAGTTAAAAAAATTGAAAAATGTTTGAGCAGTGTCTCTTAGCTTGTACAATTGAATGGAGCATGCAGAGTTCACACCTTAGTGAATTTATTACATCTTAAAAAATTGAAACCACTTCCTTGTCGTAGAACCCCAATTTGCTGACTAAAAGTGACTTCCTACCTGAAACAGGTTGGTGTTCCAGTCACCCCTCATAAGTTTTTAGCAACGCAAATGGCAATTACCTCATTTATACTACCTAGCAGCAACCTTAACCAGCCGTCTTTTTTTTTAATCCACAAAATGACAAAATATCTACTGTATGTGAAAAAATATATATATACATCGTACATTGAAATGAAGCCTCAAAAAAATCATTGCATCACCATAGGAACAGAAATGATTAACCCGGGATTTGAACAGTAGCTCATACAATTGATTTCAAATTGATCCTTTAATGAAGTGGCAAATTTAGTGCAAGTTTTTGTGTAGCTGCATACAGTTAGCTTTCAAAATTACCAACCAAATCAGATTAATTTATGTTTATCCTGTTATCAAAGTTCTCATAGAAATTTCTACTTTAAACAAGACTAATCCATATCTCATTTGAAAACATAACAGTCATTTCACTTTCATTTCCTGATAATATGTCTTTTCTACTTGATAGCATTTGTTTAAACCAATTGCCTTTTTTGCAGCCACTTCGTCAAATAAAATAAATTTGGCAGTACTCCGCTATACATATGAAGCAAACTCAAACCAAATTTCCACTTTATCTCTTAGCATATGTCTCTCAAATGTTTTAGATTTATGTTGTATAAGTTCTCAGAAAGGTTCTAAATATCCTAGAGTCTGTCCTCAACATAATACATACTGCATAATGACACACTATCACTCTGACAATTTTCACTGGATCACGTGCGCATACTTAATAAGTGATAATTCAATGAAGTTGAGGCCAAACAATTTTATTTGAAGCTCATCTTAATCAAAATGTAAGGCATTAATTGTGCTGTACATTGCAGGAACCTTTGCTTACTTCATTGAATGAGCTAAATTCTGAATGAAATTCTCAGAAAAAAAGGTGCAGCACTCAATGATTGAAAACTGAACAGCTTTCACTGCAGAAAAGATCATTGTTTCATCTTTCGCATTGAATTACAGCTAGTATATTCAATATCTCATTGTTAATCAATAATACATTGACAATTTGTTTTGTAGTAATGAAAATTAACATGGTTCAAATCCATGCTCAAAAAATAAAGAGTGGCAGGCAAATACAAGTATCCCCAAATCACTTCAAGCATGGCAGCGACCAATTGAACAAATGTCACCACATATGTGAGCAGGATGGAATTTGTCTGCAACTGTTCCTCCTCCAGAGATCCTGTCTCTCCCATATAGGGTGATGCAGTTCATTCAAGGACAGGCTCCCCTTCTCCCACTCTTGCTCACCCTCCACGGACAGAACCTGTATTTGGAGGACGAGCAAATGCAGTAGAGAGTGAAACTGGAAGAGTTGGAGGAGTTATTCTGGCCAGTCCTGGAGCTATATACAGCAAAGCCTCAGGAGGATGGAATAGTGGCTATTTAATGAGTTAGGTACCCTTTGAGACTAAATTGAAATGTCTGGTGGGCAGAGGGATGTAGGAGCAGGGCCCAAGTATGGAGCGTAACTGGGGAAGAGAGCCTGAACTAAACTGAATTTTTGATTGTTCTTAAAAGATTTGTAAGGCTTTTCTTTAAAAAGCACGTTGGCCATAATCTTTAATAATAATCCATATTAAAAAAAAACAGGCTTTCTATGCCTCTTTGACTTATAAAATGCTGGGCACAAATTTCACATCAGTGAATAATTTAAATACCCCTAAAAACATTTCATAGTACTCAACATTATTGATGACAATTAGTGATTTAACAAAAATATCTATTGAAGTTAAAATACTTAACTACATGTATGTATAAAATTGGTGTTCGGTGTTTGTGTTATCATAGCTAAGAAAGGAGACACTGGAAAACTTCAACAAAAAGGTGTCTTTTTTCATTGTTACTCAAGTTCTACCAAATGATTACAAATAGAAAATGTTGATCAATACTGCTTTGCTAAAATACAAATATATTTCTAATGTTCTAGATTTGTTTTTCTTTTCTCTCTGTGGTTGTGGGCTAGTCAACTGGGTTGGTTAGAAATTCTCGACTAAATTAATAAGTCATATTCAATATAATAATGTGGAGGTTTGCAACACCCGAACAAGTGCAATGGAGAGAAAAATAGAAGAATAGGATAGAAATCTTACATGAGGCCAGTCGTGAGCACATGTTGTCATTGGGCTTCTACTGAATAGCGCTTGATAGCTATTCCTAGTCATGGAAATAGAAAAATCCAGAAGGGAAAATTAAGCTTCAGAAATAGTCCAAATGAAGACAATGGCAAAAGATGGAAACTAGAAGCAGTTCTCCTTAATGAGGCAAATATTTTTAGACATGTAAAGAACATTGACATTGACATGCATGCACATTTGTAAAAATAGGTCATTTATCAATCCACTCAGTTCCTTTCAGTTCTTATGCTGCTTTTTAGACTTTGTGAATAGATTTTCTTCTGCATTGTATAAGGAATTTTTTTAAAAGTTCCACTCAAACTAATAAAATGCTAGCTTTCTTGGACTGTATTTGCAGAATTAATTTGAGTTTTAATGTATAAGGCATGAACGAAACCATACACTTCAAACATAAATAACCATAAATTGTTTAGAATATGTCTTCAAAAAGAGACCAGAATTTCATACATGCGTACTTAAATTTGTCGCGTTTAGTTTGTATTTTGGAGCCTTTTTCTCAATGTGTTTGCTTCAAATTGCAAACTCCACTGCAACTTTTGGAGAGATGGGTTTGTCTCATTCCTTCTCCTTTAAAACTTTGACAGTATTCTCCTCAGCATCACCTTCACCCCACCAGCTTTTGGATTCAATTAATCAGTCTCCAGTATTTCTGCAGCAAAAATAGAAATTGCTGAAGAATGTCAGCAGGTCTGGCATCATCTAAGGAGAGAAAGCAGAGTCAGTATTTCAGCTCCTGTGAGCTGTCTTCAGATTACATTTGTCACTTCCAGCATGATGCCACTTAACACATCTTCTCCTCCCCTTACAGGACAGTAGAAGAGCTATTCCCTTCATAATATCCTGGTATACTTCTTGAGTTACCTACAACATGTTGTCCATTATACCTTTCCATGACAGCACAGGAGATGCATTACCTGCCCCTCTTACCTCTTTCCTTTTCACCATTCAAGGGCCCAATTGTATCCTTTCAGGTGCAACAGCAATTTACATGTAATTCTTTTATTTTAGTGTACTGTATTTACTGCTTATGACACAATCTCTGCTATTTTGGCGAGACCACATGCAGACTAGATAACTGCACTACAGACTACTTTACTTCAGTCCGAAAGCATGACCTTGAGTTTCTAGTTTCCTGTCATTATAACTCACCACCTTTCTCCCCTTTCTTTCCTTTACCTTTTCATATATTCCAATGAAATTGAACAGGAGCTCAAAAATAGCACATCTTTCAACCAGATACTATTTGGCCTTCTCAACTCCATAGTAAATTCAAAACTTCTATCATCATTCTGTTTTGTTTCTCCTTACATATTCCAGGGGTTTGGATTGGGAGCAAAATGTTAGGTGTGTCGGTGAGAGTTTTTTGAAACAGAACGTGGATAGTCCAACAAAGGAAGTGGCTATACTGGGCCTGGTATTGGGAAATGAGCTTGGCCAAGTGAGCAAATTTTCAGTGGGGGTGCATTGTGGGAACACTGACCATAATTCCCGAAGTTTTCAAATAGTTATGGTTAAGAACAAGAGGAGGTGATGGTATTAAATTGGGGGAAGGCCAACTATGAGCGAATTAAACTAGGATTGGAAGTGGATAAATCCACATTTGACAGGTCGGACTCTTTTGAAGACCAGTTGATTAAAATGCAGGACAGGCACGTTCTTGTGAAAATGAAGGACAGGAATGGGAGGATTCAGAACCATGGATGACAGGGGAAATTATCAAAAAAGTCAAAAAAGAAGAAAGCATACCTAAGGTCAAGGCAACTAAAAACAAAGTCCTTGAAGAATAAAGAGAAAGTAGGAAGCAATTCAAACAGGGAGATAGGAGGCTATCAAATGTCCTTGGCCTACAGGAGTCATGAGAATCCAAAGGCATTTTATACATATGATAGGAGAAATAGGGTAGCTCAGGAAACAGCAGGCCCAATCAAAGATAAAGGAGGGAAGTTATATGTGGAGCCAGAGGAAATGGGTGAGATCCTTTACATTGGGATTCACCAAAGAGAGGGACACAAGGGATCCTGAGGTTAGGGAGAACATGTGTAAATACTCTTGGGTAGGTCAGGATAATGAAAGAGGAAGTTTTGGGTGTCTTGAAATATATCAAAGTAGATGGGATCTGAGGATATTATGGGAGACAAGGAGTGAAATAGCTGTGGCCTTAACAGATATCTTTGCATCCCCTTTGGCCTCAGGTGAGGTTCCAGAGGACTGGTGAATGGTCAATGCTGTTTCTTTGTTTAAGAAGGAAAACAGAGATAATCTAGGTAATTACGTGCTGGTGAGGTGGGCAGGCTGGTTGGAGAAGATACTGAGAGGCATAGTTTATTCACATTTGGAAGTGAATGGACTTCTTAATGATAGGCAGAGTGGATTTATTCCTCATTCCTGATGAAGGGCTTTTGCCTTAATCATTGACTCTCCTGCTCCTCGGAGGCTGCCTGACCTGCTGTGCTTTTCCAGCACCATACTCTTGACTTTAATCTTCAGCATCTGCAATCCTCACTTTCACCTAGAGTGGATTATGCAGGGAAGGTCATGTCTCACCAACTTGATTGAATTTTTGAGGAGGTGCCAAGATTAAGGGATGGGCAGTGGATGTTATAGCATGGATTTTCGTAAGGCATTTTGATAAGGTACCTCATGGCAAACTGGTACAAAAGGTAGAGTTTCATTGGATCAGAGTGAGCTGGCCAAATGGATGCAAAACTAACTTAATAGCAAGATCCAGAGAAGGGTAGAAGGGTGCTTTTCATAATGGAGATCAGTAACTAGTGGTATTCTGAAGGGATCAATGCTGGAACATTTCACAGATGCTGCCAGACATGATGAGCTTTTCATGCAACTTCTGTTTTTGTTTCTGATTTAAAGCATCCAAGTTCTTTTGTTTTTTATTGGATACTCTCAGACTGTTTTCACTGGAAAAGGAGACACTGAGGGGTGATCTGATAGATGACTACAAAATTATGAAAGGCATAGATAGAGTGGCTAGTCAGAGGCTTTTTCCCAGGGTAGAAAGGTCAACTATAAGAGGGTACAGGTTCAAGATGTGAGGGAGCAGGTTTAGGGAGACGTGTGGGCGTAAGTTTTCACACAGTGGGTGGAGGGTGCCTATAACGCACTGCCATTGGAGATAGTGGAATCAAACATGTTTGCGACTTTTAAGGTTTATCGTGATAAACACTTGACCGGGAGGCGAACAGAGGGATAGAAGCCATATATGGACAGTAAGTAGTAGGTTTAAAAGGAACTAGAATCAGTGCAGGCTTGGTGGGCAGAAGGGCCGGTTCCTATGCTGTTATGTATTATGCTGTATATTGTACTTTTTCTCTCTCTAGATTCTCTGATTTCTTTTGAGCGTCAGGTACTGAGGATCAACATGGAAACCATTATCATTTCATCTGTGCCCTGTACTCCATGACAGACATGTCATTATAATTATTTCACCTGCACAATATCTGCAACATTTTTAACAATTCCAGCTCTGGTCAGAGGTCACAAGTCTGAAAGGTTAACTGTTTTTCTTTAGAATCACTGTACGATCTGTTACATTTCCATAAGTTTGTACTTTTATTTCAAACTTCTGTAATTCATGTTTGTTTTTGAGTTCCAGGGAGACCAACATTCTATATTAAAGATTGAAAGATTACTGTTAACGCTTAAGGTTCACAAAGTGCTGCTTCTCTCACTGCCATTTCAATTGATTTTACCCTTTTTGTAAAGTGTTTGCAGGATTTCTTCTGGCAAGGCAATGTATTTATGTCTGAGCTGGTTTCATTTTTGTTTTAGAGGCCTAATATACTTTAATTTTATACTGCTTTTTGTTTTTAGCTCTTTTCCGAATTTGATCATCTAAAACATTGCTACTTGTTCCTTAATGTGCACCAAATCACATTGACCCATTATCCTGTGTTCATTGAGCCAACATGGGCTTTCCTTTAAGACAATTTTTCAAATCCCTCTGTGATCTTGTTCCTCGTCAACTCTGCCATTCTAGCAAATTCACAGCCCTCTGAGGTATGAGCATTCCCTCTGACTTTGACTTCTTAAACAAATCTGATTTTAACTTGCATCCCTGATGGCTCTGTATTCAATTGCCTTGACTCCAAGTTTTAGAATTCCACCCCTACAGCTCCCTTTAACACTTTACTCTTCTCTACTTCTTTGGACAACTTATCTGTCTGATTAAGTTTTTGTCATCTATCAATACTGTATATCCTTCGATGCTTCTCCATAATATTTGTTTCTCTTTAGTGTGCATGGGCATGATTATTATGAAGATAAACATTGAGATTACAAATTGTATGTTAACATTTTCACATCTTTATTGATTAAATTCTGTTTTTTAATAAAGAAAGCTTTTATTTAAGAAACCTGGTTGGTGGATCTTTTTATTCCAAGTCTAACAAAGACAAAATAGTATAGATAGTAACTTCAGGTACTGTGGAAAACAATTACTTTTTTGTTGTGACTTGTAGAATAGTGGGACTCAAGAAAGACATTGCACTCCTCGTAATTCAGTCATATCATTGTCTACCTCAAGTATGAAAACATGCTTTCCATAATTCTGGAAGGACAGAATACAATGTACACTAACCACATTTAAGAAATTTCAGCAAAATTAAAGTTTGACAGAACATGAATTATACGTCAAATTGGAGAAATCCATTTGATTCAAACACAGAATGCAACTCTTACAACATACTGCAATTTTACTAGAGGTGGAATCCTAGTTAATATTAATTCATTACTTTAAAAAAAAGGCAGGGAATTATATAATGCTTTTCATGATCACAGGATACCTCAAAGCCCTTTATTTAGCAATTTTGAAGTGTAGTCACTGTTGTCAATGCAGCAAACATTAAATTTGGTACCCAGGAAATTCTCACAGCAATTTAAAAATAACCAAATGCTGCATTTTTTATGATGGTTAAGGGATACATATTGGCCAGACATCAGGGATAACTGTTCTTCAAGATAGAACCATGGCATACTTGGAGGACAGACAATGCTTTGATTTAACATGATTTTCTGAAACATGATACCATAGACCATAAGACATAGGAGTGGAAGTAAGGCCATTCGGCCCATCGAGTCCACTCCGCCATTCAATCATGGCTGATGCGCATTTCAGCTCCACTTGCCAGCGTTCTCCCCGTAGCCCTTAATTCCTCTAGACAACAAGAACCTATCAATCTCGGCCTTGAAGACATTTAGCGTCCCGGCTTCCACTGCACTCCGTGTCAATGAATTCCACAGGCCCACCACTCTCTGGCTGAAGAAATGTCTCCGCATTTCCGTTCTGAAATGACCCCCTCTAATTCTAAGGCTGTGTCCACGGGTCCTAGTCTCCTCACCTAACAGAAACAATTTTCTAGCATCCACCTTTTCAAAGCCATGTATTATTTTGTACGTCTCTATTAGATCTCCCCTTAATCTTCTAAACTCCAACGAATACAATCCCAGTATCCTCAGCCATTCCTCATATGCTAGACCTGTCATTCCAGGGATCATCCGTGTGAATCTCCGCTGGACACGTTCCAGTGCCAGTATGTCCTTCCTGAGGTGTGGGGACCAAAACTGGACACAGTACTCCAAATGGGGCCTAACCAGAGCTTTATAAAGTCTTAGTAGTACATCTCTGCTTTTATATTCCAACCCTCTTGAGATAAGAGACAACATTGCATTCGCTTTCTTAATCACAGACTCAACCTGCATGTTTACCTTTAGAGAATCCTCGACTAGCACTCCCAGATCCCTTTGTGCTTTGGCTTTATTAAGTTTCTCACCATTTAGAAAGTAGTCCATGCTTTTATTCTTTTTGCCAAAGTGCAAGACCTCGCACTTGCTCACGTTAAATTCCATCAGCCATTTCCTGGACCACTCTCCCAACCTGTCTAGATCCTTCTGTAGCCTCCCCACTTCCTCAGTACTACCTGCCTGTCCACCTAACTTCGTATCATCGGCAAACTTCGCTAGAATGCCCCCGGTTCCCTCATCCAAATCATTAATATATAATGCGAACAGCTGTGGCCCCAGCACCGAACCCTGCGGGACACCGCTCGTCACCGGCTGCCATTCTGAAAAAGAACATTTTATCCCAACTCTCAGCCTTCTGTTAGATAGCCAATCCTCAATCCATCCCAGCAGCTCACCTCGAACACCATGGGCCCTCACATACAATGAGTACCTCACATTCAGTGGTATGCAATAATGGAACATCATTCTTGATTCATGTTATCAAAATCTAGAATGGAACCTTCATCCATAATGGTCTGATTCAGATGCAATAAACCTCCTGATCCATTGCTGTCTCACACACAGAAATAAAACAGTTAAGCTGTCAAATGACATAATTAAAGTGAATCAAAATTCTATTGGGCGAATCCTGAGTTTTCTTTTGAAAAAATGTAAAAGTTGCATCAACTTTTGTGATGTGATTCCTACCATGAAGCCAGGCAAGTTTTCTCACGCTCTCACTAATCATTAATTGGCACACCAAACCTTATGGCAAATATCATATCTTTCCACTCCATCTTAACATTCATCGTTAGCAGAGCAACTCACCACTCACAGGAGATCTCATAATTGAGTGGTATCCGTGGCTCCAGCATCATATTTAAAAGTTTGCTGAGCACCCAAACCAACACTGTCAATCGGGAACTGCCCCATATGATTCCTGGCATTTGTCTTTGATGTGGCAGACAAGGCAAATCAATGCCCTGATTTGCAGGCCTGGTCTGGGTGTTCCTGCTGGGTGGGGTGAAGTGCTGAATGACTGGTGGCATATTACTCATTTTGACTTTTTCGGCCCTCTAGTGGTGTGTTTTGCTTCTATATTGAGAAAGAAGCAAGTTTTGCAGAAATTGAAAGAAATGATGATTTATTGTCACTTGGGTTTTATAGTGAACAACACATTAAAATACAGTAAAAAGCTTCAACTATTGCTACAATCTGGTACCATTTTGAACAGCTTAAAATATAACTGAAAGAGAGTCCATTTTCATTCCACCATCTCTGCTATGAGTTCTCAGCCCTGGGCAGGCTCACCAACATCTGCACCGCCACCTCCCTGCACCAGACCCACTGATGTCAGAACCACCACTCTTCAGGTACCATCTCTTCATCACTAGGCCCACCTCACTGATGCCATTGCTGGGTCCCGTGCTGGACCTACACTGCCAGTCCCATCCTGCAACCAGGAGCCCCCAGCACTGCTGCCACCGTCACTTCACTGATAATCAGGGGTCCCAAAAGAGAAGCCAGGAGCTGCTGCCACTGCCTCGCCCATAACCAGGAGTCCTCACTCCAGGCCTTCTGCAACCAAGAATGCCTGGCTCCACTGCTGCCACCATCTCAAAAATGCCTGGAGTCCTCACTCCTTGCCTACCACAACCAGAAGTCTCTGACTCTGCCACCAGACTAGGTCGTCGCTGGTTTGCCAAGAGTCCCACTCTGCCACCTTCCTCCGCAATGACACCTTTTCTGCCGTCGCCGAGAGTAAGATGAAGGAAAAGAAAAATAAAGACGGCAAAAAGGGTAATGAAAGAAGGGAGGAAGAAGCTTATCTGAAGTGGATGGACTAAGGAGACCAAACATTGCCTACCTTGCCAGCGCTGCTATCTTGGTGGAGAGAGAGTGGCACAGGTGCTACTTTTGCGTTGGGGGAGGGGGGGGTTCCTGAATACTATTGTAGAATTCAACAAATTGATGTGGACTTTGAAAATCAGGAGTGATGATTTCTTGTCCCAGGGCCATCAGCAGGTAGATGTTGACATTCTGGATCATTAACATTTTGCTATTGGCTTGAAATCTTAACCCAATCCTTCTCTGGTCTCAAATACTGTCTGACAAATTATGCGACACCATTTTGTATTTTTATGTCTCATTGTAAACATGAACTTGCAACTTCAATAATGCAGGAGGCTGGCACAAGTCAGATGCCCATGTCTGTGGATGTGCGATGATTATGGCCAGTGCCCATGGAGTGTGCCCGAGATGTCCAACAGGGACGTCTTTTGGAACAAAAAGTGAGTTGAACCCTGTCTGATTTCCATGTCAGATTTTCCTGGAGGCTGATTTGTATGGGGAGTTTGGTAAGATTATAACCCATGGAAAGTTGGGCTGTTAACAAATCATTTAACAAGCAATAATGAGCATCAATTGGGAACTCATTGTTGCCTAGCAAGAATTTTGCTGCACAGCTTGATAAAAGCATATAAAATATGGTAAGGGGAGGCAGTGTTATTATGGTAATGTCAGAGGTTCTAAATTACTAGCCCACTAAATCCTACATTCTGGTGGTGTGAGTTCAAGCCCCACCAGAGCAGACAGTTCTGTTTTTTAAAAAAAAGACTCATGTGATGTAAAGGTATTGACCCTATTTCTTGGACACAAAGTGCAGATTCAACTCTCATCTGCCCCATGCACATTGCGTAACACAGTGATTAACTGAAAATATCTATAGGATCTCATATTGCAGCCAAGTTACCCAAACTCTGAGCCATAAAATCCATGTTAAGTACCACGTCCAAACTGGTTGATAAAAATGAGTACAAGATGTGTTGAGAACATCTTTATGTCGAGATGGGCCTTGTCAAACTACAAGCCTAATTCTACCACCTATCTCACCATAGCCCACTTCCATCAAACCAGTGGAAAATTCTGCCCCCACTCTTTTACCATGTAACATTCCACAGAAAGTGGTTCTCTTAATAATCTACAAAAATATTCACATGAAATGTCTGAGGACATAGATTAAAATCCCATCAGGGTAGATGATGGAATCCAAATGAAATAAAATCTGGAATTCAAAGTCTAATGATGACCATGCAACCATTAGATTATACTAAAAATCAACCTGGTTCACAAACATACTTTGGGGTGGTGAAACATGCTGTCCATCCTCTTTCTCATATCTGGGTGTGAGTGCCAAAATTGGAAGAGCTGTTCAGCAACAGCTTGTCACAGTAATATTCTCAAAATCACACCTTACAGACAACTTTACCAATAAAACCATCACCATC
The DNA here is from genome assembly GCF_047496795.1 of Chiloscyllium punctatum. Taxonomy (NCBI): domain Eukaryota; kingdom Metazoa; phylum Chordata; class Chondrichthyes; order Orectolobiformes; family Hemiscylliidae; genus Chiloscyllium; species Chiloscyllium punctatum. The sequence continues at coordinate 44,705,481 of NC_092753.1, read as the reverse complement.
CCTGGGTAAATTCTATCTCATTGGCGGGACAAGACCAACATGTGGCAGTACAGTAATATACAGCCAGAAATTAGTTGTCTTGGAAGTCAACATTGGCACCAAGTCTCAAAGCATCAGGCCAAAACATGGATAAGCAAAGTTCCTGCTCATGATCACATACCACACCTAAACCTTGACTGATGAATCAGTACTCCCCATGTTTATCACCATTTCGTGAAAGTATTGATGGTGGCAAGGACACACAATTTATTCTCAGTTGGGTGCTTCAATATTCATCACTTAATGACTGAGCTCATTGATTCCTAAAGGATATAGCTGTTAGACTCAGTCTGTGGCTTGTGATAAGGGAAACAAGGAGGAGAAAACATACTTGACCTCATCCGCAGTAATCGGTCTTCCACAGTTGGAACTGTGCAGGACAATATTCAAAAGAGTGACCATCGCACAACCTTTGTGGTGGAAATATGTTCCTTCTCTGCACTGAGGATATATGTTGCATCATGTTCTGTGGCATTGTCACCATGCTAAATGGGATGGACTTCGAACAGTCTAACAACCCTCAAGGCTGGGCACCAGGAACCATTGCTGGCAGTCAAATTGTACCCCCAACAAAAATTGCAAATTTACACTTGACAATTAACATCAAGCCAGGGGATTAATGCTGGTTCAAAGAAGAGTGAAGTGCATGCCAGGAGCAGAACCAAACATCTGTAAAAGTGAGGTATTAACCTGTGAAGTTACAACACAAGACCACCTGCATGCCAACCATGAAGCAGCAAGTGATAGACAGGACTAAGCAATTACAGAACCAAAAGGTCAGATTTAAACTCTGCAGTCCTACCCATCCAGTTAGCACTGGACAGTTCAACTGCTCAGTGGAGGAGGTGGTTTCAGAAATATTTCCATCCTCAATGATGGAGAAGCCATTTGCAAATCGTCAGATACAGAAATAGTTTATGTCCCAAATGCAGCAAGATCTGGACCATTTCCAAGATTGAGCTCACAAGTAGCAAGTAATATCACATCACACAAATACTGGGCAAAACTATCTTCAGCAAGAGTATTTAATTATTGCCCCTTGACATTCAATAGTGTCACTACTGCCAAATGCCCAAGTGGAGTCGGGGTTGGAGGGGATGCGAGCGAGCGAAAAAGAGAGAGAGAGAGAGAAAAAACAAAGAGGGAGAGAGAAAGAAAGAGAGAGAGAGAGAAAGAAAAAGAAAAAAAGTGAGCGAGAGAGAGAAAGAAAAAGAGAGAGAGAGAGAGAGAAAGAAAGAAAGAGAGAAAGAAAGAAAGAAAGAAAGAAAGAGAGAAAGAGAGAAAGAAAGAAAGAGAGAAAGAGAGAAAGAGAGAAAGAAAGAGAGAAAGAAAGAAAGAGAGAAAGAAAGAAAGAAAGAGAGAAAGAGAGAGAGAAAGAGAGAGAGAAAGAGAGAGAGAAAGAGAGAGAGAAAGAGAGAGAGAAAGAGAGAGAGAAAGAGAGAAAGAAAGAGAGAAAGAAAGAAAGAAAGAGAGAAAGAAAGAGAGAAAGAAAGAAAGAAAGGAGAAACCAATTCTAGGGGTTATCATTGAGCAGAAAATGAAACTACACTGGGCTAACCATATTCTTTGGCTACAAAAGCAGGTTAAAGGCTAACATTCATGCAGTAACTAACTCACCTAGTGACTCACCATAGCCTATCTGCCATTTACAAGCCACAAGACAGGAGTGTGATGGAATACTCCCCTGAATAAGTACAGTAGTAATACACAAGAAGCTTAACATTCATGACAAAGCAGTTCACTTAATTACCATCACGTCCATAAATTTCACTCCCTCCACCAGCGGTGTGTATCATACATTGTAGAAATCCACCAAGGCTCCTCAGACAGTACCTTTCAAAATCATGACCACTCCCATCCAGACAAATAAAGGCAGCAGATACATGGAAACATCACCATTTGCAATTTTCCTCCAATTCCACAATGATATTGTGGGTCTATCTATATGTGATAGGGTGAAGTGATTCAAGAAAGAAGCACATCACCATCTTAAGACTGCATAGGGTGAGGCAATAAATGCTCACCCAGACACTGATGCCCACATCCCATGTAAGAATAAATAAAAGGTTTATTGAAAACGTCCAGTAGTTACCAGACTGTTTTATTCAACCAGTCATCTGGCATTCACAAATTCTCTGCTACATTTGAATCCACACATCAGTCTTATAAGAAATCTTCAGACTTTCTATCGCTTCAACATCAAATACACTTTTGCTTTCAGTGTAAAACTGTACAAGTTCCACACAGTCAGATGCAGTTTGCTGCCCAGTAGAAAATAAAACCTTGTCCCAATTGAGTTCATGACTTAGATATTGGATTAGAATTTCAAACCATGGTTATGGTGAGTGTCATTTTCTTTCAGACAAAAATGACAAGGCAACAAATTGTCAAGGATTGAACGATTTCACAAAATGTGTCAGTATGTAAAACAATTGGGAACATATTCTCAAAAAAGTTTGGAAACCAGCTGCTCACATGACTGGCTTTGTGGATCTGTCAATCTGTGGATAATAAATATGGACTGCAGAGTATAGTGCATGTTTTTTTTTCAAATCCTAAAACTGGTTACACAAAACCTCTCTTCCAAAGTGCTTATTAACCTAATAGTAGGTATTCATCAGTCTGAAAATATACTATGCTTTTAGAAAGCGAAACTCAAGATTTGATGTCAATTAATAACCTTTATTTTGTACTGTGTGATACCCGAACGAAGCACTTTAACATTAATTCTCTACAGTTTAGATCCATGATTTGCAGTCTCTTTTGGTCTGGAAAGAAGATCCAGGGCAAAATTACACTGTCAAAGTAACAGAGCTTGTGTTATTCATGAGATAAAATGTGCAGCAATTTCAGAGAATAGCAAATTCATGGCTAAATGCCAACATCTGAAAGATTCCTGTCTGGCTGTTCTATTTCTACTTTTCAGTTTCCCAAAAAGAGTATCTTGTTTTCTGGCCCACTTTTGAAATACATCAATTGGCACCAAGTCACTGTATTTGACTGGTAGATACAATTTGTTACTGAAGATCAAATTCCATTATCACCAAGCATAATTACCTTTTAAAATGTTACTTATTGTTATTTACTGCTAATCAATTTACTGGCATCATAAAACAGCTAACTGTTGTGCAGTCTTTATAGCTTAGTTGTTGTTTGAGATTTAATCATTTCAAATGCCTTCTTTTTTCACTTGCTCTAATTTACTTTTTAATCAAATCTTTCCTTCCACCTTTTTCTTTCTGTACCTGTCTTGAAACTCTTCCTCAGTTTTATTTCCCAGTCTTTAAAACTTATTTGTTGCCAAAAAAGACTCAGTTGTCTAACTTTTCACTTCAGGATTTTCATTGATTCATAGTGTTATATAAAGAAATGGTTCAGATGATGCAACTACCATTGGGTCGAGAATGAGATATCCAAATGGGTCAGCTCTGGTTGCTGACAAATGAGTTAGGCATAATTAAAACTATGCTGTATCGCTTGCTAACATGCAATGAGTTATACAGTGTAATATCAAACAGGTGCCTCTGAAGACTTTGTAGTGGTTTATCATTTACCATGATAATAATACATGCCAAACAAATTTTTCTACTTTAAAATCAGTCATTTGACAGATTAGATGTTTTATTTCAATTTGATTGGTACACAGGGATCAATATGATACAAAGTAGGAATCAGTTTGATAAATAGAGAACCTTCATTTGCAGGAATAACAATTTTCATGTGACTTACCAATACCATTTTGAGAACTTTTCACAGGTCAATAAAGCCTATTGCATAAAATGTGAGCATACCGCTGCGAATGTCAGGGCCACCACAATGAAAAGAAATAGTTTTTCCAAATACAGGGAGAAAGTGAGGACGGCAGATGCTGGAGATCAGAGTCAAGAGTGTGGTGCTGGTAAAGCACAGCAGATCAGGCAGCATCCAAAGAGGAGGAGAATCGACATTTCGGGCATAGGCCTCATTCCTGATGAGGGGATAATAAAGAACAAAGAAAATTTACAGCCCAGGAACAGGGCCTTCGGCCCTCCAAGCCTGAGCAGATCCAAATGTACTGTCTAAACTTGTCGCCCAATTCCTAAGCATCTGTATCCCTCTACTCCCCACCTACACATGCATTTATCCAGGCACAACTTAAATGAATCTACCGTGCCTGCCTCTACCACCTCTGCTGGCAACGCGTTCCAAACGCCCACCACTCTGTGTGAAGTACTTACCGCATGTATCCCCCTTAAACTTTCCACCTCTCACCTTGAAAGGGTGACCTCTCGTTAATGAATCCTTCACCCTGGGAAAAAGCTTGTCTCTATCCACCCTGTCTATACCCTTCATGATTTTATAAACCTCAATCAGATCCCCCTCAATCTCCTTTTTTTCTAATGCAAATAAACCTAACCTACTCAACCTTTCTTCATAGCTAGCACCTTCCATACCAGGCAACATACTCATAAACCTTCTCTGCACCCTCTCCAAAGCATCCACATCCTTTTGGTAATGTGGCGACCAGAACTGTATACAGTATTCTAAATGTGCCCAAACCAATGTCTTGTACAATGTTAATATGACTTACCAGCTCTTATACTCAATATCCCGTCCAATTAAGGCAAGCATACTATATGCCTTAATGACCACTCTATCCAGCTGTGTAGCAACCTTCAGGGTACAATGGACCTGCACTCCCAGATCTCTCTGCCCATCAACTTTTCCCAAGGCTCTTCCGCTCATTGTATAATTCGCTCTTGAATTAGTCTTGCCTAAATGCATCACCTCACATTTGTCTGGATTGAAATCCATCTGCCACTTTTCCACTCAACTCTCCAGTCTCCAGTGAAGGCCCAGTCTCTGGATTCATTTAAGAAAGAGTTGGATAGAGCTCTCAAGGATTTTGGAATAAGGCAGGAACAGTATACTGATTAAGGATGATCAGCCATGATCATATTGAATGGTGGTGCAGGCTCGAAGGGCAGAATGGCCTACTCCTGCACCTATTGTCTATTTATATCTTCCTGTATTCTCTGACAGTCCCTTATGCTTTCTGCTACTCCACTAATCTTTGTGTCATCTGCAAACTTGTTGATCATACCAACAGTGCCCTCTTCCAGATTATTTATGTATATTACAAACAACAGTGGCCCAACACTGACCCCTGTAGAACACCACTGGTTATCTTTCTCCATTTCAAGAAACTCCCTTCAGCTCCTACTGTCTATCTCCTACTGCTCAACCAGTTCTTTATCCACCTCACTAGAACACCCTGCACACCATATGACTTCACTTTCTCCATTAGTCTACCATGGGGAACCTTATCAAACGCCTTACTAAAGTCCATGTATATGACATCAACAACCCTTCCTTCATCTATCAACTTGGTCACTTCCTCAAAGAACTCTATTAAGTTGGCAAGGCATGATCTCCCCCGCACTAAACCATGTTGCCTATCACTGATAAGCCCATTCTTTTCTAAATATTAATAGATCCTGTCCCTCAGTACCTTCTTCAGCAACTTTCCCACCGACGTCAGGCTCACTGGTCTGTAGTTATCTGGAATATCCCTACTACCCTTATTGTACAGAGGGACAATATGAGGAACCCTCCAGTCCTTCGGCACTTCACCTGTATTTAAGGATGCCACAAAGATATCTGTCAGGGGCCCAGCTATTTCCTCTCTCGCCTCCCTCAGCAACCTGGGATAGATCCCATCTGGTCCTGGGGATTTTTCCACCTTAACCTCTAGCCTACCCAACACATCTTCCCTACTTGTGCCCAAAATGCCACCTTTACAAATACAGGGTAAGTGTAGAATAGGCAGCATCTGGGGATCAGGAGCCCTTCATCAGGAAATGTAAAGTAGCAGGTGAATGGGTTTGGGTGGGTTACTCTTCGGAGGGTTGGTGTGGACTTGTTGGGCCAAATGGCCTGTTTCCACACTGTAGGGATTCTATGAAATTCTGAGAAAAAAAAATGCTATATTCTTTACATGCTAAACATTTTATGAACTTTTATTTTAAAATGCTCCCAATGCTTCAGACATGACCAATTCTTCCAGGCTAGATGACTGGAGTGGAGCAACTGTGTTCCAGCAATTTTCTCATAAACATAAAACCTGCCTGCAAGTCAATGAACACTCTACCATTGAGGGGAGATGGCAAAAAGGAATCTCTTCAGGCTACATGAAGCAAAGCTGTAGACACAGCATCATCAGACCTCCATTGCAGCCTTACAGTCTTCAGCAGTCAGGTACTGCTTTTGCAAAGATTAATTTTATCACAGGTGCAGTGTCAAACCGCCATCAAAAGAGCCACAATTGCACTAACAGCCTATTCAACAAACATGAGTCCAAGAGTGGGAGAAACCAAGAGATTGAACAACCACAAGAAGGTGGCATCAAATGTTTAAGTAGTACTTGCCCAGAATAGTAAAAAGAAACAGGATAACTTAGTTATCTATAACTAAGATGCCATGTCGGAGGAGGCTGAATCTGTCCCCAGAGTTTTGGTTGAGCTTCGAGTCTGCTAAGACTCTCACCCAAGGGAATCTCAAAGCTACTCTCCCAATGGCCTTGAAGTTGACAATGATCTTCAATATTCTCAGCACTTGGTTATTCAAAGGCTATGCAGCCAACTCTGAAATTTCACTATTGGTGGCACACAGTAGTAACTATCAAGTTACACAGGCCCTTTTTGCCAGGCTGTGACAGTTTATCGTTTGAAGCAGACATACTCTAGGCAGAGGGAGACAGGTTCTGCTTAGATAAAAAGAAACAAAGAACTGCAGTTGTTGGAAATCAGAAACAAAATAATAAACTGCTGAAAAAACTCAGGAGGTCAGGCAGCATCTGTGGAGAGAAAGCAGAGTCAATGTTTCAGGCCCAGTGACCTTTCTTCAGAACTGTCTGCCTGAGTTAGCCATTTCTCCAGGGTGCAGAATTTGGTTGACTGCAAGCATGCAGAAAGCAATTAGAGTACCCATGCAGAATATGGAGTGATACATTAAAATGAGAGGGGTATACTCTTTGAACATTGAATTCCTCTTCTCCTGTTTCAGCAGCTGCCATAATTCATGCATCTGAAGAGAATCTGGCATGAAGGGAAATTATTTGGAACATCCCTAAGTGCACCAATGGAGATTTGTGGATAAAGGTATCCACCGAAAAAATATAAACTCTTTCACCCTTCTGGGAACCAGCTAACTCAACCATAGCGAAGGTAAAATGAAAACAAATATGACATAAAGATGCTAACTGAACCAAGCATTAAAAAAGAGCAATAAGGATTACAAGATTCTGCATATGAGTTAGGAATAGGAGGAGGAGTAGGCAATTCAGCCCCTCAAGTCTGCTCCATCATTTGATCTGATCATGGTTGATCTCATTTTGGCCTCAACACCACTTTCCTGCCTGCTCTCCATAACTCGTCAGCCCATTACCATTTGAAAATCTATCTCCTCCTTCAATATACTCGAAGTCCTACCATCCACTGCACTCTGGGATAGTGAATGCCACAGACACTCAATCCTTTGACAGCAGTAATTTCCCATCATCTCTTTTAGCTATGCAATCCTAAAATTATGACCTCTTCTTCTAGAAGGGGAACAGATTAGATGTGACACCAGCATGAATGTTCAAGTAACAGCTATTTTGCCTTCTCTAGTGCCAGGATGAAGGATCTCACAATTGGTACAGTGACATACAACATAGCAAATCAGCAGTGTTGTATTTATATCCAAATGTCACAACCATGAATTTAAAGAATTGATTCAATTCAGAAGAGAATTTCAAAAGAAAATGGAATTTAGCACTTTGGATACATTGTCTTTGTCTTCTTCAAGTGGCAGTGAGCAGCTGAAAATGCATAAAAAGAAAAGTAATTGCATTTGCACCTATGAAAGCAGAACTCCAGAAGAAAACCCTTCACTTTACAATTTAAGACTCGTAACCGTATGGAATAGAAAGAAAGGAAGAACTGGTCATTGTGCTAATTTAGAGTCCTTGTAGAAAGACAATCCATGGGAGCAGGTTGGATCTCCAAAGTTACAAATCCCTATGGGCAAGGAAAAAAATACATTAGGCTAGGATTTCTGGTCAGCATGGATGAGTTAGACCAAAGGTCTGTTTCCATGCTGTACATCTCTATGGCTCCATGAATGACACAGCTGATCAGGCTGGGAAGGACACAGGTGAAAGAAATACCTAACTTGCAAAATCAGTGTCGCTGCCATTTCAAGTGGCTTTCATGAGGCACAATAATATTACACAGAGCAAAGGCTAAAACATTAATTAAAATGATCATAGAGTTAAGGCAAGTAATGAGCAATTTGAAAGATTTTGGAAAAAAGTATAATGGGAAAAGATAGAAAAAGTTGACAATTGTGAAAACATCAGAGCAGTCATAATTTGAACCAGGATTTTAGTGTGAAGATTTTTAAACAAACAACTACAGACAGGCAAACATATTTTGACTAAGAAGCAAGAAGCCTCCATCTTAGCTGCAGCAGGTCAGGTATGTCCAGAAGGTGGGAAAAAACACCATTTCAAATCATTAACAAAGGAAAGGAAACCCCCAAACAGTCCAAAATTAAAATATTGATATCTAGCAAAATTTAAAACATAAAAGGTAAAAGATAACATGATTGCCAGAAAATATAACTAAAAGCTTTATTGGAAGAGTAACATACAGTATTGCTATAACTGAGTTCAAAAGCTTGTATGTAAATTAAATACAATCTCATTGTCTTTATAGATTTTAAAAGCTTGATGAAATATTAAAGCAAGCAGATTATGGACGGTGTTGAGATGCGAGAAGATTACATGTTTTAAAACATAAAATGAAACATAGGAGTAAGCCATTTAGCTCCTCAAGCCTGTTCCACCATTCAAGGAGATCATGGCTGATTTGTGGCTTAACTCGATAGGCCTAACAGTGACCTATATTCCTTATTACCTTTGCTAAATAAAAAAAGATCTGCCTCAGATTTAAAATTAACTTATCTAGCATTCACTACCTTCTTTTGGAGGAGAGTTTCAAACACCTATCATCTGTAGTATGTAGAATTGGTTCCTAACATCTCTCTTGGTTCTAATTGTCAGACTAGGCCCCCTAACTCTGGAAACCCCAACTAATGGGAAAAGCTTGTCTTTATTTATCCTGTCTTTTCCTATTAATATTGGGAAGACTCCTTAACTTGGTAAATTCTAGAGAAAACAGGCTGAATTTGTATAATCCCTCCTCAAACTTTAGCCCATGAATTTCAGGTATCATTCTTGTCAACCTCTGTTGTACTCTCTACAAGGCCAATCTATCTTTCATAAAGTGCCCAGGTCTGTTCATAGTATTACAAGTGGGGTCCAGCCAAGATTTTGCATAAATGCAGCATAATTTGTGCTTCATTGTACTCCAAGTCCTCCACATGCAACAGCTAGTAGTCCATTCATGTTTTTGATTAATTTCTGTAATGTTTATCTAGTTGTTTATCAGTCTTTGAAGTACAACCAACTGCATTGAGATGCTACACTTTCAAATCACATTCAAAGTAATACGGACAAATAACAAGATTGTGAAGAAATAAAAGGAAAATAATATTACCATCAAGATTTAATATCAGAGATGGAGCAAACAGGAAGAGGACGGCACAGTGGCTCAATGGTTAGCACTACTGCCTCACAGCACCAATGGCCCAGGTTCAATTCCAGCCTCAGGTGACCGTCTGTGTGGAGTTTGCACATTCTCCCAATGTCTGCGTGAGTTTCCTCCGTGTGCTCTGGTTCCCTCCCACAGCACCAAAGATGTGGAGGTCAGGTGAATTGGCCATGCTAAATTGCCCGTAGTGCTAGGTGCATTAGTGAGAGGGAAATAGGTCTGGATGGATTACTCTTCGGAGGGTAGGTTGTGGACTGGTTGGGTGGAAGGGCCTGTTTCCACACTGTAGGGAATCTAATCTAAAAAAACTAACCCGTTCAGGATTACACATCACTGCAAAAGCAGATCTAAAGATAAAGAAATGCTTTAAAATTAAGTACTAAACCTCAAGCTAGACCAGTAAATTCATTGTTGTGCTCAAATAACATTATAAATCATCAAAGTACATTTTAAAATGCGCAGAGTTTTAAAGTTCAAACAACTTCAGATCATTACTTTAATCTGAGAACAATAACACTTGAAAAAGCGAGATTTAACAGAGGAACTCAAAATACTGGAAAATTAGTATATAATTTTATTAACAATCTTTACAGAGGCCTGGAAATCGTGACTGTGGAGCTTTGAAATTAAAATGGGCAAGAGATTGAATTGTTGTTAGAATTATTGATGATTCTTTGTCAGATTTATTACAATACAAATAAGGTTTAATTTTGGAAAGAAAACATTACCCACACGGCGCTGAAACTAAACATCTCCTCTCTAAGTGCAACAGTTGGAATCTGTACAATCTTCCTCAGTTATTGATGATCCCCATCCCTGGAACCATTTCTACAATATAGCATATATTGTCATCAGTTTGGATATTTTAAAACAGAGGGGAATGTGTTTTGACTTGAAAAATCAAGTTTTAGTTTTTGCCTCGGGGAAGAACAAGGGGCTGACTCTTCTGGATTTATTAGGCTAGGTCCTAATTGCAAAAAGAGGATTTTTTTAATTTAAAAAGAGGCTTTGTGTTTTCTTGCCCCATTTTACTAAACTTGCCTCATTAATTGCCTATTACACCCAGAGGGCATTTCTTGTATCAAATTTCTGATCCACCTTGCTGTGCGCTATTCTGAGTACATAATCATTTCACGCTCACTGTGCACCCAGACAAACACAGGCACCATCTGCAGTTGTCTTGGACAGTTCTTTATCCTGGACAAACCAGACAGGGGCAAGTCAACTGCCTGTTTTGAGGGCTAAGTCCTGGAAATCCAGCAGGAAAAGGTTATGCACAGAAAGGATTTCTCTTCCCCAGGTCCTTGAGTGTTCATAGAGGCTGGCACATGTTGGTTGCCAATTTCTGTTGGTGTCAAGTATATGCACCTGTGCCCTTGGAGCATACCCTATGCTGCTGGCCCGTTTCCAACGTGTGTGTCATTTGAATCAAGTAGCGAGCTGAATCTGTCAGATGCTTGCTCTAGTCTCCTTGCTGAGTTTTCCCAACAGTGAACTTGTTTCGTGGGTTTGGCGAAATGGGAGGCTAAATATTAATGAGTCAACTTCTTCTGCTAATGAGGGGTTTAACATGCATTAATCCCCATTAACTGGAATCTTGTCATTGCCCAGCCAGAAGCTCAAATGGAGCTTGTGAAAGGTGAAAAACATAAATAATTGTACTGAAATTACTCTTCAGAGGCCGACATCTCAACACCAATCATCTTTTATTCACAAATGCATAGCATCTGACTAGGGCAGGCAGAGTACCCGCATCCATGACATTCATTTTTTTGTGTCGGCCAGATCTCCCTGATGGGACAGCCCAATCAGCGAACTCATATTCTAGGAGATCCAGCTGGCTAACCTTATTACAATCACTACAGGCGCGAGTTGCACTCAACATCAAAATGAGATCACCATAGTGGTCAGCTTACTCATAAATTTCACCAGAGCTTTCACTGATTAAACCTCTGTAAAACTGATTACAGTGACTTCATATAAACTCCCATTCTGCTGGTGCCAGACCACAGAGGTTGCTCGCCCACACAGTACTGCATTTGAGGGGTACAAATTGTACTCACATTAACATTGAGCAAACAAATTACATCATAGCCAGACCATCACATTGGCAAATTTTCATTGAATGAACGAACCATATCAATTGAGAATCGCATTTTTCAATTTGCAATCCAGTAATGTTTGTAAGAGTAGGAAAGTTCTACATTAGTAAAGTAACACAATTATATTTTGAGAAAGTGTAGACAATGTGTCCATTGAACCTGCTATTTTATCTGATTATTAGTGTGATTCAAGAATTAATTACGTTGCTTACTTCACAGTCAACTAAATTAAGCAGAAAATCGATCGCACTCAAGGAGCATTTTAAAGCATAGTAAAAGCCCACAATTATTTAAAATTCAACTTGCTACTCTCTTTCTCGTCATATAATGAATGCTATAAATTAAATCTTCAGAACCTTTTCTCTCCAGGCAATAGAAAGGTCATTCAGCACACTTTTAGTATTATTAAGAGGTCTTTGGAACACTTTGCAAATATCATATAGACTTATCTAAAGATATTTAGACATGACCATCTGCAGAGAAATGGTGTTAAATGAACTCTAATTTTTTGTAATGGCAATGTCCAGTGATCTATTCAAAAAAGGAAAAATAGTACAATGTAAATTAGGTATGTGGAAGACACCAAAGTGGTGCCTGAAATAATGCTCTGAAGTGAATATTTAAAAATAAACATAATGTATAATTATCTTACAAATTCTCATGCTCTACTGGTCCAAAGAAGAAAAAGATTGAGTCACAAAAGATTGTGATCTGTAAGCAACAGAAGTATGCAAAATGCTCGAGAAACTGTAATGAATTTGAAATTAAAAATTGTTCATTTTAAAACCAACCATCTTAAAAAAGTTAAAATCTTGTCTCCACTGTAATTTCTCACATTAAGATAACTGACACTTAATGTTGTGACTTTAATTACTTAACAATGTTTAGAACCTACTTCAAAAAGCTCCTCCTCTTAAAAAGTGCAACAATGGATGGATACATCAACAGGCTGCAATGCTCTAAGAAGCCATTTGCCAAATAAACAAAAACAAGAAAGGCATGAAGTTCCAAGAAGCCTTCGTAAAACTCTATTGTAATTTTAACACCAAATTGTTGGCAGTCCTTTTCAAATCAAATAAATCACAGCTTACACAACTTCTGTCAGGCTTCAACCAATGTTCCAAAATTACTTTACAGATTGGGAGAGCTGCAAACAAAAAATGAACAGGTAACCACCTACTAACTAGTTATCCAATCTGATTCTATTGTTCAGCTATATTTCCATCACAATCAATAATATTCTGACCTTATATTTCAGGAAGTGTCATTATACAGCAAGCAGCAACATAAACTGGTTGCATCCTTTCAATAGTTGCCAGTTCAGTGATGCTAAAAACAAATTTATTTCTGCCAAATAATGTCCAACTATGGATTACTACTTCAATATGCCAGAAATGAATCTGGAAAATGTTTTTGCTGATATCCCTTACAAAATTATCTAGATCACAATTACAGATCATATCATCAGGAGAATCTAGATAAAGATTAAATAACTTAAACCCTCTCTCATTTAAGCATTCTATATTCAAAGAACACAGTTATGAGTGCTTTTTAAACATGTCAGTGGTGGGCACGTTGTTGAAGGGGATTCAGAGGGATAGGATTTACAAGTATTTGGAAAGGCAAGGACTGATTAGGATTAGTCAACATGGCTTTGAGCATGGGATATCGTGTCTCACTAACTTGATTGACTTTTTTGAAGAAGTGGTGAAGAAGATAGATGAAGGCAGAGTGGTAGATAATGTCTCTGTGGACTTCAGTTAGGTGTTTGAAAATGTTCAACCATGGTTGACTGGTTGACAAGGTTAGATCATCTGGAACACAGGGAAGCTACCCTTTTGGATACATAATTGGCTCAAAGATCGGAGACAGAGGCAAATGTAGGAGGATTGCTTTTCAGACTGAAGACCTGTGACCAGCAGTGTGCCCACAAGGCTTTTTGTCATTTATATAAATAATTTTGAAGTGAATATAGAAGGTATGGTTAGTAAGTTTGCAGATGGCACCAAACTTGGTGGTATAGTGGACAGCAAAGAAGGATGCAACAGGACCTTTATTTGATGGGCAAATGGTCCAAGTAGTGGTAGATGGAATTAATTTTAGGTAAGTGTGAGGTTCTGCATCTTGAAGGGGCAAATCTGCACCCTCTTTGTTCAGCAATACTCCCCAAGACCTTAGCATTTCTACATTTAATGCTAAGGTCTTGGGGAGTATTGCTGAACAAAGAGGGTGCAGATTCAAACAGAGTCACAAGTAGACAGGATAGTGAGGAGGCAAGTCAGGCAGCATCCGATGATCAGGAGAATCAATGTTTTGGGCATAAGCCCACAATTCTGGATGAAGGGCTGATGCCCAAAACGTCGATTCTCATGCCTCTCGGACGTTGCCTGACCTGCTGTGCTTTTCCAGCACTACACTCTTGACTCTGATCTCCAGCATCTGCAGTCTTCACTTTCTCCTAGTGAAGAAGGCATTTGGTATGTATGGTTGCTTTTAGTAGTCAGTGCACTGAGTATATAGGAATTGAGAGGTCATGTTGTGGTATAAAGGACATTGGTAGGCCACTTTTGGAATGCAGTCTTCAATTCTGGCCTCCCTGCTGTAGTAAAGATGTTGCAACTTGAAAGGGTTCACAAAAGATTTACAAGGATGTTGCAAGGGTTAGAGGGTTTGAGCTACAGGGAAAGGCTGAATAGTCTAGGACTATTTTCCCTAGTGTGTTGGTGGCTGAGGGGGACCTTGCAGAGGTTTATAAAATCATGAGGGGCATGGATAGGGTGAGAGGCCAAGGTCTTTTTCCCCAGGGTAGGAGACTCCAAAACTAGAGGGTATAGGTTTAAAGTGAGAGGAGAAAGATGTAAAAGGGATCTGAGTAGCAATATTTTCATGCAGAGGGTGGTGCATGTATGAGCTGCCAGACGGAGTGGTGGAGGTTGGTATATTTTAAATATTTAAAAGACAGCTAGATAGTTATATGAATAAGAAGGCTTGAAGGAAATATGGGCCAAATACTGGCAAATGGGACCACATTAATTTAGGATATCTGATCGGTATGGGCGATCTGGACCTAAGGGTCTGTTTCCATGCTGTATATCTCTAGGATTCTAAGATTCTAATTCATAATTGAATATGAATGGATGATAGTATAGTCTCCAGTAGGGTTTGAGTCAACCATAATGCATCTGAGGTAAACATTTTGGGCTGAGACATTGCAGTAATTTAGTGGGCAATGACACACAATCTCTGCTCAATATAATGTCAAAGCTGTTGATATTGAACTGGAAATCATAGCCACAGTATTTTCTCTCCATATACTAAAAAAATGTGAAGTACATAGAATTGTGGACACTCCTAACCCAGGGAGAAGACCTTAGGTATTCAAGATATGGGTTTGTTTTACTCGCAGGCAGAGGTTAGGAAAAAAAAGAGGGCTTTTTTTTGTCAGCGTTGGGTTTCAGTCATCAAAGTGCCTTGATAAACATATGCCATAGGCATTTATAACATTTGGAAGTAAAAGGAGCTACCACGCCATTGGAATCAACAAAAATCTAATTCAAACTTAGACACTTGAACACTGCCGAATTGCCTGATAAAATGGTAGCTTAGGGAAAATTTCAAAACAAATAATGAATAAAGCCACGGTTATTTTGACATTATTACCCAAATAAAGCCACTAAGAGTTGAGCGAGCTGTCAATTTACAGAATGGCAATGGTGTATTGTGAACACATTAGAATTAAAAGGTCAAGAATATAACTGTCTAAGCCTTGCTGTGAGAAGAAATGTGCCATGGATGCACATGGATTTTTTTGGCACTATTCTAGCCAGTGTCGATCCTGAGCACAGGGTCAATGATGGAAAGTTTTATTTGTGAGGCAGTTCACATGCAAACCATATTGGGAAGACTGACTTGTAGACAATTTCTCATCATTTAGTATAATGGATGGCAGATAATCTGATAATTTAGAGACCGGAGAAAAGTCAATGGAGATTGTCGTAAATGACAGCCAGGTCATGCCAGGATAATTGTGGAAACCAGTGTGATTTGTATAAGCAATACAAAGCGTACAAAAATAAAAACTGTGGATGCTGGAAATCAGAAACAAAAACATAAATTGCTGGAAAAACTCAGGTCTGGCAGTATCTGTGGAGAAAAGAAAAGTTTATGCTTTGGATCCAGTGACCTTTCTTCAGAACTCCTTCACAACACAAAGCAGAACATATTAACTAACCTCAGTTTTTTTTTCCCCCTGGTTCCATGCTCATGTTAAATAGAAAGATTTTTAAAAGGGAATTAATGCAATTTGCTTTGCATCTGAATAATATGAACAACATTTGGTGAAACAAAGCAAAGTTTGAAATATTTTGAAAACACAAAACCATTATTAAAAGATGATCTGCTGAAAGCAATGTAATTAATCCAGAAGTCAGAAGCTATTTTCATTTTGAGGCATGCAACTCCTGGATATCTTTCATTTGGGCTAAAAAGCTTGGGTATGATTTTGTTCTTGATATTTAAACCAAAAGCAAGCTTAAGACATAATTAAGATCATGACTGTCATTGTAACATGAAACATATGGCATATGAGCATGAGTAGGTAATTCAGCCCCTTAAGTCTTCTCTGCCATTCAGCTAGATCATGACTGAATTTAAATCTCAACATGCTATTTTCAAGTATTCCCTGTCTCTTTAATATCTAGACATCTTTTGATTTCGATCTAAAACATACTCTATGATGAACATCCACAATCTTTTTACAGAGTCATGCTTTTTTACAGAGCCACAGAATGACAGCACAAATCTGTTGCACATCAGCAGCAACATCATCTCAATTTCAAAGTCAATTGCATTACACTATGCAATTCTATTCAATCCATAATCAATAATGTTCTATGTAAGATAATCTTAGTATCCGGAATACATTAATTCAAAAAACAAAGGCCAAGGGTATTGGAGCCTTAGAGATGGAGGACAACCTCTCATTGGGAAATAAGAGTCCATGTGTGTTTCTCAGTCTTCAATTAATGATTCTGGTTTACATCTTGGAGAATAGATGGTTCACAAGAGATGCTGATCAAAGCAATTGCCAGCTTTGGCCTTTTTAATTAGAAGGAACAGCAAGGGCATGGGGGAAATCTACCCTTAGCAACTTCCCCGTGAACAGGATGGTAAATTTTCATTTGCAGCCAAGTATTCATCTTGTTATGGGAATATTAAATTAACATAAAATTTAGTTCTTATTCTATTCATTCCAATGACTAAAACTGAAAATTTAACAAAGGAACAAAAGGAAAAAAAGATCTGGCTTTACTAATTACACTGACAAGAAATAATGGACCAAACTAACAGGGCAGCTAACTATGCTTTCCATTAAACTTTACTTGAAAATCTAGCTTTTCCAAATTTTTGGTGTGACAAGTTTCTCAAGATTGTAATGCCTCAGTGAGGGAAACCAGGCATCTGGGTTGAAAGGGAAGGGTGGCAATGAACTATCTACTTCCTGAGCCAAATGGATTAAAACATTGTGAAGTTCATAATACAAGGACGGAGAAAGAAGTTAAATTCAACTAAATGAGTTGAGTTAAAAGCTCCATCAGGTACAGACAAACAATAATGGATTGTGAGAAGAGAAGGCAATTTTACAAAATAAATGTTAATCAATGCCTTAAAAACCTTTAAAACAAAAATATTGGAGAAATGAGGCTTCAAGCCTATCTTACTTAATTTTCAGTACCAGAACAATTGACTGACAATAATTAACAATTGTTGTGACAAGTATACTCAGACAAGAAAACCACAATACAACATTGAAACCTGGTTTATTTGGAATATATTGAATAAATGTAGTGAATTTATTCATTCAATGCTTACCATTGGTGAAGCTGACAAAAAGATGATGGGTATTTCTGAGAACCTAACAGAAAAGTAGTGTATCTCAGATAGCAACATTTAGATTTCTGCTTTTAAGATGCAGCTGTTTCTTACCTGAAGCTGCAGTAGTGTTTGGACTTAAATAAATAGCAGTACTGCTAGTCTCACTGTTTTGGCAGCACCTTATAGACCTGCATTATGTTTTATTATTTTGCAATTCTCATATTCTGACACCACTGTGGCTTTAAGAGATTATTTTATCCTTTCTTTCAACAAAAGCTTGAACGAGTGGTGTGAAACAGTCTGTAAGAAAGAGCTTGAGCAGCCTTGTGCTTTAAAAAAGTTGTAACAACAGAAGCAGCCTGAATGTGTGTGGTCAAGCTCCCATGCACAGACCCAAGGTTTTCAGGGATTTTTTAGTTTTTCAGTAGCAGTGATGTTTTTAGTCTTGAAGAAGTGAAAGCTATGTTTTTCTTTTTCTCAGATACAGACAAAAGCTGAGGATTGTCTGTCGGCTCCGGGAATTGTATGCGAGACAATCTGTTTTCTGAATTTGCCTTTTGTCAAGGGTGTGCTTATGAGGTGTTACCATATTGGAATAGTTAATTCATAATATTTCCTGTCCCTATTCATTTTTCCAATAGAGTTAAGTTATTCCAATTCTTTCTTTTGTTGCTTTGAACTATATTGGATGAATAAAATGTGTTTTGCTTTAAATATGACCGTTTGACCAATCGAATTGCATCAGGAATGCAACACATTATATTTAGCTTTAAAATAAGAAAAAAAGTTAGAGTCTAGACTATCTTTTGAATATTTTGAAGGGGGCTTGGTCTGGTCCATAACAATATTTTGGAGCAATATCAGACAATGTAAAGTTTGAGAGAAAAAAATCTTAAATCATTATTTATTAGTAAAACATTAATTCCTTCTTTCTACTTTCTGCCTCCTTTCTCTCATTGTGAATGCCAAGGCATTGCGCCTGAGCTGTCAACTGCCCTAAGGGCCTTTGTCCAAGTGGCATTTTGTGAACGTTGGCAGACTTCATTGTGGAACATGATGTGCTCAAATAGCCAAATTAATCCAACCCTCAAAATGTTCAGACAGCCACCACTTTAGTTATAAAATATTATTCATTTCTAATGCTATTTCACTCAATTTCTGGTGTATACTCTTGCTTTCCCAAGTTTCAACTTCTGTAATATTTTATAATTTTAACTAATCTATTCACCTGTGCAATACTACATATCTATGATTATATATATATCACCCGTATAGCCATATGAAACTCCAGTTATACCATCTTCACATCTGTCACTCATGTATTCTTCCTGTCAAAATTCAACGCTATACAAGTTGTGAGCCATCTTTGCATTCTATTATACATTTAATCCTACTCAACGGATTCGGGATAGTCAGCACGATTTTGTGCATGGGAAATCATGTCTCACAAACTTGATTGAGTTTTTTGAGGATATCACCAAATCGATGGATGTGGGTAGAGTGGTAGATGTCATCTACATAGACTTCAGTAAAGTCTTTGACAAGGTCTGCATGGTAGATTGATGAGTAAAGTAAAAGCACATGGTATTCAGGAAGAGCTTGATAATTTGATACAAAATTGTGTTGATGATCGGAGACACAGGTGGTGGAGGAGGGTCGTTTCTCAGAATGGAGCCCTGTGGCCAGCTGTGTTCTGTCAGGATCAGTGCTGGGTCCACTTTTATACAAATGCTTTGGATGCTAATATGGTTAGCAAGTTTGCTGATACCAAAATGGGTGGCATATTGGTCAATGAACAAGGTTACGTAAGATTACAAAGACTTGGTATTTGTTTGATCAGAAAAGATTTACTAGCATGTGGCCAGGATTGGAGGATTTGAACTACAGAGGGAGGCTGAATAGGCTGGGGCAGTTTTCCCTGGCGTGTCAGAGGCTGAGGAGTAACATTACTGAGGTTTATAAAATCATGAGGAGCATGGATAGGGTAAACAGACAAGGTCTTTTCCCTGGGGTGGGGGTGTTTGGAACACAGGTTTAGGGTGAGAGAGGAAAGATTCAAAACAGATCTATGGGGCAACATTTTTCTCGTAGAGTGTGGTGTGTGTATGCAATGAGTTATCAGAGGAAGAGGTGGAGACTGGTACAATTACAGCATTTAAAAGGCATCTGGATGTGTTATCAATAGAAGGGGTTTAGAGGAATATGGGCCAAGTGCTGACACATAGGACGAGATTACTGGTCAGCATGGACGAATTGGATTGAAGGATCTGTTTCCATGCTGAACTGAATTGAATTGAATTTATTGTCACGTGTACCGAGGCACAGTGAAAAGCTGTGTCTTGCGAATAATACAGGTAGATCACATAGTTAAGTAACATTGATAGCTAATAAAAGGTAAACAGTGGCAAAAATATAAATACAGGTTCAGGTGAATGTTAAGAGCTTGTGAGTCCATTCAGTATTCTAACAACAGTAGGGTAGAAGTGGTTGCAAAACCAGCTGGTGAATGTGTTCAAGCTTCTGTACCTTCTCCCCAATGGTAGAGGTTGTAAAAAAGCATTGCCAGGTTGGGACGGATCTTTAAGCATGCTGGCGACCTTTCCTTGACAGTGGGCCGGGTAGATGGATTCTATGGGTGGGAGATTGGCCTTTGTGATTGTCTGGGCTGAGCTCACCACTCTCTGCAACCATCTCCTATCTCAAATGGTACAGCTGGCATTCTAGGTAGTGATATATCCAGACAGAATGTTCTCGATGGCGCACCTATAAAAGTTGGCAAGGGTATTTGCAGTCATGCCAAATTTCCTCAGCTGCCTGAGGAAGAGGAGACATTGTTGGGTCTTTGCAACCAGTCCGTCCACATGAAGAGTCCAAAAAAGCTTGTTGTGGGTGACTACTCCCAGGAGTTGACACTCTCTACATGTTCCACCTCTATGCTGTTAATATGTGGTGGGGGGGATACATGAGTAACATCGCACCAAAAGTCAATGACGACTTCCTTGGTTTTCTGGCATTGAGAGCTAGGTTGCTCTCAGTGCAACAATTTTCCAGGTCTTCCACCTCCCATGTGTAGTCTGTTTGTCGCCATTAGAGATTTGACTGACTATGGTGGTGTCATCAGTGGACTTGTAAATGGCATTAGGCAACATAGTCAGTCATCGGTATACAGTGAGTACAATAGGGTGCTGATTATGCACCCCTGGGAGGTTCTAGTGTTGAGTGTTAGTGACAATGAAATATTGTCCCCATTCTTTACTGATTGAGGCCTGTGGGTCAGGAAAGTGAGGATCCAGTTGCAGAGTGGGGCTTACTAAGTTTAGATCACTAAGATCACTAAGTTTAGTAATCACTAAACACTGTACATCAGTATGACTCTAAAGTTGGGCCAATGGATTTAGGAGTGGCAGATGGAGTTTAATTTGGATAAATGTGAGGTATTGCATTTAAAACAAACAAGATCAGAACTTGTACAGTTAATAGTAGAACTCCGGTTGGTGTTTTCGAACTGGGAGACCGAGCGGTTCCAATACAATGTTCTTCGAAATTTGTGTCATATGTAGACAGGGTGGATACTTGCCATCATCACTCAGACCATTGAGTATAGGAGCTGGGCATTATATAGAAATTGTACAGGGCATTGGTGAGGCCACTTGGAGTATCATGTACAGTTCTAGTTGCCCTGCTGTTGGAAGAAAGTATTAAATTTGACTGAGTTCAGAAAGAATTTATGAGGATGCTGTGGGACACGAGGGTTTCAGTTATAAGGAGAAGCTGAATAGGCTAGGACTTTTTACCCTGAAGCAGAGGAGTTGGATGGTTGACCATTTAGAGGTTTACAAAATCATGGGGGCATTGATGAACTGAATAGAACAGCAAAGGTCTTTCCCCAAGGGTGGGTGAGTTCAAAACTAGACTGCAAATTTTTAAGGTGAGAGGAGAAAGATTTAAAAGGGATGTGAGAGACAACCTTTTCCACAGAGAGGGTGGTTTGTAGATGGAATGAACCACCAGAGTAAGTGATAGATGCAGGTACAGTTACGACATTTAAAAGACAGGTACATGAATAGGAATGGTAGAGAAGGTTAAGCTCCAAATGAAGGCAAGTTGGATTACTTTGAGAAACTTGATCAATGGGGATAATTTGGACTGAAAGGTCTGTTTCCAGCTGTATGACTATGATTCAATAACTATGATCCCTATTCTGACCAAAATTCAATTTGGTCTCCAAATACAAGGTAACCAAGTTCAACTTTGCAACTACATTTCCCTGAATTTTGAAGTCTGTTAAGATTTTTTTTGTACCCATCCTACACATAACCATCAAGTACAGCTATCAATTTTCAAATCACAACTTATTTTCATTACTCTGCTAAACTTGGGCTAACTTAATCCTTCCTTAGTTGAAAATAAACTGATGACCACTTAGTACCAGAGATGCATTCACAGTGGCAAAACTCGACTTCCAAGGTGGACTAAGGTGGCAAAGCAAGAGTGGAATAACTGGAAAAACCTGCCTGAAGGTCGGCACGTATCATTCAAGCTATGCATTGCTCTTAAAAGAGAGGCATGCTAGTGAACCATTTTACCTTCATACAAAGGGTAAAATACACGAATGCTGACATTTGAACAATCCCCACACTTTATACTGCAGGAGAAAAGGAGATCGACTAATTCATGGTGAGGACAGTGCAGGAGAGAGAGAGAGAACCTGCACAATTATCGTCTTTGCTGTTTGAATTTGTGTATCGCTGGACATCGGAGTGCATCTGGGAAAATTAACAAACAGCAAAATTCTCAACTAATCTTGGAGGAACTGTTGGGCGAAGTTCACAGCACAGAATCAGATAAGTTAATTGTTGTTTTAAGTCTGTCCAAGAAAAAGGCTGCAGTAGTGAGTAGAGTGGATTCTTTCTTGATTGTGTTTTTTGGAGACACGTCTCTTGATTAAACTTAAAATAAGCCATAGCTATTAATTTAATACGGGGCAGTGTTTTGTAGAGGAATAAGATGGTGTTATTTTCTGGGTCTGTAGATTGTGAAGGAGCAAAAATGGCCTTTGCAGTGATATGTACTTCTTGTCAGATGTGGGAGTTTAAAGAGAGTTTAAGGGTTACTGCAGATTATATCTACCATAAATGCTGTTGGGTGCGAAATTTATCAGATCGAGTGGATTGGTTGGAGAGTCAGGTAGAAGCGATGTGGAATTTGCAACAGCATTAGTATGTGGTGGATGGCAGTTATAGGAAGCGGGGCGGGAAGTCTCAGATACAGTCACATAGATGGGTTAATTCCAGCAAGGGTGAGAGAGGTAGGCAGCTAGTACAGGATTAGATTAGATTAGATTACTTACAGTGTGGAAACAGGCCCTTCGGCCCAACAAGTCTACACCGCACCCGCCGAAGCGCAACCCACCCATACCCCTACATCTACTCCTTACCTAACACTAGGGGCAATTTAGCATGGCCAATTCACCTGACCAGCACATCTTTGGAGTGTGGGAGGAAACCGGAGCACCCGGAGGAAACCCACGCAGACACGGGGAGAATGTGCAAACTCCACACAGAGAGTCGCCTGAGGCGGGAATTGAACCCGGACCTCTGGCGCTGTGAGGCAGCAGTGCTAACCACTGTGCCACCGTGCCGCCCACAAATTCTTTTGTAGACATATCCATTTCAAACAGGCATGCTGTTTTGGAAAATGTAGGGGGCAATAGATTCTCAGGGGAACGTAGCACAAACAGTCAACTTTCCGGTATTAAGACTGGCTCTAATGCAACGAAGGGTACGTCGGCTTCCAAGAGATCAATTGTGAGAGGGGATTCTGTAGTCCAAGGTACAGACAGACAATTCTGTGGCCAGCAGAATGGTGTGTTATTTCCCTGGTGCCAGGATCAAGGATGTCTCGAAGAGGGTGCAGAATGTTCATACAGGGGAGAAGGGCCAGCAGGAGGTCATTGTCCACCTTGGAACCAACGATATAGGAAGGGAAAAGGTTGAGATTCTGAAGTGAGATTATCGAGTTAGCCAAAAATTTTAAAAGGGAGGTCCTCAAGGGTAGTAATATCTGGAGCTAGTGAGGGCAGGAGTAGGAGGATGGAGCAAATGAATACATGGCTGAGGAGCTGGTGTATGGGACAAGGATTCACATTTTTGGATCATTGGAATCTCTTTCAGGGTAGACGTGACCTGTACAAGGAGGACGGATTGCACCTAAATTGGAAGAGGACTAATATACTGGCAGGGAAATTTGCTGGAATTTCTCGTGAAGATTTAAACTAGTAAGGTGGAGTGGAAAGGGTGGGGGGGGGGTGGGACCCAGTGAGGTCGTGAGGAAAGAGATCGATACAGCAGAGAACAGATGTGAGTCAAACAGTCAGGGCAGGCAGGGACAAGGTAAGACTAATAAATTAAACTGCATTATTTCAATGCAAGGGGCCTAACAGGGAAGGTCGATGAACTCAGGACATGGTTAGGAACATGGGACTGGAATATCATAGCAATTGCAGAAACATGGCTCAGGGATGGGCAGTACTGGCAGCTTAATGTTCCAGGATACAAATGCTACAAGAAAGATAGAGAGTGAGGCAAGAGATGAGGGGGAGTGGGATTTTTGAAAAGGGATAGCATTACAGCTGTGCTGAGGGAAGATATTCCCAGAAATACATCCAGGGAAGCTATTTGGGTGGAACTGAGAAATAAGAAGGGATGATCACCTTATCGGGATTGTATTATTGACCCCCCAACAGTCAGAGGGAAATTGAGAAACAAACTTGTAAGGAGATCTCAGCTATCTGTAAGAATAACAGAGTGGTTATGGTAGGGGATTTTAACTTTCCAGACATTGACTGGTTTTGCCACAATGTTAAAGGTTTAGATGGAGAGGAATTTAAAAGTGTACAAGACAATTTTCTGATTCAGTATGTGGATGTACCTGCTAGAGAAGTTGCAAAACTTGACCGACTCTTGGGAAGTAAGGCAGGGCAGGTGACCGAAGTGTCAGTGGGGGAGCACTTTGGGGCCAGCAACCATAATTCTATTCGTTTCAAAATAGTGATGGAAAAGGATAGACCAGATCTAAATGTTGAAGTTCTAAATTGGAGGAAGGCCAATTATGACAGTATTAGGCAAGAACTTCCGAAAGCTGATTGGAGGCAGATATTCGCAGGTAAAGGTACGGCTGGAAAATGGGAAGTCTTCAGAAATGAGATAACAAGAATCCAGAGAAAGTATATTCCTGTCAGGGTGAAAGGGAAGGCTGGTAGGTATAGGGAATGCTGGATGACTAAAGAAATTGAGGGTTTGGTTAAGAAAAAGAAGGAAGCATATGTCAGCTAAAGACAGGATAGATCGAGTGAATCCTTAGAGTATAAAGGAAGTAGGAGTATACTGAAGAGGGAAATCAGGAGGCCAAAACGGGGACATGAGATAGCTTTGGCAAATAGAATTAAGGAGAATCCAAAGGGTTTTTACAAATATATTAAGGACAAAAGGATAACTAGGGAGAGAATAGGGCCCCTCAAAGATCAGCAAGGCTGCCTTTGTGTGGTGCCACAGAAAATGGGGGAGATACTAAATTAATATTTTGCATCAGTATTTACTGTGGAAAAGGATATGGAAGATATGAACTGTAGGGAAATAGATAGTGACATCTTGTAAAATGTTCAGATTACAGAGGAGGAAGTGCTGGATGTCTTGAAATGGTTAAAGGTGGATAAATCCCCAGGACCTGATCAGGTGTACCCGAGAACTCTGTGGGAAGCTAGAGAAGCGATTGCTGGTTCTCTTGCTGAGATATTTGTATCATCGATAGTCACAGGTTAGGTGCCCAAAGACTGGAGGTTGGCAAACGCGGTGCCACTGTTTAAGAAGGGCGGTAAAGACCAGCCAGGGAACTATAGACCGGTGAGCCTGACCTCGGTGGTAGGCAAGTTGTTGGAGGGAATCCCTGAGGGACAGGATATACATGTATTTGGAAAGGCAAGGACTGATTCGGGATAGTCAACATGGCTTTCTGCATGGGAAATCATGTCTCACAAACTTGATTGAGTTTTTTGAAGAAGTAACAGAGATGATTGATGAGGGCAGAGCAGTAGATGTGATCTATATGGACTTCAGTAAGGCATTCGACAAGGTTCCCCATGGGAGACTGATAAGCGAGGTTAGATCTCATGAAATACAGGGAGAACTAGTCATTTGGATACAAAACTGGTTCAAAAGGTAGAAGGCAGAGGGTGGTGGTGGAGGGTATTTTCAGACTGGAGGCCTGTGACCAGTGGAGTGCCACAAGAATTGGTGCTGGGTCCTCTACTTTTTGTCATTGACATAAATGATTTGGATGCGAGCATAAGAGGTACAGTTAGTAAGTTTGCAGATGATACCAAAATTGGACGTGTAGTGGACAGCAAAGAGGGTTACCTCAGATTACAACAGGATCTGGACCAGATGGGCCAATGGGCTGAGAAGTGGCAGATGGAGTTTAATTCAGATTAATGCGAGGTGCTGCATTTTGGGAAAGCAAATCTTAGCAGGTCTTATACACTGAACGGTAAGGTCCTAGGGAGTGTTGCTGAACAAAAAGACCTTGGAGTGCAGGTTCATAGCTCCTTGAAAGTTGAGTTGTAGGTAGATAGGATAGTGAAGAAGGCACTTGGTATGCTTTCCTTTATTGGTCAGAGTATGGAGTACAGGAGTTGGGAGGTCATGTTGCAGCCGTACAGGACATAGGTTTGGCCACTATTGGAATATTGGTTGCAATTCTAGTCTCCTTCCTATTGGAAAGATGTTGTGAAATTTGAAAGGGATCAGAAAAGATTTACAAGGGATGTTGCCAGGGTTGGAGGATTTGAGCTATAGGGTGGGGCTGGGGCTGTTTTTCCTGGAGCGTCGGGGGCTGAGGGGTGACCTTAGAGGCTTACAAAATTATGAGGGGCATGGATAGGTTAAATAGACAAAGTCTTTTCCCTGGGGTTGGGGAGTCCAGAGCCAGAGGGCATAGAGAGGGGAAAGATATAAAAGAGACCTAACGGGCAACTTTTTCACGCAGAGGTTGGTACGTGTATGGAATGAGCTACCAGAGGATATGGTGGAGGCTGGTACAATTGCAATATTTAAGAGGCATTTGGATGGGTATGTGAATAGGAAGGGTTTGGAGGGATATGGGCCGGGTGCTGGCAGGTGGGACTAGATTGGGTTGGGATATCTGGTCGGCATGGACAGATTGGTCCGAAGGGTCTGTTTCCATGCTGTACACCTCTATGACTCATGTGTAATATGCAGCATATAAATCATACTCAACCAGCCAGATTTCCAAATCCCAAGACAAACTGTCTGCTACTGATGATTCTGGAATGGGGTGGCATTTGCCAAACAATCCTGATGCACTAATGGCTACATTGACAACCAATTTAGGATAATCATCTGGATTTGTGAGGAACTCATTCACTCCAAACAAAAAGGAGCATGTTCAAACCTTGCATTATTTGTGAGATATTTTGGGGTTAAGATACAAATTATTAGATTACTTACAGTGTGGAAACAGGCCCTTCGGCCCAACATTTCCACACCGCCCCTCTGAAGCGCAACCCACCCATACCCCTACATCTACCCCTGACCTAACACTACGGGCAATTTAGTATGGCCAATTCACCTGAGCTGCACATCTTTTGACTGTGGGAGGAAACCGGAGCACCCGGAAGAAACCCACGCAGACACGGGGAGAATGTGCAAACTCCACACAGAGTCGCCTGAGGCGGGAATTGAACCTGGTTCTCTGGCGCTGTGAGGCAGCAGTGCTAACCACTGTGCCACAGTGGGGCCCAACTATGTATGGTCTAACTGAAAGGATGATACAGATTTAAGGAATTTCATGACATAATCCCATCCCTGCATATCAGGATAAAGAAAGCCTCATCTGAAACTCTATTAAAGCACTTATACTTTTGAATATTTGACAGAATTCTTTCCTTATTATGGAATCTGCGGACTTTATTCTACACAAAACACGATCTTCTGCAGGAAAACAAAACTGCCTTACCTTGACAGAATGATTGCCATTTCAACCAATTAGAATGGACAGTTAGAGCTTTTGTTCCCAGGGTAGAAATGCAAATTACTAGAGTACAGCGATTTAAGATAACAGAGGGAAAATTTAAAAGAGATGTGAGAGGCAAGATTTTTATTTTAAAAAAATCACAGAATTTGTTAAATCCTCAGGTTGTAGAAACAGATACAAAAGCAATAATTAAGAAGCATTTTGACAGATAGATGATTAGGCAGGGAATAGAGGGATGCACACGGATCACACGGCACAAGCTTGAAGGGCCTATTCACCTGCTGGAGTGTTCTTTGTTCTTTCAATCCAAAGTCACCTTGAACAAAGCCTTTAGGCAATTTGCTATTTAGGCAACTATGACTGTAGAGCTAGGGGTAACATAGTGGTAATGTCACAGGAATGGTAATCCAGAGTTCCAGGTTAATGTTCTGGGGCCACAAGTTCAGATCTCACCAAGACAGCTTGTGGAATTTGAGGTTCCTATGTCACAGGGTTTCATTACTGTCTGCTCGGACTAAAGTCATAACATTTCTCATTAAAATCCCTGTTGTAGACTTTGGTTCTGTTATTTTTCAAATATAAAGTACTGAAAATTTTAGGAAAGCATTTTAAAAAAGCAAATAAGACCATATCTTTCAATAAGCATCAGTAGCATTGATTAGATAAATCAAAAACAGCACCTCTGTCCATTTGGGGCTCATCAAGATCCTAATAGGATGCACATTACTACAACATTTATTCCATATTTAATTAACAACCAATTGACACAAATGTGCAGATTTTTCCTCATCTAATATAAAAAGAATATTAAAGGCATAAATCTAGAGGGCATAGAACTACATAAAGCTCAGAGGAACAAATCACACAAAATTATAGATTATGCTCAAAGTAGCTGAAGTAATAATCTCTTTTACTTTCATCTTCAATTTTAAAAAAAAAGAGATCATAGCATAGAAATGTAGAAGATAGGAGCAGGAGTAGGCCATTCAACCCCTTGAGTCTGCTTTGCCATTCATTAGGAACATGGATGATTAGAGATTAAACCCTAATCTTGTCCTTTCCCCTATTCCTAATCCTTTTAGCCTCAAGAGGTATATCTACTTCCTTTGTGAAAACACCTTTTATGACTTAGATTGTGATAAACCATTGAGCTACATTTCTAATTTTCTTCCCCTTGTTCGAATCATTTTTCACACAAGGTACATCCTCTCCCTAACCCTGATTATGCATTTACTGTAGATGCTAAAGGCATTTTTAGACAGATTGCAAAATATGTAAAAGAAAACTGCATGAAATTAGACACTGATTATTGAGGTGGAGGTATTCAGACCAGAGGCAGGGTAAGTTGCACAATAACACAGTAATAAGGTAGACTTGCTTTGTTCTGTGTTGAAGTTGCAAATATGTATATATGTCTTTCCAAGTAAATATGATCACAAGGCTTAGGAACAGGAGTAGGCTGTTGGTCCCTTTCAGCCAGTTCTGCCATTCAATACGATCATGGATAATCTAACATTCCTCACTTTCCCGGCCTTTGCCTGTAATCCCTGATTCCCCTATTGATCAAGAAAATATCTTTTTCAACCTTAAAGTACACACATGGCCTCTGCCTATACAGCTCTCTGTGACAAAGGAGTTCCAGAGACTCTCAACTCTAAGAAAAGAAAGTCCTCCTTGTCTCAGTCTTTAACTGGCATCCCTTTATTCTGAAGATGAAAGTGAGGACTGCAGATGCTGGAGATCAGAGTCTAGATTAGAGCGGTGCTAGAAAAGCACAGGTCAGGCAGTATCCGAGGAGCAGGAAAATCAATGTTTTGGGCAAGAGGGGAAACATCCTCTCTGCATTTACCTTGTTAAGTCCCTTAAGCATCCTATATTTCACTGAGATCACTTCTCATTCTTTTAAATTCCAGTCTTTCATCTTTACTCATAAGACAATCCTCCAGACCAGGCATCATCCTAGTGAACCCTTCCCATAACTGCATCCAATAAAATGCTACCTTTCCTTAAATTAGGGGACCAAAACTGCACACAGCACTCCAGATATGGACTGACCACCATCTTGTACAGATGCAGTAAGACTTAGCTACTCTTGTACTCCAATACCTTTAAACAAGAGCCAACATTCCATTAGACTTTCTGATTACCTGCTGCATCTGTGCTAGCTTTCTGTGCACAAATACCCTCAAGTCCATTTGTGTTGCAGCTTTCTGCAGATTATTCTTCAGTTAAATAAAATTCTCACTTTTTTGTTCTCTCCTGCAAAATGAATAACCTCAGCTTTCCCCACATTATACCCCATGTTAACATTTTCCCACTCAGTTAATCTTTCAATATCTCTCTATACTGTTAGTATCTCTCTCACAACCTATCTTTCCACCAATTTTAGTGCTATTTGCAAATTTAGCTGCATTACATTCACTTCGTTCCTCAAAAATCATTAATATGTACTGTAAACAGTTGTGATTCCAGCATTGTCCCTGTGAAATTCCACTGGTCACGGCTCACCAACCTGAAAAAAAATCTGTTATCTCCATTTACCATTTCTTGCTAATAAGCCAATTCTCTATCCAAGCCAAAATGTCACCACCAACACAATGAGGATCTTACCTTATACTGAAACTTTTGTGAAGTACCTTGCCGAATGCTTTCTCAAAATTCCAAACACAACACATCCATTAATTCCACTCTGGTTCAGACTTCCTCAAAAACTCTAATACATTAGTTGGACACAATCTCCCTTTTATGAAGCCATGCTGACTCTGCTAGATTGCTATGATTTTCCAAATGCTATGCTATTACTTCTTTAATAGGGTGTAGGTTTGCTCGCTGAGCTGTAGCTTTGATATCCAGACGTTTCATTACCTGGCTAGGTAATATCATCAGTGCCGACCTCCAAGGTGAAGTGAAGCAAAGCTGTTGTCTCCTGCTTTCTATTTATATCTTTCTCCTGGATGGGGTTCCTGGGGTTTACGGTGATGTCACTGCCTGTTCGTTTTTTGAGGGGTTGATAGATGGCATCTAGATCTGTGTGTTTGTTTGTGGTGTTGTGGTTGGAGTGCCATGCCCCTCAGAATTCTCTGGCATGTCTTTGCTTGGCCTGTTCCAGGATAGATGTGTTGTCCCAGTCAAAATGGTGGGTTTTTTTTCATCCGCGCGTAGGGCTACGAGGAAGAGAGGGTCATGTCTTTTTGTGGCTAGCTGGTGTTCGTGTATCCTGGTGGCTAACTTTCTTCCTGTTTGTCCTACGTAGTGTTTGTGGCAGTCCTTGCATGGAATTTTGTAGATGATGTTGGTTTTGTCCGTGGCTTGTACTGGGTCATTTCAGTTTGTTAGTTTTTGTTTGAGAGTCCTGGTGGGTTTGTGTGCTACTAGGATTCTGAGGGGTCTTTGTCGTCTGGCTGTCATTTCTAAAACTTCTTTAATGTATGGTAAGGTGGTTAGGGTTTCTGGCTGTGTTTGGTCTGCTCATCGTGGTTTGTTCTTGAGGAATCTGCGGACTGTATTTTTTGAGTATCCGTTCTTCTTGAATACATTGTATAGGTGGTTCTCCTCTGTTTTCCGAAGTTCGTCTGTGCTGCAGTGTATGGTGGCTCGTTGGAATAGTGTTCTGATACAGCTTTGTGTGTGTGTTGGGATGGTTGCTGGTGTAGTTAAGTATTTGGTCAGTGTTTGTCGGTTTTCTGTATACGCAGGTTTGTAGTTCTCCGTTGTCCTTTCTTTCGACTGTGATGTCAGGAATGCGAGTTTGTTGTCGGTTTCTTCCTCCTTGGTGAACTTTATGCCTGTGAGGGTGTTGTTGATGATGTTAAATGTCTCTTCTATCTTGTTTCGTTTTGAGATGACAAAGATGACACATCCGTCTAGATATCATCTATCAACCCCTCAAAAAACGAACAGGAAGTGACATCACCACAAACCCCAGGAACCCCATCCAGGAGAAAGATACAAATAGAAAGTAGGTGACAACAGCTTCGCTTCACTTGGAGGTCGCCACTGATGATGTTACCTAGCCAGGTAATGAAACATCTGGATATCAAACCTACAGCTTAGCGAGCAAACTTACACCCTAAACCTCAACCTGAGCTACAAACCTTCACAAACTTCTTTAATAATTTATTGCAATATAGATGTTAGGTTATAGTTACTTGCTTTTTGCCTCCCTCCATTTTTGAACAGAGGATCACACTGGTAGTTTTCCAAACCTCTGATCTTTCTCCAGAATCCAAGAACATTTGGAAAAGTACAGCCAATGCATGCACCTATCTGTAGTTACCTCCTTGAGGATTAAATAATGAAAGTCAGAGATGCAAGTCAGAGAAGAGGGATTTATCTACCTTTAACCCCATTCATTTGTCTAATACTACTTCTAGTGATGATACTAATTCTTCCCCAATATTCTTTAGTATTAATGGAATGTTCAAAGTATCTTCAACACTAAAAATTGATGCAAAGATATCTGTTTAATTCCTCTGCCCTTCACTCAATCCCTGAAACAATCTCCCCAGATTCATTTTCTTTGGGAACTTTGTTCACTTTGACATCTCTCTTCTGTTTTTTATTGCCAATTTTTACATCACTCACTAGCTTGCCCGTGTAGTTTATTTTCTCTAACTTTATTATTTCTTCGTCCTTCTTTGCTGGATTCTGAATTTATCCCAGTCTTTGGGGCCATCATTAACTTTGGCTTCCTGATATGTTTCTTTTCAACTTAATACTTTTTAAAAGTTCATTGATTAGCCATAGTTGGTTTATCCCTCTCTTAGAATCTTTCCTCTCTACTGTGATGTATTTTTGCTGAGTCATTAATTACCTCCTTAAAATGCCTGCCACTGCTTGCTTATTATCATTTCTGATAATCCCTCCACTTAATTTACATTTGCAAGTCTATCTTCATTTCAGTGCAATTCCTTTTTACAAAAGTGACAATAAAGATGTCTGTACACATGATAGTTTGTACCTACTGATGTGATAACTGCAACAGTAGTTTGGGGAGAAGTCAAGAAGAAGAATCCTTCATGATGACCTCAGCAGCTGTGGGAATTGAGCAGATGGTGTTAGCATCACTCAGACACAAATCAACCATCCAGCCAATTATACTAAACCGACCTCCCCTTTACACAACATGTTGCAAGATAGACTGGCAAGCTGCTAATTGCATGGATCTGGTTACTTGCTCATTAACATATCTCTTCTTAAACTGATATCACCTTTTTTCTAAAAAATATTGTGCAACTATGGCCATACTAGTCAAAAACTTAATGGCGTAAGAGTTCACATACGTGGTTTAAAAATGCTTCAGGATCCTTTGATCATAAAACCTTCCTGCACTGAAATGTCTTGGAATTGTATCTTCCCAAGATGTAACATGTAACCTTTGAAGTTTTCCATGGCATTGAGTTTTTTTGTGCACCTGAGTCAGCCAAGAACTATGACAATAGCTCTTCTCATCTTATTCACCTACTGAGGGTCGTGTGAATGTTCAGAGTTTTGAGCTCTATATATCTTTGGAGCCCAGCTATCATTGATTCACTCATGTCTAGCAAGTAGCAAACTTTTGATTTTCATGTAGATAAGTCATTACTGCATTGCATCACCAATGAAATCAATGCAAGAATTGGCTGACACTCGTATGTTTTTTTTATTTGACTATTGTATATTATATAAATGGATTACCAATGATCCGCATATACATTTTTCAGATTCTGATTGATAAGATTTGCACTAGCTCGAGTGTTCACTTTGTTATTACCATGTTTTCCAATTTTTTTTCCCAGTCCATGATACTAAAAGTAGCAAAGTCTTCTGACTTGTTTGACTTCACCAACACTCTCATATATGCAATCCAGAAAGCTTTTTGTTTGCCTTCTGGTTAAAGATTCATCCACTCTCAATCTTCAGCTTTGTTTGCTTTGCTGTTCATCCTATTTACATACATGCACAGAAAAGTGCATCTCCTTTTGAGCATGCTCTTTGTAACCTGAAATCATTTTTGGTAATATCTCTACAAAGACATTTGTAGAGATCATCAGTGAGCTCAGTGCCTTTTTACACTTCCTGACTCCCAAGATCTTGGAACACCAGACAGTTTTGTCTGGGTGGAACAGATTATATTTCACATCTGGATTTGTTTTTGAGTCCTGATGTCCACACCAATACTGGCCCCCACACCTAATACCTGTTGTCATTCAGTTACAATGACTTCATATTTTCTGCATATTTTTAAATATACAGTTGTAACTTCTCTCTTCAGTGGAATGCTTGATTCATGTTGAAGCTACAAGCGACGCTAACATCTGTTCAGATAGCTCAGCCTCTGCGAAATCACAATTCTTGCCCATGTTACAACAGATGAACTGATCAATTGATCCTTGTAGTTCTTGTCTGCAAGGCATCAACATCAAGTGGTGAATTCTCAAATTCTGATCTTCCAAAATTTTCCATAGCTTTGTAAGATCTTCCTTATCCTCCAAAGACAGGCCCAAATTGTTGACTCCATACAATGCCTAAGATCAAAAGGGTCCCTTTAGTTATATTGCATGAATATCCAATCTAAAATAACTAAAAATAGTAAGGACAATTCCATCCATTATTTAAGAAACCCAAGTTCAGATAGAATATCAGTAGTTTCCAACTTATGATTAGTAATTTGGTAGTCATCTTCCTGATACTTCCCATCTTTAACAAACGTTCTTTAAGCCCAGTTATTTCATGAGGAGATTCAACAATACAGCCTTTTTACTTCTTTTCTTCCCCTGTTCTGTTCTTGGGCTTGACACAGCATTGGTACATTTTAGACATTCTTTCCTTCAGAGTGGGAATGGCACCTGCGGATATATCAACAACTCAACAGCCCAATTCAAAACGGACTTGCTGCTCATATGAAACTCCAGTTCTACTTTACACTATTGTTGGACTCTCACACAGTAGTGATTTTGCTTGAGTAGTGATTTTGCCAACCAAGGTTTTGATCTGCATACAGTTTTTGTTTTGTGTCAAATCTTGCCTGAGGCTTTTCCTATGGTCTTCAAAATTGCATCACTGATTTCACGTTGTTGAAGCAAAACCAGTATCAAATCACAATGTTGTAGTTTTGTGTTTACTTACACAAAATGTATCAATCTGCATTAGGTACACAGGCATTGGTTCTGTTTATCTTTGTTACAGCAGCCCAACTCATTAATTCAGGCAAGATCAGCTGGACCCCTTAGCACTACATGTTGCAAATTAAACTATATGGCTATTAGTGGCTGCTGGTCACATATTTGATAGCCTGGTTACATGCACATTTGCACATTCCTTTTTGAATTAATATCACAGTAGTTAATTCCATAATTCCATCAAATACACTCCATCAGATATCATTTTGTACTGGACTGTTAATGAACTGCTAAGGATATCCAGTCTTAACAGTCGAAAATCTAATCAGACTATTTTAATATATAGTGCTGGTCACTGAAGAACGGTCACTGGATTCCAACTGTTTTCTCCACAGAAATGCTGCCAGATCCACTCAGTTCCTCCAGCAAGTTCAGTTTTCACTGGTTCCAAATCTCCAGCATTCCAGTTCTTTGTTTCATTTACCAAAACAGAAAAACAAACAAACCTCCTGTTCTACTCCCACCCACTAATTAGCTAAAGTTTCCGAGCAATCACCTGAATTAGTCAAACTCAATGAACATTTGAAAACAAAGTACTTCGTACAAAGCAATGTTAAGTGTACACTCAGTTTATATGCCCAGTTTCTCTTCCACAATACCTTGTCCAACGATGGATTCTTTCCAGGCTAGTTATAGCTTTTTTTTGAGAAAAATGTCACTAACATTGCTTTTTAGGTTGCAAAGCCTCAAGCGGTTGTTTCACGTTGATTTACATTCATACTACACATGCTGAAAGTACACTGGATTTATTAAACACTTATTATAAGATTATATAAATGAACCAAAATCTTTCATATCCCCAAATCACAGAATGTCAAAGAGTCAGGGCTAAGAAAGAATATTTGCAAACTTTCAAAAACATGGACCCAAGTTATGAACACTGGATCACAATTCAATAAAATTGGTATTCCTCAACTACTCACTTTGACAAAACATGTCAATGAAATATTTAGTCCATTTTTGAAAGTTCATATAGAAATTGTCGAGACTGAATTATTGGGCTGGAGTCAGATTACATTTCTTGTGTATATCGTGTACTATCACTGAGATTTCACACATTCTCGCAGAATGTTTTGGAACATAGAAGAACTACCGATTGCTAATGTGAGGAGACACGCTTGGTGTGCAAGTGACTAACCAGATATGAAAAGCCTCAAGGGACAAGAATCATCAGATGCTGTCTACTTTAAGCTTTTGTTGTTTGGTATTGAAAAATATGTACAGGCTGGTGAGAAATAAACACAGCTTGGAGCTGCAGGGAATTTGGTTTGCTTCTTTTCTTGCAACACCACTGGCTCAGACAGATTGAATTTACACATGGTTTCATCCTTAATAAACCAGTGATCGAGAGACAGTAACAGGATTCTTGCAAAAGAATCCTTCATTTCTTGATGTTTATTTTACCAAATTGGGGCAGCAATCACAAGTTGGCATTTGTCAGGAAGAATGCAATCAACAAATTATGAGGTTGATATTTGTGCCATGAAGCTGTGAAACAGGAACTGGAATTCTTCGCCTTAAGAATCCACCTTTGGCTGGTGCAGTCATTTTAAGATTACAAATTCAGATATTCACTGTAGCTAGTCATCAGTAGAAATGGAGACAGTTTTGAGCTGAATCAGAAGATACATGGAACTTATTTAAATCACCCTTCGGGACACTCAGTGGGTTGATAGCTTTTTCAATCTAATTTTTGCTCAAGTCAAGAAATGGTTCATATCAAATTCTTCCAAGGCACCAGAAAGAACTAAGTTATTACAGAGGAGTGATGAGCACTTAAGGTGCTGGACTCTTGCTTGGATCAAATAACCTGGATCAAATAGCCATGACCATGAAGCAGATTCTTGACCAAAAGCATGTCAGGAAGGGCTCATTTCATCCTACACAAAAGACAACTGCAAGGGAATCTTACACCAATGGAATACTGTACTCAAGTTTCACACCAGTCTTGAGGGTCACATTACAGATAATGCAACAGTTCTACACAGTGAATTAGTTGAATGGACTTCCAAACTGAGTGTTACTGAGTAGGTTATTGCTAAGCAAATACAGATTGACAACAAATGCATGTCAAGCTTTAGGAATTAACAAGGAAGAAAGAGCACAGAATAAGAATATGCCTTTTTTCCAATAATGTTAATTACGAACAAGTGAGGGAGAGTAGGAAAGAGTGTTATTTGAATTTTAAGTCATCTAGTTTATTATTAGAAGCACCGAGTAAAATGGAAACTTAGGATATTCATTACATGACTAAGTTAAAAGAACATAAAAATCAAAAGCACAGTATAGCAAAATATTCAAAAAAGCTTGAAAATATCTGCTTACTGTTGTGAAGTTGGTGTAAAATTGAAAAATGGGGGAAAGCATTGTATGGTCCCTTCAAAAGATTGTGTTTTTTTTTCAGTACTTAGAATTAAAATGAATGTCTGGTCAGCAGTTAAAGTGCAGGCGCATAGAGAGTGCCCAAAATAAAACTTTTTAAAATTAAACAGCTAAGCAGCATTTTTACCAAGACAACATTTCTTTTTAAATTTAGCAAATCAATTTCAATCAAGTTTTAGATATTAAATAGCATTTAAATTTAAATCTGATGGTTTTGACTACCTAGAACCAATCCAATTGTAAAGAAATTAATGCTCATCAAGGGTACAAAATAGGAGGGCATATGGAAAACCAGAGAGATAACAACTTTTAGTTCTCAGAGAAAGCACCATTAATTAATAAAGGTACCATAACACTCTTTAACTAATATTCCAGGCAGCAGAATTCATAGAGAGAACAGTCCTAACAGAAAAACTGACAGAGAATTAGATGGGGAGAGGCATTCATGATGTAAAATTTCAAAGGAGAAAAGGTGTTCCTGAAAGAAAAATCAGTGGAGAGGGAGAGGAGCATTCCAGAAGATGTATACTAGCTGTAATTTTGAGAGACTAAAATCTATTGTTTCATTATATAATTTCATTATTTAAACAGCATACCATAAGGATTTTTTTTGGGTATAGTTAGTAGTTAGAGGAGAATTGTTTGATTTGTTAACAGTTCTGTCAATTTGTTAACGGTTGGAGTTAGATAAATAAATTGTTAATTGCTGATTGTACAGCGAGTGAAAGGATTTCATTTTATTTAACCCTACCTTTATAACTAATTGGGGGGGTGGGGGGTGGGGGGAGGGAAGGGGGCAACAGGTAGGTTATACCACTTCACACTACTTTAAACAGAATTTGAGGTGAGGCAAGCCCCTCTGGGTGTTTCAGTTATCCCAAGGGGTTGACTTCTGCTTTACAACACTTACTCATCAGTGCTCAAAATAACTAGTTGATAATCTACCTTTTAACCTGAAACACTGTCTGTTGCCATGGCTTTGCTTTATCAGATTAGCTGCAATTCAAAAGCAGTGTAAGAACTATCACAAAACAAAGAACTGTGATGCTGGAAGTCAGAAGCAAAAACAAAAATCGCTGGAAAAGCAATGGAAAGAAAACTATTCTGTAAAAGTTCTGAACAAGGATCATTGGACCCAAAACGTTAACTCTACTTTCTCTCCACAGAACTGCTGAGATTTTCCAGCAATTTTTGTTTTTGTGTATATAAGTAGAGTTTGATTCATATGGTGACTGACATTTATAAACTTAATAGAATGATAAAAGCTCATTAAACCTTGGTAAGTTAGACAGGGGTAAGATATGGCCTTTCATCAATAAAAACATGTTTGAAGCTGTCACAATAGATACTGCCCACTTTCTTGATCAATCCAGTGCCCTTCTCACCACCAGCCAAGCAATGTCTTGGTGCCTGTGAGAAAGTTCTGGTGATGAGGCATTTTGCCAAATGACTTTGGCAATCTGCTCAGGGTATCACGCAACAGGATCCACCCGCTCCTTTCCTCACAGGGTCTAGAGGATTATACATGCTGACCACTTCTTGATGGACTTGTGGTCAAAAGTGCATTTCTTTGCAATTTCTCCATAAAGGACAGGTGATACAGAATGGTCCAACCACTTGGTGTGTTTCATGGCACCAATGCTAATCCCATCCTTTGCAATGCCAGGGACAGGTAGAACCACAGTACATTGTGACACTTGATGTTTGCGTCCTGAGCGACTATGCACAGCTTGATGCAGTTGTGTATGAAAGTGGCAGTCAGGATGAATGTGGTTTTGGGTATGTTCTTCCCCTCCCTATCCAGACACGGTCTATCTTAGATCTCTACATGAAGTGAGAGATAGCTTGGGTGACTGCACCAGCTCAGTTTTGGGGAATGGGCCAGGCTTGTGCCAGGTACAACACCACAGAGTGCCTCACACCTGATGACCAATTTTACCAGCAACTGGCTTTGCTTTTTACTTTGGCTGAGGACAAACCAAAATATATAAACTCTTCCCTCTTTATGTTCATCCATTGTGACTATTTCATTTGGTTTTACTTTTTTGGAGTTTGAAAATGTAGGAGTTGAAACATCTGGATTTCAGTTAATAATCTAGGTGGTCACATCTGTTCAAACTTGATGGAAACCTCGGTTCTTCAAAGGCTTTTTTTGGATCATTTAATATATTCACATGGATCTAAAAGTTCTCTTGGTATCTTGATTTACACAACTCTCAATCAACAGTAAAATCTCAAACAACTGATACTTTATTTCTTTGTAATTATTAGGATCTTTTTGAGTGTGAAGAAGTTGCCTTGATTATCTTAAAGTGTTAACTTTTCAAAAGCAATTGCTTGGTATTGGACCTTGATAATGTTGTGAGGATACAGAAATAGTACTCAAAAGCAAACACTTTCTCTTTTAGATCCGCACATATCTTTGCTTTTTGCTATGACATGTAACTCAATGTTGCTACTGTTACTTCTCTTCCAAAGATTACCATTCCCTTAAAATAAAAGCAAACCATCTCATTTTCAGAAAAAATAAGAGAAATTCTAAAGAACAGATGAAGTGCAGAAATTCTGGCTCATCAACAGAACCAGATGGACAATTCTGCTTTCTTCTTTATGGTCCAAACTTTAAACTTGTACAGAAAATTTACCTCATCTCAATTATTCCACTTCCTACTAAATAATATGGGCTTCAAAAATGATTAACTTTTTATCAAAGGAATTTAGTGTGTGAGATGAATTACAATACTTTAATAGGTAATTCTATTTGTTCTGGCTCAAAACATTTTTCTTTCAAAGCTATAGCATCTGAAATCTTGAGCATGTTTCTTTATTTATCTTGGAGATTGAAGACATTGTTCTGTACCATTCCAACTATCACAATAAATCATTCACAATTTGTTAAATCTTCACAGTGAACAACAGAAGTATGTTCAAAATAGTGAAATTTTGTGCAAAGAGAATGGCACCATCTTCCTACAAAAGTTAAATAATTACATTATGATGCGCCATTATCTGAAAAACATAAGGAATAGAATTTTGATATTTATTGTGGTGGCAAGAATGACATTCAAGGTTTGAGAACTAGGAAAGATTCAGGAAAATACCACATTAGCAGATAAATGCTGGAAATTAAACAAATAATCAATGGGGCATGGAAGCGAGACAACAGATTTGCTTGGGCAGGAAGACTGAATTAATGGACCAAATATATCCTGCATTCATTATGTCACATT
Organism: Chiloscyllium punctatum; assembly: GCF_047496795.1. Taxonomy (NCBI): domain Eukaryota; kingdom Metazoa; phylum Chordata; class Chondrichthyes; order Orectolobiformes; family Hemiscylliidae; genus Chiloscyllium; species Chiloscyllium punctatum. The sequence continues at coordinate 44,665,009 of NC_092753.1, read as the reverse complement.
ATTTCTAATTCACTAGAAAGCTGTGGGCATCACTGGTTAGGCCAGCACATATTTCCAAACTTGAATTGCCCTCAAGGTAGTGGTGCTGAGCTGCTGTCTTTAAACACTTGAATCCTTGGGGATTAGTTACACCCACAGCGCTGTAATGAAGGAGGGTCCAGGGTACTGACCAAGCTACCCTGACAAGTTCTAAGTCAGGTACAGTGTGTGGCATGGAGAAGAACCTGCAGGTGATGTTCCCATGAATATATTACATTTATGCTTCTCAGTCACAGAGATCCTGGGTTTGGAAGGTGCCATCTAAGGAGAAAGAGTGAACTGCTGCAGTGCATCTTCTAGATGATGCAATCTGCATTGGTGGTGAATGGAATTAATCGGTTAAGATGTTTGCCAATAGTCATCTCAAGCGTTGAGCTTGTTGGAGCTGCACTCATCCAGACAAGTGGAGAATCTTTGAAGATACTCGTACTTACATGTTGTAACTGGTATACAGGCATCAGCGAGACAGGAAGTGAGGTATTTGCCAAAGAATTCCCCAGCTCTGATCTGCTCCTGTCACAACAATATTTCTGTAACTGGTATAGTTCTATTTGTGATCAATGAAAAACTCCAGGATGTTGACAACGAGGGATTCAGCAATGATAATATTATTAACTGTCAAAAAAGATGGAGAGATTCTCTCTTGTTGGAGATGGTATTGCCTGCTATTCATGTGGCATGTTACTTGCCAGTTGTCAGGCTCAGTCTGGATGTTGTCCAGATCTTGCTGCATTTTGTTCTGGAAAGTTTCAGTATCTGGAGAAGTCACAAAAACTGCTGATCATGATTAAACATCCCAATCCTGATCTTACGATAGTTTTAGGTCACTGAAAAAAATGGCTGAAGATCACGTCACCTAGGGCACTACCATGAGGAACATTTCCTACCTCTGAGCCAGGAGACCTGAGTTCAAAGTCCCACCTGCTCTAGGTGTGTGAGATAATTTCTCTGTGCAGATTGATTAGAAGATAAAAGCAGTGGAACTGCTCCTAGGGAGATGCAAAAAAAAAGTCATCTTATTTTGATCTACAGCTTTATGAGAATGCTCACATGTTGGACATGGAGTCTCATCTACAGTTCACAAATTATAAAGTTCACTTCTACAAAAAGAATACACAATAGAAAATGCCGTTGACAGAGAGGAAGTTGAAACTAAGGATACAGCAATGCATGCTGGCTGAGAACAGCCTTTGTCTTTCTTTCATTCTCAAGAAGAAAATGTGCACAGTAATAATACTGATTAAGAAAAAAAAGTCAGGAAATATCAAGCACTCATAAGATTCGGCAATATTTTCTAATGCTGATGCTCCAGAAATAAATGACTTAAGCCCCAATAATACCCCAAAGACTTTAGTCGTGTGTGTGTGTGTGTGTGTGTGTGTGTGTTTGAAGATCAGATGACTGACATCCTGACTTTGTTATTTTACCTCAGCAGTTAGCAGGTAATAAAAAGTTGCGCTTTCCTTTTCTCAAGAAACCCTTTCGAATAGTTTGTTGTATCTGGTAAAAACAGTTTATTGCATTTTATTGCATAAAGGTTCGACCACATGATAAATAGAAGTGTTAATCATTGTTGTAGTCAAGAGGGGAGGTCGAAAAGGCAGGAACTAATTAAACCCTCTACACCTGGTCAGAGCAATGATCGCTCGAATACCATTGAGAGCCCCATGTCACTTATTTTCAGGAATTCCCACCACATTTTGTGACATTCAGGCACTTGACAGATCATGGATCTTGACAGGTCTTGTGATCAAGAACTCCATAGACAGAATTGCAGCCTGCTAAGTGCTACTGTTCAATCACAAACTATTGCCTCCTCTGTGCAAACCAACACCACTGGGGAGGTACGGACTACAAGTATGACACCCACCTGAGGAAGGATGCAGGCAGACATGTGAAATAGTGGGAAGGAGATCTCAGTAAGGGAGGTCAGGCAGCATCAGAGGAGCAGGAGAATTGAAATTTTGGACAAGAGCCCTTCATTAGGAATGATGGGCTCTTGCCCAAAATGTTGATTCTCCTGCTCCTTGGATGCTGCCTGACTTGCTGTGCTTTTTCAGCATCACACTCAACTCTAATCTCTAGCATCTGCAGTCCTCATTTTCTCCTCAGTGAGGGAGAACCAGTAGCAATGCACCAATTGGGGCTCAAAGCAGTCTTCACCCTCCTGTTACTGTATCTCTCAACCTCACCAACAGAGCCTTTGAATGAAGGACCTCCTCAGTTCTCAGCTCGTCCCCTACCATCCCTACAAGAAAACCCTCCAGGGCTTTGTTATTCAGTTTCCCACCTGGCAAACCCCTCTTTGCATATGACCAGCTTCAGAAGGTCAAGGCCTTTACTTGGGCACAAATAGCCCACTTAAAAACTTCAATTATTAACAGTAGATTGGAAAAACTGTCCATAGACCTTCCTGCTATTGAGTTAATCATGGAGAAGATGGGAAAGTGATAGAGTCCCCATCGCCCCTCCAGTCAATTAAAATGCGTTCTCCACCAAAGGCACCAAGGAGGAAACATTTATTGTTTTCAGTACAAGATTTCATCCTTTGTCCCAAAAGTCACCAGCAATTCAGCAGGAGTTTCCAATGACTCAAGATTTTTTTTGTATGTTTCGAATTGGTGTAGGAATATACTAGAAAAGCATCATGGCCGACTGGAACAAAAACAGAAATTGCTGGAAAAACACAGGAGGCCCGGAAACATCTGTGGAGAAAATGGAGAACTTATGTTTCAGGTCCAATGACTCTTCTTCAGAACAGAATTGGCAGACAGGTAAGATTGGCTTTGAGGCAATATGACAGAATATCGTACAATATAATGAAATGGGATTAGCTTCTTTTCTAACTTTGTCTACTGTGGAAAGCGAATCATTTTTACTTGATAGACGAGACATATTCAACTGAAAAACCCCATGGTACTTTGTAAACGGAGTATACATGCAACAAAATGTCAGTGATGAAACTGAGAGAAATATATGCCGAGATAATCTGATGACTCCAAATGAGGCAATAACATGGGTTTCCACTCGTGACAACTGAAATATAGTGCTTAGAGCAGACTGTCACAGAAGCATGATATACTATCAGGGCTTAATTTTAAATAAACATTAGGATTCAGAATATCATGATGAAATTACTATGAACAGCACCGATTTCTGACAATCCCATACATTGAAATATTAAGAAAGACTCAACTAAAAAAAAAGGTAAAAACATAGCTCATTGTGTACCATAGATTCTTCAAACAGGATTTGCTTTGAGAAAGTGAGACACTAAGCTAAATTGAAAGTGTCAGCTGTTAAAAATAATGTACAACTTCAAGTTTAATTTATATTTTGTATTTTATGATCATAAAGGGGAGAAATCATTCGACATGTTTAGTCCTTTGTCCGCTAAGCCCTTTGGAGGCATAAAGTCTGGCAGCTTTTTAATTTGTTTACACAGATTTCAATGAGGTTTTAGATCCCTGAAGAGCTGGAGTTTAACAGTTAACAAAAAGCTACAGTGAAAAACAACATACTTTGCCTCACCACAGGAGTCCAAGGAAGACACAGAAACAGCCAATCGAGAAAGTTCAGTCAGTTTCTGTGTGGGTGCACTATAGTGTGGAGGTTGAGGTGCTCAGTTCTGTAGTGCGAAATCTGACAAGCTGTTAGAAACAGAGTTTAGGGAACTCATGTTTGCTAGGACAGGATTACATTTATGAGTTTAGGCTGCAGATTTTAAAAAAAGATACACTAGGGAGAGATATTAGCTGACAAAAAATAGCATCAAGTGAATACAGCGAAATTTGACAAAAAAGGGAACCAATTTATTGTTATGTTAGATGGAAAGAATCATGTGAAATTGCATTTATTTTTTCATAATTGTATTCAAGTGCTTCCAAATTTTTGTCAGGTGTCATTGGGTTCATGTTTTATTTCTTTGTTTAATCAACTTTTTCTTCCCTGTTAACAGTACATTGGCATGTTTTAGGGTATGTTCAGTGACTGAACTCAATTGTTTTAAAAATAAGATGCGTGTCTAACAAGGAGAAAGTGCAAGGTTTGTAGCTCAGGTTGAGGGTTAGGGTATAGGTTTGCAGCTCAGGTTGAGGGTAAGGGTATAGGTTTGTAGCTCAGGTTGAGGGTTAGGGTATAGGTTTGCTCGCTGAGCTGTAGGTTTGATATCCAGACGTTTCATTAACTGGCTAGGTAACATCATCAATGGTAACCTCCAAATGAAGCGAAGCTGTTGTCTCCTGCTTTCTATTTATATCTTTCTCCTGGATGGGGTTCCTGGGGTTTGTGGTGATGTCACCGCATGTTCGTTTTTTGAAGGGTTGATAGATGGCATCTAGATCTGTGTTTGTTTGTGGCGTTGTGGTTGGAGTGCCATGCCTCTAGGAATTCTCTGGCATGTCTTTGCTTGGCCTGTTCCAGGATAGATGCATTGTCCCAGTCAAAAATAGTAGGTTTTTTTCATCCGTGCGTAGGGCTATGAGGGAGAGAGGGTCGTGTCTTTTTGTGGCTAGCTGGTGTTCGTGTATCCTGGTGGCTAACTTTCTTCCTGTTTGTTCTACGTAGTGTTTGTGGCAGTCCTTGCATGGAATTTTGTAAATGACGTTGGTTTTGTCCATGGCTTGTATTGGGTCATTTAAGTTTGTTAGTTTTTGTTTGAGAGTCCTGGTGGGTTTGTGTGCTACTAGGATTCCGAGGGGTCTTTGTAGTCTGGCTGTCATTTCTGAAACTTCTTTAATGTATGGTAAGGTGGTTAGGGTTTCTGGCTGTGTTTGGTCTGCTCTTCGTGGTTTGTTCTTGAGGAATCTGCGGACTGTATTTTTTGAGTATCCGTTCTTCTTGAATACGTTGTATAGGTGGTTCTCCTCTGTTTTTCGAAGTTCGTCTGTGCTGCAGTGTGTGGTGGCTCGTTGGAATAGTGTTCTGATACAGCTTTGTTTGTGTGTTGGGATGGTTGCTGGTGTAGTTAAGTATTTGGTCAGTGTTTGTCGGTTTTCTGTATACGCAGGTTTGTAGTTCTCCGTTGTCTGTTCTTTCGACTGTGACATCCAGGAATGCAAGTTTGTTGTCGGTTTCTTCCTCCTTGGTGAACTTTATGCCTGTGAGGGTGTTGTTGATTATGTTAAATGTTTCTTCTATCTTGTTTCGTTTTGAGATGACAAAGATGACACATAGATCTAGATGCCATCTATCAACCCCTCAAAAAACGAACAGGAAGTGACATCACCACAAACCCCAGGAACCCCATCCAGGAGAAAGATACAAATAGAAAGCAGGTGACAATAGCTTCACTTCACTTGGAGGTCGCCACTGATTATGTTACCTTGCCAGGTAATGAAGACTGCAGATGCTGGAGATCAGAGTCAAGAGTGTGGGCTCATCAGGGCTTATGCCCGAAACGTCAATTTTCCTACTCCTTGGATGATGCCTGACCTACGGTGCTTTTCCAGCACCACTCTCGACTGTGTATCGAACAATTCACGTTTCACTCAGATCTGATTTATGTTCAAACAGGAGTAGATTCATAATGCAAGATTAAATCAAATTAAAAATACATAATCATATAAAAGTGACCCAATACAATAAAAATATTTATAAATTTTTTATACGCATGACCATAAGACACAACAGCAAACATAGGCCATTCAGCCCATCAACCTACTCTATCATTCAATGAAAACATGGCTGATCTGATAATCGTCAACTGTATTTTCCTACCTTTACCCAATACTCCTGATTCCCTTACTGATTAAAATACATTCTACTTTGAACAAACATATCACCCAGTCTCTACAGTCCTCTACGATAAAGAACTCCACTGATACACTGCCCTCAGAAGAAATTCACCTTCCACTCTTAAATGGGCAACATCTTATTCTAAGATTAAGCCCACTGGTCCTGGACTTCCCCAAACAGGAAACATGCTTTCTGCATCTACCCTGCCAAATTTCCCTTCAGAATCTTGTGTTTCAATCAGGTTGTCCCTCATGCTTCTAAACCCCAAGGACTATACGCCCAACTTACTCAAGCTCTCCTGATAAGACAGGACTTCCAGATTCAGGATCAACCTTGTCAACCTTCCCTAAACAGCCTTCCTTAGACAAGGGATCAAAGCTGTTCAGTGTTTCAGCGGTTTATGGTATCACTGGATAATTTTAACAAAAATCTCTGTACTTTTGCACTCTGTTCCCTTTGAAATAAAAGCTAATGTTACTTTTACTTGCCTCATTACCTGCTGACCTTGTTTGTAAGCATTTTGATTTGTGCATGAGCATTTTGAAATTCCTTATGTTATGACTTTCTGCAGTCTTGTTCTATTTAAATAAATAATATTCAGCTCTCTATTCTGCTTGCCAACCTCACATTCTCCCATATTACTTTCTATTTGCTGTTGTTGTTTTAGCCATGTGCTTTGTCTGTCTATATCCCTCAGGTGGACTTGAGAACATCCGCCCTGCATATCTATTTCGGCATTATCCACAAACTTGGCTATTGTTCTAGGGTAATTCACTTGCCTCATTCAAGTCATTAATATTAGAAATATTTGTAGCCCCAGCTCTGATCCCTGTTGCACTCCATTAGTTACAGCTTGCCATCCTGAAAATGTCCCCCTTATCCCAACTTCTGAGAGTTAGCCAATCCTACATCTACTACCTCCAGCACCTTGTGCTCTTATTTTATTATTAAATAACCTAACATAGACCATAGAACAACACAGCGCAGAACAGGCTCTTTGGCCCTCGATGTTGTGCTGACCTGTGAACTATTCTCAGCTCGTCCCCCTACACTATCCCATCATCATCCATGTGCTTATCCAAGTTTTGTTTAAATCTCTCTCATGCAGCTGAGTTAACTACATTGGCATTCCATGCCCTTACCACTCTGAGTAAAGAGCCTGCCTCTGACATCTGTCTTAAATCTATCACCCCTCAATTTGTAGTTATGCCCCTTCGTACAAGGTGACGTCATCATCCTAAGAGAAAAAAAGACTTTCACTGTCAACATGTGGCACCTTATCAAATTTGAGACGTCGATTGTCCTGCTCTTCAGATGCTGTCTGACCTGCAGTGCTTTTCCAGCACCATACTCTTGACTCTGATCTCCAGCATCTGCAGTCCTCACTCTCTCCTAGCACCTTATCAAATGCCTTCTGAAAATCCAAATATATTACATCCACTGCTTTCTCTTATTTATCATACTTGTTACCGCCTCAAAAGATTTTTAAAATTATTCAACATGATTTCCCCTTTCTGAAGTCATAGTGGCTCTGCATCATATATTACGCATTTCAAAAATGTTCAGCTGTCACATCCATTGTAATAGACTCTAACATTGTCCCAATAACAGACATGAAACTAATTTGCCTATTATTTATTTTGCCCCTTTCCTTTCTAAAAAGGTGCTACATTGTGTGTCTTCAAATGGTTTGGGCTTTCCCAGAATCTAAGGAATCTTGAGGATTACTACCAGTGCACCGACTATCTAGGTTGCATCCCATTAGGTACATGGGATGAGCCTGAGTGATAGCCATTGTATTCCTTTCATCTCCCCTTTTTGTCTCTTGATTTACCACTTTTATAGTGCTGTTAGTATCTTTTACTATGTATAGGGATACAAAAGTATTTATTCAAATAGGTCTTCCATTTCCTGGTTCTCAAGCGTCATTATTTCTCCAGTTTCATTCTTGAGGGTCCTATACTTAACTTTGTATAAAATTGAAGACAGGACATTTAAGCTCTTTTTATTCATCATAACATTAATTTCAAGTTTACACTCATAGTATATCTTTTATGTTTTAGTTTTTAAACTAGTAAGGTGGGGGGGTGGGACCCAGGGAGATAGTGAGGAAAGTGATTAATCTGAGACGAGTGCAGCTGAGAACAAACAAACAAACAAACAAACCAGGGCAGGCAGGGACAAGGTAGGACTAATAAATTAAACTGCATTTATTTCAATGCAAAGGGCCTAACAGGGAAGGCAGATGAACTCAGGGCATGGTTAGGAACATGGGACTGGGATATCATAGCAATTACAGAAACATGACTCAGGGGTGGGCAGGACTGGCAGCTTAATGGCCCAGAATACAAATGCTACAGGAAGGATAGAAAGGGAGACAGAGAGGAGGGGGAGTGGCACTTTTGATAAGGGATAGCATTACAGCTGTGCTGAGGGAGAATATTCCCAGAAATACATCCAGGGAAGTTATTTGGGTAAAACTGAGAAATAAGAAAGGGATGATCACCTTATCGGGATTGTAATATTGACCCCCCAACAGTCAGAGGGAAATTGAGAAACAAACTTGTAAGGAGATCTCAGCTATCTGTAAGAATACTAGCGTACTTATGGTAGAGGATTTTAACTTTCCAAACATCTACTGGAACTGCGTATCGTGTTAAAGGTCTGGATGGAGAGTAATTTCTTACGTGTGTACAAGACAATTTTCTGATTCAGTATGTGGATGTACCTACGAGAGAAGGTGCAAAACTTTACCTACTCTTGGGAAATAAGGCAGGGCAGGTGATTGAGGTGTCAGTGGGGGAGCACTTTGGGGCCAGTGACCATAATTCTATTCGTTTTAAAATAGTGATGGAAAAGGATAGACCAGATCTAAAAGATGAAGACCTAAATTGGAGAAAGGCCAATTTTGACGGTATTAGGCAAGAACTTTTGAAAGCTGATTGGAGGCAGATGTTCGCAGGTAAAGGGACGGCTGGAAAATGAGAAGCCTTCAGAAATGAGATAGCGAGAATCCAGAGAAAGTATATTCCTATCAAGGTGAAAGGGAAGACTGGTAGGTATAGGGAATGCTGGATGACTAAAGAAATTGAGGGTTCGGTTAAGAAAAAGAAGGAAGCATATGTCAGCTCAAGACAGGATTGATCGAGTGAATCCTTAGAGTATAAAGGAAGTAGGAGTATACTGAAGAGGGAAATCAGGAGGCCAGAATGGGGACATGAGATAGGTTTGGCAAATAGAATTAAGGAGAATCCAAAGGGTTTTTACAAATACATTAAGGACAAAAGGGTAACTAGGGAGAGAATAGGACCTCTCAAAAGATCAGCAAGGCGACCTTTGTGTGGAGCCACAGAAAATGAGGAAAATACTAAATTAGTATTTTGCATCAGTATTTACTATGGAAAAGGAGATGGAAGATGTAGACTGTCGGGAAAAAGATAGTGACATCTTGCAAAATGTCCAGATTACAGAGGAGGAAGTGATGGATGTCTTGAAATGGTTAAAGGTGGATAAATCCCCAGGACATGATCAGGTGTACCCAAGAACTCTGTGGGAAGCTAGAGAAGTGATTGCTGGGCCTCTTGCTGAGATATTTGCATCATCGCTAGTCACAGGTAAGGTGCCCGAAGATTGGAGGTTGGCAAACGTGGTGTCACTGTTTAAGAAGGGCGGCAAAGACAAGCCAGGGAACTATAGACCAGTGAGCCTGATCTCAGTGGTGGGCTTGTTGGAGGGAATCCTGAGGAACAGGATGTACATGGACTTGGAAAGTCAAGGACTGGCTTTGTGCATGAGAAATCATGTCTTACAAATTTGATTGATGTTTTTGAAGAAGTAACAAAGAAGATTGATGAGGGCAGGGCAGTAGATGTGATCTATGTGGACTTCAGTAAGGCGTTCGACAAGGTTCCCCATGGGAGACTGATTAGCAAGGTTAGATCTCATGGAATACAGGGAGAACTAGCCATTTGGATACAGAACTGGTTCAAAAGGTAAAAGACAGAGGGTGGGTGGGGGTGGAGGTGGAGGGTTGTTTTTCAGACTGGAGGCCTCTGACCAGTGGAGTGCCACAAGCATCGGTGCTGGGCCCTCTACTTTTTGTCATTTACATAAATGATTTGGATGCGAGCATAAGAGGTACAGTTATTAAGTTTGCAGATGACACCAAAATTGGAGGTGTAGTGGACAGCGAAGAGGGTTACCTCAGATTACAACAGGATCTGGACCAGATGGGCCAATGGGCTGAGAACTGGCAGATGGCGTTTCATTCAGATAAATGCGAGGTGTGCATTTTGGGAAAGCAAATCTTAGCAGGACTTATACACTTAATGGTAAAGTCCTAGGGAGTGTTGCTGAACAATAAGACCTTGGAGTGCAGGTTCATAGCTCCTTGAAAGTGGAGTCACAGGTAGATAGGATAGTGAAGGAGGCATTTGGTATGTTTTCCTTTATTGGTCAGAGTATGGAGTACAGGAGTTGGGAGGTCATGTTGCGGCTGTACAGGACATTGGTTAGGCCACTGTTGAAATATTGCGTGCAATTCTGGTCTCCTCCCTATCGGAAAGATGTTGTGAAACGTGAAAGGGTTCAGAAAGGATTTACAAGGATGTTGCCAGGGTTGGAGGATCTGAGCTACAGGGGAGAGGCTGAAAAGGCTGGGGCTGTTTTCCCTGGAGCGAAGGCTGAGGGGTGGCCTTCGAGGTTTACAAAATTATGAGGGGCATGGATAGGATAAATATACAAAGTCTATTCCCTGAGGTCGGGGAGTCCAGAACTAGAGGGCATAGGTTTAGGGTGAGAGGGAAAAGATATGAAAGAGACCTAAGGGGCAACTTTTTCACGCAGAGGGTGGTACCGTGTATGGAATGAGCTGCCAGAGGATGTGGTGGAAGCTGCTACAATTGCAACATTGAAGAGGCATTCGCTTGGGTATATGAATAGGAAGGGTTTGGAGGGATATGGGCAGGGTGCTGGCAGGTGGGACTAGATTGGGTTGGGTTATCTGGTCGGCATGGATGGGTTGGACCAAAGGGTCTGTTTCCATGCTGTACACCTCTATGGCTCTATGACTAACTGCACATGTGTAACATTTACATTTGTTAAGTTGTTATTTGCACTCAAGATTGCTGGTGTTTCTTTCAAAGAATTTGTTTTCCATATTCTCTTGCTGATGGATCTTGCCAAAGAATTGTCCCACTTCAGACAGGATGATTTTGTCCAAGTTAGTTTCTTCTGAGCTAGGGTCATAGAACATTTGAAGTATTTCCTTTGTCTTCCTTTCATTAGAGTGCCTCCCTTGAGGTGGGTGAAAATGATTTGCTTTGACAATTGGAAATCAGGCATCTTAAACTTTGTGGCTGGCTACATGTTTTGGATGATCATGGCCCCAATTCTGGTACTGCTGTCTCTTTCAAGGAGGCCTTTGATTCTCTGCATCATCTGGGAGACAATCTCAAACAAATTGTGATGGGTAGTTCAACAGGGCCTTTCAGTGGCTTTTATACGTAGACCAAGCTTCTGAGCAAGAGAGAAAAGTTAGAAGAATGGCTACCTTGTACACAAGTGTCTTAGTATCAAGACACATGTCACAATTGTCAAAGACTTTATGAAGTTGGCACTTCCGGATTGGATGCAGTATTGGATCTTCACAATGTTAGCTTGCGATTACAGGTGACTCACCAGGGAGGGGGATTTCTTCATTGAATTTACAGAGAGAGAGAGATAGAGAGAGAGAGAGAGATAGAGAGAGAGAGAGAGATAGAGAGAGAGAGATAGAGAGAGAGAGAGAGATAGAGAGAGAGAGAGATAGAGAGAGAGAGAGATAGAGAGAGAGAGAGATAGAGAGAGAGAGAGATAGAGAGAGAGAGAGAGGGAGAGAGAGAGAGAGAGAGAGAGAGAGGGAGAGAGACGGGAACTTTCCTCAGACAGGTTTGTAAGGGACTGGAGTCTTCAAGTTTGAGGTTGAGACCATTTTTTTTAGAATGCTTCTGCAGAGGCTTAAAGATTCTCTTCCGTGACCATGGAGATGCAAACTGAAATTCCATGAGTGATGTTGGTGTTGTTTTCTTCTTGGATGCCAATTGGTTGAGGTGGAAATGTTTCTTGTTCATTCTGTAAACAATGCCCACACCAGTGGAAAGCTTCATCTTAAAGATGATGAAAGAGTGATGAAGATGGATAAAAATGGTAGGGGTGATGACACATTCTAGCTTGACTCCTGTCTTCGCCACAAAGGTTTGTGTCACATGACCATTGGTGATGACTGTCGCTGACATGTCCTCATGAAAGAGGTCAAAGAAGTTGATGAATTTCTCTGGACAGCCAACCTTTCACAGGGTCATCAGCAGCACTTCGGTGACTGACTGAGTCAAAAGTCACAGTCAAATCGATAAAGACCATGTTGAGTAGTTAGTGTTTTCCCTGGCATTTCTCATGAAATTTCTCAGCAGCAAAAATCATGTCCATAATTCCACAGTTTGATTGGAAGCCACAATGGTTTGCTGGAAGGATTCCTCAAACTGGGAGAAGTTTAAGAAAGGTGGTAAGGACAAACCAGGGAACATAGAGCTGTGAGCCTGATGTCAGTGGTGGGCAAATTGTTAGAGGGAATCCTGAGGGACAGGATGTACATGTATTTGGAAAGTCAAAGACTGATTAGGAATAGTCAACATGGCTTTGTGCATAGGAAATCATGTCTCACAAACTTGATTGAGTTTTTTGAAAAAGTAACAAAGAGGATTGATGAGGGCAGAGCAGTAGACATGATCTGTGTGGACTTCAGTAAAGCGTTCAACAAGGTTTCCCATGGGAGACCGGTTAGCAAGGTTAGATCACAGAATACAGGGAGTACTAGCCATTTGGGTACAGAACTGGCTCAAACGTAGAAGACAGAGGGTAGTGGTGGAGGGTTGTTTTCAGACTGGAGGCCTGTGACCAGTGCAGTGCAACAAGGATCGGTGCTGGGTCCACCACTTTTCATCATTTGTATAAATGATTTAGATGTGAGCATAAGAGGTATAATTAGTAAGTTTGCAGATGACACCAAAATTGGAGGTGTAGTGGACAGTGAAGAAGAAGATTACCTCAGATTACAATGGGATCTTAATCAGCTGGGCAAAATGGGCTAAGGAGTGGTAGATGGAGTTTAATTTAGAAAAATGTGAGGTGCTGCATTTTCCGAAAGCAAATGAGAGCAGAACTTATACACTTAATGGTAAGGTCCTAGGGAGTGTTGCTGAACAAAGAGACCTTGGAGTACAGGTTCATAGCTCCTTGAAAGTGGAGTCGCAGGTAGATAGGATCGTGAAAAAGGCATTTGGTATATTTTCCTTTACTGGTCAGAGTGTTGAGTACAGGAGTTGAGAGGTCATGTTGCGGCTATACAGGACATTGGTTCAGCCACTTTTGGAATATTGTGGGCAATTCTGGTCTCCTTCTTATCAGAAGGAGTTTGTGAAACTCGAAAGGATTCAGAAAAGACTTACAAGGATAATGCCAGGGTTGGAGGATTTGAGCTACATAGAAAAGTTGAACAGGCTAGGGCTGTTTTCCCTGGAGTGTTGGAGGCTGAGGGGTGACCATACAGAAGTTTATAAAATCATGAGGGACATGGATAGGATAAATAGACAAAGTCTTTTCCCTGGGGTGGGGGAGTCCAGAACTAGAGGGCATAGGTTTAGGGTGAGAGGGGAAAGATATAAAAGGGATCTAAGAGATAACTTTTTCACGCAGAGAGTGGTACGTGTATGGAAAAGCTGCCAGAGGAAGTGGTGGAGGCGAGTACAATTGCAACATTTAAGAGGCATCTGGATGGGTATCTGAATGGGAAGGGTTTGGAAGGATATGAGCCGGATGTTGGCAGGTGGGACTAGAATGGGTTAGGATATCTGGTTGGCATGGACAAGGTGGACTGTTGGGGGCATGTTTCTGTGCTGTACATCTCTATCACTCTTTGACTAAGATTACATGAATTATCATCAGGAAAAACTTTCCTGATAATGAAAGTAGGGAGATTCCTTAGTAGTTTCCAGAGTCCACTCTGTTTATTTTCTTAAAGACGGTGGCATCTCGGATTATCAGGGATTTCTTTTTCCCAAAACTTTTAGGAGCAGTTGGAGATAACAGGCGAGCTCCACCCCAAGTTTGAATATCTCTGTTGGTGTCTTGTCTACTCATGAAGCTTTTTCTTTCTTCATGTGTTTAATAGGGCTTTGATTTCTACCACATTTGAGAGTCCAAGATCATCTTTGATGGGAGTTGGCGTATTTCCTCAAACATGTCCTCATTTATGATTTGTACTGCAACTTAGAAGATCTTCCAGTTCTTCTCTCCATTGAAGGCTGATATTTTTTCTGTCAAAAGAACTCCATACTTACTCTGCACTGGTTTAAAACCTAGCATGTTGGATATTTACTTTGTTTCGATGGCATTGAAGAAGCCCTCAGTGTCATGCTTGTCAATAAAGGTGTTGCAGCTCGTTGACTTTTTCCACCGTGTCTTGATTTTATGCACTCTTCTTTGTAATTCTGCCTTTGATGTTTGGTGAGGTCTTCTCTTTGCCTTGCTGGTGATATTGTTTTGTCAGGTGCAGAGACCTTACCTCTTCTTCTAAATGAGAACTGGGAGGATGTGGTCATTCTCGTACCAATCTTAGTGTTCCTGCTCTAGTAGTTGATGGTTTCTTCATAGCACTATATGACGACTGTCTTCAGCTCTGCCCAGTTTTCTTCCACTCTCTTTGAATGAATGCTTTAGAGATTTGTGAAGATGTTGTTGGAAGTTGCTGGCAAGCTTGGCTCTTGAGGCTGTTCAACATGGAGTTTTTTTTCTGAAATGTTTGTAAAAGCAAGGACTTCAAAAGCAGAAAAGATGTAATTATGGAACAAAGATCTTTAATGTTCATTCGTGAATATTTGCATACAACCATCTGATTTGGTTAATTAATTGATGACACTTGAGCTCCTGTTGGACTGAGTGGTGCACAGGCGCTGGTCCAGCAATAGTGGCAAGGATATCAGACAATGCCAGCCTGGTCCAAGGTTGCCACCCAGGTTAGAGCAATCTCAGCCATCCGGAGGATTGTCCAGCCCTATAGGAATAAAGTTAATATCCTTCTCCACTTCCCTAGTGTAAGTGCCACCATCTTCTCTCAAATACCTCACCCTCAGTATATCTCTGCTTTTAAATCTATCATTCCCAAACATCATGTTCCAATACTCTCACTACAGTCTGTAATATCTTCCATTATTTACTGCCAGCCACCTCAAACCTTTAAACCATTCACTGCCTTCTACACTGTAATTGCTTGCTTGGGACTATTCCCCATCTACAACAAAATTACATTTGTTTCACCAAACTTCATCTCTCTCTTTCCATGAAGAAAACAGTCCCTAGTAGTACAGCAAGAGTCAACATAGGTTTTGGGTTGTCCAAAATCCGGCTCTTCAACCCTGATGTGGAAAGTATCCCGACTCTGACCACCCTAAGTATCTGACTGACCATGTCTAAGCCCCCATACTGGTACTAGAGACTGCCATTGACTTTTTGTGTCAGAGGATGGCACGTGTATGGAATGAGTTGCCAGAGGAAGTGGTGGAGGCTGGTACAATTGCAACATTTAAAAGGCATTTGGATGGGTTTATGAATAGGAAGGGTTTGGAGGGATATGGGCCGGGTGCTGGCAGATAGGACTAGATTGAGTTAGGATCTGGTCAGCATGGATAGGTTGGACTGAAGGGTCTGTTTTCATGCTGTACATCTCTATGACTCTAAAACCCTGTAAATGGCAGCTGTCTTCGTTGGCTTGACTAAGGATTACTGACAAAGACAAAAAGCTTCTTGCCTTTGAGTCTGCGCTAAATGGCAAGGAAATACCGCAGCACTGTGATCTATATATCACAATAAATGAGCCAAATATATTGAGGTTTATTAACTATACCTACAACTTATATTGCTATCACATCATAGACTTAGAGTCTAGCTTCTGCCCTTCTACTACTGGACATTATATACACACTACTGACTGAACGAATATGCTCCAGTGATTCTATTGCACCGACAGAGTTACTGAAGGCGAGAGGAGTATTTTTATCCTGGAACTTCACATGTTGTTATGTCATGCAATGTCTTAAAATGGCACACTGCTGTCTGGTTTATAATCTATGCAATATCACAACATTCTGATCCTGAAAAGGAATGGTTGAATGCTTCAATCAATTTTAATGATTTTGGATGGCTTCCCATGCTAATGTATTTGCATTCTGATGGCATGCACCACATTTACATAGGACTGTAAAGCCATCTCAATTCTTACTTTCTGTATATAATCAATTCATGCTTCAATGAAACTCCTGTTTCACCGATAGAAACATGGTGAAGAAACCTGAAGTTGATGCTTTTATTTTATAAATTTGAACAGGCTGAACACGTTATTAAGCAATATCTGAAAATTTTTAAACTTACTGCAAAAGTAGCCAGGTTTATGTAAATTTATGATTAGCAATATTTTTGTATATTTGTGTCATATCACTATTGCAGCTGTTAAATACTATTAACTGCTATTCAACAATATCATATTTTATGAAACCTGAACACCAACAATAACATACTACACAAGTTGCAATACTTTTCTGCACTACATTACTAAGATCCAATTGTTTCGTTCAAGTGAACATTCAGATCAAAATTTCAGCACACCAAAGTGTTAACGTTTTACTAGTCAAACTGATTTCTGACATTGATATTTGTTATTGTTAGGCTCAAGATCAATTTAAAAAGCATAAGCTGAATTTTACCAGAAATCAGCTAAGTGACAATTTTGTCAATTTTTATGGAGGGTGGACTAGCAAAATGTCCCAGGCCACATTATATATGCACCATCCCACATGGTGCTCTATTCATTGCATTTCCCCTCTCACTTCATGCAGAAGTGCTTATGCTTGTCAGAGCCTCCCAGGATTCTTAGTGCAAGTATCCTGTTTAACCATAGTTGTACACTTGGTCAAGTGCTGACAATCCAGGCTGCCTGCATGGTTTGTGTGACTTGGCCCAGACATGTTGGATGGAGGGAAATTGGCATGGATACAGAGTGATAAAGATGAGGGCCAGAGGACCAGGACTGGCAGAGGAGACCAAATATTACTTGATACCAGCCAGTCCTGAAGTTGCCACGCAGGTCAGTACAGTGTTGACAGTCCAGAGAAAGACCCAACAATAAAAGGAAGAAGATCAATAACTTTCGCCACTCTGATAATCAGTGCCACTGTCTTCTCTCTGCTACATCACATTCACTTCATCTCTGCCTTGACAGGCCTGATCAATACAGCTCATTGTCTACCACTATCATTATTAGAATCAACATTGTCCCTCACGTGCTTGTATCCACCAATCGCCCCTACCCGATTAACCCTGCATTAGCCTCTGCACTGCCTACTCATTCCTCAACATCTTTTTCCCATTTACACTAGCAGTAACAGCTGCGCCAGCCACTTACGTATCAGTCAATACTCCAGTTGTCTCATTTCAGGAGAAAAGAGCCCACAGTCGCATAGACAGCACAAAGGTAGGTTACCCAACATTTGGCTCTTCACCCTTTAAAAAAGGAAAGAATCTTAGACCTGGCTTGTGAGGACCACAGACACGCAGATAGTGATGATGCCAAAAGCTCCAAGTCCCACGGAGAGCTCAAGGGAAAAATTAAGAAGTATTGTCAATTGCTCTGCTACTACTGGGAATATATTCTTAACAAGTCCAAATGTCCACACGTCTTTCACGGTGCATTCCTGCTTTTGTCTCCTGCTGATACCAGTGCTACCGACATGGTTTCTGCAGTCAGAAGGATGGCTCCACAAAATATTCTCTCTTCCACCTCTGGGTAAGAACGGACAGATCTCTCAATGTATGTACCAGCAAGGTAGCTTCCGACCTTCCAGGATTTGGATTGCACACAACAGGGTTAATGCTGAAAGTTCACACACAGTATTTAGTGTTCACGTTATTCTTGCACCTGCGTCATGTAGACGTGCGTTTATTGCTGTGCTATTTGAAAGGAATCACATTATACAAAAGTGGAAACTCCTTGAAATAATACTTAATCCACGCATAACAAGGGTGGCAACAGTAATTTTCATCTCAGTTGTGCGCTTGTAATTGGCATCATAATGAAGGAAGTAGAGGTCGCATTTAACAAAGTCAGCATATAGTGTGCCTCTCAGTCTAGGTAACCACCAGATCTCGTTTTCATTTCTTGTTAGCCCACCCAGTCAAAACTACTTGCCTTGATCTTCTACGCATTCACACCCAAATCATGTACTTGTCTGTTCAAGTCCACACTTTACCCCGAACTCCACAGTTAGATCGAATCATCATGCCACACACTGTAATACATTGTCGACCCCTCCCCTCACAATCAAGCCAGAGTGGTGCTGAAGATTAATGATCTCCAGCCCCGCAGTATCACCTCATTCTCCATTGTTTCCACCCTCTCCACACTACATGCTAAGTTTACCCCGCTTCACAATTGTTTACAACTTTTACAATTGACTGGAGGGTGTTGCCTCCAATCCCCTGAATTGGATTACTCAGTTTCCCATCTGATAAACTCCCTCTTGACCTTTAGTGGATAGATCCCCAGGACTGACCTTGGTCCACACTCACACCCTTCGACAGACAGACTTGGAAAGACAGCCCCAGACTGACCTGACACTTCACTGATTTTACTCCCAGCTCCCTGGCTGACTTTTCATGATTCCCTTGATTGGTTCTGTTGAAACTACAGTGCTACCCACACTATTGAGATATAGACCCTTACTCCTGACTTCCTCAAGCAGCCAACTAACTGTGCCCAGGCTCATGGCCTGATTTTTAAGACTGTCCTTACTATGCCAGGATCCCCTGACTGAAAGGCATTTCCTTTGACTTGATGGAGGACTACACCCCTTAGATATGGCCATTTGGTTAGGTATTTGCTGAATAGGCTGTTGACACACTGTGCAGTTGACGTGTGGTGCTTCCAAATTAATCTCTGAAGTGCCGAACCCTTCTACAAATGGATCAGAGATGGGCCAGGTGAGTTTACGGAGGCTGGTAAATGTCTAATGCCAACATCCAGGGATGGGGGAAAATAATAAATGCTGAAGATCACAGCTGGTCAGGCAGCATCTATGGAAAGCAAGCGAATGGTTCAATTCTAGATGACTCAGAGCTGAAGTGAAGTGTGGAGGGGGCAGCTTTTATGCTACAGTTGGAGGAAGTGGTGGGGTGCAGTGTGCTGGGAAGAAAGGATGTTGGTAGTTGAGATTAAGTGATTGGAATGTGAGAATGGTCAAACAATAGTGTGTCTAACTGCCAGATTGGAAAGAACAGACAGTCCCACTGGGGTGGGGAAGGTAAGAGAGAACATGGTGATAGAGAATGTAACAAATAAGGCTAAAAGAAAGGGAAGGAATGGGAGTTGGTTCACAATTTTAAAAGGTGTTGAACATAAATCTAAAAAGCTGTAAAGTACCGAGACTGAAGTGGAGATGTTGTCCCTCCAGTTTGCATGTGATTCACTGGAACATTGCAGCATGCTCAGGACATACATGAGGGCATGTGAGCAGGATGCTGTTTGAAAATGACCAGCTACAGGAAGTTCAGGGTCACTTGCGCACAGATCAGAATAACCTGCAAAGTAATTACCCAGTCTGTGTTTTGTTTTTCCAATGCAGAGTAGGCCACATTGAGTGCAGCAAACATAATACACAAGATTGGAGGAGGTACAGATAAAATGCTGCTTCACCTAGAAAGACTGTTTAGGCTCTTGAATGATGAGCAGGGAGAAGATAAAGGGGTAGGTGTTGCACCTTCTGGGGTTACATGGGAAAGTGCCATGGGAAGGGGAGGTGGTGGTCGAAGGATGGATTGGGGTGTCCCAGAGGGAATGATCCCTGTGACAGGAGGAGTGAGGGGAAGATTTGTTTAGTGTTGGCATTCTTCTGGAATTGTCAGAAATGGCAGAGGATGATCCTTCAAATGTGGAGGCTGGTGGGATGAAAGGTGAGGACAAGGGGGAACCGATTACACTGAGTGATGGGAAGGGGCAAAGGCGGAAGCACGGGTAATAGGTTGAATGTCAACTACAGCGGGTGAGAAACCACTGTTATAGAGAAAGCAATCTGTGTCAGCAACACTGTTTTGGAATGTGGCCTCATCTGAACAGATGCAATGTAGGCCAAGGCACTGGAAGAATGGGATGGAATCCTTACAGGATGTGGGGTGTAAAGAAATGTAGTGAAGGTAACTATCGGAGTCAGTGGCCTTGTAGTGGATGGCAGTGTTCAGCTTATTCCCCGAAATGAAGATGGAGGTCAAGGAAAGGAAGGGAAGTGTCAGAAATATATGACATGAAAGTCATAAAAGGAGTGGAAATTGGATACAAAAATGAACCATTTTTTCAAAAGGTCCTGGTGGGAGCATGAAGTAGCTGGAGTTGTGTTTTGCTGCCCGTGGTACTTGCCCTGAGATGTTGGGAACTGCAGCCCAAGATGGAGGGCTGATGGGGTAAGTTAGGAGCAGGAGTCACCCAGACACTCACTCTGACTTCTGTTTCAGGAACTGTCACCACTTAGTTTCTATCCTACTCGTGGAATGATGGAAACTGGTGAATAATGAAGTGAGTTTAATTAATAGTATGTTATTTCATAAAAATAGACATCTCATTGTTAACTCATGAGCTTCTCAACACATCCTTCAACGCATGATGAGAGAATGGTAGATTTTGCTGTACATGTCATCTTCTTACTACCAAACTCACTGTAGTTTCAAGCTTTCTAATCAATACCTAGGGAATATTCCACCCATTGTTTCACTGTCAAACAAGACAACACAATATTTAGCCACAGTAAATGTGGATCCAACTGCTGCACAATTGAAATCTGACCGACACCAACAACAGCAAAACATAGGCTCACACAAATCCTGCATGGAATCAGTTTATCTAAAGTGATCTAATTTTATTTGCACAGCTTTAGTTAAAATGTGAGCAGTACTGGAAAGGCTGGCATTTGTTGTCCATCTCTCATTGTCCTCCAAGTCGGTGATGAGTTACCTTACTGAATTGCTGCAGCCCATGTAGTGTTAGGAAGGGACTAAGACTTTGACCTCGCGATAATGAAGTCATTCAGTTTCAAGTCAGGATTTCATGTGGCATGAAATCGTGGATCCAGGCATCTGCTGGCATTGTACTTCCAGATGAAGTCATGGATTTTGGAAGGTGCTGTCAAAAGGAGCATTGGTGAATTGTTATAATGCTTCTGATATACACTGATTCTACTGTGTACTGATGGTGAAACAGTCAAATGTTGGAAATTCATGGACAGCGTACCAATCAAGTGGGCTATTTTAACAGAAATAGAGAGTGCTAGAGAAGCTCAGCAGGTCTAATAACTGGATTGCTTTGTCCTGAATGATACCAAGCTTTGAGTGTTATTGGATCTGCTTTTATCCATACAAGTGGGGTGTATTCCATCATATTCCTTGCCTGGATTTTGACAGCAGTCAACAGGCTTCGGGGAGGAGAGTTATTTACTGCAGAATTCCTGAGGCTCTGATCTGCTTTTCCAGCTGCAGCATTTGTTAGGCTGGTCCAATTCGATTTCATTAGGAATTGCAACAATGTTGGTCGTGGGAGATCCAACAATAATAATAATGCAATTGAGTTTCACTGGGAGTTAGTTAAGTTCTCTTTAGTTGAAAAGCCAAACTTCTAAATATTGAAGTTAATGGACTTGAAATGTGTAATATTACACTGAACGAAACAAATAGCTTTCTAATCTCCAGTAATGAAAGGAGAAATCAGTAAGTAAGTACGTTCACAATAAATTAAAGTTAGTCAGTCAGTTAAGGTATGAATAATGAACAAATGTCAAAACTCAGTGTTGATTTTGAAAATGATAATATTTGGAGCACACAAAGAAAATGGCATAGAGTTTGGAGTTGTGATGGTGAAACTATCAGTATTCATGAGTCGTGACTCCTCTGAAAGTGATACATTTACAAGGCTACGTATACCCCAAGTTAAAATGCAGAAATCCAAAATTTGCTGTCAATGATTCTACATCTAGTCACAGATTATACTGTTCATGTGTTCCCTCACCCCAGAGGGATATCAATAAATTAATGACCTTATAGAACTTGGGCGGCACAGTGGTTAGCATTGCTGCCTCACAGTGCCAGAAACCCGGGTTCAATTCCTGCCTCAGGCGACTGATTGTACAAACTCCACACATTCTCCCAGTGTCTGCATGGGTTTCCTCCAGGTTCTCCGGTTTCCTCCCACAGTCCAAAAAATGTGCAGCTTAGGTGAATTGGCCTTGCTAAATTGCCCGTAGTGTTAGGTGAAGGGGTAAATGGAGGGGAATGGGTCTGGGTGGGTTGTGCTTTGGTGGGTCGGTGTGGACTTGTTGGGCCGAAGGGCCTGTTTCCACACTGTAAATAATCTAAATCTAACTTGACTGGGAATGTTATTAGATTTGCTTCAACAATTTTTGGAAAAGTTTCACTTTGTTGAAAGAGATATACATTGAGTTTTTAAACTGGCGTACAAATTTAATAATTACTTTTTTAAAAAGTCCAGCTTTGAAAACATAAAATCTGCAGGATGTCAAATTTCACACTGATAGTTCAGCTTCTACTTTAATCCTGTGTTCATATCCCAAACATTCCATTAAACTATGAATAAAATAAGTGTAAAACTTCACTTCGTGCTTTACTGTCTTTTAGTGTAATTCAATAAGACTGGCTGTTCGGCATGGTTGATGGTATCAGTATTGCTGCACGTCTTAAAATCCCCTTGATTTGACACCAGATTTCAAGTGGGAAAAGAAAATTTGATACCAATGATCAGTGAACCTTTGTAGTTAGTCGAGAGTGTGGTGCTGGAAAAGCACAGCAGGTCAGGCAGCATCAAAGGAGCAGGAGAATCGATGTTTCAGGCATAAGCCCTTCATCAGGATGAAGGGCTTTTGCCCGAAACGTTGATTCTCCTGCTCCTCGGATGCTCCTGACCTGCTGCGCTTTTCCAGCACCACACTCTCGACTCTGATCTTCAGCACTTGCAGTTCTCACTTTCTCCAACATTTGGAGTTAGCTTTGTTCAAAGTCAGCAGCGAGTTCTGTTGCTTCACACCTGACCAGAAAATCTAGGCCTTTGTACTGATTAACATTGGAATTTTTAGCCAGTGTTTCTCGGATCAATTTTATAATGCCAATTTTTTCTTCTGTGGGCATAATCATTTCAATTGTTCAACAATTGGTCAACATATCTATTTTCATTTAACTGTAACTGGAGATTATTTTGTATTTGACATGTACAGAATTTGTGTATTTGCCTTACTGCCAATGATCTCTACCTTTATGTTAATCGCCTCATAATAAATAGCAACAGGATTAGACTGTTCAACCCATCAAGCTTACTCCACTACTCAATAGGATCATGTTTGACTAAACATTTCCAACATCCACCCTCCTGTGGTTTTTCCATAATCCTTGGTTCCCCAATTGATCATGAACATATGTATTTCAGTCTGAAACATACACAAGCAAAACAAGTATGTCGTTCTAGAAAATGTAGGGGGGGGGGGTGGATTCTCAGGGGAATGTAGCATGAACAGCCAAGTTTCTGGTATTGAGACCGGCTCTAAGGTAATGAGAGGTACCTCGGGTTCCAAGAGATCAATTGTGTTCGGGGACTCTCTAGTCCGAGGCACAGACTGACGTTTCTGTGACCAGCAGCAAAAAATCAGAATGGTGTGTTGCCTCCCTGGTGCCAGGATCAAGGATGTCTCAGAGAGGGTGCAGAATGTTCTCATGGGGAAAGGGGCCAGCAGGAGATTATTGTACACATTGGAACTAATGACATAGGAAGGGAAAAGGTTCGAGATTCTCCCTTCAGAATCTCAGAGATAGGCACAAATTTAAAAAGGAGATCCTCGAGAGTAGTAAT
The DNA here is from genome assembly GCF_047496795.1 of Chiloscyllium punctatum. Taxonomy (NCBI): domain Eukaryota; kingdom Metazoa; phylum Chordata; class Chondrichthyes; order Orectolobiformes; family Hemiscylliidae; genus Chiloscyllium; species Chiloscyllium punctatum. The sequence goes on along the minus strand of NC_092753.1, from coordinate 44,641,254 downwards.
ATCTGGATTACTCTTGATGCTATGAGCTAGTGAGTGTACAAATAGGACAATTGAGCAGATGAATGCATGGCTGAGGAGCTGGTGTATTGGACAATGATACACATTTTTGAATCATTGGAATCTTTTGTGGGGTAGAAGTGACCTGTATAACAAGGACGGATTGCACTTGAATTGGAATGGGACTAATATACTGGCAGGGAGATTGACGAGAGCTGCTCGGGAGGATTTAAACGAATAAGGTTGGGGTGGGACCCAGGGAGCTAGTGAGGAAAAGATCGATCTAAGACTGGTACAGTTGAGAAAAGAAGCAAGTCAAACAGTCAGGGCAGGCAGGGACAAAGTAGAGAACAAGATAGGACTGATACATTGAAATAAATGCAGTTTAATTTAAGAGGCCTAACAGGGAAGGCAGATGATATCAGGGCATGGTTAAGAATATGGGACTGGGATATCATAGCAATTACAGAAACATGGCTCAGGGATGGACAGGACAAGCAGCATAATGTTCCAGGATACAAATGCTACAGGAAGGACAGAAAGGGAGGAGACAGAGGAGGGGGAGTGGCGTTTTTGATAAGGGATAGCATTACAGCTGTGCTGAGGGAGGATATTCCCAGAAATACATCCAGGGAAGTTATTTGGGTAAAACTGAGAAATAAGAAAGGGATGATCACCTTATTGAGATTGTATTATAGACCCCCCAATAGTCAGAGGGAAATTGAGAAACAAACTTGTAAGGAGATCTCAGCTATCTGTAAGAATACTAGGGTAGTTATGGTAGATGATTTTAACTTTCCAAATGTAGACTGGGACTGCCACAGTGTTAAGGGTTTCAATGGAGTGTGCACAAGAATATTTTCTCATTCAATATGTGGATGTACCTCCGAGAGAACGTGCAAAACTTGACCAGCTCTTGGGAAATAAGGCAGGGCAGGTGACTGAGGTGTCAGTGGGGGAGCACTTTGGGGCCAACGAGCACAATTCTGTTAGTTTTAAAACAGTGATGGAAAAGGATAGACCAGATCTAAAAGTTTACGTTCTAAATTGGAGGAAGGCTAATTTTGACGGTATTAGGCAAGAACTTTAAAAAGCTGACTCGGGGCAGATGTTCGCAGGTAAAGGGACGGCTGGAAAATGGGAAGCCTTCAGAAATGACATAACAATAGTCCAGAGACAGTATATTCCTATTAGGGATAAAGGAAAGGCCGGTAGGTATAGTGAATGCAAGGTTCGATCTCATGGAATACAGGGAGAACAAGCCATTTGGATACAGAACTGGCTCAAAGGTAGAAGACAGAGGATGGTGGTGGAGGGTTGTTTTTCAGACTGGAGGCCTGTGGCCAGTGCAGTGCAACAAGGATCAATACTGGGTCCACTACTCTTCATCATTTATATACATGATTTGGATGCGAGCATAAGAGGTACAGTTAGTAAGTTTGCAGATGACATCAAAATTGGAGGTGTAGTGGACAGCAAAGAAGGTTACCTCAGATTATAACGGGATCTTGATCAGATGGGACAATGGGCTGAGAAGTGGCAGATGGAGTATAATTTAGATAAATGCAAGGTGCTACATTTTGGGAAAGCAAATCTTAGCAGGACTTATGCAATTAATGGTCAGGTCCTCAGGAGTGTTGCTGAACAAAGAGACCTTGGAGTGCAGGTTCATAGCTCCCTGAAAGTTGTTTCGCAGGTAGATAGGATAGTGAAGGTGCTGTTTGGTATACTTTCCTTTGTTGGTCAGAGTACTGAGTACAGGAGTTGGGAGGTCATGTTGCAGCTGTACAGGATATTGGTTAGGCCACTTTTGGAATATTGCATGCAGTTCTGGTCTCTTCCTATTGGAGAGATGTTGCGAAGCTTGTGGTGTTCAGAAGGTTTTACAAGGATATTGCCAGAGTTGAATGGTTTGAGCTCTCGGGAGAGGTTGAATCGGCTGGGGCGGTTTTCTCTGGAATGTCGGAGGCTGAGGGGTGACCGTATAGAGGTTTATAAAATCTCTATGAGGGACATGGATAGAATAAATAGACAAAGTCTTTTCCCTGGGGTGGGGGAGTCCAGAACTAGAGGGCATAGGTTTAGGGTGAGAGGAGAAAGATATAAAAGAGACCTAAGGGATAACTTTTTCATACAGAGGGTAGTACATGCATGGATGAGCTGCCAGAGGAAATGGTGGAGGCTAGTACAATTGCAACTTTTAAAAGGCATCTGGATGGGTATCTGATTAGGAAGGATTGGGAGGGATTGGGGCCAGGTGCTAGCAGGTGAGACTAGATTGGGTTGGGATATCTAGTCACAATCCTCCAGAGAAAAAAAAATTCCACCTCACTGAAACTTAAATTGACACCCCTAATTCTGAGATTACACTATGTGGTCCTCGAGTCTCCCATCGGGAAGAAACATCTCTCAGCACTTAACATTCTTGAGGAGCTTAACAGGTTATGTGCATCAATGAGATCACCTCTCATTCTTCTCAGCTCTTGTGAGTACACTCCCAACCTGATTAGATTCAGAGCAGAGATCAAGTTTGGAAAAAAAGATGACTTATTCTCATGTCATTCTCCCCTTCCCTAGCTCTCTCACGCATACATACAGAGATTGGATACAGATAACGATTTAAATCACAGAATTATAATTACGTCAATTGTATTCATTAAACTGCGAGTTATCAAGACATATTTTAAAGCAAAAGATGTTATAAATTGCTACCGAAATGAAGTGGATTCATAGCTGATTTTGCATATGTGGATTGGAGTTTTAGGCAAAAATCCAAGGGGAAGACAAATATTACTTCTGGTTAGAACAATTCTGGACTCAAATTTGCATCAAGATCAATATTTGCTCCGAAAAAAATCAATCATTTTATTTTTAGTTGCCCATGATATGTAGTTCTTTATGATTAGTTTTTTTTCAAAAATGCATTTCCAATTACTTTATAGTTCACTTGCACTAGAAAATTTGCACAATTGAAAATCATTCAGGAACTACATGCTGTTGAACCAGCTAAGCAGTCACTTTATGGTTATAGCTGTGAAGTGAGCAATTGCTGAGACAATGGATCAATAATAGAAACCATGATTCATAAAGACCTTAAACAATGTAAATAGTAAAGCTAACTACTTATTACGGCAGAGGAATCACCCTTAAGCAGTGTATTCAAGCAGAAATAGAGGTGGTCACTCTTGCCACAAAGTCATACTTCCAGAGATGCTGTATAAATATCCAGGAGGTTGTTACAAATAAAGAGAAGGAAAAAGTCAAGAAAAGCTAGGATGGGAGACAAAAATGTTTCTATTTTTAGAATATCCCTGTTTTGGTGACACAGTGGTGAGCATTGTTGCCTCTCAATGCCAAGGACCTCAGTTCGAATCCAGCCTTGGGTGTCTATCTGTGTGGAGTTTTTATGTTCTTCCTGAGTCAGCATGGGCTTCTGGCGGGTGCTCCCATTTCCTCCCACAGTCCAAAGCTGTGCAGGTTAGCTGCTAAAATTACCCCGAAGCGTCCAGGGTAGACTAGGTTAAATAACGGTGGTAAAATGTGTGATTACTGAGTTAGGATGGGTTTTGGGACATGCTCTTTGGAGGGTTGGTACAGACGTGATAGGCCGGATGGCCTCTGTCGGGATTCTATAACATCCTTAACTTAAACAACAGGAGTTTGAATAAAACAAAGCTTCAGAAGTAGTGCAGCGGGCTCATATGCACCATGAGGTAAAATTCAGGTGTGGTTAAAAAAAAATGACCAATTATTCAAACTTGCAGCTGAGAAATTCAATGAACTTGGCTTTGCCTCCAAATATCGACATAGTATTATGAAAAGTGCAGCCTTATAAACAAAACATGTTCACCAAAAAAACATATTTTCCCTTCATTAGAAGAGTTTTTAATTTTGTTACTGTTAAGAATGTAAGGCTTCAAGATTTCAGTCAACTGAACTGCTCCTTCTCTTCAACAACATGATTAATGGGGCTGAATAACTGAGAAGCAAAATGCATGCTTTGAAAAGAGGGAACAGACTCCAGGTGCAGTTATTCTGGAAGCACAAGACAAGAGCAGGGTTTGCTGGTGTGTCTGAAACCCAGAGTAGGAATCAGATTTAAATTCATATTTTTCTAGAGATGAAACCTCTATTTACATGGAGTTGGTTATAAATCCAATTAATACAAATAACAGCATGATTGAAGGACAGCATCTTACCACAATTGCCATCCTTATGGGATGACTGAAGGGCACCACCCAACTGGTCCAGGTATTAGACCCAGTTTTCACTGAGCCTTTGGTGCTTTATCAATCACAGGTCTAAGGGCAATACCACTTCCCCTGAAGTTGAATTTCTGCAGAAAGTAGAAGGGCTTAATCAAAGCCATTGCCTATCTTAATATTCCACACAGGACCACTGGCAAGTCCCATTCTGCCATCCTACCCACTTCTGCTCTGGTGAATACTTTAGATGGCCAGAACAAAGGCAGCACAACAGCATTCATTACATCACTGCTATTTTATCTCGCTTTCTACCTGTTGCCAGGAAAATCTGATTCTGTTTATTCCATTTAATAATGTCCACCAATTTATGCAATTCTTCCAGTAATGTGCTAAACCACAAAATGTTTCAAGTATTATCTCCACAACCACAACATGTGCTTTTTAAAATTAATTTTACAGATATGACATAGTCACACAAACAAGCTAATGTATCACTGGGCAGAGATTCAAACAGTTTGCAACAGTGCAATGATATTTGCATAGAGAGACAGGTAGGCAACAGGAAAACTCTTATTCCAAAGAAAATCTTGCCAGTTGGATACCTTAACTTGTGAACAGTTCTCCAGTCATTATCAAGTGGTTGCCTTCAACTTTGACCTGGTTAAACCAGAAGTCCCCGAAACCTATATAACCCCTTCAGATGAATACAGACCACCTTTTGGCTCATAGATGAGATGGCAGTATTGGTTAAAAGGAGGAAGCAGGATAGCTGAAACATTTGCACATCTTCAGCAGACTTCAAGAGGTCATCAAACTTGTTCCTTCCTAAAGGACACCACACCAAATGCAAACAAAATAATTCAGTAAACAAAATGCCAATAAAGAAAATTCTGCCTGAAATATGTTGGCACAGACTGGTGCCATGGATGGTTTAACTGCAAAATATAAATAATAATTAACTGGTAAAGTCATAAACAATCATTAATATTCTGCAGATTCATGCAATTATTTTAGGGGCAAGGTCAAGCTTTTATCATATTTTCTTTGAAGCATGACCTGTGACTATGTGTCCTCATAAATGAATTAAGCAGTGTGTAGTCCATAATCGTGAAAATTGCAAGAGGCACTTAAAAGAAATCAAAGGAAATTTAGTTAGCTTCTGTGGCAACAATTGATATAATCCAGCTGAGAAGCTTTTCCAAATATAAATTCAGTAGCAGAAGTGCTGGCAAGTTGAGTACTAGAAGGTCTACCCTGATTAACTTTAGATCACAGGAGAATTCTCAAAAGGGGGCAATGGGTTGCGTTACTCATTTAGAACTTCACAGAAAATTATCAAGGTGTCTGATTTGCGTGAGTTAAGTTCAGGATGTGGATGAGTGGGTATAATTGCAACATTTTAAAAGGCATCTGGACGGGTATAGGAATAAGAAAGATTTACAGGAATATGGGCCAAATGCTGGCAAATGGGATTAGGTCTGATTGGGATATCTGGTCGCCATGGATGAGTTGGACCAAAAGGGTCTGTTTCCATGCTGTATAACTTTATGACTCTTATCTAGCTAAGAGTTTAAACCGTAGCTCTACAAATCATGAAGGAAAGTGGATCTGCAGGGTACATTAACTGTATATCCATTTCATCAGCTCCAATGTGACAGGGGAGGTGGTAAAATTCTAAAATGCAGAGCTCGAACTTCCATGAACATACATTAGAAATGTTGTAGTTTAATGAATAAGTTTATTTCAGTTACAACTAACTTAAAATACATTCTACTGTCAAAAAGGAACGAGAAATTTGGCTCCTAGCTGAAATTATTTACTTAAGTTTACTTTACTTCTGAATTTCTACTAAAAAGATTTAAAAACATCAAGTTCTGTGACTTTCATTTCCACCAATTGTGTTTTTTTTAATCTTTGGCAGTCAGTTAACTTATGAGATGGATGTTTTGTGGCGTGCATGCACAGGACAACTTACCATTCAGAAAATACATTCAGCAGCCTATAATCACTGACGATTAAATTCACATATTAACTATTATTTGGTCTGCACAACAGGTCACAAATGAAAAGGTCTGCTAACAAATGATAAAACAAAACCACAAGAACAGGAAATAAAATCACAAATACATACCTGATATTATTTTTAAAATGCGTTATTTCACAATTGTCTTTTTTTCTTTTCATGTACAGTATTGGGCATTGTATTTTGTTCCCTTGTTATATAGTACCTTTTCTCAATATGTTGACTTCTCATTAATCAGGCCATGTAAACGGGGCAGTCAGGCATGTAAAACTTGCCAGGCACTTCTCTGAAGGGCATGCATCAAACTACAGTTAGTGCTGAATTCTGTACATAAAGAGCACCATAAAGGATGATGGAGTATTCTCTCCAAAAAGCTACCTAGATATTGTGTCCTGCTGTTTTTGAAATTTCTGCAGTCAATATCCAAGGTTTCTTCATTTACTGTGATTATTTTTCAGATTAAATTACTCCCTATTAAATTCTGCTTACAAAAAAGACTGCTTGGAGGGCTGAGTGCTTGGATAGGTACAGTTTGTGTTGGGAGTGGGTGTGGTGGCAAGGGGTTTTGAGAGTTCTGGTTGTGGAAGGAAGCACAGGTGGGAAGAGAGGGATAGGGTTAGTCAGCTATGGTGGTCAGTGTGGAAATAGGAGGGATAGTCAAGAATGGCGGGTTGGAACTTTTGGTGGAAGGAGATAGAGGGAAGAGTGATAGTTCCCTTCCTGGTCGGGATGGGCATGTAGAGATCAGGAGAAGTTTCAGAGTGACAGGTGGGTGTGGCCTGGTGGGGTAGAGGGAGGGGTAGTCTGATCTGGACTGGTGGGAGTTGAAGAGGGATTATTTGATCTGGTTGACATATGGAAATACTTATTCTGATTGGGGCATAGTCAGTTAGGTGAATAAAGAAACAGAAGTGGTGACAGGAGGAAAATAAATGGTGAATAGTTGCATCTGAAATCAAAATCAAGACCGAAGTTAACTTTAACTCACAAATAAAAATAAAATGAGACCAGGGATAATGATTTGAAGTAATGATTTGCAATGTTGAGTCTGGATGACTGTCATTTATCCAATCAAAAGCTTATATCAAGTTTCATTGGAACACCACAGCATGTAAAAGGTTAAAATAACAAGTGACTAGGTGCTCATTTTTGGACTGAATAGAGACATTGTGAAATAGACCCCAAAATGTTGAGGGAAAGTGCATATTTGGAATAGTAAAAGGGGGAGGAGATGATATATTTGCGAGTAACATGCTGGAGGTGGCAAAAAATGAAAAAGGACGATCTCTGGGGTAGTTCATAGATTGACAGAATCAAGAGGTGTCCTATTATACTTTGAATTTGTATGATTTATTCCAGTGAAGAGCTATGAATGTGGGCAGTAGAAGCAGATCATAGTAAGCAAGAACATACAGATCATGCAAGCATGGAACTGTCATAAGAAATGTTAGAATAAAATCTGCTGTAGCGAGCTCAAAAGAATTATCCAGTGTCAGCGCCATCTTGAATCCATCTTTCTGGGAGGAAGAGGTGGCGAGGGTATGACCGCCAGAGAGAGTCAAGGGTCTTGCCAAGAGAGGAAAAGGGGGCATTTATCATTCATCAGTTAAGCTAAAATCCAGAATTGCCAAAAAAGTGCTAGAGGAAAAGAAAACAAGAAAATATAGATGAGTTAGTTTATTATCAGTAGTATGAGAAATAATAAGAGTCTATTATTATAAGGGATATGGGATCAGATAGCTCAGCTGGCTGAATAAATGGTTTGCTATGCAGACTGATATCTACAGTGTGGATTCAATTCCCACACCAGCTGAGGTTATCATGAAGGAATCTCCTTCCTACCTTCTCCCCTTGCCTGACATGTGGTGATCTTCAGGTGACTGCCACTGGTGGTCTCTCTCCAATTACAGAACATCCCAGTGATCTTTTGGGATTATATTGACTTTACTTGTATTATAATGTATGTAACAACAGGGTAATTGGGAAATCAAAGTGTTAACATAGATTTGTGAAAGAGAAATCATGTTTGACAAACATACCGGAGTCCCTTTCAGAAAATAATAGATGTGGGATAAAGACAGGATGTGGTGCATTTAGGTTTTCAGAAAGCTTTTAAGACCTGCATAAAAGGAGATTAGTAGGGCTTAATGTACTGGTGTGGATGGAGAATTGGTAAGCAGACACAAAAAGGAGAGCAGGAATAAAGGCAATGACTAATGGGGTGCTGCTAGGATCAGAGCTTGGGCCCCTGCTATCTATATCTAACTCAACACTTTGGAAGAAGAAATCAAATCTAATATTTCCAGTATTGCGAACCTCACATAACCAAGTAGTTTTGAGAGTGATGAGGAGGATGCAGAAAGGCTTTAGCGTGGAAGTGGACAAATAAATAGCAGATGTAGCTGCGCTTAAGTGTGAAAATGTCAACCCAGTAAGAAAAAACAACAGAGTATTATTTAGTGGTTTGGAAAACATTAATATACAGTGGAATCTGGGTACACCGGTCTCTAAAGTAAGCAATCAAGTACAACAAGCAGTTCAGAAGACAATGGTTTGTTTGCAAGTGGGCTTGAATACAGGAGGAAAGATGTTATACAGCAGCTGAACAGGACATTGGTGAGAACCAACCCTGGATTGGCAGTATTCTTTGCAATATGGTTCTACTTGTCTAAAAATATACTTGCCGTAGGAGTAGAACAACAAAAGTTCACCAGGTTATTTCCTGGGAATCAGGATGGTTTTGAGAGGAGGAACTGGGTCAATTGGACCTATATTCATTGGAAATTAGATTAAAAAAAAAAGGATCTAATTGAAATGCATAAAATCCTGACAGGGCTTGTCAAAATAAATGGACATATAATGTTCTAACTGTCTGGTTAGCCACAAATACGTGGCCATAGTCTCAAGGTACAAGATAAACAATTTCACATGGGGATGGGGAGAAAGTTTTGGATTTAGTGAGTGAGTCTATGGAATGTTGTACCATATGAAGTTGTGGAGCTCAAGTCATGGAATTGGTTTAGAAAGAAATGAATTTCTTGATATTAAAGGCAACAAGAGGCATGGAATATGTGAGAGAATGATATCGAGATAGAGAATCAACTGCAAACATGCTGAATTGTGCAGCAGATTTGATCGGCTACTTGTCAGAATTGTAGCAATAAATCAGAAAGTAAAATTTATGATGCCGTAAAATGCTACTCAATTGCATTGCTTAAAAGGAAGACTTTGGATTTGGTGCTATGTTAATAAGCTTGAACAAAACGTAAGCAAGCCAACTACGCTATAAATCAGTGTGAACTTGTGGCTAGATAAACTGTTCAAAGCTGTGATTCTTTGCCAATTGCAATCATCTGTGATGAAATAACATTGAATGGCTTCAAATGAAATTACACTCCATAGGCCTCTGGAACTGAAATATCTATTTTCTGCAGGGACTACATTCAACGCATGATGAGGGAAAAACAAATATTGTAAATATGAGTATTCAGCCCATCAATTAAGAATTGAGGAATAATTGTTTCCATTAAAGTTATTCTACTTGGCAATTATATGATTGCAAGTATAGAACCCTGGAATTCATCTCATTAGTTATAAAACTTTCTCTTTCAGACCCTAACATTACCAAATTAAGGTTCTTTATTGCTTTGACTATTGGTGTTTTTGTTAAAATTAATAATGATACTTATGTATTGAACAAATTACAAATTCTAGTAAAACAATATCTCAGGTGGACAAGTTTAAGATTTCAGCCATTTTTTCGTGCAAGCTTGTTTATTATTTTTGTCACACTTTCACAAATAAAAAGAAATTCAATTTCATCACCAGTCTAAATGTCTGAATTTAAACTGCTACAATTCAATTTCATTCCCTCTGTGCATTTAACATCACATACAATGTTAATCTATTCATGATTCTCAGTTCGATCCAAGTTAATTCCCACACTCATTCTTACATATGTCTACAAGATTTATGCTCCCAAATACCTGATCTACGTTGGTTCACTTATGACAATTTATTGTACACCTGAAAGGACAAACTGTATATTTTATAATCTATTGGATTATCACCAGGAAGTAGGTGTCATTACTCTAAACAATACTTTTGTATTCACAATTCTGATGGCCAAGTATTAACCAGCATTCAATTTTTACGATGTGTTTATCCAACAACCTCAGTTTTGTACCATTAAATGTTTTTCACATTTTGAATAGGTTTCAAAATAAATAAATTCCATTCAAAACTGTTTCAGCAATTGCACAACAGCTTCCAAATTATTTGCTTATAAAGTGATTACAAAGCAACAAGATAACATTGTACAATAACACATCAACTGTGAAAGTGGAGCAGAGTAACTTTTTACACTTTTATTTGCAATGTCTCTTTGCAGCTGATGTCTAACAAACATAACAGATGTTGATTTACAGCATTAGCAAATATTAAAAGATAAAGAAGAAAATTGGACATTGAATCACTCGACTGATGATTCAAATAAGTAATTAAACACTAGCCACTACTCATACCAGCAATGAAAAAATAATGAAAATCATTAAAACAAAACACCTCAACTGCTGAGGAACTCTGGGGAAACTCAACACATTCGAAAACTATAGTCGGTGAGAAATGCTGATATGTCATGAAGCACTGCAGGTCTGCAGCAGCAAGGAGTGTCTTGGCTTATAATATTGATCAACACACAGGGGTGTGCATCAACACTGAACAAAACAGCTTGACATTTTGCAATCCACTTTCAGAATTGTGTGTGGAAATGCAGCTTTTCAGCTATTCATTTCACTTGACAATAGAGACAAAAAAAAACACCCCGATATATTGTAAAGCTACAACTTCCACACTGAAACCTTGAAATGCCATGCAAACAATAGCTAAGTCATCCAAGCTCTGTCCACCCTTTCATGTCCAGGTGTGAATAAAGGTAGAAAATCAAACAGTAAAGGGAAGAGATTCCAATTAAAGAAAAAACAAGGAAAGGAAAGAAAAACAGTGAAAAACTGAGGAAGAAGCTAATAGGATTAAATACTAATAAATTTGTTGGATTGTATGGGTTACCTTCCAGGATGTAGCCACAGAGATAAATGAATGCACTGGTAACAATTTCCAAGAAACCTTAGATTCTAGATAAACTCCTGACAATTAGAAAACTGCCAATGTAAAACTCTTATTCTAAGACAAAGACAGCATGATTTCATAAAAGGGAAACCAGGCCTGACAAATCTTTGAGTTATTTGAACAGGTTACAAGCAAGATCGTTGAACTGGACCAGGAGATGCAATATTTGGATTTCAAAAAGGCGTTCAATAAAGTACTGAACTTCAGGCTACTTTTTTCCAACAGGAGACCAAGGATTTGAGTGTAGTAAATGAGCAAGGATAGAGGATTGGTCAGATGACAACTGATTTCAGATAAAGGTTGCATTTTCAAGATGGCAACTTGCAATTAGAGGAATGCTGCAGTGTTGGGTGCTGGGACCACAATTATTCACATCATATAAAAATGACTTGGAAGTGAATGTACTGTCACCAAGTTTGCAGATGACAAAAGTAGGGGGAAAAAAGCAAGTGGTAAGATGACACATAGGGGGATATAGACAAGTAAGTGGACAAAAAACCTGGCAGATGGAATTTATTGTAAGGTTGTGCACTTTGGCCGGGAGGAAAAAAGTGAAGCTGAGTATTACTTAAATGGAAAAAGACTGGAGGAAGCAGCAGCACAAACAAAATTGGGGATCCAGATGCATAAACTTCAAAAACCTAACATACAAGTTCAGCAGGTAATAGGAATGACAAGTGCAATGTTATCCCTTATTTCACATGGAACAGAGTACAAAAATTGGAAAGTCCTGTTAAGAATATACTATTCTGACAATACCCAGAATGTTAAATTTCAGTCTCCTTATCCAAAGAAAGATATGCTGGCATTTGAGGTAGTCTAGAGAAGATTATTCAGAGGTGCAGAGAGATGTTCTTATGCAAAGAAGTTAAATATGTTAGGCTTTGAGTTAGTGGAATTTAGAAGCATGAGAGAGAGCCTAATTGGAACAGATTCTTCGGGATTTGACAGGGTAAATGCACAGAGATTGATATCCCTTATGGGAGATTCTAGAAGAGAGCCTAATCTCAGGAGATGGGGATGAACTAACAAAACAGAGAAAGAGGGATTTCTTCCCTCAAAGTAGTGAGAATGTGAAATCAAGGGTTAGCCAGAAAAGCTGGGAATCATCATATCAGCCACAATCCCATTCAATGTTGGAGCTGGTATGTTGGGGCCAAATGGCACACCTTTTGGTTCTGTGACTTAGAGTCATAGAGATGTATAGCACGGAAACAAATCCTTCCGTCCAACTCATCCATGCCGACCAGGTATCCCAACGCAATCTAGTCCCACCTGCCAGCACCCAGCCCATATCCCTCCAAACCCTTCCTATTCAAATACCCATCCAAATGCCTCTTAAATATTGCAATTGTACTCACCTCCACTACTTCCATACACGTACCACCCACTACCTGAAAAAGTTGCTTCTTAGGTCTCTTTCATATCTTTTCCCTCACACCCTAAACCTATGGCCTCTAGTTCTGGACTCCCCCACCCCAGGGAAAAGACTGTCTATTTATCCTATCCATGCACCTCATTATTTTGTAAACCTCTAAGGTCACCCCTTAGCTTCCGACGCTCCAAGGAAAACAGCCCCAGGCTATTCAGCCTCTCCCTATAGCTCAAATCCTCCAACCCTGGCAACATCCTGGTAAGTCTTTTCTGAACCGTTTCAAGATTCACAAATGCCTTCTGATAGGAAGGAGACCAGAATTGCACGCAATATTCCAACAGTGGCCTGACCAATGTCCTGTACAGCCGCAACATGACCTCTCAACTCCTGTACTCAGTACACTGACCAATAAAGGAAAGCATACCAAACGCCACCTTCATTATCCTATCTACCTGTGACTCCACTTTCAAGGAGCTATGAACCTGCACTCCAAGGTCTCTTTGTTCAGCAACACTCCCTAGGACCTTACCATTAATGTAAAGATTTGCTGTCCCAAAATGCAGTACCTCACATTTAATTAAACTAAACTCCATCTGCCACTTCTCAACCCTTTGGCCCAAGATCCCATTGTAATCTGAGGTAACCTTCTTTGCTGTCCACTAAACCTCCAATTTTGGTGTCATCAGCAAACTTACTAACTATACCTCTTATGCTCGCATCCAAATCATTTATATAAATGATGAAATGTAGTGGACCCAGCACCGATCCTTGTGGCACTCCACTGGTCACAGACCTCCAGTCTGAAAAACAACCCTCCACCACCACCCTCTGTCTTCTAACTTTGAGCCAGTTCTGTATCCAAATGGCTACTTCTCCCTGTATTCCATGAGATCTAATGTTGCTCACCAGTCTCCCATGGGGAACCTTGTCAAATGCCTTACTAAAGTCCACACAGATCATTCACCGCTCTGCCCTCATCAACCCTCTTTGTTACTTCTTCAAAAAACTCAATATAGTTTGTGAGACATGATTTCCTATGCACAAAGCCATGATGACTATCCCTAATCAGTCCTTGCTTTTCCAATTACATGTACATCCTGTCCCTCAGGATTCCCTCCAACAACTTGCCCACCACTGACGTCAGGCTCACTGGTCTATAGTTCCCTGGCTTGTCCTTACCACCTTTCTTAAACAGTGGCACCATGTTAGCCAACCTCCAGTCTTCCGACACCTCACCTGTGACTACTGATGTTATAAATAACTCAGTAAGAGGCTCAGCAATCACTTCCCGAGCTTCCCACAGAGTTCAAGGGTACTACTGATCTGGTCCTTAGGTTTTATCCACTTATGTGTTTCAAGACATCCAGCACTTCCTCTTCTGTAATAGATGTCACCATCTATTTCCCTACATTATATACTTTCCACGTCTTTTTCCACAGTAAATACTGATGAAAAATGCTTGTTTAATATTTCCCATCTCCTGCAGCTCCACACAAAGGCCACCTTAAATGATCTCTGAGGGGCCCTATTCTCTCCATATTTACCCTTTTGTCCTTAATGCATTTGTAAAAACCCTTTGGATTCTCCTTAACTCTATTTGCCAAAGCTATATCATGTCTCCTTTTTGCCCTCCTGATTTCCCCCTTAAGTATACTCCTACTGCCTTCATACTCTAAAGGATTCATTTGATCCACTTTGTCTATACCTGATGTATACTTCCTTCTTTTTCTTAACCAAACCTTCAATTTCTTTAGTCATCCAGCATTCCATATACCTACCAGCCTTTCCTTTCACCCGAACAGGAATATACTTTCACTGGACTATTGTTATCTCATTTCTGAAGGCTTCCCATTTTCCAGCTGTAGCTTTTCCTGTGAACATCTGCACCCAATCAGATTTTGAAAGTTCTTGCCTAATACTGTCAAAATTGGCCTTTCTCCAATTTAGAACGTAAACTTTTAGATCTGGTCTATCCTTTTCCATCACTATTTTAAAACTAATAGAATTATGGTCATTAGCCCCAAAGTGCTTCACCACTGACACCTCAGTCACCTGCCCTATCTTATTTCCAAAGACTAGCTCAAGTTTTGCACCTTCTCTGTAGGCAGTGAATCAGAAAATTTTCTTGTATACACTTAAATTCTGCTCCACCTAAACCCTTAACACTATGGCAGTTCAAGTCTATGTTTGGAAAGTTAAAAATCCCTACCATAAACACCCTATTATTTTTACAGATAACGGAGATCTCCTTACAAAATTTATTTCTCAATTTCCCTCTGACTATTAAGGAGTCTATAATACAGTCCCAATAAAGGTGATCATCCCTTTCTTATTTCTCAGTTCCACCCAAATAACTTCCCTGGATATATTTCTGGGAATATCCTCCCTAAGTACAGCTATATTGCTATCCCTTATCAAAAACACCTCTCCCCCTCCTCTCTTGCCTCCCTTTATGTCCTTCCTGTAGCATTTGTATCCTGGAACATTAAGCTGTCAGTCCTGTCCATCCCGGAGTGAAGTTTCTGTAATTGCTATGATATCCCAGTCCCATGTTCCTAACCATGCCCCGAGTTCATCTGCCTTCCCTGTTAGGCCTCTTACATTGAAATAAATGCAGTTTATCAGTTCTACCTTGTTCTCTACATTGTTCCTGCCTGCCCGGACGGTTTGACTCACTTCTGTTCTCAACTGTACCAATCTCAGATTGAAATCTTTCCTCCCTGGGTGTCCCCCCAACCTTTCTCATTTAAATGCTCCCGAGTGGCTCTAGCCAATCTCCCTGCCAGTAGATTAGTCCCCTTCCAATTCAGATGCAATACATCCTTCTTGTACAGATCACTTCTATCCCAAAAGGGATTTCAAATGATCCAAAAAATGTGAATCCTTTTCTTGTACACCAGCTCCTCAGCCATGTATTCATCTTCTCTATCCTCCTATCCCTGCCCTCACTAGCTCATAGCACCGGGAGTAATTCAGATATTACTACTAGAGGACCTCCTTTTTAAATTCCTGCCTAACTCTCTGTAATCACCCTTTAGAATCACAACCTTTTCCCTTCCTATGTTCTTGGTTCCAATGTGTACAATGACCTCCTGCTGGCCCCTCTCCCTATTAGAACATTCTGCACCCTCTGAGACATCCTCGATTCTGGCACCAGGGAAGCAACACAACATTCTGTTTTTTCGCTGCTGGCCACAGAAACGTCTGTCTGTACCTTGGAGTAGAGAGTCCCCTAACATAATCGATCACTTGGAACATGAGGTGCCTCTCATGACATTAGAGCCAGTCTCAATACCAGAAACTTGGCTGTTTATACGACATTCTCCTGAGAATCCACCACTCCCTCTATTTTCCAAAACAGCATACTTGTTTGAAATGGGGATAGCCATAGATGACTCCTGCATTAGCTGCCGCCCTCTCTTACCTTTCCTGGAGTTAATCCATCTATTTCCCCCGTTCCTTCAACTGCCATCCATCACATTCCCTTGCTCTTGCAAATTCCTCACTGCCTCTAACTACCTCTCCAACTGATCCATGCGATTTTATAGGATTCCCAACCAACGACCTTTATTGCAGATATAATCCTCAGTAACCCATAAGGGCCATTTTTGCTTCTTTCAATCTACAGACCCAGAAAATAGCACTGTCTTATTCCTCTACAAAACACTGCTCCAGGTTAAATTAACGCTTATGGCTTATATTATACGTTTATTCAAGAGACGTAGCTCAATAAAACATATAATCAAGAAAGAACCCACTCTACTCATTACTGCAGACTCACTTTAAGGCCGCGCTTAAAATCCACTTATCTGCTTCTGTGCTGTGACTTTTCCTAGACAGGTTCCTCCAAGATCAGTTGTGAATTTCACTGTTTTTTAAGTTTTCCCAGACGCACTCCGAAGTCCAGTGATACATGAATTCAACAGCAAAGGTAGTAACTGCTAACTCTGTCAGTTAGCAATGTGAGTTTCTTTCTCTCTCTCCCTCCTGCACTTATCTCACCATGTGTTTCCTTTGTCTGTTCTTCTCCCTTTTAAAACTGTTGTTTTGACTTTTTTTTTCTCCGAAGTTCTAAAACAATGCAACAGCATAGAAAACAGTAATTGCTGCTCCTTTAATTGGAGGAAATCACCTCCAACACCTAAAGCACCTCAAAAAAAAGGAGCAGCTATTACATCCAGAAATTTTTCCCATCCTCCATCTTGGATTACCCAGAATCCTGTCTGTGCATGTAACGGTGCATGTGTGCATGCCTGTGTGTCTGTGTGAGTGCATGTGTTTTTGCCACTTAAGCAGAACACCAAAACCAAAACCATCAACTTGGTTGGTATTCCATTTAATTCTTTAATAACGTTAGATCTTTCCACTACTGCTACACACTGGCTGCAGTGTACAAATAAGAGAAGCAAATAGAAATTAAGAAAATATATAGTAGCCAACATAAAGAGGTGTCTTAAAGTCTTCTCTGACCATATAAATCTTAAAAGAATGGTAAAGGAAGAGTCCGGCCAATTAGGGACAGAAAAGGGTATTTACACCTCGAAGCAGGAGACATGTCAGAGATGTTAAATTATTACTTTGCATCTATCTTTACAAAAGAGAGAGAAGTTATCCAGGCCATGGTGACAGAGGAGTAACCTCAGTCATTGATGGGGCAGAAATGGTGGAATGCTTGTTGGCACTTAAAAGTTGACAAGGCACCAGATTCAATGAGACGTATCCACAGATTTTCAAAGACGAAATTGCTGGAGCACCATTTACAACCCTTCAGGCTTCCCCAAACTCAGAGGAGTTGGCAGAAGAATGGAAAATTGCAAACATTACAGCCTTGCTCAAGAAAGGTTATAAAAAGATAAGTCAAAATTAAAGACTAATCAATATAACATCAGTGCTGGGAAGCTTCTGGAGACAATTATTTGCGATCAAATTAGAAGTCACATGGACAAAAGTGGATTATTTAGGAAGGCAGAGAGTCAGCAAGGATTTTGAAAGGGGAAATCTTATTGAACTAAACTTGGAGATTTTTGAAGAGGTAACAGAAAGCTTATTGAGGGGAAGACAGTTGATGTTGTGTACACAGATGTTCAGAATTTGTTTGATACTCCACCACAGAGTCTTGATGAAAATTATGACTTATTGATTAAAAGGATCAGTAGCAATTTGGAAACAAAAAATTAGCTGTGTGATAGTAAAGAGAGAGTAATGTTCTTTTTTTTTAAGCCTGGAGAAAGGTTTGTAGTGGAGTTGCTTGGGGTCAGTAATCAGACTAATTTTACCTGATATATTAATGACCTGGATCTTGTGTGCTACAGATAAAATCAAAGTTTGCAGCTGACAAAAATTTGGAAGGCCTGCACATGCTGAGAAGGACCATGTGGAACTTCAGAAGACAGAGACAAGTTGGTGGGAATGGTGGTAGATGAGGAGTTTCATGCAGAGAAAAAAGTGTCAGATAATGCATTTTGATCAAAAGAATATTGAAAGACAGAATAAAATAGTGGCACGTTTCTGCAGGAGGTGCAAGAACAGAGGGACCTGAGTGTGCACAGATAATTGAAAGTGGCAGGACAAGTAGAAAAGTGAATAAATTATAGAGTATCCTCAGCTTTACTAATGGGATCTTAGAGCACAAGAATATGGAGGTGATATTAAACTTGCATAAGACACTTGTTAGATGTCAGATAGAGTATTATGTACGATTCTGGGCATGATATTATTGGAAGGATGTGAATGCACTGAAGATATTGTAGAGTTATTTACAAGAATGGTGCCAGGAATAAGAAAATTGAGTTGGGGGTAGATTGAAGAAATTGCTTTTTGCTAGTTCCTTGTAAAGCTGATTAAAATTTAATGTGCCAGTGAGACATACCTGATATGCACTGAAGAAAACATTTGAGTGATAAAACCTTAGATCATCTGACAATGCAGTAGCTATGAGTGGGCTATTAAAAAGCCACCTGGACAAGCAGGGAAGCTCTTCATCAAACCACATCATTCCTGCCCAATTCCATTGTCATGAATGCAAGATTTCAAAGTACAAAGCTGGCTTGGATGTTTTTCAAATTTAAATTTCAAAGAGTATTGGTCTCATTTTATTCATGTATCTACCATGGTTATTTGTTGAGACTCATTTCTTCAAAATGTTAAGTGCACTCACTTACCTCATAGCACGTAATGATTATTTTGGAAGAATAGGACATCTCTTTATTGTGGATGAAACAATATTGCATGTTTGTATTTATTCTTTACTGAGTTTGTGTTAGTGTCCTGGTTGTACTCATCTCTGTGGGATATCATTGAACTTGCAGGTTCAGCTGACATCTTCCTCTGTGCATTGTAATAGACATTGTCAGAAATCAATGAGGTTAGGATAATTTATGTATTAGTTGTTGAATTGAAAGTCCTGCAAGGTTTCTGTCAGCCAAAAATCCAAGATGGACCCACTTATGGAGAAAGCTGACACTACCACTTAAATCCCTAACTTCTCGTCAAATCCAACACACCAAGCAGGCCATTTCCTTCTATTTCTCCATACCCTGTATTTCTTCCCATGCCAACCACCTTCTCAGAATTGAAACTGCGAGCAGGAGTAGCCCATTTGGTTCTTTGGGCCTGCTCCACTATTCAGTAGGTTCATGGTTGAAAAAATGTTTTCACAAATAAGTGGAGCTGTGGGAGAACAACCTTAAAAATTCCATCCAAAAATCACAACCAAAATGATGACTTGTTTTTGCAAAAATAATCGCTGTTTTCTAACAAATTTGCATAAAAGTTTGATCATTCGAATCTAATGAAATGTGACTGCTGAGGATAAACAGTTCAGTTGAGTTGACATCAGCATCAATATTGATGTAGTTTCTGAATTTTTCATCAAACTGAACTTTAAGATCTGATAACACCTGTTGAATTTATTACTAATTCTCTATCTTGTCAACGTATTCCCACTTTCTTTCCTTATGTCGTAAATAATATCTAAAAGCATATCATGTTTTTTCCTTGAACATGCTCAATGACCCAGTCTTCACTGCCTTCTGGTTTTCTTGGTCGCAAATTCTCCAGGTTGACTACCCCCTGAATAAAGAAGCATTTTCTTATCTCAGTCCTAGATGGCCTACACCCCTCACAGAGTGTGACCTTCAGTTCTAGACACTAAATCCTCATCTTCCCTGCATCTAAGATGTCTACCCCTATTCAAATTTAAGTGTTTCAATTAAATACCCTCTCATTGTTCTAAATTCTAATGAATACAGGCCCACTTGAAACAAGCTATCCATTGCACTCACTCTGTGGAAAAGATGTCATCTCTTAGATGGGGAAACTAAAACTGCATGCAATACTCTAGGGACATTCTATATAACTGCAGAAAACATCCCTTCAGTTGGAATCAAATCCTCTTGCAATGAAGGCTCCCATTGGGGATTGAATGGGAGACATTGGCCTAATGGCTCAATCGCAAGACTATTAATCCAAAAATTCAATTAATATTCTGGAAACTCAGGTTCAAATCCCGCTAGGGCAGAGTGTGGAATGTGAATTCAATTAAAAAAATCCAGAATCTACTGATTACCATGAAACCATTGTCAATTGTTGGTGAACCAGATGGATTTTTCCTATGTCTTCCAGGGAAGGAAACCTGCTGCCGTTACTGTTCTGGCCTACATGTGACTCCAGACCCACAGCAATGTGGTTGACTCTTAAGTGGTTGCTGGGCAATTAGGGATGAGCAATAAGTGCTGGTCCAGACAGCAATGCCCTCATCCCATGAAAACATTTTTTTAAAAATTGCTTATTTTCTAACTATTGACTCATTCTTACTGTTTCAGAACCTCCATAAAAGAGCACAATCTACCATACCTCCCAAATTGTGCCAGAGTTAAACATGGAAAACCACTACTTCACACTTAATTGCACGAAGACAACTTAAAGGAAAAGGTGAGCCAGACTTCTGTTTCTTGTGTGTCACTGACTTCATCGAAGGTAGTACATCAGTTTTAAAAGTTTTCTGATGAAAAGCATTACTTTTGTGCAGACTTACTTGAAGTGGGAACATGCCACAGAACAGCCAGAGGCCAGACAAACTGTAAACATACCATTGACCTAAACATCTGAAAATCATAAGATCTAGCTCTTGCCTAATCAGTAACACCTCATGTCATGCCTTCTGCTTTGGAAAACTGTATAAAGTCCTGAACCCATTTTATTCTCTGACCAATTATTAGTGGGAGGATCCAAGATAAAAGGATCTAAAATTATAACATGGTATTCCAACAACTATTTGTTTTGAGTTACTTGCACAAAATAACACATTAATGTTCAATAATTAAAAGGATTTCAAGATACTTGCATATTCATCAGTTTAACTGTATCATAATGTTGAAAGAAGTGGCTGCAAAACATAATATTGCTGCACTGATGCTGCATCGTGCACAGGAGTAAAATAATGAGTACTTGAACTACACATAGGCAAGTAGAAAATATAGCTGAGATTACTTGCCTGGCAGACTCAATGCAAGCAGTAAATTTAATAAGTACTTGAAACTACTACTTTGTGCCAAGTGAAAAGAGAGTGTGACTTGTGTGAAGCTTCACTCAAACATCAGAACCATCAACAGAATTGTAACTGCATTTGATAACCATATTCGGTGGACAATGGAAGAAAATGATGAATTGAATTATGTATTGATGCATTTCTGATAATGTATGCACTACCAAAATGACACATACACTGCAAGTGTCATGACCTGTTGCACATTGTGCTGTTTTAGGTGACTATATTTTTGTTGCATCAAATTGTGAATTTGTGTTTCATCCAATGTTTTGTAAGCACCTACGGCTGAATGGTTTGATAACACCCAAGTGAATTTTTCTCCCTCCAGCTGTGATATTCTTCCAATGGACTAATTCACTGCTCAATAATCTCTCTGCAGGAGTTCCTCAGGTTAATGTCCTCAGCCCAACCATCTTCAGTTGCTTCCATGACCTCCCCTCCATCGTAGAAGTTCAAAAAGTGGAGATCTTTGCTGATGATTGCACAAGGTTCAGCACCATTTGAAGTCCTTGGACACTAAATCAGTCCATGTTCAAATGCAACAAGATCTGGACAATATTCAGGCTTGGGCTAACAAGTGGCAAGTAACATTTGCCACACAAATGCCAGGCAATGGCCATCTCCTATAAGAGACAATCTAATCACAACTCCTTGTCATTGGTGTTACTATCATTGAATTCCCCACGATCAACATCCTTGGAGTTACCATTGACCAGAAACATAACTGGACTCATCACAAACAGTGGCTACAAAAGCAGATCAGAGGCTAAGAAGGTACAGAAGCCTGAACACACACATACCAGCCAGTTTCTACCTTACTGTTGTTACAATACTGAATGGACTCTCAAACTCTGAACATTCGTCAGTATCGGTGTTTTTGTTTTTGCCGCTGCTTACCTATTATTTACTTATCTATGCGACTTAACTCTGTGATCTGCCTGTATTGTTTGCAAGACAAAGCTTTTCAGTGTGGCTCAGTACACGTGATAATAAATTCAATTTAATTCAGGAATACTGTGATGAGTAACCCACTTCCTGACTTCCCAAACCCTGTTCACCAGCTGCAAGATGCACTGCAGAAATTTACCGGATCCTTATACACCTTCCAAAACCATGACTATTTCCATCTAGAAGGTCAAAGGCAACAGAGACAAGGGAACACCATCACATGCAGGTTCCCATCCAAGCCAATCATCATTCTCACTTGTAAATATAAGACTGTCCCTTCACTGGCGCTAGGCCAAAGTCCTGGGAAGTCCTCCCTAATGGGCACTATGGTAAACATACAGCAGGTGGAGTGCAGCAGTTCAAGAAGGCAGCTCACCACCACCTTCTCAAGGGTAACTAAGGATGTGCAATAAATGCTGCCCACTCAGCGATGCCCACAACCCACAAGTGAATATAAAAAAGGAATACATCTAGATAGATATTCTTTTGACAACTTTAATTTCAGAAACCCCTACAATGAAATTATGCACAATTATGAATTATTTCAATTAGGAGTCTATTTAACATGCTGTCACTTTATAAATCACAGAGTGCCAATTTATCACAGATTGGGCAAATTATTTTGTCACAGATCATCAGGAGTCTTTGGAACTTTGTTCCTGTAAAGTGATGAAAACAGAGTCCTGAAATATTTTTAAAGAAGAGGCAGATGGATTTTTGTTAAGCAACAGAATGAAAGGTAGGATGAAATCAGAGGTAGGAGAGCATGCTGATTTGAGTCATGATTTTCTTTTAATGATACAGCAGGCTCAGGAGGCTGAATGGCAATCTCTTGCTACCAACGCATAAATACCTTTGCATGACTCGAAGTTAAACTGTTTGGAGTTATTACACACTTGTGTACAGGTCAGACTTGGCATTTTCATTGCTGTTGCAATCCCAACTGATGTTATTACTGTACAAGTCTGGAGGATAGTGGGTTAGTGTAGGTTAGGTGGGCTTTGATCGGCGCAACATCGAGGGCCGAAGGGCCTGTACTGCGCTATATTCTTCTATGTTCTATCCCAGGCTTAAAAACTCATTGTTCTTGTGCTAACCAAAACAAAACACAAACACACAATTTTACAGATTTGGTTTTAACAATAAAACAAAATTTATAAAAATACAGTACAGATATAATAATCCAAACTATTTACATATAATAGGGTCAAGATTTAGAAAACATGAGAAAACATTCACCCATTAATTCCAAAAATACTGCTTTACACGAGAGAAATAATTTCCTTCCCTTTCATTTAAAATTAATTCCACCTGCAATTCCCCTGCATGAAAATCAGATAACCTCTACCTTGAGGCTTCATACAACTAAGTTATACTTTTTCAGCCTCAACGTACCTGTTCAGGGTTTTAACCAAACACTTCTGGTCTGATAGTTTAGAAGTGAACACTTTATATGCTGGTAATCCATTTTATAACAGTTCTATACTATTTTCCATCTTTAGAAGCAACTACCTTACACATCCAGCTTCAGCCAAGACTTCTGCAGAACTGTCAAACTGAAATTCAAAAGCTTTGCCCCAATCTGTGGGTGTTTGCTCAAGTCAAAAGGAAAACACTTATCTTCTGATCCTCTAATCTAAAACATCTAACGCATGATAGTTTACTATGATCACTCACAAACTCTTCCAATTAAAGTAAAACCTCATTACTCCCCAAGAAACATCTCTATAATATTGTGTATTAAAAAGAAATCATCATGACCATAGAAGTACTTAAAAGTAATATTTCCTCTAAGCTTTGTGGCTGCAGTTATGTGCAGCTGCTCCTGTGCCTCACATAGCATTCAGTATCAGTATGCTGCTTATGGCTCTGAGTTCAGATTTCAGAACTCATTGCCACACATTGGGCTCAGAAGCCCCTGTAGCTGTTAAGAAATTTAGAGAGAACATTGCTTTCAAGTAACTCACTGAACCCCTTAATAGATATGGACCAAAATTAGAACTCTGAAGTAAACTATGTATTAAAATATTAATATCACATATCTCTTGTGAATGAAATGAAAGCTAATTTCCTCTAACTTAACTCCATCCTCTGTCTACTTATCTAGACCCTGCCTAGCTACATCTGAGATTTCCCTGATACCCGCTGCCATATTGACAATTTCCAGTTTCCTGGTCCTAACTGCCTCCTCTTTACCATGGATGTCCAATCCCTCTACACCTTCATTCTCCATCAGGATGGTCTGGGAACTCTTGACTTCTTCCTTGATCAGACCGGAACAATGCCCATCTACCACCAATCTTCTCCACTTGTCTGAGCCTGTTCACTCACTGAACAATTTCTCCTTTAGTTCATCTCACTTCTGCTAAGTCAAAGGAGTGGCTCTGTGCACTTGCATAAGTCTCAGTTATGCCTGGTTCTATATAGAGCATGTGGAAAAAGTCCTTTCTAATCCTACACTGGCCCCCTCCCACAACCTTTTTTTTGAACATCAATAACTGTTTCAGTGCTACTACATGCTCCAGCTGGGATCTTGAAAATATTTTTCATTTTGCCTCCAATTTCCACCCCTCTATAACTTTCACATGTTCATCTCTGGCACTTCCCTTCCTTTCCTTGACCTCTCCGTCTCCATTTTGGGGAATAAACTGTCACCTACTACAAAGCCACTAACTCTCATAACCACCTTCACTACAGGTCTCTACATCCCATGTCCTGCAAGAATTCCATCACATTCTCCAAGTTCCTTGGTCTATGTATTAACTGTTTGGATGATGCCACCTTCCAAAAACAGCGCTGCTGAATGGATTGTTTCTTCCATAACCGTGGATTCCTGCCCACTGTGGTTGACAGGGGCCTCAACTGCATTTGACCTGTCACCTGTACTTCACCTTTGACCCTTCCCATCACTCACAACAGCATGATTGTGACGCCTTTGTCCTCACTTTTCATTCAACCAGCCTTCGCATTTAAAGGATCATCCTCTACCATTTCAGACAACTCCAGCACAACTCCACCACCAAACACATCATCCCCTCACTCCCCCATCTGCATTTTGCAGTCATTCCTCAACCACCCAAAACCATCCCTCTTGCCATGTACCCGCAGAAGGTGAAACATTTGCCCCTTCACCTTCTCCCTGCTCACCATCCAAGGCCCAAAACAGTCTTCCCAGGTGAAGCAGCATTTCACCTGTATCTCCTCCAGTCTTATATATTGTATTTGCTGCACCCAGTGTGGCCTACTCTACATTGGAGAAACAAAACAGAGACTGGGTGACTGCTTTGCAGAACATCTCTGGTCTATGCACAAGTATGACCTGAAGTTCCTTGTTGTTGGTCATTTTAACACAGCATCTTGCTCACTTGTCTGACCTTGGCATGCTGCAATGCTCCAGTGAATCACAGTGCAAACTGGAGAGACTATATATCTCACCTTCAGACTCAGTCCTTTACAATCTTCTGGGCTCAATATTAAGTTCAACACCTTCAGATTGTGAATCTACTTCCATTCCTTCCCTTAGTTTAGATTTACATGTTGCATTTGGTCACCATATCCTCTCTTCCCTTCCTCAACTCCAAACTGACTTTCTTTCCTGTTTGGCAGTTAGACGCAGCATTGTTCTGCCATTCTCACATCCTGAACACTTAATCCGTGCTATCAGCAGCCTCTCTCCAAAAGCACTCCACAGCTCCCACCCCATCCCCCACCACTCTTGCACAAAAGCTGCCCCCACCACACTTCACGTTAGCTCTGATGAAGAATTATCCAGATTTGAAACTTTAGCTTGCTCTCTGTGGATGATGCTTCATCTCCCTGTGACTTCAAGTACTTTTTTTGTTTTCAGTACAAATTCTAGCATCTGTCGTGTTATGCTCCAAAAACCTCATAACTGGGGCTGATGATGAAATTCAAAAGCCATTATTGGTGGTATACTGAAAATTAAGTGGATATGGATACATGAGACACACAATGTAGGATTATTAACTCACTTCACCTACAACTAATGCTGCATAATGCTGCAGAAGTAAATCATATACCTCCTTAACTTTTCTGAACGTAACCACTAATCTTTAATTAATTTTGTTGAAAACCAGCTCATCACCCTGTACATCATATTTGTCTTGCTACAAATTATTCATTTGCAAGACTATATATTGATTCTTCCAGATTACCTGTTGGTAGCTTGGCTACTACACCATAAAACATTTGATAACTGTGTGCATTTTAAGTTAGAAGTTGAAAACAATGGCTGTTATTCCTGTTTTATTCATTTTTTTTTAAAAAGATAAGGGCATCATTACCAAGGCCAACATTTGACTTATGCTTATTTAACAATCTATTTTTGTAACAAGGGAGATCAAAATTCAGGAATGAAACTGAAATCCTTTATTTGACAATTGCCTGGCTGGGCAGGACAACCATATTATGGTAGTTCTAGAAATGCTCAATCATACGAAGAATCAGTTACACTTGATGCATCAGAGACTCTAAATTTTATAATCTCTCTGCAGCATAGAAAAGTTAATGAAAAAAGGTCTCTTGGTCTTTAGTTAAGTTGTTATTTAGATAGAGATTCCAACCTTGCACACCTTTATGACCATTCGCAGCTCACAAATGTTTTTTTTAAGCAAATCAAAAGTCAACTGACTGCTATTAATCTTTCAACTATATGCAAATGAGAAGGCTCAGCATTCATTTAACTTGCACTGAATAAAGCAGAAGATAGAAAATATGGGGAAAGGAAATGAGCCTTCTTGCTGCAACAGCACAGAATTATTTTAGTTATTAAGTCATGAGTTTTTTCAAAAAATGAAAACACCACAAGTTAAACCTCGCTTTTTGTTTTTTAATAAGTACAATTGTAAGCCCAAATTAAGCAACATTTCTCTTAACTTATTGTGTATCTCTGGCAAGTCTTAGTAATGCTGAACCAATAAGTACAAACAGATTCGTTATGACTAGAGTGCTAATGTAACACTTCAAATCTTAACTTTAGAATAATTTTGAGTTTCTTACCCAATACACATATTCATTGCAGAAAAGATCATGGGGAAGTGGGGGTGCTCTCAATACATGTAACTGCTGTTAATCTAAATGTTTCTCAATAATATTACGGTCAATGGGGGAAACAAAAGTATCAAACTACATTCTGAAGGAGGGTCATTGGACTCAAAACATTAACTCGGATTTCTCTCCACAGATGCTGCCAGACCTGCTGAACTTTTCTCGCAATTTCTGTTTTTGTTTCAGACCATATTGTTTTCTATCTAAAACTAGTTCAAGTAATGTATGAAAAAAAAACAAAAATCACTCACTCACTGAGGGGCACTGTGAACCCAGCAGCAGTTGTTTGAAGTAGGTTTTACAAGGTCAAATCATTCAAATGACAAACCAAGTTTTCCTTTGTAGATGACACAATGTATTGAAAGAAAATGTGCAACATAAGTCCAGCCTTTTCAATAGCTTGTTGAATGCAATAATACTAACCTGTCATCACCATGTGTCAGATCCTTCAAATACCAACAACACATGGCCATCACCTGTTGACTTGCTGCAAACCCTCTTAATCAGCTACCTTTCAGACACTCTGGTACATTTAGCTATTCTATATACGGTGACAAAAACATACACAGTAAAATGTTCATTGCAATCAGTTTTTCTTTTTATTAGCATATAAAACTGTTCAATAGGATCCATCAACAGAATGGTTTCTTTAATTTAGAGTTGAGGTTTGAGATGTGGGGAGAGGGGGAAAGTGAACTACAGAACAAAAAGAAAAAAGAATTTAGTAACTGAACTATATTGCATGTTTTATGAACTTCTCCAAGGGTACAGGAACTCATCGTTCATCCAGAAATGTTATACACCTGCCGTACAAAACTTACATTTATATACTGCATTTTAGATGCTGAAAATGTCAACTCGTTTTGAAGTGATGAAAAATTACATCATACAGTGTATGGCAACGTTCTCAAAAATCTTATAGTAAGTAACAAATTAATCCATTGTCATAGGAGTTGGTGAAACTTGCCAGACAACAGCTCTGACTTTCTTTGAACTACTACAGAATTCTTTTGCTTAAATCAGAGAAGACAATATTGTCTATTTCCCAATCAACCACATCCCAACCCATCTAGCAATGCCAGGTTAGTGAAGCAGAGGGAAAATTATCTTCAATTACACAGTCCTGACCAAAGCATGAGAATTCCAGTTAGGTGTCACCATTTTCTGACATTCTCAATCATCATCTTGCCAAACTTAGTGAATGTACGAAAAAAAAATAACAACCAGGCCTTCAAGGAATACCTCCTCAGAGGAATAGGAGCAGGCTGTGTGCTGTATTTGATGAACTGGAGTTCTGTGCAAAAATGAGCAACACAGTCATCTATTATTTCTTCCCAAATACCAGCAAACATTCCCATTTATAGCCAGATAAAAAGGATTTAAGAAACAAAACAAAATGAATTTTGTTTGTGTAGCTTTTCTGAAGTTTATTTGGAGAACAGCTTTCAGATTTCAAATAAGTGTGCAATGACCATTTTCTTTGGACCTAACCAGATAATAGATCCTAGCTCTGTCTACCCAAGTACAATTTGAATGTCCAAGTAAGGTTGCTGCTAAAGAGAACAAAACATGGAATCCCACACCTGTCTGACATGCAACTAGTGATCATCTGCCTCCTCTATTGCCTGAAAAGGCATAGATACACCCTAAGGAATACTCACATCAAAAAGATAATGAGCTTGCTAACGACTACAGCTGTAAAGTGACAAAAACAGCAGCTCTACTATAATTAGCCATTAGGTTGGCTCTAACAAGTTTCAATGACTTCCCCTCCACGAGGCCAACACAAAACTCAAGAAAATTCAGGGGATTCAACAGTGCCTAATGACAAACATAAATCACTTATTCAGTAACCAGTCATAATGCTTTCTTTTGTCATAGTTCCAATGCCAACAAAAACCTAGTTCACTCTCAGAAATGACCTAAATTGTTTGATCAATATTGAGTCAGTGCATAGTTATGATAACATAATACTACAGATATTACATAGTATTTACAACAGTGAATTTGACCAACGGCCCCAATAGGTCATGCCAGCTTTGTGCTCAATGTGAACCTCCATCAATTTCCTCTAAAACGTAGCTATGCAAGTTGCCTTCACTCCTTGTGGCAATAAGTCTACATTCCAATTTCAGGGTTAAAGACATTTCTTCTGAATTCTTTTTCTGGCTTTATTAGTGACTAAATTATAAATATGACTCTTTAGTTCTGATCTCACCTACATATGGAAGAGTGTCATTAAAAGCCCAATGCAGCAACCCATTTAATACAACTAGGTCTGATGCTAAAATTAAGCCCTGCATTGTATCTTTGCCAATACCCATGACTATGTAAGTCAGATGAAATTCAAACATAATTCAAATTGGCAGCACATTCATCTCTGATCCAGAAGGTTCTGGATTCAAGATCCAATTGAGACTTCAAACTTTGGAGGACACTTCAGTGCAGTACACAGTAAATGTCATACCATTGGAGACAAATACAAGCCAACTTTTCCTGATAAGCTGGACATGAAAAGTTGTGTGTCACTGAAGACAGCAACACATTTATTGAACATTCAACACAAATCATCACTTCTAAATACATCTGAAACTAACCAATCATTTCCACCATTTGTGTTTGGTGGAGCACAGCAGACAAAAAAAAACACTTCAATCCATATGAAAGCTTCCAGATATCTTATGGAAGTGATAAAACATTAAGGAAAGATTCTTTATTAAAGTATGTTTCTTAGATTTCCTTATTCTCCTTTATAATTTATTTGATCCCAGTCTTTAACAGACATGTGCTCACATTGCTGTTCTCTTCCTTTACACATACTGGTGGGAGCTCCTTAAAACTAGTTTTATACTTCCCATAGGAATAACTGAACACAAGTAAACCAAATCAACATTTTGGTAATCATTTGCTCGTTTCTAAAACTCTAGAAAGCCTCAAGTTTACTATTAACCTTGGCAATAAAGAAGCATCTTTAATGTAAAACTATTCTAACCTTTTTATTTAGCCATGATGGGCCACTTTCTTCACTGAGTTTTAATTTCTCTGAAAGTTAAACACTTACTATTTTTCAAAACATTTTTCATCCAACCATCTATTAATGTAATTCTCAAGCTACCATTGGTAAAAAATTGTCCATGTATCTGGAATGCATCCCATGAACTCAAGTCCAAAGTTCCCATGGTTATTATTTTCCTTTTGTTATGAACTCATTTTTTGTAGGTAAAACCTACAAATTACTCCTTCTAGTTGTTTTTCCACCTTCTTGTTTTCAAACTCTTCCTATGCTGATTTTACTTCCAATTCTTTTGATGCTAGATCTTTCCTCATTTCTGGAGTTCTCAGAGCCCAGCTCGACTGTGAAGTGGGAAATGCCACTGAACTGCCACTCCACTCCTATGCTCACAACCCCAATCTCTTCAGAAGTGTGACAAGAGAACAAATTATGCCTATTTGTGTAACACTAGCTGCAATTAAATAATTTGGAAAATCTGTTACAAATGTTCATGGAAGGGATAAAGAATTAATTTTACTGAATGGGTGAGTGGATGAATGAGTGCATAGGTGGAGTACATCTCAATGGAACAACTGTCTTTTCCCCAACAATAGTACTTAATAAATTGAAACCTGTTTCCCGTACCACTCAGTCATATTATATACACATATATATCTGTTTTGATATCTGAAGAGACTCATTAAACAATTAAGATATTCCAAATTCTAGCTAATAACTGAAAGAATGGCATGTTACGATTTCATGTTTTACAACTTCTATTGTAATAAGAGACTAAGAGCCTGTTTAAACATCATTTCCTTTTCGTAGGCATCTTATGTTTTAAACCACAGGGACAATGTTGCATTTCATAAATCTATCATTAAGACAAAAGCCTGATCCAACAGTCCAAGTCATTCCAGAACAAATTTCCCATAATCTGTCGAATACTGCAGGATGTATTTCTTCAAGTAGTGATTATTTGCCTCTTACATGTGGCCTGGAAGCTCTAAGTCAAGCAGTGTTCTTTTTGTCTCTTCTGACCACATAGGACCTCTGACCAACAGAAATCCATTGACTTATAAGAAACCTTCGGAATGGATTTCAAAAAGTGATTCCGATGTAAACAGAATCCTCATGGTTAAAAATCACACAACACCAGGTTATAGTTCAACAGGTTTAATTGGAAGCACACTTCATCAAGTGAAGGAGCGATGCTCCGAAAGCTAGTGTGCTTCCAATTCAACCTGTTGGACTATAACCTGATGTTGTGAGATTTTTAACTTTGTACATCCCAGTCCAACACCTGCATCTCCAAATCAAGAATCCTCATGATAGGTCATAATACTTTAGGATCCATCTGTTATATTTGCTGTCACTGTTCTCTTTCCTTGTAGAGATCTGCAGGGGTTACTTGGTCTAGTGCAAATGAGAAAACCAGCTGGTAGTTTGACTAAAATAGACTCCTTGCTCAAGACAAGATAGAATTTATTGTATGATAGCAATCCAGTATAAATTACATTGGTACAGATTTTGTTACTGAGACTATGAGAAATATCTTGATGCTCTGTCTTACTCTTTCAAGATCTAAACAATGTTCATCTGCTGGAGTCTGACAGACCTCATACTGAGCAGTGCTTAAGTGTTGAAAATAATTTTGTGCCCTGTCACCTATGGTAATGTAAAACATAATCGCATTTCTACCAGATTAAAAAATTAATTAGTTATCTCTCTCAAAGTGACCACGCAAGTAGATAGGATGGTAAAGAAAGCTTATGGTATTCCTTGCCTTTATTGGTCAGAGAATTGAGTACAAGAGTCAGGAAGTCATGTTGCAGCTTTGGTTAGGCTACACTTAGTGTTCAGTTCTGATCGGGAAGGATGTGGAGGCTTTGGAGAGGGCTCAGAAGAGATTTAACAGGATGCTGCCTGAATTAGAGGGTATGAACTGTAAAGAGTGGCTAGAAAAACTCAGATTGTTTCCTCTGGAGCAGCAGAGGTTAAGGGGAGATTTGAAAGAAGTCTATCAAATTATGAAATGTGTAGATAAGGTTGACAGTCAGAATCTTTTTTCCCAGAGCTGAAATGTATAAAACTGCATTTAAGGTGAGAGGGGGAAATTCAAAGGAGATGTGGGGGGCAGTTTTGTTTTAAAACCTAGATAGCGTAGATGTCTGAAATGTACTGCCAGGGATGGTAATAGAGGCAGATATGATAGGGGGAAGTTCAGAAAATCTTTTGATAAGCACATGAATATGCAAGGAATGAGGGATATAAACCAAGGGCAGGCAGAAGGGATTAGTTTAATTTGGGGTCATGTTCAGCAAAATTCATGGGCCAAAGGGCCTTTTCCTATGCTGTACAGTTCTAAATTTTATCCTTGATTAAACTTATTTTTATCTTCAGAATTGGACAGGTCACAGTGCAACTGCTTACAAGGAAATGCCAATGATATTTTTCTACAGCATTGAGAAACTCAGCAACTACTCACTGCAAACCAAGAAGTTCCTACCACCAACTCCAGTGTAAATAGCTTCCAATTTCTTCTCAGTAAAACAATCCTTCTATTGTTCAATAATTCAAGAAACAAAATACTCAGGTTTACTGTCAGGCAGATTTCAGAACAAGTCACAGGATCACCAATAATTTATCAATTTTAAGATACAGTTCCAAAATATTAATAATTTTATAAACCTCAATCAGAATAAATTCAGTGGCTTGATCTGATGTTAGTTTCCCTATTCCTCAGTTAAAAATACAAATATTAGAGTCATAGAGATGTACAGCACGGAAACAGACCCTTTGGTCCAACTTGTCCATGCTGACCATTTATGCTAGCCTGATCTAGTCCCATTTGCCAGCAGTTGGCTGATAGCTTTCCAACCCTTCCTATTCACTTACTCATCCAGATGCCTTTTAAATGTAGTAATTGTACCAGCCTCCACAACTTCCTCTGGAAGCTCAGTCCACATACGCACCACACTCTGCAAGAGAAAGTTACCCATTGCGTCTCTTAAAATTTTTTCCCTCTCATCCTAAACCTGTGCCCTCTAGTTCTGGACTACCCCACCGCAGGGAAAAGATCTTGTCTAGTTATCCTAAACATGCACCTCATTTGAATTTTTTTACTGAACTCTTTGGAGCCTAGCCTCTTAAACACACACTTGTTCTCTCCTTCAAACTGAAAACTATCTTTTCCATTCTAATTTCTTCACGAGTCACAAGGTGATAACTTCAACCCAGGGCTCCAAAATGTAGTTCAAGACTTCTGATCACATTTCAGTGAACAGCATTTATCATGCCAAATGAGAATTATCACAGCACAGAAGGGTGTAAAGATAAACCCAGTTATGACAGGGCAATCAGTTTAATTTAGGTGGTGGAGAAAGTTTTAGAAACAAAATCAGTAAAAAAAGTCTTGGTCTCTTTGGAAAAAGCAGTTGATTCAGAAGAATTAGCATGGACTTGCTAAAGACAAATATTGATTAACTAACTTGCTATAATTATTTTTGAACAGGGTTGAAGTGGAGATTCCATAGGCTTACTGTTGTTAATTTAGTGTATGTGGGCTTCAGAAGATTTCTGATATAGTGTTATACAATGGACTTGTCAGCAATATTAAAAATCATGGAATTAAAAAAAGGATAGTAGCAACATGAATACAAAGGGACAGTGTTTAATGATCTTCATTGGGTTAGGAGGAGACGCATTTAAAGTAGGCAAAGAATTACCATTAGAGCCTCTGCAATTTCCATTCTTAATATCTTTTAAGTATCCTTGGATACAACTAATTCGGGCCTTGTCAACACTGAATTGTAGGCATCCATCCAATATGTTTTCCTCATCAATTTATCAAACCATTCAAGTATCTGAGCTACTGTGTTTTTCTTCTCCTCCCCCCCCCCCCCAACTCCCCCACTGTAACCTAGGCAGTATCTTCTTCCTTAGCAAAGATAGTGAATCATAATTCAATAACTCAGGAGTACCCACTAGGCAAAAGTTCTCTTTTGATCCCTAATCATCCCCAATTCTCCTTATGTTAGTCTTATATTATTTGTTTCTCTGCTCAAAATTGAGATTCTCTTTTTATATTGGCCATTGGTATTTTTTAATAATCTCTGAGCTACTTTTATTGGCATTTTCACTTTTCTTAAATCATCATTCAGGAAGCTCTGGATTTTATTTGGCCTATCTTTTCCCTTATTAGGAATATAACAGTGCAAATTATCTCCACTTTAAAAGTTAGCCAGTTGTTCAGATGCCTATCAACATTGGTTTCCAATTTACATAGCTCAGGTCCATTCTTACTCCTCTGAAGCTTCTATCCCAGTTAACTAATACTACTCTGGATTTTTTTTTTTACCTTTTCCATGATCAAACCAAATCTTATGATAGAATGATCACTTTCTCCTAAATGCTTTGCAATTGAAGCTTGATCCACCTGGTTCATCTCATTTTTAAAGGACTTTGACTAACACTGTCCCTTTTCTTACTGAACTGGGAATATACAGCTGTAGAAAAATTATAAAATTGCCTTCAGAAAATTAAGTCCCTTTCTACCCTTTATAAATTGTACCATCTCAATCTATATGCAGATTATTAATGTACTGCATTATAGCTACTCTATAATTCCTGCACAATGTAATATTCTTGATAATTTGTAGCTCTACATCTTTCACACTAGCTGGCCACCTGCAGATGACACAGAGCAATTTTTTTCCCTTGGTTTTAGCCAAATGAAATCTGTCCTTGATCTTTCTGGCACATCTTATCCATTTCATCAATGCATCTACCTGTAATGAACAGAAACAGGCCTTCAGCCCATCGAGTCTGCTTCAGGGCTGATCTAATCAACTTTGCTTTTCTGAGTTTCTCCCATAAACCACAATCTCTTGAATTAAATCAGTCCACCTCAGCTTAGAAAACATTCAATAACTCCACCTCAAACTCCTTCCCTCTTCTTTCCTTCCCAACTTTCCTGAATGTCTTATTTTGAGGAATATTGTGACAACATGGCTGTGAACCCTCCTGTTAATTAAACCAAATACCCAGAAAAGCTGACCTTACCTCAATCTGTTAAAAAATGGAGTGACAGAAATCCCAAATTCCACTATTTGAAGAAAATAACATCAAATTATTTTTAACTCTAAAAGTGAATATTAAACAACAACCATTCGCAAGTCTAATCTCCCCTTTATCTTTTCTGCTTATTACCTGCCTCCAACTCTATAACAATGTGCTGTTCCAATAAGACGCTTATGAAAATCACATCAACTTAGCTTCAAAAGCACACTGTGCCACTGTCATCCTCTGTGACTTCACTCTTGCAGCTACTGAATTCCCTGGGTCATCTTCTTTCTTTTTACTGAGTGTATGTTTCATGCGAAAAGGTACCTTTCATAAAGAGCAATTCCTTGGATCTGTTTCAATGGCAGTTGCTCTATTCCCAATTTTCAAAATATTCACATGTTCATATCCCCAATATCAGATCATCTCATTGGTTTGGTGTTGGCAAAATAATAAATTCAAACTTGATTGCGTTTTAGTATCCTGGGGCATAATTGGTTAAATTTGAATTGTTGTCAAAACAGCAACCAACTCAGGTATCCATTTCACAGCCAAATGTTACATATTTTCAATTTTCCAGTACACTCTGGGACTGCCATCTAGTCTTATGCACAGGTGTTTGTTAGCTCTCAGTTCAGAACAGCATTCACTCTCTTAAAAGGTACAGCACACACCTTCAACTTCAGAACAATATTCAATGCCTTTCTTTGAATGAAGACTGTTATAGCAATCAGATCACTTTTCCACATTCCAGTCTTCAGCTGTAACACAATAATCTTGAATAGCACACTCCTGGATGCACAGAAACCCTGACTTGGACTTCATTATTCACCTTCACTTTGAACATATGTAATAAAAATTATTTCCTAATATAGTACAGTTCATTACTCCTAGTATTCTGAGTGATTTTCTTCGACCTGACTCTTGCAGAACTCTCAACTTTTGCAGCAGCCAATTATCCGACAGGAACTTAGTCTCAGGTTATCCAGGTTCCATCATCAGCACAGGCTTTCTTATTATCTCAGGAATTGAAAGCCCTCTCTGCTGTACTATTTTCCCCAGTCATGTATTTATCCATTCTACCATTCTATGTCTAAACTGACTTGCATATAACACTGGAAGTATTCCAATGATTACTACTTGAGATTTCCAGTTTTTTGAAATCCTATCCAGTTTTCTAAATTCTGATAGAAGAATGTGGTCAGTCAATTTAGCTATGTAATTTGTACTAACATGGAAAGGAGATGCAAAGTGAATACATAAATTATGTTATAGTTTGATTCTTTAATTAATTGCATACATATTTTGGTTTGAGTTTATGAGGATGTTTAACAATTGAATTTGCCATTTTTCTGGAGTCATGATTTTTAAACTAGAATGCGAGAAAGGGCAGTTCCTGGACAGATAGCGAGAAAGGCCTTTCATTGACAGAGTTTAATATTGAAAAGCATTAGCTTTCTTGCAGTTCAGAAATATCACATTTTTTCTTGCTTAAAGGGAAAAACACATAGCTTTCTAATCTTTCAATTTCATTTTGCAGAATACTTAGTTGAGATTAGATATATGAATAGCTTGTCTGGGACAAATAATTCAGAACAATTATGAAGAAAATGGTTAGCATTAGGATTTTAGTTTGAAAATTCCAGACTCGAATTGTTGTTAGAATGCTGAAGTTTTTGTTTGAAGCTAAGAATATTAAGCTCTGTTGTATGACTTATCAAGGAAGAAGGTTATTAAGCTTTCAAAGCTTGAAATGAAAAGGAAGGGTTAATTTAATTTGGATGAAGAATCATACTCCAGTCCTAATATTAACTCACATTCTCTCTCCACAGATGCTGAGAGACCTATTAAGTTTCTTCAGAATGCTCTCCATAGTCTGCTCTGCTAGAACGTGGTAGTTCCATTCTCATGCAACCCCGTGCTATAAGAAAATTGTGTAATAACAGCACCATTGCAACTAATGGGGCTGGAATCACATTATAACCAATACACGCTTTAAAAGTTCACACTTAGAAACAATGTTCCCAATTCAGCAGTTGTGTTAAAGTGAATTCACAATGACCTGTACTTGACAGAGGAGGGAAGCAAATAGGTCAAGCATAATTTCAGCTTAAATGTTCCTTGTGGGTTGAAGAAGCATATTCCTGCTCTTGTTGACAATCTAAATAAAATCTTTAATTGTTATAAACAGCTTTTTCTGGTCCCAGGTCATTTTTTTCCCTTTATTTAACAGCTAGGAAAGCAAAGAGGTTTCTCACTCAGCCTTAATAAGTTAGTTGCTTCCTACTTCTGCTTTTTGTGAAGAAGGTTCCAGCCGTGTCCTTGCCACCTGTTCAGAAGAGCATGTCAGAATCGCAAGCTGCCAATCTGTGCAGTACTTCAACCTGGCAATACTTGCAGGTGATTTTGCTTGACTGGTTTCTGCAATGTGGTAAAGATTTAAATTGTCATTCTCAACCCTTGAAACAACATTGTTTTGAACTTCAGTGGATAGGATATTTAACTCTCAAAATTGTGTCCTTATTTAAAAGGAGGTAAAACATTGACCAGGAATTACCAGCTGTTTAAACAACAGGACTTGGATATGTGTCATAAAGCATAGCTAGATTGGGAACATGAATGAAAGATACTAAATCAAAGTGACAGCAATGCTACAATATGCTACATTTGCCCATCAAATAATTACCATGAATTCTGTAAGCATTTCCTCTGGCATTTATAAATCAGCCAGATAGCTGAAGAATGGGTACTTGTTTTTCTTTGTCAGTTGTGGTACATTCAACAGTAGTCAAGTTATTTTTTTTTAAAAATGCTTATGTGCTGCCACAAATACTTCAATGTATAAGTGCCTCAAGGGCCCACATGCTTTCATATGGTCTTTTGGATGAGGGTATCCATCTCTGGTCTAACAAGAAGAGACTCTTGTAACCAACATGTGGTTAGTTCAAGAGATGTAGTAAACTATGTAGATGTTCCAAGGATGTCATATATTTACAGAGAATGTTCACAGGACTTGATTTTGGACCGGACTCCTTCAAGAGTCTTTGTCTTTCATGACATCACGCTGGTGGAGCTTATGACATTCCATTTAGACTCATGCAACATCTCCTGTAAACTTATCTTTGTTTCATTAAATGAACAACCAGAGGAAGTGGTGGGTGCAGGTACAGTTACAACATTTAAAAGACATTTGGATATGTACATGAATAGGAAAGGTTCAGAGGGATATGGGTCAAAATGAAGGCAAGAGACACTAGTTGGCTTGGAAAAACTTGGTTATCATGATCAAGTTGGACCAAAGGGTTTGCTTCCGTAGTACATGACTCTGACTCTGCATAACTATTTGGGCCCATATCCCCCTCAACCCATCCAGATGCCTTATTCTCAAAAGTAAGATTTCAGAAAGACTCTGAACTGTATATTTTGTCAAATTAAACCATGAGCTCAGCATTTTGTATTTAATGAATTTTTTCTACATCTGCAGTTCTTTATTGCAGAATTGTGAAATCATGTTAAGCTGTTTTCACCAACAGTTTAACAAATTTATAAAATAATATTTTCAATATAAGGTATTGGAGCCATAATGTCTCAAAAAAAAAGTGATATCTACAGAAATGTTTTGTTGAGACAGACTCAAATCTATCGAGTCCCAATTACAACACATTCTTATTGGAGCCAGATTATAGTGCCAGTTTCAGAATAATGTGGGCCAGTTATATCAAGGGACAAAAGCTGATCGTAAAAGGCTAAATATGTTAAATAAAGAAACAAAAAAGTTTGTTAAATAAAGAAGCAATGTCCTGAATTAAACCACATAGGGATGTGCATCTCCTTTAAATTTTGTTCCAAGTCCCTTTTGGCAGCTTCCTCATACCCCTTACTTTCCATCGCTATTCAGTACCCTGTTTGTCAGTCAGTAGAGTCACAGACTTACCTAATTACTTCTTTGTACACAAAGATTCTGACAGGTTAGACACCAGCTCTAATTAATGTCTTCAGAAGTACTGGCAGTGAGAAAAACACTTAACATGCCCTATGTTCAACTCCCACTTTATTTTTATTGGAACCATGTTCAGACTCCGTCTGGTTACACCCCACAACAAGCTCACCTATAACCTAAGACTGCTCCACTTCACATTACTGGTCTGTCAATCACATGTGGCAACTTCGACGATAAGCATGTGTTTCAGAAAAGGCAAAAAAGCTATCACAGTACTTAAGTAATTGCTGGACAATGTTGAGACTAGCTATTTTGCTTCTCAAATTGAAATGTGGCTTTTCAAAGAAGCAACAGAACATAACAGCAACTGTAGAAAGTTGAACTGGTTCTTAAAAGAGAACTCAAGCGTGCAAATCACTCGATAAGATGGCATGCAACTATGCCAACAGCAAGTAGAGAGGAAATAGCAGTTGGTCTGGCCATAATATTAGGGAATTGATGGCCTAGTAGTATTACCATTAAGTGCTTAATCAGTGACCTAGATAATTGACTGGGTGCCATGGCAGATGGTGGAATTTGAATTCAATAAAAATCTGGAATGAAGAGTCTAATAATGACAATGAAACTGTTGTTGATCGTTGAAAAAAAAACACTATCTGGTTCACTAACGCCCTCGAGGGAAAGAAGTCTGCCATCCTTACCTGGTCTGGCCTACACATGACTCCAGACCCACAGCAATGTAACTGACTGTCAAACTGCTCTTTGGGCAATTAGGGTTGAGTAATAAATGCTGACCTAGCTCTGTTGAGGCTGAGTGGTAGCCTAATTAAAACTTTGCTTCACTAAAATAGACAAGCCAGTCATTTGTCAGGTTCTGGCTTGATAGACCACATACAGTTAAATAATACTATGTGTGGAAGAACCAAGGTTAAGAAAGTAAATGGTTTAAATTGAAAAATAGAAAAAATGTTTGCTATACTAGCTTCAACATAAACCCAGCAATAAGGATCAAATTCACTGAAGGTAGATAATGATTCTAAACAATGCAAGTCTTTTCCTTTGTCCAATCAACAGACTACAGCCATACAGTCAGAGATGTCCAGCATGGAAACAGATCCATTGGTCCAACTTGTCCATGCTGACCAGATATCCTAAATTAATCAAGTCCCAGCATTTGGTCCAGACTCCTCTAAACCCTTCTTATTCATATACTCATCCAGATGCCTTTTAAATGCAACTGTACCAGCCTCCACCACGTCCCCTGGCAGCTCATTCCATACATGCACCACCCTCTGAAAATGTAGCCCCTTAGGTCTCTTTTATATCTTTCCCTTCTCATCTTAAACCTATGCCCTCTAGTTTTGGACTCCCTTAGCCTGGGGAAAAGATATTGGCTATTCACCCTATACATGTCCCTTATGATTTTATAAACCTCTATAAAGGTCACCCCCTCAGCCTCTGATGCTCCAGGGAAAATAACCCCAGC
This sequence comes from Chiloscyllium punctatum, assembly GCF_047496795.1. Classification (NCBI taxonomy): domain Eukaryota; kingdom Metazoa; phylum Chordata; class Chondrichthyes; order Orectolobiformes; family Hemiscylliidae; genus Chiloscyllium; species Chiloscyllium punctatum. The sequence goes on along the minus strand of NC_092753.1, from coordinate 44,600,482 downwards.
CTATTCAGCCTCTCCCGACAGCTCAAATGCTCCAATGCTTGCAATATCCTTGTAAATCCTCTCTGAACCCTTCCAAGTTTCACAACATCTTTTCAATCACAAGGAGACCAGAATTCCAACCAAATCTTTTTTAGATTAGTTTCTAAAGTTTTTAGACATACTCATTCTGGAAGGCAGTTCCTTTTTGAGTGTCACTAACAAGCATGTCATAACCAGACACAAGCTGACTGATATTCTCATAGGTTTTAATCTGTAGTTGGGCTTTTCTCATAATAGGCCTACTTGGTCCTCTCTAACTTTGCAGATCACCCTTATCCTCTTTCTACACATACAGAATTTAGGTTTTTTTTGGCAGTTTTTAAGAGCATAACTCTATCCTCAGTTATCTTCACAGCAACTACAGGGTTTTCTTGTTTCTAGAAGTTTCTCAGCTGGATCATAACGTGAAGGCATTGTTGGCTCTGCCTATGTATTTTTACAGGCAACCTGAAAATAAACGTCTTACGTACTAACATTTGAAATCAAAATCCACTTTTGAACTCTAAACAGAACTGATGATAATGATAATGTCGGTAACACAGGGCAGAATTTTTCCATTTTCAGGACTTTGAGGTTGATATTAATGGCAGCCAGTCTCAGGGCTCGAAGCAATTTTTCTCCTACAATATTCTACTTTTCACCACAGAATAATGGAACTCATCTTTAAAGACACTAGCAGAATCATGCAGCTGGAAAGGAGGACACACTTACCACTGCTGGAACATTTTAGTGTTCATGCTGCTTGTGCCCTATTTAAAGCCCAAACACAGACCACTTTAGATCCATACTAGGGTACTTGAACATGGCCCAGAGGAAAGCAAAGCTTGTTTCCAGTTTCACAAACAGGGATCTACCAAGACCTCCAGATAGGTGGTGAAGTGGAAGACAGTCCTTTCTTCCAGCTGAGCAGCGACACTGCAGACTGCAGCTCAGTCAGTGATGTGTCTCAAGTGAAGCAGAATGCCCAACAGCGTAGGAAGAGGAGCAATGATTCCCTCATTCTGCAGTAGCAAGTGCCACCATCTTCTCTCTGCTACCACACTTGAGGCCACCACTCACTCACCACCTCTCACACGGGTCATGGGCTACAATGCTCAGTATAGTATACATCAGGTACAATCAACAGCCTCCCCCAAGTCCTTGTCCCAAACTTGTGACCATTCCTACCTTCTGCACTTCCAAGTTGTTCATTGGGTACACTTCTCGGGTTTGTGCATCTTTGTCGAATACTCTTCATTTAAACTTAACCTTACTTTTGTCACATTGAGACAAACTAGCCCACCAAACCAGACTGATGCCTCTATAACATCCTAATTAACCTAGCTATCCAGACAGCTTGCACTGACTTGTAGATTTGACTGAGGTCTAACCCTTGAGCTGCAAATGGATTATTTGACTCTGTTCAGACCAAAATGTCCAAATGACTAGCCAACCCTCTGGACAGGGACGTACTTTGGCAACACCCCTTGAATTACTGTAACCTTTAAAAGGTAAAAACAATGACTGCAGATGCTGAAAACCAAATACTGGATTAGTGGTGCTGGAAGAGCAAGCAGTTCAGGCAGCATCCAACGAGCAGCGAAATTGACGTTTCGGGCAAAAGCCCTTCATCAGGAATAAAAATCCTGATGAAGGGCTTTTGCCTGAAACGTCGATTTCGCTGCTCGTTAGATGCTGCCTGAACTGCTGTGCTCTTCCAGCACCACTAATCCAGTATACTGTAACCTTTACCTCATTAAGGGCTGCTACCCTTTGACTATCACTCATTGCATATGTTTCAAACAAATGACAATGTATTTGACACTAATACGACATAGCATAGCACCACACAGACATATCTACTCCCTGGCTATACACTGTTTCCAACCACAAGCTATCCGCCTCTCCTTTTGTGCTAAAAGGTAATGCAAGCCACAGAGGTTGCTCGTCTGTAACTAAGCACTAAAGAAAGCAATGTGACCCACAGAGAGGCTGGCAATGAATAAATCAGTGAATGTGCACTAACATAGCAACATACTTACTTAACGCGGAGGCTAGTAATGCCCAAGTAAATGCAAAGTCAGTGAGTGTCAGCAAAAGCATTCCAAAAGCCCCAAGATTCATTGTGTAGATGCATGTATGCCTTCATGTACAACGTGACCTGGCAAAAGAACACAAGTATCGAAGGGTCCTTGAGCTCCAAAGTAAAAAGTGTTGAAGGACTAAAGTACTGCAAGTGTTGACCTGAGAGCAATTATGATGTGGGGAGGCTGGTGATTTATCAGCACTTACATGCGTGGATGTCGAGTCTCAGAGGATAGTGGCCATGGAGCATGCACAGATGTTTTTTGTGCAGAAACAGTCAGATGATAGCTGGGAAAAACATTTGACAAGCTGCAGCTGCGGAGTACTGACTCTGATTTATAAGCTGGGAATTTCATTTCTCAGTGAAAGAGAGGAGCCTTGGAACAAGAAACAGAAATTGCTGGAGAAACTCAGCAGGTCTGGCAGCTTCTGTGGGAAGAAAACAGGGTTAATCTTTTAAGTCCCAGAGACAGAGACAAAAGGGAGACAGAGTCAGAGAGCCAGAAAGTGAGTGATATGAAAAGGGGCAGATGAACAAGGAGAGAATGGATAGCAGGTCACGAAAGAAGAAAAGTTGAATAAGGCAAAGATAGGGCTAAGAGCGAGAAAATGGGTTAGCTGTGCTGAATGCAACCCACGTAAGCTGATAATGGGTCGAGGCTATGACTCTCTGACTCTTTGACTCGGAGAAAAGAGCTAATGTTTCGAGTCAAACTCACCCATTGTCAAAACTTTGACAAAGGGTCAGTTAGACTCAAAACGTCAGCTCTTTTCTCTCCTTACAGATGCTGCCAGACCTGCTGAGATTTTCCAGCATTTTCTCTTTTGGTAACTGGAAGCTCAGGGTCATTTTTGCAGAGAGAACATAGGTGTTCAGCAAAGTGGTCACCAACATGCATTTTGTTTCTCCCATGCAGTGAAGATCATATTTTGAACAGCAAATACAGTAGTTTAGACTGAATGAAATACAGGGTAAATTGCTGCTTCATCTGGAAGGTAAGTCTAGATTATTGGATACTAAGGAGGGAGAAGGTAAATGAGTAGATATTGCACCTTTGTGATTGCATGGGTTGGTGTTGTAGGAGAGAATGGGAGAGAGGGGAGACATTGGGAAAGGAGGAGTATTGCAGAGGGAATGGTCCCTGTAGAATGCTCACAAGTGAGGAAAGGGGAATGTGCCTTATTGTGGCTCCCCATTGCAAATGGCAGAAATGCGGGCTCACCATGCTTCAGATGTGAAGACTGGTAGGTGAGGAGCAGATGGACCCTTCCCATTTTTGTGAGGGGGAAGGAAAGAGGGGAGGTCAGAAGTGTGGCAGACAGGGCCCTTAACTGTGTTTGATCCATCAACCACAGAAGTGGGGAATTCACAGTGGTGGAAAATTGTGGACATTTCTGAAGCACCAGACTGTGGAAACTGGCATCGTCAGAACAGATGTAACAGGGAGACTGGGAGAATGAGGTAGACTCCTTACAGAAAGTAGGTGGCAAGGCCACTGTGCAAATTGATGGGTTTCTAATATATGTCATATAATCCCTACCGTGTGGAAACAGGCCATTTGGCCCACCAAGGAGAAAAAGTGAGGACTGGAGATGCTTAAGATCAGAGTCAAAATGTGTGGTACTGGAAAAGCACAGCTAGTCAGGCAGCAGAGGAGCAGGAGAATTGATGATTCGACCATGAGCTCTTCCTGATGAAGAGCTCATGCTCAAAACATCGACTCTCCTGCTCCTTGAATGTTGCCTGATCAGCTGTGCTTTTCCAGTACCACACTTTCCTCCATTTGGTCTATCAAGTCCACACCGACCCTCCAAAAAGCATCCCATGCAGTCCCAACCCTATCCCTGTAACTCCACAGTTTCCATGGTCACCCACCTAATCTGCACATCCCTAGACACTATGGGAAATTTAACAGAATGAATCCGCCTAAACTGCACAACTTTGGACTGTGGGAGGAAATTGGAACATCCAGAGGAACCCCACACAGCCACAGAGACAATGCTCAAACTCTACACAGATAGGTGCCAGAGGATGGAATTGCACTGAGTCCCTGGCACTGTAAGGCAGCAGTGCTAATCACTGAACCACCATGCAGCCCTATATATCGGTGGGCAACCTATCCAAGAAAAGGCAATAGATGCTGAAGAAGGGAAGAGAAGAGTCTGAGATGGACCAGGTGAAGGTAAGGACAGGGTTGAAATTGGAAGCAAAATTGATATTATTTTCCAATTCTGAACATGAGGGGGAAGCTGGAACCATGATGTCATTGGTGTATCAGAGGAAAGTTGTGGGGAAGGACCTAAGTCAGTTTGGAACAAGCAATGATCCACAGATCCCACAAAGAGGCAGGCATAATTGCAACCCGTGTGGGTACCCATGACCACAGCTTTGACCTCTGGGCTCCAGCTCCATCTATCTACTCTCCTCTCTCTACCATGCAGAGAAGATAGAATTTTAAAAATCAAATTCAAAGACTTTAATACTCAATAGAAAAATACGTCCTGTGATGGTGAAATCAATGATAAGGGATTATTGATCTAAAATAATGATAAAAGTAGCAAAATTGCTATTTCTTTAATGATTATTGAAACATGGAATGGTCTACCACAAAAGAAATGAAGCAAGAGATAAATGGTATACTGGAAGTCGTGGTGAGATGGGGAAACAGCTCAGCAAGCTGAACGTGTTCATCTGTACTGTACATTTTTCTGGTTATAGGATTAACCTTCTGAATGCTGTAAATTTAAAAAAAGACAGAAATTTCAATAATTTCAATTATTAGTTACAAACATGCTTAAGTTCGTTGCTGCCATGAGTCTGGTAGCACAAATGGTCTCAAATTGCTAAACCAAATATTACTCATAAATATGCTATCACTCACTCCCTGTTATTACTTAACTTAGCATTAAAAAAAAAAGCCACTTGTAACTTGCTTTGAGACAAATTCATTTGGAAGGTAATGGGATAACAGAGGTCAAACAAGTGTAGCCAATTAATTTCAGACATATATTTGACACCAATATAAGTTAAGTGTAGTGATGTTTATTAATATAAATGTTCACAGAATTTTACTTAAAAATTCAAATCATTAAATGATGCACACACTACATCAAGACAACTGTGCATTGACGGCCCAATTTCAACCATATGAAATTATTTAACTCAATATTGAAAAAAAATACTTCAACAAATTAGTGTTTTACTCGCTTAGAACAATTGCATGAAGCAGAAATAAGAAAAACCTGAAGATCAACTGAGCAATGTAATCGGTTAGCTTACTATTTCTATACTTCAGGCATCACACCCAGGAGCAAATAAAGTCCAACATAAAAGTTTAATCTGCCTGCTGGCTGTAAATTGTGTCAAGTTGGCAGGACTGAATTTGGCATGATATCTCAAGCTCATCTCGCATCGAGTTGGGAACATAATACAAATTGATTCCTAATTTGGTGCAAGTGCACATTAAATTGAAAATCTCATGCAGAGGGAGATAAAAGGAATGTTCTCCAGTTGGTGAAGCTAAAATATTACTGGAATATTTATGTGTTTGTTGTATTTGATAAGCACTTATTGGTACAGTGTGCCTAAAATGGCAAACTGTTCTCTTCTTTGGCATAAGCCTCCTTATTTTAATGGAGGCAAGTTCTTTCTGTATCTCAAAATGTGGAAAAAAAAGGACTTGATAGTTAATTTTGCAGAGATTTGCTAAAAATTGCATCAGAAAATTTGGAGACAGAATGAATGAAAAAAAAAATGTAATTTGAGACAAAACCAGTTGAGGATGTGGCCAACATTGTACAAAAAGCATAGGTTTTCCTGGAGACTCCAGGTTCTAATTTGAAGGCATTGATTACTTTTTTACAACAGAAATAAATTAATTATGTTATTTTCCAGAGATATAGAAAACCTTTTTGATTGTGTGGTCTCCTACATTTTCTGTCGCTCCACACAAAGGCCGCCTTGCTGATCTTTGAGGGGCCCTATTCTCTCCCTGGTTATCCTTTTGTCCTTAATACATTTGTAAAAACCCTTTGGATTCTCTTTAATTCTATTTGCCAAAGCTATCTCATGTCCCCGTTTTGCCCTCCTGATTTCCCTCTTCAGTATATTCCTACTTTCTTTATACTCTAAGGATTCACTCGATCTATCCTGTCTTGAGCTGACAGATGCTTCCTTCTTTTTCTTAACCAAATCCTCAACTTCTTTAGTCATCCAGAATTCCCTATACCTACCAGCCTTCCCTTTCACCCTGACAGGAATATACTTTCTCTCGATTCTGGTTATCTCATTTCTGAAGGCTTCCCATTTTCCAGCCGTCCCTTTACCTGCGAACATCTGCCTCCAATCAGCTTTCGAAAGTTCTTGCCTAATACTGTCAAAATTGGCCTTCCTCCAATTTAGGACTTCAACTTTTAGATCTGGTCTATCCTTTTCCATCACTATTTTAAAACGAATAGAATTATGGTCGCTGGCCCCAAAGTGCTCCCCCACTGACACCTCGGTCACCTGCCCTGCCTTATTTCCCAAGAGTAGGTCCAGTTTTGCAACGTCTCTAGTAGGTACATCCACATACTGAATCAAAAAAAACTTTGTACACGCTTTACAAATTCCTCTCCATCTAAACCTTGAGCACTGTGGCAGTCCCAGTCGATGTTTGGAAAGTTAAAATCCCCTCCCATAACTACCCTATTATTCTTACAGATAGCCGAGATCTCCTTGCAAGTTTGTTTCTCAATTTCCCTCTGACTATTAGCGGGGTCTATAATACAATCCCAACAGGGTGATCATCCCTTTCTTATTTCTCAGTTCCACCCAAATAACTTCCCTGGATGTATTTCTGGGAATATCTTCCCTCAGCACAGCTGTAATGCTATCCCTAATCAAAAATGCCACTCCCCCTCCTCTGTTGCATCCCTTTCTATCCTTCCTGTAGCATTTGTATTCTGGGCCATTAAGCTGCCAGTCCTGCCCATCCCGGAGTCATGTTTCTGTAATTGCGATGATATCCCAGTCCCATGTTCCTAACCATGCCTTGAGTTCATCTGCCTTCCCTGTTAGGCCCCTTGCATTGAAATAAATGCAGTTTAATTTATTCGTCCGACCTTGTCCCTGCCTGCCCTGACTGTTTGACTCACTTCTGTTCTCAGGTGTACCCGTCTCAGATCAATCTCTTTCCTCACTATCTCCCTGGGTCCCACCCCCCACCTTACTAGTTTAAATCCTCCCAAGCAGTTCTAGCAAATTTCCCTGCCAGTATATTAGTCCCCTTCCAATTTAGGTGTAATCCGTCCTTCTTGTACATGTCATTTCTACCCCAAAAAGAGATTCCAATGATCCAAAAAATGTGAATCCTTCTACCATAAACCAGCTCCTCAGCCATATATTCATCTGCTCTTTCCTCCTATTCCTGCCCTCATGAGCTCGTAGCACTGGGAGTAATCCAGATATTACTACCCTTGAGGACCTCCTTTTTAAATTTCTGTCTAACTTTCTGTAATCTCCCTTCAGAATCTCAACCTTTTCCCTTCCTATATCGTTGGTTCCAATGCGGACAATGACCTCTTGCTGGACCCTCTCCCCCATATGAACATTCTGCACCTTCTGAGACATCCTTGATCCTGGCACCAGGGAAACAACACACTATTCTGCTGGTTCTCTGCTGGCCACAGAAACATCTGTCTGTACCTTGGACTACAGAATCCCCTAACACAATTGATCTCTTGGAAGCCGACATACCCCTCGTTGCATTAGAGCCAGTATCAATACCAGAAACTTGGATGTTCGTGCTACATTCCCCTGAGAATCCATCACCCCCTACATTTTCCAAAACAGCATACCTGTTTGAAAAGGGTATATCCGCAAAAGACTCCTGCCCTAGGTGCCGACCTCTCTCACCCTTACTGGAGTTAACCCATCTATGTGACTGTATCTGAGACTTTCTTTGCAAATTCCTCATCGCTTCTCTGTCTCTCTAACCGATCCACTCGATCTGCTAAGATTCGCATCCAACATCATTTATGGCAGATATAATCTGCAGTAACCCTTAAACTCTCTTTAAACTCCCACATCTGACAAGAAGTACATATCACTGCAAATGTCATTTTTGCTCCTTCACAATCTACAGACCCAGAAAATAACACCGTCTTGTTCCTCTACAAACACTGCCCCAAGTTAAAATATAAATCATAACTATTAATTTAAGTTTAATCAAGAGACGTATCTCCAAAAACATATAATCAAGAAAGAATCCACTATACTCACTACTGCAGCCTCTCTCTTGGACAGACTTAAAACTTATCTGATTCTGTGCTATGAACTGCGCCCAACAGTTCTTCCAAGATTTGTGAAATTCACAACTGCTTGTTAATTTTCCCAGATGCACTCCGATGTTCAGCGATACATGAATTCAAACAGCAAAAGGTGGTAATGGTGCAGGTTCTCACTCTCTCCTGCACAGTCCTCACCATGTGCTTCCTTTGTCTGCTCTTCTTCCTTTTAAAACTGCTGTTGTTTTGACTTATTTTTTCCAAAATTCCAAAACGATGCAACAGCATATAAAACACTAATTTCTGCTCCTCGAATTCGAGGAAATCACCTCCAAAACACCTAAAAAAAAAGCAGCAGCTCTTACAGCCAGAAATTTTTCCTGTCCTCCATCTTGGATTACCCAGAATCCTAAAGCACTAAATAATCTGAGGGCTGATAAAAATTAATTGTCTTCAATAGCAGGTGAGAGATCAAATTTGGGAGATTTAATACATTACTTTGATCCGTTTCAGGGGTTGTTGTGGTGCAGGGGTCGTGTCTCCAGAAGACCTGGGTTCAAGTTCCACCTGCACAAGACATGTGCAATAATAAGTGTTAACAGGTTTATTAAAAATATCTAAATTGGTTCAAAGGTCAATGAAGTTACTGAGAAGTAAATCGAAGCAGGTAGTTCGCTCCACACAATAAAGTGCTGCCATTAACTTGGAGGAGGTTATTTACACAGAGTTGCGAATGCATGGAATGTGTTGCTAGCGGAGGTGGTGGAAGCGAAGTCACTGGGGACATATAAGCAACTGCTGGACATGCACATGGATCACAGGGAGTTGAGGGGTGCATAGATTAGGTTACTGTATTTTACATTTGGATTAAGTCTCGGCACAACATCGTGGGCTTAAGGGCCTGTTCTGTGCTGTACTTTTCTATGTTCTATGAGGTGGATCCTCAGAAAAGTCCCAGGAACTGATTAGTAGCTCTGCACAGTTGAAGCTCCAAGAAGCCTATTGAAAGCAGAGGTGGTGTTTGAAGGTTGCTACCACTGTGCAGATGGGCAGTTGTGTCTCAGAAAAGATCTGAATCGACTTAGTATAACTGAAAGGAGATTGCTCTCCTTCCATTTCTCTCATAGACAAAGAGGGGAAAAAAAGTAAGCACTTTGTGAGGTAAGCTGGCACTTGGGACATAGGAATAGTTAAAAACAATGAGCTTCTGAGCAGACAACCTATACTTCTGGAGTTTGGTTGATGATTAGATGCTACAGTGAAGCCTTCTGAATCTAATGGGGCACCAGAGAAGACATTAAATAATTTAAATTGAGCAGTTCTTCAGGTAATCTGACTTAAAAGCAATTTATATGGACAGCCAGAGGCTATATCTTTGAAGGGCACTCTGAAGTCCCTTGAAAGGCAAGTTGAAGTTTAAAGACTTTCGCTGACTCAATGAGCACCTCATTTAGTTTGATCACTGAGAAATTCATGGAATGCACCTTGGTTGTGCTTCATGTTTAGTGTACAAATTGTAGTGTGTTTGACCAACATTTGCGAGTTAATTCATGCACGATATGAAAATACAACATAGGTGCTGTAGATTGTTAGCTTTATTGAATTTTACATTGCAAAAATTGCTCTACTTCAGTTGATAAAAACAGGAATCTTATGGCTATATTTTGCTTATGATGAAGAACTGAGAATTCAATTTCATACACTTAAAACAAAATTATTGTTCATAGCTAGATCCTAGCCAAGGTTGGAAGTCTGCTCTGGGATTGTAACCCAATTTCATCAAAAATAGTTCAATAATGCCACTTGTCACTGAGCCTTAAACATAGATGGTAACCTTGATCTGTGGCAGATGGTGAAGGAAACAGTCGAAGGGGAAGGAACTTACATGACCATATTTCCCAATCTACCGGTCAAAGCTGCTACTCTCTGTAACAGCACTCTCGGAATAACGACTATAGAGTCCTTGTTAAGACAAAGCCTGATCTTCACATTGAAGATACTTTTCATCATTCCATTGTAGCAGGACAATGGTGACAGTGAGTAAATTTATCACGTGAATATTAGGTACTGTGCTGTAGGTCATCAGAAAAGTTGTATTCAACTACAATCTGTAAACGCCTAGTGCAGTACATCCTTCACAATACCATTAATACCTTGGATCAATGCTGACTTTAACAAAAATGCAGCAGTTGTGTAGACAGTGAGGCAGCACAAGGCATACCTAAAAATGAGGCGTGAAATGGGTGAAGTCATATCATGGACTACTGAAATGCCGAGCCATTGAAGGAGCATGCAACAGAGATAAATGATCCAACAACCAACAGATCCAAGTACTGTAGACGTGCCACATCCAGTTATGAATAATGGTGGACAATTAAACTGAAGGAGGAGGATAGTTCACAAATATTCCCATCCTCAATGAAGTCAGAGTCTTGGACAATGTAAAAAAGATCAGGCTAAGCATCTTCAGCCACAGTGTGAAGCAAATGGTCAATTTCCACCTTGTCCTGAGGTCGACCAGCATCAAGAAGCCACTTAGCCAATTTAATTCTCTCCATGTAATTTCCATACCTTCAATCTACTAATGAAAACAAAAAACAGTATTTTGGAAAGTGCCTCTGATTCTCCTAACAAATGGGACCGACACAGGAATAACTTTGTCCCAGACTCTCAGCACGGGTTCTGCAAGGACCACTGAGCTCCTACCCTCTTTAGAGCCTTGGTCTAAACAACCATGAACAAAACTGCAGAATACCAGAAGTGGGTGTGACTGCCCTTGACACTATGGCAGCAATTAATAGTGTATGCTATCAGGGCACTCCAGGTAACAGGAGCCAACGTAAATCAGGGGAAACCCCTCTATTGTTTGGAGTCAAAGATTACAAAAGGTCAGTCTTTATGGTTTATGGAAGTAAATTATCGGTGTTCCAGCATATTACTTGAGTAACTGTGATGTGTTAAGTCAGAGGTAGCAAACCAAGTCACTGAATTCAGAACACAATGAAATTAAAACATTCAAAGATCCTCCAAAACAGCCAATTGTTCCTAACTAAACTTTATGAATAACAGATCTTATGCACCAAATTTATAACTTAAACATGAATTATCATTATATATATTTACTGTGTTCTGCTATGGTTACATTATTAAAACAAGATAATTTAATTGATGTGTGTGATCTGAAGCCCAACCTTTTTCAATTATTGCCATGTCCATGCATTGGCAGACAGTTAATGGATAAATTTAAAAATAACGGTAACTTGCTAGTTCAATAAATAGTTTCAATTGATGGATGCCAGGCCTTCAGGAAATTGTTGGACAATGGGTTGTTCACAGCGAGTAGAATGGGATATCTTGCTTGAATTCCAAAGTCACCCAGGAATGCAAGTAGATTCAGAATACTTTTCAGCATACTTACTTATTTCTTACAAACAAATTATTTTCTCAGAACTTTCAACAACTTAATAACTGGAGACAAACTAGACAGATAGCAAAACAAAACAACATAATCTTCAGAAGCATCCAATAATCACACTACTACCTGACAAAACTTTGTCAGAACTGACTCTGTTTTTCTTCTCTCCATGGTTGAATGGTTGGCACAACTCCGCCTTTGATTGACCAATTCAACATGCAACCAGCTGTGAGACGCAGCACAGCAACAACTCAGGTCAATTCATCTACAGTGTCCTTAGATCAGTAGCTAAGTGGTATTATTTTCCAGGCCAGTTTCTAAAAGAAACCGTCTCTCTTTTTTTAAAAGAAAGCTGCTAATCAAAGTTTAATTGTTAACTTCAACTTACAGCTCCAAGTCAAACAAAATGAGAAAATAAAAGAAAATAATGCCCATCTCTACAGTGCTTTTGGGGAGTAGATGGTATTTTGTTTTGCTATGTGTGCTGAAATAGTTCAAACTGCGTTATATTTAGAACATTTAATTTGATACATTTTATGTTTATTACATTTATGCAATAAACTTGTTTTATTGTTAGAAACAAATCTGGTGCTTTGTGCACATGTTTCAGTGAAAGATTGCACATTAGGTTGAAAGAAGAAATAATCTATCAAGGCAGATTTCATTTTGGGATCTATAAACAAATAAAAATCAATTCATACAGATCAACCTAATCAGTATAATTTAACTGATGCGGAATGTCTATTGAAATAATGAAAGCTTATGTGAGAATTGTAGAATTGTGAACTGGGGAAAGGTTGCACAGGAAACAAAAAAAGCAAAAATACAAATTACTATGCAAGAGACTTAATATAGTTCAACATTCAATTGAGTAATAAGGAACATAAAGCTACCTCACCAATACACTTTGGGACAAAAATAATTTTGTTTCATATTTCTTTCTTTCTTATTCATTTCCCAAAAATTAAATTTTATTATTCAAATTCTGAAGAGTCATCAGGACTCAAAACAATAGCCCTTCTTTCTCTGCATGGATGCTGCCTGACCTACTGTCATTTCAAGCATCTTTTGTTTTCAGTTCAGATTTCAGCATCTGCAGTAATTTGCTCCTATGATGATACTAGATTAAATTACTTACAGCGTGGAATCAGGCCCTTTGGCCCAACAAGTCCACACCGACCCGCCAAAGCACAACCCACCCAGACCCATTCCCATACACTTACCCCTGCACCTAACACTACGGGCAGTTTAGCATGGCCAATTCACCTAACCCGCACATTTTTGGACTGTGGGAGGAAATTGGAGCACCCGGAGGAAATCCACGTAGACATGGGGAGACTGACTGTGTGGAGTTTGCACAGTCTCCTGAGGCGGGAATTGAATCCGGGTCCCTGGTGCTTTGAGGCAGCAGTGCTAACCACTGTGCCACCCCTTTAGAAAGCAAGTTTTCCTACTTGTAATTTAGTTACTATGGTGGTAAATTGAATTATTAAGTTATGCCTGCTAATATACTTCCAACAAAAGAGCAAACATTATTGCACAAAAGAAAATGTGGAAAAAAACTAAGCTACTTTGGAAAGATTTAATTAGAAGAAAGAACTTGTTCTCCCCCAAGCAATTCCCTTTACATACAATCTGAACTTTGAAACTTTATTCAACTGATGAGATTTTAAGTGTTGTTTCGTGCTGATGACACTGTACACTCAGTAGCTGAATTCTCTCCTCGGACAGTAAATCACTGACCTTCTCACACCAATCTCTTCAAAAAAAGTGCCTTTTTCAGCAGTGTCCACTTGGACTGTTAAAACAATTTAAGTCTTCTCTATAAGTCTACTGGTCAGGAGTCTGCGTAAAAGTTAAAAGTGCCATCCTGGTTGTAAGGATCTTTATTTCTGAACTCAAAACCTGCTTGTTTCCCCTGGTCATCTTTCTTGTTGCAGGCTGCAAAAACTCAAGTTAACAACAAGCAGCAATTATCTCACCAGGTAGCATATTGAGTCATTTCATGCAAGTCATGTGATTTTATGGAAAAGCTGCCCTTGGCTTACTGCTCCAAATTATTTTGATCCCTTTTTTAAAAAAAAATTCAGACCTTCACAATGCTGGAAACCAAAAATAACCCTTTATTTTAGAATCCCGGTTCCCATCTTATGTTACAAATTTTCATCATAACCAGGTGGAGTTTTACCAAGGTTAGATTTCCTAATATGCCACAAAATAATTTTCCTGAAAATACTTGCATTGCCAAGTCAAGACCTGTAACTGCTTGCTATGAATTGATAGCATGACGAGATCAGGAGGATAATTATCGAATGGCAATGATAGAGTAGGTTTTCGGGCTGTTGAAAAGGCAGTAAACTATTTCTTATCAGTACACCAATAGTATTCCAAAATTATTCCTTCTTAACATGTGCTTTGATCAAACTGGAAGGTGTTTGGGAGGGCGGGGTGAGTTGAACACTCTTTTTTCCTACTCCTTAGTTGGTAACAAGAGTCAGAGATTAAAAGAAAAACCAAATTGCAAATTCAAAAATTCACACTTCACTGTTTGGTTAAATATGAATTGACAGCAATTAGCTTTATTTCTAAAACATACTCAGCCAAAAATGTAGGTACAAATTAAATAAAAGGATTAAAATGTATAAATGTCAAACTACCCAATAATGTAAAAAAGTCCCCTTCTCCTTGCCAAGCATTCAAAAGATTATTTTATCTCGAAAGAGCAAGCTAGTTAAGAAATGTATTCACCAACTGTCCACTGCAAACAAGTTCATGAAAAGCCATTTTCCACAGTATCTGCAGGTGCTTCTGTTTATCACTTGATCAGTCACTCTGTAGTCATAGTCGTGATTCCCTTGTTCTCTTAGACAGTGCTGTGGATTTGGAATTCTCTTTCAAATTCTTGGTTCTCAGCAATAATATTTTCTGGTGCGCCTCCAAAGTACAAACAGTTCAGTTCTTTTGGTTTTTATTTTTGTACAAACAATTCAGCTTTGAGAGATTTCAAAGAATGGAAAGGGTAAGGTTCTTTTTGACCCCTGGAAGTCTCTTTTCACTGTTCAGTCAAATCTAGTAGTTTTTTTTTAAAAGAAAAAAGAACCTCTGTCATGTGACTAATAGAGCTCCATGGACTCTGCGTCTGCCTAAAAGTAGTTTACGGTCCTTCACAAATGCAACATTTTATCTACTAGAAACAATGTCAGTTCCAAGAGAAATATAAATAAAAATTAGAACTATCTTTTAGATATGATGCAGAGCTGGGCTGAGGAGTGGCAGATGGAGTTCAACCCTGCCAAGTGTGAGGTTGTCCATTTTGGAAGAACAAATAAGAATGCGGAATACAGGGTTAATGGTAGGGTTCTTGGTCAGGTGGAGGAACAGAGGGATCTTGGGGTCTATGTACATAGATCTTTGAAGGTTGCCACTCAGGTGGATAGAGTTTGTAAGAAGGCCTATGGAGTATTATCGTTCATTAGCAGAGGGATTGAATTCAAGAGTCGTGAGGTGATGTTGCAGCTGTACAGGACTTTGGTTAGGCCACATTTGGAGTACTGTGTGCAGTTCTGGTCGCCTCACTTTAGGAAAGATGTGGAAGCTTTGGAGAGGGTGCAGAGAAGATTTACCAGGATGTTGCCTGGAATGGAGAGTAGGTCGTACGAGGATAGGTTGAGAGTTCTCGGCCTTTTCTCGTTGGAACGGCGAAGGATGAGGGGTGACTTGATAGAGGTTTATAAGATGATCGGAGGAATAGATAGAGTAGACAGTCAGAAACTTTTTCCCCGGGTACAACAGAGTGTTACAAGGGGACATAAATTTAAGGTGAAGGGTGGAAGGTATAGGGGAGATGTCAGGGGTGGGTTCTTTACCCAGAGAGTGGTGGGGGCATGGAATGCGCTGCCCGTGGGAGTGGTAGAGTCAGATTCATTGGCGACCTTTAAGCGGCATTTGGATAGGTACATGGATGGGTGCTTAATCTAGGATAGAAGTTCGGCACAACATCGTGGGCCGAAGGGCCTGTTCTGTGCTGTATTGTTCTATGTTCTATGTTCTATCTTATTTCAAAATTTTTACATTAATCTTTTATTAGTTTTGTTTTGCAGCTGTGAACTGTGAGGTGAAGATAACCTTTGCACCGTGGGCAGCAGCTTTTTGTTTAAAAAAAAACACAAGCCATGGTTTGTTTTTGAGGTCAGGTCTGGAAGTTGGAACGTGATCAAAATGTTCTACAGGTGCTTCAACACCAGGGGAGATCAGTGTGTTTAAACAGGTAGCAGATGTTGGCCATTAACAGAGTTAGTACCTGAGAATTAGTTCCAGCATATCTGCTAGTAACCATACACTCGAGTAGATGTCAGATATTGAAAGGTAGCTGTGACCTTGTGGGGAGACTGTCAATCTGAATAAGAAAAGGCCAGATTTTTGAATTGGATTTTGGACTGTGTTGTGTTTGTTAATGCTGTGGCTTTTGGATTTGAAAACCCCTCCCTGCCTAATCTCCCATCATCCATTCTTGGTAGTTCAGAGAATGGAAACTAAACCATAAGTCTCACTGACTTCTTTGGAGGAACTGAAAAGGTCGCCCTGATTGGCATCTTCAGAAAATCAGTCAAGAAACAATTATATATACACCTGTAGAACAACACAGTGTGAAAGCCACGAAAGCGTTCTGGGCAGTTTTGTTATTTCCTTTTATTCATTCCTCAACTAGGTTTACTTATCTATCTTTTGTACGAATGAGGCTGAAAACAAAGTTTATTTGATTTAAACACAGACATCAATTACATTATTTTGTCTAGCTTTGCTCTGCTGAAGTTACTGCGTTGTTAATAAGGCTTTGAAGGCTTTCAATTTTACTGTGTTGCGAATGCAAAGGCAGAAAAGGCTGTCATCATGTTTATTAGGCTGTCATCATGTTGAATATTATAAATAATTATATAAATATACACAACCAAATTCATTTTAAATCAAAATTTGAGATAACACATTTCACAAGCATTCAAACTGCATACTTTATCAAAATCAGTGCTAAGCCAATGTCTTATGTTTCACTTCACGTTAACTATATTCTTCATCCATAATAAAACATCAAGACACAACCACTAATTACTTTACTGCTTGCAAAACGGATTGCAAAATTGCTGCAGTTGTAAAGTCAATGTCTACACTGAGAGTTCAGGCACAAATGATATGCCTAAATTCAGATTAGCAGATTCACAATTGCTGCACACTACTAATATAATATTTTCTGGTGCAAGTGGTTAAAAATTGCTCTATTCTTATTTGACAAATAATCACTAAGTTAGATAAATTATCACCTGCTTTAAACATTAAAAATATGTTCGTTATTTTTTAAACTTATTATTGCCCGAAAGGGAGACATGATGTCACAGCTTTTCATTGAAACAAGTACAAGACAACCAAATTTCAAATTACTGTAACTCCTTTCTACTACAGGACAAAATAACAAGACCTTTAAGATACTCACTGCTTTCTTCATGGTAATGTTTTGGTCAAAGTAACTTTCCAAACTGTATTGTTGTTGCTCAAAAGCAATATGACAATATTTTCCAACAAAAAAAGCAAGATTGAGACAGCAAAACACTGCTATATCCTCAGTCAACTGGCCTGTTTGAATTTAATCAGTTTACCACGTTCAGCAGTTAACTATTTCTGCTGCACTTCCATGCCAACATGTTAGTAACCTCTTCTCATTCAGTACATATTGTTGCTTAATTTATAAGTCTGGTTTTGTTTTCGGTCCAGATGAGTAGGAGATGAAAATTTTTGATTTCATATCTGCTTTAGGAACGTTTCAATTCTGTATCACCAAGCAAATATAATTTGTCATGACGTTTGACATTTGGCAATGTTGCATTTTTCCTGTTTAATATATGATAAAAAGTTTTGACAATTTTAGTCTCCTTTCAAAATTAATCTAAAGCATTTTATTCAAAAGATGCATTTTTCATAGTATCTCCCAAATATCAAAGAATAAATCAAGGTCATTCATAAGAGGTGCAAATTTGAATACCAAGTCAAAGGAAGAAAGAGTTCTGAAGAAGTGTCATTCAACCTGAAACATTAACTCTGATTTCTCTCCACAGATGGGACTAGACCTACTGCACTCAACACTTTCTCCTACTGAGCTTTTTCAGCAATTTCTGTTTTTGTGTCAATGGGAGAAAGATAGGAGGGGTGAACAATAACTTTTCTTGTTAAAAGAGAGATGGTTTTTATAAAGGGTCTTTACAAAATAAGAAATGTGAAGCAGAGAGCGGAGTAGTTTTGGAGCAATTAGCCAGGCAGTTGAAAGTATTGTTGCACTTTACATAGAGACAAGCTTAACAATGAAAAGTTTATGAAGCGGGGGGTTCAAAAAAAAACACTTCTATCCATGTGTAAGTCATTCTTTGACATATGTCTGAAGTAAAATGAAAAATAGGTTTAATTATGAAAATGAGAATTGTGCATAATCTAGAACCAGCCAATTACCACACCTCACTTAAAAGGAACAATGTTCCCATTTAACCCATGTGAATAAATAGTGATGATATTAATTTCAGAAAATGCACCAATTTTAATTTGTGGAACTATCACACCAACTTCCACACAACTCCCACCATTTGTTGCCATTGGTTGAGGAAATAGAAGAGAATGAAAGTAATGTCAAGTACATATTGAGCATGTTGAGTCAACAATTTGCTATCCATATTGAAATTATATCCTAATGTATATAGAGGTTATAATTTGTAACAGTTTCATACTGGTGGAAAAGAAATCAGCTCAACAACACAATTGTCTTCTTCCACTCACCTCGCAATCAGTCCAAACAAGCTATCTGGAAATCTTGCTGATCGAGGGTCATAACCCTTTGAAAATGTCCCTTTTCTTGATCAACTGCTTCTGAATTAAATTAATGGTATTCAGCTGAGACATGAGGGCATGATTGGGTTAAGATTGATTTGTCTAGTTGATTTTCAACAAAGGAACAGACTTAAGAGTATTTGCAAGGTGCAAAATGTATGAAGTCAGCAATAGCCAGATCCTATTTGTCAAGAATATTTTCTGTTACACATTTTTTTATTTGAACTGAGCTTGAAACAATTATTCTTCAGTTTTTAATTCAGCCATCTTCACATGTGTAACTTATTAACAACACTAACAATTCCAGCACACCAGCATAAGATAGCCTTCAGACAAAATGTGGCAGTCAACTTGAAATAGCAGTTTGAACATTTTTCCTTTACATATAAGCGGTGTTTCACATAACACTGTTTAGCAACATTGCATGTACTACATATGTATTATTCGTGGATTGGATTGTCATTGTCTGGAAGGTACCCAGAAATTATATATTAGGAAGACTTGAAGGATCCCAAGACAAATCAGCTAAAGACATGTTTTGTGGAGTAGTGAGGAATTTTTAAATCAAGCTGCACAAGACATTAACAAACACACAATTTTTAAAAATTTTTGTATTATCTGTATGTTTTAAACTTTGTTTTAAATGTAACCAAATGCAGAACCTGCTAAGGATAACAAAAAAATATAAAGATCAAAGAAAGAATTGCAACAAAAAAGTGTCATAAACATTAGTGTCATAACCAGTTTGTCCTAATAAATTATCAGCAAAGCAAATTCATTAGACTATTGAGGTAAGTAAATACAGAACAAAAGTATTGCAAAGGCTACCAAGTGTAGCTTTTAGAGTACAGAAACAGGCTATTTAATCCAACAGATCCACAGGATGCACACAGACCATCTCCCACAACTAACCATTAACCTATTAAACCATTAGAAATCTCATCCTACAATTTCTTTATCCCTCATTCAACTTGCCCTTATTTTTTTTTTCATTTGTCTTAGTTATTGCTGATGATAGAGTGGTTAGAATGTGAACACACTGAGTCAAGGATTTTCTCTTTAACTACTTATTGGATGTAAAATTTATGGCTGGATTTGGGAACATTTTCACTGGCTGCTCTGCAAAGCTTTCCATAATCTTGAAGACCTCGATGTGGTTACCTGCTAAAGAAAAACACTTCCTTTCTACTAGGTTCAACATCCTCAAAAGGTGGTATCATTCTGCATTGCTTCAATGTCTCTATTTACTTTTCATAACATGGAGATGAAAACTATTTCCAGTACTGCATGTTTATCACTGTTTTTCAATGATACCCTTCTAGAAATGAATGCAATACTTGATTTATTTGTTTGATCTAATGCCCTTCTGAACATGTGCACCTGTATTTAAATGCTTAGTTTCATGGATACCAATAATTTTAAAGAGGTTCAAATTTCAAATATCTGCTGAAACAAAAATGACAAGATTTTATATGTCAAAACATTTCTTGGAAGAAAGGCTAGCAAAACAATTGAAGAAACATTATTGCTTTTTGTTGGCAACTTTTGTTTTAAACTACTCAGAGGAGCATTCTCCTTTTGTACTTACCACATCACATTCTCCATGGAATTACAGTTCGTATACCAAAACGTCCACGGTAGTTTCCAATGGATTCTCATATCCAACTTCAACAACTGATCATCTTCAAGCTCTTTCCTCAGTATTCAGCAAGATTATTAAAGTCTTTTTAATGCTTCTTCTCTCCCTGGTCACAGTAGGACAAATCTTCCTGAAGGCCACAGGAAGCATCTCTTCTGCATCCACATGTGGCAGCTCACAATGTCAAGCAGCATTTTCCTTGTTGACAACAGAACATCAGCTGTCTGACTGTCATATTAACTGATTTATAACGAAACCTGTAACTTCATGTCAAACATTAACAATGAAAAGCACCTGATATCTAGATGGCAATGCTAATTAGCTATCCTTGATTGCTGCTTTAGCAGCAAACAGCTTACAGCATAGCTGCTTACAACCATGCACTTCTTACATCATATCTGTATCCATTCTGGAGTTGTGGAAAATTCACTTGTCTATGGATTGTGCTATTGTTTCCATATCCTTCTCTGTAAAGCAACTCTAAAGTTCCTTTGATTTTTATCCACATTTATTGTCAGGAAGACTGTAGAATAAGTCCATGAACCCCTTCATATGCATTCAAAGCTAACAAGAATATAATAATCTTCAACTTCACAACTGTAACATGTACCCAGAGTATGATGAAAAATAGTAAACCTAAAATGGTTGGGATCAGCTGGGGTGACAGGACCATAAAAACTGACACTGGTGAGAATAAAGCTAACCAAATAATTAGAAAAGGATTATGGGGATGGTGTGGGTTGAGGAAATGGGGTAAGAGAGGTTTGCAACAAAATACTGATAATAGGTTGTATAGTAAGGAACAGAACCATGAACAAAATAATGAGAAAAATGAAGAGGTTGAGCAAAAGAAGGAATCTGTTGTGCAAAATCTTTGACTATATGGTTGTAGAAAGACAAGTTACAGAATTCTATAAAAGATAAAAATCTGACTCCATCTTGAATATACACACAGCTATTGTTTGTGCTTCTCTCCAGGGGTTTTTAGATCAACTTCAGTACTCAGGAGTTCCTTCAGGAGACTCCCTATTCCACTACTAGATCAGCACTACTGCTCATAGCATTGAGTGGGTGACTGGGGAGCTAACATTTTTAATCATCTTTCCAATTACTTTATCGGCTGCAGTTCCACTGCAATCTAACTCAAGATAGCCCTTGTGTTCAAAGTTCACTTTTCATTTCAAGTTACTTGGCCTCTCCCAATTGAATTAATACTCTCCCGTCTTCTCTGAACTTCTCCACCATGTTAGCTTACCTTCTTTTATCCACAATCATCATAGCCCGCATCCATATCCTTCACATCCTGTACCATCTGCATCTGCTCCAGAAATACAATCTTTCCAGTTGGGTATAAATGGTCCTTCAGACCATTATTTACCAGAATATAATTTCCTTCCATTCATCATCAAGACTTATCTATTACTTGTATCCATTACAAACCTCATTATCACTTCCCTCCATTGCTCTGCTTGGTACAGCTGTCATCTTTGTGACCTCAAGTTCAAGGGTTTTCATTTCACTCAGAAAAGGCAAACCATTTCATGCCAGAACCAGAGTGACCATATCAAACCCTGTCAGACTGTTAGGACTCCTGTTCATCTGTTAATGTGACCTCATTATGGAAAAGGTACATGCTCACACCCAGCTCCCCTTTACCTTCAAAATGACTTTTGGTGTGTGTGTGAGGAGTTCAAAGATTTATTCAGCACCGTGGCAGAGATCACATTTACATTTGTTGCGTTTTATTTGCCAAGACAGGTAAACATTTGTCCATCTCAATTTTGCCCAGAATCCATCTCTTTAGTTTCATCTGCCTTTCCATGAACTTAATATTTTCACCACATAAAATTCCATCACCCTTGTCTAGATTACCTCAAAATACCGTAATCAATCAACTTGCATTCCCACCACTTTTGTCAGCAGATATTATGAATACTACACACTACTTCAGCACTGTTCCCTCACTTTCAAAATCATCATCACCCACATCTTCAAAATCACCCAATTAGCAATTGCCCTGTTTTCAGTCATCCTTTCCTCAAATTATTTGAGTAGTCACGGTCACAAATTTTCCTATAAAACTACAGTTGGATCTGCTATAACGCATGTTTCTTCAATGTGAATTGGCTTTAATGTGATTGAAGAATTTAGACTATTAATAGTAGAACACAAACTTTCCTTACCTGTACTGTCTATAATGCAACTTCAGCCCCATTACTTTAAATGGTGTAGCTGTTGCACGATTTTCTCATAACATGAGATCGCACGAGACTGGGACTATCAGAACTGACTGTATATGTAAATCAAATTATGATTCCACCTGTTCTTTGTTACCAACCAAAATCACAAATTCAATTTTTAGACTGAAGTACACTATCTCTTCACTTTTGGGGTGTTCTGTTTTCTGAAGAATGGTCACAGGACCAGAGACATTAACTCTGATTTTTCTCCACAGATGCTGTGGAGATTTTCCAGTAAGCTGAGTTTGTTTTAGTTTTCCAGCATCTGCAGTTCTTTTGGCTTTGAGATTTTCTCACTTTGGTTCACTTAACATTTTTGCATATAGAGCAGCTGTTCAATGAGTTGTCATGTTTTTGATGTCTCGGGGATCGTCCAAAAATCCATTCTTGGTGATTTTATGGTGTCTGCTTCTGAAATAGTACCGGCAACACTCAATTCTACCTCCAGTGCTTATGTACTTTAACCTGCTTATCTACTCCTTTGTTAGGCCCTGGATGACCTTCATCTGCCTCCAATTTAATACTAATAAGCAAAGCCATTGTCTTCAGACCACATAACAAAATCTATAATCCTCATCAATAACTTCATTAACTCTCTGGCCATAATGACAGGCTAAACTAAAAGATATTGGTTGACTGCAGGCATAACTCTGCAAAGCTTTTCCTTACTAATCCAGTGCCTGTGAAGAGATTTTGCCTTTGGCATAATCATGTAGGTATACAGCAGCTATGGTTGGCAGCATAATGATAGTTTCAGGTCACCTAGCTCTAATGTCTCATCTTTCCTCCATCGTTTCCAACTAACCCCTGTACCCTCCATCTGATTTCACTTCAACCTGGAAATAAAGATTAATTAGAGTTGCATTATTTTAGCATTTGTGGAATAATTCAAGCACAACTAATAATCTCACTTTCTGACCATCACACTGCTGTATAGTTTAAATGTCTTGCTGCTCCCTAAAGTGCTATAAAATGTTCTCACTGCAATGGCTTCTTTTGTACATCAAATACTGCTAATTAGATTAGTACCAATTTATTATTCACACATGCTGCTCTTCAAATTTTATAAATTTCACACCATTATGTATTGATTTGCCTCAGTTTTTAAGTCATCCCTATTGTACTAGATAGTAGAAATCAGAAGGAATATCACTTCAGATGGAATTATTTTTAAGGAGAGAGAAACCTTAAAATCCTCAATTAAATTGACTGCATGGATCAATTCTCAAATAAATTACTTGTACAATTTATGGGTAATTTAGAAACCCAGACTATGCACAAATCCCACAACGGTGATGCAAAGTTTTCGGGCTGCACAGGTGAATTGCATGGTGACTCAAAAATAGCAGTTTCAATTCATACCTTCATTAATTTGAATATGCATTTTGACTGAGACAAACCAACCTGTATGAATTATAAATACTTTTTAAAATCTACAGGAGAATAACCTATTTTCAAACCTGTAGACATCCAAATCTAGAAAAGTGAATAAATAAATCAAATGATTGAGAAACAGAAGTCCAAACAAGGCAAATTGGAAAAAATGCATGTTGGGTATTTTGGATTCTTCAAATATAGTGTCTGCAAATTGACAAGGAACAAAAATGAATACATTGTTTTAATCATCAAATCAAGGTGAAGTGCCAAGACTAAAAGTAGAACAGCACCAAGATTATGGAGTAAAAGGTAATGCCTTACTGAAAATCAAGTCAGAATGATTGAAAATAGTAACATGATTTTATTAGAGTAAAAAGAAAGCAAAGGCATCCACAACTTTTTTTTTGAATTGAGATAGAAAAAAAAATCAAGACTGTAACAAATCTTGATTTAAACAATGATAATGGAAGGGAGAGGAAGAGAATGCAAAGTGGTGTGTTTTTTTTAAAAAAATCTGTCAATACTCATTTCTGTCAGCGGGCTATCATTCCCACTAGCTACAAGTCTATAACTAGAATGTCTATGACATTTAATATTCTAACTTTAACAAGCAAAAAGGTACACTGAAGTCTTTTCACTGTCATATAACCTAACAGAACAAGGTTTCCGACAGCTGCAGGATGCAATCATTCCCTTCACAATGAGCAAAACTCTAACTGCAGACTGACTGTAGACTCTGACTACAGACCAAGAAATTAACAGTAAGTATGACAATTAATACTTCAATCTCAGCAGGAAGTGCGTATTGGTTCGTGAACAGTTCAGAAAACTGATCCCTGAAGAGTGCTTCACATAAGTAAACTTGCTTCCAATTTTACATTGAAAAGAACAAAAACTTGAAAAATGGCACAGGTAGTTAAACAAGAAACAAATTCGCTGTTCCAAAGCAAACAAAAACAACAAGTATCACTAACCTTTATGCAAGTTCAGACTTTATTGGAACAACAAAACGTTGTCTATAGAGAAATAAAATATCTAGAAACAAGGTTTACAATAACCAATGATATTTCATTCACAGCTCCATCCCAACACATTTATCTGAATTGTGTCAGTGTTTAAACAATGATCCAAAAACTATTAAACTGAACTTTTTTGGCGGGAGTTGGGGGAAGGGGTGGAGAGTGATGGGAAAACAGAGACAGAAAGAGAGAGAAAAAAAATCTTTAAAAATTGTAAAGTTTATAAATAAGATCTGTTACAACAAAAAAAAATTATATATCCAAGTATATCAACAAGCAAATGGCTCAGGTTTGGGAGGTCAAAACTGGCAGCCACAGGTAATAAATTGAATTAAGTTTAAAACAATCTAATTTCCCTACATACTTTTGAAATAGTTTTGTTATCTGACAGACTTGGGTAGGTTATTACAATTTCCTGATTAGTTCCAGGACATGGTAGCTCTCCCAACCTAACTGTTATGATGATTGAATTCATTTATTTAAAATATTTAAATCAGAACATAGACATAAACATAGTGTACGTTTATACAACAGTTCTATTAACCTCATATGTTATAATGAGTATTGTAAAGCACACAAATAACAAGCACACAAAGCATTGACAAATAACTGCAACTATTAAATAAACAACATTGTATTTTACTGATATATATTCTAAACATGTGTTTTGCTCAATTACATGACTACATCAATTAAAGCTAATGATTGGAGTTTGCTTAGTCTTTGGCAAGCAGAAACATTAAGTGTAGAAACAATGCTCTAAAGGTGATGCATTCCTCCTGGATTCAGCTATGCCTGTCTCTGTGTAGGGAGGGTGGAACATCCCTTGTTCCAGACCTACTCAGGAAACCACCCACAACTCTTTTGCAGATACATCCAATGTGATGAGACTAGGACCCGTGGACACAGCCTTAGAATTAGAGGGGGTCATTTCAGAACGGAAATGCGGAGACATTTCTTCAGCCAGAGAGTGGTGGGCCTGTGGAATTCATTGCCACGGAGTGCAGTGGAAGCCGGGACGCTAAATGTCTTCAAGGCCGAGATTGATAGGTTCTTGTTGTCTAGAGGAATTAAGGGCTACGGGGAGAACGCTGGCAAGTGGAGCTGAAATGCGCATCAGCCATGATTGAATGGCGGAGTGGACTCGATGGGCCGAATGGCCTTACTTCCACTCCTATGTCTTATGGTCTTATGATCAGTGATGTTTCCTAGTCTCATTTGGAATTGGAAAAATAAATCAATTTTGCTTCCATTTTACCCCTTTCTCTCATCCTCACCCTATTCATCTCTAATTTCTTTTCCTTGACTCCACTATTTCCATTTTTAAGTACCAGCTGTCCACCAATATCCACAACAAACCTATTGGCTCCCATTGTTACATTGACTACATCTCCTCTCACCCTGTTTCCTGCAAGGATTCCATTTCATTCTTCCAGTTGCTTTGTCTCTGTTGTGTCTGTTCCGATGCTGCTACTTTCCACCCATCTCCAACATGTCTTCCTTTCTCCTCAACCGAAGGCTCCACCCTCCTCCCCAACCATGGTTAGCAGAGCCCTCAAACATGTCCAAACCTGACTCTGCCCTCACTTGTTCTTTCCCAGAACAATGACAGACTTCCCTTTATCCTGACTTTCCACTCCAACAGCTTCCACATTCAACAGATCATACTCCGCCAATTGCACTACCTCCAGCAGTCTTCCTGCATCTTCCTCTCCCCTTCCATGTCAATGTTCTGAAGGAAGCATTCATTCCACAACATCCTGGTCCATTCCTCCATCACTCCTCATACTTTCACACCCCACCACAGCACATTCCAGTGTAATTGCAAGAGTATCAATTCCTCATTTATCTCCTTCCTCCTCTGTCCAAGGCCAAAACACACCTTCCAAGCAAAGTAGCATTTTACTTGTACTTTTTTCAAATTTAATTCTCTGCTTCAATATCCTCTTTTATATTGGCAAGACCAAATGTGAAATAGGGAGCTGGTTTCCACTCTCTGTAGAAATGACCCTTACTTTCTAGTTGCTTACCATTTCAGTAAATCATCCCATGCTCTCATACCAACATTTTTCATCCTGGGCCAACTGCAATGTTGCAACGAAGCCTAACACAAGCTGGAGGAACAACATTTCATTTTCTGCTTTGACATATTACAATCTCTTGGTCACAATGCTTGGTCTACAACTTCAGAGTTTGGGCACAGACACAGCATTGATGTGATTGAGGTGTCTGGGCGAGTACAGGGACTACAGGAGCCAGTAAATGAGCAGAGACAGTCGAGAGCGGAAGGAAAATGGAGCCAGCATGGACCAGGAGGTTTTGTAAAAACTGGTGTACAACTATAGATCCGAATTTGAAATTCCAGGTCCACATTTTGCAGCAAACATGAAAAGGACTGTGGATCTCAGACAATGAGAAGCCCCACATTACTATATTTATTGGGGAAAAGTACCACAATTCTGGGGTTGATGCTCACCGTTTTATATTGACGCCTGAGTGATAAAGGGGACATTCGCCAAATGGCAGCATTGGCATAGTAGGAGTGCCTGATTCCTGAGCCAGTCCACATCAAGCCAGCCACATCCTTCTCCTTCTCTCCTTTCTTCATTTTCTGACAGCTATGGGAAGCTGGAGTGGTGCACAGCAGGTCAATGGCTATAGCATTAGTGGTGTCAGGAGCAAGGATTCCTGGTTACAGTAGACCTGAAGCATGGACTCAGGAGGGGGTCATTGTCTGTGGTAGTGCTCGGTAAGTCACCACTTGTGGGACTGGTGGTACCTGGAGGTGCTGCGGCAGCAGGTAACTGGTGGAGGCAGTGCCTGGAGTGGGGACTCCTAGCCGCAGTAGGGCCTGAAGCGTGAGGACTCCTTAACACCCAGGTTACCCTTGTAGAAATGCTATAGGTGTTTGTGAAGACCCCTTGTATAGAAGGTGAACTCTATTCATGTTTATCCTTTTCTAATTCAAAATAGTGCCAAATTGGGGTGACAAAACGTTTTTCACTGGATCTTTCCTGATATGTGACATGAAGCAATTGTGGGCGGCATGGTGGTTAGCACTGCTGCCTCACAGCGCCACATACCCGGGTTCAATTCCTGCCTCAGGCAACTGTCTGTGTGGAGTTTGCACATTCTCCCAGTGTCTGCATGGGTTTCCTCCGGGTGCTCAGGTTTCCTCCCACAATCCAAAAATGTGCAGGTCAGGTGAATTGGCCATGTTAAATTGCCCGTAGTGTTAGTTGAAGAGGTAAAATGTAGGGGAGTGGGTCTGGGCGAGTTGTTCTTCAGAGGGTCAGTGGAGACTTGTTGGGCCGAAGAACCTGTTTCCACTCAGTAAGTAATCCAATCATAATCATTGTTGTCCATTTTCCTTCTTACATCCCTGCAACACGCTCTATGTCTTGTTTGTGTGTTGAGCAGAGCATACACTTTTTCCCTTATTTACAGTTCCATTTACACCCATTTACAACTCCATCTCTCCTTCACCATTCTCCTTTCATCTTTTGTTTGCTGCACCTATTCCTCTCCCCTCTCTGATAACAAAAAGAAATTTTATTCCCCCTGCAGTTCAAAAGAAGAGTCACATCAGGCATAAAGTTGTTTCTCTCTTCACAAGTGCTGCCAAGTATTCCTATCATTTTCTTTTTTACTGTTAGATTTTCAGCAACCAAATACTTTACTGTTATTCGTCCAATTTTTGTTTGAACACTGTCACTAACAAGCTTTCATTTTAATGTTCGAGAAAAGAATGTTGACCAAGATGGAGGGAAAGTCTCGCAACCTTCTTTGGATAGTTTCATGGCTTCAGGTATTTCTATCCAAGACAAACACACTGAATTGTATCACATGTAGCATCTCAGAATGCTGTTGTGGTTCTGTTCGCCGAGCTGGGAATTTGTCTTGCAAACGTTTCGTCCCCTGTCTAGGTGACATCCTCAGTGCTTGGGAGCCTCCTGTGAAGCGCTTCTGTGCTGTTTTCTCCGGTATTTATAGTGGCCTGTCTCTGCCGCTTCCGGATGTCAGTTCGAGCTGTCCAATGCAGTGGCCGGTATATTGGGTCCAGGTCGATGTGTTTGTTGATAGAGTCTGTGGATGAGTGCCTTTGAACACCTACGGGCGAGAGACGCTAAGACAAGCTAGGAAATGGGAATCCTGCGCCAACCGCCTAAGCGCCACATACGAACAACTCCGCATGAATGCTGAAAGAATCGAATCCTTCCACCATGTGTCAGATACAGACCACCAGTCAACAATCCACAAGCCAGGGACACAGCCAGACAGAACGGATTCAGGATGATCCAGGTAATGATTACAGACGCTCACAACAGACTACACAAATACAGACAACAACTCACCAGAACAAAGGACCCGATACCCAACATGAGCAAAACTAATGTAGTGTACAAAATCCCATGCTAGGACTGCAGAAAACACTACATCGGACAAACAGGAAGACAGTTAACGATCCGTATACACGAACACCAACTAGCCACGAAACGACTCGACCAGCTATCCTTAGTAGCCACACACACAGACGACAAGCAACATGAATTCGACTGGGATAACACTACCATTATAGGGCAAGCCAAACAGAGAACAGCCAGGGAATTCCTAGAGGCATGGCACTCATCCACAGACTATCAACAAACACATCGACCTGGACCCAATATACCGGCCACTGCAGTGGACAGCTCGAACTGACAACCGGAAGCGGCAGAGACAGGCCACTATAAATGTCGGAGAAAACAGCACAGAAGCGCTTCACAGGAGGCTCCCAAGCACTGAGGATGTCACCTAGACAGGGGACAAAACGTTTGCAAGACAAATTCCCAGCTCGGCGAACAGAACCACAACAACGAGCACCCGAGCTACAAATCTTCTCCCAAACTTTGAATCTCAGAATGCAGCTAAACTTCAATGTCTGTGCCTGAAATGAAGTCTGAAGTCATAACTCTCTGATCAAATGTGTGACCCCAGTCATTCCCAAGCCAATAATGACAGCATTGCAAAAAATAGTTAGCAGATCACAAAATATTTTGATATATGCTAGTCACGTAATATGTAAGTGAACTCCTAATTAATACCAGCTTATTGCTCCAGAAATAGTGCATGAGACCAGAAGGAAACAACTTCATACATTTAAAATCCAAAATAAGTACAGGTGCTGCAAATCGGAAACAAAAACAGAAGTTACTGGAAAAGCTCAGCTGGTCTGGAAGCATCTGTGCAAAGAAATCAAAGCTAATATTTTGGGTCAGGTGCTGAGGAAGGATCACCTGACCTGAAAGGCTAACTTTGATTTCTCTTCACAGATGCTGCCAGACCTGCTTTGAGGTTTTCCAGCAACTTTCGTTTTTGTTTCAACTTTACACACTGTTATGTTTAATAAAATTTAACTGCAGGCAAAAATATTAAAACTCAAAATGTGTCCAGGTAGGATATTCAAAATTGTGTCAGAAGATCAGACCCAACAGTTATGTACTAATCTGTAAATTAAAATTTAATTTTCTATTTCTGTTTTTATTTTGAATGCAGAAACTTGCTTCAACAAATCATTTCTGATGACCTATATATTAAAACACTCTGACATGAGAGTTTATGGACAGACAAGGCATGGGACCAAATTGATTTGCAGCACCAAACCATTGATTAAAAAGTAAAAACACGTGTTTCATTTCATAATACTTGTATATTTTGTTAATCCAGTACTTATTGAAGGATTCCTACACCTCATCACGGACTCAGATCATCACTTTCAATCATACTGTATTTGAGAAAACCTTTTTTTTGCATTTTAATGGAATATCTTGCAGATGGAAGTTGCCATACCTAATACACATTGGCCTGTAGGC
The DNA here is from genome assembly GCF_047496795.1 of Chiloscyllium punctatum. NCBI lineage: Eukaryota > Metazoa > Chordata > Chondrichthyes > Orectolobiformes > Hemiscylliidae > Chiloscyllium > Chiloscyllium punctatum. The sequence goes on along the minus strand of NC_092753.1, from coordinate 44,569,706 downwards.
TAGGAGGTGGCATGCTGACTTGAACTCAAAAGCTGTAACTCAAATTTCATTCGTGGATTTATCAGCCAATAAAGATGCAAGTGTGGCCATGCAGTTTGGTTATCAATGTGCATATCCTATCAAATCAAGCCAACAGCACGGGGTAAAAGTGGAAGTGATTCCTGCTCATCCACACGATAGGAAGACAGCCATTGGTTTCATTTTTGGACAGTGTCAAAATGTTGGAACTCTCACAATGATCACCTCTCTTAGATGAGTAAATCATCATTGAGACATAAGTGTTCTTACTGCTCATGTTACTACCCAAGAACAGATTGTTTGACATAGTCAGAAATCACACAATACCAGGTTATAGCCCAACATGGTTTATTAGAAATTATAAACTTTCAGAAAGCTGCTCCTTCATCAGGTGGAGTGAACAGAAGTACACAGGCACAAAATTTATAGGCAGAGAGATCAAAAATGGTGTGAGTGGAGCAGTGACAGACTGAACAATAAGTCTTTGCAGGTGATCAAAAGTGAGTAAAGTGTTAACAGCTGGATAGCAAGTTTAAGGATGACCTATAATCTGATTTAATTGAGGCAGAGAGATAATTGCAAGGTAGTGCTAGAAACAAACCAAATGGCTGGAATAACAGAGGTATGAGAGGCACTTGCTGAGGGTCGAACCAAAGTAACAAGTAATCCAAAACTGGAAAAACTAATTAAAGTAGGAGTGATCATAACAAGATACCAAGGGGTAATCGCTGATGTCAACCTTTCCTGTCATGCAACCACCTGTGGGAACTCTTGAGCTTAACTGATTGGCAGAGTAGAGGAACACAATGAAGCTAAGTCCAGGACTTGCAGCTCAAACACAAGTAACTCCATTTCAAAATCACATAATGCTTCCATGACCTTTCACTCTCTATTAGGGTTTTATCTTCACTTCTCCTATGACCTTCAGTTTTGCTCCTCCAAGCCTTAGTTTTTGGAATGATGACTGAAGAGAGTTCCATCCAACATTATTCAGCATTAGAAAGAATCAAAATGTTCATTTTCAACTAAAATCTGTTTCTTTGTATTAGATTATTGTCACTATTAGTCTCTGCTTGGTTTATTGATTGCTCCAAGGAAAAGAATCTCAATATTATGGAATAATATAATCCATAGTTCTCGCTACCTTCAAATATTGCCTTCGTATACATTCTGAAAATGTGTTGCTGGAAAAGCGCAGCAGGTCAGGCAGCATCCAAGGAGCAGGAGAATCGACGTATCGGGCATGAGCCCTTCTTCAGGAATGCATTCCTCACTTTCTCCTCCGCATACATTCTGCAGAGGTTTCTTGCTATAGCACACATCATAGAAGTGGATCTCCTTTCTGCATAAATGGGCATTCAGTGCCTTTGGTAGATTGTTATTCATCAGTGTTTTTCCATGCCACAACATTACTGTTAGATTAGATTATTGATGCTCTTCTGCCCTCCCATGCATTTTTATAACATACATTTGATGTACTGTACTGTTAGCTGTTCTTGTGATAGTGTACTCACTGTCACATCAAATCACAGATTGATTCTGTTTCCTGACCTCTGCTTGTTTACTTATTTGATTTGTTTTTGTTCAGGTTAGATTACCTCTTCACTGCAAATAGTCAGTCAAGGCATCAGTGATCAAAATACACGCAAGGAGAGGGCGAGAAAACAGAGAATAAGATCAAGAGAGAGGAGAGACAAAAGAGAGAGGACAAAGAGAGAAAAGGGACAGGGAGGAGGAGAAAGGGAAGAGAAAGCAAGACAGAGCACAAGAAAAGAGAGTGAAAGAGAAAAGGAAAAAAAAAAGAGATAGAAGAAAGAGAGAGACAAAGAGAAAAAAAGAGGGAGGAAAGAAAGAGAGGGGACAGACTAAAAAGGGAAGAGAGAGAAGGAAGAGTGAGAGGGGAGAAAGGAAAAAGCACAAGAAGAAGAATGTGGGAAATTGTGTAAGAGAGAAAATCAGCACACGAATGACAGTGCAAGAGAGAAAGTGAGCACAAGAGAGCATGCAAATACCGAGCACACCAAGAAAAAACCTGAGACAAAGCTCAAGAGATGAAAAAAGTGAGAAAGATTAAAGATACAGAGAAAAGACAAAATGAGAGAAAAGAAAAGAGTACAAGACAGAGCAAAAGACAGCATGAGAGACAAAAAGTAAAAAGAGAAAGGGAAAGAGAAGAGAGACATACTGACAGGAAAGTGAGAGAGAGAGAGAAAACAGAGGAGAGAGAGAAAAAAAGACAGACGGAGGAAACAGTAAGAAAAAGGGAGATTAGAGAGAGGAGGTCAGTACAGGAGAGAGAGAACAGCCAAGTTTCTGGTATTGAGACTGGCTCTAATGCAATGAGGGGTATGTCGGGTTCCAAGAGACCAATTGTATTACGGGATTCTCTGGTCCAAGGTACAGACAGACATTTGTGTGGTCAGCAGAGAAAAATCAGAATGATGTTGCTTCCCTGGTGTCAGGATCAAGGCTGTCTCGGAGAGGATGCAGAATGTGCTCAAGGGGGAGAGGAGCCAGCAGGAGGTCATTGTCCACACTGGAGCCAATGACATAGAAAGGGAAAAATTTGAGATTTCGAAGAGTGATTGCAGAGAATTAGACAGGAATTTAAAAATGAGGTCCTTGAGAGTAGTAATATCTGGAATCCTCGTGGTGCTACGAGCTAGTGAGGGCAGGAATATGAGGATAGAGCAGATGAATGCATGGCTGAGGAACTGGTGTATGGGAGAAGGATTCACATTTTTGCTCATTGGAATCTCTTTTGGGGTAAAAGTAACCTCTACAGGAAGGATGGATTGCACCTAAATTGGAAGGGGACTAAATATACTGGCAGGGAAATTTGCTAGAGCTGCTCATGAGGATTTAAACTAGTAAAGTGGGGGTGGGACCCAGCGAGATAGTAGGAAAGAGATCAATCTGAGACTGGTACAGTTGTGAACAGAAGTGAGTCAAACAGTCAGGGCAGGCAGGGATAAGGTAGGACTAATAAATTAAACTCCATTTATTTCAATGCAAGGCGTCTAACAGCGAAGGCAGAGGAACTCAGGGCATGGTAAGGAAAATGGGACTTGGATATCATAGCAATTACAGAAACATGGTTCGGGGATGGACAGGACTGGCAGCTTAATGTTCCAGGATACAAATGCTACAGGAAGGATAGAAAGGGAGGAGACAGAGGAGGGGGAGTGGTGTTTTTCTTATGGGATAGCATTGCAACTGTGCTGAGGGAGGAAATTCCTGGAGATACATTCAGAGAAGTTATTTGGGTGGAACTGAGAAATAAGAAAGGGATGGTCATCTTATTGGGATTTTATTATAGACCCCCCCAATAGTCAGAGGGAAATTGAGAAACAACTTTGAAAGGAGATCTCAGCTATTTGTAAGAATAATATGATGGTTATGGTAGGGGATTTTAACTATCCACATTTAGACTGGGACTGCCATCGTGTTAAGCGTTTAGATGGAGAGGAATTTGTTAAGTGTGTACAAGAAAATTTTCTGATAGTAGAGAAGGTGCAAAACCTGACCTACTCTTGGGAAATAAGGCAGGGCAGGTGACTGAGGTGTCAGTGGAGAAGCACTTTGGGGCCAGTGACCATAATTCTATTAGATTTAAAATAGTGATGGAAAAGGATAGATCAGATCTAAAAGTTGAAGTTCTAAATTGGAGAAAGGCCAATTTTGATTGTATTAGGCAAGAACTTTCAAAAGCTGATTGGGGGCAGATGTTTGCAGGTAAAGTGACAGCTGGAAAATTGGAAGCCTTCAGAAATGAGATAACGAGAATCCAGAGAAAGTATATTCCTGTGAGGGTGAAAGGAAAGGCTGGTAGGTATAGGGAATGCTGGATGACTAAAGAAATTGAAGGTTTGGTTAAGAAAAAGAAGGAAGCATATGTAAGGTATAGACAGGGTAGATCCAGTGAATACCTAGAAGACTATAAAGGCAATGAGAGTATACTGAAGAGGGAAATCAGGAGGGCAAAACGGGCACATGAGATAGCTTTGGCAAATAGAATTAAGGAGAACCCAAAGGGTTTTTACAAATCCATTAAGGACAAAAAGTAACTAGGGAGAGGATAGGGCCCCTCAAAGATCAGCAAAGACGCCTTTGTGTGGAGCCTCAGAAAATGGGGGAGATACTAAACGAGTATTTTGCATCAGTATTTACTGTGGAAAAGGATATGGAACATATAGAATGTAGGGAAATAGATGGTGACACCTTGAAAAATGTCCAGATTACAGAAGAGGAAGTGCTGGATGTTTTGAAATGGTTAAAATTGGATAAATCCCCAGGACCTGATCAGGTGTACCCGAGAAATGCTTGCTGGTCCTCTTGCTGAGATATTTGTATCATCAATAGTCACAGGTGAGGTGCTGGAAGACTGGAGGTTGGCTAACGTGGTGCCACTGTCTAAGAAAGGTGGTAAGGACAAGCCAGGGAACTATAGACCAGTGAGCCTGACATCGGTGGTGGGCAAGTTGTTGGAGGGAATCCTGAGGGACAGGATGTACATGTATTAGGAAAGGCAAGGACTGATTAGGGAAAGTCAACATGGCCTTATGTGTGGGAAATCATGTCTCACAAACTTGATTAAGTTTTTTGAAGAAGTAACAAAGAGGATTGATGAGGGCAGACCGATGGATGTGGGAGACTGGTTAGCAAGGTTAAATCTCATGGAATACGGGGAGAACTAGCCATTTGGATACAGAACTGGCTTAAAGGTAGAAGACCTTTGGTGGTGATGGTGGTGGTGGTGGAGGGTTGTTTTTCAGACTGGAGGCCTGTGACCAGTGGAGTGCCACAAGGATCGGTGCTGGGCCCTCTACATTTTGTCATTTACATAAATGATTTGGATGCAAGCATAAGAGGTACAGTTAGTAAGTGTGCAGATGACACCAAAATTGGAGGTGTAGTGGACAGCAAAGAAGGTTAACTCAGATTACAACAGGATCTTGACCAGATGGGCCAAATGGTCTGAGAAGTGGCAGATGGAGTTTAATTCAGATAAATGCGAGGTGCTGCATTTTGGGAAAGCAAATCTTAGCAGGACTTACACACTTAATGATAAAGGTTCTCAAGAGTGTTGATGAACAACGAGACCTTGGAGTACAGGTTCATAACTCCATGAAAGTAGAGTCGCAGATAGATAGGATAGTGAAGAAGGCATTTGGTATGCTTTTGTTTTATTGGTCAGAGTATTGAGAACAGGAGTTGGGAAATCATGTTGCAGCTGTACAGTACATTGGTGAGGACACTATTGGAATATTGCGTGCAATTCTGGTCTCCTTCCTATAGGAAAGATGTTGTGAATCTTGAAATGGTTCAGAAAAGATTTACAAGCATGTTGCTACAGTTGGAGGATTTGAACTACAGGGAGAGGTTGAACAGGCTGGGGCTGTTTTCCCTGGAGCATTGGAGGCTGAGGAGTGACCTTATAGAGGTTTATAAAATTATGAGGGGCATAGATAGGATAAATAGACAAAGTATTTTTCCTGGGGTGGGGGAGTCCAGAACTAGAGAGAGGGGAAAGAGATAAAAGAGACCTAAGTGGCAACTTTTTCACACAGAGGGTGGTACGTGTATGGAATGAGCTGCCAGAGGAAGTGGTGGAGGCTAGTACAATTACAATATTTAAAAAGGCATCTGGATGGGTATATGAATAGGGAGGGTTTGGAGGGATATGGGCCGGGTGCTGGCAGGTGGGACTAGATTGGGTTGGGATAGCTGGTCAGCATGGACGAGTTGGATCGAAGGGTCTGTTTCCGTGCTGTACATCTCTCTGACTTTATGACTCTATAATTAGGATGAGGAGGAATTTCTTCAGCCAGAAGCTGGTTAATCTGTGGAATTCATTGCTGCAGAGGTCAAGGCATTGAATATATTTAAGCAGAGACAAATAGGTTCTTGATTAGTAAGGCATTTAAGGTTTATGGGAGAATGCAGTAGAATGGGTTTGAGAAACATATTAGCCACAATCAAATGGCAGATTATACTCAATAAGTCGAATGGCCTAATTCTGCTCTTATGTTATGGTCTTATGCAGTGTAAAATCTAGCAAACCTCCAAAACCATTTCAGTCATGTCTCTACTTTCTCAAACGCTATAACTTTCTTCAAGCTTTCCAGCATTAGTAGACACTTTCCTGTCATTTTTTTTCACATACTGCCACCATACCAAGTATTATTAAACTGATTCATTGTATTTAATGAATCTGCAAAAATATGAAACAACTTTTTGGGAACATATACTGTCTGGCTTACATTTTCCTTATGGATGTAGGACAGACTAAATCATGTTACAATGCATCACTTCCTGTCATATATGATTAGAATTAATGCATTAACAACCCACAGTCCAGTATATACTGCATTACAAGTATAACAGCCATGTTTCAAATTAATCTATTTCACTATGAAGCAATTTGTGATGCTCAGAGATTGCTCAGACCATTTCAGAAATTTAAGTATTTTTCTTTTACTTGTGCAAATATGTCAAAATACAGAAGAGAATGACAGAAGGAATAGATGCTAAAAGAGTGAAATTAATTTTAAAGTGAGTTCAGTTATGTATATTTTGGATCAAGGAATGAAGAGTTGACATTCCTATTAAACAAGATTGTGAAACAACTCATCTATTTATTCAATCAATACTCATTAGCTCGACACACTCACATTTGTTGTAATACAATACTTCTCTGGTAATTAAACTGGACTGGATCCAAACTACCACACAGAACATAACGTAATTCACAACTAATTCGATTTAAATTGCAAAGAAACATTTTAATTTGACATCTGCAAAAAACACAAACAACATTGCCATGGACAGAATGTCAGCATTACATTCATCATAAGTTGTGTTCACCAAAAATCCATATTATTCAAATACTTCATACAGTCAAGTCATAAAACAATGAAGCAGCAAGTTGCCATGTATTTAATTAGTCAGAAATGGTAGAAAATTAACACATATGAAAGAAAAAACTTTTGAAAGAAAATCTTACAGCAAAATGAACTTTACAAATTGAAAAGTAAGTGTATTTTCAGCATTATTTTTCATTGTTCAATTTGGTTTCCCTTGATTTTGAAAAAAAATTACAGAATTTCTGCTCCTTATTTAAAATTGTTTCCTCAACAATAAGAGCTACCAGTAAAATAAAACCACCTGAACAAAATATGAAAGAAAGGTGACACAAAAGATATAGAGGCAAAAGAGAGGAAGCATCTGAACAAGGTATGTTAATATCCAAGAGATTGCATCAGATGTAAATCTCAACTTCACTGTGAATCCAACTGTTTTTGTTTAAAAGTTAAAAAAAAGCTTTAAACAAAACGGAGAAGTTTTCAACTTAGAGTCACAAAGCAATTTCAAAGCATACAGGTATCCTAAGGTGTTCAGTCCAGGTTGACTACAGGACAACTGGATCTAATCTGACAAGGGGATGCCCAATCTGGTCGCCCCAGTGACACTGTTCCAATGAAGGGTTTTAATTTTGACTTTCATCCTTTTCTCGAACAACTGCCTCCCTATCACATGTTCATCTGCTCAACTAGCTTCTTGGAAAAATGATCAGTCTAGATCAAACTGAACATTAGTCTATAATATTCTTAACAGTTTTTCCTACTTTTCCTGACATGTTTAACATATGACAAACAGTGAACAACATTTTTTTCTCCCCTTGACCTATGAATATCAAATAAATAAAAGCTCTTCAAGCCACATATTCCAAAAATTGTAACTTCCACTGCACCTTTGCAATAACTTAAAGCATATTTTTACAATAAAAAAACTGATCATGTTAATCCATATACATGTGTAGCTGTCAACAATACTTTCCCTCAAATAAATTAAGACTTAGCTAGTTACTTCATTAGGAGGCATTAGTTGATAAGTTATTCTGCACATGTTAATTTGAGGTGAAATAGTTTCAGTTTTTGGTTGATGTGAATCGTGCAATGTAACTAAAGTATGAAGTCGTACGGCTGCACATTTTATGTAATAAAATAACTCAATTTGAAGAGATAAGCAATGATTGGTATTGCAGCAGTAACAGCTTAGATGTGAGTTGTGGATCTGGAAATAAACTTGTTGAAACTTATCAAAAGGTACAGTGACCAGTTGGCTCGAGCTGATCTGACTAGTTGGTGTTGCAAGTGATGATACTATGCCTTGAAGAGACACGTTAAATTCTGTTTCTCTTGCAGAGGGGTTTTGTCACAGTGATGAAAAGATATCTCCTTCAGGCAGGTAGTTGGTGAACAGCTTTGAGTTCTCTCTGGGTGTTTAATTTTTTTTATACTTAAGACAAATGAATTCTGAGTGGGCAAGGTTAGGCTCAGACAAATCCAGGGTAAAACAATGACTGCAGGTGCTGGTAACCAGAATCTAGATTAAAGTGGTGCTGGAAAAGCACAGCAGTTCAGGCAGCATCCGAGGAGCAGAAAAGTCTACGTTCTGGGCAAAAACCCTTCATCAGGAATACAGGCCTGAACAGAGCCTGAAGGGTGGAGTGATAATAAGTGAGAGGAGGGTGAGGGTGGGGAGAAAGTAGCATAGAGTACAATAGGTGAGTGGGGGAGGGGATGAAGATGATAGGTTGGGGGGGGGAGGAGGGGGAGTGGATAGGTGGAAAAGAAGATAGGCAGGTAGGACAAGTCATGGAGACAGTGCTGAGCTGGAAGTTTGGAACTGGGGTGAGGTGGGGGAAGGAGAATGCGGAAACTGTTGAAGTCCACATTGATGCCCTGGGGTTGAAGTGTTCAGAGGCAGAAGATGAGGCGTTCTTCCTCCAGGCATCTGGTGGTGAGGGAGCGGCGGTAAAAGAGGCCCAGGACCTCCAGAAGACTTTAGCTTTGTTTTCAGTTAGTCGACTGTTTTTGCAGGCTGCTGGAGTTGAAACCTTGAGTTCTCTGCTGTTAGACCAAAGTCTTGGACTGAGAGACTCCCTCTTAAAAATCAAAAGGGGGAAGATTATTTCTTTCTACTGGACTGGAGAAAGACAGCTTGTGAGAATAATAATGGTGTTGCTGAACTCCTTTGCCGAGGATTGTTTCTTGGATGCTGCCTATATTTAAACAGTTGATGATTAGTGATTAAATAATACATTGGAATATTAAGTATTTCACCAGAGTAAATTTATGGCAATTCTTCTTTTTATTCAGTTTTAACTGTGTTGTAAGAATAAAATGCATTTTGATTAAAGCTTAGTGGTGGATCCATCAAATCATATCCAAAGCACTGCATCTTACACTTGCCTTCTAAAAAAAAAGGATGGATCTCAGAATCCCATAATATATCAGGGGTCTGGTCTGGTCCATAACATATATAAAGTTAAAATTTGAACATTTCAAAAGATTCTGCTAAAACTATATAAAGGCATTAGTCAGACCATAGCTTTTGGCACCTTTTTTTAAAAGAAATATTTACTGGATTGGAAACAGTTCAGATAAGGTTCAATAGGCAACATTGGATAAGGCCATCTTATGAGGAAAGGTTGACTGGTTGGCCTGTGTTCATTGGAATATAGAAGCATGAGAGGAGACCGTGTTGACACATATAGATTCTTAGGTGACTTGACAGGGTAGATACAGAGAGGTTGTTTCCCCTGTGGGAGCCTCCACATCAGAGGGCATAATCTCAGAAGACAGGACCACGCATTGAGACAAGATGGGGAGGAACTTCTTCTTTTAGTGGGTAGTGAATTTGTGGAATTCTTTACTGTTGAGGGCTGTTAAGGCTGGGTCATAAAGTGACTGATTCACTTACTGATTAATAAAATCAAGTGTTATAGGAAGAGATAAGAACATTGAGTTGAGGATTATTAGGTCTGCCATGATCCCATTGTACAATGGAGCAATATCAGTGGGCTGGATGGTTTACTTCTGCTCCAATTCTGCACAATGTTTTATTTCATATGAAAGGGATACTAGGAGACAAGATATCCTACACACTATAGACACTGAAATGGGCACCATAACTCAGAAGCTTTAACAAACATTCAGTTGCTCCTCTTATGCTGGTATCTCATAATACACTTGAAGATGGCTTCCTCCAAGAAAACTGGCACACAGTTACACTTTACTGAAGTACTTCAATGAATTACAAGGTATTCCATGTAAATAAAATCAGAGGTCACTGCAAATTACACTCTGGTAATGTGTTTTCTGCAAAATTAAATAAGGAGGTTCACAAAGTAAGGAAGTCAACAAATGGATCTAATACATCTTGAACACAATAAGCTTTTATCACAGCGTAAGCTGTGAAACACTGCCCAATATGCAGTACTGTTTCCAAGCTAAAGCAGAGATAGCAAGGCACCTATGCATAGATAAATACAAGTTTTGTTTTGCTACAATTGAGGTCCTGATTACATACTATAATGGAAAAAGGTCAATGACAGATATTCATGTTATACATCCAAAATTATACAACTGCCTGTTACTAGTTGACAACTTACATATTCAAGTGTGACTAATGCAGCTATAAAAAGTATAATTTTCCTTGTTTTACCAAACATAACCATAGCCATAGAAGATTGGCTATTGGATTGCAATTTGTCTAAGAATTTATTGATTGCATTCTGGACCATGTAGAAATTCCCTGTCATTCACAATTTAATTTGCAGATTATAATCGATTTAACATGGGATTCTGTGCTTGTGTTCTGATCAGTGAATCTGCAATTACAAGTCTCTGATGGGGATCATCTGTAATGCTAGATAATTCCTCAGTCAATACATTTTTGTTAAATGTATACCTTAAAATACACCATAATTTGCCACATATCTCATTTCAATAATATTTTGACCAAAGGAGAGGGTTTTTTTTTCCATTTCTAAGGTCTGCACAATTGTTTTGGAGCTTGATTATAATTGCACACTACCGCTGATCTACTTTTTTGATGCTTGGAGGCATTTTCAGACTTGATTTCTTGTTGTTACTTTTATTGTTTTTATCTAGAAAAAAAATAAAATTAAAATTGCTGAAAAACAGGTTAAAAGCAAATCCGTATGGGATTTGGTAAATTGGTGAGGATACTTCCTCTTTGTAGTTATTTCACAAAACAGTAAACATTCAACAGTTCCTTTCCATCTTCTCATTTCTCATCCTGATTTTTCTTTTAAACCTTGGTTGATGGCTCAAGGTCCATGATAAGGAAAAAATATTTGACACCAAAGTTCATTACAGTCAACTTGGTCAGATCACCATAAAAATGGAAGACAATGAGACGATCGACAAGATTGTAAGGTCATTTGGCCTTACCAAATTATTCTATAGAAATCAATAGAAAAGACAGTTACTTTGTCAAATCACAAATGAAACATTTAACTACAAATAACACAAAACAGATACTTGATTGCTTGTTTTCTATTGTTTAAATCTGTCAGTTTTCAATTGTTACAATGGAATTGGTGGCTTGCTTTAGCAATGTCCTTATGTTTTATAAACACAAATTAACTTGTCAAGTAAATTTCATTATTGTTCTCTCCAAGTGTGTTAGTTGAAGTGAACAGTTATGCAATCAGACATAATATTTATTAAATTAAAAAGGACCAATAAGATAGTTGCTCTCTAATTCTGATAGAATGCCAGAACATTGCTGTGAATTTGCTAGATAAGACACCACTTTCTGATTAATGAGACTTCACTTTTCACGATTATTAAAGTCTACAAAATTCAATGCCATAAGAAAAGAACAGCCATGAACAATCTCCCTTCCTGGCAAACATCCACTTTTCAAATAAAGTATTCAGCTAATCCAATTACATAGTATAAAATGAACAATCAGAACTAAATTTCACTCGGTGTTTTCATTTTGCTGCAACAAAAAGCAATCTACTGGCAATCAAAAGCAAATAGACACTTTATAATCAACCTCTTTATAAATATACAGTGGTGAGGACTTGAGCTCCTAGTAGTACTATTGTTTTGAGGAATTGAAATGTATAAAATCACAAAACCAATTCTTCCAATTTGCAATACTTACAACATGGAAGGTTGCATTCAAATATTGTGAACCCTGCAAGGCTCATTACTGATAAGAGTCCCTTCTATATAAGTGGGAACTTTTATAGAGCTGCAGCACTTCTATGGAATGTAGACTTTGTTTTGCTCTGTGCCAAAGCCCTTTACCAAAAGCAGTTTCATCGTACTAATTCAAATATTAAGTTCAAAGTTAATTCATTTTAATTTTCTTGTCTGGTACCCCATTATCTTGCTTGAAGAGGCAGAATGAAGATTGGCAATAAAATCTGGAAAACAGCTCATTTTGCATTGGAACCTATGATTCAATTAGGTTGTACAAAGTTTCTACTTTCTTTGTAATAGGACAAATAAGCTAATAACATTAGTGATAAGAAAAGAAAATCTTGACTGTATGTTATTGACATCATGATTAGGACCCTGTGTTACAATTTCAGACAAAATCAGATGAAACTGCACAGAGAATGGAATGATTCATAATTTTCCCTCTTTATTGGGGCAGCCATTGTTCTTTGTAATCCAATCTGGATGGAGGTACTTAGATACTTGTCAAGTGAAAGCAGGTGAATGTGACAGGGCTAGTTTTCCAGAGATCAAGGAATATCAAAAAGAAGAAAAAAAAAAGACAGTCCAGACTTAAATGTCTATGAATGATCATTAAATTATTGTTGTTTGTTGTTTAGAACATGTGGCTTATTAACATCCTTTAGGAAAGGAAATCTGTTGTCCTTATGTGGTCTGGCAAAAATGAGTTTCCAGAGCTAAAGCAACATGATTAGCTCTTAACTGCCCAATAAAATGGCATAACAAGTCAAACCAAATCAGTTGTATCAAACCTACTCAAAATCTCAAAAAAGAATGAGATTGAACAGAACAGGTATTGAACTAGCTACCTGAAACAACAATGTAGGGTCAAAAGAGCAATTGGGTGCAGTTTACCAAAACCCTCCTTAACATCTCGGGGCTAGTACCAAAATTGGGAAGGTTATCTCACAGACTCATTGAGCAAAAGCCTAACATAGTAAAACTCAAGGAAGGGTAACTTAGAGACACCCCTGTCACAATCACCATCCCTGTGTATGTCCTGTCTATTGGCAGGACAGACTCAGCAGAGGTGGTAGTACAGGGTGTACAGTCAGGAGAGAGTTGCCTACAAAGTGTCATTGTGTCATGCCAAATGTCGGCAAGGCAAACTCCTGTTGATTATCACATGTCAACTCTGTCCCCCAAAAGCTGATGAGTCAGTAGTCCTCCTTGTTGAACACCACTTAAAGGAAATGCTTAAGGTGGCAAGGACACAGAATGTCCTCAAGGTGGGTAATTTCAATGTCCTCAATGAGAGAAATCATACTTGACCTCATCCAACAGACTGCAGCAGATGCAAATGTCCACTACAGTGTTAGAGAGATCACTACACAGTCATTACAGAGACAAGGTTCTGTTGTCACACTAAGGATACTCTCCATCATGTTGTGTGGTCCAATTCAGTGTTAACTGGGATAGATTTTGAACATATCCAGCAACACCAGCAACCTTAGTTCAAACATGAGCAAAAGAGTTGAATTCCAGAGTTCAAGTAAAAGTAACTGCTCTGGACATCAAGGCCACATTTGACAGAATATGGTATTAATGAGCCCTAGCAAAACTAATATCAATGCAAATCAGGGGGAAATACTCCATTGGTTTGAGTCATACTTAGTCCAATGAAAATGGTTGTGGTTATTGGAAGGTAGTCACCTCAGGTCCAGAACCTATGCATAATCCCCTCAGGATAGTGAACTAGACCCAACCATCTTCAACTGTTCACCAATGATTTTCCTTCCAATGTAGATGTCAAAAGTGGGGATACTCACTGTAAATTGCAAAATGTTTAGAGCCAGCTACTGAAGCAGTCCATGTAAAAATGCAGTTAGCTCTGGACAACATCCAGACTTAGATTAACAAGTGACAAGTAACATGCAACGCAAGTGCCAGGACATGACCATCACCAACAAACTGTTGTATAAGTTGAAAGTTTTATTCTCAACTTTAGCTCTCAGTTTCCAAACAAAAGTAAACCATGGAAATACAAAAGGAGCTAACATTTTCATGCAGAGGGTGGTGCACGTATAGAATGATCTGCCAGAGCAGGTGGTGGAGGCTAACATACTTACAACATTTAAAAGGCACCTGGATGATTATCTGAATAGGAAGGGTTTGGAGGGATATCCACCAAATGCTGGTAAATGGGACAAGATTAATTTCAGATATCTGGTTGGATTGGACGAGTTGGATTATCCTGTACATCTGTATGATTATTTGACTTTATGAGTAAAATAATGAAAAACAGTGAAAGTCACAACATCAGGAGCATGGAAAATTATAGTTACCTTCTCAAAAACTGTAGAGACAGAAGGAAAAATTATAAAAGTTATAATCAGAGATTGAAACTAATCAGACAAATAAGCCAATCCTGGGCAAAGGTACCGAGTTATCCTAGAAAAAGCTGCCATGTCTTTATGGATTAGAGTAATGACAGCAGCTAACTGCTGTCTGTAGTATGCAGTTGATCTCAAGAGCCTTATCCAGTGGATTTAATTGTGCATTAACAGTAGGATTCATAAGATTAAGAAATTTTCACCTTCAGGAACTACTGTGTTTTCATATAATTGAGTTCACATGTGCTGTGCTCAGCAGTCAATATTGGTATAAAATTCAGCTATTTCCAACCTTCACTGAGTTCCTCTTGGATATTTACGTTTCGAAAGCGAGTGCAAGAGAGAGAGTGCGCAGGGCGAGATGCTTTATGTCTGTTGGCTCAGGATTTTGGTTTTGCTCTGCTGATCTTAGCATGTACACCAACTTTTTAATGCTTTGACGATCAATTAGAGAGTTTCAATCAGATCGAATTTTCTTTATTTGAATGATTCCCAGTTCCACTTGAATTCTCTTCCTTTTTCTTTCAAAAAGCAACATTTTATTGCACAGCTGACCAATAGGCAACAACTAATTTCTAAGTTGCAAAAATTTTGTTATTCTAGTTACAGAAGACCAACATCCATTTTGATTTTTAGTTCCCATAAGTGAAAAATGTGCAGTATCTTTATATTTTTAAAGAAAGGATATGTATACATATTAAAGCCAGTTCAAAGCATGTTAACTTGATTGATACTTCGAATGGGAAAACAGTGGTCATCTTTTGAAGATATTTACAATGACTGAGTCTCTATCCATTGGATTCCAGAAGATTATGACATAAATCTTATTGAAACATCTAAATACGTTGAGGAGACATGACATGATAAATCAAGATTAGAGTGTTGCTGGAAATGCACAGCAGGTCAGGCAGCATCCAAGGAGATTCCTGATGAAGGGCTCCTGGCTGAAGCATCAATTTTCCGACTGCTCAGATGCTGCCTGACCTGCTGTGCATTTCCAGCACCACTCTAATCTTGACTCTAATCTCCAGCATCTGCAGTCCTCTCTTTTGCCTAGTTGACATGGTGAATGTTGAAATATTTTTCCCATTGTATGACAGTAGAAATAGAAGATACAACTTAAAAAATATAAGACAGATGAGCTGAATTACTTTCTCTCAGATGGTTGAGAGTGGAGTGGCACAGTGGTTAGCACTGCTGCCTCACAGTACCAGGGTCCCAGGTTCAATTCCAGCCTCGGGCAATGTCTGTGTGGAGTTTGCACATTCTCCCTGTGTCTGTGTGGGTTTCCTCCAGGTGCTCCCATTTCCTCCCGCAGGCCAGGTGAATTGGCTATGCTAAATTCCCCATAGTGTTAGGTGCATTAGTCAGAGGGAAATGTGTCTCTTTGGAGGGTCAGTGTGGATTTGTTGGGCTGAAGTGCCTGTTTCCACAGTGTAGGGAGTCCAGTCTTTGGAACCATCTTTCCTAGAGTGGTGCAGGATGGTTCATTAACAGTTTATAAAAAGAGACAGATTTTTGAGGAACAAGGAAGTTGTTGGTTATATTAAGATAAGGTAGGAATGTGAAGTTGTGATCACAATCTCATTAGCCATATCAATAACATGGCCAAAGGGACCAAGTGTCCTATTCCTGCTGCTGTTTTGTTTGTATATTCAGCCAATTATTCCATTCCAGCCAATCATAAAAGTGATGGATGAAGTTGATGACCGTACTATCAAGGAGTATTTGCAAAGCAATAACTTCTTCACTAATGTTCAGTTTGAGTCACTCAGCTCCTGAACTCATGGGCAAAAGAGCTGAACTGAGTGAGATGATAGTGCCTGTCCTGGTTCTGGATTAGTGGTGCTGGAAGAGCACAGCAGTTCAGGCAGCATCCAAGTAGCTTCGAAATCGGACGTTTCGGGCAAAAGCCCTTCATGCTGCCTGAACTGCTGTGCTCTTCCAGCACCACTAATCCAGAATCTGGTTTCCAGCATCTGCAGTCATTGTTTTTACCTGTCCTAGCTGTCAAAGTAACACTTAACCAAGTGCTGCATCAAGCAGCTTAGCACAACTGACGTCAACAGCATTGTGTGAAAACCCCTCCATTGCCTGAAGTCAAACCTAGCACAAAGAATGATGATTGTGGCTATTGGGTTCAATCATTTCTGTCCCAGGATTTCAGTGCAGGAGTTCTTAGGCCCAACCATCATCAGCTGCTTCATCACCTAACTTACTTCAATCATGACCTCGAAGCGGGAACATGGACTGATGACTGCACAATATTCAACACCATTTGGAACTCATTAGATACCCAAACATAGATTCTCTTGCTCCTCAGATGCTGTCTGACCTGCTATGCTTTTCCAGCGCCACACTGTTGACCCCATTCCAAATCTTAACCATTTGTTGTATAAAATATTTTCCATGTCACCTCTGGTTCTTCTGACAATTCCTTCAAATCTGTGCCTTCTCATTATTGGCATTTCAGCTATTGGAAACTGTCCTTTTTACTTATTTTGCTTAACTTCCAAAATTATTGACCAAGCTTCCTCAGCCTTTTCAGTTGCACTGTAAATGTGGAAGACTCCTATTCTCTAGTCAACCCACATAATTGGAAATTCTCTCATCTCTGGAACCATTCTATTTAATCACTTCTGAACTCACTCCAAATCCTTTTGGTTTGTTTCCAAGAATTCATTACATTGCTCAAATTGCTGCCAAGCTAGTATTCTCTGTAGGTTTAACTTAACAGTCTCTATAACTGTCATGATTGGAACCAGGTTGACCTCATAGACTATGAGGTCATTGACTGGGGTTGCTAACCTGGGCCAAATCAGGAAAACCCTGGCTGACCAATGAAATCAGGAGATTTATAATCTCCTCAGTTTAGGGGACTGACTCTGTGCTGGCTAGGCCACAGTTAGTATATTACTGCTGTTGGTTTCTACCTTTTTTTGGGAGGACCTGATTCTTAAAATGACTGGTTGACAAAGCTAGTTTTGTTAACTGTTTTTTTTAATTTTGAGGACAGATCTCTACGCTTTGTGATTTACACAGAGTTCACAATCAGTGTATTTCAGCACTTATTAGGGAACTGTTATTTCACTAGCTGGCTACAGCCTGTGTGTTACTTTCCTTTTCCTTTTGAGAAAAGGACTATGCTGACTTTTGTAGCAGGGCTTAGCCTGTGCACTCTAGTTTTCTTTGCTTTTTGTACGTTTTCTCACTCTCACTCTTTTTGGGTGTTTGAACTGAGCCCTTGTGAGAAAATACATTTTTCTAGATAAGCTGTTCCTATGGGTAAGACTGGCCCTTTGGTGGACTAGGCCTCTGTAAAGACTAAACACCTGTGTGTGCTGGGTGGTGAGCATTTGCTGTGTCCTGAAGTTTGGGAGTGGACCCAACCCTTGTGAGTTGACTGCACCTTTACAATGGGCAGTACCAGTTTTACCAATGGTGAAGCCTGATGGCTCAGGTCACGTTTGTGGAAATTTCAAGCAAACATAAACCACTTCCTGCATTGGATAAATACCCAATCCCTTGCATAGAGCATTTGTATGCAAACTTAGGGGCCTATTCTTTACAAAGCTGGACATCAGTCACAACTACTTCCAATTTTGACTATATGAGGAGTTCCAGAAGTACACTTAAGGGTTTATACCATTATATACCCATTAAGGGTATATACCATCATATCATCAGCCTGCCCTCTTTTCCAGCAGACCATGGAGAACATTTTGCAAGGGCTATTCCAGATTGCTATTTATCTGGTCGAAGGACTAATAACTGGGAAGACCAATAAAATAGCATTTGGAGAACTTGGAAATAGTGCTTAAATGTTTCTCCCAGGTGGGTGTATGCCTTAGAAGTGAAGTGTTCCAGGCACTGCAAGTCGCCTAATTGGGTTAGAATCGACAACTGGTTTACACCCATTGGAAGATAGTGAGGGTGACTGAAGGAGCCCGATTCCCATGTCTGTACTGGAGCTAAGGTCTTTCCTTGGGTTCATGAATTACTATGGAAAATTCACTTAACCTGGCCTCCAACTGGGCACCCTCACACGCTCTCTTGAGAGAGTCTCAGCATTACAAAGTCACATAGCTAAGAAGTAGCTGCCTTTTTCACTTCCCTAAAGGCTATCATCTAAGATATTGGCACACTAAAGTCAGAAGTAGTGCTGACATGACAGCACCCTGTAAATTGTCAGGTTAGTGTTGGCTTACTGGTGGTCCCATGAAGAACCCCCAATACTGTCAGCTTTGGCTGATGCGAATACAAATATGACCAGATAGAGAAGGAAGGTTTGGCAGTCACCCGTACCTTTTTACAGATGGGAGTTTGTCATAGTAGCAGATCATAAACCTCTGCTAGGGGCCTTGAAGGAAGAAAAGGCAGTGTTGCCCACAGCTTCTGGTAGAATTCAGTGTTAGGCCCTTTATTCTCAACGTGTACAAGTTTAGAGCACCATCCAGGAAGCTAAGTGGCAAATGCAGATGCCTTGAGCCACCTCTCACTGGTAGATACTCTGGTGCCTCCCTGGAACAGTCTGTTTGTTTTGGTTTTGAACTTCCTGGATACCCTTCTGGTTACTGCTGACAATATCAAACTGTGGACACAAAGATCCTGGCCTATCTAAACTAAAACAGTTCATGTTAATGAGGAAAACAGAAGGGCCATTGCAAGCCAATTGAAACCTATATCGACTTGGCTGAATCAGATCACTGTAGAGGATGGCATATTACTATGGGGAGCAAGGGTGATTGTCCCAAGTAAAGGCCACCATCAGACACTGGCTGAACTCTATGGTCTTCCAGGGATTTCCAAGATGAAGATGTTGACAAGAAGCCAGGGTTGGATGCTGACATAGCTGCATTGGTGGGGTAGTGCCTGGAGTGTCAACCAAGACAACATATTGCCATAGCAGGGCCCTGACACTTGCGGGAATGGCCAGGAAAACCCTGGACTCAGTTTCATTTTGACTACACTGGTGCTTTCATGGGCTCAGTGTTCCTGGTCTGATGGGGATCACCACTGGATACCTTCCTCGGTGCAAAATATAAACTATTCTCAAATCTTTGCCATCCCTGAGCCAAGTTTGTTCCAACACAGCTTTTTCTTTATCCCAAAATACCCAAGCCCAGAGTTTAGTAAGGGATTCAAGGCAAGATCTAATATTCTAATTATAACATTTTACTTTAAATTGCATTTGAAACTGTTTTCTCAGATCATTTTGTTGTTCAAACAATACTTTTTTTAAGAAAAAAAAAAGACATATGGGGAAACAGTGACCACAATGTTACTTTAGTTGAAAAGTAGAGGAAAAGAGAAATAAAATTCAGAAATACTAATTGAAAAGCAGGACCAAGCAAGAAGGAAAAAGGCCTAAACAGGAAATGTTTACAAAATAGAATTCAAGATAGGTGGTGGGAAATACTTGAATAATATACTGAAAGGATAAAAACAATATTTCCAAAATCATAATACAAATGCAAAGAACATGGGGAAATAAATTGCCATTTAACTTTGTGTTGGAAATTTTCCTCACGTTTGAGCACTGAACAACTGTCCCCTCGACAATGCGCAGACCAAAAAAAAACTCCAACAGTGAACTGAAATTAGATAGGATTGGTTCCATTTTTGGCTATGTGATCTATTGGTTATGTAATGCTTCTGTCGCTTTCTTCCATGTTGACCAAGTACAAGAGATTGTTACAGTCTTAAGTCTTTTAGTTTGATGAAAGGTCATTGACCTGAAACATGGACTGTTTTCCTCTGCAGAGACGCAACCTGACTGACTGAGTGTTCCACCATTTTATTTTACAAATCACAAAAAGAGAAAAGGTACCCTGATTTACAAATGGAAAAACACAATTCAAATTTGATGCACTGACTGACCTTTTTAGTGCTGCCATATTATATTTCTTCCTCACTTTCCATCGCAAGTTCTAATCCCATGATACTGCTATGAGCCTAATAAACATAGCTCAAAGATGCAACGCAAAAAGGTTTGTAGCTGAAAACAAGTATCTCATATGAGCATTATTTTTCAGTACATTTTAACAATCCTGCACAGTCACTGGAGGAAGTCATTCCATCGATGAATGGTAGCACTTCTGTTACATATTACATTGTTTTCTAAATATCCATAGTAACAAAATGAAATTTAAGACATAGTCTGATTTTAATCACTTTTATGAATACTAACAGTGTATCTTTTTTTCTTCTAATGATGGTATTGACAGATTACGATGAATTTTCAATTCGGTTAAATGTTTGGAAGGAATTCAATAGGAGTATGATGATCATTCTCACACTACTGCACATAAATTCTATGCTTGTGTTCATTGTTTATATTTATATTAACTGTTATGTAGGCAATTCTTCTTTGTATTTTCAAAAGGCTTTAGCAGTGCTCTGTCCACAGCCATTTCTTTAATTTTATGTCTGGCAACAATTTGTACAACTACGACAAGTAGCCCTAAATATGGTATTTTACACATTGGATTTTCAGTGGATGCTATTTATCTGAATGGTCAAAAGATCAACACAACATGTTAAATCTAATCTGTTTATTTTTACAAGGGCTGGGCCAGAGTGTTGCTTTTCGTTATGTAGAACTCCATTAATGCAAGGAAACAATCCTCAGCATTGATCAATTATGCAGGTCAATAAGATGCCACTCTTTTGTGTTAAATTTCACAGTTTTATAGCAGTTTGATTTTGGTATAACAAGTCGGCATACAAAACCAATACAGCGATAACTAGAACCTAAATAGGATTGAGCATCACTACCTTCAAGGTGGCAGTAACAAATGAATTGCAGGTTACACGTTTGAACCAATCCCTTCAGACCTGAAAGAATGCAATATCTTTAATTTCAGAAGGCACTTGCAATTTGCATTCAATTCTTTTGCTTTCAGCATGTAAAAAGTGAACAACTCAAAGTTTGGGATGAAATTGAAAGCAAAAAGAAAAATATATTTTTCAAGTAAATGTTTATGCCGTTGTCAATGTAAATTTAACAATGAGACATTGATGAAGGCATGAAATTCTATTTTCATTACCCTATTGTTACTTAGGTTTACAATACTCTACTGTATCAAGTCTGGTCATAGAGCAAAGAGACATTCAAACCATGTACTTAATACCATGAGGGGAAAGGCAGCCAGGAATGTTAGCTGCTCTTATGCATGCTTATTAACACTAGCCCATATGGTATACCATTCGTACCCAAACTGATACTCCTTTCCTACTTTATTGCTACAAAAGAAACAGCTGTATTCTTGTTATATTCCCGCATATTTCCAATGAGGCATGTATTTTTAAGGATAACCATTACAGATCATGAAGATGGAAATTCCAAAATCTGCATTTGACATTAAGCAATTATGTCAATTATCTTCCATACACACACCACTGTCCCAACGAAAGTCTGTATATTCTAACATGGACAACTAAAGGTAATGTTGCAAAGTCCCAGAGTACCATGGGACTGATGTCTCAACAGAGAGAGATGACTGGTGGGGAGTCCAACCTGAAGATTACCATAACTCATGCAAGGGGCAGGGTCAATAAGGTGTGACATTCATGGTAACCTCAGACAGTTGCTCTAACATACTGTAATAATAGTAATCCTCCTTGCAAAGGCTGTTTCCAGGCTTGAGAATTAAAGCCAGCATGATAATTTTCGAGTTTGCTAATGTTTTATCGTGGTTTGTGTTCATTAAGCTGAGATTAGCCAAGACAGTGTCATTGTTATTACAACTGGCCTCAGGACTCTTAGAAGAGGAAAACTCTCAGGAACCTGCCGAATCAAATTTCAGAATAGACCTCTGCTAGAAGTACTTGAAGTGAATGTTATGAGGAAAGGTCAAGATTGGGATTTCTTATTTTGAGCTGTGCCTTCATAAAAGAATCATAGCACTCAATTTTAAAGTTTATACATGACCTTGCAAGTTTATAATATGGATAAATATAATGTAATAAAAAATCTTTTGGCTTTGATAACACTCCAGCAATAGCACTTGTGAACATTAATTCCCTAACTAGCTCCACCTAAAATTAAGCTGCTCCAGTACAACTGCAACATCTGTGACAACCCAACTTTACAGAAACGTCCCAGAAATATTCTGCACACAAAAAGCAGGACCAATCCAAATCAGTTTGATCTCAATCTTCAGCAAAAGATGGAAAATATTATCAGCAATGCCAGCAAACTCACATTCAAACCTGCTCACTCACATTCAGTTTGGGTTCCACCAGGGCCACTCAGCTTCTGACTCGGAGTTGAAATAAAGCTGCCTGTTCTTGATTTTAAGGCAGCATTTGACTGAGAATGGTATCAAAGAACCTCAGCAAAACTGGAAGTCATTGAGAATCACAGAGAAACTTTCCATTAGTTGGAGGCCTACCAAAGCACAAAAAGAAAGTGTGGTTGCTAAAAGTTGGTCATCACAGCTCCAAATGTGTGAACATTTGCAAATGATTCAACAGTTTTGAGCACCATTCACATCTTCTCAAATACTGAAACTGTTTGTGCTCAAAAGTAGCAGGACCTGGACAACATTTATGCTGGGCTGAAAAGTGACAAGTAATATTCATGTCTCACAAGTGCTATGCAATGACTACTTCCAAAAAGAGAAAATCTAATCATCAGCCATTGACTTTCAATGGCATTACCATTAACATCCTGGGGATTACCACTGATGAGAAACTAAACTAAACTGAACAGAAGCATCCATAAATCCTCCCAAAGCTGTACACAATCTTCAAAGAATGAATCAGGAGTGTAATCAAGTACTTTCCATTTGCCTGAATGAGTGCAAACTCTTACAACACTCAAGAAGCTTAGCACAATCTCAGATAAAACAACCTGTTCGATTGGCACAAGATCTAATTCATTTGAAGATTAACCTCCTCCACTACCAATGGATAGTGGTAGCAGTATGCATCATCTCAAGGATGCACTGAAACAACTCACCACCTAGAATGACAAGATCAACAGATATGTGTAAAGACCTCTCTGACAGGGCCTGGTGCAGACTGGAAGCTAGGTGCCAGCATGGTCCGTTGTACTGAACCTTTATTTTTGTAATGCTGGACCTTCTATTTCTCTATTGTCTAAAATCTTATAACAAAATAAGCTGTGCCTAGGAACATTTGTATTAAAGTCGGCATTATGATTGGCAATTGCATAAACTTTTCACTCTACTCATTGAGTATATATGACAGCAAAGGCTATTCTATTCTATTATAGTTTGCAAGCTCCTTCCAAAGCACACATCACTTGGACTTGGAACTATGCCACCATTCCTTCACTGTTGCTTGAGTTAAAATCCTGGAACTCCATTCCCAAAGGCATAGTAAACGTCCCCAGACACTGAAGACTAGCCGAGCCTGCGACATCTACATCCTGTTAATGAATAAATCATTTTTTAAAAAAGTCAAGGAAAGCCAAAACACGACCTACAGGTTTATTTCAGTTTTCCTGTTTTCTTGACCCCACAAAAAGAAAATTCAAGAATTTACCTGGATCATCTCTTCCATTTTTTTTTAAACTTGTCTCTGTCTTTCACCTAATGGGGAAGGTCTGGGCAGCTTTTTTTACTCAAAGTCCCATCACGTTATCAGATACAACCAAAGGTATATTAGTAAGTCGAACATTGTATCTGGCAAAATCTGAACCTCTGTTCTATCCATTTTAAGATGGATTCTGGAATTGGAATGATGACTGTGTCAGGGTTACTAGAAATGAAAACAATTGTGTTTGAGTATACTTCTTCTATTAATGCATTGTTGGCAGTGTGGTTCTGTTCCAGCTTGCCAGATTTTTTGTGCTTTTTCTGCGCGACAAGAATTCACATCCCCATTGGGCCCATCTTTTACTTTCATATTTGCTTAATTCTAACCACCTTTTATCTTACACCATCATCTTTGTTGTTTAATTATGACTGACCTCTACATTCTTCGAAAAAAAACTCTTCCTGTTGTTACCTCTCCCTGAAGCTTATTTATTTAAAAAAGTGCTCATATCTATTATCTTCCAGCTCCAATGAATGGTCAACAGACTGAAGACTTGAGCTCTATTTCTCTCTTCAAATGTATCCTTCATAAAAATGAGTATTTCCAGTGTTTTCTGTTTTAGTAAACAAACAGAATTTAATTTCTCAGTAATAGTTATCCATTACAATCATAATTTCTGAAACATTGCCACATTCAAAGTTTCTTTAACATTTGGAATCATTTCTCAATCTGTCTTAATGGCACCAGATACTCCTTCCTCTTCTTTTTCTGGTCATGACTGGCCTTCATTCACTTCCTCTATCCAGGACATGAATAACAATGAACTCACTATCAGGGTGAATGCAGAAAGAGAAAAAGACCAATCTTAGAAAGTAAATAATATCATGAACTCAATGTAACCATTACTCATTTACTAAACAGTAATTGACAATGTTTCTTGTGGCTTATTTTCAGTTTATCAAATTAATTTGTTTCACATTAGAAACTGCATCTTACATATCCTAAACGCTAAAGTTAATTAGTGCAATCTAATTAGTGACAGTAATGATAGATTCAGTTCATTTTTGTCGTGGTCAGCTCTGTGTCTAATTCATACAGAAATCCATTAATTGTTCAGTAACAACAAACTAAACAATTATTTACCTGGAGCCAAACATCTCACTCACCTTAACCTATTGCTTTTAGAGCCATGTCCAACATCAAAGAGCTAGAATACAAATCTGCAAGTCAAATCTCAAAGCCCTCATGATGTTCCGAATTCCTGTTAGATTCTCACTTCACACGTCAAACCTTCTGTTCTATAAAAGTCAGTTCAAACTCTAAACAGGATTGTGATTTTTTAAATGTTAGCAATTTCATTTCAATCCATTATAAGCATTAATTTGCATTACTCAGGTATATCTAGGTCAGGCACTGACAGATCTATTTAATTGAACTTTAGAAAATTTTGTAAAGAAAATGCCATCTGATTCAACAGACCAACATGCAACGAACAGGTTGCAAACGTCAGGGAATGTCAGTTGGCAGATTCCATGGGGCGGCACAGTGGCTCAGTGGTTAGCACTGCTGCCTCACAGCGCCATAGTCCGAGGTTTGATTCCAGCCTTGGGCGACTGAACGTCACTCTCCCTGTGTCTGTGTGGGTTTCCTTCCGCATTCCAAAGAGGTACAGATCAGGGGAATTGGCCTTGCTAAACTGTCTGTAGTTGTTAGGTCCATTAGTCAGAGGGAGGTGGGTTACTCTTTGGAGGGTGGGTGTGGACTTGTTGGGCCAAAGGGCCTGTTTCCACAATGTAGGAAATCTAGAGAGACAAAAACTGCAGATACTGGAATCCAAAGTAGGCAGGCAGAAGGCTAGAAGAACACAGCATGCCAAGCAGCAACAGGAGGTGAAAAAGTCAATGTTTCAGGTATAACCCTTCTTCAGGACAGTGTGTGCGCATGCGTGCGTGCGTGCGCGTGCGTGTAGGTGATGCTGCAGATTCTATGATGGAGCAACATTGCACACAAAGCCTTCACTTATTCTTTTCCCAAAGTGGCAAATATTCAGAAAATTATTGGAGGTAAGAAAAACAGCTGTGTTAGGTCAAAGACCAGGGTATTTCTACACATTACCATCAGAGATTGTTCTCAAAAGAGTATATGACCTCATAAATCCCTTTCAATGCAGCTGGCATTGTACAGCAATGTCACCTTCTTGAGCACCAGTAACTTTACCATCATTCAAAAATAATCCAGCCATATTATATACACCATTTGTGCATCCAGAAGAGAAATAATTGCATACATCTGGCTGGGAAGCTTGGCGTGCCAACTAAGAGGGTGCTTACTTTCCTGCTGAAAGACAAGTCAATCATCAGCATTAGCACATTTGTCATTCTTGTCGATTTTTTTGCAGCTTCGAGAGAAGCACTTCATTACCACAACTGTGTGTGTTACCAATGAATGTCTAGTTAATTTCCAGGAAGTTCCATTGGACTTAAATTTTACTACCAAACCAGCTAATGTAAAATTTGAACTGAATTACTACTTGAACACATTAAGTACTTATAGTAAGATGAAGAACAGGTAAAGCAGCAACAAAATGGCAATCCATCATCTGCAAGTGAATGTTTCCTGTCCCTCACACTGTTCTCTGCTCACTCTGGTCCTTACCTGCTCCAGCAGTTCGGAATATAATTGAACAGATGGGTCTCCTGAATATACTATTCTCTTTGAAATACTGAAACAAAAACAGAAATTGCTGGAGAAACTCAGCAAGTCTGACAACATCTTTGGAGAGACCGCAAAGTGACGCTTCTTCAGAACAGTTCTGAAGAAAGATTGTAAAGGGTCACTGGACTCGAAACATTAACTGTGTTCTCTCCAAAGCTGTTGCTAGACCTGCTGAGTTTCTCCAGCAATTTCTGTTTTGATGTCAAATCTTCAACATCTGCAGTTGCTTTATTATAGCTTTGAAATATTGCTTTTGTTTCAGAGCATTGGATCCAGATCTCAATAAAACGGAGAACACTGATTTTAGATTCATGGATGGTGAAAATGCTTTTACAGGAAGTTTGATGTTATCGTATATTATTAAGGTAATACTTAGATTTTCTGAATAGAATATAGTGAAGAAATGTTATAAGGATAATGTACCAGTATCAGAGACAAAACAATAATTTTATTAACTGTGAATGTGTTCAACAAATATCAACGCTAGACAGTATTCCATAATTCAAGCATGGGTTGTCCTAATAATTCTAAACACTTAAAAGAAGCAATGGAACACAGCAATGTGCCACTCATGGGAACACAGTTATAAATTTTGCACAAGTTATTATGTTAGTCCATTTTTGACTAATATATTGAATGTCATTTAGTTCCTGTTTGCTTTTAACATTATTTTCTGATTAATATTAAGAGATGTAATAGAGATAAAATGATGGATTACCTTAAACTTACATGATAATTAATTATGCATTCTCAGAGAAATTGCAGTCTTGCTGCTAGATAACGTACAAAGCGGTGTGTTTCAGGGGGTATTAGTTAAAACTGCAAACAGTGAATATCAAAACACTAGAATAACTAAAAGATACATTTTAATTTTGACAGAGGAAACAAACAACTACTCACATACTAAAGGCAATAAAATGTGTTCGGCACTAAGTTCAGGTTTCTAGAACAATACATCAGAATGACAAAGCATATTTAACTTAATGATGAACAATGATCCAGAATTATTCACTGGACTCGAAACATTAACTGTGTTCTCTCCAAAGCTGTTGCTAGACCTGCTGAGTTTCTCCAGCAATTTCTGTTTTGATGTCAAATCTTCAACATCTGACAAGAGAACATCTTGTAATGTAACCAAATGGTAGAATTTGATAATACTTTGATGAGAAGGAAAGGCACAAACTGAAACATCAAAATTTAAGTAAGGTAAATGGTGCATTGAAAAATAAACTGTTTCCATTAAATGGATTGATCTTTTAACAGTTATATCCACAGATATATCTTGGACATTATCCTAATAATATTGAGTACAACACTAAACACAAACACTTAAAAAAGGCTAAAGTTCCCCTTGTTTGAGAGTATATCTGAACAATCTTAGACAAAAACAAGTACACAATAGATCACTAAATTAAGAAAGAAGCTTATATCAATGTGATCACAACACAGTAGCCAGAAAACTGAGATGACTATAAAAATCAATACAGGGAAACCAAAGTAACAAGAAAAGGTGGAAAAATGAAACATGAATAAGAGAAACAACCTGGAAGAATTTCAAAAAGGAAGACATAACCTTAAAATTAAAACTGTTCAATTTAGAAGTGAGATCAAAAAGCACTTATTTTCAAAAAGCCTGCAGATGCTGGATCATCTAAGGTACATTTTCATTGAATAAGAGCCATATTGGATACAAAGTAACATAGGTAAATAGAATTAAAGTACTGATCAATGATCGAAGGATCCTGAATAGCTTACTCTTGTTCTTATCTAACTATCAACTCAAGGGTTTCTATTATGAAAAAACAAACAAACAAACAAACAAACAATCTTTAAAATATCTGGAATAATTGATAGAGAATTACGTTCAAGGGATGCTCTGGAGACATGGCCAGTGCACCATACTCCAAATCTTTCCCATGAATTCTGTGATAATACTATGGCTTTAAGATGTGTATTTTGTCCATTTTTAAAAAAAAAGCAGAGAGGTTTGAAGCATAGGTGTCAACCTATTGAATTTAATAGAGTAAATAGCTTTTGAAGCCTTGGGGTAATTTTTGAGTTAGAACAAAAGATGCAGCATGTATGGATGTACTTAGACTTTTCCAGAAGTAGGGTTGTAATTCAGTTTTCAGTAGTTGCTGAGGTTTTGAAGCTGATTGTGGAATATGCTATATTTCTCTCTCTGTTATATCAAAAAGCTTGGGTTCTCTTTCTGCTGCCAAAATTGTATGCCACACAATCCATTTTACTGACATTGCCTTTGCCAAGCGTGTGTTTATGGAACGTTACTATATTGGAAAGTTTGCAGTTTAGTACTTAAATAATCTATCGTTCTTTTAAGTTTTCCAATAGATTAAAATTATTCCAATTCTTCTATATTTTTGTCTGTATTTTAACGGGTGTAAGAATAAAGTATACTTTACTTAAAGCTGAATATGTGACCAATTGAATTACATCTGGGACACAGCACCTTACACTTGCCTTTAAATAAGATAAAAGTCAGAGCCTAGGCTATCTCCTTGATATGTTTGAAGCAAGTTTTGTCTGGATCCATAACAAACCTTTTCATCGGAATTATCTCTTCACCATTCAGCAAAACAAAAGCGGAGTTTAGTTGTTCCCACATCTGATGCAAAGTAAGGCTAATTTTGTTGAAAATAAACTATGCATACAAAATACAAGAAATGAGAATTAGAAGAGAATTAGAATTAGAATGAGAATTAGAAGAACAACTGAGCAGCATCTCCTTAACCTACTGAGACCTCCAAGATTTTCAAAAATCTTCAGACACAATTGCTGAATGAAGATTTGGCAGACTTTACTACAACTATCATCAACCTAAAAGGTTTAAGAGCAAACTTGATGTTTCCAGGTTTTAAGCTGAGAATTTTACATTTTTATATACAAAGCTTCCTCCATTTTTAACCTGAGTACTACTATTTTGTACTTTTTGTTAAAAAAGTGGTTCTCAGTTCTTATGGATGGTAGATTTTGAAACTGTCTCATGGACCGCTTGTTGATTTTGGCATGAGACCCACAAACTACCGAACAGCCTGGGGCATCCCACCAGTCTGGGACATCCCACCACCTACAAGTTCCCCTTCAAGCTGCACACCAACATGACCTGCATCAAGATGTTGTTCCATTATTACCTCTGAATCAGAATCATAGGATGCCTTTACCAACCAAATTGTAAGTGTTGTTGTACCCCAAGAACTGCAGTGGTTCAAGAAGGCAGCTCATGACTACGTCCTCCATTGTAATTTGGAATTGACAATAAATGATGGTCCAGCCAGCAATACTCACCTGTGTCTCTGAAAAAAATACTTTATAAAGCATTATAGAGTTTTGAGAAGATTTGTAGCTCATGCTGAGGTTCTGGACATAGGTTTGCTTGCTGAGCTGGAAGGTTCAGTTTCAGACATTTCATCACCATACTAGGTAACATCAGTGAGCCTCCAGGTGAAGCACTGGTGGTATTTTATTTGTGTTTAAGTTTCCATGGGTTGGTGATGTCATTTTCTGTTCTTTTTCTCAGGGTCTGACAAATGGAATGCAAGTCAATGTATTTGTTGACAGAGTTCCAGTTGGAATGCCATGCTTCTTGTGCATGTCTCTGTTTGACTTATCCTAGGATGAATGTGTTGTCCCATTTGAAGTGGTGTTCTTCCTTATCTGTATTAAAAAAATGCTAGTGAAAGTGGGTCACGTCTTTTTAGGCTAGTTGACGTTCATGTATCCTGTTGGCTAGTTTTCTGCTTGTTTGTCCAATGTCGTACTTGTTATAGTTCATGCAAGGTATTTTGTAAATGACATTAGTTTTGCTTGTTGTCTGTATAGGGTCCTTCAAGTTCATTAGCTGCTGTTTTATTGTGTTACTGAGTTTGTTGGCGACCATGATGCCACGAGGTCTCAGTAGTCTAAATAACTAATGTCATTTACAAAATACCTTGCAAGAATTGTAACAAACACGACATTGAACAAACAGGCATAAAACTAGCCATCAGGATACATGAACATTAACGAGCCAAAAAAAGACATGACCCACTCCCATTAGTATCTTCACATACAGAGAAGGAAGGACACTACTTTGACTGGGGCAACACATCCACCCTAGGACAAGCCAAACAGAGACATGCATGAGAATTCCTAGAAGCAGGGCATTCCAACCAGAACTCTACCAACAAACACATCGACTTGGATCCCATTTACCACCCCCTAAGAAAAAGAAAAGAAAATGACATTAGCACAGGATGTGATACCACGAACATAAATAAAAAGTGGGCCATACCACCAGTGCTTCATCCGGACGCTCACTGAAGAGGTTACCTAGTATGGTGACAAAATGTCTGAAACTGTTTTATAAACTGGAAGGTTCATATTTAAAAAACAATGTTAGTGAACTTTCAAATCTAAGCAAATTCAGTGGGATCTCTAGTTTGTCAGCAATTAGACTCTAATCTACCATATTGTAGACTTGGAGCAGTCGAATAGAATGCCAAGGAAACCAATTCATACTTAGACACATGACTCTAATATAAAGGCCTACAACCACATCATCTTTGAGATGGAATCAGAAATATTCAGAATATGGCTACAACAATTGAACATAGTTGATATCTATATTCATCAACAGATTAGAGTTGATCAAAAAACATGGTTTTCGTTGAAAGAAAATGTAATTTGGTGAAATATTAAAATTTGATTCACTGTTCTTTCACAGGGATCTGATTATTGAGCTGATTAATTCCTTATTTCGTTTGTTTCAGCAGCCTTTCAATTTCATTCCTATTCCTACAGGCAGGACATAGACAGCTCGGAACAATCCAGGTATGGTAATGGCCAGGGCTAAAGAATTGACAAAGGCCACAATATCGTTCTTGATGTTTAAAATATAACAAATTAGCAGATAATACAAAATGACACTGCTTATTAAATTATCTTTATTTGTTTAATTTCCTTAGAATTGCACATTTGCATTTATTTGACATGTTCACCCATGTTGATCAGATATCAAAATTCTGCACACATAACCATCAAGTATTAAATATGTAATTTAGATTATCATGGTTTAAATATCTGAAGTTGTACATTTGAAAATATTTCTTAAATTCAAGCCCTTGAGACGTTAATCTGCAATAGCCAAACTTTCACCTGTCTTTACGAGCAAATCGCCGGATGCCAAACAAGAGAACTAGTAAATTAGAATTTAATTGACAGTCTGGTATTAAAGCGACTAAAACGTGAGCTTTCTGTTGCTTGTGTTGGTATTGCGATACATGTTAATGAAGACTGATAAGAGGCGTGAAGAGAGGGGAGAAACGAATCATAAGGAATAAAACATTGAGAAACGAATAGACGATAAAGTATACACACATAGTACCGTATACTTTGGACTTTCGCGTAACTTCCTTGGTCACATATCCCCCTACAGGTCAACAACAGATATTGCCGTTGCACAGCACCCAGGGCACACTGTTCACCACAAACCCACAGATTAATTGTAAACAAAAAAAATCTTGCAAACCTAAAAAAAACTGCAGTCACATGCAATAGAACAAATCGATAGAGATCAGCCTTGCTCCATTCCCCAATACACCCTCCCGTCCCGTTCATCTGCATTATTCTGTATCCTGGAGAAAATAACGGAATGGGTATCATAATCAAGATCTTTATTTAATTAAAAATTACAGTAGAATAAGGAAGTGGGTACCAATGAAGTAAAATGTACGATCTCTATGTGTGGAAATCAGCGAGTTAATTCCATCCAATGTCACAATAACAACATCATATCGTCTCCCAAACCAGGCAGATGTTCATCCCGGTCCTTCTCAGTGAACGTAACGCAGCGAGTACCAAATAAATGCAATAAAGGTGCATTCTCCCTCGATCACAAAACCCTAAATCCCACGACATGATCATGCTTCGATACTTTACAACGATGCTGCATTCCCTCCCAGCGGATTAAACCATCTCTTCAAATACTGGGGCGTGCCGTCCAAACGAGGATTGAAGTCGCGGCAAGGAAGGGTTTGTTTCTTTTCGTTGCCGCACTGAAATTACCGACGCTGCCACGCGAAATGTGAAAACCGTGAATGCAATTTTAGAATCACTGAGCTTCAGGAGCCTCTAACAACGGCATCCTACAGCAATGTGTTCAATTTCTGGATTAGCCTACTGGGATCAGATGAAGTGGTGCACATTCTAACTTCAGATCGGCTACAAAAGTAGCCGCGATGTTCACAGCGACGCATTATAGCAGCCTATACTCGTACCCAATACACACAAGAAGCGGGCAATAGATATTCCATGCTCAATATTGCACATTTTGACTGGATTATGGATTTTCAACGTTCAAGGTACGAAGGTGTTACGAAACAAGTGCCCAAACTAAGAATCGGGAACCTTTTATTAACTTGACAGTCTATCTTTTTCAAGACTGAAACATCGTTCTTTCCAACAGGGCAATTTTGGCAGGATCAGAAATGGGGTATAATGTTGTACATTTTAGATGGAATTACTGAATTTGCAAATCATTTCGCCAACGTGGATTTCTTATCGCCCTGGTTGTGGCAAGCCATGGGTTTGCTACAGTCTTCCTTGCGTGTTTTTTTTAAATGCAGTGCAGCATTTAACATTTACGGAATCACATAATATGAACTTGTCATCCATTGTAAATAAGGGAAAGAACTATACAATATGCATATTCTCATAGCTTTCCGCAAAAGGATTGGACTTAAATTCTTGTTCAAAACACGTACAGATGATTCCGACTCAGATCACAAGTGTTTTGCTGCAGTCTTACAAAAGGCAGTTGTTTTTTTTTCCTCTCTTCCTACTCGAGCGATATAGTGTACAAGTAACCATTCCTTGTTTATATGGCTCCGCAGATAGTATATTTAATTTATTTTTTAAAAAACAAGTTCCCTACCTTGAAATGCAAAGAAGAACCCCAGAATCCAGATGCCGTAAACCACGTAGAAATGCATCGTGTGTGTGTTTCTTGGTAAAACAATCCCGGCAAGGTTGGAATCCTGCGATTGCCAGTCTCTGTGTATGCAATGGACAAGAGTGTTAGCCTGCTATTCCGATTCCTCAGTGCGTCTCTCCTCGCTCCAGCCAGACAAGTGAGATTTTTTACAAACACTGGGGCTCCCGCGCAACAACGCCACTCAGCGACGCGAATCTCAATGAAGTGTGTTCGTACGACCGAACGCCAGCTCGACACCGGCTGTCTATTCCGCCTGTAATTTTATCACTTTTATTTTGGCCAGACACTCACGTCAATAATTGCTAAATGTAAACATTAATTTTCAACCCAAATGCACACGAGAAACCGCCAGACTGGCACAATCCCCTTATTTTTCACTTGGTAGATGCACCTTCTCTTTCTTGTCTCGAACGCACCGGGTCAGATAGCCAGCAAAAACATTACCTCTGAGAGGCGTAATGCGGTTCACTTATAGCTCTGGTCCGAAAGCCCGTTAGGTGATTCCTAATTGGAAAGTTTATTTTCCCTTATTTCGCTTCAATCTAGGTTGGAGAAAATCTACGTTTACACAGTCGCCCTCTCTGGGGCTGAAAGGGAATTGGAGAGTGGAAGGGGTTGGTATATTTGGAAGCTCATGCCTTTTTAGCAGGATGTGGATTTGGTAGATCCAAACCTGTGATTCTCCGTTCAATAAATCATTACAAACCTGAGCAGTGTAGAGTCGCACCTGCTGCTGCTGCCGGCCGACAGAGTCGCGCCTCGCGCTCAGCCGCACCTGCTGCAGGACAGCGACAGAGTCGCGCCCCGCGCTCAGCCGCACCTGCTGCTGCCGGCCGACAGAGTCGCGCCTCGCGCTCAGCCGCACCTGCTGCAGGACAGCGACAGAGTCGCACCCCGCGCTCAGCCGCACCTGCTGCTGCCGGCCGACAGAGTCGCGCCCCGCGCTCAGCCGCACCTGCTGCTGCCGGCCGACAGAGTCGCGCCCCGCGCTCAGCCGCACCTGCTGCAGGACAGCGCCAGAGCCACGTACTCGCACCTGAAGTTGCTGCTGGTCGATCGAGCAGCGAGCCTGTACTGACACTTGTGCCCCTGTTTCAAGCCGCATATGAAGATGGCCATTCGACATTTACCTACCCACCCGTATTGTTTCTCACGCCGCTGCACTTCATTCCACTAAGTGCCGTTAATTCAATACGGCCTGTTCTTTTAGCGAACAAACATGCACTGTGCATAATTATTGTTGTATTGAGTTAATGGGGGTCCATATAAATTCTCCCCTCGGGTTAATAAGTGTACAACATTGTAAATACATTACTAAACGCGTTATGTATTTTCATTGAAGAAAAAGAATTCCTTCGGCTGAAATCAATTCCACCTCTTCTCCAACAGCCCTGTCCGGAAAGGAACGTCAGAGATGGAATAATCTAAGAAATGACTGTAATTCGTGTCACTACAGATGGTCCAAGAAACCAAACTGTCAACCAAGGCCTAAGATTAAAAACTTGTATCTCAAGGACACCCAACAGATTATATTTTTGTACCTTCCTTTTTTACGAACATTATCCACTTTTAACTTTGAGTGAGTGTGAAGTGACTGCACAAAAGCCAAATGCTTGATATTACATCTTAAAATAACATAAATGTTTGGCATGACTAATTAAAAATGTTGAAAATTTGGGACCCAGATCACTACTTCTCATCCCGTCATGGCAGAGATCTCAACACTTGGCATTTACGTGCAGACGGACCTACTTGCCTCAACTGTTAAAACAGCAACCATCTCCAGGCATATATCTGTCATTGGAACCATTGACATTGAAGGTTAAAGAGACCTTTGACCTCATCTTCATCGCCCCTTGTTGCTCAATCATGTGACTTGGTCACTGGATGCATCATAGTGAAAACTGCCTGCTTCACGAGTATACCAGATCCTCATTGGACTGATTGCTTTCTTGGACTGCCTGCTATCCCAAATTGGATTGTTATCGTGGAGTCAGGTTCTTAATTGGCTGCTCTTAAGATCACACCTGATCTTCAGCTGCTGCAGTGAATGGGTTCAAGACCCAAAATGGTCTTCACATCTGGAAATGTTCTATGTGCAGTTTCAACGCATCATTTCAGTCCACCAAGTCTGTGTTTGTGCTTTTCTTCATGAGGCCATTAAAACCTAATCATACTGTTCTGTGCAATATCCCATAGCTTTCAATGTTCCTCTTTTTCAAGAAACTAATACAATTTTAATTTTTTCAGCAACTTTTACATTCGAAACATATTCTATGTAAAGAAAGATTTCTATCTGCACATATCTTTTCACCATAGCCACCACCTCCACCTGAATTCTTTAAAATATTCTGAACATACCTTCACAACAGGAGAAGATGCCCTCTGCAGTGATGTTGGGAAGAAGCCAGATGTGTGTGAGGGTAAGTACTTACATGAGGTGGAGCCTTAGATAGGGGAAAGGCAAGGTCAATTTGAATTTAAGAATTGCACAAGTAATTCATGACTGGCAAGGTTAGAATGTGCACAGTGATTCAGTGATTCTGTTCAGTAAGGTGTAGAATATCTCAGTGATATAGAGAGAAGGCAAATATTGATCATCAGTTGGACAAATGGTTAAAGAAATGCCAGAAAAGCAAAAGAAAATGTGAGGGAATACAACATCCTCAGATTACATCCACTCCAAACAGCCCTAACCTCTCGAAATACATTGTCAGTTTGAATTAATGCATATTATGTGACTTAATCGAAATTAGAAAAAGGTGATGATTGTTAAAATCAATGGTAGAATGTGTATTTGCTTTGTGTTTTAATGTTTAGCTGAAAACTTGAGGATATGTTTTCTTCCCACAGTGCCATTAAGTTTAAAACAAACATCCTTACGAATAACATCATGTCATTTCCTTAATTACTCCTTTTTTTTTTAAACATTAGATTTCACATTTCTGGCATTTTGTAGCCCTCTTGCCACTGATAATATTTTCACCCAAACAAAATCTCTTTTCATTTTGATTAGTCGTTCCATGATTTTGAGATCAATTGGATAAGTGTATTGAAGGTATAGATTTATTCTGTTTGAGTTTTTTGGTGCAAACTTAGGCAGAATGTTTCAAATTTGGTTGAAATTTATAACCAAACTGCCTGACACAGCATCTAAGCATAATTCCATACATTGCATATATTTCCTTAAAACAGTTGTTACAAAAGCAATTCCATAGCTGTGAAACAATTAAGATGACTCTGAAAATCTGCATGAGAGCATGTTCTAATGTATTGCTTCCTATCCTGTTGAAATGTGCTCAGTCATTTAAAGTAAAAATTAGTCTTTAATTGATAAACATGCCCTCATATCAGTTAATTCATACTTGTAAGAAGCTCTGAACATCTGAGACACCATGGAGATTCCAACATGGTCAGTTAACTTAGGTAGGTGCACCTTTTGTGATGTTTACATTCTTAACGTATATTTTTCTGTAATTTTCACATCACTTTTCCACATCTTACCCATTTCAGTCAGTCAATGCTACTTACACATCCACAAGATATGTGAGATAGCTATTTTGAGCAAATTGTGCAATTGATAATTTATAACAGATCTCATTTATATGGTGCTTACAAATATTAATTTCCAGCTTAGACAGTTTCTAACCCTTATGCCCCCATGTATAAGTTTAATTTTTTTTTTGGTTTAGACATTTTCTGAATGCATTTTTTTTTCATTTGGCTTTATATAGGTTGGAAATTGATAAAATCTCCAAAATCAGGCGTTTTTTATTAGTTTCAAATTGTTAATTCTTAATGCATGGTTTTAGATTCAAGCTATCAATCTTATTATCTTCTGAAGATGCAAAGAGTCATTATCTTGTTCCTTCTCCCTGGTCTTTGGCAGTGCTTGAAGTCTACACATGACCTTAGTGACAATATATCAGTACTTTTGTACTGATTTTTGCTACAGTTTACTGCAATACACTGCAACCAGTCCAATCAATCATTAACAACAGTTGCAGCTTTTTGGGTGACTAACTACAGTTATATATAGTGACATTTGCAACATTTGCTTCTTTCTTGCAATTTATAATTGTCTAGAATAAGTTATCGCAGAGAAATATCAAGTTTGAAGAAATTACACCCCAAATAATCCAGGAAGTGTCCAACCTTACCATTCAGCCTTCAGTTTACTTCTTGAAGTTTATTCTCTGAATAAGTGATGGATATTATTCTTTCCTTGTAAAATGACCTTCAGCTTTCCAAAATAAGCTTGTTTTATCGCTGCAGTATCAATCAGAAATATGAATAAATTTCAGTTATAACACTCAAAACTAAAGTTCATACTCAGGGCCCTTTTCCTAATAAATGAGTGGGTGGCTGACTTTTCTTCAACAGCACCTAACCAGCAAATGTAAGATTTATTTTCCAGCTTTTCCTGCAGATTGTACCAGAGATTTTTTTTTTTCTGCACTTTTGAGACAAATCTGTGAGAATATCAATTTGCCCCTCAATGGGTAAGATTCTGAAGAATCATATTCAACTCAAAACAATAACTCTGTTTTCCCTCTCCAAAGACATGGCCAGACTGACTGAGTATTTCCAGCACTTTTTGGTTTTAGACCTTTCTCCTAAAATATCTTATATTATGCATCAGAAAGGTCATTCAGACTATCTGTTCGCTGAGAAACAGTTACATTCCCTTTTCCCTTTGCAGTGACAGGGTGGCAGAGCAAGTACATAATGTTAGTAGGGTTGCAGGTCTCTCCATTGTGCAATCAATCAGCCATCTAATTGTGCTTGGGATACAAACAGCTTAAGTGCCTGGAAGCGCTTGAGGATATAGGCATCATGGTTACTTCTCCCATGGTATGATGTGCACACTTCTGGAACACATAGGCAGTGATCATGTATTATCTGCCCATTCAATGAATTAAAAACTCTCCAGTTTACAAATGACAGTGGCTAGCCCACAGTCAGCTCAATGGTCACATGCATGCAGTTGATGACTGCATGTACTTAGGGGAAACCTGAAATGGATCAAATACCTTTGCTCACTTGATCTGGCTGTCATTGTCACTGGTAAATATTATGAAGTTGTCCACTGTCTTGAACAATCCATTGGCTATTTTTTTGTTATAATGATGACTAATGAAAGTGATATGCTAAAGGTATCTCCAGCTAATCTTTAAAAGGATACCAAGAAAGATATGGGAGACAAAGTAAAATTAAGACAACCGTAACTTCCAATGTCAGGGAATCAGGTGGTTATACATCTGTTAAGAACATTTTTATTTTGTTTATTTATTCATAGGATGAGGGCATCACTGGCTAGGTCAGCATTTATTGTCTATTCCTAATTGCACAAAGGTCAGTTAAGAGTCAAACAGATTGTTGCAGATTTGGATTTACATGCTCGACCAGATAAGGATGGCAGTTTTCTTCCCTAAAGAACATTAGTGAACCAGATGGTTTTTCTATTAATCAACTGGGGATTCATGGTCTTAATTTCAGAATTTTCATCTTTAAAACATGTTAAAATCGCACCATCTGAATGAGCAGGATTCAAATCCAGATTCCCAGAACATTACTTGGGTCTCTGGATTAACAATCTAGCAATAGTGCCACTTAGCATTGCCTCTCTAACTAACTTACTAACAGATATGATGCTTCTCTGAAGAGACACAGTCTTCCTTTTTACGCTGTCATTCTTTCAACTGATGGTAATTTGAAAGCTGCTTGTGCATTCTTCCTTCAGGATAATGTCTTCTCCTTGGGGGGGGGGGGGGGGGGGGGTGGTTCTATTCATACATCTCTCAGAAGCCTTCTGGCCTTTTAGTCTATAAATGCAGTATAAATACTCAAAGAAAATAATGTTGGAAGGCTCTACAATTTCAGTATCTATCTAAAGGACCGATGACATTGTCTTGTCAAGAGTTGACACAGATGCAGAGTGATGCAATATTCCCTTTGGTGCCATATATGACCCCATGAGCAGAATTTTACATTTGTGCAGTGGGCTGATGTTTCTCCTACTGCACTGTAAAATTTGGGAAGATGACATTAGTCAGGTTCTTGACATCATTACAGAAGGTGAGCAGCACATCATTTTGAAATTATTCCTCATCTGTAGTTCCATCATGCTTGTGTACAATAAGTTCCCTTTTATTACCACATGTCTGTAAGAACATTCTGCGTCACATCCCCAAAATCATCTCTTGACGTAGAACCTGATCTTCATACAATTAAGTAATGAGAGCAAATAGAAAGTGAGGCAACAACGACTGGATACAGTACTTTAGTTGTGGTCTAACCAGAGCTTTATAGATTTCCAGTGTATTATCCATACTTTTGTCATCAATGTCTCTATTTTGAAGCCCTATATCCTATATGTACACTGCTGACTAATCTCTCGATATATCCTGCCAAATTCAAAGCTCAATGACCATGCACTCTCTGTCACTCTGTTGCTGCACACTCTTTGTGGCATTAATTTAGGAATGTGTCTCCATAAACTTTCTGTTAAAATGCATCACATCATGATTCTCACTACTAAATTACATCTGCTACATATCTGTCCATTCTGCTAACCCATCTATGTCCATTTCCAGTGATTAGTGTTATCCTCACTGTTGGGAGAAAGTGAGGACTGCAGATGCTGGAGATCAAAGTCGAGAGTGTGGTGCTGGAAAAGCACAGCAAGCCAGGCACATCCAAGGAGCAGGGGAATTGACATTTTGGGCAGCCCTTGCCCGAAATGTCAGTTCTCCTCCTCCTTGGATGCTGCCCGACCTGCTGTGCTTCTTCAGCACCACACTCTTGACTCTTATCCTCACTGTTGCCATTCCTCCAAGTTTGCTAACATTGGTGTAATTTGAAATTTTATACCATATTTCAATTCCCAAGTTATTTAGAACATCAAAAAGCAGAGAACTGAGGATTAATCCTTGGAAAACACAAACATAGAACATAGAAAAATACAGCGCAGTACAGGCCCTTCAGCCCTCGATGTTGCACCGACCGAAGCCTACCTAACCTACACGAGCCCAATAACCTCCATATACTTGTCCAATGCCCGCTTAAATGACCATAAAGAGGGAGAGTCCACCACTGCTACTGGCAGGGCATTCCATAAACTCACAACCCGCTGAGTAAAGAATCTACCCCTAACATCTGTCCTATACCTACCATCCCTTAATTTAAAGCTGGGTTCCCTAGTAACAGCTGACTCCATACGCGGGAAAAAGGGTCTCACTGTCAACCCTATCTAAACCCCTAATCATCTTGGACACCTCTATCAAATCTCCCCTAAACCTTCTTTTCTCCAATGAGAAAAGTCCCAAGTGCCTCAGCCTTTCCTCATACGATCTTCCTACCATGCCAGGCAACATCCTGGTAAACCTCCTCTGCACTCGTTCCAATGCCTCCACATCCTTCCTGTAGTATGGTGACCAAAACTGCACACAATACTCCAGATGAGGCTGCACCAGGGTCTTATGCAACTGCAACATGACCTCAGGACTCCGGAACTCAATTCCTCTACCAATAAAGCCCAGTACACCATATGCCTTCTTCACAGCACTATTTATCTGGGTGGCAACTTTCAAAGATCTGTGTACATGG
This sequence comes from Chiloscyllium punctatum, assembly GCF_047496795.1. NCBI lineage: Eukaryota > Metazoa > Chordata > Chondrichthyes > Orectolobiformes > Hemiscylliidae > Chiloscyllium > Chiloscyllium punctatum. Next base: position 44,528,466 of record NC_092753.1, on the reverse strand, counting down.
ACACCAAGATCCCTCTGCTCATCCACACTACCAAGTAGTCTACCATTAGCCTAGTAATCCATCTGCTTGGTACTCCTACCAAAGTGAATGACTTCACACTTAGCTACATTGAATTCCATTTGCCACCTTACTGCCCAGCTCTGCAACTTATCTATATCGCGCTGTAACCTGCCACATCCTTCTTCGCTGTCCACAACTCCACCGACTTTCGTGTCATCCGCAAACTTGCTCACCCAGCCTTCAAGCCCCTCCTCCAGGTCATTTATAAAAATGACAAACAGCAATGGTCCCAAAACAGATCCTTGTGGAACACCGCTAGTAACTGCGCTCCAAGATGAACCTATACCATCAACTACTACCCTCTGTCTCCTTCCAGCCAGCCAATTCCTAATCCAAACCTCTAATGCACTCTCAATGCCATACCTCTGTAGTTTTTGCATTAGCCTGCCATGGGGTACCTTATCGAACGCCTTGCTAAAATCCATATACACCACATCTACTGCTTTACCCTCGTCCACTTCCTTGGTCACCTTGTCAAAGAATTCAATAAGGTTTGTGAGGCACGACCTGCCCTTCACAAAACCATGCTGACTATCCTTGATCACATTATTCCTATCCAGATGTTCATAAATCCTATACCTTACATCTGCCATCTAAACATTTACTTATTCAATATGACACTGATCCTCATATTCTATGAGCCAGAATTTTGTTGGCTGTTTCTTTTTATGGTGCTTTTTTGAATGTTTTCTTAAAATCCAAATGGATGGCATCCATTGTACTCCTTTTATCAAAATTCTTTGCTATTTCATTGAAAATTCAAACATGCCTCTCATCTCTTGGTTTGCCCCAAAGTAGGAGTTGAATGAAAATTGTAAGTGGCTCATGTAGTTAACAATTTATGAGAAGAGTGAATTTGATGGGTGATGTGAAGTAAAGCTTGCTTACACATTTGATAATAGCAAATGAGCATGTACACCGGGAACTATATGTTATGATTGTGGTGAAAATGGATAATCAACGTTCAACCTTCATCATTTGACTTTAATATCTAAGACTTCATGGAAAAAAAAAATGTATTTTGCAAAGAGTATTACTGACCTAAAATTTCTATTATGGTTAACTGACAAGCTCAGTCAACAGACATGGAATATATGAAACCAGTAACATCAGAATTACCATTTTAACCAAGAAGCAATGAAAAGCAATGAGGCATCAAGAAATTAACATTTCTTTTTATACTCACACTTGCATGTCAAAATAACATATTTAAAGATGAAAGATTATCTATAACTAACACGCCTGGAATGAAACAATGATGGGTACCAGAATCTTCAAAGGCACCGTATAACAACAATAACCTTTGAGGAACAAAGGAGAAAGCAACATGGTCTGGTAGCAGGAAGGATACTGAAAGCACGTTTATCTCTCTTTATAAATCTTCCCTTGAAGCTCAAAAATTGCATGTAGGAAAACAGTTTGGAACACTATCAGCTATTCTCTGAGAATTCCAGAACATCTGCCCCTCTGCCAATCCAGAGGAAACAAGACGGCAATCGAGCAATGGATCCAAATGTTTTAGTTCTTGCATCTAAGACAATCTTAAGATATGTATGAAAAATATTCTTAAGATATGGATTGCGTTGCTTTTATTATTCCAGCTCCCCATCACCACCACCACCTTTTTATACAAATAGTTATAACCTGTTTTTGTTTGTGTTTGACGCTGTATTTTATTATTTTTTGGGAGATCATAGATAATACAATTACACTCTCTTTAACTCAAGGAAATCTGAGGCACAACTCGCTATTTTTGAACTGGTCAAATAATTGTAATTGAAATATGATAGCTACATGCTCAAAAAGAAATGAAAAAAAGAAACTGTTGTAGTCAACTGAGGAGGAGAGGATTAAAATGAGAGGAGCTAATCACCCCACCCCAGGTTGTCATAGCACTATGCAATGATTGAGTAAAATCATGTGGAACAGTATCTGAGTATATTCGATTCCAGTGACATTCTTACTATATTTTGATTATAATTAATACTTAATAGTTTTTTAAAAATATTTATTGACAAAGTGTGGACTACATTCTATCAACAATCTAAACCTGATCAAACTATGATTTTTGTTTTGCATGGTATTTTTGATGCCACTCTAAGTGAAATGCTGCCTTAATGACAAGGACAGTCACTCTGAACTCACCACTTGAGTTCAGTTCTTTTATCCATGTTTGGACCAGGGCTGGAAAGAAGTCAGAATCAGAGTGTCCCTGGCAGAGCTCAGACTGAGCATCAGTGGGCAGGTTATCACCATCTAAGTGATGGTACTGTTAATGACAATTTTCCACATAGTCTGGTAGATAAGAGTGCTACAACTTGGTTAGAGATATGGCTAGTTTTGGAACGCTTCAGCACTGTTGTCCAAATGTTTTCAGCTCCATTGCCTTAGAGGTATCCAGTGCCTTGAACCATTTCTTGACTTGCTAAATTCATCAGGTATGCAATTGAGTGAACTTACTGAGGAAATATCTTCAAGTGTTTGCATCTCGTTCTTCAATTTCTTCATGTGTTGTTCTGCCTGGTTTTGGGACCTAATCTTTCATTCAAGATACTGGGATTTTTTTTTTATCTGGTTGGATCCAAACCTCTTGAACAATGTAATTGTACATTGCAGATTTATTGAAGTGAAAATTAATTTTGGTTTTCCATACAACTACATACAACGATAAGCTGGTTTTTTTTTTAAACAAATTGACTGACTTATAATTTGTCTTTTCTTTGCCTTTACTGACTGATATTTCATTGTTGTCTCTCCACATTAGTATCATTCCTTTAAGTATGATGTAGGTATGCATTAAATCTATATTAATATATACACAATCTTCTAGTCACATTCTTTAGAATATTTAATAGCATGACATTTTAAAGTGGAATTGTTTTGTCTTCAGCTATATACATATTGTTTTTAACTGCATGCCAACTGTTTTGCATTTACCTTAGTTAGGGGGAGGCAATAGTCTTATGATACTATCGCTGGACTGTTAATTCAGAGACCAGGATAATGTTCTGGGGATGCAGGTTCAAATCCCACCATGGCAAATTGTGAAATTTGAATTCAATAAGTATCTGGAATTAGGAATCGATTGTTAGAAAAACCCAAATAAGTCACCAGTGCCCTATAGAGAAAGAAAATGCCCTCCCATCTGGTCTGGGCTACATGTGACTCCTGACCCACAGCAAAGTAGTTGACTTTTAAATGTCCTCTGTGCAATTAAGGATGGCAATTAAGTGCTGCCTAGCCAGTAGTGCCCTCATCCTATAAATGAATAATTTAAAAAATGAGGTTGTTATTGGATTTGACACTAGTCGATGAATACAACAATCCAAAAATGGTCGGATTCAATCCAAGATTTTAGAATGTTTCCTATCATTACCATCCCACCATAGTAGCGTTAGATCTGTGACTGGTTGTGTAATAGCAAGTTGAAGATTTCAATTTTAACCCTTTTACTCCAAAAGGGAATGTCATTGGATTGCAGTAATATCAGGTATACACCATGGAAATATTAAATACAGCTTGCAATGTTAGCTGACTTTCATGATTAGCTGCTAGGATGATTTTCATCCCTGACCTGCCGTTCATCTCAGCTGGTCAAATGCTGGAACCATCAAATATTGCCTCTGTTTTCTCTTGAGGTACCTATCCAAGTGCATTCATGGCACGTCTCCAGGTTTAAGCTGTTCCAAAACTCCACTTCCTATATCCATCTTGCACCAGCACCCATCATCTCTCCGCTCAACCAATTCACTTTGGGTAAGTCTGTAGAACTCTACAATTTCAAAATTCCCTTCCTTTCTTTTCACATCTCTTTGTAACATTGCCCATTTTATTTATATAACTTAATTTGACGTTAAATAGACATTCAGTAGGCTTTTGAAGGAACTTCTTGATGGTCTGATATGCATTTGTAAAAACTTGAATGTGCAAGAATGAGATCAGATTTAATTCAGATTGCTGGATCCTGAGGTTTCATCTAATTATCCCAACCAATTCAAACACTCCATTTATTCTTTCCTGAATATTTTTCAATTTTGTCCTTAAGTCCAAGAGTTCAAATATGATGATGTTTATTGGGTTTTCCAGTCTTGGACTTTTGATTCAATCAATGGTCTCAGTACAAACCCCTTATGCATTTTTGGGATGTACAAAATGTGCTGCACATTACCAACTACTGTTCCCTCTACATATTAAGAGAGGGACCAATCATCTTAAACAACTGTGGAGGAAATTGGTTGGCTCCAGGGATTTGAATTTGCTAAATAATAAATAAAGTGGTCTTCTCATCACCAATGACATTTCACTGCACACCTTCATTCTTTTCCATGATACAAATGGAAAAACGTATGGAAATGTGCAAGAACATACTTGGAAAGAAGATGTTTTATCTTTAAAATTAAAAAGAAGTTATCGTACAATCATTTCCTTGCACGCTTATATTCATTTCAGCCTCAAGACTTTCTACCCTTCATGTTTTTTGTTTGCCAAATCTACACACAACTCCTGTGCTAAATATAGAATACTTTACTTTGTCTTAAATAGGTTTTGCCAGTAATCAGCCACACATCAAACTACACATGCCTCTTGAAAGACTACTTTGAAAAGTCTTGTTTTTTAATCTTTGTAGCACACAATGCATTTTAGGATGTCTTCATCAAAACTTCAATTGCTTGTATCCTGCTTCAATTCCTTATCCAAGGAACATAATTAATTAGTTAATGATGAAATTGAAGAACCAAAAATACTGCATTAAGCAGAAAGCAATGGGATTGCAAAACATAGCAATAGGTTGCTGGGAGAATAAAAGATCATTTTCAGTTTTAGATCAAATTGCATTTTAGACAATACAGAATACATAGGTGATACAGAACAGAAACAGTGCCATTGAAAATGACAGAAACAGGCATGAACAAGAAATAGTGTAAGAATTTAACAAACATAGCAAAAGTATAGCTACCTACTCGTGAGTGATGACACTCTGAGACACATGCATCAACAAACAGAAATGATAGAAACTGAAAGCTCCAGCCAATAAAACAAAAAAGGAACCACCAGAAATAGACAAGTATATGGAAAGGAAAAACGGAACAGTATAAAATTGCAAGGGTTCAAGTTTATGAAAACCATCAAACCTTATTGGCATTGTAAAAGTATACAAAGTGAAGAAAGAAAGCAAAATTCAAATTATTTAATACCTTTTCACTTCGCAAAACAATGTACAAAGAATTAATCATGCTACTGTTTTGAACAAAATAAGATTTTATTTTTAAAAATCCAGAAGGGAAGGAAATATCTGCTTGTCAAATTTCGTAATATTTGTTCAGAGAGAAAAGTGGGGAGAACTCACTGCTCGCCACCAACTGGGCAATATGGGATCTCAAATTACATGTCCTACCAGGAGTAGAATTGAAGTGAATGAGATTAATTAATACCTGAAGGTAAGCATGTCAGGGAGATGGTACTAGTATGATCAGCTGTTAAAATATTTGAAGAATTCTTTTAGAGCTTGTTGGTGAGGAAGTTGAGACTTTTGAATCTCTAGAGAGGGTGCACCAGCTTTGTGCAATTACAATGACTGCCAGAAAAGCCAAGAAGGCTGTCGATGCCAACAGCACCATGTAAAGGGTGGCACCTTCATCATCCTCAGTGACTTTCTCAGCTTTGGCAGACACTCCAGGTACCTGGATTGGAACACTGACTGGGGTAAATTTCACATGCCATCTAGCTACTGTGCCACAAGCACCATGCGTACAATATAAAGCCTCCATGATACAATGCATGGGATGCACCCTTGATTTAACAGTCATAACCAGCTTTCTTTCTCAAAAGTCTTCCAAAGCTCTAAATAGTCAATGTGAAACAACTCTCCTTTATGAATTTTATTAGAAACTGGTTTGATGTTAGACAGTAATCCTGAAGATCAAGGTAATACTCTGGAAACATGAGGTTCAGATCCCACCATAGAAGTGGGTGGAGTTTAAATTCAATTAATTTAACAAAAAAATTGGAATTGAAAACTAGTCTCAGCAATGGTGACCATTATCAATTATTAGAAAATTCCATCTATTTCATAAATGTCCTTCACTGGAAGAAATGTGCCATGTTTATTGCAGCTGGCTTAAATGTAATGTAATGTGTTTTACTCGTGAAATATCCTCTGAAATGGTCTACTAAGCTATTCACATCAAGCACATTTAGGGATGAACTACAAATACCTGGTTTGTGAGGGACCCCCACATCCAATATAAATGTACATTTTTTTAAAAAACCCAGTGCTATGGTGGCATGCATGAGATGGATAGGCTGTCAAGGTTTGTTGCATGACACTGCATTGGTTCATGGAAGGTAACTGTGTTGGTGCACAACTATCACTGTTGGTCTGGGTAAAATCTCCTTTCCTATGATACCTGAGGCTCCACCTAATTGTGTTATGATTTTCTAAATATCCTGCCATTTACTTTCTGTTTTCATCTTTTCTTGAATAGAGATGTTACATTAGCAATTTCTCAATTTCCTGGGACATTTCAAGAATATGGAATCTGCCCAGGGAGGGAACTTGAATATCTATCTACCAATAAAGGTTTGGTAGCACCACTAATGACTAAACTGGTTGAGCGTGAAGGACACATCTGCCAGACAGAACCTGCAACAGGTGGTGAGAGAACCAAAACATCAATCTGTATCAATCGCATCAGTTCCTGACATTATTGATAAGAATCAGCAGTACATTTTCCTTGTGTTATGACATGCTTGTGAACTCTTCTGTTAATTAAACCAAAAACTCAGAAAAGCACACTTCACTTCGTAATCTGTTAAAATATGAGTGACAGAGAACTGCCAAGTTCCACTATTTAAAGAAAATAACACTTCTTTAACACTTAAAGTGAACATTAAACAACAACTATTCACAACTCGAAGCCCCCTTTCTCTTAACTACTTATTATCTTCCTCCAACTCTATAAAAATAAACTGTTCCAATGAAACACTTATTAAAATTACATCAACTTAATTTCAAAACCATACAGCAGCTGTCATCAGTGTCTTTCTTCTTTCAGCTGAAGATCTCTCTGGGTCTATTTTTTATTGCAAATATATTTCATATAAAAAGGTACGTTTGCTGGAGAGTGTTCCCATGACTGTTACTCTGTCTGACTTTTAAAATGCCTGTTTTTCTTGTACCCCAACATCAGATCATCTCATTGGTTTGACATTGGCACAACAATAAATTCAAACTTGATTGGGTTTGAGGCATAATTTAAACTGGTTAAATGTGAATTGTTGTCAAAACAGCAACCAACTCAGGTATCCATTTCACAGCCAAATGTTACATATTTTCAATTTTCCAGTACACTCTGAGACTGCTAGTTAGTCATATGACAGGTGCTTGTCAGCTCTCAGTGAAGAACATTATTTACTCTGTCTTAAAGGTACAGTACATGCCTTCAACTTCATAACATTTGCAAGAGAATTGTAAAAGTTCTACCTGCACTTTGAATGATGTTCTCCATTCCAATGCATGACACTATCATTGTGCTGAAGTAGGTAGATTTAAACAGACTTGGAAGCTCAAGATTGGGCATCCATGAGACACTGTAGGCTTTCAACAGCAGCAGCAGTAGTATTGTACAACTACAAGTAACAGCATAACAAGTCACATCCCTCACTTTGTTATTACTATCATGCAAGTGGTTTTGTGGAAGGGAAATTGCATTTGATTAATTTATTGGAGTTCTTTGAGGAAGTACCAAACAAGGTGAATAATGGACAGCCTACAGATTTCATGTACTTAGATTTCCAAAACATATCTAAAGAGGTATCTCATTAAGGGTCACTGCATAAAATAAGAGTTAATGGTGTTGGAGGTAACATTTCAGCTTGGATAGTGGTTTGATTGCAAACAGGGTACTTGGATAAATGGGTCATTTTCGAGTTGGCAATTTGTTACTTGTGGAATGATGGAGAGAGCAATGTTGCATTTCATTTATTTACAAACTATTTCAATGAATTGGAAGAAGGATCAACTGTATGAAAGTTAAATTTGCTGGTGACACAAAGATAGATGAGAAAATAAGTTGTCAAGAGGACGTTAACAAGTCTACAAAGGGAGTGGGCAAAAATTTGGAAGACGAAGTGCAATATGGAAATGTTTGAATCTGTACACTTCAGCAGCAAGAATAGCATTGAAAAAAATACATTATTTGAATGCAGAGAAGATGTTTAACTTAATAATACAGAAGCTCAATGTTTCAGTGAATGAACCATAAAAGTGATGTAGAAAATGATTGAAGAAAAAATGGAGTGCTAACTGTTCTTGGAAGGGGAATCACTTATAAACGTATGCTGTATAGGGCCTTAGGTAGACCACATGTGGAGCATTGTGTACAGTTTGATCTCCATACTTAAGGAAGAATACAATGAGATCAGAAGCTGCTCAGAGAAGGTTCTCTTGATTAATTCTTGGAAAGAAGAGCTTATCTTATGAGGAAAGGTTGAGCTATTTAGGATGATACTGATTGGAGTTTAAGAAGAATAAGAGGTGATCTCATTGAAGCACATAAGACTATGAAGGGATTGATGGGCAGGTTTTCCTTTCTAGGTGAGTCCAGAACTTGAGAACACAGTTAAAAGATTAGAGGCCTCCTATGTAGGACTGAGATGATGTGTTTTTTCCTCCTTCCCCACAGTGTTGCTAATTTACATGCTGACTAGGAAAAGGTAATCTGAACTAATCTGAAGGTTGAATTCCTCATATGTGACATATGACATAATTTTACATTAAGTCTGAAAGTCCTGTAGTTCATTCTGAAATCAGCTCTTCAATCTGAACAAAAGAACGTATAGAGGTATGAGGAAGTAAGTTGATTTTGGTGGTGTGGGAAAATGAACTAAGTGATTTGACAGTAAACAGGCAATGGGTAATATTTGAAGAAGCATTATGTGGTCAACTATAAGGTAAATCATCAAATCATTGATGAAAGTAAAGAGTTAACACATTCAAAAGAAATTATTAAGTGTAGGATTTGAATTGTTGCCAAAACCAACAAGCAACTTTGCATACAGCATGAGAAGATAATAGATGACTATACAGTTGACAGCTGTTTTCTGTGATCAAGATTCCTTAATGTTATTGTCATCCACCAAAATTCCATCTTTCACCGAAGATTTAACAATAAACATTTTTTTTGTCATTCCATAGAATCCCTACAGTGTGGAAGCAGGCTAGTTGGCCCTTCAAGTCCACACTGACCCTCTGAAGTACATCCCACCCTGACTAACCCCCACTTATTGTATCCCTGTGACCCTGCATTTCCCAGAGATAATCCACTGAGCCTGCAAATTCGTGGACAGTATGAGCTATATAGCAAGGCCAATCTTAGTAACTTGCACATCTTTGGACTGTGGGAAAAAACTGGAGCACCCAGACAAAACCCATGCAGACACATGGAGAATGTGCAATCTCCATCCAGACAGCTGCCAGAGGGTGGAATCCAACCAGGTCTCAGGCACTATGAACCATGCTAAGCACTGAGCCATCATATCACCTATTTGGTAGTACAGGATTTGAGCATTGCCTGAAAAAAACCCGTTTTGGTCAAGTTTTTTGACTTATACTCATTATAATGCACAAGTATTACCAAAGTAAAAGGAAAACAACATTTATATTGTGTAAAAGGAGAGCACTGTATATTTGGCAAGTAGACTTTGATTGGTGGAGGTGTTGCCATGAAGAATATATCAGTTAATTCTCACTGATAGTTAACTGCAAGCTTTGTTTAAATTTTAAACCAGTCACATTAACTTTCATTGTTCAAGGCATTGCACTGAGAAGTGAACCAGAGAATGGCTATTACCTTATGTATTGAGTTGAAACTGGTGCAGTATGTATACATGTTCTTCCTGTCTGAAAAGATCAAAGCCGTATACTTTAATGCTGGTGAAATGCTATGCTTGTAAGCCAAATGCCCCAAAGACTGGACAATCACACCGAACATGTCTCTTTGGCTGTTCACAACAAGCAAGGTACTGATTGTGCTCAAGGAGCCTCGATTTGCAAAAATTATATCACCATGTCCAACATTAGTTATGATTCCATAACTGAACAGCATTTTCTGTATAATGCTGAGTGTGTGAGGAACTGCTGACAACTAATTCATGATTGTCATTTGGGCTTAAAGTGTGTCACACTTTTTTATACTGAATCTAAGTACATAAATAAACAGATCCTTGCTCTTTGCCAACAGAAAGATGATGTGCACAGACTATACTTGTTTCAAACCAACAACATGACTTAAAATTTAAACAAAGCTTGGCACTGAGCTGTCAGTCAGCATTTTCTGATGCCTTCTCCTTGACAACACCTCTACCAATCAGAAAGTTAATTTGTCAACCAATCATCATGCTCAACTCATTCAGTATAAATGTTGTTTACACTTTGCTTTATTAATGGGTGTGTAATTAATTGTCCTGACAAGTGCAAGACAAAAAGCTTTGATAACATCTAGTTTTTTTTTAAACAATCCAGAATCTCCATTCCAGATCCACAGAGAGCAGCAGAACCTTCTTTAAAGCTAGGTTATAAGTGACTACACTTTGCAGACCAGACATCTTAGTTAGGAGCATCAAGTCAAGTCTTTGAAACAAAATCATCTTTTAAAGGCAGTGTTAAGATAAAATCTACAAATTTATACTAGAATTGTAAGTATATTTTTTATGTAATATTTGTCAGTATTTTTTATTTCCTTTTTGGTGGGTTTAAATATTTTGTTACACTTCTAAGCAAACTTGTTACTTCTAGTTTCTTTCAGGATGAATGTAAGTAACTAATTGTAATTTCCAGATTATTTGACTATTTTAATTATTTTGTACTCTATCATAACTAAACCATTACTATAACATAATCCAGAACTAAATTCATTGATTGAAATATTATTAAGTAATCAGTGATGCACTTAATGTTTCAAAGACCAGTGGATGTGATGCGTTTAGATTGCAAAGGTTTTTGGTAAAAACCCAGATAAGAGATTAGGAAATACAATTAGAGCATGTGGGATAGTAGATAATATAGCATTATTGATTGAAGATTGGTTAACAAAGAGGCAACTGACTGTAGGAATATTGTAATTCTCAGGATGGGAGGCTTTTATCATTGTGGTAAAGCAGCTGGGGCCAAGCTGTTCAATATAATTACAAATGATTTAGCTGTGAGGACCAAATGTAACATTTCCAAATTACATAAACTTAGTTTGGAACGTAAAGTATAACACAATGCAAGGAAGCTTCAAGAGGACTTGGACAGGTTAACTGAAGGTGCAGGAATGTGACAGATGGACTATATTGTGAATAAATGTGAAGTTATCCACTTTGGTAGAAGAAAAGAGAAAAGCAGAGTATTTCTTAAATTGTGAGTGTTTGGATGTGGTGATACCCAAATGGAATTGTTTCCTTTTTCATGAGTCATAGGCAAGTGCAGCAAGTAGTTATGAACGCAAATGGTATGTTAGCCTTTATTACAACACTATTTGGGTACACAAGGAGAAAGTAAGGACTGGAAATCAGAGTTGAGATTGTGGTGGTGGAACACCACAGCAGGTCATGCAGCATCCGACGAGCTAGAGAATCAACATTTTGGGCATAAGCCCTTCATGATTCCTGATGAAGGGCTTATGCCCAAAACATCGATTCGCCTGCTCCTCTGACATCGATTCTACTGCCTGTCCTGCCGTACTTTTCCAGCACCACACCGACCGATGTTGGTGGGGGTGGGGGTGGGGGGAGCTTGTGGTTTGTACCATAATAAGTGATAAGCTTTTAAAGATGTAAATGAGAAGGAGTTTTTCTACTCAGACAAAGATTAATCTTTGGACTTCTGTATTGCAGAGAGATGTTGTTCTCAACCCTCAAGCATGTTGAAGACTAACCAATAGATTCCTGTGTACTAATGATATCAAAAGGTATGGGATATTGCATGGTGTCAGCATTGGTGATCAGCAACTATACAATTGAATGGCACAGCAGGCTTGAAGTGCTCAATGCACTCCTTTTCCTATGTTCCTACAAGAAATTTACTAGGCCATTTCAAAAGCAGTTAAGAATCAGTCATATTGTTGTGAGTCTGAAGTTACGTGTAGGCCAGACTGGCGAGAGATAACAGATGTCCTTCTCTGAGGATATTAGTCCTGTTGGGAGGGCTAAGTGAGTAAAGTAAGTTCTACATAAAGGAATTTAGATCTAGGAATTTTGCAAGACACAAGAAACTTGAAAAAAGGTAGAAATTTAAAGTTGGCAAAAGCCTAGATTGAAAAAATGTTTAATATTATTTAAAATACAATTGTGTAAATATTAGATAAAAGTGTAATCAGAAAACCGTACCAACAAAAATAAGTTATGAAGTGTCATACCTGCTCAAAGGCCAAAACAAGATAGGAGAAAACAACCCATTTTGTTTTATATTAGTAAAGACTGACACATTAGACAGGAGCAACAATAATATGTAACTTTACACAACATAATAGCAAATCTTGAAACAGTTCTGGCAAACACCAGTAGAGCATGACAAATGATTCAGAAGCAAAACTCAACCACAAAAATGGAGCAGTAACACTGTATCAAATTACACAGGCACTTAGGTGAGCAGCCAAAAACATGAAATCATTTGTACCTGCAAAGGATTGAGTAAACAACAGCAGAAGCAAAAGGCACAGAAGCTTTGTTTTACAAACAGCCTGAAATAATGAAAACAATTTAAATTATTTTCTCTTAATGTACAAACATTAAACATGTATATATTGAACGATTATCTTATTTATCTCAAATAGGGTTGAAATAAGTGTATCAAAAACTTTTAAACCATGCATTTATACCAACTTGTTCTTTATTGCCTTCATAAAAATAGTTCAGTTCAATCTAATAAAGGGTATGGAGAAAAACAATAGTCTTGGTTTTATTAGGAAATATATCATGCAAAGTGTAGTATCTATTGCACAAACATAAATTGCATCTGATAAAAATGAAAACAATTCTGCAGCTCTTTTTCAACATTTATTTGCCCTCATTAACAGGATGGTGCTTCAAGACAATGATATTTTGTGCAGTTTATTGGGTGGAGTAAATAATAATTGAGATGTGTCTGAAAAAAAAGCTAAACTTACTCTCTTGTCACTAAAATGCAAAGGCTGGTCAGCTTCTGATGAAAACAGTTGAGTGTCTGTTGAGGATACAAGGGCATTGCAACCCATTTCTTTCATTCTGTTATCCTTGGTTAACTTGAACATGTTCTTCTTTTTATTTTCATAATAATGATGAATTTCTTGCTCTGTTTATTTGAAAGGAATGTAGTTTGCCTTCAAACCTTTTTTTGTAGGAAACACCTGATAACCTTTTCTGGCCCTTCAACAAAGTATACCCTGACTAGAGTTGATTCAGCTTGAACAATTTTCAAGCCTTGGTCTTCATTTATCATATGCTTTAAAAAACCTTGCTCAACATTGTAATTCCACTTCATTTTTTCTACATTGATCTATTTTGCCTTTTTTAAAAAAATTCTGTCCGAATTACATCCAAAATGGTTATAAAGACTGGGTCTAAAGAGAATAGCCGAAATAGAAAATGCTGGAAATATTCAGAAAATATAATCGCACCTGCAGTGAGAGAAATAATTCATGATTCAGGTTGATGACTCAAATTAGAACTGGGAAAGGTTAGAGATAAATATATTTTCTCAACACATTCTCCGATAAAGGGAGAGGATGAGTAGGCCTTTTTTTCCTGGACCGTCAGAGACTGGTGGGTTGGGGTTGGAGGGGTTGAGGGGGAGTGGGGGTGGGGATGGTAACCTTATAGAGGTTTGTAAAACCTATGAGGGACATGGGTAGGGTGAATAATCACCCTCTAGTCTTCCAGCACCTCACCCGTGGCTGATGATGTTTGCGAGGGGTCCCAGCAATCAATTCCCTAGCTTCTGGGATACACCTGATCAGGTCCTGGGAATTCACTGTTCTTTATGCATTCCCCCCTTCTCTGGAGTATGGACTTTTCAAACTATCACTGTTTATTTCTACAAGTGCTCTAGGTTCCAGAGCTTTCCCCATAGTAAATACTGATGTGAAATACTCGTTTAGTATTTTACCCATCTCCTGAAGTTCCATATGTAAGCGGCTATGTTGATCTTTAAATTCTAGACTAAAATAAAGAACTTCATGTAGTGAAAGGAAGATGACAAGTCTTACTGTTCTATAAGTACAGTGTTGGCACATCAGATGCTGAAGCAGCTATATTACATTCAACGCTGTATATGGTCAGTGATTAAAGGGATCTTTAAAACTGCTGGGTTGAAATATTTGATCAATGGTATATATTTTTGTAATATAATTATACATCTGATCAATAAGTGTTTGAAATATATTATGAAAAGTTTAATTTGAATGCTAAATGGCAAACCCTGAGAGTTCCCTTGGGAACAGAACACATTCTGTTGGAAACTGTATGCTCCAGCCAATGCTTAGCCCATTAAACATGAGTAATTTGAAGCAAAACTCATAATGATTTATAACATCCGAGCAAACTGCTTGTCCAATAAAAGTCTTATCACCATTCTTGTCGTTTGAAAATTATGCTGAATCATCATCCGGGTTCTATACTTCACTATTTCTAAAGCACTGAAATACCAACATTAAACATTCCCAATTTGCCTGTGTGCCCATCAAAGTGAATGAGTGGTCTGTAGAATGGATCACTTTTCAATTTCTGATACTTCAGCTTCAAGCACTTCATTTCAGAAACAGCACAGTGAGCTCTCAAGTAAAGCTCCCTCTTGCCGGCCGCATCAATGTGCCTCAGCCCAACATCAGAAAATCCCTTCTCACTGAGCCAATGCAATATCTTCTGCTTTCCAAAGCAGCCATCCTCTGACACTTAAATGAGATTGCCAATCTTGTGCCTGATTAGAGCAGTTCAGAGTTGTGGCCCATATCTACAATGAATGGAATTTTGAATCCTCAGATTAGTTTTGCAAATGATCAATTTAGTAATCAGACTGAAGACTTCTAAATCATTTGCAGAGAATTTAAGTTACAGTACAGTCAGTGTACAAATGTTCTGTGCAACACAATTATCATGCACTCAATCCTGCTCTCATCCTAGTTAATGAGAATGTTGAAAATGTTTTTGATCTCAGGAAAATACACCGTTGACAGATAAATCTTTCAGCAGAAAAAATTATACCAACTCTAAGACAAGTAAAATGACAACAATGACAATTTGTAATGGATAGAAAAACATAACAATTTGCTAAAAGTGAGATACACAAATACAATACACAAAGATAATAACACAATGTAATGATGTACGCTCAGTTTCAGAGGAGGATGCCTGAAGCCTACGATATCTCAGACACATCTAGCATATTGCACTATAAGCAGCAGGCACAAAAAAGTTTGAAAGCCTTTGCACAATCTGCTACAGGCCTTTTTGTTTGAATATTTAGATTGCAGTCTTCCTTATGTGCTGAAATGGTAATTTAGTAACAGAATGCCCACAAAATGATCACTGAGAGCTGGCAACCGTTTTGTCATTATTAATTTGTGCACCCTGAATTTTTGTATCCTTCCTGGTATCTTCTGTTGCATGTCAGCCCTGAACACATGCCCATTCACTGAACTCTGCCCCTGTGAACTTGATTGGATAGCAGACCTCGGCAGACTGCTTCAACCCATAATGTCATCCCAAGCTCTGCAATTTGTGAGAGGTGGATGCATATCATCTTAAGCATTTACAAATATATGCAACTTAATTATTTTTTTAGGCTAGTTTATTTGTACATACACATGAGACTACTGTTATGATCCTATTAGGGACTGTTAACATTTAAAGAGAAATCTGATTGTCCAGCAATCAACTAACAGAACTATACAAGAAGATTTCATGTTTTTATATAAAAACAAATTATATTCCATAAAACAAGACAGTGGTCTGAGATTAGGTTCCCTACAGTGTGGAAAAAGGCCCTTCAGCCCCACAAGTCCACATTGACCCTCCAAAAAGTAATCCACCCAGACCCATTCCCCTCTGATTAATGCACCTAACATGATGGACAATTTAGCATGGCCAATCCACCTGACCTGCACATCTTTGGATGGTGGAGGAAGCCCAAGCAGACACTGGGAGAATGTGCAAACACACAGACAGTTGCCTGAGGCTGGAATCAAATCTGGGTCCCTGGTGCTGTGAGGCAGCAGAGCTTACCATTGAGCCACCATGCCATCCCTGTGAATTTAATGCTTTAATTTATAATCACTATGTTATGAATTCAGTTCCACTTTTAATTTTCTTCCCGCAGATCCCTTATCATAAAATGTTTCAAAAGTTCAAACACTTCTTGGAGACAAATCCAAAGGCATTCCGCACACCTCTGAGGATCACTTTAATTTTCCTTAATATTCCAGCTATTTTCCAAGGTAATATTACGAGGATTCTTCCATGAGAGTTTTTAGCTAAGAAACCTTCTACCTCCAATTGAATGCTACACAAATGTGGAATCCTTAGCCTCTTATCCTGATTGCTGGTAGATACCCTATTTTATTCTCTAAGCTTCTAGATTAACTCTGCTGATGACTTTCTGTCACAAGGCTCTATGAGGATCTCTTTAGAGTTCTTTCTCTAGGTGCAAACTGGACAATTTTTTTCTTACATCATGCAATTTAATTGATCTTGAGTGTCACTGAATTTCCACACATTGAATGAAATAGATCTGGTAGAGAAATGTGTATTCCCTTATAAAGTTCCAGCTTGATTAACAATTATAACAACTACATCATGTTGAATTTCTCAACTTAATGACATGCAGTCTACACCAGTTCAAAAGCCAACTGCCTGTTTTCTGAGAAAACACTGAAACAAAATATCTATATTCTGTCACCGACTGTCCATCCCTCTGATAATGTGGAATTCTTTAGGGTGTACTCACACAGAAGTTTGAAAAAAATAAATTACTTTCAGCACAATGTTTTGATTCTATCATCAATATAAATAATCTATATTTTTAATGAATGCAATTACCCTTTTTACAGACTCCTTGAATGCAAGATGAAACTGCTATGTTTACAAAGTTACTTTCATCTTCTTTTATTGAGATAAAATGTGACAACTTGGCTCTGCCAAATGACTGAGATGTGTCATCCAACATTTAAGTCCGTTCCCTTCTAAGTCTGAACTCACGAAACTCACACATTGAACTGTAATTACGTGGATCTATTGAAATGCACTTTTCACTGTTTGGAAAATGTCATATTAATTAAAGAATTGCAAATACATTGCTGTACACATCACAGAATATTATTATATTAACATTTATTCAATTAAATAATCTTAAAGCCAGAATGAAGAGCTTTAAGAAATGTACTTGAGTGCAGTTTATCCTGATGATGAGCCAGTGCCTTTATATAATATTGGCACCAGGACATTAAGTTTATTATCGTAGACTGGTTTTCTGTTTTATGAATTCAATATTTAAAAATAATATCCAAACTTGAAAATTTTATGCATCTTAAAAAAATTAAGAGAACAATAGATTGCATCTATTTATACTCTGTTTTCCCTTCTCAGTTTGCCAGCTAGAACAATTTAATGGCAGGAACAACATTTTCTGTAAATTCCTATTACATTATTTTGCCTACAATGAAAAGCATGACAAAGAAAGTCAAATCATATGAAGCGAAGGAAACAGAAGAATACAGCTGTGGAATTTGTCTCTTTCAGGTTCAGTCATAATTACAAAATAGTTGTTCCTAATAATTCTGTCTTTTTTCATTTTGCAAGAATTACAGCATCTAACAATGACCTGCAGGCAGTATTTATGCAATCTTTGTATTAAATAGAAAAACTCAAATATATAAAGCTGACGTTTAGGACTAAAATAATATTTACTGAAGCTTTACACTTTGAAAGGTCTTCACAGCAATCCATTCTGAAAACAGATGGTGAAATGTGAAGCCCTTGTTAGTTTAAGAATTAGGTGAACTGATTCCACACATTAATCTCTTGCATCTATACTTAGTATTGGACTGTATTGATATTCAGTGAAAACTAGATAAAATATAGAAATAAAACAGATTGCAACATTTTACAATACTTGGACTTTTTGCCATTTAATAAATATGCTCTAAATAATAAATACAAATCTTAAAAATGTAACATGGAAACTAGTTGTTTCAGCTGTAATGAAATTATATGTGCAAAAGTAGCATACCAGTTGTGAGTTACGAATGGACAATTGGAAAGGGGGCCAAATGCCTACTTTAAGCTACCTTGAGGTGGCTCATGACAGATGTGAATTGTGGTCCAGTAAAACTGACTACAATGAAAACTTTTCAAGAGAATTGTTTGTCTCTTTTGATCACCTTTTCTTTTCCATGTACAGAGTGCAACATGCCAACCATTTTTAAGTGTGGATGAATCTTATTATTACTAAAACTAAAAGAGCTTGGCTACTTTGATAGTAAACATTTATGCCATTTACCTATAACTGTTAGTAATCCATCTTCCAAATAAGGTACCATTATATTTTCTTTCACATTGAAGACTGTGGGAAAATGGATACAAATCTGAGTGTGTTCTGTTCCCAAACCTGATGACAGCAGCTGGCTGCATTCAGTATAATGGCCTATGTCCGAAAGATAATATGGCACACCTTGCATCCAAGTGAGCAGGATTTCAACTTGCCTGACCTGCAGAGATTGTACTCCTACCTCAAATATTTCTTCATGAAAAAGAAATATTTAAGATAATGAGATCTTGATCAATTGGGTCAATGGGCTGAGGAGTGACAGATGGAGTTTAATTTGGATAACTGCGAGGTATTGCATTTTGGGAATGCAACCAAGGATAGGACTTATACAATTAATGGTAGGGCCCTGGATAGTATTGTAGAACAGACAGCAAGTAGATAATTATTTGAAATTTGTGTCATGTAGACAGGCTAGTTAAGAAAACGTTTATCACACTCGCCTTCATTGCTCAGACCTTTGAATATAGGAGTTGGGATGTCATATTGAGGTTCTACAGGATGTTGGTGAGGCTTCTTCTGGAATACTGTGTGCAGTTCTAATTGCCCTGATATAGGAAAGATAAACTGGAGAGAGTTCAGAAAGTAATTACCAAGATGTTGCTGGCAATGAAGAGATTGTGGTATAAAAATAGACTGAAAAGATTGGGATTATTTTCACTGCAATGTAGGAGGTTGAGGGGTGACCTCATTGAGATTTATAAAACCATAAGGGGCATTGACAAGGTGAATGACAAGGGTCTTTGCTCCCGGGTGAGGGAGTTCAAAGCTAAGGGGGATATTTTAAAAGTAAGAGGAGAAAGATTTGAAAAGGACATGAGGAGCAACTTTTTACAGAGTGGTTTGTATCTGCCAAGAACTGTCAAAGAAAGTGATGGATGCAGGTACAGTTACCACATTTAAAAGACATTTGGATAAATCCATGCATAGGAAAGATTTGGAGGAATATGGGTCAAGCGCAGGATGGTGGGACTAATTTACTTTTGGATATGGTTGGTGTGGACTGGTTGAACTGAATAGTCTGTTTGTATGCTGTATGACTCTATGAAACAGCTGCACAGGTGCAAATGTGATCTCTAACAGAGACGCTAAGCTCATGCTGTCTATAAAATCTTTGAATTTTTGATTTTTACTCAATGAAGCAAAATATCCTCAGGGTACTCCTGATCACCCACAATATCTTTGGCAGAAGATAAATGAAATCACTCAAAGAACGTTTCCAAAGGCTGATTCTAACCACGCTGTTTCCTTTGGATTTCCACTGGTCTTCAATCAACGTTATTGCAATAAGCTGCAAAGACTCAAAGTAGCATATGTACATTTGATGTATTTTCAACCATTTTTGAACAGATTATTTATGTATACTTCAGAATTTTGAGTTGAACTTTAATTTGCATTCAGTGGCACCACAGAAAAGTCAAACTGAGACCCAGATTATTTGCACCTGGGGCTCATTTCAATAATTCATCATTATCTCATATCAGAAAATGATGAGAGTGATACCAAGGCAGGAATTGCTTTTGGGTACTGAGAAATCTAAGGGCTTAAAGAAATTACCCCTGATAGGGATTTTAGAAATTGCAAAGGTATGTTGATGGTTAAGTCTGTAGCAAGACTGGAAAGGTCAAAGGACTCCTTGCAACACCTGTGGAATATTCCTGTTTGTCAAGGCCTGTAAGTATTTCTTTGAAAAATAAGCTTGTTACAAATATATTGTCCCTTTTGGTCACATCTTGTAGTCATATATGCAGGCCTCCAGAGGTTTAAAATTCTGTTGCAACTCTGAAGACATTGTTGACTTGGAACTTCTGTATATAATCAAAGAGTGGCATGGTGGCTCAGTGGTTAGCACTGATGCCTCACAGTGCCAAGGACCTGATTTTGATTCCAGCCTTGTGCAACTGTCTATGTGGAATTTGCACATTGTCGCTGTCCCTGTCCTTGTGTCTGTGTTTGTGTGGGTTTACTCTGGGTGCTCTGGTTTTCTCCCACAATCCAAATATGTTCATGTTTGGTGGATTGGTCCTGCTAAATTGCCCATAGTGTTCAGGAATGCGTAAGTTAGATGCATTAGTTAGGGGTAAATGTATAGCAATAGGGTGGGGGAATGGGTTTGGGTGGCTTGCTCTGTGGAGGGTTGGTGTGGACTTATTGGGTCGAATGGCCTGTTTCCACACTGGAGAGATTCTATGAAATCAAATAAATCCTCTTACTTCAGGCAGACAGTTGGTGTTTCTATTTTCTGAAGCAAGAATATTGTGGAAAGCATGATTTCACTGCCATCTGACACAGCCTTGCCCTGCCAACAATGTACTTATTGTCTGCACGTTTTGTATTTTGTATAAGTACCAGTGTTTTACTTAACCCGGGGCTTTATTTAGGGTGAGTTATGCATTTTTTTTTGTTTTGGTCTGAGTGCATATTCCTGATCTGTTATTTGTGAGAATGCAATACAACGCTGAGTATAACCCTTTTCTTCCAAACTCTCCATAGGGCTGCTGGGTAAGACTGATGGTGAGAGTGGATCTGCTGGGAATAGCCACCTGGATAGATCAGGACACCCTCAGGGTAGAGCGGGGTCATGGGCAGAGGCTGCTAGAACAGAATCGTGGCTGGATTGGGATCCAGGCAAGACCCAGGAATGAGTGACATCACACCAGGGCTGGCCTAGACTTGGATGATGTGCTCCAGCACTGACTCAGAAGCATGGGATCCTAGGATTGAGACATGTGATTAAGGCCTATACCATGTGAGTAAGCTAGTCCTTATTTGTGCAGCAAGACATGGTCTCCAATAGTCTTGGTTATTCCTTCCATTGGACAAAAATCTTGGTCAGCCAGAACTATGTGGTAGTATGGCAATGGCCACTTGACACTTTCAGATCCCAATCAGAGGTGATCCACTCCCTCATACATCAGAATTCTCATGGACAACCCCAGCAGTGAGTTGGTGGACATGAGAAAGGCGGCTCACAGAATACATTGATAGTCACACCTTCTGGATAGGAAAATCAGAAGAAGAGCTGCAACTCCATTAAGTTGGCTTTGCCATAGCAAAATAATTAGTTGACCATGTCAGCAAGGCTTCTTGTAGAAGAAATACATGTCTTGTGGTCCTTTCAACTCACATTAACCCATAAATAGTACACTTCTGTGTTCAGTGCAGGCACTCCAATCCTGGAAATGGCAGGTGATACCAAAGAGGAATTCTACTCCAACCTTGATCTCTCATTGTCCTGTGTCCCAAAGGAAATCAAGCTGATTTTCTTTGGTAATTTTAATGCTAGAATTGGGAGAGGCACAACTCTCTGGAATGGCAAGATTGACAAGGAAGATATAGAGAAACTGAATACCAAAGGAGTTTTCCTTCTGACAAAATTCCTAGGATACAGACTGTTTATAATGAATAGGGAGAAAGAGAGATCTGCAGATGCTGGAGATCAGAGTCGAGAGTGTGTTGCTGGGAAAGCACAGCAGGTCAGGCAGCATCTGAGGAGTAGGAGAATCGATGTTTCAGGCATAAGTCCTTCATCAGGCATTCTTCAGATGCTGCCTGACCTATGATGCTTTCCCAGCAACACACTCTCGACACTGTTTAGGGTGTTCATCGTATTTCATGAGAGAGGCAAATACAAGACCCTATAACAACACCCTTGCTCTAGGCATTAGCATCTGCTTGATTGTAGCATTGCAATGAACCACAGAATTGTTAACACCATGCACGGCATAACAGGAGCTGACAACTGCTGGACTGATCATTGCCCAATCCAGGCTACCATATCCAACACCAGTTGAAAAAATGACAGTGCTACAGGAAATTGAATGCTGAAGGACTCCATGAAGAAAGATCTATTTAGTCAGTACCTCACAATTAACTTAACAACTTCAATAAAGAAGAATCATAGAATGTCCACAGTCCCAGGAATGTCCTTAAACCCATCAGAAACAAAACCTGTAAGCATATTCCTTGCTATTCTCACAGGAAACAGCAAAATTAGTTTGATGAGACTGACCACAAGATCGAGGAGCCACTAAATCGCAAGCTTAAAGTATTCCTGAATAAGAAGCACCACCAAAATTTGAGGGTATGAAAGCAGATCTACAGACAAATGAAAACTAATGTCCAACAATTTTAAAAAACTTGTATTCTGAAGTACAAATTGTGACAGAAATCTAACAACTTTCCAACAGCCACAACATTCACAGATTCCTCAGTACAGTCAAGGCCATCTGTGGTCCAAGCCCACTTGAACCTCCATTAATGCTCATTGGAAGGTGTACTTTGAAAATCTCTTCCCCAGTGCTCTGTTACTTATGCAAGTGCTCTAAACCAGATTGCAATGCATGTTACCTGGCACCATTTCAGTCAAAACTCAGCAGATATGAGGTTGAAAAGGCAAATTAATAGCTGTGAACAAACAAGGCTGTCAGTACAGACAGAATCCCTGCAAAGGTAATGGAAACATGATGGAGAAGCACTTATGATACAAATACATGAGCTCATCTCCATCATCTGCAAAGCTGAGAACTTACCAGGTGTTCTGAGGTGCCTTACTTACAACCATCTTCAAGAAAGGAAACAAAACATTTGCAGTAAGGTGGAGAGGCATCCCTGTTGCTCACCACAGTTAATAGTAAAGAGTCCTCCTCAATCCTTTCACTCTTGTGATTTGAAGAGCTCCCACCAGAGTCACAACATGCATCCTGTCCATCAAAAGGAGAATCGGAGTTATCTTCACAGCAAGCCAAGTCCAAAAAAAAATGCAGTAGGTAGTAGCAATCTCCAGACATAGTCTTATTTGACCTTGGAAAATACTTTAATTAACTCTGTGAATCAGGACTGTGTAAACAAATTTTGCTGCCTGCAGAAATATAACACCATTTTTCCCCTGTTGCATGATGACCTGAAAACCATAATCATTGCCAAGGATTGACTTCAGAGCCAATATGGGTGTGAAGTGAGAGAGAAAAAAAAGCTGTGTCATTGCACTAATATGCTTTTCAATCTTCCTCACTGCAACATTTCATTCCACCTCCATAAGGCTCCCCACTGGAGTAGATCTATTCTAGATGACAAGCAAAATGCCATCACTCTGACCTCTATTCTCAATCCATAACGAAGTTTGCATGTGTCCACATTCAGAGGCTGAGCTCCAAACCATTATTGATATATTCATTCAAGAACATGAAAGAGTAGGCTTTAGGCTTAACACTTGAACATAAAAATCCTCTATCAACCTGCTCCCATTACATAATAATGCATCACTCCACATTACTATCATAATTGGACAATGTGAGAATTTGTCATACTTTGGGCTCTGTGAGGCAGATATCAATGATGAAATTCAACATCACCTCCAGTGTGCCAGATGAGCCTTAAGCTGTTTGAAGAAAAGCATGTTTGATAACAAAGACCTCAAACATAGCACCAAATGAATGGCCTGCAAGGACATAGTGCTACTTGCCCTCCTGTATGCATTGGAGACGTGGACAATGTATAGTAGACACATTAAATCCTTGGGGACATAATACCTGCAAAGTCCTGCAAATTCAAAGGCAGGATATGTGCTTCAATATCAGTGTCATCTCTCCAGCCAACTTCCTCTGTATTGAGGAGATGATTGTGACTAATCAGCTGCAATGTGTAGGCCACATCCTCCATAGGCCTGAGACAACATTCTTGAAATATCTCTTTATTACAAGCTTTATCAGGACTAACTGTTACTTGGAGAGCAGAAGAAACACTTCCCAAACATGCTCAAATTTTCCATTGAAAAACTAATTCATGGGAATCTCTTGCCCAAGATTGTTGAAACTGGAAAAGAGCATCTCCGACAGGCCTAGGTGAAAGCCAGACATAAACAATGGAGGAAGGATTAAAAAAAAAATCAAGCATCTAATTTACCCTGCCTATCACCTACCAAACACCCTACCTGTGACAGAGTTTGTGGATCCAGAATTGGGTATATTTTAATAAGCTGTTCTGAAGGTAACAATACCATTGTTACATCTCACTGGGGTAGTGCATTGAAAATCAAGCCCAACTATTACCAGATCCACCACCAAAGTCAAAGATCTTTAAAACAATGCAGAATTACCTATTTACCTATCTTTCAGACTCAGCTTGACAGAAAATGCAGACCAAGTCTCTGCACTTAACAAGAATCAAACTTTGATATTGGATACTGCAAAGGCCATGGACCCTGAAAATATTCAGGCCATGGTACTGAAAACTTGTGCTCCAGAATTTGTTACCCCACTAGCTAAGTTGTTCCAGCACAGTTACAACACTGGTATCTACCTGACATATGGAAAATTGCCTAGGTTTGTCCTGTCCATAAGAAGCAGGACAAAGCCAACCTCGCCAATTACTGTTCCATCAGTCTGCTCTGGATCTGATTCTGAACTATTACCAGATCCACCACCAAAGTCAAAGATCTTTAAAACAATGCAGAATTACCTATTTACCTATCTTTCAGACTCAGCTTGACAGAAAATGCAGACCAAGTTTCTGCACTTAACAAGAATCAAACTTTGATATTGGATACTGCAAAGGCCATGGGCCCTGAAAATATTCAGGCCATGGTACTGAAAACTTGTGCTCCAGAATTTGTTACCCCACTAGCCAAGTTGTTCCAGCACAGTTACAACACTGGTATCTACCTGACATGTGGAAAATTGCCTAGGTTTGTCCTGTCCATAAGAAGCAGGACAAAGCCAACCTCACCAATTACTGTTCCATCAGTCTGCTCTGGATCATCAATAAAGTGATGGAAGGTGTCATCAATATTGCTATCAAGCAGCACCTGCTCAGCGATAGCCTGCTCATTGATGCCGAGTTTGGGTTCCCCCAGGGCCACTCAGCTCCAGATCTTAATTATACCCTTTGTTCAAACATGGACAAAAGAGCTGAATTCCATAAGTGAATGATGGCCCTTGACATTAAGGCCACATTTGACTGAGTGTAACATCACAGAGCCCGAGCAAAATTGAAATCAATGGGTATCAGGGTGAACTCTCTGATGGTTGGAGTCATACTTGGCACATAGGAATATGATTGTGATTATTGGAGGTCAGTTATCCAAGCTCCAGAACATCCCAGCAGGAATTCCCCAGGATATTATATTCGGCCAAGCCATCTTCAATTGTTTAACCAATAACCTTTCTTCCATCATAAGATCAGAAGTGGGGATAATCACTGAAGATTGCATAATGTTCAGCACCATTCACAATTCCTCCAATTCTGAAACAGTCCATTTTCAACTTCTGTCACAAGTGGCAAGTAACAGTTGTGCCATGCAAATGCCAGGCAATAACCATCACCAATAAGAGACAATCTAGTCACCACCACTTGACATTCAATGGTGTTACAACCACTGAATTCCCCCATTGTCAACATCCTTAGGATTATTATTGACCAGAAACTCAACTGGAGACACTACAGCAGGTCAGAGGCTAGGAATATTCTGGTGAGTAACTCACCTCCTGCTGTCCCAAAGCCTGTCACCATCCATAAGACATAAGTAAGGAGTGTGATAGAATACTCACCAGTTACTTGGATGGCTGCAGCTCCAACAACACGCAAGAAGCTTGACATCATCGAGGTCAAAGCAACCTGCTTGATTGGACTTACATCCACAAGCATTCACCTACTCAACCATCAGTGCTCAGTAGCAGCAGTATGTACTATCTACAAGATGCACTGCAGAATTTTACTGAAGATACTCAGACAGCATCTTCCAAACCAACCAGCCAGTGATTCCCACATCTCACAAATGTATAATAAAGAAAAATTGTTACATATATCTAGGCTGCAGTCACAAGTAAATAATTATAAACCTTGAGCAGATAACTAATTAAACTTTTAACCCCCTTTTATAGATTCCCCCTCACACATATCTACAGCTCGACACAGACTGGAAGAAAAATCTCATGATTTTCTGCAAGACAAACTTAGAAAAGCAGTTCAATGGTCCCTTTTGACTGGATTTACTGAGATGGTCCTTGTGCTGATCAAAACACTGCTTCTCAATTTTCAGGAGGCATAGGGTGACTGTTTTAAACCTATGAAAGAGATTCAGTGCTTGTGTGTGGGGAAAAGGGAGGTTGAGGGAGGAGGTGGTGGTGAAAGGTGGTCAGGTCAAGAGTGCATGGATTGGAGCCAGGGTCCACAGCAGGGCAAGTGCTGTCCAGTTTGGAGTGGGTAAAGTAAGTCAGGTCTGGAACTGGTGAAAGTTTGTTTGCATCTAGAATAGGAGAAGGGTGAATGGGTCCAGAGCCAGTGAAAAGGGTTAGGTGCAGAGAGGAGAAGGGAGTTTGGGCTCCAGGGTACCTGGGCAAGTGTAGTTAGCAGTTGTATGATAAAAGTATGGGATCAGCTGAATAATTATCCAAGAGTTGAATGATATATTTAACAGTCTAGCTTTTCCTGAATAATTATTTGCCAATTTCACTGGAATCTTCCAAATTCTCTAATTTGAATTGAACCTTTTCAGAGGGTTCCAGATATAGGTGAATTGCCAGGCTGAATCTTACATTTCTGGGGCAATTCCTTCAGAATCTGCTATGATGGGATTTTGTAGGGTTCTTGTGTGCAACTCCAATCTACACTGGAATAATGATTGTCTGGCTGTTGGAAGATTGGCTATTGAGTCTCATTGACTCACACTGGGGAAAAATAAAGTAATAATGATTTCTTGGCTTTTGCCTGGAACCAAACCAGATAACTTCCTTGGTTGATCTCACAATAAAGCCACAGCTGTCAGTGTAATGAAGATACTTTTTTATTCACATTAATTGGCATATGAATTTAGATAGAATTTGGGTGCCACGTTCTCTTGACCTAGTACAATTCATCAATTTCTATGGGGCCTTATGTGAAATGTAGCTACCTCTCATCCTAAACCTGGATCCCATATTTGAAATATAATGCAGAAGGTCTTCACTCAAGCTCTTTTCTCCTACTTTGGGAATGTTAAAGCAATTTTATTCAAAAAATGAACATTCTTTATGACCACTGTGCCATAAACTAAGTCATCAAATCCTTTGCCAGTAGAATAAGCTTTGTAATCACATTCTTGTACTGAAATTCCAATAGAGTTGCAAAATCCACAGTTAGCTGTCAAGCCTGGTGCATTCTTTCCTGTGATTGAACATCCATTGTTCAGCCAGAAAAAAAAAAGCTAAAATTAGATAATTGCAAATGTGCTTGGATTGGCTGGAATTCTGATGTTAACAACAGCAATTTAGTTTCCATGCACATGCACTGAATAAAGGAAGGAGTCACAATTATACTCCACTTTAACAAAAGCATAGACATTTTATACGTTTATTCCTTTTCTTTTTAAACATGAAAAATGTAGCCAACAACTGCAAATCAATTGTCAGACTTTTTTTGTGCATTTGCTGTCTATCCAGCAGAAACTGAAATGGTGGGCAGTTAAAATTGTCCAACTTTTTTTTATCTACCTAGCAACCCAGATCTCAGGGATCCAGCTACAAAAGGGAAATGCTGTTACTCCTTTAAGGTAGATCATTGTGCCTTTACTCTTTGAGCAGAAAGGATCTTGGAAGGAAACAGTTACCTCTTATAGCCTTGAAGAAGACAGCAAGCCAGGCAGCATCAGGAGGTGGAGTAGTTAACATTCCTGAAGAAGGGTTATACCCAAAATGTTGACTTCTCCCCCCTCCTGATGCTGCCTGGCTTGCTGTGTTTTTCTAGCTTTCTGTTTGTCTACTTTGGATTCCAGCATCTGCAGGTTTTGTTTGTCTCTAACCTTCTATAGCCTTGCTGATGACTCCTGTGTATTTCCCAGAAATGGGGGGAAAATGTCACAGATGCAACCAGTTCCAATCTGCCTAGAATATCAAGTTTGAATGAGCCCAGTAAGAGAGGATTTATGCAAGATATATATTTAACTTAATTTAAGGATAATAATGGTATGCTAATAAAGAGATTAGTTTATTACATCAAGGGTACATCTGCCTTGAAGGACAAATTTCTAGCTATCTTTGTCTTGCATTGTCAAGAAAGGCTGGTTCCACGTTGGAAGCTACTGAATGTGTGCTTTTCAGAACGTACTGCCAGGAGTCAGGGTCAATGCTACACTCCAGAAAGACAGCACTTCCTTTCAGGCCATTAATTGGTTGATTGATTTATTGTTGTCACACGTGGTGAGACAAAGTGAAAAGTGACAAACTGCCACATATTTGCACTCAAAGACAAGGCGAGGGATAAGTATTGTAAGTTCCAAAGGAGGTGACAATTGGCAAAAAGGTAAGACAGAGATGTAGTGAGCATCCAAAGTGAGTGAGTACTGAGGGAACAAGCTAAGATTGAATACACAGGATTGATGCGTATATAGAATAATCTGTAAGCAACATTCCAAAATGCAGTATTAAAGTGGTGTACTGTATCATAAATGAGTCGAGGTATTCCATATCGATGTTCGAGGCTGATGTGAGTCTGATCCCAACCTCACACAGCTGCAGTCGAACCCTGGTCATGGAGCGTGCCTGGAGATGTTTTGGAATACTGGCCATGATTGAGGCTAGGAAGAAGAAATAATAAAATTGATCTGCCTGACCTACTTATGCTTTCATATTCAGAATTATCACTGTTTAGTTTTGCTGCATCATGTGGGAGAATAACAAATTGCATATAAATTAAGTGAGCAAGTGCAATAATAAGTTGTTAAACAATAGAAATAGGCCTCTTATTGATTCAGAGAGAAACTTTCCTCTTCCTATTCAAACCTAGGATGGAAATCAAACTTTGTTCTTGACATTGAGAATCTCATTTTTCTAATCTCGCCATACTTTCCCAGTTAACACTGGGCACATTTGCATTCATTGACCAATGCATTCAGCACAGGAGTTGGGAAGTTATGTTACTGTTGTACATGACATTGATAAACTTGAAAGGGTTCAGATAAGATTTATAAGGATGTTGTCAGGATAGAAGGGTTTGAGCTATAGGGAGAGGCTGCCCATATTGTTCAGGGGCTGAGGAGATTCTGCCCTATATTAAATTTATCCCCACTCATTCTCACTAATCACTGCTCCTCACAAGGAACATCTGTGACTTCACAACTTAAGCAGTCCGGATGCATTATAATTCTTTCAGAACACTTTCAGTTTGGACTAGCAAGACAACTAAGTCCTTACCTTGAAGATTATTGATTTTGATTATGCATTAATTTTTGGAGGATCCTGCACTCATGAAAATCTTTTGCTGAGATCTTGGGTAGCCATTGATATTTTTGCTGCTGGTGTTCCTTTATCTTATCTGGAGACATTTGATATAATGAATGTCCATGTGTAGTAGATTGCTGAGTTGGTAAAATACAAAGATCAGCGATGATTGTTAATGCATTGTATCCCATCTCTAGCAGCATTATTTGGTTGTTGTTTCAAGTCTCACTAATAACTATTTTAGGAGGATTCATCAGTGTTATCAGAAGTAGTTGAAAAATGTGGTGCTGGAAAAACGCAGCATGCCAGGCAGCATTCGAGGAGCAGGAGAATCGACGTTTCGGGCATAAGCCCTTGATCAGGAATGAGGCTGGTGTGCCAATTGGCCAAGATAAAAGGAAGGGGGGATGGAATTTGGGGAAGAGGCGCTGGGAATACGATAGCTGGAAGGAGGTGAGGGTGAGGTTGATAGCCGGAGAGCGGGTGAGGGTGGAGAGGTCGGGAAGAAGATTGCAGGTCAAGAGGGCAGTGCTGAATCCGGGGGTTGGGACTGAGATAAGTTGGGGGGAAGAGAAATGAGGAAGTTGGAGAAATCTATGTTCATCCCGTGTGGTTGGAGTGTTCCTAGGCGGAAGATGAGGCGCTCTTCCTCCAGGCGTTGTGTGGTCAGGGTCTGGCAATGGAGGAGACCCATGGAGAGTGTTGCCAAACAGAGACCTGGGAGTGCAGATTCATACTTGCTTAAAAATGGAATCGCTGATAGACAGGGTGCAAAGAAAATGCTGGGTGCATTTGTCTTCATTGACCAATGCATTCTGTATAGGAGTTGGGATGTTATGTTACTGTTGTACATGATATTAGTGCGGCAACTTTTAGAATATTGCATTCAATTCTGGTCTCCCTGTTACAGGAAGGACACTGATAAACTTGAAAGGGTTCAGATAAGATTTATAAGGTTGCTGTCAGGATATAAGGGTTTGAGCTATAGGCAGAGGCTGAATTAGCTGTTTTTTTTTAACCTGGAGCATCTGAGGCTGAGGGGTGATCTTGTAGAGGTTTATAACATCATGAGGGGCATGGATAGGGTGAATAACCAAGGTCGTTTTCACAGGGTAGGTGAGACCAAAACTAGAGAGCATAGGTTTAAGGTGACTTAAAAAAGATTTAAGGAATATTTAAGAAAGATTTTAAAAAGACCTGAGGGGCAAACTTTTCAATTAGAGGGTGGAGCATGTGTAGAGTGAGCTGCCAGAGAAGGTGGTAGAGGCAGGTACAATAACATTAATTAAAAATCATCTGGATGGGTATATGAATAGGAAGGGTTCAGATGGATATGGGCCAAATGTTGACAAATGAGACTAGATCAGTTTAGATATCTGGTCGGCATGGTGGACCAAAGTGTGTGTTTCTGTGTTATATAACTCTGTGACTCCATGAGCTAGAAAACATTTCCAGAACTCTGTGATAGTGTGAAATGAATCTTGGACTTCAAAGTAAGTGATTTCTGCTGGTTGAAACTGCTTCTCAGATTCAGCCATTAATCCTGGAGGGCCTATAAAATTTTCCATGAGTTTTCCTACATTGGTGCATGGTAATTTTCTTATGGAAAGGTTAATCAGCAGATTTCAGGATTTTAAGAGCAAAACACACTTCATGAAACAATAGTAAGCCTTGATTCTGGATGATGTACACATACTCAAATATCTAGTATTTTTTATGCTGCAGTGGTATCCTTAACATCCTTTTGACCTGTGGAGTCATTCCACCTGCACCGCATATGTCGAGATTAGAAGGTTGTGACTTCATATGTTTGAACCAAGCATTTGGTCAGATAAAACAGAACATTTTTATCAAGTTTTCAGAAGTGTCTATCTGTTCTTGTATTTTTGGGCGATTTATAGTATTATCAGCTTTAGGATCTACTGATCTACAGTTTTAGAACTTGTTTTGTTTCTGACTTAGTATTCAGTTTTGAGCCGATCCACAGAAATTCCAAGAATACATTCTGCCAGGGCCATGTCTGATGCTGAATCTACTAAGAGATATTATGTATGTTTCAATTTTTCCTCAATATGTGATTAAACTTATTCCTGTGAATGCACTTTCTGTGTGTTTAATTTCAGGTTTGTTTTTAATCTGATATTCAATAAGGTTGTCTTCTTATATTCAAGAATGCAATACTATTTCAAATTACCATAACGCTTTCTTGCATGTTTGCATCTTTTTCCTTTTTATTTATCAGTCCTGGTTAGTTTTCCATTACTATTGAATTACATCAAATTATTTTAATAAAACATTAAATTCGGTGTACTAGTTGTTCTGTAGTAATTTCCTGCTTCCAGCTCTGTGTTTTTATTACAGAATTCAGAATTCTGTAAGGTAGCAATATTCTATGAATAAAATGTTCAGTTTTTCAAATATTTCAAAGTTTGTAAACCTGTTAGATACTTTTCTAATAACCCATATGTATTTGTATAACTTCCTCAGATTTAGGTCTCAAAATGGATGATTCACACTCCTTTCACTTCTGCAGGGTTTTTCTGCCTTTTTGAGCAAAATGATAGGTTTGTACTTTTGCTCATTTTATTAGGATAGTTTACACCATCTGTTTTACTTGACAAAAATGTATATTTGCATTATATTTTGCAAATAAAATATTTTAGATTGTTTTAATATTATTTCTCTTGCCTCTGAAATACTTTGTTGATATCAACCTCCCTCTGGAGTGAACGTATGATGCTTAAATTTGTTTCTGATATTCCTGACTTCGCTATAAAGTGATGGCCCTTTGGAAAATTTTGCAGCTGCATTTTATGCAACATTAGCTCTCATATTTCCTGCTTCTATACAGGCCTCCAAAGTCTGTGCATGTCAGCAGGTTCCGCAAGTGGAAGCTTTGCATTGGCATGCTGTTCATTGTGCGCAGTACTTCCCAACAACTGTGTCAGCATTCACTTTAGAGGGAGCTTTGATCTTATGGTTCCCATTGTGACTGCAGTCATTATTTTACCACAAAGTGCTCTTGTTTTATTTCTCCATTTTCCCAGCCTAGGATATTGCATCTTTCAGATGAATACTCCTTTTCCTTTCATGGCCTAACTTACTGCTGGAGATCCAATATGCAATTGCA
This sequence comes from Chiloscyllium punctatum, assembly GCF_047496795.1. Taxonomy (NCBI): domain Eukaryota; kingdom Metazoa; phylum Chordata; class Chondrichthyes; order Orectolobiformes; family Hemiscylliidae; genus Chiloscyllium; species Chiloscyllium punctatum. Next base: position 44,495,528 of record NC_092753.1, on the reverse strand, counting down.
CCTTGGCTGATTCCTGATTCAAATCATACTTCCCAAGTATATCTGTCTATAGTCCAAACTTACTTTTACTCTACTCTTTTCCTCAGGTACAGGTGACCATTCACCTTGGGGTGTAGCCACAAGCTGTTTCAGCTTCCTGTGTTGACCAAGGCTGTTTAATGTTTTTTGTCTGCTGGCTGACTGAGACTTTATGAAAACAGCAAAGCTTTTAAAGTACTACCTGTCTTGTCTGCAAAAGGAAGTTCCACTTTCCTTTCAGCCTCTTCTTATCCTCATTGTGGGACTTAGATTTGCATGTCTAATTTTGAAATGATGCATACGGGTATCCTGGTATGGTGGTTGGCTATGAACCATTGGTGTCTTGTATTTGGGATAATACTAGCACTGATAAAGATAAGGAGAAATTTCTTCTCTGAGGGTAGTCAGTTAACCTTTAGAATTCTTCACTGCAAAAGGCTGTAGAATTTGCAAAATTAACTTCACTGAAGGCTGACTTAGACAAATATTTAATCAGTCAGGGAATCAAGGGTTTTGGGGAAAAGGCAGAAAAGTGAACATGAGGATTATCAGATCAGCCATGATCTCATTGAATGGTAAAACAGACTCAATGTGCCAAATGGCCAATTCTTGGTTTAAGGAGCTGTTAAGTAGTCTTTGATGAAATATGGACCACAAATTAAGTGTCAGCAGATGTGGCTCGATCTTCAATAACGCCATGCAGTTTATTACATCTCAGTAACTACAGAAGGAGAACACTACCTGCTCTGGCTTTATAACTGTTACTAACAAGTGATAGTTCAGGCACACATGCTTCCATCAGGAGGCCGTGGGAGAGTCTAACAGTTAAATATTAGAAAGGTTCGGCTTCAGCTTAGCTCATAGATTAACCATTTCATATTCATTACCTTTTTCAAAAGTGTACAAATGCATCTGGAACTAATAATACAAACATTTCTGTCATCTTTGTAGATCTAATTATAAATGACTTCTCAATATTGAGTATTTTCTACATAGCACAACTACCCACTTGGCAGCACAAACAGTGATTAAAGTCAGAAAGTAATTTACATGGTTTTTGTGCTGTGGGAACTGAAAATGTTCACACTGATTCAACACAAGATTGACCTGTTAGATTGGATTCTAATCTACGTTTATTTTGCAGAGTCGGGGCAGTTTTTCTTTGCATCCCATTATGCCGTTTTGAGTTGACATTTAACATTGACTTGCTAGAATTGGTTGAAAACTTTCTTTTCCCCAGCACCATAAATTCATCTTCCAAAGCAAACATTATTCATACAATTCTGAATAATTGTTTTAGTTGTTTTAAGGCAAGGTTTTAGAAGGTTGCTTGCCTGTCTACTCTTTATGTGGTGAATAACATGCTGTTGACATGGATTCAAAACAAAACCTTTTGTTAATGCATAAAGGCACAACTATTAACACCACAGTTAGCCATTCTGAAGAAGTTTGATACAGGTCTGTAGTCTAAATTTACTATGTGATGAATCTGATGACAAAGGATCTGTGGAAGGTAACAGTGTATAAGTGTTTCCATGAAAGAGCTGGAGAAGTAATAAAAAGACACTTTTGGCTGCACGACTGGGGGTTGATGAGAGCAACAGGGACCTTGGAGTAAATTGCTTTTCCAGTCGCGCAATCAGGAAACAACACAGCTCATGAAGGTAAAGTAAGTTTTGGGGAAATGATAAACAAATTGGGATAAATAGACCAATCATTAAATTGGGACAAATAGACCAATCATTCAGGGAACTTTTAATTAAACAATCAGTTTTCTTCCCTCCCTTGGGCTATTTTGGACTGTCAGCTTGTTGTTCTCATCTTGGCATTAGCCAATTAATTTACTTTCACTCACCCGTGTTATTTATTAAAGACATCTCATGCATTGTAATAATTTAGTCAGTTTGATAGTGGAGGAATTGCAATATTTTGAGCTGAAAATCTAACCGGTGGCAGTAGCTACTCTATAAGTTGTTAATCACTGGGGGCATCTGCAGTTTGATATTCTGTAATGGGCAATAATTCTTCCAAAGCAACATCGTCTACAAAAGACAATCAGGTCTGAAAATGGGCATGATGATGCATGATTAACCTATGGCTATTGCTTCCCAATGTAGGGAGCAGGTAACCTTTGTATTGCAGTACACAGTCAGTGATAAGCATGATATTGAATAGATACTTGATGAATGTCATGACAGGCTAACTTAAATTCAAGTTAGCTTGTCCGGTTTAAAGGGAGTATGCACCTCTTAAAGGTGAAATGTATTTTGACTGGAATAAGAGCTGGAAATCATTCTGTTAACCTCTCTGAAGACAGCTGGCATAATATGACTGAGCATGTTTCTCCAACACAACACTGGATGTTTTAGTGAAAGCAATAGATAGGAGGACAGAAGTTTGCAATCCACAGGGGCTGACGAAGCTGTCTAGACAGACTTGGAAAACAATAGTACCAGAGAGCTTTCCAACAGTATCATTCAGAGGATGGGAAGCTGCATGAAGATCAGCAGCCTCATGTGAATGGTCAAGGCAGTTGCAAGCAGATTTCTGCTTGCAACTGAACCACAAACTTATATGCGTATGAATGCATGGTCAGACTTCACGTGCCTTGAAACAATCTTGATTAAACTCAGCTCATGTTTCACATTCTAAGATGGTCTCTCACCTTCATACACCAAAACTGCCATAATCCCCAGAATAACACCTCTTGGCCTGTATACATTGCAACTATGAAAACCACAACATTTAACCACAATATACCACACTTATCTTCATACTTTCCTCACCGTTTGAGGATAAAATGGAGTGACCTAAATGTGGAGGAAACGACAGAAAACAGATTAATCTGCATATCTTCAAACTAATGAAAGAGATGGCTCTCAACATAATTGGAGCAATGTTAACCAGCAATGGAGCTGAAAACATTGAAATTATTATTGTGTTCCAACCTACAACCCCTGTCTCCCCTTCCTGGCATCCTACTTCCTCTCCTGATCATCTTGTCTGATATACAATCAACAAGTAGCTTGTGCATACACTTATTAGTTTAGTCCTCCTTCACTGAACACAACTAATCTATTTTTATTCTTCATTTCATTTGACCAAGAAATGCTATTTGACCATCATATAATATAAATGCAAGGGTCTGACATTTCTGTTGATGGACAGGATTTCCAACCCCTGGCTTGAAAGCCAAAGGCAATCCAACCCCCCACATGATTGACTCTTCCCACAGCTAGTTAATGACAGGCAAACTGTTCAAGGTTTTATAAAAGAATTTCACATCCCTATCAAGGAGAAAGTTTCAGCTGTCATTTAGAGGGCTGGCAGTTCTTCAGTTTCAAGAGTGCCACTGGGAATTGTGGTCTCATAAGGAGCCCATTTTGTCATGGATTTGAAAGTAGTTCTTGGATCTTGCCAGGATTGGTCTTGTCGGCTCTTGTTGCCAGGTTCTAGCAGGGGAATGAAAGTTTGCAATGGACGGGACAAGAAGGAAGGGTAATATGGCAGAGCAGAGGACCTTGAAGGGGTTGTCTCTTTGTGTGGTCCTGAAAAAAAGACCAGAGGATGCCAGATTTGCCAGATTTCATCTTCATGTTGGCTTCCCCTTTATGAATAAAAATCCATAGATCTGAGATGAGACACTTAAGTGGCTATTAATTGGCATCTGTCAGAGTAAGGTCTTTGACCAGAGGATGAGTTCCACATCTCGACGGTGTGACTGAAGTGGAGGAAGAGGTTAGGGAAGTTGAAACAGACATTCCAGGTGGTGAGATAAGACATTTGCAATCTTTAGTTGAAATAGGTGCAATGCACAATAGCATTTCACAAACCTGCTGTGTTACCTCAACCTTTCAGAGACTTGCAAAGGCATGATCTCATGATCTTTTTCTTGTGTCTTCTGTAGTTTCTCAATTGGAGTGAGATTGCTGGAATCCTGAAACTACACCAGCTCACTTGAAAAAATTAAAGAGAGACAAGCAAACACACACTTCAGCAGCACAGTGTATGCTTCCTTGCTTCCAGATAGTTAGGGTGGCACTGGATCAAGATCAGGTCACAAGTGAGCAGCAGAAAGGGGAGAAAGGCAGACACATTTTGAAATATTTGTCTTGGAGGATCAAAGACAGATATAGGCAAGGTCAGTTTGGCACAGATGCAAGGTTTCGGGAGTTATAAGAAAAGAAGTTCTACTTAGACTACTGGTGTTAAACGTAGACCCATAATTCCCTGAAGCAGTCAGGAGGATGCTGAGGGTCCATTCTTCAGGGTTTTGAACTCACAAATTTGTCCATTTTCTATACTTTCATGGAATGTGTGTGTTGCTAGAAACTTGTTGCCCACCCCTAATTACCATTGAACTGATTGGCTCGCTAGGCTATTTCAGAGTGCAGTGAAGAGTAAAATATATTGCTGTGGATCTAGATCACACGAAAGCATACTTCCTTCCCTAAATGATGTCAGTGAACTGTTACATGTTATTATTGGTGTACGTTATGTTCAGATAGTGTCATTTTCAGAGGTGAGTCACATGACACTGGTCATGTGTTTAGCTGGTGTTCACGGGCTTGTTTGGACTTGTTCATGAGGTTTAACAGAATACACAGCTTTGGAATAAAACCACCCCATAGGATTACCATAAACAACAAGTTTGTATGTTCTTTAGTTCTGACTGGAACTTAGTAACTACCTAGTACCGAACACATACTAGTGAGGTTTTTAGAAAAAGTGATGATTTTTTCATAGTCTCATTAATGGTGACAATCTTTATATTCCAGATTAATTCAATAAAATTAAATATCACCAGTATTGTGATGGGATATGAATCCATTTCTCTGGAGCATTAGCATAGGTTTTCGATTATAAAATCGAGTGACAGTGTCACTCCACCACCATCTTGTCATAGATAGAGTTACCATATAGGATGGCTCACATCATAAGAATCTATACATTGCAAATCTAAAAGTAAAAGCCGAAACTGCCAAATGAAATGCTGTTCTTGGTTGAATAGACAAGTTAGTGGCACTGATAGAAATAAGGTCCTTGGAAGGTCTATGATTGGTGGTCTCTACCACTGAGTCAGTGCACGTCTAGGGAAGTAACAGAAGGATAAGGGTATCACACTCCACAAGACATCATTGTCATTATTGGCTTCTTTGTAATGGAGGAATTAGGTCTATAGCAAGGTACATTGACTAAGACACATTTCCCCAAACTTCCCTGCATTTACACCAGTGGTGCTTCCTCTCAAGATACACCCCAAATGGCCAAAATAGGTATGATTGCCATACTGTTATGGACCAGGCCAGACTCCCGCAAAACATGCTAAAGAAAGTAGCCCTGGCCCTAGCTTTTCTAGTTATTTTAAGCAGGTGTATGGTGGATATTCCAGGGGTGATGCAGCTGTCTCAACCACTCAGTTTTAGACAAAACAGTATTTATTTTTACATGAACAAAAGAAAACCAAAGTTAGAATAACATAGCTATTTAAAATAGCTGATGAAGGGCTTTTGCCCGAAACGTCGATTTCGCTGCTCGCTGGATGCTGCCTGAACTGCTGTGCTCTTCCAGCACCACTAATCCAGTATTTGCTTTCCAGAATCTGCAGTCATTGTTTTTACCTCATAGCTATTTAAAAACCCAATTTACTTTATCGCAACTTAAATAAGCTGTTCCAAATACTTAAATCATCCCCATAAACATCCCTTGGCTAAAAAAGGGCCTGACAGGAGAGAGAGATGGCAGAAAGATTCAACATGCAATACCTTCTTCCATGCAGCTGTTTCTTTGACAGCGCCTCAAAAAACTGACTGCTTGCTAAAACCAAATCCAAATCAAACCAGAGATTAGATAAGCTGGGAGAACTGGCCACTTCCCTTTTCATTGTGCAAGTGTGTTTTTTTTAAACTTGAAAATCTTTTGCCTGAGGCATTATTTGTTAGCTATAATCAAACTGGCCCTAACCTACCCAAACCAGACACCAAGGAATCTATGCGTTTATGACTCCGCTGGGAAAAAAACCCAAGGACAACAGAACCTTGTTAAAGGAGTAGCTTCATCACAATATAAAACTCAGTTGCTTCTTTTGTCTCAGAGACAGTTTGTCAGTAAACTTTTAAGAGACAGGCTCATGATACAATCAATGTATCATAGCATGTAATTTGAAGGTCTAAAGATTTCAGATATTTTCTTATTTGAGATCACTTGAAGCATGATGCACGAATGCAAACATGATAGTGTAATTATTATCCAATAGCTTAATGTGAGTCCAGACACTGATCTGCCTGTACATGTAATATTTGTAAATAATAGCAATCTGTATTAAATGTCTGTTAGATGTTACAATACTGCAACATTCATGGTTAGTTCCTTGCATCACAAGGGATAACAAAAGAATTGTCATAGCCAATAAAATATCCTGCTGGAAGCAAAACACATAGCATGGTGGCAGTGGTGAGATGTCTTTCAAGAAAATACTTCAAAGTCTTGGCTGCAGATAATTGGAAAATTAATTGACAACCAGCTGGACAACAGCCTTGGACATCAAATAATTCAGACAATCAGTAGGATCAACTTTTGTGAATACAACCATTCAGAGCTGTACCTAGGCATTGAGTAACCAGAATACAGAACTAATTTCTTTTTGATTAAAATCTAGGTTCCTTTTGGTTATAAGAACTTTCAAAAAGTCCCTTTTCTTCAAATAAAAAGGTGACCATACAAATATAGTTAAAGCAGTAGGCTACAGAACTGTACTAGTAAGTGCTCTGTCTATCTGTCTCTTCTTAAAAAGCCTGCAATTCTAATTTTTTATAGAAACTGGCAGTTAAATGGTCCTTAATAAACACCACTCTCCAAAAAGGAAAGACAGCTTGAAAAGAACTGAAAAGAAGGCTTATGTCTGTCCACATCTTGTATGTAAATATAAGTGGAGGCATATGATGTGAAATTCCATAGTTTTCAGTGCAAGAATTGAAAACAGGGAAAAGTTGATGAAGAGAAATAAGGGGTATTGAACTGGGATAGTGAAATCTCAGAGTAGACATGCATTACTCAATGCTGATGAGAGGATCTGTTTTAGGCTATGTTTTATATGGAAATACTTTCACAGCTAGGTGAAATTGAGCCGAAAATGTGTTGCTGGAAAAGCACAGCAGGTCAGGCAGCATCCAAGGAGCAGGAGAATCGACGTTTCGGGCATGAGCCCTTCTTCAGGAGCCCATTCCTGAAGAAGGGCTCATGCCCGAAACGTCGATTCTCCTGCTCCTTGGATGCTGCCTGACCTGCTGCACTTTTCCAGCAACACATTTTCAGCTCTGATCTCCAGCATCTGCAGTCCTCACTTTTTCCAAGGTGAAATTGAGCTCTGGATCATGCTCTCTTCTTGAATTACAAGGGCCCAGCTGAAACATGGGTGGAGATGTTGCTTCATTTTGATGAAACCTTATATGCTTCTCAAGTACTGCACTGGATTCAGGCCTTTCCCTGGTCAGTCAGGGCATTTCAGTGTTTTGCATCATTTTGTCCACCTTCCCTTCCTTTTTCTCTTCCAGATCCTGTTCCTTGCCCTCCTGCAATGAGTTCTATCATTGTAGAGCCTCAATGTCCTCAAGCTCCATGCATCTGGAGGGCCACATTATGGAGAGTGCAGCTGACAATGTTTAGACATCTTCTGAGGTCCGGACTTGTCCTACCTGCCTATCTCCTTTTCCACCTATCCACTCCACTCTCTCCTCCCTGACCTATCACCTTCATCCCCATCCCCTGCATCTTCTGAGGTCCAGTGCAGAGTAGACCATATAGGTTGTATTGTCTACATAACTCCAGCCTGGAGTTTCACTAAGATGTGAGTTGCCATCCAATTTGTCCTTGACTCCATCTAATGAAATTGGGAATGAAATCAAGAGCTGTAGCATCCTGGACTGTTAGAGGCTGAATAAATCATGGCAGCTGCCAGGCAAGTGAACAAACACTTGTAAGATGTGAATGTTGTGAATGCAAGCCAACAAAACATAAATCTCACTGAGTATTCACTTGAGCCTTGATATCCAAATGCATGCAACTGATGATGCCTCCCACCATGAGAAAATCCAATTGTGGAGACAGAGACCAGTATGTCTGTGCCTGTGAAGTGCCTTGCATGTGTCTGCAATACTTAATTGTCTTTATTGGTCAGTGTATTGAGTATACAAGTTGGAAGGTCATGTTGTGGTTGTACAGGACATTGGTTATACCAATTAAGGAATACTGCATTCAATTCTGGTCTCCATGCTATAAAATGGATGTTGTGAAACTTTAAAGAGTTCAGAAAAGACTTACAAAGATGTTGCCAGGGTTTGAGCTATCAGGAGAAGCTGAATAAGCTGGGATTGTTTTCAATGGAGTGTCAGAGGCTGAGGGGTGATCTGATAGAGCTCCATACAATGGGGTGGCATGGTGGCTCAATGCTTAACACTGCTGCCTCACAGCATCAGGGACCTAGGTTCAATTCCCATCTTGGGCAACTGTCTGTGTGGAGTTTGCACATTTCCCCCCGGTCGGTGTTGATTTCCCCTGAGTGTTCTGGTTTCCTCCCACAGTCCAAAGATGGGCAGGTCAGCTGGATTAGTCATGCTGCAATTGTAGAGAGCATTGGTGAGACTGCAACTGGGACACTATGTACAATTTTTGTCTCATAGATTCATGAAACAGGCCAACTTGTCCATGCCGACCAGATATCCCAACCCAATCTGATCCCACCTGGCAGCACCCAGCCCATATCCCACCAAACCCTTCCTATTCATGTACCCATCAGATGCCTTTGAAATGTTGCAATTGTACTAGCCTCCACTACTTCTTCTGGCAACTCATTCCACACACGTACTACCCCTCTGCCTGAAAAAGTTACCCCTTCGGTCTCTTTTATATCTTTCCTCTCTCACACTAAACCTTTGCCCTCTGGTTCTGGGACACCCCCCACCCCAGGGAAAAGACTTTGTCTATTTATCCTATCCATGCCCCTCATGATTTTATAAACCTCTATAAGGTCACCGCTCAACCTCCAATGCTCCAGGGAAAACAGCTCCAGCCTATTCAGCCTCTCCCTACAGCTCAAATCTTCCAACCCTGGCAACATCCTTGTCAATCTTTTCTGAACCCTTTCAAGTTTCACAACATCTTTCAGATAGGAAGGAGACCAGCCTTACAAAATATATTTTTGCCATAGAGTGACTTCCATGGACATTCACCAGACTCAACCCTAAGAATGATAGAATTATCCTGAAGAGAGACTGAGAAGATTTGATCCTTATTGACTGAAGTTCAGAAAAATGAGAAGCTATCTGATTAAAGGATAAACATTTTTATCACACTTGACAGAGGAGATGGAGGAAGGATGATTCCCTGCATTGGGTCAGGTCTGGAACTAGGGGGCACATTCTCAGAATAACCAGTAAATCAATTAGGATTAAAATGAGGTGTACGTTCTTCATCAGCAGTTCATAAATCTTTGTAATTCTCTACCACAGAGGATTGTGGAGGCTTATTTGTTAAATATATTCAAGGCAGATATTGATATTAAAAACAGGAAGAATTATAAGATTAGAGTGGAAAACTTGTATTGAAGCAGAAATGCAAGTGTGATCCACTTGAATGGTGGTGGGGACTCATGATGATCAATGCTTGAATGCTTCCTTTGTCCTATGTTCCTTCAATAGAATTACAGACTGGAACCTGGATTCCTGGCAATGGTAGACCTAAAGCCTTGATTCCAGCCGATGGTAGGCCTAGAGCCTGTAATCTTGGTGGTTGAGATGCCTGGAGAAAGAACTCCTGGTGCTGATCGGCCCAGAACTGGACTCTTCATGGTGGCAGTAACACTAGGAGCTGGGGTCTCCTGGGGCATTGGTATCATTATTGCTGTTCCTGAAATGGCAGTCCTGGAGGCCCAACTTGCAGCAACCTTGCAGAATCCCTGAAGGCATGTTTGAGATTCCAATTTGAACAGAAGGTGAACTCTTAATTAAACAATTAATTTTTATCCTTATTCTATCTCAAAATGGCGCCAGATTGTGGTGACAAAACACTTCTTACTATTTCTTCAAGATATATGTGACAAAAAAATCATTCGTTCATTCATTCGTTCATTCACTGACATTAAGATCTTGTTCAGCCTTGATATAAGATACATGGTGCTGAAAAATAGGCACCATGCAATCAAACTATGTGGCTTGTATCTCCCCGACAATGGTACACTAGCTAGAATAATCATACAATAAACATGATAAGCTTTTCAGATTGAACAAGAAACATATTGGCATGACATGGTAGTGGAAATGGAAGTTCCAACTCCACAAAATAATTTACATGCCTTTTTGCCACAGCCATCCAAATATCAAGTTTCTGAACATTGCCAGATAGACACAATGATCTAAATTGAATTACTTCCTTGCTAAGAGAGAGGGAAAATCAATGGATTTTTAAAATGCAACATTTCCAAATATATGGTTCTCAGATTGCTTTGCTTGAAGGTGGCGTATAGTACAAGAAAGTAAAAAGCAGATAAATTAATTTGGTACAATATTAGGAAAATAAATATTTCAAAATCATTTGGACATATTCCAACATTTTGCATTTCGTATCTAATAATTTGTTATCCTGAAAGAGTATTGTTTCACTCAGAGAACACATTTTCTCTTTAAATAAGGTGACAGTCGTGCTTGCTTTTCTCTAAACTTAATGTATTAGATGGTCATTATAATTATAGATCTCCCAGGATGAAAGAGAATGACAAAAGATCTTGGCTTTCTTTCAATTTTGTTTTGTAAGAACACAAATACAGAAAGCACATGCATAATCATCATGTTCTTATATCTCAACATCCTTTCTGTATTAGCAATATCAAAGGGACCATCACAGTTAAAGGGAGATATGAAAATCCTTGATTTCTTCCTAGGGAAGAAATTGGAGGTGGAACAGTGGTCGTTAGCATTTTGTCACAGTTAATAGCTTGACCTCTCCTCCCAGGAGAAATGTATATTGTACTCCTTATATTCTTAAACATTTCAGATCAGAATAAATATTCAAAATTTAAAAATGTATTTTGTGGAATTTGGTTATTCTTATTCCTGAAGAGATCCATTTCACTCAGGCAGGCCAACACCAAGCATCAAGCTAGTTGTTAATATTTGCAGAATCTGTATTGATTCCTAATCAACACACAATTCTTTGGATGAGGATTAATTCCATATATTTAACACAGTTTGCACTGAAGTCATATTTGCAGTCCTTTCAAACAAGTATCAAGCTTTAATATGCCAAAGGCACGCAATGACTGGCTGACCTGATAAAGATTCTGGATTAGTGGTGCTGGAAGAGCACAGCAGTTCAGGCAGCAGCCAAGTAGCTTTGAAATCAACGTTTCGGGCAAAAGCCCTTCATCAGGAATAAAGGCAGTGAGCCTGAAGCGTGGAGAGATAAGCTAGAGGAGGGTGGGGGTGGGGAGAAAGTAGCATAGAGTACAATGGGTGAGTGGGGGAGGGGATGAAGGTGATAGGTCAGGGTGGAGAGGGTGGAGTGGATAGGTGGAAAAGGAGATAGGCAGGTAGGACAAGTCCGGACAAGTCATGGGGACAGTGCTGAGCTGGAAGTTTAGAACTAGGGTGAGGTGGGGGAAGGGGAAATGAGGAAACTGTTGAAGTCCACATTGATGCCCTGGGGTTGAAGTGTTCCGAGGCGGAAGATGAGGAATTCTTCCTCCAGGCGTCTGGTGGTGAGGGAGCGGCGGTGAAGGAGGCCCAGGACCTCCATGTCCTCGGCAGAGTGGGAGGGGGAGTTGAAATGTTGGGCCACGGGGCGGTGTGGTTGATTGGTGCGGGTGTCCCGGAGATGTTCCCTAAAGCGCTCTGCTAGGAGGCGCCCAGTCTCCCCAATGTAGAGGAGACCGCATCTGGAGCAACGGATACAATAAATGATATTAGTGGATGTGCAAGTAAAACTTTGATGGATGTGGAAGGCTCCTTTAGGGCCTTGGATAGAGGTGAGGGAGGAGGTGTGGGTGCAGGTTTTACAGTTCCTGCGGTGGCAGGGGAAAGTGCCAGGATTGGAGGGTGGGTTGTAGGGGGGCGTGGACCTGACCAGGTAGTCACGGAGGGAACGGTCTTTGCAGAAGGCAGAAAGGGGTGGGGAGGGAAATATATCCCTGGTGTGGGGTCTGTTTGGAGGTGGCGGAAATGTCGGTGGATGATTTGGTTTATGCGAAGGTTTGTAGGGTGGAAGGTGAGCACCAGGGGCGTTCTGTCCTTGTTATGGTTGGAGGGGTGGGGTCTGAGGGCAGAGGTACGGTTGGAGCGGTGGGGTCTGAGGGCAAAGGTACGGTTGGAGGGGTGGGGTCTGGGGGCGGATGCCACAGAGTGGACTCTGGAAACTACCAAGGAATCTCTCTACTTTCATTATCAGGAAAGTTATTACATGAATTATCATCAGGAAACTTAGTCAAAGAGTCATAGAGATGTACAGCACAGAAACATGCCCCCAACAGTCCTCCTTGTCCATGCCAACCAGATATCCTAACCCATTCTAGTCCCACCTGCCAGCATCCGGCTCATATCCTTCCAAACCCTTCCCATTCAGATACCCATCCAGATGCCTCTTAAATGTTGCAATTGTACTAGCCTCCACCACTTCCTCTGGCAGCTCATTCCATACACGCACCACCCTCTGCGTGAAAAAGTTGCCCCTTAGGTCTCATTTATATCGTTCCCCTCTCACCCTAAACCTAGTTCTGGATTCCCCGACCCCAGGGAAAAGACTTTACCTATTTATCCTATCCATGCCCTCATAATTTTGTAAACCACTATAAGGTCATCCCTCAACCTCCGACGCTCCAGGGAAAACAGCCCCAGCCTGTTCAGCATCTCCCTATAGCTCAAATCCTCCAACCCTGGCAACATCCTTGTAAATCTTTTCTGAACCCTTTCAAGTTTCATAACATCTTTCCGATAGGAAGGAGACCAGAACTGCACGCAATATTCCAACAGTGGCCTAACCAATGTCCTGTATAGCTGCAACATGACCTCCCAACTCCTGTATTCAATACTCTGACCAATAAAGGAAAGTATACCAAATGCCTTCTTCACTATCCTATCTACCTGCGACTCCACTTTCAAGGAGCTATGAACCTGTACTCCAAGGTCTTTTTGTTCAGCAACACTCCATAGAACCTTACCATTAGCCAAGGCTGCAGAAAACATCCTTCTCAGGAAGACCGATTAGCACCCATTTCTACAGCAATGGACTTCCATGCAGACTTTGAAACTGACAATGTCTGCACTGAAACTGACAACAACCGCCCTGAAATTAACAAAGGCTGCACTGGAACTGACAATGTCTGTACCAAAACTATCAACGATTCTACAATGTTTTTAATAAACAAACTATATTACAGAGACTAGAACCTCATCACTGACCTATTATATTACAAAATATATAAAAGTATCTTGACATGTGTTCTGGGTTGAGAGAAGACTTGCAGCTGATCAGTGTGCTGCTAGTGTCTTTCTCTCCCCAGAGCTCCGGTAATTCCTTGTAGAATAAACTCTGTTATTGAACCCCGACTTGGACTCTGAGGCTGGTGATTTTCCCCAAAACAATTGGTGCTGTGAGCAGGGCTCTTACTACTGGTCCCCTGGTCGAAGGCTATGATCAGGGAGCCGGGGGTGAGGACTGATTTGTACCCGCAAATGGGAAGAGTCAGACCAGGCCAAAGACACAGTTTAAAGGTATACCAATTGTAATGTCTAACTCGCTAGACTTAAAAAAAAAATGCATATCCATGGAGAATAAGTGTTTAACTGTATTAACTATTGTAAGATTCTGCTGCTTATGCTGAATCAGCCGGAGGACAAGATTGTGCCTGTCTCATAAACCTTGCCCTAAATTGATTGTTAAGAGGGGTAGCCACCCCCCACACCATGCGAAAGTTGGGATTTGAGGTGCCAAGGGCACTAGGAGTTGTGAAGCACAAGTGGCAAACTTAGGTAACATTGTCGGGGCGAATAACGCAGAGTCCAGTTAGAGTTTAGTTAAAAGTTGGGTGCTGTTTGTACTTGTAATTTCCAATATGGTGAGGAAGAGGAGCTGATCACTGAGAAATTGAGAAATGCAAGGCAGACAGACATACAACTTTACTGAACTGCGATAGGAGGGGATAAAACACCAGCTACCTAAGCAAAACTACCCTCGTAGAAATAAACAATATACATATGTATCCCCATGAAATTCTATGTATGCCAAAATAATGAGGGCACCATAATGGGCAATGATCTCATGAGAGAATATAATATTCTAATTGATTGTGCAAAAGGGAAATTGATTTGGCCCAGACAGGATGGTCGAAAGACCGAGATTGGGAAACTTACAAATCACCTTGAAACTATTAAAGTGGCTTTAGCCACCAGTAGGGACTGGAACCTTGAACAGGGGGGATTCAGAGCCATCTGTGCCTCCGTCCCCAGAGCACAGGCAGAAACAAAGTTAGATACAGATCTAGTTAACATAGACCCGATAAGGGTTCCCGGACCGGAGTGTAAGCCTCACCGACAATACCCAATAAAATACAAAGCAGAAAAAGCAGTTGTGGAGAAAGTGAAAGGACTAGTGAAACAGGGAATCCTGAAAGAAACCACAAGTACAACTAATTCCCCACAGATGGCCAGTAATAAAGCCTGATGGGGGCTATAGGCTCACCATTAATTATACAGGACTAAGTAAATTCATCCCCAATTTGCACCCCATTGTAGCAGACCCTTCCACCATTTTAAATGGCTTTGCCCCCGAACACAAGATTTTTATTGTTTTAGACAAAACCAACGGGTTCTGGTCTATTCCATTACACCAAGTCCCAGAATAAATTCGCTTTACAGTAAGGGATAAGCAGTAACGTGGACTTGCCTGCCACAAGGGTTCCACAACAGCCCCACTATTTTTCACGGGGTGATGAGCAACATTCTGAAGAAAATATATTCATCAGAGGATAGCACTGCTCTCCAATATGTAGATGACATCTTAATTGTCTCAGAGTCCAAGTCAGGACACCAGGAAGCTTTATGTTTAAGATTACAGGAATTGGCAATTGCAGGGTTAAAAGTTAGCCCCACAATGGCACAAATTGGCAAATCACAAGTCTTATACCTGGGACACTTTATATCCCAGGGACTCAAAGAAATGTCCAATGACTGCAAGAAGGCAATCCAACAGATGCCACTACCTGCCACTGTCAGGGGAGTCAGAAAGTCCTTGGGGCTATTCAACTACAGTCGGAGCTTTATATCCGAGTTCACAAAATTGGCTGAACCGTTCCACACTAAACACATCACCCAGTAGAGATGCTAAACACAAGGAAACTGAGGACTGTCTCCAATATGAGAAGGGCAAAATAGGAGGCAGCTCTTTTCCCCCAAGTCAGTCTGTGGTAATAGTTAGGGACTCGGGAGAAAAAACAGCTGAGGGAATTCTAGACACAGGGGAACTGCACAACTGTGGGAATATAGATGGTGATGAAGGTAGGAGGAGAGTAAAGGATACCCGACTAGACATAGCCGAGGAGACCTTCTTCGTGAATGGGTCACAAAAATACGTAGCAGGGTCGCCCCGAACAGGATGGGCTGTGGTAGAAGAGGGTTCAGCACCACAGAGGGGAGCCCCTATCAGACACCAGTTAAGAATTCAGTCACTATTGCGTGCCAGTGAACAACCAAAACGGCTGCAGTAATAAAATCAAAAGCCCATCGAAAGAAGCCAGCAAAAGAAAGTCCACGTGGGTAAAATTCAAAGGAAGCCAGGTAACAGACCAAGCAACTCAGAAAGCCCTAGAACAAGAAACCATTTACGAAGCTGCAATAGCCACTATTGAATTAGCAAAAGACGCTATCCAAATTCAGCAGCTACGGGAGAACACCCTGCAGGAAGAGAGAGAGCAATGGAAACTGCAGGGGGCATTCAAAGCAGAGGATGGTGTCTGGAGGCGAACAGACAAGATGGTAGATAGAACACATTGCTTGAATTGCACCACGGGCTCTTCCATACAGGTAGAGAGGCCATGATAGCAAGCCTAGGGAGACAGTGGTGGTGGAAGGGAACGAAAAGACACATGGCCAAGTACTGCCACAGATGCAAGGTTTGTGCACAACATAACCCAGGGAGACCCATAAAAGTTAAGATGGGACACCAGCCGAGACTTAGGGAATCCTGGGAACACCTTCAGATAGATTTGCGACCATTAGAATCTCTACCCTGGTGTGGGCCCCTTGCAACCTGGATACAGTAGACACCTTGGGAGTGCCGTGTAAGGTGCAGTTAGGAAAATACAAATGGGGATTCCAAGGTAGATGTGTGCAGCTAAACAGGACCACTGGCCCATGGGCCGGGTCCCCTCAGCCTCGGGAAGGGAAGACCCATTTCAAACCCGATAATTACCTGCACTGTTTCACAGGGTAGGGGTGGGGATGTGTTTATGCCCTGGTTCCCAAAAATGACTCATGCGTCCAGACACAGTGTACTTATCAGCACTCTACAGTCACCAGGGGACAGTTTACCTGTACCTGCACCCAGCAGGCATGCTTGAATGTGACCGCGGCAGACAATTCATATGTGGTCAGTGCAATGGCACTCATGTTAGCTCTGCCACATGGATGTACCCATTCGATACTTACAAGCTGGGGGGCACCCAGCGGATCGGGGTGACATGGGTGAATAGACAGATGGAAGGACAGGACGATGTATGTTACTGAGCAGTGAAGGGATGTAGTTTTCTTTTTAAGGGGACTAATTCTACAGACACCCCACACTTCCCAAACCTGTTCATGGTAGGGACAATTGCACCCCTTACTGCACCATGTCCCAGCGGGGGACATTTTTGGAGACGGATAGTGACTCAGGAGTTCCGTGCTGACTGGCAGGTCCCTGCCACTTTGGGGTCATCATTGGCAAATGGATTCTTAGGACCTCTATCTATGGGGGGGGGGGGGGGGGGGGGGGCGGGGGGGGAGGTGCTGCAGCAGGGGTCGTCTGTGCTAAAACAAAAATTATCTTGTACATGGCCTCTGTCTCTGGAAGCAATTAATGCAGAGTTGATTGAACTCAGACTCTATACACAGCAGGCATGTAACGCCGTGGATTATCAATTAGCACAGCAAGGGGGAGTTTGTACAATTATTGGAGACAAATATATCACCCATCTTTTTGATGCCTCTTATAACATTACAGAAGCCATCAGGAATATCTGAGACCAGCTAGATAACTTTTGGCAGGGAGCTACAATTACAGACAGCTGGCTAAATTGGTTGATAGGTAAATCTTGGGGACCCTGTTTGGAACATGGGATAGTTCTTCTCATTGCACTCATGCTGGTATTCTGTGTGGACCTCGGGTGTTGAAAGCTCTGCTGTAAGGTGCTACTGACAAGAACTGTACCAGCAGTGAGTGTCGCCATGGAAGAGCCAACAATGAAATTGGTACTTCATGATACCCCTCGGGAGCTCCGAGAGATGACCAACCTCTACATGTAAATTGGATGGTCCAAAGTCACCTCCATGATGACAAAGGGGGGAGTGAAGTGGGAGATGGCACGGTACAGGGTGACATGAGGCACACAAACACACAAGATGGCCGCTGAGCCATAAGTTGACCATTTGACGCACAAGATGGCCACAGGACCACAATATGGAGAGAGACAGCAAAGCAAACACAGGCACTGTCTGTGGCCACCAGAATGCCAGCACAATGCTCTCACAACCCAGTTGATTAGTTTAAGGTGGGTGGGGGAGAAAATACACATGAGTAATGTGTACTGTCCACCGAAGTGTCGGGGTCGAGCCAACACCTTTGATAGAAATGCTAACAATTTGGCATGGACTCAATACAAGTGCTAATAGCCAGGGCTGCAGTAATCATCCTTCTCAGGAAAAGCGATTAGCACCCATTACTACAGCAATGGACTTCCATGCAGACGTTGAAACTGACAATGACCGCACTGAAAATAACAAAGGCTACGCTGGAACTGACAATGACTGCACTGAAACTATCAATGATTCTGCAATGTTTACAATCAACAAACTATGTTCCAGGGACAAGAACTTCATCACTGACCTATTATATTACAAAATATATTTAAGTATCTTGATATGTGCTCCGGGTTGAGAGAAGACTTGCAGCTGACCACTGTGCTGTTGGTGTTTTTCTCTCCCTGGAGCTCCAGTATTTCCTTGCACAATAAACACTGTTGTTGAACCCTGACTCTGACTCCGAGGCTGGGTGATTTTCCATGAAACAAAACTGACTGGTAGGTGCCACGTATAGAGAACTGGATGCACAGAATATTTAAACTTGCTCATCAAATTTTCCAATTCCTCTTGAATGTTTGATCTTGATACAATTATCATAGAATTGGATCCTAATTACAAAATGGACTGGAATAACAAAGAACAGAAACAGATATTATTTTAGTTATAATGCATATATAAGGCTTTTATCTGGATTTGGTTATGAACATAACAGGCAGCAAATTGCTGAGCATGTTCTTATAATAAGCTAGGATTTTCATGCAAATCTGAAACAGCTGTCTTTTATTTTAAAATTAATCAAGGTGTAATTGTTTTATTCTTTAATAACTAGCAGGTCTCAAAAGTATTCACCACTGAAGTGTCTCTGACTATTTTTCCTGTACATCACCATGTGTACAATAATGATCACTGTGTTACTATATGGCATGAAATTAAAATGCAAGTCTTCACTGGATATATTAAATTGCAGTATGATTTTAATTATGTTTGTTTACTGAAGTAAAGAATTATAGTTCTGAGAAACTGAACAATTTCTAATTTCTTCCAAATCTCTGATATCCAAGGTCATGGGCTTGTTGCAAACTGAAAGCTTTCTAAAAACTACTCCCATATGTGCTTTAGCCCCAGTCGAAGAAAACAACAAAATCATTCACTTCATCCTTCTGTTTTTAATGAGATTAGAAGATATCTACAGTCATAATAATTTACTGAATATACATAATGTTAGAATTAGAGAAACAGACTTACACCTGTAACTGTTTGAATAAGAACAAGAAAAATGAATTCACAAATAGTTACAAAATTATCCCCAGTCATTTTCAGCATTTCGAGATCTAAAATTATTTCATTGGCAGACAAATTGGGGCACAATTCTATTTCCATGCACAATTGAAGAACTCAAACACCATAATGTTATTCAGCTCTCACTACAGTCCACCTGTGGTGTCCGTATTTGACTGGTATAAGAACATAAATCCAAATTTCCAATGCTTCTATTGCAATGTGTCCAGAGAAAAGTGAACTGTCTTTTTACTCTGGGTATTTAAATTGAGCATGTACAAAGGAACTATGCCATGACTTCAGATCACATGGAACTGGAGTTTGGGTCTGTTGGACTCAAATTAAATCCTTTCTTCCTTTTTTTACATATTGTTATGTTAAATAATTGATCTTTTTGAATTTAAGAAAATGCTTTTCTTCTCATTGTAATTAATTGTTAATTCAAGTGGATTGAAACATAGAAGCTGAAGAACTGAACCTCCTCTGAGGCTGTGATAAATTCTTTGAAAACAATACTTTCTAAACATGAAATTTCAGATATTGTCATCTGCAACAATGGGCCACAATCAGTGAATGATTCTGATTCTTTGCAGTCATATATGGATTGGACCACATTATACACTGAAGTACCCTCAAGACAAAGCTGAGAGAAGTACAAATCAAGAAAAAAATCTGATAAAGAATGATAATTTTCATTTAGACCTACTTAACCCTAGACCATTGTTTTGTTGCATGCTAACATTTGTTTGGTAAGAGTTTTTTTGATATACAGCATTGTGGGATAAAGCCCACGTCTAGTTGACCTTGAGAAGGTGGTGGTGAGGTGTCTTCTTGAACTTTTGCCAGTTAGTTGTTGTTGTTATACTCATAATCCCACAATGCTGTTAGAGAGGAGTTTCAGAATTTTGATACAGTGACACTAAAAGGATATTGATATATTTCCAAATCAGAATGATGAGTGACTTGGAAGTGAAATTGCAGGTGGCTGTGATCACATGTACCTTCTGCTCTTATCCTTCTAGGTGGTAGTGGTTGTGGATTTGGAAGTTGCTGTCCAAGGAGTCTTTGTAAATTTCTGCAATGCATCTTGCGGATGGTGCATACTGCTGTTCCTGTGTTTTGGTGATGGAGGGAGTGAATATGTCTATGATTCCAATCAAATAGCCTGCATAGTCCTGGATGGTGTCAAGCATCTTAAGTGTTGTTTGAGCTGCTGTCATCCACTCAAATATGGCATCACAGTCCTGACTTGTACCTTTGTAGATGGTGGATAGATTTTGAAGAGTCAGGAGATGAGTTATTTGCTGTGGGATCTCTAGTTTCTGACCTGCTCTTGCAGCCACAATATTTATGTGGATAGCCCAGTTCAGTTTCTGATCAATGTTAACTCCTGAATGTTGATAGTGGTGCATTCAGTCATGGTGATGCATTGAATGCCAAGGGCAATGGTTAGATTCACCCTTGTTGGAAATTGTCATTGCCAAGACTTGTGTGACATGAATATTAACTGTCACTTGTAGGTTCAAGTCTGTATATTGTACTTGTCTTGCTGCAATTAGATATGAACTGCTTCAAAATCTGAAGAATCCTGATTATACAATGTTCAGCAAAACAATCATCAGCGAGTATTCCGAATCTGAACATATGATAAAGAAAGATTATCAATGAAGAAACTGATGAAGATTGGGATGAAAACACTCATCTGAGGAAATCCCGAGGTATCTTGGAGCTAAGATGACTGCCCACCATCAACAAAAAACATCTCCAATGTGCATGATATGATTCTACCTAATGGGATGCTACCTTCCCTCCCCAAGTCCCATTGCCTCAAATTTATCTAGATTTCCTTGATGCCACACTCATTCAAATACTAGCTTGATATCAAAGGCAGTTGCTATTATCTTAATTCTACAGTTCAATTCTCTTGGCCATGGCTGAACCAAGGCTCGAATGAGATCAGAAGCTGAATGGCCCTGGTAGAATCCAAACTGAGTGCAAATGAGTAGGGTTACTGTTGTTTGATAGCTCTGTTGATGACTCCTCCTATCAATTTATTAATGATGGAGAATGGACTGATGGGGCAGTAATTGGTTCAATTGCTTTGTTGTACATTTGTGTACAGGTTATACCTAGGCAATTTTGTGTAGATGCCAGTGTTGTAGATGTGCTGGAACAACTTGGCTGAAGGTGAAGCACTTTCAGGAGCACAAGTCTCCAGTGCTGTTGCGAGGATGTTGCAAGGGCTTACAGCCTTTGCAGTATCCAGTTATTTTATGGTGTCATGTGGAGTCAATAAACTAGAAGTTGTAATATTGAGGACCTTCAGAGGAGGTTGAGATAAATCAATCTAAATCTATCTCTGGATGAAGTTAGTTGCAGATACTTCCATCTTATCATTTGCTTGATATGCTGGGCCTCCCGGTTATTGGGAATGGAGATATTTCTGGAGTCCCTTCCTCCATTAACTTGCTTCAGTCCACTTCCATTCTGAACAGGTATGTTCTGACCTAATCTGTTGGTTGTGCAATTGCTAATCCCTTTGCATCACATACAGCTTCTGGCCTCGTATCACATTCTGCTCCTGGCATGCCTTCTTGCATTCTTCATTGAACCAATTTTGGTCCCATAGCTCCAGAATAATGGTAGAATGGGGGAAAAGCCAGGTCATGAGGTTTCAGATTATACTGGAGTAGAATTCTGCTACTGCTGATGGTTCACAGTACCTCACTGATGTCTAGTCTGGAGTTGTTAGATCTGTTTGAAAACTATCTGATTCAGGATTGTAGAGGTGACATACAACACAATGAAAGGTATACTCAATGGAAAGGTGGGACCTCATCTTCATAAGGACAGTGCAATGGTCACTCCTTTCAATGATTTCATGGACAGATATATCTGTGGCAGGCAGCTTTGTGAAGAATAGCTCAAGTATGTTTTTCCCTCTGTTGGTTAATTCACCACCTTCCACAGACTTAATCTAGTGGATATGTCCCTTACAACTCAATGAGTGTGATGAGTTGTGATGACAGATTAGATTAGTTCAGATTTGATTCGCTACAGTATGGGAACAGGCCCCCGGCCCAAAAGGTCCACACCGACTCTTCGAAGAGTAACCCACCCAGACCAATTCCCCAACTCTATATTCACCCCTGACTAATACACCTACCACTATGGGCAATTTAGCATGCCCAATTAACCCAACCAGCATACCTTTGGATTGCGGGAGGAAACTGGAGCACCTGGAAGAAACCCACGCAGACGCGGGAAGAATGTGCAAACTCCACACAGTCGTCTGAGGTGGGACTCGAATCCAGGTCCCTGATGCTGTGAGGCAGCAGTGCTAACTA
This sequence comes from Chiloscyllium punctatum, assembly GCF_047496795.1. NCBI lineage: Eukaryota > Metazoa > Chordata > Chondrichthyes > Orectolobiformes > Hemiscylliidae > Chiloscyllium > Chiloscyllium punctatum. The sequence continues at coordinate 44,473,066 of NC_092753.1, read as the reverse complement.
CTGAGTCACCATGCTGCTCCTATCCTGCTGGTGAGATGGGACATACTTCAGGACTGGTATTTCCATTTGGAACATTTTCTATAAAATATAATCCTATGAATATAATGATGTCAAGCTGTGCTGGACTCGTCTTTGAGACAGCGTTCCCAATTTTAGCATTAAATCCAGATGTTAACAAGGAGGAATTTGCAGGATTGACAAGGATGAGTTTGTTGTTGATATCTCTGGTTCCTAGATTGGTGCCAGGTGTTCTGTCTGGTTTCATTCCATTTCAAATGGCAGATACAAATCGCTCATATTGCTATGGGTTTGAAATCATATGTAGACTTGAAACTCCTAGAGGCATGTATGGGAGCATTGTGTACACACACCATGGGGATAACAATTTCGAGAATATGTAAACTAAAATGAATTGTATCTTTATTTAAAGTATAGCTAAAGAACATGTATAATGGGAACTATGTGAAAGTGGTATCAAATTACATGGAACAGGTGCGTGTGACCAAATAACTTCAGATAATATCTTCTCCGTATATTGTTATATTTAATAATGTGACCATCTCAATTTTTACCAGGAACTAATTTCAAATTCTGAAATGTGAAGTGATGGCTGCTTCACTTATATTGAAGTTAGTATTTGATGACATCTTTGGTCTACATTTGCATCCTTTAGAAGGACCTCACCTGATTTGCTTTGTAACTTGCCCAAGTGACACCTTGTGCATCATGCTACATTGTGCACTTAGTCTAAACATCTTGAAGATGAGGCAGACTGGTGACAGGGAAGGAAAGGAAAAGAAGAAAATCCTCTATTTTGAATTACACTAACTCACTGGATGTTTTGGCCCATGTGCCCAAATGTCTGTGGATCAGAAATCAGTCTGTTCAGTCCAAGGCAGAACCTCACAATCCTGAGCAGATGCCATAGGAGTCAAGGGGCAGCAGAAGGTCTGACCAGAAGAAGTAATAAAAGATCAGACATAATGCAATCTGGGCAGAATGTTAGCACTTAAAGCTTGCCAGTTCACTAAACTACCTGTGGTAAGCAGTTAAAATATGTGATATGGGTAAAAATATTGAATCATAGCAGAGATGCTTGAAATATAACCCCATCAGGACTTTTTTAATGCATAAAACAAACATTTTGAGCATTTATGAAGAATTTGTCTACTTATTAATGATGATATAAAACAACAAACTCACTAATAATTCCCTAATGTTATAATTTCTGCTCCTGCACTCCTGGCACATATGTTTCCTATCCATTAATTTTAATGGACAGAAAACAATGGCTGGAGGTACACAGCTATGATTTCACAACAGATCAGAAAAGTACTTTTTTTTAAAGAGGAAAAAGGGACCTTTGACTCATCAAGCCTACACATGTCAAAGACAGCCACATAGCACCTGGCGCATGACCTTGTATGTCTTGGCATTACAACGTTGTGAGGGTTATAAATGTTGTGAGGGTTTCCGCCTCTCAGACCTTTACAGGGAGTGAGTTCTACGTTCCCACCACCCTCTGAGTGAAATGTTTTTTTTCCCTCACATCTTCATAAAACCTCCTGCTCCTTATCTTAAATCTATGCCCACTGGTCATTGATGATCCATTAAGGGAAATAATTCCTGCCTGTTTATCCTGTCTATGCCTCTTGTAATTTTATACATCTCAATCATGTCCTCTTGCAGTCTCCTCCACTCGAAGGAAAACAACCCCAGTCTTTCCAATTCTCTTTATAACTGGAACTCTTAATCCTAAGCAGCATCTGAGTAAAGCTCATCTACAGTGCATTCACATCCACCTATAATGTGGATTCCAGAGCTGCACATAATATTCTAAATGCAGCCTAACCAACTTTTTGCACAGTTCCAGCATCGCCTCCCAGCTTTTAAAATTGAGGTTTTGGCATAAGACCTCAAGGAAAGTATGCTATATATTTTTTAACCATTTTATCTGCCTGTCCTGCTACCTTAAAGGACTGATGGACATTCATATGGTCCATTAAATCATCGCCTTGTTTGTCTTTCCCAAGTGTATCACCTCACACTTTCTGGATTGAATTCCATTTGCCACTGATCAGCCCATCTGACCAGCCTGTCCATATCCTCTTGTAATCTAAGACTATCTTTCTCACTACTTACCATGCCACAAATTCTCCTATCATCTGAAAACGTACTAATCAACCCTCCCACGTTCAAGTTTAAATTGTCTATAAATACCACAAAAAGTAAGGGCCATAACTGATGCCTACAGACTTTCACTGGATACAGTCTTCCAGAAATAAAAACACTCCTTAACAATTACCCTCTGCATCTTCCCACCGAGCCAATTCTGGATCCAATTAGCCAAGTTTTATTGGAACCTATTACCTCTTACGTTCAGTGCTACTCTCCCATGTGAACCTTAGGAAAAGCCCTGCTGAAGTCCAACAAGACTATTTCAAATACATTGCCCTCATCCATACATCTGGTTTCCATTTAAAGTATTCAAACAATGACCTCCCTTTAACATGCTGACCCTTTTTCTCGAAATTGAATCCTATATCCCTTGCCATCCAGAGATCACATGATTTGTTGGTCCTGCCTTTGTCCTTATTGGAACATGGAGCATTTAATAAACATAAATTTTTGGAAAGCACCAATTATCATATAAAGATGAGTTTCCCATTCCCTCAACTCAATCTTAAGTTTTTTTTTGAAAATTTGCCAAATTAATGTCAGCTGGGTTCGAGTCATAGGCTTTACTTTAGCATTTTGAATTTCTATCTATTAGGATTTCTTATGATTTCAGACTCATTTCACTTCTGATTCTTAATAGGCATTAGAAGAGGATATGTTCATCCCATCTGTGCAGGCTGGTTTTGAACCAAAGTCCCAGTGGTGAAATTATAATTTTCAAATTCTCTAAAAAGTACCTAAACAATGAGGCTTGACATTATTGGAAGACTTTTTTCCTTCATTTGGGACAAACTGAGCATAATTTTAAATTGACCTCATCCTCATTAAATTGATGACTATCCTATCTGGTAAATTTTCTACAGTTGTTCAAAATTACTGTTAAACATCCAACTTTGCATTTGTGTCAAAAAATGCAGCAGAGATGTTTAGTCCAATTTTAATTTTGAGACTGTAAACTGAGGATGTACGGTTCATATAGTTAATAATGATCATCTCTTTAAACACAGCATTAGAAATATTAATCCCAACATAACTTGTGAGATACAAAATTCTGGCAATATCCTTTACATGGCCATACTATGCTTTGGGAACACACTGCCCCAGCAAGTCAAACAAATGACTTCGAAGTGGATAGCTCTTATTGATTAAATTGTCCTCTGATGACCAGTTAGGCTTCAACTGAGATCTCTTTCTGACAATCCATCTTTCCTCAATCACAGTTCTTAACTTTAAAGCTATAGTTAAACTTACGAATGGTTGATTTTCCTTTCTGTCCAATGCTCAAAGCAGACGTTCCTTTATTTATTTTTTAAATCAAGTTGACTGAGACAGCAATCTTCTAAGTAGATCATCCCAAACTATAATTCTTATAAAAAACTATTCTTGTCTTTAGCAGAAGGGCCATCAAAACAAACTATGTGGCTTTGCTACCTTTTGAGAACACTATCTGAAAATTGAACAGCAGTTTAAAACAACCATTCTCCACTTTACCATTTTTTGCAACACATGCTGGTTAAATGACAGTCTAAAAATTACGACAGCTTGAAAATTTGTTGGAAGCAGAGTGATTTGGATGTCGGGTGTTCAATGTCGCATGATAAATTTGGAAGTAATTTAAGTGCATCTGTTTATGTAACAATTAAAGAAGATACTTTGTTATCTTTACTTCTAAATTTTGCTTTGATAGCAACAAGAGTGGTGTGAACCCACATAATGGTTCGGATATTCTGATGTGGAGCATTATCTGAATGAAAGCATTAAAGGGACTGACCACCTTGAAAATGGACAAAACACTAGGTGTTTGAAATGTATCCTAGGTTGTTAAAGGAAGTCAGGAAGCAAGTAACAGATAGTGCAAGGAATACTTACAATCTGCACTACCAGTACAGGAATCATAAGAATCATCTCAACCACCTTTGTGAACAGGAACCACGGATGTTTTTTTTCTCATTTTCACTCTGTGTGTAATCCATGATTTTGTGTGTGTGTGTTTGTTGAGAAGAAGATGAGAGTTTTAATTACCTGCATTATATTCAAACAGTTCATATCTCTTTACCTGGAGCTAGAGTTTAATTATTTGTAATAAATCATAATTTGTGTTAAATACAGAAACCTTGCACCTACTTTCTTTCAAGCTGGGTCTGAAAATTAGCTAAACTGGGGAATCTTTGTGTACTTTTTAGAAATCTTTAATTTTTGCAATAACGCTGGGAATAGCAGGCTTTAGTTTTATTGCACTAACTCAGTGAGTTATGATTAAAAGAAAATTATTCCCTCCCAGAGGATGCCAAATGTCTAGAATTGACCACCCAGTTTGGTGGTTGAGGCAGAAACCCTCAATCCATTTTAAATGAATTAAGATCTGCGCGTCAACACTGAAACCTTCAAGGCTCTGGACATGTCTCTGGAACATGGGATTAGAATGGGTAGCTAGTTCTTTCAGCCAATGCAGACATGATGGATTAAATGGCTTGTTTCTGTGCTGTAACATTTCTGTGGTCCTGTATTCTGTTCGCCATTGTAAACTGAGTGTGTCAGGACCAAACAAAATCCCAATGCAGCTGAACCTGAGGGAATTTTAAAGGAAATGCAAATTCTGTTCCAAACTCTCCTGTGTCTGGATGACCACCCTGCCACCCATCCTCCTTAAAAAATCTCCTTTGTATCAGAGAGTTTTGAGGGTTTGATTCACTTAAGATAAAATGACTCACCAATTCATAACACCCTCCAGAGGTCTCACACCTCCTGGAGGTGTTTTGGCCAGACATACTGGAGCTGAAATCTCCACTGCCCAACATGAACATCATTCCCCAAACCAGATACTGCGCTCATCATTCTTGACTCAGTGAGTTTTGAGAAGATTTGTAGCTCAGGTTGAGGTTCTGGATGTAAGTTTGCTCGCTGAGCAGGAAGGTTTGTTTTCATACATTTCATCAGCATGCTCGCTAATATCATCAGAAGAGGATGAAATAATGGTCTCCATTGACGTAACAGCCCTGTTCACATTCATCAACATCAACGTGGCCAAGGAAATACTGACTACAATATTAGAAGAGCCAAAGATACATTCACCAAACACCACCAACTTCATCAGCAAGGACAACATTGTCAAGCTAGTGGTTCTATGCCTTACCACCCACTTCACTTTCAATGACAGGCAAACCAACAGAACACCCATGGGATCTCAAATTCAGGGTTCTTAGCAGAGGCAGTAATGCAGAGACTCGAACAAACAACTCTACCAACCGTCTAACCCAAACTTTGGGTCCGCTATGTGGATGATACCTCTGTCATTACTAAGCGAAAGAAATTAGAGGTAACCTTCAAGACCATCAATAATACCCTTACTGGCATAAAATTCACTAAAGAGGAGGAAAACAACAACAAAATGCCATTCCTAGATGTCACAATAGACCGAACAACTAATGGGGAACTTCAAACCAGAGTCTACAGGAAAACAACACATACAGACCAAACATTGAATTACAGAAGCAATCATTCCAACACCCACAAATGGTGCTGCATTAGTATATTATTTGAACGAGCCACAACACACTGTAGCACAGAGGAACTACAGAGCAGAGAAAATCACCCTACAGTGCATTCAAATGAATGGTTTCCCCAATGAACACAGTTCACCGATTTCTCAGCAACAAACCCAAACAAGCAGATAAAACACGACCAGAAATCCTAGCCCCTCTCCCTGCATCAAAGACATCTTGGAAATGACTGTCGGACTACTCTGACCTCTTGGCATCATGGTAGCCCGTCAACCCGCCAACACACTAAAACAGCAGCTAATGAACTTGAAAGACTCTAAACCGACGTCAAGCAAAACTAATGTCATTTACAAAATACCTTGCAATAATGGTAACAAATACTACGTTGGACAAACAGGAAGAAAACTAGCCCCCTGAAAAGATGAACATCAACTAGCCAAAAAAAGAAATGACCCACTCTCATTAGTATCCTTACACGCAGATGAGGAAGGACACCATTTTGACTGGGACAACACGTCTATCCGAGGACAAGCCAAACAGAGACAAGCACAAGAATTCTGAGAAGCATGGCATTCCAACTGGATGACTATCAACAATCAGATTGACTTCGACCCCATTTACCACCCCTGAGAAAAAGAACAGGAAATGACATCACCGCCCCAATGGAACCTAAACAAATAAATAGCATGCAGGTCACTAACACCAGTGCTTCACCAGAAGCTCACTGATGATGTTACATTGTGTGGTGACAAATGTCTGAAAACAATTCATCCATCTCAGCAAGCAAAATTACATCCAGATTCTTGATTCAAGTCCACCAAACCCAAATTCCTCAAAACTGAACTTGTACTGCAAAGCATTTGCAAGACAAACAAAAGGAAAGCTTTATGGTGCTCAATGGTATGCACATAATGTATCAGAAGTGCTTTGTTTCCTGTGGAAAAACCACGTAAAATGTATTACTTTTCACTAGTTTCTGTTACTATGCATTTTGTCTTGCTGGCCAGCAACCTCCTTTTTGCTTGATGATGATTCGGAGGATGGCTGCTAGTGGTGCTGTTACTCCTTATCCAAAGTTCAACAAGACAGCTAAGACTCTATCATGCTGGTCTGAATCAGTAAACCTCTGAGATGTAGAAAGCAATCTCTCAGCAGAAGTAATGTCTCCTTTCTAATAGGAGGCAAGAAAACATCAAAGCCTCAGTAATTGTTTTGGTCCTGGTTTCAAATCAGATTGTTGGAAAGTTGAATAAACTCACTAACTATCAAGTTAATTTGTTGAGTGACCTAGAAGGGAACTTGTAGGTGAACAGTATCTACTATACTTATCCCGTGAGTGCTTATGTAGTGTCTGAACCACACTGGCTAGTGTTCAATGCAAACTTGACAAAATGGTGCAACAATCCTATCAAAGATGGAAGGTGACCAACAAACTACAAAGCTGTTTTTCTCTAGCCATGTTTAAGTAAGACACTCACTGAAATAAGTTAATTAAATGGAAGTTAAATATTGAGTGAGTCACCCTCTGGTTCACTAGTCTGGTAAGGAGTGGAATAGTTCGACTGGATGAAAAGCTTATTAGCAAACGTTATGAACAGTTTTGAGCATAAAAAATTGATAACAGGAAGAAATGAACAATGAAGTTTCAGAAAAAAATATGCTTTAAAGCTAAAGATAGAGTCAAGGGCATTGTGGAATTTACTGCGGAGAGCTCCATAGAATGAGACAAGGGAAGATACAGTGAAGATATGGCTGATCAATTATACAAACTCTGTAGCAGCCCAGGACAGATGGGGGTAACATACAAACTGTGTTTCATTCTCTAATTTAAACAAATAATTGAATGCACCATGGACACTTTTTAATATGAAGCAGATGTTTTACAGGACAATTAGATCCTGTCAATATAACACAGATCCTCACCCAAAAAAGTTTTAAAATTGGATATGATAACCAATTATAACAAGCAACAGAGAGAAACCCATAGGTTGGATGTGTGCTGTCTTCAGGTTAACATATTTTTGGGTGGTTTACAGAGATTTTAAGAGGAAAAGAGAAAGATGTGAAAGAAATGTTCTCACAGGTACAGTGAAATGTTAAATCCTGATAATGTACATTTGTATCTATATTACTTCTGTCATAACCACTTGAAGGTAGACTTTGAGAAGAGAAGATTCTCATCAAGATGTGACTTGCAAATCTTATTGTTCATAAAGATTTTGGTATGCTTGTACAAAGGGACACAGAGAGTTTGTATTCAAATGTTAGAATTGAACAGGTTGATGAGATACCTGAGATTTAGATATTTGCTAATCAGCCTGTTCATAGATGTTATTACACACATCTGGACCAAGTGGAGCATGAATGTGGGGGAGGCTCTGACTCAAAGATAGGGATACTACGATTGCACCATAAGAGTCTCATGCCTGAAATCTAACAGAAAAAGGGAACTCACAATGGATATATTAATTAACGATTCATTGAGTGAGAATTGGCTGCATAAATATGGGGAACTAGTATTCATTGAGGCATGATTTTTCTGGGGAGTGGTAACTGAATTAAAGCTCTCACTCAAAGATTGGATTGGGATCCTGGTCCAAAACATTTATTTTCTAGCGTATAACACTTGCTACAGAGGAGAGTTGAATCAAAAAGTAGTGTTTCAGGGAATGAATATCCATACCTGTTTACTGAAAATGAGCCTTATGACCAGTTTAAAAGTTACATAACTTTATCAACCTGGGTTACTTCTTTACCATTGAGGTAACACAGCATTGACTTAACTCTTTTGCTACAATATAGACGTAGGATAAGAAGCAATTTTTTTTTTGGAATTGAATCCTGATGATTTAAACATAAATGAAGTCTTAGGCAAGCTATTAACTTCCTTGGATACAATTTTTTAAAAGGTTAACTTTCACAACATAGTTGGATTTCAACAAATTTAACAAAAAGAGAATTGTACTATGGAAAATTACATAATGAATTGCAGTAGAATGTATACAGATGCAGAAATTTCATTTGAAAATGCCCAAATCTATGCTGGCATTTGTTGTCAGACTATGCCAGTGTATTGAATATGACCAAACATCTAGTTTTGATGGCAGTTATGTTTCCGGATAAACAAATGTTGGGAGCGCCAATGATTTTTCTGGAAAGCAGCATTTGTAGTGCAAAGGGGATGATCAGTGACATGACAGAGAATGGAGGACACAAGATTAAAAAATTGGCAAGAGTACCTAGATATAGGTCACAGATGATAGCACACAAAGGAGAACTGTAAGCAATGATGACAGAAATGCTATTTATAATTCTGAGAAGTGAAGAGAATTTGGGATTTACAATAAAAGAGTGAACCCTATAAATTCACAGGATGGAAGCGTTCAGTGTTTCATGTTCCAAACATTATCACAGTATATTCAAAACTAAACTGAACAGAAGATTTGCAGAAATAAGGTGAAGGTGCAAATGAATGTGATGGTATTGTATTAGACACAAGAAGTGTCAATCTATGATTAATTTGTTGGTGACAGAATCTTTCAATTGTGCAGTAGTAGACAAGTTCTTCCAATTTTGTCATAGGTTCCCAGACGATACTGAGAAGGATATTTTCATGGATGGCTGAGCTGAATGTGTTTTCTTTCCTGTCCTCTGTTGATGTTGTTGTTATCTTGTTCATCTTCTTTTATTCTTAGTTTAGAATGTCACTGAATTATTTCAGGAAACAATGAAATAGAACAATAACTACAAGCCCACCAGTTTGATATTAGCAGTTTATTTTTTGGGGTGTAGGTGGGTAGTGTCCTGGAATCCATCATCAGTTGCTTAATGAATATAAACTCACAGAAATCATTGGCAGTCACTTGGAATCAAGGTTACCTTCTGTCAGACTAGATGAGTCTTCAGTTGACTGATGAGCCCAGTTTGGATCCACAAGTTTTTCTGCAGTGGGGACATTGTTCCACGTGGATTCACAGATCCAGGTTGACTTCCTTCTCCTTCATTTCTTGCCACAGTTTCACCTTGTGATGGGATTGTTGATGCTCAATGTCTTTTCTACCTTGATGGATCAGGAAGTACCATGCTGCGTGGATGTCAGCTTTCTCTTCCGAGCCAGTAGTGTTAATGTCTCTATGCTTTAGGGAGACCATGAGACCTTTACCTCTGGTTGCTCTTTGACCATTGGCCAACTCCCTACCTGGAGAGAGAGAACTGGCTGAGAGAGGTTATCCAATAGAGTTGTTTCTTTAGGAAAAGGATTTCAATGTCAATTGACACAACTTCATAGTGGACACTTTGGTGGTCTGGTGGACCTCTCATTTGATCCAATTGACACATTTGGTGGAATCTCTCAGGATTTTAATGTGACATTTGTTTTGCTGCAAAAGAGGGACATGATCAACAAAATAGCCTTATAGACAAGGATCTTTGTTGACATCTGTATTGCCAAAAACATATTGCTCCAGCTTGAAGACGGCAGTGCTGGCATAGTTGACTCATTGCTGGGTTCCTTCATCAGTGATTATCACTTGGGAGAGGTGGTTGCCAAGATATGAGATGTGCTGTACATACTCCAGAGTCACCCTCTTATGTAGCTGACATGGGTCATTTTTAACAGGTACCAAAAATGAGTTGTTGAAAATGTTGAGCAGCCTTTGCATATCCTGTGCATTTTTAGGATTTTTTTTCTGTCCGGGAGCAGCGGGAGACAGCGCAGAGGTAGCGTGAAGACCAAGAGGGTGCCAGGGAGGTAAGGACTTATTATATATTTGGGTAGCGGCTAAACCCAAGATACTACACGGGTAGTATCTCCCTCCTGCACCCACTCCCCAACCAGAAGAAAAAGACTCTGTAGGGTAAGGCTGTTATTTTTTTCTCTTTCTTTTCTTTCATATATTTAAGTGCATTGTTTTGTTTTAGTTAATTGATATAAAGCAAAGGCTGACAATGGCAGAGGACCTCAGACCCGTGGCATGTGCCTCCTGCTTGATGTGGGAGCTCAGGGACATGGCTGACATTCCTGACTCTTACACTTGCAAGAAGTGTGTCCAGCTGCAGCTCTTGTTTGACCACATGACTGCTCTGGAGCTGCAGATTGACTCACTATGGAGAATCCACAATGCTGAGGAGGTTGTGGATAGCACGTGTAGTGAACTGCTCACACCGCAAGATAGAATTGCTGAGGGAGACAGTGAATGGGTGACCAAAAGGCAGAAAAAAGTAGGAAAGCAGTGCAGGTGTACCCCGCAGTCATTGCCCTCCATAACAGGTGTACCGTTTTGGATACTGTTGGTGGAGATGGCTTATCAGGGGAGGGCAGCAAGTTGTCAAGATCATGGCACCGTGGTGAGCACTGCTGTTCAGAATGGTGAGAAAAAGACGCATAGGGCCATAGTCATAGGGGTTCTATTGTAAGGGAAGTAGATAGGTGTTTCTGTGGCTGAAAACGAGACCCACGGATGGTATGGTGCATCAAGGTGCTCTGGTCAGGGATGTCAGCTGCAGAGCATTCTAAAAGGGGAGGGTGAACAGACAGTTGTCTTGGTGCATATAGATACCAAGGATATAAGTAAAAAAATGGGATGAGGTCCTGAAAGAAGAATTCAGGGAGCTAGGAGAGAAGTTAAAAAGGAGGACCTCAAAGGTAGTGATCTCGGGATTACTACCAGTGCCAAGTGCTAGCCATCTTAGAAATGAATGTATAAGCATGATAAACATGTGGCCTGAGGTGTGGTATAGGAGGGAGGGGCTCAGATTTGTTGGAAGTAGGGACTGGTTCTGGGGAAAGTGGGACTATTACAAATTGGATGGTCTACACCTGAACCAGTCTGTAACTAATGTCCATGGGGGAGTTTTTGCTACTGCTGTTGGGAAGATTTCAAACTAATGTGACAGGGGTCTGGGAAACAGAAGAGAAGACAAGTAGACAGCAAGGTGGAAACTGGAGACTGTAAGAATCATGAAGTTAGCATTAATAAGGGGAAGAGTAGGCAGAGAGCAGATGAACGCAAAAGAACTGGTGGCCTGAGGTGCATATGCTTTAATGCAAGGAGCATAGTGTGTAAGGCAGATGAACTTAGGGATTGGATTGGTGCCTGAGAGTATGACATTATTGCAATCACAGAAACTTGGTTGAAGGAAGGGCATGATTGGCAACCAAATGTTCCAGGATATAGACGCTTCTGACAGGACAGGGAGGGAAGTAAAAGTGGGAGAAGAATGGAATTGCTGGTCAGGGATGATATCATGGCTGTGCTAAAGGAGGACAGTATGGAGGGCTGGAGCAGTGAGGCAATATGGGTGGAGCTGAGAAATAAGAAGGGTGCAGTTACATTACTGGGGCTGTATTACAGGCCTCCCAACAGTGAGCATGAGGTAGAAGAACAAAATAGGTAAACAGATTACGGAAAGATGTAAAGGCAACAGGGTGGTAGTGATGGGAGATTTTAATTTTCCCAAGATTGGCTGGGATAAACTTAGTGTCAGAGGTCTGGATGGGGCAGAATTTGTAAGAATTTGTAAGAAGCATACTCATAGACAAATATGACAGTGGTCCTAAGGGAAGAGTACTAAACTGGGCCAAGGCCAATTATATCAAAATTAGGCAGGAGCTGGCAAATGTGGATTGGACACAGCTATTTGACAGGAAGTCCACATTTGAGGCTTTCAAAGATAGGTTAAAGATAGTGCTGGATAGGCATGTCCCGTTGAAAGCAAAGGATAGGAAAGGCAAAATCCGTGAACTGTGGATGACAGGAGAAATCGTATGATGAGTCAAGAGGAAAAGGGAAGCATGCCTAAGGTCCAGGCAGCTAAGAACAAAACAGGCTCTGGAGGATAGGACCAATCTTAAATGAGGAATCAAGCGGGCTAAAAGGGGTCATGAAATAGCTTTAGCAAGCTGAATTAAGGAGAATCCCAAAGCTTTTTATTCTTATATAAGAAGCAAGAGGGTAATGAGAGAAAGGATTGGTCTACTAAAGGATAAGGAAGAAAGGCTATATGTCGAACCTGAGAAAATGGTGAGATTCTGAATGATTACTTTGTATCAGTGTTCATTGAGGAGAGGGACATGATGAATGTTGAAATTAGGGATAGAAGTTTGACTATTCTGGATCACGTTGACATAAGCAGGGAAGATGTGTTGGGTGGGCTAGAGGTTATTAAAGTGGACAAATCCCCAACAGCGGATCGGATCTATCCCAGGTTGCTGAGGGAGGTGAGAGAGGAAATAGCTGTCACCCTAACGGATATCTTTGTAGCATCCTTAAACACAGGTGAGGTGATGGAGGACAGAAGGGTTGCTCATGTTGTTCCCCAGTACAAGAAGGGTAGTAGTGATATTCTGGATAACGACAGACCAGTGAGCATGACGTCAGTGGTGGGAAAGTCACTGGAGAAGATACTAAGAGATAAAATCTATTTATATTTGGAAAAGAATGAGCTTATCAGTGATGGGCAACATGGTTTTGTGCAGGGGAGATCATGCCTTACTAACTTTTAGAGTTCTTTGAGGAAGCGACCAAGTTGATAGATGAAGGAAGAGCTATGGATGTCATATATATGAACTTTAGTAAGGCATTTGATTAGATTACTTACAGTGTGGAAGCAGGTCCTTTGGTCCAACAAGTCCACACCAACCCGCAGAAGTGCAACCCACCCAGACCCATTCCCCTACGTTTTACCCCTTCACCTAACACTACAGGCAATTTAGCTTAGCCAATTCACCTCACCTGCACATTTTTGGACCATGGGAGGAAACTGGAGCTCCCGGAGGAAACACACGCAGGCACGGGGAGAATGTGCAAACTCCACACAGTCAGTCAGGAATTGAACCTCTGTGCCACCCACTGTGCCACCGTGCCACCCACATGGTAAACTAATGGAGAAAGTGAAATCACAGGTTGTACAGGGTGTTCGAGCTAGGTGGATAAAGAAGTGGTTGAGCAACTGGAGACAGAGAGTAGTAGTTGAAGGGATTTTCTTGAAATGGAGAAAGGTGATCGGTGGTGTTCCACAGCATCAGTTGTTTGTGATATACATAAATGATCTGGAAGAGGGCATTGTTGGTATGATCAGAAAGTTTTCAGATGACAAGAAGATTGGTGGAGTAGCAGAAAGCATAGGGGACTGTCAAAGAATACAGGAAAATACAGATAGAATGGAGAGTTGGGCAGAGAAGTGGCAGATGATGTTCAATCCAGGCAAATGTGAGGTGATGCCTTTTTCAAAGTCTAATTCTAGAGCGAATTATACAGTAAATGGAAGAGTCTTGGGAAAAGTTGATGAGCAGACAGATTTGAAAGATCAGGTCCATTGTACCCTGAAGGTTGCTGCACATGTAGATAGAGTAGTCAAGAAGGCATGTGGTATGCTTGTCTTCATTGGACATGGTATTGAGTATAAGAGCTTGCAGGTCATGTTAAAATTGTACAAGACATTGGTTCGGCTGTATCTAGAATACTGTGTACAGTTCTGGTTGCTACATTACCAAAAGGATGTGGATGCTTTGGAGAGCGTGCAGAGAAGGTTTATGAGGATGTTTCCTTGTATAGAAGGTGCTAGCTATGAAGAGAAGTTGAGTAGGTTAGGATTGTTTTCATTAGAAACAAAGGAAATTGAGGGGAACCTGATTGAGGTCTACAAAATCATGAAGGGTACAGACAGGATGGATAGAGATAAGCTTTTTTCCCAGGGTGAAGGATTCAGTAACAAGAAGTCACTTGTTGTTACTTTCAAGGTGAGAGATGAAAAGTTTAAGTGGAATACACGTGGCAAGTACTTTACACAGAGGGTGGTAAGGTACCTGGAACACGCTGCCAGCAGAGATAGTAAAGACAGGCTCAGTAGATTTATTTAAGATGCATCTGGATAGATGCATGAATAGGTGGGGAGCAGAGGGATATAGATGCTTAGGAATTGGGCGACAGGGTTTAGACAGTGGATTTGGATCGACTCAGGCTTGGAGGGCTGAATGGCCTGTTCCTGGGCAGTAAATTTTCTTTGTTCTTTGTTCTATGCAATCACCTGCAAACTGGATATTGTAGATGCCAATGGTGGTGAATTTTCATTTTGCCAAGAAGTGACCAAGATTGAAAAGCTTTTCATCAGTTCATTTTGGGTGCATGTGATTATACAACTTTGTTTTACCCTAGTTTGAATGTTAAAGGCGTCTGTTTCAGATCCTCCGTTCAAGACAGCAGCGGTCATACTCTCATGCAAGTCAGTATCAAGATGGTGACAAACTTCAACAGGCAAACTCAAGTACTGGATGATTATTCAGGGTGTTCACAATTTAGAGAATGAACCATATTGGTCATTTTGATGAAAGCAAGGAACAATTCAGAATTTTGCTCCCAACTATTCTTCTTGGATCTGCCTAACCATAAGAATATATGAGCAGTACCTAGGATGGTTGAAAACCACACTGGGTTTGGGAGGAACTCCTCAATGACAGGACAAAGACATTTGAGAAGATGTGGCAGGATCTTATTCATGATAGATAGAAGTGAAATCCTTCTGTTGTTTTCAAAATCGGATTTATCTCCCTGTCTGTAGATAACCACATTCTTGAAATCCTTGAGGATATCCTCTTTGTCCCAGACATAGCAATAAGCTGATGAGGTTGTGTTATGAGTCCATAGCCATTGGATGGTAGATGTCAATAGATACAGCATCTGCCCCAGAAGATTTGTTGTTTTATGTGTTGGATAATCTGCTTAAACTCATTGATGGTTAGTGGATCACTAAGGGAATCCTCCGCAGGGTGTTGTGGGATGGTTTAGAGGGTACCATCTGATTCAGTATAATTCCCAGGAGATTGTTTTTAATTTTCCCAGCATAAGTTTGAAGTGCTCTTTCCAATGCTGAAGGATGGTTCTTGAGGAGGTAGGAGCCATCCTGTGATCAGAAAGGATTTTGTTTGGTTGCCATAGTAGCCTGGAAGACATTGCACATAAACATAATCTCATGTAACATTTCCACCCACTATTTTTTGATCATATGTCAAATGCCTTGCTGAACCTTAGCCTTCAGTTGATTGTACATTGCCATTGTTTGCTGGCTATTTGGGGTCTTGCATAAGTATATTGGTCTATTGACTGTTATGGAAAGTGCAATTTGTAATGGATAGTGAAATTCCCCATCTAGTGTACATTGTGTACCATTAGTACCCTCAATATTTCTTTCATATGACAAAGAGTTAATTCATCAGTTGAGAAAGATCAGAAGGAAGTAATCAATAGGAGATTTTCTTACTTGAGTCTGATCTGATACCATGAAACTTCATGGGTCTGGAGTCAGTGTTGAGGTTTTTGGGGCACACTATCCTCATTGTCGACCTCTGGTTGCTTTGATTTGTTATTCAGACAGAATATACCCAGGAATAGTGATGAAAGAGTTTTGCTAGTTGGCTGCAATGTAAGACTTGGCAAACACCACAATGAGGATCAGTGTGCATTAATGACTAGGATAAAGAATATTCAACTTGCTTTGCCACCACTTATCAAAGTCAAGGCAGAAATTGGTCAGGGTGGAGACCTTGGGAAAAGATTGACCTTGAAACAATGCAGTGAGACTGGAACAGTGACCAATAGCTGCTGACAGCAGATCTCAGAGTCCATGCCCTGATTGAGTGAAGCTGTATGGAAGTTATAATTTAAACTGAAGAATATCTTCCATAAATATCTTCTAAACTGCTGTCAGGATGGGGGAGGCTTGCAAAACAAACACTCTACCCACTGGGCCAGAATTTTTATTGTAATTTAGATGCTACAAATGTTATAGAAAACCCAATGGTGACGTTCCATTCCTAATTATGAATGGCAAATTCATGCCCCAGTTCCTTCTAAGTTAGCATTCCATCATTACTCTTTCGATTGTACTTCAACCTCCGGGTTTTCTTTTTACTTTCCTTCCAGGTTTCCTCCAATTTATTCCTTCTTTCTTTATAGAATAGACAGTTTGCTACTATCTAATAACTCATGCAAAGTACCACTCATTCAAACTGCAGACAATGGGCTCAGTTTTGATTACACTGCCTCTTAATTTACACTATTGTACCAAATAAAGATTTACATCAGTGAGTGCCAGCTTATTATTTCAATTTACATGAGGATTAAAAGAGAATTTTAACTTTTATGTCCTCTGCACCTTTAGAAGGATTGGTCAGATTGTTATCAAGCAGAGAAAACTTGATTGATGTTTTCCTCCATAGCTCAGGATGGCTGCCCTGGTTGAAATCAACAGACTAATACAAATCTATGGCTGAATCTGTGCACTCTGGGTCTGCAGTTTAGTGATTTAATGATTGCCTCAGCTACTTCACAATGAACAAAGATTGCTTCAGCTGAGGTTTTCAGACTGTAGTGATGCTGTAGGGACAAAGGAACTGGGGAAATAAGTTTTTAACATGTCAAGAAACACACTTAAATCACTCTGCACGCTGGATCCAATTTGTTCCATGATTTGAATGCATCAGCTATCACTTCACAAGTTAACTGTCCTTATGCACCAACAAGAGTTGAAAGCAAATCTTCTCACTCTGGGACAAGGTGCCTACCATTAAACTGCAGCTGATACTGTTGGATGTTGACACCAGATTTGTTAGCCCGTCTTCAAAATGCAACAATTATTGACGACAATCAAGACACTTCGTATTTTCTCTCCTCGATGTGACCATTTTCGTTTTTGTAATTGGCCTCAATGGGTATTTTTTTTTATCTGAATGCTGATGTTAATGGTTTCCAGCTGATCTATATTTTGGATGGAAATGTTTGTTATATCAAGGAATGGTGTTAATAGTATGTGTTGCATCAAATCACTTATATTATCAACAGGACTCGGCATGAATGGAACAATAATCAAAGGAGAGAAATGAATGATAATGAAAGGAAGAAGGAGGAGGCAGATATTGGTTTTGGAAGTTTGGAAAGGACAGTGCCAAACATTATTTGTGGAGGTTAAAGAATATTAAAACAAACTCAGAAGGGAAAAGACTCCCAGTTCAAACAGATGGAGGGAAATGATTGCCTTTGTGATTGAGATGAATAAGAATGAAAGAGAAAATACAATGGTCTCTTGAAAATAAAAAACAATGTCAATTTGTTTATTGTTTAATTTAAAGGTTGAAAAATTGAAAATATCTATCAGTGCTTAAACAAAAATGCCTCATCAAATTCTCAAAGGCAAGTACTCTGATTGCCCATGCTGGTAATGTTGTCTACCAACATGAAAGCAAGGCTGTAGTGATTTGATGTCATTGTGATTCCCTACCAAATTGTTAATACTAATGGAGGGAATTAAAATTGTCACCACTAAAATGTCTACATACTGTGTCCTTTTACTTCTAGGTTTGACAAAACAGAGAGTACACATATCATCCTATTTACATTATCCTTTGTCATCACACCTGGCACAATTATTTTAATATGAAACAGGAAATGAAAAGGTTAGTGTGAAAAAAGATTATCTTCATTAACATATATTTTACAGACATGAGTTATATTATTTTGCTGCACTAAAAGACTTACTACAGCTATCCAAAAAAAAACTAATTTTCTGCAAATTAGCTTCCAATGACTACCTTGTTCAGAACAAATCCTTGTATCTCCTCTTTCTTGCTCCTTGAAGTATTTTCAATCAATGATGTCAAAGAGAAACATGTTTCCTATATCCATAAAAAAACTGTGATTACTTTGAATGCTCATTATCTCACTGCTAGCTCATCCACAAATATTAAGCATCTTCAACAGCAATGGATTTGGGGAAAAACATCACCATAGGCACTTCAAGTCAGGATTCAATTAATTCACATATTCCAAGAGATGTCACCACCTTTAAAACCAAAATTAAATTGTTACTTTTCATGTTTTAGGACCACATAGATTTTGCAGTTAGAATGAGATTTGTTAGCGAGTTTTGAGAAACTTTGTAGCTCCGGTTGAGGTTCTGGATGAAGGGTTGCTTGCTGAGCTACAAGGTTCAGTTTCAGACGTTTCGTCACCATACTAGGTAACATCATCAGTGAGTCTCCGGATGAAATAATGGTGGTATGGTCCGCTTTTTATTTATGTGATTAGGTTTCCTTGGGTTGGTGACTACATTTCCTGTGGTGATGCCTAATTCCTGTGGTGATGTCATTTCCTGTTTCTTTTCTCAGGGGGTGGTAAATGGGATCCAAGTCAATGTCTTTGTTGATCGAGTTCCAGGTGGAATACCATGCCTTCGAGGAATTCTTGCACATGTCTGTTTGCCTTGTTTTAGGATGGATGTGTTGTCCCAATCAAAGTGGTGTCCTTCCTCATCTGCATGTAAAGATACTTGTGAGAGTGGGTCATGTCTTTTTGTGGTTAGTTGATGTTCATGTATCCTGGTGGCTAGTTTTCTGCCTGTTTGTCCAATGTAGTGTTTATTACAGTTCTTGCAAGGTATTTTGTAAATGACATTAGTTTTCCTTGTTGTCTGTTTAGGGTTCTTCAAGTTCATTAGCTATTGTTTTAGTGTGTTGGTGGGTTTGTGGGCTACCATGATGCCCAGACTTCTGAGTAGTCTGGCAGTCATTTCTGAGATGTCTTTGATGTAGTGGAGATTGGCTACGGTTTCTGGACATGTTTTGTCTGCTTGTTTGGGTTTGTTGATTTGAGAAATCGGTGGATTGTATTCATTGAGTACCCGTTCTTTTTGAATATACTGTATAGGTGATTTTCCTCTGCTCTTTGTAGTTCCTCTGTGCTGCAGTGTGTGGTGGCTCATTGAAATAGTGTTACAATGCAGTTTCATTTGTGGATGTCGGGATGATTGCTTCTGTAGTTCAGTAATTGATCCAATTGTGTTGTTTTCTTGTAGACGCTGGTTTGAAGTTCCCCATTGGCTGTTCGCTCTACTGCGATATCTAGGAATGGCAGTTTGTTGTTGTTTTCCCCCTCCTTAATGAATTTTATGCAGATAAGGGTAATATTGATGGTCTTGAAGGTTTCCTCTAATTTGTTTTGTTTAGTGATTCATGTAACGGACCCAAAGTTTGGGTTAGATGGTTGGCAGAGCTGTTTGTTTAAGTCTCTGCATTTCTGCCTCTGCAAGGAACCCTGATATTGGAGATGCCACGTGTGTTCTATTGGTTTGTCTGTTGGTTTTGTTGTTGAAGGTGAAGTGCAGTCAGTGTTTCCTTGGCCAGGTTGATGTTGATGGATATGAACCGGGGTGTTATGTCAAAGGAGACCATTATTTCATCCTCTTCTATCTTGGTATTTTTGATGGTCTTCAGGAATTTTTGGATGGAGTGGATGGAGTGACGTGAATCTTCTACTAAGTATTTTAGTCTTTGGTGTAGCTCCTTGGTTAATCTGTAAGTTGTTGTTCTAGATAGCGAGACTATGGGGTCTAAGGGGAGCACCTGCTTTGTGAATTTAGTGTAATATGTGGCATGTTGGAGCTGTCTACTTTCATTTTTTGGAAGTCGAACTTTTATTTTTCCAGATTTCTGAAGTGTTTTGAGGTCTGGTCTGTCGCCACTTGTTGGTAAGTGTTGGTATCTGCAAGCAGTGTGTCTGCTTTCTCAATGTAGTCTCTTTGACTTAATTGATGTCAAGCGTCCTTTGTCTGTAGATAGGATAACAATGTTTTTATGTTTTTTTAGTCTTTCTATTACTTTCCTTTCTTGTGTATTGAGTGTGTTTCCTTTCTTTTTCCTGCTTAATGTTGATGTGACTATCTGTCTGATAGTTTGCTGAGTTTCTTCTGTGAGTTTGTCATCATAGAGTCATAGAGACATAGACATATACAGCATGAAAACAGACCCTTCTCTCTAACCCATCCATCATAACCAGAAGACCCAACCCAATCTAGTCCCACCTGCCAGCACCTGGCCCATATCCCTCCAAACCCTTCCTATTCATATACCCATCCAGATGCCTTTTAAATGTTGCAATTGTACCAGCCTCCACCAGTTCCTCTGGCAGCTCATTCCATACATGTACCACCCTCTGCATGAAAACGTTGCCCCTTAGGTCTCTTTTATCTCTTTCCCCTCTCACCCTAAACATATGCCCACTTGTTCTGGACTCCCCCACCCCAGGGAAAAGACTTTGCCTATTTATCCATTCCATGTCCCTCATGATTTTTAAATCCCTATAAGGTCACCCCTCAGCCTCCGACGCTCCAGGGAAAACAGCCGTTGCCTATTCCACCTCTCCCGATAGCTCAAACCCTTCAACCCCGGCAACATCCTTACAAATCTTTTCTGAACCCTTTCAAGTTTCACAACATCTTTCCAATAGGAAGGAGACCAGAATTGCCCGCAATATTCCAACAGTGGCCTAACCAATGTCCTGTACAGCCACAACATGACCTCCCGACTCCTGTACTCCATATTCTGACCAACAAAGGAAAGCATACCAAGCACCTCCTTCACTCTCCTATCTACCTGCGACTCCACTTTCAAGGAGCCATGAACCTGCACTCCAAAGTCTATTTGTTCAGCAACACTCCCGAGGACCTTACCATTAAGTGTATAAGTCCTGCTAAGATTTGCTTTCTCAAAATGCAGCACCTCACATTTATCTAAATTAAACTCCATCTGCCACTTCTCAGCCCATTGGCTCATCTGATTTAGAACCCATCGTAATCTGAGGTAGCCTTCTTCACTGTCCACTGCACCTCCAATTTTGGTGTTATCAGCAATCTTACTAACTGCACCTCTTATGCTCACATCCAAATCATTTATATACATGATGAAATGTAGTGGACCCAGCACCGATCCTTGTGGCACTTCACTGGTCACAGGCCTCCAGTCTGAAAAACAACCCTCCACTACCAACCTCTGTCTTCTACCTTTGAGCTAGTTCTGTATCCAAATGGCGAGTTCTCTCTGTATTCTATGAGATCTCACCTTGCTCACCAGTCTCCCTTGGGGAACCTTGTCAAACGCCTTCCTGAAATCCATATCGCTCTGCCCTCATCAATCCTTTTTGCTACTTCTTCAAAAAACTCAATCAAGTTTGTGAGACATGATTTCCCACGCATAAAGCCATGTTTACTATCCCTAATCAGTCCTTGCCTTTCCAAATACATGTACATCCTGTCCCTGAGGATTCCCTCCAACAACTTGCCCACAGCCAACGTCAGGCTTACCACCTTTCTCAAACAATGGCACCACGTTAGCCAGTCTCCAGTCTTCCGGCACCTCACCAGTGACTATCGATAACACAAGTATCTCAGTAAGAGGCCCAGCAATCACTTCTCTAACCTCCCACAGAATTCTCAGATACACCTGATCAGGTCCTGGGGATTTATCCACTTTTATGCATTTCAAGACATCCAGCACTTCCTCCTCCGTAATCTGGACATTTTCCAACTTGTCTTTCAGTGTTGTTTCTAATGCTGCTAAGAAGTCTTTCTTGTCGGTATCCTGGAACTTGTAATTTAATCCCCTCACTAAGACATTTTTGTCAATGTCTGTTAAGGGTCGCTTAGGTAAGTTTTTACCCATGCTCCTGTGTTGTCTATGTTGTTATTTTGTGTAAGTTTGTCTAGTTTTTTCCACAAATCTAGTTTTTTCATTTTCTGTGCTTGTTGATCTCTAATGTCTATGGCTTATTGTACTGTGTCTGTCTGTTCATGACCTGCTGCACTAGCGAGTAAAGCTTTTTGGCAGGAAATTTCCCAGTTGTATTTACAGAGTCTGTTGTGAGCATCATTAATCATTTCTCTAAGCATTCTGTGGCCGTTTGGCTCTGCTATTCTTTTGGCTAGTGGGGTGTTAAGGGTAAGTTTGTTTTAAAGACATTTAGTTAGTACCTGTTTCCTTAGGAATTTGTGCAGAAAGTACAGCTGTTCGTGAATGGTGCTCTGTCGGATGGCGTTGGTTTCCCATTTTTGGGCCAGTTTCAGTGTATTGCACCCATAGGTGTTAGCAAGTTTTGAGATGATTTGTAGCTCAGTTTGAAACATCTGAAACCAAACCTTCCAGTTCAGCGAGCAAACCTACGTCCAGAATGAGATTTGCCTGCTATAGAGCCCAGCAACTGATCAGTCTTTAGCCAGAGTTTGCCAGATTAACTTGCTGAGCATATATAAGAAGCAGTGGAAAATATTATGTGAGAAATAATAAAATTAAGAAAATTTACCTTTAAAGAATCCATGTGCTGTATGTATATAATGTTGCAACTCTGCCTGACAGTCTGCTGTGGGTTTTCAATTTGCATACACTCACAAAATCAGTTAGATTCCTAAATTATAGTGTTTTATTGTTTTAAAGAAACTGAACTGTAGAATTAATCATTTATGAATGATTGATTATTTGACCGTTCATATTGATATCACATCATGAATAGCAATGCAAAACATTGTGCTGATGTAAGTATTGTGCTTGAGCAGTCATCAAACCAGTTCACATATGAGTGAAACAAATGAGTGACAGTTTTAAATCATGCTAAAATGGTGTAAGTTCTTGTGGTGCAGTGGTAGTGTCTCTATCCCTGACCTAGAAAGCCTGGGTTCAAGTGCGACCTTCTCTAGAGGTGTTTCACAACAACTGTGTAATAGATTGAATGAAAACAAATCATACTAAAATGTGAAGGGATCACAGTTGTCAACTGCCTGCACCTAAAATATGACTCTGTTCATGCTTGGGTGTCCTTGGAGAGGGAGAAAGTGATATTCATCAGTACTCTAGATACCTTGAGAAAAAGATGGCCACCACAGGAGTAGAATGCCTTCTCTCTCTCTCTCTAACACCATTATGATTTAGTTCTCTCTTTTCCTCCCTGTCTCTCACTCACCTTTGATATTGTTGCATTTCCCATAATGGGTTCTACATATAAATTGAACAATTGGAAATACAGATGATTTATAGTGGTGATTAATAGATGAAAATTGCAAAAGGTGATTTGGTGGTGGAGAATGCAGTCTGGTGGCGTGTAATAGCCACCTACTCATATAATGAAAAAGAATTATACTAAGGTGGGTAAGGGTCATAGCTGCTGACTGCCTGCCCCTTCTTTGATGACTACTTTCATGCCTGGGTGTCCTTCAAAAGGGAGCATGCAGTGTCCACCAATATTTTCGATGCTTTTAGAAAGAAGTGAGCACCGCAGAGGATGGAGTGCCTTATTTCTCCTTCCAACCCAATTTTGGATTAACCACCTCCCCGGATAAATAGATGAAAAATATCATGGGTAATTTAGTGATTGAAGAAAAGCTGTTCAAGTTAGGTGAAAGAACACTTACGAGTATAAAAAAGAAAGAAAACATGTGAAATTGAATGAGATAACCCTAGATTTCTTTGCTATATCATAGGAAAATTGAAAATACATCTTTCTGCTAAGCAGACTGATTCCTAACAAGAACTCCTGTGTGAAAAGCAACAGTGTTTGCAATAGATTGCTTAGAAGAAAGGGAAGGTCTAAGGCATGTAGTCAGAATGTCCACAAAATTACCTAGTTTAATTAGGGACCTCCTAACAGAATTAAAAGTATTTAAATTGCATTCAGAGTTATGATTTCCAGATTTAGGTGTGTCTGATGCAGAAAATCAATCCACTAAATTTGCTGTACAACTGGGGAATGTACATCTGCATAGAGTCAATGCGTCAAGTTAAACACTGAGGAACTGAAAGATCATTAAAAGATTTGGTCCCTATTGTAGGACCAAATCTGAATCAGATCAAATTTTCATAATTATTGACTGGAATTCATGTCAGTTAGTTAGAAACCTATAGTAGAAAAATGTGTTGCTGGAAAAGTGCAGCAGGTCAGGCAGTGCTCCTTGGATACTGCCTGACCTGCTGCGCTTTTCCAGCAACACATTTTTCAGCTCTGATCTCGAGCATCTGCAGTCCTCACTTTCTCCTAGAAACTTATAATACTCATACATTCCTTTGTGAACAGATAGGGAGCTAGCTTGAAGATTTAGAGAGCTGGTAATTTCATCCTTGGAAACTTTCCAGAGAGATTTGCTAACAAAATAAAGACTTACAGGGGCAAAGAATTACTATTAGATGGAGGTATGTCCAAGTAATCCTTGCAGGTTCACAAAGCTTACTAATACTAAATACAAAATTGGTAGTTGATCCAATCAGGAGACCCCCCCCCCCCCCATAGCAGACATCGGAAGGATGTCATGAAACTTGAAAGAGTTAAGAAAAGATTTACAAGGATGTTGTCAGGGTTGGAAAATTTGAGCTATAGGGAGAGGTTGAATAAGCTATGGCTGTTTTCCCTGGAGCTTTGGAGGCTGAGGGGTGACCTTATAGAGGTTTATAAAATCAAGGACATGGATAGAGTAAATAGACAAGGTCTTTTCCCTGGGGCAGGGAAGTCCAGAATCAGAGAGTTTAGGTTTAGGGTGAGAGGGGAAAGATATAAAAGAGACCAAAAGAGCAAATGTTTCACGGTGGTGCTATATTGGAATGAGCTGCCAGAGGAAGTGGTGGAGGCTGGTACAATTGCAACATTTAAAAGGCATCTGGATGGGTATATGAATAGGAAGAGTTTGGAGGGATATGGGCCGGGTGCTGACAGGTGGGACTCGATGAGTTGTGAGATTTGGTCCACATGGACGAGTTGGACCAAAGTGTCTGTATCCATGCTGTACATCTCTATGATTCCATGACTCTGTGACATGTGGATGGTGTTGTCTTCTGCATGCACCAAGGAAATGTCCAAATATTTATCAATTCTGTAAGTCACATAGCAGAAATGGCCATTGACAAAGGAAATGCACTAGGGCAACATCCAATGCCCTAATGCAGCTATAAGAGAGAGTGAGATTGAGAGTGAGATTGAGAGTGAGAAAAGAGACAGCCACAGACACAGAGGCAGAGAAGAGAGATTTCATTTGGAGAGTTCCTTGTAGCCCTTCAATTAAGATGTTTGTACAGACGAGTCCTCCCCGAAAGGAAAGGATATAATGAAACTGGATTACCTCAGACAAAAGAGCTAGTACCACTTCCAGACAAGAATTAATGGGATAAAATCCAGAAGCAGTTACTTTAAACTAAGTACATTAAAGTTCAGGTGTATGAATAAATCAAAGAAGAAACTAAAACCAAGACATCTATTAGTAATTCCAGGTTTTCATTAATATTAGTAAAGTTTAGGAGTGGTAATGGCATTTATTGGGAGTAGTAGGGCTCATTAATTATAAATTAATTAGGATACAATGAATATGACAGGACAGGATGAATGTTGTATTGTGAGTGCAAGATCTCAGAGTTCCTAGACACCTGTGATACCATACAAACACATCTGTGGTAAGTGTGTTTGAATCAAGGAAACTTGGCCCGTGGTTTATGAGTTGGCGGTTGAGCTGCAGCCATTGTAATCTATCAGGGAAGGAGAAAGTTACCTCGACACTTTATTCTACAAAGAAGTCACACCCCTTTGGATCAGGTCTAATGACTCTGTCAGTGGAAGGTGTGACTGAGAGTGAGGAAAGTATGGTGACACAAGAACTGGAGAAAATTTAGGCCCTGCAGTTGTCCAACAAGTTTGAAGTTCTTTCAGCTTGTTCTTATTAGTGTGAGAGCTGCATAATGGATGGGGTGACCAACCATAGTGCCAGATTCCAGAAAACCATTGAACTGCAGAAGAATAAAGGAATGTGATAGTGGTAGAAGACAGGATAATGTAGGGGATTAATAATATTCTCTGCAGCAAAGATTGAGACTCCATGTGGCTCTGTTACCATCCTAGTTCTAGTGTTTGGGTTTTCTGCTCAGGGCTGGTGAGGAACCTTCAGTGTGAGGGAGTCGATCCAGTCGTTGTGGTTCTTGGAGGTATCCTTTTAGACGGGGTAAAGCAAGAGACTCTGCATAAACAGTATGAGGTCATAGCACCAGATTAAAAAGCACGATGTCAGAGTTAACAGATTATTATCTGAACCATGACTAAATTAGTATAGAGCAAATAATAGAGAAATTAATGCATGTTTCAAGACTGGTGGGGAGACATTGGTTCTGGTTTGAGATGCACTGGTACCATTACTGGAGAATGTGGGATTTTAAAGGTAGTGCAATAATTTAAACTGTATTGGGGTCAATGTTCTTTTGGGCCTCACAATGAAGTATCTATAAAAGGATTTGCCATACAAATTTGGGCAAAGTGTCAGGGTTTGTGACAATGTGGTAAGTGCAAAGAGTACAGGCAAGACAAGGAATAAGTATATTAATTTGGGAAATGATAACGGTATGACAGGAAGAGATAGAGAGTACATATCCAAGAGTAACTCAACAGAAAAGGCTAGAATTCACAAAAATAATAAAAGGACAAAACTGAAGATTCTGTATCTGAACGCATGAAACATTTGAAACAAAACAGATTAATGGGTAGCATGAGCTGTTCACCTTCACTGTGCATGACTAGATAAACATATGGATTGGGAATTGAATATTGAAGGACACAGGACTTTTACATAGAACAAGGTCAGAAAATCAGGAAAAATCAGGTGGATCTGTTAATTAACAATGGAATTAGCATAACTGAGAGGGATGACCTAAGTTCAAAAAATGTGGATGTAGAAATTTTGCTCGAAATGGAAAATTATAGTTGTAAGAAGTTATTTGTGGGAATGGTGTACAGGCTCTAAAACAGTAACTACATGGTAGGATGGTGTATGAAAGAAGACATAATGAGAGCTTGTCAGAAAGATCTGACACTGGCAGAGTAATAATGTCTTTGGGTTAGCAACCTAATAGCCCTGGCTTGCACTCAGGTAACGTGGGTTCAAATGTCGTGATAACAGCTGGTGGAACTTCAATTTAGTTTATTAAAAATGGTGGGGGTTGGGTGGTGTTAATCTACATAAACATTCAGATGAACAAAGCTAGAAGAAATGAACAGTTCACAGATTGTTTTCAGGATAGATTCTCAGATCAGTGCGTAATGAAGTAATCCAGAAAACAAACTACACTAGGCCCAATTGTGCACTGAAGTATGATTAGTTAACGTGTCTCACTATGAAGGTACACCTAAGTAGCAGCAACCATAATATAATTGAACTTCACATTTAGATGTGGAGTAATCAGATCAGCCATGATCTTCGTGAATAGTGGGAAAGGCTTAAGGGGTCAAGTTGTCTACTCTGGTCCTCAATCACATGTTACTATGTTAAACTAACCTTGTAACTAAAATATCTAACTGCTGGAACCAATCTCATAAATTGTATCTGTATGATATTCCTGTTGTGGCCTAACTGAAGTTTCATAAAGTTTTAACATCACTTTCCAAATGTTGTACTGTATGTCTTCAGTTATGAAGATCAACATTTTATATGACTTTACTAACTTTGTCCCAATATATCCTATCACCTTCAAGATCCTTACAGAAAAATACCCTTGACCTTCTTCACACCCTTTAGTACTGTACAATTATGCCTTTATTGCCTTTATCCCTGTAGCCCAAATGCATCACCTCAAAATTCTGTTAATAAAGTTCCATCTGGCTGTTCATTCTGATTGCTTAGCTCTGTCCTGTTGTAGTTGATTGATATCATCCTCATTGTTTGTAACTCCTCCAAGTTTGCTATCACTACCAAAATATAAAATTGTTCTCTTTGGCCCAGACGATATTGAAGCAATATAGCAGAGCAGCTTAAACATTTGGATCTCAAGAAGAGTGTGGCAGAGTAATAATGTCATTGGGTTCATAACGTAAAAGCCATGGCTTGCACTCAGGGAACATGGGTTCAAATGCCCTTATAAACAGCTGGTGGAACTTCAATTTAATTTATCCAATACAAAGTTGAATGAAGGATAACAGAATCATGAAATTATCATTCATTGTGAAATAAAATCTGGTTTATAGATATCTTTTTGAAAAGGAAATCTGAAATGCTGACCAGGTCTGGCCTTTGTGAACCCAGATCCACAGCAATATGCTTGACTCTTGAATGGTCTTGAAGGCAGCTTGGGAAATGCACCAATGCTGGCTTTGTTAGTGGTGCCTACATCCCATTAAAGATGATAAATCCAAGCACATAGATGCCATAAGGTACAGACCACACTGCCAGTCATGCAAAAAGAGAGAAATCCAATCCAAGTCGCAGCCTGGTCTATCTGCTCCCGTGCTGCTGTCATCTTCATTAGGACTTGCTCTTCCTCAGTCTCTAGAGTCCCTCTCCTGACTTGCCTTTTTAAAGCCTACTCTCAGTTTTTTTTAAATAAAAGGTCATTGACCTGAAACTTTTGTTTGAATTTTCAATTGATCCACAGGGACAGGTTCAGTCAGAAGGTTGTGTGGAAATACCATTCAGGGACTGATAGTTCCTTGTCCTGTAGCCCGCTGCCATTCACTGTGTTAGATTGACCTCTGGGTTTCCATTCAATCAGGCAACTGGCCACTGATGACCACTGTCTTCGTAAAGTCGCATGAGGAGTGAGGAGTTCAACAAAGGAGGAAGGTTTGCAACTGAAAGATAAGTTGGAGATTGCTGATGAGTTTGGGACCTCAGAGATAAAGAGAAAGTGAGGACTGCAGATGCTGAAGAGTCAGAGTCAAAAAGTGTGGTGCTGGAAAAGCACAGCAGGTCAGTTAGCATCCTAGGAGCATTAGGATTTCATGAGGGATGACTCAGGCTTGCAGATGGAGGTGAGTAGAATTCAGCCCTGGGGTTAAGAGTGATTAGGATTTGATTGGGGTGGCAGCCTAAGATTTTGGGGCAGATTGGAAGCCTGGGACAGAAGGTCAATGTCGGGAACTCATGTTGAGTATTTTCATGTGATGTAATGATGTTGTTATTCGCCTGTTAAAGTGACAGTCCATTATATTTACATAAATCCCCCTCAAAATGGAAACTTGTCGAATAGGCCACTGGTTTCAAGGATTAAGTATACGGTCACCTTTCTTCTGAGGCTATAAGTCTTCATCTTGAGTCAACTGTTAGATTTCCTGGGTTACAACCTGCCTTCTTAAATTGTCTTGATCTCACTGCCCACCAACAGTTTAAAACAGAAATGGATCAGTTGGAGGAGATTTGGATTAGGACATAGATTTGTGGCCCTTTAATGACAGACCTTTACTTCCACTGCACCAAACAAAAATTTTAGTCCAATAAGTCTTCACATGTATCTACATAAACACATACATATAACACTTTTCTCATAATCTTCATCGCCACAAAACAAAATGCATTTCCTTAACATTTCAGGCTCTTCAAAAAGTAGAATTAAACAATTTTGAATTTTGTATGATTTTGAAAAATATTTTCTTATCATACTGTTACCTCCATAAAAGTAGATAATGTGAGGACAAATCAGTTCATACTTAAAATGAGACTTGGAGAATGTCAGGTATTGTGGTTGTAATTATAACACCACCTGTGCCAAAAACTGTACCCTGCAGACAGAACTATGTTATACATGAAGCACTGTAAATTCACAGTATGCATAATTTATTGTGTGTCAAATTAGAGGCGACACATTAAGTAGTGAATAGCAGATTATAATGATACATTTAGTGCCCTCACAAGGTAATATTCATTACCCACAACTCCCCACTATAAGCAATTGAACATCATAATTTTAGACGATTATCCAATCTTGACAAGCCAATTGATACACAACACTTCGTGTTTATTCCATTATAAGCTAAACTGTGCATTAAATTTATTTTGAGTCTTTTAAGGAATTTTGCATTTCATGACTGTAGGATTTGTGCCAGGTTAAGCTTTTAGTTCTGAGTGCAATTTGTAAGTATATCATTTAATTGTTTAAATGCAAACTGTTCCAATCTTAAAAAAACATGTTTAAATTTTATTTTATTATTTCATTTTAGTAAAGACCCAGATTTTATGATGGCTAGAAAGTCGCTTCTGCAGCATTAATGAAAGTTGTGTTTTAGGATTCCATGGAATCTCTGACTCAGAAGGAATTGTCCAAGAATTTGAAGATTCCAACTGGCAATTGACCAGTGCCTGGAAACTACTGAAAGTATCCATTTAAATTGGAGAATTTGGAGGGCTCTTTCACAGTCAAGCAAATAGATTTCCATAAGAAGTTAGTTGAGAAAAAACCTAATCTAATTCCTGAATTATATGCATCCTGCACTGCTCTGATCTGATTCTTTCACCCCAGCTGAGGTCTAACACTCCCTTCTTAATCCATTAGCTGCCACCCACATCCCCCCAGGAATTGACAGCTCCCTTTATACTCCAGGACTGGTTTGGCATTGTGGTACCCGATCCACCTGGCAATCTATCCACTGGGACCCCAACTAGCGTACATTTGCTTGGCACCCTTTGGAAATCTACTTAGGTGCCATCCTACTGACCTGGCACCCAATTACCTTGCATCATACCTGTATGGCACCCTTTCTAACTGGCACTTAAGCTCACATTTACCTTATATAGTTACATTTTTATTGGAGCTGTCAACTGCTGGGCATTTAAATTAAAGAATATGGCAACAATTGGAATGTGAACATGGGGTGTAGTTTGCCTTTCAACAATTATTCTGCTCGATGAGGCCAAAATTAAATTTTCCCCATTATTTCACAAATCATGAGCGGCGTCTCCTGCTAGAATTGCAGGGCTCTTCCTGAAAATGAAAGAAATCGGAGTGGAGTGGCAGTCTGACTATGACTGTCTGTTTTTGGAAAATGTGTCCCAAAATAAATGATTTGGATTTATCCGGATTTTATAATAAATAACAATTACTGGAGCACAGATGCGTCATAAAGGAGAATCAAAAATATTTTAGAGTCATAGAGATGTACAGCATGGAAACAGACCCTTCAGTCCAACCCGTCCATGCCGACCAGATATCCCAACCCAAACTAGTCCCACCTGCCAGCACCCGGCCCATATCCCTCCAAACCCTTCCTATTCATATACCCATCCAAATGCCTCTTAAATGTTGCAATTGTACCAGCCTCCACCACTTCCTCTGGCAGCTCATTCCATACACGTACCACACTCCGCGTGAAAAAGTTGCCTCTTAGGCCTCTTATATCTTTCCCCTCTCACCCTAAACCTATGCCCTCTGGTTCTGGACTCCCCGACCCCAGGGAAAAGACTTTGTCTATTTATCCTATCCATGCCCCTCATAATTTTGTAAACCTCTATAAGATCACCCCTTAGCCTCCAATGTTCCAGGGAAAACAGCCCCAGCCTGTTCAGCCTCTCCCTGTAGCACAGATCCTCCAACCCTGGCAACATCCTTGTAAATCTTTTCTGAACCCTTTCAAGTTTCACAACATCTTTCCGATAGGAAGGAGACCATTTTGTTTCAATGAGAAAATTATAAAGCAAACAAGGTGAGGGGCAACTGAAATTTTCCTTTCTCTTTCTCTGTTTTTATCCAGTTTTTCGTTCTCTACATTTTTTTCCTGATTTTATTGAAGTGATACATTCTAACTGCACTTTCTTTTAAGTCCTCACACTGCTTATCTCATAATCCTTTAATCTGGTTTCTTCAGGAAATGCAAAGTTGCTTGCTCTGTTGACTCAAATCCAAGATAACATTTTCCATCACTGCTCCATTATCAATGCACACATTCAGCAACATGCCATACAAAATAAATGAAAAATATAGATGTGCAAGCC
Source organism: Chiloscyllium punctatum (assembly GCF_047496795.1). Lineage (NCBI taxonomy): Eukaryota > Metazoa > Chordata > Chondrichthyes > Orectolobiformes > Hemiscylliidae > Chiloscyllium > Chiloscyllium punctatum. Next base: position 44,440,853 of record NC_092753.1, on the reverse strand, counting down.
AAAACTAGAGCAAACATCCTACCAGAGAGAAACGTATCAATGTGTTCTTAAAATTTACATATGTTATTATTGGTCAATTATTATTTTGGAGATCTAAATTATATAATCCAATGTGAAATTATTCATTTGAGCGGAAGTAAACTTTTGACGACAAATTGTATCAGTTAACAACTGCCGATGCTACTCTGAAATTAACCACAAGAATCTGTGAAATGGTGTTCTTTTATTAATTTGGTAAAATATCCAGCCTTCACCTCACATTTGCTCTCGCTGTACAGACCACAAACTCATGCATCGAGTCATATGGATATTTCTATATTCATCTATATTCAATATGTGCACATTGTTACTGTTATATGTAATGAAATGCTCATATTTATGGTTTTGACATCATATACTATCCATATTATTAGTGAATGATATTTCATTCTATTAATATAAAATATGTAATTTTGACGAAGGACAGCAATAACAGGGCAAATACTGAATAAAACAAAATGTGTTAGAATCTTGCCAGACTTGCCAGACACGTCATCTAGATATATTCAATGCGCACATTGTGACTTACTTTGACTTTGTGCCATGATAAATGTTCAGTGAAATCTTATACTGGCATGAACAATATGAGCAATGATGGGAAATGTGGCAGAATCAAGCAAAAAGTCCAATGAGGCCTATTGCAACATTGGGAACAACACACTGCATCTTTTGAACAAATTCTGAATGTTGAGGTGAGATATTCAAAATAGACAGGCAAGAGTCTGGAAGAACGCAGCAAGCCAAGCAGCATCAGGAAGTGGAGAAGTCACGTTTCGGGTGTAACCCTACTTCAGGACTGGGGGTTGGTGTGGGGGGAGCTGCAGATACAAGGGGTGGTGGGGACAGGGTGGTGAAGTGGGGATAGGTGAGGAAAGGTAGAGGGTCTGTCGTATCAAGTTTGTTTCATCATGTGGTCAAAGAGCCAGAGGGCTGAGGATGTCACGGTGTTGTGGCAGTGAGAAAGGACTCTAGATATTCAACAGAGAGCAGCAAGTTGCCTATTAAGGAAGGATTATTGCTTGTTAATGACCTAATTAACTGCACATCTCAACTTATTAATGTGTAGCTTTCTATCTTAGCAATCTCCATGAGCAAAGTAGATGCCAAGAATTCTCAACATGGGAAGTACAGTGAGTACCTGACAACTTCAGCTTTACTACTGGGTGTGAAACAGGTCTGTGTTGGTCATCGCATAACAGGATCCATTGGCACCAGCTGCAAGTATCTCTCTTCCATGGATATTGGCATCAATTAATTGCTAACTCCTCAGGATGCTCACTCACCCTCTCGATCCACTTATTTAGGAAATACAGGCCAAACTTTCAGAGCAGACCAGCAGTGAGAATTGAAAGGTTGCTGCAAGGAGACTATGCAGAGGAGCTGGGACCCAGCTCACAGATTGGACAAGGTTGCATTTCAGGATTGCTCATCTTCTCTCGCTTACTTAGTGCCTACCTGATTGCTCACAACACCCATTTCTTAACTAACCTTACTGTGCCATACCTGTTAGCATGTTCGCATTTCAGCCAAAACTGAAGGCTATCACACTACCATATTGACTTATTCTTTTACACAGATACACGGGTATCCTGATTCTTTATTCGGTTGGAATCTGATTGGATTTGATAGCACATTAAGACATCAATATTGCATTTACAGCCTGTGACAGCTGCCTGTTTATTCAACATTTCACACTTATTTAAACAAAAAGCATTGGAAAGTACATGGAGGCTCGTCACTGATTCAGTCAAACACTAACTGAGGACTAATCCTAACCCTATCACTGTCTGCCGAGGGTTCTGGTACCATCAGTGATTGTTGCCATTACTAATAACCTGTTTTGATCCTTCTGTTCCCAAGATTGGTAATTGCAAACAAGAGTCATACACAATGTGACAGACGAAATATTGGTCGATGTTGTTGACTTCCTAAGAAGGCAAATTAAATACAGGACGGGGATGCACACCAAGCCCAGGAGCAACAATTAGTGCACCTGGAAGCGAAGGAACACCCAGCCGAGGTGGGGGTGAAAAGACAGCAGGGCCTCTCTGGATGCGTCAGGTCTTCAAGAGAACGAGTTTTTCACCTTGATTCCATTTTCCTGGTATGAAAAAATGCAGTGTTGAGGCAGGTTCCAAATGACCTGGGACAATGTGATGGAACCTTACCTGATGTTTGAGAAACTTAGGACTGTAGGAGTGGAAATCCATCATCTCGTAGTGGCTGTGAAAGGTGACAGTCTATGAGAACTTTGGTTAACTGACTGTTTCTGGGGAGCAAAGCGTGATCTATGTGGGATCTCTTAGGCATGTTCCCATAAAGTCATCAGGACAGTGATTCATTTTGTTTGTAGATGATGTGGTCAGTGCTGCACCTTGGACTATATGATAAGGAAACATATCTGGGTTCACCCAGGTGCAGGGTGGCATTAACTGTACACGTATATCACTGAAATAGTTGTAGCACAATAGAAAGGGTGAAGAGTGTGGTCTGGAGAAGCGCAGCCTGTCAGGCAGCATCCGAGGAGCAGGAGAATCAGGGTTTCAGGCATAAGTCCTTCATCAGGAATGAGGCTTGTGGGCCAAGGGGGCCGAGAGATAAATGGGAGGTGGATGTGGGTGGAAGTTGGGGCTGGGAGGAAAGTAGCTCGGAATGCGATAGGTACCTGAAGGTGGGGGTGAAAGTGATAGGTAGGAGAGGAGGGTGGAGCAGATAGGTGGGATGGAAGATGGATAGGTAGAACCGTTCAAGAGGGCGGTGCTGAGTTAGAATGTTGGGACTGGGATAAGGTGGGGGAGGGGAACTGGGGAAACTGGTGAGATCCACATTGATCCCATGCGATTGGAGGGTCCGAAGGCAGAAGATGAGGCATTCTTCCTCCAGGCGTCCGGTTACTACTTACAGAATGTCCCCCATCTCTAAGGTCAGCTGCCATAATACCTACATCTTGGAGCATTCACATACCTGGTGCCATGGGAGTTTAAGGGCTTTACAAGGCTGTTCTGGATGTTGAGGAAATGGGAACATAGAGCAGTCTTCTTAGGAGGAAAATGAAAGAACATCTGGAAGGCGGAAGTTTTCATATGCATGACAAAACTCAGCTACAAACCAGACAGGACCTAATTGACACTCAGTTCCAATCAGTGAGAGCTGGGTGCAGCAGCAGACAAGCATGGAATGCAAACTAGTTGTCGGTCATAATACATGATTTGTTATGCTTGTGTTTTTCTTTGCCTGGCTGTTAATGAAAGCTGAGCTTTGAAAGTGGTTTGCTTGCAGTATTTTCCATTGGACAATGACAAAATGTGGGTCTACAGAGGGCATTAAGAACAGAGGTAGTGATGACTTAGAAAGGAGGTTTAGATGGAATGTAGTAAAGCAAAGATATATTGGGTGGCCCAGTGTTCAAACAGTGAATAGGATGACAGATTAGTGTTGCAAGTGAGGAATAGTCAGCTGTGCTGGCCATGTGCCATGAGCAATGTGACCATATGGGTACTGTGCCATTATATTGCCAGTGAAAGACAATACCGGATTGCCAACATTTGTCTGGGTACACAATGACCTTTTCAAGATGGTGTAGACACAAGGGTTGCAGGTCATTAAACAGATATCTGATGAGTGCCAAGATCTTCTAAATGCTAGAATTGGATTTACAGTCAGGGCCAGATGCAGGTGAAGGTTTCACCACATGGGAATGGTAGGTAATTAATTAGGTAAATTTGGTAAGATGCAGTGAGAGATGTTGTTAAGCCTTCTGTAGAGAAACCCTCAAACTGACATTTAGTCAAAAAATCAAATCAGAAAATTCATCCCCAAGGCATCTCATCTGATTTGATTGTTACCCTAAAACAGATCTATCACTTTTATTCTTCTTGCCACTCTCTAACACGTGTTCAAGACCTATTACATTTTCAGATATGAACAGGTCTGAGGAAAGATGTGAAACTTAGGTGGACTGGCAATGTTAAATTCCCATAATGTCCAGAGCTATGTAGGTTAGGTGGATTAATGATGGAAAATGCAGGGCTGTGGCATATGGTGGAGGTTGGGTCTGGGTGGGATGCTCTTTGCAGGGTCGGTGTGAACCTGATGGGCCAAATTGCCTGCTTCTGCACTGAAGGGATTTTATGAGAAAGTTCACTGATGTGAAATGTTAACCGTGTTTGCTTTTTTAATATGCTACCAAACGTGTTGAGAGTTTCAAGCATTTGTGAGTTTCATCAATGTATCGTGACAGCAATGTATCCTATTTCCAAGATGGACTGCAGAAATTTGCCAAAGATCCTAATGCAGCACTTTATGAACCTAAAATCACTGTGGTCCAGAAGGATGTACAGGAACAACCCTACCTGCAAATTCCTCTACAAACCACATACTATCCTGAATTGGAAATATATTACTGTTCCTTCAATGTTATTGCATCAATTCCTGGAATTCCCATTTAACAACATTTTGGATATTCCTCCAGCACATAGACTGCAACAGTTCACCTCCACTTTCTCAGGATGATTCGGGATGTGTAATAAAATGCTGGCAAAATATTAAATCCATTACTAGGTACTGAAGCCTTCAAGTAAAAACTTTAACTAATCTATTGAAATGTACAAAGTTAATTTGGATAGATTTACTCAAACAATACTGAAAATTTTAGATATTTATGTTGTTTAATTTTTTGTTAACATACCAATAAACTGTTCCTGCTTTCAAACATCAATGAAAACTTTCAACTGATTTTCTTTTTGCCAAGCATTCATGCAGAAAAGATGCATTCCATCCATTTGGCAACTTGTGCAAATGCAGACTGATGAGTTTACACAGGTAGTTTACATTATAAATGACTTATAATACTTGAAAATAGGAATAAATACACAACAAAGTAGGACAATACAGGCATGAATAGAATCACAAAAGCAAAGGCTATTGTACTGTTACAACACGATAAATCCTCCTGCTTAATTTAAAACCAGCAACACAGAAAAAAATTATCTCATGCAGTAACCTGTAAAATTCAAGTCGCCAAGAACTATTTAAAGTAATAATTAACAACTTTATTTCTTACAGTATATACAGAGAATAATTAACTCACAACTATTTAAAACTCCTTTCTCTAACCTACCTTTACGTTCACTTCTATAATCCTAGTCCAATAAACCCTCTTGCCCCATTAAGATTTACAGAAAAATTCAAATTTTAAAACCAGCCAGCATTCAAATGTTCTCTTTATATTCGTGTGTAGATTGGCTATCTAGGTCAGTTTTGAGGTTTTTCTCTGTGCAAACTGCTTCAGGTACCTCTCAGAGAATTCTGACTATCAGTCTACAGGTGTTGTTCTGGTGGCAGTTCTCCTCTTAACTGTTCAATTTTCCCTAGTCTTACACCCCAAAGCATTGGATTGTGTCATTGGCTTTTAAGATTGTCAATACACTCAGTTCAAACTTGTTTGGAATTTAGGATTTTTCGGGGTATAACTTAAACTGATTGGCCGTATTCAAATCTGTTTTGGTGTTTCCCAGGCAACTAGCTACCACAGTAGCTGGAGCACATGTTACATTGTGTCTCAATGAGAATCCTTGGTGCTGTCACTGCTAGCTATTAATCTCTTTAAAAGTATAGTACACCCACATCTTCAATAACAGTACAATTGGCAACATCCTGGTGAACTTGCTTTGTACACTCTCCAAAGCATCCACATCCTTCTGGTAATGTGGTGACCAAAACTGTACATAGTATTCCAAATGTGGCCAAATAAAAGTCCTGTACAACAGTAACATGAATTGCTAACTCTTGTACTCAATACCTTGTCCTATGAAGGAAAGTATGCCTCGTGCTTTCTTGACCACTCTATCGACCTGATCGACCACTCTATCAATCTTTCCATTCTCCTCAGGGCTTTTCCATTTCCCATTTAGTTGACTCTAGAATTGGATCTTCCAAAATGCATCACCTCACATTTGCCCAGATTGAACTCCATCTGCCATTTCTCTGCCCAACTCTCCAATCTATATATATTCTGCTACATTCTCTGACAGTCCCCTTCACTATCTGCTATTCCAACAATCTTAGTGCCACCTGCAAACTTGCTAATCAGACTACCTATACCTTCCTCCAGATCATTTTTGTAAATCACTAACAACAGTGATCCCAGCACAGATCTCTGTAGAACACCACTGGTCACTGGTCTCCATTTTGAGAAACTCCTTTCCACTATTACTCTCTCTCCTGTTTCCCAGCCAGTTCTCTATCCATCTAGCTAGTACACCCTGGATCCCATGCAACTTCACTGTCTCCATTAGCCTACCATGGGAAACTTTATCAAATGCCTTACTGAAGTCCATGTATATGACATCTACAGCTCTCCATTCGTCAATCAACTTTGTCACTTCCTCAACTAATTCTATAAAATTGGAAAGACATGACCTTCCCTGCACAAGACCATGTTGCCTATCGTTGATAAGCTTATTTTCTTCCAAATGTAAATAGATCCTATTCATCAGTATTTTCTCCAGCAGCTTCCCTACCACTGTCAGGCTCACTGGTCTATAATTACCTGGATTATCCCTACAACCTTTCTTAAACAAGGGGACAATGCCAGCAATTCTCCAGTCATCTGGGACCTCACCCATGTTCAAGGATGCTGCAAATATATCTGTTAAGGTTCTAGCTATTTCTTCTCTCACTTCCCTCAGTCACCTAGGATAGATCCTATCTGGATCTGAGGGCTTGTCCACCTTAATGCCTTTTAGAATACCCAAAATTTCCTACCTCCTTATGTCGACTTGATCTAGAATAATCAACATCTATCCATGATCTCACAAAGGTCATGTCTTTTTGGTGAATGCTAACACAAAGTACTCATTAAGCATCTTATTCATCTTCTCTGACTCCACGCATAACTTTCATCCTTTGTCCTTGAGTGGGCCAAACCTTTCTTGAGTTACCCTTTTGCTCCTTATATGCAAAAAAAAGGTTTTTGGATTTTCCTTAACAATGTTTGTTTAAGATATCTCATTATCTCATGACCCCTTTTAGCCCTCTTAATTCCTCATTTAAGAATGGTCCTACTTTCCCGATACTCTTCCAAAGCTTTGTCTATTTTCGGTTGCCTAGGCATTATGTATGCTTCCTTTTCCCTTTTAGCTAGACTCACAATTCCACCTGTCATCCATGATTTGTTAATCTGGCCATTTCTCTCCCTCATTTTCATAGTGATATGTCTGTCCTGCACTTTAATCAATCACTCTTTAAAACCTCCCACATATTAAATGTAGATTTATCTTCAAACAGCTGCTCCCAATGCACATTCCCCAGCTCCTGCTGAATTTGCTTTAGTTGGCCTTCCCTCAATTAAGCACTCTTCATTTAGGACCACTCTTGTCTTTGTCCATGAGTATTCTAAAACTTATGGAAATGTGATCACTTTTCCCAAAGTAATCCCCTATTAAAACTTCAACTATCTGGTCAGGCTCATTCCCCAACATCAGGTTCAGTATGGTCCCTTCCCAAGTTGGACTATTTTCATACTGCTCTAGAAAACCCTCCTGGATGCTCCCTATAAATTCTGACAGCCAGACTAGTACGACCACTAGGATTCATAACAGCACACAAACCAACAGCCACTCTCAGACAACATCTCACCAGGACAAAGGACCCGATAACCAGCATGAGCAAAACCAATGTAGTGTACAAAATCCCATGCAAGGACTGCACAAAACACTACATAGGACAAACAGGAAGACAGCTAACGATCCGTATCCATGAACACCAACTAGCCACGAAATGACACGACCAGCTATCCTTAGTAGCCACACACGCAGATGACAAGCAACATGAGTTCGACTGGGACAACACTATTATTATAGGACAAGCCAAACAGAGAACAGCCAGGGAATTCCTAGAGGCATGGCAATCATCCACAGATTCTATCAACAAACACATCGACCTGGACCCAATATACCGGCCATTACAGCAGACAGCTGGAACTGACAACCGAAAGTGGCAGAGACAAATCACGATAAATGCCGGAGGAAACATCACAGAAGCGCTTCACAGGAGGCTCCCAAGCACTGAGGATGTCATCTAGACAGGGGACGAAACGTCTGTAACACAAATTTCCAGCTCGGTGAACAGAACCACAACAACAAGCACCCGAGCTACAAATCTTCTCACAAACTTTGAACCTTACAAATTCTGCTCCAACAAGACCTCTAACACTAAGTGAATCCCAGTCAATGTTGGGAAAATTAAAATCTCCAATTACCACTATCCTGTTGCTCTTACATCTTTCTATAATTATGATGGCTCAGTGGTTAGCACTGCTGCCTCACAGCACCAGGGACCCAGGTTCGATTCTAGCCTCGGGTGACTGTCTGTGTGGAGTTTGCACATTCTCCCTGTGTCTGCGTGGGTTTCCTCCGGGTGCTCCGGTTTCCTCCCACAATCCAAAGGTGTGCAGGTCAGGTGAATTGGCCATGCTAAATTGCCCATAGTGTTAGGTGCATTAGTCAGAGGGAAATGGGACTGGGTGCATTACTCTTCGGAGGATCGGTGTGGATCTGTTGGGCCGAAGGACCTGTTTCCACACTGCAGTGCATCTAATCGAATCTAATTTGTCAACGTACTTGTACCTCCATCTCACACTCACTGTTGGGAGACCTGTAGTACAGCCCCAACATTGTTACCACACCCTTCCTGACTGAGCTCTGTCTATATTGCCTCCCTGCTCGAATCATCCATAGTGCCCTCCAGCACATCTGTGATATCTCTTTGACAAATAATGCAACTCCTCCACCAATTTTACATCCCTTTTATCCCGCGTGAAGCATCTTTATTTTGGGATTTTTAGTTGCAATCTTCCCCTTCTCTCAATCAAGTCTCAGTATTTGAAATAACATCATACTCCCAGGTACGAATGAAAGTCCTACATTCATCTGCCTTACCTACCACATTTCTTGTATTAAAACAAATGCACTTCAGACCACCAGTCCCTTTGTGTTCATCATCTGCTCCCTGGCTACTATTTCCCTTAGTCACCTGCATTTCTTTACAGTCTTCAGTTACTACCCTTTCCTGTCTACTAACCTCCTCATTTGGTTCCTAAACCCCTGCCACATTAGTTTAAACACTGACCAACAACATTAGTTTAGCACCCCCATTTAGAACATTGGTTCCAGTCCTGCCCAGGTATAGACCTCCGATTTGTAATAGTCCCACCTTCCCCAGAACTGGTCCCAATGTCCCAAAACTCTGAACCCAGCACCATCTCTCAAGCCACTCATTATCCTGCCTGTTCTTTCATTTCTACTCTGACTAGTATGTGGCAATGGAAACAATCCTGAGGTTACTATCTCTGAGGTCCTACTTTTTAACTTGGCTCCTAACTCCCTAAATTCTGTTAAAGGACCTCATCCTGTTTATTAACAATATCATTGATGACTACATGCACCACAACAGCTGGCTGTTCACTCTCCCCCTTCAGAATGTCCTGCGGCCAATCTGAGACATCTCTGACTCATGTACCTGGGAGAGCGCTGGGAGAGCACCTGATGTGGCCTCCTCTATATTGGGGAGACAAGCCGCCTACTTGTGGAACGTTTCAGAGAACACCTCTGGGATACCTGGACCAACCAACCCAACCACTCCGTGGCTCAACACTTCAACTCCCCCTCCCACTCCACCAAGGATATGTAGGTCCTTGGACTCCTCCATCGCCAGACCATAGCAACACGACGGCTGGAGGAAGAGCGCCTCATCTTCCACCTAGGAATCCTCCAACCACAAGGGATGAACTCCGATTTCTCCAGTTTCCTCATTTCTCCTCCCCCACCTTATCTCAGTCCCAACCCTCAAACTCAGCACCACCTTCCTAACCTGCAATCTTCTTCCTGACCTCTCCGCCCTTACCCCCACTCCGGCCTATCACCCTCACCTTAACCTCCTTCTACCTATCGCATTTCCAACGTCCCTCCTCCCTACCTTTTATCTTAGCCTGCTGGGCACACTTTCCTCATTCCTGAAGAAGGGCTCATGCCCAAAACATCAATTCTCCTGCTCCTTGGATGCTGCCTGACCTGCTGCACTTTTCCAGCAACACATTTTCAGCTCTGATCTCCAGCATCTGTAGTCCTCACTTTCTTTCATGTACCTGGGAGGCAACATTCCATTCAAGAGTCTAGTTTTTGACCGCAGAGCCTTACAATTGTATCTCCTATGACTATAGACCTTCCAATCTTTTTCTTGCCCTTCTATACAGCAGAACCAGCCATGGTGCCATGAACCTAGAGGTGCCTTTCTCTGGTGAGCCATTTCCCCTAACAGTTTCCAAAATGGTATATCTGTTTTGGAGGGAGATGACAACAGGGGACACCTGTACTGCCTCCTTGCTCTTTCTCTGCCTTTTGGTCACCCTTCCCTTTCTCCCTGCAGTGTGACCAATTCGCTAAAAGTGCTATCCATGACCTCCTCAACAGTGCGAATGCTCCATAGTGAGTCCATCCGCAGCTCCAGAGCCATCATCTCATCTAACAAGAGCTGCAGCAGGACACACTTCCTTCACATAAAGGAGTCAGGGACATCAGCTGCGTCCCTGAGCTCCCACATTGAGCAAGAGGAGCATAACATGGGTCTGGGATCTCCTGCCATTTTTACTCTTAAGATTAATTTACTCCAACCATAATATCAAATAATATATAAGTGAAACCTTTTAAAAATTACGAATCACACTATTCACCAGCACACTATAAAAAAAGAAGAAAACCCTTTCTTTATCAACACATCACAGAGTCTTTTTTTTGTGGTTAGAGGAGGAGGGTGGGTGGGAGACACTACACATGTAGAGTCTTGGGTTTAGTTACTGCCTGAATATATCAATTCACTCACCTTCCCAGAGTGCAAAGCAACTGCTCCCACTCAGCCCTTCACTTTCACTGCTCCCACTGCTCCTGCAAAATGGAGGCCGCTAATTCCATGAGGCAAGTATTTAAATAGGAAATTTACCTTTCCAGCAGTCCCCTGGTCTTCGCTGTCACTGCTCCTGCTGCACATACTTATGCAGTGGAACAAAAATAAGAGTGGCAATTTAGCAATACTACAGTTGTTTCAATATTGACTCCTTTGATCAAGCTTGGGAACTAAGGAAACTGGCAACAGGATCCCTGATTCATAATTTATTGTACAATGGATGGATAGAAAGTTGGATTAAATTTCAAAACATCAACCTACTGCCCCAAAAAGAATTATATCAGAGATATCAAACATCAGAGATAAAACAAAATACTTTGCTTAGATATAATTATTATGCCTTTCACATTTGTCAAAAAAAGCATTTTCACTCATTATTGGAGCTAAATATTTTTCACAAGGTAACAAGAAACCACTTTCAAATCAAATATTTAATAGCACGTTATTGAAACAGAAGCATGTTCAAATCTCTTCCACTTACAAATATCTCCTACTGATCTCCTACAGGTGAGGTGACAGAAGACTGGAGGTTGGCTAACGTGGTTCCACTGTTTAAGAAAGGTGGTCAGGACAAGCTAGGGAATTATAGGCCAGTGAGCCTTACATCGGTGGTGGGCAAGTTGTTGGAGAGAATCCTGAGGAACAGGGTGTACATGTATTTGGAAAGGCAAGGACTGATTAGGGATAGTAAACATGACTTTTTACGTGCGAAATCATGTTTCACAAACTTGATTGAGTTTTTTGAAGAAGTAACCATGAAGATTGATGAGGGCAGAGTAGTAGATGTGATCTATACGGACTTCAGTAAGGCGTTTGACAAGGTTCCCCATGGGAGATTGGTGAGCAAGATTAAATCTCATGGAATACAGGGAGAACTCGCCATTTGGATACAGAACTGGCTCAAAAGTAGAAGACAGAGGGTGGTGGTGGAGGGTTGTTTTTCAGACTGGGGGCCTGTGACCAGTGGAGTGCCACAAGGATCGGTGCTGGGTCCATTACTTTTCATCATTTATATAAATGATTTGGATGTGAGCATAAGAGGTATAGTTAGTAAGTTGGCAGATAACACCAAAATTGGAGGTGTAGTGGACAGCGAAGAAGGTTACCTCAGATTACAACAGGATCTTGACCAAATGGGCCAATGTACTGAGAAGTGGCAGATGGAGTTTAATTTAGATAAATGTGAGGTGCTGGATTTTGGGAAAGCAAATCTTAGCAGGACTTATACACTTAATGGTAAGGTCCTCGGGAGTGTTGCTGAACAAATAGACCTTGGAGTACAGGTTCATAGCTCCTTGAAAGTGGAGTCGCAGATGGATAGGATAGTGAAGAAGGCATTTGGTATGCTTTCCTTTATTGGTCAGAGTATTGAGTACAGGAGTTGGGAGGTCATGTTGTGGCTGTACAGTACATTGGTTAGGCCACTGTTGAAATACTGCGTGCAATTCTGGTCTCCTTCCTATTGGAAAGATGTTGTGAAACATGAAAGGGTTCAGAAAAGATTTACAAGTATGTTGCCAGGGTTGGAGGTTTTGAGCTATAGCGAGAGGTTGAATAGGCCAAGGTTGTTTTTCCTGGATCGTCGGAGGCTGAGGGGTGACCTTATAGAGGTTTATAAATTCATGAGGGGCTGGCTAAGATAAATGGGCAAAGTCTCTTCCCTGGGGTGGTGCAGTCTGGAACTAGTTTCTGTGGCCAGCAGAGAAAAAGCAGATTGATGTGTTGTTTCCCTGGTGCCAGGATCAAGGATGTCTCAGAGAGGGTGCAGAATGTTCTCACGGGGGGAGGGGCCAGCAGGGGGTCATTGTTCACATTGGAATGAATGACATGGGAAGGGAAAAGGTTGAGACTCTGAAGGGAGATTACAGAGAGTTAGGCAGAAATTTAAAAAGGAGGTCCTCAAGGGTAGTAATATCTGGATTACTCCCAGTGCTACGAGTGAGTGAGGGCAGGAATAGGAGGATAGAACAGATGAATGCATGGCTGAGGAGCTGGTGTATGGGAGAAGGATTCACATTTTTGGATCATTGGAATCTCTTTTGGGGTAGAAGTGACCTGTACAAGAAGGACTGGGCCCTAAATTGGAAGGGGACTAATATACTGGCAGGGAAATTTGCTAGAACTGCTTGGGAGGATTTAAACTAGCAAGGTTGGGGGGGTGGGACCCAGGGAGATAGTGAGGAAAGAGATCGATCTGAGACGGGTACTGCTGAGAACAGAAGTGAGTCAAACAGTCAGGGGAGGCAGGGACAAGATAGGCCTAATAAATTAAACTGCATTTATTTCAATGCAAGGGGCCTAACAGGGAAGGCCGATGAACTCAGGGCATGGTTAGGAACATGGGACTGGGATATCATAGCAATTACAGAAACGTGGCTCAGGGATGGGCAGGACTGGCAGCTGAATGTTCCAGTATACAAATGCTACAGGAAGGATAGGAAGGGAGGCAAGAGAGGAGGGGGAGTGGCATTTTTGATAAGGGATAGCATTACAGCTGTGCTGAGGGAGGATGTTCCCGGAAAAAATCCAGGGAAGTTATTTGGGTGGAATTGAGAAATAAGAAAGGGATGATCACCTTATTGGGATTGTATTATAGACCCCCCTAATAGTCAGAGGGAAATTGAGAAACAAACTTGTAAGGAGATCTCAGCTATCTGGAGAATAACAAGGTAGTTATGGGAGGGGATTTTAACTTTCCAAACATCGACTGGGACTGCCACAGTGTTAAAGGTTTAGATGGAGAAGAATTTCTTAAGTGTGTACAAGACAATTTTCTGATTCAGTGTGTTAATGTACCTACTAGAGTCGGTGCAAAACATGACCTACTCTTGGGAACTAAGGCAGGGCAGGTGACTGAGGTGTCAGCGGGGGAGCACTTTGGGGCCAGTGACCATAATTCTATTCATTTTAAAATAGGATAGACCAGATCTAAAAGTTGAAGTTCTAAATTGGAGAAAAGCCAATTTTGAATGGGGCTAGTGGCACAGTGGATAACGTGCCTGGTTATAAATCCAGGGATTGTGGGTTCAACTCTAGCATGGCTGAAAAACAATGCCAATTTTTGTGGGCGGCACGGTGGCACAGTGGTTAGCACTGCTGCCTCACAACGCCAGAGACCCGGGTTCAATTCCCGCCTCAGGCGACTGACTGTGTGGAGTTTGCACGTTCTCCCCGTGTCTGCGTGGGTTTCCTCCGGGTGCTCCGGTTTCCTCCCACAGTCCAAAGATGTGCAGGTCAGGTGAATTGGCTATGCTAGTGTTAGGTAAGGGGTGGGTTGCGCTTCGGCGGGGCGGTGTGGACTTGTTGGCCCGAAGGGCCTGTTTCCACACTGTAAGTAATCTAATCTTGATGGTATTAGGCAAGAACTTTCAGAAGCTGATTGGAGGCAGATGTTTGCAGGTAAAGGGACGGCTGGAAAATGGGCAGCCTTCAGAAATGAGATAACAAGAATCCAGAGAAAGTATATTCCTGTCAGGGTGAAAAGGAAGGCTGGTAGGTATAGGGAACGCTGGATGATTAAAGAAATTGAGGGTTTGGTTATGAAGAAGAAGGATGCGTATATCAGGTATAGACAGGATAGATCGAGTGATGCTTAGAAGAGTATAAAGAAAGTAGGAGTATACTTAAGAGGGAAATCAGGAGGGCAAAACTGGGACATGAGATAACTTTGGCAAATAGAATTCAGGAGAATCCAAAAGGTTTTTACAAATACATTAAGGACAAAAGGGAACTAGGGAGAGAATAGGGCCCCTCCAAAAATCAGCAAGGCGGCCTTTGTCTGGAGCCACAGAAAATGGAGTAAGATACTAAATGAATATTTTGCATCAGTATTTACTGTGGAAAAGGATATGGAAGACATAGACTGTAGCAAAATAGATGGTGACATCTTGCAAAATGTCCAGATTACAGAGGAGGAAGTGGTGGATGTCTTGAAATGGTTAAAGGTGGATTAATCCCCAGGACCTGATCAGGTGTACCCGAGACCTCTGTGGGAAGCTAGAGAAGTGATTACTGGGCCTCCTGCTGAGATATTTGTATCAATGATAGTCACAGGTGAGGTGCCGGAAGACTGGAAGTTGACAAACGTGGTGCCACTGTTTAAGAAAGGCGGTAAAGACAAGTCAGGGAACTATAGATTGATGAGCCTGACCTTGGTGGTGGGCAAGTTGTTGGAGGGAATTCTGAGGGACAGGATGGACATGTACTTGGAAAGACAAGGACTGATTCGGGATAGTCAACATGACTTTGTGCATGGGAAATCATGTCTCACAAACTTGATTGAGTTTTTTGAAAAAGTAACAAAGAGGATTGATGAGGGAAAAGCAGTAGATGTGATCTATGTGGACTTCAGTAAGGCGTTCGACAAGGTTCCCCATGGGAGACTGATTAGCAAGGTAAGATCTCACGGAATACAGGGAGAACTAGCCATTTGGATACAGAACTGGCTCAAAGGTAGAAGACAGAGGATGGTGGTGGAGGGTTGTTTTTCAGACTGGACGCCTGTGACCAGTGGAGTTCCACAAGGATCATTGCTGGGCCCTCTACTTTTTGTCATTTACATAAATGATTTGGATGCGAGCATAAGAGGTACAGTTAGTAAGTTTGCAGATGATACCAAAATTGGAGGTGTAGTGGACAGCAAAGAGGGTCACCTCAGAGTAAAACAGGATCTGGACCAGATGAGCCAATGGGCTGAGAAGTGGCAGATGGAATTTAATGCAGATTAATGTGAGGTGCTGCATTTTGGGAAAGCAAATCTTAGCAGGACTTATACACTTAATGGTAAGATCCGAGTGAGTGTTGCTGAACAAAGGGACCTTGGAGTGCTCCTTGAAAGTGGGGGAGTCACAAGTAGATAGGATAGTGAACAAGGCATTTGGAAAATTTCCTTTATTGGTCAGAGTATTGAGTACAGGAATTGGGAGGTCATGTTGCGGCTGTACAGGACATTGGTTAGGCCACTGTTGGAATATTGCATGCAATTCTGGTCTCCTTCCTTTTGGAAAGATGTTGTGAAACATGTAAGGGTACAGAAAAGATTTACAAGGATGTTGCCAGGGTTGGAGAATCTAAGCTAAAGGAAGATGCTGAACAGACTGGGGCTGTTTTCCCTGGACCGTCGGAGTCTGAGGGGTGACCTTATAGTGGTTTACAAAAGTATGGGGGTCATGGATAGGATAAATAGACAAAGTCTTTTCCCTGGGGTCGGGGAGTCCAGAACTAGAGGGCGTAGGTTTAGGGTGAGAGGGGAAAGATATAAAAGAGACCTAAGAGGCAACTTTTTCACGCAGAGTGTGGTACGTGTATGGAATGAGCTGCCAGAGGATGTGGTGGAGGCTGGTATAGTTGCAACATTTAAGAGGCATTTGGATGGGTAAATGAATAGGAAGGGTTTGGAGGGATATGTGCCGGGTGCTGGTAGGTGGGACTAGATTGGGTTCTGTTCCTGCTATGTTCTCCCTCGCTCTTCAATGAACTGGGATTGGTACATCAGCTTGATGGTAAATGTGGGGGTATGCTGTTTAAATGCAAGTCTTTTGCTATTGATGGTTCATGGATGCCCAGTTTGAGTTTCTGAATCTTTGGGATGCAGGTGTCTTTGATTGGGCCATCTAGGATATCTGGTCGGCATGGACGGGTTGGACCGAATAGTCTGTTTCTGTGCTGTACATCTCTATGACTCTATGAGTCTTTTAAGTTAGTCTCTGTCACTAATGTATGTGATGATGAATGCAATCTAATTGCTTTGCAGCTTCCTCATCATTTCAGGTTTTATATTTTCTTTCAATCATTTAACCAACATTCACTTATCTTTCTTTTCCCTGTCAGGCTCTTCTTCATAAAAGTGCTGGATGAAAAAATGAAGATCACTTTCATTTTAACACTTTCAAAAATTCTCATTGACTCAATAGCAATGTTGAACACAAGCCACATTATAAATGGAGCCTAATACATTACTGTTTTAATTTGTAGTTGACACTTATTTGTTTGCTTTGTCAGTTAACTGATTAATGACTGTAGATAATGAAATAATAAATAATTCCAGATCGACATAAGGAAAAAGAAGGGACACTATTTTAATGTAACATTATTGTTTCTTTGTACCCAATGATTTTCATAGCACTTAGGTTCACGCCATTTTTTTATCAAATGGCTGGGTAATACTCAATATATTTTGTAACTTCAAATTTTGTGCTGTCATATTATTTCAATGCACAGTTATGGGTGTATCAGCAAGTGTCCAAAATTGTGAATTGCTATCACCACTTGAAGCAAGCCAGATGTTCTTGAAGGAGAAGAGATGTCGTACTTTAGCCAGAAAAGATACAGAGTGCTGCGGTTGATGAAAATCTGATGTGAAAAAGATTTAAGCTTCTTAAATATGTATTCATTCCTTGTGTTTGAATACTGTGAGTTGGGCCACCAATTTAATGTCCATACTTAATTGCCCTTGGGAAATTGCTGCTAATGTGCCATTATAATCTGCGGCAGTCCATGGCGTGTAGTTTTTGCCACAGTGTTATTAGAAAGGGAGTTGCTGGTTTTTTGACCCAGCAGCAATGATTGAATGGTGATGTAGTTCAAAGGCAGGATGTTGTGTGGCTTGTATGTGATATTGCATGTGTGATGCTCCCATGTCTCTGCTGCTCTTGTCCTTGGAGGTAAAGGAGGTTATAGTTTTGGAAGGTGAACCTTGATGCATCCCTACAGTGCATGTTTTTAATAATATCAATAACTGTCTCTGTGTATCAGGGTGAAAGTAGTTCATGTTGAGGGTGTTGAATAAGCGCCAAAAAATGGGCTACTTTGTCCAGAATGGTGTCAAACTTCTTGAATATTCTCAGAGTTGGATTCACCGAGATAATTGCAAGGTATTTGATTGCACACATGACTTGTGCCTTGTTGGTGGGGGGCTGGGTTTGAGAAGTTGGGGCATAAATTATTTGCCACAGAATTACCAACCTCTGTTCTACTTTTCTACCTTTGGTGTTTATATGGCTAGCTCAGTTCAGTTGTTCAGTCATCCCCAGGTGGTTGACAGTGGAAGATTTATTGATGCTAATGACATTAAATGTCAAGGGAGATAGTTAAATGATGTCTTATTGGAAATGGTCATTTGTTGGATCCTGTGTGGTATGAATGTAACTTGCCATTTCTCAGCACGAGCCTGAATGTTATCCAGTACAAACTCTGATGGGCACTTACAGCTTCTACATCTGAAGGAATGGTTCTGAACATGGTGGCACAGTGGTTAGCACTGCTGCCTCACAGCGCCAGAGACCCGGGTTCAATTCCCACCTCGGGCAACTGTCTGTGTAGAGTTTGCATATTCTCCCCATGTCTGCGTGGGTTTTCTCTGGGTGCTCCGGTTTCCTCCCACAGTCACAAAGATGTGCAGGTTAGGTGAATTGGCCTTGCTAAAATTGCCCATAGTGTTATGTATAAGGGAATTGGTCTGGGTGGATTGCTCTTCAGAGGGTTGGTGTGGACTTGTTGGGCTGAAGGGCCTGTTTCCACACTGTAAGTAATCTAAAAACGGTGCAGTCATTCGTGAACGTCACCACTTTTGTCATTATGATGGAAACAAGGTCATTGATAAAACCAATGAAGGTGTTTGGCACTGGGACATTATCATGAAGAAATCCTGCATTGATGTCCTGGAGCTGAGTTGTTTTTCAACATTCACAACAATCTTTCTTTGTGTTCAGTTATGTTTCTAATCAGGGGAGACTTTATCTTCCTGATATCCATAAATTCTAGTTTTTCTCAGCAGACAAACCTGGTTGTCTACTGCCACAACCCCTGAGGTCCTGTTCTTCTATGTTTGAATTGAAGATGAGGTTAGGAATGAAACAGCTTTGCAAAACTGAAACTGAGTGTCAGGAAGCTACTTGATATCATGTTTGCTGACCTCTTTCATCACTTTGCTGATTAATGGGAATAGGATGAAGGAGCAGCACTCCAAAAGCTTGTACTTCCAAATAAGCCTGTTGGACCAAAACTTGGTATTGTGTGATTTTTAACTTTGTCCACCACAGTCCAATACCAGCACCTCCACATAATGGGTGCTGTTTGGTACATAAGTAGTCGTTTGTTCCAGCCTCACCAGATTGTTACCTTTTTTAAAACCTATGCCTGGTTCTGTTCCTGCTATGTTCTCCCTCGCTCTTCAATGAACTGGGATTGGTACATCGGCTTGATGGTAAATGTGGGGGTATGCTGATTAAATGCAAGTCTTTTGCTATTGATGGTTCATGGATGCCCAGTTTGAGTTTCTGAATCTTTGGGATGCAGGTGTCTTTGATTGGGCCAGCAATTATTGCCCATCCCTAGTTGCTCGTGAGAAGGTGATGCTGAGCTGCCTTCTTGAACCGCTGCAATGTGCTAGATGTAGACCCACAATGTCATTAAAATTTTGACAACAACAGTGAAGGAATAGCATTGTATTTCCAAGTCAGGATGATAAGTGGCTTAGAGAATTTGTAGGTGGTAATGTTCCCATGTATATATTGCCTTTTACCTTCTAGATGGAAGTGTTCATGGATTTGAACGATACTACCTCAGGATCTTTGGAAAACTTCTGCAATGCATTTGATAAGTAGCACATACTATTGCTACTGAGCATCAGAATTGTAGTGACTAAATGTTTGTGGATGTTGAAATCTGTTTGCAATCTATCCTATTTAACAGAGTGG
Source organism: Chiloscyllium punctatum (assembly GCF_047496795.1). Classification (NCBI taxonomy): domain Eukaryota; kingdom Metazoa; phylum Chordata; class Chondrichthyes; order Orectolobiformes; family Hemiscylliidae; genus Chiloscyllium; species Chiloscyllium punctatum. The sequence goes on along the minus strand of NC_092753.1, from coordinate 44,421,159 downwards.
TCATGCACACTATAGAAGGTATCCTCATCATGGAGATGGCACATAGTCTCAACAAGGATAGTGCGGTATTCATTCCTATCTTCTTATTAGTTAGTTCCTCAGGATTGAGGGTTTGTGAATGCCAAGGTGACTAAATAGTACAATTGTAGATATACAAATCTTAACACAGGTACTCAGATGTTGTTGCATTTTGCTGAACCTGATAAATTGGGAAGCTTGGGTTTTTGCATCCTTCTCCTGCTGTTTGCACTTGGGCCTCCATCTGGGCTTATGAGAGATACCCAAAATATTTGGCTCCACTATGGATGCTTCTTTTACATTTTGGGTGTAAGCTAATTATTCCCACAATGTTGATATTTCAGGTTTTCAGAGGCTTTATGAAGCAATTTCACACACAATGGATGTTTGGAATCTGGAACTCTTTATCTAAAAGTCTGTCAATGTTGAGTCAGTTGTAAATTTTGAAACTGAGATTGATAGCTTTTTATTGGATAAGTGTTTCTAGGGATATGCAATGAAGGTTTGTAAAATTAGATGAGGCACAGTGTAGTCATACCCAACCTCACAGTCAAATGTCAAGGGACTGAATTGCTTATTCCTGTTACTATGTTCCTGCTGCATTGTTCAGAAGATTTGATGCATAATTTAACAATTTACCTGATGAAATAGAATGCATTGTTGAGAGGAACAGAACTGTGGTGTCTGGTGAGAATTAAGACCCTTTTTGACATCAAAACTCAGTGGAAAAAAAATCTCTACCTTGGCACCACATCGAATGATTTACACAGTAATAAAAAGTAACACATGGCAATGAAGGCAACAAGAATAGAAAAAGAAAACTTGTGACCAGATTTTAGAAAGTAAATTAAAGATGTGTAATAAGGCTATTGACAAATCTAAACTCTAATCATGGAGCTACAAAGGCCTACAGCATTTGCTACTGAGGTTATGAAAGAAGGAAGTTGATTGCAAAGGAAATATCTGCTGAGTAGATGAACAGTGTATTTCACACAGCTTTTAAATCCGAAAATTGGATATGCTGCTTTGACATCCGAGTTCATCACAAATGCTAAAGTAAAATAGAATACCCCCATGAACTGAACCAGAGAATTGAGTTTATGTAGTTTGATTGAAGGAGGAGACCATTAGGTCAAGTCTTTCCATTGAACTGCTTCTACTCAATTCCCTTGTACAATACACAAGGAAGTTCTTAACTGCTATTCAATTCTTGTTATTTTTTTTAATTTGCACCTTGGGGCACAAATGGTTTTGAGACATGGAATAGACATCTTTTAAGTGAATTCCTAAGCCAGAAGTGTTGAATATCCTTTGCAATTAAAAAGCACTGATAAAGGTGATATAAAACATGACAATGAACATGGAACTCTCTTACAAGGGCATACTCAATGAGTTAGATTTTAAAGGATGCAAGATATAATTAATCAAATGCTGTGTTACAGATACTATAGCTACACATGTATAAAATGACTATCTAAAAGACTCATTGAAGGAAGCGCTTGAGCAGCAATAAGGAAAGACATGAAGATATAATTCTGGAATATTTTGTGCAGTACAACTAATATTGTCTTGTGTTTTGCAACTGCAAAAATAAGACCTTGTACAGCTGCAGGGCCAATTGAGTAATCCAAAATTTCTCTGAGTTGGGCTACTCGGCTATTTTCCAGTGATTTAAACGTAATTGAACTAAACGAAGGAAACCAGAAATGATGCACAATTTAAACCAACTTTATGGATGAATCAGATTTTATTACTAATGTGAAAGATGAAATATGGTATACAGATGATGTTTAAGATGTTCACTACAGCCCCCACTTTTATGTGTAATGAAGCTCCTGAAAGGCTAATTATTGCCCACTTCAGGACTTCAATCCACAGCCATAACATTTTGGGCAGTGGCAGATGCCTTGGAGTGGAACAATCTTTTGCTTATATTTTTTTTAAAGGATGGGGGGAAAGGGCTACACATAATTCATCATTCTTTACAGATCGGGGGAAAAAAAGGCTTCCAGCCTGTACAGTCATATCAGACATGGAACATGACCTTTCTTTCTCTCTCCACAGATGCTTCCAGACCTGCTGAGTTTCAACAGTATTTACTCTTATTGTATTGTCATGCCAGTCTTGCCATGCTGTGGATATATTTCTTCTTTAATGATATGTGGGTTGCTTTCATTTTCAATTGGTCTTGAAGTTTTTTAAAAAAGAAACTAGTTGTCATTTTTCTTGTGAAAATTCTTTTTCTTTTTAATGCTGAGATGTGAAGATAGTTACTATTGAAGCTATTAAGACTTTTAATTTTCATCTTAGTAAAAGAAAATCTTTAAAAACACCACAAAAGATTCAATCCCTAGTTTGTTTCTGATCCTGCATTGAACTTTAATGAAAGATGGCAACTCACATAGAAGTCCAAGAGTAATGGTTGCTCAGTTTCTGTACCTTACTAAGCTGCTTTTGTATAACACTTTTATTTTGGACTATCATTGAACGAGATAATTTGCTTTATGTCAGACAGTGTCCAGTGAAATTTCAGTTATAATTGCACAATTAAATCCCATGTCATCTTTCCCAAATTTACACCAATTTTGCAACATCACAGCTTAATGCAAATGTCGATGGTGTCAAACTCATCTTGGGTGTGCAAATAAAGTGGATGATGATGATTCAGCAGCTTGATTTACTCTGTGTCCAGTATTCAAGTATCATATTACCTGTAAATGTGCATTCTGTACTACTGCCCAGGATATATGACATGCTGATATGAATTACAACTCTTTCCTCTTGTTACACTGCACATCTGACATATACCTAATGGACAGTCCTCTTTATTAATTAGTATATCAAAATATTAATGGTTTATTAGTGAATGATATCACTGTACAATCCATTAACCAGTGTCTTTAAATTCCTGATACTGTCTTTTTTATGAGAAGAAAAGTCTTCAGTTTGGGACAGAATAAAATTTAATGTACTTTGAACATGTATATTAACCAGTGTAATATTCAGAACTGCAATTTTTACTAAAACACATAAATTATAATGCATGAATAACTCAATACAACAAAATTGATTCACAACTGCAATAATGTAAATAATAAAGTGGTACAAAGAATGGAATATTTCCCAATGGCATCAGTCAATAACATCCTTATTGTGATGATGACAACTCAAAAACATGGCCATTATTTGGAAGATCTGTAAATTCTTGATGAGCCTAGTAATTAAGTCACTGCATTGGTTTAAAATATTCATGATAATTTGTATGGATTTTACCATAATCCCAAACACTGTACTGGATAAGTCTTCTTATTTTGGATATTACTAACCTAATTCTAATGAATAGCTTGGAGGCTGGTGTAGGTTTGATAGGCATGTTGCATAATGTCAGATGGTTCGATAGAAAAATATGCAGAATTGCAAGTTCTTAGTTTTGGAGAGTGTGCTGGTTTTTATCATCCATATTCTTCAATTAATTTTATCTATGTTATTTGTAAAATGACAATGGATTCATTCATATAGAATCCACAGCAAAATTCTAATCATGTCCCAGTCACAATGATAGTTTCAACCCCTAAAATTACCCCATATCCACTCAATAAAGGTTCAACAATGGACAAACTTTCATTTGCTGAAATTATTCGGGGATACTAAAATTAACCTGTGTCTAATTGTGCAATATGGGAAGCTGTTAAGCAATGTGAAAAGGCAAGATAATTAGCTTATGCAGCTGCTCAAAAAAAGTTAAGTTGTCTCATCTTTAAAAGAAACTTCAGAAACGAATAAATGAATGAAATAGAAACAGATAAAATAGGACTTCTGATAGTGACAAATACCAACAATTGACTAAATTAAAGTACAGTCAAATGCTATATTTGCTCTCTTGTCTACAGTTGCAATCTATGAAATGAAAATGGGAACAGACACATTAGGCTACTAACAAATCAACTGAAAGAATAAATGTCGATCACAGTGAGTTCAAACATAAAAGATAACAAAGAACATTGCACTCAACTTTCAAAGATCACTGAAGTATTTAAAAATTCCTCACATAATTTGAAATAAAAAGAGACTGGTTTTAGCCAAATTCTTTCAGAAGATACTTGACTTTAATTTGATATGCTGAACCAAAGAACTTTCAAGAGAAAAAGTGCTGCTAGGCAATGATTACACTAATGAGTTTTTAAATATTCTTGTAAGTCTTACGTCTATTACCTCTTAAACCACCACTGTATGCAAGAATTGGATGAATTATCTTACTCAATGAAGCCAAAAAGGATTTCAGTTATAACAACAAACATGAACAACTGCTCCTAATACAAACATTATCAGCTAATTTGATTTCATGAGATCTTAAAAAATAGTCCTAGGATTAAGTTATTTGGCACACTGAGTATGTGGCACCATTCAGTCTGATTATGACAAAAATAATTGTGCCGATAATATCTCTTTCCTACTTCACCCCATGTTACACCTCATTTGGATCGAGCTCTGGAAATCAAATTTAGCTATTCAGTTGTCACAAAAGTCAAAGAATTCAACAGTTGCAGAGAACTCCCAAATTTAATTGTACTTTTCTCCAACATTGATAGAAAGCACAGACCAGGTTTCTGCACTCAACAGGAATTGCCATCTCTTACAAATAAATAAATTCTAACCACAAATAAACAATTGCGAGCCATTGACATGTGACTCTTTCAGGGAAAACTCTAAGTATCCTATAAAACTTCCTATCCACACACAAATGCTGATCAGCACATACAGACAAAAAAAACTGGTGTTATGTGCAAAAGGATACACTGATAAGGCTGTTCTCTGTCTCTGTCCACAGGATTTGCTAACATGATCATTTTGCTGAACAAAACATTGCTCCTTGATCTTTCTTCTCCAGGTAGAGTGATTGATTTACATTTATAAAGGTTTTCGACTTATTAAAAGTTACCCTTTACAGCAACTGACGAGGGAAAATTAACTGGCTAATTTGATGCATGAGATGGCTTTCACTGCAGAGCAGAAACAACTTTTTTTCCTGTAGTCTAATGTTTCTGGTCTGAACATTTGTACTCTCAAGCTCTTCAGCTATTTGGGAGCCAATCACATAGTTGTTGTAGCTAGTTTTCCCTATGTTTATCTTGCAATCCATTGCAACAAACACTAACATTCCATTTGTCTTTCTCATTGCTTGCTCTAAGTGCATGCTGATGCATTGTCATTCATACCTATCCTATCTATTGAGGTATCATCCACAAATTGGCTACAGTACAGTCTCTCAGCTTCTGCACCCCTTTAGAATTGTACCCTCTATTTTGTCTTGTTTTTCAATATCACTCCTAACAAAATACATGATCTCATACTTCTCTGCATGGAAACTCATTTGCTACTTATCGGCACACTCCACCAACTTTCTCTTTGGCCTTCTGGAGTTCTACACTACCCTCCTCACATTTTAAAGTTCTTCCAAGTTTTGTGTCATCTGCAAACTTTGAATTTTCCCCCTTCACATCAGGAAGCAGAAAATTATATATCAGGAAAAGAGAAGTCCCAATACTGACACCTGGGGAACAGCACTACAAATCTTCCTCCAGCCTGAAAAATATCCATTGACCCTACTTTATTTTACTACTCTTTTACTATTTATATGGTGATCAAAGACGTTAGGATATCACTTTATGTTGGCTGCCAGTGCTGGAGTAATAAAGAATAGTCATACCAGATACAAAACATTAATTTTGCTTCTCTCTCTGCAGATGCTGCCAGACCTGCTGAGTTTCTCCAGCATTTTCTGTGTTTATTTCACTTATTCATGTTATTTCTCAGTTAATGCCCTTTTTTAAAAAATACAAATGTTGATCATGAACTAATCAACCCACTTTATCCGCATGATGTCACAGTCAGATTTTTTTTCAGCAGTCCCTAAAGCTGTAGCTATTAAATTATGTTTACTATCTGGCCACTGCTCTCTTGAACTTAGGTCTCAATCTATCCTCTTGCCGCCTCCTCTTTCACTACTCTATTGAAGCTGCAGTTAATGCAAGAAAAATAATTTGGATTACTTAAAAATGCATACTTGAATTTCAATTATTTGTTATTTAGATCTTGATGTCATTGCTCATATCCTTTTCATAAGAATTTTAGCTTTTCACAGTAGTACAGAGACAGAAGGAAACATTTCCAAAAAAAAAATGGTTGGCTTTGGAGGTTGATCCTAAGACTTAATGTAAGAGGTATTCTAATTCTAGTGGAATAAAATCTTTATGTAATAACATCATTGACCATATATCCCATTGGAATTACATTCTGTGGTGATATTATCAGTCTAATTCATAGTTGAATATCTATGACAGGAACAAGAGCAAATCAAGTGTTAATAGTAAATTACCCTGTCATCAAACATTATTAAAACCTCGTTGAAGTGGATGGTTAATTATCTGACCTACTTTGGTATAACGAAAAAGCATTGATGCACAGTTTTATGCCTCAATCCATTCTAAAGCTAAATAGGTCTCGAAAGATAATAACCCTTACTTTCTAAAGAAGGGACAAGACTATACCCATGTGAGAGTCTTGCTTGAATTAGATGGGTCAAGAAGAATCATTAGATTCCCTTTATATAGAACTAGGTTAGATGTCAGAAGATTTTACTTTTTTCAGAGTTGTCAGCTTAAACAATGAGCATGAATTCATTACAAACATTTGGAAGGGAGCTGGACAGGTTCCTGGAGAAGATCAAAATTACTGCTTATAAAAGGTGGATGGTATGTTTAATGACATAGGAGATAGAGAAGACTGCAGTTGCTGGACAAGTCAGAGTCAATCAAATGTGGTGCTGGAAAAAGCACAGCAGGTCAGGCAGTATCTGAGGAGCAAGAATGTCGACATTCTGAGCATACTCTTCGCAGGACTCACGTAGAAGGGTTATGACCAAATTGTCGACTCTCTTGATCCTCAGGTGCAGTCTGACCTACTATGCTTTTTCCTGTGCCACACTTTATCGACTATGTTTAATGATATACTTCAAGGTCACTGTTTGCCTAGAACATGTTTTGATTATTTTGGGGTGAATGATGCTTGGTTTGAAGAATTCTTTCTGAGGATTTCTTTTTCCTTAAGTTGTCTTAGATTACACCTCCCAGGAGATTACATGATAGTTGATAGTAGAAAGCACTGAGATGTCAGGATAGACACTGTTCTTTTCGAGGAGAAAGTGAGGACTACAGATGCTGGAGATCAGAGCTGAAAATGTGTTGCTGGAAAAGTGCAGCAGGTCAGGCAGCATCTAAGGAGCAGGAGAATCGACGTTTCAGGTATGAGCCCTTCTTCAGGAATGAGGAAAGTGTGTCTAGCAGGCTAAAATAAAAGGTAGGGAGGAGGGACTTGGGGGAGGGGCGTTCGGAATGCCATAGGTGGAAGGATGTTAAGGTAAGGGTGATAGGCCGGAGTGGGGCTGGGGGTGGAGAGGTAAGGAAGAAGATTGCAGGTTAGGAAGGCGGTGCTGAGTTCGAGGGTTGGGACTGAGACAAGGTGGGGGGAGGGGAAATGAGGAAACTGGAGAAATCTGAGTTCATCCCTTGTGGTTGGAGGATTCCTAGGCGGAAGATGAGGCGCTCTTCCTCCAGCCGTCGTGTTGCTATGGTCTGGCGATGAAGGAGTCCAAGGACCTGCATGTCCTTAGTGGAGTGGGAGGGGGAGTTGAAGTGTTGAGCCATGGGGTGGTTGGGTTGGTCGGTCCAGGTGTCCCAGAAACGTTCCGCAAGTAGGCGGCCTGTCTCCCCAATATAGCGGAGGCCACATCGGGTGCAGCGGATGAAGTAAATGATGTGTGTGGAGGTGCAGATGAATTTGTGGCAGATATGGTAGGATCCATTGGGGCCTTGGACGGAAGTAAGGGGGGAGGTGTGGGTGCAAGTTTTGCATTTCTTGCGGTTGCAGGGCAAGGTGCTGGGAGTGGCGGTTGGGTTGGTAGGGGGTGTGGACCTGACGAGGGAGTCACGGAGGAAGTGGTCTTTTCAGGACGCTGATAGGGGAGGGGAGGGAAATATATCCCTGGTGGTGGGGTCCATTTGGAGGTGGCGGAAATGACGACGGATGATAGGATGTATATGGAGGTTGGTGGGTTGGTAGGTGAGGACCATTGGGGTTCTGTCCTGGTGGCGATTGGAGAGGCGGGGCTCAAGGGTGAAGGAGCGGGAAGTGGAGGAGATACGGTGGAGAACATCGTCGATCACGTCTGAGGGGAAATTGCGGTCTTTGAAGAAGGAGGCCATCTGGGTTGTATGGTATTGGAACTGGTCCTCCTGGGAGCAGATGCAGCGGAGACGAAGGAATTGGGAATATGGGATGGCGTTTTTACAGGGGGCAGGGTGGGAGGAGGTGTAGTCTAGGTAGCTGTGGGAGTCGGTCGATTTATAGTAAATGTCCATGTTGATTTGGTCGTCCGAGATAGAAATGGAGAGGTCTAGGAAGGGGAGGGAGGAGTCTGAGATGGTCCATGTAAATTTGAGGTCGGGGTGGAAGGTGTTTGCAAAGTGGATGAACTGTTCAACTTCCTCGTGGGAGCATGAGGCAGCGCCGATACAGTCATCGATGTAGTGGAGGAAAAGATGGGGGGGGTGGTGCCAGTGTAGCTGTGGAAGATGGACTGTTCCACATATCCTATGAAGAGGCAGGCAAAGCTGGGGCCCATGCGGGTGCCCATGGCTACTCCTTTGGTTTGGAGGAAGTGGGAGGATTGGAAAGAGAAGTTGTTCAGGGTGAGGACCAGTTCAGTCAGTCGAAGGAGGGTGTCAGTGGAAGGGTACTGGTTGGTAAGGCGGGAAAGGAAGAAGCGGAAGACTTTGAGTCCTTCGTGATGGGGGATGGAGGTGTACAGGGACTGGATGTCCATGGTGAAGATAAGGCGTTAGGGATCAGGGAAGCGAAGATCATGGAGGAGGTGGAGGGCGTGGGTGGTGTCGCGAATGTAGGTGGGGAGTTCTTGGACTAAGGGGGACAGGACCGTGTCGAGGTATGCAGAGATGAGTTCGGTGGGGCAGGAGCAGGCTGAGACAATGGGTCAGCTGGGGCAGTCAGGTTTGTGGATTTTGGGCAGGAGGTAGAAACGGGCGGTGCGGGGTTGTGGAACTATGGGGTTGGAGGCGGTGGATGGGAGATCCCTTGAGGTGATGAGGTTATTGATGGTCTGGGAGATGGTGGTTTGGTGGTAGTAGGTGGGATCATGGACAAGGGGGCAGTGGGAAGAGGTGTCCGCGAGCTGGTGTTTAGCTGCAGCAGTGTAAAGGTCGGTGCGCCAAACTACTACCGTGCCTCCCTTGTCTGCCGGTTTGATAGTGAGGTTGGGGTTGGAATGGAGGGAGTGGAGGGCTGCACGTTCTGAGGGTGAGAGGTTGGAGTGGTGAGAGGGGTGGAGAGGTTGAGGCAGTTAATGTCGTAGAGGCAGTTGGCTATGAATAGATCGAGGGCAGGTAAGAGGCCAGTACGGGTTGTCCAGGTGGATGGGGTGTGTTGGAGGCGGGAGAAGGGGTCGTCAGAGGGTGGGCGAGAATCCTGGTTGAAGAAGTAGGCGCGGAGGTGAAGGCAGCGGAAGAATTGTTCGATGTCTTGCCGCATGTTGAACTCGTTAATCCGAGAGCGTAGGGGAATGAAGGTGAGGCCTCTGCTGAGGACTGATCTTTCATCCTCAGAGAGGGGTAGATCTGGAGGGATGGTGAAAACACGGCAGGGCTGGGAGCTAGGACCTGGTGTGGGGCTGGAGCTGGGTGTGGGGGAGGGGTTAGGCGTGGGGGCGGGGACGGAGATCGGCGTGGGGGTGGGATTAGTCGTGCAGACGGAGATCGGGTGGGGGCGGGGTTAGGCATGGTGACGGAGATTGGCGTGGGGGCGGAGACGCATGCGGCGTGGTCGTTGTGCAGGTTAGTGATGTCACTGGGGTCGGAAGTGGCTTCCACCTAGGAACCCTCCAACCACAAGGGATGAACTCAGATTTCTCCAGTTTCCTCATTTCCCCTCCCCCCACCTTGTCTCAGTCCCAACCCTCGAACTCAGCACCACATTCCTAACCTGCAATCTTCTTCCTGACCTCTCCGTCCCCACCCCCACCCCACTCCGGCCTATCACCCTCACCTTAATATCCTTCCACCTATTGCATTTCCAACGCCCCTTCCCCAAGTCCCTCCTCCCTACCTTTTATCTTAGCCTGCTGGGCACACTTTCCTCATTCCTGAAGAAGGGCTCATGCCCGAAATGTCGATTCTCCTGCTCCTTAGATGCTGCCTGACCTGCTGCGCTTTTCCAGCAACACATTTCCACACTGTGTTATTTCCACAGCAGTTACCACTACTACCACCTTATGACATCTGCTGCCTCTGTCAGTATGCAGATCAATATCAATTTTGAGGTATTTAGCTGCTATCAACATTCTTTTGTCTGCACTTTGTCCAGGACCTGTCCATTGATCAGTGATAAGAATACACCATCACAGCATCTTTACAGAAGTGGTTTTATTCTTAGCAATCAAGATGGTTTTTTTTTGCATGGTACCAAGAAGTACAACTATATTTCTACAGTCAGGCACAAGAATTAGAATTAATCTTTTCTTGTCCGCCTGTTTCAGAGTTCGTAATTTTATAAAAGTTTTGAATTTTACTCTCATTTGTACACTGAAAATAACAAGCATTGTTATGTCCATGTACAGAGAAATACTTGCAGTTATGTGGTATCTTTCAGTACTTTAAGCTGTCCTACAGTTGCTGAACTTCATGAACTCCTGTCATTATTGTAATGCGGTCAAATGTGAAAACCAAGTTAAGAAAACAACAATGCGAGGTCATCTGTTTAATTAACAGTGATATTTCTTGAAGGAAAATTATTGATTGGAGTATAGAAAAGCATTTTTTTGTTTTGCTATGTAAGATAACTCCTTTTCACATTGCATCATATTAATATGTTATGCCAAAACGGTATATTTTGTGAGTGATACTATCTATTTAGTACTTGTCATGATGGTGCAATTATAACTTGTTATATCTTGCAAAAAAATCTAATCTCTTTTAAATGAATATAATCAACCTAAAAATATGGTTCCTGTAGTTACATGGTTATCCATTGTTGATTCACTTAATCTAGAAAGGCAAATAGGCTACCTCAACATCACCATAAAATGAGAAGTTTAGATTTGTTTAACTTGGACAACACAATAGATCCTTCCAAAGGTGTGAGGATTCAAATTTTAAGAAAGATGGCAAAATGGCAAGCTGATCTCTGCTTTTAATGTGTTGGTTAGTATGAATTTCGGCACAATTAACTTTGCTTTATAGCACTTTGCTAAAGGAAATAGATTACTTGGTGTTATGGTGCAATCATGACAACTTCTTCCTCAATGTCTGAAAAACAAAAGAACTGATCATTGACTTCAGAAAGAAAAGAGGAGCACGTGCCCTTATCCACATCTATGGAGCTGAGGTGGAGAGGATCGAGAGCGTCAAGTTCCTAGGAGTGACGATGACCGATAATCTGTCTTGTGCTTCCCATATAGATACGACAGTCAAGAAGGCAAAGCAATGCCTCTTCTTCCTCAGGTGGCTGAGGAAATTTGGCATGTTCATAAGATTCTCACTAACTTTTACAGACGAACCATAGAAAACATTCTATGTGGGTTCATAATGGCCTGGTACGGCAACTGTTCTGCCCAAGATCGTAAGAAACTCTAGAAAGTTGTGTGCATAGCACAGACCATTATGGAAGCTAACCTCCCAACCATGGACTCCATTTACACTTCTCATTGCCTCAAAAAAGCTCTCAACATCATCAAAGACCCCTCCCACACTGATGATGCTCTCTAACAACCTCTTCCATCAGGCAGAAGATACAGAAGCTTGAACACACACACCAACAGATTCAAGAACAGCTTCTTCCCTGCTGTTAGTAGACTGCTGAATGGACCTGTCTAATTTCAATTATTGTTGACCTTGCTAATGTTGATCTTGCTTTGCACATGGCCTGTGCAGCTGTAACCTTGCATGTCTTGTTCTTTGAAAGCACCCTACAATCTGTATGGTCCTTGTTTGCTATGATCTGTCTGTGCTGCTCACAAAACAAAGTGTTTCATTGTATTTAGATACACGTGCCTACAATAAACGAAATCAAATTTAAAGCTAAGCCACCATCAAAACCTTGAGTTATACAGAAAGGTAACATTTTAAATAAACTATCCCTGGAAGGGAAGCAATAAGTTGTGCAATAAACTAACCTTTGATCATGTTTAACGTTGAAACTTCTGCTACTTTAAATTGGAACACTCAAAAAACAAAAATGATATGTAAATTTGCAGCTCAGGGACCACTTTGTTGATATGTCTGGTGCAATTGTGACAGTACCATAGTACATAGATATAATTTTAGCTCGGGTCTTCACAATCAGCAGAATCAAAGAGATCTTTGACCCATTATTAAAAACAAAATGAGAAACCAGAATATAAAGGCCCAAATATCCCACAAATCATTGTGTTTGAAATTTACCAAATTTATTGATTGCAGAAAATTATTCAGTTTGAAGATTTTTTGAGTTTTCTCCAAGTCACCAGTACAGAAAATGTACAGTCAAAACAACCATTATAAAGCAAATGTGAATGGTATTAACGGTATTAAAGAATACAAACTGCATGACAAATACATGCAACATCAACATTTTAATGTGTACTCCTTAAAAAATCATTTTTAATAGTAGACTTGTAACCAGATAAATAATGATTGGCAAGGACCATGAATTCAATTGCATTTAAATGGTAGCAATGCATTTTGTAGAAAGCTTATCTGTCAATTTGTGTTTAATAAATCAAAAGGAATATAAAAAGAGAGGCCATCAGTGTGGTGGACCAGCACAAAAGGCAAGGCAGGAATGGTGACAAGCAACATCACAAAAGAGGTTGGGAGCAAAGCAAAGCAGTATGCAAGTGGATAATGAGCCAAGCAGAGAACAGCAGCATAAAAGGATAAATATGGAAGTGGAACAAAGCAACTCATAACATGTATATGGGAATGGAATGGAAGAAGCTAGAAGTAAAGTAAAATGGAAGGAAAGGCCACTCTGATTGAATTGAAGTTTAAACTAAATGGGAGTAAAAATAAATATTGCAAAGTGACATCATTCGACAAAGAATCACATGCATGAAAATATGAGGAAGCTTCTAATTCAGTTCAAATAGAGAACAATTTAACAATGAAGAATGGCTGGGTTAATTAATTAGGATAAAAAATGATATGCATCATACCTTTGCAAACAGTCTTCAATTAATTAATCAGTTCAGGTGAATAAAGTTTAAAAATGGATAGAGTTCATACATTGAAAGATCTTGAATTGTACAGTAAATTAAAATGTATAGTTATTTATCATGTGATTTGATGCCACACCATGAGTTTGGTCTTGAGGCAGGTGACTGGAAGAGAAGGCAAACCCAAGAACTGTCTTCAGGTTTAAATTATAAAGTAATACTATTTATTATGTGTTAATAATAGATGCATGCTGGGATCATATAGTTTCATAAAGTAAGGACTAACATATCATCTTCATATGTTCATGCCTGCTGTCTAGTCTCTCACAATCTATTATTCTAATTCGACTGGGACAACACATCTATCCTGGGACAGGCTAAGCAAAGACATGCCAGAGAATTCCGAGAGGCCTGGCACTCCAACCACAATGCTATAAACAAACACATTGATCTAGATGCCATCTATCAACCCCTCAGAAAACGAACAGGAAATGACATCACCACAAACCCCAGGAACCCCATCCAAGAGAAAGATATAAACAGAAAGAAGGAGACAACAGCTTCGCTTCACTTGGAGGTTGACACTGATGATGTTACCTCGCTAGGTAATGAAACGTCTGGACATCTAACCTACAGCTCAGCAAGCAAACCTACACCCCATTATTCTAATGCATTGATAAACAGAGTGCAGCTCTGTAACATCATCATAGACTTGCTCCGCAGTCCCAATAACATTCCCAATTATTCTCCAGAAGCTTTTTACCCCCAGTCTTAAACTTTGAAGAACATTTATATATATAATTTCAAATCAATTACTTAGATTAACTCAGCTCACAATATTTATGGTCCATTTTTCTTTTACTCTCTTATTCCTTCAACAAATCTTTGACTTGTTTAATGGCTAATGGGTGAGGGAAATTTATGACCAGGTATAGAAACAACTAGGAGAAAGTGAGGACTGTAGATACTGGAGATCAGAGTTGAGAGTGTGGTGCTGGAAGAGCATAGCAGATCAGGCAGCATCCGAGAAGCAGGAGAATCGATGTTTCGGGTAAAAGCCCTTCATCAGCCAGTTCTCCTGCTTCTCAGATGCTGCCTGACCTGCTGTGCTTTTCCATCACCACACTCTTGACAGGTATAGAAAAGTTAAGGAAATTTTAGTGATTTTATTAGTTCTCTGCTACCTTCTGTTAGAATAGAGATTCAGTTAAAGGAACTTGAAGTGATGTAACTGCAGAAGTGTATGGGAAATATGAGCTGATTACACATCTGCTCCAATATTAGCATTAGATATCATTATTGGTTTCCCGAGCAAGAAGTAAAGGAGTACATCAAGTGTTGTTCGTATCAAGGAGCTTTTTCACTTGTAGTATTGATCTGTTCATCAAGCTTCTGTGCCAAGGCATGAATATATGCATTGAGTTAGGAATGGTTTGGTTTGCTATCTAATCTAGAAACTGATCAAAGTCTTATCAAGTGAGCTTCCCATGCTGATTTGCTGATCCATAGATCGATCAGAAAGTTTACATTTTTCTGGTGGAACAATTGGTATGTGTGAACTTTGTTGCTTTGTTTAATTACTCAAAAACATTTAAACTTACTGATTATTTTCTTGATTAGGAAAAATAGTGTTAAAATTTTGATCCCCACATCCTACACACATTTGGTCGTACCCTGGTATTCCTAGTTGATCAAAGTTATGGCTGAATTGTTATTGTTCTAAAGATTGATGCTGGAGTACTAAACCTGAAAGTTGCTGTTTGTTTTTTCAAATCAAAAACAGAAATTGCTGGTGAAACTCTGCAAATCTGGCCACATCTGTGGGGAGAAAGCAGAGGTAATGCTTCAAGTCTATTCAATCTTCATCAGAAAAATTCAGTTTTCTTTTACAAATATTACATCTTAATAGAGATGAACAAAGACATTCATTTTCCAATATGTCTGAAGGATTCCCAAAAGAATGATAGGTAGAACATTCTCAAAATGTTTTCATTGAATAAGATTTCATGATTTGTTTGACTGAGTGAAAGATTGCTGTTGGGCTGTTGTTGGCATCAATTTTTCTGCATCCAAGGTCTTTTTGACCAGATTAAGCATTAGGTGAGTAAATTTGCACTGTTTTTCTTGATCTGACTATTATTATTTTAATTAATCCATTTGATCGAACCTCAGTTACCAAATTAAATATTAAATCCGACGCTAATTTCACTATTATGGCTCTAATATTTTGAATTACAATGACAAATTTTTCTCCTGATTTAAATTCCCTTTCTAAATCAACACACTTTAAACCCTGGACCTCAAGAATTATCTTAATCTGCTGTTTTGTTAATTTTGTCCTTGAGTCTATAGTTTAGAAATGTTGGCAACTTAATTCATTGTCAATAGTTTATAGTCAATACTTTAATGTGTAGTCAATAGTTTAGTCATTGCTAGAAGAATTAACCCATATGGAAACAATTCTTTTTGTCCCCTCCCTTAAGTGACCAAATTTGCTTTGTGAACCCAGAATCAGACTCTTTTTGTACTTATCAGATATATTCGCTGAGTGGCTAATGGGTTTTAACTGCTCTGATTGCTTTTCAAAATACAGTTTCCCCTATTACTGACAGTGAAACAGTGTTATAGTGGTTTCCCTGAAGGAATTTCCTCTTCGGAGATGTTCCCTTCACAGCTGTTGTTCAGCTCTGTGGCTATTCTGGCTGCTGCTCGTCTTTACGTTGGGTCAACGATTTATTGAAAGATTTTTAAAAAAATTCTTCTTTTCTGCAAACAATCTGAGGTCTATTTCTTGATCTACCATACAGCCACAATTTTCTGGGAAATGCTTCCCATAACTGCTATCATCTTTTTCAAGTGGTTTAATGCCACACCATGAGTTTGGACATGAGACAGACTGATAAAGCAGAAGGCAATGTCAAGGACTATGTTTACTCTTAGATTTTAAAATAACCCTATTGCATATCGATACTACATACTGTTATATGTGGTAAATGTGAATATAACAGGCTCTAATCTTTTAGTTGCATTTAATAAGGCCTAGTCTATCATCCTTACGTGTTCATGTCCAAGCAATACTGTCTCTCATTCTAGAAAGCTCTAAATACACCCATGATATACTATTTATACACAAAGATTTGCAGTTCTGTGACATTAAACAGGCTTGTTCCAAGATCCTGAAACCCTTATGCAACATATGGATACTAATAAAGTAAAACTTTAAATTTAACTTCCTATAAAATAAAGTCATGAGAGCATGGTGGATGCAGTTGATTGGTAAATCACTGGTGAGTGTCTGTTTATTTTGGTCTTAAACATATTTTTAAGATTGAAATCAGTTAATTGTCCACCAAATATAGGCATGCAAGGCTTTCTAGTCTCATGGATTGGACATCCTCTTCCATGTGTGAATTCTGGAGCACTTCTTGTGTCCTGGACAATTACATGTGCAGAAAGTGCCATTCTCTGGGCAGTTTGACCCTGAGTTTCAGAACTTAAGCAGCAACTGGCATCATTGTGGTGAATCTGTGAATGGCAAAAACATTTTGTGATTGGGTCACTCCATAGATTAAGGCATGTAGGCATAAAAGGAAAAAAAAATGACAGTCAAGTAATCAAGGAGCCCCTAGATTTTGCCTCATTGCTACAACTAGTATTCAATTCTGACTCGTTGTAAGAGTGTAGGATTTTCTTGGGAGTGCAGCAAGTCCATGGTGTAATCACTGCTTTAATTATGTGGAGGAGTTGGAGGAAGATTCGGGAAGTAATATGAAACAAATTTATTTTCATTGCCGGGGAAGGTCACTGTACAGTATCTACTAAATCTATGTCCTACCATTCTTGTTCTCTGTTGGAGCAGATTCTCCCTATATCCTCTACTTAGCCCACTCATGATCTTGAAAACTATTCAATCTCCTCCCAGCCTTCTTCCCTGCATGAAGAGAAATCCTAACTTCTTTAGTCTATCCTCATAACTGAAGTTTCTAATTCTTGGGACAAATCCTATAAATCACAACTGCACTCTCACCATTGTGTTCACATCTTTCTGATAATGTGAAGCCCAGAATTGTATGCAATCCTCCAGAAATATCTTAAGCAATTTCAAAATAACCTTGCTGCTCTTGTAATCTATGCTTCTATCAATAAAGTTGGGGGCACTGTATGTTTTATTAACTGCTGTCTTCACTTGTCCTGCAATCTTCAGTGATCTTAGCACATATATACCCAGGTCTGCCTACTCCTGCACCCCCTTTAGAATTATGCCTCCTATTTATATTGTCTTTCAATGTTCTTCCAGTGGGTTAACTCACATTTCTCTGCATTGAACTTCAATTACCATCTATTCTCCCAATCTACCAACTGGTCAATATTCTTTAGGAATTCCAGACTGTTCTTTTTATAGTTTACGAATTTTCCAAGTTTACCATCATTTACAAACTTTAAATTATCCACAGCACAACAAGATCCAGATCGTTAATGTATTTCAAAGCAAATTTAGGGTCCCAATGCAAATCCTTGGGGTGCTCCACTACAAATGTTCTTCTAGATGAAAAAGTATTCATTGAACATTTCTATCTGTGTCCAATCATTCAGCCAATTTTATATCTTCATTACGACTGTCTATGTTATACCATGACTTACAACTTTCCTTGTTAGTCTGTTAAACAAATTCTGAAGATCCATGTATACTATATCAGTGCTATTACCTTCATTGAGTCTTTCTGTCAATTGATTTATTTGATGAATTAAAGGGAGGTTTGAGGAAAGTGAAATGGTGTGTATCAATTTCAGAACCCATTTAACAAAGTGACATGTAACAGACCTTTCAGGAAAGTTAAAGCTAATAGAATAAAATAATCAGATCTATGCTCTGTAGTATTATCACAACCTCAAGATGGCAGACAATTAAATAACTAACAGAAGGAAAAGTCCTTATAAATATCTCCATTCACATCAGTGGAGGAACCAAACATATCAGTGCAAAAACAAGTTTGAAACATTTGCACATGTCCTCAGCCAGAAATGCCAACTGAATGATCCATCTTGGCTTCCTCCTGAGGTCCCCAGAATCACAGATGCTAGTTTTCAACCAATTCAATTCATTCCATATGATATCAAGAATTGACTGGAGATACTTAATTTGAAAAGGCCAAGGACCCTAACAACATGCTCACAATAGTGCTAAAAAAGGTGCCTTCGAACTATCTGCACATTTAACAAAGCTATTCCAGTACAACTGCAATACTGGAACCTACCTGACAATGTGGATAGTTGCCCAGATATATACTGTCCACGAAAAGTAGAAAAAGTCTAATCTGGTCAATTACTGCCGATCAATCTGCTCACAACGATAAGCAACGTAGAACAGGTTGTTGATAGTGCTAAGTGGCACTCACAAAGGAATAACCTATTCAATAATGCATGGTTTAGGTTCTGCTTCTTTGTGCTTCTTGAATTTGAGGTGATATATGCAAGAAAGGTACAGTAAGACTGTTAAATGTTTTGAAGATCAGTTACAAATTAGTTCTAAAATGAGAATCGAAGATTTTCAGCTTAATAAGATTTCAAACCCTTACAAATATATTACTTTGGAAATTGAAGAAAAAATAACTTATTAAGATTGAAGAATAGATTACTTGTACCTAAATAATTTTCCTTAATCGGTCTTGTGCTTTGTTTAATTGTAATTAAGTTAAGTGCTATTGAAAGGTGAGCATTTGAAATCAGATGGAACCAAGACACGAAATTGTCTGAGTGGATTAACACATTAGAGGTACGAAACTTGCCTTTAGTTGATAAGAGATAAGAGTCTTCTCAATTCTGTGTGTGAGACTGACAGTGTGATATAGCATAAAAATCATAACTAACTGTTGCAGTTATAATATGTCAGTAGAGAAGGCAAATATCTTGCTATCAGCCTGGGCATCCATTTCTTTGATCAAATAAAGATGAGCCACACTGAATTGCAAGCACAGTTAAAGATGCAGTAGGAGTGGGTAAATTGTGCAGAATGAGTGATCCTCTGTCAGATGGCATGTCTGAAGAAGATTTTTCTTGGGTATGGAGATGGACCACTAAAGGAAGCAGAATGTCATCCTGCTGAATTAATTGAAATCCTTATTTCTGAAATATTATCACAAAATCATTCATAGATCAATAAGAATATTTTTAGGTGGCAACCTGATCTGTTTTCTCTGTCTTCAAACAGTCTGCAAAATATTGCAGAACACGCTGAACACAATCAACTCAACTGACCTGATTTTCACTGCAGTATTTTGTTCGTATTTATGCACAGACACATACAATTCATTAAAATTTGAGCCTGAAAATCAGAAGAATAGATGCATTGACTGTATATGTA
Source organism: Chiloscyllium punctatum (assembly GCF_047496795.1). NCBI lineage: Eukaryota > Metazoa > Chordata > Chondrichthyes > Orectolobiformes > Hemiscylliidae > Chiloscyllium > Chiloscyllium punctatum. The sequence goes on along the minus strand of NC_092753.1, from coordinate 44,401,519 downwards.
ACTGATCAGCCTCTGCTTATAATATTTATCTTGCAGACTAACAAATTCTCATCCAGTACCACAGATTCAGTCTTAATATTTCATTGCCAGTTAATGATTGTTAAGAAATCAAAATCAATAAATTTCATTGCATGTGGTTTTTTGTAATCTACTGTGTCTGATACACAGGTGAGCATTTAATTCAATTTAGAGCACTGGGCACTGCATTTCTGATGCACTTTGACCTCTGTATTTATATGTGGTATTTTATTTGAATACATGCACAAAAATAGTAGAAAGGTCCTTCTATTAATATAACATAGTAGGAGAATCTTTCTATTAATTTAACATCTTGAATGATCTCAGGTCATCCAAAAGTACTGTAGAGATAGTGAAGCCTAATCATTTTTATTCCCTCCAGGCACTGGAACAAAAATTGCAATAAAATTCCCACTGTCCATGCAAAGTCTTCCACACCAAAATCTGGGGACTTGTGCCAAAATTAGATGAACTGACCCACAGACTAATTACTATTAATAATATAACAATAATATTCATAGAATTGTACTTTACAGGCAATGTTCCAGAGACTACCATCAGCTTGATTTGTCTTATCGGAGACCCATCAGAGATACTGGCATGTTGGTATAGCATAAGGAAGGAGTTACACTTGGATTTGTCAGTATTGAGTACAAAGATGTGTAATGCTGTCTTATGGCATCAGTTCAAACGTGGGCAAGAAAGCTACTTGCTGATTATCGCATGCAGTCTCCCTTAATTAATGAATCAATACTTCTCGATGTTGAATAACTTGAAGGAAACATCAAAGGCATGGAAATTATTCTGGTTGACGGATTTCAATCTCCATTATTAAGAGTGGCTCAAGAGCAACAATGCGAGCAAGTTGAGTTCTCAGTCTTCTTCTGTGAGCACTTCCTTCAGTCATGATGGTAAGGAAGGTCACTGTTTTCCTGTAAAATCATCTCTTCCAGTGACATTGAGGGATTTGGCCACATAATATAATATCTCGGTCCGGTTTGATAATTTGTGATGTCCAAATAGTCCTCCTGGAACCATTGTTACACGTCCCAGTTCAAAAAATTTGGAATGACTACACTGTCGTCTGAAAACAGTAAATTATTGATTACACTGAAATGTCTTCTGTATTACAACTGTCTGAGAATGGGATGATGTGACATGAATGCTTGTCATCCCTTGATACAGCACCTCTAAACCTTTCATCAAATTTCTGTACATAGAACATAGAACATTACAGCGCAGTACAGGCCCTTCGGCCCTTGATGTTGTGCCACCCTGTCATACTAATCTGAAGCTCATCCCACCTACACTATTCCATGTACGTCCATATGCCTGTCCAATGACGACTTTAATGCACTTAAACTTGGCGAATCTACTACCGTTGCAGGCAAAGCATTCCATACCCTTACTACTCTCTGAGTAAAGAAACTACCTCTGACATTTGTCTTATACCTATCTCCCCTCACTTTAAAGTTGTGTCCCCTCGTGTTTGCCGTCCACATACTTGGAATAAAGGCTCTCCCTGTCCACCCTATCTAACCCTCTGATTATCTTGTATGTCTCTATTAAATCACCTCTCAACCTTCTTCTCTCTAATGAGAACAGCCTCAAGGCCCTCAGCCTTTCCTCGTAAGACATTCCTTCCATACCAGGCAATATCCTAGTAAATCTCCTCTGCACCCTTTCCAAAGCTTCCACATCCTTCTTATAATGCGATGACCAGAACTGTACACAATACTCCAAGTGTGGCCGTACAAGAGCTTTGTCCAGCTGCAGCATAACCTCCTGGTTCCGGAACTCAATCTCTCTATTAATAAAGGCTAAAACACTGTATGCCTTCTTAACAACCCGAAACAACATCTCTGGTTTCATTTTGTCATTGAGTTATTGCCATTAGAATTGTGATTACTGTCGATGCAAATATTTCAACCTCTTCAAAATTATCTTCTTCAGGATCTCCACTGGGATATGGGAAAAAATATCCACTATATGCTGCTACTTGCCTGTAAGATATTCTGCCTTTGCATCAAACCCAATTATTCTCAGTCTGAATCATTGTACACTTGGAGGTGTTTTTGTCAACCCCTTACAATTAAAAAGTGCCACAAAGTCTTATGGTCTGTCTCTAGTTTGAAGTGGAGACCAAGAACATAATCTGTGAACTTTTCTGAAGCTCATGTAACAGCTATTGTTTTATTTTCATGAACACCATGTATTTCTGTTCTAACACCAAAACAGAAAGTGCTGGAGAAACTCAGCATGTTTGGCAGCATCTGTGGAAAGAAAAACAGAATTAATATTTTGAGTCCAGTGACTCTTTTTCAGAACTGAAAGCAACTGGAAATAATACTTATACTAATGATTGGGGGTAAGGTTGAGAGGGAGGGAAAAGTTTGAATTGAATAGACAGAACCAGTGCTCGAAGAGAGAGATGAAAGAGAGGAGAAGCAGAAAAGAGGAGTGTTCATGATAACCTAGGAGAAAGGTAAGTATTGAAGGGGAACTAAATGAACTGTAAATAGTTGAAAATGGATTGGCCATGCTGGGAATAACCAATCCAGAACAGGACTTCATTGTGTGGGGGTGTTTAATGAATATGGAGGAAGGTGTTCAATCTTTTAAATTATTTAACTCAATATTGAGCCCTGAATGCTGTGAGATACATGGGCAAAAGAAGACATGTGGTTTCTTCAGCTTATGTTGAGTTTCATTGCAGCATTGCAGCAGGCCTGAGACACAAAAGCTGGCATGGGGACATGGGTGGTATGTTTAAGTGGCAGGCAACTGATAGCTTAAGGTGTTTTGTAAAGTAATCGTCAGTCTGCCATTCATCTCCCCATTGTAGAGGAGACTATCGTGAGCAACAAATACAGTAGATTAAAATAAATGAAGTGCAGGTAAATTGCCGTTTCACCTAGAGGATGTGTCTGGAGCCTTGGATAGTAACGAGGGAGGAGGTAAGCAGGTAAGTATTGCATCTTCTGTATTTGCATGGGTCAGTGTTGTGGGGTTATAAGGATGTGTTTGGAGTGGAAACAGAGTTGATCAGAGTGTCCCAGAGAGAATGGTCCTTGTGCAATGCTAACAAGCTAGGAGAGGGGAAGGTGTGTCTGCTGGTGGCATCCCACTATAAGTAGCGGCAATGGAGGCTTACGATCTTTTAGATGCCAAGGCTGGAAAGTTAAGACAGGGTGACCCTTTTATTGTTTTGGTTGGGAATGGCAGGGATGGGGTCAGAAGAGCCAGAAATGGGTTAGAGTGGCTGAGAAATCTGTCAATCACATGGTGAGGAATCCTCAGTTGGGGAAAAAGTCCCACCTCCCCTTTCATGAGTTTATCATACCCATGAATCTCTGGAGCTCAGTCCTGTTCCGAGAAGCTGGAAACTGCGCAGTTGCTCTTGTCTTCTGTGGTTCAAATCTGTATCCACAAAATACGCACAAAACTTAACAGGTGGCTGTGAGAAATCACATTTGTTGTTGAACCTAAGTCCTATTTCCTGTTGGAATTGCAGAATAGTCAGCTTGTACTCCATTGTTATATGCTTTATGAGTGGATCAGAATAACATCCATGTAACATTCTACTCCAGGGCAGTCCTTCTAGATTGCGTGAAATTTCAGGACTGATGTGATGATGAAGGGTAGTCAATTGAGGCAAAATTTGCCCTATAGACCAATGAAGGAACATCAATACTTCATTGAGGGGTTAGATGCCAAAAAAGCATCCACTATTTGCATCAAACTTCATGAAGAGTGAACTACTTTCCAATTTATCTTAGCTCTTGTCTGCAGGCAACACAAGTAGAACTTTACATTCAACTGCTTTTACATCTGTCTAATATCTGTGCGCACTCTGTAAGATCCATTACAGTTTGACAGTAGTACCATTACCGAAACCAGCTGGTTTATTTTGTCAGAGGTGAAATACCACCATGCTTCAATACAGTTAATTTCCTTCTTTACCTTTAGCAAGCGGGGATGAGAAATATTTCTGGATGTGAACAGGAGTACTGTCATTGTTTTTGCATACATAGTCATGCAGATTTTGTTATTTTCAGTTTTCCTAAGGCTCTTAGAATAGGAGGATTATGTTCAATTTTCCTTCCATTACAGCCCATTTAGTATTTCTCTCATGATGGCTGAACTGAGATTTTCTCCAATCATGATTTAACATCAGAAAGAACTGAAAATGCTGCACTTGGGTCTAACCTAAAATACTTCTTGCTTCCCTCATCTAGGATATCAATGCTCCACAAATTTCTCCTGAGTTCCTGGATATCTCGATGGAAAGGTATCTCAGTACATGGAAATCATCTGCTTCATGGATCTTGCATCTTTCAGAGGTGCTCCTTTGTGTGTATTCATTATGGTTTCTCACTACAGCACTACTTGTGGCTTTGCTTTCTGTGCAAATGCCATTTTATTTCGTTGGCAGAGCTATTTTGCACCTGGATTCTCCTTGTCACTAACTATAGTTAGTCTAGGCTATTCATGAGGTTTCTTCCTGTCTCTCCTCTGCTTTTAGGGCAGCATTTCTGTTTTTGAGTTTGATCTACTCTAATGAGTTGACTGCTTTTGAGATAAAGTTAAAAATCACACAACACCAGGTTATAGTCCAACAGGTTTAATTGGAAGTACACTAGCTTTCGGAGCGATGCTCCTTCATCAGGTGATTGTGGAGGGCTCGATCGTAACACAGAATTTATAGCAAAAATTTACAGTGTGATGTAACTGAAATTATACATTGAAAAATTGATTGTCTGTTAAGCCTTTCATCTGTTAGAATACAGTGATAGTTTCACTTCTTTCACTATCACTGTATTCTAACAGATGAAAGGCTTAACAGACAATCATTTTTTCAATGTATAATTTCAGTTACATCACATTGTAAATTTTTGCTATAAATACTGTGTTACGATCGAGCCCTCCACAATCACCTGATGAAGGAGCATTGCTCCGAAAGCTAGTGTGCTTCCAATTAAACCTGTTGGACTATAACCTGGTGTTGTGTGATTTTTAACTTTGTACACCCCAGTCCAACACCGGCATCTCCAAATCATGACTGCTTTTGAGATAGATTCTCCCATTATCTCTAACCAAAGTTCAAATTGTCTGCTTGTCTTCAACTTGTCTGTTTGGGTGGAAGGTCTTTAATAAGGTCAAGTCATAAATCAACTGTAAGCAGTCAGACTGACTATTGAAATGTGGAAAACAGGGGAAATATCTTACTGTACTGATTGCATCTTACATGAGGCTGCAAGAGTGAACTAGATGATGGAATATAACACCACTTTCTGTGATGCTGTGTGTGGCATCTCATTAGCATAATACAGAATTAGAATTAATTTATTATTCTAGACTATCTAGTTTTAAAAAAAGACCCTATATCTGAATTCGAATGTTTGGATATGATCTGAATAGTATGCAGAGAAGAAATTGAAACCTCAGTAAATATAATATTCATGTGAACAAGGATGCACACAATGGAATCACAAAGTGGTAGTACCTAATTCTTTAAGGGGCTACGTTTTAGCAGAACTACATACAGAATGCATAGATAGAAATTGCGTGAAATCCACAGCCAAAATGTTTGTGTATTCACCTGGTCCAGATGGTAATCTTGATATATTGCTTGACAAATGTACTGTTCATTAATACTAAAGAAATAAGCTGTGATAAACATAGTTACAAACATGGTCATGACTGACCTGATCATTTTAAGGAATGCATATGAACTTCAGCTCAATGGAAAGTTACAATTTCTCTGCACTTATTATAATTTACTGCATGCATATTGATGTGTATGGATCAAAACACCAAAACTGAAAAGACATTAGACAAGTTAGAATCCACTTCTGCCAGTCATGGATTACCTAAGGACCTTGTCTGGATGACAGTCCTTAATTTCATTCCACTTCATTTCAGAATTTCATGAAGCAAAATGATATTGAATTTACTCTCATTCTCCAAATCAGTTGGCATCAATTGGAGCATCAGAATGAACTGTGTGAATAATCAAGAAAGCAAAGAAAGAAGCAAGTGCTGCATGGACATTCAAGTTTCAAGATAAAATAGATTAGGCAATTTTCTGCTGAGATACAGAACAGCTCAGCACTCAACTATTAATGAAGAGGAGATTAAATTTACATTTGAGTTTACTTCTATTGAATTTGACTGCTAAAAATGAATGAGAAAACTTCAGTCAGAAATGGCAGCATGATACAAATAAAACAGACAGAACTTGAAGGAGAAATCAACATATATTTGTTTTGAGCCACATCTTACATGTCACACAAGTGGGACATAAGAAATATTTGTAAAGGTTTGTGGCACTAACAAATACACATTTGAAATTGATGGAAAAAAATAAGACATTCATGGAGTTCGCATGATGATCTAAAAACTGAAATATGCTATGCTTGATAACAATCTTAAATTGAAATGCGAGACAATTCAAACTTCGGTGTTTGAAATGACTACTTCTGAAAAGGAAACAAGGTCTCCTATAATTTCCAAACTGAAACCTGAGAATCCAAAAGGTGACACTATATCAATGCCTGTACAAAGATCTTGAAGACATTATAAACCAATTATTTGAGTTTGTTTACACATATTGCTTAAAACAAAAGAGAAAATAAAATCAAATACAGTGAAATTTTCAGGAAGAGGTCGTAATATTTGGTATGAAGCATTCTTGTTCATTGAAAATGCTGTTAAGACATGAATTGCATTTTTATTCTCCTGCTGGTTTCCTGGGCTAGAGTGGCATGGTGGCTTAGTGGTTAGCACTGCTGCCTCATAGTGCTGGGAACCTGGGTCTGATTCTGTGTGGGTTTCCTTTGGGTGCTCCAGGTTCCTCTCACAGTCCAAAGTTGTGCAGGTTAAGTGCATTGGCCATGCTAAGTTGTCCATGGTTGTGCAGGCTAGATGGGTTAGCCATGGAAAATGCAGGGTTACATGGATTAGGTAGGGTGCTGGGGTCTGAGTGGTTGGGTCTTCGGAGGATCAGTGGGCTGACTGGCCTGCTTCCACAATGTATGGATTCTGTGATTCTGGCTGGTACATGGGTATACTAACCTTAAGTGGACAAATGGGTGGCACGGTGGCACATTGGCACAGTGGTTAGCACTGCTGCCTCACAATGCCAGAGACCCAGGTTCAATTCCCGCCTCAGGCAACTGTCTGTGTGGAGTTTGCACATTCTTCCCGTGTTTGCATGGATTTCTTCCAGGTGCTCCGGTTTCCTCCCACTGTCCAAACATCTGCAGGTTAGGTGAATTGGCCATGCTAAATTGCCTGTAGTGTTAAGTGAAGGGGTAAATGTAGGGGAATGGGTCTGGGTGGGTTGCTCTTCAGAGGTTCTGTGTGGACCTGTTGGGTCGAAGGGCCTGTTTCCACACTTTAAGTAATCTAATCTAAAAAGTGCATAAAGCAATTTTCAATGGAATACATTATTCCAATTCTTAGTAAATGAAAAGTATTGTGTGTTACAATGATTTATTTTCAAAAATGAAATATGCTAGACTAATCTCCCAGAGGAAGTGGTGAAGTCTGGTACATTTACAACATTTAAAAGACATCTGGATGGATATATGAATAGGAAGGGTGTGGAGCGATATGGACCAAATGATGGCAAATAGAGCTAGAGTTGTTTTGGATATCTGGTAGGCATGAACGACTTGGACCAAAGGGTCTTTTTCCATGCTGTGAAGGTCTATGACTCTATGTCTGTGATGTTTCATGGACATGGATTTGAATCGCACCATAGCAGATTTGAATCCAAAAGAAACTGAAATAAAAAGCGAACCAAATGGCAACTATGCAACCACAGCCAATTGTCATCAACAAAAAAACGTATGGTTTGCTACTGTTCTTTCAAGAAGAAAATGTGGAAACTGCTGGACACTAATGCAATCCAGAGTAAACACAACTCTGGATAAGTGATTGCAGCTCAGCAAACTTTGGGTCTGAGTTTAAAAGAGTCTGAGCTGCAGACATTGTGCCACATCAGGGAAGGGGAAGTTACCTGGACACTTCACTCTAGATGGTGGTCTTACCCTTTAGATTAGGTCATTCAAATTGTTCTATCATTGGGGACAGGAGTTTCTGGCACCTGATGAGACAACTATGAGGACATGGAGTTTAGAACTGAGGAACCTTAGCCCATGCAATAGACAAAGACAGATACTGTTATCTGCAGCTGTGAGTGGGAGCCCTGAGACTGTATTATCTGCCCAATCCCAGGGTTAAAGACAACTTCTCAGGCTGGAGAAGAACTTGGAGAAGGATGGTAGGAATCCAGCAGTTGTTTTTCATTATGGTATCATTGATATTGGTAGGACTAGAAAGGAACTTTGCTTAAAGACTTTAAACTGTGAGGAGCTAAATTACAAAAGAAGACCCTCAAAGGTTATAAGCACTCCATTATTAACTGAGCCATGAGCAAACTGGCATCAGATAAATTAACATGGTTAAATGCTTGGAATTAAATGTTTGACTTGAATATTAGTGCAGATGGAATGGGTTTCTGGAAATGAGTCACTGGCACTGGCTTTGGCATAGAAGGTGGGATGTTCTGGTGGGATGGGCTTGAACTGTGCAGGGGCCAGTGTCCCAGTGAAATGAATAACTAGGACTTCATTCAGAGTTTTAAACTAATTTGAGGGTGGGGGAGGATTGCGTGTGTGGAAATGTAGGAGACCTTTTCCAAACAAGGCTCTTGTGATGCAGTGGTAGAATCCCTACCACTGAGCCAGCAGGCCTGGGTTCAAGTCTCACTTGTTCCAGATATGTATCATAACATCTCTGAACAGGTTGATACAGAAAATATCTGAAATGTTTTCAATATTTCTGTACTCAGATACCTACACACACTTTCAACTGGTTGAGAAAACTAAAACACTTTTGGCTGTGCACAACCATTCAGGGTTTCTCTAGGTATTGCATTACCTGTGGGCACATCATTCTATAGTATTATTAGACAAAATGGAGGAGCAGATTCGAAATGGAGAGAAGAGGTGTTATTTGGGGAGGAGGCAGCACAAAATCCTTCTTGCATTTTAAAAAATACCACTTCTAAGGAGGTGTGGAAAGGTGAAGTGATCTTTACCAAGAAGGGAATAAAACACTTATGTGGCTTGTTACAGAAGAACCTCAAACAAAGTTTATCTACCCTCTTTCCAAGAATCTGAATATGACTACAGCCCATTTGTGACTTTTATTGCATAGGCTAACTTCAACAACTTGGATTTATATGACACCTTCAAGATAGTAAAACAGAGGTGTTCTCAGACGAAATAACATCAAGCCGCATTGGCAGTTATTAGAGTATGTGAGGTCAAAATTTGGTCAGAGGCACTTTTATTGGTCTCTTCAGGGAAGAGGGAGAATTGTAGACCTAGGGGCTAGGCAAGCAATAGAAAATCAAGATTTACAATAATGTCAAATTTTTGGAGATGTAGTTGTGAATTGAATTGTGCAAGCTTACAGAGATGGCAACAGAGAAGACCATGGAGGTATTTGAACACAAAATCATGGGTTGTAACTGAAGGCATTGTTGGGTCACTAAACTATGCAGTCATTCTGGTATAATGTGATAGTTCCTTTCTTATGTGATCTCGCAATATAAGAAAATCGTGCAATAGCTGCACCATTTAAACTAATGGGGCCGGAATCGCGTAAGAGCCAATACAGGCAAGGAAGGTTTGTGTTCTGCAAATACATGTCTAAATTCTTCAATTGTGGTAAAGCCGATTTGTGTTGAAGAGACATGCTTTAATGCAGAACCGAATATATATGCCAATAAGAACTAGAAGGGTAAACAAAATGTAACACAACTCCAAATAAAGACTGTAAAGCACTGGGCTTTAGGTAGCTGCTGTGTAAGGGGGGAGGTCAATGTTTATTGAGGGCAAAAAGGGGGCATGAGATAGCTTTGATAAATAGAATTAAGGAGAATCCAAAGGGATTTTACAAATACATAAAGGACAGAAGGGTAACTCGGGAGAGAATAGAGCCCCTCAAAAATCAGCAAGGTGGCCTTTGTCTGGAGCTGCAGAAAATAGGGGAGATATCAAACAAGTATTTTGCATCAGTATTTATTGTAGAAAAAGATATGGAAGATATACAATGTAGGGAGATAGATGGTGACATCTTGAAAAATGTCCATATTACAGAGGAGGAAGTGCTGGAAGTCTTGGACGCATAAAGGTGAATAAATCCCCAGGACCTGATCGGGTGTACCTTAGAGCTCTGTGGGAAGCTAGATAAGTGATTGCTGGGCCTCTAGCTGAGAGACCTGTACTATCGATAGTCGCAGGTGAGGTGCCGGAAAACTGGAGGTTGGCTAATGTGGTGCCACTGTTTAAGAAGAGTGGTAAGGACAAGCCAGGGAACTATAGACCAGTGAGCCTGACGTCGGTGGTGGGCAAGTTGTTGGAGGGAATCCTGAGGGACAGAATGTACATGTATTTAGAAAGGTAAGGACTGATTTGGGATAGTCAACATGGCTTTATGAGTGGGAAATCATGTTTCACAAACTTGATTGAGTTTTTTGAAAAAGTAACAAAGAGGAGTGATGAAGGCAGAGTGGTAGATGTGATCTATATGGACTTCAGTAAGGTGTTTGACAAGGTTGCCCATGGGATACTGATTAGCAAAGTTAGATCTCATGGAAAATAGGGAGAACTCGCCATTTGGATTCAGAACTGGCTCAAAGGTAGAAGACAGAATGTGGCGGTGGAGGATTGTTTTTCAGACTGGAGGCCTCTGACCAGTGGAGTGCCACAAGGATTGGTGCTGGGTCCACTACTGTTTGTCATTTACATAAATGATTTGGATGTGAGCATAAGAGGTACAGTTAGTAAGTTTGCAGATGACACCAAAATTGGAGGTGTAGTGGACAGCAAAGAGGGTTTATCAGATTACAGCAGGTCTTGACTAAATGGGCCAATGGGCTGAGAAGTGGCAGATGGAGTTTAATGCAGATAAATGCAAGGTGCTGCATTTTGGGAAAGCAAGTCTTAGTAGGACTTATGCACTTAATGGTAAGGTCCTAGGGAGTGTTACTGAACAAAGAGACCTTGGAGTACAGGTTCATAGCTCCTTGAAAGTGGAGTTGCAGATAGATAGGATAGTGAAGAAGGTATTTGGTATGCTTTCTTTTATTGGTCAGTGTATTGAGTACAGGAGTTGGGAGGCCATGTTGCAGCTGTACAGTACATTGGTTAGGCCAATGTTGGAATATTGCGTGCAATTCTGGTCTCCTTCCTATTGGAAAGATGTTGTGAAACTTGAAAGGGTTCAGAAAAGATTTTCAAGGATGTTGCCAGGGTTGGAGGATTTGAGCTAGAGAGAGGTTGAACAGGCTGAGGCTATTTTCCTTGGAGTGTCGGAGGTTGAGGGGTGACCTTATAGAGGTTCACAAAATCATGAGAGGCATGGATAGGATAAATAGACAAAGTCTTTTTCCTGGAGTGGATGAGTCCAGAACTAGAGGGCATAGGTTTAGGGTGAGAGGGGAAGGATATAAAAGAGACCAAAGGGGCAACTCTTTCACACAGAGTATGGTACATGTATGGAATGAGCTGCCTGAGGAAGTGGTGGAGGCTGGTACAATTGCAATATTTAAAAGGCATTTGGATGGGTATATGAATAGGAAGGGTTTGGAGGGATATGAGCCAGGTGCTGGCAGGTGGGATATCTGGTTGGAATGGACGGATTTGACTGAAGGGTTTGTTTCTGTGCTGGTCATCTCTATGATTCTATGACTCTATGCTCGGGAAGAAAATCTGCCATTCTTACATGATTTGGTCTACATGTGCCTGCAGACCCATAGCAATGTGTTTGATGCTTAATGGCTTTTTGGGTAATTAGGGACGAACAATAAATGCAGGCCGAACCGGCAACACCTTAATTCCATGAAATATAAAAATAAAATAAAAAATTGGTCGTACCTCTTTTAAGTGTTTTTGCATGTTGATCTTTAAATCGGACCCTGTTGTAATAATTTTATCTTTCATTAAATAGGTGAAGCAAGATTCAACTGTTACTCCAAAATGTCTTTGTAAGAATTGGGACTGAGACAGAAACTGCATTACTTACTGAAGACAAATGACGGCTTTTGCTAGCTATAGTCATGCCTGTTGATCTGCAGCTCAGTCAGTATGACAAAGCTATTACCAAGGATAATCTAATCAAGCATGATGAGAGCAGTGATTCATATGAGTAGCCTAGAGAAATTGTGAATGTTGACCATGCATCATTGTTCCTTTGAACTTGACTAGATTTGGAATTTTATATTCAACAATTGGCAATTTAGGAAATAGGTCCATAATTCATTGTCAAATATCAGAGTGAAAGTTACAGCTTGCATCTTACATACTGAGCAGAAATATGAGTTAATTCATATACAAACATTTGTTATGATCCTTGTAGAGCCCAGTAACTTCAAAAAAAGAAAATAATTCCTGCAACCACAATGGAAAGAAAACTGACGGACCAGATTTCACTTTTGAAAATATCTACTGTAACAATCAACGCAACATCAACACAAAATAATAATTAACAAGCAAATGGAGATTCAACTAAAAAGGTAAACTTCACTCCAAATATGCAAAAACCTGGATGTAGCAACACATAAATAGAAAACAGGTCATAAAACCAATGCTTCACTGGTGGCTCACTGATCATGTTACCTTGTATGGTGATGAAACATCTGAAAATGAACCTTGCAGCTCAGTCAGCAAACTTACATCCAGGACCTCAACCAGAGCTACAACTCTTCTCCAAATCTGCTAACACCAAAATCTCTATGTAAATACAAGAACTCACATCACTTCCTGCAAAAATGTGATACCAGCTGCAAACTTATGTTTTGTACTTGGCCTATGGTCTGTAGGATCTAATCTGCAAGAAAGCCAGTTTAAAATTCTCAATGCTTAAAGTTAACTTGTGAAAGTCCAATATCTCAACATTCTTGTTGGTATTCTAACTGCATGGCATATTTAATGCAGCTATATTCAGAATTCTTATTAAGAATAGTCTAGTTTATTGACTTTCCATAATCAATGATTTTGGATCTTGAATTGCTTTCATTAGCAGTTAACTTACATTCAAAGTTGCTGGATATGCTAAACAGCATATTCCTATTCAGCTTTCTCAGCTAGGCTCTCAACAAATTGATGGCATACAATCTCTGGTGACTCTCTTCTCTGACTCCATCTAATAATCTGAATGGTTCTGGCAAAACTGAAGTAGTGATTGTGATGATGTTGGCTCGTCAACAATTCCTTCTTACCCTGTCTTCAGATCTATGTCATGCTGCACTCTATGGCACACACACACATTAACGCAGTCCCTGTACTGTTCTCAGAAAATTTTCCCTGCTGCTTAACCAGATTCCTTTCTGAGCTGCAGCTTGTGAGAAAAGAAATAATTGTACCTCTCAATTATCTGTCCATTATCTTTTGCTTTTTAACAATTACCCTTATAACAACTTGAGGTTTCTTGGGCATTTCTCAGAGTTCACCTGCTTGCTGAAAATCGACTTGCATTCTTTTCAGAATACTCTATTGCTTCAATTTTGAAGTCAAGAGACATTCCCCCCCAAAAATTATAAGCTTTTTGCTAAAGCACAAGTATCATCACATATTTCAAGCAACATGTTAGAAACACGATTCTAAAATTTTGCACTTTATTTCAGTCCATGAACAATGCATTGTCTTCACTAATTTAATTTTTTTTCTATTGGCAACTTCCAGTGAATTTCTGCTTCTTTGTGAGAATATGATTTTTGAATTACTTTGATAATCATTTTAGCTTCAACCTGTAAGTACATGTTCAGCTTTAGCAAAGGGACAGGAGAGTATCATGGACAGCCCATGCATCTAACTTCATGGGATTAGAATTAGGTTAATTGTAAGTCCTGTCATATACTATTCAATTTATGTACCTGTGTATAAGATCGGTTTATAGAAATTGCCATTTTTGTTATAGCCATTTCATTATAGCCTTTTCAAAAATTACTGTTCCAAGCTCCTTTCCATAAATTATAACATTACAAGATAATAACACTAAAGCCATGAACTCAAGTCAACAAGGCCATCAGAATGGAATTAATCAGTTTCTGTTTTTCTGTCAATAGTTTATCTTTGTAATTAATTAATGGTTTATTTGGAAAATATATGGAGTGTGCTAAAAGTGATTTGCAGAACCACCTGATGACAGAAGATGCTCATCTAATATAGTTTAGTGAAGCAGTACATTTACAGTTATAGCTAAGAAATGTAAATATGAAAAGTATTTTTAAAGGATCCTATTTTTAATGATTCCTTTAAACTTTTTTTGCTTTTGCAATCAAGTATTTTTGCACTCTTCAGTGCGGTTTTATTAATTATTCATTTTGTGGGATGTGGACATCACTGGCTCGCCAGCATTTATTGTCCATCCCTAGTTGCTCTTGAGAAGGTGATGGTGAGCTGTCTTCTTGAACCATTACAATCCGCCTGTTGTGGGTTGACCCATAATGCCATTAGGGATGGAATTCCAGGAGCTTGACCAAGTGACGGTGAAAGAACTACAATATATTTCCAAGTCAGGATGGTCAGTAACTTGGAGGGGAACTCAAAGGTGGTGCTCTTCCCATAAATCTGTTGTCCTTGTCCTTCTAGATGGAAGTGGTCTTGCGTTTAAGATGTTGCCTGAGGATCTTTGGTGGATTTCTGCAGTGCAGGGTAGATAGTACACACTGCTGCTATTGAACATCAGTGGTGGAGGGAGTGCATGCTTGTGGATGTAGCACGAAAAAAGAGGGCTGCTTTGTCCTGGATGGTGTCAAGCTTCTTGAGTATTACTGGGGCTGCACTCATCAAGGCAAGTGGGGAGTATTCCATCACATTCCTGACCTGTGCCTTGTAAATGATGGACATGCTTTGAGGAGTCGGGAAGTGAATTATACGCCATAGTATTCCTTACATCTGACTTGTTCATAGAGTCATAGAGCTGTTCAGCATAGAAACAGACCCTTTGTTCCAACTCATTCATGCCAACCAAATATCTGAACATAATCTAGTCCCATTTGCCAGCACTTGGCCCATATCCTCTAAACCCTTCCTATTCATATACCCAGCCAGATGCCTTTTAAATGCTGTAATTGTACCAGCCTCCACCACTTCCTCTGGCAGCTCATTCCATACATGCACCACCCTCTGTGTGATAAAGTTGCCCCTTAGGTCCCTTTTATATCATTTCCCTCTCACCCTAAACATAAGCCGTTCAGTTCTGAACTCACCCACCCCAGGGATAAAACCTTGTCTATCTATCCAATCCATAGTTAAAAATCACACAACATCAAGTTATAGTCCAACAGGCTTAATTGAAAGCACACTAACTTTCGGAGTGCAGCTCCTTCATCAGGTGATAGTGGAGGACACAATTCTAAGGCACAGAATTTATAGCAAAAATTTACAGTGTGATGTAACTGGAATTATACATTGAAAAGTACCTTGATTGTCTGTTGAGTCTTTCATCTGTTCGAATACCATGATAGTTTCACTTCTTTAATGTGTAAATCACAAAACCTTTTTTTAAAAGTTGCATTCTCAGGTTAGTTGTAACAATGGGCATTAGCTAGACAATATGTTGAAGGTGTTAGCCCCTTGTGTTCTCTGTCTATGCCATGATGTTGAGATTGATTCTAATCTAAAAAGTGAGAAAACAGAGTTTTGCATGAATTCATGCAGTTTTGAGCAAAGTACAATGTAACTCTGCAAATACAAATTCACCCCACAAAATATATGTGTGCATGTGGGTCTTTGTCTGTCTGTGTGTGCGTGTCTGGGGTGGGGGGTTGTGAGTGTCTGTGAGAGAGAGTGTATATGTGTGTGCATGAGTATCGAGTGGTCTAAGTCTCTGAGAGGATGCCTGTGTGGGTGTGGGAGTGTGTGTGTCAGTAAGGCTATATGTGAGTGTCTGTGTATATGTTTGTCCGTGTGTATAGGAGTGTGTGTGTGTCTAGGATTGTCTGTGTGTGTTTTGTGCAATGGTGGTAACCTGCACTGTGGCATGAACCCAAGGTCCAAGTTGAGGCCCTCTCTATGGATATGGAACTTAGCTATCTGCCTCTGCTCGGCCACGTTTCACTGCTGCCTGTCCCGAGGTCTGCCTTGGAGGATGGTCACCTGAAGGTCCAAGGTCGAATGTCCTAGACCACTGAAGTGTTCCCCAACTGATGTGTTGTATCCGGAGATTGGTGGGGTGGAAGGTGAGGACCAGGGGATTCTGTCCTTGTGATTGAAAGGATGGAGTTCAAGGGTGGAGTTGTGGCAAGTAGAGGAGATCCGCTAGAGGGCATCACCTACCACATGAGGGGAAATCGCGGCCTTTGAATTTGGGATTTTCTATGGTGGAATTGGTCCTCTTGGGAGCAGATGTGGTGGAGGCAGAGGTATTGGGAATAAAGGATAGAGTTTTTGCAGGAGGCAGGGTGGGAGGAGGTGTAGTCCAGATAGCTGTGGAAGTCGGTGGGTTTGAAATAGATGTCCATGTTAGTCAGTCACCGGAAATGGAGATGGAGAGGTCCAGGGAGGGGAGGAAGGTATCCAAGATGGTCCAGGTGAAGTTGAGTTTGGGGTGAAAGGTGTTAGTGAAGTTGATGAACTGTTCAACCTTCTCATAGGAGCACAAGGTAGCGCCGATACAGTCATCGATTTAGTGGAGGAAAAGGTGGGGAATGGTGCAGTGTAGCTGTGGACAATGGACTGTTCTACATATCTGATGAAGAGGCAGGCATAGCTGAAGCCCATACGGGTGCCCATGGCTACCCCTTTAGTCTGGAGGAAGTGTATTGTCCTTCCTTCCCACCTATCCACTCCACCCTCCTCTCTAACCCAACACCATCAGGCCTCCACCTTCATCTACCTATCATATTCCCAGCTACTTAGCCCTCAAACCCACACCCCTACTCCCCATTTATCTCTCAGCTCCCTTGGGCCACCCCCTCATTCCTGATGAAGACCTCACACTCGAAATAGCGACTCTTCTGCTCCTCAGATGCTGCCTGACCTGGCTGGAAGAAAACAAATATTACGTACAAACATGTCTTTGTTGATTGGCAAGATGTGATGATCGGAATACCACAACAATCTGTGGATCGGGCCTCAATGTGTACAGTTTCCATTAATTATCTCAATGAAAGGAACAAAAGCATTGTAACTAAACCAGTATGAAAAATCAGGGCAGGATGTATACACTTAATGGTAAGGTCCTGAGTAGTGTTGCTGAACAAAGAGACCTTGAGATGCAAGTTACTTCCCTTTAGTGTTCAGTGCATTGATTATAGGAGTTGGGAGGACATGTTGTGTCTGTACAGGACATTGGTAAGGCCACTTTTGGTACACTGTGTTCAGTTCTGGTTTCCCTGATTTAGGAAAATTAAGAAACTTCAAAGAGTCCAGAAATGATTTACAAGAATGTTGCCACTGTTGGAGAGTTTGAGCAACAGGGAAAGGCTGACTATGTTGGAGCTATTTTCCATGGAACATTGGAGACTAAGTGGTGACCTTACAGAGGTTTATAAAATCATGAGGGCACCGATGGGGTCTTTTGCCCTGAGGAATCTAAAATGAGAGGTCACAGGTTTAAGGTGAGGGGGAAAAATTTAAAAGGGACCTAACGGGCAGTTTTTTTTTCACACACAGAGGATGGTGCATTTATGGAATGAGCTGCCCAGAGGTGGTTGTGGAGGCTGGTACAATACCAATATTTAAAAAGTGTCTGGGTGGACATATGAATAGGAAGGGTTTGGAGGAATATGGGCCAAATACTTGCAAATGGAAATAGATCAGTTTAGAATATCTGGTCAGCATGGATGTGTTGGACAGAAGGTTTCCATACTGTATATCTCATTGGCTCCATGACTCTGGCTACATTGATTTCTTGATATAGAATGAAATGTTGGACCATAATAAGTTTTTCTTAGCTTGGGTTAATTGAATCACCTACTTCACCTTGGGATGCCTTAGGTGAATTTTCTGATGAGTGGGATTGTATTGCAATAACTTTTTTTATATGAGTAAGCCAATGGCATTTTGCTGCTCTAAAGCTGTGCTCTAAATCTGACCATGCCCTGCAAATTATCAATTGTTTTACAAATGGTTTCTTTTGTCATATTGACACCATTTGTATTTCTGATTTTGTTGTGTGTTCCACAGCAGGGAACATTCATTCTGAATATATGCTATTTGGCTGAAACATTACAATATCTTGTCACCAGTGTCTGTAAAGTGTCATACCTTATAGAGTGGATAGGTTACTGGTGTCTTGTGATACTATTCCTCTCAGGACTTTTTGTGATTCTTCCTGGTTTTGGCTTAGAAAAAATTTGAATAGCTTTACTCAAAGCCTGATCTTCCCTAGATTGTAATGAATACTTTTCACATGTGGGCATTGCTGGCTGACCAGTATTTATTGCCCATCTCTAGGTACCCTTGAGAAGGTGGCAGTGAGCTGCCTTGAACTTCTTGAACTCTGCAGTCTATATACTGTAAGTTAATATACAATGCCCTTATGGAGTGATTTTCAAGATTTTGACCAAGCAACAGTGAAGAAATTGTCATACATTTCTAAGTCAGGATGATGGGCAGTTTGGAGGGGAACTTGCAGGTGTTGGTAATCTGATAAAGATTCATTAATAATTCTGTTTTAAGAATTTTGATATCAAAACTCCATTGTTAACTTTCAACTGATCTGTAGAGATCATTAATGCAATTATCTGTGAATTCCCATGGATTCTGATCTCTTCTGTAAAACCTTACCCTTTCAAGGTTTGTTCTCAGAACTTCCTCAAAAGTCTCCGTGTCTTCGATTATATCGTAGTAATTTATACTGTCATGTGCTGTAGGACATGTTGAAAAATTATTTTATTTACTTGCTCAGCTTAAAACTTCATTCTAAACTGTGTAACAATTCTATATTATAAGAACAGTTTTCACCGCGATGTCTAATGCTGCATTCGGTTTGATTATTTCTGACATTAATTCTTGATGTTGAGAATATTTCTCTAGCCATTTTTTCCTGTAGTTACTTATTATTTGAAAGCTGATTTAAATCTATGGCACCTAAATATAGTTGTTTCTGTTTTCTTCAAAGAGTTAATGATTTTATAACAACAAAGTATTGATAGCTTTAAAGTTTGCAGTCTGCCATTGAATATAAACTGCTATATAATTCCCATCTTCGAGTTTCTTTGAACTTTTGCATTCTGTGAAATAGCAATGTTGCAGTATTTTCTTTGCCTGCTACGCTTTAAGTATTGCAGTGATGCTATAATAATTTCAATCTATAAAACTTTGAATTCCATATTATAACAATACTCTATCTCTGAATAGCTTACTGAGGATTTTTGTGCTCTTTCACAATCAATCAATCTAATGATTTTATGCTTTTGGTGATTTTCACATGTCCCAGCCAAAATGTAGATTTCCTATTTCTAGGTTACCACAGCTCCCTCACTGCACCCAGATTCTATTCCATCTTGGATGACTGTTTGTGTGGAGTTTACACAATCTCCTTGTGTCTGCGTGGGTTTCCTTCAAGTGCCTTGATTTCCTGCCACAGTCCAAACATGTGATTAGTCATGCTAAATTGCCTAGTGTGCAGGGATGTACTGGCTAGTTGGATTAGCTGTAGGAATTACATGGTTACAGGGATAGTGTCTGGGCAGGATGCTGTTTGGATGGACAATTGAGTCTCAATGGTCCAAATAGCTTGCTTCCACACTGTAGTGATTCTATGATTCAAGGCCAAATGGAGGTTTACTCAACTTTCCGTCTAAAACAAAACATGTCACCCTTGCATAATCTTCTAAATTAGTTTCTGTGGCTGTAGTCTTAAGAAATCTTCTATCTGCTTTGAATTTTGAATGCTCTCTCATCACAATCCTACAGTTTCTTGAACTAATTTTTTTCATCAGATACTGTATTCAAAATCTTTTAAATTACCTCTTTTGTCACCTTAACTCTACTTTTTGACTATTCTATTACTGCAGCATAAGCACACCTTAATACTATGATCCTTGTTCTGCCATGCCTTTTGCAGCCTGCTCACAATGGTGATGATGATTGTTTTGGACAGTAAGCACTCTTGATTACTTTCTATCCTTCCAAATCTGGTCCTTTAGGCTGTTCTTTTGGTCCTTTTACAATTTCTCTGCCTTAGAAATTATTTCTAAACTTTAAACTGTTGTAAATACATTCTTTTACTCTGAGAACTTTATCAGTTTTTAATGTGATGAAATTTTGTTCCCTTTTCTAGTCTGCACCATTTTCCCTGTATCTCTGACCAGCTTTGAAGTAAAGGTTTTCTTCTGGACTGCTGCTTTATCCTGCTGCACTTTCCATGAAACTTGCTGATTGTTTCTGCATTTAAGCATTTGCAGCTGTGTTTCTTAAAGTGATAATGTTCTTAAAGTGGTAAACTCACATTTTTCTGAATGCTTTTTCTCCTGGCTGAATAGGTTGTTTTGAACTATTGTAACCTTGAGATATTTATGCAACACTCCCCAATACTGATCATCATTTTATACCAACCACTAATGACTTGGAGTAAGGATAGAGTGCTGCTGGATCTTGGAATCTATTTTGAGTTCAGTCACAGGATAAACCATTATTGAATCTTAATAAAAGAGCACAATTGGCTTAAAATATATATGGTTATTGCATGATAGCAACAGGTATAAGTTACATTAAGTTCTTAGAATAACATGGAACATTGAACAATGCAGCACAGGATCAGGCTCTTTGGCCCATCATATCTATGCTGACCATTCTAAACAGATCACACCTGCCTGTATAGGTGGATGCACTATACTTAGATTTCCAGAAAGCATTTAGTAAAGTGCCATCACAAAAGTTGATGTGGAAAATAAAAGCTCGTAATGTAGGGGCTAATTTCCAGAACCAGGTATTGCTGTTTGAAAATAAGGTTACCCATTTAAAAAAGAGATGAGAAGATTTCTTTCTTCTCACCGATAGTCATGAGTCCTTGGACCTCTGTTTCGAGAAAAAGGTTGGGTATTTGAAAATTTTGAAGGCAGAGCTAGTGATAACTAAAGCATGAACGTTTATTGGGAGTACATGAAACTGTGGAGTAATCAGATTAGCCATGATCTCATCGAATAGTGCAGTGTACTTGAGAGCCCAACTCCTGCTCCTAATTTATATTTTTGTATATATGTTAACATATTTACTTCTGAATTTCAAGCAAAGTGTATGAAACTGAGAACACTAATCTTAAAAATGTTTGGAGACACCTGTAATGTTGGGCTTAAAAAAAATCTTTCAACCAGACCATTAAGGGTTAATCATTAAGGGTTAATTGCTCAGAGCAATGAATAATTGTACCAATGTTGAAAAATATATAAAAACAGGCTTGGTGTAAAAAAAAAATGCCTGGTTTGGCTTGGAGGTAGTTACATAACCTTGATTGTTCAAGGGTAACATTCTTTTATATCATTAAGACAATGTCACCTGGAGAAACTTTCAACTTATCTCTAGAATGGAAGGTCCAGATAGAACTTGAAGTATTGTAAAATGGAAATTGAGTGTGTAATCTGAGATTCAGAATAGTATTAATGTAAGAAAGTTTGCCCTACTGATCAGACTTTTCACCACCAGGATTCAGCTGCCATAGATTCTGAGATAGCGCTCCAAGTGCCAAAGTTCCTGACAGAAAGAAGGTACGTGAGACTCACTAGTTTGTAAGTATACATATGATGTATGTTTATAATGTAGTTTAAGATAGTAGATTCACTCATTAGTTTGCATATGTCTTGAATATATATTTAATAGATTAGGATAATAAATTTACTTCATATTAAAGTGCATGTGTCTTATTGTATTAATTTTGATCAAATTTTAAAGAATCCATGAGGTACTTTCAGCTAACAATGTAACACCTAAAATTAGTTTTCTTTTTCTATTTAGCCATATTCTTTAATTTTCAGTTATCACTACTAACAAACTATTGTTGACCTTCCAAATATCATGACTACCTGTAACAACACTCCTGTGCAACTTCAACATTAGAAATCAATTGTTTCTGAAGAAGGATGACTTCTCAAACACAGAACAATATACTGACAGAAAATCCATATTTTTCCCTGGAGTGGAATGGGAAAACACATTTTGCCACAGACACAATAGCTTTTAGTGTCTGTGCAACCTCTAACATTGCAGATAATCTGTCCCTTGTGCATTTCAAAATGTGCATTCACAAAATCATTTGGCATTTTTGTACTTCACAAACATTAATTAGGAGTATAACCAACTCTTTTGCATATTGATGAAATTCTCTTTCCAATTGCTTGGCTAAGCTGAATGTACCAATAAAACCTATTTGAAACAAATT
Organism: Chiloscyllium punctatum; assembly: GCF_047496795.1. NCBI lineage: Eukaryota > Metazoa > Chordata > Chondrichthyes > Orectolobiformes > Hemiscylliidae > Chiloscyllium > Chiloscyllium punctatum. The sequence continues at coordinate 44,379,097 of NC_092753.1, read as the reverse complement.
TAAAGTATGTCCAAAGCATAAACAGATATGCTGCAGTATTGAACATAGTTAAAGACAGCAATATGTTGCATTAACTTAATGAACCTGTGAAGCAAAGGACAAATTAAAGATAGATTAGGTTAGGTTAGTATTGGAGAATGAGTAGAACAAATATGGAAAAATTGACTGCTGTCTGTAATCGAATCGTTTATATTAAAGCTTCTTCGCAATTGCATTTCAGAAACTAACTTCATCTTAATTTCATTCTTTATATAATTGAGACACTCAAAGAATCTTCAGACCTGCAGGAGCTTCAGGCCTTTCCCAAATATACATAAATATGAATTTGTAATATTTTAAAGTAGAAGCTTCCAAAATCAATTGAGCATATATAGTTGCCTGAAATTACATGGATAAATATCTTTGACATCAGTCTACCCTTGATTATCAGTAAATTGATGGAAAGTGTAATCAAAAATGCTATCCAGAATTTTTCTCATTGTGGGGCTGAATGGGGGGAGCTGGCGGGGAGGAAAGGATTTTGGACCTCGGAGCAGAAAACATAACTGCTCCTGTGGGAGTATTGAGAGCATTTTTGTCCTACCAAATGTGTAAGTACCAATATGTATGCTATTCCTATTCTCCCATTAACTCTACTGAAATCACAAACTAATCTAACCCTTAGACTGATACTTTGTCTTGAGTTTGTCTTGCAGGTTCCACACATTTACTCATGACCATTGATGAGAAATTCCCTGCAACTAATGACCTGAACCTCTGAGTATGACAATGAGACCTCAGGAAGTGCTAACAGGAATATCTCCTGCACCTACATCAGTCCAGAAACAGACTCCTCAGTGTGAACTTTAGACATCATGGTGAGCACATCAATGCAACAGCTGACCGAGGAAGAAACAGTCCAGGCTCTTCACACTTGGAGGACTGCCAGAGACCAGACATGTCTTCAGCCTCAGGCAGGCAATGACCCTGTGGTTTCATCTAAAAGTAAAGGGAAGAGCAGCAGCAGCCAGTTACATGGGATGCAGTGGCTGTATTTGCCCAGCTGCTGCATCGGTGTGGCAAATCCAGCCGCATCTGGTTGGCTTTACTGAAAAGTTGGTGGAAGTCATTCGGAGACAGGGTGGCACTGTTAGGGGCTATGTGGGGAGCTGTACACCATCACCATCATTCATCACCACAGTCACTGGTCAGTAGAACTGTCTACATGATGACAGGTAGATCGAGGAATCTTAACCTCTGTCCAGGTGCCCACTCTTCACAAGGAGACAAGGCAGGGTCAGGAATACCACAGCCGGAGGAGTAGCCACACAAGCTCAGCGGCAGTTTCTAATTATGACACTGCAGAGGTGGCTGGGCCTTCTACCACCACCCTGTTAGTCTTTGTCAAACTGCTGGAAGTTAAAGCTGTGGAGGGTCACCATGCCCCAGATACCCAGCATGTCAGACCTGTCAAGATATAACTGCCCCAGGGTTACCCAACCAAACCTCCAAGACCAATGGCCTTGACATCAGTCTCACTTGATTCCAGCTGTGAAACTAGGGAATGCATTTAGGTGTAGTGTGATTGAAAGAAATAAGATCTAATGAGAGCATTTTGATGGTACAGTTGGGGAAGAACATCATTCTCTGTCTACATGTTGTCAGGCTTTCTGGCAGCAATTCATCCCAGCACAAGAGGTTTCATGCATTCAGCCTTGCACTTTAAAGCTTATTACATCAACTACAAGTGGAGGAGCAATGTGTACAAGTTATCAGGAGTGGATGGGAGCACAAATCTCCCAAATATTCCCCAACAAACTCCATTTCAGTTGAGTTCCTTTATGTTAACATCAATGCTTCTGTTTTAGCTCATGTACTATGTGGCGTTGATGCAGCAATGATCAGCCAAAAGCACAAATTAGACATTCATTTTGATAATTTTGTGGACTACATTGTTACCTTTACACCATTCAGTACAGTCTCTCAGTGCACTACTTAGAGACTTAATTAAATTTCTGAAAGAAAGCCCAAGGTCATTATTTTGCATTTAGCTGTAGAAGTGGAGTTATTGATAGTTTTCAGGGGTGAGAAAAAGGAAAAATACATCAGGCTGTGTGAACTACATGCTACAAAAGAAGTTCATAAACTTGTAATTCTCATTTATATGTTGTTGCTGATTTAACGCTATGAAAATGCATTCATATGTTATTCAAACAATCCTCTGCAATTTTGTCACTATTTGGTTAGTTCATCTCTATGAATTACATCAGCAACATTAATTCTCTTTTCCCTCTAAAACATATACATTTAGCAAAGCTTTTTGTCATTTGCCTGAATATATGCGTCGTGACACAATGTCAAATAAGTTTAGAATTTTCAGGCAGATAGCACACAAAGAATATCTATGTATAATAATTTAAAAAGAAGTAAACGGATTCAATTGGTAACTTTATAATCAGAAAAGAATGATGTTCATTTTGTTTAATTGTGGAAGTTGTAAATATTGATCTACATTGGAAATTTTCAAGCAAGCTAACTTTGCTTTGTTTTCCAATACAGCTGCAGCAATGGGTGATTCAGGACAAAAGGACAGTTGCTGTGAAAAGTCCATTATCTGTATAGATGGATATCACATGGTCATGGTTATAACCCTTGATCTCTTAGGAAGCTCATGTAAATCCTATCATGATTAATCACTGATGAAGTAGTAAGAAACAGTAACTATACACAAGTAAAAGTAAACGCCTTTTTATGCTGGATTACGGCAGAATTTGAAGGAAATACTCCTCATCAGATCCCTGTGTCCCATCAGTCCCTGGTTATAATTAAGCATAAGTTTGAGAAGATATATATTTTGTGGCTAAATGATATGAATCTACAGCAATTACAGTAGCGTTCAAATTGAAGAATAGTTCATCTATATCATTTTATGATAAAGATTAAGGCTTCAAGGATGTCCTTAAAACTTGCATGAAAAAAAACTCAACACCTCGAATGATTCGTGGAATCTCTAGCCAAATCCTCCTCAAATTTGAGAAGAAGGATAGGAAGTACAGTTTCTTCCCTGCTGTTATCAAACTTTTTAATGGACCTCTCAAATGTTAATTCTGATCTCTCTCTGCATCTTTTCTGCAGCTATAAAACTGTAGTCTGCAGTCTGTTCTGCTACCGTGATACATTTTACATGGCATGAACTGCGTGTATAGCATGTAAAACAACACTTTTCACTGTATCTGGGTTCATGTGACAACAATAAATCAAACTTAAACAAACCAATTTGAGCACCTTTGGCAAATGCAGGTGAAGATCAAACACAAACTAGCAGGAAGAGAGCAAACTTGGGCATTCTTCCCGCCTGCTTCAGCAAACGCTCACTTGGCCAATTGTGGCAGGGATTGCAGATCCAACAATGGACTGTTTTGTCCCCTCAAGAGCCGTAATATCAGAATGGAAAAAAAGTCATCCTCAATCCTGATGGACTGTCTAAGAAGAGGAAGATTTAAGTTTAGTTTAATTAACTTAAAAAAAAATCAAAGTTATGGTTTGCTGCATGTGACATAACTAAATACTTGTTAGGTCACAGAAACTGAGTTCTAACACTTCTCTTGCTTTGTTGGGAAATGATGTGATATGGGAGATGAGATTCTAAAAATTGGAGAAAATGGTTTAAATATCCTCAGAAACTTAATTTTGTCTGTCCTATGAAGTGTGTACAGTCTAGAAAGTATCACGGTTCAATTTAGTTTAACTTCTGTTATTGTCCAAAATACCTTTTAGAGATCACGGGCCCTACAATTTTGAATTCTGGAGAAGAAGAAGAAAATCTGTGAGATTATTTTTTCAAGGAAGGTCTTTAACTTTATGATTTCAGCAACAAACTGAAATCAAATAGCAGTCAATTAGACCCAATGGACAGCTGAATTTTTATTTGGCTAAGTATGAGTTGTATTGAGTTTTTTGGATGGGTTCTTGATATGTGATCTTGTGGCTTTTCTTGTCCTATCTTACCAAACATGCCTTGCAGAAATGAAGTCAACAACCTTCTTTGCTCGACCAGGATAAGTCATTATGCTCTTGTTTCTGCCTGCTGACAATCAATCTATCAGTGTCACTACATACACTTCCCATCAACATCTTTCCCAATGCCTGCACCACATGCACTCACCTTTTCTTCTGCCTCAGCCTCTCACACCTTCATGCTGCCTCTTCAGTCTTTTGGAGCTCAATACCATATTTCCTCACATGCTTCAGGACCAACAGCCATGCCACTCACTGTCATCGCAATCTACCCCTCTTCCCTCCATGCTGCCTCTTCAGTCTTTTGGAGCTCAATACCATATTTCCTCACATGCTTCAGGACCAACAGCCATGCCACTCACTGTCATCGCAATCTACCCCTCTTCCCCCCCCCCCCCACCTTTTCTTATTACAGGAGATGACAGCCACAACATTGTAGAAACCGCAGGTACAGTGGGGGCTGGGGGGGTGGGGGTGGGGTAGGATGAGTAGTGGCAGGAGTGGTCCAATATTACATGCTCACCCTGCCAAAGAATCCTGGCCAAAGTAGGACGAGATCAGGACTGCTCTCACAACCATGCTGGGACATCTATATCTTATGAAACATTTAAGTACTTCAGTGTAGCCCACACTTTAGAGTAATTTGGTCACTCTGAGTAGGAAAATGCATGGCAGATCAATATAATGTGGATAAATGTGAGGCTGATTATTATCTGAGTGGCTAAACATTGAAAGAGGGGAATGGGTAACATGTCCTGAGTGTCCTCATACACCAGTCACTGAAAGTAAGCATTCAGGTGATGCAGATGGTATAGAAATCAAATGGTAAGTTGGCCTTGAAAGTGAGTGGATTTGAGTACATGAGCAGGGATTTCTTGCTGCAGTTATTTGAAGCCTTGGTGAAACCACACAACTAAAGGGCGGCATGGTGGCACAGTGGTTAGCACTGCTACCTCACCATGCCAAGGACCCAAGTTCAATTCTAGTCTTGGGCGACTGTCTATGTGGAGTTTGCACATTTTCCCTGTGTCTGCATGGGTTTCCTCCCACAATCCAAAGATATGTAGGTTAGGTGAATTGGCCATGCTAAATTACCCCATTATGTTGGGCACATTAGTCAGACGGAAATGGATCTGGGTGGATTACTCTTTGGAGGGTTGGTGTGGACTTAGTGGACCAAATGGCCTGTTTCCACACTGTAGCTAATCTAATCAGTACTCTGTTCAACATTGGCCTCCTTATCTGAGGAAAGATATTTTGATTTGGAGGGAATGCTGCGAAGGCCCAACAAACTGATTGCTTGGATGGTGGAATTGACGTATGAGGAGAGGTAGGATTGATTAGGATTATATTTGCTGGAGTTCAGATTTCACACAAACCTATAAAATTCTACGTTAAAAATCACACAACAACAGGTTATAGTCCAACAGGTTTATTTGGAAGCACAAGCTTTCAGAGCACTGCTCCTTCATCAGGTGATTGTAAAACTTGGTGTTGTATGATTTTTAACTTTATACATGCCAGTCCAGCACCGGCACATCCAAATTATAAAATTCTAACATGAGTAGATAAGGTAGATGCAAAAAGAATGTTCCTGATGGCAGGGGATTCCAGGGGTTACAATATAAAAATACAGGGTAAACCATTTAGGATTGAAATGATGAAAAATTGTTCCTTACAGAGAGTGGTGAGCCTGTAGAATGTATTACAACAGAAAGCAGTCAAAGCCAAACCATTTACGATTTCAAGAAGGAATTAGATATTGCAGTTGGAGATAAATAGGGTCAAAGAATCGAAGAATTTAGGAGAAAAGTGGGAACAGGCTATTGAGTTAGATGATCAGCCATGGTCATAAAGAATGGCAGAGTAAGATTGAAGAGCTGAATAGCCTCCTCCTGCTCCTATTTTCCATGTTTCTAAGTTTCACTGCTATTTAAGCCACTAATATACTTAAACGTTGCACACCACTTCCAACCATTGGCTGTGATATCTTCTCTCTCTTTGTCTTCCAGGTTCGCAAGGGTGTGGAGAAATGAGGAACCATCGGCAAATTCCCTCAGCATCCCAGATAGAAACACTTAGGTGGGACCTGAAGACATCGAGAGAGAGGGAGCACAATCTGGTGAGTACCTCGCTACAATAACTCTGAAGCTGGCAGAGAAAGAAACAGCCCTGACGGCTGGTACTTAGAGCAGTGCATTAGACCTGGCACCTACTCAACCCCAGGAAGAAGATGACCCCATGCTGTTGGTAATTAGGGACTTCATCCAAATGCAGAGGGCAGCGTAGAGGCAGCAGCCAGGTGTACGAAACAAATAGACCCTCATTGCTCAGCACTGCAGTTAACCATGTGACCATCCAGTATCTCCATGGACAGATTGGCAGCTGCCATGGAAAACCAAATATAGCATCTTCTCTCTCACTCACTCACTCACTCACTCACACAATCCCACACAAGGCACCACCCATTAGTTCCCAGAACCAAGGGCATAGTGACTGAAGGAAGGAAATTCTAACCCTTGTCCAGGTTCAAAGTACTCATGAGGAGATAGGGCACTACTGGGAAGTGCCAGGTACTAGGACCTCCATTATTACTCTCCCTGACTCCTGCAACCACTGGAAGCCCATGATGAGGAAGGTCAACTTGCCTCTGGTAAGGAGACCTTCTGTTTGTCTAGCTTGATGAGATTTATGTGACTCTGGGGTGGCACTATGAAAGGTTTAGGGCTGACAATTTCTACAGCAGAGTGGGTTCAATCTATCACAGCTTCAGAACCAGGGAACACACTTAGACATAGTAGGAAGGAGAGAAAGAAGAAATCATATTGTAGTGGCATGGGTGAAGAAGGCTTTTCTGCAAAAAGTAGATTGTCTATCATGTTTTTGGCATTATCCTTCTGTGACTTGCTTGTGAGTCTCTCTGTGTAGGCACTAAACACATTTTCACACTATTAGGCAGCAGTTCATGGCCACACACAACACTCAATAGATGGTGGTCTGCGCTGAACAATTACAGCATCGTCTGCAAGCAGGGGCAACAATGTGTACATATTGAGTTCTGGTGAAACATTTGACTCTACTAATTCAAAAGTCCTAATGTTTGGTTTCCCATGTGAGCAATAGTGTAGACATCAAAACTTTAGCCATGGAGATGCAGCATAGGATGGCAAGGGAGTAGCCTGCCTGATACCTGTGTATTATACTTTTCATGGGCTTGTGACCAGTGTTGTTTCCATTTAAGAGCCCTTTGAATAGTATGTACTGCAGCCCCTTTCCTCAATTATTGAATCACATGTCACACCTGCACAGAGAATGGTGGCAACCATTTTATTCCTATTGTACACTTTTGAGAATGCTCAGGTTCATGATGAAAGGCACAGTAAACTCTCCTATTCTAACAACTTCTAACCCTCAGCGTGTTTCCTCTGGAATCTGTGCAGTACCTTATCATGGCCAAGGAAATCTTGGTCTCTTGAGATCTCTACATTATGGAAGACCATTGTTAATGGAAGGGGAACTAAATTAAGAAGAAATGTGATTGTTATCTCGTGTCAGCCATTAGAATGACCATTGCAGAACACAAATGTTCAGACAAGTGTAGCTTTAGAAACTGGAGATTAATCTAGGCTGTATAATGATTTCAGTACTAAATGACTCTCCAAAATAATGGAGTTGTCGGGTTCAGCAATATCTATTTGAACAATTGTTTGGTGGGCAGATGTTCTCCAACAGCCCTGCACGACTGGATTGCTCAATTTCAATATGAAAGTTATGAATTGAAACATTTCAAAAAAGTCTGCACAGACTAAGAAATTGATGACAGATATAAATCAAAATATAGTGGTTGTTTGATAAAGAAATTTTCAGAAATCCTTTTCCTAATTGTCTGGAAATCATACTTCAGATGTTGAAAATATATGTTATCCTTTTATTGCAAGAGTAACTAATTTTTTGTGTGTGTGTTTTATTCACAATGCTTCAGTAATATGGCCAAACTTTCACATTTAAATACTGAATACAATGAATATGCTGTACAGCAGATGTAACCACTTAGAAATATATATTTTAAAAGTTCTTTTTCTTGTTTTGGAATGAGTCAATAATGATTGCTGCTACCCGTGACAGGATGCAGTCCATAGTCAGGCTTTCCAACTGCAGAATCCATGGCTGAAAGAAACTAGCCTTAAGTTTCAACAATTACATTGTAGCCACTGAGATAGCAATCTGTTTGATCTTGATGACAGGCAAAGACAGAGGAAAGACTAGTACGAAGGGAATGCACATGAAGATTTTTATTCAATATGACATTTTGATTTATAAATTTTGTCATGACTTCTGTGTTATGGCCAAGCACTGATTTATTCAGTCAATAATGGAGGATGTGAGAATGTTGGTGAACAGGGAATTGGGGAGACGTTTCGTGATCTTGTAGTTGGCTGAGGCCGATCAAAGGCATCTTGGTCAGAAAAGGATTGTGGCGGTTGCCTGCTCTTCTTCCTCTGCTTCTTCCTTCTCAGTTTATCTGGTGACACAGGATGCCTGCTCATGATAGATTAGATGCACACTATGTGGCAGGCCATCATCAATTTTGGCATGTGCTCTAGTGCAGTATTGTAGAGCCAAGTTTCCCACTTGCACCTCAGCTGGAACACAGTGTCAGATGCATTTACCTCACTCAGAATGTCCTCACTGAAATATATCACGTGCAACAGGCCCAAGTGCAATCACATAGCAGTGCAAGAACTGTATTGCCACCAGCTGTGAAGATAACAATGACAATTTATAGTTTGGAAGGTGATGTCTAAGGAACCTTGAGAACTTTTGCATGGTGCTGTGACAGTGTATTCGTGAGGTGGGGAAGAGAGAAAATGAGGGAGTGAATACTTGTGATGTTGTATAATCAAGCAGGCTGTTTATTTGGATTTTTAGAAAGCTTTTGATAAGGTCCGGCATGACAGGTTATTGTACAAAATCAAACATATGATTGATTGCAATATACATAAATGGATTAAGAATTGTTTGGCAGACAGGAAAAAGAGGGTAGGAATAAATGGTTGTTTCCAAAGATGAAGGCATGAACAAGTGTGTAACCACATTTTTTTTGAGGGAATCAAGTACAATATTTCTAATTTACTGTCAGTTTAAAAGTAGGAGTGAATGGTGAGGAGGACATAAAGAGGCTTCAGAGTGATTTAGATTGTGAGAGTATGAAAATACATGGCAGATGCAGTATCCTGTAGATAAGTGTGAATTTATCAATTTTTTGTAGGAAAAACAAAATATCAGTACATTATTTAAATTGTGAGAGAAGTAGAAGTATGAAGGGACCTTGGTGTCCTTGTACACTGGTCAGTGAAAGAAATCTGCATCAAGCATTAGGAAGGCAAATGATGTTGGCTTTCATTCGGTGGTGGGGGGTGTGGGGTTTAGATACAAGGAATTGTCTTCTTGAATAGTCAGGGACCTTAGTCAGATCACACCTCAAATACTGTGTGTACTCTGGGCCTCTTTACCAAAGTAAAGATGTGCTGGCTACAGTCAGATTACTGTGACGATTTAATAGACTGATTTCTGACAAAACAGATTTGTCATAGCAGGAGAGATTAGCTGATTTGGTATGTAGCCATCTGAGTTTTGAAGAATGACAGGATGTCTTATTTCAATGCATAAAGTTGCAAAAACTCAATTTATATGTGAAATAACAGAATTACTAAAGAGTTGATGACAAAGAGAGCTGTTGTGAGGCAAATTGAGATTTCTTTTCTTGTCATAAATTATGAAAATTAAAATATACTGCTAAACATGTGATTGTTAATAACTATAATAAGATAATTGTGTTCATTAAATGATTTCAGCAAAACTTGATAATTGTTAAGAAATGTTTCGCATCTCTTATGGTATGCATACATATTGGGACTTACACATATATTGAGACATTTATACAAACCTACAAATACTGTGATGTTGCTCAGCACTTAAAAAGTCTCATAGAAGTATATATTAGGAAACATAATATAAAACTAATTGCAAATATGTTCCTATTTATTAACAGATTGAAAGAATGTATTATTTACATTGTCTGAATGAATGCAAAATAATAGATGTCAGCTTCCAGTTACATACTTGTACATTTATGTTATGTTGATGGTAATGGATTTGAAAATTATAGAAACTGGCAATGGTTGAGAGAATTTCCACCACAACTCCTACAATCTATTAGGATGTCATGTTATTATCCTACATTTATGGGGAGTAAAATCAACCTTAATGATTGTTGGGATAAGTGATTAATGATGAGATGTGGAGTAATTTTGATGAACCAGCTGGTCTTTTTCTGCTTGTCAACATTGTATGTTCGTTATTGTTCTCAGCACCCTCAGACTAAGTAATATGCAAATCAGCCAGGGTCATTATTGCTGATCACAGTCCAGACACTCCAATTTAAAAGTACCATTATTGAGTAAGATGTGAATCAAGCTTAACAGTGACTCTACCACAGTCAGCTGCGGCTGCATCTTATGTTTCCTTGGCTAAATGTAATTTCTTTTAGTTTCTTGCAGGGTTTCCTCATGAGATTTATTGTTGTTTCTTACCAAACTCACCTCATTAACTTACCTGCCTCGACAGTTGATTCTCACCCTGATTCCAGTCCCATCCTATCATTTACCATTCCCACCACTCAGCAGATATCTGCGGAAAGACTCATATATTTGGTGGTCGCACCAAAGAGCCAGGGTCTGTGAAGATATGCCTGACATCACCCACTATGAGAGAAGTTAGGGTAGCACGGTGGCTCAGTGGTTAGCACTGCTACTTCACAGAGCCAGGGACCCGGGTTCATTCCTGCCTTGGATGACTGTCTGTATGGAGGTAGCACATTCTCCCCATGTCTGCATGGGTTTCCTCCAGTTTCCTCCCACAATCCAAAGATGTGCAGGTCATGTGAATTGGCCATGCTAATTGCGTATAGTGTTAGGTGCCTTAATCAGGGGTAAATATAACATGGGGGAATGGATCTGGGTGGGTTATTCTTCGAGGGGCAGTGTGGACTTATTGGGCCAAAGTGCCTGTTTCCATATTATAGGGAATCTCATCTAAGAACCATATCCCTCATAAGAGAATCTTGGGTCTGCTTCTGGAGGATGATGAAACATCCATATCCCAATCCTCACATCAATTCTAGTATCAGTTTTATTAATTTCACACACTTTTAACCATTAGCAGTGAAATTTTCTCTCCCTTGATCCCTTTAGCTAAAAGAGCTACAATAAATTTACAGTAAATAGGTTTATAAAATGGAATTGGATCAGCTCAGGCTTGGAGAGCTGAAGGGTCTGTTCCTGGGCTGTAAAATTTCTTTGTTCTTTTGTTCTTTGTTCTTAAATCTTGAGTTCACAAGTTGCTATGGAATCCATACAGTGCACAAAAAAGCCATTCAGTGCATCAAATCTCACCCAGTGCATCCCACCCAGACTCCATAATCTCACATGGGTTTTTACCATGGACACTATGGGCAATTTAGCATGGCAAATCCACCAAACCTGCACATCTTTGGACTGTGGGAGGAAACCGGAGCACCTGGAGGAAATCTGCGCAGACACAAGGAGAATGTGCAAAGTCCACACAGACAGTTGCCCGTTGCTGGAATTGAAACTGTGTCCTGGGACCTGTGAGTCAGCAATGCCAGTCACTGAGTTACTCTGCCGCCTCATTGCAAAATAGCCTATCTGCATCAAAATGTAACAAAATTCAAAATAGTGAATTTCATAGGCTTACTAGTCTCTGGGTAAAGAAATTTTTCATCATCAGTTCTAAATTTTACTCCTTTTCCTTAAATCATTAGTCCTGGATCTGGACTTTCCCACCATCATGAACATTATTCCTGCATCTAACCTGTCTCGTCCTGTTAGAATTTTACAGGTTAATATGAGATCCCCACTCATTCTTCTAAACTCCAATGAATATAATCCTAACCAATTCAATCTCTCCTAATATGTCAGTCCTGCCATCCCAGGAATCAATCTGGTAAAGTTTTGCTGCACTTCCTCTACAACAAGAACTTCCTTCCTCAGATAGGAAGACCAAAACTGCACACGTCTTCCAGATGTTGCCTCAACAATGCCTTTTATAGTTCCAGCAAGTCTTTGTTGTTCCTTTAGACAAACCTTTTCACTATGAAGGCCAACAAACAGTTTGCCCTGTTTGTTGTCTGCTGCACTTGCACACTTAATTTCTATGACTGGTGCAAAAGGATAACAAGGTCTCATTAACCATTTCCCTCTCTCAATTTACAGCCATTGAAATAAAATCATCTTCCCTATTTTTGCTCCCAAAGTAGATAACCTCATGTTTATCCCAGACTATGCTGTAACTGCCATGCGTTTGCCCACTCACTTAGCCTGTCCAAATCACACTGCAACACTTCTGCATCCCCTTCACAGCACACCTTTCCACCCAGCTTTGTGTTAACTGCATATTTAGTTCCCTCATGGAAATCAGTGTGGATAACTGGGGTCCTAGCACCAAACCCTGCAGAACCCCACTAGTTACTGACTGCCATTCAGAAAAGTGCACAATTATTTTTCATCTTTGTTTCCTGTCTGCTGAACAATTTTCTATCCATCTCAATACACTCACCCCAATTTCCATGTGCTTTAATTTTTCAGATTAAACTGGAGCATCAAAGCATGAAAAGGAACGTGAAAGCAAGCAGAAAAATAACCTTCCCTAATATTGCCACAATAGGATTTTTATTGTCAGATTACAGCTCTTTTCTGAAGTTGGCCAAAAAAAAATCAGACAATGTTTGTGTTATTCATACTTCAGTTTAACCAAAAAATATAACTGGTATGTAGATTCACCTTTTAGACATTTATTCTAGCATGCAGTTATGCAATAAAATGGCCTAAGTGCTGTATATAGTTATTTTCTCTATGTTGCGTTTGTGAAGTAGAAGCACTTTATTGTTAATAATACATGGAAGCACAATTATTCAATATATTATACAAAATTAGTGTGAAAATGCATTAATCCTTGTGGTAATGCAATTTCTACTCTTCAAAAGGCAAACGCGAAAAGAAAAATTTAAAATGTTACAGTAGAAAACTGCATTAGCTGAAAAACAGCTTGTGTTATTGATAATGGACAAGTCAAAGTGCCTTAATTGAGTGAATGAAAAGATTCCACAGTTGTGTTATACCATATATAGATAATTATCTGGAAACCAGTATTTATGGTCCTGCCTGTCTCCTAATAGGTGATAACAAAATTATGGGCCACCATGTTACAATTTATGTATCCAAAGTAATTTAAATTTGTACTTAATTTGTATGTTACTTGCTTGCATCAATAATGTTTTTAAATGTGAGTCTCAGAATTCTTAATGAATTTGCACATGATTTCCCATAACAATGTGACTCTGATTGAAAGTAAGTTATACTGCCAGAAAACTCCTGATCATGCATTTTTCCACTGACAATATTGTTTACTTCCTACACTTTGTTTTTTAGAGTGAAGGAGTATATTTTCGATGGTATATATTTCGGGTCATTACCAGCAAACTATGTGCAGGAAATTAACATTTTGAACAGCCCACCAGGTGCACTGTTTCTTTTATAAATTCACAAGATATGGAAGTCAAGGCAAACTCAAGCCTTAATGTTCATTCCTAAATGCCCCTGTGAAGGTGGTGGTGAGTAGCATTCTTTATAACTGCATTGCTTGTTAGCCTCCTTGAGGTGGTTAAAAGTTATTCACCATTATTCAAGATCTGGAATCATGTAAATGTCAGTCCTAACATGGATAGCTGATTTCATTCTTGGAGTACATGAATGAATCAGAGACACTATTCATGGTTATCATGACTGAAGCATTTTATTCCAGCTTAATTTATTCATTAACTTTAAATGCCCTTATGTTGGGAGTTGAACCCATACTTATGGGAAAAAAGTACAGGCCTCTGGCGTACTAGCCCATAACTTAACCATCTTACTGTTCCAAGTAATAGATGCCTGAAATTTTGCTTCTAACTTGGCAATGCGGAACATGAAAAGTTTCTACCTCCATAAATTACGCAAAAGTGCACTGGACAGTCAAACTTTCCTTCTAGGATTCGATGGAAAGGTGGGTACAAAATGAGTTGGGCCTGCATTCCTAGAAAGAGTTTGGAGGTAGCAACAGGGGTTACTGTTTGCTGTGGAAAAGGTCTTCTTTGTGGTCTGGGACTTTGTTGCAGCAGTTTAAAGAAACAATATATTCAAAAAAATCATTTCCACCCTCACCAGACATAACCCCACACTTCTCTGTGTACAGTCCATGCCCTGTCCAGCCCAATTCATGTCTCCATTCATCCCTTTAACCCCATATATCTTCTGTTCCACCTATGGTCTATTAAAGCTAACTTAGAGTCAACTCAGGTCAACCAATTACCCACAATGCAACTTTGCCCTCACAATTTCTCTACCATCTTATGCCGTATTGACCATGGACAGACATCAGAATCAAAGTTGAGATGAAATAATGTAATGTCCTTAGGTATCAATTGATGAATAAACACTGCTTAGATTAAAATTAACCTACTGCACTTAACTCACTTCAATTAGTTTGTTATAAGAACTCAAATTTGCATTTATATTCCCACTTCAAGTACTCTACAATCATATGAAGCTGTCAATGAATATTTGAACTGACAGGCACCCCACTGTGTTAACAGGCAAAATTAAATAGCATGTACTTCCTTAACACTGCAGACAGTGCAATTTAAAAGAAAAATTACAGGCCAAAAAAAAGTAAATGCCTTGACAAATTGATAGTTCCAGTGACAACGAGACAGTTTAATTGACGTTCTTGCAGTTCTACTTTTAACATTTATAATATACACTTAAGCTCTCCTGAGAGCAGTTGACCTCTTCCAAAAGACACATCAGTTCTTCCAAAGGTGTCACTCTGCCCTGTCCAAAAAGGTCCCATAACTTTCCAAATAACTCCAACAACTTTAGGCCTTTTCTAGAAAAATGTAAAGACCACATGTTGTAAACTTCTGCAAATAAACAGTACAGCAGCCTGACCAGTCAAAATCTACCTATCTGATCTGGGGGCTAAAATTGACAATAAGTTGTTTTTGCAATATCTCCATGTCAATTATGGCTCAAATGCTCAGTATCCTCTTCTCATGCTGCATAAATTGGTATCCCTTTTTTCAAACTGTTCTATGTGTCCTAGTTCAAAAGAGTGAGTGTTTATGGCCCATCCCACCTCATTAATGTTCAGCTTCCGATCTTGCCAAATATTCCAAGCAAGACAAAAGTCAAGAAAACTTGACCTGGAAATCAGAGCAAGTACCTGGTAGATTCAGCTCATTCTTTACTCCAAAAGACCTCCATGCTACACATGGAAACAAAGCATCTCATGGTAGAATCCATTGACATTAGCCACTTGCAGTCCTTGTCCGTTGTTATTGGCATTTGCCAGCCTCTCATGATGGAAGCCCAGGAACAGGCACACTGGAACTAACATTGAATAGCTGCACCAAGTTCATTTTGCGATCGGGGCAGACATCTACATTACATATTGGTGCAGGCTGCACCTCTAGGTTGCTTGCTTGCTTGCTCTTTTAGTGCTTGGTCACAGTGCCTACGTGCATACCCACAGTATGCATGTCCTGTTGTGCCTTGCCTTGCCTCGGTCATGCTTGTTAAAGTATTGGCATTTCAGACTGAACCAAAGACCCTCTTGCAGTTGTGTTAATGTGCTCTTTTGTTCAGACATGCAGACAGGCTGCTTGTCTTGCTTGTCAGTAGGGATCTGTCTGGCTGTGGGGGGAGGCATGAGATCTTGATGGACACCACACCAAGATATCAATATAACCCCTGCAACATGTGCGAACTGCCAGCGCAGCAAACGCACAAGAACATTTTATTTACCAAATGGCCAAGTCAAACACCATTGGGGGAAAACCCTCAGTTTAATCAATGCAGTGTTTGGCTGTCTGTCAAGGAGTCCCAACACCATCAGTCACAGGTACACTCCAGGGGCTTGACCATGACTGGTCATCAATTGGATGCTCATAGATCATGCATCCACCTGACTACAGTCCAGGGAGTGAGCATCAGTGAGTCCTGTAGAGCTATCACAAGCAGTAAAGGGAAGTCTATCATCAATCAGGGAGTTGAGAACATAGTCTTCAGGATCTGGTCAGTTCCATCTGCATGCTATGTATCAAAGTCAGTCAGAGCAAGTAGCAATCCTGCAGGTCTGCGCATTGATTGTTTAGGAAGACAAAAGGGAGCATGTTGAGTCAATGGGGGGAATCATTTCCAAACTGACTGGGGGAAGGAAACAGAGACATCTACATGTCTGTAGGTGGAGCCAGGATGGTGACAAGGGGAATCTATAAGTGTATGGGGATATGTAAAACTACATTAGAGGTGTTGTGAGGACACAGTTTTGGGGGTTGATAGGCAGAGATCATCAGTGTGGCCATTACAGGGGGGAATAGATGGGCAGCATGATCATAATTAAAGTGTAACACCTGGTCAGAGGGGCAAGGGAGACAGTCATAGGGGAAATTCAATGTGATGGGTCTCGGTATGGTGGGGGAATGGATGGAACTGGGCTATCAGAGGAGTACAAGATAAAAAGTCACGTGGAGCTCTGGGGGCCAGGTTTTTACTTGGTGACCAGAAAGAGCCTGGTACTGACAGTATCCACCACATGTTCCCTGCCATCACTTGCTGTTCTCCAGATGTAATGTTTTTTGAGAAAATGCCTGGTATAACACCCAAGGAGGGCAGAGTCAGTGTTAGTTTGCTGGGTAAATGCAAAGAATCTACACTTCCTGGACACAAGCGCATTAAAGGAACAAATAATGATACAGCCATTTGCAAATCTCAGCTACATTTAATTTCCAATCATTTCATCGTCCATTCACAATGCATGCAAGGTGCAGTGCTTAGGAGTCAGAAGGTGGTCAAAGCTGATTCACTTTGTGCCATTCACATTGGTGTTTGCAATTTGAATATTGGCATCAATGTGATTACTGAAGTAAGGAAAAGGAAAATCAAAAGAAACAAAAACAGAAATTGCTGGAGAAGCTCAGCAGGTCTGGCAGCATCTATGAAGAAAAGTCAGAGTTAAAGTTTTGGGCCCAGTGACCCTCGCTCAGAACTAAAAAGTGACTTTAAAAGAGATCAGTGATAGCCAAGGACAAACTATGATTTGTGTGCAACTTCCAATTAGCACATCATCTATCATGTTAGTTTAATGATGGTCCGTACTCAACACAATGAAATATTGATGTGGATCTGTGATGGAAAGAAGTTCAGAGCACAGCAGACACTCCCATTTTGATAGATTTGATGTATCACATGTAGGTATATTCACATGGAGAATTTCTCACTGAAGGTGGAGATTGCTCAGTTCTCATTTGAATGGTTTGCTACCAATGGTTCTTCTGATCTTAAGAATTTCCTTTGCTCCTTCTGTTTCTATTTTAAGAAGAGAGTGTGGCTTAGTTGTAATGACTCAGGACTTATATTCCAAAACCTAGCCTCATGCTTTATGGGCATGCTTTCAATGGCAAATAGTGAAATTTGTATTCAATAAAAAAGGCAGGAATTTTATTAAAAGATCACCTAATAGTCTCCATATAACCACTGTGGATTGTTGTAAAAAATACCTGGTTCTTTAATCTCTTTTAGGGAAGGGCATCTGCCATCCTTACCTGGTCTAACCTAAATGGAACCGTTTATCACTACTTTTTGTATCCTATCAGCCAACCAACTTTCAATCCAAGTTAGTACTTTACCCCCAATACCATGCGTCCTACTTTTGCTCACTAACCTCCTATGTGGGACTTATCAAAAGCTTTCTGAATGTCCAGGTACACTACATCTACTGATCTCCCTCGTCCATCTTCAGAGTTACATCCTCAAAAAATTACAGAAGATTAGTCAAGCATGATTTCTCCTTCATAAATCCATGCTGACTCTGACCTATCCTGTTACTACTATCCAGATGTGTTGTAATTTCATCCTTTATAATAGACTCCAGCATCTTTCCCACCACTGAGGTCAGACTAACTGGTCTATAATTTCCTGCTTTCTCTCTCCCACCTTTCTTAAAAATGGTATAACATTAACCACCCTCCAGTCCGTAGGAACTGATCCCGAATCTATCGAACTCTGGAAAATAATCACCAATGCATCCATGATTTCTCAAGCCACCTCCTTCAGTACCCTGGGATGTACACCATCAGGCCCTGGGGACTTATCAACCTTCAGACCTAACAGTCTCTCCAACACCAATTCCTGGCAACTATAAATTCCCTTAAGTTCAGGTCCTTTAGCCACTGTTACTTCAGGGAGATTGCTTGAGTCTTCCCCAGTGAACACAGATCTGAAGTACCAATTCAATTCTTCTGCCATTTCTTTGTTCCCCATAATATATTCCCCTGTTTCTGTCTTCAAGGGCCCAATTTTAGTCTTCACCATTTTTTTGCCTTTCACATACCTAAAAAAACTTTTACTATCCTCCTTTATATTATTGGCCAGTTTACCTTTGTACTTCGTTTTTTCTCTGCATATTTCCTTCTTAGTAATCCTTTGTTGTTCTTTAAAAGCTTCCCAGTCCTCCGTTTTCCCACTTATCTTTGCTATGTTATACTTTTTCTTTTAACTTTAACTGTTTCTTAACTTCCCTCGTCAGCCATGGCCACCCATGCCTCCTCCCAGGATCTTTCTTCCTTTTTGGAATGAACTGATCCTGCAACTTCTGCATTATACACAGAAGTTCCTCCACTGCCATTGTTCCTCCACTGTCATCCCTGCTAAGGTATTGCACTATTGAACTTTGGCCAGCTCCTTCCTCATAGCTCCATAGTTCCCTTTATTCAACAGAAATATTGTCACTTCTGATTGTACCCTCTCCCTCTCAAATTGCAGATTGAAGCTTATTGTATTATGGTCACTACTTCCCAATGGCTCCTTCATTTCGAGGTCCCTGACCAATTCTGGTTCGTTGCACAATACCAGATCCAGAATTGCATTCTCCCTGGTTGGCTCCAGAACCAGCTGTTCTAAGAATCCATCTCTGAGGCACTCCACAAAGTCTTTTTCTTGAGGTCCAATACCATCCTGATTCTCCCAGTCTACCTGCATGTTGAAATACCCCATAACAACTGTTGCAACATCTTTGCGACAGGCCAATTTCAGCTCCTGATTCAACTTACATCTGACATCCAGACTACTGTTGTACTTGCAAAATAAAATAACGATGGAATTATGCCAAAGTAGGTGAAATATTGAATGTTTTGCCTTGGGGCACAGTGTTGTGATTGCTTTTACTTCCAACTTACATGAATTCAGAAAGTTGAAAATAAATTTGTTAAATTTGGAGGTTATAGAAAATTATAAAGGTGCATAGAAGAGGAGGCAGCAAACTAAAATATGGATTTGGCAAAACATATATTTTTTCTTTCTTTTTAGCATCATTCAAGTTATGTACCGCCACTGACTGTTTATCACATTATGATGAATCTGATTGCCCAAAAAGTGAATCCCAGCTAAACAACATTTAACAGAAATAGAGATTAATCATCTTTCACACCAGCTAGGGTTCCAATCAGTCTTTCTTTGTTGACAAGAACAATCCTTACCGAATTAATGGCTCACATTCAGTAAATTGTTTGGTGGACATTGTCGAGTTTATAGACCGAAGAAAAGCAATGCACTAAAAGCTAGTTTCATACAATATGCAAGATGGTTCATTAGTTTCAAGAAAACTGTTCTGTATAATTTGTGATTTCATTAGATCACAAAAGTTCCAGCCACCAGTGATGTGGAACACACAAAAAAACCTAGTGCATTCCTGTGAAATTTTCTAATTGTTGAAATAACACTGTAAGTGGTCAACTACTGTAACTGTCTGTTAAATATAATGATTTTGTTAGGTAAATTAGCATTGTGGCTATGGCCTTGACTGATGAACTCAAGTGATGCAGGCAAATTGTGAATTTAGTTCAATACATGCAGTCATTGATGAGATAGTATCAGGGCAAAAGGAACTGAAAAGTTGTTGATCTTTTTGTTTTGTTAAGTGAATAATTGTATTATTGTTACATCATATAAATACCTGGTTATAGATATCAAACTCAATGAACATTCGGTTTTCCAATACCTAGCAACCAGTTTGTCTATGTTGAATTCAATGAATGTAATTTGTCATGTTCCTTTACATTAGAACAATTTTGGAGCATTACAATTTCAACACTAGTATTTTAGTCAAAACCAAATTCCCTTTGTGCTTCATCTCTCAACAACCAGTATGGGTAATTTTGATTTTGTGAGCTATTGACTATAAATTGGCACTGGGTTTTAAACTCTAACAATATTTATTTCTATGTGACTCAAAATTACTTTCACAAGGCAATAATAGATCACTTAGAATCATCTGCATGGCACATAGAGTCAACAACATCATTGATGTTAATGCTACATAAACCTTGAAGTCCTTAGCCTGTGCCAGCTGTGCAGCTGCCACTTCTGTCGAGGCACCCTTTATTCCACATCTGTAACTATGACTAACATGAGTGCTGAAATGTATTGGAAACCTCATAAGAAATCATAACATGCAATCACACAATAGTTCTGGATGTATTCAAAAACTTGCCTGCTTGCTTCAATAACTTGGTCTGTGCACATCCACTGAATGCCAGAGCTTATCATTCACATCTGAACATGCAGAAAGCAGCATTTGGTCATTGTTCCAATTCCGTAAACCTAACCTAAAAACTTTGCACTGCAGTGAGGAGAACTCTACCAGTGCTTGTAAAGTTCATCCTGGCATTACCCTTTCACATATTGTCCAAGTAGTTATTGTCAATATTTCCAATGTATTCTATGTTTCATGGTGTAGGCCAGATGGCTGATCACTTTTCAAAAGGGAATTAGTGAACACAACAGGTTTTAGAACAATTGCTAGTATCATGCTCATCATTTTGGAGGCTGGATTTTTATGACAGATTTATAAATTTAATGCAAGTTCCACAAAAAGCCATGGTGAGATTTAAACTCACATTCTCAGGGGACTAACCCATGTCAGAGCATTATTTGTCGAGTGACAAAGCTGCACCCTGCATTATATTTTCATCTTGAAGGGTGCAACCATGGCCTGCAAGCATCCAGAGATATGTAGAAAGGATGAGGAAATAAAAGTGGGATGAGGAGGCAGTGAGGATGCACTATGGTTCTGGGCTAGCCTTTTCAGATAGCATGTGTTCTGACTCTATTTTCAATGAAAGTACTTCCCTTTATCAGCATATACCCAACATTCCCCAATGTTACATGCATCGGTGTTATCAGAGACCCCAGTTTCACATGTACCAATTCATATGTAGCATTTCATTGACCATGTTGACCAAAATCATGAGAAATCATCAGTTCAAAGGTTCTCACAAAGGCACAACCATGACCATCTACTTGTGAAGATCCAAGGATCACATTTAGAAGTACAACTCAAATCAGATTACCAAATGACCATCTACTATGCTCTGACATAACTTCCAAATCCCTTTAGGAATAAAGATATTCCTTAAGAATTACAAGTGGATATTATTGAGTGTGAACTTGAAGATAGTCTTAACATTGAATTGATACACTTGATCATAGCTGAGCAGGAAAGAACCAGCAAGTTATAATCACATGGTAAGCAGTTGCAACAGCTTAACAAGATCATCATCCAACAGGCTTCTTGACTGCATCCAACAGGTTCTGAGCAAGCACATTCATTCTCAACATTCAGAGATGAATTGGGATTCTCAAATATTTTAATCTTCAAAGGCAAATGATGGGTAATTTCACAAGCTCTTCATCAGGACATGCTAGATCATATACTCTGAAGTAAATCACATGATTCAGAAAAATCCAAACTTGGCATGTGAATGCATATATTGGCTCAGCATTAAAAAGGATATTGATCAACTGATCAATCATGTGAAATGGCAATTAGAACAACAATTGTCTCTTCTTCTTTATGATGTCCTTCTGAACTATGGTGGAAGATTGTGAGTGATTTTATTTTTTCTGTGCCCTAGGACACTACTGCATTCTGGTGACAAAAGTTTCAGCAAGTTGCCATTTGTGTAACAAATCAAAGGTACCACCAGTGTAATGTTTGTTGACACCTTCATCATCTTGTTCAGTATGTTTATTGTTCTTCAACAAATTTTGTTATACAGGAGTCCAGAGTAACTTTCCAAGCCAAGTTCAGGAAATAAGATGCTGAAAATATTATTTTTTCTCTTGCTATGCTCAGTCAAACGGTCTCACAGAATGCACTAATCATATTCTATAATCATTAAATGTAAAGTAGCTTTTAGATATCTAACCTCTGTTCCTCTAGGCAACAGTGTATCTGCACCGGCAGCTCTCAGGTTAGGGAGACAGATCTTCCCTCCCATGCTCTCAGTAACAATATACATATGTAATGAAGCTTACTATCTTTGTTGCCCATTAAGGACTCTCCATCCCCTATGTGAGTGATCTTGCTCTTCCTTGGCTAGATTGAGAATTTTCTCCTCTTACGGAGTAAGGAACCAGGTATCTATCATCTGCCCATCCCCCACTTCCCCAGTCGTCATCTTGGATCAAAGTTCAGTTGTGGAACAATGTTTCCTGCAATGATGCAAAGTGGAAGATTGAATATGCTGGAAGTGAATGAAAGAGCAGTCAGTGGTGTTGCATAAGTACACAAAGTCCTGAGGTGTGCCCGGTGAGCGAGTATAAAATGCAAAGTGCAGGAAGAGTTAGTATTTTGAGGAAGATGAGGTGAGTAAATGGCATTGAGTGGATATGATGCATGCAGTACTGACAGTTGTGCTCCAAGACCATTGCAGAGTTGCACGTACACTGGTAAAGTTAGAGTGACTACTGGACCTGAGAATGTGAGGGGGCAGAGAGAAAATGGTGGCACTAATTGCCTTGCAGGAAATCGTTGACCTGCTGTCTACATTGCTGAACATTCCACCTCACCTATAATACAGCAGTGTCCCAGGCTGCAGTCTCTATTTAGGCTGGCTGTACCTACTGTCTGTGCCCTTCTGTGGTGTAGCACTGGGAAAAGAACTGGTCTCTTCTCCACCATAATTTCCAGGTTTGTTCCACATAATTGGGAGATGGCTTGCCTCTGATCTAGGCCATGTCTTCAGTGATAATGTCTGAGTAACATAATGTTTCTGGCTTGTAGTGACTGAAGTGGTATATAGTTGGGCTTTAAGTTTGGTGCTAGAGGTGTCTATACCAGAAGGTCACACCAGTGGTGAACAGTTCTGTCTCTGAATCAATGCAATTCACTGAAAAAGGCAACCAAAAAGAATAGAAGAACCTGCAAGAACAGTCGTTCCAGGATATGCAGTAAGGGTGTTACCAAAACATTACAACTGCAAATGAGAAAATTCCACCCTTCATGCTAAGCTTCATGAAGATTGTCTGAAGACAATAGGAAGCTGGAACTCAGCTATGAAAGTAACTTGATAATTGAAAACCCAGAGTAAACAAAATAGTACACAATTAAATAAGCACAGAGCTGCTGGTTCTTTCAATTATGCTATTATCCGAACCAAATTTAGGAAAGGGAATATACGCAGTCCAGTGAAAGCCTATCAATATTTTCTTCTTTCTTTGTTTTCACGAGAAGATTCTCAAGAAATGAGGGCTAAGATTAATATGATGTTAACAATTTATTATAGATTAGCAATAGAATAGCAACAAGTTAACATCACACTAATTTTGGGAAGGGGTAATAGATAAAGCCTAGAGAACTACATTTGCTTGTGTATTGACATGATTATCAAAATTAAATTTCAGCAATACCTATATTTAACAAATTAGGAAATAAAGACAGGGTCGTGCTCAGGAAACCTGTACTGCCTGGTAGTAAAAAATTGGAAGGTGCAAGAGAATGCTATCAACTACAGCTTTCTGTTCACATCATCTTTCTGACTTGGAAATATATCACTATTTCTTCACTACCACTGGATCAAAATCATTGAGTCCCCTAACTAAAAGCACTTCAAGAATACATTAAGATTACAAATCTATACAAACTGCAACAGCTCAAGAAGATGGTTCACCACCAACTTCACAAGGAACATTAGGGATGGACATTTTATGCAGACCTTGTCAATGTTGCCTTGTTAGTATTTCCACTTGAATAGTGAGAACATAACAAGAGAAGACAGATTCTCATTTAGGTTATAATATTGGAATGACTGAAAATAGAAAGATCTATTTGGCAGCAAGAGATGAAAAAGCATAAGAGCTAGGACATGAGAATAGAGGAAGTTGCATGTGGGGTGTTTGTAGATAAAGGTATGGGGTTTTAATATGGTGTACTGGGAGATATGATGGTCAATTGCAAACGTATAAGGTTATTGCACAGAAAAGATTCAAAATGAGTCTGTTGGAGAACTGAGCCTTGAAATATTCAAAGATTGAATCAGGTTTTTAGTTGTCTTGAAGTGACAATTGGGAAGTCAAACAAAGTGTTGTTGAAGTGATCATACATGGATTTTTAGACATATGGGTCATGGGATCCGAAGGCCAGCTATGGGTCACATGCAATGTTGGTGCTATGTCAGCCAGCCATATCCATGTCTCACAAGTAAATAAACGAAATTGTCTTATCCAAATAGGAGTGAACAATGTGCAGGAGATTCCATCAAACCTGGGTACAAAGTTTATAGCAGAAGTTGAACACAAGATCTTCAATTATCTTGATCTCAAATTAGAAAGTTGAAATTATCTATGGGCACATTTAAATGTAAAACATTGAAATCATTGTAGTTATCTCATTAAATGTTATTGCAGTGCCTTATTTGCTTGAATTACATTAAACAGACTTGTTCAGCTTCAGCTCACATTCAACAACAGTTGCTAAGTATTACTTTATGCCCTCATTACTTTTGGCATTACACTTGACAATGCAATGCTTTCAAAACTGATTTCATGCTTTCACCAGCTTAGGAAAATAACCTGTATCTTCTTAGCTTCTCTGATCCATCTTTTAGTTCAAAGTGTTTTTTTTTAATTCTCAATGTCAGTAGTTTAAGCAGCTGCTCATATCTCTTGTCTTGGCAGCTCAGACTAAGATTGAAAAACCATTCTGCAAGATCATCTCATGTAATTTCAATAAAGAAGAATAACTGCTTACCAGCATATAGCATCTGCACCAGATCTATCAATCCTGGAGCTACATCTTCTCAAACATCTTCAGAAATCTCAGATATATTTATGATTTAATTTTAAGCTCTAATTTAATGTTTAGTATTAACAACACTCCTGGGGTATGATATTGCCATGGAGACTTGTGCTGTTCAACCCATTTGTCTCAGATTGCCAATTACTTCAAGCCTAATTGGAATAATGTTGTACCAGAAGGATACAGGTGCACTGTATGCATAAACTAAATGAACAAAAATGGACTCTATTGTGTTGCATAACCCAAATGGTTTTGATGCAACAATTCCAAATTTTGATGATAGATGTTCAAGCAGCATCTTCAGTCACATGCAAATTACAGGTGTGAATCAGGAAGAAGGATATTTGTCAATGTTACTTAAAGTTCCAGTTATTCATCTTGTTGATCAAATTTTTGTTTGAATTTTTTTTTCATCAAAGCGTTTTTGATAATTTTCTAGAGTTTTTTCAAAGATATCTAGGTGAGGTCCTGGAATTATGAAGGAATTGTTGGCATGCTCTCATTTTGAAGTGATTGATTAGGATTGGAAGTGGATCTGACATGGTTAAAAACTGCAAAGGTGCTGGGAAAGTAAGGACAAGGCCTATTGCTCTGAAGAAGATGAGGTGATGCAGCAGAACTGTACAGAGAGGAAGTGTCATGTAATCACTTTTGTCAACTTGGAACTGGACCCATTAATATGTCTTAACAGTAATGGGAGTCTGTCTGACAGGTCAGCTAATACACCCAGCATTTCTGTACACATGTTCATTGGTGCTTGCTTTTATATCTTATTTGGCCAGAAGCCTTTTCCCATTTCTTGTATCCTTATTCCACCTTGATTTTTCCAAAGTTCTTAGTTCATTGCCATCTTCATTTCTCTTCCCCTCATCCAACCCGACCATCAACTCACTTTATGCTATACCCTAAACCCTTCCTCTCAGGTACATGCCTAATGTCATCAAACTTGGCATGGATAGTATTATTGTTGTCTAGCTACTGAGTCCTATCAACTTTGCAGCGGTAAAATATCAATTGCCTGACGTTTCTTCTTGGTAAAAACAATGACTGCAGATGCTGAAAATCAAATACTGGATTAGTGGTGCTGGAAGAGAGGGCTTTTGCCCGAAACGTTGATTTCGCTGCTCGTTGGATGCTGCCTGAACTGCTGTGCTCTTCCAGCACCACTAATGACGTTTCTTCTTACTTACTCCTGGACCCTGACTTCAGCATAGAACATCCAGCCATTTCTCCTGGACTGTCATCTCCTCTTGGAATCTGCCCTCCACAGCCATTAATCACATTATCCTATTCCCTAAATAATCTGTTCCTACCCACTTCCCAAGTTTCATAACATAGGACTGCTTGGTAGTCCCAACATTTCAGCCTGTTTCTGCACACTGAACTGATTATTTTCTATCTGTGCTCACTCCGTTTTTATTTCTCATTTTGTCCAGTGCTGTTCCTACTGCATCTGTGTCTCTTCTGCTGTTCAACAGTTTCCATTTTCTTGACCCTAATAGTCCCTTTTTCACTATTCAGGCAACTACAGAGGCATGAAGAAGGAGCTGGGTAGAATTGTCTGGGAGAGGAGCCTAGTAGGAAAGACAGTGGAACTGCAATGACAGGTGTTTTTGGGAGTAATTCAGGAGACACAGCAGAGATTCATCCAAGGAAAAAAAAGCAATGGTTCAGGGAAGATGAGGCAACCATAGTGGAGTAGGGAAGTCAGGGATAGCATAAAAAGCAAATTTTATGAGGCAGAGAACAGTGGGAAACCAAAGGATTGGGAAACTTACAAAGCTCAACAGAGGGCAACAAAAAAAGAAATAAGGAGGAAGAAAATTAAATATGAGATAGGTTAGCCAGTAATATAAAGGAAGACTGTCAGGGTAAAAGAGAGGCAAAATGGATATTGGATCGCTGGAAAATGACACTGGTGAGATAGTAGTGAGGAACAATGAAATGGCTGAAGAACTGAATAATTACTTGATATCAGTCTTCACAGTAGAAGACATGAGTAATATCCCAAACATTCAATAGGGGGAGGGGGCAGAGCTGAGGATGGTGGTCATCACCAAGGAGAAGATGCCAGAAAAACTGAATGGCCTGAATGTGGATAAATTCCCTGGGTCAGAAGGATGACACTCCAGTGTTCTAAGGGAGGTAGCTGAAGAGATAGCAGTGGCGTTGGTGGTGATCTTTCAGGAATTGCTGGAGTAAGAGAAGGGTCCAGGGGACTGGAAAATCACTAACATGACACCCCTGTTTAAAAGGGAGTAAGGTAAAAGAGAGAAAATTATAGACCGATTAGCCTAACCTCGGTCATGGGTAAGATTCTGAAATCCATTGTGAAGGATGAGATTTCTGAATACATGGAAATGTATGGTAAAATAAGGCAAAGCCAGTATGGTTTCATAAAGGGGTGGTCTTGCCTGACAAATCTGTTAGAATTTTTTTGAGGAAGAAATGAGCGTGTTAGAACAAGGATAGCCAATGGTATTATCAATTTGGACTTCCAAAGGCCTTTGACAAGATGCTGTACAGGAGGCTACTGAGGAGAAAGTGAGGACTGCAGTTGCTGGAGATCAGAGTTGAAAATGTGTTGCTGGAGAAGTGCAGCACGTCAGGCAGCATCCAAGGAGCAGGAGAATTGACGTTTCGGGCATGAGCGCTCATGCCCGAAACGTTGATTCTCCTGCTCCTTGGATGCTGCCTGACCTGCTGCGCTTTTCCAGCAACACATTTTCAGCAGGAGGCTACTGAGTAAGGTAAGGGCCCATGGTGTCAGAGGCAAGGTGTTAGCATGGATAGAAGATTGGCTGTCTGGCAGAAAGCAAAGATTGGGGATAAAAGGGTCCTTCTCAGGTTGGCAGGCCAGAGATCAGCAGTATTCGGCAAGGCTCAGTGTTGGACCACAACTTTTCACTTTATACATTAATGATCTAGATGGAGGAACTGATATGTAGAAGGATAGATAGCATTGTGGATGTGGGGAGGCTGCAAAAGGATTTGGATATATTAGGGGTGGGCAAAGAAGTGATAGATGGAGTACAACATGAGAAAGTGTGAAGTCATGAACTTTGGTAGGAAGAATTGAAGCCTGGATTAATTTCTAAATTGGGAAAAAATTCAGAAGTTTGAAGTGCAAAGAGACCTGGAAGTTCAAGTCCAGGATTTTCTCAAAGTAAACTTGCAAGTTGAGTTGCTAGTTATGAAGGTGAATGCAACGTTGGCAGTTATTTTGAGAGGACTTGAATATAAAAACAGGGATGGACTTCTGAGGCTTTATAAGGCTCTGGTTAGAACACATTTGGAGTATCGTGCGCAGTTTTTGGCCCCATCTCTTAGGAAGGAAGGATGTACTGGCCCTGGAGTGTGTTCAGAGGAGGTTCATGAGAATGGTCCCAGGAGTGAAAAGCTTAACATGTGAGGAACATTTTGAGGACACTGGGTTTATGCTCAATGGAGTTTAGAAGGATGAGGGGGGATCTAATTGAAACATATCGAATAGTGGATGACTTGAACAGAGTAGATGTTGGGAAGGTGTTTCCGTTGGTAGGAGAGACTAACACCCGAGGGCACAGCCTTAGAGTAAAGGGAAGACCTTTTAAAACAGAGAGAAGGAGAAATTTCTTCAGCCAGTGAATGGTGAATTGATGGAATTCATTGCTACAGAAGGCCTTGTAGGCCAGGTTATTTAAGACTGAGATAGAAAGGTTCTTGATTGTCAAGGGGATCAATGATAATGGAGAGAAAGTGGCAGAGTGGGTTGAGAAACCTAGTAGCAATGATTGAATGGCAGAGCAGACTCGATGGGCTGAATGGCCTAATTTCTGCCCCAATGACTTATGGTCTTATGGTCTTATCTCGTTGTGAATCATTTTATTTGTTTTCTTCCTCATCTGTTTCCATTCACTTACTTAAAACCGGTTACACTTCTAACTTCTTAGTTCTGATGAAAGATTGCAGATCAGAAATGCTAATTTTTTTCTCTCACCAAAGGTATGTTTATAATTCAGTCACACTTTTCTTGTGCCTGCGACAAAAGGATCACAACCTACGTTATTATGATAATATTACCAATATTTAGCAGCAGCTTCAATACAAACAAAACACTGGTGGCACAGCTGGCACTGTTTTGGCTCCAGCTCTGAAGCAATTTCTCTCAAGACTTTTTGTTTTGGCTACTGCTCTCACAGCCTCTTCAAAACCTACCTTAGATTCTGACCCTTGGGCAAATTCTTCAAAACCTTCTCCTGCCCAAACTTCTTTCTTCTCTCTGTAACTGCTTGGGCTGCTGAAGGCACTATATTGGTACAAGTAGTCATCTGTTGATTTATATTGGCTTCAGATCAGAATGACAGTGATAGTATACTCATGTTAGAAAGGTAAATGCACTTAGAATCTTAATATCAATGTGTATGTATATTAATGAATGATAATGAAATGGAAGAGTTAGGTTTTTAGTACATAGTATGGGCATAGTGACAAATAATTTGCAACTACATTGATGCAGTAAACATTTAAAGTAGCATTCTTTATGAAAATAATCAATAAATGAAGCTTTGCTATTGTTCTAACCATGATTGTTGTATTTTACTGCTTGGGGTTGCACTTTCCATATTGATAAGACAATCTATTTTGCAGCAAATAATTGCTATGATGATGAAGAGATAAGCACTGTCTTCGGTGACCTAAATAGATTTCAATGTTTGACATGAAAAATAATCCATATGTTTATTCTGGTTTACATTGCATAACAAAGACAATGAATCTATTGGTTCCGTTAATGCCCTTGAATCTACTGAGAGTCAAAGAATTATAAAGATATACCACATAGAAAATGTCCCTTTGGTCCAAATTGTCCATTTCAACCACATTTCCTATTTAAATCTATTTCCATTTGCCAGCAATTGGCCCTTATCCTTCTGAACACTTCCTATTCATATACCCATCCAGATGCCATTTAAACAGTGTAATTGTGTCAGCCTCTAGCACTTCCTTGGCAGCTCATTCCATCCACGCACCATCCTTACCTTTTGGGTCCACTTAATATCTTTCCCGTCTCATCCTAAACCTATGCCCTCTCCTTTTGAGCTCTCCCAGCCCAAGGAAAAGACCTTGTCTATTTACCCTATCCATGCCCATCATGATTTTATAAACATCTATGAGATCACCCCTCAGTCTCCAATGCTCCAGGGAAAACAGCCCCAGCCTCATCAGTCTCTCTCTACAGCTCAAATCCTGGCAACACCCTTATAAATCTTTTCTGAACTCTTTCAAGTTTCACAACATCATTCCTATAGGAGGGAGACTAGAATTGCACGCAATGTTCCAAAAGTGGCCTAACCAATGTCCCGTCCAGTCGTACCATGACCTCCCAACTCCTATACTCAATGCTCTGACCAATAAAGGAAATCATACCAAATGCCTTCTTCACTACCCTATCTACCTGCAACTCTACTTTCAATGAACTATGAACCTGTACTCCAAGGTCTCCTTGTTCAGCAATACTCCCCAGGATCTTACCATTAAATGTAAAAGTCCTGCCTTGATTTGCCTTACCAAAATGCAGTACCTCAGATTTGCCTGAATTAAATTCCATCTGGTACGGCTTGGCCCATTGGCCTATCTGATTAAGATAACTTCAACTCAGTCTTGAATATACACAAGGACTTCATGCATTTCAGTGGTTAACCTTCGTATATCAGGTCCTGGGTAAAGTTCCCCACTTTGTTACAGATCCAGATGAGCTAACACAAACTGTTCAGCCTCCAGGTCAAAGGAGATCAACTCGCTCCCCCTTGTTTGCTACAAGGTTAATTTCCAAAATAGCCCTTCTCTTGTGGATACCTTTCTCCAGATGACCTTATGTTCCAAAAGGAGACAATTTAACCGGGCTTTCTTAAATTAGCAAAAAGAGTAAGTTTATTAATTACGACAGACAAGAAGAAACATTGATGTAACACATATACACACAGATTAGAAATAAGTGGAGAGTCCAAAAATGAAAGTTAAGAAACTGGCATGTGGGTCCGTTTGCAGAGAGTGAATAGTTGAACATTGTGACTGTTGTAGTGAAAATTCCTGGTCATGTTGATATTGACAAGTGAACAACTAGTCTCATAATTGTTAGTTTCACAGCTTAGTTGAGATTCTGTAGTTCTGATTCCTTTTGATTGTGATTGAATACTTACATTCAGGATGAGAGTAATTTGTTGACCTGTTCCCATTTTGTCTGATTGCTAGCTAGCTAACATCTTTCATTTAGAACTGGAGAGATTCTTAACCTGTAATACATTGGATATTAGAGAATAGTTCTTCAAATGTGACCGTTATGCACCGAGGCTCTCACACACACAGGATTATTAGTTCTATTGGTGTACTTCAATCATGATTTAAGCACTGTTTTAAATTATTTTTCCAAAGGGTAAAAACACAAAATGGGTCTGCAAGGGGTGATTTGTGATGAGGAGGTGTTTGTCAGCCCTTTGTTATCCTTGTGGTCACTTGAAGTCACAGACAAATACTTTGAAGGTTTTGTGACAGCTTATACTTTGCATCTCATTTGTCCCACGTGGAATTTCTGCATTGAACGACTTAATTCATATCTGCAGTTATTTTCTCTTTGTAGCAGTTTTCTTTCAAAAGAAAAGCTTAAGGGCTTAAAAATCCTGGACTATTTTGGGTTTCTAAGAAGTCATCATAATATCTTCGGTTGAGAATTCCAAAGATTCATAATGCTGTATACTGAATGAAGAAATTTCTCTTGATCTTGGACCTATGATTCAAGGACAGTGATCCCTTGTTAAATTCTCTATCCAGGTGCAACAGAAATGCAAATCTCATTTGTTGAACTATTTCTGGATATATAGACTTCAATGCAAGCATTTCTTATTCTTCTGAGTACTGGGGAATGTAAAATCATTCTATTCAACTTTTCCTCATAGAATTATCCATTCATCAAAGGAAATGATTTATTGGATTTTCATTGCTTCAGTTCAAAGGTAAGTATATCCTTCCTGTAAAGAAATTACAAAAACTGTAACTCTACACTCTAAGTATCATCTCAGTGAAACCAGATGCAATTGCAGTAAAGTTGCCTTGCTATTATGTATCAACCCTCTCATGTTAAAATTTAATATACAATTTGCGTTCTTACTTGTTTGCTTTATTTGTGTATTTAATTCGTCTGAACAAAAAGAATAATTTTATTTCCCCACATTAAAATCTGCAATCTTCCTGTCCATACATTTGTTCCATCTATATTCTTTTGTAGCCTCACTTTGCCCTTCTAATAGTTTGGCTTTCCCTGTCATACTTGTATCATATGCAAATTTGAGAACACTTTACTTGGTTCCTCATTTAAGTCATTGATATAGGTGGTGGATAGCTGAGGTTAAAATACCGATCCTAATGGTACCCCATTATTTATTGCCAATTGGAAAATGACCCATTTACTCCCACTCTGATTTTCGTCTGTAAACCAATCGACAAGCTATAGTCCAATGAGTTCTAATCTTGTGCCACAAGATTTCATGTGGCACCTTGTAACATTTTTTTTCAAAACAATAATGTATTCTATCTATCATTTCTCCTTTATCTACACTGCCAGTGAAACACTGTCACAACCCAGTTAAGAGGGACAAAGTGATTTCTGCCCACATCCCACTCTTCCACTATCCAGGCTAACTTTTTAAAAGGACACTGAGGTACCTCTCCCCACTCCAGGCCTTTCTCTCTCAGATATCTCCACACTCTCATAGGCATCTTCTAATTTTAAATGTTCTGTTACTGCAATCCTGGCAAAATTCTAGTATATTCCTTGGTGTTAGGCTAACTGAACTAGAATTTAATAAGGTCCACTCATGCTGGATGTAAAATAGTAAGTATGGGAGAATTGTGTCAGGGTGCTTTTGACAAGAAGCCTGATTGTGCAGCATGACATTTATATCAAATGCATGGCAAGGAACCAACACAATTCAGCAGGAAAATAATTGTGATTATTGTCTGAATAATTAATGCTAATTTCAATGAGTGAATGCGAAGGGGTGAATAAAGTTATTGGGAAAATATCTAAACATTATCAGTATAATTTGATTATTTTCCCACATCAGCATAACTTGTAAGATGCTGGATTGATCATAACCATTTTAATGCCTAATGTGTCATGATCCATAATAGCTCTTAACTGTGATTGACTTTCCGGACTGGAATGCTTTCTCACCCTTGTTTTATCGTAATCATAAATCAAGTTACCCTTTCCAACAAGAGATGCAGATACTCTTTCTAACCTTCCCCTTCATTTTCATATAGCCCATATTTTTCTACCAGTTATGTATTCTGGTATATTTGTTCCCCAATATTGGTTCGTCAGCAAATGTGTCTCACTAATGGCTAGTAAAGCAAATCTGTTTACCTTGATTTATGCCATTCACTCAATCACTTTTAAAATTGCTTTATTCACTCAAATACAGTATCTTTAGACTTGACATTTTATTATTTTTCCCTTCTGTAGCCTTATTGACTGTGTTCTTTGTTAAACTTTCCATCTCTCCCTGACTAACTCATCTTAAATTTGTCTGAATTGTTTCTCTGCCCTCCAGTCTTGATTTTTCTTTAGATCTATTTACTCCGTGAAGTTAAACCATTGCCTCCCACACAATTCTTTCAGGCTTGTCTGTTTGTCTCTAAGCTAATTTGCATGATACTCAGGTTGTAATCCAGAGATAATTACTTTTGAGTTTCTGCTTTTTAATTTAAAAACCAGACACTTAAAGTCCCTCAGCAGAACCGGAGCCACTTGTAAGATGCAAGCCCTGGGAAGTTGTGGCACACTGAGAAGAATGCAAAAAGATCCACTGGGACCCCAGATCCAACTATTTGCAATTGGCATGTAAGAAAAGGGCAGAGATATCACAACGCTTGGCTGGTGAAGTCATAACATTCAGTTTCAGTTTTGTAATCTTCTGACATTCCCAACTGAAATCGTGCTCAAAATTTGCTCTAAAATTATTGTTGCAAATAAACTATTGCAGATGGGTTTTTGTTTTGTTTCTGAGATTTATAAAGATTAACAGACAAGTTCAATAACTTGTTGAATGCAAAATTCATCATAGTAGAGCCAGTGTTATTTTTCATGTGTTAAATTACCCCTCATGCAATATAGGTGACTATGATGAGGCAGGAGTCTTCTCTCTACTGCTAATAGGCCTGAAAGTTAATACTTTCTTTTTGGAAATGAATGGTTAATGTAAGGTAATTTCAACATACAGTTGCTAACATAATTCCTTTCATTTACTTCTTGATGATCAGGATGTTCTTCATCTTTTCTGTGTGCTGCTATTCCATTTATATGGATCTTATCACTCCTAGGCCTTTTGAGTATAGGTTAAATAGATTGAATGACTGTCTGCGTTGAATGGATAAAATAAAGCTTAATTAACAGAAGATGGGACTTCTACAGTTCTTACTCTGACAGTCTGAAAATAGAAAGATTGAAGAAGCACCAATAAATGTGCAACCTTAGTTTTTAGTTGCATAATTTTGCCAAGAACAGAAAATGAATGGTGTTCTGGGTGAATAATAAATTTGTTAAGTGACCTGATGTTATCATCACTGGACCTTGTAAAAGCTTGTCTTGGTTAGAGGCAAGGGAATCTGAGAAAAGTGTGAATAAATAAATATTTCTGACAGACATTGTTCAGAATAATGGTGAGATTGACACTCCTTTCTACAAAGATAATTATGATCAAATATCTAAGATTTCAGTTTTACTTGATTTATTGTTCAGCACCAGTGAGAAGTAATATTTAATAATTCACAATGAATGATTCATGTGGAGGAAGTACAACATACTGGGATTTCATTTGAAAAAAATTAAAAACTATGTTTTTGTAAAATGCTTAGTAACTTTGATGCATTAATATAAATTAGGCTACTCTGTTCCAATAATGGAACAATCTTGCACGTTGTCATTCTGCACAGAAATGTAATTTTTAGATTATGGGGACATGCCTCTTGAACATAATTAGGAATTGTATCATCATGCCTTCAGGCAATTTACCTTTTGGTATTGTGACAGATGGTGGAAAGGAAACAGATGTGTATTCCTTAGATACTCTGTTTGGAAGAAATAAAAAGTTTCTTGACCACGTTTACACCAATGTTCATTAAATGAGTTGACAGGGACTTTAAAATTGTGAAATATGTCAATACATGTGAATACAAATATATATTTGTTACTTTAGCAGAAAATGTCCAATCTCATTTTTAATATCAGCCCTTCATCTGACACTCACGAGCCAAAGAAATAGTTTCAGTTTATCTATCCTGTTAATTCTCCTTAATTTTTTAAAAACATTGATAAAATCACAGGTTAACTTTCCATGCTCCAGGAATACAATTTTGTTTGAGTAATTGTATGTCATATTTTTAATCTTCTAAGACCAATTATTATTCTGTAAAGCTGCCAAAATACCTTCTTTTTCATTTCAAGACATTGCCTGTCATTTTTCTGAATTCCAGTGAGTACAGGTCCAACCTACTCCATATCTCCACATAAGAAAATCTTTCCATATCTAGGATCAACTGAGTGAACTGACTCTGGACTGTCTGATGGTGGTATATTTTTCTTTAAGTAAAGATATGAAATATATTCTAGCTGGAATCAAACTTGTGCCTTAGATAGTTTTAACCTGATTCTTGTACTTTCTAAATTTTAGACTTCTTTCCCTTTCAAGGCCAACATATCATTTACCTTCTTTATTACCTCCTGAATTGTATGCTAGCTTTTGTGACCTATGTGTTAGAATTTCCAAATTCCTTTGTGCTACAACTTTCTGTTTTTTTTTCTCCATTTAAATAACTTTCAGCTTCTTTGTTGTTGCTGCTGAAAAATACAAGCTCACATTTTTGCACATTATATTCCAACTGTCAAGATTTTGCCCACACTCTTAATTTGACTATATCCTTCTGCAGACACCCTAAGTGAACTCACTACTTGCCTTATCATTGATTTTTGTGTCAGGGTGGTGGATGTTGTCGATATAGACTTTAGCAAAGCCTTTTACCAGTTCCCTCATGGCAGGCTTACATAGAAAATGAACTCACATGGGATCTATGGTGAAATGGTAAGATGGATCCAGTATTGGCTTGGTCATAGAAGACAGAGAATAGCAATGGATGAGTGTTTTTCTGACTGGAGATCTGTGACTAGTGGTGTTCCTTTTTGCAGATCAGTGCTGGGACCCCTGTTGTAATATACATAAATTATTTTGTGGAGAATGTAGGTGGTTTGATTAATAATTTTGCAGATCACACAAAGATTGGGGAAGCCACAGTTAGTGAGGGGGATTGCCACAGGATACAACAGGACATAAATAGACCTGAGACTTGGGTGGAGGAATGACAGATGAAATTTAACCTTGAAAAATCTGAGGTAATGCATTTTGGAAGATCTAATGCAAGAAAAAAGTTTAACGCAAATGGCAGAAGCCTTAGAAGCATTAACATGCAGAGGGATTTAGTTCAGGCCTACCGTTCACTGTAAGCGGCAACACAAGGAGATAAGGTGGTCAGGAAGGTATCTGGCATGCTTGCCTTCATCGGTCATGCATGATTATCACATCACAAGAAGGATGTGGAGGCTATTCAAAGTGTACAAAAATGGTTTACCAGGATATGGACTGGTTTGAAGGGTATTAGCTATGAGGAGAGAATGGAACAATTTGGTTTGTTTTCACTTGAACTTCAGAGACAAAGGGGTGACCTGATAGAAATTTATAAAATTATGAAAGGCATGGATACAATTAATAGTTGAGTCTTTCTTCCAGGGTAGAAATGACAATTACTAACTATGGTACGTAGGTTTAAGGATTAGGGGGGAATGTTCAAAGAAGATGTGATAGGCAGGTTTTTTTTTAAACAGAGAGTGTTTAGTACCTGGAATGCACTGCCAGAGTCATAAAGTCCTAGAGATGTACAGCACAGAAACAGACCCTCCAGCCCGTTTATGCCAACCAGATATCATAACCTAATCTAGACCTATTTGCCAGTATTTGGCCCATATCCTTCTAAACCCTTCCCGTTCATATACCTGTCCAGATGTCTTTTAAATATTGCAATTGTACCAGCCGACATGACTTTCTCTGGCAGCTCATTCCATACAGGCATAACCCTCTGTATGAAGAAATTGGCCCTTAGTTCCCTTCTAAATCTTTCCCTCTCACCTTAAACCTATGCCCTCTAGTTCAGGACTTCCCCAGCCCAAGGAAAAGATATTTTATAATTATCCTATCCATGCCCCTCATGATTTAATAAATCTCCACTAGATCACCCCTCAGCCTCCAATATTTCAGAGAAAATATTCCCAGCCTACTCAGCCTTGCCCTTTGGCTCAAATCCTCCAACCTTGGCAATATCCATGTAAACTTTTTCCAAACTCTTTCAAGTTTCACAACATCCTTCCAAAAGGAGGGAGACCAGAATTACACACAATATTCCAAAAGTGGCCTAACCAATGTCCTGTACAGTCAAGACATGACCTCCCAACTCCTATACTCAATGCTCTGAACAATAAGGGAAAGCGTATTAAAAGCATTCTTCACTGTTCTGTCTACCTGCAACTCCACTTTCAAGGAACATTGAAACTGCACTCCAAGGTCTCTTTCTCGAAAAGTGTGGCACTGGAAAAGCACAGCAGGTCAACAGCATCTGAGGAGCAAGAGAGTCAACATTTTGGGCATGAAGACTACATCTTAAGAAAGATATAATAATGTTGCAAAGGGAAGGAGACAATGGTAAGAGTAGTCCATAGATCTCCTAAAATAGCTAAATTGTTTGGACAAAGATTTAATTAAGTGATAATGAGGATCTGTTAAAAAAAAGGCAGTACATTAGTCATGGAGTTAATCTTCATGTTGATTGGGAAAGTCTATTTGGCAGACATAGCCA
This sequence comes from Chiloscyllium punctatum, assembly GCF_047496795.1. NCBI lineage: Eukaryota > Metazoa > Chordata > Chondrichthyes > Orectolobiformes > Hemiscylliidae > Chiloscyllium > Chiloscyllium punctatum. The sequence goes on along the minus strand of NC_092753.1, from coordinate 44,340,913 downwards.
CAATAAGGAAAAGTTCAAAGACCCTATTTGAGGCAGTTTCAGAGAATATTGTAGATTGTGCTAATCTGAATATGATAATGTGTAATGAGAGAGGAAATAAAAACTGATATCTGAATAAAAGCTCCCTTAGGAAATGGGGAATGCAACAGGATAGAAGTTTGCAGTCAGTTTGAGTGGAGGAAACCTGGATCAGAAACAACTTTGCTAAATTTAATTAAAAGTAATTACAAAAGGGTAAAGCTGGAGTTTACTGGGAAAGGACTTTATCAGCAAAGTTGGTTCAGGAATAATGGCAGACATTTGAGAAAATGATTCTCGGAAGGGGACATTGTTAAGCAGGACTGTTGAAGATAGCATCAATTGAAGAACAAAGAACAGTACAGTACAGGAACAGGATCTTTGGTCCACCAAGCCTTTGTCAAACTTTCTACACAGAAGCTTTTACCTCTATGGAGTTTAAATTTCCCTCTATTCATGTATCTGCCAAGATTCATTAAATGTTGCAATTATATCTGCTTCTATCATATCTTCATGTAGACTGGTTAGCAAAGTTTAATCACAAAGTTTGAATACAGGGAGAACTAGCCATTTGGATACAGAACTGGCTCAAAGGTAGAAGACTGAGGGTGGTGGTGGAGGGTTGCTTTTTAGACTGGAGGCCTGTGACCAGTGGTGTGCCACAAGGATCAGTGCTGGGTCCACTGCTTTTCATTATTTATATAAATGATTCCGATGTGAACAAAGGAGATATAGTTCATAAATTTGCAGATGACACTAAAATTGAAAGTGTAGTAGACAGAGAAGGTTACCTCAGATTACAACAGGATCTTGATCAGATGGGCCAATGGGCTGAGGAGTGGCAGATGGTGTTTAATTTGGATAAATGTGAGGCACTACATTTTGGAAAGGTAAATCAGGGCAGGTCTTATACACTTAATGGCATGGTCCTGGGGAGTGTTGCTGAACAAAATGGCCTTGGAGAATGTGAGGACTGCAGATGCTGGAATGCGTTATTATGCCCGAAAAGTAGACTCACTTGCTCCTCAGATGCTACCTGACTTGCTGTGCTTTTCCAGCATCACACTTTTTGACTCTGATCTCCAGCATCCTTCTATTCAATCAATTTCCTTACCAAGCCAATAGTTACCTCCACATCAAACAAACGTCAAATTCAGTTTCCAATGTCTTGTAAGTACTTTTATCAAAAAGCTTCTGAAAGGTCTGATGACAAGCATTCACAGACATTTCCCCTGCCCATCACTTTATCCATCAAAAACATTCATGAACCATGGATCCACTCTTTAATGTTCTCTTATATCCAGCCATTATAGATGGCGTGCTGCTAAATGACTCACTGAGGATCAAGATTCCACAAATATCTCCATCCTTGATGATGAGGCAGTTCAGCAAATGCGATAAGGAAAAGACTGACGTAGTTGCAAACATCTTCAAGTATGCCTTGTCTACAAAGAATGGGACCAGTGTCGACCAAACTGTTATTACGCTATCAGTTTACTTCTAATGTGTAGCAATCTGAACATAGATCTTATTAACAGTGCTACTGTACAGCACTTACAATGAAATGATTTGTTTGCTCTATTGGTTGGAGTTTCATCCAGTCCAAAGATGTGCAGGTCAGGTGAATTGGCCATGTTAAGTTGCTCATAATGTTAGGTGCATTAGTCAGAGGGAAATGGGTCTGGGTGGGTTGCTCTTTGGAGTGTCAGTGTGGACTTGTTGGGCCGAAGGGCGTATTTCCCACACCGTAGGGAATCTAATTTATCTAATCTAGCAAGAAAGGATGGATTTGGTTGCTACAGGGCAATCATTCTCAGTTCCACAACATTATTGCTGGCGTTTCTCAGCATAGTGAGCCTTAACTCAATCTTCGTTTGCTGCTTTACATGTGACCTTCTCTCCAAAGTACCATTCCAACGGGTGGCCTGTTGGCTCAGTGGTTAGCACTACTGCTTCAAAGAGCTCAGCAACCTGGGTTCAATTCCAACCTTGGGCAACTGTTCTGTATGGCATTTGCATTTTCTCCCTGTGTCTACGTGGGTTTCCTCCCACAGTCACAAAGATGTGCATATTTGATGGATTGGCCATGCTGAAATTGCTGTAGCTTTCAGAGATGTATAGGCTAGGTTGATTAAACATAGTAAATGTGAGGTTATAGGATAGAGTGGGTGGGGTTGGATGGTCTTTGGAGGTTCAGTGTAGATTCAATGAGCTGAATGGCCTCCTTCCATACAGTGAGAATTCTATAATTCTCTGAAAACAAACTCAGAAGTGTGGGTGATGATTGTACAATATTCAATACCATTTGAGACTGTATTGTGGCTCATTTTTGTTGCTGTTAGTATTTTATTATTATTCTTTATTTGTCTCCTATTCACGAGGGTGAGTGGTATTCTAGGCTTTATCATTCAATTTTATGTTGCCTTTTGCCTCTTTAGGTATCCATTGCCTTTTTGGAAAATAGAGTTTTTGTCTGTGATCACATTTTTTGAATACAATCCATACATCTTCTGTCATTTTACCCATTAATAGATTTACATAGTATACAATGAACATTCACAGCTTCATTGCTTTGAAGTTAGCCTTGTGCAAATCTATAATTTTTGATGCTACTTTGCATATTTCCTTTCGAACACTATGTAGAACTCAGTTGTGTTATAATCACTATTAGAGAAATGTTCACACACAATCAGATTGTTTATCAAATCTGGATCATTATTCACTATTACATTTAATATGACACGCACTTTTGTTTGTTCTATTATATATTGTTGCAAAACATTATGTCTGCAGCAAATGGAGAATTGATATCGGGGATTTGGTACTATTGCGGGTTGAGTTTTTATGTTCATGGAAAGGGGTTACTCTCTCCGCTAAGGTGCCCCTGATGTGGAAAGAGCGTCCTCCCAAAGGGTTGCACTCTTTCCTTCCTTCCTGCACTTGTAAAGACTTGTCAACTCAATTATGTCCTCCCATCTGTTCAAGCCAACCATTTGAGTGTGGGTAGCACAACAATGGAATCAATTGAACTTTTATATAGCTCAACTGATAATTAATTATTAGTTTACGTGCAGGAGCATCTGCTAATTTTTGTCTGATTTGTGTATTATAAGGATGAATTGGTTAGGTTATGTGGGATGGTGATGTGTTCAGCACATTTCCCCACCAGCCCCCTCCATTCTCACCAACCCTACCAAAAACGTACCGAGTGGGATCATGTAATGTTCATCCTTTGGTTTAATTATTATACATCTTTTAGTTATTCCTTTACCTCTGGCATAATTTGTGTTCTTCTACTATCTTCTTTCTCAGTTAATTTTTAAATTATTACTTTTCCTGTTTAATCACCTGAACATTTGACTCAATTTCTGCAATTCAACTCCTTGTCATTACGACTTTATTCTTTGTTAGGATTCTGAGAAAAGACCAGTCCACATCTTCAGGAGAGAGCGAGGTCTCCAGTTCTGAAGAAAAGTCAAACTGAACCCAATACATTAACTCTGTTTCTCTTTCCCCATTAGCTGCCATACCTGCTGAGTTTCTTCAGAACTATGTGCTGACATTTACAATCTTCCTGTTCTTCTCCAGGCTCTCCAAAACAACCTGGGAAAACCCGTGGGGCTCAACTAAGGTCTTACAGCTATTTCTATACACACAAACATTCAAGGCTACAGATAGCCACACTCCTATTTATAAGATGGCGGCTGCCTTTAAGTAGCATCAAAATTGACTGGGTCTTGTCCTCCCAGGTATGCACCAATAAACAATGTGGGCAGTTGAAACAGAAAATCTTGGAAAAGTACAGCAGCTGAACCGAGATCGAAACAAAGTTAACTTCTTGAAATTTCCCAGCTCTGTGGGGGTAGCTTCGGAGGTGGAGGGTGTGTGAAAATTTAGAATGCTATATTTAGAATGCTATATGTCTAAATCCATGACATCTTCCTGCCTCTGATCACTTTTCCTGTAATAGGTCTTCCTGAAGTTCCAGAAGTTACCTTCCAGAAGTTCCAGAAGGTAAAAGTTAACCACAATGGCAGTTAAACACTATTTTTAGAAAGTTGAAATTTTGAAGGAGTTCAAATGCTTCCTGAGTGATTGGAGGAGGTAGCCTGGCAATGGGAAGCTTGACCCTTATAAGTTTCAAAGGTTTTGAAGACTCCATGTTCTGCAAATAGTAAGGGTGCTATCTGTTTGAGTTAGATTTATCATGGCTTTCTGAAAAAGTATGGATAAATGTCTCTGATTGTCATATTAAAACATCTTTTCAGGTACTCTGCAGATGCCATTAGTGCCTGTAGTGCCTCCTTGCTGTTCCACCAGTCTGGACCTTAGCAGCTCTCCCACTCGTCTCACAATGAAGAGTGTCTGCCTCCACTGGTGCAGGCCTCAGTCACCTCTGCTCATACCTCTCAAACCCAGATCGTACTTTATCGTTTCTGCCTGGACACTGAATGCAGAGAGAGCATTTCATTGGCTGCTTTCTTTAAGGTCAAACTGAGGGTTAGTGGAGGTGACAATGATTTGGTGATCGATTTCAGACACCAGCAGAATCAGGACATGGAAATGGTTTTGTCACTGGGTTGCTAATATCTGTGGGACAGTCAGTCCAATATTTCAGGTCAATTACCTTTGATGAGAACAAATCACATGTAAGGAGATGAATTGAAATTTGAGACATTTGGAAACAAAATATATTTAATCAAGTATAAAGGCAAAATTGAGTCCATATAAATTAATTTAGCTCATGTGTTTCAATGGCCTGTGATTTTTGTTGTCATTTCTTTGTTTGGAGTGCAGTGAATATGTGGTATGTTGAAGTTTTTATATTTTACAATGTAAGCATAATGATTGAATGTAGCCATGCCAACACATACAAAATGTAATTTTCTAAATAAGTTGTTCTTTCATGCATACAAAAAGAGAACATGCCAGAATACATCTGCCTTTTGACAAATCATCCAATATCATAATTTGACAGCTGTTTCAAAATTCTGATGTATGTTCTGTCATATATTGACACATAGGTTGGGTGCAAACTTTCATAACTTGATATGCTTGCAAAATATTAATACAGTCTAATGTTAACAATTAAACACAGCATAATGCATGTTACTGAGTTTTTTTCACAAAATATAAAATGCATAATTTGAGATTTTCATATCTAATTGCTATGGGATCATAAGTATCTTATTCTGTCCAATGAAGAAAAATATTATAAATGATGGAAAAGAGAGAATTACTCCTTAGCAGAATATTTTGACATCACTTTGCATTCAAATGTGTTCAAATGTTCTGAGAAATGATCAGTGATCATTTAACATCACAAGGCATTATTCAGAATGAGACTTTCATCAGTCATCAGCACCTTGTTGTCTTTTGACATTGAGTGCGATAAAAATAAGATCAATGCATCAAAACAATTATTAGGATCAAAAGCATTAACCCAGCATCAAAAAGGCTCATTGGACATCAAAAGTAATCATAGCTTCTCCACTGCCAATCTCATATAAGCTCACACATAAGCTAACTTCCTCATGTCCCCACATAGCCCCATATCATTCAACACCTCCCTTTTTATCACCCTTTCTTCCACTTGGATTTCACTACCATGCCCAGATCTGGGAAAACTCCGAGCCCTTCCTCAACTCCCTCCCCTCCCTGACAACTTGGGCTTACTCTCAGCTGCCTTTTGTGGGACCATGGCTAGATGCCTCAACTGCTGAAAATGTGTTGCTGGAAAAGTGCAGCAGGTCAGGCAGCATCCAAGGAGCAGGAGAATCGACGTTTTGGGCATAAGCCCTTCTTCAGGAATCAACCACCACCAACATGGCTCTGTATCTGGCTACCAGACCTGGTTTGATGATGACCCAGGCTCTCTTACTCCATCCACCAAACAAATCTGCAGCATCAAACCCCATCCCCCAACCACTCATCCCCCTCCCACCATTCCAACCCTACACCCTTTGTCTTCTATCCTGGTCGCTTCATTTGAAGGACTTTGTGCCGCACGACTCTGGGTCTGTATTCAATAGAGTTTAGATGTATACAGAAGGAACCTAATTAAAACTTAAAGAGTACTGAGAGGCCTGGAAATAATGGATGTGGCGAAGACGTTTCTACCAGTGGGAGACACGACGGTCCGAGGGCACAGATTCAGAGTGAAGTGATAACCCTTTGGAACTGAGATAAGGAGGAATTTCTTCAGCCAGATGGTAGTGAATCCATGAAACTCGTTGCCACAGAAAGCTGTGGAGGCCAAATTATTGTGTGCCTTTAAAACAGAGATATATGCATTCTTGAGTTTTAAGTGGATCAGAAGTTGTGGGAAAAAGGCAGGAGAATGGGGTTGAGAAATATATTAGCCATGAGTAAAAGGCAGAGCAGAATTCCGCTCCTATATCTTATGGTGTTATGGTTCATGCGATAACTTTACTCTTTTGAAAGTCAGTAACTGTGGAACCAATGAAAGTCAGTATGTGTTGGACCTGAACTTGAGTGCAAACCAATGTGTTTGGAAATACACCTATGAGAGTCAGTATGTGTACAATCTGCACAGCAGTGGGAGTATGCATGGAAACTATACTGGTGAGAATCAGCATGTGTGAAATATGCACACACATAGAAGTGAATGTCAACACTTTTGAAATCTGTATCTGTGTGAGAATCAGGGTCTGTTAAATCTGAAGACCTTGTAAAGACAGCACCTAATAGAATTCTTAACTCATTGAGAGTTAGTATGTGTGTAAAACCCTTACTCAGAGCAGTTATAAAATAAGTGTTATTTTGAAATGAACATACTGGCTATACTGGATTGTCCATTTTAAAATATACAAGATGAGACAGACCAGCATGTGTCAATCACAAGTCTTACTTGTTTTTGCTTCTAAGCAGTGGCACTGTATGTGGAAGTATACACATGTTAGAGTCAGTGTCGTACTGTACGTGAGTGTGAGCCAGTGCCTGTTGGTTCCACATGCCATTGAAAGACATGTGTGAATCCCAGTCTGGGTCAGGGCTTAAGGGGCCCAAACCATAGTGAAAGCTAGTGTGTTTAGGAACTCTTTATCCTATTGGAATCAGTGTGTGTGTGTGGAACCAGTACTCTAATGAGAGTTAGTGAATGAAAGTATATACACAGTCTCTCTTTCTCGCATTGCACACAATCTTTCCATCCTCACTCTTGACTATTCACACAAGGAGAACAGGAAGAAAGGGAAATTATAAAAAAGGAAGTGATGGGAGAAGGGTAGAGGAGAGAGAACAGGTAGAGAAATACAGCATTTTCTATTCTTATTAAAACAAAGGAGTCCCATGACTATTACTTACTTCTTTGTTATTTCATCAGGCTGTGGAACAGTTTTCTCAATGTGGGCAGTAGTAGTTAAATGCTCCTGAGGATACCTTTCTGTGGATGAACTAATTAAAATTGCTAAAGTTGTTGTCAGTGTCGAGAGTGTGGTGCTGGAAAAGCACAGGCAGTATCTGAGGAGCAAGGGAATCGATGTTTCAGGCATAAGCCCTTCATCAGAAAAAAACCCATTCCTGATGAAGGGCTTATGCCTGAAACATTGATTCTGCCTGACCAGCTGTGCTTTTCCAGCACCACGGTCTTGACTCTGATCTCCAACATTTGCAGTACTCACTTTCTACTAAAGTTGTTGTCAGTAGGTTTGCTCAATTTTAAGATACATAACTTCACAAGAAACCATTGTCACTTCAATTAATTCTGGGAGGGAAATAGGAATATCAGTTTAACCAAAATGCCTGATAACCTAAGTACCTGATAGCAAAAAAAAAGTCTTGATCCTTGGATGATATACAACTTTGTTCATGGCAATTTATATTTCTGATATTGTGCGAGGAAAATAACTCACTGTAAAGCATATCTGTTCAATGTTCACTATTGGTTGTCCATTAAGCAGAACGGGTGAAATTTCAGGAGTTGCCCAGCATTCTGTCAGTTCTGTCTGAAAATATGAAACGTCAAATAGGGCAGAAAAATTGAGCCATCACTCCATCAGAGATTTAATGTGCTCAAAAAAACATGAGGAACACGGTGAAGCATATAACTTCCCTGAATTCTAAAATCACAAGATCTCAAAACCATAGACATTAACTTGAACTGTGTGATATGAATAATCAAACCTCAACAAAATATACAACAATCCTGATATGAAGGGGTTAATTTTAACCTTGCAGAAGGGTTAGCCAGCTGAACCCCTGGCTTGTTATGAGACTGAAAGTAACGTTATCGCAAACAATAGTGCAAGCTAACTGCTACTGCTTAAATCAATTAAGAGACTGGAAGAGACATTATCATTAAAAAATGGCACAGAAGGTGCATTCACACATTCATCAATTCTGGAGCCAAATATCACTGACTATGAGATGGCGATGGACTGAAAGGAAGACTATCAGAGTGTGCTTACTGCACTAGGGATAAGAACAGAGAATAATCAATTCCAGATTCAGAGCAACAAACATCTGGCAATGACCAGTTCCATGGGTAATTATAAGTTATAGTAAAATGGCAGTGGGGATTCAACCATAGTTTTTTGTAAGTTTAAAGTAGCATTGTAAAAATGTTTTATGTAAAATTCTAGAAAAGTCACAAATTAATTTGTACAGTGAAGGGAATTTTGTGATTACAAATGAATCCAAGCTTGAGCAAACTCTGTGTCATGTGCATGTTGTTCTTGTAATTCCTGATATCATATAACCTTTTAGGGAGGGCCAATGGGGAGCAGGACAGAGAGGGGAATAGAATCCCTTACAAAGATGAAAATGCATTCTTTCCCAAATCCATCCCTCTCCACTTCTACCGTCAGATTGCATTAATTTTGTGCCTAAAAATCATTGTCCCTGCTACTGCTCTGCATAATTATATAACTGAGTTGATTGGCTTCAATTCTTATCATCCAACCCTTTCATGTGAGGTGCCATGTTTAAGTATTTTTCACACTCAAGGTGCCAATGAGAAAATATCATAAATATAATGTTTAGTAAGGCTTTAAGCATAAATTTCAAAATAAAAACATAAACAATTTGTGAAACAAATAAAATGTTAAAGAAATAAGTTCACAATTTTAAAAACTGAGTAAGTACTGAAGCTGCCTATTAAAAGCTGTCTCATTGCAGTATGAACTGAAATAGACCTAGGTCCTTCAGTCTTTGAAAAGTTAGAGACCAGACACATCCTGGAAAGTGCATGTTTGGATATTGGGAATGTCTCAATTTTCTGATTGTGTGGTATTTGCTCAGAATAGATTTTCTGTTTGCATCGCTCACATTCTTGGTCAGATCCACTAACGTCAAGCCTGTGTTCTTCTCCGACAACTGCCTCCTGCTGGCCAACTGTCACCTACAGGATGATCAGCAGGTTGGCAAGGGACCGTGGAAGCTAAATGTGAAACTGTTGATCCTAAAACAGATAGAGGAGCTCAAAGCGGATGACACAGAATGGAGAACTGTGAAGCCTTGCTTTGAGTTCCCAGTAGACTGGTTGGAAACAGTCAAGAGAAACATTGAGAGGCTTTTTATCCTCAAAGATATTCAGAAGGTAGGAGAGAAATGGACAATTGTCAAAATTTCAGAAAAGTATGCAGACCTGCTTCTGTTGCAGATGATGGATGTTGATGCTTTGGAGGATGTCCAGGAGGTAAAGAGTGAGCAAGCCTTGCTCTGTGCCTTAGAGACACAAGATAATCTTCCAGTCTGCCTGAAACGTGTTGGCCTTCCAGTTGAAAGAGTTTACCCCGATAAGTCTTACAGATTGACACATTCTAAAGTCCAGGACTATGTGCTGAGGGACACGCTAGAGCTTGGGGCATTTGCTGACAAGGAGCAGTGGGGAAAGACCACTATCCAAGGTCTTTCTGCCGAAGTATAACAGGATCTATACAGGTATTAGACCTTCTGCCTCGTATGTATATGAATATTGTGCTAAGAAATACTGTGGTTTGTTTTTATGATCGCAGGGAATGGCAATTTCCAATGTTTGTTTGCTTCATGTAAAAAGACTGTACAGGAATACTTCACTAACTGTTATATAAAGTATACAAAGATGTATTCTTATGTCAATATTATGCTGTGTAAGTAGGGAGTGCCTAGTATGTTTTTTCTTACAACTGCAGGAAATTGCAAACTTCCAATTTTTGTTTGTTTGTTTCATGTGCAAAGGCTGTACAGAAATGTTTCAGTGACTGTGTATGCATATAAAGATTTAGTTCTGAATAAAGTATAGTTTTGCAAAACAAGAAATGTTATCTTGAGGAGTAGGCGAGGTAAAAGCCCAAAGAGAGGCAGGCAGCATTGTCGAGAGGAATGGGTGAGGTGATGTTACTGATACAGACAGTCAGCATTGGTTGCGTTACAAGTGTGAGGCAGAGCCAGATTTGTTGGAGCTGATTGGAAGTTGTTATTGCTCTACCACAGTAAAAGTCTCTGCCAAATGGTTTAGAATTTTTCCATTCTTAAATTTTAACACAACGTAATTATTTTTGGTAAACTTAATAAATTATATAAAAGGCAAAATAACTGAATGAATAATATTATTTGCAGGACACGTAATTGCCTCAGTGTCTTTTGCAGAGGAATTCTTCCTTGCTAAAGCAGGTAGTTGCACCATATCCACTTCTGGTGGACTTTTAATCACTTGAATTTTCATAATGGAAGGCTGCTGCATGTAAATTTTCTTCCATGCAAATTCCTAGATTACTGAGCCAGTAAATTCTTCTTTTGATCATTTCCTGAACCTGGAGATATTGGCATGGCTCCATGGAGCCTTAGCAACTTCGCTTCATTCAGGTTAATTGTTATTCTCAATCTACTGATAAATCTCTCTTGTAGCTTGTGAACTCCTTACTTCAACTTGCTGACGTGAATGGACATTTTCATTTAACCAGGTAAAAACAATGACTGCAGATGCTGGAAACCAGATTCTGGATTAGTGGTGCTGGAAGAGCACAGCAGTTCAGGCAGCATCCAAGGAGCTTCGAAATCGACGTTTTGGGCAAAAGCCCTTCATCAGGAATAAAGGCAGTGAGCCTGAAGCGTGGAGAGATAAGCTACATGGGTTGTTGCACTGCTGCAGGAAAGCTGACCCTCGCTCCATGGCAACAGAGGGCTGCTTCTCATATCGCATGTTTTTCTGTCATTCGAACTAATAATTCTGCTTCTGAAGATAAAAATTGAAAACTTCCTTGTGAACATGTTTTTTTTATGATGATATTTTAAATTATTCTGCCGATGGTTTTATTGTCTGAACAATTGTGGTTAAAAAATTCTAAGTGAGTTTGAGTGGATTGCTCATGCCTGTAGTCAGTATTTACATCTTCTTGCAAACTTTGTTGATTTTTGTCTTTCAAATGTTCTTCAGTGAGGATAGGAAACACTTCCACCAGTCTTATATAATTGCAAGTTCGTTTGCAAGTGTACAAAATCCCATGCAAGGACTGCACAAAATACTACATAGTACAAACAGGAAGACAGCTAACGATCCATATCCATGAACACCAACTAGCCACGAAACGACACGACCCGCTATCCTTAGTAGCCACACACTCAGATGACAAGCAACATGTTCGACTGGGACAACACTACTATTATAGGACAAGCCAAACAGAGAACAGCCAGGGAATTCCAAAAGGCATGGCACTCATCCACTGATTCTATCAACAACCTGGACCCAATATGCTGGCCACTGCAGCGGACAGCTGGAGCTGACAACCGGAAGTGGCAGATTCAAACCACTATAAATGCTGGAGGAAACAACACAGAAGTGCTTCACAGGAGGTTCCTAAGCACTGAGGATGTCACCTAGACAGGGGACGAAATGTCTGCAACACAAATTCCCAGCTCGGCGAACAGAACCACAACATCGAGCACCCGAGTTACAAATCTTCTCACAAACTTTGAAGTCTCCTTCTTGTTGATAATATTAGACAATTTTGTTATGTCATCATAGGTAATCTCATTGGATTTTTTCTTCTTGTTTATTTCCAACATGAGTCCAGGAACCCCATGGAAATATTTTATCATTTGCTTTCTGACCAGTTTAACTAAAGCAGTTCATTTCTGAGAAACTTGTTCTCTGACTGACTTCCCTCTAAATAAACTTGGCACAATTTGCTTTCTCTGGACCTGTTCAGCTTCTTCTGTGTCTCTTGGAACTAATTGAACATTTCTGATGCCCGAGGATGTTGAAATCAAGAAATGCAGATCTCAAAAGTGAGGACTGTTGATTGTAAATCACATTTACATTCTTAACACTCTTATGCTCTTTGTATGACAGAGTTGCTTGTAGCATCCCTTTGATCTTGAGAGTTAGCCTCTTGGACCACATATTTCATCTCTGTAAACTATAACTTCTCTTTGTTCAGGCATGGTATTCATTCTGACAAAACAGTGACACGTTTCCCAAGAGGAAGATTAAAATTAATTAGCATAAAAAAGTTACATTAAATTCAAGTTGCTTCTATCACTGACCTCCTCTTGGAATGCCCTGGGATATTTTTTCTCATGATTTTGGTCCTAAGATATTATCAGCAAAAATGAGTAGGGATTTGACTTTTTTTGCTGATCTGAAACTGTGCCCTATATCTCCACATTTTCTGGAAGTGACTATAGTTTTACACAGGTAGCATTATGTTGTCATTGCTGGGTACTACATATTCCTGTGAGGCATTTGTGTTCCATAAAGCTGTCACTGAATGTCAGCATTGGGTATTTGAATTACTCTATGTGTGGGCTTGTTAAGTGTGTCTTTTGGGATTTTGTAATTTATAAATTTGCACTGTTCTCTTGAAGCTATGCGATAATGTTGTATTTCTCCTCTCAGAATTAGTCTGTATTTTTTTTCTGGTACAAATAAAAATTGTTCTTCCAGTACAAATTGACAACATTCTTCAGTACTCTTTGGACTGCAATACATCTGACTCATCAATAGTTTTGTCTGTTATGTATTTAATTTCAAACTTCCATTGCTACAATTTGCTGCTGATCTATAGAGGTAGTTATTAAAACTATGTATGCTTTCGCTAAATGCTAAGTTCTTCATTTAAATATTGTTCTATCTAGAATTCTTGTTCTATTTTTGCAGATTAAAGTAGCTATCAAAGACTTGTATAAATTCTCCACAAGTATCTGTGCCTTCTTTTTTTGCTTTAATGAATTAGAACATCATCAGCTGTCCTATTGAATACAGTGGTATATTTATTTCTTTAGCTTATGATATACTGCTTTCTACGGTTTTTCTTGCATTCCTACCATCAAAATGAAGATTTCTCAATGGTCTATAGATAAATTTCCCACTTTTACAGTCTCATGAACTCTTCAGGTTATGGATATTTTGTTGTGACCACAAATGTCTTTTTTTCTAAAGCAAGTTTTACTATTAGACTCCATACATTTTAACTTTAAATTGTCCCTTTCGGCATAGTAATTCTGCGTCACAACATTGTTCATGTGCAACTTCATATTAAGTACCTGCATGGCCCTTGATTTCCCTATGGTATTTGTGCCACTTGCTATGGTGGCAATGCTTATTGTGATTGTGACTACTCCATTTTATTTTTCTTGTTTTAACTTTATTTGTCAGATTTTGTCAAAAGCCTGAGTTAGTTAAAATAAATTATTATAATTTATGACCTATAGTGATTTAGGTTTTCAGTCTGTTCTTATTTTAAAAATGCAAGCATATTGAACTGGTTCAGTATGAGTTAATTTTTTTTGGCTCCTTGGACATTTTGAGAAGACTTCACTAAAAAGTTACAGTTAACAACACAACTGTACTTTTTAGCTTCCAGGGAAAACCGCCATGTAAGAGCTTCAGGATGCTGGCACAAACTTGCAGTAATGTCATGGAGTTGCACATCATAAGGTATAAATCCCAGAGTGTGGGCAGAGTTGGAACATTCTGGAAGAAGCTGGCAGGAACATGACTGTCTGAAAAAGACACAGAGCACATTGGCACTTGAAGAGCCAAATGTAACTTTATGACCAAGCCAGTTGTGTGATTATCATGTATAATAGTAGTTCGTATGAAAATTTATTAAATATTATTATATTGAAGTTTTAGCCTAAAGACAGCTATTAGCTTTACCTTCTCAGCAAATAGTCTGCCAGGAACCCAAACTCTTGGTGTCGCAACAAACACATGACAAAAGGTGATATCCAAGCTGGGATAAACAACTTACAAATAAAAGTAATCAATTGCTTAAAAAAATTAAATTTTGAACAAATATTTATGTTTTGATCATAGTATTAAAAATATTCAAATACCTGTAAAATGAAAGCATAAAAATCTATTCAAATGTTGGGAATTTTGAAATGATACATTAAATATGGAGTTATACCTATCAATTGTCAGAAGTGTCATACAAACATCAATAATTATGTCAGTACCAGCTGAACTTAAATATACCGGTTATGTGCATAATTACTACTTTCTCATTGATAATAGAATGAGCTTAAAATTTGTGTTGCTTTATTTATTATTAGTTTTTTGCTGTGTTCATTATAAATATTCTTTTGGAAGTAAATGTCACCTTATACTATAACCCACACTTATTATAAATATGTATTATTTTGTCCAGTCTCATTATTTTTATTTCTTGTGGAGGCATGCTCAAAATTCCTGTTATATTAAAAGTAGAAGCTGTTCATCTATAAGTGGTATTAATGAACAAACATGTGGTTGTGAGTTCTAACCACAGAACATAGTTCTTTCTAGTAGCTTTCAATGTTCAAGTGCTGGCATTAGAGAGCATTGTAACAGTGTAAAACTGAGGAATGGTCGATTATTTTAGTTTAAATTGTGACCTCTCTAGTTTGCTTATCATTTGCTGGATTTTGCCTATCATTTGTTGGGCATGTTGTTGGAGTAGCATGTAGAAATATGGAAGGATGATGCAGCTGGCAATGTGATAATCCATGCAACCATTTATTGCCCATTCCCAATTATCCAGAGGGCAGCTAAGTGTCAACCACATTGCTGTGTGTGTGGAGTCACATATAGGACAGACCAGGTAAGGACAATAATTTGGAGAAAGTGAGGACTGCAGATCCTGGAGATCAGATCAAGAGTGTGGTGCTGGAAAAGCACAGCAGGTCAGACAGCATCTGAGGAGCAGGAGAATTGACATTTTAAGCAAAAGCCTTTCATCAGGACAGGAATTTCCTTCCCTAAAAGACATTAGTAAATCAGATGAGCTTTTCCACAATAATCGTCAAAAATGTAATGGTCATCATTTGACTCTCAACTCCAGATTTTTATTGAAATCTGATTCCATCATCTGCCACGGTGGGATTCAAACCAAGGCCCCTAGAACTTCAGCGGGATCTCTGGATTAATAGTCTCATGATAAAATCATTGTACCATTGCCTCCAGAAATCTATGGATTGCCATTGTTAACATTTGTGGAAATCTTTTGTAGGCCAGCTGAATCATAAAATACGTTATAACAGAAACAAAATTAGAAGTTGAATTTGTTGATGTGCCTTGAAGGAATTCTGATGAATGATTATACTCTTGGCATTAGCATATCTTTTCCCTCCTGAAGGCTGCACAGATTTGCCCTATAAGCATTTTTTTAAGGCTTTATGTCTCTATGAACCCTATGATTTTGATGGCATCCTGGCTATCATTCCCATGATGTATGCAGCTTAACCTAACTCTGTTTATGGCCTTCACAACCATTCCACCATTAAATAAGACCATAGCTGGTCTGAATATGGTCTCAACTCCACAATTCCACCTTCACACTCTGGTTGAAGAAGAATCACATCAGATTCAAAACATTAACTCTGTTTCTCTGTCCACAGATGCTGACAGACTTGGTCAGTTTCTCCAGATTTGTCTATGTTTGTTTCAGTTACCACAGTGTAACTTACTCTGCACCATGCAGAGAATAAGAAGTAGAGCTCTGTATTGAAGGGTCTACCACAAAAGGATTCTTTCTGAATCACTAGTCCTACATCAGGTTCAGTCAGAACCAATTCTCCTCTCTAAGAGGTTAGTGACAGAGTGTGACATACTTACTCAGTTATTTAGATGATTGATTTTATGATGCAGAGCAACACAACAGCTCATATTCAATTCCCACACTGGATGAGGTTACCATAAAGGTCCCACCTTGTCAACCGTGCCCCTTACCTGAGATACGGAGATCTCTGAGTTAAATTCATTACCGGTTTTCTCTGACTATTGAAACATCAACCCTCTGGGACTATGGCTACTACTAGTGAAAAGGTGAGTCTCAAAGTAGAGTGAGGAGGCCCTTCAAATGGCCATGGGAATATTTTGTTGTTCTTTGCAAACTATGACTAGATCTCCAAGCAGATCTTTGGAGTAGATAGCAAAACAACTATCTTTCTTTATAACTTCTATAACTTTGTATTATATGTGGTAATAGCTGTTTTTGGCCTATTTATTTTTTTTTTAATTAACCTCTGTCCTATTCAAGGTTATTGCCAGATGGATATTCTCAGGCGTCCCTTTTCAAGGCTATGCTTGAATAAACAAAAGCCGTTACCTGGGATTTTGTCTCTGATATCATTATCAGTCTCTAATGTTGAGTGAAGAAGGCATTTTTATAATAACAGAAACAATGGAGTCAGAGTTTTCTTACAGCTCTGGCAAAGTTTTAAATATTACTGTGCAAACTTTAGAAAATACTTGCCTTGACGAATATTTCCAATGTTGGCTTCCTATTCTCAAACCTAAAATGTGTTCTGTGGTCGAGTTATTAAGTTCTCCTTTGATGTTCCATTCGACCACTGTGAAACAAATCTAGTACAGTGGGATCTTCCACAACCAGTTCACATTCATTTACATGAAAGCAAAGCAACTAACAGAATACAAGTGTAAATAATTAATTTGTATGCCTATGTTTCTGTGTGCATTTTTGCGCTTTTGTGTCTGAGCATTGGTTTACACTGTGAAAAATAAATCACTTATAAGACAAAGGAGTTCGCACACAATCAACAGAAAGAAATTGATGGCAAACATTTCTCTTTTAAAAATCGTTATTGTACCAACCAAACCAGAAGCAATATAATTCAAACATCAACTTACAGGGAAATTACACATCATTAATAGACCAATTTCACCCTAAATTGCGAGTCCAATGAAGATGCATAGGACAAAAGTATAAGCAATCCCCCTCAGCTCCTATTGTATGAACTTAATAATGGGATCAAATTTCTATTTCTATTTACTGTGTTTTACTTTTCCTTTAGTCATACAGAATGTAGACGAAAAGTTCTTTCGGACAATAATCTCACCGTATTTGATTTTCGCAGCCCCCTTGAGAAGACACGTGTTTCCCAACTGCCATGTGTTGGCTTTTGGAATCCAAGATATTTGATCTCTATCACAAGTTGTAACATGACTTACCACCTCAAATGCCCTTACACCCACAGTTTGACTGTCTCTATCTTATTCTGATCAAATACTCCTGCTTCTATACCAGGAAATATGTGCCTGTGTTCTATAACTGTATCTTACTGCCAGCTGCAGAACATCAACTATAATGCAGTTACGTATCTAATCACTTTGCCATAAGTATCTTCAAATTCCATAGCAACTTGGGTCAAATGGACATATCTCAGAACTGAGAACTGAGGTGGTTGTGACAAATTCAAATTACACACTTTCCATTATTTCCTTTTATCTTTGATTTAAAGGGTGCATCAATAATAGAAAATACATATTTTGTCCCAAAACACAAGGTTCATCACAGTACAAAAATTCACAGATGGAATGCAAAGGTTTGATCTGATCTGTTGATTTTGGGATCCGTTTGTTCAGTTCAACTTATGGTCCCTCAGCTGCCTGAGGTTAACATATTGTCCTGTGGTGTAACTTCAACAGGAGAGCCCCTGATGCCTGGGTCTGCTTGCTCCTGCTCTTGGCATGCTCTTCTGCACTGTTCATCGAACCAGTGTTGATTTCCTGGCTTGATGGTAATGGTTGACAGTTATGCCAGACCACAAGAGTGTAGATTATGGTTAAATGTGCTTCTACTGCTGATGTCATCCCAGCACATTCTAGATGTCCAACCTTCAGTAACTAAACTTGTTCAAATTCTACCCTATTAGCATCATGTTAGTGACACATGATACAATACAGGCAATGCTAATTATGAAGATTGGATTTCCAAGGTACGCAAGTTGTTTGCTCGTACCAATACTGTCATGGACAGTTGAACCTCCAAAGATACTTTGGAGGGCATGAGTTTGAGTTGGTTTCTCAATGTATTGATTGTCCCACCACCTGTCACACGGCCAATCTGACAGATATCACTTTTAAAATTTGGCTCACTCAGTTATTGGTGGTGCTACAGAGTGTGGTGAGCTTAGTGAGCAGTGCATTCCATATCCTTGTTATACTCAGAGATTTTTGCAAGTTCAAAATAATCATCAACTAAAGGAGATTGGTCAGTGGTAACCAACAGATTTCTTTGCTTATGTTTAATCTAATATCATGAGATTTCATGGGGTCTGCATCTGAAAATGCACTGTGCTTTTCAGCAAATTGTATCCAATTGTGCTGGGTTTTGTGCTGAATTAGCCAGCTAATACATCAGGATGTAGTGATGGTGATGGTGGCATCTGGGACATTGACTGTAAGTTGTAACTTGTGAGTATGATTATGTCAGACTGTTTCTTGACTTATCCAAGAGACAACTTTCTCAATTGTAAGCTGATTGATGTTAACAAGGAATACTAACTGTGTGGGATGTGTCTTAGTTGACTCAAGTTCTCAGGATGATCGATCAGTTTTTATTCTTTTTTGACTTTTCTTCAGCAACTAATAGCTTGCAAGACCATTTCAGAGGGTTGCTCTGCACCTGGTGTCATATGTTGGCCAGATTGAGTATTGACAAGAGATTTCCTTCCAAAATCCCAACTTGTAAACTAGTGTTTATTTTTACCACCATGCAGATAACCATTACTGAAGCTAGCTTTTCCTTCCACTTTGTTAATTAACTGAATCTACTTTCGAGTATAGCACAGTACAGAAACTGGCTGTCAGCCCAACAGGCATATGCCAGCTTTTAAGTGCAGGTCATAAGTCTACTCTTACTTAATTTTGTTTGATTTCCTTCTCCACATATTTATCTGGCCTCCCCTTAAATGAATCGATACCAATGGGTGAATGGGTGAATGGGGAATGGGTGGGTGCGCTTCGGCGGGTCGGTGTGGACTTGTTGGGCCGAAGGGCCTGTTTCCACGCTGTAAGTAATCTAATCTAATTGCCTCAGCAACTCCTGTAGGTTGTGAATTCCATGTATTAACCACTTTCTAGGTAAAGACATATCTATTAATTTCCTTGTTGCATTCATTCGTGATTTTCCTATATTTATGTTCTCTTCGTTTTGGATTGTAAATTATCAAAGCTTTTATTTTGTTTTTAGAGCAATTTGTCTCATTGTAACTTGGGAACCTTGCTTGTCATGTCTGATGCTGTAAGAAAAGTGCAAAAGTACTACATTGGCTGTAAAGTGAGTTGTGACATTATGAGGATGTGAAAGGCACAATATAATTAAGTTCCTAACGTGTTATACTGCAGAAAATAACAAATGTAAATCAAGGTGATGATGCATGTGATTTTGTTTCCAATGTTTCCCTACAAGTCAACTGCATCTATGAGTAGTGAGAAAAATGAACTGGCCAATAATGTTGCGGTGGTAATGAAATTCTTCTCAACTTCATAAAATGGCTAAATTATCACTTAATCTGTGCAAGTGCTGAACACATCATTCAGCCAGTTGTATAATGTGCAAATTGATTCTGCAATGGAAAAATAAAAATGTAGAAAATTTCAATTTACTCACTACATTTGTGCTAAGCAATGAAGAAATTCTCAGACTTTAATATTCTAGGTCTGTTCTCTAATACATCACAGTACTTTTCAATCTATAATCCTGCCAAACAATCAACAAGTATTGCACAATCAGTAAGACAGAACTCAGTTTTGGATTTTGTGGTATTACTTATTTTTAAGGACAATAATTTCAGCATATCCATATACAGTTATGTTTATTTTATACATATGTCGAACTCAGAAACTTCAAATGTCTATATCAATTTATACATTATGCTGCACAGATGATTTTGTATGCAACATTCCAGCTCCTTTTGTCAAATTCAGTATGATTTAGTTAAACATATTAACAAAAAGTGAATGAACAACCGATTTCATTGTAAATAAAAATAGAAATAAAAAAAGAAGTTATTTCATGTGATGAATTCAAAATCTTTATTAAATTTAAAGCATTATTAAACTAACTTAAATGCTTGTAATTTTTCTTTTTAATTCCTTTTGACACCGAACCTGGATCACTGGATATTACGTTTCCATAAGGAACTAGAGCAAGTGTTTGGGAAGGGACAAGATATGCATTTGAGAATGGATTTAAACCCCACAATTCCTTGTCATGCTTTTGTTGCTTGATTTTTGTTTTGGTATTGCTGTGTTCCAGAATACACATAGCAATATTTTTTTTCATTCCAAATTTGCTTTTCTTCTTTTTAACATGCTCCAAACCTGTTTTGAGGTCCTCATTAGGCCATGTCCATGTCTCATTCTGCCAGAATTTGGACTTCTAACTGAACTGAGGTGGAAAGTCACAATAGGAGGAAATGAAGCATTTGGATCTATTTTATTAAAAGCTACAGTAGATTTAAAGTATGTTGGAAAATGTGAAATATGTTTCAAAATCACAAATGTATGTGGAATGACACCATATTTAAGAGTGTGGTTGGCAAAGCATAGCTGGTCAGGCAGCATCCGCAGAGCAGGAGAATCGATGTTTCAGGCATAAGCCCTTCATCAGGAATGAGTCTTGTAGGGTGGTGGCTGAGAGATAAATGAGAGGGGTGTGGGTTTGGAGGGAAGGTAGCTGAAAAGGTGATAGGTAGATCAAAGTGGGGGAGAAGTTGATAGGTCGGAGAGGAGGGTGGAGCAGATAGATGGGAAAGCTGATGGACAGGTCAAGAGGTCAGTGCCAAGTTGTAGGCTTGAGACTGAGATAATGTGGGGTGAGGTGAAATGAGGAAACTGTTAAAATCCACATTGATCCCGTGTGATTACAGGGTCCCGAGGCGGAATATGAGGCATTTGCCAGCACCACACTTTCGACTCTGATCTCCAGCATCCGCAGTCCTCACATTCTCTCTCTATGTCTGGCACAATTGTTTACCTTAAGTTTTATGATCATAAATGATTAGTGACAACAGTAACAATGGACCAAAATAGTTAGTAAGTTAGCAATGAAAGAGCAACAGGCAAATTGCTATCTGGAAACAGGAAAGAGCTCTCAATAAACAATTGCTTCTTTGAAGAGGACAATGCATTCTTACTTACAGGCACAATCTTGCTTAATCAATGATCTCCCTCGACTGTTTAAGACCCACACAAAATGTGTTCTGTGAAGGATATGAATCCTCATTATCCTGAAAGTTTTTGAGAATGCAATAGAGGTAATGAAGTGAAATTTTCAAAGTTATTCATGCAATATCAACTGGGTTGTTATTGAGGTAAGATGAAATCTGCAATTTTGCAAGTGAACAGCAACAATGAACATAGTTGCGTTCAGAGAATGATGAGAGAGTACACTTGACTTGTCAATGTTGAGACAGATCTTTTTGCATATGATCAATGACAATATCCAGAGTATTGATATAATTCTCTTTACAGTAATACTTTCATTAGTGCAATTTTAAAAAATGTGAGTTTACAACAGTACTTTGTTCATTTAAGCTGATAACTTTCCAGTAATACATGTCTTTCTAGCTTTTGAAGATACTGTTACAAATGATGTTCTTTAATATGAATGTTACATGTATTCAACGGCACCTAATCAGTCCACACAACACTATTCTCTACCTACCACATTGTCACCCAAAACCAATAAAGGTCTGGATTGATAATGACTTTACAATGACATAACAAGATGTTTATCACTAATTTAATAATGTACTTTCTTGAGATGGTTGTACGTGTAAAGTAACTGTTTATTTGACAATATTGATAATATACCATCATAACAAAAGTAAATATCTCCACACCGTGTAGTAACACAGCAGAAGTCTTTCTTTATAGGCAGCTTTACACACAGTGGGATAATTAATTTAAAATGAAAGAATCCTGTAGCTTAATTTTGTAATTTGTATTGTGAACTGTATTTCAATTAACACCTTCAATTATCTGTTTCAATTTCCAAGCTCATTTAAGTGAATACATCAGCACAGAAAGGAATTGAGTGTAGACGTAACACCTGACAATTAAAAAAAAACTCATGGCAAATAACTGTAAAAGGAAACTATATTAAATACAATAAAATCTGTCAAGCCTATTTATGCTAGAATTGTTTCTAATTATGTGCATCATTTCATCTTTGTGCTGAAAGGTACTGAAGCAATTTTAAACAATTGTGTATGACTAAAATGCTGTAAAATAGAAGAATGTTAAATGTCATAAATCCAATTTAAGCAATTAACCAAAATAATAATTTCCTTACAATTTACAGGTCTCAGGAACTAGTGATTATGCTTATGCACTTGCAGTCGGGGACCATTGCAATTCCAGCATGACAAAAAGAAAACACAAGCTGAACTCTAAGGCTCGAATAGGGTCAAGGAAGAAAAGGAATGGGCAAATTCATGCACTTAGCTCACATATTTTTTTCTAGGTTCCACCCTATCCCTGTGTCAATTTTTAGGAATCAGGTTGCAAGGACTATCTGCCTGTAAGTGGTCAGTAGCCAACTCAGCTAATTAATGGTCTCTGGATGCCTGGAGTCTGTAGGTAGCCTCTGAGAAGTAGATGGGGGGAAAGGAAACTAGTCTTCTTAGCAGAGTTAGAGGTCCTCCCACCTTGCCTTACTTCAGATGCAGTTAGAAGTTACCAAATGGAGAGTTTTGGAGGTGGAGGGTGTGGGTGGGATTCCTGGGATGGGTGCACTCCTTCTCCATGTTGGTGGCCTGACTGAGTAGGTTCCTTAAAATTGAAAAATATAAAGGGAGGGAATCTCCATTCTGATGTGCTGTCACCCTCATTTACTTGTGAAATTGCCATAACACTTATCTCTTTCAATCCGAAACATGGTATAAAGAACAACCAAGAACAATACAGCACAAGAACATGCCCTTCACCCCTCTAAGCTTGCACTGACACATATTGCCCTTCCATTCTGAAACTGTCTTCACATATAGGATCTGTATCCCTCTGTTTCCTTCCTATTCATGTATTCATCCAGGTGGTTCTTGAATGCTGTGATTGTGTCTGCTTCCACAGCCTCCTCTGGCAGCATGTTCCAAGCATGCACCATCCTTTGTATGAAAAACTTCTTTGCATCTCTTTTTTAAACTTGCTTCCACACACCTTGAATCTTGTCCCTTAGTAATTGACCCCTCCACCCAGGGAAAAATCCTTATACTTTCCACTCTATCCATGCCATTCTCAATCTTATAAACTTCTGTCAGGTTGCCCCTCAATCTCCTGCATGCCAGTGAAAATAAACCCAGTTTATCCAACCTAGCTAAAATTACCAATACCAGGCAACATCCTGGTAAACCTTTTCTGTCCCTCTGCCAAAGCATTCATATCCTACTGGTAGTGTGACGATCAGAACTGTACACAATATTCCAAGTGTGGCCCAACTAAAGGTCCGTAAAACTGCAGCATAACTTGTCTATCTTTGTACACAACGCCCCATCCAATGAAGTCAAGCATGCCATGGGCGTTTTTTACAACTTTATCTACCTGCATTGCCACCACTTTCAGTGGTCTGCAGAGCTGCACACCCAGGCCCCACTGCATATCAATGCTCCTAAGAGTTCTGCCATTCACTGTATAATTTCTAACTGTACTTGACCTTTCAAAATGCATCATCTCACATTTTTCTGGATTGAACTCCATCTGCCAATTTTCTGCCCATGTCTCCAAATGATCTTTATCTGCTGTATCCTCTGACAATCCTCTTCACCACCCACAACTCCTCCAATCTTTGTATCTTCTGCAAACTTACTAATTAGACCAGCTATGTTTTCATCCAAATCATTTATACAGACCACAAATAGCAGACGTCCCAGTACTGATCCCTGTGGAACACCAACAGTCATAACCCTCTATTCCAAAAAGCATCCTTCCATCCTTTGTCTTATATGACTAAGCTAGTTCTGTATCCATCTTGTCAGCTGACACCGATACCAAGTGACTTCACCTTTTGCATCAGTCTGCCATGAGGGACCTTGTCAAAGGCATTACTAAAGTCCATGTAGATAACATCAATTGTTTTTCCCTCATCAATCATCTTTGTTAACCTCTCAAAAAACCTGATCAAGTTAGTAAGGCATAACCTCCCCCACACAAAACCACGCTAATAAGTCAATTTGTTTCTAAATATGTGTAGATCTTGGCCCTGAGAATCTTTTCCAATAATTTCCATAGCGTGACACTCATAGGCCTGTAACTTCCTGGATTATCTGTGACACCCTTCTTAATCAGTGGGACAACATTGGCTATCCTCTGGGATCTCACCTGGAGCTTAAGAAGATACAAAAATGTCTGTCAATGCTCCAGCAGTTTGTTTGCTTGCCTCCCTTAATATTCTGGGAAAGATCCCATCAGGACCCAGGGACTTATCCACCTTAGTACTTTTTAAGACACATAGCACCCCTTCCTTTTTAATAGCACTTGGCTGAGAAATTCGATACTCCTTTCCTTGCAATCGTCCTCCACCAATTCCTTCTCCTTGGTGAATACCAATACAAAGTATTTGTATAGGACCTCACCTACCTCTTTTAACACCACACAGATTCCCTCCTTTGTCCTTGAGTGGGCCATCCCTTTCCCTGGCTATCCTCTTGCTTTTTACATTTCTATAAAAAGTCTTGGGATTCTCCTTAAAACTGTTTGCTAATGACTTTTCATGACCATTTTTGCTCTTCGAATTTTTTGTTTAAGTTCTTTCCTGCTTTCCTTATATACTTCAAGGACCTTATCAGTTCCACCCGCCTTGATCTTACATTTGCTTCCTTTTTCTTTTTGACCAAGGTCATAACATCTCTGGTCATCTAAGCTTCAAGTAACTTGCCCGTACATATCCTTCAATCCCATAGGAACATGCCGCTCTTGAACTCTTTATGATCTGATGTTTGAAATACTCCCACATGTCTGGTGTGGATTTACCCTCAAACAGCTGCATCCAATCAAAATTCTCCAGTTCCTACCTAATATTGGTGAAGTCTGCATTCCCCCAATTTAACAACTTCACCCGAGGACTGCTATTATCCCTATTCATGAGTATCTTAGAACTCACGATGTTATGGTCACTACTCCCGAAATGCTCCTCCACTGAAACTTCACTTTCCTGACTGGGCTCATTGCCTAAAATCAGATCCAGGATAACACCTTCCCTGTTTGCACACTGTGTCAAGAAACCCTCCTAAATGGCCATTGCAAATTCCGACCGATCCAAGCACCTAGCATGAAGTGAGTCTCAGTCGATATAGGAGAAGTTAAAATAGCCCACCACAACAACCCTGCTGTAGTGGATGATTTCAACTTCCTCTATTTAACTGGGAGTCTCTTTGTACTCGGCGCTTGGAAGAGCAATATGAGACAATGCAATGGATCAAGTTGGAAACATGAGGGAAAATGTAGTTGAAGGGATGAATGTAAGTAAGTAAATTCATAGTTATCGTCATCATAGGGAAGTGTGCAGAAGTAAGGTCCTGACTTGTACATATTTCGCGTTTATTTTGTTTTAATAAAAATGTTGACACGGAAATAGATTAGTAATACCTAGCAATTTTTCTTGAAGACCCAATCTTAGTATGCAGTGTTGTAGTTTTATATGTTTATTTTCCTTTGGATTTATGTTATTTCTTATTTCACTAGTTGTCTACGGTTTTCTTTCGGGGCATGTCAAACCCTTGCCACTTAATGCTATGAAATAATCTTATATTTATACCAAATTACATTTTGAATCTGTCTCAATCTGTGATTTTGCTCAGTAACAGCCCCATTCTGTCCTTCTCACTCTTTACTTTCCCTTCTAACTTAGTATTATCTGAAAACTCGGATATGTTACATTGTCAAAGTCAGATTGTGAAGAGCTGATGCTGAAGAACAGATTATTCTGACAGATCACTAATTATCGCCTGTCAACTGGAAAATTGTCTGTTTTGCTGCTTGCTGTTTTCTGTCCATTAACAAATCTTTAATACATGCTAATATATTATTCCCTGTCCCATGTGTGCTACGTTTTGTAATGTCCTTCTTTGTGGCACATTATCAAATACTGTTCAAAAATCCAATCATAGCACAAGAGAAATTTATTGTGTATTATTTTGGATCAGCCTCTGTAACCATCCATCCCCTCAAACCATCCCATTTCTGAGTGGGACATCTGACTGTATTAACTGAAGGCACTTGACTTGCCAATATTAGGCCTTCCCCCAGATCAGGAACCCGGGCAAAATTCCTGTTTGTTTAGTGCTGGTAGAACCAGCAGAATTGGTGGCTGCTATTGGTAATGCACTTAGGAAGAGGCTTAGAGTCATGTGAGATCCAAGACAAAGATGAAAGAGGACTGGATGGGCGTCTTAATGCTTTTATTTTCCCAAATCAACCCAATCAGAGATGTTATGATACACCTCTGGAACAAATGGAACTTTAACTCATGGCCTCCTGACTCAGAGGTGGTGAAAAAGGCAAAAGTGAGGACTGCCAGATGCTGGAAACCAGAGTCTAGATTAGAGTGGTGCTGGAAAAGCACAGCAGGTCAGGCAGCATCCGAGGAGCAGGAAATTTACGTTTCGCGCAAAAGCCCTTAATCAGGAATGGAGGCAAGGAGTCTCCCGGGTGGAGAGACAAATTTGGGGTGGAGGGTGGGCTAGGGAGAAGGTAGCAAAGTGTACAATAGGTGAATAGGAGTGTGGATGGAGGTGATAGGTCAGAGAGGAGGGTGGGGGAAGGTAGCAAAGATTAAAATGGGGATGAAGGTGAGAGGTCAGAAGGGAGGGTGGACCAGATAGGTGGGAAGGGAGATTGGCATGTAGGACAGGTCATGAGGATGTGCTGAGCTGGAAGTTAGAAACTGGGGTAAGGTGTGGGGAGGGGAAATGAGGAAAGTGGTGAAGTCTACATTGATGGCCTGGGGTTGAAGTGTTCCGAGGCAGAAGATGAGGCGTTCTTCCTCCAGGCGTCAGGTGGTGAGGAAGCAGCGGTGGAGGAGGCCCAGGACCTGCAAGTCCTCGGCAGAATGGGAGGAGGAGTTGAAATGTTGGGCCACGGGGCAGTGGGGTTGATTAGTGCGGGTGTCCTGGAGATGTTCCCCAAAGCGATCTGTGAGGAGGCATCCGGTATCCACAATGTAGAGGAGACCATATCGGGAGCAACGGATACAATAAAAGATATTGGTGGATGTGCAGGTGATACTTTGATGGATGTGGAAGGCTCCTTTGGAGCCTTGGATGGAGGTGAGGGAGGAGGTGTGGATGGAGGTTTTGCAATTCCTGTGGTGGCAGGAGAAGGTGCCAGGACAGGAGGATTGGTTTTTGGGGTGCGTGGACCTGACCAGGTAGTCATGGAGGGAACGGTCTTTGCGGAAAGCGGAAAGGGGTGGGGAGTGAAATATATCTCTGGTGGTGGGGTCCATTTGGAGGTGGTGGACATTTTGGCGGATGATGCGGTTTATGTGAAGATTGGTAGGGTGGAAGGTGAGGACCAGGGGGGTTCTGTCCTTGTAACAGTTGGAGGGGTGAGGCTTGAGAGCGGAGGTGCAGGAAGTGGATGAGATGCATGGGAGGGCATCTTCAAACACATGGGAAGAGAAATTGCGGTCTCTGAAGAAGGAAGCCACCTGGGGTGTTCTGTGGTGGAACTGGTCCTCCTGGGAGCAGATACAGTGGAGGCAGAGCAATTTGGAATACGAGATGGCATTTTTCCAGGAGGTAGGATGGGAAGAGGTGTGAACCAGGTAGCTGTATGGTCTGGGAGGTGGGTTTGTGAAAACTGTCAGTGTCAAGTCAGACGTCATTATTGGAGATGGAGAGGTCCAGGAAGGGGAAGGAGGTTTCAGAGATGGTCCAGGTGAATTTAAGGTCGGGGAGGAATGTGTTGGTAAAGTTGATGAACTGCTCAACCTCTTCGCGGGAGCATGAGGTGGTGCCGATGTAGTCATCAATGTAGTGGAGGAAGAGGTGGGGAGTGGTGCCAGTGTAACTATGGAAGATGGACTGTTCTACGTAGACAATAAAGAGACAGGCACAGCTGGGGCCCATATGGGTGCCCATGGCTACCCCTTTGGTCTGGAGGAAGTGGGAGGATTTGAAGGAGAAATTGTTGAGGGTAAGGACAAGTTCAGCCAAATGAATGAGAGTGTCGGTGGAAGAGTACTGTTGGGGATGTCAGGAGAAGAAGAAACAGAGGGCTTGGAGGCCCTGGTCATGGCCGATGGAGGTATAGAGGGATTCGATGTCCATGGTAAAGATGAGGCATTGGGGGCCGTGGAAACGGAAGTCTTGGAGGAGGTGGAGGGTGTGGGTGATGTCTCAAATGTATGAGGGTAGTTCCTCGACCGGGGGGGATAGGACAGTATTGAGGTAGGTGGAGATGAGTCCAGTGGGGTAGCAGCAGGCTGAGACAATGGGTCAGCTGGGGTGGTCAGGTTTGTAGATCTTGGAAAGGAGGTAGAATCGGGCGGTGCGGGGTTCCTGGACTATGAGGTTGGAAGATGTGGGTGGGAGATCTCCTGAGGTGATGAGGTTCTGTATGGTTTGGGAGATGATGGTTTGGTGATGAGGGGATGGGGTCATGGTCGAGGGGGCAGTAGAAGGAGGTGTCTTCGAGTTGGCATCTGGCTTCAGAGGTGTAGAGTTCAGTGCGCCAAACTACCACTGCACCCCCTTTATTCGCTGTTTTGATGGTGAGGTTGGGATTGGAGCAGAGGGAGTAGAGGGCTGCGCGTTGTGAGGGTGAGAAGTTGGAGTGGGAGAGAGGTGTAGGCAGGTTGAGGAGGTTGATGTCCAAGCGGCAGTTGGAATCGAGGGCGAGTAATAGGCCAGCACGGAGTGTCCAGATGAATGAATTGTTTTGGAGGCAGGGAAAGGGGTCCTCAGAAGTGGGCTGGAGTCCTGATTGTGAGGCGGAGGCGGTGGAAGAAGTGTTCAACTTCATGACGTGTATTAAATTCATTGATGCGTGGGCTGAGGGGGATAAAGGTTAGGCCTTTGCTGAGGACTGATTATTCATCCTCAGTGAGGGGGAGGTCTGGGGGGATGGTGAAACCTTGGCAGGGCTGGGAGCTAGGAGCTGGTGTGGGTGTGGAGCTGGGAGTGGGGGCGCAGCCTGTAACTGGAGTGTGTGTGGTGATTGGGGGAATGGGGTGGAGTCATGAGCAGGGGTGATGTTCCCCTCAGGGTTCTGGGGGACGGGGATGGTGACAGTGGGATCTGTGGGGGACGTTTCGGCATAATGCAGGTGAGTGGCATTGGTGGGGACAGAAGTGGTGGTGAAAACAGCAGTGGGGGGGGGGTGGAAGACGCTGAGTGTGTGACATCAGCACTGATGTGGGGGGCAGAAGTGATGTCATGTGTGGTGCATGAGGAATCGTGAGGGGCGGAAGTGGCTGTGGAAGTGGCCATGATGGGAGTGGAAGTGACGTCATCAATTGCCATGGGGATGGTAGCTGTAACAGCTGCATAGCTAATGACATCTGAGAAGTTCCAGAGGCTCGGGGAATCTTCTGAAATGTTTGAGGAGTGCTGGTTATGGAGGTGGCTGTATAAAAGTTTGTTATACTTACAGTTTTTGATGTTTCAGAAGGTGTTGAAGTACTGTTTGTTGAGAGTATGAACTTTTCTTAGAATATAGTACAGAAGGGGTCCTTTGAAGTTCTGAGAGAGTGTGGCCCTCAGTTGAGGCAGGGCTAACTGTAGAGAGGTTAGGTGTTGACGCATTGATGCGAGTGTGGAGCAGAGGATCCGGTAGGAGAACTGTTTCTGGTGGTTTTGAATCTGTAGTCTGTACTGGTTGTCCTGTTCGGTTCTGAATTGTGCTGGTTTAAATGTAGTCCGGAGTCCATGTGGGATCAGTTGGTTATGGAGGCAGGCACTGAAGAAGCAAATGTGGTTGTGGTAGCGAGTCTGTTTCAGTACATGGTTTAAGAGCTTTAGGGCAGAGGAGAGGCAAAGACTTCAAGAAAAACTGATAGTGTTTGTTGAGCTGATTTTGAGAGGCATGAGAGGAAACCATGCCGCTCACAAGTAATCTCTAGTAATTATTAAATTTAATAGACTCAGAGATAATTGGTATCAATTGACTCAACAATCATCATCCCAGTGTGAGGGAGTATATATCCTCCCTTGGTCTGTTCTGAACTCTGAATTAATCACTCAAGGTGTTTCAATTGTCAGGAGACTAACGTGTGGACTCCCCCAAAATTGAGTAGATGAAGAGGCATCTACACTCGAAATGTTAGCTTGCTCTCTCTCCATGGATACTGCCTGACCCGTCGTGTCCCAATCATCTGTTGTTTTCTCAAGTTAACCCATTCCCTCTTTGGGATCACTGAAGTTGTGGACTGCCTCATGTCTTTTTCCATTTCTTTGCGCTGGCATGGTTTTGGCAGTTTGCTTATGCGCGATAACAGTGTCCGTAAAATGGCCTGTATTTCAAACCTTAATTACACAAATCAGCTGCCTTGTTTACTAGAGATGGCAGTCAACCTCCAACAACACAACTCCCCATTATTTTATTTCTTTTGTTTATTTTTTCTTTATATCCAGAAGTGATCTTACATACAACTGAACATTTTTTTCCTAATATCTCCCATAAAGAAAAAGATCAACTCACCTTCCACCCTGTCAAGTCTGCCCAGATTCTTACATATTTCTGTGAGGTAGAAGATAGAACATAGAACAGTACAGCATGATACAGGCCCTTTGGCCTTTGATGTTGTGCCGACCTTTTATCCTACTCTAAGATCAAACTAACCTACATACCCTACAGTTTATTATCATCCATGTGCCTATCCAAGAGTCGCTTAAATGTCCCTAATGTATCTGACTCTACTATCACTGCCGGCAGTGCATTCCACCCACCCACCACTCTTTGTTCACCTTTCATCCTTCTAAACTCCAGTGGATCCAGGCCCAGCCTGTCTAATCTTTCCTCATAATATAATCCATTATCCCAGGAATGGGTCAGATGAACCTTCTCTGACCCACTTCAAACACAATTATGTCCTCCTTGAGTAAAGACATCAAAACTGTAGACAGTCAGTTCTGCTATAATGCTATAATTGTTCGTTCTCATGCAATCCTGTGCTATAAGAAAATTGAATAAAAGCAGCACCATTTGAAGCAATAGAGCCAGAATCGCAATATAACTAACACACTCTTGAAAAGTTTGTGCTTTCAAAACAGTGTCCCCAAATCGTCAATCACGTTATAGCGAATTCGCATTAATAAAACATGCATTATGGCGGAATGACCTGTACATATTTTGACATTTGTTAGCATGGTATATGCACATTCTGTGCACAAATGCTACTTCAGTCGAAGACAAGTGTATAACATAATAAAGTTTCACAGATGAAATACAATATTTTAAGAATGTAATTGTGTAATGGTGAAAACACACAATGTTTGCATCTATTACCTGATGAAATATGTTTATCACCAATCCAGTTACTACTGGAGACTCTACTGTGTGCACTGTAACCTTTTCTGGTGGTATCACCAACATGCTTGGCAATTGGAGCAAAACTTCCCTAATTCTACATTCCATTCTCCATCCAATAATCTACAATATTCAGTTTGTCACCCTTGCCATCTTCTTGGGGATTACTCGAGAACTAGGGAATTCTGGAAGATTAAAATGAATGCATCCACTATTTCTGCAGTTCCTTCCATTTACAACTTAAAACACATACATCAGGTCCCGGGAACTTGTTAACCTTTAAACCCATTAACTTTTGCAGCACTAACCTTTTAATGATAGTGATATAAATAAGTTTGTATTTTTTCTTCATCAGAAATGTCTTCCTAATATGCAAATAAATAAAATGAAAATATTAGTAAATAAAAGTGTATTGATTATTCAGAAATATTGAATTATTGTTTCCGGGGTTCTTTGGATTTTTAAAAAAAACTGTGTCTGAGAGCCTGCATTGTCTAATTTCCTCTTTCCCTGCATCACTCTGACTTGTCACAATGACCTGTTCCTGGGAACATAACTACAAACTATGAAAACAACATCCATTAGGCCAGAAATATATTTATCATTCATCTCTCAGTCCTCTATGTGATTAGTTTAAACATGTTGCAACATTACGATGGTTAAATTTATTCTTCAAAATTTTGCAGCATATATATTTTGTACAGCAGTAATGATTTGCTTCAGTTCTATGCTGTTGTGGAATACCTCTTTAATATATGCACATATTTACACTACGTATTTCCTTCAGCAACTGACAGTGGTATTCTACATCTCCCTTATCAATAGTTTTATCACTTTAATTACTCATAAGAAAAGAAACAATATTAAGAACAATGTACCTTTATAATCAAGGTCACAAAGGAACAAAAAAAGTGTTTTTACCTAGTTGAGTTTAACACTACTGCGAATCGTCTTGCAAGGATGCCTGCCTTGAAGAAGTTTTCCTCCTGTCTCTATAAGAATCTCAGGGAGTCCCTCTCCCACTGCAACTCCCAGGTCATTTCCTATGCACTGTATTCCTGATGAAGGGCTTTTGCCTGAATCGTCAATTTTCCTGCTCCTCGGATGCTGCCTGAACTGCTCTGCTTTTCCAGCACCACTCTAATCCAACAAAGAAAATGCTCCAGTGTACAGAGTACAAGCTCCTGCTGGATCTGGATTAGTCATAAACATATCACATTCAAACAGTTATGTTCATGAAATAATATATTTCATTAGTGGAACCTGTCCAGTCATAGTTCTTTAGATTTATTTACCTCAATATAAAGATATTTGTTTAATTAAATGGCTACATGAAATATTACCAATAGATTCAATTTCAAGTCAATTTCTCCTTAAATACCATGATCTATCACAATGTCCAAGTAGTCATTTGGGGGTGTGAGTGAGAAGGCACTCTTTTGGCTATTTTTATTTAAGGGAAAGTTACATATTACTAAAGTGTTTTATGCCATGAATAAAGTTTACCAGTGTTGTGTATACCCCCTGCATTATGTTTTTATTAGTTAGTCTGTGTTTTTACATTGAATATGTGGACCTCTTGATTATATGAAATGATTGATCAATGAGCACATTCCTGGTCCAATAGGCACTAGATTAGATTACTTACAGTGTGGAAACAGGCCCTTCGGCCCAACAAGTCCACACCGCCCCTCCGAAGCGCAACCCACCCATACTCTTATATCTACCCCTTACCTACACTACGGGCAATTTAGGATGGTCAATTCACCTGACCTGCACATCTTTGGACTGTGGGAGGAAACCGGAGCACCCGGAGGAAACCCACGCAGACACGGGGAGAATGTGCAAACTCCACACAGTCAGTCGCCTGAGGCGGGAATTGAACCCGGGTCTCTGGCGCTGTGAGGCAGCAGTGCTAACCACTGTGCCACCGTGCCGCCCAAATAGATAATAAAATGTTCATTGTATTTTGCAGTGATAACTTAAATTCTGAAACAGAAAATATATTGAAGAAAAATATTCATTTTGTATTCATAGTTTAGGGATTAATGTCACTCATTGAAATAACAGATGTGAATCAGGCAGCTGAAAGTCCACATTATTGTATGGTGTTCAGAAGAAGAGTTATTTTGGGCACAAGATGTTGGACAGAATCTTCCGTGTGCTCTGGTGGTGAACTTGGAGACAGGATAGGCATTTACTTAGGTGACTGGCAGCCTAACTGAACCGTGCTGCCTTCCCACCTTTGCCAGAATCAAGTTCTAGCTGCAAAAGCGATCGTTGACCTTCTTATCCTGCTGCCAATTGAGACTATAAAGTGGCCAATTATGACCACATAAGGGCCTCATCTCTCCACTTCTGGCATTAACTAAACTGTAGGCAGGCCAATCACCATGCAGTGCTCATGGTATGCAAAACTGTGTGTCCGTTTTTCCATCTTCAAGGGAAGGGGTACCTTCAATCGAGAACAATTGGTGCGTGATTAAGGAATACATCATTGGGAAGGGGGGCGGGGGGTGGGGTTCCACTGTGAGCCTCTCTTGTTTCTTTGCTGCTGAGCCGTCTGTATCCCTTTCCCCAAGACCTCCATCCTGAAAACATCCCCAACCTCATATTACATACCTGTGACCTGGGACACTCTATAGTAATAGTATACAGAGTCTAGCCTTCCGGTAGAAGCTATGGCCTTTGCAGCAATGCTGTTGAGCACAAAAGCAGCTGGTTTCTGAATGGCCAACAGTTCTCAGTAGCTGAGGCCTTTGTCACTGGGGTCTCAACTCCAAGGAACCACAGAATCAATCAGTGCCAAAGCTGGTGGTGGGCCTTCCCGAAATATGACAGTGTGAGTTTCTCATGGGCTTTCCAACAGCTAAGCAAGACTCCTGACTCCTCAACATGAACTCTGTTTCTCTGTCTTAAACTGTTGCTTGAACTGCTGAGATTTTATTTTATTCCCAGTAATTCTTTTTCCCACATTATTGATAATGGTTGGGGTCACAATGTGGGTGCACCTCAATTTTGAGAAGCAAGATTTGGAATGAACCCAGTTCAATCAAATTTATGCCTCAATTTCAGTCCAACATATTTTCAAATCTGAATGGGAGGGAACATTTCCTCCACTTGCCACTTTACCAGCACATGATGCAAATGTAATGGATTTTGCAAGGCAGAGAAATTAATTTCATTTCAGCCTCCTCCAGGCATCATCATAGCTTATCAATGGACAAAAGAATATAAGCCATGTCAAGGGAAGATAAAAACTGGAAGAACGGATCCATTTAAAGGGACTTGATAACTAGAAAACCTTTTCCAATCTCATTTATCATTTCATATTTGAGCGAAATGTTGTAGTTTTTGCTTTCTGGAGTGACACTGTCACTCTTTTTTTTTGATTTCACTCACATTGAGGGTTGTTATAAAACAGCACTGGTTCTTTAAGCATTCTCCAGTACAAAATCTTGATGGAAATAGCGGAGAAGGAAGAGGTGGAAACAAAGAGCCAAGAGTATCATCCACAATCAATCGAAGGAGTTGGTAGTTTTGTAGTACTCTTGCTATATTTCTTACTGAAATTAAGTGTTGGATATAGGGCCTGAACTGTTTAATACTGAGGAGTGCCAATGAACTTGTGACGGAACAGCATTGGACCTCGAAGGAGTGAATCCTAACACCTGCACCTCTATAACCAGATTTATCACACTAATATAACTACTGGTAACGTGCAATAAATTAAAGCTTTTACAACAAACACACTAGACCAAGAAGGCCCTGTGGTTTCCTCCACTTCCGAGAATGGTGGCAGAAACCTTTATAGTTTGTGCGAAGATTTGTAGCTCTGGTGCTCGTTGTTGTGATTCTGTTCGCCGAGCTGGGAATTTGTGTTGCAGACGTTTCGTACCCTGTCTAGGTAACATCCTCAGTGTTTGGGAGCCTCCTGTGAAGCGCTTCTGTGATCTTTCCTCTGGCATTTGTAGTGATTTGAATCTGCCACTTCCGGTTGTCAGTTCCAGCTGTCCGTAGCCACACACACAGATGACAAGCAACATGAGTTTGACTGGGACAACACTACTATTATAGGACAAGCCAAACAGAGAACAGCCAGGGAATTCCTAGAGGCATGGCACTCATCCACAGATTCAATCAACAAGCACATCGACCTGGACCCAATATACCGGTCACTGCAGCGAACAGCTGGAACTGACAACCGGAAGCGGCAGATTCAAACCATTACAAATGCTGGAGGAAACATCACAGAAGCGCTTCACAGGAGGCTCCCAAGCACTGAGGATGTCACCTAGACAAAGGATGAAACGTCTGCAACACAAATTTCCAGCTCAGCAAACAGAACCACAACAGAAACCTTCATCATGGGCATGAGCTCTGGCAGAGTAGTGAGCTGCTCTGCTCTTTCAAACTGGTAGGTAACTTTGTGATTTGATCTGGCTACTCGTATACTACATGGTGAGTCATGCTGTGAGATCCTCAGCTTGCACGTATAGTTGTCTGCTCATACAACACAGTCAGCAGCTTCAGAAGAAATGCTTCAGAAGAAATCTTCATGAAAATCGTGAACATGGAAGAATATTCTGAAGAACGGTGAAAGCAATTCAGACCTGTTAAGTTAAAAACTCTCCACAGAAGGAGAATTAGCAACTCCAAAGCAGACACAGGTTGTACCTTAAGCACTGGTCTATCGTCCCATTCCAATGTTCAGTGGTGAGTAAAGTTTAAGATCCTTGGTGGGCTAGGGGAATCTTTTAAATAATGCAGTTATCCAGGGAGGAAGTTCAAGTCACTTATAGCGTAGATGAAACATTGTTGCCACAGCAAGCAGGAACCATGAGGCATAGCTACAGAAATGCAAGTAAATAGCGGCAAAATAAATACTAATCTAATGTTGCAGGCCAAACATTCTGAAGCCAATGATTAATATAAATAAATTTGGCAATTAAAAGCTTAAGTAGTCCTCAGAGAAAGGAAGTTTGGGAGAGGTTTTATTCAGGTTACAAGAAAGGTGGGATATGTTTGGTTATAACTATGATCAGGGCTGGAATAATTCATTTAAATCCAAAGCAAGAGGTTGATTCAATAAGAGTTAATGATTATTAAGAATTGTTTGTTAAAGTGGCAGGCAGTGGATTTCATTCACTTGAAGATGTAAAATTTTACCTATGAAGGGCATCAAGCCTCTAAGTCAGCCATGAAATCTAGAAATCCTCCATTTTAGCAATAAGCAAGATGGAATGCTCTATTTTAGCTGCAAAACATGGGAAAACCCTACACTACAGCTGGAAGGAGCAGCACAATTGCTGGTAGGAAAGAAATGAAGCAAACAAAATGTTATAATCACATTAGGAAGACGGGATACCAGAAATAATATTGCCAAGAAGACAATTTCAGAATGGGTCATATTGATCACAGAACTGGAAATTTTGGAGAACAAAATTAAAAAGATACAGAAGAGCTTCCAAATTAGATACTAAATCAGCTGCTGAACAATAAGAGTAAACAGATTTATAATCATAAATACATCTCTATACACACTTGAAAGGCACATTGTGACTCACTAAAGTGTAAAAAGAAATCTGCTTTTCAAGCAGCAATAAAAGCTTTTGAGAATTACTTCAACCTCAGCATGGATAACATTCTTGAAAGAATAATATTCATTGAAGAATTCAGCATGCAGGGGAATCCATGAATGATTTTATTAAAGATCTATGCAGCTTATTGGAAAAATGTGACTACTGCGCCTTCAAGTCAGAACTCATGCAATTCAGGAAAGCCATTCAGATGTTGTGTGAAGTAAAGTTCTAGAAGGAACACAAATCATTTTGGCACAAGGGATAAACAGAATTCTTAAGGTACAAACCACAAATGTCACAATATAATTCGTTGGACATGCACCAGACAGTAAAAGTCCTCATCAGTGTAATGCAGCAAATGGACTTCACAGGCACACATGGGGACCAGCTATTAAAAGTAAATACTTTATCTGTCACACAATAGGCCACTTCCAGAAATTGAAGAAAAGTAGGACAGAATTTCTGAAAAGCAAAATATCTGGCTGGATGGGATGAGTTGTTTTCTTCAGAGCTGAGAGGAGAAATGACTGAGGTGTATAAGATTATCAGGGGCATGGACAGGGTAGATAGGAGTAGCTGTTCCTCTTAGTTGAAAGCACATTAATCACAGGACATAATTATAAGGTGAAAGGCAGCAGGTTTAGAGGGGATTTGAGAAAAATATTTTTCACTCAGAGAGTGGTGGGAATCTGGAACTGGGAAGGTAGTTGAGCCAGAAAACCTCTGAACCTTTAAAAAGTCCTTGGATAAGCACTTGAAATATCATTCCAGGCTATGGGCTAAGTCCTGGAAAATGGGACTCGTGTAGATTTAAAGTAGCTTCTGTCAATGCAGATTTGATGGACTGAAGGGCGTCTTATGTACTGTGTGATTCTATGAAATCAAAAACCTATCCACAAAACAATACTAATGAAATCGAACATTTTAAAGTAGAAGAAAGAACCAAACTATTCTTAGGACTGTATATGATCCAGAACTTACATGCTGGTGTGTTGATATTTATGTTAATGGTTATCACATGAATTTCAAATTTGAATTTTGAGATGAGCGTTATTATTTTATCAGTTAGTGAACCATGGTTAAGACACACAGATTACTGCCAAAACAGTGCAACTGCATTGTCCAGGAGGCATAGTGCTTAAGATTCAATGTATGCTTCATGCAATTTTCTAACGTAGGTGACACTAGATAGCACAACACCATACATACTGCGCAATCAATAAATTGGGGTATATCTTGATCTCAAACTTATTCAAAAGAAGAAGAGGGTAAACAACAGAAGCTAGCATACTGCTTGAAACAGTAAAACCCTGCATTATTTCAAGAGTTGAGGAAGCTGAATATTGAACATAACAGTGGACTGAAGAAAATGCTAAACCCCTACATTTCTATATAGCCAGAAAGATTCTCAGTCCTTTCATGAAGCAAATTGGAAAGTAACTTGCAGAAATGACAAGACTTTGCATCACTTCTCAAAGGGTTTTGGCATGGTTACTGTGCCCAAACATAATTATACAAGTCAGATTTGTGTTGACCTTACAAAGCTCAAGAAGGCATGTTGAAAGAAATCCAACCCATTACTGTGGTTGTTGAGAGTTTAGTTCAATTATTCAAAAATAGAGCTTTCAAACTTGTTGGATGTATTGATTCTAACAGATGCTGTTGGAAGAGCAATCAGATTGATTAATACATTCACAACATAATTTAGGAGATTTTGTTTCAACAGATTACCAATTAAAATTGTCACAGCCCCAGAGATTTTTAAACAATGTCTAATACTTTCCAAGGTCTTCATGGAGTCATGTGGCCTTAGATGTGACATATTGATATATGGGGAAACAGTTGAAGAGCTTGATCAGAGAGTACATACTGTCTTAAACTGCTTCCAAGCAAAATGCCCTAACCTGAAAGATGTGTGAATTCTGCAAGAAAATTATTTGAATGCACAATGGCATATTCTTCGAATACTATCATAGAACCCTTGGGACAATTCCTCTAGAAGGTGCAGGGATGGTGGTAGGCCCACATCAAGGGAATGCTTTTCATAGAATCAAGGACATGTTAATGCTTGTGCATGTCTTAGTGCGTTATCATTGATTCTTTCCAAACACCATAGCAGCCAACTCTTCAACCACAGGTTTTGGAGCTGTGATAAATAAGACTTGGGAGACATGTACATCTGTTTGAAAGAGTTGGCATTGAGACGTATCATAAGCTCCAACAAATACAACAATGACATTTGAGTTCGAGTTCAGAACAACTGAGTATCTTGAAGATATGTGTCTTACCATCTTGTGCTCCTCAAAGTCTCTGTAACAATGTCTATCATACCAATGTAGCCTGGACAAATGGCTTCCATACAATAAACTATATCTTGTCAAGTACAAATTACTCTGCTAGTCAAACGAGGATGTGATTTTCCTCTAACTCAATCTAGTAGGTCATTCAGCTTCCTAAACTTGAAGAAGATGGTTGTAACAACCTTCATTATGAGCAGCAGCTTGTACAGCCTCATCTGGTATCTCCATACTATAATAGGAAAGTAGGAAGTAGGAACAAGATTAGGCTATTTGAAACCTCAAGCCTGCTATTCAATATGGCCATGGCGAATCTGTTGTGCCCTTAACTCCAGTTTTCTGCATGATTATAATCCTTAACTCCCTTGTCAATCAAAACTCTCTCTACTTCAATCTTGAATATATTGAATTGCACGTTTTCCAAAGTGAGATATGTATAATGAAAGACACACTCTGACAGTATGTACGTGGAAAATTAAGTCAGCATTTTTTTTTTCTCTTTTTGCTTCTGTCCTAAACCAGCTAATAACACCTGTTCCATTGGCACCTATATCTGCAGTTCTGGTGGTTTGACTGCTTATTCTTCTCCCTTGGATGTTTTTACCATCACCCAGTGAAATGCATGCCTTTGCTCCTGTAGTACTTGTTCAATCTCAAGCATAATTTGCATCTTTTCTCAATTTCTCTCTGAGTCTTCTTAGACTTTGCATTTCCAATTCCTATTCAAACCCTTGCATTCAATTCTATCCAACTCCTCACACTTAATGGGCACATTTCCCATTCCTTGAGGTAGAAAGAATAATGCAAACATGATGACTTAATCAGGCAAGTGTCCAAGAATCAGAATCTTGCCATTGAATTTGTAATTAAGTCTTGCCTCCCTCGACTTTGAGATGATTTTCTCACCATCAGGTGGTGAAAAGCCTAGTCACATTCATTTTCATCTCATTAACTACACAACTTGCAGAAATTAATTTTGTCTTCTCAAATTACTCCTGCTGAATTGAGATTCAACACTTCAGAAACTCAACAACATAAACCAGCTGTGTAGCTATTGACTGTGGTCTTCTGCCTCTCGTCCTAGTGAGTACATAGTTTTGGCTGACTTTAGCAAAACCTTTGAAATGATCCTCATTTTCACTTTTGCTGCAATTTTTACAACTGCAGTATGCACACCCATTGGGACCAAGGTAGGATTTGTCCTTGGTTGTTTGCAGATACCGCCTGGAAAATAACACTGCATCAATGTTTTAAAATGGCAGCTTAGCACACAATGTTAGCTAGCAGCTTTAATCTGACAAGTGAAAGCTTTGTGCAGAAGACGAGTAGGCTGCTTGTAGCAGACAAGGACCATCTGTCACAAAAGGTCAGGCAACAGCATGTGGCCATAGGAAACAATGAAATATAAATGTGAAAGTTGGGAATTTGTTGGGAGCGGGGTCGGGGGGGGTCGGGGGCGATGGTTAGGAGGGGGTGTTAAATGTGATTGAAGGATATGGAACTGCATTGATGTCAGACTTGGAGCATACTCTGTAAACACACTCTATCACATGAATGGCACAGTGAATTGTGAACATGAAAGGGAAAGCATGCTTAGTTGGGGCAGTTAATGTGGGGACGCTGGATTCCAGTCAATCAGTGGTTACCATCAATCAGTCTGGGATGTGGGCATTTTTCAGCTATGGAGTTGACCATAGTCAGTTGGGTGGTTGGTCCAAATCAAATCCGGGACTGATGCCCTCTCAGTTCAGGAAATGGGCTGCAGTCAGTCATGGAAGTCAAGCAACATCATCTATGTCTAGCTCGGCAGTCAGTCGGAGTTGTCTTGCAAAACCTGTTTTTGGAAAAGTGAGAAGAAGGATAGATCCCATTGCTCTCAACACCTTCAGCTGTACCCACTGTGGGTGAAACAGCTGGTCACAGATAGACATGATTAGCCACCAGTGATCCTACAACCAAAGAATAAAACTATTCTAACATCTTCATTTGTGAAGAAATACCAAGAATAGGAATTGCTATTTTCCACCAGAGACCTATCACTTTAAATGGATGTCAAATTATGCAAGTCAATACCAACAGTGTCCAAACAAGACTACTTGCTAAAAGCAAAATAAAAATTGCAGCAACAATCAGATACACTGCAAAATCTCAGTAGGTAAGACAACTCTTTTTTATACATTCACAGGATATGGGTATTGCTGGTTGAGGAAGCACTTATTTCCCATCAACAATTGACCTTGAGAAGATGGTAGTGAGCTGCCTTCTTGAATCATTACTGTCTGTAGAGATTAGGTGCACTTCAGTGCTGTTAGAAAGGGAGTCCGAAATTAATGGTCTTTGACAGTGAACAAATAGTAAATATTTAGTTCCAAGTCAAGGAAGTTTGTGGCTTGGATAGAAACTTACAGATGGTGATTCACCCATGCTTCCAATGCCCTTATCTTTTTAAGTGGTGGAGGCCATGGACTTGGAAGGTACTGTTGAAGGAGCCATGGTGACTAATTGCAGTGCATCCTGTTGATAGCACATACTATTGCCACTTTGTATTAATAATAGAGAGAATGAATGTTAAAGGCCATTTCAATTTACCAATCAAGTTGTCTGCTTTGTCCTGTTTGATCTCAAGCTTCTCCAGTGGGCGTTGATCTTCTACAGTGTTGTTGGAACTGCATTCATCCAGCCAAGCAGAGATATTCTATCACGAGTTATTCAGCACAGGATTCCCTGCCTCTGAACTGTTCTCATTGCTACAGAATTTATATGACTACTCAAGTTCAATTCCTGGTCAATGATAATCTCTAGGATGTTGACAGTAGAGCATCAGTAATGGTAATGTCATTGAATGTAAAGGAATTCTCTTTTGTTGGAAAATGATTATCATGCAACACAAATGTTACTTGCCACTTGTCAACCCAGGTCTGGATGCTACCAGGTCTGCTGCATTTGAACTTGGGCAGCTTTTGTTTCTGAGGAGAGAGGTACAGTCTTAAAAAATATGTAATCACCAGTTAACATCTCACTTCTGACTTTATAAGGGAAGAGAGGTTTGTGATGAAGCACTGGCTGGGTCTAGGACACTATTCTGAGAAACTCTACTTCTTCTTCTGTTCAATTGTATGGATAGAAGGAGAATTAATATTTCAAGTGTATATTCTACATCAGGACATTTCAATTTTGAATGGTCAAAAATCTACAAAGCTGCTTTTCTCTATTTCTGTTTCTGATGAACTTTGATTCACTGTTTTCAAAAGTGTGACTTTTATTTCCAATAAATCCATTTTGAATGAAAGTCACCTAGACTGTAACAGTAAATTGAAAGGTGGGTCTGTTTAAGTTTATTCCCCTGATTGTGCCTCACAAGTATTTGTTCCAGAAGTGATTTATTAGGGGAGTCATTAATCTATTTATTTTATTGATGGAGTGACCGTTCTGGTCATTTATCTAAAAACTGTACAATTATACTTACTAATACGACATTAAAAAGTGCCTACTGGAATAGTTATGTGAACAGCTTCCAAAACAACAGAAGCCATTAGTTTTGAAAATACATTTTACAGATAACAGTGATTAATTTTGGTCTAATGTTCCTTCTGTTGTTTTAATGTGCATAAATGAAGAGTCTACAAATAAGTTGAATGAAAGAATGAAAAATGACAATATAGATGAGAAGATTGGTGGGATGTCAGAAGATTGT
Source organism: Chiloscyllium punctatum (assembly GCF_047496795.1). Classification (NCBI taxonomy): domain Eukaryota; kingdom Metazoa; phylum Chordata; class Chondrichthyes; order Orectolobiformes; family Hemiscylliidae; genus Chiloscyllium; species Chiloscyllium punctatum. The sequence goes on along the minus strand of NC_092753.1, from coordinate 44,297,626 downwards.
GAGCCTTCTAAAAACCAGCAGAGGATAAATTTTAAAAAAGGAATAAAGGTGGAGAAGGAGAAATATAAAAGAAGGTTGCAAGAGATTTTTTTAGGAATCTAAAAATTTAAGAGAGAGGCAAGAGTGGATATTAGACCATTGAAAAATGAGGCCGGAGACGTTGTAATAGAAAGCAAATGCACCAGTACTAGCAAAAAGGATGAATTGTTCAAGCAAGTTAAGACAAGTATGCGTGACCTAATAGACGCTACAGATTCATGACGGAGAAATGAACAAAGTTGGAGTCTTGAATGTTGTATGACATTTGAAGATATCAGAATGACTGACAATTGGGAAAAGGGAGTGGTGTGGACCTATGACGACTGTTTTAATTCTAAATATTCTAAATAAATGTAACTATGAATGTATGAACACAGAGCTGTCTCAAGTGAACTGGAGTAACTAGGTTAAAAGTAGGAGAGCCACAGTGCCCGATATTTAAGAAGATAATTATTAACTCTGCAAATGTTTATTTGAGTGAGAAAAAAAGACCTTTGAAAATGATGCATCATCCATAGCTAAATGAGGATGTCAAGAATACTATTAAATTTAAAAAAAACACAGAAAAATTTGCAGAGATTAACAGGTGGGGTTAGTGGGTTGGGCAGACTCTAAGAACCAGCAATGAATGACAAAAAAAAATAAAAAAGCAGAAAAAAAGAGAATGAGTGAAAACTATCTCAGAATATAAGAAGGTATATTAGTACCAGCATTTGAATGGGAAAAGAGTAAATGAAGCTAGTGTTTGAGCACTATAGAGAGTAATTCTGGGGAACGAATAATGGTAAACAAAGAAGTGGCAGAATGTCTTTGATCAGATATCTCCACATCTTTTATGTCTAACTGCAAATTGTATCAATTCTTTTGGAAGGATTCTGGCCACAAGGTCCAGTGAGGTTTCTCACCATATCTCACCAAATGCATCTTATTAATAATTTATCCAGCATTATACTGCTCTTCATGTCCCATTCTGGTCCCACCTTATCATGTGTTTTCAATGGATAGTCTTCACTCATCAGATACCAACAAAAGAACAGCAGCCCTTGGAACCATGGCATCTTTAAAAATCAGTTGTGCATCAGGACAAACGCATTAGGTCAATCTAGAGCTGTACTGAACATTTTCTGATATTTGCTCCAGACGTGGTAGACAGGGAAAAAATTGTGGATTGGCTCTGCAAAAAGTGATGCAGAGGCCCAATTGGATGGATGGTGCAGACACTGAAATTCCTTTTTCTCTGAGGACCAGCAGTGAAGACCAGACCACACAGGCTGATTCAAGATTGCCACCTAAGTCAGTGAAGACTCAGTCCTCCGAAGGAATCCCTAGTTTGGGTTGTGAGCTGTCTGTCATTTGGCTCTACACCATTTATGTGGAGAGAATCCTGTCTCTGACTGCCTTGAGAGACTTCTTGATTGTTTCTAAGCCCCTGAATTGGTATCAGAGGTTGCCTTGATTTACCATGTTGGGAACCCTGAGTGAAGGCTATCAAGTCTGCTAGTAACCATGGCAAACTTCTTGACTTGTGCTTGTGCTAAATAACAATGAAAGACAGAGGTAATATGAACCGAGTAGCTCTGGCTGAGGCGGTAAAGCCAAACCAAAGGAGGTGACTGAGGTGTCAGTGGGGGAGCACTTTGGGGCCAGTGACCATAATTGTATTCGTTTTAAAATAGTGATGGAAAAGGATAGACCAGATCTAAAAGTTGAAGTTCTAAATTGGAGAAAGGCCAATTTTGACGGTATTAGGCAAGAACTTTTAAAAACTGACTGGAGGCAGATGTTCGCAGGTAAAGGGTCGGCTGGAAAATGGGAAGCCTTCAGAAATGAGATAACAAGAATCTGGAGAAAGTATATTCCTGTCAGGGTGAAAGGGAATGCTGGATGACTAAAGAAACTGAGGGTTTGGTTAAGAAAAAAGAACGAAGCTTATGTCAGGTATAGACAAGATAGGTCAAGTGAATCCTTAGTAGAGTATAAAGAAAGTAGGAGTATACTGAAGAGGGAAATCAAGAGGGCAAAACGGGGACATGAGATAGCTTTGGTAAATAGAATTAAGGAGAATCCAAAGGGTTTTTGCAAATATATTATGGAAAAAAGGGTAACTAGGGCCCCTCAAAAATCATAGGTTGCCTTAATTTACCATGTTGGAAACCCTGAGTGAAGGCTATCAAGTCTACTAGTAACCATGGCAAACTTCTTGACTTGTGCTTGTGCTAAATAACAATGAAAAACAGAGGTAATATGAACCGAGTAGCTCTGGCTGAGGCAGTAAAGCCAAACCAAAGGAGGTGACTGAGGTGTCAGTGGGGGAGCACTGACACCTCATGTGGAGAATAGGGCCCCTCAAAAATCAGCAAGGCAGACTTTGTGTGGAGCCACAGAAAATGTGGGAGATACTAAATGAATATTTTGCATCAGTATTTACTGTGGAAAAGGATATGGAAGATATAGACTGTAGGGAAATAGATGGTGACATCTTGCAAAATGTCCAGATTACAGAGGAGGAAGTGCTGGATGTCTTGAAATGGTTAAAAATGGATAAATCCCCAGGACCTGATCAGGTGTACCCGAGAATTCTGTGGGAAGCTAGAGAAGTGATTGCTGGGCCTTTTGCTGAGATATTTGTATCATCGATAGTCATAGGTGAGGTGCCGGAAGACTGGAGGTTGGCAAACGTAGTGCCACTGTTTAAGAAGAGTGGTAAAGACAAGCCAGGGAACTATAGTCCGGTGAGCCTGACCTCGGTGTTGGGCAAGTTGTTGGAGGGAATCCTGAGGGACAGGATGGACATGTATTTGGAAAGGCAAGGACTGATTTGGGATAGTCAACATGACTTTGTGCGTGGGAAATCATGTCTCACAAACTTGATTGAGCTTTTTGAATAAGTAACAAAGAAGATTGATGAGGGCAGAGCAGTAGATGTGATCTATGTGGACTTCAGTAAGGCATTCGACAAGGTTCCCCAGGGGAGACTGATTAGCAAGGTTAGATCTCATGGAATACAGGGAAAACTAGCCACTTGGACACAGAACTGGCTCAAAGGTAGAAGACAGAGCGTGGTGGTGGAGGGTTGTTTTTCAGACAGGAGGCCTGTGACCAGTGGAGTGCCACAAGGATTGGTGCGGGGCCCTCTACTTTTTTGTCATTTACATAAATGATTTGAATGTGAGCATAAGAGGTACAGTTAGTAAGTTTGCAAATGACACCAAAATTGGAGGTGTAGTGGACAGCGAAGAGGGTTACCTCAGATTACAACAGAATCTGGACCGGATGGGCCAATGGGCTGAGAAGTGGCAGATGGAGTTTAATTCAGATAAATGCGAAGTGCTGCATTTTGGGAAAGCAAATCTTAGCAGGACTTATATACTTAATGGTAAGGTCCTAGTGAACGTTGCTGAACAAAGAGACCTTGGAGTGCAGGTTCAAAGCTCCTTGAAAGTGGAGTCGCAGGTAGATCGGATAGTGAAGAAGGTGTTTGGTATGCTTTCCTTTATTGGTCAGAGTATTGAGTACAGGAGTTGGGAGGTCATGTTGCGGCTGTACAGGACATTGGTTAGACCACTGTTGGAATATTGAGTGCAATTCTGTTCTCCTTCCTATCGGAAAGATGTTGTGAAACTTGAAAGGGTTCAGAAAAGATTTACAAGGATGTTGCCAGGGTTGGAGGATCTGAGCTACAGGGAGAGGCTGAACAGGCTGGGGCTGTTTTCCCTGGAGCGGCGGAGGCTGAGGAGTGACTTTATCGAGGTTTACATAATTATAAGGGGCATGGATATGATAATTAGGCAAAGTCTTTTCCCTGGGGTCAGGGAGTCCAGAACTAGAGGGCATAGGTTTAGGGTAAGAGGGGAAAGATATAAAAGAGACCTAAGAGGCAACTTTTTCACGCACAGTGTGGTACGTTTATGGAATGAGCTGCCAGAGGATGTGGTGGAGGCTGGTACAATTGCAACATTTAAGAGGCATTTGGATGGGTATATGAATAGGAAGGGTTTGGAGGGATATGGGCCGGATGCTGGCAGGTGGAACGAGATTGGGTTGGGATATCTGATTGGTATGGACGAGTTAGACCAAAGGGTCTGTTTCCATGCTATACATCTCTATGACTCTATGACTCTAAAGCAAATCATGACAATGAGAGGTCGGGATGCTGAGAGCATCCAAGTAGACTCAGAGCGGGTGGGCATTACAATATCAAGTAACAATCCTGGTGATGCAGTTTGTTTCTATGCATGAGCTGGGTGCATGTCTCTCAACACACAGTGTCCTTGCTACAGCACTCTAATGGTACTTACCAAGGCACAGCACTGAAATGGAGAAGCATTTTGTAGCCAGGTTGGAAATGTGCTTTGAAGGTTGTTCAAGGCTGACACATGTCATGTCACTGAATGTGAGTTACAAGTGGCTGATATCAATGGAGTGTTCCCTGAAATGCTGGTCCTAATGTCCTTTGGAACAAACAGTAAGCTTAATGATGGTGCTAGTACAGGAATCCCTGGAAGTCCCTGCAGTGATCAGTACATCCACCTGTGGCAAGTGGGAGAATATCACCATAGGGATATGCTGCATAGGTAATAGGGTGAGCTTGGGAAATAGGAAGAAAAAAATGCATAAGGGGTCATGGAAAGAAACCCTACATGAAGCTAACAAAAAGTGATAGTTTGTCAATTTCTGGTGAAATTTAGCCTAAAATATCAATTTCATTGAAACTTGCAAAACTGTTTGACCCAATCATCTTCCCGGATCTCTTCATCAATCAAACTAGGAAATCTCAACTGAAAAATGGCTTGGTTGAAGCAGTGAGGATTGAAATTGTTCAGCTTGAGCTGGGAAGATATTATCAGCTATATGCAACATTATTTATTGAATTATATCACATTATTAATATTATGGAAAAAGAGAGATTGCTAAAACCAGGACAGAGACTACCATCAGAAAGGGTGAACTTTGGCAGCAATTGAGATGTAACCATCATGCTGAAGAGATAACAGAGTAGATTGCTAGACTACACATGCACAGCCATTCTTCACTAAGCATCTTCCAAAGCAAGCCTCAAGGCTGATCATGTCCAAGAGATAATATAAGTAAGTTCTAGAACTGTAACAGTGCTAGTCACTGCATATCAGATTTCTGTTAGAAATCATTGATTCCAGAAGGAGATAAATGGAAACTCCAACTGGTGTAATTGTGTCCCTCCCTCTTTCACGAGATGTTACTTGTCAAACCTTCCACTGAGAAGCTATAAAGAGCCTGCAAGATTACAGAGGAACTTTGATTATCTGAGGGGAGTATTTTGTTTGGATAATTGAATGTTTGGATAATGGAATGCCAGAAAACACAGTTTAGCCAAGCATCAGGACCTTGCGATCTTGTTTGGATAATCCAAAATTCGGATAATCGAATATCGGATAATTGCAGTTCCTTTGTATATAGGCAGGTTAGATGAATATACAACAAGGTATTAGATAGAGTATTGAGTAAAAGGATTGAACCTTTTCACTATGATAGTTAAAATAGGAAAACTGAATATATTTAAAATGTGTGAAACTTATAAATGTTGATGTTTAGGGGCACTTGAGTGCAGCCATACAAAGAATTTAGAAAATTAGCAGATAGCCAGAGCAAGTAATTCAGAAAACAAATGATATATTGTCCTTTATTCCAAAGAAATTGAGGTACAACAATAGGTTTTGTGGGACTAAGGAAGATATACTTGCCTTCAAGGCAGTGCAGCATAATTTACTCAATCAGATCATAGTATAAGATGGTTTTCCAATGATGAGAGATTGAGTAATATACATAACTGATAGGGCTGACAAAGTAAACATTGAGGGATTGTTGCTCTTGGCCTTGGATTCTGAAACATTGGGTAGACTGTCATGATAAAAGGTCAGTTATTTGAATTGTGATAAGGAAATATGCTTCACTAAAGAGTTGTGAATCATCAGAATTGTCCACAGCAGAGGATTATGAGTATTCCATCATTGAATACATTTAAAGGTGAAACGATCAGATTTTTAGACACTGAGAGAATCAAGGAATCATTGGAGGTTGAAAAATAGAGTTGAAGCAAAAGTTCAGCCGTATTTTATTACATGGTAAAGTAACTTTGAAGCTCTCTACTCTTTTTTTTAATGTTGTTAGATGAACTATAAATGCAGAGATAGCTATGGGCTAAATTGTCCATAGTGTTCATGGATGTGTAAGTTAAGTAGGTTTAGTCTGGGTAAATGCAGGGGAATGGGTCTGGATGGGTTACTCTTTGGAGGGTCGGTGTGGACTTGTTGAGCCGAAGGGCCTGTTTCCACACTGTAGGGATTCTAATGAAAAAAAGATGAAAATATTTTTCATTTGTATCCAGGAAGCCAGGACACCTGTACATGGTGTGTGGGAAGTTCCGGTGCAGAGAATAATGTTAAAATAAAGTTCCAACTTATTTTATCTGGCTGATTCCTGGATAAATTTACCCTCAGTCCTAGAAATACAGGTAATGTGCAAAGTTGGTGCAAACTAAGCACAGAAAACTTCAACACACTTTGCAGATCTGTCTGATTTATATTCACAAATCAAATGGAACTGCTTAGAAGTTTCAAGCTGCCATACCTATAACAAGATGTGTTCAATACAAATGATTTATTTTCTGTGATACTATTTAAATTTGTTATAAAAACTGATAGACTGATACTTGATCATATAATCAGAAGAACTGGCCACTTGTAGCAAAAAATATAACTATTCACATTTACTTGTCTTCATGGAGAACAAGTTAAGTCTCAAGTAAATTTTGATTAACCCAATTTAGCATTTCTAATTCTCCTGCCAAATAACCTGGGGGGAGCAGTAAGGCATTGTTTGAAAATTAATACAATAAATAACTTGGCAACATTTATTGTTGCATGGAGCAGTGTTTATATTGCATTAGATTGTAACAAGTGAAATAAAAATAACTAATTTCTTCAGTGCAATATTATTGCAACATAAATAATATTTTGGTCACTGTGCAGTTATGTTTTATATTTCCATGCTTGTGATGACATACATTTGTTCAAAAGTAATATTTTAAACTTGTAAGAAAAGTTAAAGAATATGGCAGCAATGAGTTACACCAAGTATGCCCAATGCTTTAAGAGGACCATAACTGACTCATAGACTCAGAGCTTATGAGATACCACTGGAACATTGCTTATGGAGATATTGATAATACTTGACTATTATTACAAGTAACGACATATAGCAGAGAACAATATGGACAAAGAATTACTGTTATTGGTGCAGGTGCTACAGAAGCACTGAAGAAAGAGAATGGTGCTTATAGAGAATCTAGCTACCTCCCTTCTTTAAAATTTATTCAGTCATGAGATGTGGGTATCACTGGCCAAACCAGTATTTATTGCTATTCATAATTGTCCATGCGAAAGTGATAGTGAGCTGCCTTCCTGAATCTCTGCATTTCCTGCCAGGAAAGCTGCTCCAGCTGCACCAAGAATAATATCTTTCGCTATTGTGATGCCAAAGAGCAATTTCAGCTCTTTTGGCTTTAGTTTCAGGAATTTTACTGACTGTACCAAAGCAACACCTGTACTGACTACTTCCAGATGAATGTGTGCAACAGCTTTCTTCTTGTTCAATCTTACTTTAAAACAAACTCTTCCACATTGGGCAAAACAAAATTGTGTAACATGATCATCATCAAAAAGAAGTAAAAGTGCTCTCCATCGCAAGGCAAGCCCATGAAGGAATTTTCAGTAGCAATTGTACCATCTCCACCTCTCACAAGAGCTCGGTCTGAAGTGACTCAGGTTTACCAAAGAAGCAGCCAGAAAACTGTAGAATCTTAAAGCAGAGCACAAATGTGCTGCTAGTGGCCACACAATCACAATAGCATTGAATTTTTCTAATTTGAATCCTTTCAGGTGGTAGTAAGAGACATCACAAATGGATTCCAGAGTGTCACTTATCAACAAATCAAGGTCACAAAAGCCATTACATGTGGAGGAAGCAAATGTTTAAATTGTTTGGGATGCCAATCAAGCAGGCTGCTTTGCTCTGGATGTTGTGGATGTTCTTGAGCATTGTTGGAACAACATATATTCAGGCAAGCAGATACTAAGCCATTAAACTACTGAAGTGTACCTTATTGATGATTGACAGGACTTGGAATGTCAAGAGCTGAGTTTTCTTGTTGTAGAATTCCTAGCTGCTGAACTAATCCTGTGGTCACCATCTCTATATGAATGATCCTATTTGATTTCCAATCAATATTAATTCATAGAAGGTTGATGAAGAGGAAACCAGTGATGGTTATCCCATTGAAATGTTTAGAATCTTTCATGTTCTCAGTGTTTATTGGCTGGCACTGATGAGATCTGAATGTTAATTCCCATAAATTAGCTCAAGCCTGAAGGTTACCCAGAACTTGTTGCATATTGCCACAAAATACTTCAGTACCTGAAGAGTTGCATAAAATGATACAAATATGAATGTTGTGGAATCAGCAGCAAACATCTCCACTTCTGATCTTCTGATGGAGAGAAAGTCATTGATGAAACAGCTGACGATAGTTGGGCCTAGAACACTACCCTGAAGAACTCCTGCAAAGATGTCCTGGAGCTAAGATGACTACACTGCGATAAACACATCCATCGTCCTTTGTATTCGCTATGACTTGAACTTTGCTGGGGCTCCCTCATGACACACAATCAAATGCTGGCTTGATTTCCAGGCGGGTCACTCTCAATTCAACCGTGATCAGCTCTTTTGTCAATTTTTGAAACAAAATTGGAATAAGACCCAGAGCTGAATGGCACCAGCAGAACCTAATCTGATCAGGTTATTGTTGTGAAACAGCCATTTAATCTGTTAGACACATTCTAATACTTCGCTTCCAACTGAGAACAAGCTGATGTGATGGTATTTGGTTGGATTGGATTTCTACTAGTTTGTTGTGGATAGCACATATTTGGACATTTTCCCACATTGCCAGGTAGATGCCAGTCTTGACCAACCTTGAACATCAGATGCCTGCAGGCCATCTCGGTTGGAGGAACTTAGGAAGTAGGGGGAAAGACAGGAATAAAATGAAAGGAGTAGGGGGAATTGAAGAAAGAAAAGACAGCAGGGTGACAGTCAAGCATCAGAGTGTTTGAGAGAGGATGGCAGGTTCATGTACCATGGTGCCAAGTGGTGACATTCCCACAGAGCAGCATGTCTGTAATCCTGATGATGCACAGATTGCTGGAGTGCCATAAGAGTTTGCATTATTCTTTGACCAATGAGATCCACAGCAATGACGGGAATAGTCAGAGCTTGTTTGGGTTCAAACATAGATCTCATGATTTCTAACTGAGCTTCGACTGCAGTTATGGGATGTTGAGTTGTTACCACCTGCGCTGCAATGAAAACTTGGAGCTTGGACATTAGATATTGCCTCAAGGTTGAATATGCTTGCTGGCATGAAGTTGACTATCACTCTCCCATTTTGGTATGTAATTGTTTACTGCCATTCATAACTGAATATAGCTGGAATTTTGATCTGCTCCCTGTGAAATCTGATTTAGCCGAGTTGGTATCATGCTGTTGGCTCAAATAATTATTCATATAGTCTTTGTTGAAGTGTCACCAGGTTTGCTCCTCCCTTTTGGGTGAACTTAATGTTCATTCTGGCATGCTGCTTGACACTCTTCATTGAACAGGGATTAGACTTTTATCTTAATGATTATGGTGGAGTGAAGATTCTGCCAGGTTATGAAATTACAGATGATAGTCAAATTAATTTCTGTTGTGGTTGAGGGCTTACAACACTTCATAGATGCTCAGCTCTGCAGTGGTAGATCTGTTCTGAATCTACTCTACTCAGAACAGTGGAGACTGTCAATATTGACTTGGAGGGTATCTTCAAGGTGGAGTGAGAATTTTGTTATCACACAAATTATGTAGCAGTCTCTTCTGTCAATGCTACCATGAACAGATGTGACTACAACTGTTAGATTGTTGGTGAAAAGTTTTTGCCTTTTGTCAGTTTCCTTAACCTGCTGTAGGTCAGTTCTGGATTTAGACAACATGGTCAGTAGTGATGCTTATGAACCACTCTCAATTATGGATATTGAAATCCCCCACCCTGAAGTTTGTTCTGTTTCCTGTGACCCTGAAATAGTTTTCAACATGTCAGCCATTTGGAATAAAATAGCCAAGTAAATGAAACCGTATAAATGGTTTAAAAAGTAATATGTTCAAAAGAGATATCAGTTGATGATCATTTTTGTAAACATACATTTGTTTACAGATTATATGTTGATCAACTATGTGTTAAAACTCAATCAAAGAAAACCTGTTTTCTTCCCAATTCTATATATTCCTGAACTGAGTGGCAGCATTAGTAAACTCTGAAAAATTACAAACTGAAATTTGGAGAAGAGCAGATAAAATAAGAAATGGGTGACTAAAAGAGTACATGTCACTGAATTTCACAGAAATAGACTTGAAAGGATGAAACATGTGCATACTGAAAGTTTTCTTAGAACTGCGTCTTCATATACTTCTATGATTACATGAAGTTGGCAAATCTGATTTTGAGAAAAAATGTAAACTTGAGTAAGAGTTAATGCAGCTTTCCCTGATCAAGTCAGTGTACAATATTGTTTATCAGGTTAATCCACCCTAAATAAACATGAAAAATGGCAAGTGCCCAGATAGGGAACCATTTTTCTTCTTAAACCTTCTTCATTTGGTTTCTCCCAAAGGGACAGCACAGTGGCTCAGTAGTTAGCACTGCTGTCTCACAGCGCCAGGGACCCAGGTTCGACTCCAGCCTTGGGTGACTATCTGTGTGGAGTTTGCACATTCTTCCCATGTCTGCATGGGTTTCTTCCGGGTGCTCCGGTTTCTTCTCATAGTCCAAAGATGTGCAGGTCAGGTGAATTGGCCATTCTAAATTGTCCATAGTGTTAGGTGCATCAGTCAGAGGGAAATGGGTTTGGGTGGGTTACTCTTCAAAGGGTTAGTGTAGACTTGTTGGGCCGAAGGGCCTGTTTCCACACTGAAGGGAATCTAATCTCTAATGTCCCATTTCACTTGAAGTCTCCGCAATGGTGGTGAATCATCCTTTTCCATTTTATACTGTTAGTCACCTATTCCTCTTCTAATCCTATATATTTAAGTCTTTCACCATCACATCTTTTCATTTGACCTTTGGCTTTTCTCTTTCCCTTCTTTCTTGCAGTCCCATTCCTTCATTAACATCACCACATTGTCTCTCTTTTTCCATAACAGGCTATCATACCATTCAATTTCTTCTTTGCTGTGTTTTTCAATAAGTCCAGAAAGTCAGCGTATATCAGTGCCAATCTTAAGCATGAAAACACCAGCAACAGGAAAGGCATCCAGATGGAAAATCATCTGCCAAACTAATTGATAGTCGATATGAATGGAAATGCACCCATATCAGGGTTTAATCTGCAAGTTACACAGAAGATCTATGTCTGAACTCTGTGAGGAATGAGCAAGGGTTAGCCATCCAGCTGATAAGAATGGCTAATGAAGAAAGCCTGCAGGAGAGAGAAAAAGATGAACAAACTCAAAAAAGCAAGTCTAAAAATTGGCAGTCTGAAAGGAACAAACAGTGAAGAAACAGACCTGATGGTGAGAAAAGGAATACTAATCGTGGATCTCCAAAAGAAAAAAAAATGGAAGGACATCAAAGCAAAACAAATTGGCAGAAGACAGGAGAATTTGAACTGTATTGGAATCAGAACAAGGCAAGGAAATTAAGGACTAGGTGCCGTCAGTGAGTAAGATCAGTGACAGAATCATCTAAGTGAAACAGGAAATCAGAAGCAAAATGTGAAGCATTGTCAGTCATCATCCATTGCAAAACAGGTGTGGACAGAAGGCAGAAAAAAGAATTCTGGATCGAGATGGACATTGTAATTTAAACAGGAGCATGAGTGACAGTGGACTAGTCATGGCAGGTGACCTCAATGGAAATGTGATGATAGAAAAAGTAGAATATAGCGTTATCCATGATCGACACCATTTGGGAGAAGTAAATAATGAAGAGCAAAGCAAAAAACCAAATAGCTGTCAATGCTAGAAATCAGAAACAAAATCAGAAATTGCTGGAAAAGCTCAGCAAATCTTGCAGAATCTGTGGAGAGAACACAGAGTAAATGTTTTAGGTCCATTGACCCTTCTTCAGAAGTTAACTAAAATAAAAAAAAGCAAGAGACGAAAACTGAAAATGAAAAAGAAAAGTGAATGGGGTCAAGTGGGTATTGTAATCCACACAGGATTGCAGCCATTGCTTGTTTTTACTTACCGGATCAATAAGGGCAGAGTATTTCTTCTCATAAATGTCATCTCAGCGATAGATCTGTCAGCTAAAGGACTAACAGTTGAATTTTGCTTCAGTAAAATTACTGTTTTTAGCTGCTAAACCCAACAACACAAATTCAATCCTCATAAAGGTTATACAGAATGATAGATTACATCTGTCCATCATGTTTTGCAAAATAATGTAGGTTGCTGTCAGTAGGAATTCCTGCAGGTACATTGTTTTGTCTTTGTTGTAGGAGTAAGCGAAGCCTTACTGAGAATGGAGGAATATTTATATTGTTCAAATTATATTAGGGTGAAGTTGACAGTTTTCATACTCTGATCCAGAAATGTGATTTTACGTCCTCCATTTTTCAGGAGCATCATAATGATTAAACCTCAAATATGGTAACTCTAATTTCAAACTGGAAATGAGTCATCCACAATTTTGCATCACAGGTTGAAAGGAGCAAATGGCTTTAAAGTTAAGGCCAACTGTGACTTCAGCAAAAACAGTCAGCTTTTCCCATCCCCTGGTAAAAGGTTCAAGGTATAACTGCAGTAGAAAACATACATCGAAAACATATTCCTGATGAAGAGCTCTGGCCTGAAACATTGATTTTCCTGCTCCTCGGATGTTGCCAGACCTGCTGTGTTTTTCTGAGCCTAAAATGCACATGGCAGAGCTATGAAAAACATTGATTAACTTATTCAAATTTTGGTCCTGTCGAAGTACCATTTTTTTAACTTTAGACTGCTCCAATGACTAATTCACCATGAGCTTAGCTCACCCAGCAATTCAGTATCAAAATGTAGAAAAGACTCAATGCCAGTCCTATTAACAGACTTGTGACATCTTTTATAGATGTGCATGACATTTAGACCACAAGCTGACCTCTGGACATTTTACACTAATTTATGCTTCTGAAAAGTTGAGTTTACAATTGATAAGTAACCTTTCCTGGTCTTATCCTGTCCTTGGCTGTTGTATAAACAGCTTTTTTACAGCTTTGGGTTATACAGTAGGACTGTCATAAGAACTGGACAATAAGAGGAAACAGGAGAGAGACTGAGATGGGCATGACAATGAACTATATTTTCCAAGTGAATATTCAGTAAGTATTTTACCATCCTCAGCTTCACTAACCAGCAATCTATGGGGTGCCAGCAATTCAGAGGAGGTTGTTATCAAGATATGAGAGTGTGTTGCTGGAAAAGCACAGAAGGTCAGGCAACATCCAAGGAGCAGGAAAATCAACATTTCAGGCCGGAGCCTTTCATCAGGAATATCAATGTAAGTTTTCTACTGCAGTTATACCTTGAACCTTTTACCAGGGGATGGAAAAAGCCGACTGTTATTGTTGAAGTCACAGTGGGCCTTAACTTTAAAGCCATTTGCCCCTTTCAACCTGTGACAAGGGAAGTTAGTGATCTACTCCAGTTTGGTGTCCACTATCTATCAGGATTGTTACTGAGGCTACTTCAGGAAACACTTGCACCTTCTCCACTATAAAAGGTCAAAGCTGGACAAGAAAGCCTTAGGCTTTATCCAGTATACAAACTTCTACAGAGTGGGAGATGTAATAGAAGATAAACACACAACTGAGTACTGCCAACAACTAGCTTTTATTTTTACTAATGTATAAGGATTCAATCCATCAATGTTCCCTTGACTTATGAACACAATTAGCATATCGTGCAAGTCTGTCCCAAATAACCTAGTACCAGTCTTAATTTTTTCATTCTGCATCAGTCCTATTTACTACCTTTGATTTAACTTAGATGATAAGGTATAGACTGACTAATGGTGACAAAAGAAATTTCCTTCTAAAATAATTTATAATTCCTATAAAGAATGCAGGTATAACTTCAATGTTGGCCTACAACGAGAGCTGTTATGCCATAAGAAAGAGGTTGAACAAAGACTTAATTTGTTTCAGTGACTCCTTTGCTGCCTAGACCATTCAAAGGAGATTGCAGTACACTGCTGAACATTTATCCAAAATTGTTGTTATGTGCGACATACTGTGTAAATTTATCATCAAGAGAGTACAGTAGTTGTCATCAGTTGGGCACAAGAAATGAAGCAGGAGGAACAAGGTATCAAGAGGAAGAAGTGAAGCATGAAGAGGAGGAGCTGAGGCCTCTAGCTGACAGCTCTCACAAAGCATGTTATTAAAGAACACTTCACCCGAACCACCCCGTCCATCTCCAATAAATCAACAGTCCCACAATCCTTATCACCACTGTTTGTATTATTACTAGGCAAGCATTTATTTTACTCCAAATATAAACACCAATATCACATCCAGAACAAAAAGGAAATAGGTTTATAGGTAAAAAGAAGGTACAGTGTGATAACATGCTGGTGGCTCTCTCCTGTAACATAAACAATTGCTAGTGACTTCTCATTGCATGCTGCTGCAAATTGCATTTTGTAATGTGTTTTTTCAGTCTGTAACCATTTCCTCACTCCTGACTTAAGTGAGATTGAATGAATTTAAATGGTGTCAGAAATCTCAGGTCCTCAAATGGATGTGCAGCCATCAAATAGCAGGAGTGGCATTTGCTGCCCGCTTGACTCAAAACAATAAGCAGAGAACCCAAATATTATTGGTTATCTGTTTGTAAAAAGGTTGACTATGTCTTTACTCTTAGAATGGCTACTAAACATGTGTGTAAGGAGCTATCACATTTTGACATAGCACTGAAGTCAGAGTCTGTGAGATTCCAGAAGATGTTATCTGAATATTCCATTGTAAAGGGCACATTTTTAAAAAGGTTCTTTAGTTTTGATTGTGGACTAAAAAAGCAAAGAACTGGTTTAAAACCCAGGATACTGGAAGGATTGACTGCATTTTTAAAAACAGGCTCCTAGAACTTATTTTGAGTTACCTTTACCTGGTGTTTACACTGCTGCTTTGTTTAAGCAGTCGAGGGAGGAGAGATGTGACAGCTCAGTACCAGGTTGGAAGTGCAGAGTGAGATTCAGCCAGTAACAAATAGTTGCTTGGTTTATAAAAATTTTGTGGACGCCAGAAGTCATAAGAATGATCATAATTCTTTGATTTGCCCTTAGACAGATGAACAATTTCAATATTTACAGTTGGGTTTGGAGTCTTCGGACTTCGTGTCTCTATCAGTCTGAAGTAAATTTACCTCAAGTCTGAAGAAAGCCAATTCTTTTCTTCCATCAGACACTGTAAACTGTTGCATTCAAGCAGTAACTAAAAGACTTGACATTGTGCATCAATTGCTCTGAGCTTCCTGTAAAGTGAAAAAAGACCAGAGAAAGGAGTTTGAAGAACAGAAGGTTTTGGGAAGCAACAGAACAAAAAGAATTTGACAGGGGTGGGGGAGGAAATGTGAATGCAAAGTTAAATCTTCATGATTAAATATTAATCAAATGGGTACTGTAAAATGTGGGGGAGAACTTGAACGAAGTGTTAACAATATCTTTATGCTTTGTATAATTGCTGAGCATATTTGTTTTTATTCATTCTTGGGAAGTGAGTCTTGCTGACTAAGTCATCATTTATTACCCATCCATACCTGCACTGGAGAACTGTTGCTGTTCTTGTGGCAGTATGACCACAGTACTATTTAAAAGGACATTCCAGGAATCTGACACAGAATTATAAAGGAATGGCAATATAGTTCCAAATCAGGAAGGATGTGGTTTGAAGGAGAACCTGCAGGTGTTGGTGGTTCCATGCTTTTGCTGCCCTTATCCTTCAAGGTGGTAAAGGTCATGAGATGGCAACGTACCAGCTCAGGAATCTTAGTGAGGTATTAGATTGCACCTTGTAAATGATACACAATGCTACTGCTACGCATCGCCGATGAACAGAATGAATGTGAAGAGCATAGATATGGTATTAATCAAATGTGCTGCTTTGTCCTGGATGGTGGCAAGCAGCTTTGGAACTGTACTCATCCGGACATGTGGAGAATATTCCATCACAATCCTTCTGCTTGTTGCAAAGTGCTACACAATGATGTGTCTATTTGGTTCCAGAAGACGTCTTCTCCTGCCAGCCCTTGTAGATAATTATGTTTAATAAAATTTGTTTATGTTCACTTACAACAGGGTAGAACAGTCTAGAATAATGCTAACAATATTGGACTCTTTTGGGTACAATTGAATTTGTGAGACTATCCTGTTACATTTTTAAAACTTAGCTAATTTAAAAACTGTTATGCTGTGTCTCACTTCTTCCACTATTTTAATATTTAATTTAGCCCTTTATTGATTTGCATTTCTTGAAATTCTCTTTCTCTTCATTTTAAACTATTGAACTGTGATTTCTACCCACCAATACAATTGAATGATTAACCCTTCAGATGTTGCATGACCTTTGCATCTTTCTAAATACAAACCTGCTATTGCTTAACATCCGTAAGAGTGCCATTTTGTATCAGTTTTAATACACAGTAGCTGCTTTGAACATACAACACTGTTATTGGAAGATGTCAAATTTCCAGCCTGTATAACCTGTGAATGATGAAATCGCCAGTGGGTTAAAGGATTTGTTAAATATTTATGGTGGGTAAGATGCATTGCTGATATATTTGTCCTGTGAAAGGAATGAAAATGTTTTTTAAAAGTATTTTATGAAACAACATACATAATGTGTAGCCATCCTTATTTTCCATTGTGCACAAGTAAGAATGTAAAAATTGGAAGAAAGGTGATTGCTTTTAAAAAATGGGAGCCCTAAGGCCAGTACAGTGCTAGAGATTGTTTTAATAAGTTCAATATGAAATTCATCCTAAATAGTATCAACTCTTACCTTCACAGTTGCACATCAATTTACAGAATGTAAAAAATTTTCAGTTTGTCCCATACACTTAGGGTGGAATTTTCTATTCCCTTGAGTGGCATGAGCAAATGATGAGAATGTTGGAATAATGGGATGAAAATGGTAAAATTAGATTCTCAATGTTGAGAAAAAATTTCTGACTTTCCCCTTAGGGGTTAAACTGTGAGTTCCAAACCTCATTAATGAGCGGCGACGACCTTATTTCCATGTATCTGCAATCTAATTATTAGCTGAGTTTACCTCATTTTTACGGTATCCAATTTTGATCTCCTTACTCAAGAAAAGAGATGTTGTCAATTCCAGTGGCAGCTTGTGACAGTACAGAGCACTGAACAATCAAGAGGATGAATATTTTGCTGTAAGACACTGTGCAATATTAATGTCATATATACAGCACGTGCCAGCAGTTTAAACAGCAAAAGTACTGATCTACTAAATGGCCATATGTGAAAGTCAAGGGGGAGTAGTCCTTAGTGGGGTTCAAGAGAGACTATGGTTAGTCAGAAGGCAATGTTACATTCAGTCAAGGGCCTGTCTGATTTCAGTCCAGAGATTGATCACAATCAATTCTGCAGTTCAGGTGTAACCAGTCCAGGGATTGAAAGGAGGTCTGTCAGGGTGTTATGCAAATGTCAGTCTGGTGGAACGGATCAATTCTTCCTGCAATGTGACAATGAGAGAAGCTGAGTATGATTAGTGGAATCAATTCTTAAGGAAGTAATAGCAAAATATTTGGAAAACTATGAACTAATCAATCAGAATCAGCATAGCGTCATGAAAGGGAGATTATGCCTGACTAATTTATTAGTGTTTCAAGGAAATCTCAATCAGAGTTGATAGAGGGGATCCAATAGATGTGTTATATTTAGACTTCCAGAAGGCATGGTTCCACGCAAAGGTTAAGTTATAAGTAGGTGTAAGTAGGTATGCTGTAGGTAGGATATTTACATGGATAGGGAATTGGGTAATGGGCTATAAACAGTAATTGCGAATAAGGGGCTCTTCTTCGATTGGTGACTCATAACCAGTGGGGTTCTGCAGGGATTAGTGCTGGGACTGCAAGATTTTATCATATTTATGAATGATGTAAGAAGTGTAGCCAAGTTTGCAGATGACACCAAAACAGGTGGAAAGGCAGGTTGTAAAAATGATACAAACAGTTTACAGAGAGGTATCGATAGGTTAAATAAGTAGGGAACATATTGGCAGATTGAGTTTAATGTGGGAAAAATATGAGGTTGTAAACTTTGGAAGGGAGAACAAAAGGAAAGAATATTATTTAAATGGAGAATAAAATGCAGAAAGCTTCATCATAAAGGATCCTAGGTGGTATTTGTGCACAAAACACAGAAACACTAGCACGCAGGTGCAGCGGATAATGAGGAAGGCTGATTGAATGTTATTTCAAGGGGGTTGTAGGATAAGGATAAGGTGGTCTACAACAACTGAATTTGGAGTCTGTGAGCGGTTCGAACATGGTTCATTATGATGATCCCTGGTATGGAGAGATTTTTCTATGAACAAAGATTAAACAGGTTGGGACCTGTCAGAGTTTAGAAGAATGAGAGGTGGTGATCTCATTGAAATATGTAATATTCTTAAGGAGGTTGTTAGGATAAATGCTCAGAAGATATTTCCATTCATGGGAGAGTCCAGGTCCAGAATATATAGTCTCAGAAGAAAGGGGCAGCAATTTAAGCCTGAAATGAGGAGGAATTTCTTCTCTCAGATGGTTGTGAATCTTTGGAACTCCTTGCCACAAACATTTGTGGGCAGACTCCATGTGTATAATTAAAGCCAGATAGATAAATTCTTGATCAGTAGGGGAATTAACAGTTAATAAGAAAATGGACGTAAGGAATGTTGGATCAGCCAAGATCTTACTGAATGGTGGAGCAGGCTCGAGGGGCCAAATGGCCTGTTCCAGTTTCTCTTTCTTATGATTTTATGTCTTTAAAGGTGATAATGCAGAATCAGGAGAGGTAGTGAGGTGACTCCAGTGAGTGAGTAAGAAGCAAAGAGGAGAGGGATGGCACAGTATTTTGTAAGGATTAGATTTGTTAGAATTGTCAGGTGGGCATTGTTATGGATTAGATTAGATTAGATTAGATTAGGTTACTTACAGTGTGGAAACAGGCCCTTCGGCCCAACAAGTCCACACCGACATGCTGAAGCACAACCCACCCACACCCCTACATTTACCCCTTAGCTAACACTACGGGCAATTTTTGGATGGTGGGAGGAAACCGGAGCACCCGGAGGAAACCCACGCAAACACGGGGAGAATATGCAAACTCCACATAGTCAGTCGCCTGAGGTGGGAATTGAACCCGGGTCTCTGGCGCTGTGAGGCAGAAGTGCCACCATGCCGCCCATGCCAAACTAGGCCAAACCCCCACAAAACACTTCAAGAAAGCAGCCCAGACCTTAACATTGGTAGTTGTTTTAAGCAGGTATAGAGTGGATATTCCAGGGGTGATGCAGCTGGCCTAACCGCTTAGTCTTAAACAAGACAGAATTTATTTACAAGATTACCAAATGAAACATAAACAAAAGAGAACAGAATACCATATAACCTAACCTAACCAAAAATCCAACAGATCATCCTAACTTAATGATGCTGTTCCAAATTCCTCCAACAATCGGGGAGGCATGGTGGCTGAATGATTAGCACTGCCCCTTCATAGCGCCAGGGCCTGGATTCAATTCCAGCCTCAGGTGACTGCCTTTGTGGAATTTGCACATTCTCCTCGTGTCTGTATGGATTTCCTCTGCTTTCCTCCCACAGTCCAAAGATGTACAAGCTAGGTGAATTGACCATGTTAAATTGCCCATAATGTTCAGGGATGTGTAGGTTTACGTGCATTAGTTAGGGGGAAATGTAGAGTAATAAAGTAGGGGAATGGATCTGGGTGGGTTACTCTTCAGAGGGTTGGTGTGGGCTTGTTGGGCCAAATGACCTGTTGCCACACTGTAGGGATTCTATTCTATTCAATTCCCTTAGCAAAAAAAGTAAAATCAAACACAGGGTTTTATAGGAGATTTATAGAGAGATGGTAGAGAGATTCAACATGGAACACTTTCTTCAATGGACCTCTTTCTTGGACAAGCCGCCTAAAAACTGACTACTTGCGAAAACCAAACCAAATCTAAACCAAATCATTAACCTTCTCCATATACCTCAGTGCTCTCTGTTTAATGTAGTTTACTGAACTGACTCAAACATTGGCTCAGTCAAAGATGGCTGTGTCTGATGGTGTGCCCTCTTGTGTGGTTCCATAGGAAAAAACATTGGTCTTTGTTCCACCACAATGGCCACTAACACATTCAGGTTCCTCTCAACAAACCAAGAAACTAACTTGTCCTTCTAGGCTATTTCCTCAGAATTAATACCGGAACTTCACAATGTGAAGGCTACTTCCTGTCTTGCAGCTGGCTTTTAAATACAGCACTGGCAACATGAAAGTCGCAAAATCCCATCAGCAGTGAGTCCAACAACTGTTCCCGCACTGCTCCAAGCCTCTGGCCTGCTCCATCTCTCAACGTCTCCACACTGCTCCAGGCCTCTGGCTCGGTCCAGCTCTCAACATCCCCACACTGCTCCAGGCCTCTGGCCTGCTCCAGCTCTCAACATCTCCACACTGCTCCAGGCCTCCAGTCCACTCCAGCTCCAGCTCTCAGCCACTCAGCACTGCTCCAGACCTCTGGTCCGTTCCAGCTCACAGCATCTCTGCACTACTCCAGACCTCTGGCCTGCTCCAGCTTTCAGCATCTCCGCACTGCTCCAGACCTCCGACCCGCTCCACTCCAGCTCTCTGCTTCTCCGAGGATTGGTTTTCTCAACAGAATAGAAATCTTAAAAAAAGAGGAAGAATAAGGGTAAAAGTGTAGACAGATAGGCAAGCCCCAGCTGAGGAGCCTGAATGCTGTCTACACCTCTGCTGAGAAATATAAACATTACACTAAATCACAGGCCACTGTCAGTTGATTGAGAAGTGCCTTGAATACACAATCTCAACCTCTCTTTAGCAGTCTCTTGAAGGCAGAAATATAGAAGATAGGAGCAGGCGGAGACCATTCAGCCTTTTGGGTCTGCTCGTCATGATTATGGCTGAGCGTAATCTTGCTTTCTCCCCAAACTTTTAACCCTATTCACCCCCACGTGTCAAAACTAGCTGTTGAATACGTTCAGTGTTTTGGCATCAACTACTTCGTGTGTTAATGAATTCCACAGGCTCATCACTCTTTGGGTGAAGAAATATCTCCTCATATCTGTCTTATATAGTCCACCCCAAAACCTCAGATTTTGAACCCTGGTTCTAGACACACTCACCACGTTCTCCCTGAATCTACCTTTTCTAGCCCTGTTAAAATTTTATAAGTCTCGATGAGATCCCCCACTCACTCGTCTGAACTCCAGCAAAAATAATTCTAACCTAGTCAATCTCTCCTCATATATCAGTCCCACCATCCCTGGAATCAGCCTGGTAAACCTTTGTTGCACTCCCTTGAGAGCAAAAGCATCCTTCCTCAGAAAAGGAGATCAAATCTCGACAGAATATTCTAGGCATGGACTCACCAAGGTCCTGTATGACTGCAACAAGAGCCCCCTGCTCCTGTACTCAAAACCACTCACAATGAAGGCCTATACACCATTTGCCTTCTTTACCGCCTGCTGTACTTGCATGTTTACCTTCAGCGACCGGTGCACAGGAACACCCAAGTCCCACTGCACAAACACTCTCCCAATTTACACCCATTCAGGTAATAATCTGCTTTCTTGTTTTTCCTTCCAAAGTGTATATCCTCACATTTATCCAAATTATATTGCATCTGCTATTGATTTGCCCACTCACCCAACCTGTCCAGATCATGCTGAAGGATCCCAGCATCCTCATTATTGTTCACCCTTCCACCCAACTTGCCATTACCTGCAAATTTATAGACATTAGATTTTGTTCTCTCATCCAAGTCGTTCGCATATATTGTGAATAGCTGGGGTACCAGCAATGATGCCTGTGGCACCCCACTAGTTACTGCCTGCCAATTTGAAAAGAACCTTTTAATTCCTACTCATTGTTTCCTCTCTACCAACCTGTTTTCTATCCATCTCAATACACTTCCCCCAATCCCATGAACTTTAATCTTGCACAATAATCTCTTATGTGGGACTTCGTCAAATGCTTTCTGAAAATCCAAATATATCACATTGACTGGTTCCCTCTTGACAACGCTACTAGTTACATCTTCATACAATTCCAACAGATTTGTCAAGCATGATTTCCCTTTCAGAATTCCATGCTGAGTCTGTCTGGTCCTGCCACTGTTTTCTAAATGCTCCACAATGAAGTCCTTGATAATGGATTTGAGAATTTTCCCTACTACTGATGTTCGGCTTACTGGTCTATAATTCCCTGTTATTTCTCTATCTCCCTTCTTGAATTTTGGAGTGACATTAGCTACCCTCCAATTTGCAGGGACTGTACCAGAGTCTGTAGAATCCTGGAAGTTGACCACTAACACATCCACTACTTCTGGAGCCACTTCCTTAAGTTCTCTGGGAAAAGAGTGATTGCTGAGATATACAGCATATGGAACTACATCATGGTCTGGCTGACCAGAGAATATACTTGCTTTTACTACCTGCCATAAAAGTTTATAATGCTCAGAATTTTTTTTTATTTTGAAATCTATGTAAAGGTACACAACTTACAGTATAAGTAATGATGTGAAAAGTTGAAGGCAAATAAAATTAGAAAGGAATAAAGGTACAAATCCACATTCCAGAGACATGATCTAGGTCACACTATTGAGTATAGGAATAGGAAAATAGGTCAGATGAACACATGGCAAAGGTGTTGATGGAGGAGGGAGGCCTTTAGATTGTTGGATCACTGAGACAGTTCTGTGGTAGGTAAGAGCTATACAAGCCGGACAGGTTTTGCCTGAACAAAAATGGGTTCAATATCCTTGCTGGCAGGTTTGCTTGTGATGTTGAAGAGTATTTAAACTGATTAAGTGGGGGGAAGGGCACAGAGTAGATGTAAAATCAGGAGCAAGGTCTAATCAGATAGAGAAGGAATGTTAGGATAGTCCAACAGGCAGAGAAGACAGAGGCAGGATCAGGCACATGAGAGGTCTAGAAAGCTAAATTGTATCTATTTTACTGTAAGGAGCTTGACTTGTGAGGTGGATTAACTTTAACCATTGATCAGCACAAGAGAATATAAAGTTGTTGCGTTCTCAGAGACATGGTTAAAGGAAGGACAGGACCAGCAGCTCAGTATTCCAGGGTATTGAAGTTTCAGGCAACGTAGGGGCTAAGTAAGTGGTTGGGTCATTGCATTATTGATAAAGGAAACCTTACTGCAGTAATGAGGGAGAATGTCCTCAAAGGGTTTTCGGTTGAGGCCAGGAGACATTCTGAACTGCAGATGTTGGATGTCAGAGTGATAGATGGGAAGCTGGAAGAACACAGCAGGTCACACAGCACCTGAGGAGCAGGAAAGTCAATGTTTTGGGTAAAAGCCCTTTGTCAAGACTTCAAATGACTTCAATGCAGCATTGGTACAGCTTAGAAATAAAAAGGCGGTGAATACCTTGCTAGGATCATACTGTAGGCCTCCCAACAGTCAGAGATGGAGAAGCAGATATTTGGGCAAATCACAGAAAGGTGTGAAAGAAACAGGGTTATAGTTACAGTGGACTTCAGCATTGCTAACATTAAAAGGAATTGCCTTAGTGTGAAAGGATTGGGTGGGGTGAAATTTTAAAGAGGATCCAGGACAGCATTTCTTCCAATATGTAGATAGCCCTATTAGAGCTGAGAATGTGTTAGACCTATCCGAGGAAATAAAGCTGGTCTAAGTGGTTGAAGTTTAAGTGGGAGAACATTTTGGGAATAGTCTCAAAGTCATTATGAAAACAGTTAAAGATATTGCAGAAGTTAACTTGGTGGAAGGCTGATTTCAATATCATGAGACATGATCTAGCAAACAGACTGAGAGCACATATTTGCAGGTAAATTTATATTTGGAAAGTCAGAGAGTTTAAAAAGTAGTACAGTGAGCTTTCAGGATCAGTGTATTCTTCTTAACGGCAAGAAAAGCAAATCTGGGGAACCTTGGATGTTAGGGGATGTTGAGAATTTGATAAAGAGAAAGAAGGAAACATATGTCAGATATAGTGCATTAAAAACAGGAGACGCCCTTCACAAGTATAGAAAATGTCAGAGATTGCTTTAATAGGAAATAAGGGGGCAAAAGATGCCACAAATTATCTTTGGCAGATGAGATCAAGGTAAGCCCCAGAGTAATTTATAAACATATTAAGAGTAAGATGATTACTAGGGAAAGATTAGGGCCTATTAAAGACCAAAGGGGTAATCCGTGTGTGAGGCCAGTTGATGTGGCTGATGTCTTAAATGAATACTTCTCACCTGTGTTCAGTTGTGTATGACTTTATGGTGAGATTAATGAGAAGGAGATATTAGATGCTTTACTGGGCATACACAATATATTAATGAGGGTAGTGATGTTGATATGGTTTACATGGAATTCAGTGAGGACTTTAACAAGGTCCCATATGGAAGACAAGTCCAAAAGGTAAGAGCCCATGTGTGATGTTGAAGGATTGTTTTTGTAATTGGTGTACTAAAGTGTTCATCGCTGAGGCACTTGCTATGTACATTAACAATGTGGTAGTCAGGAGGATGGTCTCAGGCTACAGTCTGACATTAATCAGTTAGTAAATTAGATGGAGCAGATGAAATTTAAGTCTGACAAGTGTAAGGTGATACGTTTTGGGACGTCTAATAAGGAAAAGATATGATAGGTCCTTAGGGAGTACTGGAGGACAAAGGAGCGTTGGTGTACAAGTCCATAGATCCCTGAAGGGGTCAGCACAGATAGACAAGGTGGGAAAGAAAGCACATGGGATGATTACCTTCAATAGCTAGGGGCATGGAGAGCAACGAAGTCTTATTGCAACTTTGCAGAGAGTTGGCTAGGTCACAGGTGGAATACTGTGTGCAGCTCTGGTCCTCACACTGTCAGAAGGATGTGTTTGCACTGGAGAGAGTGCAGAGGATGTTGGCTGGGATGAAGAGTTTCAGGTATGAGGAGAGACTAGATAGGCTGCATTTGTTTTCCTTGGAGTAGAAGAGGCTGAGGAGAGATCTGATTGAGGTATACAAAATTATGAGAGTCATACACTGGTTAGATCATGAGAACCTCTGTCCTATGGAAAGTGTGTCTGGAAACAACCAGAGGGCAAAAGTTTAAAGTGAGGAGTAAGTGGTTTAGAAGATATCTGAGAAAAAAATGTTTTCACTCCGAAGATGTTAGAAGTATGAAATATACTACTGAAAAGGTGATGGAGGCAAATATACTTGCAGAATTTAGGAAACATCTGGATGATTGCTTAAAATGCCAGGACAGCATAGGCTGTGGACCAAGTGCAGGTAAATGGGATTAGTCTAGTTTACTGTTTGTTGTCAACATTGGCATGATGGGCTGAAAGGTCTGTTTCTATGCTATATGACTCTATAACCCATTATGATTTTACTGACCTCAGGGTAAAAGGTTAGGAGACAGGGACCCTCCAACCACATGGCATCAACATCGATTTCACCAGTTTCCTCATCTCTTCTACATCATCTCATCCCAGATCCAATCCTGCCATTCAGCATTGCCATCTTGAACTGTCCCACCTGTCCATCTTCCTTCCTGCTCCATCTACCTACTCCACCCTCTGCTCCGACCTATCACCATCACCCCTTACCTGCATCTACCTTTCGCCTTCCCAGCTACCTTCCCCCTAGTCCCACGCAGCCCCCTTCCTATCCCCCATTTATCTCTCAGCCACCTTTTCCTTCCACACATTCCTGATGAAGGGCTTATGCCTGAAACATTGGTTCTCTTGCTCCTCGGATGCTGCCTGACCTACTGGGCTTTGCCAGCACCACACCTTTTGACTCTGATCTCCAGCATCTGCAGTCCTCACTTTCTCCTAGGAGACAGGGGCCTAGTAAAATCCTTGGGAACCATGTCAGATTGCTTCCTGACATATTGCTGCAGGATAAACCATATTCCCGCACAGAAGAGGCAATGCTTGCCTTCTCATTAGGTGAGCTGCCCAGTTGTACAATTAAAGAGGTAATTGATGACTATTTACCAAGGCTGCAAGCATTTTGACAGTGGTGAAGTGGGAAACTTCTATTTGCATGGAAGTCATCCCACATTGGCTTCCCATGAAGTCTTTGGTTTCAGGAGGAGGAGGTACCAAGCAAAAATTGACACCTCAGCAACCATGACGCCTTTGCCAAGTGCTTGTCACTTTGATTTAGGAGAACAGTCTTCCAGAACTGTGGACAATTCTGTCTCTCTATCTAATGAAAGATGTAATTGATTTGGAGGCTGTCCGGTGAATGTTGATTCCTAAAGGTGAGACAGTTAACATATGATGAAAGAATGAGTAAATTGTGCCCATGTTAGTTGAGGTTAGAAAAATGAGGAACAATCTCAAAGTATCTAAAATTTTGAATGATTTGACATGGTAGATTCTAAGAGCTCCCCTTCCTAGACCTTTCCATTTCTATCTCGGACGACCGAATCAACACGGACATTTAATATAAACCGACCGACTCCCACAGCCACCTAGACTACACCTCTTCCCACCCTGCCCCCTGTAAAAATGCAATCCCATATTCCCAATTCCTTCGTCTGCGCTGCATCTGCTCCCAGGAGGACCAGTTCCAATACCGTACAACCAAGAGGGCCTCCTTCTTCAAAGACCGCAATCTCCCCCTAGACGTGATCGACGATGCCCTCCACCGCATCTCCTCCACTTCCTGCTCTTCTGCCCTTGAGCCATGCCCCTCCAATCGCCACCAGGACAGAACCCCACTGGTCCTCACCTACTACCCCACCAACCTCCATATACATTGTATCATCCGTCGTCATTTCCGCTACCTCCAAACAGACCCCACCACCAGGGATATATTTCCCTCCCCTCCCCTATCAGTGTTTCGAAAAGACCACTCCCTCCGTGACTTCCTCATCAGGTCCACACCCCCCCACCAACCCAACCTCCACTCCCGGCACCTTCCCCTGCAACCGCAAGAAATGCAAAACTTGCGCCCACACCTCCCCCCTTACTTCCCTCCAAGGCCCCAAGGGATACTTCCATATCCGCCACAAATTCACCTGCACCTCCACACACACCATTTATTGCATCCACTGCACCCGATGTGGTCTCCTCTATATTGGGGAGACAGGCCTCCTACTTGCGGAACGTTTCAGAGAACACCTCTGGGACACCCAGGCCAACCAACCCAACCACCCTGTGGCTCAACACTTCAACTCCCCCTCCCACTCCACCAAGGACATGCAGGTCCTTGGACTCCTCCATTGCCAGACTATAGCATCACGATTGGAAGAAGAGCGCCTCATCTTCCACCTAGGAACCCTCCAACCACAAGGGATGAACTCAGACTTCTCCAGTTTCCTCATTTCCCCTCCCCCCACCTTGTTTCAGTCAAATCCCTCGAACTCAGCACCGCCTTTCTAACCTGCAATCTTCTTCCTGACCTCTCCGCCCCCACCCCCACTCCGGCCTATCACCCTCATCTTGACCTCCTTCCACCTTTCGCATTTCCAACGCCCCTCCCCCAAGTCCCTCCTCCCTACCTTTTATCTTAGCCTGCTGGACACACTTTCCTCATTCCTGAAGAAGGGCTCATGCCCGAAACGTCAATTCTCCTGCTCCTTGGATGCTGCCTGACCTGCTGCGCTTTGCCAGCAACACATTTTCAGCTCTAGATTCTAAGAGCTACCTATATTTTCACTATGGAGTTGATGAAGAGGAACCCAGTTGATTTTACAAAGAAGCAGGCAGTAATAAACAGGGTACTGCAGGGTTCAGTGCTGGGACTTTAGCTGTTCACATTACACTTGAAAAATTTGGACAAAGTAATTTAATGCAACATCTCCAAATTTTCCGATGACACTAAGCTGAGTGGCAGTGTGTGCTGTGAGGAGGATGCTAAGAGGCTGCAGGGTAATTTGGCTGAGAGGGTAAATACTTGGCAAATGCAATATAACATGGATAAATATGAGGTTATCCTCTTTGGTGGCAAAAACAGGAAGGCAGGCAAATGATGGCAGTTTTGGAAAAGATGAGGTGCCAATGAAACCCAAGTGTTATGGTGAAACAATTGCTGAGGGTTGGTATGCAGGTGCAGCAGGCAGTAAGGAAAGCTAATGCCATGCTGGCCTTCGTAGTGAGAGGGTTTAAGTACTGAAGTAAAAATGTCTTCCTGCAGTTATATAGAGCCTTGGTGAGGTCACAGCTTGAGTATTGTGTGCAGTTTTGGCCTCCTGTCTGTGGAAGTATCATCTTACTGTTGAGGGAATCCAGCAAAGGTTCACCAGATTGATTCCTGGGATAGCAGAACTGACATATGAAGAAAGACTGGGGCGACTAGACTTGTCCTCATTGGTATTTAAAAGAATGAGGGAGGATCTCATAGAAACATACGAAATCCTGATGGAACTGGTCAGATGCAGGAAGAATATCTCTGATGTTGAAGTCCAGAACTAAGGGTCACAGACTAAGAATAAGGAGTAAGCCATTCAGGACTGAGATGAAGAAGAATTTCTTCACTTAGAAAGAGCTGAATCTGTGAAGTTCTCTACTACAGAAAGCTGTTGGGACCAGTTTGTTAAATATATTCAACAGGGAGCTCTTTGTGACCCTTGAGGTGAAAGGGGTCAAGGCCCATGGAGAGAACAAGAGTGGGATACTGAGATTGCATGATCAGCCATCATCGTATTGAATGGTGACGCAGCCTCGAAGGGCCAAATGGCCTGCTCCTGCACTTGTTTTCTATGTTTCTATGTTTCTTTGTTTCTAATAATATGAGCAATAAATTAAGTGGTTATTTATCTTATTTTTGTTGGCTGGATTTTGCTGTGTGAAAAATGCTGCGTTTCTGCCCCACACAATGAGTCTTGGCATGCTATAACAAATGCCTGAGAAATAAGGTTGGATGCAATTTAAATGCAAGTATTTGTTGCTTCACTTTCTCTCAATTCTCCTTCATGCATCACAATTATATTACAATTTTACAACAAGCAGGATTAACCTAAGAAGTTATTACCAAAACAGATGCAAATATTTCCATTTGCAATTATAAAAAAGTACTGAATTTAACCCATTTCCCACAGGAAATATTTGTTTACATTCATATTATGCTGTAGATATGCAGAAAATGTTTACGACTCATTTCATTTCTCGTCCAAATTTACTGAAGCACTTTCCCAAATTATCATTTACCACCTATGGACCTCATAATAGTGCTATTGACAGACTTGTTGAAAATCAGGACTCCTGCTATGAAAAGAAATGAACTGGGCCCAGTCTGGACAGAGGAATTATAATTACCATGTCAAAGTTCGAATGAAGAATACAGAACCTGGATTTTCATTTCAAAAGCCTCCCATTTGCAGTCATAAATGTAGAAAGTAGAAATTGTGACCTACCAGATGAATCTTGCCCCATAAATGATGCTGAAAATTCTCGCTTTGAATTACTGCATTAACAAACTTGAAAACTGGCCATCTGATTATTGTTTGTTATGAGGCTCATTAATATGCAGCTTCCTATCCTACCACCCGCTGTGTGGAAACGAGTCATCAACAATTCTGACATGAAAGTCAGAGAGGGTGACTACAGCTCACAACTTGCTCCCCTGAAGCACAAATGCTGTCACCTAGCAACAACATATCAGGACTGACTCCAGGGCACCAGTCGCGTTTGCTCCTCATCCATGGACATCTGACATGCGACATGTGACAGTACTGTAAAGCTGCAATTTGGGCCTCGTCAACCAATATTGAAGTGCTGCTGCAAGGACACTTTTTTGTAGAGGTACATGTACATAACTTAGTAATTGTACCAGGCTTCACCTCCAGGCTGCTCACATGCTCTCCTCACATTAACTCAGTGCTGCTGCTTCATTTTACCACTTAGTGCAGTCACAAAGCCAGGCAGCTTGCCTTGCTGTTCAGCAGTCTGCAGTCAAGGGGATGACACCTTGCTGTATGGTACATTGCAATGTCAATCTTCCACCTGCACCATGTGCCAGCAGCTAAGGTGGCAAACACAATGCATGAACAACAAGCAAGCAGCAATGTCTCAAAGTCTCAGAGGAGTAATGCTCACTGAAGTCCACAGAGGCACCTGTTAATCAGGGGTTTTCTGGCACAATAAATCAAGGATTGTCTCTGAGATCAGTGCATGGGCTTGTTCAGACATCCAGTTGTGTCAAATGTCGTGCGGAAGTATGCACCTCTGTGATCTGGGAAGTAGGGAACAGTCAGTCCTGAATCTATAATGGCCAGGCTTGGCATTAGCTGTAACAGAGTCATGGAGATTTACAGTCAAGGGTATGGGCACTTCTTGTTTGGGGTTGTCCAATTACGTTGCTCAAAGGATAGACCATGAAAGCCCATTCAGTCTATACAGTAATACATACTATACTTGGTAAGTTTTGGTCTGATGTAATTCTTGTGCATGACTTATGCAGATTTTAACATACACCTTTGGAGAAGTGAGGGAACTGCAGAAAAGACAATCCTGAGAAAATTGAACTTCATATATACTGAGGTGAACTTACTTTTAGATGCTTTATATTCACACAGTGTCAACAATATGTACCCACTTGAAGAATTCAATGAACTCTTGATTTGGGATCTTAACCTCATGATAATTTATGTGATATGATAGTAGAAACAGAGACATTACTGCTTCAACTCCCAGGTTAAGTAATTACATAGAAAGATTGCTGACCTCCAGATTACTGTTAGGGAGGTGAAGAATATTGTCACGAATTGCATGAAGGGTTGGAGTCCTTAGGAATAGTGTTGGGTGTTCAGGAGTTTTGGAGGGAGAATGAGTGTGCCTTTGCTGGAGGTGGTCTTGACATGTGTTGAAGATCAAAGGGATGGCTGGTATCTGGAAATCTCAGTTAGTAAGGGTGGGGTTGGGGTGGGAGACAGTGGAATCTCTGGTCGTGAAGCAGTAATGATTATGATAAATAAATTACTTTTTCTAATTCTTAGCAATGATTTTTCTGTGCACAATCTGCAAGGGAGTCAGTTGTCCCAAAGTTGCAACAGGTATGAGGCTCTTTAGTCACTTTAGCAATGGATGATTGCTGGTGCATTTGTGGTTTCCTTCAAACCTGAAGCATTACTGTGTGGATAAGGAGAAAAACAGTTCTAGTCTAACTATAAAAACCTATATGATAATTTACATGAAGGTAGTGTTCATTATTATTGCGAAAATTTGCAGATAACATGAATGTGGTCTCCTTTACTATAATGACTGTTAGAAGCACCATGATCCCTCAGATTGTCACCTACAAGTTTTAAACTCATTGCCCACACCCTCATGACATCGAATGTTGCTTACAGCACTCACTGAAGCATTAACCCTTTCAGACCAATGTACATCTCCTCAAACACCCACACCCAAGATTTTATTATCTTACATTTTCTAAGGTATCAGTTAAATCTGTAGGGTGGATGACTGGTTTGTGATGTAGAATGGCTATAACAGCATGGATTCAGGTCCTGTAACAGCTGAGGTAACCAGGTTGGACTTTCCTTCTTAACCGCCTTGCCTGAGCTGTGGTGACCCTCAGATCAGAACCACCATCAGTCATCTCTCTCCAATAGAGAGCAGCCATATGGTCTGGTAAAGCTATGGTGATTTTACCTTTACCGTATATTTGCTGGGACAGTTATGCGAATACCATCCTATTTTGGATTACGCTAGTTCAAACAACCTGGAGGATTCACTATTCCGCTCGAATATTTTATCATTGGAATTGGAAAAATCATAGTTTGTTGGGCAGAAGTTAGTTGATTTCTGATACCTAAGGTCTGTGGTTCTTTCTTACCTGAGAGTCTATTAATCACTTCTATTTAGTTCATGGAGATATTTTGTGATTTATGACTAATTTTGATAACTGTCAGTGTGTGCCTACTATAACTAGTAACTTTATTTTTGTAGTATGGCTCTCCCTTCTTAGTGGTTTCCCCTGTGGATTTGGAAATTCCACACCGTGAACTCATTTTTCTCCTTTTACATGTATTGAGGTAGAAAGACTTATGGTTTCAACTTAAATATTTTGACATTCTCCATCCCTCTCAGTGATTGAATTATTGGTTTAACCAAACAGTTCACTTCCTTAAACCCAGAGTTGCACTGTTTTGTGATACCCTTTATTGTTAAAGGGGATTATCATTGGAATGTAGGGAGGTCAGACATTTTGTTTGACATTGTCCCTTTCCAATCACATAAACTCTAACAGCAAATTTGAATTTGGAGTTGCTATTTGTCCAGTGTTGTGCAGCCATATGATTCAATCCACTTGCAGCTGCTTCCATTTTCTATCACCATACAGCCCCTTGTGTGGTGTAGACAGTTCAGTTACTGCCTCTTTGCTTTTACTTGGCACAGTTTTCCACCTTATTGCTTTATCGAATAAATATTTATTCCATGGTGACTAACCTTCGGAGATATTTTTCTTATTTAAGCACCAGCATGAGCTTAAGGTATTCAGCAAAATTTTGTACCAGCTAATGGTTATCTTTTATTCGGCACTTTTTACCACCTTATGGAGATCAAAGTTAATCAATGTCCTTCTACTCTTGAGTCAACTTTCTTGGTGGTCAAGTACATGTAGGTTTTCTAGAATTCTGTATCTTCTTTGTTGGAGAGTTGCTTGTAATACAACTGAAATGTTAAGTTCAATGCCTCCAGACCATGTATTTGAACTTCTGGTGCACACAAACAATGTTTTATCAAACAAGGTTTGAGTGTTCTTATGGTGCAGTGGTAGCATCCCTACCTCTGACCTAGGAGAGCCTATATTCAAGTCCCATCTACTCCAGACGTGTACAAGAACATTGCTGAACAAATTGCTTGGAAAATGTCGAACAGGGTTCGCTATCTGATAATATTGTGGTAACAACTGTTTCTGATGAAGTGCATAAGCCTGAAACATCGACTCTCCTGCTCCTCAGATGCTGCCTGACCTGCTATACTTTTCTAGCACCGCACTCTCAACTCTGATCTCCAGCACCTGCAGTCCTCACTTTCTCCTCTGCTCTAATTTGTGTCAAACAGAATATTTGAGAAATACTTATTGATATAAAAATGTTCACATGCCAAAATGTATGGCCAGGATAATGAATCCCTGGCTCTCTACTGCTGAATATAGAGGTTTTTTTCATATAACCCTTTTAGTTTTATTTTTTCTTCCATCCATCACTTATGGTATTTGTGTGCTCCGGGAGCAACATTTAATCAGAACAGCAAGGTCTTTTTAAAGAATGATTGCCCTTTCAGCTTGTTATATTGCACAGTGTATAGGTTCCCTCTTGCAACAAGGTTTCTTTTTCCCTCCTAACTCTGCAATCCACAATATTTGGCCAGCTCACCTCAGATTTAGGACTGTTCCCACAGACCACCTCCTCCTGATACAACATGTATTAACACCATCAGATTGCAAATTTCTTTTGTTCCTGTATGCTTTCTGTTAAAATCCAAAATATTTCGGCCCTTCTCTGAAGTATTCTTTTCTATTGAGTGTTAGCAAATGATTTGCTAAAATTTGTTGCCCTTCACAATATCTGTTTCTCTTGAAGTCTGGGTCAGCATAGATTTTTTTTTAATTTAAAAAAACTCTTGAAGGCCTGAAAACTATTTTTACTTAGTTGGCACTACTTGTCACCACTGCTCACTAGACTGTGACAAAGCCCACTATTCATTTCCACACTGTTACTCCTGATATTGTGTCTGTGGGAGCTTTCAAGCCCAAAATGCGACAGCATAGAGGAGGATAACTACCATTTTGATCAGACTAGAAGAGCCTTCAGTAAGCAATGAGGTTTATTGCATTACTGCAGTTATTTGCAAGTGACATGAATGGCTTACATTATGTTATGACATTGGGACAGCAATACAAAATCAGCTTATCATTGAATTCTAAATACCTTGAAACAAAAACATTCGCGTGATGTTCAAAATCCTAAATTGGTCTGAACTAGACTTGTGATTTTTAAAAATTAATTCACAGGATGACGGCATCGCTGGCCAGGACAGCATTTATTGCCCAGCCCCAATTGCCCAAAGTCAACAACATTACTGTGCATCTGGAATTACATGTAGGCCAGACCAGGTAAGGATAGCAGTTTTCTTCCCTAAAGGACATTCGTGAACCAGATGGGTTTTTACGATAATCAGCAATGGATTCAGGCTCATCATTAAATCTTTCCCCTCTCACCTTAAACCTGTACCATCTACCCTGGGGAAAATACCTTGACTATTTATCCCAAATTAGCCTCTCATGATTTTATAAACCTCTCTAAGGTCACGTCTCAACTATGATGTTACAGGGAAAGTAGCCTCAACCTATTTAGCCTCACCTTATAACTCAAACTCTCCAAACACGACAACATCCTTATAAATTTATTCTGATGTTTTAAATTAAACATTTTTCCTATAGCAGAGATACCAGAATTGGACGCAGTATTCCAATAGTGGCCTAACCAATAGCCTGTTCAGCTGCAACATGACCGCCTAACTCCTTTATTCGTTGCACTGACACATAAGGATAAGCATATCAAATTCCTTCTTCATTACCTTGTCTACCTGCAATTCTACATTCAAAGAACTATGAACGTGCACCCAAATATCTTTGTTTGGCAACACTTTCCATGACCATATGTGCATAAATGTTGCCTCATTTGCCTTTCCAAAATTCAACAGCTCACATTTATCTAATTTAACTCTATCTGCCACTCCTTGGCCCATCTGATCAAGATCCTGTTGTACCCGGAGATAACCTTCTGCACTGTCCACTACACCATCAATTTTTATATCATCTGCAAACTTACTAATCATTGCTTTCTGGTCTCAGGGTTCCAATCTGAAAAGCAACTCATCTATCACCACATCTGTCTCCTACCTTTGAGCCAATTTTGTATCCAAATGTCTAACTCTCCCTGAATTCTATATGACCTAACTTTGCTAACAAGTCAACCATGCAGAACCTTGTTAAATGCTTTACTGGTGTCCATATAGAAACATCTACCACTGTGCCTTCATCAGTCTTCATCACTTCTTTCAAAAACTCAAATCAAGTTAGTGAGACACAATTTCCCATGCACAAAGCAATGTTGATTATCCCTAATCAATCCTTGTCTTTCCAAATATTTTAAGTCATGTAAAGCAATAAGAAAGCAATTCAGGAGTCCTGAGATATACCCTAGTCATGCCCACAAGATGGGTTTTTGTTCCAATGTACAAAGTGTAGCAGCATTAAAATGAAAAGCGCTGATGCGCTTCAACGTGGAGCATTGAAGTGCAGAAGCATATTCAGTGTGTCTGAAAGTTGGCATTTACCCAATGCCAATGTTTATTGATGTAGGGTGCACACAGTTATTGTCTATGAAATATACCATGAGATGAAGATGGCTGATGGAGAGGAGCTGGGGCAAGTGGCAAGCTAGAGTCACTAGGTTGCCTTTGACTTCCACATGGGAATTGTTGCTATCTGATTTCTGCTTGACAGTTGGGGAATGGCACACAAAATGAAACAACCTTATATAATAACAAGATATTAATGCATGTTAATGCATGCAAATTAGCCTAACTTCTCTCCAGTCAGAATCTTCTTGCATCATTCAATGCAAGAATAACTAGACTTGTGATTTTTAAAAATTAATTCACAGGATGATGGCATCGCTGGCCAGGACAGCATTTATTGCCCAGCCCCAATTGCCCAAAGTCAACAACATTACTGTGCATCTGGAATTACATGTAGGCCAGACCAGGTAAGGATAGCAGTTTTCTTCCCTAAAGGACATTCGTGAACCAGATGGGTTTTTACGATAATCAGCAATGGATTCAGGGTAATCATTAAATCTTTCCCCTCTCACCTTAAACCTGTACCATCTACCCTGGGGAAAATACCTTGACTATTTGGAAAATGGGACCTTCAATTCTCAATGTTAGAATCAGCTCACTGCTGATTTCATGCAATTTTCTTATCAATGCCATGCCGATGGAGCTGGGAAATTTCTGTCCATATTTTGCAAAGGAGGCTGATCTCTTTTTTTTTAATAGACAGGACCCTGCAAAATGGCTCCCAGCAGTGACATCTACTTAACTCTGACCGAAAATCACAAGATAACTTTTCACAATTCAATAAACATTTGCGAGGATGAAGAGAATATCCTTGAAAATGGCTCTCTGGAGGCATTCACGCACACCACAATTTGAAAATTAGAACCATACAAACCAATGGTTGAAAGAAAAATGTCATAACTCAATTAAAAGGCAAATGATAGACCTATTATTTAATATGGAAGCATGGTGCAACAGTTTTGAGACAGACACTTTAGCTTTTGAGTTTTCACAAAAGAAGGTGTGAAATGGTTGTCTAAGTAGAACTCTAAGAAGTCTTAGTCTGGCTGACAGATATAAACAGGAGTGTCAGAGGTTCTGTTCACTCTGTGAGCTGGCTTTGAGGGAGCTGAATCAGTGTCAAGGACTGAGTGACTTGGTGACAGGATACTAGTCTGACGGGAGTCATTTCACACACTGCTACAAGTTTAAATTACAGACCCATAAAAATGTGAAGTAAAGAAGTCTTCCGCCCACATTCAGTCTAACTGTGTGAAAAACCTTCACCTTATGGAGAACCGAATACATTGTTACTGCTGAATTTTGATCCTAAGATTAGATTCCCTACAGTATGGAAACAGGCTCTTTGGCCTAACGAGTCCAAAGAATAATCCACCCAGACCCATTCTCCTACCTTTACCACTGACTAATGTACCTAACATTATGGGTAATTTAACATAGTCAATTCATCTGACCAGCACATCTTTGGATTGTGGGAGGAAACTAGAACACACCAACGTAGACCCAGGGAGAATGTGCAAACTCCACACAGACAGTCACCCAAGGTGGGAATCAAACCCGGGTCCCTGATGCTGTGAGGCACCATGCTGCCCTCCTTCACATTGCAAAGAAAAATCTGAAAGCAAGTCAGGCCTGCAAGAATAAGTCTGATTTTACTTCCACCTTTAAAGCTATGGTTCATGCATATATAATTTTAATCTTTTTGCCTCTATCAGATTTTTATGTTATTAAAAACAAAAATTTTGCTGTGATTATTTTCAAAGTTAAAAATTCTCAAAACCTAAAAATGGAACTGTAAACAAACAAGTTTTAAACATTTGCAGTCAATGACCACTCTGTAGATACATCTGGTGTGGTTATGCCTCTACAGTTAGAAGATATAATGAAGCTTAATAATTAGTCAACATTTCAGTTTCAAAAACTGAGAATTGTTAGTAACATCCAAAAAAACTCGTTGAGTAAGTTATCTCCAATTTGGAACATCACAACTAAATTTATTACAGAAAGGTGCAGGCAAAATAAACAGTGCTCCAGTTTATAAAAAGTATGTAGGTGTTAAAAGGCAGAATGTGTACATTAGTTTTCTATATCTAATTAGTACTGTACCTAGATCAATTAAAATTGTCTGGATTAATCAATGAGAATTTAGGTTTTGGAATCAACCTTTTCAGATGTGTCATGACACACCTTCCTAGCAGCTGGGACAGGTTTTCTGGCTCAGTGGTAGTGTCCCTATCTCAACAAGACCCCTGGGCAGAAAGACTTTTAAGGACTACTAAACTCCCCATGATAGATAAACTACCTCACAGCAAGCTATCACATTACAATCACGTCCCGCAGACTGAATTGCTAGTTTCTTTTTAACATTGGTAACAAGGACAAGCTGCCATCTCAATCCCAAATACTCCTGCTACTAATTATCAGAACCTCCTGCCATTGTAGAAAAAGGATGTTGGATTGAAATGCTTCTCTATAGTAAGGACTAATGGGACACAGTGTTCTGGAATGATATAAAGCTTGTCAGATTATAAAATAAACACTGACTGGTTGACAATTTTGTTGTACACCTGCTGTATTTCATGTAAACCTTACCTTTCAAGTGACTCAAGACGTATGGTCGCTGCAGCTCCACATGGAGAAGAGATTATAAAAGAGAAATCAAATCCATTTTGGAGGCACTCCATGAGATATTTTTAACCAGCAGCTAGTTGAGGGCATTGAAACACCTACAAAATTGAATCAAAAAGATTCAATGCTTCTTCAGCATCCTTCATAACAACTGATCTCAAAATGCCCAAATTGTTAAAGAAAGCAAAGCTGTAAAACTTCAGTATTTCATTTGGTTCATGCAACAATATGGTCTTTCAATCGAGCTTTCTATTTTGTTCAATATCTATACATAAATAGGAAAGACCTTGTTTGGACTGAAATACAATCATGTACAAATGTCCATTCTGGTCCATCATAGACAGGTAACTGCAATCATGAGGCACTCACACTGTAGGCTGACAGTTTGGTCAGAATTTTATAGGGGTCTGAGCAAGGTGGGCTGTGCTGAGATTTGTAGTAGAATGGTTTGAGAAGTCCGGTAAGGACAGTTGGCATCAGGTGCAACTTGCTCTACCTTTTATATGTTTTACAAGTGACATGGTAATTGGCCAACTAAGGGGGATTATTGCTGTAAAATACCTTGGGCTATCATCAACTCCCCCTCCTTAAAATGTATCTTCCAATCTCACCAAAATGTGGTGAAAAGCCAGATGTTGAGAAAACTCAGGGAAATCAGAGTAGGAGCTGATGACTTCAGCTCACCACTTGCTCTGAATTACCTCCATGTTTAATGCTGGGCACCAACATCTCAAGGCATGCTTCATGGTCACTGACCATGCACACACTTGATGTCCTCAGAAATTGGCATCCGATACATGCCAGCCTCAAAGAATGTTCATAGCATGTCTCTAATTCATTTGCAGGACCCTTCTGTGCTTCAGTGTTGCACTAGCAATTGTAATTGTAATTCTGCAGCAAGGCACTGTGCTCAGGGATGCATTCAGTTAATGGACTGCATTAGGCTACATCTCTGGGCTCTTTGCTTGCTGTTTCAGTAATTACTGACTGAGCCTATCTTGATACACCAGCATCGCTGCCTTGCTTTTTTGCACTTTGCCCCCATAGGCAGATATACCAGCTTCCTAGTACTTCAATATAGCCTTGCCATTTTGTGCAGGCACAAAGAAGTGAAATATATTATGGCTGTCAGCAGACCTCAGCCAAGTCAAGAGGGATAGCCTTCTATCAGGTAGCCCTGACAAGGCAAGTCAAGGGCAACCTCCTATTCCAGTCCAGGAATTTGGGAATGATCAGAGTTAGGATGCTCTCTGTATACGGGTGAGCTTCCAAATGTTGGGCATCCCACTATGAATCTTTGAGTATTTCTGCCCTGTCGGGGGGTGGAATTAGAGAAGCAAACATTTTAAAAATGAAGTGGGCACATAGTTGTTAGTTTTGGTGCAGGTGAGGGGATATCCCAAGTTGGGGATAGGCAGTGCAAAGAGGATAGCCTGGTTTTATGGCCTTCACTGCCAGTCACACAACATGGGCATAGACTCTTTGGTCCAACATATCTCACAGAGCAGACATCTCAATGTGATCTAGTCCCAGTTGCCTGCATTTATCCATATCCCTCTAAACTATTCATACACCCATCCAAATGACTTTTAAATGTTGTAATTGTACCGACCTCCACCACTTCTTCTGATGGCTCAGTCCACACATTCACCAATCTCTGCATGAAAAAGTTACTCCCTCAGGTCATTTTTAAAGCTTTCCCCTCTCATCTGAAACCTGTGACCTCTAGTTCTGGACTCCCCCACCCAAGGAAAAAGACCTTGGCTCTAGGTCTATGCCTGCCACGATTTTAAAAATCTCTATAATGTTACCCCTAAATTCAGACGCTCTAGGAAAAAAAAAGTATCATCCTATTCAGCCTGTCCCTATGACTTAAATCCTTCAGTCCTAGCAACATCCTTGTAAATCTTTTCTGCACCCCTCAAGTTTAACAACATCCTTCCTATAGATGGGCGACCAGAATGTATGCAATATTCTAAAGGTGGCCTCACCCATGTCTTGTTTAGCTGCAGCATGATGTCACAAGTCCTATACTCAATATTCTGACTACTGAAGGCAAGTGTGTCAAACACCTTCTTCACCATTCTGTCTACCTGTGACTCCACTGTCAAGAAACTATGCACCTGCACCCTGAGGTCTCTTTGGCTGGCAACATTCCTCAGGGCCCTTCCATTAAGTGTATAAGTCCTACCTCTGTTTGCCTTACCAAAATGCAAAACCTCACATTTATCCAAATTAAATTCCACTCCTTAGCCCTTTGGCCCACCTGATCAAGGTCCCATTGTATTCTAAGATAACTTTCTCCACTGCCCATTTCCCCACATATCTGGGAGTCAACTGTAAACTAACTAATCATGTATATAAATGATGAAAAGCTGTGGCCCCAGCACTGATCCTTGCGACAATCTGCTGGTCACAGGCCTCTAGTCCAAAAAGCAATCCTTCATCGACACCTTCTGTCTTGAACCTTCAAGCTAATTTTCTATCCAATTGGCTAGCTCCCCCTGGATCCCAGTCTACCATGCATAACCTTGAATGCTTTGCTGAGGCCCATATAGACAACGTCTACCACTCTGCCTTGATCAATCTTCTTTGCCACCTCTTCAAAAACTCATCAAGTTAGATTTCAAGTTAGACTTCATTTCCCACATTGACTATCACTATCAGTCCTTGCGTTTCCAAATACATATAAATCCTGTTCCTCAGAATCCTCGTTGAACTTACCCACCATAGAGGCATAGAGATGTACAGCATGGAAACAGACCCTTCCCGTCCAACACATCCATGCCAACCAGCTATCATAAACTAATCTAGTCCCATTTGTCAGCATTTGGCCCATATCATTCTAAACCCTTCCTAATCATATACTCATCCCGATGCATGCTAAATGTTGTAATTATACCAGCCTCTACCACTTCATCTGGCAGCTTATTCTATACAAGCATCACTCTCTGCATGAAAAAGTTGTCCCTTAGGTCGCTTTTGAATTTTTCCCCTCTCACCCTAAACCTATACCCTCTAGTTCTAGAGCCCCCCAGCCCAGGGAAAAGACCTTGTCTATTTAACCTATACATTTCCTCATGATTTTATAAACCTCTATAAGGTCACCCCTTAGCCTCCAACGCTCCAAGGAAAACAGTTGCAACCTATTCAGCCTCTCCCTTTAAGTGAAATCCTCCAACTCTCTCAACATCCTTGTGAATCTTTTCTGAACCCTTTCAAGTTTCACAACATCCTTCTGATAGGAAGGAGACCAGAATTGTATACAATATTCCAATAGTATCCTGTACAGCCACAACATGACCTCTGAACTCCTACATTCCATGATCTGACCAATAAAGGTAAGCATACCAAATGCCACCTTCATTACCCTATCTACTTGTGATTCCACTTTCAAGGAGCTATGAACCTGCACTCCAAGATCTTTGTTCAGTAACACTCCTCAAGACCTGACCATTAAGTGTATAAGTCCTGCTAAGATTTGCCTTGCCAAAGTGCAGCACCTCACTTTTATCTGAATGAAACTCAAGACGGGCAGGGGGTGGGTTTGGGATAGCTTAGAAAAATGAGGCTGCAATAGGATGTGAGGGATGACAAATGAGGCAGGGTAAATAGTTAATGAAGCTACATAGGTATCACATGGAAATCCCTCAAAAAGAACCTTAATGCAACTCTGACTTAGTTAAAAAGAACAGATTCAAGTCCATGAATTCTCTTCAAAAAGTTCTCATATTAATGTACAGCTGTATTGCACTCCCAAAAGATGGTGCCAGAAATAGGAGTCTTATATGAGAAAGCACGGCTGAAGTCACAAAATGAAGAGAGTGCCTTTTCAGGCACAACAAATACAACTGAAGCACAAAGCACAGTCAGCGTGGATTTTGAAAATGAACCAGATAACACATCCTTCCAACAAGCAGATCGACGATAGAGAAAATGTCAACAATCCGCATGTATATATCACAAGGCACAAAGACAAAAGCTTATGTGTGCCATATGTGTAAGTTTGTGGACAAA
This sequence comes from Chiloscyllium punctatum, assembly GCF_047496795.1. Classification (NCBI taxonomy): domain Eukaryota; kingdom Metazoa; phylum Chordata; class Chondrichthyes; order Orectolobiformes; family Hemiscylliidae; genus Chiloscyllium; species Chiloscyllium punctatum. The sequence continues at coordinate 44,255,306 of NC_092753.1, read as the reverse complement.
ACAGAAAGACCAAATGAAATAGCAAATAGTTGCAAGTGCATGAGAACAGAACTTATACAGTTGTTAACTGAAAATACTCACAATGCATGTCATCATTTGTTTTTGTATTCAAAGAAGATATTTGGATTGAAAAGCAATCATGTACATGTTTATCCTAGTTGGCTATAGCCAGGTGACCTACAACATGAGGCACACGCACACTCACACACACACACTGTAGGCAGACATCTTGAGTTCACGTCAATAAATTCCTCACACTGTACAATCAAAACAGATCTGAACAGTTATTGTTTAGTGCCTTTTGAAAGTAATGCAATGAATACAAGTTTTAAATAATTGACAAGAACATGTGACATTGACATTAAATACACTTCAGCACCTTGCAGGTGAGACACAGTACAGTGAAATTAATGTTTTTGCGCTCTCTCTGTGCCCATGAAATAGATGCAGCAATGACCAAGTTCTAAGTTGTAGATGTGTAAAGTCCAGAATATGTTAAACCGAGCTTCAAGAATTGAAGTAAGCAACTCAGAAAGAAGCAGCTTCTCAAAAAAAAATCTATTATATGAAATTGATGTTAGCACAGTCTGCTGGAAACTGGGCAGATGGACAGTTATAATGACTGTGCCAATTATCCAATGGGAAGTGTCACTTGGATCCTGTTGTTTCCCATTTTAATGGATGCCTCTGGAAGCTAAGATTCTCATGCACGGTGGTGGGTCCTATTTTGTACATGCTGGGAGTGCAGAGGGGTGACAATGGTGCAAATCTAGTTAGAGACAGGAATTTTGGACACAGAATCTATGTCATGGCTTTGTTACCGTGTAAGGTTAAAAAAAAGTTATATCAGGAAGTTGAAGAGAAATTTGGGGAAGCTCATTGTTAATTGTTATTGGACCAAAAGAATTAGGAGGCACTTTTTAGGCTGAAGAAAGTCTAAACAGTCTCCACACCTGAATCACTCTGTCTCACCACATGATTACCATTCTATTTGTAAATCTTCCCCAAAATTTCCCCCTCTTCCTAAAAACACTCTCTCCACCTAAAATCCCTCATTCCATCTCCTCAAACTTTGCTTATATCCCCTTCTCAAATTCTCCCGCACCCCTGTTTCACATGCATCTGAATCCCAGTGGACTGGTAATCCTGATGTTCAATTAGGAGTTGAACCAGCAGCATGTCAATGAAGCTCAGTGTTCAAAATGACCACAAACAAATGGTTTTCTTGAAGCAATGATATTCTGCTGGAAAACTGCTGGCACTTAAACTCAATTTGTACTTGAATTATGTCCTTCTTCCACCAAGATATCTGGAGATAAATGATTAGTTGATGAAATATTACATCAAGTTAATCCAGGGCATAATTTGTGGCAATGAAGTTGATTTTAATTCCTTACATAAAGTGGCCAATTAAATAAGTCAATACCAGGTACAACTTGGTAAAACTCAAAAGAAATCAATTTGTCACACTTCTGTAATGATTGCAATAGAGCTGCCACCACGACCAGGATTAAATTCACTGTAGTTTATTAGCTCTAATGAATCTTAAAATAATAAAGTTGCAAAAAAAGAGAAAAGAATGAAGTTGTAGTGAACGTAAATGCATATTCTTTTGTATTGACATATAGGGAAGGCATTGACTTCTGTATTCCCATAACTGATTTAGGCATTTGAACAATTTTGCATGCAAGTTACAAGCAAATGTTCACATAATAATTGCAATAAAGAATATTGAGCCTCTTTCTTAGAAATTTAATAAGAGCAATCTTTACAAGAGGATTTAAAAAATTCCAATTATTTACATGCCAAAGGCAGACAAACAACCTTCAGCACATGTAAAAATGAAATGGATATGCTTGAGAACAATATTAAATATTGAAAAATTTTAGATGAGTGCTGATTTTCATTACATATGCATGGTTGAATATATTAATATATACATTCTAAAAATTGTCAGTGTAGAATTGCTTCCAAACAATTAAAAAATAATAATTTAAATGACCATGTACAATACATCAAAATATGTAAAATGTTTAAAACCAATTATAAATGTGTACAGTCCTCATTGTTAACCCCTGTGAACATTTACCCAGGAAAGCTCTCTCTTCCCAAGTGCATGTCTTAACTGCCTAAATTATTAATGAGTGGATACCCCTGTGTTCTTATTTAATCCTTTCTCATTAATTAAATCACAGAGTTCAAGGGCAGCCACTTTTTTGCAGTGTCATTTCAAGCAAGTGGAGGCACTTTAGTAAGAGGTACAATAATTTCCTCTTTGACAAAGCTAATATACAATGCCACTTCTCTTTCCTTCCTTTTCATCCATGCATTATCTCTTCTATTTTTACTCTTCTCTATGGTGACCTTCATGAATTGATGGCATTCATGTTGTCTCAATGTCTCATTAGGCTTCTTCCTAACTGATCCTCAAGATTTAAGAGCAGAAGCAGACTGTTCAGACCTGCTTCACTATTCAATTAGATCTTGGTTGATTTGATAATGCTCAACTTCACTTATAAGCTTTCACGGTAACCCTCAATTCCCTTACTGACTAAAATTCTGTCCATCTCAGCCCTGAATATACATAATGGTTTCCAGCTCAGCAAGCAAACTTACATCCAGAACCTCAACCTGAGCTACAAATCTTCTCAAAACTCATTAACACCTATGGGTGCAATATGCTAAAACTGGCCCAAAAATGGGAAACCAATTCCATCCGACAGAACGCCAACTGCAAGCAGCTATACTTTCTGCACAAATGCAGAAGGAAACAGGTACTACCTAAATGTCTTAAATACGACCTTTCCCTACCCAAAAGAATAGCAGAGCAAAATGGCCTCAGAATGCTTAGAGCAATGATTAATGATGCCCAAAACAGACTCTGTAAATACAACCAGGAAATGTTGCGGCAAAAATCTGTACTCACAAATGCAACCGAACATGAATGGACAGACGCAGTACAACAAGCCCTAGACATTAGACAGAAACAAACGCAGAAAATAAAAAAAACTTGCAGAAAAAAAACTAGACAAACTCACACAAAATAACAACACAGACAACACAGAAACATTGATTTAAAAATCTTATCTGACCGACCCTTAACAGACAATGAAAAGTCTGTTTTGCTAAGAGGATTAAATTACAACTTCCAGGATGCTGACAAGAAAGATTTCTTAGCAGTATTAGAAACAACACTAAAAGACAACCAACTCACAGAAGAAACCCAGCAAACCATCAGACAGACAGTCGAACCAACATTAAGCAAGAAAAAGGAAGGAAACACACTCAATACACAAGAAAGGAAAGCACTAGAAAACTTTTAAAAAAGATAAAAACATTGTTATCCTACCCACAGACAAAGGATACTTGACAGTCATTTTAAATCAGAGTCTATATTAAGAAAGCGAAAACACTATTTGCAGATACGAGCACTTACCAACAAGTGGTGATAGACCTGATCCCACAGCTAGAGAACTGAATCACAGCTCTACTCAAAAAACTTCAAAAATATGGAGAAATAGATAAGATTGATTTCCAAAAAATGAAATCACACAGATCCAACACACCACGCTTTTATGGATTACCCAAAATTCACAAAGCAGGAGCCCCCCCCCCACAGAGCCATAATCTCACTACCTGGATCACCAACTTACAGATTGGCTACACCAAAGACTAAAACACTTAGTAGACGAGTCACATCACTCCATCCACCTCCTCAAGAATTCCTGAAAACCATCAAAGACACCAAGATAGAAGAGGATGAAATAATAGTCTCTTTGACAGAACAGCCCTGTTCACATCTATCAACATCAACCTGGCCAAGGAAACACTGACTATACTATTAGAGCAACCAAAGACACATACATCAAACACCACCAATTTCAACAGCAAGGACAATATTGTCAAGCTAGTGCACCTATGCCTTACCACCCACTTCACCTTCAACAACAAAACCAACAGACAAACTAACAGAACTCTCTGGGATCTCTGATATCAGGATTCTTAGCAGACGCAGTCATACAGAGACTCGAACAAACACCTCTGCTAACCGTCTAACTCAAACTTTGGGTCCGCTACGTGGATGACACCTTTGTCATCACCAAACAAAACAAATTAGAGGAAACCTTCAAGACCCATCAATAATTCCCTTACTGGCATAAAATTCACTATTTGGAGGAGGAAACAGCAACAAACTGCCATTTCTAGATTTAACAGTTGAGCAAACAGCCAATGGGGAACTTCAAACCAGCATCTTCAGGAAAACAACACATACGGACCAAGTACTGAACGACAGAAACAATCATCCCAACCCCCACAAACAAAGCTGCATTAGAACATTATTTCAATGAGCCAACACACACTGCAGCACAGAAGAATTATGAAGAGCAGAGGAAATTCACCTATACTGTGTATTCAAGACATGACCCATTCTCACTGGTATCCTTACATACAGATGAGGAAGGACATCACTTTGACTGAAACAGCATATCCATCCTAGGACAAGCCAAGCCGAGACATGTATGAGAATTCCTAGAAGCATGGTATTCCAACCAGATCTCTATCAACAAACACAATGACTTGGATCCCATTTACCACCCCCTGAGATAAAAAAAAGGAAATAATGTCGCCACAGGAAATTATATCACTGATCCAAGGAAACCTAAACATCTAAATAGAAAGTGTGCCATGCCACCAGTGCTTCATCAGGAGGCTCACTGAAGATGTTACCTAGTATGGTGATGAAATGTCTGAAAATGAACCTTCCAGCTCAGTGAGCAAACCTATATCCAGAACCTCAAATTGAGCTACAAATCTTCTCAAAACTTACTAACACCGGTGGATGCAATATGCTAAAACTGGCCTGAAAATGATTTGTAATATCTGGATTACTCCCAGTGCTACAAGCCAGTGAGCGTAGGAATGGGAGCATAGAGCAGATGAATGCATGGCTGAGGAGCTGGTGTGTGGGAGAAGGATTCACAATTTTGGATCATTGGAATCTCTTCTGGAGTAGAAGTGACCTGTACAAAAAGGATAGATTGCACCTGAATTGGAAGGTGGCTAATATACTGGCATGTAGATTTGCTAGAGCTGCTCAGAATGATTTAAACTGGTAAGGTGGGGGCGGTGGGGGGGGGGGTGGTGGTGGTGAGGGGGTTGGTGGTGGGGCCCAGGGAGATAGGGAGGAAAGAGGTCAATCTGAGACTGGTACAGTTGAGAACAGAAGCAAGTCAAACAAACAGGGCAGGCAGGGACAAAGCAGAGAACAAGGTCGGACTGATGAATTAAACTGCATTTACTTCAGCGCAAGAGGCCTAATAGGGAAGGCAGATAAACTCAGGGCGTGGTTAGAAACATGGGACTGGGATATCATAGCAATTACAAAAACATGGCTCAGGGATAGGCAGGACTGGCAGCTTCATGTTCCAGGATACAAATGCTACAGGAAGGATAGAAAAGGAGGCAAGAGAGGAGGGGCAGTAGTGTTTTTGATAAGGGATAGCATTACAGCTGTACTTAGGGAGGATATTCCTGGAAATACATCCAGGGAAGTTACTTGGGTGCAACTGAGAAATAAGAAAGGGATGATCATCTTATTGGGATTGTATTATAGACCCACTAATTTTCAGGTAAATTCTGAAACAACTTTGTAAAGAGTTTTCAGTCATCTTTAAAAACAATAGAGTGGTTATGGTAGGGGATTTTAACTTTCCAAACATAGACTGGGACTCACATAGTGTTAAGGGTTTAGATGGAAAGGAATTTGTTAAGTGTGTACAAGAACATTTTCTGATTCAGTATGTGGATGTTTCTACTAGGGAACGTACAAAACTTGACCGACTCTTGGGAAATAAGGCAGGACAGATGACTGAGGTGTCAGTGGGAGAGCACTTTGGGGCCAACGACCATAATTTTATTAGCTTTAAAATAGCGATGGAAAAGGATGGAGCAGATCTACAAGCTGAAGTTCTAAATTGGAGACAGGCCAATTTTGATGGTATTAGGCAAGAACTTTCAAAAGCTAATTGGGTGCAGATGTTTGCAGGTAAAGGGACGGCTGGGAAATGGGAAGGCATCAGAAATGAGATAACGAGAATCTGGAGGAAGCATATTCTTGTCAGGGTGAAAGGGAAGGCTGGTAGATATAGGGAATGCTGGATGGCTAAAGAAATTGAGGATTTGGTTAAGAAACAGAATGAAACATATGCCAGGTATAGACAGGTAGATTGAGTGAATCCTTAGAAGAGTATAAAGGCAGTAGGAGTATACTTAAGAGGGAAATCAGGAGGGCAAAAAGGGGACATGAGATAGCTTTGGCAAATAGAATTAAGGAGAATCCAAAGGGTTTTTACAAATACATTAAGGATAAAAGGGTAACTAGGGAGAGCACAGGACCCTTCAAAGATCAGCAAGGCAGCTCTTGTGTGGAGCCGGAGGAGATGGGGGAGACACTAAACGAGTATTTTGCATCAGTATTTACTGTGGAAAAGGACATGGAAGATATAGAATGTAGGGAAATAGATGGTGACATCTTGAAAAATGTCCATGTTACAGAGGAGGAAGTGTTGGATGTCCTTGAAACACATAAAAGTGGAGAAATCCTCACAATCTGATCAGATGTACTCTGGAACTCTGCAGGAAGCTAGGGAAGTGATTGCTGGGACCCTTGCTGAGATATTTGTGTCATTGATAGTTACTGGTGAGGTGCTGGAAGACTGGAGGCTGGCTATCGTGGTGCCACTATTTAAGAAATGTGGGAAGGACAAGCCAGGGAACTATAGACCAGTGAGCTTGATGTCAGTGGTGGGCAAGTTGTTGGAGGGAATCCTGAGTGACACACTTGTTTGGAAAGGCAAGGACTGATTAGGGATAGACAACATGCCTTTGTGCGTGGGAAATCATACCTCACACACTTGATTGAGGTTTTTGAAGCGGTGACAAAGAGGATTGTTGAGGGCAGAGTAGTGGACATGATCTTTATGGACTTTACTAAGGCATTTGGTAAGCTTTCCCATGGGAGATTGATTAGCAAGGTTAGATTTCATGGAATACAAGAAGAACTAGCGATATGGATACGGAACTGGCTCAAAGGTGGAAGACAGAGGGTTGCTTTTCTTATTGGAAGCCTGTGACAGTGAAGAGCCACAAGGATCGGTGCTGGGTCCATTAGTTTTCATCATTTATATATATGATTTGGATGTGAGCATAAGAGCTACAGTTATTAAGTTTGCAGATGACAACGAAAATGGAAGTGTCGTGGATAGCAAAGAAGATTACCTCAGGTTACAACGGGATCTTGATCAGCTGGGCCAATGGGCTGATGAGTGGCAGATGGATTTTAGTTTAGATAAATGCAAGGTATTACATTTTGGGAAAGCAAATCTTAGCAGGACCTATACACTTAAAGGTAAGGTCCTGAGGAGTGTTGCTGAGCAATGAGATCTTGGAGTGCAGGTTCATAGCTCCTTGAAAGTAGAGTTGCAGTTAGATAGAATAGTGAAGAGGGTGTTTGGTACGTTTTCCTTTATTGGTCAGATTATTGAGTATAGGAGTTGGGAGGTCATGTTGTGGCTGTGCAGGACATTAGTTTGGCCACTTTTTGAAAATTGTGTGCAAATCTGGTCTCCTTCCTGTTGGAAAGATGTTGTGAAACTTGAAAGGGTTCAGAAAAGATATACAAGAAGCCTGTGGTTGAATATGCTAGGGCTGTTTTCCCTGGAGCATCAGAGGCTGAGGGTTGACCTTATCGAGGTTTATAAAATCACGAAGGACATGGATGGGGCAAAGAGACAAGGTCTTTTCCATGGGATGGCTAAGTCCAGAACTAGACGGCATAGATTTAGGCTGAGAGGGGGAAGATATACAAGAGACCTAAGGGTCAACTTTTTCACACAGAGGGTGGTTTGTGTATGAAAAGGGCTTCCAGAGGAAATAATGGAAGCTAGTACAATTGTAACATTTAAAAGGCATCTGATGTATGTATAGAAGGGTTTGGAGGGACATGGGCCGGGTGCTGGCAGGTGGGACTAGATTAGGTTGAGATATCTGGTTGGCATGATGGGCTGGACCTGAGGGTCTATTTCCAAGCTGTATGTCTCTATGATTCTAAGTAATTCTCCTGCCTTCTCCCATTACTTATCATTAACCTATTCCTGTCTGAAAGGCGCAATGACTTGGCCTCCACAGTCCTCTGTTGTAATGAGTCCCACAGATTCACCATGCAGATGAAGAATTGTATCATCATCTCAGTTCTATCCCTTCACCCCGAGGCTCTGCCATTGTGTCATAGCCTCTTCTACCAGTATCTTCTCCACATCTGCTCTGTCCAGGCCTTTTAATATTCTGTTTCAATGAAATCCCCGTCATCCTTCTAACTTTCTCACCTCCATAAAATGCAGACCCAGAGTCCTCAGCCACTGCTTTGATGACAAGCCTACCATCTGTGGGGTCATTCTAGTAAACCTCCTCTGGATCCTCTCCAAGACCAGCATATCCTTACTTAGATATGGGGACCAAGACTGCTCACAGTATTCCAAATGACACTTGACCAGAGTCTAATATAACCTCAGAAATGCCTTCCTGATCTTGTGTTCTAGCTCTCTTGAAAAGAATGCTAACATTGCATTTGCCTTCCTCACTGCCAACAGAGCCTACGTGTTAACCTTGACAGAACCCTGAACTAGATTTCCTAAGTCAGTCTGTTCTTTAGATTTCTGAATCTGTTCCCAATTTAGAAAACAGTCTATGCCCCAATTCATCCCACCAAAGTGCATAACCTTGCAAATTCCCACATTGCATTTCATCTGAAACTTCTTTGCCCACTCCCTTAGCTTGTATAACTCCTTAGGCAGCCTCCTACATCCTCAACACTACCCATCCCTCAACCTATCTTCATATCACCTGCAAAAATAGCAATAATGCTCTCAGTTTCTTTGTGCAGATCATTATTGTGGAATGTAAATAGTTGTGGTCCAAACACAAACGTCTTCAGAAATCCATGAATCACTGGCTGCCATCTTAAAAAGACCTCTTTACCCCTACTCTTTGCCTTCTGCCATTTAAAGAAATCCTTGATCCATGCCAATAACTTGCCCATTACACCATGGTCTTTTATCTTATTCAGAGGTGCTCTGTGTGGCCCCTTGTCAAAGGTTTTCTTGAAATCCAAATGGATCATGTCCACTGGCTCTCCTTTGTTTCTCTTGTTTGTTCCCTCCTCAATCCTCTTGTTGAAGCTGAGATGACACAGCTAATAATAGCTCCCTGCTGCTCTCATATTGGTGCCAGCTCCCCATGAATTAAAATCCATTCCAGCCACACCAATGTTCATGCCACATATTTAATTCTTTGACTATTTTTATGTTTGGTCATGGTCAGGTCGAAGTCCAAATTGTTACCTTCGAGTTTCTGTTCCTTAATTTAGATTCTAACTGTTCAAAATCGTTTAGCAGAATCTCATTTGTCGTCCTACCAATGGCAACATGATCCTCCCCTCCTTCTCCAGTTTTGAGGAGATGTCCTTAACCCTCAATCCAGCCCGTAAACATAGCTTTGGGATTTTTACAGCATGGTTGCAGAGCAAGTGCCCACTTATTTGTGTCTATCCCCTACCACATTTCTATTTCCTCCCCACAACTGAATGGTTCCCTGTATCAAGGTATTGTGGTTAGTTTGCTCATCCTCTCTGCCACCCAACGCATTCAGACAGCTTGTAAATGTTGGCCATTTGCAAAGCTGAAGCTCCTTACGTGTAGTCCCAAGGTCTTTGTGCCTGATTCACTTGAAGTTCCATTCTCCTTTCCCTGATCACTGATCAATTTAAGTTACCTGGTCTGAAGGGTGTGACTGCCCTCTGGAGAAAAATGTCACATATCTTGCCCCTTCCCTGTTGTGACACAATGTCTGCAATTCAGACTCCAACTCAATTCCACAGTTCTTCAAACTACAAATACTGACAACAAAAATATTCACTTTGGATCATATTGGTATCCAGCAGCTTCCACATGTTGCAGCAGCAGCATATCACCAACCTACTCCCACCATCATATCTGATTTAAGTTATTAATTAATTACTCAAGATTCCCTGGTCCTTAAACTTCACTGGAAATTAATTTGTTTCCGTTTTTATTCAATAAAAACAATTGTCCGAATCAATAATAATTCAGCTGTTATCTATAAAGGAAAGAAAAACACTGGATGACCAAACACAAAGTGAAAACCATACTTTTAATTTAATGACTAGAAATAGTCATTAATCCTGCTCATCAATTAGCTCCTTTTCTTGCACTTAGATCACACTGTAGTTTGTAACATTAATCCACAGATAGTCTTCCTGCAGGTCCATCTCTCAATCCACACTTTTTGGTGTTTCCTGCTTAGCTCTTGCCCTGCAAAGTTTACATCTTGCAATAAACTCCACTTAAAGCAACATTAAACTCCTTTGTATCAAATTTCCAACAATACAGCTGGTATATTCACTGGACCTTCAACTCCATATGCTGCATGCACTTTGACCATGCTCCTTACTCACTTTGTCGTAAATTATTTGCTTTGGTTTTAAAGTCTGTTCAGAGAACTTATTTAGCTGCAATTATCAACATCTCATTTTGACATCACATTTCAGGTGTTCAAATTCTAACAGACAGAATCAGGCAGTTCATCAGGCTACTTTATTTGTAGGTTGCTGTTCTAATCTGACTTGAACTCTTAGAAATTGAACTTGGAAAGGATATACCAGTTGAATTTTCACTTGGAACCACATTTTCAATTGTACAAATTCAGTGAGCCTTTATCTCACAATGCTGAGATCTCATCATGCACACTGACCATGTTCCTTAACTACCATGCAGTGAATAAATCTTTTTTAGCCTTAATTTGTCTGTCATCGAGTCATAGAGTAATAGAGATGTACAGCATGGAAACAGACCTTTGGTCCAACTCGTACATACCAACCAGATATCCCAACCCAATCTAGTCCCACCTGCCGGCACCTGGCCCATACCCCTCCAAACTCTTCCTATTCATATATCCATCCAGATGGCTTTTAAATGTTGCAATTGTACCAGCCTCCACCACTTCCCCTGGCAGCTCATTCCATACATGCACCACCCTCTGAATGAAAAAATTGCACCTGAGGTCTCTTTTATATCTTTCACCTCTCACCCTAAACCAATGCCCTTTAGTTCTGGACTCCTCCACCCCAGGGAAAATATTTGGTCTATTATTCTATCCATGCCCGTCATGATTTTATAAACCTCTATAAGGTTACCCCTCAGCCTTCAATGCTCAAGGGAAAATGACCCTAACCTATTCAATCTCTCCCGATAGCTCAAATCCTCCAAACCTGGCAGCATCCTTGTAAATCTTTTCTGAACCCTTTCAAGTTTCACAACATCTTTCCAATAGGAAGGAGACCAGAATTGCATGTAATATTCCAACAGTGGCCTAACCAATGTCCTGTACGGCCGCAACATGACCTTCCAACTCCTGTACTCAATACTCTGACCAAGAAAGGAAAGCATACCAAACGCCTTCTTCACTATCCTATCTGCTTGCGACTCCACTTTCAAGGAGCTATGATCCTTTACTCCAAGGTCTCTTTGTTCAGCAACACTCCCTAGGACCTTACCGTTAAGTGTATAAGTTTAGCTAATATTGCTTTCCCAAAAGGCAGCACCCCACATTTATCTAAATTAAACTCCATCTGTCACTTCTCAGCCCATTGGCCCATCTGACCAAGATCCCTTGTAATCTGAGGTAAGCTTCTTCACTGTTCATTGTACTCCAATTTTGGTGTCATCTGCAAAATTACTAACTATACCTTTCATGCTCACAACCAAATAATTTCCACAAATGATGAAAAGTAGTGGACCTAACACTGATCCTTATGGCACTCCACTGGTCACAGGCCTCCAGTCTGAAAAATAACCCTCCACCACCACCTTCTGTCTTCTACCTTGAGCCAGTTCTGTATCCAAATGGCTAGTTCTCCGTGTTCCATGAGATCAAACCTTGCCAACCAATGTTCCATGGGGACCCTTGTCAAATGCCTTACTAAATCCGTATAGATCACATCTACCATTCTGTCCTCAACAATCCTCTTTGCTACTTGTTCAAAAAACTCAATCAAGTTTGTGAGACATGATTTCCCATCCATAATGCAATGTTGGCTATGCCTAATAAGTCCTTGCCTTTCCAAATGCATGTACAACCCATCCCTCAGGATTCCATCCAAAAGCTTGCCCACCACCAACATCAGGCTCAATGGCCTATAGTTCCCTGGCTTGTCCTTACCACCCTTCTTAAACAGTGGCACCATGTTAGCCAACCTCCAGTCTCCTGGCACCTCACCTGTGACTATTGATGGGATAAATATCTCAGGCCCAACAATCACTTCCCTAGCTTCCCAGAGTTCTCGGGTACATCTGATCAGGTCCTGGGGATTTATCCACTTTTATGCATTTCAAGACACCCAGCACTTCTTTCTCTGTGTTATGGACATTTTCCAAGATGTCACCATCTATTTCCCTACATTCTATACCTTCCATGTCATAGAGCCATAGAGATGTACAGCATGGAAACAGACCCTTTGGTCCAACTCGTCCATGCTGACCAGATATCCCAACCCAATCTAGTCCCACCTAAAAGCACCTGACCCATATCCCCCAAATCCTTTCTATTCCTATACCCATTCAAATATCTTTTAAATGTTGCAATTGTACCAGCCTCCACCACTTCCTCCGGCAGCTCATTCCATACACGTATCACCCTCTGTGTGAAAAGGTTGCCCCTTAGGTCTCTTTTATATCTTTCTCTTCTCACCCTAAACCTTTGCCCTCTAGTTCTGGACTCCCCTACCCCAGGAAAAAGACTTTGTCTATTTATCCTATGCATGCCCCTCATAATTTTGCAAACCTCTGTAAGGTCACTCCTCAGCCTCAGATGCTGCAGGTCAAACAATCCCAGCCTGTTCAGCCTCTCCCTATAGCTCAAATCCTCCAAACCTGGCAACATCCTTGTAAATCTTTTCTGAACCTTGCAAGTTTCACAACATCTTTCTGATTGGAAGGAGACCAGAATTGTATGCAATATTCCAACAGTGACCTAACCAATGTCTTGTACAGCTGCAACATGGTCTCCCAACTCTTGTACTCAATACTCTGACTAATAAAAGAAAGCATACCAAACACCTTCTTCACTATCCTATCTGCCTGTGACTCCACTTTTCAGGAGCTAAGAACCTGCATTCCAAGGTCTCTTTGTTCAACAACACTCCCTAGGACCTTACCATTAAGTGCATAATTCCTGCTAAGATTTGCTTTCCCAAAATGCAGCACCTTGCATTTATCCGAATTAAAGGATTGGACACTCTGGAGACAGGAAACATGTTTCCGCTGATGGATGAGTGCCGAACCAGAGGACACAGCTTAAAAATATAGGGTAGACCATTTAGGACAGAGATGAGGAGAAACTTCTTCAACCCGAAAGTGGTGGCCGTGTGGAATGCTCTGCCCCAGAGGGCAGTGGAGGCCCAGTCTCTGCATTCATTTAAGAAAGAGTTGGATAGACCTCTCAAGGATTGTGGAATCAAGGGTTATGGAGATAAGGCAGGAGCAGGATACTGATTAAGGATGATCAACCATGATCATATTGAATGGTAGTGCAGGCTCGAAGGGCAGAATGGCCTACTCCTGCACCTGTTGCCTATTGTCTATTGTCTATTGTGAATTAAACTCCATCTGCCACTTCTCGGCCCATTGGCCCATCTGATCAAGATCCTGTTGTAATCTGAGGTAACCCTCTTCGCTGTCCACTACACCTCCAATTTTGGTGACATCTGCAAACTTACTAATGTACCTCTTAAGCTTGAATCCAAATCATTTATGTAAATGACAAAATGTAGAGGATCCAGCACCGATCCTCGTGGCACTCCACTGGTCACAGGCCTCCAGTCTGAAAAACAACCCTCCATCACCACCTTCTACCTTCCAACTGATCCATTCGATCTGATAAGATTCGCAACCAACAGCATTTCTTGCAGATATAATTCACAGTCATCCTTAAACTCTCTTTAAACTCCCACATCTAACAAGAAGCGCATATTACTCTACTAAAGGCTATTTTTGCTCCTTCACAATCTACAGACGGAGATTATAACACCATTTTATTCATCTCCAAAACACTGCCCCAGGTTAAATTAATAGTTATGGCTTATATTTTGAGTTTAATCAAGAAACATATCTGAAAAAACATATTAATCAAGAAATAACCCACTCTACTCACTACTGCAGACTTTCTGTAGGTCCCACTTAAAAACAATATACTTATGTGCTTCAGTGCTGTGAACTTCGCCCAACAGTTCCTCCAAGGTCAGTTGTGAATTTATCTGTTTGTTAATTTTCCCAGACGCAGTCCGATGTCCAGTGATTTATGAATTTAAATAGCAAAGGCGGTAACTGTGCAGATTCACTACTGTGTTCGTTTTTTTTTCTCTCTCTCTCCTGCACTGACCTCATCATGTGCTTCCTTTGTCTGTTCTTCTCCTTTTTAAAACTGCTGTTGTTTTGCCTTTTTTTTCCAAAGTTCCAAAACAATGCAACAGCATATAAAACAGTAGTTGCTGCTCCTGAAATTCGAGGAAGTCACTTCCAAAACCTAAAATACCTCAATAAAGGAGTAGCTGTTATAGCCAGATATTTTTCCCGTCCTCCATCTTGGGTTACATCCATCATGTCCTTTTCCACAATGAATACTGATGCAAACTACTCGTTTAGTATCTTCCCCATCTCCTGCGGCTCCACACAAGGGCCGCCTTGCTGATATTTGAGGGGCCCCATTCTCTCCCTAGTTACCCTTTTCTTCTAAATGTATTTGTAAAAATCTTTTGTATTCTCCTTAACTCTGTTTGCAAAGTTATCTCATGTCTTGTTTTTGCCCTCCTGATTACTCCCTTAAGTATACTCTTACTGCCTTTATACTCTTCTTAGAATTCACTCGGTCTATCCTGTCTGTACCTGACATACACTTCATTCTTTTTCTTAACCAAATCCTCAATTTCTTTAGTCATCCAGCATTCCCTTTACCTACCAGCCTTTCCTTTTCACCCTAACAGGAATATACTTCCTCCGGGCTCTTGTTATCTCGTTTCTGAAGGCTTCCCATTTTCCAGTCATCTATTGCCTGCGAACATCTGCATCCAATCAGCTTTTCAAAGTTCTTGCCTGATACCATCAAAATTGGCCTTTCTCCAATTTAGAACTTCAACTTTTAGATCTGGTCAATCATTTTCCATCACTATTTTAAAACAAATAGAATTATGGTCTCTGGCCCCAAAGAGCTCTCCCACTGACACTTCAGTCACATGCCCTGCCTTGTTTCCCAAGAGTCTGTCAAGTTTTGCACCTTCTCTACTAGGTACATCCACATACTGAATCAGACAATTTTCTTGTATACACTTAACAAATTCCTCTCCATCTAAACCCTTAATGCTATAGCAGTCCCAGTCTATGTTTGGCAAGTTAAAATCCCCAACCATAGCTACCCTATTATTCTTACAGATAACTGAGATCTCTTACAAATTTATTTCTCAATTTCCCTCTGACAATTAATGGGTCTATAATACAATCCCAATCAGGTGATCATTCCTTTCTTATTTCTCAGCTCCACCCAAATAATTTCCCTGGATGTATTTCCAGGAATAACCTCCCTAAATACAGCTGTAATGCTATCCCTTATTAAAAATGTCACTCCCCTTCCTCTTTTGCCTCCCTTTCTGCCCTTCCTGAAGCATTTGTTTCTTGGAACATTATGTTGCCAGTCCTGCCCATCGCTGAGCCACGTTTCTGTAATTGCTATGATATCCCAGTCCCATGTTCCTCACCATGCCCTGAGTTCATCTGCCTTTCCTGTTGATTTGAAATAAATGCAGTTTAATTTATCAGTCCTACCTTATTTTCTGCCTTGTTTTTGCCTGCCCTGACTGTTTGACTCGCCTTTGTTCTCAACTGTACCAGTCTCAGATTGAAATCTTTCCACACTATCTCCCTAGGTCCCATAGCCCCAACTTACTAGTTTGAATCCTCCCTAGCAGCTCTAGCCAATCTCCCTGCCAGTATATTAGCCCCCTTCCAATTTAGGTACAATCCGTCCTTCTTGTACAGGTCACTTCTACCCCAAAACAGCTTCCAATGATCCAAAAATGTGAATCCATGTCCAGTACACAAGCTCCTCAGCCATGCATTCATCTGCACTATCCTCCTATTCCTGCCCTCACTAGCTCGTAGCACTGGGAATAATCCAGATATTATTACTCTCTAGAACCTCCTTATATTCTTGCCTAACTCTCTGTAATCTCCCTTCAGAATCTCAACCTTTTCCCTTCCTATGTTGTTGGTTCCAATGTATACAATGACCTCCTGCTGGCCCCTCTCCCCCTAGCAAACAATCTGCACCCTCTCTGAGACATCCTTGATCCTGGCACCAGTGAAGCAACACACCATTCTGATTTTTCGCTGCTGGGCCACAGAAACATTTGTCTGTACCTCGAACTAGAGAGTTTGCTAACACAAGCAATAGCTTGGATGCCGACGTACCTCTCCTTCCATGACAGCCAGTCTCAAAACCAGAAACTCGACTGTGAAACATTGCCCTGAGAATACATCACCCCTTACATTTTCCAGAACAACATACTTGTTTGAAATGGAGTAGCTACAGAAGACTCCTGCACTACCTGCTTTCCTCTCTTACCTTTCCTGGAGTTAACCCAGATATATGACTGTATCTGAGACATTCCCCTTCCTATAACTGCCATCTATCACATCCCCTTGCTTCTGTAAATTTCTCATTGGCTCTAACTGCCTCTCCAAACAATCCGTTTGATCTGATAGGATTCACAACCAATGGCATTTATTGCAGATACAATCCTCAGTAACCTGTAAACACTCCCTGAACTCTCACATCCGACAAGAAGAGCATATCATCTACTAAGGGTCATTTTTGCTTCTTTCAATCCACAGACCAGAAAATAGCACTGTTTTATTCCTCTACAAAACACTGCTCCAGGTTAAATTAATATTTATGGTTTATATTTTAAGTTTAATCAAGAGACGTAGCTCAATAAGACATATAATCAAGGAAGAATCCACTCTACTCACCACTGCAGACTTATTTTAAGGTCGCGTTTAAAATCCACTTATCTGCTTCTGTGCTGTGACTGCTCCCAGACAGGTTCCTCCAAGATCACTTGTGAAGTTCACTGTTTTTAATTTTCCCAGATGCACTCTGATGTCCATGATACATGAATTCGACAGTAAAGGCAGTAACTGCTAACTCTGTCAATGTGGGTTTTTTTTTTCTCTCTCTCTCTCCTGCTTGACCTGACCATGTACTTCCTTTGTCTGTTCTTCTCCCTTTTAAAAGTGCTGTTGTTTTGACTTCTTTTTCTCCAAAGTTCCAAAACAATGCAATAGCATATAAAACATTAACTGCTGCTCCTGGAATTCGAAGAAATCAACTTCAGCATCTAAAATACCTCAAAAAGGAGCACCTGTTACAGACAGAATTTTTCCCGTCCTCTATCTTTGATTACTTTGTCTTGTATATGTATCTGTGCATCATCCCCCAGTGTACATCCACCCCTCAAAATTATGAGCAATTTACATAACAATTCCTTCAGTCATTAAGTACAACTTTCTTTGATCTTCAATCAAGAAACTTCAGCTGGTACAGCTTGTAGAAACTTGTGTCTCAGGAATTATACTCCATGTGTAAAAGGCTTAAAATTCTTTTTAAATTTGAAAGTAGCTGCAGCAGATTTTTGTGTTCTTTTTTAACAGAAAACATTAAAATCCATTACAAAATGCTCACTGATAAAACTTCATAACACAGAGAACAAACAAACTGATGAAAGTATTGAGTAATGAACATTACTTCCAGTCTCAATTAGTTTAACTTTCCATGTCTTTCAACTTAATCATGTTTTCTTTCTTTCTGGGCAGCTTTCCAGATTTGGACAACAGCAAATATTTCATGCTGACAAGTGGAACTGAAAATGTGTGGAAAACAAAGGAAAGCAAAACACCCCAAAATGTATTGACTCTTCAAATTGATTCTTTTCTCCCTTTCTGGATAAATGATTATGTCTCTTGCCTCTGCTATACAGGTTCTTAATAAAGAGCTTCACTCAATTCTACCTTTTTTTAAGCAGGAATCAGATTTCTAAACATAATTGAATCTGTTGTGGTTCTGTTCGCCGAGTTGGGAATTTGTGTTGCAGACGTTTCGTCCCCTGTCTAGGTGACATCCTCAGTGTTTGGGAGCCTCCTGTGAAGCGCTTCTGTGATGTTTCCTCTGGTATTTATAGTGATTTGTATCTGCTGCTTCCGGTTATCAGTTCCAGCTGTCCGCTGCAGTGGCTGGTATATTGGGTCCAGGTCGATGTGCTTATTGATTGAATCTGTGGATGAGTTCCATGCCTCTAGGAATTCCCTGGCTGTTCTCTGTTTGGCTTGTCCTATAATAGTAGTGTTGTCCCAGTTGAACTCATGTTGCTTGTCATCTGAGTGTGTGGCTACTAAGGATAGCTGGTCATGTCGTTTCGTGGCGAGTTGGTGTCCATGGATACGGATCATTAGCTGTCTTCCTGTTTGTTCTATGTAGTGTTTTGTGCAGTCCTTGCATGGGATTTTGTACTCTACATTGGTATCTATTGGAGTCACTTTCAAACTGGTTCCCTTTCTACTCTATCAGCATGTGTTATTGTCAGATTTATTGTGCAGAAGCATGACAGAGTAACTTTAAACCTTCCCTTCCTCCAACACAGATGTCTCGTGGCACCACTGGGTACCATCTACATGACATACTGCAACAATTTACCAAGGATTCTTTGACTGTGCTTTCTCATCTTGTTATCTCTTGGACTGGTAGAAAAAGAGCAGCAGATGCATGGGAACACCACATGCAAGCCTTCCTAATTTGAAAGTAGATTGTCATTCCTTTATCAAATCAAGATCCTCGTACACCCTACCTACTGCAAATGGGTTGCAATGTTTCAAGAAAGCAGCTCATGCTTATCTTCTTCAGAGCAATTATGGATGGACAATAAATGCTGGCCTTGCCAATGAAGTGTAGATTAGTTTATATCTCCATAGCACCTGAGTTGAAAACCTATTTTGACATTTGTTTAATGAATAACTTTCTTCTTCATGCATTAGATATTTTTGAGTTTATTGAAGAAATGAGTCAGTGTCTTTTCTTCGAGAAAACTGTTTTCATATTAAGCACACTTTGCAGACTAAAAGCATAACAATATGAACCTGTAAGAGAGGTGGTAAAGTACAGGACTGCCTCTCTTTGAAAACAATAAAATCTCACCTCAAATATTGCCAATGAACCATTTTAAATATCAACATTATTCTAAAAATATTCAAACCTTAAACCGCTCATTCACTTACCCTAAATTCTAATACACCACATTGTTGGTAAATGGTAGTTTCCATACTAGTAATGCTAAATTCTGGTCTGCCATTCTTCTCTTGCCCTCCCCAAATGTTAGAGCATTATTTTGCAATAATTTGAAGTCAATGTGGTAAATTGAGGATCCTGATGACTGTTATAATGTCCATGACAAGGACAAAAGGTTAATTGAAGTCAGCAATGTATGTAAAATAACATCATAGAAGTCATTTCTCTGGAATAGATTGGCCAGAATGGGTGGATTTTTTTGCCACAGTTTCACTTTTGTGGATTTGTGTAAAAATGTCCTTCTAGATTTTAGCTGATGTAGCAGCATAGATTTTCAGTGCTCTGTGGTGTAATGGTGGGTGAAAGGAATTGCTAAGAGAACTGAGATCTGCCTTTGAGGTGACTTTGTAGTGCAGCAGACAAGCTGCCATGACTTTTATTGGAGTTTATGTTGTGGTGATGAAGTAGGATGTGATGTGGAGGTGCTGGTGTTGGACTGGGATGGACAAAGTTAAAAATCACACACCAGGTTATAGTCCAACAGGTTTATTTGGAAGCACAAGATTTCAGAGTACTGATCCTTCATCCGGTAGCTAGTGGGGCAGGATCATAGCATCCAGAATTTAACGTAAAAGATCAACGTGTAATACAACTGATGTGATATATTGAACAACGCTAGATTGTTATTAAGTCTTAATCACTTCGAATGGTTTTCAGGTTTTGATTCATTAATATGTAAATCCCAGAACTTCTTTCAAGTCACATTCCCGAGATTACTTAAGGTTTTATATATATAAAAAAGTGACATCTCAGTTCAGATAATGCATGAAAGGTGTGAGGTTAAAGTCTGTGTGTATTCCAACCTTGAATCAAACTGGTTTTATTTCCAAAGTAGGAATTTATAAATTGTCACATGGACTGACGGCCTATAGATTGTCCAAAGAAGTAATTTATAAATGTCAGACGGACTGACTGTCCACACACACTCTCTTACTCTCTCTCTCCCTCACATGCGCGCGCGCACATACACACACATCATGCACGCGTCAATGGGGTGAATTTGCATTTGCAGATTTATATTTGCGGATACATTCTATTTTGTTCCAAAAGCATACAATCTGTCAGCAGTCGGCCCATGAGACATTTTATAAATACCTATCCTACTTTGGAAATAGAGCCATTTTTTGGACAAGAGATGCCGGACAAACGTAAGAAAGAACATTTGTACTCAGTGCCCAGTAATGGAATTCATAGGTCACAGAACTGTCCAAGTTGAAACAATCAATGTTTAAAAATGAAGTGGGATGTATTTTAAAGAAATCATTTCACAAGTCTGCAGAGTTTGAACAAGCGTATGTGACTGACTGGATTATTCTGCAAAGACTCAATAGAATAAACTCGTACAATACTCTATGCCTAAGTGACTCTATGATCTATCTTCTCAGACTGCGGTACCCTTGTGTGTGTGTGTGTGTGTGTGTGTGTGTGTGTATAATTGATAGATTCTGCTTTTGGACAAAGTGATGGGTGAGCACTCCAATTTATCAGATCTTACATAGCTGTATCATACAAAGTGTAGGCTGAACTTTAAATAAAAGTATTTGATGGATCTGTTATTTTGTGGACTGTGCCAGCTCTCTCATTTATGTATAAAATCATAACAATAGAAAAAATAACATTCTTTCCAACAGTAGCTTTAAATACATATTGTAGGAATTTAGAGGAAAAATTACCTTCAAGTTATTCCCAAAGATGTTTTTTATGATCCTTAAATTATGATGACTACCGCACTTATGGGGTCTCGGTCCCTTTCACTTTAATTTATAGAAAGTTCGAAAGGTTATGAGTCCAATTAGTTCATGGATGCTTTTCATTTTTTTTTAGGTTGCAGTTGACCTTTTCTATAAGACTAGGGTCAGAAAGCTTAACCAAAGTGATAGATTACATGCAATTTTCCAAACCAAAAGATATAACATATAACAATTCAGGTTCCTTATATTTACTGCAAAGCTTGTTGAAGTGGACTGTTTGTATACTTATAAGCAGAAAATGTAATTGGAATTCAAAAAGGTTTGCAGAAAAGGCAAGATAGATGTATACAGCTTACAGTGAAATTATGTTTGCTTCACTGGACATGAATAGAAGCTAAATATGATGGTAGGGTGACCTTTCAGCTAATCAAGTTCTGTAATTACAGCAGAAGTGTCCTTTCAAAGACCATTAGGATATCCCCTTGCTGTCTGAAACCTCTCAGCCACATAATTTCTTTAAATGCTATATGGAATAGATAATGTAGATGCTCGCAGGTGATTGAACATGGACAGAGTGCAGATCTAGATTCAAAAGTGGAAAGTTAATAATCCTCAATTGTTTAAAGTACTAGGATTTTCTCTACTGTAGTGATATATTAGAAATATGGGGGTCAAAAATATGGCGCTAGAAAGACACAGCAGGTCAGGCAGCATCCATGGAGCAGGAGTATTGATGTTTCGGGTATAAGCCCTTCATCAAGAATTGTTCCTGATGAAGGGCTTATGCCCAGAATGTTGATTCTCCTGCTCCTTGGATGCTGCCTGACCTGCTGTGTCTTTCCAGCACCACATTCTTGACTCTGATCTCCAGCATCTGCAGTCCTCACTTTCTCCCATACATTGGAAATAACCCTTGGTAAAGCAATTAATGCAACGTTTGATTGTCACATAATATATTGATATTATTGATTATAGTCATTTACAACACAATTCTCCAGATTGTCAAAAGGAATGAAGGTTTGGTTACTACAATAGAAACTGAGTCATACTGTAGATCTAAAATGGACATATAAGAAAACCCAATTTTGCATGTTTAAGATATCTCTCTAAAAATATGCCACTTCTAAAATGCATAATTTCTCCTTTTATAAAAAAAGGTGTGATATCATTGCCACCACAAAAATTGTATAATGTTGAAAGGACAAGTGTCAGTTGTGGAATGCTCAGGATTGTTCAGTGACTGATCTGGACTATGCATATGGTATGGTATTCTAAGCATTATTGAACAAAATAACCCTCTTGTGGAACAGGATGGAGCAGAAGAGTTACATGTCTCCAGTTAACTTGATCACTCCTCCCCCCGTTGCACCCCATTGACATCTCCAACATCCAAGCAGTCCAACATGTATACTCTTCAGATGTTCCTGAACATTACTTGCCTGGGGCAAACACCAGCAGCTGCCATAAAAAACTTTTACATGTCCAAAGTGCCAATTTCTTTTTTTTTTCTTATTTGTGAAGTAATGGATTAACAGCATGAACCTGAGAGACCATGATGTAAAGATGATGTCAAAACACATGACTACAAAGAGAATTGAAGACAGATCTCATAAAAAAAAACTGCAAGCTCACACAGAACTCACACTGTGTGTGTACAACATCTAGAAATAAACAATTCTTGTTCAACTGAACACAGATACAGAGGGCACTTAAAAGACATTCAGCCTCCTGACACTCCACCAGAAGATAACATAATATTTTCTAAAGAAAAATGTTCCCAGATTATTTTATAACAAAAAGGAATTTATGGAAGACAAGCTTTGGCCACCAGTCTTTGTTTAAGATGAATGCATTTGATAAAAAAAATTCATATACTTATCAATGTTAAAATGAGTGATACAGCATCTGTTCTTTCAAAAGAAATTAGGAAAGTTTATGTGCAAGTAAATTAACCTTCATTTGAAATAAATTGATGCAAAATTGTCTGTGTCTCTGTGTGTATGTTAAGAAAAGCATTTTGTTCTTATCTTCATTCATTTTACTGTACTCAACTGTATTCTTATCTTTGGGGCCTCCAAAGCTGAATAGTTGTTTTGTTTGCTTTTCTGTATTTGGTAAATCATCCACCACCCAATTATCCAATCTTACAAACTGATTGCTCAAACCTAACCTTTATCTTCCCTCATACCCCACCTCCCTCACTTCACACTAATCCTCAAAAATGGCATATAAGTTCCACTTAAAGCTTCTTTCCTGACTAATAGTTTTCCACAATATGGAGCACAAACACGCCCACAGTCATAGGAGATCTTTTTTTAATAAATTATTCAGTTGTGTTAATATAACACCTTATCAGAAAAGAAGATAAACTGGAGTAGGCACTTTAGTCCACTTAATCTCATTTTCCAGAATAACAACCTAATAATGCAACATCTAAAAGCACTTTAATTCTTTTGGCCTGCTAATATGATGGCAAAACCTGAACTGAATGAATATCTTGTTAACAATTGAGTCGAGAAACAAAAGCATGAGTTCAGTCCAGACAGAAACCTGCATACAGTATTTGAATATGACAGGTTCTGATCTGCTTTGAAATTAAAAGTAATTGATGCAGAGTGGCTAACATTAATTATGAGACTAAGATTCTGAATCTTGCTCGACTGGGCATTGAAGAAGCACAAAAAAAACTTTCTGCAACAGATTTAGTGGACTGACTGGTCTCACATTTTTGTTTTGTTTTTAGCTTTCTGTCAATTCATTTTGTGAATTTACCCTCCAGACTCCTGTAGAGCTATGGAGATAAACAACAAGCAAAGAAATCAGCAGACCTGTCTAAAATATTGTTTTGCATACTTATTTCTGTCACCATAGATTTCTACCTAATAAGCTAGAGGCTGGAACATATATCCACTTCTCCACTTCTACCAGATCCTCAAATTGCAAAGAGGAGGTGATGTTTTCTTTACCTCACTGTCAGTCTGATTCAGTAAAATAGTTCCATTAACCCAACGCCAATTGTCTATTTCTCTCAGAAGGTTGTACCAAACAGCACTTTTCAAAAAAAGGCCAGAGAAATCCTTTGATTCAGTACTTCTCTGCACAGCTTAGAATGTTTCAAAACATTAACTGTTCTTACAGTTACAATAGTTCAATACTGCTAAAAACATTGAATACAGCTATTAATTTTCAATAGAAAAATCTTTGAATAGTCATGACCTTGTATATACTTAAATATTAATTCAAAATATTGTTTCCTTTTGAAGTCAATTTGGATTTGGCAAATTTTTATTAATTTAGTGAATGCATACTCCAAAATCCAAGTAACATCTTCTTGTTTTCAGAGTTGAAGATGGTGAGTCTGCCACTTAGTTTATAGAGAGTAAACTCCTCTGTAATATGTGCAGCATTGTTTCTGTGAGTGCATGAAGGTTGTCCAGAGTCAAGGGTTGGATCTGCAGGTGCCTAAATTTGTCATAAATCTGTCCAGCAGGGTCCACTGTCGTTATGGCAGTTCAAAGCCAGCCATTTGATAGGTACAGTTTTTCACAAGGAATTTGTCAGTGATTTCCTTTGTTTCTCATGTATTGGTCCAATCAATGTCTGCTGATAGATCTTGCTCTTTATGGATACTGACATGGAAGGTGGAAAATAGATGGGTTGAACAGGTCATTGGTATGTACGTGCAGCATAGATGGTTTCACCTAGCTTGTTGGGTTTTGTCAGTTAGTGCATGTGTTGGAGAATGATTTTTGCAAGGGCAAAAAGCCAGGCAAAGGGCTTTGAATGAAAGGTTTCAGATATGTGCATTGTTTCATTCACTTGAGCATCAACACAATATGTCTGAGATGAATTTTGCCATCCAGAAGGACAAACCATTAAAATAAAACAACAATAATTGGAAATGAATGTAATGCCCATACTGAACCTCCATTATGAAGTATTCAATGCGACTCAGAACTGCATGCCTCATTTTGCTAGTGTTTTTTTTCCTTCTGGGCAGCAAGGCAAACAGTACTCTGCTCTGGAGTATTCCTGACCAGGAATCTGATGCTAACAGTGCTCTTGTCGATCTAGCAAGACTGGTTTGTAGGTTGTTTCTTATTTTAGCCTTGGCTACTGCTTTCTTCATTCATTTCCAGGACAAAGTTCTATCTCGAGGCACTACCAAGTGCAGTCAGTTATGATATAATGCGATAGTTCCAATCTCGTGCGATCGAGCGTTATAAGAAAATTACGCAATAGCCACACCATTTAAATTAATGGGGATGGAATCACATTATAACCAATACAGTTAAGGAACGTTCACATTTTACAAATAAGGGTCTAAATTCATTAATTGTGTTAAAGCCAATTCATGCTGAAGAAACTCGTGTTATAGCAGAACCGACTATATGGTGAATTGGGAACATGTTGTGGTCTCTGATCATCCATGTAGACTTGCAATTTTTTTGACATTGTTAATGTGACAATATGGTGGATTTAGTTTTATAGGGATCCAATGTAAAATGTCATGCTGTGCAGTAATTGTTCAGTTAACTTTGTCATGTCCTCACTAAGGTTCTGTACCACAATATAAGAGGATGAAGCTGAGGTGGCATAACAGATGGCATGACAATAGTTTTATTTGCAAGTTATTGACAAGAATGAGGAATGTCAAACCTGTCATGATATTTGAACACAAAGATGGCTGAAAAATCATAGAACAGGGGTTCTTTAGTCCACTGATATCATATCATTACGAACAGGAACGGAAATTAAGAATAAACAAGCAGCTATTTATGTTATGTTCTTGGAATAACTGTGTAGATTGCATGCATGAGGAAATTGGTTTATCTGACACTTATTCCTTTGTATCAGTCCTCTCTCCACCAAAGGTAGTCTTTCTTTGTCAAGTAATGGACCATTGAGCTGCTTCAGCTGCCCACCCTGACCATTGCCACCTTCTGGTGGAGGTCCCATTACATAAAATAAGAAGGATTAAACTTAAGTGCAGTTTAATAAATAGATGGAAAGTGACAATTTTTATTTGTGTAAGGCTGATATAAATAAATTAAAGCAATTGGAAAGTTTCAAGTAAATAAATAATTGTATCACCACTAAAATAGCACAATGTAATTTTGTGCAGAAAAGACATTGACCATAGAGTTTGGCAAATTAGCTGCTGTTAAAAAATAATTTAATGAGTATTGTAAGGGCTGATAGAGATTTTGCTTAGTTATTTTTCCATTTCCAATTTTATCACTTGCAAAATAATTTTTCAGCAATTCCATCAAATGTCATCTCAGTTAAATTCCTTTAGTTCAACTGATTAATTAAAAAAGCCCTCCATAATACTTCTTCTGGTGCAAATCTTTCTTCAGGAGCTGTCATCAGACAAGTTGTCATTGAGAAGAATAACTTGCTAGGAGGAAACAGAGAAAATGAAGATGAGTGGGAGCAGCAGCAACAATATTTTCTTTCTGATTATAATTTATGTTTGCAAGTAAATTGCCTGTAGCATTGTACACAAGTAACTGGATGTGGGAAATGGGGCAGAAGAGCAACAGTGATTATCAGGATTTTAATGATGTTCAGTGCAATTTTTTTTCGTCAGCCACACTAGAGAAAGTAAAGCAGGGGTGGATCCTAAAGCACAAAATTCAATTTTTTTTTGGATGTGGACAGCCATGCAGGGAGCAGAGGAGGACAGAATAGTTTAAGAAATAATACAAAGATAACTGATTCTATGAGATACTGAACAATATAGTTTTTCTTAATTTTAAATTTACCTCAGCTTAATCAGGGAGACTAAAGAGCTGTGGTCACTGCATTGGGAAGTATTAATCACCTGATGAAGGAGCAGCGCTCCGAATGCAAGTGTGCTTCTAATTAAACCTGTTGGACTATAACCTGGTGTTGTGTGATTTTTAATTTTGTACACCCCAGTTCAACACCGGCACCTCCAAATCTTGGGAACTATTGAATCTCTACAGTTCAACTTGGTTGTAGAGCTCTACTGGGGGATGACATTGAAAGATGGAAGGCTTTTCACCACCATCCAAACTTACAACTAAATGTACTAATCCAACAGGGTATCTTGAGATTATTGATCTTTTATTATATGTGAATTACAGCTGAATTAGAGACCGCTTACCTCGTGAGTGATTTGGACATAATCTATAGTAATGTTTGTTTTGAGCTTGCTATTTACAGCTATATGCAAACATGACAAGCAACAACTTTACTCTATTCCACCTGACTGTTTATTGTATATAAGGTACTATGCATAGCTTTTACAGAGGTTTGTATAAATTGTTTAAACCATGAGCAAATCCTCCACCAGTCTCAATGCCATGTATTTTTTTACGTGGTCATTATTAGAGGTGCTATTCACACAGTCCCAGACATCAACACTTCCACCTCTAATACTCCAGTTTTCAAACAATTAAAAAGAAATGCATATGTGATGAATATGGACAACTATTTCAGTTTGTTGGGAGTCTGGGGCTAGGAGGCATGGCCTGAATACTAGAGCCAGACTGTTCAGTAGTGAAATTAAAGGTTTGACTTTCAGCTCAAATTGAGGTTTGAAATAGGACATGGGTAGCTGCTAAAAGTGGAGATGTTTTTACCTTGCTAGTTCCTCAACTCTTGGCTATTTTCTTGGTGATATAATGGAATAGGAGAAGGTTGGGGGTCTTGAGTACTTGCTAACATAAGGCTATCTGGGAAGCCAACTGGGAGTGTACAATCACCTTTCAGGTTGATGCTTTGAGGTGTCTTTCCATGACCAAACTGGACAATCAAAACTCAGGGCAGAAACAAAGTCAGAAATAGCTGAAAACACTCGACAGCTCTGGAAACATGGTAAAGAGAAATCAAGGTTAACATGTTGGATCCAATGACCTTGCTTCAGAAGAAGGACCTGAAACATTAACTCTACTTTCTCTCCACAGATGCTGCCAGTACTGTTGCATTTGTCCAGTAATTTCTGAATTTGTCCTGTTTTCCAGCATCCACAGTTCTTGGTTTCTTTTGTTTAGTGTGCAACACTCAGGACAGGTTGAGTCCCTCATGTGCTGCAGCACCTCAGGCCACAATGCTGAGGGCTTCATCACCAGGATACCCACTTTTTAATGTGGTAGCCTCGCTGCAGAATGTCATGAATGGTTTAAATTTTACAAAGCTAGAGAGAGAGAGAGAGAGACATAGAGCATTTCAATTTTGAAGATATTGATTTACCTGCTCTGGTAAACTATTGCTGCTTTCAAGTTGGAACACACTTCAGTTTCCATTGCCTACTTCTGGTCATTAATTGTCTGTCCCAAGAGCAATCAGGATGAGCGATGTATTTCCCTACAGTGTGTCTTCCTGATCATCATTTCAGCCTAATGGAGCTCAATGTCCTGCAAGGAAAATCCTGCTTGAGGAAGCAAAAAAATGGAACATGTTTGAAATTCTTCTGTGCAAATGGCAGTTGATACTGGATAAATTACGAATTTTAAAACTGAGGGTTTTTTTTGTAAGTGAAATGTATTCAGTAATGTGGGGCAAAGGCAGACATCAGCTTGATCCTATGGTCTCAATGAATGGGGGAGGACCATTCCTTGAATAGATAAATGGAATAGTCATGCAATATATTCCTAAGTGGAAACAACAATGTTTGAAAAATGCAACAGCTCCATTTAAAAATGTCCAGTTTACATACACATCCTCCCAATCCAGCTGGTTGCTGTTCTACCTACTGTCTTGGGTGGGTGCGAAGGATACATGTTAAAGTTGGTGGAAACCTTTCAAATATATGCATGACAAATCTTACCGATTTAATAGAAATGTGATTGCAGTGGCCTGAGTGTAATGTGCCAGTGCATTTCACAGCAAGCAAATAAAATAATAACTTCAATGCATTCAGTCAGAAACATCCACATATGGATCACTTTTAATTATTTTCTTTAGGTTAGTAAAGTCAAGAGAAGCAGGAAACAAAATTTAACATTATGTAAGATTGCTGTACAGTTATGTCATGTAAAGTTTCTCTGAGAAATGCTGCTTTCAACAAAAAGATTTTCTTAGAAGAACAGATAGACTTTGGTGATACGGTAGCTCAGTGGTGAGCACAGCTGCCTCACAACACCAGGGACCTGGGTTCAATTCTACCCTTGTGTGACTGTCTATGTGGAGCTTGCATATTCTCCCTGTGTCTGTGTTGGGATGCTCTGGTTTCCTCTCACAATCCAAAAATATGTGGGTTAAGTCTCCAAGGATGTGCAGGCTAGGTGGATTAGCCATGGGACGTATAGGGATAGAATAAGGTGTTTGGGTCTGGAAGGGATGCTCTTCGGAGGGTTGGTGTGAACTCAAAGGGCTGAATGGCCTGCTTCCATACTCTAGGGATTCTTATGGGCAGCAGCAGGTGCAGCTTGTTGACTTGTGAGTTCAACTCTTAAATGGAATTTCAGAAAGCTCCTTCCTGGAGCTATCATACACCTAAGCTTCAATATACTCAGCTTGAATAACTCCAGGGTTTTATCTCAACACTTTTGGTCTGGGCTTAACACTAACTCCTCATTCTAACACAACCTAATTGAATATGTAGTCTTCCCTTCTGGGTACTTTTCTACATAGCCATCTTATGTTAAGGACTTCAAATGACTGCTCCACGCAAAATCAAAAATGAAACTAATAGTTTCCCTCTGTCAGACACGATCGTTTCCCTTAAACTTAAAAAAAAGTAAATCCCCGAATTCTCTCACAAACCTTGAGGCACGATTATTTACCACATTGGGTCACAAACAATCTAAGATGAACAAAATTTCATGAGTACTGCAAAAATTCCAGGCCTCAAAATCTGCTTTAAAATAAATCACTATGATTACAGAAATACTCGCATGTTAATTATTAATTTCAGACTGACAGAAAACCATTAGTTACTTATTTAAAACCCAAAAACCCATACACAGAACAAATAACATGAATAATTTTATATGTAGCCTTCAGTTTACAGCAAATTGAGAAATACCAGGAATCAGAGGAAAGCCGGTGTCAATAAATAAAGTATTATAAGCAATCCAAAGTGAAGTTAGCATTGGGGAAATACTTGTAAGATAATACAGTTAGCTTAGTCAAATGGAATGTGAGGTTTACAGTATAGGGAAGTCTTGGATCCCACCCAATGTCCCAGATTATCAAATACACAAGAAGTACTGCTAACTGCAAAGGCTTGAGGTCTGCGTTTCAGAGCTTGAGCAGCAGTTGGAATCTCTGTGGTATATCCATGAAGCTGAACTTTATGTGGATAGCACATTAAGAGAGGTGGTCACATTATAGTTGAAAGACTATAGTTGAAAGGAATAGGTGATTATCAAGCAGTCCAGGGGAAAGATATAGATAGTGTAGCAATCCTCTGGGGTCCTGTTCAATTTCCCATTATGGAAACTGTGAAGGCATGAGTTCTCAAAGGAGTGAGGTCAGAATGAAGATTATGGCACCTTGAATAGCTCAGCTGTACATGAAGCAGGAAGAAGAAAGGAGGGACAACAGTGATAAATGATCCTTTAGTTATGGAACAAGCCTGCCTGGCACCATGTCAAAGATGTTACAGGGCAGGGCGTATTTCTGTGGGAGAGTGAACAACCAGAAATCGTGGTCCACATCAACACCAAAGACTTGGCTAGAGCTAAGGAACAACAATTGCATTTCTTAGTGTTGTCTGTATACCGCCAACTTGAAAGGACACACTACTGGAACTGATTCTTGGAAATGAAGTGCACCTGCTAGATCAAATGCCACTTTGTCAACATTTAAGAGACAGTGATCATTGTATTGCAAAATTTCGGATAATCATACAAAAGGACAAAAGGTAATCCAGAGCAAGAATAATTAACTGGGGAAGAACCAACTTGCAAAGGAACAAAGAACGGGGCTGGGACCCAAAAGCCTAGAAGCAAAGATTGACTGGAAAAACAATAGCTGAACAATGGGCTAATTTCAAAAATGAGATAGTTTTGACATACTCAAGATATCTTCTCTGAAAAGGGAAAAGAAGGGCAAGCAGATCTAGAGCTCCCTGAGTGTGAAGTGTGATACAAATTAAAAATAAAGAAGGTAAAGTGTTCTCACAACAGATGTCAGTTTGAAGAGGAATACAGATGGTTCAGAGGGGAAGTAAAAGGCATATTGGTGAAAGGAAGAGGTATTTTGAGAGAAAAAAAACTGATAGGTCAACATAAAGGGAGCCCCAAAGTCTTCTTTAGACAGCTTGCTCATAAAAAAGTGGTAAAGGGAGAGGTGGAGTGATGAGAGATCAAAAACGGTATTTGCGCAAAGAGGCCAGAGGCATCACTGAAGTGTTAAAGTAATGCTTTACATCTATCCTGACCAATGAGATAGATATTTCCTAAGCCATAGCGATTGAGTAAGAAGCTCAATGATGACTATGTTCAAAATTTATAATGAGGAAGTGTTCAATAGACTATCAAAACGTAAAGTTGATGAGGAACCAAAATCGAATGAAATGCATCTAAAAATATTGAAGGAAGTGACAGTGGAAATTACAGGGGCACTGGCCATAATGTTTCAGTTTTCTCTAGACTCAGGGCAAGTGCCACATGACTGGAGATTGCAGGCATTTTGCCTATAATTTAAAAGGTTTGATAGGATTAGCCCAGCAATTGAGAGACGTGGCTAAATTTACAGATGGCATCAAAATTGACAAGAAGTATGTTGTGAAGACAAATAAAGAAGCTACAGATAAAAATAGATCAATGCAGTAATTCAGCAATAATCTAGTTGATGAAATATAATGCAGGAAAATGTGAAATTATCCATTTCATAGCACAACATAAAAAGCAGAATACTACTTAAACAGAGAACATCTGCAGAATCCTGAGGTGCAGATGGATTTGGGTATTCTGGAGCCTGAGTCACAAATTGTTAACATACAGGTAGTGTACAGAATCAAGAAGGCTAATGGAATGCTATCTTTAATTATGAGAGGAATTGAATATAAAGTTAAAAATGTTGTGTCTTGGTTTCGCAAGACATTGGAAAAAGCCAAGTCTCATAAGGATGTTGGAGGAAAGGTTAGACAGGCTGGGCTTGTTTGCACTCGAGTTGAGAAGAATGAGGGTTGATGTGTTTGAAGTGTACAACATCCTTAATGGTATTGGCAAGGTAGACATGGAAGGGATGTTTCCTCTTCTGGGTCAGTCCAGAACTAGGGACCATTGCTTAATATTGGTGGTTGGCCTTTCAGGACAAATATAAGGAGATTTGTTTTTCTCTCACAGGGTTGTGGGGTTTTAGAATTCATTGCCTCAGAAGGTAGTTGAGTCAGAGTCAGTGAATATTTTTAAGACAGAATATAGATTCTTGTTAGGCAGGGAAATTATGGAGATGGGAATGTAAAATTCAATACATGAACACATCAGTCATCATCTATTGAGTGTAGAAGGGGTTGAAGGGCTAATCATGCTTCTATTTCATATGTTCAAATGTTAGTTTATCCAGATCAGTCAGTTTAATGTCAGTGATGTGGAAGCTTCTGGAAACAAGTAATAGAGATAAAATTAATAGTCATATGGAAAATGTTGGGTTGTTTAGGAAGAGCCACAACAGGTTTCTAAATGGAAAATAAGATTTGAGTAATTTGCTGAAGATTTGTGAAGAGGTAACAGGAAGGGCTGATGATGGTAACATGGTTGATGTGGTATACCTGGACTTTCAAAAGACATTTGATACATTGCTACACGATAGACCTATGACACAATTTATAGTACATACAATAAAATGAACAGCAGCAAGAGAATATGAAACTGGTCAAATGGTGGGAAACATAGCAGTAGTGAATGAATATTTTTCAGGCTTCCTGTGAACTTCCTTGAGTTCATGTAGGACCCTTACTTTTCTTCTTATGTAAACCTTAGTGTGTGAGGTTAATTTTATTATTTGTAAATGATATAAAACTTGTAGATAAGCTGTGAGGAAAATGTGTAGAATTCCAAAAGGATATAGACAAATTGGTGGATTGGTTCATAGATGACTGAAGAAGTTTAAAGTGGAGAAGTGTGAGGTAATGCATTTTTTTAAGAAGAATGTGGACATTCAATACAAAATATTTCTGAGAGTGCAGGAACAGGAAAATCTAGATGTATATGTGCATAGATCTGTGAAGGTGGCAGGGCATATAGATAGAGATGGTTAGAAAAGTATAGTATCCTGTGCTTTATTAATAGCACCTAGAAGCCTGCAAGACCAAGGACATTATGCTGCACTTACACAAGATGCTTATCAGATCTCAGCTGAAAATCTGGGACCCACACCACAAGGTGGGTGTGAACACACTCAAAGACAGTGCAGAAGATATGGGTAAAAGCAATGAATAATTTCAGTAATGAGAATAGTTGGAGATGTTGGAATGCACTGCCAGGAAATATGATGGAGGCAGAGTCAATTAATAGATTAAAGAGGGCATTTGATACTTATTTAAATAGAAACAATGTGCAACGTTGTGGGGAAAAGACAAGCAAATGACAGTAAGGCAAAATGCTTCATAGAGAAATGGTACAGATATAGTGGATTGGATTGATAGACTGGATGGTCTCCACACTATAACAGTTCAGAAGTCTGTGATTCAAGAATAAATATCACTTGAGTATCCATCCAGTTTTCTCAAAATCTTTCAGTACGATAATTTCTTATTCTTCTAAATGCCAACCGGTCTTGTTCAAAGGTTATTAAGGTCTTCCATCCCTTGAATCCCTTTTCTGAACTTAAGTTTCATGCAACTACTTTTTAAGATAAGCTCACAAAAAAACGTATATGGAATCCAGATGTTGTCTCTGTTTTAACTGTTTTAACAGTTTTTCCCCTCACTGTTTGAACTGAGAACTTGTATTCATGTTGTTAAAAAGTAAAACGTCAAATTGAAGGGTAGACTTAACTTGGAAAAGTTCTCATTGCAGATGTTTCTTTTCAGTTATGAATGGCCTTGGAATGAGGATATTGAAAATGAATTATAGGGTAAAGCGATGATGGAAAGCTTGGGATTTTGAATTATACTCAGAATGAATGGTTTATGGTAGACTTAATGTGTTGGCATTCTGCTATGTGATATAGTGATAAGAATATCAAGAAATGATGTGGCCAGTCATATTGCGTAGTTAGATGAAAAACGATTATCATGGTATTGGAAGAAGCTAAAAAAATTTCTTCAATCAAAATGCCATATGACATGTTGTTGTCATGTAGACAACAAAGGTTCAAGACTAGTTGAAGAGCTGTTTGCTTTAACATTTCTGTAAAGATGTTAGCAATGAGTTGTGCATAGAGAACATATAGCAGCACCATTAGTTTGTCTGAAACAAAAATCTCACCATTCTACTTACTGTTACTGTGGATTCTGTGGAAACACTCAAATAACTATTAAAGAAAACTGGAAGATTCCCTAGAAATGTGTGAAGTTCATAATGGATTATGTATCAACTAATCTCACCATTTAGACAAAAAAAGTTGCTTTGCAGCCATTATTAAAGTGCCACAGCAATTATAAAATAAAAGGTAGAAAAAGGACCCAGTACTTCTCACCAGACACTGTTTTCCAGCAATAAAATAGCTTTATGTATCTCTTAATTATAACGGCAAAAAACTGTATCAGTAAGTCTACTGTAATGGACTGTGTGAGCAAAGAAGATTTCCTTTAAACATAAGAGCAATTTCAAATTTGAAATATGTATCTTATTACAAATTGAATGCTCTATATAAGGGTATCCATGTGCAATAATTGTTTGTAACCTTGCTCCAATTTCTGCCAAGAACTATCAATATTGACTCTTAAATAGGGAGAAGGAAAGGCAATTCTCTGTAGTTTAGTTATATTTTATTGAAGCATTGTATTGTGTTTAAAATACAAGTTCACACTGCACAAATGAGGATAACATTTTACAATTTAGTTGTTAGTGGAAGTGAACAAAGACATTTTTGTCCTCTGGGAGATAAAGTAATTTTGTTTGACATTGAACTTACATTTCATCTATGATTTAAGCTTAGAAAGAACAACGTTCTTACTGCTTTACCCCGCGGACTTGTTGCATTGACTGCTGCTGTGAAATAAGATGCAATCTCTCTCTGCTCTGTGACTGACTGAAACTAGACAGATCAAATTGTCTGAGGAAGCACCCTTCAACATCTCCATTGTCTTCTCATAGCCGACAATTTTAATCTATTCTTCTGAGATTAAAAAAGGGTCCTTTGTCAATTGGGCTCTAATGATGTCTCTTGCTCAGCAGGAATCTTTTGTGGCTTTCTTGACAGGTCAACTAGAGTAGTGAAAGCAAGATGATGTCCAATGAGATAAGTTCCTCATTTTCTTCTTTTGCTTTCCTCTAGAACTAGGAGGTGGGAATTCCCACTCAGGTGCAATAATGCAGGCTTTTTCTTTGTCTGATAGACAAAGCTCTCTCAAACCTCTTTCAGTGATTCATATAAGCATCCGAGTTGTTCTTTGGATGGTTACAGTCCGATTACCTGACAACCTGTTCAGATATGTTGCTGTATGTGTTTGGGGCAGGTGCAACTTAAACCTGGACCATCTGACCTCGAGGTAGGGACACTACAATTCCACCACAATAGCCCTTTTGCCTGATATTATATACTTGCCAGCCTGTCAGGTGTTGCTTTTTATTGGTTTGAGATGGGAAATTGACTGGGGCCATGAGACCTTGGAATAAAACCCCTCCAGCCTCTCACTGCTGAGGTCGGAATCCTTTGTCTTTCACCTGAGCTCTCCTCTGTTTGAGTCACATCCAAAATTAAAATTTGAGTTTAAGGGTTTAGTTAAAGCTAAATTTGTTTGCAAATAAAAATGGCTACAATTTTTTTTATAGGATTTGCACATATATTTATTCAAAATGAGGAAAAGGTTTATTTTGAATTAGAAACTAATATTTCACAAACTAATTGTGCATTTTGTGAACCTTCAGGTGTTACTGAGTTGTGGGGAAAAAGCAAGGCAGTAGGATTAGTTTTAGGTGAGCTAAGCAAAGAGTTAACTCAACAATGTTGCTGTTTTAAGTACAACTTCAGTGTACAAATTGAGTAAAGTCAAATTTCATCTCAGTCAGGATAGTGCATACCTTGGAGAGGAACCTGCAGGTGGAGATGTACCCACGTTTCTGCTGCCCATGTTCTGGATGGAAGATGTCATGGATTTGGAAGCTAATGTCAAAGAAGGCTTAGTGAGCTGAGAAAATACAGCTCGTATATAATACATACTGATGTCACTGTGTGTCATGATGTAGAGAATAAATGTTTAAATGGAGTGCCAAAGAAGTGGGCTTTTATTTGAATTCTGTTAAGCTTCTTGATTGCCGTTGGAGCTGCACTCATCCAAATAAGTGGAGAGTATTCCACCACATTCCTAACTGACATGTTGTGAATGGAATCAGAAGGCTTATTACTCGTTGTGTAATTCCCAACCTTTGATCTGCACTTATAATCACAGCATTCATATGGCTAGTCTAGTTGAGTACTGGTCAATGTTAACCATCAAAATGTTGACTGTGAGGGTTCCGCAATTGTACATTGAACATGAAGGGCAGATGTTTGGATTCTTTCCTGTTTGGAGATAAACATTAATAGTCATTGATGTGGTGTAATGTAATCATTTACCAGCCTAAGTCTAAATGTTGACCTGATCTATCTGCATAAGGGCAAAGACTGCTTCAGTATGTGAGGAATTACAAAACAGTTTTGAACACTGTGCCTATCATCCACAAATATTCCCACTTCTGACTTCACAATGGAAGCCATATATCCTTCCCTAAAGGACATTAGAAAACTGCTTTAGTTTCTACAACAATACGCTGGGGGAAATGGTAGTGGTAACATCACTGGATTAGTATTCTGGAGCCACAGATTAGATTCTAGGGACATGATTTCATATGCCATTATGGTGAAATTTGAATTAAGTTTTTTTTTAAGAATCGAGAATTATATGCTGGTTTAATTGCAACAACAAGTTGATTGTCATAAAAAAAATCTGGTTCTATCATGTCCTTCAGGAAGGAAGAAAAGAAAATCCTTACCTGCTCTGCCCTACTCCAGACCAACAGCAAAGTGGTTTACCATTAATTGTCCTCTGAAATGACATAGAAAACCAATCAGTTCAAGAGCAACTAAGAATGGGAAAAAGAGGTTGGACAGTGATGCCTACATCCAGTAATGGAGAAATGAAAAAGAAACTGCTATGTTCATCATTATTGAGACCATGTTTAATTATTGCAATCAGGTGACCTATGACCTCCATGATTGTTACAGAAATACTGATACTTTTCAAGAGTATAGACAAAGACTCAAGCTCAAACCTAGCCAGACTCTGTAATTTGTAAATAGCAGAGCTGGAACAGATATGCAGCTAGCCATTGCACAATCTACTTTCCGTCAATACCAGATAGGCCTAGAACTGCCTGGGTGGGTGCTAACAGCACAATGTCTCAGAATTAGCTATTGTTCACACTGCCAGAGAACCTCCTTTGTTGGAAGGATGCTGCACAGACTTGGTGGCACCCTGCTCAGTAGGAGGTTAGAAGCGTAGCATGTCAAGAACAGCACTTGACAATTGAAGGTTCAAAACCATGTTCAGCAACCTCCAAATATGGAATGTAGTCACCATATTGGATCTTCCTGCCCCGGCCTCATGCTCATATTGGATAGGCAACAAAGTCTTCAAGTAGGGTGTAAAGAGGGGGCTAAAAGGGGTATTGTGGAGCCCCAGCTCACTTTGCTCATGCTTTTTCTTCAGAGAGTACCTTCAACTGGCAGGCCAAGCTACACAGCGTCTCCAGCTTCTAGTACCTCATGGTGAACAACATCAACCTTATCAGATTCAAGGAGATGACCTCAATGAACCTGAACCAGCCCAAGACAAGTGATGGAAAGCCCAAATTGATGACTACAGATCCTGAAATATCAGTTAACCCTCAAAGACTGAGTAACAACCTCTCCCAGCCTTATTGGGCTTACCAGTCCTTTCAGACAAACAGTTCAAATACAGCAGTATGGACCTACAGAAAGTAATGAATCCTCAGAAATGTGTCAGAAATGATTAGCTGATATAGGTCTGAGGCTGTTTACTTCCAGATTTAAGACTGTTTATTGAAATGTTCTGTGGAAAAAAATGATAAAATTTCATAGAATTTAATTAAAGTACAAAATAGCGTCTGATAAATATTGCTTTTCCCCTTGATACAGTGTCAATAATTTGTGTTGGACTTTTCCTAACTCTTACCCTCTTTATCTATCTCACACCATAATGCACATGAGTTAAAAAGAGTTACTACAAACTAATCAAGTTTATGCAGAGCACATTTACCCATATTTCACTTGACAATACTATTCTAGACTTGTTAATCAAATATAAATTCTATCAATTACCATGGTAGAAATTTAACTCAATTATCCAGAGTATTAACCTGCACTCCTGGATTACTAGTCCAGTGACATTAATAATATATTAATCTTCCTTTTAATTTTGATGTTTTATATTTGATAAGTCATCTTGGCTGAGTCAATCAGGCTGAGAATTATAAGGTACAGTATCACCAATTTCAACTAAGGTAGGCAGAGGCAAGAATTTTCAAAGTCTGAAGTGTTCAATGGGTTTCAGTAGGAAATTCTGCAGTCAAGAATATATTTTTGTCAAGATTTATGGTATTTTTCTAACAGACCCGGGCTTGAAATTTGACTGCCAATACCTTTCTCAATGTCATAGATTCATAGAGTCATAGAGATGTACAGCACGGAAACAGACTATTAGGTCCAATGTGTCTATGCTGACCAGATATCCCAACCCAATCTAGTCCCACCTGCATGCACCTGGCCCATATTCCTCCAAACCCTTCCCATTCATATACCCATCCAAATGCCTTTTAAATGTTGCAACTGTACTAGCATCCATCACTTCCTCTGATGCTCATTCCATACATGTACCAACGTCTGCAGGAAAAAGTTGCCTCTCGGTCTCTTTTATATCTTTCCCCTCTCACCCTAAACCTATGATCTCTAGTTGTGTATTCCCCCACCCCATGCCCCTCATGATTTTATTAACCTATATAAGGTCACCCCTCAGCCTCTGATCCTCCAAGAAAAACAGCCCCAGCATATTCAACTTCTCCCTATAGCTCAAATCCTCCAACCCTGGCAACATCCTTGTAAATCTTTTCTGAACCCTTTCAAGTTTCACAACATCTTTCTGATAGGAAGGAGACCAGAATTGCATGCAATATTCCAACAGTGGCCTAATCAATGTCCTGTATAGCCGCAACATGACCTCCCAACTCCTGTATTCAATACTGTGACCAGTAAAGGAAAGCATACCAAACATTTTTTTCTCACTATCCTATCTACCTGTGACTTCACCTTCAAGGAGCTAAGAACTTACACTCCAAGGTCTCTTTGTTCAACAACACTCTCTAGGACCTTTCCATTAAGTGTTTAAGTCCTGCTAAGATTTGCTTTCCCTAAATGCAGCACCTCACATTACCTAAATTAAACTCCATCTGCCACTTCTCAGCCCATTGGCCCATCTGATCAAGATCCCGTTGTAATGTGAGGTAACCTTCTTCGCTGTCCACTACATCTCCAATT
Organism: Chiloscyllium punctatum; assembly: GCF_047496795.1. Classification (NCBI taxonomy): domain Eukaryota; kingdom Metazoa; phylum Chordata; class Chondrichthyes; order Orectolobiformes; family Hemiscylliidae; genus Chiloscyllium; species Chiloscyllium punctatum. The sequence goes on along the minus strand of NC_092753.1, from coordinate 44,215,473 downwards.
TTGATGTGAACTGCAAACTTACTAACTATACATCTTATGCTCACATCTAAATCATTTATATAAATGACAAAAAGTCATGCCACCGATCCTTGTGGCACTCCACTGGTCACAGGCCTCCAGTCTGAATAACAACCCTCCATTACCACCCTCTGTCTTCTACCTTTGAGTCAGTTCAGTATCCAAATGACTCGTTCTCCCTGTATTCTGTAAGATGTAACCTTGTTAACCAGTTTCCCATGGGGAATCTTGTTAAATGCCTTACTGAAGTTCATACAGATCATGTCTACTGCTTTGCCTCGTCAATCCTCTTTGTTACTTCTTCAAAGACTAATACACATGGTTTTCAGTAACATGCAATACTGTGTCCAACATTATAGCGGGTAAATTGAACAGACCATCAAGGAGTGGTAGGTGAAGTGTAGCTTAGATGGATTCAAGCAGCTAATCACATCTATTTACCCACTATCCAGCTTCCACTTCTAATGGAGATTCCTTCCTACAACATCCTTTGAATCAACAAATGAAAAACACAGGAAGTCATAAATTCCTTGTGACAAATCCTATCTGTAAAATGGCAGCCTTTGAAAAACCACAATGAGTGAAGTTCTTGCTCAGCAGCTTCAGTTCAGGCCAGGGCCCCTGTACAATTCTTGGGCCTCAGTCCAATTCCAGTACTGAATTTATGGAGAGACACAGACAATGCTATAAATATTGGCTCATCACCTTAAACTCAGCAAGTGAACTGGTGATCATTTGTCTTCAAGGATCAGTATTTAATGAATAACTAAGTAAATGCTTTGTTTTCCACAAAGGTCAACAGGAGAATTTTGAATGAAATTAGTAACCAATAGTTTTTGATATTTCCTTATTATATTTCTTTCAGACCATAAAACATGGGAACAGAAGTAAGACATTTGGCCTATCAAACCTACTCTACTACTCAATGACATCATGGCTAAGCTGAAAGTTCAATTCCACTCCCTGACTTTTACCCACAATATTTGATTCCCTTACGGATTAAATATCTTTTATTCCATTTGCTAGTATGAAAACTATGCTCGGCAGAATCAGCATTTATTTATGGTCTTTTGTGCTGAAAGGATTGGCCATGAAATGTAGGAATTGGAAAGTATTTAGGCTGTGCATTCCATTGTTCACATACTGTAGGACGACAGAACATTATGCCTGTATTTTAAAAAAGTGTTCTCAACTTGTGAAGTGTTTCAGTGTAAATCTTATTTATGGTTTAATAGTTTTACTTGAAATATAAAATACAGTCAAATATAAAATATACAATATTATTTCTTAAAATCTATGTACTCGTACACCTCTCTACCCAATAAAATACACTGTAGCATACCAATCCTTAAGAGAAGTGCAAATATATAGCAGCTATTAGCCTAACAGTTCCTTTCTTTGTTTCCTGTTCCAACTGCAACTGCAGTTTTTAAAAGCAGTCTTTGTCCTTCATTCTAAATCTCTGTCCCTTTGTCTAATTGATGCTATTAATTAAAGGAGTTAAATTGTTAGCCTTTAAGGATTTGGAGATACCAAGGGATGTTATGTTCCCTCACTCTCCAGTCAGCAGGCCACTTAAAATCCTTGCTTGGTCATGTGCCAATTATTAATTCAGTGCAAATATATTAGCAGTTCTCACCAGCTGTGGCTGTCTGCCTACTTCTTTCTCTGTGCACAGTTCTGTAGGGCATAAGCAAATAGGACAGACTGAACTCGCCAGAAAGGACCGCTGAGGCTGAATTGGGCTCTGTTCCTTAACTGACAAAATTGTTTGGTTGATTGAATGAGTGACCTTTACAGCTGATCAGAGTATGTTTGTGGCAAGACTGGGATTTGACATCAATCTTGTGTTTTTAGTGTCAAAGATATCTGGAAATAATTGACAAAATTAGGTCAGTTCTTTAGGTTGTGAATTTTTTAAATTTAAATTTCTTGGCTATTTTATGAAGCTACAATGACATTCAGCAAACTGAAGCTCTGTCACTTCAATTAAATATAATATAATCAGTAATATTACTGGCATTATGACTTTGTTACACAGGCAACAAAAAAATGCTTCTTTTCCTAATTTTGTAAGTCCTATAAGTCATTATATGTGCTGAGAATAGTATAGGTTGATTTGAGCTCTAAGAATATAGGGATGCACTTTACTGTATGTACGAATGTGTTTTATTGTATTTACATGCTACATTTTTCCAATTCATCAGTCAATTAAGTGAATTGTGAAATTCCTGCTTGAACAGTAGAACATAATAGGTTGGTACATCATGAGGTACAATAAGATGTAGTCAGGATTTTTAACACAAAAAGTAATGGCCCAATATGGTTTAAAGATCCATAATCTGCCAAATATAGAAATTGGCAGGGTGTCAGTTAGGTTGCTTTTCAGGAGGGTCTTGAAAGAAGAAGAATCATGGTAGTTCAGTGGTTCAGTTGTTAGCACTGCTGCCTCGCAGCATCAGGGCAGGGACCCAGGTTTGATCTCATCCTCGGGTGACTTTTTGCGTGGAGTTTGCACATTCTCCCTGTGTATCCATGGGCATTCCCCCCACAATCCAAAGATGTGTAGGTCAGGTCAATAGCCATGCTAAATTGTCCGTAGGATACAGGGATGTGTAAGTTAGGTGCATTAGTTAGGGGAATGGGTCTGGGTGGGTTACTCTTTGGAGGGTCAGTGTGGACTTGTTGGGCCGAAGGACCTGTTTCCACACTGTAGCGATTCTAAACAGAGTAATTTTTTTGGGAGAGGTGAGTGTGTCAAAGAATGTAGGATCTAAATGACTGACAGGCAGGTGTTGATGTATTTTCAATTGTGATGTTCATGTTATTAATGGATTTATTTCTAAAGTTATAATTAATCTATACATTCAATTTCTACTTTGAAGCAGTAAAGATTCTCAGTGGCTAAATAACTGCTATGTTCTTGGGCATATTTGGCTCATGCCTGAAACGTCAATTCTCCTGTTCCTTGGATGCTGCCTGACCTGCTGCGCTTTTCCAGCAACACATTTTCAGCTCTGGTCTCCAGCATCTGCAATCCTCACTTTCTCCTAAATTTAACATTCTGCCATTCAGAATTACTGAAGTAGCCTAATCAACAGAAGATCTTTATATTCTTAAGGCTTAAACTGTACCTTTAACTGCAGAAAAATCACAAAGCCATAAGACATACGAGCAAAATTATGCCATTCGGCCCATCATGTCTGCTCCACCAATCAATCATGGCTGATATGTTTCTCAACACCATTTTCTTGACTTCTCCCTGTAACCATGATTTCTCTAACAGAAAAGTGAATAAATATTGAGACTGTACTGGCCACTGCACATTTTTCTATTTGAATATATTTTCTTCAGCTAAATGATTTGTGTTGTTGCAATTAGCTGATTCATTTTTTTAAAAATTGCATGCAATGAAATGACACGTGTATGTGCCTAAGGTAAGATTTCAACGCCTTTGCAGTAGCCAGAAGCACGATTCAAAAATGTGTTGTAGATTTCCAGCTCTTCAATCTCCTTTTTGTTACCATGCTTAAAGATGCCACTAGAGACATGTCTGCAGGCATCAACATTCGTTTCGGTTAATGAAGCTTTGCAATCTCTCTCGACATGTCTACAACAAAGTCACAGATGCAGTAATCAGAGTTCTTGTCAGTCAATAATTGTATCCTAACTGCCCATAACAACAAAGCAATGCAGTCTATGACAAACAAATTCTTGTGTGCTGCCAAACCTATGGCTTTCAAGTCAGTGTTTCTGGGATATTAAGTTTTAATTAGCATAAAGCAACATTGAGGCACCAGGCACCACTGTTGATGGCATTAATCTTGAGAATGCAGAAAAAATATCGCACTTGATCATGTGCTTGATAGGGATGCTATTATTGATGATGATATCTATGTACACATTCAGAAAGCTAGTTGTGCTCATAGTCAACTCCATATTTTGTCTGGAAGTAACACTGCACTAAGTCAAAGACTAAAATCGAATTCTGTAAAGCCATTGATTTTTTCATTCTGGAGATGACGTAGAATCCTGTGTCTGCTATAAATGTCATATCAAAAGTCTGGAATGCTGCCATCACAAACACCCGACGTCCATCATGAGAATTTGCTGACAGGTGAAAATCACAATCAAGGAATTTATTCATTAAGTTGGGCTCAATCGCACAGGTGACACCCTCCAGAAAATTCATTTTTTCTGAGTAGATCGTGTTTTCTGCAAGTATAATTGCAGAATCTTAATGTATCTCTCCTATAAAGCTATCTCTCAGAACAAACATCAAATTGGCAGCACAAACCAAATGGCAGCAATCCTTTTCAAGAAAGGAGCCACACAAAACCTTTCTACTGCAGCCCCCATTTATTTAGAAAATCCTTCAGCCAGTGACTAGTCTACATTGAGGCAGTACTGAAAAATGCCTCAGCTTGTTTTGAGGACAATATATTCAGACCTGTAACATTTAATATACCCAGGAGAAGCCCAGGGATGCTGCTGCAAAAATACTCACCCAAGCACTAACATTGGCAATATACTAATTGGCCACTAACCCAGTCACCAAACTAAGGAAGGTAGTGGGTTGGTGGGACTTATCTCCTATAACTCAGGGCTGTTTACTGTATTTCTCCCTAGAAATGGATTCAAATGGAATCTCAAATGAGCCTGATTTCCCATTTTCACTCCCAAAATTCTGCTCACAGAACTAGATTACAGCATCCCAGTTTGTTCCCATATCCTTTGATCCTTTTAGCTCCAAGAAATGTTTCAACTTCTTCTAGAAAGCATTCAATGTTCTGGTCTGAACCATTTAGAGTCTTAGAGTCATAGACATGTACAGCATGGAAACAGACCCTTTGGTCCAACCTGTCCATGTGGACCAGATTTCCCAACCCAATCTAGTCCCACCTGCCAGCGCCCGGCCCATATCCCTCCAAACCCTTCCTATTCATATACCCATTCAAATGCCCCTTAAATGTTGCAATTGTACCAGCCTCCACCACATCGTCTGGCAGCTCATTCTATACACGTACCACCCTCTGCGTGAAAAAGTTGCCCCTTAAGACTCTTATATATCTTTCGTCTCTCACCCTGAACCTATGCCCTCTAGTTCTGGACTCCCCGACCCCAGGGAAAATACTTTGTCTATTTATTCTATCCGTGCCCCTCATAATTTTGTAAACCTCTATAAAGTCACCCCTCAGTCTCTGATGCTCCAGGGAAAGCAGCCCCAGCCTGTTCAGCCTCTCCCTGTAGCTCAGATCCTCCAATCCTGGCAACATCCTTGTAAGCCTTTTCTGAACCCTTTCAAGTTTCACAACATCTTTCCAATAGGGAGGAGACCAGAATTGCATGCAATGTTCCAACAGTGGCCTAACCAATGGCCTTGTCGGCCACAACATGACCTCCTAACTCCTCTACTCAATACTCTGACCAATAAAGGAAAGCATACCAAAAGCCTTCTTCACGATCCTATCTACTTGCGACTTCACTTTCAAGGAGTTATGAACCTGCACTCCAAGGTCTCTTTGTTCAGCAACACTCCCTAGGACCTTACCATTAAGTGTATAAGTCCTGCTAAGATTTGCTTTCCCAAAATGCAGCACCTCACATTTATCTGAATTAAACTCCATCTGCCACTTCTCAGCCCATTGGCCCATCTTCCATATCCTTTTCCACAGTAAATACTGATGCAAAATATTCATTTAGTATCTCCCCCTTTTCTGTGGCTCCACACAAAGGCTGCCTTGCAGATCTTTGAGGGGCCCTATTGTCTCCCTAGTTACCCTTTTGTCCTTAATATATTTGTAAAGCCCCCTTGGATTGTCCTTAATTCTATTTGCCAAATGTCCCCATTTTGCCCTCCTGATTTCCCTCTTAAGTATACTCCTACTTTTTTTATACTCTTCTAAGGACTCACTCGATCTATCCTGTCTGTACCTGAGATATGCTTCCTTCTTTTTCTTAACTGAACCCTCAATTTCTTTAGTCATCAAGCATTCAGAAATGCGGAGATACTTCTTCAGCCAGAGAGTGATGGGCCTGTGGAATTCATTGTCGTGGAATGCAGTGGAGGCCGGGATGCTAAATGGCTTCAAGGCCGAGATTGATAAATTCTTGATGTCACAAGGAATTAAGAGCTACGGGGAAAATGCTAGTAAGTGGAGTTGAAATGCCCATCAGCCATAATTAAATGGTGGAGTGGACGTGATGGGCCGAATGGCCTTACTTCCATTCCTATGTCTTATGGTCTTATGTCTTATTCCCTATACCTACCAGCTTTCCCTTTCACCCTGACAGGAATATACTTTCTCTGGATTCTTGTTATCTCATTTCTGAAAGCTTCCCATTTTCCAGCCGTCCCTTTACCTGTGGTAGAGAATTCCACAGGCTCACTACTCTCTTGGTGATGAAATCTCTCCTCATCTCAATCTGAAATGGTGTATCCTGTATCATTAAACTATGACCCCTGTTTCAGGCCCCCCCCCCCCCCCCAGTCATTGGGAATATTCTGCCTGCATATAACCTTTTTTCTGTTCGGCTTTTACAGGTCTCTTTGAGTTCCTCCCACATTTATTCTTCTAAATTTCAGTGAACACAGTCCTGAGCAATTCATACACTCTTCCTGGGTTGTGCCATCCCAGGAAACAGTCTGATTAATATTTGCTGCACTTCCTTCACAGCCAGAACATCCTGCCTCAGATATGGAAATGAAAACTGTACACAATACTACAAATGCAGTCTCACAAGGCCCTGTACATATGGAAAATATCACTATTCTGTACTCAAATCTTCTTGCAATGAAGACCAAGCTGCCAGTTCATTTTTCACCACCTGCTGTACCTGCATGCTTGCTTTCAGTGACTGATGTACAAGAATATCCAGCACTCATTGCACTTCCCCCTTTCCAAATTTATCATCATTCAAATACTAATGTGTCTGCCTGTTTTTGCTACCAATGTGAATGACCTCACATTTTTCCACATAATTATGTGTTTGCCATGCATTTGCTGACTGACTGAATTTGTCCAAATTACTCAAACTACCCAATTGCATTCTCCTCAGACTTCACCCTCACACCCAGCTTTGTGTCATCTGCAAACTTGGAAATATTACACTTAGCTCTCTCACCTGAAACATGAATATACAATGTCCACTAATCCATGCAGTAACTCACCAGTCACTGGCTGCAACTCTCTTTGTGTCATGTCAGACAATTAGTTCTTTATCCACTTTATTCAAAACACTTGTATAGGTATGCAAAAAGAAAAATATATTGACAAAGATAATATTTTAGTCCAGACACTGCCCTTGTCTCATGTGCTTTAATTTTACATGCTAATCTCTTGTGTGGGATCTTATTGAAAGTTTTCTGAAGTCCAAGTAATCACATTCACTGGCTCCACCTTATCAACTCGACTAGGTACATATTCCCAAAGTGATAGTAGATTTAGCGAGAATGATTTCCCTTTCAAAAATCCATGCTGACTTGTCCAATCCTGTCACTTTTTCCAACTGCTTTACTATTAATTTTTTTATAATGGACTCGAGTATTTTCCTTACTGCTGACATCCTGCGAACCAGTCTAAAATTTACTGTTTTCTCGCTACCTTGCTTTTTGAAGTAGTGGTTACATTAGCTACCTTCCAAACAATTGGAGTTGTTCAAGATTCTGTAGAATCTTGAAAAATGCATCCACTATGTTAAGACCGAGACCCTTCCTTGGGTACACGGTGATCTATGTTATTGGATTCTGGCAATTTGTTTATCTTTAATCCTATCAATTTCCCAAAACTATTTCCCTTCAGTTCTTCTGTGGCACGAGACCCTGTGTTCTTCAACAATTTTGGGACTTTGGTTCTGTGTTTAAGTCACAAAGGAGGACTTAAATAATGGATGTATTTAATTGGTCTGTCATCTCTTTGTTCCCCATTATAACTTTTGACTATAACAGACTTACATTTGTCTTTGTTAATATTTTTCTTTTCAAATACCTATAAAATCAGTTTGTATATTCCCTGCAAGCATACTCTCATTGTCTATTTGCCCCTTCTTAACCAGTGCTTCTCTGCTGAAATCCAAACTGCTCCCTACCCTCAGGTCTGCTGCTTCTTTGGCCAATTAGCAGGCCTTCTCTTGGATCTAATACCATTCCTAACTTCCTTTGCTACCCATGGATTAGGCCATATTTCCCATTTTGTTTTTGTGCCATTTAATAACCAACAATTGTTGCAATTCTACCATCCACATTTTAAATGTTTACCATTTACCATCCATCATTGCACATTTAAGCTTCCCAATTTGATACCCTGCTCCACCTCATACCATGAGTTTAATTTGGAAAATCTGGTCTACACAAACAATCCGGACCAAAGGATCTATTTCTGTGTTGTACAACTCTAGAACTCCATGACTCATTGTTGTTTCCATTATTTTGCTTCAGGACCACATACATTGAATCAACTCCATTACTCTCCATCTTAATGATGAATTCTATCATATTATGGTCACTGTTCTCCCCAAGGAGCCTCACAAACCGATCTTTTTTTCTCATTACGCAATGCCATGTCTAGGATGACCTATTGACTCATTGCTTCCTCGATACATTGATCCAGCAAACCATTTCTTACACAGCCCAGGAATTCCTCCTCCACAGCATTGCAACTGGTCTGATTTGTCCAATCTGTATGCAGATTAAAGTCACCCATAATTACACCTCTACTTTATTGCTTGCATCTCTAATTCTCAGTTACCAGTTACCACTATAGTTTGAGTTCTATGTACAAATCTCACAATTGTTTTCTGTCTATTGGTGATTCTTAGATCTACCCACACAGATTTTATTTCACTGGAGCTAATATCCTTCCTTATTATTGTGTTAATGTCCTCCTTAATCAACAAAGCTATCCCACTTCCTTTTTCTATTTGTCAGTACTTACAAAAAACTGAATGCCCCTGGATATTTGTTCCTGTCCTGGTCACCCTAAAGCTGTATCTCCATAATCCCAACTACTGTGAATGCTCCTCTAATTAAGACACTTGGCCTTAAGATTCACCTTCTTAACATTCTTAGTCCTGTTCCCATTATTTTGTGCTGTGCCTTGTTTGCTTCTTGCCCTTGAATTTTCTGCATATCCCTTTTCTTTTTACGATTATAACTTTATTTTTATATTTGTCTCCCTTTCTCTGCCTCCCTGTATAAGTTGGCATCCTTGATACAACGTTACCACACTGGCAAACACTTGCACACTACCACTGGGGCATCAGTCCAAGTCCTGCCCAAGAGCAGATCTCATTTCTTTTTGTTTCTGTCATTGGTATCAACGTGATCGTGGCCACTCTATACTCACACCGGAATGACCTGATGTCACTCTGCAAAATCCTTGACCCTACCATTCCTGATAAAGGGATTTTCCCCAAACTGTCAATTTTCCTGCTCCTCGGATGCTGCCTGACCTGCTGTGCTTTTCCAGCACTACACTCTCGACTCTGATCTCCAGCATCTGCAGTCCTCATTTTTGTCTAACATCGAGGAGTCAACATACCACCATAGAATCTCTCTTGTGGCCACAGAAAGTCAACCTATTTCCCTTACAATAGAAACCCCTCATGCCACAGCCTTCCCATGCTTAGTCCACCTTTCCTAATTAGAAGGACCAACAAAATATGGTGCAACAAATTTAACTATTGTTGTTTTCCTCTTGGGCTGTTCATTCCGCATTCCTTTTAACAATATCCAAATGGTACATATGTGTTTGCAAAGGAATGGCTCCTGGGGACTCCTGCACTGCACACCGACTCCCTTTTCTCTCCGTGATAGTGATTGGTTCCCGCCCTGCCAAGAGAGTCATGTCGTGCTAAGTGACCATCTAGCCAAACATGTTACGCACAATAGAGGGGCCCTCGTGGATGGTCAGGTGCCCCCATCTATTGCTCCAGCTCTGAAAGTCAGACTTCCGGGACCTGCAAAGGGAGACACTGCCTGCAAACTTTTTACTCCCAGACATTGGAACACTGCCTGACCTCCCAGGTAGAGCAGGACCATATTCTGACTTTGATCTCTCTTTTGTTGACCTGTGCCTTTAGATTAAACTCCTAGGTCACCATTAAAATCAATAATATTCATTACACTAGAGCCTTTCTTTATGGACCTCTGCAATATTGCAGATTTTCAATCCAAAATGATGACCTTAAAAACTATAACTGATAAAAAAATAGTATAAATACTCAGGTAACCTCACTCATCTAATTAGCTGCATCCTCTTGCCCACATCATGTTTTGACACTGTCACGTGTATTTGTTAGAAAAATATTACTAATTCAAGTTACACTTTGACAATTTTATAGCATTCTCTTAACTGTTCAATACCCAGCCAATTTGAAGGATGTACTATGCTTCACGTTCCACACAATACATAAAATCTACTTTTGTTTGAAAAATCATAAATCCTTTTATTTTATCAGATATATGAGTATTACAAAACTTAAAATTGTCAACTCAGATGTCCATCTTCCAAAGTCAACTAATGTTTGAAAATGAGTTTATATGTGAAATGACTGTATCGAGATCAGTATCCTTTCACAAAGTGACCCATTATTTACATGTGCGCAGTACATAGGCTGTGATTGGCCAGCTGAGAGGCAGTTGCTAGATGAAGGAGACCTCCTGAATCTCCTGTTATTTTCTAAAATTAACTTGGCAAGGGGCTGAGATCCAGAGAGAATGTTGGAAAAGGTAGGATGAATATCCAAAACAAGAAAGACCAGTGAGTCATGAATGTATTGAAACTACAGGCCAGTTAAGATGCAAGGGAGTTTGTCAAGTGTGAAAGGCACTTATTTTAATGGGAGGAATCTGATGAACAAACCAGATAAGTTGAGGGTACAGATTAGAATATGGGGGAATGAAGACACTGCTGTCACTTAGACATGGTTGACAGTTCAATATTCCAGGATACAAGGTCTTCATATGACTGAGCGGATGTGGTAAAAGAGGAGGGAGTATCACAATTTTGTTCAGGGAATATATAACAGCAATAAGGAGGAATGACATTTAGAAATGTCTTAAATACTGGTAATGTTACACACTGAGAATAAGGGCCCACCACTGAATTTGAACAGAAGATATGAGCGGCACATCCTTGTCTTCTTACTGTAGCCCTCGCAGGAGTATTAGCCTCTCATTCTCTCTCTACTTTACTCTCTCTCTCTTTTTCTCTCTCTCTCTCTCCCTCCCTTTGTCCTCTCTCTCTCTCTCCCCCTCACCCCTTTCTCCCTCTGTTTCCCTTTTGTTCTCCCTTTCACTCTCTCTCACCAATTCTTTCACTCTCTCTTTCCTGCTCTCTCTCTCTCTTCTCACTCCTCCCCACTCCAATATATTTCTCAGCTTTATGCTGCATTTTTGCTCAGACTATTTATCGCATAAGAATGTTAACTAAATATAACAAACCCCTTGTTAGAAACTACAACATGAATGTTGTGTTTTTTTCTGATCAACTAACATCTGCTTAAATTGAATTTACAGCAAGTGGAACAGGACTGAAGTCTTTACATTGCTGCACCAACGCAGAGTGGCAGGACATGAATTTGTACCTTCAGGTATTCTCATAATGAATTCTCAGTTTCAATTGTATTGCCATATGGAAGTTGGGTCATGCTTCACGTGCTAGTGGGAAAATTAGACAATTATTTATATATATTTTGCCACAGTGCTAATGGTTGTCTTCAGAATAGTATTAGTAAAGAATCAATAAGGTTTTCTCCTTCTTTGTCAATGTATGCAGCTCAAAAGTACTTGAGATAAAAGTATTTGAGAACCCTAAAGCAGATAGTTCCACTGTTAAACCTCCCTGTCAAAAAAACAGATGTACTGGTTTCATGTTAATACAACTATTGAACAAAGTTGGTGATGCAACCACAAGGATTTCTTAAGTTTGTGCTCCAAAGTCTCTAATCTCCGCCAATAAAAGTCAGCAGCCTAACTGCAAAAATAATTCTAGGATAGACATTAAGGCACACAGAAGACAATTTTTTTACATTGTATTCCATGTAGTATGATTTCATTTACCGACTTAGTTAAGAATTCTTTACTGTAGAGGGTTAGGTCATTAAGTATATTCAAGGCTCTGATACAGATTATTTTATCAATAAAGAAATTGATTGGGTGAAAAAGCAAGAAAGTAGAGTTGAGGATTATAAGCTCCACCATGATCTTGTTGAATGGTGGGACAGATTTGATGGGCTCAATGGCCTACTTCTGTTCCTATTTCTTATGGTTCCAATCATACTCTGGATCTAGGAGAAGACATGTTGGAAGTGAAAGAAAACTGAAGGCATCACATTACAAATATGTTCTCACATCTATAAATATATGTTCACTTCTCACCATCAGCTGTGTGAGGTAATGTCACTTTGAATGCAACTACAAGAATGAAGTGGACATATGACCCATCCTAGCACTACATCTTGTTCCAACCTTGTCTGAGCGATACCTATCCTTTCCATTGCATCCATATTAATATGAAACTGTCGTAATTTAATGAGGGAGCATCAAATGTTGTGAATGCTTCTATCCATTTGCAATCTTAACTTTTTTAAACAGCATGAACCATTTGGAAAGATCAAACCATTAATCTGCAGTTGCAATTAGGATTACAGACATTTTCATCTCAACTGTATCAGACTGTTTGCAATCAGTGAAAGATTACTTCACACAATTTGGTTTGGACAAACAAAGTTCAGAAGAGAAGTCCTAACTCTGCTTTGGCCAGTGCTGCTGTGTTATATAATGCAAATGGTGTTCTTCTCTCTGAAGAATATCATCCTGTTCTTACTCACCACAATGCTGTGGCTATTATGGATATCCATCGTCTATTCCATATCCTCAGTGCATTCTCCAGTTTATCTAAAGTAGAGATTCTGATGATCAAGTGACATTCTCTCTCTGAATAATACCAGTATGATGCCCCCAACAGCACCTGTATGGAAATTTGATGCAAAGTATATGTTTGATACATTGCTTGACGTGACATGACACTTCTGGCCCAGCATGCTATTACTGCCTGCCCTCATCTGCAAAATATTCCATGGAAGATCAGGGACTATGGCTCTCACTGCATCATGAAGGCACCAATAACTCAAAGCTCAGTCATAGGGGGCAATTCCACATCTAATGGAAGTTGATGCAGGTTAGGATTGGGGCTTCCAGATGCACCGTTTCAATGAAACAATGTTTTGTCATTGATGGATTAATGCAGTTGTCATAGGGATGAGCATCGCGCTATGCTGGATTCACTGGAGATGGTTCCCATGAACCTATGTTGGCAATGTCAGCAAGCAAGCAGCCTTCATTAATGTAGTCATTCAGCAGACATTAGCACAGCAGCTTCCAATCATTGAGACATGGAGGCCCCCAAAAAAGAAACCAGTGGGTTGTCTCTCCATGGATGTCACACATTTTCGTTCTGTTTCAGGTGTACTTTGATCAAGTATTTTGATGTTCATATGGAAACAGAACTTACATATGGCAACAATAATGAGAACTCCTGCCTGTACCCCAATTTCTCCAGTACCCATGAAAGGCATCATGAATAGAAGTCTGTTGCATAACTCCTTATCTAAGGCATATCATATTGGTGCCTTGACATTTTTACAAGCTCTGCTTCTGTAGTTCAATCATATGTGCCCTGCTATTTCAAGTGTTTCTATATATCTCAGCAGTTGCTCATTTTTGATGTTATAAAAACGCTTCCCTCTGTCTGACATCACATTCATTGATACTGCTTAATATTTCAATGAGAGAGCCTCAGAAGTCTTCCATTCTTTAAATAAAGATTTCCTAACCACACAATTCAAAAGACAGTTTCAGATATAGATTACCAGTGTGAATTTGCTTGAGTTCGGCAGAATGTTCAAATTATTTGAGCAGTTTAGCTCAATGTAATTGAATTGCATTAAGTTTCCATAGAAATTTATGGATTTTACAATTTAAGTCAGCGCAGAGACTTCCATAAATAAAGATTAAGTTTCACTAAAGTGCCAACATTTTTTTTATTGATTTGGGATCAATTTCAGAAGCAGTCCATGTAATCAAATTAAACGGAATTTAATTGCAAGTGATCCATTCTTCGTAAGTATCCATACTCACGGTCCAGACAAAATAAATTATAACTGTACAATACACAATGCAAAATTTACTTCATTGCATTTCTTCTTGATCAGGGAAAACTGCAGTTGCTTTTGGAAGATTATTCAGTAACAACAAATCTTTGGGCTTCAGTATTGAATGCCATCACAAACTATTGTTAGTTTTTTTTAAAAAAATGCCTGAAAGCAACAAAATTCTCTATCTTGATTCACTTTTCAATGGAAGCAATAATCAAAAGTATTCATCTGTCAAATGAGGCTTTACACCTATCAGAGACCTATACGAAGCTGATAATTTTTCTGGAACTGCAGCAGGTATCACTTCAGATTACCATAAATATTCCCTAAGTGGAAGGCAACACAATTACACGGAAATAGGTAAATTCAATTCCTAACCTCTCCACCTCGATATATTAATTATAAATTGAAAAATCAGGAGAATCTGAGACCATATTCTGGAATGGTAGGTATTGCATATTTATGTCATTTCCTTCTGGAAATTCAACTTCACAGGTCTATTTTAAGTCACACTGTTGGGTGCATATTGTGTGCTAGCAGCCAAAAATCACTGGGCTGTACTTGCAACCATTAGTCAAATTTTCCCAGCTCATGAATGACGTGGACAATGGTGAGTCAGTTGGAACATATTGCAAGCTTGGAAAAATTAGATTCTTAATGTAAACAATGTCTATTTTTTTCAATTATTGCTTGAACCACATGAAGAGAATCTCACTAGTCAATGGTTGGGGATCCATTTGCCCCCTAGATAATTGATACATCTTTAGAACCTTGTGTTATGCCTCATTTATATGAAGTTTTCTATCATCCCACATGCTGGAGAGAAACCAGGCAGTACTGATTCATGGCATAGAAGTCAGGGTACTTGGTAGATCCAACTTGTCACTTGCTCCTCTGGGTTTCCACCTTGAACAGCAATTCTCCATGAGCGATGACTGCTCACATCTCTGTCCATAGACACTGGCATCAGATGATCGCTGATGTGGTGAGATGCTGGGGAAATCAATTGTCAGAATTGGAGTAAACATACTGGGATGCAGAGAATGATATGTTGTATTGAATACAGTTCTATTTATAACAAGACAAAGTTTGATCACAAGTTACTGATAAAATAGAACAACACAGTAACAATGGATTTATGAAAGGGTAATCATGCTTGACAAACTTAATGGAGTTTTGTTTTGGACTTTAGTAGAATAGATGAGGAGGAACCAGTTGTTGTGTGTTTTCTTTTATTTTTGGAAAGCTGTTGATAAAGTCGCTCATAAAAAGTTACTGTGCAAAATCAAAGCACATGATATTAGTGGTAATATATGGACATGGACTAAGAATTGGCTAGTAGACAGGAAACAGTCGGGATAACTGGGTTGTTTGCAGAGTAGAAGATAGTGACAAGTGGGGTACCACAGAGTTCAGTGCTTGGCCGCAGGCTATTCACGATTTATGTCAAAGATTTGGATGAGGAAAGCAAATGTAATATTGATATGTTTATTGAAAACACAAAGCTAGGTGGGAGTACGAGTGGAGAAGAGTATATAAAAATGCTTCAAGTCAGTTGAGTGTTATGACACAGGATAAACCCTTCTGCTTAAGTTAAAACCAGCAATATTTATCCCGTGCAGTAATCGGTAAACATTTGAGTGGCCAAGAACTATTTAAGGTTAACATTAACAACTTTATTTTTAAAGTATAACAGAGAATAATTAACTAACAACTATTTACAATTCCTTCCTCTAACCTATCATTTACCTTCCCTCCTATAATACTAGTCCAATAAAACTCCCAATTAAGATGTACAGAAAAATTCAAATTTTAAAACTAACCAGTAGTCGAATCTTCTCTTTACCTTCATGGGTAGATTTGCTCCCCAGGTCAGTATTGAGGTTTTTCTCTGTGCAAACTCCTTCCCTAGACAGGTACCTCTTAGAGAGTTCTGACTAGCAGTCTGTATCTGTTGGTCTGGTAGCAGTGCCCCTCCCAAGTGTGCAAATTTTCCCTAGTCTTATACCCTAAAGCATTGGATTGTGTCATTGGCTTTTAAGATTGTCAACATACTAAATTCAAACTTGATTGGAATTTGGTATTTTGGCAGGGTATAATTTAAACTGATTGGCCAAATTCGAATCTGTTTTGTCGTTTCCAAGCAAGTAGTTACCGCAGTAGCTGGAGAACATGTTACATTGTGACTTATGGAGAACACTTGATGCTGTCACTGCTCGCTTTTACTCTCTTAAAGGTATCGAACACCCACATGTTTATAATGAGTCAAAATGAGTGAGTGGGCAAATGCTTGACAGATGCAGCAATCCATGGATAAAGGTAACGCTGTCCACTTAGTTGGAAAAAACAGAATGGCAGAACATTACTTAAATGGTGATAGTTTTGGAAATATTAATGTATAAAGGGATGTGGGTGTTTTTATACACTAGTCATCGAAAGCAAATGTGCCTGTGCAGAAAGCAGCTGGGAAAGCAAATTACATTGTAAAATTATTTTTTATCCGGGAGCAAGGAAATCTTATTGCATCTGTGCAGGGCATTAGTGTGATCACACCAAGAGTACTGTGTGCAGTTTTGATCTTCTTACTCAAGATATAACTAGTCAGAGACAACGTGCAACAAAAGTTCACCAGACTGTTTCCTGCGATGGCAGGTTTGCTCTGAAAAAAGATTCTGACCACTGGGACAAAATTCACTGGAGTTTAGAATGGAAGGCAGTCATTGAGAGACAAACTTCCGATAGGCTAGAGAGGCTGGAATGAAGAATATGTTTCCCCAGACCTGACATTCAGAAAAGGAGTTCATAGTCTCAGGAAAATGGGTAGCAGACTGAGATAAGAAATGTTTTCGCTCAGAGGGTGGTGAGCATATGAAATTCTCAAACATAGACATTTGTGGAGGTAAAGTCATTAAATAGATTGAGATTGAAATAGATTTTGAGATGTTAAAGGTTTTAAGAGTTAATGGGAGATAGTGGGAGTGAAGCATTGAGATAGGGGATCAGCCATGGTCGTGCAGGTAAGTTGGGTGGACCCAGTGGGCATATTACCACTATTGCTCTTATTTCTCCTATTTTCTATGTTTCTATGGAAAGAGGTGGGGCAATTCAACATGAGAGTGGGAAATAGTAGAACATGGGAGAGCAAGGAGTGTTGTGAAGGGTGTATTGTCAACAGTTGCTACAATCCTGTCTTCGATGGGAAGACAGTGCGTGATTAGGTCTGCCATGACTGAGCTGGATGCCTGGGACTCAGAAGGTAAAATGAGAAAGTGAAGAGTTAAACTGAAAACAAAAAACATAGAACCACAAAAATTGGAGATCTCACTTCCTTCAGAAATCACCTAAAGTAAATGATTCATGAAATGCTGCCACTATTGCCTTCTATCCTCACCTAAATTGCAAATGTTCAATGGAAAAAGAAAATGGCCTCCACTATACCTGATGTGTGCAGAATAAGTTCCTTTCTTTCTACAGCAGGGAGCTCCACTTTTGTGCAATTTGACACCCTTCAAAAAGTAATAGCATTGAAGAGATGTCTGCACTGTACAACTAAAAGACACCTGTTATCACAGAATGCTGCATATAGTCTTTGTGCATTGATCCACTATGCTGACTAAAACTCCTGGCGATAAACAACACTGCTTCTCAGCTGCACATGTGCAGTCACTCTGATGTTCCACAAATGGCATCAGAAGACCAATTGCAGCATTGACTTCCAGCTCCAGAAGTTGTGCATGGGTCTCAAAATCCTTATCAGCTGGAAAGAAAATTAGAGAGAATGCTGGTCACAAGCACTCTTGATTAAACAGTACAATCCATCCTACTAAAGGCTGTAAAACACAAATAACATCTTGTGGTCTGGACAGAGTTACTTTAGTTGTCAATGTTGCAATCATCTCCCACAGCCTGCATAGGTTGCTTGGGCTGCTCACTCACACCTTGGACCGCAAAACGTCCACGTAATTATACTTCATGCCGTGCTGTCTGTAATGGGTACTGCAAATGTCGTAGATATTAGGAAAGGACCTCATTATTGTTGTCATATGTACGAATTGCCAGTGCATGTATGCTGAAAAGCTTTCGCAACAGACATCTGAATCAGGGCAAAAACGTGCAACATCCATGTACAGGCAGCCCACCAGCCTCCTTGTCAGGGTGTTTGAAGGGTGTCATTCAAATATATTTTGTGTTCTGTGACTTAGGAACATGCATATTTTTGACTAGGAGCTTTGTTTCTGATATTGCCTACATAGTCTCCTTGGAATTAACTCCATGAATCCAACCACAGAAGCTGTAGCTGTCCCTGTATCTGCTGAACTAAGGGCTACTAGACAAATTAATGAGGGTCACGTGTCCAGAAAACAAGGACCAGCATTGATCTGCTGAGGATGTCGAGCCACCCACACAGTGAAGTTTCCCTCATGATGTGGCAAATGTATAGAAGAGCAAGAATTACCTGTTTTCCAAGAAATCATGCAGGTGGGAGAGCGATGATAGTGCCAAACTCTTTGCAGAGGTAGAGTGGTTAACTACATTCCTTCTAATTTTTCCCACCGCTGCATAGACCTCCAAGCTCTGTGCATGGTGCCAGCTTCTGGAAAGCAACTGTACATCAAGTGGCTGCACAGCTTCAAAATAATATTGATTGTCAAATACCATGTCACGATCTCCTGCAATGCAGCACCACTTTCCACTACAGCCTCCAAGGACCCTAGAGTGGTTCTTTCACAACAAGTCTCCATTCAGGTTAAGTCTGGGTTGTCATACTGGTATTGTTCAGAAAGATGATGCTGCTTGATTCTCAGGATCTCTGTTGTAGACAAGTGGAAGCTGCTCAGAGGCAATGTTATGAATAATGGAGATCCATGAAACACAGCATTATGCTAAGTAAGAACATGCTAATGCTCTACAGAGGAAGCAATATATTCAGCAACCTACGGCACCTAAGCTGGTTGAGGACGCATTCAACATTCTTACTGGTAGTTCCTCTGAGGAATCTGTGGCTTCTTCCTCTGAGATGGTGGAGAAGATGATAATGTCTTAAGACAAAAACAGAAAATGCTGGAAAGTCTTAACAGGTCTGGCAGTGTCATTGGAGAAAAAAAAACAAAGTTTACATTTTGGGTCCAGGGGCTAGTCTTCAGGACTCAAATTCTGAATTTCTGAATCCAATTTTCCAATTTCTGTTTTTGTTCAATTTCCAGCATTCACAACTCTTTCTTTTTTTTTGATATCTTAAGAGGCAGGTGTCCGTACAATGCCTACCACATAAATGGTGGCTGGATGAGACTGGAGAGAATGATTTGCTAAAATGTGTTGCTGGAAAAGCGCAGCAGGTCAGGCAGCATTCAAGGAGCAGGAGAATCGACGTTTTGGGCATGAGCCCTTCTTCAGGAATGTCGAGCCCTTCTTCCTGAAGAAGGGCTCATGCCCAGAATGTCGATTCTTCTGCTCCTTGGATGCTGCCTGACCTGCTGCGCTTTTCCAGCAACACATTTTCAGCTCTGATCTCCAGCATCTGCAGTCCTCACTTTTTCCTAGAATGATTTGCTAAACAGGGATACAAATGTGGGCATGTTAAGATCACATTCGTGGTGGTGACAATGGGAGAACAGTGCCATACTTGACCACCTTTCATGACAAGTCTAGGGGAAGGCAGTTTCAACATCAATGCATCAGCTGTCATTGTCCTCTCACACTAAGGCAAGGATTCTGAATAGATTAGTGCTGATTTACTCTATGATTGAATCTGTGAGGCAAAAGAGGTTGTGAATGTAGGGTTTGTTCAATAAAGAAACTTCTTAAAATATAAAACAAAGCAAAGAACTGCAAATACTGGAAATCAGAAACAAAATCACAAATTGCTAGAAAAACCTAGCAGGTCTGCAGAGAGAAAACAGAGATAACATTTCAGGTCCAGTTCTTCTTCAGAACAGAAAGTTTTCTTCGTCTGTAAACAAAATTAATATTGGAGTGAAATTGATTGGATTTTTTTTGCAGATTAGTGTTACTGTGCTGGAAAAGCTCAAGAAATATTACGTTTGTCAGGTTTGCTACATGTGTGCTGCATCATGGCTAAATTTCTTTAATCATTTTTGAGAACTTTGAGGTCCAATTCATCCAAGCTGCTCATGGTTCAAAAGAGTTGTACTCAAGTGATGATGTCATGCTTGGTAATTTCCTGCCATTATGCTATTAATATACTGAGAATATTCGATCAATATGGTACAGCTGCTCCCTTAGTCAGCTGGTAGAATAGAGGAGGTTGACAGCTTTTAGTAGAGCTTTGTTTGCTTCCGTTTCTACTGCCTATCTGTTACAATGGATTGGATCCTTTTAATCTTCTGGAGTTGATTTGTACATCACCAAAGTGGAAGCAATTGTGATAGCTATGTAACAGCTTTGATAGATTTGTAGCTATCCTCTTTTTAGGCTATATATTGTAGGAGCTGCCTGGTCTAATATGGTAGTGGAAAACCACTCGGTAATTAATAAGAAGAGGCCTTTGCTAATTATGCAGTTTAGCAATCTGGTATAAACTAAATTGGTATGAGAGGGATTGATAGCAAGTTTGAGCAGAAATCTCGATTGTAAGTTTATCTCTTTCAAGACCCAGAGTTATTCTCCCATTCAATTTTGTGTGACATCATTAAAATTGATAGTGCTTAAGATATTCCTCACCATTAACACTTTCAGAGTGTAATACCTGACACAATATTTCCGTGCAAGTGTTTATCAATCAATAATATTTGTATACTCATGTCCATAATTGTATTTACTAACTACCACCACAACTCATCCCTATGTTTATGACTTCATAGTCTGGTGGTGTCATTACTCTGCCAGAAAATATATTCTGTTTGGACATGAAGAATGGTGATTGTTTGGCTTGCAGATTGTAACCTTAATTCTGTTCTTGTCTGTGTCCAGAAGATCCCTTTAAACTGAAGGGCGTTTTGTCTCCCAAATTTCCTTCACACGGAACATTTTGTCCTGATGAATCAGGTACTTGCTTCATTGCATCCTCTGGAGGGCTTTTAATCCCTTAAATTTCCTTTACAGAGGATTTCATTCCTATAGAAACATTCTATGGAACCTTGGTTTTCAGAATTGGATAATTCTCTTTCTCACAAGTTTGTTGGATCCATGAGTCTGGCATTTTGTTTCTCAATGGTACTCTTGAATCTCCAATCCAGACAATTTATTTTTGACTGTGTTTGGAATCTTTGGACGTTGGTTGTCCTTATCTCAGTGCCTGTCTCTGTTGGCTACATGGTAGCCATGGACACCCACCTGACCTGTGCCTGTCTCTTTGTCGACTACATGGAACAGTCCACCTTCAGCAGTTACATTGGCACCACTCCCCACCTTTTCCTCTGCTACATTGATGACTGCATCGGTACCACCTCGTGCTCCCACGAGGTTGAACAGTTCATCAACTTCACCAACACATTCCATTCTCACCTTAAATTCACCTGGACAATCTCAGCCACCTCCCTCCCCTTCCTAGACTTCTCCATCTCCATCAACGGTGACTGACTCAACACTGACATTTTCTACAAACCCACCGACACCCACAGCTACCTGGATTATACTTCTTCCCATCCTGCATCCTATAAAAATGCTGTTCCTTATTCCCAATTCCTCTGCCTCCATTGCATCTGCTCCCAGGCGGACCAGTTCCACCACAGAACACACCAGATCACCTCCTTTTTTGAAGACTACAATGTCCCCTCCCACATGGTTGATGATGCCCTTCAGTGCATCTCATCCACTTCCCACACTTCTGCCCTCGAACCCCACCCTTCCAACTGCAACAAGGAGTGAACACCTCTGATCTTCACCTTCCACCCCACCAACCTCTGTATACACTGCATCATCCTCCGTCATTTCCACCACCTACAAATAGACCCCACCACCAGAGATATATTACCCCCCCACACATATCTCCTTTTCGTAAAGACCCTTCTCTCCATGACTACCTCGTCAGGTCCATGGCCCCACTCTCACCCCAACAACCTACCCTCCCATCCTGGCACCTTCCCCTGCAACCACAGGAATTGCAAAATCTGCATCCACACCTCCCCCTCACCTCCATCCAAGGCCCCAAAGTAGCTTTCCACAGCCAGCAAAGTTTCACCTGCACTTCCACACATGTCATTTACTATATCTGTTGCTCCCGATATGGTGTCCTTTACATTGGGGAGTCAGGATGCCTATTCGCTGAGCATTTCAGAGAATATCTCTGGGACACCCGCACCAACCAACCCCACTGCCCTATGACCAAATACTTCAACTCCCCATCCCACTCTGCCGAGGACTTGCAAGTCCTGGGCCTCCTCCATCGCCACTCCCTTACCACCCAATGCCTGGAGGAAGAATGCCTCATCTTCTGCCTCGGGACTCTCCAACCCCATGGCATCAATGTGGATTTCACCAATTTCCTCATTTCCCCTCCCCCCACCTTATCCCAGTTCCAACCTTCCAAACCGGCACCGCCCTCATGACCTGTCCCACCTGTCAATCATCCTTTCCACTATCTGCTCCACCGTCCCTTCCAACCTATCACCTTTACCCTCACCTCCATCCACCTACTGCACTCTCAGCTACCATCTCCCCAGCCCCACCACCCTCCAATTTATCTCCCCACACCTGAGGCTCCCAACATCATTCCTGATTAAGGGCCTTTGCCTGAAACATCGATTTTCTTGCTTCTCAGATGCTGCCTGATGTGCCATGCTTTTCCAGCACTACATCTGCACGCCTCACTTTTGCCTATCTCAGTGGTGTCCTGTATAAAGTTGTATGCAGCCCATGTTCAGTCCTTATTCTCAAACTGCAGGCAAATCTGTGCAGAGGTGCAGACCTAATACTTCAACTTGTTGATTAGGTTGAATGCTTGAATTCAACCCTTGTGGTTCCTTTACTGGTGAACTCAATATGTTCAGTTCCTGGGTCATACTACTGGAGGATTGCTTCTTTTGTGGCCTGATCTCAGTTATTTGTACAGGTGATCCAGGAATTCTTCCTTGAAAGATGAAGGAATGAAATGTTTGATGTCCTTAGCATTTGGCATCAGATTTGAATATGGTTCAATCCCTAGGCTGAATTGCGATCTGAATAACATCAGTTAAAGCCTCATCAAGAACCTTAAATGCAGTGTATTGTGAATTGACTTTCTCATCATTAGGATCTCATCCTAAACTTTGACTCCTGCTGCCTGAACTTTCGTCAGTGGTGATAATTATGGGAAATATTGCAGCTAACTGTGTATTATTGTCACTGGTTTTCATCTGGTTAACAACATAAAATAATTATTGCAACCTACATAGCTAATTTTTGTGTGCTGTCTAACAGACTATGAAAGCCAATAAAATTTTTAACTAATTTTGACTAGTTATTCACTGCCTGAAATTTATGTGAACAAACTGATTTTGTTTGTTTGTTTGTTGGCCACTTGTGGATTAACTAGTTTCTTCCTTCCAGAAACTGAAAACAATTGAGGTGAACACATACATACATGTGAGTTTTCTTGATTTTGAAGTATGTCAATATTCTTTACTATCTGACATTCATAATGTTGCACAATTCCTTGCAAAATGTCTTTAATACAGTAAACAGTATCTCTTAGACCATGTAATACTGGCATAGGCTGTAATTAGTGTTTCCTCAGCCCTGGTATTACTATGCGACAACATAGTGACAGTTGCTCCTGTTGCAAATGCAACATTAATGAGATGTTCATTGTGTAACAATGTCTGGATTTGGTGGACTTGCCATGCCAAATGTCCACGGATATGCAGTATAAGTGGATTAACCGCGGGAGAATTATGGAGAATTATGGGGGAGTGGGATGAATGCTCTTCAGAAGGTTGCTGCGCACTTAATAGGCCAAATGACTTCTTTAAACACTGGAGATTCTATGATTATATCTAAGACATAAATACCTCCTTGGCAAGTGTCTTAGCTTGGACTGCTTACTTCCTCCAGAAATAATTTT
Organism: Chiloscyllium punctatum; assembly: GCF_047496795.1. Classification (NCBI taxonomy): domain Eukaryota; kingdom Metazoa; phylum Chordata; class Chondrichthyes; order Orectolobiformes; family Hemiscylliidae; genus Chiloscyllium; species Chiloscyllium punctatum. The sequence goes on along the minus strand of NC_092753.1, from coordinate 44,191,298 downwards.
GGAGTTTTCTTCTGTTGTAGCCTGTTCTACATCATTAACTTATTTGTATGAATATTTGTTTGATGTTTTGTTGCTCTGTAACCATGTTCAATGTCTATACATATTCTGGAAGGACCTTATGTTTTACAGATGAAGCATCCCTTCTTGGTAGCTTGGCCATGCTTGTGCATGTGATGTTCCTTGCTCCACAGCATTAGTACTGACTCTTGGTATCTTCTGTCTTGTCTATTCTCAGTACTGGCTTCTCGAGCATGTCATTAGCATTTTAGTATTGAATTAAAGAGCTGCATGCTGTTATCATGCTTCAGTCATGATCTGAGTGGCTTTCTCCAGAGTCATATCTTCTTTGGACTCCTATACATTTGTTAAAGACTTAATCAGTAAGTCTAACAACAATTCTAAATCTTATGAATTCTGTCTTCAAAGCTCTATTGTCACAATTATTTGTAAATAAGCAGGGATTATTAATTATCTATGGTTTCCTCTGGATGCTGATCTCTTCTAGTTAATTTTGCCTTTTCAAGAATTTCATTTTGTTTTAAGGTTGTTGTGATTCTAAAGAGATTGTTAGCTCCAAGATATATAATTCTGTGTTGTATTCAATCCATTTCTGAAATTAAGTCTTCCTAGCAACGCTATTTCTACTGTCATGTTTTCCTAATAGATTATTTATTTTTGTTGCTTGTGAGACCTTTTAAATATGCCATTTGCGATATTTCTTTATTATCCTTGTTTCAAAAGATTTCCATTTTGCACAGTACCAATACTGCTACTGTGTTATTGCACTGGCAGGTTTTCTGATACAAGTGCAGTCAAAATGAAGGATTTCCACTTCTGTGAGTAAAATGGAGGACTTTCGTCTCTGTGAATAAATCGAATGATTCCTGTCTTTTCGAAGTATAATGAACGATTGCAGCCTTTTAACAAGTGTAATGTATGATTTTTGACTTTGTGTGGCTTAGTGAACAATTTCACTCTTTTTAACAGCTTTAGTTAATAAATCTCAATACCTGTGACTTTAAAGACAACCCTGTTCTCTTAATGGACTTTTACTGAACAAATCTCACTCTTCATGACTCTAATAAGATGAATTCCATTCTTCTTAATGGGTGTCCCTTGAATCGCACTGTCTGTAGTATTACTCATTATTCCCACTCCCTTATTTTATTTCCTCCTGGATGAGTTAGCTATCTGTGGTCTTCATAAATTCTTCCTGCCTTTGTGGATTTCCTGCCTTCTTCTGTGGTCTCAATGGTCTCCAAACATTCTTATTCCAGCAGACTTTGTTTTCTGAAGTTTCTAAACTTTCCAAATTTTGCTTTAGTGCTGGCCTCATAGTTTTTGAAGTGTCACAAGCTCATTTTAAGGCTTTTTTCTGCTTTACAGCCTTTGAATTACTTACTTTAGCCAAGCCTTGTGAAACCCACTCACAATGATGGCAGTGTTCATTCTGAGCTAAAGTACTCTTCTTACTTTTAGTTTTCTAAAATATGCTGTACTTTAAAGTTTTTTTCATAATGCCTCTTTCCCACCAATGATTTCAGTGTTACTCACAGATCCTCTAATATCTGAACCATGCATTTGTGACTGCCAAGTGTGACATGTTTTCGAGCAGTATACCGCTTCAGTCTCACGCTTTCTTCTGTCCATCTCTTACCATGCCTGCAAATGCTTTTTAACTATTGACTGTGTCTTGTTGAATAAACCCAAAAATTGCTCTTCTGCAGGTTATTCAAATGTTTGCATTTCCCAGTCGCGTACTGTCTGCTTTTAAAAGCTGTGTCTGAACATTTTATCAAAATTCAACAGAATCTGCACCATTGTTTCATCGTGTGATTTGAGACAGTTAAATGAGATCCACATAGCTGTTCACCATGTTCCATATCGGTTCCTCACAATAGCTCCCCCTGGTAAAAGATGTATGCAGTGAATTTGTTGGCACCATTCTTATTTAAGACAATAGTCTAAATGGCCTGCCTAGCCTAATGTGCTACAGGAAAACCACTTGACAGTCTGGTCATTAAACTATCTTAAGAACAATGCAGTTTTTTTTTGCATTACAGCAATCAGTTAAACTGTGTGATAGATAATGTTAATAAGACCATAAGAGACATCTGGATGCTAATCCATCTTCTTCAAAATCTAGAATTATTATCTCTCCAAGTCCATATGCCATTAACATATTGAGAGATGCATTAAGCACTCCTCAGCATTAACCCTTTCAGAACACAATACCTTGTAACAGATAGCTACAGGAGGCTACCATGATGTTTGTATTGTGAATTATTCAGCACTCAACAACCTCCTCCATTCAAGAGGAGGTAGATTTATGCCATAAAGGTGAGGGAGATGAAAAGGAATGTCTGTGAGGTTGAGAATATGATCAATCTCAATACGAAGCAAATAATATTGGTATGTTGCAAGTAGAAAGTGAAAAATGTTTAAGCAATTGAATGAAAGACAAGACACAGAGTGATAATATGTCATTTTTGCTCTGTCATATTGCTCTGTCACTAAAGGTTAACAGATGCTGCAGGGATCCCTCATCTTACTAATGTGGTTATACTTCTAAAGAAATCATCATAGAAATAATCACTTCAAGATAGAAAATAATGGAAATCCAGTAGAAATTGTCCACATGAACCTCTAAAAGCCTTTTTTTTGGCAGAGTGCTATAGTAGAGGCTTCAAAACAAGATCACAACCCTTGTTCATTAGTGACATGCTACTGTGCCGCATTGAGAATTGTGAGAAAGTAAATAGAAAATAATTATAAATTAAATAATGATAGGAGAGGAGTGAACCCATTTGGCCCATCCAGTCTACTCTCCATCATTTGATTTAGATGTATTTGATGATCAGTAAACAATGGTGTCCAACAGGGATTGATGTTGGGGTTTGTCACAGTACTTTCACGATAGTGTTCACTATAGTATTTTTATTAAGAATTAACAACAATAATAACTCATATTTTGCCACATTCACAAGATTAATATCAAACAAGTTTTGAGTAAATTCAGACTGAGTTATTGAGGAGAAGCAAAAAACCTACAAATTTCTGATAAATATTCAGTGTAAGAGTCACATCTATGAATGTTGCTCAACTTTGTCAGATCTGTATCTCCTGGGGAATTGGGTCACGACTGACAAATTATGTTGAATATACTTCAGGAAAGAGTCAGTGGAGGAAAAGCGTGATCTGGTCATTAACATATATAGATCTCTAATGTTCATGATGAATGGTGTGAGGCAAGAGTGAGATCAAACAGGGTAGGGCGTTGTGAGAAAAAGGATGCCATGCTTCTGCTTGTTTAGTCTCTTTTCAAATTCTGCGTCCCTAATTTCTGATATTATGACTCAGTGGGGTAACATACCAGAAATGCTTTTCCCAGAGTTGTAATCTAAGTTAAAGATTTTAAAGTAACTACACAAAATTTTCCAATTTACTTGATTTTCATAGCCAGGTTGAAAGAAAGCATAGGCCAGGTCACTGTACTTGACGAGAATTACTCATTATTAAAAGTAATTAAATCTAGCTACAGGAAAACAGTTAGGAACCAATTAAAATGGTAATTGATTAACAGACATACATGCATAGATGGAGGAAAAAAAACATTTGGAGAGAAGAAAACTGGGAAAGCAATTCAATAGCCTTTGTTACAAAATCTGTTGAGTTGGTTCTTGCTGATCAGAGGTTTATTCCCACTGTTTTTATATGAATCTGAATGTTTCTATATCTTTGCAAAGGGCTCGATGTAGTCACTACACTTAAAACATTTCCGACTTAACAATTAAAAAAAGTCACAACTGGTTGGTGAAAGATAATTTTTTTTTTCTTCAGTTTATTTTGAGATTTGAGTGTACAAAACAGAGACAGCTGGTAGAAATCTAATTGTCTCTCTGTATCTTGTTCTCTATCCCAAGCTGTTCAGTTTCCAGAGAACTGATTGCTTAGTGTTAACAAGCAAAACACCTTTGTCAGGGAGAAAGTGTGGCCTGGAGATGCTGGAGATCAGAGTCAAAAAGTGTGGCACTGGAAAAACACAGCTAGTCAGACAGCATCCAAGGAGTAGGAGAGTCAACATTTCGAGCATAGGTGTTTCATTAAGAATGTAGAGAGCTTATGTTCAAAACATCAACTCTCTGGTTCCTCTGATGCTGCCTGACCAGCTGTGCTTTTCCAGCACCACACTTTATGACACTGAAATGTCTTTGTCGTCAATAATTGGTCACTAGGCCATAGACCACTCAACATCTTGTTGTGAATCAAAAATCCATCTGAATATACTGATTGTGCATAGAAAGTCTTCTTGTTATGTGTATCAGATTACGTTTTTTCAAAGCATGCAGCAAATCTTGGAAAACACTGGTTTTTAAAACAGATTTTTCTTCTCATTTCAGTCTACAGTTTTAAAAAGCACAAAAATCCAAAGACAAATTCTTTACATGTTCAGTAATATCGATGTTTTGGAGAGGGTGAAGTGGGAGCCATACATTTTAATACCCGGCTTACACTACCTTACCTAACAAGGTAGCCACAAAGTTCTATGAGACTTTAGAGATATATGGGACTGGATTTGCAAATGGGGCAGGGCCAAAATTAAAGGCTGGCAGGTGCACAATTTTCTGGTGCCAGTACTCTTCCATCTTCCATGAGAGTAACTTTGTGTCAGATCAGCTGCCCACCACTTTCTTACGGGTAACCACATCAAACCAATTAAAATGAAACAAGGCCTTTTAAGATACTTTTTCCACTCCAATTCAAGCAGCCCATATTGATCTGGAATACATTTCAGTTTGGTGGGCTTTAAAGTTGGGTGGGCAATAGAACCATATAAAGGAAATCCTCCATTGATCAATACTGGCTGCTGTATGACAGCAATCGCTGGATATATCCTTTGGAAGGTTTGTCCCTTTATCATGTGTTTTTTTTAGAATTTTGAAGATAATAGGTTGCAATCATACAGGCAGCTTGTTTTTTTAATTAATTCAGATTAAATTTCCTTGACTTGAAATAAAAATCAGGTGATATTTGCACAAACTCACAGTTGACCTTCTTGATTTGGTTTTGTCTCCTATGTCCTTTTCTGAAAGAGGAGAGTAGTTTTTCTGACATGATTGCAATGATACAGACACAAGTGTGGTTTCTTTCCATTGTCAATTCATCATCAGGATCCTACATAATTCATGATGCAAATTTGGATCAATGTCTAGAACACATGAATTGTGAAAGCATAATATTTGTAAGTAAGTGAAATTTGAAGGTCTGAAAGCCTTTAGAAAGACTCTGAGTGAGTGGACATCTGTGTTAATGCCTTTGCCTGGATCCATGGGAAAAGAGACAAAGAAATTTGAGAACAAAACAAGAAGAAAACTAATTCAAGATGCAGGAATGAGACTACAAACAAATGATTGAGCTTTTCATCACCCACTTTCTATTTAATCGCTGAAAATACCCAGAAATGACTGAAATATATCCTCATATTAACATCATTGAACCGTTAAAATTAACTTCAGTGTACATATCATTGCCTAGCAACTGCGGATACTCAGGTCACATGAGAATAATTATAACTGTAAGTCTTTTATAATAGAACATTGAGAAATAGTATTCACAATAACTCCACTCACATATAATGAAGCTCCTGCCCCCTTTAGGTGGTTGCTTTTTTATTAATGTAGTTTTGGAACATTGAAAGAATGTGATATATAGTTTTTGAGCACATATTCCGGAAACCTGGAATTGATTGTGGTCTATATCCTTGAAACGGCATTGATAACTTCATGAATGCTGAGGTAGGTGCATGATAGTATAGATTGTGTTAATGTCATTCTCTTCATTTTGCTGCACTTGTTATTCAAGGTACTGTTTGGTTTTGTACTTGAAATATGTTGATAAGGTAATTCCTTCACTTTCTCAACACATTTGGCAAGGATGTGCATTTGTGTCTTTTGGGGTATTTTCCCATTCTGATCTCCATAAGCAGTGTAAAACAGCTGGAAGAAGTGAAAGTCCCTTTTATTTTGAAAGGTTCCTCTTCTTCATGATAAATTATTTTTAATCACCCCACCCCATTGATGTTAGTGACATTTAAATTAAATTACTAAGTCTGGAGTTAAAAGTGTCTCTCAGTAATGTGAAAGTGAAGGCATAGTCAGCATGGCTTTGTCAGAGGGAGATCATGTCAAACAAATTTGTTAGTTTTTTTTTAGGAGGTGACGATCTGTGTAGATGAGGGTAGTGCAGTTGATGCAGTTTATCTGGATTTCAGTGAAGCCTTTAACAAAGTCCAACATAGAAGACTGATAAAGAAGGTAAAAGCACATTGGGATCCAAGGCAACTTGGCAAGTTTGATCCAAAATTGGCTTAGTGGTAGCAGACAGAGGGTGATGATAGAAGCCTGTTTTTGTGACTGGATGCTGGTGTCCAGTGGCATACCAAAGCCATAAATGTTTGGCCCCTTACTGTTTGTGATATATATAAACAATATAGGAGGAAGGGGGAGATGTTAAGTAAGTTTTCAGATGACACAAAGTTTGACCATGTGATTGACAGTGAGGAAGGAAATCTGAGGATAAAAGAATTTCCAGAAGGATTGGTCAAATGGGCACATCAGTGGCAGACAGAATTTAGCCCTGATAAGTGTAAGGTGAATGCACTTTTGAAGAAGTGTTAAGTCAAGGGGATGTTCAATAAATCACAGAATACTTGGAAACTCAGGATCTGAGGGATCTTGAAATACTTGTCCACAGATCCATGAAGGTGGCGGGACAGGTTTATATAATAGTAAAAAAGGCATCAAGGACACTTGCCTTTATCAGTTATGGAATAGATCATAGGATCAGGAGATTATGTTAGCACTGTACAAAACCTTAGTTAGACCACAGCTGGAATACTGTGTATATTTCAGCCCACCACACTATCAGAAAGAGGTGTTTCCACTGGTAGATTGTAGAGGAGATTCACCAGGATGTTGCCTGGGATGGAGGTTGAATAAGGTTGGTTTATTTTCTTCAAAGCAGAGAAGGACCATATTGAGGTGTATAAAATTTATAACAGGCATAGCCAAGTTGGATAAAAAACAACAATTGTCTTTAGTTCCAGGGACAATAATACAGGAGCGTTATTTTAAGGTTAAAGGCAGAAGCTTTGAAGGGGATTTGAGAAAAACAATATTCCCTCAGATGTTGGTGGGAATCTGAAAGGACTGCCAAGGAGGGTAGTTGAAACCTCACAACATTTTACAAGTACTTGAATGGCATGCAATGTTATGGGCCAAGTGCTGGAAAGTGGGACTAGTGTAGTTTTAGAGTAGGTTAGTAAGTGCAGACTCAGTAGGCCAAAAGTCCTTTTCCATCCTATATAGTGATGTTAAAACATTGTGTAAATACTTGTTTCTTGTTAAACAATAATGGTCACATTTTCAAGACTAGTCTTTGAATGAACAATCTTGAAAAATTGCAACTCTACTGCTAGAAATTGCTGCAGTTAAATTTATCAATTAGAACTAACTCTGAGAGAATGAGTACAGAGAGCTCAGCAAGGCCTGGCTAGAATGCTTGTATCTCAAGTGCATTTAAAATAAACATATTGTGTTTTCTCAAGAAGACTGTGTTGGGGTTATACTTTGTTCTCCATTGCACTAGCTTCTTACTTGCTTTTGTTGTCATTGGAGCCACAATATTTCTAGTCACTGGTAACTTCCTGGATGTTGGTAGTGAGGGATTTAATAGTGGTAATGCCATTGAATGTCAAAAGGATATTGTTAGATTCTTTTGTATTTTGAGATGGTCATTGTGAGAACTTGAGTGGCACAACTGCTATTCACAGTTTATAAGCCCAAACATGGAAGTTGCCAATTCTTACTATGAATGGAAATGTACTGCTTCAGTATCTGAAGATTTTTGAATGTTGTTAAATAGAACATTCCCACTTCTGACCTTTTGGTGTAGGGAAGTTCATTGGTGAAGCAGCTGAAGATGGCTGTGCCTCAAACACTACCCTGAGCAATTCCAACAGAGATGTCCTTTAGATTAGATAACTGAATTCCAACAAACACAATTTTCTTTCTTTGTGCCAGATGTGACTTCAAATTGTGGGAATGTTTTCTCCATTTCCCATTGGTTCCAGTTTTGCTGCTTCTCTTTGATTGAATAATCAGTCAAATTCTATTTTAATGTCAAGGGTGGTCATTACCAGCTCATGTCTAGAGTTCACCTCTTATGTCCATTTTTGGATCAATGCTGTAACAAGTTCGAATTTGAATGACCCTGATGGAACCCAACTGAATTTCACTGAGCAAGTTATTTCTGACTAAGTGCCAGCTAGAAGCACAGACAATCACCCCTTCCATTATTTTGCTGAAGATCAAGAGTGGTTTAAAGGGTGGTAGTTAGCCAGGTTGTATTTGTCCTGCCATGCCTGGGCAACCTTCCACATTGCTGAGTAGAAACCAATTTTGTAGCTGGACTGGTTTAGCTTGGCTAGGGCTGCGGCAAGTTGTGGAGCACAAGTCTTCAGTACTATTGCCAGAATGCTGTCAGAGCCCATATTCTTTCAGGATTCACTGGCTTCAGCTGTTTCTTGAAATCATGTTGAATTAATCATACTAGTTAAAGACAGACAACTGTGATAGTGGGCAACTCAAATGCAGACCAGATTCTCAGTCTGTATGTGACTTTTATTGTGTATACAATGGCCAAGCAAACTACTCCATTGTATCAAAATATAACAAAGCTTAAAGGGAATGAAACAAGATGAATTATGAATCATCAACCCAGGCATCAGGAATAGCAATGGCAAACCCTCCTTATCAACTCTTAAAGTTTACTTACTAACATCTGGAGGCTTGTCTAATAATTGGGAATGTTGCTGTATTGAGAAGTCAAGCAACAGTCTGATATCATCTGCAAGGTAAGATTTTGAGTATGACAATGCCCCAGGCACCACTTTCACAACCCCTGGGTGAATCCATTTCCACCAACAGGAGATGGTCACCAAAGGTCACAGTATAGTGGTAGATAGTCAGGAAGAAGTTACACTGAGATTCCTTAGCGTTCACTCTAGACCCCATGTAATTTCATGGCATCAAGTTACATATGAGCATGAATTTTTTCTCCTCATTATTGTCTACAGCTTTCTCTCAGATGATAAATCAATCCTTTTTCATTTTGCAAACTAGTTGGAGGAAGTTCTTGGCCTGCAGCAACAAAGCAATACTGACTTGATCACATCATCAGAAAGCGACCTGTCACAAATGCATCTATCCATGTCAGTACTGATGTAAGTAACCACCATACAGTCCTTGTGGAAACAAAGTGTTACGTTAAAATTGTGGATACCCTCCATCATATATTGCAGCAGTAATATAGAGCTAAATAGATTGAAGATGTCTCTAATACTGGCAACTCTTTGTGTGCTTTCTATATTGTATGGCAAACAGAGGAAGCAGTATGTGATTAGAGAATAGATATTCTATAGTAAATATTTATTGAGGATAGTCTTATTCGACCATAAGGTTGCTCTCCCATCAGACAGAGAGAGAAATAACCAATGGTGTTTAAACCTGAGGGTTACCACATTTTAGATTAGGGGAGAGATTGAGAAGGAGAGTCCTTATTTGTAACTTCAGCCAGTGCCGGAATTCAACCAATATTGTTGGCCTCACTCTGCATCATAAACTAACCATTCAGCCAACTAAGCTAACTGGATTGGATCTTAAATTTGCACTTCTCATCTGGATCAGCCACATACATACTGTTGTTACAACAGTAGTTCTGAGTTCTGAGGTGAGTCACTCACTTTCTGATTCCCCAATGTCTGACCATTGTAATCTCCAAGGCACACATTAGGAATGTGATGGAATGCTTCCTACTTGTCTGGATGTGTGCAGCTGCAACAATACTCAAGATGATTGATGCTATTCAGGGCAATGCAGCCCACTTGATCATCATCTAATATACAATGTTGAGTATTCACGCTATCACTGATACACAGTGGCAGCAGTGTGTACTATTTACAGGAAATACTGGAGCAACTCACCAAAAGAGCTCTTTCAAAAGAGCCTTCAAAATAACAACCCTTATCACGATCTCTACCACCCAGAAGGACAAGGGCAGCAGATGCATGGAAATATCACCACTTGCAAGTTTCCCTTCACATCGTCTTGACTTGGAATGATATCATCATTGTCACTTGGTCAGAATACTGGAATTCCCTTCATTACAGCACTGTAGGTGTAGCTACACTCCAAGGATTCAAGTAACTCAAGAAAGGAACTCACCCCCACCTTTCTTCAGACCAATTAGGAATGTGCAATAAAGAATGGACAAGCCAGCAATGCCCAACTCCTGTGAAAACAAACCTTGTATTTTATTGCTTTCCTTGCTAATATCAAGTTGACTTCTTTCTCCACATGATATAATTGTCTTAAAAATTCAGATTGTATGCATTTGAAGTTACTGTGCAGTGCTTCTAGTATGATAATTGTCCATGTTTTTGAAGCATATTTGAACTATGAAAACACATTCATGTTAGTAAATCAAGTTTAATAGGTCAATGTACCTTTTTAACAGCAAAGAGTAAGCACTAGGATGTCTTGCTTTGTACAACGTGAGACCAATTAAAAAGTAAAGAAGTTTGCAAAATATATAGAAGAAAATCAAGTTTGGAATAATATACACAACACACAAAGGTAATGGTACCATTAAGAGTACCAAAGAGATACAAACCTGTAGAAATGGTGCATTTAGTCAACAGTTTTGAATATTCCCAAATGTTTCATGTATTTTGTTTTCACTTTTCTGCACTTTAATGTTCATTTATCACTTTGTGTTTCATAGCTGTCACCTCAACTAATTTTCTTCCTACGGATAGAACAAAAGACTGAGTCATAAGTAAGGCAGAGTATACACCCCCAGAAAATGCAAAACATGACATTTCCACAGCTTGCTTAGCTTAATTAACAGAAATATTATTTAGCAATTCAGTACCCTAAAAAAAGAGTTAAAAAGTGCAATATCTTGACAGACTCATCAACAAAATGACTGCTCTATACGAATAGACGGTGTCCCTTTGAAGATAATATAATTAAGAATTGTTAAGGATCTAGGCTTCAGATCTCTAAATGTTACTATATTAAGCTGGTTGAAAATAATAAATGCTTCCATATCCTGAAAGTTCATCTCATTGGTTTAATGAGTGATTTTACTCATTAAGGAGCTACAATTTCAGAAACAAACCTTTCTCTGTTTGATAATGTTACTTAAAACAGCACAACCCATTTTTATTTCATTTGGAGCATGTTGTGAAATAGGGAGGGGTGGTTTTGAATTTTGTTGACAGGTAACTATTTTCTACATCCTTTCTGATGTATTTTCTACATTTTATTTTATTAAGCATAATGGTCTTTTGCTCTTACCCATTTTATACGCTCCCCTAAAATCAAAATTAAACTTAACATTTGGTTGTGACTTAAAGCATAAATTTACTGGGGTAAATATGCATCATTGGTGCACAAAATGAAGAAAAGCTGAAGTATTCAAATTAAATGCTAGCAAACTGATCATGATTAAAACTAACAAGGCAATCTCAAAATGATGGAAAAAATGTATCAAATAAGAAAGAATAGAGCATAATAAATGTTAAGGGAAATCAGTCCTCAAATAAATAATTTCTGTCAAAAATCAATACTTTGTGCATTTCAACCTGCTGTCATGGAAATGATAGATTGAAGAGCATTTCCAATTAATCTTCTTATTTTATATCTTTATCCCCGTGACTCAGAACAGATTGATTTCCTACAACAAAAGAAGCCTTTTTGTGTTCATTATGGAGAATGAGAATGTTTTAGGGCTTTCTAATATTAGTTGTAATTGTGATGATATTGTGGTTTTTCTTAATTGGACCTTGTATAGTTGTTTTCTCTTAGTTTAAGACACAAAAAATTTACAAAGAATTGGCAACAGTGATATCTGCACAACAGAATTGTTTATGGTAAAAGCAATGCTAATGATGTTTGAATGACGTTTTCTCTGCTCATCGTTTTAATGGAAGCTCGAAAATAAACATATTAATAAATTGATTAAATAGCACTTTGGGGAATATTGCATCAATGTGTTAAGTTTTCTCTAATATAATTACTCAATTTCTCGCTTTGAATGTAGGAAGTGAGGAGTTCTTTTCTTTCTATCCATTCATCATAGTCTTGGTCTTTTTACAAGTGATGTATAGATCATTCTTGGTCTTGCAACTCATAATGTCATACTCTAAAGTGTAATATTATCTTTAAAGATGTATACATTTTCACTTCAATATGGACTTGATTTATAACATATGAAGAAATAAGGCTGACAAATCTCTTAATATAAAAAAAGTTAGTTTAATTGTAATACTCAAGCAAGATCTAAAATCAGTCAAAAAGATCAAATCCATCCCAAATCCTACAAACATGTCAGGAAACAAAACAGAACAAGTTTTAGTATGGGCAGGTGGAAGTTGATGACTCTTGAAGTCCAAATATTGTCTTGAAATTCTGCAGCCAATGTAAGCTGTTTGCTCTTCTGGAGTTGGTCGCTTTTAAACTAGAATTCATCGTTTTTATAGAAAGGGGCCCATGGCACGTTAAATTGACTTTATTAAAAATGTGCGAACCCTGTGATCTATTCAGCGAGATGATCTGAACTTGAAGAAAAACTTGAGAGAGAACTGTTGTTGCAGTTCCATTCTGCAGCTGTTACTTCCTTGATATAGATGCTTATGTTAGTCTGATTTGTAACAGACAAGCTTTCCATAAATTGAGAGTGTGGTGCTGGAAAAGCACAACAGGTCAGGCAGCATCTGAGGAGCAGGAGGATCGACAATTCAGGCATGAGCCCTTATGGCCCGAAATGTCGATTCTCCTGCTCCTTGGTTGAGGCCTGACCTGCTGTCCTTTTCCAGCACCACATTCTCGTCTCTGACCTCCAGCATCTGCAGTCCTCACTTTCTCAAGCTTTTCATAAATGGCAGTTTTGTTCTTGTGGACAATCATTGGGGCTACCATTGACTAGAAACCTAGGGTGACCAGATATATAATGAGGTAAATACAAAATGCACTTTAACAATTAAACTAGGTTACTTGAACAGCACAAAACTCATGAATCCAACATGTAGGAACTGAAGGAAGGATGTCAGGGATCATCATTACACATAGCTTCCTCTCCATGTATGCATTAGAAACAAATTGTAAGTTTTCCAGCAATACTCACATCTGACGAAATGATTAAAAAGAAACAAATTCTCCAGAATTATATTGAGGCCAAGAAAAGTTAAATTTTAAAGATGGAATACATACACTTAAAATGCATAAAATACTTTCAATATAAATTTGAAGAATGATCTGATTAAGGTGCTCAAGATAGGAACAGACTGAATAGATTTGAACATCTATTTCTTCTATTTGGAGAAATGCAGAACAACAATCTTTGACAATTATTTAAAGACTGCAGATTGATTTTGCTCGCCCTGAATGATGTAATCAATGGCAAGTCAGTTCCAGAAAGTATGGTGGGAATTGAAAAATACAATTCTTGATATCAAGGAAAAAAAGTTTGATTTCTTTTTTAAATGCAAGGTTTGAATGGAGAGTTGCGAATCTCACTAGTGTGTGACGAGAGAACTATTTGCATACATTTACATCTTGTTAGTACCTAATCTTACTTCATTTTTATGTAAATTCCTATTCTTTCAAGCAGCAGAGACACATTTCATGACAACAGATCCTGACATGAATGTCAGAGCAGGAACCTGGTTGTCCAGTCTGCTGTTTTCTCCTCCTAGCATCTAACTTGGTTGGCAATCCACAACATCTCAGGGTATTGTCCCTGAGCAGCAGCTGCCTGTGTCCCCTATCTAGAGATTGGCATCAGGCATGCACCAACTTCACCACACAGCACAGCACATTTTGGATAAACTTGGAACACAGTTCCCAGTGTCAATGCTAGAATTTGGAGTCAGCCGACAACTTGCAATGCTTTGCTGCTTTGCTGCTTTGCACAGGGGGATATGTACATCACAGGCATCAGAACAGTGTGCATCACTGGGCAGTTCACTTTCTGTTTCAGATATCATCAACTTCACTCTTATTTGGATGTCCACATCTCTGATTTGTCTTGCATTGTCTTTTTGCAATTTATTGACTGTAGTTCCACCTTGTTTTCCCTTTTAGTACAGATACAAAGGCATGCAGCTTATCTGTAAGTTTGCAACTGCACACATTGCCCATTAAGTACCATTATTGCATATACCATCTCCCCTTAATAATTCTCTCCCATCCCACCACCCTCTGTGCTTCCTATTCACATCCACCTTATGATACTAGAACTCAACTGGACTGACGACATAAACACAGTGGCTACAAAAGTAGGTCAGAGGCTCAGAATTCTGAGCGAGTAACACAGCTCCTGACTTCCCAAAGCCTGTCCACCATCTGAAAGGCACAAGTCAGGACTGTGATGGAGACTCCCCACTTGCCTGGAGGAGTGCAGCTGCAACAACACTCAAGAAGCTTGACACCATCCAGTACAAAACAGCCCTCTTGATTGGCACTCCATCCACCACCAACAGTCAGTAGCAGCAGTGTGCACTATCTACAAGATGCATTACAGAAATTCACCCAAGATCTCAGGCAGCACCTTCCAAACCCATGATCACTTCCATCTAGAAGAACAATGACAGCAGAATATATGGAAACACCACCATCTTGAAATTCCTCTCCAAGCCACTAACCATCCTGTCTTGGAAATATATCGTCATTTCTTCATTGTTGCTGGTCAAAGTCCTGGAATTCCCTCCAATAATAGCCTTGTGGGTCAACCCATAGCAGGTGGATTGCAGTGATTCAAGAAAGCAGCTCACCACCATCTTCTCAAGGGCAACTAGGCATGAGTAATAAATGCTGGCCAGCCAGCAAAGCCCACATCCCACAGAAATGAATAAAAGAAAAGAAAAAAGGAGACCTTTATCATCAACAACTTTATCATCACAACTCGGACTTCACACATCAATCAGCTATGGGTTGCCTTTCACTTTATATATACCCCTCGGTATCAGTTTGTTTGCAAATAAACTTGGATAATTGGTTAAACAAACAACACTATCAAGAAGTATTGTTATTTTGCTTTAAAAAGTGCAGTTATCCCTGCCACAATCTTTGTTTTCTTTTATCTTTTTCTTATTTCAGCCCACAATCAAAAATACACAAAAATAAAAAGATACATGGTCTACATCTTTCTCACCTGCATGGCATTCCATGAAAGTTGTGTGACTGCAGATTTCTGCATTTTAGTTGCATTAGGAGGGCATTGTTGGTTGGAAACTCTGCATTAGGAGGCTACTCCCCATCAGCAGAAGATTTCTGCTGGTTCTGGGCTACCAAGCCTATGTGTTCCTCATTATTTTCTGTGGATGCTCTTAATGCAATGGCCACAGAGCTGACAACATTTTCTGTGCCTGGATCCATTGAAGATGGTTCCAATGAGCCTATGTAGGCAAAGTCAGAAATTAAGCAGCTCCTCAGTAATGACATCATCCAGCAGTCATAATACGCACAAATGATATGTAAACATTGTCCTCCAAATTTGGACATGGAAGCCTTTGACAAGGAGGACAATGGAGTGTGTCTGCATGGAACTTCCATATTGTTGACTCGAATCCAATGTATTCTGCCCAAGCCATTTGCCACACATACATAAGGAGATTATAAGGGTGTTCATAAGAATGGGAACCTTTATCTTCTACCTCAACATTACCCAAAGCAGTCAGAATTGCAAATAAGATCACAGTGTTCACATTTTATGGTCCAGTAAACCTTCCAAATTAGTGTCCTACACAGTTTGCTTCATTACTCTTCAGAGGAGACAAAGCAGAAGCAGAATTGGTTATTCTTCCAATGATCCTCTCAGGATGGAGGGTGATCTCTGATTATTTAAAGATCCCATTGGGGTTATAAGTTTCTTTCTTAGTATGAAACAAAAAGGAGCTTCTCGAATTACTTTCCATCATGTAAATTCAAAACCTGACATTTGAAAAGGATCTCCAGACTTAGTCATCTCCTCCCTGAGCACATGATTCAAAAAACAGAGTTCATGGAATCTGGGATTTTTAGAAGGGCTGTAACCATTGCCTACCCCTATTTAAATTCAAAAAACTTTTTGATTTCATGAATTGCTGTGTTGTTTGTTGTCGTGGTGGCTCTCAGAATGATGTAAGGTAATTAGTTCTAAGGTTTCATCTGAGCACTGGTAAAAGAACAATGAAGTAAGAAACTGAATGAATGATTTTTCTGTCAGATATATCTAGAGTTATACAGGGAAAAGTGTTTTGTCGCCACAATCTGGCAATGTTTTATGTGACAAAAGGATAAAAAGTATTTAAATAGAGTTCATCTTCATAGACTGGGGGTACCAAACACAGCTCCAGGGCTTCTTCCAGGGTCTCAAGGAGTCCCTGTTCTTGGTACAGCAATGATGATGCCAATGCCCCAGAATGTCCTGGCTCTGCATTCCGCTGCCGCTTCGCTGACTCCTCCAAGAGTCCAGGATCGAGGTCTACCGCCACCACAAGTCCCCACTCCAGACTGAACGCAATCAGAAATTCCCATTCCGGGCACTAACACCACTGAAGTCATCAACCTGCCGCCACCAAGGTTCCCTGCTGTGGGCCCACTGAAGCCAAGAGACCCCGCTCTGAGAATCAACACCATTGCAGTTGACGATGTGGTGCCAACCCAAGGAGTTTATGCAGCAGGCCCATAGCCACCAGGAGTCCCCATTCTGAGTACTAAAACCACCACAGCCACAACTTAACGCTGTATCCAAGAGTCCCCTCTCCGGGCACTGACACACCACAGCCATGACTGATCACCGTCTCCAGGAGACCCCACTCTGGCACTGACACCACCACAGCCATGACCTACCGCATTCTACAGGAGTCCCCACTCTAGGCACTGACACCACCACAGCCATGACCGACAGCAGCCATCAGGAGTCCCCACTCCGGGCACTGACACCACCACAGCCACAACCTACCACATTCTGCAGGAGTCCCCACTCTGGGCACTGACACCACCACAGCCACGACCTAACCGCATTGTCCAGGAGTCCCCACTCTGGGCACTGACTCCATCACAGCCATGACCTACCGCATTCTGCAGGAGTCCCCACTCCAGGAAGCGCCACTGTTATGGCTGGGGCCCCGCTATTAGTGCTCTGGCACCGCATGACATAGGGAAGACCAAGCAAAGAAAGGAGAAGAAAAAAGACGAAAAGGAGGGACAGAAAAGGATATAGCCAGCCTGGAGCAAGTTACTGTTTTAGTTACCAAATAATTTAATAAACTTGGCCAATGAATAGCATATCAAAATTTTAATTATCCTTAGACTATATTCTCCAGAAATGGTACTCAGTGACTTCACACTATTTTTGCAATGAGATATTGTTACTGCTGTAAAATCTACCGGTAGAGCTATTACATGGAACAGAGAAATAATATTTAACATTAGACAAGAAATCTTCTCAAATAGGGCTGAGGGCTTTTGTTCCTGTCAATCAAATATTTACACAGATGTTGTTAGCAGTTATGGAGCAGTAGAATATTCACAGAAGTTGATCTTCCTTGTGTGCCTAGTTTTTGATCATCCAACAGTAAGAGATATTTATTCCAAATGGTATATACAATTGCCTCACAGACCTGTAATGGAATAATGTCAGATTTTGTTTTCAATATGCAAAATAAAAGCAAATTTTGTAGGTGACAGTTCAGGATTCAGTATCACATTTTTGCTGATCATAAAATAAAGGATACAATGAATGTGTCATAAATATAATAAAGTTGCTCTTAAAACTGAAATGAAAATGTCATGGCTTTGGTGATGCGGCTTCCATTGCTAAGCTGGTTATCTATGTTTTACAGCACCAGTTTCCTGTTCCACTGCAATCTCTATTTGATGAAGAATGAATCTCCTGCACGAATAATAAATTATTTAAAAATATACTGCAACATTAGAAGTCTGTTTTGCAATTTCATAATACAAGTTCCTTTTTGATGAAAATTTTACAATCTTTATGCATTTTAAAGTGTTGGCAAATATGCATTTGTTTTGATTGGCTTGTCCAAACCAATGCCAAAGATGATAGACAAACCGTGGGGACGAGAAGGTGCTGAGGGGTTT
This sequence comes from Chiloscyllium punctatum, assembly GCF_047496795.1. Lineage (NCBI taxonomy): Eukaryota > Metazoa > Chordata > Chondrichthyes > Orectolobiformes > Hemiscylliidae > Chiloscyllium > Chiloscyllium punctatum. The sequence continues at coordinate 44,173,089 of NC_092753.1, read as the reverse complement.
TACCTCCATACTCATTAGTACACAACAGGAACAGATACATCAAGGCTCAGGTTTGAAACATCTACTGTTTCCCATTATAAATAATCTGGAGTTGGAAAATTATTTCAAAATAGTCACATTTGTTGCCATGACCAAGTTCTGAGGGTCAGTCAAATTGGAGAAAGCTGCTTAAGAACTATAAAATGAATTAAACAAAAGATGCATGTCCAGAAATCAATGTTAATACAGTGGATACTAAGTTCTAATGCTTATGTTTAGATCTCAGATTGCAGGAGGATAGAGATGAATGATCAGATGTGAAGATCAGTAGCAGATGGAAATTATCTCTGTTAAGTGTGAGATGATACACTCTGGAAGAAGTAATAAGACAAGGGGATACTTAATGAACAGCAGGACACTAGGAAGCTCAGAGGAACAGAGAGAAATTAGAGCACTTGTCCACAGACCCCTGAAGGTGGCAGAACAGGTTAGTTGGATAGTTAAGAAGGCATGCGCCTTTATCAGTCTGCCTTTATCAGGTTTCCTTTATCAGTTGTGACATGGACTGTAAGAGTAGGGAGGTTATGGTTGGGCACTGTACTCAGTGTAGTTCTGGTCTCTGCATCATAGGAAGGATGTGATTGCACTGGAGGTGGTGTAGAGGAGATTCACCAGGATGTTGTCTGGGATGGAACAGTTCAACTATGAAGAGAGGGTGGATAAGCTTAGGTTCTTTTCTTCAGAGCAGAGAAGGTTGAGAGTCGAACTGATTGTGGTGTATAAGATTATAGGGGCATGATCAGGGTGCATAGAAAGCAGCAGTTCCTCTTAGTTTAAGAATCAATCACAAGGGGACCTAATTTTAAGGTGAAGGGCAGGAGGCTTAGATAGCAGATTTGAGGAGAACATCTTTCACCCAGAGTTTGGTGGAAATTTGGAATGGACTGTTTGGGAGGCAGTCCTGAAGAAGGGTTACACCCGAAACATCGACTTCTGCACCTCCTGATGCTGCCTGGCTTGCTGTGTCCTTCCAGCCTCCTGCCTGTCTACTTGGGAGGCCAGTTGAGGCAGAGAACCTCACAATCTTTCAAAAGTGCGTGGATGAACACTTAAAATGTCATAACATTCAAGTCTCTCGGCCAAATGTTGGAAGCTGGGACTATTGTAGTTTTTTGTTTCTTTTTTGCCAGTGCAGATTCCATGCACCAAAGCACCTTTTCTGTATGATTCTTACATACATCAAGGAAAAATAAACAACACATATTGATCCTGATTGGTATGTATCATTAGAGTATTGAAATTATTAAAGCTGAAGTTAAAAGATAATTTGGAATTGAAATAAAAATCTTAAAATACTGAAGATACTCAGCAGGTTAGAATTGTCCATGTATATTTTATATCGCCAAAAAAATTGTAGAGATGACATTACTTTCTATGTATACAACAGGTTTTATTCACAGTGCATCAAATTACCAGCTTGCTATCATAGCTCTAGTTTACAGCTTTTTCCACAATGTATTTATTTTTCGTCCTGAGTCCATATCAAGGCTTAACCAATCAAACCCAGTGGTTAACAAACTCACATAATCAAACACAGAACAACGTACCATCAAATATCATATCATTTCCTCCCTCTTGAAACTGAAGTCCTTATTTGAAATTAAACCATCCAAACAGCAATTTATATAATTATATTGCTGAAAAAGACACACAGTGTTGACGTTCTATGTATTGCACCCACCAGGAAAATTCACGAGAAATATTACTCAAGGGAATACAACATTTACACTGTTTTAGACAAGACTGCAGATTGGTTGGCAAGTGTATTCCTGAGAATGACCTATTTCTTCATTCTTCATTCATCATGAAAAAACAGCTCTCAAAAAATCTCAACATGTCAAAATGATTTAGTTCTTTATTTTACCTGCATGCCTTTCCAAAAGTGGTTCAATTTTAATTGTGGTTTTCTTCCTTGAGTTAAACACAATTTCAAAATTGATGAATCTTTCTGAATTCAGGCATGAGTTTGAAGGAATTGATCAGTAGTGGAGGGCAAGTTGATGAGATCGCCAAAGCTACATCTGCAACCTGAGTCTGAAAATGCATTTCTGTAATGTTTTCAAATTTAACATAGCAGATTACATTTGGCTGCCAAGATCATGGCTGTTCCCAAGGCCAAATCACTATCCTTCATTGGATTTGGTCTTGACTCATTATCTACAATATTATAGAAGATTGACTAGTATTCTAAAATTAATTCTGATATTAAAATACTCAATCATTGCCCTTCACATTTTCTCTTCTACTGGCATCAGCACATTTTTGGTATGTATGCACAATAGGGTAGAATTACATAATCTTTATTAGCAAGACATCAATATAAACTGAAATATCTTGAAGTGATGTTCAAGAATAGTATTCTACTTAAATCAATATACAGAAACACCAATCATATTTATCACCATGACAACATTGGTATTTGGGTGAAATATTTGTCTTTCACTATCAAATTAAATTGTTTCTAATGCATTTAGCTTTCCATCAGCCACTTCCTTTCATCAAAAATGAAGGATAAAAGAAATAGCTATTATACCTTAAACTGATCAGTATGCTTTGCCACAACAGCTGAGAGTTATATTTTTTGGTTGCATTGTAAGGGAGAGTGCAATGCTTGCATTTTCATCAGTACTCCAAATATAAAGCAAACTTCCTTATGTCTTGAGTAGTGCAGAAATTCTTCAACATATATTGTATGTGTAAAATTGTGCTTTTAGAACAGAAACAAGTACACTGGTGAATATGTATCATGCCAAAAATCAGGCTACCCAAACATAAATTCTGCTTATTTCAAGCGTGTTAAAGGTATAATAGATTTCTTGAAACCAAATAATATCAAACACACTAAAAGACCAAAATGCAACGACTACAGAATTAGTATTCCTGAGCAGGTTTCTAACTTAGAAAAATAAACCATGCTATTACTTAACTTATGCGGAGAGCTGAAATAGCTGTCATTTTCTCGTGGTGTGTCGAAAGCTAATAGCCCATTTTACTAGTCCATTGACTAGGATGAGCTGATGCAGCTTGACAAGAGATGTGGAAGAGAAGGAAGAGAAATGGTCGTCAAACCCTACATATGTGGACACATTAGGTCAGATGCACTGAATGCATACAAAGACCTCTTTAGACTTAGTTCTACTGACCCAATGATGTCTCTTGGAAAACCCATATATTGCCTTATGAGGTATCTCATGTTTGCAGAGATCTGTCAAAATGGCATATCTGCAGAATAATTTTTTAGAGAATTGATGTGGTGTAGAATCCTTTGCTGGAAAACAAAACAATAATTATTGCAAGTAATTAAGGCATTTTAATGGCTTGTATAAGTCCACTATGTATTTATTAAAAGGATAAGGTCAATTAAAAGGTTAAAAAAAATTACATGGTTGCCAAGAATTGTAGAATAAATGTGAATGGATGTAAAAAGCAACAAGTTAAAACAGAGCAAAGAGTACAATTGTAAAGACAAAGTTAATTGGCATTGAGATTAAAACTTGATTTAAGTAATGTGTATTAATGGCTGCCTTAAACTAAAGTGAAAGCAAGTTATTGTGGAGTAGAGGTCTTACACTATTGCAGGCAAGCCAATGCACAATGTATAAATGAATTTCTCCATCTTTCTCTTCATCCATTTAAAATAATTCAAGCACTGTTATTTGAAGTTACAAGTTATTTAATTTCCGTACTGTCCATAGTCTACAAATAAAATATCATTCACTAACAAAACTGTGTTAATTTTAGTTAATCTGTTCATCAGACTCCGCACATGCATTGCATTAATAATCTTTAAATCTGCAGGTCTTCTAAAGATACATTTAAACATTGTCATTAACTCTTTGTCTGGTATCTCTAAGGTGATTTGTTCTCTCCAGGGAATGTCATTCCTCTGGCAAGTGCCATTGCCAAGATATTTGTTGTTGCTGATTCAATTCCTTCATTGGGAAATGTTAGAATTCAGTGACTTATAGTCGTTCTCTACTGTACACAGTTGATGAGATCACATGTTGTTGATCAGCTGGCTGTCACGAAGAATCAACTTCTCCATTTTTATGTACATGTCTGCGGCTGCAATAACTCTGGCTGTTCATAAACCAAGTATGGTCGAGATGACAACTGATCTACATTTGTCCAAGGTTACCATACAGGCAGACTCCTGTTGAGAGCATTCATCATTTGCTTTCTGATTCTGCAATGTTCAACCAATAATTTGATAGTTTGTTCAAAGCGTAACTTGGCTTTCTATCATTTCACCTTGATTTTGTCACTCACACCTTGCGTTATTTCTGGCTTTGGATATTTTTCTCACTATGGAAAAGTAGCTTTAATGCAGTGTGACTTTGGGCTGGACTGCTTTCCATCCCATCATTATGTGTGTTTTTCTTTAATTCAAGGATCGTATTGTAAAAGTCTGTGTTTGATTTGTTTAATGTTACATTTGACAGTTTTCATTGTCATCTTGGCCTTTCTATTTGACTGGGAACAAAGTGAAGATATTGCATGAGGTTGAATTTCCCAGTTATTTATGATGTGTCTGAATTCTTCACTCATGAAATGGGGACTTTTGTCACTATTCAAAATGTCTGAAACACTGTAATGATAAAAGTGTGCTTTCAGGAATTCTACAATCTCATTGGTAGTTGTTGATCTCAGTCCTAGTAAAGTATTAATTGACAGTGATAAATAAACAGCTCCTGTAAGGGTGAAGATGTCTCCTGTGAGATTTATCCATGATCTGCTCAGGATGTTTTGTATCATACACAGCAGTTTGAGTTTACCTAGCTTGGTAATCATTACAAGCACTTCATTGGCTGATGTGGTTCATAGTCTCAATGCTCATTTAACCAGTAAAGCACTTCTCCTGCCTTCTTTGGACTTGAGTTAATTGCTTGATGGCTTGCATCTCATTTCTCATCTTCATAGGGATGATGAATATTTCATTTGTACAACATGCCATCTTAAATTATCATTTCATCTCTGTATACCCAAATACTCTCTTAAAGGAACACATAGGTATTTGAAACTTTATGATGCTCCTTTCATCACTATTTCCTGCTGCACTTAGAGTGTATCTTTTTCTTTTATTTGTTCAGTTTAAGCAAGAAACTTACATTTCAGGTTTAATGTTGTGCTTTTTCTTCAAGCTGAATCAAGAAGATCTCCCAGACTACCTTAGCTTCCTCAACTTTCTTGTTTGCTGTTATTCTCAGCAGCATATCTGAAATGTATATTTGGTTTCCTGCTTATTTGTCACTTCCAAATGATATTTCTGCAAACAATGTAACAACTGTTCCAGAAACTTTGGAAAATATAGATGTGCTTTGAGCAAGATGTTTTGAAATGGCTTGTGCTCAGATTCCACTGTCATTTTGCTCATCCTAAACAGGTGTATTCATTAAAATGCTCATAAGATCAATTTAATAGCCAAACCTTCTTCCTTAACTCAAGCTTAGCATTGTTCAGTTTGTACTCTTACCTTGAATGCAAATCTAACTACTTGTCCTTATTGCCTAAATGTTGCTGTAAGCCCTCTTTTGGTGAGATCATACTGCAGGGTAACTTCATCATTAATGCTGTAGCAGCTCAGCACCGATATTGTTGTCACAACTTGTTTGATTCTAGTGGAAACAAACGTCTTGTTTTGTACCTCAATACCATGCTCGAGTACTGCTGCATATCCATTGCAATGAGTTTGAATAAATGGTGACACTCTGATGACCAATTAAGGAAGAACTTTACAAAATAATTAATGAATTCAAGTCATTGTTCTGCTTTCACGTGTGTTGGTTGTTGGACCTCAGCTGTTGCTCTCACCTTGTCACAATCTTGGTGAACTCCTTTTCTTATCAGCAAATGACTGTATATACTTCAGGCATCTTGAATTGGACTTCTTCTTGTTCAGCTTCAGATTTATCCTGCAAGCGTTCACTAACAGTTTACTTGGATTCTGATTGTGGTCTTCAATAGCTGATCCTTCATTTCTCCACCAACAGTTCACCTGCAACAGTTTCAAATTGGGAAGATCACCCCTTAGCTCATTCTGTCCATGTTGATACTGGTTCAGAGCAGTGGAAATGCCAAAAAGCATGTGCAATCATCTAATTCTCCTGAATGGCATGGAGAATGTAGTTAGAAAATTGTTGCTTTCATTTAGCTTCACTTGTTAGTCATCATCTTTCTCATTGAGAGTAGTAAAAGCCTTTGCTTTTGCAAATTGTAGCAAAATATCTTCAATAGTTGGCAAGGAGTTGTGGGATTGGGATCTCTTGTTTCTATACATAATCCCAGCTTTCCAGATTTATTTTTATTGCTACTAATCCAGTTAGAAGGCATTGTCATTATTTTGATTACTCTATTCTTTTTCAACTCTTCTGGCTTGTCTTTCACACTTCAAGGAACCTTCAAGAATTCTCCCCATCTAATGCTGAGGTGGTCACACACACTCATTCATTTGCTGCAAATCTACTCTGGCAGATATAGAATTATCAAACCAATCTTTATTCTTATCTCAACTAAGATGTGTGGAATTTGGTTAACATTACTATCTGAAACTCCAGATCTTCATTCTTTCCATTGCATTGGGTTCTCAGCTTAACTTGTCCTCCTACTGTATGCATTGTTCCATCATATAGCCTTAATCTAACTTTCATTTTGGATTGCCATCTTGAGCTAATGCACAAAGGTCTGCAAAGTTCATGCTGTTGCACATAGGATTAATGCTTATCTGACATTTTCTATTCACTATCTCTCTGAAGTTGGCATACCAAGTCATAAATCATTTATTGTCTTTAGCTCATAAAAAGTCACCTGTCGCATGATGTAGAGTGATTCAACAGAATCATCATCAAACATCTCTCCAGCAGCCTTTTATTCATAGGTTTACTTGACATCTTTCTAGCTGAATACTTCATGCAAAATGACTCAGCTTCTTACAGTTCAAATATTGCTTGCCCATCTCTTTGTATGCATTATTTTCTTTTGTATGATATCCTCTGCAATATTTCCATTCTGGCCTCTGGTCTTGATCTTTCTGACAGCTCTTCTGCAAATATTTGTTTTCCATTTTTTCCACTAATCTGGTAGTCTCATTTGGCCAGAAAAGTCTATCAGCACACTTTGTCTGCTCCCCCAGTAATATGCTATAGTTGATGGTTGATTAGCTCAGAGCTTCTGCTCATGTTGATAGCTTTGTTGAGAGTACATTTCTCCTCTCTTCGCAGAGGTGCAGTCACAGTGGGATCTCTTATGTTTAGACAATTCTATCTCTTGATGGGTCATCTTTCAATGCCCAAACTCTTTGTATTCAGTTGGATGTCCTCCCTCTTCCCTTGAGTTCTAATGTTGAACATACACCATTCATAAATAATATCAGTAGTGTTCAAAATATGCCTTTAAAGGGTTCAAAATTTCTTCTGTCTGGGTTCGCTGCTCCTCATTGAGGCTTAGAATGAAATACAGCTGTAGTATTCTTTCCCCAGTGCTGATACTGGAGTTACTGCTCATATTTCCTCAGTCATTTAACTTTATTCTGTAGTTATTTTTTTTTTAAAATGCAGTTCTGTATCTCATTTCATTTCCACAGTAGCAGGGAATAAAAAAATCTATGTCCTTTCTGACCAACACAGACATGCAAAAATTGCAGAATGTGGTTTCTAAATTCTTCTTTGTCTACCTTTTTACAATCACTGGCTGTCTGACAGTTCAAGAAAACTCCTTCAATCTCAGTTTCATATTTCTGATATCATCTTTCAAGTCTTGTGTTCTAATGGTTGCCACAAACCACAATGAAAGTAAGTTACATCAAATGTAACAATCACACAGCCACGTCAAGCTAGTTGGTGTACTGCACAGATGCATTTCTCCAAACAAAGTTTGTGACGTTAACAAGAAGTTATGTCATCCTTGCAAAGACCCAAGATCTAAAATATACAACAGATGATATTTAATATCTGCTGATTGAGGATTAAGATGTTTGAAATGTTTATTTGTTGTACATAATGTATATGTGCATATGCATGTTATGTCAGGGAATTTGATTTTTATCAAGTGGTAGTGGAAGGGTGGAGAATAGACAAAATTTAAGACCTTTTCCTGAGGACGAGCTTCAATTTTTCTCGGGATCACAAATTGTAAAGGTTAACTTTTTTTTAAACAGAAGGAGGGAAGTTTGTCAGAGCAAGAGAAGTCACTTTTGTTCAAAGTTGGTGGAAAAGCAGATGTGTTCTTATTGGGAATAACAGAACTTTTAATAGTTTCAGTAGATGTAAGGGAATACCAAAGTTACAATCAGCATATGGCTTGGTGTTTGGTATATTTATTTGGGCACGGGGACAAAGATTAATTGGTGCACATCTGCTTAGTTGACAGAGTAAGAGATTAAATTCAGTGATTGTGGAGGCTCGAGGATTGGGAATACTCCTTCTGACCCCAGACTTAAGGTTGCTAGATCAATTCCCAGTTTCACATTACTATTGCATTATTCAACTTCGATTTTAGTTGTGCTGAACCGTAGTCCTTACAACTGCAGTTGAATTATGCTATTTGAGCAAGTACAAAGATCTAAATTTTCTGCTGTTCATTTTTTTTGACAATGCAACAATATTTATATGAATTATCCTTGCCGATTAAATTGCAACAAGAGGCCAATTACAGGGGGTGCCTGCATAAGTCGACATAGAGTAGAGTATTTTTGTAGAGCCACAAAACTCAGTGTGAAAACATTCTGTGAATAGCCTTTGATGTTCTCAGTATGGTCCACACAGTTGTATCTTAATATTGCAATTGAAATCCCATGGGCCTCATAAGAACAGTTTGCATTTTAAAATCGATCTCTTTCTTTAAACAAATTGTCATTCCAACCACTTATTCAAATGTCTCTATCAAGATAGCAGCAGATAAAGCACTGTCTAATTGAGGGGATATGTGATCCAAAGCTATTTCAGGCCACAATTGATCCATTCAGACTGGACAGTTGCAGTTAAAATTTGTCCCTTGTCTTTATGCATTGTCAAGCCTGTTTCTAAATGTTTGTTTTTGAATAGTTCTGTCAGCTTCTTTGAAGCTGTTCATTGGATTTGTTATTTCTCCATATTCCCAGGATAGAAATATGTTGGGTAAGCAAGTTCACAGCTAACACAGGAATTGCATACTTCTCATTAGTTGGTCTGACAGCATCAATGCACTGAGTTCTCACTCAACTTGGCAAAGAAATAATCCCTGGACAGCCAAGACTCAATTAGACAAAGAAACACTGGACTGGGATCAAATGACTCTCTTGAAGAGTATAAAGAGTATAGGGGCATTCTTAAGGGTGAATACAGGAAGGCAAGAGGGGATTTGAGATAGCCTTGGCAAATACAGTTAATGATAATCCAAAGAGATTCTACAAGTACATTAAGAGCAAAAGAACAACTAAAGAGAGAATAGTGCTCCTTAAAGATCAATTAGGTCATCTTTGTGTTCAACCTCAGGAGATGGGATAGGTGTTTTGGAGAAAGAAATGAGGGCTAGAGAACTCAAGTAAATAAGTACTGATGTTTTAAAAACAGTTCAGGTTACAGAAGAGCAAGTGACAGAAGTCTTAGAAAACATGAAGGTCGATAAATCTCCAGGACCTGATCAAGTGATTCCCAGGATGTAATGGAAGTTCAGGAAGAAATTGCCCTCAGCAGAAATATTTGTATCATTGATAACCTGGGGTGAGCTGCCAGTGGACTGGAAGTTGGCTAATGTGCCTTTATTTAAGTAAGGCAGTAAGGAGAAGGCTGGGAACTATAGACTCGTGCATCTGACATTGGTGGTAAGTAACTTGTTGGAGGTGATTCTGAAAGAAATTATTTATATGCATTTTGAGAGACAAAGAATGATTCGAGTTAGTCAGCATGGTTTTGTGCAAGAAAAATCATTTTCACAAACTTGATTGAGATTTTTGAGGAAGTAGCCAAGAGATTTGATGAGGGCAGAGACGTAGAAGTTGTTTACTTGGATTTCAGTACAGTCTTTGGTAAGGTTTTTCATGATAGACCAATTAATAAAGTTTGATCATATGAGATTCAGGGTGAGCTTGCCAATTGGATACAGAATTAGCTTTACAGTAAGAGACAGAAGGTAGTTGTGGAGAGTTGCTTTTGGACTGGAGGTCCAAGGAGTATTCTGTAGGGATGGGTACTGGGTCCACTTTAGTTTATTATTTATATAAATGATATAGGTGAGAATATAGGATGCATGGTTAGTACGTTTGTGAATAACAACAAAATTATTGATATTGTGGACAGTGAAGGTTATCTAAATACAAAGAGATCTTGATCAATTGGGTCAATGGGCTGAGGAGTAGCAGATGGATTTTAATTTGGATACATGTGAGGTATTCCATTGGTAAAACAAACAAGGACAGGTCTTAAACAGCTGATGGTAGAGCTCTGTGGTGGTGTTGTAGAACAGAAAGACCTATGGGATCATGTTGAAGCTGAACAGGACATTGGTGAGGCCTCTCTCAAAGTATTGTGTCCAATTCTGGTCACCCTATTATTGGAAGCATATTAGTAAACTGGAGAGGGTTCAGAAGAGATTTACCAGAATGTTGTCGGGATTGGAGGGTTTACGTTTTTAAAATAGCCTGAATAGACTGGGTCCTTTTTCACTGGATTGTAGGAGGTTGAAGGGTGACCTTACTGAGGTTTATAAAATCATGAGGGGCATAGATAAGGTGAACAGGAAAGATATTCTCCCTAAGCTGGGGTTAGTCCAAAACTAGGTGACATATTTTTAAGATGAGAGGAGAAAGATTGAAAAAGGGCATGAGGGGCAACATATTTTGCACAGAGTGATTAGTTTGTGGAATGAACTGCCAAAGGAAGTGGTGGATGCAGGTACAGTTAAAAATTTAAAAAGGCATTTGGATAAATACATGATTAGGAATAGTTTGGAGGGCTAAATACATGCATGTAGTTTAGTTTGGGATCGTGGTGAGTGTGGATTGGTTGGACCCAAGGTCTGTTTCCATGTTGTATAACTGTATGACTCTATAACACTGATAACATCAGTGGACTGGAAAAAACCTGTCTTTTTAATGGCTCTTTGTTGCCAAGGAAGTGACTGTGTTGAAGGTAAAATTGAGGTTACAGAAGCAGCACCCTCTAGTGACTGCTGTAGCATAGCAGTTTCCTGCTATATTCCCACAGAGGTAGGTAATATGCCCATAACTTTTAAAAGGATTTGCAAGAAATTGTATCCAGTAGACCAGAACATATCCTTTAACCTTTTCGAGTTCCACCTCCTTCCAGTAGATTGCTGCTACTCAAGATGTTATTGTCACGAATATAAATGTCAGATTCTGTAAATCACTTGAGTTCACAGATTCATCCTTGATAGCACTTGTGTCTTCACTTACATAACTTATGCAAGCGCATGGATGATTAGATTAATCAGTATTTGCACATATATGGAGCAATCATGTTTTTAATATTTTTCTGGGATGACATTATTATTGGCAACAGCAGTATTTTTTACCTGTTGTAGGGGTTCAATAAATTTCAAGATTGAGGGCAGGCTTGGTCACAATGGGGAGGTGCAGCAGACAGTGAAAAAGGTTAACCTCAGAGTACAATGGGATCTTCATCAGATGGACTAAAGGGCCGAGCATTGGCAGATGGAGTTTAATTCAGATAAATGAGAGGTGTTGTATTTTGGAAAAGCACATCAGGGCAGGACTTATGCGCTTAATGGTAAGGTCCTGGGGGTGTTGCTGAACAAAGACACCTTAGAGTGCAGGTTCATACTTCCTTGAAAGTAGAGTCGCAGGTGGATAGTACAATGAACATGGCATTTGTATACTTTCTTCTTTTGGTCAATACATTGTATATGGGAATTGGGAGGTCATGTTGCGGCTACATAAGACATTGGATCGGCTACTTTTGGAATACTCTATGCAATTCTGGTCTCCCCACTACAGTAAGAATGTTGTGAAACTTATAAGGGTTCAGAAGAGATTTACAAGGATGTTAGCAGGGTTAAGGGGTTTGAGCTTTTGGAAGAGGTTGAATAGGTTGGGGCTGTTTTCCCTGGAGCATCAGAGGCAGAAATATGACCTTATAGAGATTTATAAAATCATGAGGGGCGTGAATAGAGTAAATAGATAAGGTCTTTTCCCTGGGGTGGGGGAGTCCAGAACTGGAGGGCATAGATTTAAGGTAAGAAGGGAAAGATTTCAAAGGAATCTAAGAGGCAACTTTTTCATGCAGAAGGTAGTGTGTATATGGAATGAGCTGTCAGAGGAGGTGTTAGAAGCTGGGACAAATAACATTTTAAAGGCATCTGGATGGGTACATCTCTGTGAATGTATGACTGTAAAAAACAGTTATATCCATACATTACCTCAGAGCAGAAAGCCAGCAGTTGTTCATGCAAAAGATATGTTTGTGCTGGATGTGCTCTTGAACCTTTGAATTCAAGAAGAGTGTGATTAGCAAACAATATACATTCTTAAATAACTTCACAAAGGCCAGTGGCCAAGTCACTCTTTGATTACACATTGAGAGTCCTTAATATTGATTGGCTTTCTCAGAGTAAACAGGATGTCTGACACTCCTGTTTTATCTGTCAGCCAGGGTTCCCGATTGGACCAAATTAACAGCCCCAATCAGAGAACTCAGATTCTAGGACATCCACCTGGCTGACCTCATTACAATCACTACATTCCTCCCCTTTGGAGCCCAAGGACATAGGTTGGTTCTTTATTTTTGTAGCTCCTCCTGAGGTGTTATAGCACTGAGTTAGGTTCCTCCAACTCTGCCTCTGATATGGGCCGCGTGTAACACACAGTGGCTTGGCTCTTGCAGCTGGAGCATTTGGAAGAATTTAATTCTCCTCTTCAGATGGCAAAGTCAGCAATTTGTGCCGTGTTCACCTCAGATTCTGAGGTATCTTCAATGCTTGATGAACCCAGACAGTCAGAATGTCTATTGAGGAGCCAGGTATAATTTGTTACTGCACTGTTTATGAGTTTGCAGCTTTCAGGTGGTCCACGTGCTCGTTCAGGACCATCATACCTACCTGATCTGCTACAGCTATCCCTAAAGTCGCATGAGGGGTGATTATAATAGAAACCAGGACAGTTTGGTATCTAGTGAAGCTGTAGGCTATTTCCTTTAGCCTGCCTTCAAAGTTTGGACTGTTCTTTCTGCCAGATCATTGCATGATGAATGGCATGGGACTAGACTTGTGTGTCAACTATCAAATTCTCTTGGGTAAATGATGGCCCATTATCCATGACCAACAGTTCCAGGAGTCAGTGTATTGTCGAAGATGGGCACAGTTTTTCCATCATTATCCCTGCACCTCCAGCCATTTTCAGTGAGCATCCATAATGACTGAGAACATTGAGGCCATGAAAGGACCTGCACATGTACTGAGTCCAGGGTTACCTGAACATTGTCATGAATTTGGTGCAGCTGCTGGCAGTAATTTTTGTTCTTTTTAGCACTCTGGGAACTGTCCCACCAATGTGGCTAAGATATAAATTTACACCAACAACTTCATTTTGGAAACCCTTGGATAACCCAGACGGAGCTTAACCAGGTGACCTTAGCTCCAGACAGTCACTCCTGCTTCCCATAACTATATGCCTTCCTCTACTGTGATCTGGTCTCTCCATATCCAAAAAGGTTTCAATTCTGGTTGTGATGTCTCTATGAGCTGTTTCAGTTTTGCCAGGACCGGATCTTTCTACATCCAATTTTAATATTGTCAGCTGTAACTGGAAGTGTGTCCAGAACATTTAAAACTATTATAGACTGTTCCAGTGGTCATAGAGTCTTAGAGATGTACAGCATGGAAACAAACACTTCGGTCCAACGTGTCCATGCCAATCAGATATCCCAACCCAATCTAGTCCCACCTGCCAGCACCCGGCCCATATCCCTCCAAACCCTTCCTATTCATATACCCATCCAAATGCCTCTTAAATGTTGCAATTGTACCAGCCTCCACCACATTCTCTGGCAGCTCATTCCATACACGTACCACCCTCTGCGTAAAAAAGTTGCCCCTTATGTCTCTTTTATATCTTTCCCCTCTCACCCTAAACCTATGCCCTCTAGTTCTGGACTCCCCCGACCCCAGGGAAAAGACTTTGTCTATTTACCCTATCCATGCCCCTCATAATTTTGTAAACCTCTGTGCCAGTGGTCGGCAGATCATTGCATTCGCATTTGCTAATGGGACTCGTGGATAGTGTTCCAACTTGTAATTATATGCACTTAGTATTAGAGCCCACCTCTGAATTGAGCTTGAAGCTGTGGGTGGTGCCACCTTGTCATGTTTAAGTGCATTTAGCAAAGCATTAGTGTCCAATATTACTAAAACCTCTGTGCTTAAAGGTATTGGTGGAACTTCCTGACTTGGAATATGACTGCCAAGCCTTCCTTCTCTATCTGGGTGTGTTTTCGCTCCACAGTAGCCAAAGTTCTGGATGTATGCACTGTTGAGCTTTCCTTTCCATTGGGCCTCTTATGATCTACTATTACCACGATGTCATACAGGGAGGCATCGCATGTCAATACCAGATCCCACTTGGGAACATATTGTGCGACCACCCAAGAGGATGTTGGCTATTTCTTCACCTCCTGGAAATCTACGGCTTGGCTCACATGACCATTTTCAAGGCTGACCTTTTTTTTAGGAGTTGATGCAAAGTCACCAGGATGGAGGGCAGGTTATATATGAACTTCCTATAATAATTCACCAGCCCAAAGAAAGACCTAAGCTCCAGTGCAGATGTGGGAGCCAAGACACCTTTGATCATCCTCACTTTATCTTCTAAAAGGTGTAACCAGGTCTTGTCGACACTGTAGCCCAAGAAGGCCACATGGTGTGCGTGGAACACACGTTTTTCCCTTCTAAGGCATACATGCGGCTGGGAGAAATGTTTAAGAGCTATGCCCAAGTTTTCAAATGCCCCTTATTGGTCTCCCCTGTAATTAGCACATCATTTGGATACATAGCGACCTGGAGTAGGCATTGTAAAATGTTTTTAATTGTCTGCTGAAAATTGCGCAGGCTGATGATACTCCAAATGGCGTATATATTGGTATATTGGTACAAACCTTTATGGATATTAATTGTAGCATATTCTGGGAATCCTTATCTAACTGCAATTGCATATACTTATGGCTCATGTCCAGCTTCGTGAAGGACAGCACCCCCTGCCAGCTTTGCATATAAAAGCTGTATGTGAGGGATTGGGTATTTATCCAGCTATGAAACATACAAAGGTGAATTAACCAGTTAGTCTTCACATTCGATATGACCGGTACTGCCCATTCTGAAAACTACATAGGTTTGGTGATTCCTTCGCTGTCCAGCCTCCTGATTTCTCTCTCTACTTTTGCCCACAAGGCAAATGGCACTGCGCAGGCCTTGCAGACTCGTGAAATTGCTTCCTGGTCAACATGTAAGATGGCTTTGGCTCCTAGAACTTCCTGAAAATCTTGTGGGCATTTAGTTAGGACCTCACGGAGGCAGCCATTTCTAATCGAAAATGTTGAGCCAATCTAGGTGAATCTTTCTCAACCAATTTCACACCATCAACTTGGGTCCAAGCCTTTTACTGCAATCAGTGGTAACTGAACCAGCTGCTTCTCATAAAGGAGACCAGAACTGAAGTTGTACCCTTAATCTGTTACAGTTCCTCGATATAGGTTCTCAGTTTAAACAAGGTCTTGTGTAAACTTAAAGTTTGGAGTCCAGAGCAAATTTTGTTAAAGACTGGTTCTGTGATCACTGAAATGGCTGCATTAGGAATGCCCTCGATTACTACTCTATCAGAACGTTTAATCAAATGTTTATTTTGACTGGTTCTGATTTGGATATTGCTAAGCAAATTAACTGTTCCAAACCAGATGTAGGTGAACGTTCCAGGGTAATGCACTCTCCTAAATACCAGCTTATGAGTTATTGTACTCACTTTAGGTCTCGTGGGACTCTTTTGCAGTCTCAAGACTGCATACAGACAGCAAGTATGTGAGTTTGCAGGCCCGGATCCTGTAAAAAATTTCACTGCTTGACTGACGCTTGGCTTTGTTTTGGGGTTGTGCTGTGGGCTGACCGAGAGTTCCTCTGTTCAGGTTATGTCCTGAGAAAGGCTATGTGCCTTCACTCATGGTATTCCCTAAATTCAGTTGGACTGGCAAGGATATCCACTTCCAACAGTGCAACTCATATGATCCACTTGTTGTGTTTTCCAAGGTAAAAGCCAGTTGTAGTGCCTCTTCAAAATCCAGTTTAGCTTCAGTTATAAGGTGCTTTTGTAATGTTCCATCATTAGTCCCACATACCAAATGGTCTCTAGTATCTCATTAAGGGTTACACCAAAGTCACATGCCTCTGCCAGTCATCTTAATCTCATGAAAAATCCTGATAGACTCCTTGAATTGCCAAATAATGCTGATAAGCAGCTCAGAATTAGAGGAGGAATGGGGCCATAATCTTCTTTAACTAAATCCGTCAACACTTGAAAAGTTTTAGCAACTAGTGCCTCAGAAAAGGTTACGCTCCTAACAACTGAAAAAGCTGCAGGTCCACAGTCTGTCAGGAGAATTACTTATTGCTTTTCATCTGCCCAATATAATTTGCCTGGGAAAAATAATGCATCCTTTCTACTTACTGGACTCATTCTTTGACTGCAGAGTTGTAAGTGTCAAGTTTCCCAAATAATGGCACGATGCAGGAAATGCTTACTTCAGCTTTTCTCTAATTTCCATTAAAATACCTTCACAAGGTTGGTATCCCATCACCTTGTCCTGTGGAGAGACCATAACACTAGTCCAGCTCCCTCAGAACCAACTCTCAGGGTGAACAGAACCTCTGAACTCCTGTTTTTATCCGTCAGCCAGGGCTCCCTGATTGGACCAGGCTATCAACCCCGATCAGGGATCTTATGTTCTATGAGGTCCACCTGGATGACCTTGTTATAATCACTACACAGTCCTCTGTAATTGCCAGAGAAAAGGTGAACCAATAAAACATTAGATGGCAACATTGCGGCTTCTGGCATCCACATTGAAATTTGGCACACTAATTAATAACTGTTGCATATGACCAGCTGATTGAGAAAACTTCAATTCTATGAATTGAGGAACTTCAGTCATAGAGAATGCTAATGACTTTGGAAAAAAGCCATGAACTTTGCAGATCAATTTAAATCTGCCATGTTGTCTCAAAGAGGTTATCTAGAATATATCAGCACAGAAACACACAAGTGGCAGCCAAGTTCATAAAATCCGACCAGAGAAAGGTCACCCTGGACATGAAAGAGACAAAGTCTGTGAAGAGTAGCTCCTCCTTTCACAGATTTTGTCTCTTTTATGCTCCTCCAATCACAGGCTGTTTCTCATCGGCTTTCGCTTCTTATGGTTTCACAGGTGAGACTATAAAATAAATTGAGGAGAACCAGCCTGTGTTTGGCTCAGCATTTGGGAAGGTAACTGACTGTCGTGAATTGCAATAAGGCCTAGGGCCTAAGGAGAGGGTTTACTGTCTGCTGCAGGGATGGGGAGAGAAGGAGACCTCCAAGACTTCATTCTTTCATGGGATGTGAGTGTTGCTGGCATGGATTTGTTGCACATCGATGATTGCACTTGAACAGATTCGCTTGTCAAGATGTTGCAGAGTTGTTAAGAGTCACTCATATTATTGTAGACTGGAATCACATGCAGGGCAAAGGTGGGTTATTTTCTTCCTTAAGGAAGGGCATCAGTAATTTTTAAAATGATAATTAATGGTAGTTTCATGGTATCACGACTAGCTTTGTAGTTAAGATTTATTAATCAAGTTTAAATTCAAACAGCCACTGCAGCTACATTTGTGCTCCCAAAGCATTTGCTGGGGTGTCAGGATTACTAATTCAGAAACATTTCACTACCTCCCACCTGTGGAGATTTGCATCAGAACACATATTTCAGGAAGTATGATTAGAACTGTACTCCAAACATTGAAGGAAGTGAACAGCCAGTTACCCACGGGGCATACCTGTTGTCAGACACTAAAATACTTTACCGGTGATTGAAAAGTCCTATTCTGCATTCACAATTGTGAACATTGGCACATGTATCGTTGTGGTAAAATGTCCACTCTCTTCATCAATAAATCATTGACTACATTGTTACCTGTGTCAGGATTTGGGCATTGACATCCACATATTCACAGGTGGTCGGATTGTCTTCATAAGTAGAACTTAAAGTTGTCACAACTGAGCAGTTGACATGTTGTGTTATCACAGGCAGGGTTAGCAATAGTCAACTGATGAGACATTGAAGACTGCACAATAACATAATTTTAGGCACAACTGTGAATCGTGTTCTGTGAAGAAAATTTGAAGTCTGAATCTGTAACAAACAGCATGCTGCAGAAATTAAACCAGTACCTAAATACAGAATTTTCCTCATGAAATAGAAGGAAAAATTGTTGGAGTACTTTCTATGAGCTTATGTTATTTGACCACTGCATTGTCTGCAGAACTCAAGCAGTTACCAAAAGATGTTACAACAATGTGTATTGAATCTTGTACATGAAGGACAGTCTGATGTTAAGACGCAAACCATTGATTCTGTGAAGCAGTCTGCTGGTGTGGAACAGATTACTGCATTGAAAGGTCTATTATAAACTGCCTGGTATGAACACTGAGAGACAAATGTGGTCAACTGTGATCTGCTCTTCAAAAACCAATACTATGGCCAACAAAACCATAACAACAAGCCCAAGGTCTTCACTTGTTGCTCATTATTTATGCACCAATTAATTGGAAATCACTACAATACATTTTATGACCATCACATTGGTCATTGACTTTTTAGACAAGTTGTCTACAGGATGTCATTTACTGGACACTATCACTACAGTAAATGGACTATAATTTGTTTCCAGTCAGTTCATGGAGTCTCTAGCAAGTTATGCAATTCATTATCATCTGACATTGAGATCCAAGTCACAAATGAATGATGACGTCAAACATTTCAATAGCATGATGAAGGATAGTACAAGAGTTTAGTAGGTCAGGTGGAAAACATTTGAACAATCCATTCATATCATCCTTCACTCATATTGATCTATCCTATACTCTGACCAGAAAGACATCAGCAAACTTGTGATGAGTCATAACTTGCTGCTAGCTATTCTTAAATTGTCCCTGCTATCCAATGAGAATGTTAAGGCATAGGATACTCCTCTGAACAAGCAAGTCTCAGGCGGTCACAATTTGACATTAAATGTTGAGTTTGCATCAAACAACTAAATCATAGCCAGAAACTTGCATAATCTCTATCAGAACAAAAACAAATTAAGTAGTTATTCATTAACAATGTTTATCTTTTGGACAACAATGCTCTGTGGAATATGTGATGCTTGTTAATAGGCAGGCCCAGATATTTTAAGAACATTGATTATGAAGATATTTTGAGGGCATTGATTATAAAGACACATTTTCTTTTCTGTTGAGTCATTGTAATGTTTATCATCTGCCTCATGGAGGTAATCATGTGGGCCCATAAACTCAAGTTCATAGCACTCATTGACATTATCAGTAATCTTTGTACCTCCAAGACTATACCTGTATGTCACGTCCAGACTCTAAGAAATGACTTGATATCCATATGTTGGTTGCATAGCATAGATTAATTCTTAAAGTCCTTTAGTTTTACAATGGGATAAAGATGTTATGTTTGATGAGTCAACAGTTTGATATCTGATTATATGTGTCTGAACTGCTTAATGTGCTGTGTTCTGTTAGTCAAGTATGTTGATATTGTTTCACAGAAGCTGAACCCAAACAGTTTGATTGAGAAAGCAGATATTCCAAAAACATTATACTGAGCTTCCTGTGCACACATAGAATTTAGTGTGTGTCATTTCTCCATATCTCTGAGGCATAAATTACAGCAGTTGCATCCAAGACTAGCCTAATGATTGATGGATGCAGTTTCTACATTATGACTAATTAAGCTAAAATAATAGTCTACTGGGATAAAAGCCTTGCCTGCATAGCATAAGATAGAGCAAGAAGTTACAACTTCAGACATTAAACCTCTGTCCTGTACTAGCTTGAGGATGTTTTTACATTATTTTGATGACTGGTTAAGAGGAAATGGACTGGATTGATGATTCCCAGTCAATAAAGAAGCTGTTTATTGTCACTATGTTACATTTTAGACATCTAGTTGTCACTATTGTAGGAAGCAAAATGTTTGCTTAAAATTTATGAATTCAACACAGGGGCTACCAACAGATTCAGTAAAATACTATTCTATTTGCCCTTGATACACATCCATAAATTGATTAAATCCTACCAGAAGGTTTGAAGATGCCAAAAGATTTTTTAAACTAAAGTAACCTGTGCACATTGCAGTGTTGTTTCTCTCCACAGATAAGCAGACTCACTAGGCTGTGTCAAGAAATAACATTTTTAACAATATGCAACATTCAGCAAGGGGCCAGACTTATAAAATGATGTTGAAACTAATAAACAGAGATATTTCAAAGATATTTCACATTGATACCATGTTACAATATTGATGAAACTTCAGATATGCAAGGTATATGGAGCCACAATGTTTATTTAACCAAGTTTTAACTTTAACTATTGCTTTATTTTGCTGTTAGTGTTTTTGTGGCTTTTGAAAGCTGCAGAACCTGAAATTGATCATTGATGTTAGACTTTCTCTTTTTCTCAATGCAACAAAACTAGCTTTACACATTTTTTCAACTTTTTTAATCCTACAAACTTGGTGTTTAATTCTTAAGCAACAATGTTTTAAGGAGTCAATAATTTGATAGCCTCTGATTTTATAATTATCTTGTGATTCTAAAACATATGTTTGATTGGCACCAGATCCACGAACATCCAGTCACTCCAGCACAGGCGCTCAGTAGCACCAATGTGTACATCTACAGGATGCACTGCAGAAATTCATCACATCAATCCTTAGACCTGCCAAACCTACAACCAATTCCAACAAGAAGGACAAGGATAGCAGATACCTGGGACCTCCACCACCTACAAGCTATTCACCATCCAGACTTGTAAATGTATTTCTGCTCTTTCACTGGATCAATGTCCTGGAATTCCCTAATGGCATTGGAGGTTAACCTGCAGCATGTGGACTGCAGTGGTTCAAGAAGGCAGCTCATCACCACCTTCTCAAGGGTAACTAGTGACCGGTAATTAAATGCTAGCCCAGCTAGCAATACTCATGCCCCAAAAATAAATTTAAAACAAAAGGAAAAGAGGCTGCTGTTGTAAATAGAGTCATTGGGTCACAGAAATGTACTGTTGGAAACAGACCCTTTCGACATTATTAGACAATTGCAGCTCAAGGTAAATTTTGATAAGGATGATATGAAGCTGTCAATGAACTGCCCTGTGCACCTTGAAAGAAGGGTATAATATTTATTGCTGACATTTGCCGTTTCATTCTAATGGATAATTTGTAATATTAGTTTTTGATATTAATTATTAATACCACCATTAATATTAATCCTGCCAAACCTAGTAAAGGCCATGGTATTTAACCTGAGGTTTGAGTGTTTTCTCATGATATCATATAATTTTTGTGCTGGAACAGCACAGTAACCAATCAGGGGTAGAATCTTAACATTTCAAACTGCAGACCTTCATATACTGTGCAGCACAGCTTGCTTGGTGAATCTAACCTTCATTATAGGGTGTTTCTGAATATGAGTGTTGTTCAGCCTTAGGAGTCACAACTGGTCTCATTTATTTTTGGGGAAAGGTCTGGGTTTATGAATCATACTGAAGGATGACGAATAATGCAATCAACACATGTTTCAAATTTTTAATAATAAGGAAATAAAACAAAGGATGTCTCAGTTTCGTGAAGAGGAACACTGCTTAATACATAGACTGTTGGTCCCAAGACCAGAAGAACAATTCTTGTTCAATACTAAATCAAAATCAGAGACATTAATCAACTCATCACCAGTTCCAAAGTAGCTAGGAAAACAATGACATCTATTGGTTTGATATAATCAAAGAATTTTCCAGAGCCCATCAGAAGGCAATTCAAACATTGTACAATATTTCAAGGTCAGGAGTTCCCATTGAACTACAATATTAGTTCAATAAAGAGCAGAAAAAACATATCCAAAAAAAACTTTTTGTCCAGGGGACCAATCAAGCTAACTCTGTTTCTTTTATGTATCCCTGTAAATTGGAAAGAAAACCACATATCAGCCTCAGGAGGAGGACCTCAAACTGTGAAGAAAGTAGTGAAGAAACATGAGGCAAATAGCTCTAGAAAATCAGTAAATCAGAGCAGCTTCTCGGTGAACAATGAGGACTAAAGGAAGTCACATTCCTCAAGGAATAGGTACAGCCCTCAAATATTTTGACGAGGAAAAATACAACCTGGCAACCAATGCACAAAAGTTTCATCCATAGGCTTGAGAATATGCAAATTATCACTAGTCACAACTCATAGCCTCACATTTGTAGCTTCACCTCAACCTCAACAGGTACTTATCTATGCAGCAAGCCTTATATTGACACATCACAGTTTACAAGCAATGTCAAATGTTTAATTCTGACAGGTATGTTATGGAAGCGAGTTCACACACACACACACACACACACACACACACACATACACACACACACACACACACTCTTTATCTTTCTTGTCAGAGTGTATAACTGCAGCCAGCAATATTTAAGAGTCATAGAGCTGTACAGCATGGAAACAGACCCTTTGGTGGAACTCATCCATGCCAGCCAGATATCCTATTCATGTATCCATCCAGATGTCTTTTAAATGTGTAATTGTACTAGCCTCCACCACTTCTTCTGGCAGCTCATACCATACACACGCCAGCCTCTGCATGAAAAAGTTGCCCCTGAGGTCCCTTTTAAATCTTTCCCCTCTCACCCTAAACCTATGCCCTCTAGTTCTGGACACTCCCACCAGCAGGCAGGTATCAATGTGTCTCCTTGTAATTTAAGGGATTGATAGCTATGATGCAAATTGTTAGAGTGCATCATCGGTCATGTCAGATGATGATAGATTACATAAAATTGGAACCTGAGAGAGAAAGGTCCTGATGTAGTCCTGTGCCAGTCTACTTATAATTAGAATGAATAACCATTATAAGTTTATTAGTTGATAATGCCATGGTTTATAGCTGTATTATATGAAAGACATGTAGACAACAACTGCAGATTTTAATTACTACCTTCCTGAGTCTGTTGGGTTTTCTGTGGATATCAATAACCCAAGGAAGTCCAAACAGTTGTATATACGCAATTGTTCTTTATTGAAGCAGGGTACATTACGACATATTGCAAAAATAGTAACATATCACAAGTTCTCCCGTACGTTGCTGACAATCATAAGTGACTTGGTTTATGTGGACTTTTCTGATAATCAGATTGAAACAGATAATCAGCTTGCTCTATCTCAACCTCCGGTTGTTGATCAGGCAACTCTGACTCTTGAGCTAGCAATCTATTGCTCTGAGACACATTCTCTTCTACTTCTTTACCTGCAAGCAGTCTGTATGATCAAACCTTAACACTGTTCAGTCATCAACAATTGATTAGTTGACCACTGGCAAAGTTACATATGTGTAATGTACCATGATTGGTTAATCTTCTGCTCATTTAGCCAACTGTTTATGTTCTCTGAAATGCGACATTTTTCCTAATGACTTGAATTCAGGCAAGTTTGCTCATCTTACTCATATAAGCAATCTCCTTATCGCATTTGTGTTGTCAAGTTAACTTTAGGATAATTGGTAACGTGGCACTGGACTGTGGCAACATTTTGTGAGCTGTCTACCACATATTTTATTTTGCATATCTTATAATCTTTCTGCACTTCTAAACCTCAATTCTAAGGCTACCCGAATGAGTAACAATATTCTATTAGATCTACCAACATAACAGTTCCACAGCAGACACCATTTCCCTTACCCTACTCTCATCATTGGAACATTTGGATAAGAAGGATACATACATCAAGCTGCTTCTTATTAATGACATCTTCACATTCAACATGATAATTCTAAAGTCATCTCTAAACTCCAAGACCGAGATCTTGGTTCCCACCTTTTTAACTGCATCCTTGACTTCATACCACAATCAATATGAATAGGTGATAACATCTCCTCTACCATAATCCTCAATACCGTTGTCCCACAAGGCTGTGAACTCAGCCCCTTTGATACTCCTTATACACTCAAGACTGTGTGACCAAATTCCACCCCAACTCCATTCACAAGTTTGCTGATGACACCGCTGTAGCAAGTCAAATCCCAAGTAATGTCAAGACAGAATACAAGAAAGAGATTCAGTGCTTGGCAGTATAGTGTAAAGCCAACAATCTCTCCATCAACATAAATGAAATAAAGAAGCTGGTCATTGACTTCAAGAAACAGAGTAGTGGGCATGCTTTGTCTGCATCAATGGTCTTGAGGTGGATATAGTCAAGAGCATCACATTCCTAGTTAGTGATGTACTAGTCCACCCACATCGACACAACTGTCAAGGAAGCACAACAACATCTCTATTTCATCAGGAGGCTAAGGAAATTCAGCATGTGCACAAGGAATCTTACTAATTTTTATCAATGCCCCATACAGAGCATACTAACTGGATGCATCACAATGTGGTATGGCAATTGTTCATCCCAAGACCACAAGAAATTAGAGAGAGTCATGAACTCACTCTTTCTCTCTCTTTCTCTCTCTCTCTCTCTCTCTCCCTCTCTCCCGCTAACATACACATGCACGCACACACACGTATAAGTCTATGGGGTGAATTTGCATTTGCAGATATGTATTTACAGAAAGGTTATATTTTGTTCAAAAACCACAGGCAATCAGTCCATGTGACATTTTACAAATTCCTACTTAGGAAATAGAACCAGTCTGATTGAAGATTGGGATACCGACAGACTCTAACCTCACACCTTTAATGCATGTTTGAGCTGAGATGTCACTTTTTAATATAATATCTTAAGTTTCGTCAGGACTGTGACTGGAAAGAAGTTCTGGGATTTAAATATTAATTAATCAAAACCTGCATCCCCATTTTAAATTATTAAAGACATGTATGACACTTTGATCTTTTACAATAAATTCTGTGGCATACGATCCTGCCTCACTGCTACTTGATAAAGGAGCAGTGCTCCAAAAGCTTGTATTTCCAAACAAACCTGTTGGACTATAACCTGATGTTGTGTGATTTTTAGCTTTGTCCACCCCAGTCCAACACTGGCATCGCCACATCATGGATACTTTAGTAAACTAAGTAGTTCACAAAAAGCAGAGCCAGCAAAGACCAGTTTATATTCCTCAACTTTTAATTTGTCCATACAGCTATAGAACGCTGAATGGGCTTATCAATACAACTATAACAAGTGATGGATTTCTCTCCCACTTTTCCTGCTGCTGATTTGTTCGAAGACAGCCTTAAACATGGATAGTGGACAGAAGGAGTGTACGAAGATTTATAGGACAAAGTCATGCTGAACATGTATTTCTTTAAAAAGTGACAGACTTTGATGATCATAGGAATTCTGTAACTGTGGTGCATTGATTTAACCAAACTTTTTTCACTATATCACAAATAACTTTATTCATGAGGTAGGAAGGCATGGTAAAGGTCAAAGGCAGGCTAACAATTTATAAAAGGGAAAAGCAACATTAAAACAAAAAGAAAAACAAAAAAAACCCTCCAAATGCACAAAATTATACACCATCATAGAAATGGAAATGGTTAATTAACAGTTAAGTAATTAAAATTGGTTAGCCCAAACCTAAACATGTCACTGACTGTGAATGCAAGATAGATATATGGAAAACCTTTGCTGAAATAAAAGTTCATTGAATTATTTAATACGACATGACCCGCACTTCTTTTACATATGGGAGCTAGCATAAGTATCACAGCATCCTAGCTGTACCTCAACAGTCTATCTTTTCAAATCACATCATACTGTTTTATTACGTCACTACCTTCACTACGTTTCTCCAAGCACCATCAGCTGAAAATATTTTAACCCAGTTCCAATTAGCACTCATGAGAAAATGTTTTAAAAATCAAGTCATTCTGGTATGAAGAATTAGAACTGGTTCTTTACCAATATTGACTCTCTACAAGGCTTTGACAGTCCAAAATCTGGGAACCAAGGCTGGGATCGAGCCAAAATCTTGATTTCCCAGACTTGACCCACCTGGTTTAGGTAGAATCATGTTTTCTGGGTTGATTTTGAAATGATTAGACATTTTGACATGGATTTTTTTTTAAGATGTCCCATTTTTAAGAAGCTCTAGTTTTCACACAGCCAGGTTTTGGCCCATTTGTAAATATCATTCAACACACCAATAGATATTTTGTAATCAACCCATGCAGGGATTCTGTCTAGACCATGTGGGACTTTAAACATAGGCCTCCTAGTTTAGAAGTAGGGCATTACCGCTGCACCACTTGTCTCAGCAAAGAGGCCAACAACCAGGAGGCACACATTCAAAGTAATTGGTGAAACAACTGGAGGCAAGTTAAGGAGAATTTTTATCACACGGATAGTGTAGGATTATTATACTCATAGAACATGAGATGGAACAATTTAAGATTATTCATTTGGAAAAAATATCAGGAAGATAAAATCAGAATGTTTTCAAAAAGTGAGAGATTGTTCATTTGAATTTGGTTATCCTTGTCCTCAAGACATGAAAATTTAACATACAGGTACAGAAAGTACAGAAGTTAAATGATATGTCAGCCTTACTGCAAGGGTATCAGAGTACAAGATTAAAGAAGTCTTCCAGCAATTGTGTGGAGCTTTGGCTTAACTGTTCTCAGCGTATTTGTACAGTTTTGGGCCTTGTGCCTGAGGGAAAATATATCTGTTTTAAGTAGAATATATTGAATTTGCATTTCATTTACTCCTGGGATAATAGAATTGTTTCTGAGAGGAGAGGTTGTGTAGAATGGGCCTGTTCTCTCAGAGAATGAGAGATGATCTCACTGAAAAGTTCAGAACACTAAGACAGTTTGACAGGCTTAAAGGTCACTTTCCCAACTGGAGCATAGAGAACTACAAGGTGTAGCCTAAGGATAAGTATGGACCACTGAGGACTGAGATGAGGAGAATTTTTTTCACCCAGACGAATGTGGACCTCAGGGATGCTTTATTCTAGAAGTCTGTGAATACTTGGTTGTTGAGTTTATTCAAGACTGAGATTGATAGTTATTTGGATTCTAAAGGGAATCAAGAGATATAGGGATTTGGGTGCGAAAATGGAATTGCAGTTAAAAATCAGACATAATCTTTCTGAACAGTGGAGCAAACTCAAGGGAGTATATAGCTTATTTCAGCTACTATTTGTGATGTTCTTATGTAAAATAAACAAAAATTATGGCCTAGATATTCAGTCAACAGTAAAGCTACAGTGCTCATCATTGACTGAAAAGGAATTATAGTTGAATAGGATTTTTATGTTTTTGATTTTCATTGGATTCTGGCACCCAGTTAAAAAGATTAGAATTTCATAGAACCCTTACAGTGTGGAAATAGGCCATTAGGTCCATCAAGCCCAAACTGACCCTCCGAAGAATAACCCATCCAGACCCATTCCCCTACACTATTACTCTATATGTGTCTCTGACTAATGAACCTAACCTACATATTTATGAATATTATGGGCATTTTAGTATGACCAATTCACCTAACTTGCCCACCTTTGGATGTGGGAGGAAACCCACACAGACATGGGGAGAATATGCAAGATCCACACAGTCACCCGAAACTGGAATCAAACCCAGGTCCCTGGCATTGTGAGGCAGCAGGGCTAACCACTGAGCCACCCTGTCCAAGTGTCTAGCATAAATGAATAAATAGATTAATCCATTAATGGTAGTTAATGGAACTTCCAAATTTCCACATTCAAATGCTGAACTTCAGATTCCAGAAGTTATTGTCAGTTTCAAAGGATTAATTACCATTCCATTAATAATAGATTAATCCATCAATCACATTAAATAATTTTTACAGCAGACCCAGTAAGTTAAATGCACTGTTTATACTTCACTTCTTTATTCAGATTACAGACAGTGAAGCAAATGAGTAAGAAATACACATAGGATTCAGAGAGAAACTGAAATATCATAGACAAACTTCAGTAAAAAAAAAGTGGTATCTGGGATTTATTGTCATGAAGGACAAATTCATCAAATATTTGTTTGTTAGAGCCTGATGACTTTTTAGTGGTAATTATAAACTTAGTACAACACAAAAAAAATCAGTCGCACTTCATTCACCAAAGTGTAACGTTTTCAAGGGAATTACTACATGAGCAGGATATAAAAGGGCAAGTTCTTGTCAGTTCAATGACTGTTAATTGAGTCTGTGTTGACTTCTGCAGTGCTGTTTAAGAGAAGCATAGAATCACTGAGACCAACTTCCAAAGTTCCACATTCAAATCCTTAACTTCAGATTCCAGAAGTTTCAAAGGATTAATGACAATGAATGTGTAATTTCACTGTTATTACTACCAGAGGAACAGAATCACTGAAAGTTACGAAAATTAGACGCAATGTAATTACAACATAAGAGAAGGCCATTCAGCTCATCAAGTTTAGACTGGTATGGCATTAGAATCAGTAGTAAAATAATGTGAACTGTGTGTCCTGGAACAGCTATTTCTGATTAGGATATTTATCTGGATTCTCAACTTGCTAAATTTTCTACTGACCATTCTCACCAATCACTATAAATTAATGTTCAAAGAATGTTCATTAAAATGATGTTAGCCAATTTTACTGATTTGCAAAATCACTTAGTTCATATGGGATTGACTTAAAATAGGATAATCATTGTGAAAAAAATAATACATACTTATCTGCAGGGACACTGTCCTTTTACTCCTGTGCTTTTCAAAAATGTGGAATGAAATGAGAAATGACTGTTTTGTTTTAAAAAATGTTTTCAATTATGGCTGCATGTTTTGAAAAAAAAACAAGATGTGGAGGTGCCAGTGTTGGACAGGGGTGGATAAAGTTAATAAACACACAACACCAGGTGATAGTCCAACAGGTTTGTTTGGAAGCAATAGCTTAAAAAATGCAAGTAATCTGACACCAATGGCAAGCATTGTAACAAATTGTTTGAAGAAGTAATAATTGAAAAAGGAGCTAAGGAGATGTGCACAGATATACCTCGGCGGCAACAAGAAGTTGATTGGTCTATGGACTAGTGATAAGTTGGCGATGACAAAAGTTTTCTGCCTGACAATAGCCATGTGATTTAACGCCAGGTAAGTGAACAGCTTGGGACTAAAAACAAAATGGAGAAAAAGATTTTGATCTCCACTTGTTCAGAAGCTCCTTCTCTGTTCTCTGAAGTCAAACCTCAGTTTAACCCTGAAAAATACTTAATCTTTTCTTCAGTAGTGACTGAAAGCTGTGATTTTTAAATGATGAATCTGATATGTTTTACAAGTTAGCCAGTTACCCTGTGTCTCTTGAAAACCAGTAGAACCATTTAGAAAAGGGAAGCCAAGAAAATAAACTTTTAGATGAGAAAGAATCAACACAGAGAACTTAGGAGAAAAGAGTATTAACTGCCTTTTCAATTGTTTTCCCTGTCTGTATGTCTGAGAGCGGGGAGGGGTTGGCGGTGTTGGAGGAGTGTTTGTGTGCATATCTGTGTGTGTATGTGTGATGTGGGTCATAGAGTCATAGAGATGTACAGCATGGAAACAGATCCTTTGGTCCAACCGTCCATGCCGACCAGATATCCCAACCCAATGTAGTCCCACCTGCCAGCACCCGGCCCATATCCCTCCAAACCCTTCCTATTCATATACCGATCCAAATGCCTCTTAAATGTTGCAATTGTACCAACTTCCAACACTTCCTCTGGCAGCTCATTCCATACACGTACCACTCTCTGCATGAAAGAGTTGCCCCATAGGTCTCTTTTATATCTTTCCCCTCTCACCCTAAACCTATACCCTTTAGTTCTGGACTCCCCGACCCCAGGAAAAAGACTTTGCCTATTTACCCTATCCATGCCGCTCATAATTTTGTAAACCTCTATAAGGTTACCCCTCAGCCTCCGACGCTCCAGGGAAACCAGCCCCAGCCTGTTCAGCCTCTCCCTTAGCTCAAATCCTCCAACCCTGGCAACATCCTTGTAAATCTTTTCTGAACCCTTTCAAGTTTCACAACATCTTTCTGATAGGAAGAAGACCAGAATTGCACGCAATATTCCAACAGTGGCTGAACCAATGTCCTGTACAGCCGCAACATGATGTCCCGACTCCTGTACTCAATACTCTGACCAATAAAGGAAAGCATACCAAACACCTTCTTCACTATCCTAGCTACCGCGACTCCACTTTCAAGGAGCTATGAACCTGCACTCCAAGGTTTCTTTGTTCAGCAAAATTCCCTAGGACCTTACCAGCAAGTGCATAAGTCTTGTTAAGATTTGCTTTCCCAAAATGCAGCACCTCACATTTATCTGGATTAAACTCCATCTGCCACTTCTCAGCCTATTGGTTAAGATCCTGTTGTAATCTGAGGTAACCTTCTTCACTGTCCACTACACCTTCAATTTTGGTGTCATCTGCAAACTTACTAACTGTACCTCTTTTGCTCGCATCCAATTCATTTATGGAAATGACAAAAAGTAGAGGACCCAGCACCGATCCTTGTGGCACTCCACTGATCACAGGTCTCCAGTCTGAAAAACAATCCACCACTGCCCTCTATCTACAAGTTTTGAGCCAGTTCTGTATCCAAATGGCTAGTTCTCCCTGTATTCCATGAGATCTAACCTTGCTCATCAGACTCCCATGAGGAACCTTGTCAAACACCTTACTGATGTCCATATAGATCACATTTATTGCTCTGCTCTCATCAATCCTCTTTGTTACTTCCTCAATAATCTCAATCAAGATTGTGAGACATGATTTCCCACGCACAAGGCCATGTCGATTATCCCTAATCAGTGGTGTGTGAGTGTGTGTGTGTGTGTGTCTGTGTGTGTGTGAAATTACACTTTAACTAGTCATGTTACATGCCAACATTTTATAAATATTTACTAGCAGCTGCAGACTAATTACTTGCGATAAATAATAATTTTTGTGAAGTACATTGATCTGGTCTGTGTTTTGTCTTGGAACGCAGGATGTATTCAAGCGGTTCTTTTGGATTTGGTTAAGTGTAGTTAAGAGAAGACTTGACAACAGCAATTTGCTTAAATACTAACATTTATTAAATAATAATAAAAGATGAAAAAGAAAGGACTGTAACATGCCTAATGATTACGTAATAAAGAAAAGATGAAAAGGAAGGAAAAGAAAACAGTGAGCCTCTCACCCTCCTGCACATGAGGGACACCTTGATCGACAGCCGGGCTGGAAATTTAGGTTTGTTCCTAGCACCGTTCACAATCCTATCTGAGGTGGAGTCGTACGACCTTGAACAAGACTCTCTCTCATGTAATAAACAGCTGGTGCAGAAAAGCAACTTTGGTTATGCTATATTTGGAATGTTCACAGGACTCATTCAAGGTGTCAAATATCATCAATAATTTTAGCCCTTCAGCCCATCCTTATACAGATTTCTGTCAATCTGATTCTAAAAACATGGGAGTTGAGAAATTCTGTGTATCAATATTACAGTCTTTAATTTTTAGGATGACTCTGGGAATAGCTGGACTTGATTTCTCGTATGCTACCCAAGTCAGTCTTGAGAATAGGATAGTTGCCTTTTACTTTTTATTATGCAAGTATTACCCTTTGATTAAAGACTATCATTAGAGTTACTGTGGATCTCCATCATCTAGTCCAATACTATTGCTCACATGTAAAGATGAAAAATAGATTATATGTTCAAAAAGGAAGTTGTAGACAATAAAAGTATTGAAGAATGCATTTTCTTCTCTGATTTAAGTCACCACCATGCTATCAATTAAAAGAAATAAGAAAACACATTGAACTAACATGCTCTTAGTCAAAAGCAAAATGCACTGGGTGCTGGAGATCTTAACTAAGAAGAGAAAATGCTAAAAATACTGAGCAAAGTCAGGCATCATTGGTAGGGGAGGAATCAGAAGGTGGAACGCATTTGTTCTGGATTAGGCCCCAGTGGTGCACTTGGAAATAGGTAACAGGAACAGGAACAGCTGGCTGATTGCAAATATTCAGCATCCGTTGATAAATGTAGTTTAGACATTTGGCCTGGCCAATTATGCAGCAGGAGCAGATCAGGAATTCTCTCAACCTGCTGTAAGCTGATGGGGTTGGAGGTACAAGCATCAGTTTTAAGCAGCATCCAGAAATGCCTGTGGTGAATACAAAATAGTAGCTTTGGCATTACAGAACAGATGGGAATCCAACTCCCGAACAGACCTGCAGACCCAACCTTGTTTGTCCGGATGACTGATCTACATTGGGAAGAGAAGAATCCAACTGGCACATTGCTTGCATAGACAAAGGTTGGCTCCATGGTTGAGTCATGCCTTTTGGCTGGTTCTTATACAGATTGCTTGGGAACAGCAAAATGCTGCACTCTCCAATTGAAGGTATCAGAAGACTCTCCTGTCTAATCAAGCCTGCCTGGCCAAATGTTACAGCAGGAGGTAGCAGCTCGACAGGGAGGCCCATGTGTATCTGCATGGATTAGTGGGCTCTGAACTGCCAGGCTCTCAGGAGGACAACAAGCAGTGTCTAATCAATTGGGCAGGTAGGCAAGTGAAGTGTAAACCTCACCAGAACATGAGTGTACTTTGTCAACATGTTTCAGACTGTTGTTTCCGTTGTTGTGCAAATAGTATGAAAAGGAGTGTGGACAAGTCAATTGGGAGGCCCCATTATCAAGCAAAATGGCACATAGCTGCTGCAGAGGAAGGCGAAAGATGGTTGGAGGTATGCTCAATATTAGGATGCTTAGACCTGCACAAAATGAGGAGGTGGTGCAACTGACCAAACAGGAAGGTGACCAGGCAATTGTGGATGGTGAAGTAGGGCTGTAGAGAGAGGACTAGGCAAAATTGAGGACTGCAGATGCTGGAAAGCAGAGTTTAGATCAGAGTGGTGCTGGAAAAATACAGCAGGTCAGGCAGCATCTGAGGAGCAGGAAAATTGATGTTTTGGGCAAAAACCCTTCATCAGGAATAGAGGCAGGAAGCCTCCAGGGTGGAGAGATAAATGGGGGTTGGGGGGGGGGGGAGGCTTAGGGCTGGGGAGAAGGAAGCAAAGAGTACAATAGGTGAATGGAGGTGGGGATGGAGGTGATAGGCCAGAGGGAGGGTGGAGCAGATAGGTGGGAAGGGAGATTGGCAGATAGGACAGGTCATGAGGACAGTGCTGAGCTGGAAGGTTGGAACTGAGGTAAGGTGGGGGAAGGGGAAATAAGGAAACTGGTGAAGTCCACATTGTTGCCCTGAAGTGTTCCGAGGTGGAAGATGAGGCGTTCTTCCTCCAATTGTCGGGTGAAGGAGGCCCAGGACCTGCATGTCCTTGGCAGAGTGGGATGGGGAGTTGAAATGTTGGGCCAGGGGCGGTGTGGCTGATTGGTGCAGGTGTCCCGAAGATGTTCTCTGAAGCGCTCTGTGAGGAGGTGTCCAGTCTCCCCAATGTAGAGGAGACCACATCGGGAGCAACGAATACAATAATTGACATGGGTGGATGTGCAGGTGAAACGTTGATGGATGTGGAAAACTCCTTTGGGGCCTTAGATGGTGGTGAGGGAGGAGGTGTGGGCGCAGGTTTTGAAATTCCTGTGGTGGCAGGGGAGGGTGCCAGGATGGGAGGGTGGGCTGTAGGGGGGCGTGGACCTGACCAGGTAGTCATGGAGGAAAAGGTCTTTGCAGAAAGCGGAAAGGGGTGGGGAAGGAAATATATCTCTGGTGGTGGGGTCCGTTTGGAAGTGGCGGAAATGTCGACAGATGATATGGCTGATGCGAAGGTTGTTAGGGTTGAAGGTGAGGATCAGGGGGGTTCTGTCCTTGTTTCAGTTGGAGGAGTGGGGTTTGAGAGCGGACGTGCGGGATGTGGGCGAGATGCGTTGGAGGCATCTTCAACCACGTGAGAAGGGAAATTGCGATCTCTAAAGAAAGAGGCCATCTGGTGTGTTCTGTGGTGGAACTGGTCTCCTGGGAGCAGATACGGTGGAGGCGGAGGAATTGGGAGTATGGGATGGCATTTTTGCTGGAGAAAAGGTGAGAAAAGGTGTAATCCAGGTAGCTGTGGGAGTCGATGGGTTTGTAAAAAATGTCAGTGTCAAGTTGGTCATCATTAATGGAGATGGAGAGGTCCAGGAAGGGGAGGGAGGAGTCAGAGATAGTCCAGGTGAATTTAAGGTCGGGTGGAATGTGTTGGTAAAGTTGATGAACTGCTAACCTCCTCGCAGGAGCATGAGGTGGTGCCAATGCAGTCATCAATGTAGCGGAGGAAGAGGTGGGGAGTGGTGCCGGTGTAATTACGGAAGATCAACTGTTCTACATAGCCAACAAAGAGACAGGCATAGATCGGGCCCATACGGGTGCCCATGGCTACCCCTTTGGTCTGGAGGAAGTGGGAGGATTCAAAGGAGAAATTGTTGAGGGTGAGGACCAGTTCAGCCAAACGAATGAGAGTGTCGGTGGAAGGGTACTGTTGGGGACGTCGGGAGAGGAAGAAACGGAGGCCCTGGTCATGGCGGATGGAAGTGTAGAGGGATTGGATATCCATGGTGAAGATGAGGCATTTGGGGCCGGGGAAACGGAAGTCTTGGAGGAGGTGGAGGGCGTGGGTGATGTCGCGAATGTATGTGGGGAGTTCCTGGACTAGGGGGGATAGGACAGTGTTGAGGTAGGTAGAAATGAGTTCAGTGGGGCAGGAGCATGCTGAGACAATGGGTCAGTTGGGGTGATCAGGTTTGTGGATCTTGGGAAGGAGGTAGAACTGGGCGGTGCGGGGTTCCCGAACTATGAGGTTGGAGGCTGTGGGTGGGAGATCTCCTGAGGTGACCTCCTGAGGTGATGAGGTTCTGTATGGTCTGGGAGATGATGGTTTGGTGATGGGGGGGTAGGTTCATGGTCGACGGGGCTGTAGGAGGAGGTGTCTCCAAGTTGGCATCTGGCTTCAGCGGTGTAGTGGTCAGTGCACCAAACTTCCACTGCATCCCCTTTATCCGCTGGTTTGATGGTGAGGTTGGGATTGGAGCAGAGGGAGTGGAGGGCTGCGCGTTGTGAGGGTGAAAAGTTAGAGTGGGGGAGGGGGGTAGACAGTTTGAGGTGGTTAATGTCTCGGTGGCAGTTAGAAATGAAGAGGTCGAGGGCAGGTAATAGGCCAGCATGGGCTGTCCAGGTGGATGGAATGTGTTGGAGACGAGTGAAGGGGTCCTGTAGAGAGACGACAGTGTGGAGGAATCAAAGTTGGTCTTGATATCTGGCCATTCCAACAGGAGACACATATCAAAGTGGGAACAGGGATTGAAATTAACACAAACCTTACATTTTAAGTTTTTTAGTGTATTCCTTAACTTTCTGGAAGGGTGGGATGCTCCCTGCAGTCCAGTTTTCAGGATGACGGTGTCATAGCCTCTGAGGATCTAGTGAGGACTGCAGATGCTGGAGATCAGAGCTGAAAATGTGTTGCTGGAAAAGCGCAGCAGGTCAGGCAGCATCCAAGGAGCAGGGGAATCCTTGGATAAGCCCTTATCAGGAATGAAGAAGGGTTTATGCCCGAAACGTCAATTCTCCTGCTCCTTGGATGCTGCCTGACCTGCTGCGCTTTTCCAGCAACACATTTTCAGCTCTGATCTCCAGCATCTGCAGTCCTCACTTTCTCCTCGAAGATTTTAACCTACTGCAAATCCTCTTGCAAGGATGCCTTCCTTGAAGAAGCTCTCTTCCTCCCCTCAGTCCTGAAGAAGGGCTTATGCCCGAAACGTCGATTCTCCTGCTCCTTGGATGCTGCCTGACCTGCTGTGCTTTTCCAGCAACACATTTTCACCTCTGAGGATCTACCATTACACCTTTCCCCTCCATTCTCCATTAGTACACCTTAGTGGATATGTGATCACATTCATTGTCATGGTCACAATCTGAGAACACATCACAGACAAGCCAGAGCATTAAATGGAGTCAGCGACAGCTCAAGTCACTGACAATCAGAGCTGTGTCAGCCCCAGACTGATGACAGGCCTCTAGTCATGGCCACATGAAACCTACTGGGGATGTAGTAACATGGGGAGAGAGGAGCATTGTGTAATCCTCTGCGGATAAAGGAAGAGCTCATCCAGAGCATAAGTTCTGCCATATCTCTGGTGGGCAAGTATTTGATTTCCTCCATGAAGACAGAACCAATTATCATGGAGAGCCTGATTCAGCAGAATAGTCAGTGGATGGTAGAAATGCATTTGGAACTGTATGCTATCAACTTGGGCATGAGGTTTTTACAGTGGAAGCCTGGCAATATGTTCACTATTCTTCCAGCTTCCACGGCACTGCCAGTAATCAGGGAGGTGAGGAGTTACATCTTCTCAGGGTGCACCAAGGGTCAACAGCTGCTTCTGAACTGCTCTGCCAGTGTTGCCAGTGACTCTGGTAACCACGCAGAAAGAAAATGCAACTATACTCAGGAAGGACCCCTTCAGCATGCCATGACCCTCCAGGCCTCAAGCAACCAGAGGTCAGCTCAGCCAATAGGGCATTACACTCAGGAAACAGCCTTCATCTCAGCTGCATATGTCCGGGTCACATCAGATTGTAGTATTTGTAAGAATTAGGGTATTTAGGTCTACCATGACACGATGTGCTTTCAAACTTTACATGCTATATATATCTTTCTTATTTTATTCATGTTTATTGGATGGTCTTATTGTTGTCACCTGGTTTGCAATATAGATCCTGCAAAATAATAAACAATCCTGCATGGGTGAAAGCAGAGTAAAGACCTCTCCATTGTTGAGTTGTCAAGCACTTGAGTGACCTGTCAATGACAATGTTGCTTTACTCTCACAAGGAAATGTAAATAATTGTATGGGTGCAAACTTTGAAGTGTACAGCTTGTCAAAGACATCAGGTGTGATTGAGAAACTCATGCATAGCCCTCATACATCTTTCTATCTCCCTCACGTTGGGTTCAGGAAGCCCATCATTCTAATCTGGCTGTCTTTCTCCCTTCCTTCCCATCCTACTTGTCAGAAGAGGAGTGTGTTACCATTCCAGATCAGTATTTGGCAGTGTTATGCCTTTGCTGGGGATTCTGAGCTGCATATTATGTAGCACTTTTGAAGCAATCCAAGTCGCAGAATCTCATTTTCAGCAAGATGCTTGTCTGTTTGATCATCAGAGAATCCTTACAGTATAGAATCAGGCCATTTGTCCCAACAAGGCCACACTGATGCTCCGAAGAGTTCCTACCGAGATCCATTCCTCGACCCTAAAGCTCTATGTTTCCCCTGACTAATGTAAAACCTACACATTTTTGAACACTGTGGGTAATTTAGTGTGGCTAATTCACCTAACGTGCACATTGTTGGACTGTAGGAGGAAATCAGAGCACCTAGAGGAAACTCACATAGACAAGGGGAGACTGTGCAAAGTTCACACAGTCACCCGAGGCTGGAATGGAACCCAGGTCCCTAGTAATGCGAGGCAGCAGTGCTAACCATTGAGCCACTATGCCACCCTAATATTGTTAATATCACATTGTTAATTTATTCGATACAGAATGCATTTCAGCTTGTGTTTGACAGTGCCTTACCAGTGTCACAGTCACATCATGAAAGTAGGACACCTATCAGCCAGAATCCATCCGTATCGGTATAAGGAGTCAGCTGTGCTGCCTGAGAGTTGCATAGGATTTATACATCATTACAGATCCCTGGGAGCAAAGCACCAACCTAGAAGAAATGCATCCTGTCCTGATATGGCAATTACACTTGAACAGAGTGGAAGTGTTTTCTGTTAATAAATGAAATGGCTGGTCTTAGGAAGGTTTGATTGCTACATGTGTGCATTTGATAACCTTCTGCATTTGTGGAAAGTATTTGACAGTCCATTCTGTTTTGTAGGAACTGTATTACAGAACATTCTGCATTGCACAATCTCTCTCACCCTTTTAAATTCTGATCTTCATTCCATCTTAAGGTCAAAAGTGGAGATGTTTACGGATGATTTCACAATATACAGCACAATTCACAATTCCTCAGATGTTGAAGCAGTTTGTGTCCACAATTAACTATACTTGAGCTCATATGTAGCAAGCATCATTTGTGCCACACAAGTGTCAGATAGTGACCTTCTCCATCAAGAATGAATCTAACTATTTCCCATTGACTTTCAATGGTATTGCCATCAATGAATGCCATATCAACATTCTGAGGGTGACTATTGACCAGAGATTGAATGGGAGCAGCTAAATAAATATATAAGAACTTGTCAGAAGCTAGGAATTCTGTGATGACTCATAAAGTTCCTGACTCCCCAAAGCCTGTGTACCATCTACTGTCACCTGCTTGGATAAGTGCACATTAAAAAACACCATTCTGGACAAGGCAGCTTGGTTGGCGTCCCATTCACTACCTTTAACATTACTCACTCTGTCATCAATATATAATGTCAGCAGTGCAACCCATCTACAGCAGCACTGCTGTGAGTTACCAAAGTTCCTCAACAGTAACTTCCATCCGGGACTTTCTACGACTAAAAGGAAAAAGGTAGCATATGTTCGGCAACACAAACTTCTCTCCAAACCACACACAATCCTAAATTGGAACTATGTAATTGTTTTCACTCTCATTTGGTTAAAATTTTGGAATTCCCTTCCTAAATATACTTTCAGTGTCCCTTGACCATAATAAACTTAACTGGTTCCAGGAGTCAGTTCACCACCACCTTCTTGAGGGCAGTTGGGGATGGACAATAAATACTGATTTAGTTCGTGAAGCCTATATCCTGTGAATGAATACATTTTTGCAAAAGCACATTTATCATTTCCTCGATACAACGATGAACAGCTGCCTCAGAGATGTTGAATATATCTTGTTTATATAATTAGGAGGGACCTCTGGAATTCATGCATTATGCCTCTCCCACTTTCAAGGTGACAGGCATTTGTTTCCCTCTTAGTGCCAGCAGCCATAAGATGTAATGACGAATGTTATCTTTCAGGCATTTAAAAGTGGCTGAGACTTGTATACTCAGGATGTAGTGAGAGTCTTCATCTGACTGTCCCCTGAACATCTCCACCTTGATCCTGCTCAGGGTTTGGACAATAGACAGGTTGACCTTCCGACTTGTTGTGTGCCTAGGTTTTGTTTCGGTCTTCTTCTGCAGTATTTGTCTTCTGACCGCAGCTCCAGGGACATGGAAATTGGCTGAGAACCATGTTAGTTGCAGAATGTTATTCAAGACCCTGGAAGGGTGCATCATTGGAATCCCTGCCTTTTCTGAAGCACTGCCAACTCTGTTTGAAGTTACTCCTCCAAAATTGTCAAGCTCCAGTAACTAGTGAAATCTGCCCTTGTCCTCCATTACATAGCCTCGATCATCTTATCCTCCCTGACGTCTTCCTGTCACCTATGCATGACAGTAGTCCTCTCCAACAGTGACCCCTCATTCTCCATATGGTGATCCCTGCCCTTCCCCCGATTCAGAGCCTCACTCCCGTCTTCAAAGAAAGTGGCTGAGCAGTGGGAATCAGTTTAAAGAGGCTCACATTCCCCATATAGACTGACCTGCCTGTTCACTGCCAGCTTGGAAAGCTGCCAGATTGAAGTCCAGTGACCCCTGTTTGTCTTACATTGAACGTCTCACAGCTCATCAACAGCTCTACCACACCACATTGCATTCTACTCCCTCAACTGAGATAAATTTCTGCCCATGGTTATTGGGCAGAATTCTGCCATTTTCTGTTAAACACTTATTGAGTGGGATTCATGGCAACCTGCACCCCCCCACCCCCCAAACCACCATGGTTTGGAACAGCTTACCTCATGCAATTGTCTACACCTTCACCTCATTAATTATGCAAATGTTCTTGGGAATCATGAGAGTGGAGAGACAGAGCTGTTCACCACTACTGGGACCATCCAGCATGCATGCCCTTGGTGTCAGATTGGATCCACCACTTTAGATGCTGCAAATGCAGAATGCCTCCTTATAGGGTTGTGTTCAGGAGAAGGCCTCGAGGAAAGGAAAGGTTGCTCACTGCTTCATGGACCGAGAGTTCACAGTCGATGGGATAATGGAGAGGAAGGCAGTTATTTTTCCAGCTGGATAACATGCCCTCAAGCCAAGCCAACCTGAATTTGAGTTGCAGCTTGGGTCAGTGCTGTGTTGTGGATGAAGCAGGATGCCCAGTTTTGCAGGAAAATGGCCAATGATCTGCTGCATTCCACAAGGGTAAGTGTACTTGTCTTCTCTCTGAAACAACAGTTAGAGGAGCACTCCTTGCTTGAACTCTGCCACTGCACATACATCTCAGAAAAACTCATAGACTACAACTCATGCATCAAGTTCACATAATGACTCTCACTACTCCATCCTCCCAAATTCCTACCACGTCCTGCCCTCTGCACTTCCTGCTCACTCACTGGAGATACCTCTGCACCTCTGTGCTTATGTATTATCAGTCAGTGCTCTTCTATCCACTTTCATCATGCTCAACCCCTCTTTTCATTGAATTGCAGGAATAATTGGCCTACAATCAGGCCAATGTCTAAGACCAGTGGAGTGTGGACACTGGTTTATCTCAGTTTTCTCACTCTTATAATAGAATATTCTGAATTTCAAAGGAGAGGAGCATGACGTCCAAGGTAAGGCTGACTGACCTCAAAGGCCAAGCAATCCATTGTGGTGCATTGTGCCGTGCTGCTCTCCTATTACTAGCAGCACAAACTCATTCTTCATATGAGCTCACAATTTATCTCTCTTAGACAACAAATATTTTCTCTTCTGTTAAATAGGCATGAGCAGCACACAGTGAACATCTGCAAGGAGACTAGCACCAGAGGCCCTCAGCTCTAACTCCATCTCTGAGGAGGAAGCCACTGAACATTCAGAGATGCGCTGGCATCTGCACTCTATTCTAGCTCAGAGAGTTTCCCCTCGACAGATACTTTTTTAAAATTAGACTCAGGAGTGAATCCTGGTAAGTACATCTCTAGCAGCTGCTAAAGAAACACTGGGAAAATACTGAACACCTGCTCATTGTCTTCATCTTGTTTTCAAAATGTACAGACAGCCACAGGAACAACATGGTGGGCTTGTCAGAGATATTCTGTAAGATGGATTGAAGGATGGACAAATCCACCAACACTATCAGGAACTACAGGAGAGAAAGTAAAGCTTTCAGAAGTTTATTCTCAAGACATTCCAGAAGTACCCAGACTCCTCACATCCCCTGCTTGTGATTCTAAAACCTGCAGCAGTTCAAATTGAAGAATGTGAGCCTGCATCTGGGCAGGAGACACCATGTCTCTGGACTCAAAGGCGTGAGGAATGACCACCTAAGTTTTTTAAGTCAACAAAACCAATCCTAGAGCAGGCTTCTTCCACAGAAGTCAGGACTACACCATGGGATTTAATGACCACTGGATAGGATTGACACTCAGTTTGTTTTTGTAACAGACAGATGGTACAATTCAGAGGGCTGCGACATCCTTAGTAAGCACCTGTACTGCTTTAAATCAGTTGATAAAAATGTCAGCGAGCCTGTAAATACAGGATCACATCATTCTTTTACACTTTCTTGGTGGACCCTCACCCATTGCTTCTCCCTCTGGAGGCTTTGTGGCAGCTCATTAGTGCAAGATTCTAGCACCCGGTGTGGATGAGAGCACAGATTGCAGGGACAATGAGAAGGTTGCTGTTCTTGCTGATGGGGTAGCAGTCACTGTGCCCGTCTATGCTGGCTTTGGAGTTGCACAAATGCCTCAATGACTCCAGCCACGTCAATCTCCATGTGAGATCTGTGAGCAGATAATCTGTGGGGAATGTCAGGAAGATCAATTTTACACAAGAAACTCCTGAGGCCTCACATCCATCACAATGAAGCCTCATGTTATGCCTCCAAACTATGTAGCATAGAGGCTGAAGTGATTTATAGCTTTGAAATCTTATTTAAAGCTAACCTAGATCTGGCATATATCCTTCATAACTTCTATTTTGAGTTACAGGTTGTGAGGCAGACTCATATTACGATCAAGAATTTTGCTTTAGGAGGAACGTCAGCCAGTACTGCTGTCCAATAGTTGTGAAGTTTTTGTTCCAAGTGTGAGTATAGCATACACTACAGGGACAATAAACATGGTCCAGAACAACACTCAAGTGATGAGAAAAAAGAAATGTAGTAGCAATAGAGAATAATAGAATTGGGGAAATAGAAACTGTTCTTTTCCAGAAAGACAGAGAGCTCCAAAAAATATTGCCTAGTTCATACTAAAGTTTAGGATAGATCTTCTGGACTTCTGTCAGATCCTCTCACTTTCTCCCATGGTCCAAAGATGTGCAAGTTAGTTGGATTGGCCATGTTAAACTGTCCTAGAGTATCCAGGGATGTGCAGGCTAAGTGGATTAACTATTGTAAATATAAAGTTACTGGGATACGATGGGGTGCTCTTTGCAGGGGCAGTTCAGATTGGATGGGCCAAATGGCCTCTTTCTGCATTAGAGGGATTCTATGATTCCTTTGTATTCAGTTCCCCTCACAAGAAGTGATAATATTCTATTGGCTTACCTGATTATGTACTGTATTTACATCAACCTCTAGATAGTAAGCTTCTTTATCATTCTTCCTTCTAAAATGAACAATTTACATTCCATTTGCCAGATTTTTGCTCACACCCGTAATCTATATGCATATTTTATATAATTTATTTTATATATCTCCAACCTCTTTCCTCTGCTAAGTACTAGAATGCACTGTTGCATCACAAATCCACACCGATGAGATAACATTGAAAAATCAGAGGCAAAAATTACATTTAATGCATCTGTGACAAAAGTCCTCACTTTACTCAGGAGGTCTGCAGACTTTGACAGAGTTGACCAACACATCCTGTCTCAATATCTCTCCATTGTGATCCAATTACATGAGACTCCAGTTGTCTAGTTTCATTCATATCTATCTAATGGGAAGACTGAAACTATCGTGTTTGGACCCACAAGTGCCCATTCTAGTCACTGACACTATTCATTTTCCTGTTTTAAAGCAGACTGTTTGCAATCTAGTGTTAGGTTTGACTCTGAAACGATCTTCCAGTTATGTATTTGAGCCACCACCAAGACTATCCTATTCCCATTTTTGTTACCTTAGATATGACTATTTCAACACACGCCTGCTGGCTTCATACCTGTAAGCTTGACATCATCCTAAATTTCATCAAACTTAATTAAGCCTTCAGTCTAAATTGATGACCAATTACGTCTTGATTACATTTTAAAATTCTAAACCATGTTTTCAAATCTTTCCATGACTTTTCCCTTTACTTCCTGTATTACTTTCTATAATTCTGACCTCTGAAGTATCCACAATTTTAAATGCGCCTCCATTTGTATCCGAATCTTCAGCTGCCTCATTTCTGGGCTCTAGAATTCTCTGCTTAAACCTCTTCACCTCTCTACCTTGCTTTTCTAGCTTGCTTTATAAATTTATACTTTTAATGTTTCTTATTTAACTCAAAATAATATCTCATTTTATATTGCTTCTCTGAAGAGTGTTGAGGCACATAATTACCTTAAATGAACTATATAATACATTGTGTTGTTGTTTAAGAGTAACATAACCCATGGTGCAATCCTTTAAAAAAACTTTCAGAAATATTTCACTTGACAGACAGAAACCAAATCTATTTATTAGAACTCCCAATCCTAACCAAAAGAGCACTAAAATTGAAATTCATCTTGTCCGTCAAATAGCTAATTAAAACCCTATTGCTTCACTGTACTATGTGACTTCTGAATCTAATTTCATAATAGATCATAAATAGCAAAGACTGCTGTAGTTTTGATCAAAGTAAGGCCTGTCATAAAACCAATAAAACTGCTGCCATGGAAAATGTCAAGCTGACAATGCATTCTCTTTGAAAAAGGCAATAAATTAATATTATAGCTACCATTTACCTTTTGCAGTTGATTCCAGTTTTTCCTCACAATTAAGACCAATTAGTAAGAATTTTTAGGGCTTTGCAGAATGATATACATTGTGAAGTTCAAATCCTATATTTCTGTTGAGATTTGTGATTGAGCTTTCTGTCTTAATCTTCAATAAAAATGATTCTTTTCAGAACATTTTGGCTGATGAAGTTCTGTTTAAGTGCTTTTTCACTTGAGATACTTTATTTTAAGTATTTTATGAAAGAACAGTTGAAGAGCTTTTGTCATGCCCCTATAATTTTTTCAAGGTCAAGAGCCAACATTATACAAAAAGTGACTTTTGGAATCCTGTACAAAGACAGTTAAATCAACATTATTAATTTAATAACATTTCTGAATGAGTAGAATAT
Source organism: Chiloscyllium punctatum (assembly GCF_047496795.1). Classification (NCBI taxonomy): domain Eukaryota; kingdom Metazoa; phylum Chordata; class Chondrichthyes; order Orectolobiformes; family Hemiscylliidae; genus Chiloscyllium; species Chiloscyllium punctatum. The sequence goes on along the minus strand of NC_092753.1, from coordinate 44,128,541 downwards.
TAATATTTGTATTGAAATTTCTTATTCAAATTGAATCAAATGGTAAAATGAGGAAATATGTAAGCATTTTGAGTTTTTTGTGACATAGTTTATTAAAAAAATGCTTGAGACATGAGACAGGCCAACATTTATTGTCCATTTATTCATAGAGATGTACAGCATGGAAATAGACCCTTCGGTCCAACTCATCCATGCCAACCAGATATCCTAAATTAATCTAGCTCCATTTGCCAGAACTTGGCCCGTATCTCTCTAAACCCTTCCTATTCATATACCCTTCTAGATGCCTTTTAAATTTTGTAATTGAAACCAGCCCTCACTACTTCCTCTGACAGCTCATTGCATACACACATCACCCTATGTGTGAACAAGTTGCCCCTTAGGTCTCTTTTATACCTTTCCCCTCTCACCCTAAACCTATGCCCTCGAGTTCTGGACTCCCCACCACAGGGAAAAAGACCTTGTCTATTTGCCCTATCCATGCTCTTATGATTTTACAAGCCATTGCTACTTACACTTGAGACGGATGTGATTTATGGGGTTTATTCTTGAACAGTTGCAGCCTGTAGTTTGACAGTGTTATCATCGTACTCTTAGACAATACATTCCTTAAATTTAATCTAATGAGAGTAAAGGAAAGGTGACAGACCAGGATTGGATGAGACATAAAGGGAAACCTAAGACAATGGAGTTTTCATGCACTGGTATCCTGCCAATTTATGACATAAGTTTGGCAGCTTTGGGAGGTATTTCCAACACAGCCATGGTTAGTGCAGTCTGAACATAGTGCACATCGTAGGTTGGTATGACAGGGCATTTGTCTGTCAAGTAAACTACTTCTTCCCAGAGAGTGTTAAGCTTTTTGAGTATTGTTGGAGCTGCACCAAAACGGACCAGTGGAATGCAATCAATCACAGCCTCTGACATGCTATAGTGCCCTATTGGTCTGTTGAGTATTTAGTTAATGTTGCCTCTTGTGATTTTGATTAGGCAGGACATTGTAAGGGAATTGCAATATTCAACTATTCATCTGTTCTGTGTTTGATTATGTGATCCTGCTAACTGATCTTTGATCAATGTACTTTATTGGTTAAACACTGAATTACAGAATTGGTGCAGAATTGTTATGATTTGGCCCATCATGCCTGCACTAGTCCTATTACCTTAGTGCCAATCTCCTACCTTTCCCTCATATTCCTGCACATTATTTTTGTTGAAGTAATATCAAAAGCCCTCTTGAAAGCCTAAATTGAACTTGCCTCCATCACATTGCCAGACATTATATTTCATACCCTAACTACATGCCATGTGAAAAAGGTTTTCTCACATCACTTTAAATCTGTGCACTCCTGCTTTTCTTTTTTACGTGCAGGAACAGCTTTTGCCTACATACACTATCCAGCCCAATCATAGTTAAAAATCACACAACACCAGGTTATAGTCCAACAGGTTTAATTGGAAGCACTAGTTTTCGGAGTGCCGCTCCACCTGATGAAGGAGTGTCGCTCCGAAAGCTAGTGCTTCCAATTAAACCTGTTGGACTATAATCTGGTGTTGTGTGATTTTTAACTTTGTACACCCCAGTCCAATACCGGCATCTCCAAATCATGTCAGCCCAATCATGATTCTGAAAACCTCTATCAAGCCTGGGTTTTGACTCAGAGAAAGTTAATCAAGTGCCACAGAAGAAACTGGAAGCTGCTAGTATCATGAAAGGATAGACATTTTTAGGCATTATATAAAACAGTAACTACATTACATTTAGAAATTAGCGTCATACCTATTGTTCCAAGGAAAATCAAATTTATAATATATACAACATTCAATGTCAAAGAGAGGTGAAAATGTTCAACTTTTATACATGTGGTGATCTCCTAGCACTTATGTGATGTGATTGCTATTCGTCACTGATTAGCCCAAGGTTGGATGTTGCCCAGATCATAGAGTCGTAGAGATGTACAGCAGGGAAACAGACCCTTCGGTCCACCCCGTCAATGCCAAACAGTTATCCCAACCCAATCTAGTCCCATCTGCCAGCACCCGGCCCATATCCCTCCAAACCCTTTGTCTTCATATACCCATCCAAATGCCTCTTAAATGTTGCAATTGTATTAGCCTCCACTACTTCCTCTGGCAGCTCATTCCATTCATGTACCACCCTCTGCGTGAAAATGTTGCTTACCATTAAGCGTATAAGTCCTGCTAAGATTTGCTTTCCCAAAACGCAGCACCTCACAATTATCTGCATTAAACTCCCATCTGCTACTTCTCAGGCCATTAGCCCATCTGATCAAGATTCTGTTGTAATCTGAGGTAACCCTCTTTGCTGTCCACTACACCTCCAATTTTGGTGTCATCTGCAAACTTACTAACTCTACCTCTTATGCTCACATCCAAATAATTTATATAAATGATAAAAAGTAGAGGGCCCAGCACCGATCCTTGTGGCACACCACTGGTCACAGTCCTCCATTCTGAAAAACAATCCTCTGTCTTTAGCTTTGAGCCAGTTCTGTATCCAAATGGCTAGTTCTCCCTGTATTCCTTGAGATCTAACCTTGCTAACCAGACTCCTATGGGGAATCTTGTCGAACGCCTTACTGAACTCAATATAGATCACATCTACTGGTCTGCCCTCATCAATCCTCTTTGTTACTTTTGCAGATTAGATTAGATTCCCTACAGTGTGGAATCAGGCCCTTCAACCCAACCAGTCCACACCAACCCTCCGAAGAGTAACCCACCCAGACCCATTTCCCTCTCACTAATGCACCTAACATTATGGGTAATTTAGCATGACCTATTCACCTGACCTGCACATCTTTGGACTGTGGGAGGAAACCGGAGCACCTAGAGGAAACCCACACAGACACGGGAGAATGTGCAAACTCCACACAGACAGTCACCCGAGGCTGGAATCGAACCTGGGACCCTGGTGCTGTGAGGCAGCAGTGCTAACCACCGAGCCATCGTGCCACCCAGACTCTTCAAAACTCAGTCAAGTTTGTGAGACATGATTACCCACACACAAAGCCATGTTGACTATCCCAAATCTATCCTTGCCTTTCCAAATACATGTACGTCCTGTCTCTCAGGATTCCCTCCAACAACTTGCCCACCAACAACATCAGGCTCATTGGTCTATATTTACTTGGCTTGTCCTTACCACCCTTCTTAAACAGTGGCACCACATTAGCCAACCTCCAGTCTTCTGGCACCTCACCTGCGACTATCGATGATACAAATATATCAGTAAGAGGCCCAGCAATCACTTTCCTAGCTTCCCACAGAGTTCTAGGGTACACCTGATCAGGTCCTGGGGATTTATCTACCTTTATGCATCTCAAGACATCCAGAACTTCCTCCTCTGTAATATGGACATTTTTCAAGATGTCACCATCTATTTCCTTACATTCTATATCTTCCATGCCCTTTTCCACAGTAAACACTGATGCAAAATATTTGTTTTGTATCACCCTCATTTTCTGTGGATCCACACAAAGGCTGCCTTGCTGGTCATTGAAGGGCCCTATTCTCTCCCTAGTTACCCTTTTGTCCCTAATGTATTTGAAAAAACCCTTTGGATTCTCCTTAATTCTATTTGCCAAAGCTATCTCATGTCCCCTTTTTGCCCTCCTGATTTCCCTCTTAAGTATACTCCTACTGCCTTCATACTCTTCTAAGGATTCACTTGACCTATCCTGTCTTTACCTGACATATGTTTCCTTCTTTTGCTACATAAACACATACACTGCTTCATTGTCTAATGACTTAAATGAAGCTAAGCATTCAGCAAACAGCCCCCTCTGATCTTGTCATGTCATTAATAAAATTGTTGAAGATTGTTGAATCTAAAGTAAAGTAGCTCATAGTACAGTTCAAAAGATAAGATGACAAAGAAAATTGAAGTTAAAAAGGTTGCAATATTATGCAAATATTAGATTAGATTAGATTCCCTACAGTGTGGAAACAGGCCCTTCGGTCCAACAAGTCCACACAGACCCTCCGAAGAGCAACCCACCCAGACCCAATCCCCTACACTTACCTCTGACTAATGCACCTAACACTATGGGAAATTTAGCATGGCCAATTCACCTAACCTGCACATCTTTGGATGAATATGAATATGAATCAACAGAATTTACTTGCAGTATTCTGCAACCATGAAAAGGAACTGGTTCATTCCAGTGAGACCAGAGCGGTGTGATCAGTCACATACTGCAATCAGTAAATCTGACCAGTGGTGCATAGCCATTGGCATTAAGTTTCTATTTAGAGAGCATCAATTGAAACCAAATAAGAGAGTTGTTGTTAAAAATAAGAGCTAGAGAGAGAGGACAAACAGAAGAAAGGTCGGTGGGGGAGGAGGGGAAGAGAAAATAAGAATAGTATGAAGGGGGGGAAGGAGAAAAATAAAACAGAAAAGACATTTGCTTATGGTCCTGGAGAAGATGAGTAGGGGAGAGATGGGGGTACAGAGAATGGGAAAACAAGGATAAGCAGGTTGGGACCAATCAGAAAAGTAACAGATAGGGAGAGACATGTTGCAAGTATTTAATTTTTATGAAGCTAGTTCTCCATCTCAAAACAATATTTCATTGTTCGAGTATTTATTGAGCTGATCACTAAAATGACAGTCAGTGTAGAGGACGATATGTTATGGCTGAGGAGGTGGGTTCCAAACATCTAATCAAAGTGATTTACTTTTCAATGTTGTACAATGTTGAAAGCGCAGCTGAAAATCCAATTATCTTAAATTCTGTGAATCTAACCATAAGACTTTCTCCAGAAGATCAAATCTTTTCTTGCCCTTATCCAGTTTTCAAGGTCTTTCTATAAGGGGTAATTGAAACAGTTCAGCATTGTACTAACAACAAACTGCATTAGTTTCAGATCATTGCTTTTAAAGGGGATGCATTCAGGTGGTAGGAAGTCATCATGTTTTATTGAGTGTTTTGAGAAGAGTGTTTTCAAAGCGACACTGCGAACATTGTAGTAACTCCCCAATTGATTTACTGTTTAAAGAAACTTGGCAAGTGATTATTCCCAGATAACATTTACACTGAAGCCTATAATAAATGCCACAAAATTCATTGCTACTGAAAAAAATACAAATGCTACTCAAATGGAAACAAAGATTCAGGGTTGCTGATGGGTCTCTATCCTTGGTTGCAATTTTCAGTTTGTAAAAGTTGCAATTTAATGCAAACCTGTGTGTAATTATGTTACAATAATTTTCGGAAATGTGAGTCAGGCCTTTATTAAATTTTCTTCAGAGGCTTGCAATTAAGTAAATTTAAGTGAAAACTAATGTTGGTAAACTCGCATCAACAGATTGCTCATTCCTCCTTGATGATGCCATACCTGTAAAATAGCTTCATGATCATTAGAAATTAGTGGGGAAGAAACCTTATCAGTGCCTTATTGAAGCTCACTCATGTTAATTTCTATGATATACGGCTGAAATGACTTGAGGTGAATTTTGGCTATGTCTGAGCTGTTTTGGGCTTTTTGCAGGGAATTCTGTGGCCACTCCCAGTCCCATTTTACCATGTGCCATTCTTGGAACAACTTGCTAGTCGTCAGATGTCTCAGAATTAAGTTGCATCCCTTGTACCTTGTTTGAAAAGCTGCTATTCACCTGGATAAATGTTAACCATCTGTGAAAATCCATAACAGCAAAGTCATTGCATAGCAGCCATGAGCCACACAGCTCAGTGTACATGACGAATGTGCCTGACACTGCTTTCCTCATAAAACCTTATTCTTTAACCCTGGTTTTTGTTTAACCAAAATTCTACATGCTTTGCCTGTCTGTAGCTACATCCTATCTGAACCTCCTCTATGTCAGCACTGCCCTGTCACTAATGCCTACTGTTGACCTCAACTTGCTACTGTCCAGTAGGAGAAAGTCACATACATGCACCAAAACAGAAATTGCTGGAGAGACTCATCAGGTCTCGTCACTTCTATGGAGGTATAGCAGAATTAACTTTTCAGATGTAGTGACCCTTCTTCAGCACTGATTGTGGTGAGGATAAGGTTGATACATATTCTGAAGATAGGGTGGGGAAAGGGGAGGAGGAAAGAAGTAAACTTTAGGTGGAGATGCAGCCCAGAGAGAGAGAACAGCAGATGGGTAGGCAAAGGAATGGGTAAATGTCAGCCCTTGGAGAATCAATAGCTGCTAATGGAACAAACAGTGGCTAGCAATGGGGTAGTTGTGGTAACAGCCCATTTGATGACAAAGTCTGGTGTATGGGGGTTGGAGGAAATATACTGAAGAAGGTGTTTAGGCTCTAAAATTATTGAGTGCTGAAGACTGCTGGGGCCCTAGGCAGAAAATTAGATGCAAGCAATCGGAAACTCCAAACATGGGATTTTATTTACAGTCAACAAACGTGAACATAAACAAAACCAAAAGAGTCTGGAGTTCATCCCAACAATACAATTTAGCTATCTGCAGTACCTCCTATAATGCTGGGATTGCACTGGAACATAGCCTTTGACCATGAGCATTCCAAGCAAGATGACTAACCATGACTCAAATCCTGTGAACTATGTGCAGATTGTGCCCATGTCTGATGGTACCCCAAACAACTCTGGCCCCTCCCTAACTGAACTGAGGATGAGTCCTCACCAATTTCCATTGGACATTTGGTTGACTGAGCATGCAGTGTGTTTGCTGTGCAGAGAGCTGGAACATACTATAGATGTTCGATTATTGTCTTGGTGAGCCATTTTTCAAAATATGCAAACAAGGAAGATGTTGAGAAAACTTGACATTGAATCCAGAGTGGGTACCAGGAGGAATCAACTCACTGCTCTCTTTGAATGATCTCCATGTTTCCAATGACCAAACTCTAAGCTAGAGCATGACCTATAGACACCACCAGCTCTATGTACACCCTGGACGCAGACAGCAGCATTCAACATTTGTAAACACTTCATACCATTGTGGTACCTCTCCAATACTGCTTTCCAGAAACACATTGCAGGGTGTACTAGAAGTTTAAATTAGTATAGGGTAGGTCATGGGTTATTCTGTGGAGGGTCGATATGGACTTGTTGGGCCAAAGGGCCTGTTTCCATACTGTAGGGATTCTAATCTAATCTTCTAATCAGAAGGCTGCAACATTGACACTCAGCATCTACAGACAGCAAAACAGCTCATGAATTAAACCATGAATTAAAGCTCATGAATTGCATCTAATTTTCTGCCTAGGGCCCCAGCAGTCTTCAGCACTCAATAATTTTAGAGGGCTGTTCGCTGACTCTCTCACTGCTCAATCGGATAGCTCATTTTGCTCATTATCAGTCCTCATTCAAGGGAGTATACATTTTGCTGTATGCCTTTATGCTATGTCTATCTCATAACCACACAATACGCCAGGAGCATTCATGCCAAATACACTGCATCTGCCAGGCTAAATGACTTCCACTCTGAAGGAGGGGGCTGCAGCACCCAATAATGTGAATGCTTTTAAACGAAAAGTATATTGAACACCGACTCATGAACTGTACATGACACAGACCTGCAGAGTTCCTCTTCTCTGGCCATCCTAAAGCAGTGCCCCCTCTGTGTTTTACACTTCCCTGTGACAGACATCGCTAAATAATTCATTGACAGCTGCACTTTTGGGCAAAACATCCACAAAACAAGATGGATTTTGTGTAGGAAGGACCAAAGGTATCAGCATGACCTTCTTCTTGCTTCCACGTGACACTGTAGGTTGTATTCAGTGCAGACGTCCATCCATGAAGACTTGGCTGTTCCTATAGAGTGATGTTGGATGATGAAACAATGAGTTCTGGGGCTCTACAGAGAGACTAACAACCAGTTCAATGGATAAAGCACATGCATTTATACAAAATTCACAATCATTTACAAGTCATTGTCAGCCATGTCATCAAGGTGCCCTCAAATTTCTTTTTTGTCCTTTTCCTCCCACTTGGTTTTAAGTATCCCTTGTTCTGCTGCCATTTTGGAAGAAACATGCTTGACAGTGGACTTTATTGGCCTTGAAAGATTTGTCAACAACTGTGGGGCACTTGAATCTGCAGGGTCAGATATGCTGAAGATCTTCTGGCCAGAGGAAAGTCGATCCTCTTTCATTTAAACTTCCAAGATTAAAGGGGGTCGAGCAGGGTAGAGATGGAAAATATCTATTAATCACCAACGCAATCTTCATATGACCACTGTAGCCTTGCCTCTTTTCATGTTACCATCAAACTCAACGTAATCTTCTGATGGAGTATGTGTATTTCTGCTGTTATCTGGTTTATGTGGATCGGCAATTATTAGTGATGTGATGACAAAGCTCTTCAAATATGTTTTTCATATGCTATTACATTCGTCTTTGTATTTATGTCATATACCACACTTTGTAACTCCTTCCTGCAGTATATTTTCAAAGTCAACATAACAGAAAAGTAGACCACCTACGCCTCTTCAAGGAATTTTCAGGGGAATGGACAACAATAGACAATGAAGTTTTCATTTTACTATATATTTTTTAACTGTTTCGCTCTCAATGCCTTTGCTAACATTTCTCTGCATTAGCACATTTTCATTAATTAATACACATTCCTTCATTACTTATATGTTCTTTGTGGCCACTTTAAAGTAGTCTTTGAGATCTTCATTTGATCAAAAATATCCTCCAGACTGGTGCTGAGATGGAGATGGTCAAGTGCATCAGGTTTGCAGGAGTGATGATCATCAATAATTTGTCCTGGTCCACCCACATTGATGCTACAGTTAAGAAAGCACAACAATAACTCTCGTTCCTCAGGAGGCTAAGGAAGTTCAGCATGTCTGATGTCTGTAAAGACGCTTAGAAGCACCATAGTAAACATTCTATCGAGATGCATCAGGGCTTAATATGGCAATTGTTTTGCCCAGGACCATAAGAAATTACAGAAAGTTGTGAACACAGCCCTGTCCATCACACAAACCAACCTTCCATTCATTGATGACATCCAAACTTCTCACTGCCTTCGGAAGGCAGCCAACAGAATCCACTCTTCACCCTGGTTATAATCTCTTCTAACCTTTTCTGTTGGGCAGAGGATACAAAGGCTTAAACACATGTACTGACATTTTCAAGAACAGCTTCTTCTCTGCTGTTATCAGACTTCTGAGTAGACCTCTCAAATTTAGATGTTGATCTCACTCTTTGTGCACTTTCTCTGCAGCCTACAGCCTCTTTATTCTATAACCCTTATGCACTTTGTATGGTATGATCTGCACATACTGCATACAAATCAAAACTTTTCACTGTGATATGTGAAAATAATAAATCAAATTTTATAAAAAGAGTCCAGACAGCCCCATAGGATTGTTTACAATTACAATTACTTAGAAATTATTGTTTCTAATGTAACATTATACTTATATCTCCAGTTCATGTTCAGTTGTTGCTTTCCTACCATGAAAATATAACTGAATCTCTTGATTACAAATTCACAAACACAATCAGGATTTTGTCATTAGTTATGGCTTTTCTCTGTGGCCGTTGGACTATCTATAAAATAACTTGCACATTTTAATTTTAAGAGGGTTGTCATTATCTTTAGGGATGAGCCATGAAACAGCCTGAACTTCCCAGAACACAAGGGCCCTGTAGTTGCTGCGAGTTGCATAGCTACCTGCCAATGACTCCAAAATGTCTCTTATGCTCACCAGCAAATGCTTGTGGTGCGTACAAGCCTGGTGTCATTATCAGGATTACTGGCCTGTAGATTATCAAGGCCGGCAAATTTATGGTTACCACAAAACTATGCTAATCTTGAATTGTCAATAACAACAGGCTTATCTTACAATAATTCTTCACACTAAACCTGCCCATGAGATATGTCTTTTTTTATTTCTCCATCCAAGAACATGACATCAACGAATCTACCCTTATCAAGCCCTTTGGCATTATCAAACTGCAAAATACATTTTCTGCTGTCTGCGGGAGAAGTTCTGAGAGCCTATTTTATTCCCATGTGTGCTATTGTCAATAAGGAAAGAATGTTATAAATAATCCATCAGTCATAAAAGTATTTCAGTTATATCACATCATATTCCCTCACTCTTGAAAGGTGTCCTCATGTCCTTATCTGACATTTGCTTATGATGACTATGTGTTCTGAATTTGGCGAAATCCCAGGATCTACTGAACCTTCTCAGTCTCAGGAGTCTTCAGGCTATATGGAAACTTATCCAATATACACATACCACTTGGCAACTTGCACCTCTGGCATTTTGTTCCTGAAATGTCTCATATATTTTGAACAGCTGTCTTTTCTGTTATTTATATTTTGCCAAAACTAAACAAGTTCAGTGCAATTCATTGAGAAGTCCCTATGTTCTTCATCAATGCATAACTAAGAATCACTCTTTTCAGTTAAGTTAATCCACAGTCTTTTAAGGTAAAACATCTGGTCACTTTGAACTGGGAGCAGATTTTAGGCAGGAAGAGTAAGAGGTGTTTCCTAAACCTGTCCGAAATCTTTGGTTTGAAGCTGAGATTATTGTCACTCCCAGGTTTTATTGACATCCGACTGTCAATCTTTCATAATGGATGGAAAGATACAGGTCTGTGTGTTTTTTGTATCGGACTGGTCTGAGGTAATGTAGAGCACGGGAGGCAATGGCCTAGTGATATAATCCAGAGACGCAAATAGTGTTCTGGGGAATTGGGTTGGAATTCCAACATGGCAAATGGTGGAATTTGAATTCAATAAAAATCTAAAATGAACAGTTATAGAGTCATAGAGTCATAGAGATGTACTGCACGGAAACAGACCCTTCGGTCCAATCCGTCCATGCCAACCCAGATATCCCAACTCAATCTAGTGCCAGCTGCCAGCACCTGGCCCATATCCCTCCAAACCCTTTCTATTCATATATCCATCCAAATGTCTCTTAAATGTTGCAATTGTACCAGCCTCCACCACTTCCTCTGACAGCTCATTCCATACACTTACCACCCTCTGTGTGAAAACGTTGCCCCTGAGGTCTCTTTTATATCTTTCCCCTCTCACTCTAAACCTATGCCCTCTTGTTCTGGACTCCCCGACCCCAGGGAAAAGACTTTGCCTATTTATCCTATCCATGCCTCTCATAATTTTGTAAACCACTATAACGCCACCCATCAGCCTCTGACGCTCCGATGACCATGAAAATATTGTTGCTTGTTGGGGAAAAGAATATACCATCTGCTTCACTAAAATCCTTTAGGAAAGGAAACTGCCAATCTTACCTAGTCTGGCTTACGTGTAACTGCAGAACCTTAGAATTCTGGTTGACCTTTAACTGGCAATTAGAAATACGCAATAAATACTCATCTGGTTAGTGATGGCCACATCCTATGAATGAATGAACAAAACAGAAACAGCCCCATATTAATAAGAAGGATTTTTGGAAGTGATAGCACTACTGCTCCATGATCAAAATGTTGGTGTGTGACCATGACATGAAAGTCTTCACATCTCACTCTATTGACAGCAGAAATCACACTTTTATCTAACTGCAGTGCTGTGTCCCTACTGTGGTCAGGTGACTTAGGGCCTCCAGGATTGATACTTTTTATGAGCATGGGCTACAAATGGTCTGGAGATTTGAAGTCTAAACCTCACCAGACTCTGGAATTTGTAAACGGCAAAGCTGCAGCAGACGGTATTCATGTTGGATAGCTGCTGACTTTCACTTAGGAGACTTCAGATAACTTTGCAGGATTCCTTTGAGCAGCTGTGGATCTTTTGCAATATTCCTGATGCAATGCCTCTGTATGGATTGCAACAGTCTGTTTGATAAGCGAGAACAAGGGATAGTGAAATGACAGGAGGACAAATGCTATCATTGTGGCAAGGAACAGCAGGTAGGTTTATCCTCCATGGTATCACTGCTAATTCTCATTGGAGACATTTTATTCATCTTCGTATTTTTTAAAGAGGAAAAAAAAATGATGTGGGTCATGAAGTTTAATGTGGGATACAATGACTTCCAAAAGCATTTGATTCAGTGTCACACAACAGACTTGTGAGGAAAGCCATGCAATAAAAGGGACAGAGCAATATGTATATAAAATTATTTGGGAGATAGGAAACAGAGAGTAATGGTTAGTGGTTATTTTTGGGGCTGGAGAAACTCTTGTAGTGAAGTTCCTCAGTGGTCTGTATTTGAACCCTGGCTTTTCCTAACATATATGAATGAACTAGATCTGAATGATGCAGGGGACAATTTCAAAATTTGGAGCAGATACGAAACTTGGCAGAACTGTAAGCTGTGAGAAGGGCATCAAAAGATGTTAGCAATAATAATAGTAATTTATTGTTATACACATTTTATTATATTTCTTAAATGTATGTAAGTAACCATAAGCTAGTGCTATTTTTTTGACATAAATTATAAAAAGAAATAAACATATAAAGTTAGGGCAAATTTCATTTTTAGTTCCATCAACAGCTTCCTGATTTCCTAAATAGCTGAGGGATCCCGCTATACTCTGCAGCTGCCAAATCTGTAGCTGCACCATGTTCAATTTAAATGTTTTATCCTACTTTTAAATTTCTCCATAGCTTCGTTGGAATTAACCCTTCAAATTATTCCTTCCTTACCTCATTTCCAAGCGTCATCTTTCTATGTATCGTCCTGCCCCTTTTTTTTGAAAAAGCCTTCCACTTTATTGTCCTACACTCAGGAACCCTTTTTCAGAATTATTTCACCCTTTGTTATCTCTCTCTGATTTTAAGTGCCTTTCTGAACTCATATTTATATTAGGCAGGTGAAGAAAAGAGTGAATGAGGTTTCTTTATTCAAGAAAGGCAAAAGACAGAAAGCAAGTAACAATAGGCTAGTTAGCCTACTATCTGTCATAAGGAAATTAGTTGAATTTTTCTAATGAATATATAATGGAGTATTGAAAAAGCTCCCAGTTCAGTGAAAGGAAAATCATATTTAGCTAACTTATTGGTGTTATTGAAGAAGTAACAAAAAAATGTAGGGAAAAAGGAGCCTGTAAATATACTGCTCTAAGATTTTCAGTTGGCATTTCCCAAGGCACTTCGGTTACTGCACTTAGTAAGATGTTGTAGAGGGTAGGATAATAGTAAGGATAGAGGATTGATTATGAACATAAACAAAAAACAAGCGTAAATGGGTCACTTTCGGTTTGGCAAAATCTGACAAGTGAAACGTCACAAGAGTTAGTGTTAGGGCCTCAACTATTTGCAATCAATATGAATGGCTTGGATGAAGGGACTATATTTAAAGTTGGTAAATTTGTTGATGACTCAAAGAAATTAAAGAAAGAAACTTGCTAAGAAGACATATAGAACATGGAACAGTAGAGCATAATACAGGCCTTTTGGCCCACGCTGTTGTATCAAGCTTTTATATTAATCTAAGATCAACCCAACCTACACACCCCTCAATTTACTGTCATCCATGTGCTTGTCCAGCAGTTGTTTAAAAGTGTCTAATGTCCCTGACTCTACTACCACTGTTGGCAGTGCATTCCAAACATCCACCACTCTTTGCGTAAAAAACCTCCCTCTGACATCTCCCCTATACATTCCTCCATTCACCTTAAAATTATGACCCCTCATGACAGCCATTTCTGCCCTGGGGAAAAGTCTTTGGCTCTCTACTCTATCCATGCCTCTCATTAATTTGTATACCTCTATCATGTCACCTTTCATCCTTCTTCTCGCCAGTGTGAAAAGCCTTAGCTCACTCAACTTGTCTCCAAAAAACATGCCCTCCAATCCAGGAAGCGTCCTGGTAAATCTCCTCTGCACCCTCTATAAAGCATCTACATCCTTCATAAAATGAGGCAACCAGAACTGAGCACAATATTCCAAGTGTGATCTAACCAGAGTTTTATAGAGCTGCAGCAAAACCTCATGGCTCTTAAACTCATTAACCCTGTTAATGAAAGCCAAAACACCACATGCATTCTTAACAACCCGATCAACTTGAGTGGCAACTTTGAGGGACCTATGTACATGGACCCCAAGATCCTGCTGTTCCTCCACACTGCCAAGAATTCTATTTTTAACCCTGTAATCAGCATTCAAATTCAACCTTCCAAATTGAATCACTTCACATATATCCAAGTTGAACTGCATCTGCCACTTCTCAGCCCAGTTCTGCATCCTGTCAATGTCTTGTTGTAGCCTGCAACAGCCCTCAACACTATCTATGACACCACTGACCTTTGTGTCATTGGCAAACTTAATAACCTACCGTTCTATTTCTTCATCCAAGTCATTTATAAAAACTACAAAGAGAAGACACCCAAGAAAAGATCCCCACGGGACACCACTGGTCACCTACCTCCAGGTGGAATACTTTCCATCCACTACCACTCATTGTCCTCTTTTGCCCAGCCAATTCTATATCCAGACAGCCAAATTCCCCGTATCCCATATCTCCTAACTGTCTGAATGAGTATACCATGAGGAACTTTATCAAATGCCTTACTGAAATTCATATACATCACATCCACTGCTCAACTGTCATCAACTTGTCTTGTCACATTCTCAAGGAAATCAATAAGGTTTGTGAGGCATGATCTGCCCTTCACAAAGCCATGCTGACTACCTTTAATCAAACTATGTTTTTCTAAATAGGCATAAATTCTATCTCTCAGAAACCTTTCCAGTACCATGCTTGCCATAGATGTAAGACTGACTGGTCTGTAAGTCCCAAGGATTTCCCTATTTCCTATCTTGAACAGAGGAACAACATTCACCGCTGTCCAATCATTCAGTAGTACTCCTGTGGAGAGTGAGAATGCAACACTCATCATCAGAGGTGCGGCAACATCATTCCTTGATTTCCATAGTAACCTTAGATATACCTTGTCTGACCCTGGGGTCTTATCTACTTTGATGCTTCCCAGAATTTCCAGCACATCCACTTTCTTAATATCAACCTGTTCAAGCCTATTAACCTGTTCCAAGGTATTCTCATTATCAACAAGGTCTTCTCTCTAGTGAATAGTGAAGCAAAAAGCTCATTTAGGGCCTCCTCTGCCTCTTCAGACTCTAGGCACATGTTCCCTCCACTATCCCTGATCGCCTTACCCTCTGTCTGATCATTCTCTTATTCCTCACTCAAGTGTAGAACGCCCTTGGGTTTTCCCTAATAGTTCTTGCCGAAGCTTTATTATGCCCCCGCCTAGCCCTCCTCAGTCCATTTTTGAATTCTCTCCTCGCTACTTTGTAATCCTCCAAAGCTGTGCCAGATCATTGCTTCCTCAACAGTAAGCTTCCTTCTTCCTTTTGACGAGGAGCTCCACTTCTCCTGTCATCCAAGGCTCCCTCACCTTACCATTCCTTGCCTCTCTCAGTGGAACAAAGGTATCCAACACTCGGAACAAGAGCTCCTTAAACAGCCTCCACATTTCTGTTGTACATTTCCCATAGAACAATTGTTCCCAATTTATACTCCACAGTTCCCGTCTAGTAGCAGTATAATTGCCCCTCCACCAATTAAATACCATCCCATACTGTCTGTTTCTATCCCTCTCCATAGCTATGGTAAAGTTGAGGCAGTTGTGGGCAATGTCACCAAAATGCTCTCCCACCGAGAGATGTGACATCTGGCTTGGCTCTCTGCCTTGCACCAAATCCAATATGGACTCCCCACTAGATGGTCTATCTACATATTTTGTCAGGAATCTTTCCTGGATACACCTGACAAAATCAGTTCCATCGAGACCATCTGCACTAAGGAAGTTCCAATAAATATTGGGCAAGTTGAAGTCACCCATAAGAACAACTCTGATACATCTGCACCTTCCCAAGATCTGCTGTCCAATCTGTTCTTTCATTTCTCGACTGCAATTTGCGGGTCTAGAGAATACACCCAATAAAGTGACTGCTCTTTTCCTGACACTGACTTTCACCATACTGACTCAGGAGAGAAACCCTCTTCAATAAACTTTTCTGCAACTTTGATACACTCACTAATTAACAATGCTACTTCCCTCCTCTTTTACCCCCCTCACTGTTCTTTTTAAAAGATATAAACCTTGGAACATCCAGCAACCATTCCTGCCCCTGCAAAATCCATGTCTCCATTATAGCCACAACACCATAGTTCCAAGTAATGTTCTATGCTCTAACTGCATCACTCTTATACCTGACACTCCTTGCATTGAAACAGACATGCTTTGTCCTATCAACTGTGTATCCTTCCTGACAGACTGACTGCATTCTATTTCTGCCCGTTCAAAAGCTACCCTCTCCTCTGATTTGTAGCTGTGGTCCCCATCCCCCTGCCATACTAGTTTAAACCCTCCAGAGGTGCTCTAGCAAATCACCTGCCCAGGACATTGGTGACCTTCCAGTTTAAGTGCAACTCATCCTTCATGAACAGCTCCCACCCTCCCCACAAAGTACCCAATGATTACCGTATCTGAAGCTCTCCCTCCTGCACCAGCCCTGTAGCTACGTGTTTAGCTGCACTCGCTCCCTGGGATTACTACTCTGTTTGTCTTGCTTTTTAGCTTCCAACCTAACTCCCTGAAATCACTTCTTAGATCCTCATCCCTTTTCCTATCTATGTCACTGGTGCCAATTTGCACCACGACATCTGGCTGCTCCCCTCCCCCTTCAGAATCTTGTAGACTGGCTCAGAGTCATCCCGCACCCTGGCACCTGGGAGGCAACATACCTTCTGGGAGTCCCGGTTGCGACCACAGAATCTCCTTTCCATTCCTCTAATTATTGAGTCTCCAACCACTACCACACTTCTATTCTCCCCTCTTCTCTTCTGAGCCACTGAGCCAGGCTCAGTGCCAGAGACCTGGCCACTATGGCTTTCCCTTGGCAGGCCACCCTCCCAACAGTATCCAAAATGGCATACTTATTATTGAGGGCAACAGCCACAGGGGATCTCTGTACCATCTGCCTCTTCCCTTTCCGTTCCTGACTGTAACCTGAGGTGAGACTGCCTTCCTGTAACTCATCACAATAACTCCCTCCTCCTTCCGAATGATCCAAAGTTCACCCACCTCCAGCTTCATTTCTCCAATGCGGTTTCCAAGGAGCTGGAATTTGGTGCTCTTCCCACAGATGAGGTTAGTGGGGACACTAGTCATGACCCCTACCTTCCACATCCTACAGGAGAAGCATGCAACTGCCCAACAGCCATTCCCAGAGTTCTGAATTCCCAAAGAGATGATTGAAAATAATCTAATAACCTTACAGAATCGGTGCACAGAACCTTTTTTTGGTTAGAGGAGAAGGATGGGTGGGAGACACTACCTAAGCTGTGTTTCAGGTAAAGCATACACCCCAAAATTTTTTACCTTGTTTACTCAGCAGTCCTGTGTCCACAACTGCTCAGCGCTTTGCCTATTCATGAGGTAGTATTTAAAGGAAGAATTTATCTTCCGGGCAGCCCCGTGATCCACACTCTCACCACTGCTGCAAAAATGGAGGCTGCTGACTTGAGATAAGTCTTTAAAGAAGGAATTTACCTTCCCGGCAATCCCCGGTCCTCACTGTCACTGCTCTCACTACTGCTGCAAAATGGAGGCTGCTGACTCTACGAGGTAAGTTTTTAAAGGAGGAGTTTACCTTCCCGGCAGCCCATAGTCCACACTCTCACCACTCTCACTGCTGCTGCATATATGGGGGTCTGAAAAATTTGTTTTATTAAGTTAGAGGGTAAAAAAAATGGAAAATGGAGCATAATTTGGAAATATGAAAATACTACCATCTTGATTGTCAAGAGAAGCAGATGCATGGAACACCACCGCCTACAAATTCCCCTCCAAACTTCTCATCGTCTTGATTTGGAAATATATTTCTATTCCTTTAGTGTCACTGGGTTAAAAACCTGGAATTCCCTCGTTAATGGTGTTATGGGTTGACATACAGAACATGGACTAAAGTAATTTATGAAGGCTGCTCACCATCGCTTTCTGAATGGCAACCAGAGATGGGCAATAAATGGTGGCCCAGCCAGTGACATCCACATTCCATAAATAAATAATATTTTCCAAACTTGTCTAGTTTGATAGGAAAAATAGAAATGCAGTCTACTATTTAAATGAAGAAAAGCTAAAGAACTCTGAGTGCAGAGAAATCCTGGCTTGCTCATGCTTCTACATCATACGCTAGCACAAAGACTACAAGGAAAGCAAATGGAATGTGGGTACTTGTGACAATGAGAATGGAATATAAAAGTAAGGAAGTTTTGCCATAGTTGTAGAGTTTTAAATTAGATTAGGTTCCCTACAGTGTGGAAACAGGCACTTCGGCCCAGAAAGTCCACACCGAACCCTCTGAAGAGAAACCCACCCAGACCCATTTCCCTCTAACTAAAACACCTGCTGCCCCAACGACATTGGAATACTGTGTACTATTATGTCTCTTCATTGAGGAAAGGATATACAATATAGGGTGGCACAGTGGCTCAGTGGTTAGCACTGCTGCCTCACAATACCAGGGTCCCAGGTTCGATTCCAACCTTGGGTGATTGTCTGTATGGAGTTTGCACATTCTCCCTGTGTCCTTGTGGGTTTCCTCTGGGCGCTCCGGTTTTCTCCAATAGTCCAAAGATGTGCAGGTCAGGTGAATTGGCCATGCTAACTTGCCCATAGTGTTAGGTGCATTAGTCAGAGGGAAATGGGTCTGAGTGGGTTACTCTTCTGAAGATCAGTGTGGACATGTTGGGCCGAAGGGCCTGTTTCCACACTGTAAAAAAGTGGGCAACACGGTGGCACAGTGGTTAGCACTGCTGCCTTACAGCGCCAGAGACCCGAGTTCAATTCCTGCCTCAGCTAACTGTCTGTGTGGAGTTTGCACTTTCTCCCCGTGTCTGTGTGGGTTTCCTTCGGTTTCCTCCCACAATTCAAAGATGTGCAGATTAGGTGAATTGGCCATACTAAATTGCCCGTAGTGTTAGGTGAAGGAGTAAATGTAGGGGAATTGGTCTGGGTGGGTTGCTCTTTGGAGGGTCTGATGTGGACTGGTTGGGCCGAAGGGCCTGTTTCCACACTGTAAGTAATCTAATCTAGAAGTCTATAAAAGGATTACAAACAGTCCACAGAATGTTTACTCAGCAAATTCATGGATGGAAGTATGTGTGTGTGTGTGCATGAGTTTAGAATATTGGAAGAATTAGTGGTCTACTTATGGTAATGTACAAAATCCTGAGGGACTTCTTGGGTGGATGCTGAGAGGATGTTTCCCTTTGTGAGAATATTAGAATTAGGGGTACAAAATTAAAAAGAAGAGTTTCTCCAATTAAGATGGAGATGAGGAGAGTTTTTTTTATCTCTGAGAATGTCAAGAGCTTTTGGAACTCTCTTCCTCAGCTAACAGTGGAAGCTGATTCATTGAACAAGTTTAAGACTGAGGTAGATAGATTCTGGGCCATCAAGAAAGTTGATCAAGAGAAGTAGTAGGGATGTGGACTTGAGACCTTGATCTTAATTGAATGGTCGAGCTGGTTCAAGGGACCAAGTGGCCTAGCCTGTATTAATTGGCAAGGTTGTCTGTAGGTATGATACAATTTCTCTCAGTATGTGGAGTATTGCACATTTCCTGGTCTAATTATGTTTGCAAAGTACCAATTTAAAAAAAAATATTCTAGTCTCTATAATACAAGTTGTAATTGTCGCAAGTCATTGTTCTCTTGTGGGTTGTTATTGGATATATACTAATGTCTATTTTGATGAATCAGTATAGTTGAATTGTTTATTAGACCCAATGAGAAAAGCATGACATTTTATTTCTTCTTCATTATACAGTTTTAATGTACCACACTACTCAGTTTATGCGTCACACACTATTTAAAAGACTTGATTTTGAGATTATATTGTCAGAATGTTGCAATTGTTTTTTTCTGTGTGAATGTTTCATAATACACACTTGCATTTATAAAAAAAAAGTAATGAAACCATTCACTCTACTTCAGTCCTAGATATCCCTCATTTGTCAAATAAATGTTTTTTTTTAGCCGAGCTATGATAAAAGTTGTAAGAGTGACAGTATTGTTGTGGCCATCATTATTTTGATCAACTGCCTGAGGTGCAGCTTTCAATATAAAGAATGAACAATGGCATCGTCAAATATAAATAGTAAACTTGAAGCACTGATGAAGGAGCATCAGTACAACTCGTATCTTCTGCTGAAATCATAGTGACCTGCATTTTTCAGCTTCATTGAAAAAATGAGAAATGGATAGAAGTGTAGGGAAGATATACAGAGCTTAAAAAAACCCCACAAGAAATAGAAGATGTAAGAAAGCAACAGAAATGAGTCTGTACTTTATAATAAAGCGAAACTTAAATTTGATTGGATCTAGTTTCCATTGTAGGTCATAATTCATCTGTTAAAAATAGTGCACTTAATATTTTTAATTGTTCACACTTGTATATGGGATGTGGGCACTGCTAGCTAAGTCAGCATATGCTACCCAACCCTAATGCCCTTGAGAAATAATGTTGAATACCTTTTCTTCAGTTGCTGAACTCTTCTGATTTAGGTACTCCCCACAGTGCTGTTCAGAAGGGTGCTCCTGGATTTTGACCAGCAAGAGTGAAGGAATGGTGATTTAATACCAAGTCAGGATTGTGTCTGCCTTGGAGGAAAGCTTGCTGCTGGTGGTGTTCCCATGCATTTGCTGCCCTTGTCCTTCTAGCAGTGGTGGTAATAGTTGTGAGCTTGGAAGTTGCTGTCAAAAGAGACTTGACAAATTGCTGTATTGCATATTTTAGGTGGGTGACATTGCTAGCAATGGTGATAAAGGAAGTAGAAGTTGAAGGTGGTAGATATTGTGCTGATCAAGTTGGTTACTCTGCCATGGATGTTGATGAACCTTTTCAGTGAAGTTTGAGTTACACTCATTTAAGCAAGAGGAAACTATTCCATCACATTTCTGACTTGTGTCTTTTAGGTGGTGAACGAGTGTTGGAGAGATTTAGGAGGTGCATTATTCCTGTCGGAAAGCCAAGCTGGAGCCAACACTTCAGGATTCACAATATTTACATGACTATTTCAATTCAGTTTCTGGTACACTTGTCACTCAATTAGTTAGGGAAAGTGCAGTGCAGCAAAGATGGAGTATGTTTAGGAGGAATTATCTCTGACCTACAGACATGCATACTACTTCGGTATAGGTACAGGCACTTGACACTTTCAGATTGCTCTGGCATTCTATAAGATCATGGCAGATCAAGACAGATCTAATTGTGGCCTCAATTTCAGATTCCCAAAGATAATTAGCAAAATTTCATCACCTCAGAACTCAAGGAAGAGGGTGACCATAGCTTCATCACAGTAAAAATAATAGGTAGGTGACCAGTTGTATTCAATATGTTTTGGAAAAATATATTCAGAGGCGTGATTTTATTTGCTGTCAAACTCAATACAGCTGCCCACCTCAATTTTAAAAAGTGCTAAAAACCTGAAAGAACCCCATTGGCACTCTTCTCTGTTTGGCTCTCAGAGGGTGTGTGACATATTTTGTGGAAAGCAGCCGACTGTAATAAACTGACAACCAGAATGCAACAGAGACTCTTCCTGATAGCTAATTGGAATACCAATCAAATGCTGTAAAAAAAACCCCTTAGCAGTCATAGTACACCAGAGACCAAAACATGATGAATTAAACTTAACATAAAATAATGAGAAGACAAATGGAAGCTCTAGGACTAGCTTTTAGTTTCACAATATGGTTGATCTCTTTATATGACCTGAATTGGACAGCACAGTTGAATTTTGCATAGTCATCAAGACAGTTAAATTACTTAAACATTTTCTGCCATTTGTTATTTTTAATGGATACATCGTTGAGAATGTAAAACACGCTAAAAGCAAATGTAAAGGTTTCCTGGCTAAGATTTGCGCCCATTTTCTCACTAAACTTAATGAATAATGGAAAATAACTATTATTTATTCTTATTATGGTAATTGGAATTTGTTTTTAAAATATAATTTTTACTAAATAACAATGAGACTAAATTCTCAGGGGTCAGCTATTACACAGATCAGTGACATTACTAAATGTCCCGTATATCACGTTAATAATGTTTCCAGCTCTAAACTCAAGAGGGAAATGCAATCCGTGATTCCAACTGCTGCTGCAGCAGGACATCCATCTTACAGACTCACTGTTGAATACAAACTTGCATGCATTTTATCTCTTTTTACCCCGCAGAATACAGGAGGTAGTGGAGTAAAATTGTCATAAAGGACTTACTGGCTTATTTTGTGTCCATTGCCATATTTCATGAGGTATTTTTAATAACTCAATCAGCAATCAATCTGAATCAATCAATCTGATGAATTGATATAGATTGGAATCCTAGATATATAATAGGATGTAGATGTTATTTTAATATCCTACAGTCTGGAGGAAGAGTAAAGGAGGACTGTTGTGATTGGAATCAGGGCAAGGTGGATCCCATTGACTATAGGATCTTTAATTGGGGTAAATAACTCGGGCCAATCAAGGAGTCCTGGCTGACAGATATAAAGAGGAGATTAAAATAAGTATAAATGGGATTAAATAAGAAAGATAAAAGGGAGATTCAGAGAGTCTCTTCATTCTCTGGTTTTGAGCTGTCTAGTCAGAGCCTATGTACTGGGCATATATAAATAAAGGGTGATTGATGACAGAATACCTGTCCCCCTGGACTTATTTCAAGGAGCAAAACTATAGTCCTGAATGTTCTTTTGGAGGGCCAGGTGAGTCAGGGATATATAGTAAGGTCTAGACATTAACAGACAGAATTTTGTTGATAAAAGCTAGACTCAAATAATTTTAAGAGAAGCCAACCCCTGGAGCTCTACAGAGCTGGTTCATTTCTTTGACATCTCCTAATACATACACATGTTCAGTCGCTATGCTTAGACTTCTATTTTAATCTCAGGATGTATTTTCTCAAATATAAGATTGTCACTAATTAATGATTCAATAAATAGTATTAACTAATAAGCATTCATTGGAGTACAAGGTTTTCCTCAGCTAATAGTTGACATAGATTTTAAAGCTCTGAATATATCTGTGATAGGTTGCTTCCTTCAGTTGTGTAAAAACATTGGTTGTTTCTGCACAGGACTTCAGAAGATTTGCAGAAGCTTTTATTTTTCATTTTCTCAAGTACTGAATTATTGTGTGACTGCTAACAGAACTATATAATACCTTTCGTGCAGAAAGTGGCCATTTGGTTAATCGAGTCTACATCGATCCTCCGAACAGCATCCCACTCAGACTCAGTCCCACTTAAATCTAAATTTCAATTTCATTGTTTGTCTTTTAGAATTTGAGCCTGGTCCCCTGGAATATTAACTGAAGCTCTGGGTCCACTGACTATACAATAAAGTCGCCCCCTCCCCACAATAATTTCAGTTGGTTTCAAGGAGCATTGGATAAACATTGCCTGGTCTTAAAATACGATTTTGCCTGAAACTGAAATAGAAGTCAAAGGCTTTAATAACATTGTTGAAATTTGTAGTTTATCTCTGCTATGTCTTGTTTGAAGAGAATATCATTGGTATTGCTGTGGATCAGACATAACTTACTTGGTCTTTGACTTCTCGTTGAGGGCAAGTATGGTATCTATTAAAGTGTTTATGCCATACTACTCAACACAGCACCTGGAATAACTGTTCAGGCCTTGGTGAGCCCACACCTAGTGTACTGTGTGTAGTTTTGGTATCTTTACCTAAGAAAAGATATTGATAGAGTGTACTGAAGACTCACCAGATTCCTGGGATGGCAAGTTTGTTTTTATAAGTAGAGATTACATTGAAATCTGGAAGGCTAGTGATGGGAGATAAGGAAATAGCTGAAGAACTTAATAAGTACTTTGTGTCAGTATTCACAGTGGAATTCATGAGTAATATCCCAACAGGGGACAGAGTTGAATAGGGTAGCTGTTACAAAAGAGAAAGAGCTAGAAAAGCTAAATGGTCAAAAAATTGATAAGTCTCATGGTCCCAATGGGCTACATCCCAGGGAGGTGGCTGAAGAAATAGTGGAGGTGTTGGTTGTACTTTTTCAAATGCTGCTGGACTCAGGGAAAGTCCCAGATGATTGGATAATTGTTGTTGTAATAACCCCCTTGTTCAAGATAGGATCAAGACAAAAGATGGAAAATTATAGCCAATTAGCCTAACCCTGGTTGTTGGTAAAATTCTAGAATCCATCATTAAGGATGAGATTTCTAACTTCTTGAAAGTGTAGGGTTGGATTAGAACAAGTCAGCATGGAGTTAGTAAGGGAGGTCATGCCCAACAAACCTGTTAGAATTCTTTGAAGAGGTAATAAGTAGGTTAGACCAGGGAAACCCAGTGGATGTTATCTATCTGGACTTCTAAAAGGCCTTTGATAAGGTGCCTCACTAGAGGCTACTGAGTAAAGTGAGGGCCCATGATGTTCAAGGTGAGCTACTGGCATAGAGTGAGGATTGACAGAAGGCAGAGAGTTGGGATAAAAGGTTCTGTTTTGGAATGGCATTCAGTGACAGGTGGTGTCCCACAGGGTTCAGTGTTGGGGCCGCAGCTGTTCACTTTATATATTAATGATGTAGACAAAGGGACTATGGGCATTTGCCGATGATACAAAGTTAGGTGGAAAGGCAGGAAGTACTGAGGAAGTGGGGAGGCTGCAGAAAGATTTAGGCAAAAGTAAGGAATTCAGACGCTGGAAATCAGAGTCTAGATTAGAGTGGTGCTGGAAAAGCACAGAAGATCAGGCAGTATCCGTGGAGCAGGAAAATCGACGTTTCGGGCAAAAGCCCTTCATCAGAAAGATTTAGACATTTTAGGAGAGTGGTCCAGGAAATGGCTGATGAAATTCAACGTGAGCAAATACGAGGACTTGCACTTTGGGAAAAAGAATACAGGCATGGACTATTTTCTAAACGATGAGAAAATTCATAAAGTCAAAATACAAATGGATCTGGGAGTGCTAGTCCAGGATTCTCCAAAGGTTAACTTGCAGATTGAGTCCGTGATTAAGAAAGTGAATTTAATGTTGTCATTTATCTCAAGAGGGTTGGAATACCAGACTTTGTCTAAATTTGCTGATGATGCAAAACTAGGTGGGAATGTAAGTTGTGAGGCGAATAAAAGGGGGTTTCAAACAGATATGGATAGGTGAAATATAATACAGAATCATAGAGTCATTGAGATGTGCAGCACAAAAACAGACCCTTTAGTTCAACTCATCTATGCCGACCAGATATTTTAATCTAATCGATTCCCATTTGCCAGCACTTGGCTCATATCCCTCTAAACCCTTCCTATTTATATACCCATCCAGATACCTTTTCAAATGTTGTAATTGTACCATCCTCCACCACTTCCTCTGACATGCACCAGCCTCTGCATGAAAATGTCACGCGTTCAGTCCATTTTTAAATCTTTCCCCTCTCACATTAAACCTATGCCCTCTAGTTCTGGACTCCCTCACTCTAAGGAAAAGAACCTTGTCTATTTACCCAATCCATGCCCCTCATGATTTTATAAACCTCTGTAAGATCAACCCTCAGCCTCTGAGACTCCGGAAAAACAGCCCCAGCCCTTCCCCAGCCCTGGCAACATCCTTGTAAATCTTTTCTGAACCCTTTCAAGTTCCACAGCATTCTTCCGATAGGAGGGAGACCAGAATTGCATGCAAGTATTCCAAAGGTGGCCTAACCAACGTCCTGTACTGCCACAACTTGACCTCCCAACTCCTATACTCAATGCTCTGACCAATAAAGGAAAGAAGTAACAAAGAAGATTGATAAGGGCAGAGCAGTAGATATGATCTATATGGACTTCAGTAAGGCGTTCAACAAGGTTCCCCATGGGAGACTGATTAACAAGGTTAAATCTCATGGAATACAGGGAGAACTAGCCATTTGGATACAGAACTGGCTCAATGGTAGAAGACAGAGGGTGGTGTTGGAGGGTTGTTTTTCAAACTTGAAAGGGTTCAGAAAAGATTTACAAGGATGTTGCCAGGGTTGGAGAATATGAGCTACAGGGAGAGGCTGAACAGGCTGTGACTGTTTTCCTTGGAGCATTGGAGGCTGAGGGGTGACCTTATAGAGGTTTACAAAATTATGAGGGGCATGGATAGGATAAATAGACAAAGTCTTTTCCCTGGGGTCAGGGAGTCCAGAACTAGAGGGCATCATTTTAGGGTGAGAGGGGAAAGATATAAAAGAGACCTAAGGGGCAACGTTTTCACGCAGAGGGTGGTACATGTATGGAAGGAGCTGCCAGAGGATGTGGTGGAGGCTGGTACAATTGCAACACTTAAGAGGCATTTGGATGGGTATATGAATAAGAAGGGTTTGGAGGAATATGGGCCAGGTGCTGGCAGGTGGGAGTAGATTGGGTTGGGATATCTGGTCAGCATGGATGGGTTGGACTGAAGGGTCTGTTTCCATGCTGAACATCTGTATGACTCTATGTCAAATGCTTTGTTTGCTACCTGAATAAATATGAACTTTGGTAGCAAACACAAAAAGGCAGAATATTTCATAAATGGTGAGAGGTTTGGAAGTTTTGATGTCAAAGAATGTGTCCTTGTCTATTTGTCACTACATGCTAATGTACAGATGCAACAATCAACAAGGAAGACAAATGGTATTTGTTGCAAGGGGATTTAAGTACATAAGTAAATATGCCTTATTGTAAATATACACGGGTTATTGGGAATGAACCTGGAGTATTTTTAAAATTCATTTGCTGGATTTGGGTGTCACTGACTTGCCAGCATTTGTAGCCCATCCCTATTTGCTCTTGTGGACTTGTTTTGCCCTTGTTGCCTATTGTGGAGAGTTTTGAACTCCTTATATATGGAAGGATAAATGTGTCATGGAGTGCACTGGAGGCTTATCAGACTATTCCCTGAGAGGGCAGAATTTTCTTATGATGAAAGCATGATAGATCTGGGTCTGTAATGTCTAGATTTTCAAAGAATGAAAAATGATCTCACTGGAACTTGCAATCTTCTTACAGGGTGTGGCAGAGCAGATTTGGATAAAATGTTTCCCCTGGCCGGACAGTCTACAGACAGCAGATATATTCTTCGGATACAGTGTTGGCTATGCAAGACTGAGATGAGGAACAATCTGTTCACTGAGGTGTGGAAAAGTGACATTTAGATCGATAATTGGCCAGAAATAATTAAATGACACAGCAGAGTCAGCAGGCTGAATGGCCTACTGCTGTTCCTATTTCCTTCACCAATCTATCTCTCAAAGACACATCTATGCATGGCAGTATAGGGTAGAATAATCACTGCATACTACTTACAAGACACAAGTCAAATGTGTGATAAAATATTCTCCATTTGCCTAGATGAATTCAGCTCCAGTAAGACCAAAGCACATTGACATCTTTCATGCCAAAGCAATCTATTTGATTACACATTACACACCAAATTAAATATTCTGTCCCTTCATCACTACTGAACTGCGGCAAAAATGTGTGTTGTATACCAGATACAATGCAGCAATCATCAATCTACATTTGATAGTATCTGCCAAACCCACAACCTCCACCACAAGCACAAGGGCAGCAACTGCATAGAAACATGATCACCTGCAAGTTTTCCCATAAGCCACATACCATCCAAATTTGGAATTATATTCATTTTCTTTCACTGTTACAGGGCCACAGTTCTGGAACTCCCTACCTAACAGCACTGTTGTCTCCTTACAACAGATGGAATGCAAGAAAACAGCTCACCACCAGCACCAAGGCCAATTATGGATGAACACCAAATGTTGACCTTGCCAGCAACACCCACATCTGATGAAAGAATAAAAAGAAAATGGGTATATCAAATATTTAACTACTGAGATTGATTATTTCATGGTAGAGGATCTCTTAGTGTGCGCTGCAATATCTTATTAACAACTAGTTTTTTAGCTATGTAGAATGGATGGAAGCTAGAAAAGTATCACTCAAAAAGTCTACTGTGAAATATTTGCGGCTATATGGAAAATCCACTCAATATACTCTGGGGAAGTCTTACAAGCCTTGGAAATAGAAATAATAAGAAGTTAGATTTTTAACTATTTCTGAGGAAACAGAAATAGTTACATCTTGACTTGCTGCAGATACAAGAGAAACCAATGTGCAGAGGATGCAGAAGGATGAGTATGTTCTATCACAAAACATTTATAAGAATCTGTTGCTGGTTTCTGATTGATGAACTTTGTCCAACTAAAATATAGTAAACCTAGATAATAAAAAAAATTTGGAAGACGCATTGACGTTATAAATAAAAATGCTTAATTACATTATATAACTTATCAATGTTAAATTTATGCAGCTGCAACTCAGAATTTCAAAATACCAAACCATATTCTGCCAGTTGTGTGAATGATTATCTTTTATTTCAATTTGCAGCATGTTTGTATTCAATTAACATACCTCAGACAGTTGTAAAAAATATGTAAATACACCTATTTTTTGTTGGAAGATCACTTTAAATATATTAGTATGAGGAAATCTGACCATTGAATTAACTATGTCATTTATTTTTCAACTGTTCATTCATTTAGCTTTTTTTGTTTATTTACAGCTGAATTTTGAAAATCAAATCCTTATTACTACCTCACCAACGCTGGCACAGCTTTTGGCAAGATGCACTCACTGAGAAGGTTAGCTGTTTGGAACGCCTTAAGTGGCTTAACGGGAACTTATGAGCTAAAATCAGCTTCCAGCCAGCAGCCTGAACTTGGAAAATCAGCCCTCAGAGGTTTTATCAAAGGAAGGAAAGGCAAATATACTTGGAGAGTGCAATATTCAGAGAGATTTGTGTGTCAGTTCACAAACACTGCCATAGCAGAAATAAACAATTTCCAAGACCTTTAGAAGCACAGAAACCAAGGCATACTCATTATGAAGGGGTCACACAGCAAATTAACAGAATGGTCTTGTCAAAAAGTATTGTGAAGATGAGGGAAAAAGCAAATTGGATGACATTGAAGAAAAGTTATTGAATAGAAATAGTACCTGAGTTTAATGACAAGGAGCATACTATCAACATCCTTGTGGTTACCGTTGAACAGATAATCAGCTGGACTCACCATTTAAACACAGTGGTTACAAGGGTAGGTCAGAAGCTAGGATAACTGCAGCAAGTAAATCACCTCCTAATTCCCTGTCCACCATCTGCATAGCACAAGTCAGGAGAATGATGGAATATTCCCCACTTGTTTGGATGAGTGCAGCTCCAACAACACTCAAGGAGCTTCACACTAGCCAGGATAAAGCAGCCCACTAAATTAACACTACATGCACTCTCTCCACCATTGGTTCTCAGTTGTAGCAGTGTGTATTATCTACAAGATCCACTGCAGAAATTCACCAATGGTCCTTAGACAGCACTTTCCAAACCCATGACCACTTCCATCTAGAATGACAAGGGCAGCAGATACATGGGAACAACTCAAGTTGCAAGTTGTCTTCCAAGCAACTCACCATCCTGACTTGAAAACATATTGTTGTTCCTTCACTATCGCTGGGTCAATATCTTGCAATTCCCTCCCTGAGGGCATTGTGGATCAACCTACAACATGTGGATTGCAGAGGTTCAAGAAGGAAGCTCACCACTACCTTCGTAATTAACAATAAATACCGGCCAGCCTGCAACACCCACTCTCAAACTGAATTTTAAAAAGTGGCCAATTAAAATGATCCTTTTTGTACACCTTTAAGAGATAACACAAGTGACACTTAGCATATCAGAATTTTATATGCTGAATAGAAAGGTATTTAAATTATGAATGTATATACACAGTCTTTCTAAGAATATGTTAGAAGGAAGAACTTGGATCCATTACCAAAACAGGATCACAGAAATTGGACAGACTGACCTAATGATCATGAGTCTTGATGAATACCCTCATGGTCAAAACTTCAAATACATAGAAAGCTGTGAAACAGAACTAAAAGTAAGTTAACATTTCAGACCTCTGACTTTTCTATCCAAAGGTTCCGAACCAAAATTCTACTTTTATTTGTCTATCCAGAGGCAGGAAAAGAAAATGGCTTGCTCAGTATTTCTAGCATTTGCAGTTATATTTCAGATTTCCAGTACCTGTAGTTTTTTTAAAATTCTATTTACTCATGGGATGTGAGCTTCACTGTCTAGCCAGCATTTATTGTTCATCCCCAGTTGCCTTTGAGGAGGTAGTAGTGAGCTGCCTTCTTGAACTATTGCAATTCATCTAAACCAACAATGCTAATAAGGAGGGAATTCCAGGATTCTGACTAGGTATCAGTGAAGAAGCTGTGACATATTTCCACAGTAGCATAGTGAGTGACTTGGAGGGGAACTTGCAGTTGCTCTTGTCTATCTAGATGAATGTGGTTTTGGGTTTGGAAGATTATAGAACATAGAACATAGAACATAGAACAATACAGCACAGAACAGGCCCTTCGGCCCACGATGTTGTGCCGAACTTCTATCCTAGATTAAGCACCCATCCATGTACCTATCCAAATGCCGCTTAAAGGTCGCCAATGAATCTGACTCTACCACTCCCACGGGCAGCGCATTCCATGCCCCCACCACTCTCTGGGTGAAGAACCCACCCCTGACATCTCCCCTATACCTTCCACCCTTCACCTTAAATTTATGTCCCCTTGTAACACTCTGTTGTACCCGGGGAAAAAGTTTCTGACTGTCTACTCTATCTATTCCTCTGATCATCTTATAAACCTCTATCAAGTCACCCCTCATCCTTCGCCGTTCCAACGAGAAAAGGCCGAGAACTCTCAACCTATCCTCGTACGACCTACTCTCCATTCCAGGCAACATCCTGGTAAATCTTCTCTGCACCCTCTCCAAAGCTTCCACATCTTTCCTAAAGTGAGGCGACCAGAACTGCACACAGTACTCCAAATGTGGCCTAACCAAAGTCCTGTACAGCTGCAACATCACCTCATGACTCTTGAATTCAATCCCTCTGCTAATGAACGATAATACTCCATAGGCCTTCTTACAAACTCTATCCACCTGAGTGGCAACCTTCAAAGATCTATGTACATAGACCCCAAGATCCCTCTGTTCCTCCACCTGACCAAGAACCCTACCATTAACCCTGTATTCCGCATTCTTATTTGTTCTTCCAAAATGGACAACTTCACACTTGGCAGGGTTGAACTCCATCTGCCACTCCTCAGCCCAGCTCTGCATCATATCTAAGTCCCTCTGCAGCCGACAACAGCCCTCCTCACTGTCCACAACTCCACCTATCTTTGTATCATCTGCAAATTTACTGACCCACCCTTCGACTCCCTCATCTAAGTCATTAATAAAAATTACAAACAGCAGAGGACCCAGAACTGATCCCTGCGGAACTCCACTTGTAACTGGACTCCATGCTGAATATTTACCATCTACTACCACTCTCTGACTTCGACCGGTTAGCCAGTTTTCTATCCAATTGGCCAAATTTCCCTCTATCCCATGCCTCCTGACTTTCCGCATAAGCCTACCATGGGGAACCTTATCAAATGCCTTACTAAAATCCATGTACACTACATCCACTGCTCTACCCTCATCCACATGCTTGGTCACCTCCTCGAAGAATTCAATAAGACTTGTAAGGCAAGACCTACCCTTCACAAATCCGTGCTGGCTGTCCCTAATCAAGCAGTGCCGTTCCAGATACTCGTAAATCCTATCCCTCAGTACCCTTTCCATTACTTTGCCTACCACAGAAGTAAGACTAACTGGCCTGTAATTCCCGGGGTTATCCCTATTCCCTTTTTTGAACAGGGGCACAACATTCGCTACTCTCCAGTCCCCTGGTACCACCCCCGTTGCCAGTGAAGACGAGAAGATCATTGCCAACGGTACTGCAATTTCCTCTCTTGCTTCCCACATAATCCTAGGATATATCCCGTCAGGCCCGGGGGACTTGTCTATCCTCAAGTTGTTCAAAATGTCCAACACATCTTCCTTCCTAACAGATATCTCTTCTAGCTTATCAGTCCGTTTCACACTCTCCTCTTCAACAATACAGTCCCTCTCGTTCGTAAATACTGAAGAGAAGTACTTGTTCAAGACCTCTCCTATCTCTTCCGACTCAATACACAGTCTCCCACCACTGTCCTTGATCGGACCTACCCTCGTTCTCGTCATTCTCAGGTTTCTCACATACGCATAGAATGCCTTGGGGTTATCCTTGATCCTATCCGCCAGGGATTTTTCATGCCCTCTCTTAGCTCTCCTAATCCCTTTCTTCAGGTCCCTTCTGGCTATCCTGTATCCCTCCACTGCTCTGTCTGAACCTTGTTTCCTCAACCTTATGTAAGCCTCCTTCTTCCTCTTTACTAGACATTCAACCTCCCTCGTCAACCAAGGCTCCCTCACACGACCATTTCTTTCCTGCCTGATCGGTACATACATATCAAGGACACGTCGTATCTGCTCCTTGAAAAAGTCCCACATTTCCACCACATCCTTCCCTGACAGCCTATGCTCCCAACGTATGCTCCTCAAATCCTGTCTTACAGCATCGTAATTTCCCTTCCCCCAATTGTAAAAACTTCCTTGTTGTGTGCACCTATCTCTCTCCATAACCAAGGTGAAAGTCACAGAATTGTGGTCGCCATCACCAAAATGTTCACCCACTAACAAGCCCACCACTTGTCCCGGTTCGTTACCGAGTACCAAATCCAATATGGCCTCCCCTCTGGTTGGACAATCTACATACTGCGTTAGAAAAGCTTCCTGGACACACTGCACAAACACCGCCCCATCCAATCTACTTGATCTAAAGAGCTTCCAATCAATATTTGGGAAGTTGAAGTCGCCCATGACTACGACCCTGTGGCTTCTGCACCTTTCCAAAATCTGTTTCCCAATCTGTTTCTCCACATCTCTGCTGCTATTGGGGGGCCTATAATAAACACCCAACAAGGTGACTGCACCTTTCCTATTTCTGACTTCAGCCCATACTACCTCCAGAGGCAGATCTCCCTCAAACTTCCTTTCTGCAGCCGTTATACCATTTCTAATTAGCAATGCCACCCCCCCTCCTTTTTTACCACCCTCCCTAATCTTACTGAAACATCTGTACCCAGGAACGTCCAACAGCCATTCCTGTCCCTCATCTATCCATGTTTCCGTGATGGCTACAACATCGTAGTCCCAGGTACCGATCCATGCCTTAAGTTCACCCACCTTATTTCTGATACTCCTTGCATTGAAGTATACGCACTTGAGCCCATCTCTGTGTCTGTAAGTAGTCCCTGTCAGTGCTACCTTCTCCACAGCCTCCCTACAGTCTTGGACATCCTGACACACAGCTAGCTTACTTGCTGGACTACAAGTCCGGATCCCATCCCCCTGCCAAATTAGTTTAAACCCCCCCGAAGAGTGCTAGCAAACCTACCCCCCAGGATATTGGTGCCCTTCTGGTTCAGGTGCAACCCGTCCTGTTTATACAGGTCCCACCTTCCCCAGAATGCAGTCCAATTGTCCAAATATCTGAAGCCCTCCCTCCTACACCATCCTTGCAGCCACGTGTTCAACTGCACTCTCTCCCTATTCTTTGCCTCTCTGTCACGTGGCACCGGCAACAACCCAGAGATGACGACTCTGTCTGTCCTAGCTTTTAGCTTCCAGCCTAACTCCTTGAGCTCTTGAATGACCTCCCCGCCCCTCTTCCTACCTATGTCGTTGGTGCCAATGTGTACCACGACTTCTGGCTGCACACCCTCCCCCTTAAGGATTCTGAAGACACGGTCCGAGACGTCTCGGACCCTAGCACCCGGGAGGCAACAAACCATCCGAGAGTCTCGCCCATGTCCACAGAACCGCCTGTCCGTCCCTCTAACTAGAGAGTCCCCTATAACTAGCGCTCTCTTCTTCTCCCCCTTTCCCTTCTGAATCTCAGAGCCACAGACCCCTTCACTGCAGCTTACACCTGCAAGGCTGTCCCCCCCAACAGTTTCCAATGCTGCATACTTATTTTTTAGGGGAACGACTACAGGGGAACCCTGCACTGCCTGTTTCTTCCCCTTCCCACCTCTAACTGTTACCCAGCTACCTCTGTTCTCTGGCGTAACTATGTCCCTGTAGCTTCTATCGATCACCCTCTCAGCCTCTCGAATAATCCTCAGCTCATCCAGTTCCAGTTCCAGTTCCCTAACTCGTTCGGTGAGGATCAGGATCTGACTGCATTTCCTGCACACGAAGTCGGCAGGAGTATCGGTGGTCACCCCTACCTCAAACATCCTGCAGGAGGAACATTCCACCGCCTGTGCTGCCATGACTGTACACTGTCTCCAAAAACAAGAACACTGAGTCAATAACCTGTGGACTTTAAAGTTAGGTTAGAGGAGGCCCTACGAAAGTAGGACCTGGGGTTTAGAACACACCCACTCAAATACTAATCACTTGCCTTCCCGCCCAGCTATGCGCTCCAACCTCACTTCCGCTGCCCGCTACAGGTAAGTAATTTTGAAACAAACTGTCTTACCTTAGCTGTAGTCTCCCGGGTTCGTTTTTCCTTGGTGAATTTCTGCAGTTCATCTTGTAGATAGCATACAATGTTGCTATTGAATGTCAGTGGTGAAATAATGAAATATTTGTGGATGTGGTGCCAGTGAAGCAGACTGCTTTGTCTTGGAATGGTGTCAAGCTTCTCCAGTGTTGGAGCTGCATTCATTCAAGCAAAGGGAGAGTAATCTTCACATGTACCTTGCAAATGATGGACAAACGTTGGGGAGTCAGGAGGTGGGTTGCCTCTGACCTGCTGTTGTAGCCAATATATTTCTATTGTGAGTCTAATTAATTTTCTAGCTAATGGTAACACCCAGAATGTTGATAGTGAGAGATTCAGTGATGGTAATGCCATTGAATGTCAAGGGGCTGTGGTTAGATTGTCTCTTCTTGGAGACAGTCATTGCCTGGCATTGTGTGGAGTGAGTGCTACTTGCCACTTTTCAGCCCAAGTTTGAATGTTGTCCAGACCTTGTTGCATTTGAACATGGATTGCTTCAGTATCTGACGAGTCATGAATGATGCTGAACATTGCACATTCATTGGTGAACATCCCCTCTTCTAACCTTAAGATACAGTGAAAAACATTGATGAAACAGCTTCTATGTCAAAATGAAAAATGTAAATTATAGGTTAACACAAAATTAACATAAAATTTCTGAATTGACAATAAACACTCAAATATCCCAATGAGAATGTTCAAGGCAGGGACTTGTTCCCCCTTCTAACCTGAGCTACTTGTGGCTGACGTACTGCTGCTATCTTTGAATGTGTTTGTGTGGGGGAATACACTAAGTGTGTTACATTTATGTCAAAGGACTAAAAATATAAATGTCCAGGCTAGGGCAATTTCTCTCTGCACTATTGCTTGTAGCATTAAAAGCAATAAATAGTAGGATGAACCAATACCCTAGATTATGTGGGGGAAGAGATAGACAGAGAGGGGTCTCAGTAGTGAGCCTTTACACATTCCTTTGTCTGCCCAACTGCTCCATCCTGGACCCAACCTCCACTTATTGAACACATTTCTCCCCCTCCCCAATCCCATCGTCAGCATACATACCAATCATTTCCTTGCTACAATCAGTCCTGAAGAAGGGTCACTGGACCCAAAACATTAACTCTGCTTTCCCTCTACAGATCTGTCGAGATAAATATGCTGAATTTTCCCAGCGACTTCTGCTTTTGTTTTAGAATTTCAGGGAATTATTTGAAATATAGTGGTCACCCTTTTAGGACAGAGATGAGGATTTTGTTCTCTCTTAAAAGACTGTGTGACTTTGAACTTTCTGCTTCAGAAAGTGAAGGATTTTTGTGTCATTGAAAATGTTTCATACAGAGATGCTTTAGCTTTAGCCAGTAAATCAAAACTAATCAGGTTTAAACGGAAATGTGGACTTCAAAACACATGCAAAACTTGTCAGCATAGACATGTTGGACGGAAGGGTTTGTTTCTGTACTATATGAATTTATGACTCTATAAATCAACTATGACTTTATTGAATAGCAAAGAAGACTTGACAGGCTGAATAGTTTAATTTTGCTCTGAAATTGTACGTTTGTACGTCTCAACAGATACCCATCATACCTCTAACTATCTTCTAAATTGAACATATTGTTAGCGTCTGATCTGATGGCTATGAGTGTGAAATCAAGTGAAGGTGTTTCTATTATAATTGCTTTTACAGTCTTCCATCCACTTCTTTTTTGCTATTGCTTCATCATATTGCACTTTTTAGCCGTCTCAAAGGAGAAAAGCCACAATTGTAACATTCTGGTGAGGCAAAATGGGGTGGCCGGAGTGGAGGGTGACAAGTTGAAGTAAGAGATACATCTATTCACCAACTGCAGCATCTGGAGAAAAAAATTGAATGACGTATTGGAAAATGAATATGAAAAGCAGGGGGTTTAGCAATGGAGGTGACATAATCTTCTATTGTTTCAGTTCTACTGCAGCCTTATCAGTTACTCCTTGTTTTGATGGTGAGCATCTTCCACTTCATGTGCTTAGGAATATATAGCCATGCTTATCCACAATGGTTAGTTCCTGCTGGCTCCATTGTATGCACCTGCAAAAGGGAAAGAAGTGTGCCAATGCATGTGATGTAGTATCTTAGGACAGAGGGCCAATTATGTTTGAATGGCTGGCATGTCTGCATGCTGTGAAATGTAGTTGCGAGGCTTGCCTCAGTGTTAAGTCTGCAAGCAAAAGGTGTGGTAATGAATGTGAGGCATGAATCCTTATTGATTGAGATTTTGTTAAGTGAGTATTGGGATGTATGTGGTGAATTGAGGAATGTCTGGTGCTAGTGTTACAGATGGTACACTATTGCATGACAATGCATATTTGGTAATTGAATGTCAAGAGAAAATATAGGATTCTTACCCTTGAACTTCATTGATGTCTACTTCCACTACCTTTTGAGCATGGAAGTAGAAATCATCTGTTAATAGAGTCATAGAGATGTACAGCACGGAAACAGACCTTTTGGTCCAATTTGTCCATGCTGACCAGATATCCGAATCAAATCTAGTTCCATTTGTCAGCACTTGGCCCATATCCTTCTAAACCCTTTCTATTCATATACCCATCCAGATGCATTTTAAATGCTGCAATTGTACCAGCCTCCACCAGTACCTCTGGCAGCTCATTCCATACACGTACAATCCTCTGCGTGAAAAAGTTGGCCCTTATGTCCTTTTTATATCTTTCCCCTCTCACACTAAACCTATGCCCTCTAGTTCTGCTGGTCACCTGGAGATACACAACATCCTGATTCATTTCCACCTTCTGTACAAAAGCCACCTGTTCAGAAAAACAATTTTCTGCAGCATACTCTCTCCCATGCTACATCACACGTTCCATGTTCACAATTTTTAAAATATTCATTCATGGGTGAAGGTGTCACTGGCTGGACTAGCACTTATTGCCCATCTCTAATTGCCCAGAGGGCAGTTTAGGTCAAACACATTGCTGTGGGCCTGGAGTCACATGTAGGCCAGACCAGGTAAGGATGGCAGTTTCTTTCCCTAAAGAACATTTGTAGGCTAAATGGGCTCTTTCGAGAATTGACCATGGTTTCATGATCACCATTAGACTTTTAGTTCCAGATTTTTATTGAATTCAAATTTCATCATCTTATGGCGAGTTTTGAACCCATGTCCTCAGAACTATACTTGGAGCCTCTGAATTACAGTCCAGCAGTAATATCACTAGCCTATCATTACCTGAGAATTTGTTGTAAGTTTAGTTCCAAAGCATATTCTAGCAAGATTGCACTTCCCCTTTCAATGACAAAGACTGGTTTTAAGTAATGCAGCCTAGCTTTTATTGGTGCTTCCCTGTCACTGAGACATGCAGCCATTCAATAATCTGGTTAGATCTTGCTGTACTCTGCAATCATGTTAATTTATAGGTCATACAAAATTGGCACGTTGCTTGCATCAAAGCAATAGAGGTTGTGACACTATCAGCTGTTTAAGAAGAATCAAATTGAGTTCTCATAATTATCACTACGGTAACAGAAACAAAATCTTCATTTCAACTTAGAATTATTTTATATTCATATTAATCATTGAACAAAAATGAATACCTGCAAGAATCTAGAGGACACTGTACAATGAACTAAAACTATAAACTATTGTGAATTTAAAATGCAAGGTATGTTAGTCAGGCTATAACTTTCCAGAGCCTGCAAGTTCAATCTCAGTGAAATGTGGAGCGTATAATTGTTAAACTAATTATAAATGATCTGACAACCTATTAAGAAATCATTTTAGAAGCAGAAACGTAAGTTGCTGGAAAAACTCAGCAGGTCTGGCAGCATCTGTGAAGAGAAATCAATGTTAACATTTTGAGTCTGGTGACCCTTCCTCAGATTTCTCTTCGCTGATGCTGCAAGATATGCTGAGCTTTTCCAGCAACTTACGTTTTTGTTTCTGATTTACAGTATCGGCATTTCTTTCAGCTTTTATTAAGGAATTATATTGTTTGTTCCTCAATTGCAATGCTGATACAATCAACTCGGCCTACTATGCAGAAAACAAATGTAAATTTCATAAACTTTGAGTAGTGTAATTATTAGTAACAGCTCATTAATTGATCATATAAATTGGATTGACTTCATCTATCATAACTTTTTTTAAAAATTTGAGTGAAGTTTGTACATGTGCAAATATCAGCCAGTTTCACAGGAAACCAATAAATCATTTTCATCACAACTGATTTTTTGAACTTTAGTTGACTTGCTACAAACGGGATAGCATTACAGCTATACTGAGGGAGGATATTCCCGGAAATACATCCAGGGAAGTTATTTGGGTGAACTAAGAAATAAGAAAGGGATGATCACCTTATTGGGATTGTATTATAAGCCCTGTAAAAGTCAGAGAGAAATTGAGAAACAGATTTGTCAGGAAATCTCAGTTACTTTTGAGAATAATAGGGTGGTTATAGTAGGGATCTTAATTTTCCTAACATAGACTGGGACTGCTTGGTATTAAGGGGTTAGATGGAGAGGAATTTGTTAAGTGTGTACAAGAAAATTTTCTGATTCAATATGGGGACATACCTATGAGAGAAAGTGCAAAAATTGTCGTACCCTTGGAAAATAATGCAGGGCAGATGACTGAGGAGTCAGTTGGGGAGCACTTTGGGACCAGCGACCATAATTCTATCAGTTTTACAATAGTGAGGGAAAAGGATAGACCAGATCTAAAAGTTGAAGTTCTAAATTGGAGGAAGGCCAATTTTGACGGTATTAGGCAAGAACTTTCAAAGGCTGGTTGGGGGCAGATTTTCACAGGTAAAGGGATGGCAGGAAAATGGGAAGCCTTCAGAAATGAGATAATGAGAGTCCAGAGACAGTATATTCCTGTTAGAGTGAAAAGAAAGGCTGGTAGGTGTAGGAAATGCTGTATAATTAAAAAACAAATTGAGGGTTTGGTGAAGAAAAAGGAAACATATGTTAGGTATAGACAAAATAGATCAAATGAATCCTTAGAAGAGTATAAAGGCAATAGGAGTATACTTAAGAGGGAAATCAGGAGGACAGAAAGGGGACATGAAATAGCTTTGGCAAATCGAGTTAAGGAGAATCCAAAGAATCTTTGAAATATGGTAAGGACAAAAGGGTAACTAGGAAGAGAATAGGGCCCTTCAAAGATCAGCAAGGCAGCCTTTATGTGGAACTGCAGGAGATGGGGGAGATCCTAAATCAGTATTTACATCTGTGTTTCCTGTGGAAAAGGACATGGAACATATCGAATGTAGGGAAATAGACGGTGATATCTTGAAAAATGTCCATATTACAGAGGAGGAAGTGCTGGATGTCTTGAAACACATAAAAGTGGATAAATACCCAGGACCTGATCAGGTGTACCCCAGAACTCTGTGGGAAGCCAGGGAAATTGTTGCTGTGCCCCATGCCGAGATATTTGTATCATCGATAGTCACAGGTTAGGTGCTGGAAGACTGGGGGTTGGCTAATGTGATACCACTGTTTAAGAAGGGTGGTAAGGACAAACCAGGGAACTATAGACCAGTGAGCCTGATGTCGGTGGTGGGCAAGTTGTTGGAGGGAATCCTGAGGGACAGGATGTACAGGTATTTGGAAAAGCAAGGACTGATTAGGGGTAGTCAACATGGCTTTGTGCATGGGAAATCATGTCTCACAAGCTTGATTAAGTATTTTGAAGAAGTAACAAAGAGGATTGATGAGGGTAGAGCAGTGGACCTGATCTACATGCACTTCGGTAAGGCGTTCGACAAGGTTCCCCATGGGAGACTAGTTAGCAAGGTTAGATCTCACGGAATACAGGGAGAACTAGCCATTTGGATACAGAACTGGCTCAAAGGTAGAAGATAGAGGGTGGTGGTGGAGGGTTGTGTTTCACACTGGAGGCCTGTGACCAGTGGAGTGCCACAAGGATTGGTGCTGGGTCCACTACTTTTCATCATTTATATAAATTATTTGGATGTGAGCATAAGAGGGAAAGTTAGTAAGTTTGCAGATGACACCAAAGTTGGAGGTGTAATGGACAGCGAGGAAGGTTACCTCAGATTACAACAGGATCTTGATCAGATGGACCAATGGGCTGAGAAGTGACAGATGGAGTTTAATTTAGATTAATGTGAGGTGCTGCATTTTGGGAGAGCAAATCTTAGCAGGATTTAGACACTTAATGGTAAGGTTCTAGGGAGTGCAGCTTCATAGTTCCTTGGAAGTAGAGTCACAGGTAGCTAGGATAGTGAAGAAGGCGTTTGATATGCTTTCCTTTATTGGTTAGAGTATTGAGTACAGGAGTTGGGAGGTCATGTTGAGGCTGTACAGGACATTGGTTCGGCCACTTTTGGAATATTGCGTGCAATTCTGGTCTCATTCCTATCAGAAGGATGTTGGGAAACCTGAAAGGTTTCAGAAAAGATTTACAAGAATTTTGCCAGTTTGAAGGATTTGAGCTTTAGGGAGAGGCTGAACAGGCTGGGGCTGTTTCCCCTGGAGCGTCTGAGACTGAGGGGTGACCTTGTGGAGGTTTATAAAATCATGAGGGTCATGGATAGGATAAATAGACAAAGTCTCTTCCATGGGGTGGAGTAGTCATCAATTAGAGGGCATAGGTTTAGGGTGAGAGGGGAATAATATAAAAGAGATGTAAGGGGCAATTGTTTCATGCAGAGGGTGGCACATGTTTAGAATGAGCTGCCAGAGGAAGTGGTGGAGACTGGAGGCTAGTACAATTGCAACATTTAAAAGGCATCTGGATGGGTATGTGAATAGGAAGGGTTTAGAGGGATATGGGCTGGGTGCTGGCAGGTGGGATTAGATTGGGTTGGGATATCTGGTCGGCATGGATGAGTTGGACCGAAGGGTCTGTTTCCGTGCTGTACATCTCTATGACTCTATGCAAGTCTGGAGTATTCCAACTTTGCCCACTAAAACTCAAAACAATACATACTGAAGGTCCAGTGAAAGTCTACAGAAGCTTTCCATATACCAGGTAACGTGCACTTCTTTCAGTCTTTTTCAATAACTCATTTCATAGCATTTAAGCAAGCAAAGATTATAGTATAGTTAGGTTTGGTTTTATTTCCAACATTGGTTTCAGATTTTTGAAGTAATTGCTGAATGTTGCAGATCTGACCATTAAGTAAAGCATGAGTACCACAATATATAAGTATATACAAAAGAATGTGAATTTATGAGATGCTTACCTAAACTTTATGACAGTTCCATTTGAGAGCTTGGCATCGAATTAAAGAGGCATTCATGATCCCAAATGCCTTAATGTTGGCTTCTCTCAAAACATAGTTAAATACAGATATCCTTTCTGCAAAAAATATGCTCACTAGAAGTTTGATTCAGTTCTGAAATAGTGGCAAGTAGAAATATCACCTACTGCACTATTGCCATGAGACTTGAACGTAATATCTGCTCCAAAGTATGTCTGACCTAGAATTGTTTGGCAGCGTTGCTGGATCACACTACTTTTCAATAGTGTCATCCTTCACTTTTAATGAGCAGCAAAACAGGTTCTGCACAGGGAATGACTAGTTGATTAACGATACTTTGGAATGAGAAAAATGAATTTTTCAAAAAATATGTGGCAATGCTATAGAATGTTAAAGGTATGGATGCGAAGAGCTGACATTTAAAATTTCCAAAGTAATGTTAGAAATCATGTCAATAAATGTACTGTCTCATAAAATGATGAACTTGGTCTGACAGTAAAATGTAAAACCTGCCTAGCTTCCACAGAACCTTGCAGTCATAAAACTTATGTGTCAGCCCCAGTGAGTCTGCAATTATTCAAGTCTATATTACCAGCAGTTGGTCCAGTGGACCAAAGATAGCTCCCTTAAAGGCAGGTCTGTCACAACCTTCCTTGCATCTGTGTGCTTGTGAATAATTATAGCTGCATTGTAATGTCACTTGGTAGTTAATTAAAAATGTGTGTATGTGAATAGCAGATCCTCCCAGTTCAACAAATCTCATTTGACAACTGAATTGATAAAGAAAATTTTAGTCTCTCTTTTCTGGAAAGTGAGATAAAACCCAAATTCCTTTTAATCAAGAGAGGATTTGTGGGTGGGTTAAATATTGCAATTGAAAAAGAAGGAAAGTTTATTTTGTGAGTAGGTTTTGTTGTATGTACTTTTCACATCTATGCATTGTCACATTCTATCGCATTTCCATTTCCTATGTTTGGAATGCAAAGGTAGAAAGAACAATTATTCACTGTTAAGAGGATGGAATTGTTGATGCAATATCTGAATTGCTTTTATATTACTCAGTACTAGAGTAGCTTGACATGCAATATTCAACCCACAACCCTTGCCTCAGGCAACTTACATTTTAGTGTGTGCTCTGTACATCCAAACCAGTATGTCCCCTATTTGAGTTTCAATGGCTGGATCTGGTTGCTGAGGTCTCGTAATTCCCTCACGGCTGCATTATGGGTTTGGAATCTACGTAACAGCATTTGGTCTGACAGACAATATACTGGCTCCAGGATTGTCTCTGCTGTTGTGGTACTGCAAATATTAAAGAACCTGTTTAGATCAATCAGATTTACTTTAGTCATTCCATTTACCTAGTTTCTATGTCCAATCAGTCCTCTGAATCTCAAGAGTTTCTATCAAAATGTCCTGGATCAACTTTATGGGGCAATGCTGATGATGAACTGTCCTGAATAATACAACAGAGAAAGCAAAACAAGGGCAATAGTGGGCTTAGCTGTGATGTCCCTGGATTAATGAAGACACATTGTTTAGTTATATATTTAAAGAATGACTAGATAAGCAACTAAGCTTTGATTTTAACTCAGCTTGGGATCAGAACATTCAAGAGATAAGCACAGAGATAAGCTTACCAGGCAAAATATCAATTTTCCAAGTATCATTTCCAAATACAGGATTGCACACCCAATCATATCAGGAATCACTGCTTGGCTGGCAAGTGCCTCTTCTATGACCCATAGGATTGGCCTCCAGCAATCAGCTACACCACTGGAATGGAAATCCTGATTAGGATAGTGATGAATCAAAGACAGGCCCAAAGTTCCCCATAGTGTTTAGAGCAGGGATACAATATAGAGAGAATTTGTAGAAAAGAGTATAGATATTGGATTGTCACCAAGAAATATAATAGAGAGCTCAGAATAAATTTCCTTACCCAAAGAGTGGTAAGAATCTTGAACATGGTACGATATGGGATGCCTGAAATCAATTGTGTAGATGTGTTTAAAGGAAAGTTAGACTAACTTTTGCATAAAAATGCAACTGATTGCTAGGTTGGTAGATTTAGTAGAGAAAAAATGCATGAGGCTCCAATGGAACATAAACATTAGCATTAATTAGATCAAATGACCTGTTTCTGTACTGAATATCCTATGGAACAAACAGAAAGAAATAAAATATAACATTTCGTTTCCAGCCTTTCCAGGTGCTGACAGATTTTATTCTTGACAGATTTTGATCCTGATAATTTACTAATTTTTTTCTTCATTCAGATTAAAATTCATATCAAGTCTTACATTATTTTCATTCCCAGAAATAATTCTAATGAGATATTGAAAACTAATATTCATCAATGCATGTGTAAACAGAGGATTTTAATATTCACTGCATTTATCACTTGTCAGAATATTGTAAAACAATTTCTAACATTAGGACAGGTAGTCAGGTGGTCTTTCCCAAGATAGTGAATACTACTAAGATATAAATTACCCTGCATTCTACACTTGAGCAGAAGCTACTGATTTAAATTCATAATTTAAATTGCTGACAATGAAAAATATGTCACAACTCAAAAATACATTTCATTGTTTCTTAAGAATACATTTTTCAAAAATCAGCCCGTCTAGGTTTTTTCATTCTAAAAAAAAATGAATTTTTCCTATTTTTTTTCCTGATTGAACATGCCTCTCTTTTCTCCTGACTTAATGTGTTGTCTAATTCCTGGAGATTGTATTTACTGTTGTATGTAATAGCTTACATAGCAATATTTCAAAGGGTACTTAACTGCTACTGTGCAGACTGTCGTATACTGTAGTAAAATGGCAAGGACCGGGTCCTTGAATTCTTCTGCTAGAAATTATCATAAGCCTTTTTTTTATATTCAGTTATTGATTCAGTTGATCTATTATGGTAATTTGGTTTTGAAATGCACGTTAACCAAGAAGCATAGAGAATTCCATTGCTCTTCTTCAACTATGGCCATAGGATATATGGCATGCAAACAAAAAGGTAGAAAGGATATCTGTTTACTGTTTCATCTGAAAGATAGACACCAGACA
The DNA here is from genome assembly GCF_047496795.1 of Chiloscyllium punctatum. Taxonomy (NCBI): domain Eukaryota; kingdom Metazoa; phylum Chordata; class Chondrichthyes; order Orectolobiformes; family Hemiscylliidae; genus Chiloscyllium; species Chiloscyllium punctatum. Next base: position 44,083,756 of record NC_092753.1, on the reverse strand, counting down.
ATACACTCAAGTGCCTCTTAAGAAGATGCTCACCAGCCTTTGGAGCAGGACTTGAAATTATAAGCTTACTATCACCTGATGAAGGAGCAACCCTCCGAAAGCTAGTGTGCTTCCAATTAAACCTGTTCAACTATAACCTGGCGTTGTGTGATTTTTAACTTTGTATACCCCAGTCCAACACCGGCATCTCCAAATCAAAGCTTCAGGCATGGAGTTGCAAGTTCCACTACTGAGGAATAATCTCTAGGACCAATGAGAGAGATGCTCTTCGGCCACTGCACATGCTTGTTACACACAGAATTAAGTCATGGGTGGTTGATATCCTCCCCTGATTGACATCAAGGGCCTTTTCAGTTTTAAAGTTGACTTCTGAACAAGGGTTACATTAGCTTGACCAAACCTTCATCACATGCTTAGGGCATAAGCCCTTCATCAGGAATGTTGGGGTGGGGGGAGGGGGGGGGGGGGTGGTGTTGCCTGTTGGATAAAGAGAGCTGAGAGATAAATAGAAAGATGAGGAAGGTAGCTTGGAAGGTGATAGGTAAATGTATGTGGGGGCGTGACAGTGATAGGTTGGAGAGGAGGGTAGAGTCGATAGGTTGGAAAGAGAATGGACAGGTCGAACACTTCAAGAGGGCAGTGCTGAGTTGGAGGGTTGGATCTGGGATGAGGTGGGGGAGGTGAGATGAGGAAACTGGTGAAAGTGACGTTGACTCCGGGTGATTGGACGGTCCCAAGGCTTCCACTTGAGGCATTCTTCAAAAATCCAAAAATGTTCCTTGAAGTGTTCTGCGAGTTGGCATCCTGTCTTCCCAATGTAGAGGTGACCATATCGAGAGCAGCAGATACAGCAGATGAGGTGCTTGGATGTGCACCAAAATCTCTGCCAGATGTGAAAAGATCCTTTGTGGCCTTGGATGGAGGTCTGGGGGGAGAGGTGAGGGAGGAGGTGTGGGCACAGGTTTTGGCTGGGACACCAACTCACAATATATTTCAAACAACATCTCAGGGACACATGTGTCAGACAAACCCACCACCCTGTGGATGACCACTTCAACTCCCCCTCCCACTCTCCCAAGGACATGCAAGTCCTGGGCCTCCTCCACCGCCAAATCCAAACCACCCGATACGGTAGTAAGAACGCCTTGGGACCCTCCAAACACATGGCATGAACATCAACTTCACCAGTTTCCTTATTTCCGCTCCCCACACCTCATCCCAGACCCAACCCTCCAACTTGGCACTGCCCTCATGAACTGTCCTACTTATACATCTTCCTTCCCACCTATCCTCTCCACCCTCCCCTCCAAACGATCACTGTCAAACCCCACCTGCATTTACCCATCACCTTCCCAGCCACCTTTCCCCACCCCATCCCACCCTCCTATTAATCTCTCAAGACCCTTCTCCCCATTGATGAAGGGCTTATGTTTGAAATGTCAATTATCCTGCTCCTCAGATACTGCCTGACCTGCTGTGCTTTTCCAGCACTGCACTTTTTGACTCTGATCTCTAGCATCTGCAGTCATCACTTTCTCCTGATGAAGAAGATTATAAGAACATAAGAAGTTAATAAGAAGTACGCCATTTGGCTACTCCTACACTATATCCATAATCCTTTAAAACTCAATAACATATCTATATCTGTCTTAATATGCTCAATTGATCATTCACAGCTTGCTGGGGTAGGGAATTCCAAAGATTCACAACTATTCGAGAGAAGAATTCTTTTTCTATCTCAGTGCTCAAGGTGTGGCCTCCCTGTACCATGTATAATTTTAGTAAAACCTATTTGTTTTCATGCATTTGTAACAAGAACTAATGTAATATTTGTCTTTCTAATTATTTAGTCTACCCTTGGATTAACATCCTGTAGTTCAGATGCCTCTGAACATCAACGTTGCTCAGAATCTCACTACATAAATTCTTAATCCATCTACTACACTATTCACACTTCCACAAATCCTAATCTTTTTTAACAGCAGGTCCTATGAAAAATGATGTTCCTTTATGGATATAATCATTTATCCCAAGTCAAGGAAAATTTCACAACAGCTTGATGGAGGTAACTTAATGACTACAGTCCATGTGAAACTCTGATCCAGGAATGTGCAGCACAGGTTTTGCTCAGGCATATTAAAAGAATGATAGCAATGGGTGCAATAAGAGTTTATAGTTTGTTTAACAACGCATCCATCCCAAGCAATAGGCAATCACGAGTCTTAAAGATCATGGATTGAAATTAAAATGAAAAATCAACTTGTGTTTTTATAGAACTGTTCTCACCTTCAGAAATTCCCAAAATGCATTAGCACACTTTTATTACATAGGAAAATTCAGGAATTAGTTTTATTGGGAAAGTCCTACAAACAACAAAAATAAACAATCAGATAATCAATGTGAATAAAGGATAACTGTGAACCATGACACTGAAGAATCTCTTACTCTTGCTTCAAGTGGTGCCATGAGATTTTTAAAGTCAGTATGTGTGGTGAGGTGAAACTGAGTTCAGTGTCTCTTTTTAAAAGGCAACATGTCCAACAATGCAGCATTCCTTCAGTGCTGCTATGTCTATCAACTTTTTTTTTCTCTGCTCAACTGTATTGTGACCTGAAACCACAGATTAAACTGCTTTGTGAATACAGTAACTAGATTTTTTTTTACAAAATGACCCAGACCTTTGATTGGGATGATATATCCTGAACCACAAATTATGATATCCAGTGGAAACTCTGATGCGGCAATGACCTGGGAATTACTCAGGAAGTTTAAACTTCCATGGGGCTATTGCTGTACATCAGAAACCTCTAAAAATGTCTCCAATATGACTTCTGTTAATGACTTCCAAAGGTTCTGACTAACTTACCTGGATGGTTACCCAGATAACGTTAGGGTGTTAAAACGTGTTCAACGAGTATAGGGCTGGAAAAGCACAGTCGGTCAGGCAGCATCCGAGGACCAAGGGAATCAATTTTTCAGGCATAAGCTCTTCATCAGGAATCATTGGGCTTTTGCCCAAAACATCAATTCTCCTGCTCCTCGGATGCTGCCTGACTGGTTGTGCTTTTCCAACACCACACTCTTGACTCTGATCTTCACCATCTGCAGTCCTCACTTTTTCCTGTTAAAACGTGCTCTAAATTTTGGATAAATATAAAACTGACCCCTCTTCCAATCCACCACTGGAGATAGCCACTCTTCCACCCTAACATTGTCCCTGCGATAGATGATTAATCCCTGTGTTTGACCCTAATCCTTATTTAGCTAGAATCACCTGATCTGACCCTGCTGACCTCACACAATATCTCTCTATTCCCAATGTCACATCCAACCCTGTACGCAGACCAGTCCCATCTCATCATTGACCCACACTACATCGCTCACAGATCACTTCCCTAGCCCCTTACATGCTAATCACCATATCTTCTCTCTGACATAAACCCTCACTCTCTCAAATGCCTGCCACCCTACCACATACCCATTTGCCATACCATCTCCTCATTGGCTTTACACTCTTACATTCCCTCTGTAATTCCTCTAAGTACTTTTGGAACCTTTGAACCCAGGGACAGTGCAGTTCAGTGCAGTAAAAGGAGATTGTGACTTGGCCTCCAATGATGATCCTGTGCTGTATTGGAAAATTCCCTGAAAAGCTGCATTCTGTGTTTTGTTTTTAGGGGGTACCAGTGGAAACTCCAAGACAAAAAAGACAGAGTTCATGCAAAGTAAGTGAAATAACTCCACAGAGGCCAATACCAAGTCTCATCACCAAGTCAACTTTTACTTGCACATGGTGTTATGAAAATGTGGGTGTACTGTATCGTTACGAAAGTTAAAAGCTTGCAGAACGACCTGACAGCACCAAGCTTTCTGAACTAGATACAATGTAACCGATAGAGAGATATTGTGTGAGGTCAGGAAGCAGCTGATGGAGCTGGTTGCTTGGAGACAAAAGCAAACTTGAATTAGCGCAATCAGTTTAACTTACACCCCCCCAAAAAAAACCAAACTCCAAACATGTTTGAATTTAGTATATTGACAATATTAAAAACCAATGACACAATCTGATGCTGTGGGGGCATAAGATTGGGAAAAATTGTTGAGGGAGAACTGCCAAGCCATCAGCATGTACAGACTGCCAGGAAAAATCACGCTCTTAAAGGTACTTTTACCGATCAGTGATCTGTGAAACAGAAACCCTGAGAAGAAGAAAATAAGACAGAGGAAGATATAAAGAGAAATTCAACACCTGGCTGCTTTTGAAAATTTGAATTTTTAGTAACTCTTAATCAGGGGTTTTATCAGACTGGTATTATCGAAGGGAAAGTAAACGATGGGTTCGAGGAAGGAGTTATAAATAGTTGTTAGTTAATTATTCTCTGTAATACTTGAAGGAATAAAGTTGTTAATTTTTATTTTAAATAGTGCTTGGCCTCTTTAATTTTCACAGATTACTGCATGGGATAAATCTTTTCTGTGTTGCTGGTTTAAATTACACAGGATGGCTTACCACATGACGGAACAAGGGAGATTCCTTGACACTGATGCAACTCCCTCAGAGCCAGTTCTCAGTGTGACCTGAATGTGTCACACTCCTGTTTATATCTGTCAGCCAGGGCTCCCTGACTGAACCAGACTAACAGCTCCAATCAGGGAACTCATATTCTGTGAGCCTACCTGGCTTATATCATTACAATCAATAGATCCCTCCCCCTCGGAGTTTGCGGACATAGCCCAATTCTCTTTCTTTGTTGTTCCTCCTGGGGCACATTAGCACCAGTTTAGATTCCTCCAACTCTGCTTCTGATATTAACACACATTAACTCGCTTTTTGCACCCAGAACATCTCAGAAGAAGTTCATTCTCTTCTTCAAGCAGCAAAGGCATCGAGGTGGCAACATCTGCTGTGTCCATCTCAGGTTCCAATGTACTTTCAATGCTTGATGGAGAGGGACAACTCACATGTTCTGGAACAATCTGTCAGGCAGATTTCTCACACACCATTCACAAATTTGCAGCTTTCATATGGTCCATTTGCTTGTTCAGGATAATCACACTTACCTGAACTTTATATGTCACTGGATCTGACCTCACATCAACCATGCTTCTTACCCATGTGGGGCCAATCCTATGGTTCCTACGTCAAACTTGGCCCCTGAAGTAAACTGTCTCTCTCACTTAGCAGAGTCTTACGTCAGACATTGGTGTTCATGATGACTTTTCACCCTTCCCCACAGGTCCAAGAAGATCAGGTTTAACTTGGCACAGTGTCTTCTCTCCATCAGCAACTCTGCTAGAGCTATCCCTGAAGGGTAGCCCTAGAATCAAATAGAAACCGGGACAGTTTGATATCTAGTGAAGCTATAGGATTTCTGGAAGTCCATGTATTGCAAAAGATAAGTGCAGTTTTTCCACAGTGGTCCTCGTGTTTGACAAATGCACTCTATGCACATCCAGCCACTTTGATGGCATCCACAATGACTAAGAACATTGAGCCCATGAAAGGACCCGCATTGTCAACATGTAACCAAGTCCAGGATTAATGGGGCCATTCCCACTAATGTTGAGGAGCTGCTAGTCATAAGTTTTGCCCGTGTTGCACTCTGGACATTGGCCAACCAACACAGTTATGTCTGCATCCCATCCTGGATACCCATCAAAACTTCTCACTAACCTGTTTGTCCTGGATGATTGTGGTGGAGTTCAGCCAGTATTTGGCAGTGACCTTTGCTCGGGACAATTGCTCTGTTCTGCATGATAATGTGCTATCCTCTGCTGTGATCTGGCCCCTCCAGGTCCAAAAAAGTTTCAATTCTAGTTGTGATGGCCTTTTGGTTTTTTCCATCACCACCAGCTGTTTCAGTTTTGCTTGGACCGGATCGTTCCGCATCCAATGTCTGATATTGTCAGTTGTGACTAGAAGTGTGTCCAGAAAATTTAAAACCATTATGGACTCCTCCAGTGGGGGTAACAATGGCAGTATATCTGCCAGTAGGAGGCAGCTCAATGCACCCGCATTTGCCACTTCATCTCCCAACTGGTGTTCCAACTTGTAATTATATACACTTAGTATTAGAGCCCACCGCTGAATTCGACCTGAAGCTGTGGATGGCACTGCCTTGTCCTATTTTCGTGGAGCTAGCAGGGGTGTGTGGTCCATTATTATTACAAATTTATGTCTGTAAAGATATTGGTGGAACTTTCTGACTCCAAATATGACAGCCAAACCTGCCTTCTCTATCTGGACATATTTGCATTATATGTTAGCCAAAATCCTGAATGCAAACACTATTGGGTATTTCTTTCCTGTGGGACACCTTTGAGTTAAACACTACCCTGATGCCATAGGTATCGCGTGTCAATACCAGATTTCGTTTGGGATAGTGTGTCAACACCTGAGAGGATAATGGTTTCCTCACTTCCCTGAAAGCTATTGTTTGGCCACGTGACCATTTCCAAGGCTGACCCTTTCTTTTAAGGAGTTGATGCAAAAATGCCAGGATAGAGGCCAAGTTATGTATGAACATCCCTTAATAATTTACCAGCTGAAGGAAAGATGGATGTTTGGAGCAGCACCCTGTGGAGGCAAGGGGTGTCTGTTTGTCTGGGCTATCGGTTTCTTGCTATTCCTCTTTGAAAATATATCTGTTCTTGTCATTTACCAGGATGCTGCCTGGACTAGCGGGCATGTCTTATGAAGAAAGAATGAAGGAGTTAGGGTTTTTCTCGTTGGAGAGAAGAAGGATGAGAAGTGACTTGATAGGTGTGTACAAGATGATGATATGCATAGATAGAGTGGATAGCTAGAGACACTTTCCCAGGGCAGAACTGGCTATCACAAGTGGACATAATCTTAAGGGGCTGGTGGAAGGTTTAGGAGAGATGTCAGAGATAGGCACGTGGATAATAGTAAAATGTGGGATATGTAGGTTAGTCTGATCTTCGAGCAGGATAAAAGGTCACACAACATCAAGGACAGAAGGGTCTGTACTGTGCTTACTGTTCTATGTTCTATTTTCTATGTGCAAGTTAGTTGGATTCGCCTTGCTAAATTGCCCAAAGTGTTTCGGGATATGCAGGCAAAAAAGGTTGGCCATGGGAGGTGCCAGGTTGCAGGTATGGAGTGGGTCAGGATGGGATGCTCTTCAGAGGGTTAGTGTCGACCCATTGGGTTGAATGGCCTGTTTCCATATTGTAAGGATTCTATGTTTCTATGAAAGTGCTCTGATGTCAAGGGCAGTCACTGTCACCTCATATCTGGAATTCAAATTGTTTGTCCATATTTGAGCTAAGGTTGCATTGAGGTAAAGTGCTGAATGGGACTGGCAAAAACTGAGCTCAGTATGAGTGAGCAGGGTTGTTGCTAAACAAGAGCTGCTTGGTAGCACTTTGATAACCCTTTTTTTCTAAAAGCTGTTCCTTTTCTTAAGCATACCATGTCCTTTTTTTTTAAACAGGTTTCCCAGTGCCCATTATTCCAGTTTGGTACAGAGATCAAAGGGTATTGAGAGGCCTTTTTTGTTTATATGTAAACAGATGAGATTTCAGGCCAAAGTGGTCATGTTTTCAAAGTGGCCTGTATAATGGAAGGGGAGTGGTCAGCTCTCTAGCTGAGCAGTTCAGTCCAGAACTAGTTGGAAGTTCAGCAGTGGATGGGGTGAACAGGCTCTCTCTCTTTCTGATCTTCTAACTTCAACCTGTAAGCATCGGTTCCATTTTTTAACTGTGCTTTAAGGGGTTTGCTTATTGGGACTGATGTATATATTTGGAACAAAATAATTAAGTCTAGTTTGGATAGACTGAGTTCTGTAGGGGTTCTTTCTTCTATTCTTTGTGTTTCATTATGTAATTTTGTGAATAAATTTCTGCCTGTTTTAAACCTAGTAGTCAACCTTGCTAGTTTACACCAGGTAATTCTCACTGTACAGTTACCAAAACACATTGCAAAGGTATGGTCTGGGTTGCTTGCTCAAGAAAGTTTTGAATAGTCTGCCTTGTCCATAGCAGTGATGATTGAGAGTAGACTGATGGGGCTGATAATTGGCTGAGTCGAATTTGTCCTGCTTTTCATGTACAGGACTTACCAAGGCAGTTTTTCACATTGTTAGGTACATGTAGTGTAATAGTTAAACTGGAAGAGCGTAGAATTTTGGAGCACAACTCTTCACTAACGTTGCCAGAATGTTGTTAGCTCAGGGTTCCCATGAATTTTCTTACCAGTTACATGGATCTCTGACGAACCAAAAGTCGATACCATGATCAATGTGCATGAAACATCAGAATAGCTCTGCGCTGGTCCGGGCTCATTGCCTTCACAGTATCCACTGCCTCTAATCCCTCCTTGATTAAATTTAATTGACCAAGGCCACATTTGACCAAGGACACTCAGCAAAACTGGAGTTAATGGGAACCAGAGGGAAACTCTTCAATTATCGAACTGATGACTGATATCTGTGGTGCTGGAGACCTCTCAAGAACACTGAGATGGGTCATCCATATGCAGAGAACTGTTAACAGTCAACCGCATTACTGTGTGCCTGGAGTCACATGAAGGCGAGATCAATAAGGGTGATTGTTTCATTTGTTAAGGGACATTGGTGGATCAAAGGTGCCCCAGCTCCCACATCTGTACTGGAGTTGGGTGATAGAATTATACAGCATGGAAACAGACCTTTTGGTCCAACTCCTCTCTGCCAACCAAATACCCTAAAATAATCTAGCCCTATTTACCAACATTTGGCCCATGTCCCTCTACACCCTTCCTATTCATGCACCCATCCAGATGCCTTTTAAATACTGTAATTATACCAGCCTCCATCACTTTCTCTAGCAACTCATTCCGTACATGTATTACCCTCTAAATGGAAAAGTTGCCACAATACCTAACAGACATTTATTGAATTCCACCATCTGCTGTGGTGGGATTTGAACCTGGGCACCCAGGATATTATCTGGATTTTGAGACTACCATTCCAGTGACCATGCATTTTGGGTGGCACGGTGGCACAGTGGTTAGCACTGCTGCCTCACAGCACCAGAGACCCGGATTCAATTCACGCCTCAGGCAACTGACTGTGTGGAGTTTGCATGTTCTCCCCGTGTCTGCGTGGGTTTCCTCCGGGTGCTCCGGTTTCCTCTCACAGTCCAAAGATGTGCAGGTTAGGTGAATTGACCATGCTAAATTGCCCGTAGTGTTAGGTAAGGGGTAAATGTATGGGTGGGTGGCGGGTCGGTGTGGACCTGTTGGGCCGAAGGGCCTGTTTCCACACTGTAATGTAATCTAATCTAACAACTAGGCTACCATCATCCCACTTGCAATGTTCATGTCCTCAGGATATACCAAAGTACTTTATAGCTAATGTGTTGAGTTTAAAGTGTTGGAATCTGGAGGCTGACCTTATGGTGGTTTATAAAATCATAAGGGACACGGATAGTGTGAATAGCCAACATTATTTCCCCAGAGTAGAGGAATCCAAAACTAGAGGGCAGAAATATAAGGTGAGACAGGTAAGATTTAAAATGTATCTCAGGGCAACTTTTCTCTGTAAAGGGTAATACATGTATGGAATGAGTTGCCAGAGGAAGTGATGGAGGCTGGTACAATTACAAAATGTAAAAGGCATCTGGATGGGTGCATAAATAGGAAGGGTTTAGAGGGATATGGGCCAAATGTTGGTAAATAGGACTAGATCAGTTTAGGATATTTGGTTGGCGGAGGGGAGTTGGACCACAGGGTCTATTTCCATGCTGTATAATTCTACCACCTAAGCTCCAGTACAGATGTGGGAGCTGGGGCATCTTTGATCACCTTCACTTTATCTTCCATGTAGTCCATGTAGGTCACACGGGGAGACTGGAACACACATTTTCCCTTCTAAGGCATACACCTGCCTGGAAAAGAATGTCTAGGGACTATGTCCAAGATTTCTAAGTGCTCGTCGTGGTCTTCCATGTTATTAGCATGTCATGTGGATAAATGATGACTTGGGGTAGATCTTGTAAAATGTTCTCTATCAGCCACTGAAAAGTTACCCAGGCTGACAATACCCCAAATGGCAGTCTCATATATTATAATACCTTTTGGATATTAATTCATAGAATCCCCACAGTGTGGAAGCAGGCCATTCAACACATCAAGTCTATACCAACACTCTGAGAAGCATCCTACCCAGACCCAACTCCCTACCCATAACCCTACATTTCCCATGACAAATCTACTAACCTGCACATCTTTGGAGTGTGGGAGGAAGCCAGAGCACCTGTGGGGACCCCATGCAGACACTGGGAGAATGTGCAAACTCCATACAGTCGCCCACAGGTGGAATTGAACAAGGCACTGTGAGGCAGCAGTGCTAACCATTGAGCCACCATGCTGCCCTACCATACTAGTAGCCTACTTCTGGGAATCCTCATCAAACTGCAATTGTAAGCGTTGTAGGGCTCATGTGCAGCTTTGCAAAGGACAGCCCACCTTTTCAGCTTTGGAAGGGATTATTTATTGATCAGGCTGTGAAAAGCAGTTCACTATTTGTTTAAAATTCCCACAAAGTTGAACTGACCCATCGGGCTTCATAATCAAGATGACTGGTGCTGCTCATTCCTAAACTGGACTTGGTTTGATTTTTCCTTCACTTTCCAGCTTCCTGAATTCTTCCTCTGCTTTTGCCCATAAGGCAAATGGATTCAGCAGGCCTTGCAGACTTGTGGAATTGCTTCTTCATCAACATGCAAGGTGGCTTTGGTTCCTTCGATAATCTCTAGACCTTCCTGAAAATCTTTCAGATATTTAATTAGGACTTCACTCAGGCGACCATTTTCTAATTGAAAAATGTTGAGCCAATCTAGGTGAATCTTTCTCAACAAATTCCACTCCTTCAAGCTTGAGCCAGACTTTCGCTACAATCAGTGGTAAATGAACCAATTGCTTCTTATAAGAGACCAGAACCGAAGTTGTACCCTTAATCTGTGAAGGCTCTCCAGTATAGGTTCTCAGTCTGGCTGAGATCCTGTGTAAGCTTAAGGTTTGGAGTCTAGAGCAAATTTTATTGAAGACTCATTCTGCGATTACTGAAATGGCCATGCTGGTATCAATCTCAATTAGAACTGGGTGACCATTCAACCAGACATTTATTCATTCTAACTTGGATGTTGCCAAGCATTTTAATTACTCCAAACCAGCTGTTATTGTTGGACTTTCCAGGGTGTGCACTCTCCTGGACACTGGCCTGTGAGTTCTCTTACCCGGGTTAAGTCCAGTGGGACTCTTCTGCTGTCTTGAGTCTGCATATTGGCAGCACCTACAATGGCTTGCCAGCCTGGATCCTGAAGTAAATTTTGACAATTTGGCCTCAGCTTGGATTTGTTTTGGGGTTTTGCTGAAGGGCTGAAGTAGAGTCCCTCTGTACAGGATATGTCTTGAGTGAAGCTATGTAATTGCCTACACTCAAGTAGTGTTTGGATTGGCAAGAGTGTGCACTTCCATCTGAATGCCCTGCAACACATATGCTAGACTTACTGTATTTTCAAATGATAATGCCAGTTGTAGTGCTTGTTTGAAATCCAGTTGGGCTTCAGCTATTAGATGCTTTTGAATAGTTACATCATTACTTGTACATACCAAATAGTCTCTCAGCATCTCATTAAGGATTAAAGCAAAGTCACATACCTCTGCCAGTGGTCTTAACCTAACCAAAAATCTCGATACGGATTCCCTGATTCTTAAATTACCAAGTAAAACAGATGGCATCTCAGAATTAGAGGAGGTTTAGGATCATAACATTCCTTAAATAAATTCTCAATTTTTGAAAGATTTTAGTATCTGGTGCCTCAGGAAAAGTTATGTTCCTTCGAAGCAAAAAAGCTGCGGGTCCACAAGCTCTCAGGAGAATTACTCGTTGCTTTTCATCTGCTCCAATGTCATTTCTCCAGAAGAAATAATGCATTCCTTCCACGTACTGGGCCATGTATTCAATGGCAGGCTTCAATTTTAGCTTCACAAGTAATGATATGATGCCAGAAATGCTTACCCCAACTCAAAGATAACTGTTGCAGGTGAATTTCTTCATGAGTGTGCTTTGCTGTCATCACTATTGAAATGATTCCACAGAGGCCGCTATCCTGTCACCAAGTCATCCTTTACTTACACTTGGAAGTCTTTGACATTGATCCAGCTTCCTCAGAGCCAGCTATCAGAGTGGACAGGATATCTGGTACTCCTGTTTATATCTGTTAGCCAGGGCTCCCTGATTGGACCAGATTAACAGCCCCAATAAAGGAACTCACATTCTATGACATCTACCGGGTAGAGCTCATTACCATAAGGCTGAAGGAAAGGAGCTGTAAATCAACTGAAATTGCCACTCTTTGGTATATTTACCCAACAGAGTAATTGTGTTCCATTTCTGAGAACTGTAGAGGACAGTTCCTCTTGGTTTGTGGTTAATGGGGATTTTGTTGTTCAACACCTTATTCCTCATGGTTAATATTACAGAATTATCTGAACAAAATTGTCTCCATGTACATTTTTGGCCCTGATGGGAAGTTGACAAAAGTGATCATGGAAATATTGAGCAGTCTGAATCCTTCTTGAACACTCCTTTTGAATACGAAAGGCTGTACAGCTGGTCTTCTTTCTTGGATGAATGTTACACAGGGGAAAATTTCTGATGAGTTGCAGTCACTGTCAGAATGCCTCTCCCATCTTACATTTTTACCCAGTGAAGAGTGCCAAGGAATTCTGGACTTGACCTCCTCAGGAATGTGGAACAGTCTTCCCTTGGAGTCCTTCTTAGAGGTACATAAGTCACATGCTCTTTTAATAGCACGCTCTGTCACATTCTTCTCAACATTTATTTACTGACATTTTAAAAGTTTTGAGATATTTAAAGAGCTTTTTAGTGCATTTTGGAATGAATGCCAGAGAGGTAAGTATAAAGGAGAAGTAGGATTGTAAACAAAGTGACCAATTTAACCATTTTAATGAAGATATTACGATGTTAATTTAATGATATAGAATGATCTTTATATAACAGATGAATGTATGCCAAGAAACCGAATGCCAAGTGGATAAACATTTGTAGAATGAAATTTTCAAGGACCTTTGAGGTACTATTGCTGGAAAATTGCCAAGCATCTTGAAGACAGATAGAGAGACAAATGAACCGTGAACCATAAGACCATAAGCTGCAGGAACAGACGTAGGCTATTAAGCCCATTGATTCTGTTCCACCATTAATGGTTGGTCTGAATCCTTCAACTCCACTAGCCTGCCTTTTCTACATAATCCTGGATTCCCTTACTGATTAAAAATCTGTCTATCTCAGCCTCAAATATACGTAATGACCCAATCTCAATGACCTTCTGCGGTAAAAAATTCCACAGATCAACTACCTTCTAAGAGAAGAAATTTCTCCTTATTTCTGTCTTAAATATGCAAGTCCTTATTCCAAGCTAATGCTGTCTAGTCCTAGAATTGTCCACAAGATGAAACAACCCTTCCACATTTACCCTGCCAAGTCCTTGAAGGATTTACATGTTTCAGTAAGGTCACCTCTCATTCTTCTATATTCCAACAAATGCAAGCCCCAATTTACTCAATTTACTCTCTTTATAAGCCAGTCCTTCCATACCTGGTACAAGCCAAGAGTCTAAGCACTCTGGCATCCAACGAACACTCTCCCCACTTGTTCATCTTCAGTCTGCCATGTTGTGAGATATCTGTCCCTGTCATAACAGAAAGGGGAAGATAGGTTAGGCATAAGTGGATAATATGGCTCTTAGTACTGATAAAGTGGGGGAAAGGTGTTGAGTTATTCCAAGGGAGTGTGAAGTCGGTGTAGATGAGGATACCTCTCCTATACAGCATCCCATCAACCAAGACCTCCAGCTCCCCCTCAGAGAATGCGGTGCCAACTTGCTCTTGTGAGCCATCACAAGCAGGGCAGATGCCAGCACTTCTCCAGGAGCACTGTGTGTCCTTTAAAGATGGCACAGTGGCAAGGTATGCTCGTCTATGGCAAATGTGAGTGAATAACACATTCTTTTGGGAAGGGCATATTATAAAATGGGAGGAAATACAGCGTAACACTCATTTGTGGGTCAGCAGTGGCAATTAAAGCAGTGAGTTTGGTAAGATACAGTAAGAGCTCCCTCCTACCTTCACAATGCATTTCACTCCACTAAACTCAACTTGACTCACAAAAAAGATCATCAGATTCCAAACTTTGTTGGTAATTAAATAAGGCCCAGCAGAATCTGCTCTTTTTTAAAATCATAGATTAAGTTAGTCTGGGAGAAAGGGGGAATCATTTTTTTCAAATTCACTTCGTTACAACTAACCAAAGGAATGGGTGAATAAAGAGCAGCCAGTATATCTCTCCTCACCTGGGAGCTGAACAGTATGGCATATCACAACTGGAAGTGTAACAAATTGTGGAAACTTGTCTGGACTCTAGTCATAACAAGATACATCTGTGTCTTAGTCTGTAAACATTTCACTTTGGCTTGGTGAATAAACTGGATAGCTTTATTTGCCCTCTAGGATATCGTCCAGTCATGTCACTGGAGGATTACTGCTTATTTAGCATTATCTCTGCTGCTGATAATGATACATATTTTTGAAGATGAAGGATTGAAATGTTTATCTCTAAGTTGCACCATCTCTTCATCTGACATTAAAAATTCAGTTACACAGTTTGTTGACTGTACTGTTCTACTCACCAAACAACTTCAGTTAAAATTGGTTAATGAGTTCAAGTGAATTATATTGTTCAGTCTTGGTATTAGAATTTGTTTTTCTGAAAATTGTTGATGATTTTGGCCTTCTGATCTGTCTTTGGTGATGATTGCACTGTTTTGGAGTGCTGTACAAAATCAATGATTTCACAATGATTTATGAAATTTCCAGCCAACACATAACTGGCCAATTCCTGGCTGTACACCAAGCAACTTTCAATTAATAACTAATCCTTGATCATACACTTGTAAGTCATCTATGATAATGAAATGCTGTCAGTGTGCCATGTTAATAGTCTCAGCCAACTGAGTGGACATTTGGTCAGGCCAACCTTTAATGCAATACTGGAAAATGGTAACACTTTCATGGTCACCATTCTGTCCTTGTTGAACTTGCTTGAGTCTGTTTTGATTTGCTGAGCACTGGGTCTTCTCAGCTTTATGAAAGATTTATTTTATGTCCTTTTAGATAATCTCAATAGATCCTTTGTTCTTTTTCAGTTCTGCCATGAGGTTTGGAAGGCCAACAAACTGATTTTCCATTTGTTCCTTGACTGATTGGTCAACAACATTTGGCACCTGAACTACGTGTTCTCACCGAGCTAGTTGAACTACTGGTACCTCAGGGATATTGTCGTCAAGACATAATACAAACTTTCATTGAGAATTGTTCATATATTTAAACTTTCCAATGATTTTTGTGTTGCTCTGTTACTTGAAGTGGAACATTAATGCTGAAAGTAATTCGCTAGAGCAGATAGTTGCAATTTTATTGGCTAAACTTTCTATTTCTTCAACAATGGCATTTGATCTGATGTGACAGTAACAACAGTACCTGTAGTAAAATCAGTAAGATGTTCATTGACATAAACAGTTGCTATTCAACATGAATCGTTGAAATGACCATTTTATTTTGGAATGCCTTGATGATCTTTTCTAATGGTGGTAATTACATCAAATTAATATATTTGTACAAGTAAGTATTTGGCTTTATGTTGTTACGAAACTGCTCGCTAATTCTCTACATCTCCTGGGTACAATCTGCAGTTATACAGATGTGCCACCCTTTTGGTCGAGATGAGCATTGCTTGCATCTCTGAAGCAATTTCTTCAACAGCATTTACATCCATGCTTAGCATTTGTGGTTTGGAACTCTGTTTGCACTAGATTTTCATGCATTTTATATGCAGGACACTATTGTGCTTCTCTGGTAGGATTGCCCTTCTATTCTCAGGATCAAGGTGTAGGTTAGGTGGATTGACTATGCTCAACATTGCCCTGTAGTATCCAGGGATGTACAGGTTAGGTGGGTTAGCCAAGGTAAAAACAAACATGTGGAGTTATGGGGATGTAGAATGGGATGCTGGGTCTGGGTGGGATGCTCTTTGGAGGGCCTATGCAGACACAATGGGCTGAATGGTTTCTTTATACACTGTAGGGATTCTCTGATTCTATGACCTTTCTGTGAGTATTCTGTTTGCTTCCCACACAATCTGATTAGTTTTCCTGAAGTTAAAATCTTCTTTGAATTATAATAGAGATGACAAAGATTCATCAATGACATCAACAAAATTTCTTTCTTTCGTGAGTTCTCATTTCAAAACTCCCTGGTCATAGTCTTCTACTAATCTATTAAGACCACTAATGCATTTTTTACATGGATTTCCCTAGATGCTGAAATCCTCTTTAAATCTTGTTCCTTCAAGAATTTTGCATATTTTCAGATAAAAATAACTGGCAAAAGCTAATACAACCTCTTCAACATTATAAGTGTCTTCGTTTATGATTTGATGAGCCATAACCTCATTTGCTGCAGGTCTTCATAGCTAATTAAGTGCTTTCCTTGTGCATTTTCTGATTTAACATTCAGATTCAGAGAAATTCTATTTCTTAAACATTATTTTCTCTAAGACAGCTAATCTTCTGTTTCATTTGGTCCATCTCTGACATTAATGTACTATATCTCCCGCCACGTCTTCTAAATGTGATTATTTATTCTTCTTCCTTTAAAACTATTTTTCTCTCAACAGTATCTAAATGTTGCAGTCTTTCTGGCTCTGAACTTTTAATGCTGAAATAAATCATTATTGTTTTAATTACTTTCTTTGGAAGATTTTGTCTTCTGAAAATAGCAATACCGCTTTATTTAATTTGATTTGCAAGCTTGTAAATTGTGTTATGTAACAATTTTGTGTTATATTTTTCCTTTAATTCTTTCATTTCTGTATTGTCGCATTATTTTCCTTCTCTTAATTGGCTGCACATGGCTAGCTCAACTTGGGGACAGAATGTATGTATGGGTTATCAGCTCTTTGGCAAAGTTTGTGAGTGTTTGAATCTTCATTGTCTTAGAGTCAAGTTCCAAGTCTGTACAGCCATTTGTTCTGACAGTCAGAATGCATTAAGAGTGATGTGGTCCACATTACCAGGAGGCCATGCTCCTGCCCATCCAAGTAGTTCTTAGCCACTGTTGGCTCCACGTGTTGTTTTCACATGTTCCATCCTCGTTTAAAGGGTCAAAGTCTTATGAGATTTTTAAAGTGTTTTTAACTGCCTCCTGTAGAATCATCATTGATTTATTGTGATGGTTTATATATTGTTCTAATTTCATTTGTGCATGACAGGTTAAACATAACTGAATGCTCATTACCATTGTATGGTATTATGTCATCTACTGAAGCTTCTTGACTGGTTAGCCAACAATATTTTCACCTGGACCAGTATTCAGACAGCAGTTTGTTTCTGGACTTGTTATTCTCTTGGAGTGCGTGATTGCCTTCAAATCTTCTGATAAGTTTGAAGTTCAGACACGTGTGCAGGCTCAGAAGTAAAGTTGGTCAATTGCGAACAACATACACATTTTCAACTGTCTTCAGTGTATTGTTATCTTGTGCAACTTGCCACATTCCTAGACTAGTGACAGTGTGTCCACCTATGCCATATAGCTTTATCTCTGTAGGATATAACTTCTCCTTTTTCGTCCAAGGATAACTGGTCTGATTGAACAATAACATGTGCTTCTGCGTCAAGTGGGAAATTAAGACAATATTCATTCATGTAAAAAAGTTTTTTTTCCCAAGCTCAAAATGAATTAATTAGATCCCTGAGGATGGTTTTGCATATTTTCTCCAATGGTGCTGGCAAATGAAGATATCTTTTTTAGGGGCAGTGAGTATACAATTATATAGTTCTCTTTGTTTGTATAAATACTAACATTTCTATTCTTCTGAAACTGTGTATGACCTATGTACATTTTCTGGAAGTGACCACAACCTTGCAAACATAGCACTCCTTAGTGATACTTGGTCATTGTGCTTGAGAGTGTGTGTTGTCCTGCAGGAATGATATTTATTTTGCAGCAAGTATTGTTTTGTACTCTGTGTAGGCTTATCATATGCATTTTTAGGGTGTCTATACTTTAAAGAGTGAATAGACTCTGTTACCTTTTTAGGGTGATATTGGTTCTTTCCATTCAGGAACAGGTTGGACGTTTTTTATTTTGAGCACAGTTTGAGAGCTGGGTCCAAAGGTAAATCTTCTTTAGAATACAAGAAACCTGACAAAGTTTAATCAAATATTCTAACTTCAAATCTATTTCTTATGAATTCTGATGTGAGAGCTTCATATTCCTCTAATTTATAGAGTCATTATTGAAAGTATCTGTGGATTTTCCTTGAAGGTATACTCTTCTGTTAAATCATATTATTTGGTCTCAAACTAATGTACAGAGGAAGCTTTTTTATCTTGCATTTGATTATCTGAATATCGGATTATCTGGCAAGATCACAAGGTCCCAATGCTTGGCTAAACTATGTTATCAGCATTCAATTATCTGGAATTTGATTAACGGAATCAAATTCCTGCCTACATTCTTTGGAAAATTGAGGTTCCTCTGTAATTGCCAGAAGCTTTTGTTCCGTCTTTGATATTTCATCTCCTAAAGCATCTTCCACAATCTGGCCCCTGAACACAATAGTGTATGAATGTAACTTTAATATTAATGTTTGATTTCAAGGAAATACTGTATCTTAACAACTGTCACCATCCTGAAGTCAAGTTTTGTATTCTATGTTGTATTTCTCTGACTTTGAAACTGCTAGAAAGTACTATGCTTTTTCAATTTCTTCTTAAAGTGCTGATTCATAAAATTGTAACAATGTTTTAAATATCTATTATTGCAATGCTGTAATATTGCTGCTCTATAAGCTTGTATTTTTGAATTAATGAATATTGTAAAATTTAATCACTGTAGAGCATGTTAGACTCATTGCAATATCTGACATGCTTTTAATTCTGACTGCATTAAATTCTTCAGTAAAGCTTTAAGCTATATTACGGACACCTCTGCAATGATTCAGAACTACTTTCAATCTTTTTAAACTCTCTTTCTTGGCAACCTTGTACATTTGAACTATCCATGGGTTTTCATGTCTTTTCCAGCAATCTTGTATATCTGTACTAATCATGGGGTTTTTGTGTCTTTTCCAATGTTCTCCCTCCATTTGCAATCCACAAAATGTTGGCTACCCACCTCTGCTAGGAGTTTTCAATCTTTTAGTGCCAAGGTGGAATTTTTACATTTCTTCCTCAGTGAAATGAATATGTTACCACCTTTCATTGTCTAAAACATCAGACAAACTTCTAAGTACAGTTGTTTCACTATGGATCTTATGCATCTTTAAAATGAAGTTGTGGTTTAATTATTGAGTCATCATGCTTTAAAATCTTTAATTTTTCCTTACTTTTCTGTACATGTTCTCATTTCAGATTAAATAAATCCTGAAGAGTTCCCAATTCTGTAGCTAAGGCCTGAATGTCTTTATAACCTTTTCAATTTTCTTTGCAATTGTACCTGAAGGAGCTTAATGCCAGTAGTGGCAATAGTCATCATGAGAGGTGAGAACACCCTTTATTATTCCCTTTCTTTCCCTTTCTGGTCTTTGTGCAGTTATTACCTCTTTCTTTGCAATATCTAATTGCACTTCCTGAAGCTTGCAGTTTCTCCTGAGAGAATCTCCTTCTTGAAGAATTATATTCTTTTTAAAAAGTGTGGCAAACAGTTCACTCATTTCCTGACCAACATCCCCTGCCCAGCATTTTATTAGCTTCTGAATGAACTTTTCCATTGCAGTGCTAAGCTTGCCTTTTTGTTGTTTCCACAGCTGCTGCTCCTTCTCGCTCTCTCTCTGTTACTTACATTCTTTCATCATTGACTATTGTCAGAAAGTGAGGACTGCAGATACTGGAGATTAGAGTCAAAAGTGTGGTGCTGGAAAAGGACAGCTGGTCAGGCAGCATCCAAGGAGCAGGAAAGTCGATGTTTCGGGCAAATGGGACGAAGAGCTTATGTTCAAAATGTCGATTCTCCTGCTCCTCGGATGCTGCCTGACCGGCTGTACTTTTCCAGTGCCACACTTTTTGACTCATTGACTGCTGTGTCTTCTTAAAATGGTGGTGCTGTTGAATTGATGAGCTCACTTGATTTACGCTTTTTTCCTCTCCTTCTAGATTTCTCCTCCTCATGGTAAGGGTCACATCTGCACTGCTACAACAATGTTGCATTTTCCCAGATGACAACTTCTGATACCTTGCAATATTTATCTCCCCTCCTAGTATTGTAGTGCTGAGTAAGTGTTGTTTATGAGTTACTTCACTTCCACCAACACTCACTTATCTTGGGCTAATGTAATACCACCACTGAGTATCAACAAGAGACACTATTCTTAAGTAATACGAAGGTTGATTGCATGATAGCAATAAGTACAACAACATTTGGTCAAGATAATTACTGGGATCTTTGGGAGTTCAGACACATCTGCTCACTCTGAAAGCTAGAGGTCCTTGTCTCCACTCACAAACTGTGTAACATCACTGAAATAGATGAAGCCAATTTGACAGAAACTGAACTCTTGACCATCTTGGACCTTTCTTCTTTCATTTCTCACCTACTGTCACTGTTTTCTTCTCTGTATTGACATAAAAGTCAAACACCATTGTTATATACATCGATATGCATAGAATGTTTTACTTGTCACTTCAACCATGAAGCTCATTTCTAAATAATTTTATCTGACCTAACTATATGCACACATTTTCAATACATAATAAGATCAAGATCAAAATTAATCACTTCATGATGTATTATCTTGGGAAAGCCCCTCTCAAACTGATCTCCCTCTCAATGCTGTATGTGAAAGTGAGTGTCTGTTTGCGAGAATGAGTGAATGAGTAGTACTTACAGGAGAGAAAGTGTGTGTGCGGATAGGAGGTAGTGAGAGTGAGTGTGTGCGTAGGCATGTGTAAGATCGACTGAAATTGAGTGTGAGGCAGAGAGAGTAAGAACATGGGTGTGTGCATGTGAAAGAGAGAAAGAGTATTTGTAACAGAGAAGAAGTGAAATTGAGTGTGTGTGAGAGCAAGTGAAAGTGAGTGAAATGTGTGCATGTAAAAGAGGAAGAGCAAACTTTGTGTGATAGAGAGAGCATGCCAGTGATTTTATGTGTGAGTATCAGAGAGTGAATCAGAGCAATTGTGCATGCAGGAAAGAGACTAAGCATGTGTGAGGGACAGACTAAAAATGAGTGAGTGTGTATGCAAAAAAGTGAGTGAGTGAGCACATGTGAAAGAAAAGAATGGGAGTGAGTAAATGGATGTGTGAAAGAGATTGAGTGGGTTGGAGATGCTGTGTGTTTGTGTATGTATGTGTGTGTACGTGTGTGTGAGAGGGAGTGAAGAAAGACAGAGCAAAGGTTTGTGAGTAACTGATTGTCTGAGTGAGTGTGTCAAGAAAGTGAAACTCAGTCTGTGCATATGTGAAACTGAGTCAAAAGGTGTGGTGCTGGAAAAGCACAGCAGGTCAGGCAGCATCTGAGAAGCAGGAAAATCAATGTTTTGGACATAAACCCTGCATCAGGCATGCACATTCCCTGTGAAGGGTTTATCCCAAAACATCAATTCTCCTGCCCTTCGGATGCTACCTGGCCTGCTGTGCTTTTCCAGCACCACATCTTTTGACTCTGACTCTTTAGTGTCTACAGTCCTCACTTTCTTGATATGTGAGAATGAATGTGTGTGTGAGAGAGTGAGTATGAATAAAAACTGAGAACCACTGGATGTGAGTGTAGAAGAGAGTGAGTGAGGAAGCCTGTGAGAGGAAGATAATGAGCCTGAGTGCCTGTGAGAAAGTATGAAAGCAAATGAGCATGCATGAGTAAGAGACTTCAAGAGTGGATGTGGGTGAGTGGGAGTAACAGTAAGTTGCCTTCAGACTTGGTTATCTAATCTATGCCCTTTCCCTCTTTGCCTGTTAGGTTTATAATTGATTGAGATGCCTTTGAACCTTTCCAAAATGTGATTATTTATTCTGCACATACTTTCAATTGTCTGCAGTTTCACCTGAGTGTAAATTACTGCTCCTGCCATCTATGTGTGTCCTAGGCAAGCATAAACGTGGCGCTGTGGACAACTATTCAAATGAAGTTGAGATCCTAAAACCCACAATAAAATCCATCCCCCCATATGCATACTATTACAGTCTTTTGTTTACTGAGAACCATTACTATTATGCACATCTAACCCAACAACCAGTTGTTCAACCATATGTCTATGAACACAGGTGAATTTCCTGTTAATGGCCACTGTTTGAAAATAAATAAGCATCCAATTAATATACAATTAACTCTTTTAGGAAATTGAGCCTCCACATGTGATGGGGCCACTTTGACACCAGCAAGGGCCCAAAGTCAATAATGCACATTGACTGCCTATCCCATAAACCAGGAAACTCATTTGCTTCCCAGATTACCCCTGTGAAAGATTTCTATCAGTGGGAGCACATAGAGGATTATCTTGACACAACTCCAGCCTCCAAGCAGAATATCACACAACTCGGATAATTTAGTTCTTGTTTACAGTTTTATCCTTCACCATTTGACTCCAAAGGCAGAACACAGCAAGAAAAATTGAGAATTTTTTATTTAGGTCCAGATAGAGTGGCAGTTGCCCAGCATATGATGCAAAATGATTTTGACCACGGCTGTTGCTGCTCTTCCAAAAACATTCCCTCACGTGCCTTGCCTTGTTCCCTCTACAAGCTGATGAATTAAGTTGCTGTTGCTGCTGACAAAGTGCATAGCCTCCTTGCTGAGCAGTGCTGCATTGACCTGAACCTGTGGAATTCAGCCTAGGAACTCACTTCGATATAGATAGTTTGCTTTCTCTATTTAGATAAGGCCCAAGAGCGTTTATGTCACCAGCCATTTCCTCTTTCATTCTGGAAAGATTTGCATTAATTTTTAACAATTTAGAATTGATAAAACTCAGAATTAAAAACACATTGTATAATTTTATTATGTGAAATTTGGCACAAAATTAAGCAGCGGTATAATTTTATTATTTCCCTCAATTCATTTTATAGCAGAATGGTAAGCCCACTGTGAATTATAATATATTATCAATGTTTCCATCAATTACTAAAATGTTTTAATGGCTATTATATGGATGATTTATGTGGAAGCATAAAGTGATTTTTTTTTCTCTGGTGGCTATGAATAGGTCAAACGAGAAAATTGCAACCCACTCAAAACTACTTAAATGACCATTAAGCTACATGCAAGATGCTTGTTTATTCCAATTACTTAATTAAGCCACACAGCTTGAGAAGTAGCAATTAAATGTTGTCTTAAATGGTAGCAGATTTTTGTTTTCAGGTTTTTAATACCTTCAATCAGAAGAATTCATAGATTTAATCTTGGATAAGAACTTGTGAGTGGAAGGACCATGTTTCAAGAAATCAGTTCCAAACATTCATGTGCCTTTTCAAATGAAATGTAGTGAGTGCAGAATGAAAGAAAATTAGAAGTGTTCTGATATAAGCATATATTATACTTCCTCAAATTGTGCATTTTTACACTCCCCTTTCAGGTTTAGAAGATGTAAAGAGAAAATCAATAATTTAAAGACTTTGTGGTGGAATGAACAAACTGCTGAAAACCAATCTTGGTTTGTGGTTAGTCGATGTCCACTGCTTTACCTGATCATTGCATACAGCCAGCACTACTCCTTTTGTTCATTGTGTTTGAGTGGCCAAATAACAATTGGTTTAAGGTAGCCTGCAAAACTGAACAATGGGGCTTACTGTGGCTGTAAGAAGCAGTTGGGATGTTTGAAAACTGTAACTGTGCTATAATTATTTGAGCAGTGGCTGAATGTTTGACAGAGTACATATCTATGGTTTTAGATATAACAGTGGAAGTCTTGCTGGAAAAATTTGAATGAAGGAAAGATGGTCTTGTATTCACAGAGAGGCAGGAACCCCTTTAGACACACGGTCAAAATGGAATGGGAGCAAATAGTGGCACAGATCACTGTCCAGTATGTTGTTCTGAGAACATAGCTACCATGTAAGAAGAAATTCAATGATCTGACATGAGTTGTCACACTGAGAGAGTTAATCTTCGACTTAGGTTTCTTAACAACTGCACCATTAGCCTTATCTGGTGTTCAATTCACCGGACTGCATCTACTAGTATCCTCTGTGAATCAATAGATGATTCTACAGCTCTTGTGCTTTATCTTAACCTCTCACACTTCACCCCTTGACATTCTTGCTCCTAATAGTTACAGCTAATACATTAGCAGCAATTCAGCCAGGAAAGCTATACCATGCATACAGACGTAGGAAATTCTGGAACATTTCCTCCATACTTGGAGGAGAACATGGTGCATAACAGGAAGCAATGGAAAAGAATTGGAGAACTAGTAAGCCCACCTTCTTAAAAACATTTCTCAGAACACCTTCTTCCCTGCTGTTATCAGAATTTTGAATGAACCTCTCAAATATTTATTCTGATCTCTCACTCTGCAGCTATAACACTGTATTCTGCACACTGTTGTGCAGAGTCTGCAGGTAATGAGAGTCTCTATGTACATGATCCTTTTCCTCCTCTTTTCATGTTTCTTTCATTTCTCAATCTTCTTTATTCACAAGCTCCAGATGGTGGAAACATGCATTTCTAATATTATTCTGGTTGTAAGTTTGCTCGCTGAGCTGGTAGATTTGTTCTCTGATGTTTCGTCACCATGCGAGGTAACATCATCAGTGAGCCTCCAGTGAAGCATTGATGTTCTGTCCCGCTTACTATTTATCTGTGGTGGGTGATGTCATTTTCAGCTCTGTTTCTGAGAGGTTGGTAAATGAGGCCCAAATCTACATGTTTGTTAAAGGAGTTCCAGTTTGAATGCCAGGCCTCTAGGAATTCCCGTGCATGTCTTTGTTTAGCCTGCCCCAGGATGAATGTGTTGTCCCAGTTGAACTGGTGTCCCTCTTCATCTGTTTATATGGACACTAGTGATAGTTGGTCATGTGTTTTTGTAGCTAGTTGGTGCTCATGTATCCTGGTAGCTAGTTTCCTGTCTGTCTGTCCAATATATGGGCTACCATGCTGCCTAGGGGCCAGAATAGTCTGGTCGTCATCTCTGAGATGTCTTTGATGTACGGAAGGGTGGCTAGAGTATCTGGGTATGTTGAGTCCTCCTGTTTAGGTATGTTGCACAGGAGTGGCTTATCGGGTACCTGTTGTTTCTGAATACATTGCATGGGTGTTTTTCCTTGGCTTCTTAAAGTTCCTGGGTGCTGCAGTGTGTTGTGGTTCATTTAAATAATGTCCTATTGCAGTTCTGTTTGTGGGTGTTGGAATGATTGCTCCTGTGGTTGAGTATTTGGTCAGTGTGTGTGGCTTTTCTGTAGACGCTGGTCTGCAGCTCTCCATTGGCTTTTTGTTCTACTGAGACATCCAGGAAGGGGAATCTGTTATTGTCCTCTTTCTCTTTGGTGAACTATATACTGATGAATTTAAAGGACCCCCCTAACCAAAACCCATAGAACGAACATCACATACATAATACCCTACAAGGACTGCAACAAGTATTACATTGGACAGACAGGCAGGAAACTAGACACATGAGCATTAACTAGCTACCAAAAGACATGACCAACTATCACTAGTATCCATACACACAGACCAAGGTGGACACCATTTGACTGGGACAATACATCCATCCTGGGACAAACTAAACAAAGACATGCACGAGAATTCCTAGAGGCCTGGCATTCAAACTGGAACTCCACCAACAAACATACAGATGGGGCCCCATTTACCAACGTCTCAGAAATGGAACAAGAAATGAAATCACCCCCCACAACAAACCAAGACAGATAAACAGCAAGCGGGACAGAACATGAATGTTTCACCAGAGGCTCACTGATGATGTTACCTAGCACAGTGATGAAACATCTGAGAACAAATCTACCAGCTCAGCGAATAAACTTACAACCTGATCCACAACCTGAACTACAAACCTTCTCCAAATTCTTTTATTTTCTCCACAATGCAACTATCCTCCAATTTTATCGCCAATACCCAATAGCTGGAACCTTTCCAGTCAGTGGAGGAAAAAGCAGTGAAAATGAAGAAACAGCACCATCTGATCCTGCATTAGCAGCTACCAACTTAGACACTGAAGTTGTGAGTATGTTAAAGGATATGTGAGAGTATAGGTCAGAACTTGATGAGACACCAGGCACAAGTGTGCAACAACCAAGTTAGGACAATAAAACACAAATGCTATTTTACTAAAAGACAAACTCATACAAAAATTCTGCAGAGAACTCAATGGTTTTAGAAGAGACAGACTACGGACGAAGAAGTTAGCCGAGTGATCATAACAAAATACATGCAAATACATTGAAAGGCCTGCTCAATCTTTTAAAGAAGAGTCCAACACCAACTTGATACAGAGTTTTGAAGACCTTGCAGATCATCCTTTCCAACATGGCTATCGGTTACTGACCAAGACACATTGTCTAATTGTCAACATTGGCTACTTCCTTGAATTGCTAATAGTTTGGTCAGTGTCTGACTGCAACTTTTAACCATGACCATTTCAACTCTTTTACTCACTTTCACCCATTCCCCACAAGCTTTCTTTAGGCATTAATCTCCAAAGCTTCTCTGTTCTCTTGGGTGATTTGTGCTTATGTATTATTCCCTTGGAGGGTAAAAACATTGCAGTGGAATGATAGCTTCTTATGATGGTTGATTCAGAGACTGTGACCTGAGTGTAACAGCGGTGAAGACCAATAAAGGAAAAAAGTAATTCAAAGGAGATCACTCCAGGACTGGAATGATCACTGCCTCTTGAAAAGGAAGACAAAGATCAGAAATTCTCACTCTCCTTTCCTTTTGCTTTGCTCTTTGATTTTGAGATGAATCCAATAGATGAAAAGAAAATGATCTTCCTACAGACAGTTTGTGAGGTGAGGAAATAAAGTCTTCTCCACTAACTCCAGGGCAGGATTTCTCTTTCTGTAGTGTGCAGTAGCATGTTAATAATTGCTGTTGTGTGAGACTGGTAAGTTACAGACAATGGCATTTCAGTGACTTCATGAGACAGCAGCCTCCAGCTCTCAATATGTGGGTTAACAGTTAATGCAAGTTCAACATTGATATGATCCCACTTGAATTTAAGGATTGCTTTTTCTCTGTTTCTTTTTATTAGCTACATGCAATTAGTTTGCTATCTTTTGATAAATCTTTTTCCAAGAATTCAATTTTTGTGTCAAGCTCATGCTGATATTCTCCTTACACAACTGCATAAATAGGCTATTGCCTTTGCAAGTAGGGCATTATCCATCCTGCCTGGAGTGACAATGGTCATGAATTTATGTTGAAAATCTGATATCTCTGTCCTGTGTAAGGGAAGGTGTCTTTCTGTCTCTATAATCGCAGCAAGCTCAGGTTCTCTGCCCAATTCATTAGCTTTAAACATTTTTGATGACTTACTTGTTTTCATTAGTTTTTTAATAATAGTACAGGGTTTATTTATTTCTTTTCCGGCTAGTGGTCTGGCCTCCTGGGAGGAACTTTTTCACCTAACAGTTGCTTTTGCTTCATCTCTTTTGTGGATTCAATGAAATAGTCAATATTGTAATTTTTCTTCACTTTGGAAAAAGGCCAATTGTCTGAATCTCATCATATTTTAGCTTAGTGTCAATTTTGTTGAAATTCACACAGAGTTTCTTTCTGCAAGGCCCAGCTATATATCATCACAATATCTCTCACTATATCCTCTCCTTGATGACCTATCATGGTCCTGTGGCAACGGCCTCTTGTCTGATGCCAAGCCAATTCTACCACTCAACATCCCCAGAAGAACTTTAACACTGACAGCCTATTTCATGATATCCTATCATCCCTAACATTGGTACAATTTTTTAAAAGGTCATTATGCACCAGGTCAAGCACCATTCATACAAGGCAGTCTGTCATAATCCCTGACATGGAAAAGGGGAAGTTGCTTTGTGGATGGGGACCTTGAGGTCCTGGTGGATGGGGCAGTGTCAAGGAAGGCAGTCCTCTTCACAAGGACCAGCAGTCAGGACCTTAATGCCAGTTCCTACCAACCTGTGCTAAGGTTGTCCCCTGGATCAGAGCAGTCTCAGCCAACTGGAGGAATACCCAGGAGTTTTGAAAGAAGAGGTTAAGAGCCAGCAGCTTCTCTCTGCAACCTCATACTTGATCAATTTCTGCTACTACACTCATATCCCACTACAGTTCATGCTCTATCATTCTTATTACTGTCTGTAATATCTTCCCTCACTCTTCCTCAACCCACCCCTACAACCAACGCCTCTAAGCCTAAAGGCCCTCTGCACTGCCTACTCACACACTTGTGACATTGCACCATCTTTCATTCACCTGCACCAGTACTAAAGGCTGTGCTACCCAATTTCATCCCATTCAATCTCTCCCTTTCTCTCATTCCAGAACACAGTCTATACCAGGACAAAAACACACCCAGTAATAGTTTTATATCACATGAGGAATCAAGAAGTATCATGTTCACCTGTTTAGGTTTATCAGTAGACAGTATATTTTTCTAAAGTGTGTATTATTTATTACATGTGCTTCCATGTTTTGTAAATATGTAACCTAAAGGACAAAATGTGCAGCATAAAGAGGACAGTTACTGATAGTAATAGCAAATGTCATAAAAGTCCAATTAGTAAGCACTTTTTAAAAATTGTTTGCGTATTTTAGTACTTCTGTTAAATGATGTGTTATCCCATACTTCAGAAGATCAATATGATTTAGGAAAACTTGGGAGTGAGCTCCAAAGCCATTGAAAGATTCAATCATAGAGCAATTCAAATAATGTAAAATCTCTTTGATAAAAATCAAACAGACGACCGTGAAATAAACAAAGCAACCACTCAATGAAAATATAGGCACTATTGATATGAATTAATTTTCTTACCTTGTCCAAAATGAGTTTAAAAACAGAACCTTAATGGTTATTGTAAACAGTTGCTATATGTGCTCACCATGATAGATGTTTGGAACAAGCTCTTATCTCATGTAATTAATAATGTGCCAGCTTTTTTAAAATGTAGTCTGATTTATTGGTTTGAAGGTATCAGGTGTAAGTACAAACATGAATGGTCAAACTTTACTGTTTGCAGTTCTGTTTATTATGTATGCTACCAACCAAACCTACTTTCTTTAATGGCTGTCATCATGCAGTATGGGTGGGATAGCCACCTCTTTAAAAAATAGAACAAACAGATGCAGAGATGCAATGAACTATAACTATTTACAGTTGAGAGTGTGGTGGTGGAAAAGCACAGCAAGTCGGGCAGTATCCGAGGAGCAGGAAAATCAACTTTTTGGCAACAGCCCGATTTTTCTGCTTTTCCAGCACCACACTCTCGACTCCAATCTCTAGCATCTGCAGTCCCAACTTGCTCCTGTAACAATTTACAGATTATATTTGATTCTACATAACTAAAAAGACTTTAGGGAGACCCTAACCTTAGGTCTGCCATCTAGAAGACCTTGCTTTGCTCCCCAGTGAAGTCCTTAGAACACCACAGTGGGTGATATTTCACACCCATTTAAGTATGAACCCTTCTAAATCCTTCCCTCCTCACATATAACATTACTAGGATCTCGTGCAAGCCATTTTGAAATGGAACTGAGCAAGGTTTGACAATTAAGCCAATTAAAATCTTTGTGGTTCCAATAGTCACCTTCAAGGGACAGGAAATGTTTTTACAGAGAAACCACTTATTGGGGTGTTGCCTGCAGTTGTTATTCTTACTGAAATTTAAACTTCACTGTGTCATTCTGAGGATGAATAACTCAATTTTATAATATTTTTCTGAGTTTTCAAAACTGCTACAGTAACTATTGTGTGAGTCATTCAACAAATAAAAGTGATTCTGCACCTCAAAATGTCAAAAAGAAAGTGCTGGATAGGAACTAAAGCCAATACTGGGCTTGATCCTGTGGATTTTTGGATAAGTCAAGAGTTGCGTAAAAGTTTTTGGAGGGTTTTTCGATGCAAGGCCGAGCAAGTATCTCTATATGAAGCCAAAAAGTTGGACTGAGATGATCTCATTGTTGGAATGAGGCTCACTGCATTTGTTGCTGAAATCTGCCACACACCCTGCCATAGCCCATGTCACTCAGACCTATGAGATTCTGCCTGTTGAATTCATGTTAAGAGTAGAATGGATCTATAAATATCTGCATTATTGAAAAATATAGCTGAAAAACCATTTGTTTAAATTCTCTCTCCAATTGGATATTTCTGGAAGATGTAGTACTTCGTGCTTAAAGCTGTCAATTTTTTAGACAGTTTATAGATTATTCCTGACTTTAATTTAGTTATCTCCTCTTTTACCTATCCAGCAGGTTTTTGTTTCTGCTTCTCATGAAGGCTATGATTTGATTCTCTCAGTAATTTACCCAAATTACTATTCTTGTGAACAGAGATAGTGAATTTTAATGCATCCTTTAACGCTGCTATATTAGTTATTATTGATGTGTGAATCTTGACAGCATAGGCTATTATATCATGAGGGTGCCAAAGCTAAATTCCATGTCTGCTCTTGCCTGATGTCCATACATAGAAATTTCCAGCAGTCACACATTCAATGCACGTTGTACAATAAATGAGTCATAGTTTCAATTGCTAGGTACCTTAAATATTGCATTGCACGTTTTTTTCCTTTTAGGTTGGTTTCTAATCCCCAGCAAAAAAAACAAAATAAAATTTGAGGGATCAAAATCCTGGATCCCCAAAACAGATCTGAATTAAGTTCTATCTGAAACTGCATTGGACATTGCACTAAACTGATATTAAGTTCTTTGAATACGTATTACCTAACATCAGCGGTGCATCCCCTCTGAGAAACTGAGCTGTGTGTGCACAGAACAGGAAGACTCTGGCAGCAGTGCTCTGTCTAGTATTTCCTGTTGGTCCCATTTCCCTTTCCTCCCACATTCTGAAAGTTACCTGAAGCCTGCGATACAGACTTGACCTGAAATTGTGTTCTTGAGTCAGATCGGTGTTCTGTTGAACTATCAAAAAGCTGTGCCTTCAGTGACTGGAAGAGGTATTGATCCCAGCATAATTTTGGAAAATAAGACCAAAATTTAGGGCCTAAGTTAGGTTGCACAGCAAGTGAAAAACAACAGTAAGAGTTCAGTTGTTCGAATCCTCAAAAAAATAAGTTGGGAGAAATCACTGCAGTGGTCTCTTAAAGCTTTAGATTATTGAAATAAGCTTTGGATTGGAAGAAAAGTGATAAAAATGTATTCAGAATAGAGTGTTTGAACCATTAAAGAAACTAGCACTGGCAGCTTTGTCAGTGTGGGTGCTTTATGTCAGGCTTCCTGATCTCCTTGGTTAATGGTGGCTGCCCAAAACGATGCACCATGATATAGGAGCAAAAGTCAGACATTCAATCCATTCCTTCTCATCTCTGTCCTAACTGGGCACTCACTCTGAAATTAAGCTCATCAATTGTCTTACAAGGAAAGACAAAGGCTCTGCATCTATCCTGTCAAGTCATCTTAAACCATTTTATATGCTTCAATAAAGTCACCTCTCACTCTTCTAAAACTCCAATGAATACAAGTCCAAACTACACTACATCACCTCAGGACAAAATTCTTTGATAAACAGCATCAACATAGTGAACCTTCTGTGGACGGTCTCCAATGACATTATATCTTTCCTTACATAAGGTGAATAAACTGTTCACAATATTTGACATATGAAATAACTAACACAGTTAATATGTAGTCTTGTATCGTTTTTATTTTAGCAAGGCTACTTTTTTTCTATACTCCATTCCTTTGAAATAAAGGCAAATATTCATTTTTCTTCCTCCATTGTGTGCTGAACTTATATACTGGATTTTTGTGATCAAAACGCAAGGACTCCCAAATTCTATCTGACTGCAGTCTTTCTCCATTTAAATAATATTTAGCTCCTTTCTTCCTCTTTTGTCAGGTACACAACCTCATATTTTCCTACATTTCTGCAATTTGCCAGGTTTTGCCCACTCAATTTGTCAATATCCTGTCGGAAAGATGTTGTGAAACTTGAAAGGGTTCAGAAAAGATTTACAAGGATGTTGCCAGGGTTGGAGGATTTGAGCAAAACGGAGAGGCTGAACTGGCTGGGGCTGTTTTCCCTGGAGCATCGGAGGCTGAGGGGTGACCTTATACGAGTTTACAAAATTATGAGGGGCATGGATAGGATAAATAGGCAAAGTCTTTTCCCTGAGATTGGGGAGTGCAGAACTAGAGGGCATAGGTTTAGGGTGAGAGGGGAACGATAGAAAAGAGACCTAAGGGGCAACTTTTTCACACAGAGGGTGGTACGTGAATGGAATGAACTGCCAGGGGAATTGTTGGAGGCTGGTACAATTGCAACATTTAAGAGGTATTTAGATGGGAATATGAATAGGATGGGTTTGGAGGGATATGGGCCGGGTGCTGGCAGATGGGACCAGATTGGATTGGGATGGACGGGTTGGACCGAAGGGTCTTTTTCCATGCTGTACATCTCTATCACTGTATGACTCTATCCCTCTGTAGACTCTCTTTCTGCTATGCTCACAACTTGCCTTCCATCTATTCCTGTGTCATCCACCAACTTTGCTATTATACATTTCCCCCTTGCAAGTTATTAATATTTATTGTTAATAATTGTGGTTTCAGCACTGGCCCACTAATCACAGGGTTGCCATCCTGAATATAACATCTTGTCCCATTTCTGTCTTCTGTTAGTTAGCCAATCTCTATCCACGCTAATGTACTACCTCAACACTCTGGGTTCTTACTTTATTATGTAAGCAATTGTGTGATATCTTATTGAACATCTTTTGTAAATATAAATATATTACATCCACTGCTTCCCCAGCCTGCTTATTACCTTCTCAAAGAAGTGTCAGGCATGACTTCCCTTTTATGAAGCTGGGCTGACTCTGCTAGATTAAATTCAGTATTTCTAAATGTTTCCCATTACATCATTTATACAGACTCCAATATTTTTTCCAATAACAAACATTAAACAAACTGTTTATTGTCTAATTCTCTTCTAAATGAATGCATTCCATTGGCAATTTTTTAGTCCTCCAGGACTTTTCTAGAATCTAAGGATTCTTGGGAAATTGCTACCAGTGTGCCCATTTTCTCTGTAGCTACTTTCTTTAAAATACTAGGATGCACTTCATTAGGTTCAGTAGATGCCTCAACCTTTAACCCCATTAATTGCCTTGGTACTTTTGCCCTCTTGTGATATTTATAGATGTATTCATTTCCTCTTCCCATCCCAATTTTATCCCATTGTTTCATTTTTGAAATGAATAAATGTTTTCATAAGGGAATGTTATTAAGCCATTTATCCAAGAAACAACATTGACATTTTATCGTGCTGGCTGAAAAACTGAACATATTGCCAAACGGTGATGTCAGTGGTCCATGAGTTATTGGGTCCTCCTCATTCTGGAAGAAAATATAAATGTGTATTTAGCTGTATAAAATATCAGTAAATAATTACTATGTATCCTCATGTGTATATAACTTTAAACAAAAATGCAATGCCACAGTATACTGAAATCACAAAGAAATAAGCTGTATATAAGAGTGTTTGATTGAATTGCATGCATCAACATTTTATAATTCAAAAGATTCCTGAACATTTGTGTTCATAGTTTAGAAAATATGCCTGTTGACAACTTTTGTATGAAGGCATTGTTGATCTTTTTGGAAATAATATCTAAATCTATTAAAACAACATACTTAGTTGCATGGATGTTTTGTAAGGAAATCATGCAGTGAGCAGTTAAGTGGCAATGCCACATTTTCTGTCAGCATCAAACAACTTTAAAAATTACCAGTAAGAAATTAAGTAGAGATGTTGACCATAAATTCCATCTTTTAAGGGAAATGAAGCAGGGATCCTAAGAGATGAGGGAATGTAAACCAATGTGATAGGTTTTAGATTGCTCTAGCAATAGTTCATAGACAAAATGCCTGAGCAGTCTCCTTCAATTATGTTTAATATTCTGGTTATAGTTAACCATCAGTGAAGATCAAAGCAATCAGCTTCAACTCCAGCTAGAAATTACTGTCTCATCTTGATTCCATCATTGCCACTGTCTTAGGCTGAACTAAATAGCTGGAAACTAAATATTCTACTCAAAATTCAACTGACTTTCCAATTTCATTTGCTTCCCATCACCAAGGCTGTGTACTTTCATCTCCATAATAGTGTATACCTCCATCCTTAACTCAGTCAAATTCTTCATGCCTTTGTCACCTTCTGGCTAGGTAATTCCAATGTTTCTCTGGCTGACTTATGTTTCACCCTCTTTAAAATTCATCTCATCCAAAACTTTTCCATTATGCTAACTCTGCTAACAAAGCTCATTCATTAACTCTAGCCTCACTTCGCCTCAGTTCACTAGTGTCTCTATCTTAAAAATCTCATAAATTTTAAAATCCTAGTGTGGACCCAATCTTCACTGTAAAACATGAGTTCAAAGAAGGGGTATGACTTCAGAACAATGGGTGGTATCTTCCCGTGCCCTCAGTGATGTAGACTGTGGTGAAAAATGCAGAGAATTGCATGCAAAGTTAAACAGGGTCTTTCTGAAGTCAAGAGAAGCTAGTCACATTTTCCAACAGATTACCAGGTATCAAGACAGACTGATGAGAGGCCTATTTATTGCGATTATTGCTCACTGTCGCTTTCAGTGTTACCGAACCATGCCTGAGTGTTATGCAGGTCTTCATTCTATCATATACTGAATAGAAACTAGCACCATGTGCCAGTCACTGCATGTGCTTCACACAGATAGCCATGCTCAAAATCTAAGGTATATTTTGCATCTTTTCACACTATAAAAGTGTAGTTTAATATCAAAGGGCTTAAATTCCCAGAAGTATTTTGCGAAATGAGTAAACAAAACAATCATGATCACGTCCTGCGGAAGGGAAATCCAACTATAATATCTTGATCACCAAGTTCTTCTTAGAACTCTGAGCTATTAGTCTGACTTTATCCCTCTATGTCCCATGAGGGAATACTTTATCTTTGCATATCCCACTTATATGATAAGGCTGACTGTCTTTGATCTGGTACTTTGCAACGTTTGGCTAAATTGTTTGCACAATTCAACTTTCCTTGTTTGGCTACTTTTATAATTTTCCCATCTAATTTTTTATGGCCATGTTCTTGTCACGCTGCAGTCTGTACTTGCCCTCCTGTTTAGTTGTGGACCACTACAAACTTTTGCCTCTCATGAGCAAACTTCCTTTTGCAAATTTGCTATATTTTCCTTGGACTGTGTTTATTTGCTTCCAGTCTACTTTCAAAACTTGTATTACGTATTCTGGCCTTTTGCATCTTTACCTTAATTTGCACAATCCATAGGTTTTGCCTACTTTTACTTGCATATTTAACTAATTATTGTACTGGTCATTCTGCTATTATGCATTTTTCATTAATGCAAATTTGCTATATTGCGATTGATGAATTGGGGATCACTGTTTCAAAAGTGCAAATTTTTAAAGCATGTATTGCTTATCATGTGATTCAGGCCCTGATAGTTTAAATAGTACTGCTCTTTCTAACAAGGTGGGATTTCTTGATGGGGATGACTACAGCATTATAACAGAACTGACTGTATTTGCTATTGACTTTCCTAGCCATACTTAAAATGGTAGATTCCTTTCAATCATCAGTCCTTTCTGGCATATACGTTACTTCATATTTTCAGTTGTTGACTTCAGGGACAAGCAGTCATGAACTGCATCGGTGTCATTTTGTCCATCTTCAGGCAACATTTTGTCTGCCCCCACAATCTGGTTTTCACAATTGTTCAACATATGTATATGAAATGCATGATTCCTCAATACTGTCTATGCCTTGTTTAGAGTATGAGTGTGTGTAATTAGTGCTAATTAATCTTGAGGTATGTAACCTAACAGAATTGGTTGCCATGCTGTAAATTACTGGGGTTTTTTCCATTGCTACCAAATCCTCATCCAGAGTTTTCCACTCTATCTGCTCTTCCCAGGTATAGCACAGGGCTGTAATAGATGCCCTTCTTACATGCAGGGCATTTAAAGTGCTTATAAAAAGTGGAGCTGATTGTAGTGACTTTCCAAGTGAGAGGGTGATCATCGATTAAAGTTTTGGTTTTCTTCCAAAAACAATTGATATGGACAGTAGCTCCGAACTATTTGCACTGAGCTTTTCACATTAATTGTCCATACCAGGGCAGATGTTAATTTGCAATTTTGTTAGTCCACTAAAATTTGATGAAACATTTTATCTATTACCATACGATTTCCTCCATTCCGTAAAAGGACTTTCTTCTTCAGTGTTCATTACCATAATGTTCATGTTTCCACACATAGCCTGAGATTTTTCATTGACAAATTCTTCACTATTATTTGCAATTTACATAGATGATTTGTCTACAATTTATTGCAGATGATTTACAGTTGGGGACTGAGCATAGTATGTCAAAGTTAGCAGATGTCACTAAAGTGAGAGTCACAGCAGTATGCAGAGGACACTCAAAGTCTGCAGAGGGCTATAGATAAGTTAGTGAATGGGCAATGATCTGGCAAATGGAGTGCAATGCTAGTAAATGTGACATTATCCATTTTGCTAGGAATAACAGCAAAATAAACTATTATTTAAATGATCAAAAATTGCAGCATCTTGTTGTACAGATGGACGTGGGTGTCCTTGTGCATGAATCAAAAAAGGTTGGTTTGTATGTGCGGCAGTTAATTAAGGAGGCAAATGGAATATTTTCCTTCATTGTTAGAGGGATGGAGTTTAACAGCAGGGAGGTTATGCTGCAGCTGTATAGGGACTGGTGAGGCCACATCTGCAGTACTGCATGCAGTTTTGGTCTCCTTACTTGAGAAAGGATGTACTGCCATGAAAATGGGTGCAGAGGAGGTTCACGAAGTTGATTCTGAAATTGAGGGTTGGCTTGGGAGAGATTGAGTAGACTAGGGCTATAGAATTCAGAATGAGGGGGGATCTTACTGAAAGGTCTAAAATTATGAAGGGAATAAATAGGATTGAAGCAGGGAGGTTGCTTCCACTGGCAGGTGAAACAAGAACTCAAGCATAGTCTCAAAGTAAGGGGGAGTAGATTTAGGACTGAGTTGAGGAAGAATATCTTCACCCAAAGGTTGTGAATTTGTGGAATTCTCTGCCTAGTGAAGCATTTGAGGTTATCTCGTTGGAAGTTTTTAAGGCAAAGAAATAGATTTTTGGATAGTAAAGGAATTAAGGGTTATCGTGAGAGAGCAGGTAAGTGGAGCTGAATCAACAAAATGAGCAGCCATGGTCTTACTGAATGGCAGAGCAAGCTCAAGGGGCCAGATTGCCAACTCCTGCTCCTAGTTCTTATGTTCTTATGAGTGAGAAATTTAGCCTGTGACCACAATTGATCCTGACTCAATTCTCCATTATCTTGTCCACAATTAATTTTATTTTTAGAATTAGAATTAGAATCCCTACAGTGTGGAAATAGGCCCTTTGGCTCAACAAATCCACACTGACCCTCCGAACAATATCCCACCCAGACCCATTACCCTGCATTTTCCCCTGACAAATCTACCTAACCTACACATCCCTGAACACTATGGACAATTTAGCATGGCCAAATCACCTAAGCTGCATATATTTGAACTGTAGGAGGAAACTGGAGAGTCCAGAGGAAACCCACGCAGACACTTTTTTCTCTTCACTGTTGATTATTTTAGACTGATTCAATCTGGTTACCATGTCTATGAAGTGTGAGATGTTTTTTTTTCTTTTTCCCCTACTTCCAGCTGCCACAATTTCATTAAAGTCTCTAAAATGAGAGCGTCCCACTGGACCATGATGAAATTCTCCTATATATTTGGCTGATATATTTATCACTCATTTATACTCATCATCCTTTACATCTATACCTTGTCATAGAATTTTTAATCTGAGGGATAATGGTAATGCAAACTGATGATGTCATTTAAAGATCATTTCCATTGTTATCTCTAACACCCCTCCTAATGCTTAACATTATAATTAAAAAGATTAGATCTTGTTCCTGGAACACAGTAATATTATATAATGGATTATATGTACAATATAAACACTGACATCTCAAAATACACTGCCTTGTTACTTGATATCAAGTTTTATTTGGAGATGCCAGTGTTGGACTGGGGTGTACAAAGTTAAAAATCACACAACACCAGGTTATAGTCCAACAGGTTTATTTGGAAGAGCTAGCTTTCGGAGCACTGCTTACCACCTGATAAAAGAGCAGCACTCCGAAAGCTAGTGCTTCCAAATGAACCTGTTGGACCAAAACTTGGTGTTGTGTGATTTTTAAATTTAATTTGAGCCTTGTTCATGTAATCCTTACTCAACTGTAAGAGCTTTTCACTTGACGATATGATGATAAAATGATTTGTCTCCCAACTAATTTACAGCAAATTAACACTCTTCTAAAGCAATTTCAGCATTTTGTTACCTCCAGACTAGAAACAGGTAGAACTCTCAAATTCTCTAACCTTACTTTGGTCCTTTTATTATCAGAATAATCCAGATAACATTTTAATCAATCTACTCCACATGCATTACTGTCCAAAACTACACAAATGAATGAGTCTGGGGCTAAATCATTTATGACTGGACTGGAATAAGACCCATTCTTTCATATCCCTCTATGATTGCAGATCATTTAATGTTGAAGTATCATCAGGTCAGTATTAGTTTTATCTGCTTATATAGTATTCTTTTATTAGGATGTTTTATATTAATGGGAATGAAGTACCATTGATGGCATTTCCATGTTAGACTGGAGATCCAATAGCACTGTAAACCAATAAATAATGTAAAGAGCTGGAGATCTGAAATGAAAACAGGAAATGTTGGAAAAAAGAACAATAGATCTGGCTGCACATGTGGAAAAAGAAATATTTAACATTTAGAGGGCAGTACTCTGTAACCAACATTAATTTGAATCTCAGCCTATTGATAAATCGGAGCTTCATCACCTTTTCTTTTCCTGAAGATAGAATACATTGATTAAACAGCCATAAAGTTTATATCACACCTTCAGTACACCTGTAACACCTTTGTATTTACATTTTAATCATTAATCCTGGCTGTGCTGGACAGTGGACATCATGGATTTCACATGTTCATCTGGTTCACTCTTTATTTTGAAAGGATTTCCAGGCCACAACCAGGCTGCAATGCTATCAAAGGCTCTTAACATCTGACAATATCCTTGGGAATTAACCCAGGGTTAGCTTAGTGTGGGTGTATTGAGACCAATTTGGATGTTAGCTCATATTGTGAAATTAGACAAAATAAATGACTGCCTGTGGAGTATAATGGGAAACAATGAGAATGAGGGGACAGTCTAGATGATTTCAATAATATGAGGGAACCATGTGTTTCATCCAGGTAACAGCTCCATATGGTTGACTATGTTACGGCAAAAGACTTTGCCAGCATTTGTGATGAGTATTGAAGAAAGCAAATAGACGTTTTGCCTTTTATTGCAAAGTAATCAGAGTTAAACATAAGGAAGTCTCTCTATAACTGTTTCAGGTGTTGGAAATGCTGTGCCTGGAGAATTGTGTACGGTTTTGGTCCCCACGTTTAACAAAGGCTATACTGGCTGGCACTGGAGGCAGTTTATAAGATTTCACAAGGGTCAATCCTGGGAAGAAAGAGTTGACGTAAATGACTAAACAGGATAGGTCTTTATTCATTAGAATTTAGAAGAATGAAATACTTGGCAGGGTAGATGTGGAGAAGATATTACACTACTGAGGGAATCTCAAACCAGGCAATATAGTTCCAGAACAATGGGACACTCATTTAAAACCAAGACGGGAAGGAATTTCTTCTCCCAGAGGGTTTGAAATCCTTTACTCCATAGAGTTGTGGAAGCTAGATCATGAAAGTATTTAGATAGTAGGTAGCTTGTCTTCTGAAATATTGGGGATTTGAGGGCTACAATGAGCTGGCATGAAATCAACTCTGATTTTCCTGAATGGTGGGGCAGGATTGAGGGAATGAAAGGGCCACATTTGCTCCTGTAATATCATTATATTCTATGACAGAAGATAGTAACGTTTTCCAACCATGAACATGATAAGGAAATGATAACAGCAGTGGTGGAGTCTGTAGAAGGCCAGGGAACAGTCCTATAAGCAGTGTCCCTTGATCCTGGACAATGCTGATGATCAGTCCAGGATGGGAAGTTTGGAAACCAGGTTCAACAGGAAGCCTTAGGCAAATCTGCCGAGGGGCCTCACCTTTAAACCTCCTAATCTCAAGGGCCAACACAAATCAGGATACATGACCAGATCAAGATGCTAACAGTTTCTTCCCTAATACACTCTCACACCTGATCTTGGAAGAAAGTGAGTAATGGAAACTGAGTATTTAATACACTATGAGACTGTGCCACAGAACCATTATTATTTATGTCTCCTTTAAGTGCTAAAGTGTGGAAGTGACTGTTGTGAATAGTGTTTATCTGTGAGGTAAAAACAATGACTGCAGATGCTGGAAACCAGATTCTGGATTAGTGGTGCTGGAAGAGCACAGCAGTTCAGGCAACATCCAAGTAGCTTCAAAATCGACGTTTCGGGCAAAAGCCCTTAATCAGGAATAGAGGCAGTGAGCCTGAAGCATGGAGAGATAAGCTAGAGTAGGGTGGGGGTAGGGAGAAAGTAGCATAGAATACAATGGGTGAGTGGGGGAGGGGATGAAGGTGATAGGTCAGGG
This sequence comes from Chiloscyllium punctatum, assembly GCF_047496795.1. Lineage (NCBI taxonomy): Eukaryota > Metazoa > Chordata > Chondrichthyes > Orectolobiformes > Hemiscylliidae > Chiloscyllium > Chiloscyllium punctatum. The sequence goes on along the minus strand of NC_092753.1, from coordinate 44,042,839 downwards.
AGGAGAAGGTGGAGTGGATAGGTGGAGATAGGCAGGTAGGGCAAGTCCGGACAAGTCATGGGGACAGTTACTGAGCTTGAAGTTTAGAACTAGGGTGAGGTAGGGGAGGGGGAAATGAGGAAACTGTTGAAGTCCATATTGATGCCCTGGGGTTGAAGTGTTCCAAGGCGGAAGATGAGGCGTTCTTCCTCCAGGCGTCTGGTGGTGAGGGAGCGGCGGTGAAGGAGGCCCAGGATCTCCATGTCCTCGGCAGAGTGGGAGGGGGAGTTGAGATTTTGGGCCACGGGGCGGTGTGGTTGATTGGAGCCGGTGTCCCGGAGATGTTCCCTAAAGCACTCTGCTAGGAGGCGCCCAGTCTCCCCAATGTAGAGGAGACCGCATCGGGAGTAACAGATACAATAAATGATATTAGTGGATTTGCAAGTAAAACTTTGATGGATGTGGAAGGCTCCTTTAGGGCTTTGGATAGAGGTGAGGGAGGAGGTGTGAGCGCAGGTTTTACAGTTCTTGCAGTGGCAGGGGAAAGTGCCAGGATTGGAGGGTGGGTTGTAGGGGGACGTGGACCTGACCAGGTAGTCATGGAGGGAACGGTCTTTGCGGAAGGCGGAAAGGGGTGGGGAGGGAAATATATCCCTGGTAGTGGGGTCTGTTTAGAGGTGGCGGAAATGTCGGCGGATGATTTGGTTCATGGTGAAGGCGACAGGAAGCCTTGAGGTAATAGGAGGCAGCTTATCAATCATATTAAGTATACAAACGTGAAAAGGTATTGGGAAGAATATGGAGCTCGTGAAATATTTTGGGAAAATTGACATAAATCCATGAAGATGATCACTGTATCATTAACAAGTAATGTGACACCGACTATGTGACAGCACATTTCAGCTGAAATAAGGATGCTGCGTGCGAGTGTGTGTATGTGCGCGTGTATGCATGTACCATGTGACCAAAGCAAAGGGAAAAATATATTAGCCATCTTTTTGACAATGGCCTGAGATGAGGTCTTATAATAGCGAAGTAAGAAAGATCTGTGCGTACAAGTTATACAGCAGGAATTTCTGAAAATATGAGAGTCTATGACAATACAAGGATTATTTGGATAAGCCTAATGGTAAATTGCAAAGGGTATACCTTGAAGCTCAGGAGAAAAGGCCTCATGAATCTGAGAATCACACATTCACTTTTATGATATGCCTTTATACTCTTAGTGCCTTCACTACTTAGACTCAAACTAAGGAATGAATTGATTATAACTCAGTTTGGTAAGGTTTTGTCCTATGGTCTATAATATGGAATAGTCTAAGTCATTCTGAATTTGACATTTCCTTATATTAATTCATCAGATGTGGGCATCAATGACTAGGTGACCATTCATTGCCTATCCCTTATTGCCCCTGACAGGTGACGGTGAGCTGCCTTCTTGAACCACTGGTGCACAAAGATTAGGTATACATATAGCACTATTTGGGAAGGGAGTTCCAGGACCTTGACTCAGAGACATTGAAGGAATGATGATAAAGTTCCAAGTCAGAATGGTGTGTCTTTTGAGGGAAATTTACAGGTAATAGTGGTCTCATTCCTCTCCTATTTGTGTCTTTTTAGATATTACATGTCATGTGTATGGAAGATGCTCTCAAAACAATTTTAGTGAGTTGCTGCATTGCATTTTATAGATGATTTTATCGACATTATTGTCACTGCACATCACTGGTGAAAGATAGAAATTTTGGAAGTAGTAGATGGAAGGCCAATCAAGTGGGCTATCTTTTATCCTGGATAGTGTCAATTTTCTTTTGCATTATTGCCCTGTCAGATTGGTGCCTGGTTCAACCTCAAGAGTCGTGTGCAGAAGTAATGCATATCTTATTGAAACAATAGAGACAGATAAATGAAAAGGACCCTAAGTTTCAGGAGATTATGGGTATTAGATGGAAAAACAATTGACTGAATGATATAAGACGATGTGATAAGGAAACAACGTTGAATTAATTAGGGATTATTGAACGAATGGTAGTGGCTATACTTGCATACACTCACTGGCTGAGGGCTGCATTGTAACTATCAATGGTAAGCTATCAACTTTGTCAGAAATATGCAATTACCACTACATAGATCATATACCCAAGATGTCGCAGCCCAAATTGATATATTTCACCAGGGGTTATCAATAATTGAACAAGTCAAGGATTACTTGGAAAATATTTTGAGGAGAGAGGCCCCTGTTCATGGACAAATGAACATTAAGGTGCCTTCGTTTCATATGTGAATAACATGGCCACTTGTTAGATGTGAAGGCTGATTGAAATAGGCCCTGTCATTCTTAGCTGTTTCTCATTTCAAATGTAATCAGGGCAAGAAAGTTCACCCTCCAATCAACCCAGTTGAAAGAAATAGGGCATGAATGCATATACTGAATCATTGGGTTCCACCTTACCTGGTACTGCTTGAAAGGGAGTTAGTGGACGTAAAGCTGAAATCATTCTTTTCCTTTGTATTTGAGCTAACAACTTCTGAAGGAGACCTTAAATATACCTTTGAAGCTTTGGAGAGCAACATGCACTGATAAGGATAAGCAGGAGTATGTACAACATCTATTGAAAGGAATTGTAATGTCAGAGGTTCTTGCTTCCATTCCCTTATGGATGATTCTAGATTTTTAGGGTCATGTAAAGAACAATTCTCACAAATACAGGGCTCAACCATAAACCCAACGTTTTATTGAATCCACTAACATACCTAATACGAATAACTCCATGATATCTTAGATAACCAAAACATAAAGTTAAAATAACGAGCCCCAGTTCAAATTCTTTGATGGTTAGCCAAACAAACACCTCACATTGAACTTTTCTGCAACTTGGTTTGCCTTGTTAAACCAAAAAGGCATTGTTTTCATCCTAAACTTTCCACAAAATCCTCAAACCAATATCACTATGATTTGGCTGAAAATAATAACCGGCATAGCTGGTCTGTTGAGTGTTGATTGTAGGTCTGGGTCAAGGTGATCCATCCTGGCTTTTCTCTTCCAGGCTGCCATAAAATATATTCAATATATCCTCTTTCTGTGATGATGCCTAGCACTATATCACAATATATCTGTTGCAATCCTACTGAGTAATGTTTACCCACGGGCTCACCACTCCATCCTGTGTGGGCCCTGGCTTCAAAGTTGATGGGCAATTGCATTTTCCTTGACATGAATGGTGTTATGTACTGACTCAGCTATTTGTTTGGCATTCTCAATTTCCTAACTGAGTTATACAATAGCAGTTGTCCTGCACCACTGATAATAATCTAGTCTCTTAATTGCACCAAACAATAGCAGAGATCTTGCAGTCTTGTTGTGAATCATCTTCTATTTTCCAGTCTCTTGTTTGTATCAGTGCTGTTGCAATATTTGAATTAATCCCTTACTGCAAGACACATCCCTGTGAGTTTGCTGAAGGTTGGCTTATATCTCCTCATACTTCCTGTGTGCTTTTGTGCTTTTTTTCATCTTCTATAAGTTTCCCAGTTGGAGGGGATTCCAATGCTCCAATATAAATAGAATTGACCAAGATTAACTGGTGGCCCTTGCATTACTTTAGTTCAATTGATAGCATCAGAATGTGTGAAATTGTAAACTTTCATGTTTGTATTGTACACATCATGAAATGAAGGATGAAGGCGACTGACTGTGTGGAGTTTGCACGTTCTCCCCGTGTCTGCGTGGGTTTCCTCCGGGTGCTCCGGTTTCCTCCCACAGTCCAAAGATGTGCAGGTCAGGTGAATTGGCCATGCTAAATTGCCCGTAGTGTTAGGTAAGGGGTAGATGTAGATGTAGGGGTATGGGTGGGTTACGCTTCGGCGGGGCGGTGTGGACTTGTTGGGCCGAAGGGCCTGTTTCCACACTGTAAGTAATCTAATCTAATCTAAAAAAAAGAAGAAAATGAAGGTAACTTAATTTGTGAATGATATACCCCTTCTCCCTAAGCATTTTGACCAAGCTGAGTTTGCCAAGTGAACAGAAGAAAAGCAAAGAAGTTAAAGAATTTAATGGCTCTGGCGTACTGAAGCCTTGAGCCTAAAAATCATTAAAACATTGCTCTGCACACATTGAAAATGAATAGATGCCTCTTATGAAGTGTTATGTACACCTCAGCAGGGATTGTAATGAGAGGCTTAACTGGCTGATTATAAGTTTAATGGAGAGTTTGCTTTGCACATTGAATGGATATGATACTCGCTAACTGAATTGATGATTATTAATTGCAGTGATACTGTTCAGATGAATACAACAATTTTAGTATTGAAAACGGAAGCGTGATGCTGAAATTGTTCTTTTGTCTTGGCATATGCTAGAGTTTCAAAACTCAAGTAATCACAAGTTATGTAACCAAACTGTCCAATAAGGATCATGCTTGAGCTTTTTTCAAAACAAACTATATTCTATAAGCGAACTCTGAAACAGTAAAAGGAAAAAAACAGAAGACATTTATCAAAGTGTTCAAGAAAGAAAGCCAAAGGTGCATGATAGCAAGAGTCCTGGTGAACCAAGCTGGAAGATGTCAGTTAAAGTCCAATTTGATTGATGTATATTCATCGCAGATTGACCATCTGAAGGCTGATTATATGATTTAATTGAAACTATTCTGGTTAAAGTACTTAATCCAACTAGAGAGGTTGTAACAGTTCTTCTTTTTGATCTCAGAGCTTAAGAAAAATGAAAAATCCCCTATGTCACTATCTCTGCAACATTTAGCCTCACAAGCCCCTTTCTGCTGTGAATTCATCCCCTAACTCTAGTTTTACATGGATATTCATTGTTTCCCTCCATCGTTGCTTTTTTTTTCCCCCTTTTACAGCTACTTAAACACCAGAGACTAGGATACCCTATTTGAAACACTTTGGCTTTGCAACTACCTTTTCATCCTTTTAACATCTACTTTAAGATCTACCTTCATCCATTTTATTGTAATTTTTCAGCATTGAAGGAATTTTTAAAAAATTCTGTCAGGGATAGTGTGATTCATCCAATCGGTTAGAACCACTGGGAGCCCTATGTCACTTTTTCTTTGTTCAAATATAGTTATCTGATAATCAGGCACTTCGGTGGATTGCATTGGTTCTGCTCCAGGTAAGCAGTCATCACACTCTTGAAGGATGTTAAACGATCAGAGGCTGGTAGTTCTCCAAGGCTGGCAGTGCCACTGGCGCTGAGAATGATGGCCATGGCTGGTGTAAATATATGGGCAGATTGGAATACAAGGTTGGGTCTGAAAGACTTTAAAATTATTAATTAAAGGATAAGAATCTGTTCCTCAAGCTTATGCTTCATCCATTTGTTAACTTTTTGATACATTTCAGTTTTTCTCTTGATTTGTGCTTTCAGACAGTAGCACACTTGGTTTCACACATCTTTTGCTTATTTTCTTGCCACTTCATAATTCTCTTTCACCCTTTAAGAGGGATTCCTCTGTCAGCCAACCATTCCTTTGTCTGCAAACACTATCACATATCTTCCTTTGCACTTTGTCTTGCCTGTTCCTTTCTCAAAACCTGTTCCACCTCGAGCATTTCCCAATTCTGACAAAATGTCATCAGCCTTAAAAGTTAACTTTGTTTCTTTTACCTCAGATGTTGCCTTACCTGTTGAGTGCTTCCAGCTTTTTCTATTTCATTTAAGATTTATAGCAGCCACAATATTCTGCCTTTCCACTTTATCTGACTGATACTTAAGACAAATTTCATCACATCCCATACCATAACTCACATATGCCTCACTGCACAGGCTTCGACACATCTATTCCATAATAGTGTGAGAGGACGTAAGATTGCAGTTTGGATAAGAAGCAAGTGGTGATGGCATAAGAGATGAAGGAAACACTGCTTGTGTAGGGCAAGCTTGTACATCAAGGTTTTTGATAAAGTGGAGATCAGGACGTCATGGGTATTGTTTATAATAGAAATAACCTTTTGAATGTTAAGCTCTGAAAGCTAAAATGAAAATGAGGTTAGAACAGCAAAGATTATAAAAGATGTCATATAAATATGTCTATGGCAAGTGGCTGATAAAAGTAAGGATGATATGATAACAAATAATTAAAGTGTTCCTATTGTACTGGTTCTGGGGAATCTGGAACAAAATTATTCACTGGAGAATTCGAGGTGTCTGCTCTGCTCTTGTAGTCAAGGTATTCATATGGCTGGCCCAGTTCAGCTTCCAATCAATTGAAAGTATGCAGGATTTTGTTCGTAAAAGAATTCAGTGACAGTAATGTCATTAACTTTTTTAATGTTATCCATTCTGGAATTCATCATCTGAAAGCAATATGAATGTGGGCAATAAGCTAACACAGGAACACACGACTTTTGATTCACTTTGTAGCCATTTTGGGGTTGCTCCACTATTCCATAATGTCATGGCTGATCTAGTTGTGGTCTCATCTGCACTTTCCTGTCTGCCCTCATAACCCTAGACTCCCTGCCCTATCAAAAATATATTTAATGCAACTTGGATAGATTTAAAGATCCAGCGTTCACAACTTTTGAGGAAAGGAAATTCCACATCCTAATGACTGGCCAATAGAAAAATCAAATCTGTCATAAAAGGGGTTTGTCTTATTCTTAAACTATGTCGCTAGTTTTATTCTGCCACATAAGAAGAAACATCCTCTGGATATCTAATCTATCCTGTTCCTTCAAGTTCTTATATGCTTTAATAAGCACACATGTCATTTTTCTAAACTCCAGAGGGCACAGAACTAACCGATACAACTTATTTCATAAGATAACATTTCATCCTCAATGAGTTAAATGGACCTTTTTGAACTGTCTCTAAAGCAACTATATTTTTCTTTCAATTAAGGAGACAAAAACCGTACATAGTACTCTTGATGTGGTTTTAATAATGTCCAGGACAGGTGCAGTCAATCTTTCCTACTTCATATATAATTCTCCTTCGATAAATGTCAACATTACATTTGCCTTCCTAATAACTTGCCATAACTGTATGCTAACTTTCGATGACTCACATGCCAAGGCATGGAGATTCCTTTGGATTATAGAATTTTGTAATCCTTCTCCATTTAATTAGCAATTTGATTTTTGGTTTTTCTTGCTAAAGCAGGCATATTTCACATTTATATGCCAAATATTTGCACTCACTTAACGTGATTTATTTCTCTGCAGACTCGCCTCTTGACATATTTTTTTCTCAGTTCCTTACCCGCCTGTTAAATTCACTCCTTTATGCTGAAATAATTGTATCAATATGGAAATTATGAATACTTTGTTAATCTTTTGAATTGAGCCTAAAAATATTGACCTTCAGAAAAGTATTGCATTTGATGAGTCATGAAGTAATATTGTGAAACTTTTCTTGAGAGATTCAACAAATTTAATCCAAGATGAGAAATGTTATAAACAGATTGTAGACTAATCAGACTTCATGGGTCAAAATCTTTCTGCTTTCATAGTTACATTATCAGACAAAAAGAGTATGTAATCACAAATTAAATATATAAGACCAGAAAATACAAACTCTCATGCCTGTGCCATTTTCAGTAAGAGCCAAACGATTTTTTTAGCTTATTACAGACCTGGCCAGACCCCCTCAAAATATTTTAAGAGTGTGGCCTAGCCGCTAACTTTTTCTTATTTTAAAGGTAAATGTGAAGTCGATGTTCCAGGTGTGATGCAACTGCTCAAACCATTCAACTTTAAGCAAAACACAATTTATTTAAACATTATAGTTAAAACACAAGCAAAAGAAAGCGGAATTTATTGGAAAACCTAAATGACTCAGTACAGTAACGTAACTAATTAACTGTTCCAAAATAGTAACCTCCCATAAACACAACCTTTGGCAAAAAGGTAAATTCAAACATAGATTATTGCAGTTGAAGGGAACAATATCCAGTGAGATTTCAGAGAAAGTCTGTTAGAAATCATTTTCTGAAGCTTGCAGCCCTTCTGGACTCAAACATCTTGTGACTGTGACAGCCAAAAAAAAAGCTAGAATGCCTGAATTGGGAGAACTGACTAATTTCCCTCCATTATACAACTGTTTTTTTTAAATGCTTAATGGCCTCCTCCGTTGACTCAGGGAGTCTCTCATAGATATTTTGGCACATCTACCTTTACTGCCTCTCTTCAAAAAAAAAACCCAGGACTAAAACAATCTTTTCAAAGCAACAGCATCAAGACGATCTTAACTCCTTATCCCTTCCCAAACCCCAATTTCCAGAAAGTTTCAATTCTGCCCCAAGCAAATTTCACATCCATCTAAAGTCCTCTTGGGTGAAATAAATCCTAGCATTCACAATCCTGTGTGAAGATATTCCTACTCACCTCTATTTCAAAGGATCTCATCCTTATATTATGACTTTGTCTTTTAGTTTTCGACTCTCCAAACAAAGGGATAATTTCTTAACATATACTGAATTCAGTCCCTCCATATCTGATACATCTCAATTTAGATCACCTCTCATTGTTCTAATCAATGATTCTTCAGATTTAATTTAATGAAATCTCCCATCTCATCACAGGAATCAATTTAGAGAATCTTTGAGAAGCTCAAAGACAAGTGCATCCTCCCTTCAATAAGGAGGTCAACACCGTACTTCATCTGTGGTCTCACTAAACCTCTTTTACAGATTTGGAAGACTTTATTACTGTTTTACTCCAATCTCCTTCCATAATGCCTGATGCTATTTGTGTACAAAATTGTTTGCTATAATTGTATGCTATCTTTCTGTGATCCTTACACAATAACACTCAAAATGCTCTGAATGCTGAGTATTTAAAAGTTATCCATCATTTATTTTTATTCTTCCTATCAGAGATGACAACCTCATATTTCCTTACATGACATTCCATTTGTTAAAGGATGCACTCACTTATCTTATCAAGATTCCTCTGTGGCATTTTTGCTTAGCCAATTGTCCCACCTAACTTTGTATTGTGTGTAAGCTTTGATATGTTATTCTCCAATTCCTTTCTCTTTGAGCAAGGATGGCAAATTTTACCTTCACTATCATCTAAGAGTTGATGGAGTATGCATTCCTACTAATCACAGCAGTCCTCCAGTCATGTTATTTCTGAGGAACAATAATGCCTGGATTTATATCCCTCACTTAATTTGAAGATCCACCTCAGGGTTGTTGGCAAATCAGATCAGCTCACAGCTCTGTATCCCCTGAACTCGATAGTCCAAGCAGCATCAATTGTGGTACCATATTTTAAATCTCAGCATCCAAGTCCAGGTAAGTAAGGGAGGTCTCTCAGCAGGGTGGGGAAGTGAAGCTTGGAAAAGGTGGAGTTCTTGATGTCGAGATCATTGAAAAGGGAGTACCCATGTGGGGCAGATCTTCAAGGGAGTGCTCAATGAATCAAGGGGATCCTTGAGGGAGCGTGTGCTCTAGCTTCCCATATAAAGCCCAAACATGATGACCTGCTGAATTTCCCTCCTGCCATTGAATCCGTCTCACCAAGCTCCAAATTCAACTTGAGTGGGAAGCAGCCCTTGCAGAGCCTGTAATGTTATACCTCTGCATATAAAATTGTGGTCAGATCAAGTGTAGGTGAGAGGACATCAGATGACAGCCCATAGCATTTTATTAGCTCCTCCATCTATAAACCAGCTGTGGGGTAGTGGACAGTAAATTTCTGCCTTTTGTCATTCATACAAATTATAAATAACTGATACGTTGTCATTGACCCTGTGAAATCTCATGGGTTACAGTCTGTCAGTTCGAAACTGTCAGCTTTGTTTGTCCTTTTGCTGCTAGGATTATCTCAATATTTCAAATCATCAAACACGATCTTATGAAAAACAGGTTAACTAGTTGCCCATCTCATTCCTATTCCTAGGAGCTTTGTTATAAAATATGTCATGTTTGTGTATGAAATAGCAGTAACTAAATGATATGAAGTAATACAGTTTCTGATATATTTTGAAACATTTCTGAAACACATTAATATGCTATAGAAATATAAATAATACTTTTTATTTAATTACCCATTTGAAACATAGATCAGGATTACAATATAATGCTGATTCATTGTACACATTGAACAAAACTGTAATGTTGGAAAAATTATTAACTTTGTTCCATGAAATAGCATAATGAATTTATAAAATTCAAAATAGTTGTTTTTTTGATTGGAAATGTTATCATGTATAACAAGTTATCAAAATAAATTGAGTTCTAGGTCTTGGATCACTTTGGTGTTTGTTGACCGACAGCACTAAATGTGCAAATTATTTCACATCAGAATATGCAGTTCATAAAATTACTTAAATCTGCCATATCATATCCTCCCAATAAATATTGGAATTGATGTTTTAAATTCAAGCCTGATTTTTTGCTGTGTTAAGCATACATTACAATATATGGTTCTGGATTAGTGGTGCTGGAAGAGCACAGCAGTTCAGGCAGCATCCAAGTAGCTTCGAAATCGACGTTTCGGGCAAAAGCCCTTCATCAGGAATAAAGGCAGTGAGCCTGAAGCGTGGAGAGATAAGCTAGAGGAGGGTGGGGGTGGGGAGAAAGTAGCATAGAGTACAATGGATGAGTGGGGGAGGGGATGAAGGTGATAGGACAAGGAGGAGAGGGTGGAGTGGATAGGCGGAAAAGGAGATAGGCAGGTAGGACAAGTCTGGACAAGTCATGGGGACAGTTACTGAGCTGGAAGTTTAGAACTAGGGTGAGGTGGGGGAAGGGGAAATGAGGAAACTGTTGAAGTCCACATTGATGCCTTGGGGTTGAAATGTTCCTAGGTGGAAGATGAGGCGTTCTTACCCTCTCCTCCTTGACCTATCACCTTCATCCCCTCCCCCACTCACCCATTGTACTCTATGCTACTTTCTCCCCACCCCCACCCTACACTAGCTTATCTCTCCACGCTTCAGGCTCACTGCCTTTATTCCTGATGAAGGACTTTTGCCCGAAACGTCGATTTCGAAGCTACTTGGATGCTGCCTGAACTGCTGTGCTCTTCCAGCACCACTAATCCAGAATCTGGTTTCCAGCATTTGCAGTCATTGTTTTTACCTCATTACAATATATGGTGTTGATTAAATGTTGTCTCGTGTTTTCATTATAAAATATTGTTATTTTCTTTGCCTGTGCCCTTTGCAGGTCAGTGATCTCCATAAGCCATCATGCCACTGATTTCTGCTTGAGAGGTTTCAGATTTGTAACAAACCTTAAAGTGTTGTGTTGATTAGTGCCTTTAGCTCAAGTATCTTGAGATTTTCTTTTATTTGAGCAAATAGTTTATCATCAACTTCACAAACGGTTGCTGCAAAGTTAATTGTGTATTCCATGCAATATCCTTAAAGGAAATCCTGAATATTTATAACCTGACATTGAATTTTATGTACAGATGTATTCAGCAGCAAGGATGTAATCGGCATTGAGTGATCAGATTCATATTATGCAAGGAGACTTTTGTTCTCATCAGGTTGAGGAATGTCTCTACTATGGAGAGGAAGATCTGTCGATACTTTAGTCCTGCAAGAAGAAATTTTGAATTCTGCTCCAATACAGAAGCTTGATGAATAACAGTGAAGAGCACATAATTGGCTGTGAAGTATTATAGGCTTGTCCAAGGTTTCATTCAGTTCTATGGCAGTAGCCTCACTTCAGAAAAGAACATGTCAGGTATCAGCATCAAGTGCACCCATGTTAAACAAAAGATGTAGAATGAGTAGACGGAAGCCTCTTTTTCTATGTAAATGAACAATCTATAGCTTAATTCTGACCTTCACAAGTATATTGTTTACTGCATCACTTCTATCATTTATTCAACAAATTTAATAATAGATAATTTTGTAGTTTGTTTGTAGTTTCTTTGTAGTTCAGGTGTACAAATTACTGCAATCACAAACAAAAAAAAACTGAGGTAACTGCTTTGGCCAGTTCATTTAACCTTTTAGCTATTGAATTCTGCTGTGGCAGCATCTGGTATATAGGGTGTTCATCATGTATAAATTGCATTGCATACATTCATTGAGCCCCAAATGTTCCAAAAAAGAGGCACTGGTTTCAACACATTAACTCTGTTCTCTCTTTACAGATGCTGCCAGACTTTCTGATTTTCTCCAGCATTTAGTTTTTGTATCAAATCTCTAGCATCTGCAGTATTTTTCTTTCACATGTCCTGACTAATTTCTGCACAGACAGGTTTATTACTATGGGCAGGTGTAAAGGGGATATGGTGATACATCTAAAAGATGATGCCTAACCCAATATTGACCATTCTCCAAGGTGCAAGTTTTTAGAAAAGCCTTCCATAGAATTATTCTCTCAGATTACCATTGTGGATTAACTGATAGCCAGGATATTTTCTCTGTATCACAGGCAACATCACAGTTCTCAGGAAAAGTAAACATGCACATGACAAATTTTTATCAGATCATGTCAGGAAAACAAGTTGTCACTTTCACAGCAAAGAAAATCATAATAACATGAGCAGATTCAGAATCTTCAGATCAATCTATTCTTTAAATGGCATTAGACATGATCATACCAAAATGGAAGATGTACAGAAGATGCCTATACCATAAGATTAAAGTGACTTACAAAGGTTTCTCAGTTTCTTCAAACTTTTAAGATCAGCAAAAGTGCATGACACATATTCTTCAAAAATGCTCTATGAACCCATAACTGCATTCTGCAATATTCTGATCCATCTGTGCTTACCATATTGAAGGTACTGTAGATGGATCCCAGGAAAGCCTCAAAGCATGTCTGTTACAAAATGACAAGCCAATTGAGTTTGGTGCTAAAGTCTTTCCAATAGTTCAGGAAAACTAATGTGATGCCATGTTTGAAACAAGGGACAAGAGCATGGCCAATTAGCAAACAGTTTTCCTAAATTAAACCAGGACAATACATCAGATTTCAAGTTCTTCATATGAATACGAGCTTTAAAAATATTTCTATAATGTTATGTTCAACCCAGGACATATGAGATTGCCATAAATGATGGTGAACTCCCCAACAAAACAGAGTCTAGATTAGAGTGCTGCTGGAAAAGCAAAGTAGGTTAGGCAGCATCAGGAATGATCAAGGGCTTTTGCCCGGAATGTCAATTTTCTGCTCCTTGGATGCTGCCTGACCTGCTGTGCTTTTCCAGCACCACTCTAATCTAGACTCTGGTTTCCAGCATCTGCAGTCCTTGTTTTTACCCTCCCCAACAAAACAGGCAATACATCTGATGTGTGCATGACCAACCATCTGACATACAGGATGAAAATTCAGATTCTGAAAGTATCATACCAGATAACAATCATATATCTATGGTGCATGATACATATACATCCACAACCACCAACTGCTCTTGTCATATTAGGTCACTTTCAAATGCTTTCTGAAAATCCAAATATAATGCATCTATTGTTTCTCCTTTCAGTATACTGCTTGTCACCTCCTCAAAGAATTCTAGTAAATTTGTCAGGGATGATTACCCCTTTGTGAAGCCATGCTGACTCTGCTTGATTATATTGTGTATTTCTAAATACCATGCAATCATATTCTTCACAAAAAACTCTTAATATTTTCCCAATAATAGGCATAAAGCTAAATGGCCTGTAGCTTCATTTTTTTTCTTCTTCTATTCTTAAATTTAAAAAGTACTTTGTTTACTGGCCTCTCTGTCAGTGAACATCTGGAAAGGCCCTGGATTTGGAACCAAATGTAATCAATTATTATCAAAGGGGAATTCTCCTCCAAAAGATCACAAGATCTTTTACATTATTCATGAGTTTTGTTTCTCATGTTTCTCCATAAATATTGATTTGCCTATAAGTGGATAGTGCAAGATCACTACCTTTTTGTTCTTAATTATTCTCCCTGAACACAAGTCCCAGAGCACCATAAACATTAACATACAAAGGCAAGGATGCAGGTCCCAAAATTATACAGCCACCACAGGGTGGATCCTGTAGTCTTGGCATCAATTTAATGTACACTGACTATCAAGTCAATTGAAGCAACTGCCCCAAATTTCCAAGTATTTGTGGCAACATGTACTTTCACATACATATATTGGCCGGATCTATGGGTCATAATGGGAAGGACTTGTAATTTATTTCCAAACATGGTTGACCAGACACCCTGTCTTTCATAGTTCTTGCCATTGGTGAATATTGGAAGGATTTACCAGATGATATCATGCTTTTTGACCACATTTTCAAAGCAAAATTCTCAGTCATCCAGTTCTGTGATCTGACTTGAACCTGGATGTTCTGAACCAGAGGCAGAACAAGACCTTTTCATTTTTCCTTTATTTCTGTACTGTAACTGAGTAATGAAAGTTGTCTTCATCGAAAACTGCTTTGAGTTAGAAATAAAGCTGTACACTGGTGCTTACGACGAGCTGTCTGTAATATATATTGCCAAGGTACCCGATTATAAACTTTCAAATCCAGATCTCCCATTTCATTAAGTAAAACAAGCCACTTCTTACTTTTCTGTTTCCATTGGTAAGCAAGGAATAAACCAAAATTGTTTACTCAGGAAACTTAAATAGAAATGAAACCTGAGATTCTGAAGGGTAGCAAATCTTTTACAATGTCCCAACTTTGCATTGTCTCTACAAGACCAGATAGCAAGGGTTAGGACTCGGACCTGGTGACACATTTCTAAGGCAGTCTGTAGCCTCATTGTTCTAATCACAGTGTGAATGAGCTGAGGTGGAATTTTTGAACTAAAATGTGTAGGAACTATGACAAAGGTTCAGGAAAATGATGTGGTAATGCTGACGAATTGGTTATCATTTTTCAACATTTATCAATTTGATAACACTTTTAAAGTTTTGAAGATTTGTCCAAGGGTGTTTGAAATCCCTTTATGTGGCTTCAGCCAAACATCTGTGGGATTTTTTATTATTGGAAGACACACTTATTTTGCCAGCTGATGCAACAAATCTTTCCTTCATCCCGGATACTTGTGTTGTTGAAGTAGTTTCCATTTCAATAACTTGCACTTACTGAAATAAGAAATTTATCATGGTTGAGATTTACATAAATAGTGATTGAACAATCTGAAGTTGCACATGAATTTTCCTGTAAAACCACATTTCTCTAAACTTCAGCACAGCATCAAATTAAGGCTCAGTATTAAAAATTAATTACTGGTTTTGCAGTCAGAACAGTTGTATTTTACTTAGAAAGAAGAATATTCCTTGATATAATGCCTTTCATGATCTGAGGACATCAAAAAGCACTCTAAAGCTACTAGATGCTTCTCTGAATGTGGGAAGCACGATTGCCTTTTTGTACATGGCAAGAAGCCAGAAACAGTAGTGAGATCAGTATCATATAAATGCTTTCAAGATGCTGGTTAGAAGATTAATATTGGTCAAAATCCCTTGCTACTTTTCCATTAGTGGGCAGACATATGGCAAAATCTTCCTCTTTCTGGAAATAGCAGGGAAGGTGGTAGGATGGGAAGATAATCAGGCTGCTGACATTGGGTAGCTACAGCTACCTTTGGTAAATGAGTTCTGGGTGGAAAGGCCCAGCCTTCAGCTTCCTATCCGACTACTAATTGAGGCCCTGATGCTGTCAATTCATTATCATTCATGGTGCCTTGGCATCATTGCTGCAAGTGACTTTGTTCCTAGCAGGTGATAGCACTGATATTCTTTACAGCTAGCCAGATGGTGTGGTCTGCCTGCCTGGTTGGATGGTGGCTTCAATCTACCTCAATGTAGGGGTGATCCAGGACACAGACTACGACAAAGGAGTGGTGATTATAAGCTAATGCTCTGTCTTGACTCAGAGCCCAACAACGTCACCCACAATTGCCCCATAAATTCTCTGCTCGGAAAGGTCATCTATCTTGCCGGCTGCTTCTGAGTTTTGGTGTTGCTATTACTAACTGCAGCCTCAGTGTTGAAAATAGCCCTCCTACTCCCAGTGACTGGCTGCCTCTGACTGCATCATCAAGCAGTTGAAAATTGCTACCCAGAAGGTGATCAACCTAAAAGCCCAGTGGATGATTGCTCAGGTGCCTAGTAAACACAAGAAATCCTAGGTTTTCCCATTCATAGCAATGCATGAGTATTTTGTTTCTTGTTACCACACTTTGGCAGACCATTCTATTTTATTCCATGGTCACAGATTAATGCCGTATTTGAAAGATTTGCACCTCTGTCTATTCTCCCTCAATTATGCACAGATATAATGGATTGTGAAATGTAACAGCAAATGTTACTCCTTATGCAAAATCAGATTTGAAAAATCTTGACAGCCTGTGAAAAAGAATCTGAATATATTTTCTCAGCAGGTGCTCCTGTTTTAGTTGACATTTACTGAACATTTTTAATCTGGGAAGGTGGGCTGTTGTTCAGAAAAGACTACAGTAGTATTAATGGAAGCTACAATTGCTGGTTATCATTTCTGAAAACTACACATTGCAGGACATTTTTGTGTACAAGAGAGTATAAAATATTGATCATGTTGCAGATGAACCACACACACACTAAAGGTCACACAGACCGAAGTGTGGAACTGTAGTAATAGTTTTAGAGTTATATTGGCATTCACAAAATAGGAAACAAAACTGAAATAAATAATTGTTTGGAAGCAAAAGAAGTTGTTCTCATGACCTCCCATTAGGAGTTATAAGGGCTTTTTTATTCCTCAGATCCTGGGGATAATGTCATGCTTGTGATTTTGATTGGAAGTTTAATATGGAATGAAGTAAGGAGCCTTGAAGGACATGCACATTTTACATTTATTTTGCCAAAGTGAAGTGGAAAGTACTATCAAATGTCTTAATGAGACAACTTGAAAATAAATTAAGTATTAATTAGTAACTGTGCTGTCTAGTCTGCCACTTGAAATAAAACCAATTTTATCAGTTCTACCAGATGATTGGGTGTCCATATAAAGTAATGGGCTGCATAAATATTTAACAGTAATGCAGTGTACAGTTGGGTAATATATGAGCTGAGTCACTCACAGCATGCAGTACCATTATTTTCCCAAAGCACACCATATCTCTTCTTGTGGAAAATTCTATAAAACATATATCTTTCTTTTATAAAATTTTATGCAGTGCAGAATGCAGTCCAAATTCAATTGAAAAGTAGTTTAATTGACTATGCAGATTTTTGAAGAAACGTAAACAAGAGGAATCCAACAAAATGCAAGAGCTCCAACATTTTTGCACTTTTGGTATTTCTGTGACATTTTTACTTCTTTTCTTCCTCTAGTCTTCCTGTCATGAGATGGACCTGAAGCCAACAACCTATAAGAAAGCACGGAGTAACCATGTGGCTCCAATATCACTATATATGAATTTAAAAATCGCACAACACCTGGTTATAGTCCAACAGGTTTTGTTGGAAACACTAGCTTTTGCAGCGCTGCTTCTTTGGCAGGTGATTGTATATATGAGCACTCGCAAGAGGATTTGAATCAGAGCCTGGGTGAATATTGTAATTAGAAGTTGATTATCTTCCAGCAGTAAACTCTATATTCTAGACACAAAGGAAATTTAGCAGCTTTTTACTAAAACTTTGCATTGGAACAAGATAAAAATAAAGGGATGAAAACCCCCTCTGCATTATTGGGATGTCCTGACTAGCACTGGGTCATTTCACGATAATTAGAGCATTCCATGTTGTTCAGGATAGTCAAGTCTAGATCTGAGCTAACCAGACACCCTGAAAGGGATACATGGTTTGGTCATATTTCACCCAGGTGCATTGTTAAGTGTAGGTGGCAACTTTTAACTTTAGGAAATATAGATGTATTCGGCCCCAAATTACAAAAAGAATTATAACTTCTATGGTACCTTGCTTCCCGTGGTGTGGTGACTGAATGTCTTGCACAATTGTCTGCTGAGCTAGAGACATGAAAATTGGCACAGTGGCATACCATGTCAAAATCATTACCCTACACATTGTATGAGAGATATCTTTTGGAGACTCGCACTCACAGACACGCAGCAGTGTGTCACTTCTTTATTTTATTGAGAAGTGCTTCTTTAGTTTCTGTCTTCAAAAGAAAAGTGGCTACATCTGAAAAGTACTTGATTAACAGTTCAATGTTTTATTGTTTAAAAGTCTTGAAAACCTTCTGACATATGTTGAAAGAGAGTTAACTGGAATGTCTACACACTAGGCCTTAACTTAGATATACCATGACTTTACTTAGTTCGGTTTTATCAGGCCAGAGCCCATTTCGCAGCAACCTTCTGTCTGCCTTGGCTGAGTTCTGGCAGGCCAACCTTTGGGATTCCCTTGTCATGGGTAGCATTGAGACTGTGGTAGACATGATGTTATTGGTGACTGATTAGATCACATGGAATACAGGGAGGACTAGCCATTTAGATGCAGAACTGATTGGAAGGTAGAAGACAGAGAGTGGTGGTGGAAGGTTGCCTTTCAGATTGGAGTCCTGTGACGAGTGGTGTACCACAAGCATTGGTACTGGGCCCACTGCTTTATATGATTTGGATGTGTCCATAGGGGGTGCAGTTAGTAATTTTGCAGATGACACCAAAATTAGAGGTGTAGTGCACAGCGAAGAATATTACCTCAGAGTACAATGGGATCTTGATCAGATGGGAAATGGGCTAAGGAGTGGCAGATGGAGTTTAATTTAGATAAATGTGAGGTGCTGCATTTTGGAAAGGCAAATCAGGACAGGATTTGTACACTTAATGGTAAGGTCCTGAGGAGTGTTGCTGAACAAAGAGACTTTGGAGTGCAGGTTCATAGCTCCTTGAAAGTGGAGTTGCAGGTAGATAGGATAATGAAGAAGGCATTTAGTTTGCTTTCCTTTATTAGTCAGAGCATTGATTATAGGTGTTGAGAGGTCATGTTGCAGTTGTTTAGGGTATTGGTAATGGCACTTTTGGAATATTGTATGCAATTCCAATCTCCCTCCTATCAGAAGGATGTTGTGAAACTTGAAAGGGTTCAGAAAAGATTTACAAATATGTTGCCAGGTTTGGAGGTTTTGAGCTATAGGGAAATGCTGAATAGTTTTGGGTTGTTTTTCCAGAGCATTGGAAAGTGAGGGGTGACCTTATAAACATTGATAAAATCATGAGGAGCATGGATAGGGTAAATAGACAAGATCTTTTCTCTGGGGTGGCGGAGTCCACCCCAGCACCCAGAGGAAGTGGTGGAAGCTGGTGCAATTACAACATTTAAAAGGCATCTGGATGGGTATATGAATAGGAAAGGTTTAGAGGGATATGGGCCAGGTGTTGGCAGATGGGACTAGATTAGTTTAGAATATCTGGTCGATATGGATGAGTTGGACCGAAGGATCTGTTTGCGTGTTGCCCATCTCTATGCCTCTATGACTCTATTGCAGGAATCCACAAGCTGTTGTCTCAAACCTGTTTTGAAATAATAACCTTGTAAAAATGGGTGGAGATCATGTCCATACAGGACTATTCCAAAACAATAATGAAAGCAAATCACAGCTGAATTTTACTTTGCTGAAAATGCAAATCATCAAGGTGTGAAAAAGCTGCAATTCATTGTTGGTCTGTTATGTACCAGTGCTGGTTAACTCCACCTCCCCAGTCCTCTACTTAATAGATACGCCATCTGATATTTTTAACTGGTCAGCTACCAAAATAATTTCCTTCCAATTTAGTTTCTTTTATTTTCAATGAGCAATATTAACATACTCCTCTGAAAAAAAAACCTTGTTCCCTTTTGCACACATTACTCACTGCACCGCCCCATGCTTCCAGCACTAACTCACATAACATAGATAATATCCCTACAGTATCACCAATCCATGAACAGGAGAATTTAGTCCTGTATCTGGTTCAACTTACATCAGCTTTAAATGAAATAACTGCAACTATTGATGATTACATCAGCAATTACTGAAATTCCCATGTAAAATTGCATCTATTCATATTTATTTGGCTGATTTGTAAATATATTTGACAATTTAATCCCAAGCTTTAGTCCAGTGAAGGTAATGACAATAATAAAGATGTGTGATATAACCAGTAACCAATTTGCACTCATGATTATTTGATTCCTGGACTCACTAATGCAGTTGGATATTGAAGATGTGAAGGCAAAAGTGAGGACAGATGCTGGAAATCTGAGTCTAGATTAGAGTGGTGCTGGAAAAGTACAGCAGGTCAGGCAGCATCCGAGGAGTAGGAAAATCAACATTTCGGGCAAAAGCCCTTCATAAGGACTGAGGGCAGGGAGTCTCCAGGGTGGTCCTCTCCACGCTGAAGGCTCCCTGCCTTCAGTCCTGATGAAGGTCTTTTGCCCGAAAAGTCGATTTTCCTACTCCTCGGATGCTGCCCAACCTGCTGTGCTTTTCCAGCACCACTCTAATCTAGACTCAGATTTCCAGCATCTGTCCTCACTTTTGCCTTCACATCTTCAATATCCAACTGCATTAGTGAGTCCAGGAATCTATTGAAGATGTGAAGATATTTCTGTGAAAGGAAATCCAGAAAGCTCAGTTATTGAAGTGTTCTAGCACTCTAAACATTGGTAAATCATGTTTCCTTCAGAAGTAATACGGAAAGGTTATTGTCAGGATTGGATCCTTGTTGCATGTGAACTGTGCAGGAGTTGGCTGAGCTGCTGAGTATGAGAAGAACATCCAAAGCAAAAATCAAAACATAATATCAAGCATGTCTGCAGATTTTGTGTGATGGTTTCTGCTCAATATACCTTCAAGTGCCTTATTGAAATAATTTAAAAGTATATTCTGAAGATTTTCAATGTTGTTGCTTCTAGCGAAAATGTAATAACATTGTTCTTGTCTGATAATTCCTTGTCAAAGTAGCCAAGTTTTTTCTTACACCCAACAAACATCTGTCACTCATTCTATGTATTAACAGACTGAATACTGGCTACTGTGGTTATGTCTCATTGGTAACTTTTAACAATCTGGTTGATTGTGGGATCACATCCACAGCCATGGATAGGGAATCTACAAGAAACGTGAATGCTAACATTTGCTCAGCTTCTGATCCTGAAAGCACTTTTCTCAAACTTTATCTGTCATTTATCTGGTGTCAATTTGGACTGTGCTTGAGAAACAAAGAGTAATAAACATGTGTGCAAATGAATATCAGAAGTATTTGCTCCAATATCACTGAATATCAGTTGCATAGGGACTGAATGTTGCTCATTCCTTAGCTGTTGTGTCAGTGCAATACGTTCAGTTTGGGAATGAGATGGCTGCATAAGTCCATTATAACTTGTCATATGATGTATAAATTGTAAAATCAAGCTTTTTCAGACTTACAAATAAAAACAAAATACTGTAGATGCTGGAAATAAACACAATGCTGGAGAAACACAACAGTTCTGGTAGCATTTGTGGAGAGATAATCCAAGTTAACTTTTCACATCCAAAATGACATCTCTTCAGAGCTGAGCTTCAGTTCTGAAGAAAAATGATACTGGATTCAAGGTGATGCCCAAAAGAAAATACATATGCTCATGTGTAAATCAACAAGAAAATAGAATTTTGAGGGCAATATTAAATTGTCACATATCTTTAAGAACAACATTATGTAAAGCTCCATTTTGTATGGATGCACACTTGCTGTTAAAGACACCTGATTGTGTTGTAAGATCAACCTACCATAGTTATTTGCTGAAGGCTTTTTTCGATTATTCAATCATGAAATGTGGGCGGCATTATCTGGCTAGCATTTATTGCCCATCCCTAATTGCCCTTGAGAAACTGGGGTGAGCTGCCTTCTTGAACTTCTGCAGTCCAAGTACTGGAGGTAGACCCACAATGCTGTTAGGGAGGGAACTCCATGATTTTGACCCAGTGAAAATGAAAGAATGGTGATATATTTCCGAGTCAGGATTGTGAGTAGCTCGGGGTGGGGGGTACTTTCAGTTGGTGTTGTTTGCAAGAATCTATTGCCCATGTCCTTCTGGATGCAAGTGGTCATGGGTTTGGAGCGTGCTGTCTCAGGATCTTTGGTGAATTTATGCAGTACATCTTGTAAATGGTAGCAGCAGTATGTACCTAGTGTTCGCAATGGAGGAAGTAAATGCTTGTGGATGTGATGCCAATCAAGTGGGTTGCTTTTTCCTTGATAGTGTCAAGTTTCTTGACTGTTGTTGGAGATGCATTCATCACAGTCTTAACTTGTGCCTTTGAGATGGTGTTCAGGGTCTGGGGAGTAAGGAGGTGAGTTACTTGCCACACTATTCCAAGTCTCTGACCTGTTTTTGTAGCCACTGTATTATAAGTTGAGTTCAGTTGCATTTCTAGTTAATGGTGACCCCCAGGATATTGATAGTGGGAGATTCAATGATGGTAGCACCATTGCATGTTTAGGGGTGATGATTAGATTGTGATTATTGGAGATGGTTATTTCGTGGCATTTGTGTGACATGAATGTTACTTGTCACTTGTCAGCCTAAGCCTGAATATTGTGCAGATCTTGTTGCATTTGAGCATGGACTGCTTCAATATCTGAGGAGTCACGAAGGCACGAACGGCACTGAACATTGTTCAATCAATGGTAAGCATTCATACTTCTGGCCTGTTGATGGACGGAAAGTCATTATCATTCATCATTACAAGCTTTGTGTGAAACCCCAGAAAATTTGTGCTTTACCATACTTGGGTCCCCATATATAGGGCATTTACCTGGCTCAGTACCAAATAAGGACCTGGTACTAAATTTGAGAAGATAAACTAATGTTACAATGGTAGTTTTTTTTTGATGAGTTTAACTATTTTGGGTTTTACTACAGAGTTGTTATTAATATTTCATGGTCATAAACATCCCAGCCCCTGTATGTCATGGGCCATGGTGAAAGATTTGGGAAATTTAGGACAGAAGCCCAGCAAGGATCTCAAATGTTGCTTATTCCTAAACTGTTTTGTAAATGCAGTAAGTGGAGTTTGGGGCTCAGATGGCTGCATAATTACATGATAATTTGTCACATCATGTATAAACTGTAAAAACAAGCTTTTTCAGACTTAAAACAAAAAAATGTAGATGCTGAAAATCTGAAACAAATACAAAATGCTGGAGAAACTCAACAGTTCTGGCAGCATCTATGGAGAGAGAATCCATTTTTCACATCCAGTCTGATTCTTTTTCAATTCTGAAGAAGAATCATACTAGACTCAAGGTGATGCACAAAACATAATGCTGAGAGTCATAGAGATGTACAGCATGGAAACAGACCCTTCAGTTCATCCTGTCCATGCTGACCACATATCCCAACCCAATCTAGTCCCACCTGCCAGCACCCAGCCCATATTCCTCCAAACCCTTTCTATTAATGTACCCATCCAAATGCATCTTAAATGTTACAATTGTTCATTCCATACATGTACCACCCTCTGCGTGAAAAAGTTGCCCCTTAGGTCTCTTTTATATCTTTCCCCTCTCACCCTAAACCTATGCTCTCTAGTTATACTCAATTGTAAATCAAAAAGAGAGGAAAAATTTCATTTTCCAAACTAGTGTTGAAAATTGAGTTGAGTTTCTTGTGAATGAACAGCGATTGCCTATTCACATGGAATATCACTCATTAACAGCCTCAACAGTACATAATTTTGCCACATCACTATGCAGCTTTCCATTTTCCCACAAGTTAAACAGAAACTAGACACCCAGAATTCCCAACATGAAAGTAAAAGCATTTACCTGGTGATTCCAGCTCACCACTTGGTCTTTTTTAGTGCATGCTTACACTGTGTCTACTTCAATACTCACAGCATCCCTACCTTATTCTTACAGTGCTTCTACCTTGTCTTGCCTTTTTAGCCAAGATACAAAGCCAGGCAGCTTGATATGGTTGGCAACAGTTATCAGTCAAGGAGTGGACATGCTGCTGTACATCACTATGCTACAGCAACATCGCACCTGCATCAAGAGCAAGCTCACAGCACACCATCACATCAAGAACAAGCTCACCAAATGTACTGTGTATGCTTCACCAAATAGCCATACCTCAAAATCTAATGGAAGTAGTCCTCAGTCAGGTCAAGGACAACACCCTTCAGGCATCTGGTACTGGTGCAATAAGTCAAGAGCCACTTGCATTATCAGTTTCAGGATTTGGACACAATCAGTCCAATTTAGGGACGTCATTGTCAGGATCCTTTCCTTGTAGAGGGTGAACAACCAAATGTTGGGCAACCTAGTATTTGTCTTGACACAGCAGTCCTTCATTTCCCATCAAAGCTGACTACAGGGATGTCCACTGACTGCTTCTTCCACCAATGTCATGGCATAGCAGTATCCAAACCTATTCACAGCACAGGGAACAGCAAGTGGTGGTTTATTAGAAGGGAATTAAAAGCTAATTTTTGAAGGTGGAGAGAATTTTCCAGTTAGCCTCGGGGCTTCTGGAGGTGTAAGGGCCTAAGTCAGCTTGGAGTTGGCTGCCTGATGGCTGACTGAGAAGCCAGCATTACATAAAAATTTTGTAGCAAGCCTTTCTGCCTGGCTCCAGTTGCAGGTTGAGGCCACCTAGTGGGGATGCTCCCACTCCTAGTGGCCTGGGTACTGTCTATTTTTATCTCAAATTAAAGAACTGGAGAGACAGTATGTCCAGCTTGAGGCTCCCCCACTCTCTTCCTCTCTCTCTCTCTCTCTCTCTCTCTCCCCCCACTTAAGAGTGACACAGTGACTCAGTGGTTAGCACTGGTGCCTTACAGTGCCTGTGATCTGGGTTCAATTCCAGCTTTGGGTGACTGTCTGTGTGGAGTTTGCACATTTTCCCTGTGTCTGCATGGGTTTCCTCTGGGTGCTTTGGTTTTCTCCCACAATCCAAAGATGTGCAGGTTAGGTGAAATGGCTGCGCTAAATTGCCCATAATGTTCAGGGATGTGTTGGTTCGGTGCATTAGTCAGGGGTAAATATAGGATAATAAAATAGGGAATGGGTCTGGGTGGGTTATTCTTTGGAGGATTAGTGTGGACTTGTTAGGCTAAAGGGCCTGTTTCCACACTGTAGGGATTCTATCAGAACAGCCTGCTGCTTCTAAGCTGGCAATGCCCCATTGACTCTCCAGCTTCATTTGCTGGTCTGGCACATTTAATTGAATTGTGATCCTGCCTCCTGATCACCAGCCCAGAGGAAGTTATTGCCCAGTACCTGTTTCTCTCAAGCAGCCTCAGATTGTGACCCTTATTTGACCCCAGTGCTGGGGTCCCAAGGGCAAATTTCTGCCCTGACATTATGTACAAATATGTTAATCTTTACAGAGTATCTTCCTTACATATCTATTTATCATTCATGCATTTTCTAATGTATGCAGCGTAGTAGAATTGCAAACTATAAAAGCAGCATTGGAGTCGCTGTGGAAGAAAACATTAATTGAATAAAAGCTGAAGGCAAATGGAAAAATTACTTAAATTCATGCATGTGTTTAAGTGAATTCAAACTCCTTACATCTTACATGTATCATGAAAAATCACACAGCAAAATAGCAGTAGTTTTCTATTGCTAAAATCTCTTTTTGCTGTCTTTCAACCTATGATAGTCCTTGACAACTGCCTTTAATGCTCGAGATATGCTGAATTGGTCCTAAGAGCTATTTCACATGCAATGCCAGTTTTGAGTCAGAAATTGCATGGTTCTTTGGTCAGTCAATTTCCTCTCATGTGTTCTATCCAATATCCATCATAACACTAACTCATGATTATATACCTATTATGTCATGTGAGTCATAAGGTGATTGATCCACATGGCCTTAATGTTTCACAAAAAGTATACATCGTGAAGTAATATCTATTCTTTTTAGGGTAATGCTGACAATTAAAGCAAGTTTTGTCTTCCATTTGTCAGGTAAAGGCATATCTCCTGTGCGACAATGAAATTGAATATCTATCCAACAGCAATCCATTTACAGAGGCACTGTTATTATTATTGCTATAAATCTCTGATCTTTTCAAATTTATTATGGTCTAGATGGAGTCTCTTTTGCTGAATCCTGAGAGGAACAAAGGAGAATGAAATGATTAAATGGCTTATTGATTATAAACTATTACGAAGGAAGCTCAATTGTATCTAGAAATTTTAACAAATGCAAATTGCATTCATTTATATTTTGACACATTATCCATTTATATGCACTTCTAGGATTTTACATAGCTATGGACCTGATCTGCGTTAACATAAAATATTTAGAAATAACCCTACATCTATGTGTAAATGCCAATCATCAGAAAATTACCTATGAAAATATCAGGATGCATTATGCTTGATTAGGTGACCTCTCCAATGCTTTTTGCTATCATAAATTAAAGACATACAGTTAGTCAATGATCAACAATAAATTGTTTCTCAATAAGTAATAAAATCATAATCATAAAATCCCTCTTGTATAAATGTCAGATCACATTCATGAGCTGAGGTCCTGGCAATCAATGTCTCCACTGTAACTACTATCAAAACAAAAATGAATGCAATTCATGAATAACAGTGTTGTGGAGTCTCAAACACTGTACTGAGACCAATAACTGCCTCGAGTAATGTGGAGCTAGTGTTATTCTGCTTCCAGATTTCTGTTCACTGATATTTGAATGTCTGTATTAATGCCAAACATTAAACATTAAACCATTCAAATTCTAATAACAAACCATTAAAGATTAAGTGAAAGAAAAATTCGCACAGTACAAATGATTTTGTTTCATAGAACATAGAACATTACAGCACAGTACAGGCCCTTTGGCCCTCGATGTTGCGCCAACCTGTTATACCAATCTGAAGCCCATCTAAACTGCACTATTCCATGTGCGTCCATATGCTTGTCCAATGACAACTTAAATGTACTTAAAGTTGGCAAATCTAATACCGTTGCAAGCAAAGCATTCCATACCCTTACTACTCTCTAAGTAAAGAAACTACCTCTGATATCTGTCCTATATCTATCACCCCTCAATTTAAAGCTATGCCCTCTCATGCTCGCCGTCACCACACTTGGAAAAAGGCTCTCCCTGTCCATCCTATCTAACCCTCTGATTATCTTATATGTCTCTATTAAGTCACCTCTTAACCTTCTTCTCTCCAACGAAAACAGCCTCAAATCCCTCAGCCTTTCCTCATAAGACCTTCCCTCCATACCAGGCAACATCCGAGTAAATCTCCTCTGCACTTTTTCCAAAGCTTCCACATCCTTCTTATAATGCAGTGACCAGAACTATACACAATACTCCAAGTGCAGCCGCACCAGAGTTTTGTACAGCTGTAGCATAACCTCATAGTTCCGAAACTCGATCCCTCTATTAATAAAAGCTAAAACACTATTCCTTCTTAACAACCCTGTCAACCTGGGTGGCAATTTCAAGGATCTGTGTACCTGGACACTGAGATCTCTCTGCTCATCTACACTACCAAGAATCTTACCATTAGCCCAGTACTTTGCATTCCGGTTACTCCAACCAAAGTGAATCACCTCACACTTGTCCACATTAAACTCCATTTGCCACCTCTCAGCCCAGCTCTGCAGCTTATCTATGTATTTCTGTAACCTACAACATCCTTCGTCACTATCCACAACTCCACCGACCTTAGTGTCATCTGCAAATTTACTAACCCACCCTTCTACACCCTCATCCAGGTCGTTTATAAAAATGACGAACAGCAGTGGACCCAACACCGACCCTTGAGGTACACCACTAGTAACTGGACTCCAGGATGAACATTTTCCATCAACCACCACCCTCTATCTTCTTTCAGCAAGCCAATTACTGATCCAATCTGCTATATCTCCCACAATCCCATTCCTCTGCATTTTGTACAATAACCTACTGTGGGGAACCTTATCGAAAGCCTTGCTGAAATCCATATAAACCACATCAACCGGTTTACTCTCATCTACCTGTTTGGTCACCTTCTCAAAGAACTCAATAAGATTTGTGAGGCACGACCTACCCTTCACAAAACTGTGCTGACTATCCCTTATCAAATTATTCTTTTCTAGATGATTATAAATCTAATCTCTTCTAACATTTTCCAACACTTTACCAACAGCTGAAGTAAGGCTCACTGTCTATAATTACCAGGGTTGTCTCTACTCCCCTTCTTGAACAGGGGAACCCCACATTTGCTATCGTCCAGTCTTCTGGCACTATTCCTGTAGACAATGACGATTTAAAGATCAATGCCAAAGGCTCGACAAACTCCTTCCCGGCTTCCCAGAGGATCCTAGGATAAATCCCATCCAGCCCAGGGGACTTATCTATTTTCACACTCTGCAGGATTTCTAATACCTCTTCCTTGTGAACCTCAATCACACCTAGTCTAGTAGCCTGTATCTCTGTATTCTCCTCGACGACGTTGTCTTTTTCTAGAGTGAATACTGTTGAAAAATATTCATTTAGTGCTTCCCCTACCTCCTCTGATTCCACACACAACTTCCCACTACTATTCTTGATTGACCCTAATCTTACTCTCGTCATTCATTTATTCTTTAAATACCTGTAGAAAGCCTTAGGGTTTACCCGGATCCTATCTGCCAACAACTTCTCATGTCTCCTCCTGGCTCTTCTGAGATCTCTCTTTAGGTCTTTCCTGGCTATCGTGTAACCCTCAAGTGCACTAACTGAGCCTTCACATCTCATCCTAACATAAGCCTTCTTCTTCCTCTTGACCAGCGATTCCACTTCCTTCGTAAACCACGGCTCCCATGCTCTATAGCTTCCTCCCTGCCTGACAGGTACATAATTATCTAGGACACTCAGGAGCTTTTGCTGGAATAAGCTCCACATTTCTAATGTGCCCATCCCCTGCAGTTTCTTTCCCCATCCTATGCTTCCGAAATCTTGCCTAATCACATCGTAATTGCCTTTCCCCCAGCTGTAACTCTTGCCCAGTGATATACACCTATCCCTTTCTATCACTAAAGTAAACATAACAGAATTTTGATCGCTATCACCAAAGTACTCACCATCTTCCAAGTCTAACACCTGGCCGGGCTCATTACCCAGTATTAAATCTAATGTGTCTTCGCCCCTTGTTGGCCTGTCTACATACTGTGTCAGGAAGCCCTCCTGCACACACTGGACAAAAACTGACCCATCTATAGTACTCGTATTATAATGTTCCCAGTCAATATTTGGAAAGCTGAAGTCCCCCATGGCAACTACACTGTCTCTCTCACTCCTATCGAGAATCATCTTTGCTATCCTTTCCTCTACATCCCTGGAACTTTTTGGAGGCCTATAGAAAACTCCCAAAGGGTGACTTCTCCTTTCCTGTTTCTAACCTCAGCCCATACTACCTCAGTTGTCGAGTCCCTAAACATCCTTTCTGCAACTGTAATACTGTCCTTGATGAACAATGCCACACCTCCCCTTCTTTTACCATCTTCTCTGTTCTTACTGAAGCATCAAAATCCTGGAACCTGCAACAACCATTCCTGTCCCTGCTCTACCCATGTCTCTGAAATGGCCACAACATCGAAGTCCCAGGTACCAACCCATGCTGCAAGGTCATCCACTTTATTCTGGATGCTCCTGGTGTTGAAGTAGACATACTTCAAACCAACTTCTCACTTGCTGGTGCCATCTTGCGTCCCTGAAACCTGATTTTGGACCTCCCTACTCTCAACCTTTTCTATACTCGAACTACAATGTTGGTTCCCATCCCCCTGCTGGTTTAGTTTAAACCCACTCCAATAGCCTTAGTGAAATCCCCCCCCCCCCCCCCCCCAGGATATTGGTACCCCTGCGGTTCAGATGAAGACCATCCTGCTTGTAGAGGTCCCACCTACCCCAGAAAGAGCCCCAATTATCCAAGAATCCAAAACCCTCCATCCTGCACCATCCCTGAAGCCACGTGTTCAACTCCTCTCTCTCCCTATTCCTCACCTCACTAGCACGTTGCACAGGCAGTAAACCAGAGACGACAACTCTTTTTGTCCTCGCTCCAAGCTTCCATCCTAGCTCCCTGAATTTCTGCCTTAAATCCCCATTTCTCTTCCTACCTATGTCGTTTGTGCCTATATGGACCATGACTTGGGGCTGCTCCCCCTCCCCCTTAAGGAACCCAAAAACACGATCAGAGACATCATGAATCCTGGCACCTGGGAGGCAACACACCAACTGTGAGTCTCTCTCGTCCCCACAGAACCTCCTATCTGTCCCCCTAACTATGGAGTCCCCAATGACTACTGCTCTGCTCCTCTTCCCCTTTCTCTTCTGAGCAGCAGGGACAGACTCTGTGCCAGAGCCCTGTGCTCCACTGCTTTCCCCGGTAAGATCCCCCCCCCCCCCAACAACTGTATCCAAAATGGTATACTTATTGTTGAGGGGAATGACCACAGGGGATCCCTGCACTGCCTGACGGTTCCCTTTCCATCTCCTGACTTTAACCCATCTGCCTTTTTCTTGTACCTGAGAAGTGACTACATCCCTGTAACTCCTCTCAATAACCCCCTCTGCCTCCCAAATATCCGAAGTTCATCAAGCTCTAGCTCCAGTTCCCTAATGCGGTTTTCGAGGTGCTGGAGTTGGGTGCACTTCCCACAGATGTAGTCAGCAGGGACACTAATGGTGATCCTTACCTCCCATTTTCTGCAGGAGGAACATTCAACTGCCCGCACCTTCATTCCCACGATTCTAAATTCCCAAATAGACTGTTGAAAAATAAGGCATAAAAAATAAACTAGTTACCTTATTAATCTGGTGCACAGAACCTTTTTGTTTTGGTTAGAGGAGGAGGATGGGTGGGAGACACTACCCGAGTAGTGTTTCGGGTAATGCAACCCCACAAATATATGACTTCCCAGAAGTCCTTCGCTCCTCCCTCGCAACTCTCGGCAAATGGAGGCCCAACTCCCGAGGTAAGTCCCTTTTAATGTGGGAAAACACCCTCGCTTCACCATTCCTTCTCTCCTCGCCACTCTGGCAAAATGGAGTTGTTGTGTCTATATTGTATTCAAAGAAAATCCCATCTTGAGTTGGTCTCACATGACTTTTTCAAAAGATAATCAGAATAATTTCAGTACTAATTAAAATTGATATTTTGGGGGGGAAAAACAAATCACACACAGTCATGTCCTATTTTTAGGCAAAGATTAAGTCTAGTGATTCAACCAATTTCAGAGCATAATGGTTCACCACTGCATAAAGTTCAGCCTAAAACAGGGGTTAGCATCGACATCCCCAAAAACATTATTCAGAAATCTATCATTTACCTTAGAATTTCAATGATAAATCCAATAAACTGTAGGCTGGGTTTAAGATATCCTCAAAGAACTGCCTGAGGTTTCAAGTAATAGCTGCATTTTTGATTTTACTTCACCGCTGCCACTTGCGTGGATGCCTTGATATGCTACAGCTTGTTCAGGGTGTGCTGTGTTTAAGTCCAACACAACAAGGAGCATTTGGTTCTTGGAAACATTTTTATTCCTGGCTAATTGGGGCTCTTTCTGGGGTAGGTGGGACCTCTAAAAACAGGATGGTCTTCACCTGAACCAGAGGGGTACCAATATCCTGGGGAGGTGATTTGCAAATGCACTTTGGTGGGTTTAAACTAATTCAGCCAAGGGGTTGGGATCTGAAATTGTAGTTCAAGTATACAGGAGGTTGAGAGTAGTGACATCAGAACTAAGATTTCAAGATCACAAGAAGGCATCAGCAAGCAAGAAGTTGGTTTGAAGTGTGTCTACTTCGATGCCAAAAGCATCAGGAATAAGGTAAGTGAACTTGCAGCATGGGTTGGTATCTGGGATTTCGATGTTGTGGCAATTTCAGAGACATGGGTAGAGCAGGGACAGGAATAGATATTGCAGGTTCTGACATATAGATGTTTCAGTAAGAACAGAGAAAATGGTAAAAGAGTGGGTGGTGTGGCACTGTAAGTCAAGGACAGTACTACAGTTGCAGAAAGGACATTTGAGGACTCAACTACTGAGGTAGTCTGGGCAGAAATTAGAAACAGGAAAGGAGAGGTCACCCTGTTAGGAGTTGTCTATAGGCATCCAAATAGTTCCTGAGATGTAGAGGATAGGAAAACAAAGATAGTCCTCGATAGGTGCGAGAGTGGGAGGGTAGTTTTTATGGGGGTCTTTAACTCTCCAAATATTGACTGGGAATACTCTAGTTCAAGTACTTTAGGTGAGTCAGTTTTTGTCCAATGTGTCCAGGAGGGTTTCCTGACACAGTTTGTAGACAGGACAACAAGAGGCGAGGCCACATTAGATTTGGTACAGATAATGAACTCGGCCAAGTGCTAGATTGGGAGGTAGGTGATCACTTTGGTGATAGGGGCCACAATTCGATTATGTTTACTTTAGTGATGGAAAAGGATAGGTATATACCGCAGGCCAAAAGTTATAGCTGGGGGAAAGGCAATTACAATGTGATTAGGACTCAGCTACTGCGGGTCCTTGATCAGTAAGTACCTGTCAGGCAGGGAGGAAGTTGTTGAGCACGGGAGCTGTGGTTTACTAAGGAAGTTGAATCTCCTGTCGAGGAGGAAAAAGCGTTATGTTGGGAGGAGAGGTGATGGCTCACTTAGGGCATCTGAGAGTTACAAGTTAGCCAGGAAAGATCTAAAGAGAGAGCTAAGAAGAGCCAGGAGGGAAACATAGGAAGTCATTGGCGGATAGGATCAAGGAAAATCCTAAGACTTTCTAATAGTATATCAAGAAGAAAAGAATGACTAGAGTAAGATTCGGGCCAATCAAGCATAGTAGTGGGAAGTTGTATGTGGAGTCAGAGGAGATACGGGAAGTGCTAAATGAATATTTTTCGTCAGCATTGACACTATAAAATGATAATATGGTCGAGGTGAATACCTAGATACAGGTTACTAGATTGGATGGGATTGAGCTGCATAAGGAAGATGTGTTAGCAATTCTGGCAAGTGTAATAATGGATCAGTCCCCTGGGCCGGATGGGATTTATCCTCGGATTCTTTGGGAAGCCAGCGGGGAGATTGCTGAGCCTTTGGCTTTGATCTTTATGTCATCATTATCTACAGGAATAGTGCAGAAGACTGGAGGATAGCAAATGTTCCCTTGTTCAAGGAGAGTAGAGACAACTCTGGAAATTAGAGAGCTGTGAGCCTTACTTCGGTTGTGGGTAAAGTGTTGGAAAGGGTTATGAGAGATAGGATTTATAAACATCTAGAAAGGTTTATGTTGATTAGGGACTGGCTTTGTGAAGGGTAGGTTGTGTCTCACAAACCTAATTGAGTTCTTTGAGAAGGTCACCAAACAGGTGGATGAGGGTAAAGCATTTGATGTGGTGCATATGGAATTCAATAAGGTGTTTGATAAGGTTCCCCACATTAGGCTCTTGTACAAAACACGGAGGCATGGGATTGAAGGTGATTTAATGATTTGGATAAGAAATTGGCTAGCTGAAAGAAGACAGAGGGTGGTGGTTGATGAGAAATGTTCATCCTGATGTTCAGTTACGAGTGGGGTACCACAAGGATCTGTTTTGTGTCCACTGTTGTTTGTCATTTTTATAAATGACCTGCATGAGGGCATAGAAGGATGGCTTAGTAAATTTGTAGATGACACTAAGTTCGGTAGACTTATAGATAGTGATGAAGGATGTTATAGGTCACAGAGAGACATCGATAAGCTGCAGAGCTGGGCTGAGAGGTGGCAAATGGAGTTTAATGCAGAAAGGTATGAGGTGATTCACTTTGGAAGGAGTAACAGGAATGCAGAGTACTGGGCTAATGGTAAGATTCTTGGTCGTGTAGACGAGCAGAGAGATCTCAGGTATATTGATCCTTAAAAGTTGCCACCCAGGTTGATCGGGTTGTTAAGAAGGCATATGGTGTGATAGCTTGCATTGGCAGAGAGATTCAGTTTCGGAACCATGAGATCATGCTGCAGCTTTACAAAACTCTGGTGCAGCCACATTTGGAGTTTTATGTTCAGTTCTGAACACCAAAATGTACGAAGTATGCGGAAGCATTCGAAAGGGTTCAGAGGAGATTTACTAGGATGTTGCTTGGTATGGAGAGAAGGTCTTGCACGGTAAGGCTGAGAGACTTGAGGCTGTTTTTGTTAGAGAGAAGGTTGAGGTGACTTAATTGAGACACATAAGATAATCAGAGGGTTAAATAGGTTGGATAGTGAGAACCTTTTCCTCAGATGGCAATGGCTAGCAGAAGGGGAGCTTTAAATTGAGGGGTGATAGATATACGACAGATGTCAGAGGCTGTTTCTTTACTCGGAGTGTAGTAGGGGCATGAAACACACTGCTTGCAACAGTAGTAGACTTGCCAACTTTAAGGGTATTTAAATGGTCATTGGATAGACATATGGATGAGAATGGAATAGTGTAGGTTAGATGTGCTTCAGATTGATTCAACAGGTTGGCACAACATTGAGTGCTGAAGGACCTGCACTGCGCTGTAATGTGCTATGTTCTATGTTCTATGTTCCATTATTCTATGTCTAAAAAGAAAACTGTAAGTTGTTGCCAGCCAGATTGGACCCCTTACCATTCACCTTTCTGCAATGCCCCTAAGAATTTTTCTGAAAATTTGCTTTTAATTTTCTGAGACCCTGATTGGCTGTCAAGAAATCTTGAAATGCAATGTTAACATGCTTATTTAGAGCTTCTGGCCAGTTGGCTCAAGTCTCATGCCAGGGCTTGTTGATCATGAAAGTTAGCTTTGTGACGTGACCAGACTGCTGGATTATCAGCCTGTAAATGCTTCCAATAAGAGTGATTACTGACAATTAGAGAGAAGGTGTATCCTGGTCCACTATACTGCAGAAACAATGGCAAACACTGCAGTACTCTGTCCAAAGAAGTTAATCAATCTCATGCAAGTCCATAATGCAGCCTTTTGAAATGAGGCTGGTAAAATAGGCAGACAGACCAGCTATAGAAACATGTCCAATTACTTTTGATGATTATGGATATTCTCTGGACAATGCCTGAATTTCCAGAAATCTTTGAGCTGTGTATTGTAGGCCTGCCACTCATTTTAAACCATTTATTCAGCATGAAACCAATTTCTCAGCCTTTGTGTCAAAGTTAACTCAACTACTGTGATTCAGTGTAAGTATACATAATCACCACCCTGTAAAACCAACCTGAAAAATTAGCAGCAAATTAAAGAATAATAGATACCAGTGAGTAATTTCAAGCCAGTAATTTTATCTTCCCTTTCAAATGACAGCAGTAAACCTTTCAATCCTCATTGTTGCAGTTCATAAATACCATTTGAATGCCTTGATTATTGTCCCATTTTAATTCCTAAGAATTCATTAGTTTATGTAACCATATCTGTCTGAAAATGATATTAACGTGTCTTTGAGAAATCTACTGCTTCTCTTGTTGTTTTTGTCATTCTATTCAATAAGGAAAATGTAAGACTGCCAAATTTCTTAGCAGATTACTATTAAGACTGTGTACAATACTGTATTTATAATGCAAATTGGATAGAACATTGGATTTAGCAAGGAATAATCTACCCCAGTCTGAAAACTTTGGCCTGTAAATCCTATGGTGCTGTGCATATTTTACAGGTAGTAAGCTAGCACCTAAGCAGCCAACATTTCATTACGAGCTGCAAGTATTCCCACTCCCATATTGCTGTAACCAGAAGAATAAGTCTCCAGACATTAGGACCATATTTAGTGCAAAAGGGCTAACATATCCTTGCAACTGAGTGTGCAAAATTGGTTGTTTTAAATGCTAGACTGACAGTTCAAGAAATCCAGATCTGCTTGCATCTTAACTGGAGGATGTTAAAAGAGTAACTCAATCTTCATTATGTAACCTTTTCAGAAAAATATGATCATTGGTAAAAAAGATCATCTTTTGCTGATGGAAGAGATAAAGCTTGAAGTGTTTCTTGTTTAACAGGATCACAAGAGTTGTGTTTTGGACTTTGCCAAGATAATGAATGGAACTGCCTGTGGTACAGCTCCTTGATGTGGGAAGGGTAAGAAGAATCATCATGGATATTCCATTAGGAAATGGTCATCATGTGAGAATAGGTAGAATTCTAGCAAACCCAAGCTAAAATCCAAGTTCCAGCCATTAGCAGTGAGTCTGCCCAATCTGTACTCTTGGCCCAGAAATGAATTAGTGACTGACTTTCTGATGTTGGATATAGACACTGAAAAATGATGGCGCTTATGCATGTGACTGATGTATGTTAAGAATATGTTGAAGTGTGTATTAGTTTCCTGAAAACTGGCTGTGTCCAAATGCACTGATCATGGTAGATTTGAACTATTTACATTTTAAATCGCCTTAATTCCAACCTATTTTCACCCTGTTTAATTAGTAGAGTGACACACAGGATGTCTTATAACATGGTCCTTGCCTCTAATCCAAAAATTCCAGGCTTAAGACTTACTTCAGCACC
Source organism: Chiloscyllium punctatum (assembly GCF_047496795.1). Lineage (NCBI taxonomy): Eukaryota > Metazoa > Chordata > Chondrichthyes > Orectolobiformes > Hemiscylliidae > Chiloscyllium > Chiloscyllium punctatum. Next base: position 44,006,549 of record NC_092753.1, on the reverse strand, counting down.
TGTTGGCCAAGGAAGGTGTATTTATAATAAAGCTAAACAGATTGGATATGAACTCATAAGTTATTCCAAAATATACCAACAGCTGGCAGAGTAGGAGGGATCACTGGTCATCCATCCAATAGAAAAAAAATGGGCATCTCTATCATCATGAATCCCTAGCTCCAGATTACTAAATGTATATAAAAGTGCATGTTGCACAGCAATTTTAGTGAAGTAGATAAGTTGGGTGGATGACTGATGTTGATGATATGATGCCATCAACATAGTGTTTGATCCCTGTTTAAACTGGTGTGGATTTAGGAGCTGCCTGCTTTCCATACTGACAGTGGGGATTTCAGCACATGACCTGCCTTTGCCTCAAAACTCAAAAAATGTGAAACACAAATAGACAGTGCTGGAGAAACACAGTAGGTCCAGAAGCATTTGTGGACAGAAAACATAGTGAGCATTTTGACCCAGTTCTGAAGAGGTGACATATCGGAAATGTTAACTGTTTCTCTCTCCACAGATGTTGCCAGACCTGCCAAGTGTCTCTAGCACTTTCTGATTTAATATTGTATTCACAGCATCCTCCATATTTTACCTAAAAGTGAAGAAGAATTTTTTAAATAGAAATTGATGATTATTGGCATGGTCACCATTACTGGGATCAGCTTTATATTCTAGGTTTATTCATTAGACTTAATTCTCCCCAGTTGCACAGTAGATTTGAACCTACATTAGCCAGAGCATTAGTCTGGGTGACTGGATCACTAGACAATAGCACCTTGCCACCATCTCCCAAATGCAGTAAGGAGATGAACAGATTTCAGAATGGAATAGTAAACACTTTGTAATTAATCCATTCCACAATATATTTCAATAAATCTATTCCATGTAGTTATTGGGGAAAAATGTCATTGTTAGCTTTGTAGATGTATTTGTAATGTATTGTTCCAAAATCAATTCAAAACATTTCTGGCCAGGATCACAATCTTCAAAATTGTGTGCTGAGTAATTTCCAAATAGAAAATGTGTAGCTTCCTTCCAGGTTTTTTTTTAAAAATGACTAACAATTTACATTTTAAGAAGTAAATGTCAGCATTGAAAAATGTTCTAATTTAGTATTTAATGGTTATGGGAAGATGATATCTATTCTTTGACATTGCATGTTGGCTTTGAAAGACATCTATTCTTTAAAACACAATCAAACATTTGCTTATTTCTTTTCTAAAGCAGAAATGATCTCAATAAACCAAAACAAACACCCTGGGTTATCTGGAATTTTTTTTATAATATCATTTTCTCTTTATTCTTTATTCTTTGTGTGCAGAAACACATTTATAAAACGTACCAGGTCTGACAAATATAGTGGTTATGAGTAAAAAATAAATATTTTAAAAGCACAAAAAGATTTAACCAACAAACCAAAACTGTGATGATTTAAAAAAGATATGACATTTGAAAAAGTTTTTCATTCTTTCGAGTGACAACTTTGAGTATTTAACGTTGTGATTTCCAGTATAGACACTATTCTCAGTTATAATTTTGAAAAATTAAAGGGAAAATGATTCGGATAGTTAACGTATATTGGTTAGGATCCAGCGTTATACTTGACATCCTTGTAACTGAGAGCCTTGTTAATATTGTGTCAATATGTAACTGCTTCTACTGCATGGTTCCCCCATTCATTTACATGGTCCCTTTTAGTTCCAATGTCAGGTCAATGCCAAAACCCACCACAATGTGTATCTGAACCTTTCATACAAACCTATCTATTATTAACCATGTACATACATCAGGAGCCACAATGAAATAAAATAAAATAAAATGTAAGTAATGATTATGGATTTTATGGTATTAAAAATATTGACATTGATCAAAGCCTGGTCAATATATATTTTTAGACTTATTCATGTGACCTGGACATTGCTTTCCAGTCCATTGGCATCATGCATCTCTAATTGCCCTGGAGAAAGTGATGGCCTTTTTGAACCGTAGCAGTCCTTGGGGACAGCACTGTTAGAAAGGGAATTCTAGGATTTTGACCCAGCAGTGGAAAAGGACCAATGTTACAAGTTCCAAGTGAATAAATGTGTGGTTTGAAGAGGAACTTACAAGTTGCTGTGTTCACAGGCAGCCACTGCCCTGGCCTTCAAGATGGTAGCGGCTGTTGGTTTGTAAGGTGCAGTCAGAGGAACATTGTTGATCTATGACAGTGCATTTTGTTGGTGGCACACATTGTTGTCAATGTGTGTAAGTGGTGAAGGGGGTGAATGTTGAAGATGTAGGATGAGATGCTGATCAAGCAGACAGCTTTCTCCTGGTTGGTGTCAAGCTTGACTGTCCTTGAAGCTACACTCATCCATGCAAGTGGTAGTTTTCAAAAATATTCCTGAATTATAAGTTGCAGGTAGTGAACAGACCTAAGGGAGTTAGGAAGTGAATTACTGACTGCAGGTTTGCAAGCTTCTGACATGCTCTTGTAACCATTTGTATTTATATAGAAACATAGAAAATACACGTAGGAGTAGGCCATCATCCCTTCAAGACTGCAGCACTATTCATTACGATCATAGCTGATTGTGCAATCTCAGTATCCCATTCCCACTCTCTCCCCATCCCCTTTGATGCCTTTAGCTGCAAGGGCCATGTTCAACTCCCACTTGAATATATCTAATGAACTGGCCCCAACAGCTTCCTGTGAAAGAGAGAATTCCACACTTTTACAACTCTCTGAGTGAAGAAATTCTTCATCTCTTTCCTGAGTGGCTTACCCCTTATTCTTAGTAAAAAAAACAAAATCACACAACACCAGGTTATAGTCCAACAGGTCCAACAACCACCCCAGTCCAACACCAGCACCTCCAAATCATGACTGCCATCAACACCCTTATTCTTAGACTGTGACTTTCCCAACATTGAGAACATTCTTCCTGCATCTAGCCTGTAGTGTTTCAACAGGATTTCATATGTTTCTATGAGATCTCCCCTCAAGTCCAGATGTACAACATCTACAGATTCACTCTACTGGTCACATTCTCAAAATATTCCAGAAGATTTGTCAAGCATGATTTCCTTTTAGTGAATCCATGCTGTCCATTACAGATTCTGTCACCACTTTCCAAATGCTCAGTTGTTACATCTTTAATGATTGACTCCATCATTTCCTCCACTGATATCAGACTAACTGGCCTATAATTCCCCATGTTCTCTCTCCTTCCTTTTTTTAAAGAATGGGATTACATTAGTTACCTTCCAGTACTCTTTTGTGGGTGACACGGTGGCACAGTGGTTAACACTGCTGCCTCACAGCACCAGAGACCTGGGTTCAATTCCCACCTCAGGCGACTGTGTGGAGTTTACACATTCTCCCCTGTGTGGGTTTCCTCTGGGTGCTCCGGTTTCCTCCCACAATCCAAAAATGTGCAGGTTAGGTGAATTGGCCATGCTAAAATTGCCTATAGTGTTGGGTGAAGGTGTAAATGTAGCGGAATGGGTCTGGGTGGGTTGTGCTTCGGCGGGTCGGTGTGGACTTGTTGGGACGAAGGGTCTGTTTCCACACTGTAAGTAATCTAATCTAATCTTTCAGAGTCTATAGAATGCTGGAAAATGATCACTGATACAATCTGCTATTTTTCAGGCCAGTTCCTTAAGTACTCAGGGATACAGATCATCAGGTGCTGGGGAGAAAGTGAGGACTGCAGGTGCTGGAGACCAGAGTCGAGAGTCGAGAGGGTTCCTGCCCGAAACATTGACTCTCCTGCTCTTCAGATGCTGCCTGACCTGCTGTGCTTTTACAGCACCACACTCTCAAATCAGGCCCTGAGGATCTATCAGATTTTAATCACATCAATTTCCCCAATGCCATTTCCTAACTAAGAAAGATTTCCTTCAGTTCCTCCTTCATGCTGAACCGTCTGTTTCCAAGTATTTCCTGAAGATTATTTGTGTCTTCCTCGGTGAAGATCCGAAGTATTTGTTCAATTGGTCTGTCATCTCTTTGCTGTCTATTATGAATTCACCTGATTCTAACCATAAGGGACCTATATTTATCTTCACCAGTCTTTTTCTCTTCACCAGTCTTTCTCTCTTTACATATCTGTAGAAGCTTTTGCAGTCAGATTTTATATTTTCCACAAGGTTACTTTCATATTCTATTTTCCTTTTGTGAATTAAACCCTTTGTTCTACTGTGTTGAATTTTTAATTTCTCTCAGTCCTTGGGCATGCTGGTTCTTCTGGCCAATCTATATGCCTCAACTTTGGTTTTAACACTGTTCCTGATTTCCCTTGTTAGTCATGGTTGAGCCACTTGCCCTGTTTTACTTTTATGCCAGACAGGGGTGTACAATTGTTGAAATTCATCCATATATTCTTTAAATGTCTGCCATTACCTCTCCACCATTTAAGTACTCATGGCTAGTTTATTCTATCCAATGCATTCCTCATACCTCAATACATGAGTGGGATCATGTTCAAATAATGAGTGGAATCAATGAGTAGTGAAAGTAGCCTCTTTTATTAAGCAATCACAAGGTCGAGGTGTCAATAGAATCCTGAAATACAGATCTTACAATACCCTCATTCAATACAGTTCTTACATATATTAAAATTCCATTACTATGGTGTTATGTTTTTTAACAATAGTACACAAAGGTTTGAAGGGCTTCTGTCCTGGGAGTGCTGGCTGCTACTTCTGGTGGGATTAAGAGTGTCTGTCTGGTCTGCTTGCATAATTAAGAGGTGTTAGTCCTTTTATCTTTTAAGTTAGTAAATGTTAGTAAAAGTTCCAGGCCTAAATGCTCTAATTAAGGTAAACATTGTACCTGTACTTAATGAAAGAATAAAGGATCTTAAACTGATTACTGCAGCTGGGTTATGAGATTTGTTTACTATTTGCTGGAGTGAATTTCATTCATTCATGCAATCTCATGGAAGCGCTGTTCTTAAAGGGATAATGGCCCAGTTAAAAGGTATTTAACAGATACATACTAACCAGGGAATCTATTCAGGTCCAGGAGATGGTTCTCGAGAGTGTGGTGCTGGAAAAACACAGCAGATCAGGCAGCATCCGAAGAGTATGAGAAATGAGATTTCGGAAAGGCCGTTCCTGATAGAGAGCTTAAGCCGGTGTCTTTGATTCTCCTGCTCCTTGGATGCTGCCTGGCCTGCTGTGTTTTTCTAGCACTACACTCTTGACTCTGATCTCCAGTATCTGCAGTCCTCACTTTCTCCCCAGGAGATGGTTGGTAAGGGCTGATTAATATTATAATGTTTCATGAAGACTTGATGGGGATGGTATTGTTCTATATGCTACACTTGCTTGCAGCAAGGACTGATAAGGTGTAAAAGTGTAGTAATAGGTTTGAAAGGGTTATTTTGATTAGAAAGGGTTATTTTAAATTTGGATAGTAAAACGTACTACAGAATTGCAGTTTTATGAATGAATGGAACTGTGGTTATAGTAAATAACAGGTTAGTAATGGGTTATGAATAATGAACAGGAACCCAGTATTAATGAATATAGCAAGCTGGTGAGTGAGTTAATAAAAATTACCTATAACACAGTATCTCAGAACACAATATCTTACAGTCCCCCCTTTTGATTTTACTGAGACCTTTTGAAGAGAATCACACAATTCTTATCCTAGCTTACATACTTTTAACAGTTTGGCAACTACACTTTACAAAAAGAAAACATGCACAGTTAGAATAACAATAACAAACATCATGGTGGTCAGTCAGCCTCTGATCCCTCTGTGTTGTGGATTGGGAATAAGGGATAGCATTTTTACAGGAGGCAGGGTGGGAGGAGGTGTAGTCCAGGTAGCTGTGGAAGTTGGTGGGTTTGAAGTAGATATCTGTGATGAGTCAGTTGCCGGAAATAGAGATGGAGAGGTCCAGGAAGGGGAGGGAAGTGTCTGAGATAATCTGGGTGAATTTGAGGTCAGGGTGGAAAGTGTTAGTTACTATTATAAGACAAGCCAAACAGAGAATCGGGAATTCCTAGAGGCATGGCATTCATCCACAGATTCAATCAATAAGCACATCGACCTGGACCCAATATACCAGCCACTGCAGCGGACAGCTGGAACTGACAACCGGAAGTGGTAGATACAAATCACTATAAATGCCGGAGGAAACATCACAGAAGCGCTTCACAGGAGGCTGCCAAGCATTGAGGATGTCACCTAGACAGGGGACGGAACGTCTGCAACACAAATTCCCAGCTCGGCGAACAGAACCACAACAATGAGCACCCGAGCTACAAATCTTCTCACAAACTTTGAGGTGTTAGTGAAGTTGATGAACTGTTCAATCTCCTTATGGGAGCACGAGGTGGTGCCAATACAGTCATCGATGTCACAGAGGAAAAGATGGGGAATGTTGCCAGTGTAGCTATGGAAGATGGACTGTTGCACGTACCTAATGAAGAGGAGCCATAGCTGGGACCCATGCGGGTGTCCATGGCTACCCTTTTGATCTGGGGGAAGTGAGATGATTCGAAGGAAAAATTGTTGGTGGTGAGGACCAGTTCAGCCAATCAACTGAGTGTGTCACTGGAAGGGTACTGGTTGGGTCAGTGGGAGAGAAGGAAATGGAGGGCTTGGAGACCTTCATCATAGTGGATGGATGTGTGCAGGGATTGGATGTCCATGGTGAATATGAGGCAATGGGGGCAGGAAAACGAAAGTCAGAGAGGAGGTGGAGACTGTGGGTGGTGTCCCGAACATATGTGGGGAGCTCCTGCACCAAGGGGGGCAGGATGGTGTCAAGGTGTGCATTGTTCCTTACTGTTTCATCTGAATTTGTGAAGTGAGCAAGAAACCTTTGAGGCAGAAAAGGCAGGAAAAGAGATTAAGGGAAAATTAAATGAAAAGCCTGTGTGCTCTTGTGGGAGGATGAACAAATGGGATTGGATGACAGTGAATGAAGGTTTTAAGTTAATCAGGAGAGCAATAGCAATAGAAAAGACTTGAGACAGGATTGAATGGAACTACCGAGGCTTTACAGGAAAGAGAAAGGCCATTTGATCCAAACAATCTGTGCTGAGATTTATGCTCCACCAGAGAGTCCTCCTCCCTTTCTTCATTTAAATCTTTTGTTGAAACTTTCCATTTCTTTTTCTCTCATGTACTTGAATAGCTTCTCATTTTTAATGCAGCTGAGTTGCATGAGTATTTGAATGGAAAGAACCAGGGTAATACTCGAGGTTCGGGAGTAGTTGAGAGTATTATTCTGGCCATTGGGCTCCTATTACCCACACAGCATTTTTAAATGAATATTATGCACCCATTATATTTTTTTCCTTTGTAACAAAGGTTTTAAATATCTAAAATTAAGTTAATGCCTTTATTTAAAGAATTACAATAAGAGGATAAAACCTAGCTTATTAATTTTCTTTTCAGTCTCTTAATTTTGGATTCATTAATGCTTTTGAGACAAAGTCTGAGTCACTGAACTTGAAGGCTCACGCTTGGTATTTTTGCTCAGAGTTGTTTGTGCAGTCTGAACATGTGCAGTGTACGTAACTTTTCAGGATGTATCAGCATTGTTCAGTCAGCTGTACTGTTGGCAATTTATTTTCAGCTTCTTCAACTTTCTGCTTAGTAGCTTTTATCAAATAATCATGAAAAATGGGAATAAATTTCATTAGCTTAATTAAAGGTAAAATTTATATTGTGTTATTTAATGAAGCTTTGTCAGTGTGTGCCTGAATGATAGAGTGAGAACAATATTACAATTCACTAAATATATTTTTGTTGCAACACTTGTTTTATGAACCTTCAAAAATATAATGGACCAGAGTTTGCTTGGGAAAAAAATATCAACTGAACTATACACAGAGTTATTAATGCACAAATGAGCAAGCAATGTGTTACAAGGAATAGATACCCAGAGAACTGCATATCGCTGCAAATTCTTGCCTATTCATGCCATTCCACAATTTGCTTTGCCAAAAATCAACACATCTTTCATCTCCATAACTTCTGATAAAGCACTTGTACATTCATTTCTTGTTAAACATGTCACAAAAAAAATCAAATTTAGCAATTAGCAGAACAATGGCCATTTCAACAAATGAATTGCTAATGATTGCTGATCAAACATATTTGCCCATGAAGTAAACAGTTGCAAGTATAGAATCTCATCCCTTCAGGTTGAGAATTGTTTTATGAGATTTTTAACAAAGCATCAAATGTGAAATATTTCCATTTTCCCCCTACCACTCTGGTATGGAGTGACAACACAGTCTGCCATAGTGCTGAAATTAGGTCAATCTTGGACCATAATTTTCATTCTTCAACTTCTACCAGAATAATTCCTCCACTATAAATACGTCCAACCACTCCAAAAAAAACCCATTCTGAATGTAGTTAGCTGTAATCATGGAAATTTGCATCATATTTGGTTTTTTTTATTGTTATCTCCACACCTTCAGCACACAACACCAAGTTATAGTCCAACAGGCTCATTTAGAAGTATTGCTTGTTCATCAGGTAGCTAGTGGGGCAGGATCATAGGATGCAAAAATTATAATAAAAGATCAATGTGTCATACAACTGATGCAATGTATTAAACAAACCTAGATTGCTGTTAAGTCTTAATCACTTAGAATGGGTTGCAGGTTTCAATTCATTAATATGTCAATCTTCAAACCAGCAGACAAAGGAGGAGCCATCATCATTCAGAATAGAATGGACTACTGCAAGGAAGTGTACCGACAATCGAATAACCAGCAACAGTACAGACAACTACTGTCCGATCCAACCGAAAGACACCCGTGAACTAAACAGATTGATCAAGACTTTTGATCCAGTGCTTCAGAGTTCCCTACGCACTCTCATCCCACGTACTTGTCACATAGGGGACTTACACAGCCTTACAAAGATACACAAAGTCAACGCACCTGGACATCCCATCATGTCAGGCAATGGGACCATGTGTGAGAACCTCTCTGGCTATGTCAAGGGCATCTTGAAACCCATTGTTTAGGGAACCCCAGCTTCCGCCGTGACACTATGGATTTCTTACTGAAACGCTGCACCCACTGACCAGTTGAACCAAGAACATTCCTTGTCGCAATTAATGTTTCAGCACGCTACACCAGCATCCCCTTTGATGACAGTATCACTGCAACAGCCTCAGTACTCAATACCAACAACTGCCAATCTCCGGGTACCATCCTACAACTCATCTACTTCATCTTCGACCACATCATCTTCACCTTTGATAACAAACTCTCCATCCAGACACACAGAACAGCCATGGGGACCAAACTTGCATCCCTTCCTGAAGAAGGGCTCATGCCCGAAACGTCGATTCTCCTGCTCCTTGGATGCTGCCTGACCTGCTGCGCTTTTCCAGCAACACATTTTCAGCTCTGATCTCCAGCATCTGCAGTCATCACTTTCCCCTAGCACCCCAATATGCCAACATTTTCATGCGCAAGTTTAAACAAAACATATTTGCTGCACAGGACCTCCAACCAACACTATACACCAGGTATATTGATGACATTTTCTTCCTCTGGACACAGAGCAAGGAGTCACTGAAACCACTGCACCGTGATATCAAAATGCTTCATCCCAACATCAAACTTACCATGGACTACGTTTTAGAATCAGTCTCAGTCTTGGATACATGCATCTCCATCACGTACCGCACTCTACCGCAAGCCCACCGATAACCTCACGATGCTGCACTTCTCGAGCAAGCATATTAAACAGCTATCCGCAACAGACAATCCCAAAACATTTAGAGGATTTGTTCAGATGAAGAACAGGGTATGATGCTCGACTCATCAATTGCCAGCTCCGATGTGCCACAGCAAGAAAATGTAATGACCTCCTCAGGAGACAGACACAGAATATGACCAATAGGGTGCTCTTCATTGGCCAGTACTTCCCAGGAGCAGCAAAACTACACCATGTTCTTCGCAGCCTACAACACCTTATTCATGAGGATGAGCACCTCACCAAGATTTTCCCTGTGCCTCCATTTCTCACCTTCAAACAACTGCCAAACCTTGTTTCTCAGCAAACTGCCCAATCTTCAGGACAACATCTACCACAACACTGTCAAACCCTGTCATGGCAACCTCTGCAAGACATGTTAAAGTGTCAACATGGATATCACCATTACACATGGGGACACCACCCACCCTGTACATGGCAGGTACAATTGTGACTCGGCTGACATTGTCTATCTCATACGCTGCAGGCAACGATGTCCAAGGCATGATATATTGGTAAGACAAAGCAGACACTACATCAACGGATAAATGGAAACTATGCAACAATCGCCGGACAGGAGTGTTCCCAGTTGGGGAACACTTCAGCAGTCAGGGATATTTGGCCTCAGATCTTTGGGTGACAGTCCTCCAAGGTGGACTTCGGGATATGCAGCAATGTAGAGTGGCCAAGCAGAGGCAGACAGCCAAGTTCGGTACCCATGAGGATAGCCTCAACTGGGAAATTGGGTTCATGTCACACTACAGGTGACCCCATTACACCAAACACTGTCACACACATACAAGCACATACACTCTTTCACATGACTACACTCACACACTCAAGCAGACCCTCTCTCATACACACGCTCTCTCAGACTCAGACACACACACACACACACACACACTCCTCTCTTTTCCCCTCACATGGCATGCACAAACACATGTAAGTCTATCGGGTGAATTTATATTTGCAGGTGCATTCTATTTATTCCAAAAGCATAGAATCTGTAGGCAGTCAGTCCATGTGGCATTTGATAAATTCCTACTTTGAAATAGAACCAGTCCGACTCAATGTTGGAATACAGACTCTAACCTCATACCTTTAATGCATTGTCTGAGCTGAGATGTTACTTTTTTTTAATAAAACCTTAAGTTATCTCAGGAATGTGACTTGAAGAAAGTGCTGGCATTTACATATTAGTGAATCAAAACCTGCATCTCCATTCTAAGTGATAAAAGACTTAACAGCAATATAAGTTTGCATTGCATCACTCATATGACACTTGGATCTTGTACTATAAATTTGGTGTCAATGATCCTGTCCCACTGACAAAGGAGCAGTGCTCTGAAAGTTTTTACTTCCAAATAAACCTGTTGGACTATAACCTGGTGTTGTGTGATTTTTAACTTTATCCATCCCAGTCCAACACTGGCACCTCCACATTCATGAACTACATAAGTACACTCCTGTATCCTTCAAACTTGTAGAATCTGAAGTTAACAGTCATTTTGGCTCCCCTTCTATAATGCCATAAGTGATCAGTAGAATATGAGCAATTGGTATGATATATACCCTTGATATTATCTTTTTCTTCAATCAGAGGTTTGGAGTGCCAGAACCCTCTCCTTCCTGACAGATGTTTATATTTCCAATTACACTTAGCTGTCTCAATGTCTTACACTCACAAAGTTCACATTTGTGTCAGCCTGAGAAAGAATTGACCACCATTACTCTGTTTCCTGACACAGAGCCAAATTCAACTATGTGCTGCCACTTTCACTTTTATCCCAGCAACTTCAGTTTGGGGGAAAGATTATTATGGAGCACATTAACAAATATCTTTTATATGTTTACATATCCCGCATCAGTCACATTACCTTGATTAATGCTGTCTGTTACCTCACCAAAAACTCTGCACAGTTAGTCCCTGACAAGTCCATACTTGCTGTTTTGTTATAATATCCCTTTAGGAGGCATGCTCATGATACCATGACTGCATCATAGTGTATAAGCTGACAGTATAAACGTCTCACATTACATTGGATTGCTTGAAGCATGACTCTCTATTAGAACTATGCTCCTCCACTGAAATATTATAGCTTACTCATCGATCAGATACTTGTATAATGAACCAATTTCAATTTTGTACATAAGTTTGTTGTAATAGATGTCTGTTTGATTCTTCAATACCACAATATCCATTTCCACATGGGGCACAGACTGCTGGACTCCTGTGAGACTTTAAACCCCTTTGACCACTGGTGTACTCAACCATGACAAAAGTCTGATGAAGGAGCGGTGCTCTGAAAGCTAGTGTGCTTCCAATTAAACCTGTTGGACTATAACCTGGTGTTGTGTGAGTTTTAACTTTGTACACCCCAGTCCAACACCAGCAGCTCCAAATCATGACAAAAGCAATATGAGTATATGTGGCACCAGCTGGGTTTTCATGAAAACAAATACAGAACTAACGATATCAATCAGATTGTTAAATGTTGCGTTTTTTTCTACCTTTGCTGTATTGAAAATCGATAAATTGGCAATCAGAACCTGTGCCATAGTTGCATTTATAAATGCTATTATAGATTTGAATACAAATTGCATGCTAGAAAAGATGTGTTGCCAGATTATTTGCCTTATGCATCTTTAAAAGAATTGTCATGCAAACCATAAAATGTGATGATTTCAAGAAATGATAGATGTTATTATCCCAGTTACTGTTATTACTAGACAAGACAGAGATCATACTGAAATCTGACATGATGGTTTTGTTTGGCTTTCACAAGATAGTCTTTTATTGAAACATATGCAGCAGTGTTGCACATGTCTTTTATCTATTAAACTGGTGTTTATTACACAGAAGAATTTAAGAAAATAAAGAGAATGAACTAAATTGTTAATTTAAAATTTAAATTTAATGACTTCAAAAAACACAACAAAATAAAATCCCAATAATCTCATTTTAATTCTGTTTGAGAATCTATTGCAACTTCCTTGAATCTTTATTCAACTGAGCTGAAACTTTATCATCTTCAATAATCACCCTCTGTAATTTTAACCAAACACTTGATCTGGAACTTTAAAAATAAGCTTATTACACTGAGGTAACCTACTTCTTAAGGAGTTCTAAACTATCCCCTTTCTTCAGGAACAGCTGTCTTTTATATTGTTGCACATCACTCAGATAACACACTAGAAATCAAACTCCACTATTCCTGGAACCATCACAAAAGTTAAAGATTTTGCTGAAGTAAGCAAAATTTACCAATTTACTGATCTTTTAAGACCCAAAAGAATGGAGCCAGTTTTCTGTAATTATCAAGAATTACTATTTATTACAAACACACATATGGACCACATGTAAATCTACAAAAACTCTAACCTCCCTGCTCTGTCCCACCTCTTCCCCCCATCCCTTCCCACCCCACCCCCCCCCCCCCCCCACCCCGCCCAACACACCATGAAACCCACTCTACAAACGACTATACACAGACAGACACAGACAAATATAAAAAGAAAGTTCCTGGGCAGGAAGACTAGGAACGCAGTTCAATAGTCTGTCTATAGGTCTGTCTATGATTACCTTATCAGGTCCTGCACCTCGTGATCTTCCTTCCCCCCTTGTTGTTGGAGGCACAAGAGGTCTGGTTCACACTTTGTTGAGAATGCGGTGCTGGAAAAGCACAGCAGGTCAGGCGGTATCTGAGAAGCAGGAGAATCTGCATTTCGGGCATAAGACCTTCATCAGGAATCAGAAATAAAGCATGCCCGAATTGTCCTGGTTTACACTTTGTGACATCTCTGACTTATTGGTCAAGAGTCAAAGCCTACAGCAACTGATGAAGGGAAATTAATTGGTTTCCTTCAGGCTTGAGGTTTTTCTTTAGGATGGGGTAAAGGGGCCAGTTCTTTCATTTCCAGATATCTAATAGCTTCTGTCCAGACATTCACACCGTCAAGATGTTCAGCCATCTGGGAGCTAATTGTATAGTTATTTAAGAATATCTTTGTCAGTGGGGAATAATGATTCTTGATTGAGGCAATAAATTTTTACACACCTTTCTTTGACTACAGCTCATGTGCAACTCTGCTTCCCTACTGCTTGAACAAACAACAGTTTAAAAAGCGCTTTCAATGACTATCAAGTTAAATTGCTTTTAAAAAGTGCCAACATTTTTTCCACAGTACTTTTTTTTTCATCACAATCCACAATCAAAAATACAGAAAATCTAAATGAGATGGTCTTTACAACATCCAATTTTAAACAAGACTTCTGCAATCTGAAATGAATAGAGTTTCTTCAAGCTATGGCTATTTTCCCAAGCCATAGGAAATGTTGGATTCTTCTCACTGAATGCTAATGTACGTCTGTTTACTCAATTTATCTGTAAAGCTCATCCATTGAAAACACAACCCCATTACCTTTGAGGAAGTCTCTTTCTCTCGTAGTGTTTTAAAATAAATCATTATAGCTACAAAATATTAACAAATTAATCATTAAACTCTTTATGAGATACAATCCAAGCTCACAGGCCACTAGTACAACTTCCAAACTCTAAAATAAATCATTTCAAATTACATCATCTCGCTTCCCAGAAATGATTGAGTTTTGGAAAGATTACAGGTTTGGGACTTATTTTTTCTCCTCAGATATTCATTGGATTCAAAGAAACCTGTACTATTTGTTTTATTTGTCAGCAACAGGGGAGTGATTCTGAATGACATTCTCAAATGACTCAAAGTTGATATCAAAACTCCTAATAAAGCCAAATTGAAGCTCTCCTGAGAAGGTTTGTGTTGATATGGCAAGGCCTTGCATTCTGGCTGCATGACCAGCCTGACTCGGTTGTGGCTGTATGAAAGTAATGTGGAATCTTGACAACTTGGCTGAGAACATCAGTAACTAACCTCTTATCTTCAGAGATTTCCAAAGGCAACTCAAATGAAAGTGGTTGAACTTGTTGGACTGACACTGAACCATTCACATTAATTTATTTTTTAACACATCCTGAAGACCTTCAGATAATTCACTTGTTAACCAATTTGCCCAGTTTAATGTGCACAGTTTCTGTCTCACCACATTAACATCAGCTATACCTAAATCTGAAATTTTAGCAGTAATTTCACATTGCTTTCTTTCAAAGTGCTCTCTACAGCCAGTTTAGAATTAGAATTTGGGAACACATTTGTAAAAAAACATATTGAAATTACTTGGAATACGTCAATGAACTAGCATTTTAATTTTTAATTCTGAATAATTTAATTCAAATTATCTGAACATTTGAATTTTTTGAACCTTAAATTCCCATTTAACTCAGTTATATAGTTGCTTAATTCAAAGTGTTGAATAATTTAATTTTGTTTCATTGTAAGAAATGGCTGAATGATTCAGAGTAACTTGTGCAAGTTGGTTAATAAAGTTATAAGAACTTAAGTACAAAAGAAGCAGGACCAAACTTAGGCTATCTGGCTTTTCAAGACTGGTCTGAGTCATTAAGGTTATGGCTGTCACTTTACTTCAAACCCACTTTCTTGCTTCCTATATCCTTTGATTCCCTGTATGCACAAAAAAGTCCGTCAGCCTCCACTCTAAACTCAACAACTGTGGTCAAGAATGAAAAATTGACAGCCCCCCTGAGTTTATTTAAATCTCAGTCCTAAAGGACTTATTCCTTATTCTCTGATCTAGATTCATCAACAAAGGAAACAATTTCCTCAGCATCTTTACTTTCAACCCCCTTAAGAAATGCTTTTGCTTCAATTAAGTCATCTCATCTATCTAAAATTCCAGGATATTCTACTCAATATCATCTTACAGCGAAATTCCCCTCATCCCAGCAATCAATCTGGTCAACATTTGTTGTATGAGTTGATAAAGTATGATGCTGGGAAAAGCACAGCAGGTCAGGCAGCATCTGAGGAGCAAGAGAATTGACATTTCAGGCATAACCCTTCTTCAGAATGTTAGTTGCATTTCCTCTCTGATAAATATACTGTTTCTTGGGACTGGAAACCAAAGCTGCACTTACTACTCTTGGGTGGCCACTCCAATTTCATTTATAATTATAATAAAATGTATTTATACTTATACTCCAATGTCATCAAAACAAAAGCCAGTGAATAATTTGTTCCCCTAATTTCTTACTGTACCTGTATGTTAATTTGCTATGATTCATGTCTGAGGACACTAAGGTTCCTCTGACTAAAAACATTTCCCAATCCCTCATTATTGAAAAAAAACTGTTGTTTATTTCTTTTCCCCATCAACTGGCATCTCAGTGCTCAGTGGCAAGAATCTCATCTCAACATCTGAGAGTTTCTTTAAAAAAGTGGCCTTATGGCCTTGAAGGTAAGGAGATCCTCTTTCAGCATCTCATTCGATTTTTATCCAAATTTCTCATGATAATGCATATTAGTCAGGGTCAAGGAAGATTACGTTCAATTTCTTTTTTCAAAATGTATATTGATACTGTTTAATCATATTATGATTTTCTGAATGCCCTGCTATTGAATTCATAATGAAATGTTTTAATGTATTTCCAATGGCAATTGTTGGGTAACTGGCCTTTAGTACTGCACTTTTTTCTCTTTCTCTTTTCATAAAGTATGACGATACATTTGCTTCCAATCCTTAGGAATTCCTTATGAATCTAAGGAATTCTGGAAGCCCACAACCAATGCTCCTACTATCTGTGCAAGTTCCTAATACATTCTTGACCTGCAGTTTCCATTATTTTCAAATTTTGTTTTTGCATTATTCATATTGAATGCATATAGAAGGTGTTTAGTTAAGCTTTCAGGAACCTTCTTATTTTCAATTAGAAATTTACATGATTCCACCCCACCCCTCACCACCGCCCCCCCGCCCGCCCCCCCCACTACAACATGTCCACATTTACTTTCACTAATCTCTTCCTTATTATACACCACCAGAAACACTTAATCATATGTTCCAACTCATTTTTTTCTTTCTTAATCTTACTGATTTCTTGATTTTCTTGTGCTGAATTCTAATATTGTCTCAATCCTCTGGCCAACCATTCTTTTTGGTAATATTATAAGTCACTTCCTTTCAATTTGTATCTACTTTCAACAAATACTAATTTCTCTTGTTAGCAACAGTTTTTTCATCTTATCTGTTAGCTTCAAATGCCCCAATATTATGTATGTCTGTTGTAAATTATGCATTAATTCTTTAACTGTTGGCATTACTTATCTACCATTCTATTTTTCACGTGGATTCCCAATCTATCTAAGCCAGCTCAGCCCTTTTGGCTGCATCTATAGTTTGTTTTATGTAAATTTAAATCCCTAGTATATGACCTAACTAAATCACTTTCAAATTCATTATTATCAAACTCAAACTTCAACATAGTATGGCTAATACTCTATGGCACCTTCTTTACTACAAGGCTGTTAGTTATTTCTCAATTCACATTGAATATTTCTCATTTCTCAGCTGTTTTGGCATATAAGGGGCTCTTAATGTTTTTTTCAAATTAAATTAGATAGAGCCTCAGGCAAGGTAGTGAGCCTAGACCAGATACATCTAATATTTATGGGTTACATCTATAGTGTGATCCCATATCTAGATTTTTGCATCAGGCTTCAGGATACTATTTGTCAAAAGTTTAAAAGTTGTTAAATTTGGTGCAGCAAATGATATTCAAAGAATTTGAGTCTCCATCAATTTACTTCCATTAGGTAAAATACAAGTAAATTGATGGAGTCTCAAAGTATTCAAATATCATTTAATTTAATTATTCAGAAGCTCAGATATGGGAACAAGATTTGTGGTGCTGCTTTCAAGGTTTGTTTTAATAATCCGAAGGTAAGATCACATTCATCCAAATGAAGACTGTCTCCAATTTTTAACCTGTCCATTAGACGATTTTACCTGTGGATGATTGCAAAATGCCTTAAATGATGCCGTGATTACCAAATAGCATTACTATGGCCATTATGTGGGGATTTTTCAATTAAGACTTGCTAACCTCTCAGCAGACAACTGAAAGAAGGCTTTATTGAGGACAGCTCCATCACCCACATAGGGATCTCACCGTGGCTATGAATATGCCCATGTCTAAGTTCCTGCCCCTGGAATATCCATTGCTTACACCCATTCCCTACCCCTACCCCAATCCTCACCCTTCATAATTGCATCACTGTGGACTGCCTACCTTGACCCAGGGGATGCAATATAGTTCCACAATCACTGATATCACCAACAACTGGTAAATATACAATTGGGTTAAAATAATTGTACGTATTTCAAATAAATCTGTTGCAATTGCATGCTAAGGAACTTCATATGGATGTGCTAATTGTGAGCCTAGTAGGGGAGGTAGGAATCCTCGAACCCAGTCTTTCCCAATCTTTTAAAATGGCTCTGGAGTGTTTACAACTCCATGAAAGTCCTGTCTATAATCATCAAATTTAGAGTTAAGTCACTTCAGTGCAAAAGTTCTTCCATGGTAGACAAGATTTCTAAATGTTCCTCTACTTACTAATAAAGAAGGTTGAAGATGCAAATACAGGCATAAGAGCATAAGAACTAGGAGCAGGAGTAGGCCATCTGGCTCTTCGAGCCTGCTCCGCCATTCAATAAGATCATGGCTGATCTTTTCGTGGCCTCAGCTCCACTTACCCACCCTCTCACAGTAACCCTTAATAACTTTACTGCTCAAAAAATTATCTAACTTAACTTTAAACACATTTACTGAGGAAGCCTCAACTACTTCACTGGGCAGACAATTCCATAGAATCACATTTGCTGTTTTCCAATCTGCTGGAAATGCTCCAGAGTCCAGTGAATTTTGAAAAATTACCACAAGTACATTTGCTGTTTCTCCTGCCAACTCTTTTATTATCCGGGGATGCATTCCATCAGGGCTAGGAGATTCTTTTTAACTTTACCGCCATTAGCTTGCCCAACACTACCTCTACCATGATGATGATTGTTTCCAGGTCCTCATTTACCTTTGTCTCTTGGTCAATTACTGACATGTTATTAGTGTCCTCCACTGTGAAGACTGACACTATATACCTATTCAATGCCTCAACCATTTCATCATATTCCCATAACTAAATCCCCCTTCTCATCCTCTGAACGCCCAATGGTTACTTTAGCCACTCTTTTTTTATATATATATATTGATAGAAACCTTTGCTAAATGTCTTTATATTCTGAACTACTTTATTCTCATAATCTATCTTACTTTTCTTTATAACTATTTTTATGGCTTTCTGTTGACCATTAAAGCTTTCGCAATCTTCTAGTTTCCCGCTGATCTTGGCCATTTTGTATGCCTTTTCTAGCAAAACTAAAGTCCACACAGGGGGCAGTCTACTTCCCTTTTTTTTAAAAAAAAGAGCTAAAAGATAAAATGCCAATGATCTTTAAATTAGTGTTTGGACAATCATGGGTGGCACTGTGGCACAGTGGTTAGCACTGCCGCCTCACAGTGCCAGAGACCTGGGTTCAATTCCCACTTCAGGCAATTGTCTGTGTGGAGCCTGCACATTCTCCCCGTGTCTGTGTGGGTTTCTTCCGGGTGCTCTGGTTTCCTCCCATAGTCCCAAAATGTGCAGGCCTATAGTGTTAGGTGAAGGAGTAAATGTAGGGGAATGGTCTGGGTGGGTTGCTCTTCGGAGGGTCAGTGTGGATTTGTTGGGCCGAAGGGCCTGTTTCCACACTGTAAGTAATCCAATCAGGAAGCATGTTTTTGTTAAGGAAGTAGAAGTTTGGAATTCTCACTTTGAAAGCCTGTGCATTGGAATCAATTTTAGCTTTGAAGTTTCAGATAGGTGGAGTTTTTCTTTTGGGCAAAAGTGGGGAATGCAGATGTTGGAAATTAGAGTCGAGAATGTGGTGCTGGAAAAGCACAGCAGTTCAAGCAGCATCCGTGGAGCAGGAGAATCAACGTTTTGGGCAAAGGCCCTTCATCAGGAGTTTTTCTTCTGTTAGCTTAGAGTAGCAAGAGATGTGGAACAAATGTATGAAAATTACATTAAGGTGCAAATAATTGTGGTCTAATTAAATACATTATGAAACTATTGCTTCTCATGTAATAGAATGTTACTGTGAACAGCATAATTTTACTCATAAAAGTGCAAAATACCACACTTGCTGGAAATCCAAAATAAAAACCTGACAAGTTTAGAAATACTAGGTAGATCAGGCAGCATCAGTGTAGAGAAAGAAACAGAGTTAACATTTCCAAGCAATGATCTCTCATGACTAATCTCATTGACAGATGCCTATCAAGTTGCTTCAGGCACATCAGCAAAGATTCTGAGCAATAATGGCTCCTTCTATTGAGGTTTAATGGTTTCTGTGAACAAGGAAAACAAAAGTAACTGAGACATAATCCTTGGGACATGCAGAATGAAAACAGGAATATTGAAAATCAGAATGAGGCAGGAATGAGGCATGTGGGCCTGGGCAATTCACCGAACATTGGCTGATGGGGTGTTTCCAGGCATGGTCCAAGTACAGGGCTAAATGTAGTAAAACCAGTTCAGTGAGAACCAGTGTTCATCACCTGTAGCAGTTTAGGAAGCCTTTAAGGGATCTATAAAGATCCCCCTTTCCAACCGTCTTTAACTTTTCCAGGTAAAGGTCAGCATCTGAACTGGCTGAAAGTGATAGGTAGCAGTTATCCACTAATCTTGGGCTACAGTGAGATTCCCAGTATGCTATCTCATTCCCAGTAACATTTAGTTCCACTACTTATGTTTTTGGATTGTGGCATGATGGGTTTCTCATAAGGCAGTTGCCAATTGAGGGGGATTATTCTTTGATAATTATTGTGTTGATGGCCCAACTCATCTCAATGGGTGCCAGCTTGTGATGCAAAGGTAGTGCATCTGACTCCAGACCAGAAGATTGCGTGTTCAAATCATGTCAGGCTCACCATATTTGACTGCAGCTCAACTCTCTGGACTTCTGAGGAACAGGATTTACATGGATTTATACATGTAAAGACAAGGACTGATTAGGGATAATGCATGGGAAATCGTGTCTCACTAACTTGATTGAGTTTTTTGAGGAAATGATGAAGAAGATTGATGAAGGCGTAGTGATAGACATCTATATGGACTTCAGTAAGGTGTTCGACAAGGTTCCACATGGTAGACTAGTTATCAAGATTAGATCACATGGAATACAGGGAGAACTAGGTATATGGATACAAAATTGGCTTGAAGGTAGGAAACAGAGGGTGATGGTGGGGGCTTGCTTTTCAGACTGAAGGCCTATGAACAGCAGTGTGCCACAACAATTAATGCTGGGTCCACTGCTTTTAAATTTATATAAATAATTTAGATATGAATGTAGGAGGTATGGTAGTAAGTTTGCAGATGACACCAAAATTGTTGGTGTAGCAGATAGTGAAAAAGGATGCCTGAGAGTACAATGGGACCTTGATCAGATGGGCCATGGGCTGAGGAGTTTCAGATGGAATGTAATTTCGATAAATGTGAGGTGCTGCATTTTGGAAAGGCAAATCAGGACAGGACCTATACACTTAATGGTAAGGTCCTGGGAGTGTTACTGAACAAAGAGACCTGGGGATGCAGATTCATGCTTCCTTCAAAGTGGGGTCATGGGGTAGTGAAGAAGGCATTTGGCATGCTTTCCTTTGTTGGTCAGATCATGGTGCAGCTGTACAGGACATTGGTTAGACCACTGTTGTAATACTACATTCAATTCTGGTTTCCCTGATATAAGAAAGATGTTGAGAAACTTGAAAGGGTTCAGAAAAGATGTACAAGGATGTTGTCAGGGTTGAAGGATTTGAACTATAGGGAGTGGCTGAATAGGCTGGGGCTGTTTTCCCTGGATCTTCGGAGGCTGAGGAGTGACCGTTTAGAAGTTTATAAAATCATGAGGAACATGGATAAGGTGAATAGTCCAGGGTAGGGAAGTCCAAAACTAGAGGGCATAGTTTAGGATGAGAGGAGATAGATTTAAAAGGATTCTAAGGGGCAACCTGTTCATGCAGAGGGTGGTGTGAGTATGGAATGAGCTGCCAGAGGGTGCAGTGGAGGCTGGGATATTTACATTTAAAAGACATCTGGATGAGTATGTGAATAGGAAGGGTTTTGAGGGATATGAGCCAACTGCTGACAAATGGGATTAGATTTATGTAAAATTCTGGTTGGCATGGATGGATTGGACCAAATGGTCTGTGTGCTGTACATTTCTATGACTGTGAATTTATATCAGGCCAGAGATATTCATCTGAGGATTCTGGTTGATCAAAATCCTTGATCACATGCAATATTTGTTTCTGCTGACTGCCTGTTCCTCTTCTACAGTTATGTTCAAGCTTGCATATCCTTGGAGAGGGAGTACCTGGTGTCCACAGGTGCTCTCGACATTTAGGGAGAGGTGGGAGTTGAGTGCTTTATTCTCCCCTTACTCCATTTGATTTAGTCGCCTCCTTCTACTCCCCTTCACGTTTTAGATGACAGCATTGCCCTGGTGGTGGGAAAAAAAATGTATAATACAATCTCTACAAAATAGTGTCTGTTTACTGTGTCACTGTGTTTAAAAATAAATTATCTACATCTGCGGATGATTTGGGGAAAAAGAAGAAAAAAAGCTTCTTATTTTACCAAATGTGCTGAACAAGTTAGACATTGAGAAAACATAACAAGGAAATCAGAGTGGGTACCTAGAGAGTTCAGGTCACTGCTTGCTCTGAAAGATCATTATGTTTCTGAAGACCAAAAACATCACAGGGCACAATCCAACAGCACTGGCTGCATACACCCCTCTTCCACAGACATGAGCATCCAATACTCGACAAACGTGACAACCATCATGGCGTCTTTCTGATATATTTTAAGGCAGGTCAGAAAACATGGACTTGGATCGTAGGGCCCACCAGCAATTAATACTGAAAGACTGTAGCAGGGATGTTTCAAGCAAATCACAAATGAGACTACATTTCAGGGTTGTTCATTTGCTCTTTTAATGCTTACTCCTTTGCAGCTCCCTTCATGCTTGCAGTACCTATAGCTTGCCTTGCATTACTTTATTGTGCAAATCAGCACAGTCACAGGATGAGGCAGTCTGCCTTTTGTTGGCAAGGTCTTCTGTCAAGAGAGCTTTTATTCTGGTGAACCACAGTGTACCACATAAATCTCACACCTGCACCACATGCCAGCAGCTTATACAGTAAACACACTGCATGTGTAGTAAATGGTCAGCCATGTCTTAAAGTCTGAGGGAAGTAGTTGTTAGTGAAGTCAGTCAGACTGACTGGAGGCAGTGCCGGTCAGCACAGTGAGTAAAGGGCAGCTGCCTCCAGTCAGTCGAAAGGGCCACAGCTGGTGTCCAGTTAGGGTGGTCTCAATCATCCATTAGAGTCCAGTGAATAGGCACTGGTCAGTCCTGTATGTCCGTAACAGCCACACATGGACACAGTCAAGAAATACAGACCTCAGTCAGGGTCAGGGCACTTCCTGTCCATGGTTTCTGGTTACATTGTTCAAGGGGCTGGGCCATGTCAATCCATTGGATCTTGCCACAAAAACTAAGGAGAACGGGAGTGGGAGAGGATAAATGGGGGCTTCTGCCATGGGAAAGATACTTCCAAAGTTATTATTTGTGACCATGGGTGTTGCAGGCTGGGGAGAATGGGTAACGATAATTTTGAAGGGGGCAATAGCATTTGCATGGGGCAATATGGGAAGGTATGTGTAGGAAGTGGACGGAGTGTTTATCCATGGTCAGGAACGTGTTGGCTTTGAAGTGGAGGGGAGAATGTAAGATTTGGTAACCTCATACAAGAAGAGTTGGTAGGAGCGAGGGGGTAATGGTAGGCAAGTACAGGCTGGTGTAGATGGACTGACTGCAGACCCTGGATGTGCGAAGTCAATGGTATTCATGAGAAAGGCTACCAGGGAAAGAATTTGGATGTTTGTGAGCTCACCAAGACATGGAGGTGGAGGCTACAAGCCACTGGCCAGAAAGTGCTTTCCATCATTCTGAGAAACAGAAGTGCATAACGGGGAAGAAAATGGCATTTTTGGAGTGGGTAGGGTATGTGTCTTCACCTGTGAGAGAGGGGACTTCAAGACCGACCAATGTGTGGGTGTTTAAAGGGGAAACAACATTGCACACAGACTCATGCACTGTGCAGGACACAGACTTGTAGTGGCCAATGCCTAGCAACCTGAAAGCATTCCTTTGTTGTTTGCTGTGCTTCTCCCTGCACCAGACATCACTGACTAGCTCATCCACCAGCACTTTTGGACACAGGTGTCAGGGAAAGTCAGCCATGTTGTAAGACAAGGGACCAGTGTGTTAGCATGACCCATTGCCCTGTATAGGCTTAATAAAAATAAACTCAAATACCAGTGAAAGCTGGAAATCAGAAACAAAAAGAAGACTGGTCACTGGACCTGAAACATTGACTCTGCTTTCTCCCCACAGATGCTGCCAGACCTGAATTTTTCCAGTCATTTCTGATTTTGTTTTTGGCCTTGCATAAGCTTGTTCCTCTTGCCTCCATATGTTGCAATAGGCTCCCAAGACAGACATCAATCCATGGTACATCCTGTATGGGCATGAAGTTACAGGTCATGCTGGAACAGTTACATTTGAGGCTATTCAGAGAGATTAACAAACAGTTGTAAGGTCAAAGCAACACCATGTATTAAAAGAGCCATATAATGAACCTACGCCACCAAAGTGCAAAACAATAAGTTTTATTTTTCTCTCACAAAATCCTAATGTAATTCCTGGTTCTGTAGTTGGAGGGAGCCTGTTTGAAGTCTGTTGACCCCAGTGGTTTGATTGGATGTCTATTGGGGTGTTTCTGACTGAATGATGTGGTCAAGTGAACATGGGCTCAAAACTGGACATTCTAAATTAACCCATAGCCAGAAAAATCTGACTGAGCAGTGTAACTTTGAAATGTCAATGCTCATTAAGATGCAAAGCGACCTCTGAAAGTTAGTGTGAATGCATGAGATGCCAGTCTTTTGGTGAATATTTGTTGAGGGAATGGTGCATGGCAAAATAGGGCAGGAATCAAACAAGAGGAATGAAATTTGATGATGTAGGTGGTTACTGAGTCACACTTGGTAAGATAAGATGAATATCTCACTAGTCCTTGAGGTAGCAATCTCTCAAAAAACTAATCCATCTTGCACTTAGCCAAAAAGGCAGAAGATTCGGGCCAATAATTTTCTCCTGGGGAAGTGATACTTTTCAACTACAAAATTATTGACTCTGATTCAGAGAGGATGTTTATCAATACTTTTTATTTCTGATGTTACATCCCTTAAGTAAATATTATAAATTCACACCACTCTAGTGCCTCATCTTTTGGCAAGGTTTGAAACAGTGCTTCCTGTGGAAGGGAAATGCAATTCCTGCACAACAACCTCTGGACTTCCATCTAAAAGTGTGTGTATATGAATGCCAGAAGTTGCTGTTAATTTCATCCTGTAGTAATGTTGAGTATTGATAGGCTCTCTGTCATTATTACAGAAATATCCAAGTTGATGCCCCTGAAGATCACTCATGAGAGACATGACATGATAACATATGAATCAAGTCACAGACAGGCTGCACAATCATGTTTCATCGAATTTAAAGGATTTCTGCAGTTTCTTTTCAGAACTGAAGTTGCTTTTTGCAGTCTCTGTATGCAAAACAAATGCTTGATTTTTGCACGGGATTGTTTGTTTTTATATACTTTAAACATTCCAAGAAAAAGCAATTTTCAATATCTCAGGAGTAGATTGGCTATATTTGAAATACTAAATAATTATTAAAATGATGCACAGGATCAACCTCTTTTACAAAGACTGGGATGCTACAAATTTAATGTTACTGCTGACTTTTTTAAATTAGAAAATTTCAGTTCCAAGCACTTCACTTACCAATTATGAATTGAAAGAATTACCTAGAGCATAGTTCTTGAGAATCCAAATTGAGAAAAACACCCTATGTTTGTGTGGGAACACCTGCATGGAATATTAACTTATAAACAATTAATTCTTGAGGGAAAGATTCTGTCAGCAGCTCAACCTATAAACATTAATTGAATGATTGTAGTGACATAGGTGAAAGTATGAAGAAGCTTTTTCCAAAACATCGACACTAGTTTTTTGAGAGTAGTAGGCGGCTGAATATATTTTATTAACTGTTTTAATACGAGAAATGATAAGCCAAGTAATAATTAAATTTTACAAGTTATTTGTGAACCATTTTGTTTCTTTTACCATACATTCATAATGATCACAATCTTACTTGACCTGGTAAAATATGATTGAGTGAAATTTAGTGAAATCTTCCATCACTTCTGCAAGTCAACAGATAAGCCCCTAAAAAATAGAAATATGGAAAGGATATTTGACCTCTACTGACTGCTTTCAATTCAAAAACATTTTTCTGATTTTCAACTTTAACTCTACTTTCCCATCTAATTCTAGTCCCATTTGTCAGCATTTGGTTCATATCATCTAAACCCTTCCTATTCATATACCCATCCAGATGTGTTTTAAATGTTGCAATTATACCAGCCACCATCACTTTCTCTGGCAGCTCATTCCGTACATGTGCCATCCTCTGTGTGAAAAGGTTGTCTGTTAGGTTCCTTTTATATCTTTCCCCTCTCACCCTAAACCTATGCCCTCTAGTTCTGGGCTCCCCACACCAGGGAAAATACTTTGTCTATTTATCCTATCCATGTCCCTTTTGATTTTATAAATCTCTAAGAGGTCACCCCTCTGCCTTCAATGCTCAAGGGAAAACAGCCCCATAGCTCAAATCCTCCAACCCTGGAAAAATCCTAGTACCTCTTTTCTGAATCCTGTCAAGTTTCACAACATCCTTCTGATAGGAAGGAGACCAGAATTGCATGCAATATTCCAAAGATGTCCTAACCAAAGTCCTGTACAGCCACAACAGGACCTCCCAACTCCTATAGTCAATGCACTGACCAATAAAGGAAAGCGTACCAAACCCCCTTCTTCACTATCCTATCTACCTGCGGCTCGACTTTCAAGGAGCTATGATTTCATAGAAGAATGTGACATACTTTCCTCTGGATGTTCAGATCACGTGGGTGCAATGTGGAAAGAAATGAATATCAGGGAGTGGATACAGCATGTCACAGAGAAGACAGAAGGAAACTTTGTTAAGAATTTCCAGTTATTCAAAAATGTAGGCAAATTGGAATATTGTATTACTCTAAGAATTACATTATTCTACCTGAATATGTTAAATGCATTTGTTAACAAGGAAGTAGCGAAGAGATGAGAACTGTCTACCTTAAAGCCAGTGCAGACTTTCTGCTAATGCAACATGCAGCCTTTTCCCGAGGAGTGACAATCACAATCAGATTGCTACTTCACTCCTTTTTGAAACAACACCAGAACTTTTTATTTCTGATGGGAGATTCATATCTGGTCAACTTCAGAAATGTGGAGCCTTGAATTCTGACAGATTCTTCATCAGTGTAAAACAATTGGGGGGAGGTAAGCAGCTGAAATGTAAAGGTTCAGGTCCGTGTAATATCATAAGTAAGTATAGGAGATGTCAATACCCGGTGGCAGAAGGGGTGTCGGATCTGGGATAGGTGTAGTTGTGACTGTACGAGGTAATTGGGGGTTAGTTTAAAAGTTACTCAGGAATTAGAGTAGGTATTTAATAGTTTAATTCTGTGTGATTATTTATTAAATTACAGCGGAACTATCCAAACTCTTCCATTTGAATGGATGCTTTCGGAGGGTTCTTTCAGAGTCTCCGACAATGGGGATTCAGCAGGATTAATATTAGCAATTCCCATCTACTTTTGTGAAACGATTATTCAGCCATTGAATATTCCAGGCCAAGAAGTCATAAGTCACCGTCATCATATAAGTCATGACAATAGAGACATAGAGAATCGAAGCATTCAGCATTCTGTGCTTGCTTTGCTGTTCAATATGATCATGGCTGATCACTGAACTCAGTCCTCTGTTTCTGCTTTCTCCCCACACCTTTCGATCCCTTTACCCTAAGAATTATATCTAACTTCTTTTTGAAAACATTCAATGTTTTGGCCTCAACTGGTTTCTTTGTCAGAGAATTTCACAGGGTCACCACTCTCTGAGTGAAGAAATTTAACTTCATCTTTCTCCTAAAGGGTCTAGCCTGTATTAGTACATTGAGATGCCTGGTTCTGGCCTCCCTGGTTATCAGGAACATTCTTTCTGCATTTATCCTGTATCGTCCTGTTAGAATTTTATAGACTTCTGTGAGATTCCCCCCCTTATTGTTCAAAACATTGACAACTGTGGTCTTAACTGATCCAGTTTCTCTTCATCCATCAGTCTTGTCACCCCATGAATGATGTAGCTTCTCCCTGATATCAGTAAGATCAGTCTTGACTGAGCATGTGAAGAATACAGTGTTTAACATTATACTAGAGAGATGTATTTGTCAACCTAACATGTACAGATAGAAATAAAGGAGTGTTACAGCAAAGAAGACATTGAAGAACCTTACTTAATAATAAAGAGCAAGCGGCCTACGAAACATTGTAATGGTGTATGTACAGACACCCACAGGCCAAGATGCTCCAGTTCAGAATATTTAGATGTGTAGGTAGCAGGGTTTATTTGAAGTGGAAGATAAAGCACTGTGCATGTGTAGTATTGTACATTCCCAACTGAAATAACTTACAAAACCAAATAGATCACTGAAACTAACAGAAATATTATACAAATTGAAATTTGAAAACACTCATCAGTCTCTCTTAAGGGCAGACTTCAATGGCTATTGTCTAGCAACCACAGGACTCTTGAAACACTATTTCCATCTTACTTTCTGTCTCTGGCTTATAATTTAAATGATTACAATTCCGGTACATCACAGTTCTTCCCTTTCTGATTGTCCATCTTTCCATCATTCTCCATCTTTTCTCTTCCATATTTTGCACTTTGTATATAAAAATATTTTTTATGAATGCAGTATATTTGCAATGTAAATGAAAGGCAGTGAACTGGAATGCTATCCTTGCTGAGTGTCCAGATCTTGGAGAGAAGCTACTGGTGGCCAACTAGGGTCTACCAATCTCCACAGATCTCAAATATGAAATGACTTACCAAAAGACAGTTTATCCCAAAAAGTTGATACTTTAGTAGGGTCCATGTCTTTAGGACCCAGGAGCAGTCCAGGGAGGTCGAAGGTGCAAATCAGTATTGGAGTTAGGACTTGGGATAAGCTGTGTGGTGGCTCATTTTCCATTAATAGTTCAGTGTTTTTTTAATTTCAAAAATATACTTTATTCATAAAAATATTTTGATATTTATGCAGTTGGTGATGCCATTCATATGTATATATTGCATGTCTTTACATACAGAGATCAGACTGAATCATTTGCATATACAAGTCTGTATGTTAACCATCCGGGTGTTTAGCTGAGGCATCAGTGGAGCCCAGTTACTGAGTGGGCCTCTTGTTCTTCTTCGGCAAGCAGACCTTACATGGTGGGCTTTCCCTACATCCCTCAACATATAGTCCTGGACCTTGGAGTTTTAAATAAACATTGGAGTTTGTCTTTATGCAACAAACAAATCCAAGGCATTTCTTACTTGTACAAGATTATATTTATATGTACTTGAGGCACTGGGAGGGTCTGATAACTGAACAGACAGCCATTTAACTTTAGCAGAAAAACCTTCGAAGATGGTCTTTTCTCCCTGTGCCTTGTCCCAGGCTTTAGTGCGTGTCTCAGCGCATAGTCCAGGACCTGGGAATGTGCTGGTTTGCAACACCCAGTCAAGGTCAGCTCCTTGCTCTGGAAGACTAACAGGCTTTGAACAGACCAAAGAGTGTCTTTCACTGAGTTAATGGTTTTCCTCCCCCACAGCTGCTTCGAGGGCAGTGTGCAATGGTACACGCAAACCTGTGCCCTTCTCACTGCCAGCCAAGCGATGTCTTGGTGCTTGTTAGAAAGGTCTGGTGATGAGTCATTCAAATGACTTTGACAGGCTGCTCAGGGAACAACCTGACAGAATTCACCCTCTCCTTTTCCCACAGGGTCTCAAGGATGCTATGTGCTGACCACTTCCTGATGGACCCCAGTGGTTGGACATAGCTGTCAGTATGCTGCTACTTCATACTGGTAGTTCAGAAACAGGCTTCCTCTCTGGGCATTGCACCTTTAAATCATCATTACAATTTTAATTTAATTGCTTCCCTGTGATGATTTTCACCTTATCTGCTTATTTTTAATGTTGATGTGGAATTTAATGGTAAAATAAACTTGATAAAGCAGGATAGAGAATGTGAGCTTTAATGTGAAATAGGCAATGCAAACATATTATTCATATGTCTCACTTTTATTAAGAAACGCAAAAAGAAAACATGGAAATAAATGTGCATAAAAAAGTATTGAAAGCATAAATCATTTTAAATTATTAAGGCACACAAAAGCAAGAGGAAAATTGACAATAAGTTAATGTTCTGCGATCTTTTGAACACAAACGTTTGCAATGTAATAAACCATACAAATAGAAACATGAAATAAGTGATTTTTTTGAAAATACAAATAATTTTTAACCTTTATTCAGAGACACTGGAAAATAAAACACTGAAAATGTAAAATACATGTACAGAGTGTCAAATTATTTAAAAACGTTCAATAGACAGCTTTAAATAGACAGTTTCTTTGGCTTGATAGTTAGGTCCAGTATTTTGTAAGTATATTGCAATTCATTTTCCAAAACCCTTTGCTTTCTTTTCACTTAGCCACTGGCTATTGAAATAGCATGAAAAGCAACAAGATAGAGAATTACAGCAATCACAAATGTGATAACTTTTCACAGTGCAAAATAACATCAGGAAATAAAGTTGGTAAAAGACAACTACGCAGGTCTCTGGCAGCATTCAGCTTTGTTGGTGAAAAGAGGTAAAAACAATGACTGCAGATGCTGGAAACCAGATTCTGGATTAGTGGTGCTGGAAGAGCACAGCAGTTCAGGCAGCATCCAACGAGCAGCGAAATCAACGTTTCGGGCAAAAGCCCTTCATCAGGAATAAAGGCAGTGAGCCTGAAGAATGGAGAGATAAGCTAGAGGAGAGTGGGGGTGGGGAGAAAGTAGCATAGAGTACAATGGGTGAGTGGGGGAGGAGATGAAGGTGATAGGTCAGGAAGGAGAGGGTGGAGTGGATAGGTGGAGCTAGGCAGGTAGGGCAAGTCCGGACAAGTCATGGGGACAGTTACTGAGCTGGAGGTTTAGAACTAGGGTGAGGTAGGGGAAGGGGAAATGAGGAAACTGTTGAAGTCCACATTAATGCCCTGGGTTTGAAGTGTTCAAGTCATGGGGACAGTGCTGAGCTGGAAGTTTGGAACTAGGGTGAGGTGGGGGAAGGGGAAATGAAGAAACTGTTGGGATATATTTCCCTCCCCACCCCTTTCCGCCTTCCTCAAAGACCATTCCCTCCGTGACTACCTGGTCAGGTCCACGCCCCCCCCCCACAACCCACCCTCCCATCCTGGCACTTTCCCCTGCCACCGCAGGAACTGTAAAACCTGCGCCCACACCTCCTCCCTCACCTCTATCCAAGGCCCGAAAGGAGCCTTCCACATCCATCAAAGTTTTACTTGCACATCCACTAATATCATTTATTGTATCCGTTGCTCCCAATGCAGTCTCCTCTACATTGGGGAGACTAGGTGCCTCCTAGCAGAGCGCTTTAGGGAACATCTCAGGGACACCCGCACAAATCAACCACACCGCCCCATGGCCCAACATTTCAACTCCCCCTCCCACTCTGCTGAGGACATGGAGATCCTGGGCCTCCTTCACCGCTGCTCCCTCACCACCAGACGCCTGGAGGAAGAACGCCTCATCTTCCGCCTCGGAACACTTCAACCCCAGGGTATCAATGTGGACTTCACCAGTTTCCTCATTTCCCCTTCCCCCACCTCACCCCAGTTCCAAACTTCAAGCTCAGCACTGTCCGGACTTGTCCTACCTGCCTATCTCCTTTTCCACCTATCCACTCCACCCTCTCCTCCTTGACCTATCACCTTCATCCCCTCCCCCACTCACCCATTGTACTCCATGCTACTTTCTCCCCACCCCCACCATCCTCTAGCTTATCTCTCCACACTTCAGGCTCACTGCCTTTATTCCTGATGAAGGGCTTTTGCCCGAAATGTCGATTTCGCTGCTCCTTGGATGCTGCCTGAACTGCTGTGCTCTTCCAGCAATACTAATCCAGAATTTGTTGGTGAAAAGCATGGTGAAAAGCCTGGTGAAAAGCTGCTGCTCAATAACTACAGGAATAGTGTGCATCAGATGGACACCAGCATATCTCTGATTCCCAGATACACATGTATATACTTACTCTCACAGATACAGACACAGACAGACAGACACACACACACACTCTCTCTCCCTCCCAGACAGACACACATGTACACTAAGCAGTTGGACATCTCCCAACCATACACTTCTCTACGCTTCAATGTGAACTTTTCAAATAAATAAAAGAAAAGTTTGTTTCTCAACATATTCAGTTTTTTTTCTTGCAAATGTTCAATATTAATTATACTCTGAAATATGTATGTCATTTGAAAATTCAGTGGTACACATGATGATATAAACATATCGCACCAAGCATTTTCAATCTCCCTGACCATGGGACTCCCTTAGCTCTTCAGTTGGATAGGGTAAATAGATAAGGTCTTTTTCCTGGGGTGGGGGAGTCCAGAATGAGAAGGTATAGGTTTAGGGTGAGAGGGGAAAGATATAAAAGGGACCTAAGGAGCAATTTTTTCACGCAGAGGGTGGTGCTTATATGGAATGAGCTGCCAAAGGAAGTGGTGGAGGCTGGTACAATTACAGCATTTAAAAGGCATCTGGATGGGTATATGAATAGGAAGAATTTAGAGGTCTATAGGCCAAGTGCTGGTAAATGGCACTAGATTAGTTTAGGATATTTAGTTGGCATGGATGGATTGGACCGAAGAGTCTGTTTCCATGCTGTACACCTCTATGAGTCTATGACTGAGTAGTACTGTGTATTTCACATACTATCCTTCTTTCTGTTCTTCCGCTACCCAATGTTCAAAGAAACCAGATAATTCATTAATCCATCTGAAGGTTAAAGATCAACAAGTAGCCGTAGTCTTTCCAGATTTTAGAGCCGCTCTGTCATTAAAGAGACAACTGATTATAGATTAACCTGAGGGTTGCCATGCTGCAGGAAGAGGTGGAAAAGGACAATCCTTCATGATAAACTCAGCTGGTATAGGAATTGAAACCATGCCATTGGTATCACTCTGCATTGCAAACCACTGTCCAGCCAACTGAACTAACCTAATCCCTGCAACTAAATGTATGGGTAAATAAAAATGTAAACCCATGTTGTAGGTTAAAACACACATAGATAAACTAGGACAGTCAATAGTTTTTCCAGAACCAAAATCTTGAGTTCATCCCTACTCACTTCCAATTTCAAATCAAGCCATCTTCCCCAGCCAGCTAGGAGACTACCCAATTCTCAGGCTAGTCCCTTTAGGTCAGCTGGAAATATACCTGCATAGGCTAATGCACCTGAGATGCTACTACTATCCGCCGCCAATCCCTTAGCCCCAGAACCATCTGTTGTCATAATCCCAACCCTGTCACTCCACAAACGCATCCCCCCCCCCCCCCCCACCCGCCTTCTCTGCCAAACACCAGAACCTGGGACCATCTCTTACATACCTTCATCCCTTGCCCTCAGTGCTCATGGCTTGCTCTCAATCCCTCCCCCCCCCAGCTCACACCTACTGTCACCCTCCCCTTGGTCCACAGACTAAAAAGTAAATGTATCTTGTGCGTTACTTGCTGTCATTAAATAGCCTCGCTGTTGAAAGTCCAGGCAGACATACCTGGAGCTTGCCATGTGTGACCCCAAACCAGAACTGAACCTGCAGCTCGTCTCCCAACCCAGAATTGAAACCAAGGATCAGGGCAGAGTTTTTAAAGAGCAAGGTAAGTTCATTTTTTACAAATTAGAGTTTATTACAGGAAACAGTAAATTTGTCATAATATGAATTCCCTGACATTTTCTCACATCAGAAAACATTTCTTTACCCTGTAAATTTCAATCTCAAAAAGCATCAATATCATTCTCTATGTTGACCTGGCTACATTTCAACTTCTATTGCCAGAAATATTTAGAAAATACATTAATAAAATGTTGAGACTTCTTAATAATTTCTTAATTGATTCTGATACAACTTCAACTTTCAGCTGACCCACAAAAAAACCAGGATTAGTAGCTGCAAATACACAAATGCATTGGATAGTGCAGAAGTGATTCACTAGAATGGTTCCAGGTCTGAGTAACTTCAGCTATGAAGACACATTTAAGCAGCTCCTGGTGGAGAAAGGCTTAGAGAAAATTTAGTTAAGGTGCTCAAAACCATGAGCATGGTTGAACAGAGTAGATAGGATTTTCACTTGTCATAGTAACAAGAACTAGAGGGCATAGATTTTAAGTGACGTGCAAGCAAAGCAAGGGTGATGTGAGAAAAATTATTTTCACACAGCACTTTGTGAGGATAAGGGCACTGCCCAGAAATACAGTGGAAGCAGGTTCAACCTGGTGCATTCACGAGGGCTTGCATGTTTTTTTTTGGATAGTAATGGTGTACAGAGATATGGAGACAAGGCAGGAGATTGGCTTCAGATAATAGAGCTAGATTGGATAATAATAGATAAATAGACTGAACGGCTTCCTTATTCCCTATAACGATTCAGTGATTCTGTGAACATGAATGTGATTTAATGACATCAGTCCATTTAGGACCACATTTTTTCAGCTTAATGCTCTCTCTTCAAACAAAGCATTCAGCAACAGCAGATATTTAAAAGGGATTGAAGGGACAACTAAGTGGCACAGGGTGGTGCATGTATGGAATGAGTTGCCAGAGGAAGCGGTGGAGGCTGATGCAATTACAGCATTTAAAAGGCATCTGGATGGGTACCTGAATAGGAAGGGTCAGAGAGATATGGGCCAAATGCTGGCAAATGTGACAAGATTAATTTATGATATCTGGTAAGCTTGGATATATCCCTCCTATACAATCAATGCAGTTTAAATGGATTCTCAATTCCTTGCCAGTTAGTTGCTAATTGATTTTTTTTAGGATTTTATTTTGATTCTTTGTTTATTTGGTGATTTCATTGTTTGTTTAAAATTATCAAAGTATATATGGAGTTCTGTGATGGCTATTCAGAAATGTTTTCTGACTTCACTGCTTCTGCATAAACCAATTGTTATTACAAGCTTGCATGCTGCTTGGGATAGAGCATTATTTAACTATTTAATAGTGACCAGGCAGAATAGACAAGTCACTGGAAGGAGGAAAGTTATATCATTGTACTTCAACAACAGCAGTTTGTATTATAGCATCTTTATGTAATAACATGTCTCATGACACTTCACAGGTGTTTGAAAAAGCAAAATTTGATATTGAGGTGAGATTGTGACAATGTTTTGTACACTGAGATGGATTTTAAAACGTGCCTTAACAGTGGAGAAGACATAGAGATGTGAAAAGATAGGGAATGTGCATTCCAGAATTTAGGCTTTAGGCAGATGAAGGCCTTGGCACCAATAGTTGAGCAATTGACATGAATAAAATTCAAAATGCCAGAATTAGATGAGTGCAGATGTTTAATTAGATGTTAAGGGGCTGGACGAAATTAGAGACACAGAGGGATCAGGATATGGAGGTAGTTAAAAACAAGGTCATGTTGAACATTAAAATCAAGGTATTGCTTTCTAGAAGCCAGTGTGTAGTGAGCACAGAGGTGATTGATGAATATTGCAAGTTTGGGCACGTGATGCAGAGTTTGGTGAACTTCAAGTCAGGGAAGGACAGATGCGGGAGCCTGGCCAGATGTGTATTAGAATAGTCAAGTTTGACCTCCGTAAAACTTCCAATTCTTATGATATTTCACATTTTGGTATTAGCTATTATAATTAAAATTGAAGTGCAACTGCAGGGAACATATAGAAATTGAGTTCGTAGAAGGTATATCTTTAAACCCAAAGAGGAATTATTCTACACATTTCAAATTCATAGTTCAGTTTAAAATTCATCATATCTCAAATTTTGCGTTTGGCTGGGTTATTGCATTTTGACATAATAATGCTTGTTATTTTGTTTAGGATGACCAAAATAGTTGTTTTAAAGACTTGCACATTACCAAAACTGAATTTGGTTTATTAAATGAATGATATGCACATAAATATGGCATGCCAGAATTTGTTTTTCATAATTAATTCATTAGATGAGGGCATCACTGGCTAGTCCAACTTGTAATGTCCATCCTTAAAAGCTTAGTTACTTAAAAGTCAAATTTATGTTGTGAGCCTGGAGTCACCTGGAGCCCAACCAAGTAATGCCAGCACATTTCCTTCTCTGAAGAACATTAGTGAATCAGATGATTTTGTAAAGTGCTTACATGGTCACCATTAAGCTAAGTCTTTCCCCCCCAGAATTTTATTAAATCCAAAATTTCATCATCTAGTATGGTGTGGATTGAACCCATGTCCCCAAAAATGTGTTAGAGCTTCTAGATTACTAGCCCAGTGACATTATCATGACATTATATCCTTCCCTTAAGTCTAACAGCTTTAACAAACAAAACTACAAAATGAAAAATCTCAGTCAGAAATGAAAATGGACAGTGATTGGAGAGTTTTGAAGAGGCTCAGAGAACTGGAAAAGGGAATGAGAAATTGTGTTAATGATGTACAATAACTGCAACAACAATGGCATTAGTTGAACCAAAATGCTTTGCTTCCTCTTTTGGCTTCTTCTTTCATATTTTCTGACCAACTTGTTCAAAGAAGTTAGTACACACTTCTGGCAAAGGTGGGATTTGATCCCAGTTCACCTGCTCTAGAGGTAAGGACATTACCACTACATCACAACCACCTGATATATGCTCATTCATCTGAACTGTTTGCAGAGTTCTTTTATACCCAACAATTTTAAGAATAGGATTTGAACTAGGGCCTTCTCCCTCTGAGACAGGAGAATTACCAACTGAGCCACATCAGTTCTATAACAGCTATTAAGCCAAAATATATTAGAAAATTAAACAGGTTGTTTAAAATTAATTTGGAATGGTCTGCTGGTTTGGATTTCTACAATAGGAATATAATAGAATTTTTAAAGTTATATTTCACCCAAGTTTCATTACAATTGGATAAAACATTCTACAATATTGCTGAACATTTACATTGATATTATATTTTGTGATTTATATCTTCTGAATCGTAGATCATATCCTTGTCTCTGAATCAGAGTCTGTGGGCTCAAGTCCCACTCCAGCATCTGATGGTCACAGAAGGAGTATGCTTTGTCTAACATGTTGATAACCCAACTCCTAATCCTTCCAACACACCCTGAGGAGGTGACAAAGTGGGAGACGTTATTGATCAGCCATGCTTGATGTGCATTAAGTGATATCCATTGAGCCCGCCTTTGCAGATTGTGGGTTAATTACAGATGAAGCAATGCCTTTTGCATAAAATAATAACTGAACTGTAAATAAGAATTTACAAACTCAAACTTTAATAATGACACACATCAAATTTATTTATTGACTGAACCAACTTAAGCTGTAATATATTATGCGCAATTAAATTCAGTAAAGAGTAACATTTATAACCTAAATTATTCACATTGTTTAAATAATTGAAACAACACAAGTTTTTTTTTATATATGTCTTCTTATTACTGAATCTATGCAAATTTATTTTGCAATTATAATGTATTCACAAAAGGAGTGGGAGTGAGCCAGGTAAATATTGTTTTAAACAGATCAGGCCAGAAAATATTTTTGCAAGCCACAATTCTATATTTTCATTATTATGTATACTGCATAACTGAATTGAAACACAAAATAGCAATTGAAAAGTCAGCAAGAAAATGTATTTGAATGACCACACTCTCTACAATTCACATTCAAAATTGTTCACCCCCTTTCCTTTCAAGAATTTCCTCCTTAAAATCCAACTCTTTTCTGGCACCTGCCATATCCAGACATGAAGGGTCATGGAGAATTTAAAAATGTGTGATAAGTATTTCATGCAAACTCAAATCTTCAACAATGAAAAAGCCCATCAAACACAAAACAAAACTTGGCTGAAGCATTCACTAGGAGAAAGTGAGGCCTGCAGATGCTGGAGATCATGGCTGAGACTGTGGTGCTGGAAAAGCACAGCAGGTCAGGCAGCATCTGAGGAGCAGGAGAATCAATGTTTCAGGCATAAGCCCTTCATCAGGAATGAGGCTTGTGGGCTGGGGTGCTGAGACATAAATGGGATGGGGGGGTGGAGTTGGGGGTTAAGATAGCTGA
Organism: Chiloscyllium punctatum; assembly: GCF_047496795.1. NCBI lineage: Eukaryota > Metazoa > Chordata > Chondrichthyes > Orectolobiformes > Hemiscylliidae > Chiloscyllium > Chiloscyllium punctatum. The sequence goes on along the minus strand of NC_092753.1, from coordinate 43,968,442 downwards.
GAAAGCAATAGGTAGACGAAGATGAGGGAGAAGGTGAGAGGTCAGAGAGGAGGGTGGAACAGATAGATGGGAAAGGTGATGGACTGCCAGAAGGGTGGTGCTGAATTGGTGGCTTGGGACTGGGATAATGTGGGGGGAGAGGAAATGAGGAAACTATTGAAATCCACATTGATCCCATGTGGTTGCAGGGTCCCAAGGCGGAAGATGAGGTGTTCTTCCTCTGGGCATTGGCTGGCAGGGGTTTGGTGATGGAGGAGGCCCAGGACCAGCACGTCCTTGATGGAGTGGGAGGGAGAGTTGAAGCATTCAGCCACGGACCAGTGGGTTTTGTTGGTGCGGGTGTCCTAGAGATGCACTCTGAATCAATCTGCAAGTATGCATCCTGACTTCCTGATTGTAGAGGAGACCACATCGGGTGCAATGGATGCAGTAGATGGCATTGATGGAGACACAGGTAAATTTCTGTCGGATGTGGAAGGAGCCTTTAGGGCCTTGGATGGAGGTGAGGGGAGTGGTATGGGCGCATGTTTTGCACTTCCAGCGGTGGCAGGACAAAAGCCAGGAGTGGGGTGTTGACTGGCGGAAGTGTGGAGCTGACGAGGGAGTTGTGGAAGGAATGGTTGTGAAGCATCCATGAGTCAACTTAACCAGAACTGGCATGTGTATAGTCTATCCTAACCATTTCCTGAAGTACCCACCATCACCGATACTGTTCTGTAATCAGTTTGCTTCATGTCACATGATATCACAATACTGCTGAGTGTATTAGATGTAGCAAAGACCATGGACCAAACAACATCCTAGTTGTTTCAGAACTAACCATGTGTCTGTCTAAACTGTTCAAGTAAAAGCAAGGACATTGGCATTTATCCATCAATATGAAAAATTGCCAGTTATTCAATGCCACAAAAAGCAGCCAAATTCAAATTTGACCAATTTTAGCATTTTGACCCTCTTCTCAATCTTCAGCAAAGTGATATAAAGTACTGTCAACAATGTTCTGAAGGCATATTTACTCACCAACACCACAAAATTGTTGAGCTGGTTGAGGTCCAACAAGATCATTTAGTTCCAGACCTTATAGCCCAGACCAATTATGAACAAAATAGCTGAATTCTGATGAAAGTAACTGTCCTTGATGTTAAAATACCATTTAACTGAATGTGGCATGAAAGAGCTTGAGCAAAATTAAAGTCATTCGGGGTCAGAAATAAATCTCTCAGTTGACTGGCATCATACCTACCACAAAGTTGACTTTATTTGCTGGAGATCAAGCTTCTGAGCCTAGGACATTGCTGCCAAAATTCCTCAGGCAATGTCCTAATTCCCATCATCTTGACCTGCTACAACAATAACCTTTGTAACGTCATAAGCTTAGTATTCAGTTGTGATTCCTTAGTTCATGATTCAATCAGAACATGCATACAAAATCATGGACAATACTTTGATCTGGGTTGCTAAGTAACCAGTAACATTCATGCCACACAAACACAAGGCACTGATTATCTCCAACAAGAGAAAGTCTAAACAATTCCATTTGATATTCAATACCATCCTCAAACCCTCAATTATCAATGGACTAGGGGTCATTGTTGAATGGAAACTTAATTGGACCAACCAGATAAATACTGTGGCTACAAGAACGGGTCAGACACGGTTTTTAAATCTCCTCTTGTTACCCCCCAGGCTTTCCAATCTCTGCAAAACAAAGGTCAGGAGTGTAATGCAATACTCATCATATCCTTGGATGAGTACAGCTTATTAAACAAGAAGCCGATGAACTCAACAACCTTCAAATCAAAGTAGGCCTCTCGATCAAATTCCCATCCGCCACATGTTGTCCCTCCAACAGTTTTGCAGTATGGCTGGACTGTGCACTATCTACAAGATGTACTTCAGCAACCCATCAATTTCCTTCTGATAGAACATTTCAAACACTGATAGTCCATTACCTAGAAGTACAAAGACAGCAGATCCAAAGGGACACCTCCACCATCTCCCAGTTCTTTCAGCTTACATCCTGAGCAAGTTACATATACCATTATTCCTTCATTATTTATGTGTGAAAATCCTTGAACTCACTTTGGGCGACTTGGTGGCTCAGTGGTTTTCACTGCTATCTCACAGCATCAGGGACTTGTGTTCAATTTCAGCCTCGGGTGACTGTCAGTATGGAGTTTGCACATTCTCCCCGTGTCTGTGTGGATTTCCTCTGAGCGCTCTGGTTTCTTCCCACAGTGCAAAGATGTGCAGATTAGGTGAATTGGCCATGCTAAATTGCCCATAGTGTTCAGGGCTGTGTAGGTTAGGCGCATTCGTTAGGGGAATAGGTCTGGGTGAGTTACTCTTTGGAGGGTCAGTGTGGACTTGTTGGGCCAAATGGCCTGTTTCCACGCTGTAGGGATTCTATGATTCTACCACTTAACAGCACTGCAGGAGTAACTTCACTACAGAGACTGTGTCTTACCATTGCTTTCTTAAGAGTCATCAGCAATGAGAAATAAGTATTAACTTTATCAGAATTGCTGTATCTCATGAATAGATAAATAACAGGAATGTAAAATTCAAATAAGAGTCTTTAGCTCATATTTTTGGATGATTAAGCTTTCCTGAAGGGTTTTTACAATCTCATCTTTCAGCAAAAATTTCAATCTCCAATAGCAACAAGCATTGTCAAGATTTCTATCATCAACATTTTGGAGATTAAAAGCAATCAGAAACTTATTTGGAGAAGACATCTTGTAAAAACTTTATCTTTTTTATTTGTTTGTATTTGTTATTGTGGACTGAATTGGGAGTTTTAAAAGCCAAGGATTGTAGACAGATTACTGTATTTCTTAAAAGCAGATAACCTGATGCTCCCTGTAAGAACTGTTTACACAGTGGTTGGTTCAAGCAGTTGGAAAAGCCGAGTTATGAATAAGTGGAAGCTGAGGCTGTGTACAGATTGAGATTTGGTTGGCAGCAAGTAGCTGATTGGTCTGTGAAAGGATGACCAGTTTTTTATGACAAAGGCCTCTTGCCTGTCAATGTTGTGTGACTGACTTCCAGGTAGCTGAACAGTTCACGGATGTAAATATCTGGTTCAGAAGCCATCAGACCTCCAGGATGGAAGGAGCTGTTTTTCCCTCTTTAGTAAAAAGCATTGCAAGCCTTAAGGTAGCCAATTTATTTTTTCCTCATCAGTTGCTGTCAACTATGACTAACATCAAACACCTTTGTAAATGTGAGCCAGTCACACTGTTCCTTCTGCAAGTAAGTGAAAGTAACTGAAGAAAGAAGATCAAGAAGCAATATTCTGGTCAGCAAAAGGATTGTCTCAGCAAATCCTGTGGACAGTGGAGAGAAATCACGGCACTGCTTTCCCAATGTCTCTTGCCATCAAGATCACACTCTTTTGTGTGTCTGCTTATGTCTATCTGTATGCGTGTGTAGAGGCGAGATTTAAAAGGGTGTTAAAGTTTTATTAAATTAAACATTGATGGCTAATAATTATTTATCTGTAGTCAGAATCTGGTTTTTGTATTAAATAATAATTCTTGTAAGTACAGATATCTGCTCTGTTTTTCCTGTCAATGGATAAATTTGGGGAATTCTGTGCCCATCTTAAAAACCTTTAATTGTTGTGATGACTCTTTGAAAGCAGAGGTGAGTTTTTAGCATGCGACCCCATTGATGTGTAGCAATATTAATACTACAGTAAGCAGAATAGGCTGGATGGTGACTCCTCTTCAAACCCTCTCCACTCCGGTAAGGTTTATTACGGAATCCTTGCTATTCACCCAAATGGACGTAATGTAATAGTTGTTAAGGAACATAACTTTACTCAGATCAAAGCTCTCCCCTGATTGGCATCTTGCCATTGGAGTTATTAAATCCCCATTTCCATCAATGCATTTAACTTTAATATTGCACTATGAATAAAATACACTTCATCAACTCAACAGGAGTTGAACAGACCACTCATATATTAGAGTTCATCTTTCTCTGTGCCTTTCCTGTAGCTGTAACATTATCTTCTGTTCTATTACCCTGATGTACTTATATAAAGTATGATTTGTCTAGTTAGCACACAAAACAATACATTTCACAGTATCTTAGTACATGTGACAATAATAAATCAAATCAAATCAATTCAAATCAAGGAAACATCAAAACCCTCCACATTTTTAAGACCCCCATCATCGTGATGAACAAGAATACCAACATCATGGAAGCATCACCTCCTGTAGGTTAATGTCCAAATCTAGATACTTTTGCACTTGCATTGCTGGATCAAATTCTTTAGATTTCTTACTTAAAACTATCATAGGAAAACACCATTACAAAAAAAAATCTACAGTACGTTTTCAGACAATTGCAGAAAGACAAACAAACTTTATTTATGTCCCAAAATCAAATTTGTCAAAAATTTGAAATGACAGAACAAAAGAAACCAACTGTTGTTGGAATAATATATTTACCAAAGTCAGTTTGCGCTTCCTAAATGTCAAGTGCAATTCAGCCATTGTGGAAGCATTGAAATATGCTGGTGGCAGAAAGGAATTTAAATATCTGTGTTTAGTTTAACTAATTGAACTAGTTTGCCAAAAAACATCACCTGGACTTCAACAACATCAATCAAACCCCAACCACTTTCACCTAATTGAACATGGGCAGCAGTTACATGGGAACACTACCACCTACAAGTTCCCCTCTAAGCCACTCACCATCCTGACATAGAAATACCTCAATGTTCCTTCAAAATTGTGTATTTTTAAACCCGGAACCCCTTTCCTTAATGGCATTATGGGTCTACCAACAGTACATGGACTGCAGCAGTTCAAGAAGGTAGCTCACCGTCATCTTCTCAAGAGTAACTTGATGAGCACAAGCATGTTTTTTTGAAAAATCTCATCTTTCTGTTCAGAATTCTATCATTGCTTATTGAATTCTGTTATGTATCTTTAGTGTTTCTTTTTCTTCAATACAGCAATTTAAATCTGTTTTGAGCTATGTTAGAAGTGTAAAACATCTTGAAAGCTGCAGTTCTGTCAGCATTGTGAACAAAAATATGAACGTATAATCATAGATATTCCCACCAGGATTAGGCCACTTGCTCTGTCAAGGTCATTATGTCATGGATGATCTGACTACTTCATATTCCTGCTTACTTCCAAGAACACTTAATCCACTTACTTATCAAGAATCTATCTACCTCTGCCTTAAACTATTCAAAGACACTACTTCCACAGCCTTTCAATGGAGAGAGCTCCAAAGGCTCACTGCAAAAGTCTGTGAGTTCTGTTCTAAATGGGACCCCTAATTTTTAGACACTGACCCCTAGTTCTACATTCTCCCACAGGAGGAAACATCCTTTCCAAATCTACCTTGTTGAGATCCCTTAAGATCTTATAGAGTCAGTGAGTCACAGAGGTCGACAGTATGGAAACAAGCCCTTCAGCCCAGCTTGCCTACATTGTCCAGTTTTCACAATTTAAACTAGTCCCATTTATCTGTGTTTGACCCATGTCTTTCCATAACTGTCCACCCATGTATATGTCTAAATGATTGTACAATGCCAAATGGTCCCTCTCCCATTTATTGAAATCCAAGTACAGTTGCCCTTTCTTCAGAACTATTGCTTTAGACTCAAAATGTTAATTCTGGTTTTTCTCCACAAATGTTGCCAGACCTGCTGAACTTCTCCAGCAATTTCTGTCTTTGTTTGTTTCAGATTTCATATCTCCAATCTGCCTTCAGCTCTCGCAGCCTTCATTCTTTGTTTCATTTTAGACATTTGATACACATCAGATCTGAAATATCTGGGCATGTCCTCACCAACGCAAGTACAGCAGAACAAATAATGTTGCCGGCTGTAGCCAGAAATATTGTTCCAAATACCAAAGAAGAACATCACTGGGCAAGCAGCTATTCCACAAGGTGGACATATTTGAAGGACACTTGCTGAGGCAAAAATCCTTCCAGCAGCAGCGAGGAGGCTTGATGTTGCCCTGGAATAAGGCCTCAGCTATTCTGAGAAAAGCAAATCAGAGTTATCAAAGATCGTTCGTGTGATCAATATTCCTTTTTCATTTAAAGTATCAGTGATGTTTTGCATGCCTTAGCAGAGCCTGGAAAACTCCATGGGTGAAAATCGAAAAGTAACCCAGAATTTGCCAAGTATACCCCCTTGATATAGGGTAGGTATGTTGAAGATCTATTCATCCAGTCTTCCTCCCCGTTCCAACTGGAATGTGGAAAATATAAAGTTAAGGGTTAAAATCCTAGAAACTGGTTTCTGTTAAATTTTCCTCTATTCCATGGCACTACATGTTCCCACTTTTTTGAGGCCTGAATAAACATTTGGGCCAATATACATATACAATATTATTACTGGGTTAAGCAGCTAGAATGCATGAAACACAGAGATATCTTCTCAGAATAAGCAGTCAACAGCCACAATTCTTGGCACTGTTTTCCTGCCAATTCAACACTTCTAATCAATTCTTAATATATTCACCAAGATACTTAACACATAACATAAATCCAATATTGAATTTCATGTCAACTTCTTGCAAAATCGTCTGATTGACAACTAACTAACAAGGCTGTCCTCTATAGATGATCTGACATACAAAGGGATGGTGCCTTATGGACAGAAAAGTTTGAAATGTTTGCAATTCTATGCTAATGATGAGCAATCTATTTTTAAAAATTCCCTGGACGTCCTTTTTACTGATTACATCTAGAGTAGTGTTAAGTTTTATTTTCCTTATTCAAGTTTGCTATTAGAGAACAAAATAAGTTACACTAGGGAAATATTTTGTGATTAATAATTGATACTGCTGCTTCAGATCTCCCAGAGCATGTAATGATGCTTTTATTATCATCTTCAGATCATTATAATACTGCAAGCAATTACTGTCACACCCTATATTTTTAAATGAGTGCTTAGAGTTTAGTTATGCTTGGAGAAGTAGCTCTAAAATTAAGTAGGCAACATTCAGTTGCATCTTTTGACCATTTTTTATTTAAGATCACACACAATAAGTACATTTTTCTGTATGGTTTCTTGATTTAACATCAGAGCACTTCACAAGCACGGGGAATATTAAATCACATTTATCAACAGAACAAATAAAGCATCAGCCACCAAACAAGTTATTTGTTATAAATCATTTCAGTTGAGTTAATAATGGAAAAGCTCTATAGTAATGTAGCATAATTCATTTTAAGGTGTTTCATTGTAATTATTTACTTTGCTAGCGCTTTTGGTCACAGCAACTAGTAATACATCAGAGTGCATATTCCCTTTTAGAAGTAAATGACACAAATCTGTGAAGGAAATATTGTATAAAGTCTGGAAATGGGCAAGAGGATCTGCGAGGTGCAAAGACTGTGATGCCTATTGATTTACACAATTGGAACATTCAGCACTATTGAGCATGTTTTGAGTAGCTGAACTCGTGAGCAAGTATGCAAAATCTTAAGAGGATGGCATGGTCTCAGCTATGGTGTGCGCTACATTAAACTAGCCTATGCCTCCTAGTTGTGAGGTGCAGACTGAGGGAGGTGATGGAGCTTATTATACAAGTAACTTTTACCTGAGAAAGTCACAGAAATGGCACAATATAGCAGCAAGCAGGCTCTAATGGATAAAGGCCTTGATATAAGAGGTGGATAGGAGGAGAAAGGTTATCTAACCACCGGTGATCAAGACGTCATTCACAAATCTCTGAGAAGGCAATGGGGACTGTGCACATTCATTCTACTGGTATCATCCTGTGGGTATAAATGCAGTGCTCTCAGAAGTTCAATGACTTCACAAATAGTCAGTGTTCGTGAATATTTCTTCAACTGTCTCATTCACCAACTGCACACTGGTCTTGGACACTGCTCAGTATACCGCACCTTATTGACTTCCCAACAATTATAGCATTATCTCATCCTCACATATGTAATCTCACATTTACATTCCACAGTTTGTACATAAAGCCAGCTAGTTAAGTATAGTAGGCAGATCCTCCAACACTTTATAACCACACTCACTGATAGATTTCCTTCCCTTTTAGAGAACAAGTTGAGGCACAACTGCACGCCCTCAATCGAGTGGAGTTAGGGAGTGGTCACCTTTATTTAAGTAGTTTTGACTAAGTCTGTAGCCAATATCAGGCTAAAAGATCCATAGCATCAGGTGAAAATAAACAAGAAAATAACAAACCCTAAAGAGAAAAAATCTTTCCTCATCTCTGTCGTAAATGAGAAAGCCCCTTTATTTTAAAATTGTACCCCAAGTTCTAGCTTTGCCCATGAAGAAATCATTCTGTCAGCTCTAAACATAACATTGCATTCCTATCTAATTCACTTTCTCAAGGCCACTTCCCTCCTCATTTAACAACCCCTTCTCATTCCCAGGCTACAGATGTTGGAAACATGGACTTCTTGCTTTTTGCTTCTTCATTCAATCCAGCACCACCACTGAGTCTTTCACTTTTCAGATTCCCAAGAACTATAATCTTACCAGGCAGTGATGCAAAAGCATGAAGTAATTGAGAAAAAGAAGCAATACCCTTACTCTGTCTCACATTCACAACCATTACCTCAGATGTTGGCATAGGATAAACTATATTGGATAGTCTACTGTAAGAATCTACATCAAAGAGTATGGTGCTGGAAAAGAACAGCCAGTCAAGTAGCATCCAAGGAACAGGAGAGTCAACGTTTCAAGCATAAGCTCTTCATCAGATTCTCCTGCTCCTCGGATGCTGCCTGACTGGCTGTGCTTTTCCAGCACCACACTCTTCGACTCGGATCTCCAGCATCTGCAGTCCTCATCTTCTCATCTTCTCCTGTAAGAAACTGCATGTGGCATTAACTGTGAGTGACTTGCTGTCAAATCAGGGGCAAAATATAGCCTAGCTCTGTGGATTACAAGGTTACATGATTGCTGCTGCAGAAAATGTTGTTAAGTACTTCAGGGGATGAGTGCCAGAAAGCTAGATGAGTAGGCATTTAGAAATGTTTGGAACATTAGCTGGCCCATAACAAAGCTTGCAGTCACTAACAAGAAGATTGAAGGTGCTACAGACTATGTGGCACAGAACATTGTACCAAGCTTTAATTGGAGCCCATCATCTCCAACATGGATGTTTCTTTGAGAAAGGTTGAAGTATCAACCCATGATATAGGACGTGGTTGATGTCACCTTCCCCTGCAACACAAGAAATCATCCAACATTGGAATGTTTTGTCAGAACTCAAGTTGAACCAATGTTAGCATCTCACCATGACAATGCATCTTTCTGTCTTTCAGTAATTTGTGTGAAAAAGCTTGGCTTGGAAAGCTATCTTGTGTTTCACAGTCTGTTTGACAGAATGCAGTAATGGTCTGTAACCACTGGATGGTAAGGTAGAGTTCTGTGTACATGAAATTGGGATTGTGTTTGCTGTTCCCAAGGTCAGATGATCCAAATACTGGTTACATCCCCCTTTATTTCTCATCATCCTCCTGTTCAGCTTCTCTTCATTCTCTTCAGCTGCTTGTCATGTGATGGCAAAGGATGTGTCCTAATGATGATGAGTTCATGCAGAATTCAGCATGTCACATAATTGAAGATAAATAGTCAATGTTGCATGGTTCTTTCAAAATGTTCCAGGCAGTGGAAGCATTGACTAAGCATCCAATGATCTACCTGCTGGTATTTCATGTGACAGCACCAGTCTTTGTCAACCAGCAACCATGGTTTGACATGGTAGCTCAAATGCTGATTGTACAGAAAATTAGTGCAGAATTAAGGGCTTCTTGCTAGGATATTGAGCACTCACCGACATGATTTGGTGGTGTGTTTCTGCAGAAATAAACCCACAAGGAGTGAAACTCATTGCAGTTGTGTTACATTTCTACTTTTCAATGGGCCACCACAAAGTAATTCGAGTACAATTGATGGTACCCTGCACCATGGGGAAGCCAATAATCCTGAGGGAGAGAGACGCACACACTGCCTCCTCCTCTGGGGAGAGAGAGAATGTTTTATATATATATATATATATGTGTGTGTCATGTTAACAATACTGCTCTAATCTATTATTTATCTGGGATTGATTCATTCTGAGTTAGTTTATTTAAAGCTGGAAAACATGTTTTAAGGAATGAAACAGGTATTATGGAAAAAATAATATTGAACAAAGAACCCTGGACCCTTGAGATCTGAAATGAAACAGAGATTGCTGGCAAAACTCAGCAGGTCTAGCAGCATCTGTGAGATGAAAGCAGAGGTAACCTTTTGAGTTTGATGACTCTTCATCAAGATCCAGACTTCTGGTACAAATACGAGTGTTGCCTGGTTCCTCTTTAAACAAGTTACAGACTCCTCCGACCAGAATGTTATGATTCAATTTGCCCAGGTGTCCCCCAATACCAAAGCAGTCAAATCAAATGAACACAAGCCGGTGCCAAATCAAAGCAGTCCCACTTTCTATTCGGAACAAAATTATAATTATCTTTAATACTAAACATACTTTCCCTCAACCTATTCGGCCCCTTAGGGTTACAAAACTACCGGAATCTTTTGTAAATCTATGCAGCTGCACTCTCTGTGGCTCTGTCTCTGGTTCTGTGAAGTTGCTTTCTTCCTCTCTGTCTCAGGATGGTCAGCTGGGCTCTGCCTCTCTTTCTCTGTTTGGAAGGCCTCAGATGATATCAGAGACTCCGAGACTGGATGAGCAGTTCCAAGAGAGCGGTCAGCAGGTGAACCCATGTTTTTACAACTTTTAAATGGTTTCCTGGAACTTTCTATAGCTCTGGCCAATCAGGAACATACTTATAATCGTTTGAAACAAGAGCCAATCATTTAGATGGCATGCTACTGTAAGTTTTTATGTGTAGCAGGTCCTCGTGCCTTGCTGTCTGGGCCCTCCTTTGTTCAGTGGTTAAGTGGTGGGGTGGGGTCTATCCAGAATAACGTCATTAGCACCTGGCTGCTATTTTTGTACTGTGTCTGGTGTGTGACATTTGCAATTTCAGAGTTTCACTTGGCCAATGCACCCAGATCCTTTGCTGTTTGATCAAGTTAGCAATCTATCTGTCTTTTAGCAACCAGGAGGCTGGTACCCTAGTTCTTTGATATCAAACTATTCACACCGTTTTTAAGGTTCAGTCCCTTTCTGCTCACTCAGATTGCCTTAATACATGTTGGATTGGCATAAAGTAGGTAATCATTTCTTCTGTCTAATATTACTGCACAAAATTGAATAGATGTAAAATATACAAAAAACTCATGGGAGAAGTCCCTAACTATTTTCTTTTTCCATCCTCACCAGTTAAACAACCCCATCAATAAATGCAGTGCCATGGGTGGTGGTGATAGGAGTGATCAGGAATCTAGTGGCAATCTCTAAGGATGTTTATGTTGCGGCATTGTTTAAAACCATAGTGAAGAAACTGAAAATGTTGAATAGCAAGTCGGCCAGTAAAACCCCGTTCCATGTTGAAATTATAAATTAAATAATTAAACTTCTCCTTTTATATTTCAACAGATGCTTTCAAAGTATGCTTACAAATTTAACAGGTTTTCATTGTAATTGGAGCAGATGACTTAAAACATACCACAACGATAAAGAAGAAACCATTAGCAGATTTTATTTTAGTTATGCATATTCCCCGAAGCATTAAAAACAGAAAATGCTGGTGAAATTGAGAAAGGCTGGCAGCATCTGTGAAGACTGATACAGAGCTAATGGGCTAGAATTTACCAAAACATTGGCTAAGTATCATTTTTGGGGCATCTCTTCGAATATTTTTTCTCTCTGTGAACTCTAACTGCTCACGTCATTAATTCAGCACCATGCCTCTATGCTGCTTCTCTCATGCTCTGACCAGGAGTCAAAGTGCTCAATTGTTGCCTAGATCTTGTAGGTTTCCCACTGCACATTTAAATCCCAGCTGTGTGCCAGGTCAAACACAGCCACCAGCTCTTTGCAGTGCACATAGTGGGGGGTAAATGCTAAAGCAAAGCTCCAGAGGGCACATAGATTGCACAGGTGACACTTATGGTCAATCAAGTATCAAATTAATAAATAAATTAGCACTTCAAATTATCACTTGTCTGACCAATTGTCTTTATCATTACAGCTAATAAAATAAAGCTGCAATAAAGCTATCCAATGTCAGCCCCACAGCTGTTTCCTACACAAGGAAAAATGGAAAAGAATAAATAAAAATGCTCCAGTTATTTCTGGGATAAACTGGGGCTGCTTGTCTTGTTTTCATTCATTCACAGGACAAGGATATTTCTGGCTCGGCCAGCATTTATTGTCCAGAGGGCAGTTAAAGGTCAACTATATTGCTGTGGGTTTGGAGTTACATGTAGGCCAGACCAGATAAGTATGGCAGTTTCTTTCCCTAAAGGGCATCAGTGATTCAGATGGGTTTTTCTCCTGACAAACAACAATGGATTCACAGTCATCTTTACACTTTTAGATTTATATTGAATTCAAATTCTACCATCAGCCATGGTGGGATTAAAACTCAGGTCCCCAGAATATGGTCTGGGTCTCTGGATTATCAGTTCAGTGACAAAACCATTGGGCCTTTGCCTTTCCAGTGCCACTAAACCATTACTATTGAGCACAAATAAATTTACAGTCAGTGAATGATGACTAAAACCAGCTCAAGTCTTTGGAATTAAATCCTGTCTGCTCTGCTGTGCCTAGTACAGCACTGCTCTATTATAATGAAGGTGATGTCCCACCTCCTCAATGACCTTAGCTTCCTTCTCAGAAGATTGCTGCCACTCTCTGAGTTCCTCAGCATTCATTACATCCCCTGTTTGCCTGCTCCAGTTGCACAGGGTACAGCATACAAGGATTATGTAATATTCTTTTTCTGGAGTGAAAAGGACTCATGAAAAGGACTCCCTCGCAAGCCGATCTAAACGTTAGAATGTGATCTTTAGAAGGCTCATTGTCATCTCCATGATAGCCCTTGTTCAAGAATGGGCTACATTGTATCTGATCTCAGCCTCACTTAACCTTATGTAATTAGCCAAGGTTACAAAAGTACCATTGTTGTCCCAGTAGCCATCCATTTAAAGTATTCATCCCTTGAAATGATGTAGCACCCTCACAGTTTTCATTGATATTGGCATCATAGCAATTTCCAAAGTACCTGATGCAGACTTCTAAGATGGAGCACCAATGATCACAAATTATGTGTACATTGACTGAATGAAGTTTTTTTCTATTGATGAAGCACATAATGATATGAAGCTCTCAATGCAGCATGTGTACAGTCTATAGTGCCCTGCATTTTGGAGAAGCCAGCTATGTTACCAAATCCTACTGTGCAGGCTGCAGTACTGATTTTATCATAGTGAAACAGGGTGAAATTGTTTGATCAAGCACAAGTTATAAAAGTAACAGCCTTGATACATTTGTGAGTTAAGGATTGAGAGATCCTACACAAGTCCACAGTGGATCTCGGAAAGAACAGTCACATTAGCACAGCTATGACCTAATATCCATGAGGATAGGAAGACCTTTTCAAGTCACAAGTCCTGCTCTAGCAGAGTGACATATTGTGTGATGGTGTCCTGGTAAATTCTCATTTCCTGGCAACATTGAGCCTTGTTCATGTAGAGGAATTAGTACTGAGAATGATAGACTGTGGACTTCCTGTACCATGTCCACATCCTAAGGAGATTTTCACCTGTAGCAGTTTCATATTGAGGTTGCTCAGCAGCTACTGCAAGTTTCTGCTGTTCCTAAGGCTTGTTGATTCATCTTTTTGTCCTCAATTTCTTTCAGTTTTCATTCTGCAGTGATAACAGTAATGATAACCCTTGCTGTAGCTAGATCTATTGATCAGTTCCAATAATTCTAAGAAGGGAATATCAGATACAAAATAGCTCCTAAGTATTGTGAGCAGTCAGCAATCAATTCACATTCAAGTAACAGTTCAGCATAGTCCTCAATACAGTTGGACATGAATGATTCCAAGAAGGAGGGCCATGGGATGCCTGCACAAGTACCTTTGACATAAATGATATTATTCCAATATAATGTCCATGTCCTTTAAATACAGTGGAAGATTGTAAGTGCAGTGGGATTACAGAAACTGTGTCATTCTTGCCCCTATCCTCTACATCATCCAAGAATAACATTGCATACAAAAGCAAGTTGTCAAATATTTGCAGTTCAAGGTGAGTGCAATTCAGCTCAGTGCCCTTTTACAGCCTAAGAGACTTTGGCTTATTGTTATGAATTATAACCTGCAGGTGACACTTTTAAGGCTGTCTGTGATTATTTCTGTTTTATAGGGATGGCCATGACCATGGCCCATTTGTGATGACTGATGACATGGTCAGAATTGCTTGTAGCCTGGATTCATATTGAACAGTGCAGGTCAGTGCATGCAGTTTACAGGAAGAATTTTGTAAGTACAAATCACTTTAACAGGTTTGGTGTAAGTTTCTAATTAATGCAATTGTCCCTTGAAGGGCCTCACATCACTTGAAAATACGGCCCACTTCTTCCAACAGAAATAACCCCTTTCCCCACCCACTTTGTGTGTGCTAGGATGTTGTTTTTCATTCCATTGCCCATTTGTGATTCAGTTGGGAAAGCAAGGTTACGCAGGTGGTGTTTTGCAGAGTGAGTCAAAGGCTCATTCTGATGATGTAAGTGACCTCCCCATCCCCTGAGACAATCATGGCCCTTTTTATCTTTACACTCCTTGTCAACCCCATCATGTTTGATTTTCCACATCTTGCCATTCAATTCTTATACTCAACTCTTCATCTCCCAAGGCTTACAGCATAGTTATGCCAACCATCATGATGCATTGTCCCTCTGTCAAATCCAGAGTGGTAGTGACCATCAATGATCCCCTCCCTCCAATCCTGCATCATGTTTCACTTTTATAATTTGTGATATCCCCATCCTTCACAATTGCTGCTCCCTTGCATCCCAGAATGTTACCTCCAATCCCCATAACATACTTTCCCAAATTCCCTAAAATAGCACTGGCCCCTTGTCTTTTGACATTCAGTGAGCAGAGCCCCAGGGTTGACTGTGGGCCACTCTCCTGCAGATCCCTCAGTCTGGCTTTTGGTGTATGACTAGCTGTTCCCACTTGCAGGTCAAATAATTTACCTCCAAACTGAAGTACAGCCAGATTTCCACTTCTCTAGCCAGTCCTGGCTCGATGCTTTATTCTGGAGCAGTTGTGTACAACATACC
Organism: Chiloscyllium punctatum; assembly: GCF_047496795.1. Taxonomy (NCBI): domain Eukaryota; kingdom Metazoa; phylum Chordata; class Chondrichthyes; order Orectolobiformes; family Hemiscylliidae; genus Chiloscyllium; species Chiloscyllium punctatum. Next base: position 43,953,224 of record NC_092753.1, on the reverse strand, counting down.
TAGTGTCCAAATCTCCTCCTCTTAAGAGTTGTCTTCAATTGTTGCTAGACATTGTTTGTCAATGCGCTTTCATGTGAAAATGCAAAACTCTCACTTGATTGTAGAAATGTGTTGATCTGAATTACCAGTTTCATTCCTTATAATAATCAGTTGTCTTAAAGACAAATTGCAGATTTAGTGTGGTCATTTAGCAGGCCAAACTGGGAAAAGAAGCTTCATTGACATGGATATTAGTGTTGTTGATTGGTATAGTGTGTCACCTATTTATCAGAACAGAAAAACACACACAAATCCAATCTTTAGCAATTCTGTTGAGAGTTGTGAAAATAGGGTAACATATTAATTAGTTGTGCTAATTATATTTGATTTGATTTACAGGATAACAGACCATCCCAAGCCATAAAAAAACCGTAGCTTTGTAACAGTTGGAAAACATAATCTCTTTGCGAGTAATATAATTCACAAAAATAATTAGCAATGCATTATGCAAATACAGCCTATTTTGCATACATTGTTTTCATTTAATTAAAGAACATTTCTCCAATACCATCTCCCATACCTGCTGGTTTTATGAATGAAAATTAATTTAAGTTTAAATTAATTTGATAATTCTAGCATTTTGCATCACTAGTTACGTGTTATCTAAACACCCAATCATTATTTTCCACTAGCTCAGTGGAAGTATTGGTGGTTTTCTTTGCTAAGATATATTTTTTTAAACTCACAGCAAAAGCATGTTAAAACTTTATGACCACAACTGTTGAGCCTGATTCATAGTGTGTTGTTTAAGCAGACACTGTCTTATAAGAAAAGAAAACAACAAAATTACTTTTCAAGAATGAGAGATACTGAAGGTTTGGAATGCCTACTTCTGACCCAAATGTTGTCCATGAGCTTTCCAGCACAACAGTCCAGCAAACCACACAGGCTTGACCAGAGTGCATTTACAAAGAAACACTTTTTTGACAGCATTACCTGTTGATGTCCATGCATAGAATTCGCAACACCACTTTCACAGCTATTGAGAGTAGGTACAAGTATAAGGAAAGTGAGGGGTGAAGTGGCTTGTGGGTAGGAGGAGGGATAGTCTCTCAGGTGGATTAGAGTGCCAGGTGGATGGGGTGACATGGTAGAAGATGTGTATGGATGGTAAGTTGGCTCGTGGGTATTGGTGAACAAGGGAGTAAGAGACCAGGTGGGTGAGGTATACAGCTGCCAGGAGAGTGGGGTCTACAGTGGCAGGTCACAGAGGTTGTGGACAGCAGGTTCTTGAGGTAATAGGGTAGCAGGTGGAAAAGGGAATTCAGGTAAGTAAGTCAGTGAGAGAGTAAGGTGTGTCAGATGTCAGGATAAGTACATATAGGTATTCTGAGGCGTGGTCTAGGTGTAGGGTCAAGTGTTTGGGTGGGGGTCAGTCGGGGTTTGTGGGGTAGTTGGGTGTTTGCAGAGGAGAGTGCAAGTTGCTTGGGTGTCTGTTTGCAAAGTGGGGGTTGGGTATCCAAGGGGGCTGAGTCGGGCTCATATTACCATCGGGTGGGTGAGTGGGTGGGTGAGTGAGTGTGTGTTTGTGTACGTTTGTGTGTATATGTTTGTGTGTGTGTGATGGGGAAGTGGTGGGGTGTGTAGTTCAGATTCACACAGGATCATCAGGAGCCCATTAGGGCGGGGACATCAATAGGCTGTCCATGCACACAATATTCTTGTTGGTGCAGCCAAATGTGTAACTTAGTACAGAAACATCCTGTAAGGTGATCAATGATATGCTACAAGGATTCATAAAGACTGCCACAAGTTGGATGCCAATGTCCATGGATTTAGATAATGATTGGCTGGTGCCACAATGTCAGTGCCTAGTGTCCAAGATGGAGGAAGGGAGCGAGCTGAATTCTCCAGATCCTGGCTCTGGTTTTCGTGTTGAATTGTCTGCTTTTTTTGGTAAGTCCTGTAAGATAAAATGCTAAATAGTAATATGGTGAGTTGGGCTATCACAAGGCATTTGCCATCAAATAGATTCCCTTAACTGGCATCTCACTGCTACTGGCATCTCACTGCTACCCAGCAAGAAACTCACCATGCCACTTGTGAAACGCATTTTTAAAAAAAATGTGAGATGCTCCTGACATCAATACAAGCCTGATTGGATTTTTCATATGATTCTGCCATAAATCTCTCCATAGCCCCTGTCACTCAGACCTGTATAAAAATGTGCCACATTGATTCTGAGGCTCATAACTGTTATCTAAATTTCACAGACCTTAACTATTAAAGTTGTACAATTCACTCCTGTGTCTCATGAATTTTGTAAACTTGATCTTCAGTATACTCAATGTGTTTTAATGAAAGATGTTTTTCTCATATTGATTGATTTACTGTTATATAATTATTTGGTACCCTTTTGAAGTTCTCCAGTCAAAAAGGCATTGACTAGAATTTTTATCTCTATGGCTTCATGCGAATAATTGTACAATGTCACCCAAATTTGATCTTTGTTCTTTACTGACTAAGGGTGAGTGAGAAAAATGTAGCCATGGATTCCATATTCAATCATTACACAATAAACTGTGTAACATGACAGTCAGATTTGTTTGATTATAGCATTCTTATCTCTGAGTCATATAAGTTGTGGGCTCAACTCCCACTTTAGTTACTTGTGCATGTAATCTCATCTTGATTATATAACATTGGTGGAATGTTGCCATTTTGGAAGTGATGTCTTTCTGCCAGAATTGTACAGTATTTTGATAAAGAGTATGGTTGGGGCCTGACTAATATTTATTTATCAATTATTATCACTAAGGAAAAGAGATCGTCTGGATAATATTTCATATTATCATTAAACTGTTTTATTCTGTTTGTGGGAACTTGCTATGAGCAACTTGATTTGCACATTTTTGTTCACTGCAGTAGTGGCTGCACTTCAGAATAGTTGTTAAATGCCTTTGGATATCCTGATGTCATAAAAGATGTTTTAAAAATAATTTGTTTCTATCTATCTTTGCTCCTTATCTCTTCATACGCTTGTTTTAAAAAAAAATCAATATCAAGTTCCAATTATCCGAGCATTCACTGCTCAGAGTGCACATACTGTAGTTGTAGGAACAGGAATGGCCTGGCAATGATGATTAAAGGTAAAGTTAAATGGACAGCTGCTTCTGTGAAATACACCTGCATGAATCTTGATCCAACCTGATTCCCAATCCGAAACACAGCACTTTCATTTTTGAAAGGACAAGGTTGGGATGCACAAATGTGCAGTTTACAGAGATAGTTCGCCATGTAAATCATGAGCTACTTCCACTGAAGTGGGGCTGTAAGACTTGAAGTGTGCAAAGAATATCTGGCATAAGTAGGTCTGAACTTTATCCATTTCTTCAGGTAACCATGGCCAATCTTTGCAGAAGTAAGGTATTACTGTAAATCAGATTCTAAGACATTTTTTATGACACCTCAGCTCCCCTTTGAGTTTTATCAGATGCCATTTAAAATTGTTAAAAGAAGACATAAATCTGTGTAAAACATGCATAAATCTATTACTGTCAAACTCATTGGAATGATCAACAGAATTTTCAGAAGCAACTGTTAAAAGCACCTATCAAGGGGGTTTGTTTAAAGTTTCAAGAAGGGTCTATCAAGGGAACTTAACAGCAGGACTTGTCAAAGAAACCTGTCAAGAATAACTGTTAAAGATGTCTAAGGGATCTGTTAAGAAGATATGTTAAAAGTATGAGAAGGACTTGTCAAAAATATCTGTCAAAGGGAGATATCAAGCTGCCAAGGCATTTATAAGTCAATTTCTTTAAATCTTTGGAGAAATGTCTGGACTATTATAAAAAATTTCTGCTTCCTATTTCACTTTGTATATTGACATAAATAAACCTCTTCCATCAGGCAGAATCCTGAACACGCACCAGTAGTTTCATGAACCTTTTTTCCCAACTATTATTAGACTATTGAATGAACTGTCTAGCCCAAAAATAATGCTGATCTTGCTAATGTTCTCTCTTGTACGCCCTGTGCAATGTTACCTCTATGCCTCTGTCCAATTCTTTAGTTCTGTACATCCTTGTTTAATATGATCTGCCTGTACTGCTCGCAAACAAAGCTTTTCACTGTATTTGAGTACACATGACAATAAATAAATCAATCGATCAAATCTGAGCAAGTCCAGTACTGGATTAATGTTGCATTTCTGATTTCACAGCAAGGTGCATACCATTTTACAGTTTTATTGAAAGCTGCAAGTAGTTATATATATTTTGATGAGGGACTGTGAATTCTAAGACTTATTGTTAAAAGGGATCGTGCACTTAAAAGTTTTTTTATAGGGTTTTAAGGCTTTGTTTATTCAAAGTAGTGTATATGTAGTAAATGGACTTTTATGAATGTGATTTTTTTTCAATCTAGTGAAGTCTGTATTTCATAACTGGCATGTTATTGAACAGAATTCTATTGTATCTCATTTCTGGATCAGTCCTGAGGTGTATTCTTGGTAGAAACTCAGTGGGTTTGCATTATGAGTATAAGATCAAAGGACACTGAGGCAGCATGTGTTGGTATGATTTGACACTAAGTCGACATTGGTGCTATAAAGAGCCATGGAGTTGGTGGAAGGACATAGGCAGGCTCTGGAAACCTGAGCCATTATGGGATTATTTGAGGGCATAGCTATGCCTGAGGGGCTACAAGCATTGTTTGGTGAAATGAGGTGGAACAGTTTGGCATTTATGAGGCATTGGGTGTGTGCATAGTTGAAAGGATGAGAGCTGGAGGGCTAGTTCATCTTTTACTTATAAATCTTAAGTTTAGTGCCAGATTCCAAAGGCAGGCAGTATTCAGCCAGCTTCGACACAAAAAGTCAGAGTCATAGAGATGTACAGCATGGAAACAGATTCTTCAATCCACCACGTCCATGCCAATCAGATATCCTAAGTTAATTCAGTCCCATTATCCAGCATTTGGCCCATATCCCTCTAAACTCTACCTATTCATATACTCATTCAGATGCCTTTTTAATGCTGTAATTGTACCAGCCTCCACTACTTCCTCTGGTAGCTCATTCCATACACACACTACCTTCTGCATGAAAAGGTTGTCACTTCGGTCCCTTTTAAATCTTTCCCCTCTCACCTTCAACCTATCCCATCTAGTTTTGGACTCTCCTAGCCTGGGGAAATGACCTGGACTATTCACCCTATCCATGTCCCTTATGATTTTATTAATTTCTATAAGTCACCCTATATCATTTGATGCTCCAGGGAAAACAGCCCCAGCTTATTCAGCCTCTCCCTATAACTCAAACCTTCTAACCTTGGCAACATCTTTTCTGAACCATTTCAAGTTTCACAGCATCTTTCCTTTGGCAGGGAGACTAGAATTGAGTGCAGTATTCCAAAAGTGGTCCAACCAATGTCCTTTAAGCTGCAACAAGACCTCCCAACTCAATGATTGACCAATAAAAGAAAACAAATCAAATGTCATCTTCACCATCCTACCTACCTGTGACTCCACTTTCAATGAACTATGAACCTGCACTCCAAGGTCTATTTGTTTAGCAACACTCCCCAGGATCTTACTACTAAGTGTATAAGTCCTGCCCTGATTTGCCTTACCAAAATGCAGCACCTTACTTTTATCTAAATTAAACTCCATGTCCCACTCCTCAGCCTATTTGCCCATCTGATCAAGATTCTGTTGTACTCTGTGGTAACCTTCTTCACTGTCCACTACACCTCCAATTTTGGTGTCATCTGCAAACCTACTAACACTACCTCCTATATTCACATCCAAATTGTTTATATAAATTGATGGGCAGCCTCCTCAGTTCTTCCAGGTTCACCACCCTGACTTCTAATCCAGTATGTACTGCCCTCCTAGACCATAGGTCCAACATTCAGGCAATTATTTTTATCCTCTATTCCTGATGAAGGGCTTTTGCCTGAAGCGTCGATTTTCCTGCTCCTCAGATACTGCCTGTCCTGCTGTGCTTTTCCAGCACCACTCTGATCTAAACAATTATTTTTAAAGGGCAAGTTAATGGAGACAGGAATTCTCAGAACCCTGTGCACCTGACCCAGCAGCAAAGAAACTGGGCTTGTATCTTATTTCATAATCTTATTTTGTAATCCTATTGAGGTAGGGACTTAAGTATGTAGAATGTTAAACTAACAAAGGAAGGATGTGATTAGTCTGCTAAACATATAGAAGAGGTATGCAGATATAACAAGCAATCTTTTGCATAGTTGTAAACAGATGGGTTAATTGGTAGTGAAATTAAACACCAAAAAATTCAAAATATTGCTGATAGCAATTCTTCCAGGAAATGTTAAAATTCATAACTGGGAAGGTTTTGGAATAGATGGACTTATTTCAGGCAAGATAGTTTCCATTTGACCAGAATTGGGAGCAGATTATTGATGTAGAATTTATAAATGTGAAGTGAATGGGAGACTACAAGCAGGAAATTAAAACCACGGAAGTATGGGTCATGATGAAACAAGAAAGCAAAAGACAGATAAAGTGACATATTTTTTTTAAAAGCTAGAATGGATTTTAAAAGATAAGTAAATTGTAATACTTTTATGTTGATTTCTGAAGCGTAAGGAAAAGAGTAATGTGACAAGCTTATCATTTGCATTTCTGGAATTGGAGGATGAGCATGAAATGCAAGTGGAATGTTATATAAAGCTTATACGCAACAGCTCAAAAGTGAGGAGAGTGCTACAGTCCTAGCCGAAGAATAGTATACTATTCAATGTGAGAGCTGACATGCCTTTTGAAATAGACTGGCAGATTCAATTTGAGAGAAATAAAGGAAGTAAATTAGTAACAGGTATGCGTAACTGACTGCTCCATCAACATGACAAAGTTTACAATAGAATTATTTCAGCACATATGATAGTAGCCACTGCAAATAAAAGGGGTATCATTACAAGTGATGTAAATTCTCAGCAATTAAATGGTTTGCTCAAGGACTTCACAATAACAGAAAAAAAATGTTTGGAATAATTTATTGAGGTATTCAGTGATTGTTGCTTGTCACAATATGTGAACTGCAGCTTTTCAAATAATGTTGAATGAAGCTAAGTAACCAATGCACAGGAGAATGTCAAACTCTAGGTATTAGAATGTTGTTAAATTTGAGAATATATAAACTATATGATATTCTGTGTTTTAGATAATCAAGACTTTGTGCTCCAAAATATGAAACTGTGAAAGACTTATTTCAATATTTCACAATAATTAACCATTAGTGTTTTATGTGCAGTATACAAATACAAAATAATATCTCATCCAGCAGGAAACAATAAATCTAGACTAGCAGCCCTGGATGAAAAGTGGTTAAAAGAGGCTTCCGAGTAAAATATTTTTTTAAAAATAATTTTCATTAGGAAATGGTAAAGGTAAGACTATAGAGGCAGCTGAGGACTACATTGTAGAAAATTAATAACGACAAGGAGAAAATAGAGAACATTGTGAGAGACATCAAGCAAGATGAAAAGCAATTTTTCAATTTTATTCAGGGTAAGCAGACAATTAAAGAGATAGTTCATTCCAAAAAGGATGACAGGGCAAACTGATCATTAAAGTCTAAAAATGACGGAGTCATTAAATTTCTCACTTCAGTTTTCATGAGAACAAAATTGTCTACGGAAGCTAGATTCTGGAAACCAGGTGATAATGAATGTAATGATCAGTGAAGGAAGAGTTATAGAGAAACTCATGGGAGCAAATCTTCCTCCAGATTCGGAAAACCCATCCTGTCACTTCTGTGGTTCATAAACTGCACATTCAACACATTTGTGATTCACATATCACTTTTGTCTTTTCATAGCAATGTTAGGTCTAAAGTGCATTGTGTGAGCAGTGTAGGAGTGCATGATAGTGTGAGTGTAGAGGGACACTGGTTAGAAGACCTCAATTGGTTCTCCAGCTTAGTTTTTAAGCTTCTAACGAGGATTAAAGGCCCCATAAATCTTGAACTTCACCTGTCTCTCATCCCGCACATCCCCTATGCCAGCCCATACCACTAGTGTCACCTCTACGTCCACTTGCATATGTTTCACATTCACCTCCATGACTCCATGTATTCTCCGGAGACAACTAGTTCGGCTCATTTATAATCTTAAGATTCCTTGCATCATCAGTGCAAAATATCTGTATTTCTTGATGAAAAATTAAATGCTCACCATCCAATAAAAGCCTCTGTATCATTGAAGTGAGGAACAAAATGCAGTCTGCCATATGAAATCTTTTTTATTGTATTTATACTCCTACTGGTTTGTGTTAACAACTCAAAAAACACTAAACCATCAGATGAAAATGCTGTACAAGATGAAATGTCAATTTCCAATTACAATTTTAAAAAAAGAACTTGATGGTCGTTAGACTGTGCCTATGTTCTGCACACTAGGTATTCTGAACCCAGAGGAAGACTAAAGCAAAATGGGATTGGTTGCAAATATGGATGGAAATTAGATTTCCTCCAAAAAGTCATGCACTAAAAAATACTTCAGCTAAAAGTAAACTTGAACCATGGTATTTGAGGTTAGCTGGTTACTGAGGCCTATTTAGTTTATCTATTGCTTTGTTGGTTTAACTTTTCAAAACATGTGGATAGGAATAAGTAGGCCCTTACTATAAATTGTTTCAGATCTTTAAGCTTTGGGATACCTAATAATGAGAAGGTTGCTGATGTGAATCTATTTTGTTTTGAAAGAAGTGCAAAATTGATATGAATTTAAAGATATGGGAGAAGAAATGTCGCAGACCTGAGGGCTGAGAACAATTTAGATTTCAGCAAAGGAAGACAAAGGGATTGATTAAGAGGGTGAGAATTCGGTTTAAGAGAAAGCCTGCAGAGATCATACAAACTGATTGCAAAAACATCCATAGGCATGCGAAGAGAAAAAGATTAGTGAAGACAAATGAAGTCCCTTTACAGTCAGAAAACAGGGAAGTTATAACGTGGAACAAAGAGGTTGTTTTAACTTAATTTAATTCTTTCTTCACAAAGGAAGACACACACCCCGAAAATATTGGGGAACAAAGGGTCTACTGAGATAAAAGAATTGAAGGAAATCGTTATTACCAGGGAAATGATATTGAGGAAATTCTTGGGATGAAAGGCCAATAAATCCCCAGGACCTGATAATCCACATTCCAGAGTGGTTAAAGCCCTAGAAATAAAAGATGCACGGTGGTCATTGTTCAAGCCTCTAGACTCTGAAACAGTTCCTAAAAATTTGAGGATTACTAAATATAATGCCATAATTTAAATGAAAAACCGAGGTAGAGAGAAAATAGAGAATTATAGACTGGTTAGTCTGATATTCATTACATGGAAAATACGTAGTAGAGCACTTGAAAAACAGTGACAAGTTCGGACAGAATCAGAATGCATTTACAAAATGCATTTGCTTGACAAGTTTACTGGAATATTTTAAAGATGTAACTAATACAGTTCATAAGGGGGAGCTGCTTGATATGGTTTAATGGACTCTCAAAAGACTTTCAATAAGGTCCCATATAACTGAATAATGTGTAAAATTAAAGTGCACGTGATTGGAGTAGTGTAATGACATGAATAAAAAAGCTGGTTGGCTCTCAGCAAAAGAAGTAGGAATAAACAGGTCTTTTTTCCAAGTTTAGATTAGATTAGATTCCCTACAGTGTGGAAACAGGCCCTTCAGTCCAACATGTCCACACCGACCCTCTGAAGAGTAACCCACTCAAACCCATTTCCCTCTGACTAATGCACCTAACAGTATGGGCAGTGACAAGAAGGGTACTTCAGAGGTTAGTGCTTGTATCCCAGCTACTCACAATCTGTATTAATGATTTAGATGAGGAAACTTAATGTAATATCTCCAAGTTTGCAGATGACACAAAGGTGGGTGGGAGGGTGAAGTCTGAGGATACAAAAATACTTCAATGTCATTTGGACAATTTGAGTGAGTTGGCAAAAGCATTGCAGAAGCAGTGAAAAGCAGATAAATGTAAGTTTCCATATTGGTGTCAAAAATAAGAAAGCTATAAATTGGGAACGGAGAAGATGTAATGAGAAGTGAATGTCCTTGAAAACCAGTCATTGGAAGTAAGTAATGAAAGCAAAATACTGTTAATACTGGAAATCAGAAACAAACACAGAAAATGGTGGAGAAACTTAGCAGGTCTAGCAGCATCTGTGGAGAGAGAAAAAGAGTTATATTTGGAGTCTGGTACGACTGAGTTCTGAAGTAGAGCTGGAAGTAAGATTGCCTGTGCAGCAAGTGATCAAGAAGGTAAATAGTAAGTTGGCCTTCATAGTAAATGGATTTGAGAGCAGGGATGTCTTGCTGAAATAATACAGGGCATTGGTGAGATAGCACCTGGAGTATTGAGTCTCTTTGTCTGAGGAAAGAGGTTCTGGTTCTGGAGGGAGTGCAGCAAAGGTTTATCAGACTGATATCTGGGATAGCAGGACTGATGTATAAGGAACGACTGGATCAGTTAGAACTGAGGTTTAGCAGAATGAGGTGGGATCTCATAGAAGCCAACAAAATTCTAATAGGGCTAGACAGGATAAATTCAGGAAGAATATACCTGCTGATCAGGGAGTGGAGAACCAGGAGTAGATCTGAGATGCAATCTGACACAGCAGCAGGTGATGTCAGCCTGTAGCTGTCAGTTAAATCCCTCAGGGAACAGGTAGAAAATGAAACTGAACAATGCAATCCTGAGCTGGAAAACTGAAAAAAAAGAGAAGAAATACTTACTGACAGAGGGAACATCACCGCAATTCCATAAAATACTGCAGCTCAGTTTAAAGCAGGAGCATTACATCATTACATTGGAGCTGAAAACATCAGAAGTAAAGTTAAGAACTAAAATTCAAAGACAGAAGAAGATTTAAACCAGAAAAAAAAACAAATGGAAGGCAAGAATCCATCAGATCACATATTTTTAAGATCTTTAGTTGATTCAATTCTATCACATGTGGTCTGTTGTACAACAGTTGTTATGATTTGAATTTCAAGAATTATGACAATATTGAGACCTATGCATCCTAGTAATCCTGTCAGTGCTGAACTGCTGGTTTCTACCAGTTAGAAGATTTTGGGAAGCAGGATGAGCTTCCGTCTTGGTACTGCATGTGTGCTTCAGCCAATGCATCAAATTGGTGGCCCATTACACGCTGTGAGATGGTCTTCCATTGACTGTATCATAAAATGATATTTGCTGAGATCTAGGTCTTTCAGGCCGCATCATGATAATATCATGGCATTATCTCTCATGTCAGTGTTAGCTTTTAGTATGTGTTGTCTTGCCTTTTTGGGACATGATATTCCTGATTGTTATAGCTTCTGATTACCTTATGCCAACAATATGGTATATGAAGGTAATAATATGGAAAGATTGGTCACATTCTGTAATCTATCTATTGCTTGGTTAACTCTGAACCTCACCGATGTGTTTGTGTTTGTTCAACTTCTTAACAATTTACTTGCTGTCAGTATTGATTTCAGTCAGTCTCCTATGATTTGTTCAGGTTTCTGGCTTGGTATTTGGAGCCAGATGTCTTGCATATACGTATCCTCTGGTGCCCCTTTTTAAAATGAATTCATAGAAAGTGAGAATTGCTGGCTATGCCAACATTTATTAACAATTCCCTAATTGCCCAGAGGACAGTTAAGATGCAACCATTTTGCTATGGATCTGAACTTACACATAGATCAGACAAGGATGACAGGTTTCCTTCCTTAAATGACATTGGTGAACCTTAAAGGGTTTTACGTCAATCAAAAATTGCTTCATGGTCACCAGCTCTATTCCAGATTTATTTAATGCATTTGCATTTCATTATGAGTTTGAATGTATGACCCTAGATTGGGTTTCTAGTTTGCTAGTTCAGTGAGTTAAACACTCTACCACTATCTCCCAGATTCTTGCTTTGTTAATAACAGAAAATCTGGACAATTTTGTGTAGGAGAAACAAACCAAATCTTTTGCAGATTCTATTAAATTGGTGGACTTAACTGACTTTTGTAATAATGTTGGTGACATTTATAACATGTCATTGTTGTTGGCTTGTTATGATTGCTTCATGCTTGTGTCCACATTCAAGTAATGTACCAATGGCATGGTTGATTTGTTTGCAAGAGAGCAGAGGCCAGCATGGGTGAGTAGTCCCAGAGTGGAGGCCAGCACTGGGGTGGTGAGTCCTGGAGAAAACCTATCTTGGAGCAGCTGAGAGCCAATGAGGAGAGGACTGGAAGCTTGGAGCAGAGCGGGGACAGTTGTTGGACTAGGGTCTGGCGTGAGCAGTCAGACCATGTGTGGAAGCCCCTGTGCTGAATGCCTGCAATGTAAAATTTAAATGTAATTTGCTTACCTGACTGTAACATCTATCCTTTTAACTATGTCTTATTTCTAACTTATTCCATGAATCACTGTCATGTAACTACTTTTTTTTAAATTCCTCTTTTTGTATATAAGATTTGTACCTTGGCACTTGTACCTAAAATGGTACCATAAGAGGTGACATTGTAAAACATTTCACTGTACTCCTGGGTACTTCTGTATTTGAGTACACATAACAATAAAGGATATTTTCATTTTAATTTTAGTAAAGGATATTCAAATCCTTAAAGGCTTTAATTGGTATAGAGGTTATGAGTCGAAAAGTGTGGCACTGGAAAAGCACAACAGGTCAGACAGCATCCAAGGAGCAGGAGAATTGACATTTCAAGCATAATCTCTTCATCATGACCCAACTTAATAGTCTCTCTGACAGTTACTCTTCAGAACATTCACACTCATGTCCTTGCACTGCAAGATTGCTTTGATGCTTTGATCTACATGGCCAGTGAATTAACTAGAGGAAGACTAATTTTGGTGGGTTCCGAATAGATCCAGCTCAGGTAAATTGGAACTGAATCAAAATATTGCAGCTGCTGGAAATCAGAAATAAAGCATAAAATTCTGAAAATGCTTAGCCAAAGAGGCAGCATCTGTGGAGGAGCAAACAGCATTGACCTCTTAGGAGTGGGAATCAAAGATAAAACGTTCATGGAATAATAGGCCACCTTTAATGATGAAACAATTCAGGTACAGTCAAAATCAAAGGGGAGGTGATGGACAAATAGTATTTTTCTTAGACTGTTAATCCACAGATTCTCAGGTAATGTTTTGGATTTAAATCCTGCCATGATAGATGGTGGGCTTTGAATTTAATAAAATAACCTTGAGATTAAGAGTCTAATGATGACTCTGAAACTATTGCTGAAAAATCAGATATAAACTAATATCCTTATTGGTTTGGCCTACATGTGATTGTAGATCATGATTGACTAAGTAGTCTTAATTGCCCTCTGGGAAATTGGGGATGGGCAGTAAATGTTAGCCTAACCAGTGATGCCCATATTCCACGAGAGAATTAAAAAAAAGATTCCCACAAAGGATCATAAGATATGATAAACAAAGCCTGAATGACAGAAGAGGTAAAGAGTAAATAGGGTTTAGGTTAACAGTAGTTGTTTCTATTTTCATAGAAATAAAGCCCAGTATTCTCTTTTTACATTTTATAGTTATCAATTTAATCTAATCAATTAAACCTATCCAGAATCTATTGTCTTATGTAAAACATAACCTATTACTTCCAATACAAATTCAATCAAAGTCCACTTGGAATCATTTTCATATTACAAAAATATTTTTATTCAAGTCCATGTCCTTGGATTGTCCTGTTCAGATGATTAAAAGTTACGCTTATCATTGCTGTTTTATCCTGTGGATATTAATTTTACTTTATTCAACAGTGATCTTTATTAAGAAAACAATCATCATGTACAAATTCCTATCATAACAGAACAAATTCATTTGATGTGACTTTACTCCATGCCTTTCCACATGTATCTATTTAAAGTATCATAAGATAAATTAACTGTTACCAATGAAAAATCTCTTTTATACTCAAAACTCACTTTTCACTGAATATTAGAAATATTAGTAATACCTCTTTGTATACTATATTGAGTATTCTAATCCTGGAGGTTTATTTTCTTTTATAGTTTTGCTGAACATTTTGTTAATTGCTATGTGTAATTCACTGAGAGACACCAAGTGTTCTACCACATGTATAGAACTAGTAATCCCATCCAAAATAAATAATCAGTAGTGTCTTCAGTTTTCATTGTGAAATCAGAATTATATTTTGTTGACAGAGCTAGGAAAACAGTATTTTCCATAGCTAGAAGCATTTCTGGAGTTTAAGACATGGCACTGTGATAATGTTACTTGTCCTGCACCATGATATGTAAAAATACGAATATCACAAATGAAGCTTCTTAACAAAGCATCCGCAGAATGTGTAGCAATGCAATGATAATGTTAACAGCGCCTGAATTTGTGGAGCAATCTGGAAGGATGTAGAAGTTCTATTCTGGGAGAATGTGTCTATCCACAATGCTGTGAAGTGAGCACTGTTAAGTGATAGTGCAGGAATAGATGGAATTGCATTTTACCACATGTTTTGAAATCTTTCATATTATGATATAAATGAATAACTTGGCTTCCTAATGTTATCTTCAATTCTTTTGTAGACTAAACTTCTGTTTTAGTGTTAGAACAAAATCTACACTGTATCTCAGTGGAAGACAATCTCGTGCATTTTTAAAAAAAATGCATCTATCAAGCCAGAGTTCAGACTTTCCACAGCAAGTAAAGTGGTCACAATATTGAAGAAGTCTTAGAATGTGGAGTTTCAGTCAAGCATGAAAGAGTTCTCAGAATTCTATTCTATATGGTACGGAAATGGCTTATACCTGGCAGTGTCCAATAAGTAGCACTCATTGTAATGGTGTCATGAGGACTTGGTGTGAGAGGAACATAGGATGTTGCTGGGTTCAAATATACAACTAGGACCTCCATGCAATATTTGAAGTAATGGAGGAATTATTTTTATAACTTCCAAATGTTGAGGTGCAATATATAATACTGTCTTCACTCCAAAGGTCCATTCTTGTTAGACCAGAAGGTATGTACCCTTGCACATACTAGAGCTCATAAGCTCCAAAAGACCATGTACAACTCAAAGAGAAGAATGGCATTAAACACGTGTCGATGAGAATGGAATCTGAAGATTTAATTTAGCAGCACCAATCCAAATGAGACAAAGTTGTTGGCGAGCTGAAGTACTTAAAGGAAAACAGATATTGCTAATTCCTGAGGGCAGAAAACCACAAAAGACCTTGTAGAAGTACTCAATATTGCTGAGTTTTACAGAGAATGGCAAAAAACATTTCACACTTGAGAAGAGATGCATGAGAGCAGAAGAAATATGCAGTATCTAAGTTCAAATGGTGAGCAAGCAAACATGAGAAAGCGTGTGAGTTAAGAAGTCTGTGGTATAAATGAGAAACTAAAAAGCATGCTAATTCAGACTGAGAGGGTAAGAACTAAAAAAACACTGCCGCTCAGGTCAGGTATTACTGCCATAATGCATAGATAACACAAGGCATGGCTAGGAAAATGAAGGTAGCAGGACAATGAGAGAAACTCATGAAGTCTGTGAGAAGACATATAAAACAGATAAGCATTTGGCAATTTAAAGAAGTGAGTAATTCAGGTCTGCCATGACTTTTTTCAGGAGATTCCAATATTATTGTAAAGATAGGAAACCCTCTGTCTGGCTGTTGTTCTCTCTGGACTTCATCTGTAGAAAAAATAATTTGTTGCCATTGTTATCTTCAAGTTGTGCACATTCTTTAGGAACTTATGAGCTCTAGTGTATGCAAGAGTTCATATCTTCTGGTCTAATAAGAATGGACTTGTATAGTGAAGAAAATGTAATATATTGCATCTCAGTATTTACAGGTTATAAAAATAGTTCCCACAAAAAAGTTTCTGCGCAATCCAACATGGAGGGCGGAAATATTTCGGGCTGGAAGAGCTGATGTATTTTAGGTGCTGGTTGTGATTTCTTTGAATTCCAGGAGCAGCTGTTACTGTTTTATATGCTGTTGTATTGCTTTGGAAATTTAGAGAAAACAAGTCAAAACAATGGCACTTTTAAAAGGGAGAAAGACAGACAAAGGCAGCACATGGTCAGTGAAGGAAAGTGAGAGAAAGAAACCCACACTGCTAACTGACACAGCAGTGACCCTGCACAGTTACTGCCTTGTTGTTTGAATTTATGTATCTCTGAACATTAAAGTGTGCCAAGGAAAACTCAACAACAGTGAAATTCACAACTGATCTTGGAGGAACCTGTGTGGGAAAGCTTACAGCACAGAAACAGATAAGTGAATAGTTTTTAAGTGTAGCTTTGCTGTAAATCTACAGTAGTGAGTAGAGTGAATTCATCCTTGATTAAATGTTTTATTGAGATCTGTTTCTTGATTGAATTTTTAAAATGTAAGCCATAAGTATTAAGTGAACCTGGAGCAGTGGGGCTTTTAAAGAACAATAAGATGGTGCTATTTTCTGGATCTGTAGCTTGTGAAGGAGCAAGAAGTAGTAGAGTGATAAGCTCATCTTGTCACTCTACTACTTTCCAAACATAGACTGGGACTGCCATAGTGTTAAGGGTTTAGATGGAGAGGAATTTGTTAAGTGTGTAGAGAGAATTATCTGATTTTGTAGAGAAGGTGTAAAACTTGACCTAATCCTGGGAAATAAGGCAGGGCAGGTGACTGAGGTGTCAGCGGGGGAGCACTTTAGGGCCAGTGACCATAATTCTATTAGTTTTAAAATAGTGATGGAAAAGCATAGATCAGATCTAAAAGTTGAAGTTCTAAATTGGAGAAAGGCTAATTTTGATGGTATTAGGCAAGAACTTTCGAAAGCTGACTGGGGGCAGATGTTCGCAGGTAAAGGGATGGCTGGAAAATGGGAAGGCATCAGATTGAGATTATAAGAATCCAGAGAAAGTATATTCCTGTGAGATGAAAGAAAGGCTGGTAGGTGTAGGGAATGCTGGATGACTAAAGAGATTGAGGGTCTGGTTAAGTAAAAGGAGGAAACATATGTCAGGTATAGACAGAAGAGATCAAGTGAATCCTTAGAAGAGTATAAAGGCATACTTAAGAGTGAAATCAGGAGGGCAAAAAGGGGACATGAGATAACTTTGGCAAATAGGATAAGGGAGAATCCAAAAGGATTTTACAAATACATTAAGGACAAAAGGGTAACTAGGGAGAGTGCAGGACCCCTCAAAGATCACCAAGGAGATGGGGGAGATACTAAATGAGTATTTACATCAGTGTTTACTGTGGAGAATGACATAGAAGATATAGAATGCAGGGAGATAGATGGTGACATCTTGAAAAATGTCCATATTACAGAGGAGGAAGTGCTGGATGTCTTGAAATGCATAAAAGTGAAAACAGGGTGGTGGTGGAGGGTTGTTTTTCAGACTGGAGGCCTGTGACCAGTGGTGTGCCGCAAGGATTGGTGCTGGGTCCACGACCTTTTGTCATTTATGTAAATGATTTGGATGTGAACATAAGAGGTATAGTTAGCAAGTTTGCCGATGACACCAAAATTGGAGGTGAAATAACCAGCGAGAAAAGTTATGTCTATGACTCAATGACTCTATTACGATTGTTTACTCCTTTCTTGTTCCCCCCAACAGATCTTCAGCATTTATACCAACCTTTTCCTGGCTACAACCAATTCTGAAGAAGGGTCACTGGACCCAAAACATTATCTCTGCTTTCTCTCCACAGTTGCTGCCAAACCTGCTGAGATCTATCAACAATTTCAGTTCACGTGTCTGACTTCTTGAATCCATAGTTCTTTGTTTCTTTTTAGGGAATCGTCTGTTAAAGGAACAAGTGAGAAAACCTTCCAGAGCAGCAATAAAGTGTGGAAGAATTACCATTAATGCAAATTTTTTTAAAAAAAACAAAATATAATAGCTAATCATTTTAGGAAGCTATGGGATCAGAAATAATATTGCAATGAAGCTTTCAGGTACTGAAAGTCTTTGACAATTACTTCAACCGCAGAAGTAACAATACTTCTCAAAAAGCAGGTTTAACAAAAGAACACAGCATCTAGTGGAATCCATCTGTGAAATATGGCACGTTTTGTTGTAAGGTGATGGTCAATCAGCCACCACGGTACCTTTCTCAAATTGCTGCACATACCGTGACCAGGGCTATGGTTGAGCAGATGACAGGGCTGTGAAATATGCTTTTCTGTGGCTTGGAATGGTCTGGGGAGTATTTGGGATAGAATGGGTTATGCAGTCCTAGCACACTGTGTTCTGTACAATCGGGGCTGGCAATGAGGCGGTATGATAAATGTTAATAAGCCAGAGGAACAGGAGCAGTCATTCAAGAAGAAGGTTGAGAACAGTGACAGAAGAAGGGTGTGCTATGGATGACAGGACTCGACACATCAATGCTACTCGATAGATAAGACATGATTAACACCTGATTCCAATAAATGCTAGCTGGGTCTGGAGAACCATATGAGACTGTCAAAGTCAAGATGTTAACATTTGATTCCCATTGTGGGTGCACACTGCAGACTTCATTTGTTTTCCTCTGTGTTCTCTTTTGCTGACTATCAATAAAAACTCAAGTTTAGATTTGTTTGATCGCTTGCCTGTGGATAGCATTCCCCTACTGAGTAATGACAAGATACAGATGACCACTGGGCATTGGGGATCAGTTTGGCTGTACAGAGAGGTGGGATACATCTAAGAACAAGCATTGTTTGTTGTCTGGTAGCAAAATGTCAACTCGGTTACAGAATGCACTTGCATATATATGAGAATGTCGGCCACACTTGCTTTGTGTCATGGGCAGTGTGGCATTCTGGCTGTGGAGCCAATATGCTGCCAGTGAGGGACAACATTGGATTACTAATGCTTGGCTAGGTGCACAGCGGTATTTTAATAACAGCACAGGTGGAAGGGATGTCAGTCTTTTGGGATTCATCTAGTGAGTGGTAAGTTGTTCTGGCAACATTAAGTGTGATAAGATGGGTAAAGAATCAAATGTGAGGGATGCCAAAGGGGCAGCATAGGTTGCCAATAAGATTAATTTGGTAAGATAATTTGCAAAATCTCTATGGTGAGAATCCCTCCAAAAAACCTGATGCATCTGACACATAGACTGAAAAAACTTAAGATTCAGTCCTCCATGTATATTCTGTCCAGACCCTTATTGATTTTGAAAACCCCTATCATAGCTCTTCATCTCAGAATCCCTACCGACAGAAAAAGGCCATCTGGCCCATTGAGTCTGCATCAACCTTGCAGGAGCATCCCACCCAGACCCCCACCCTGTTCCTGTCACTGCACATTTATCCATGGCTAACCCAACTAGCCTGCACATCCCTAGACACTATAGGTAAATTAGCATGGCTATTCCACCTAATCTGCACATCTTTGGATTATGGGAGAAAATCAGAGCAGCTGGTGGAAACCCATGCAGACACAGAGATGAGGCGTTCTTCCTCCAGGCGTCTGGTGGTGAGGGAGCAGCGGTGAAGGTGGCCCAGGACCTCCATGTCCTCGGCAGAGTGGGAGAGGGAGTTGAAATGTTGGGCCACAGGGCGGTGTGGTTGATTTGGTGTGGGTGTCCCAGAGATGTTCCCTAAAGCGCTCTGCCAGGAGGTGTCCAGTGTCCCCAATGTAGAGGAGTCCACATCGGGAGCAACAGATACAATAAATGATATTGGTGGATGTGCAGGTAAAACTTTGATGGATGTGGAAGGCTCCTTTAGGGCCTTGGATGGAGGTGAGGGAGGAGGTGTGGGCGCAGGTTTTGCAATTCCTGCGGTGGCAGGGGAAGGTGCCAGGATGGGAGGGTGGGTTGTAGGGGGGCATGGACCTGACTAGGTAGTCACAGAGGGAACGGTCTTTGCGGAAGGTGGAAAGGGGTTTGGAGGGAAATATATCCCTGGTAGTGGGGTCCGTTTGGAGGTGGTGGAAATGTCAGCAGATGATTTGGTTTATGCGAAGGTTGGTAGGGTGGAAGGTGAGCACCAGGGGCGTTCTGTCCTTGTTACGGTTGGAGGGGTGGGGTCTGAGGGCAGAGGTGCGGGATGTGGATGAGATGCACTGGAGGGCACCTTTAACCATGTGGGAAGGGAAATTGTGATCTCTAAAGAAGGAGGCCATCTGGTGTGTTCTGTGGTGAAACTGGTCCTAAACCTACTCCTGTTTGGAATGCAATTCTCTTCAACTGTGCACCTTCTCACATTTCCACCAGTGCCCACCACTTGGATCTGGTGCTACAGGGACTGTTAAAGACGCCAGTCATTCAAAAGCGATGCAGTGCATTTTGCATCTGAGGCCTTCCCACTGGCACAGCAAAGGGAAGGCACAGTAAAATTACTTTTCCAGCAAGAATCCAAATTCATCATTTTGTGACTTGATTTGCAACTCTGTTGAGAGACAGAAATCTGGCCTGAGAGTTCATGTGCTGTTCACGTGCTCTCATGTGCTCCCAGTGGCAACAGGAATATTCTTTTCATATCAAGTGTCTATATTCTTCAGGTGGCATGGTAACTGCCTTCTTTCTCTGGGATTTACCTTAACAAGATCCCACTCCAAGTGAAAATCTTGGAGCATGCTTCCAGTACCCAACAATCTTGGTGTCAGAAAGTTAGGTAGAAACAGTGTCAATCATGTGTTGGTCAAGGGTCTGCTTGTGAAATATTTGGTCTGTCATTACCACTATTCATAAACATTATTAATTGGCAATTGCTTTGGAGATTTATGTTTGTGGCTTTTCTCAGAATTAGATAACATTACTGAATAGGGTGCACGGCACCTCAACAATGGATGCAGAACTGGTGTGGACAATTTGCATGATTGCTTTAAAAGTAGAATTTGTAACTGATTATGTGCACAGCACACAATACAGAGAGAGAAAAATAGTGTTTCAATAACAACAAAAAATACTATCCAATGCCTCAAGTCCAACTGTTTATTTTACCACTGGGAGTACTGCTGGCACTCGAATCCACCTCTTTTGGTAGCTGTCATCACCTCTGAGGCAGCTGCATTGCATTATTTAGTTTACCCTAATGTTACTGCCATTGGACTGTCACTGAAGCTGTTGTAGGATAAAAGGGGCATACACATCAAACTAATACTGAGAGAATTTTTGACAGATTAATTTTAGAGTCATGACATTATAGTTAATTGAATTGATGTAGTATAGGGTAACAAAGGTGTGATTTGATGCTGCATTTTTGGAATAAATTAAACAACCCTTCTACTGTCTCCTATTTGTTCCCTGTATATTACCATGATTGGGGATGACATACACATTGGCAGGTCAGCATTTAATGAGGAGGATCGCCAGACGATACACCAAGATAGAGGTAGGGTTGAAACTTGGGTGGAGAAATGGCAAATGGAATTTAATCTGGAAAATTGTGAGGTGATAGTTTTTGGAAGATCTAATGCAAGAGAGAAATACACAGTAAATAATAGAACCCTGAATAGCATCAACATACAGGGGGATTTAGGTATACAGGTTCATACTTCCCTGAAAGCGACAACACAAATGGATAAGATGGTCAAGAAGCCACATGGTATTCTTGCCTTCATCGGTCAGAGCATTGAGCATAACAGTTTGGCAAGTCATGTTGCAGCTGTATAGAACTTGATTAGTTCATACTTGGAATGCTTTGTACAGTTCTGGTTGTCACAGTACCAGAAGATGTGCAGCCTTTGGAGAAGTTACAGAAACAATGTGACAAGATATTGCCTGGAGTGTATTAACTATGAGGAGAGATTGGATTTTTTTTTCACTTGGACATGGAAGGATGAAGGGTGACTTGATAGAAGTATACAAAATTATGTGAGGCATGGGTAAAATGGATAGTTGTAGTATTTTTCCCAGGGTAGAAATGTCAATTACAAGAGTACATAGATTTACGGTAAAAGGGGGTAAGTACATAGGAGATGTGAGAGGCATATTTTTTTATGTACCGATGGTTAAATGCCTGGAATGTGTTGCCAGAGGCCATGATGGAGGCAGATATTATAACAACATTTAAGAGGCATCTTGACAGATATGTGAATAGGCAGGAAAGAGGGAGATATGGACTGCATTGAGGAAAAAGCTTTTTAGTTTAGAAAAGGCATCATGTGTGGAAACAGCCTTGGTGGGTCTAAGACTGGTGACGTACTGTTCTTTGTCCATTATATGAATGCTCATAATTGCTAGGTAACTAAGCTTATGTAACTTGAATTAACCAGTGTCCATTCACATGTGTACATTGGCTGCGGTTTCAGATATTTGTTCATTATTACTACTTCTACCTTACTTTACTTTTTTTCCACTTTTTTCCCCTCATTTCTCTTAGAAACATCTTTTCATTTCTCCTATCTTGGATACTCTATCCTCCCAAGTCCCATCTACAGGCTTTCAGCATTCCTCAACTTTCATCGTCCTCTTTAGAGAAACTTCAGAGTGTATTGGTGCAGAGGGATCTGGGTATCCTTGTTCATGCATTGGAGAAACCTAGTATTCAGGTACAGCAGGTAGTAATGAAGGACAAATGAAATTTTAACATTTATTGCTAAAGGAATATAGATTATTTTTGGGATGTGGGATTTCCGGCTGGCCAGCATTTACTGCCTTTCCCAAGTTGCTGTTGAGAAAGTGGTAGTGAGCTGCCTTCATGAATCACTGCAGTCCACCTGCTGGGGGTTGACCCACAATACACTGGGGAGAGAATTCCAGAATTTTGACCCAGTGAAGTGATGGTGAATGGCTTGGAGGTGGTAGTGCTCCCATGTATCAGCTGCCCTTGTCCTTCTAGATGGACAAAATTAAAATCACATAACACCAGGTTGTCGTCCAACAGTTTTATTTGGAAGCACTGCTCCTTTATCAGATCACTGGTGGGGCAGGATTATTAGACACAGAATTTGGAGCAGAACATCATAGTGTCATGCAACTGATGTGAAATATTGAATGCACTTAGATTGCTATTAATTCTTTCATCTTTTAGAATGAGTTGCAGGTATCAATTCATTAATATCTAAATCCCAAAAGTTCTTTCAAATCACATTCCTGAGATACCTTAAGGTTTTATAAACAAAGGGTGACATCTCAGCTCAGACAATGCATTAAAGTTGTGAGGTTAGTGTCTGTCTGTATTCCAATCTTGAATCAGACTGGTTCTATTCCCAAAGTAGGAATTTATAAAATGTCAGATGGACTGACTGTCTGCAGATTGTGAGCTTTTAAAAAAAGAGGAATGTATCTGCAAATACAAAAGTTCAAATGCAAATTCACCCTTATATGTGTGTGTATGTGCATGTGAGAGGGAGGAAGAGTATGTGTGTGTATGTGTGCATGTGTGCATGTGCGTGTGTGAGTGCATGTGAATGTGTGAATGTATGTGAGTGAGAGTTTGTGTGTGCGTGCTTAGGAGAGTGTGTGCATGAGTGTGATGGAGTATAAGCCTGTAAGAGGATGTGCACGTGGGTGAGATTGTGTGGGGTGTATGTATGTGTGTCTGAGAGATAGTGTGTGTATGAGTGTAGTTCTGTGTGAGTGTGTGAGCATGTAAGAGTGTATATGTATGTGTGTTTCTATGTGAGTGTGTGTGTGTGAAAGTGCATAGTGTAGTGGGGTCACCTGTAGTGTGACATGAACCCAAGGTCCCGGTTAAGACTACCCGCATGGGTACCAAACTTGGCTGATAGCCAAGAACCTTGTGTTCATGTCACACTACAGATGACCCCACTGCACTATACACTCACACACACACGCACAAGCACGCATACACACGCACTCATACATACTCACACACTTACACAGACCCTCTCTCATATACACACTGTCTCTCTGACACACATATATACATCCCACACACTCTCACCCATGCACACACCCTCTCACAGGCTTATACTCCGTCACACTTATGCACACACTCTACCAAGCACACACACACATACACACACACATAGAAGTCAATGGGGTGAATTTGCATTTGCAGATTTGTATTTGCAGATACATTCTATTTTGTTCCAAAAGCACACAACCTGTCTGCAGTCGGTCCATGTGACCTTTTATAAATTATTACTTTGGAAATAAAACCAGTCTGACTCAATACCAGAATACAGGTTGACTCTAACCTCCCTCCTTTAATATTGTCTGAGCTGAGATGTCATATTTTTATATAAAACCTTAAGTTATCTCAGGAATGTGATTTGAAAGAAGTTCTTGGATTTACATATTAATGAATGAATACCTGCAACCCATTCTAAAAGATGAAAGACTTAACAGTAATTTAAGTGCATTCAGTATATCGTATCAGTTGCATGATACTATGATCTTTTGTTCTAAATTCTGTGTCGTATGATCCTGCCCCACTCATTACCCGATGAAGGAGCAGTGCTCTGAAAGCTAGTACTTCCAAATATATCTTGTATTATCACCTGGCGTTGTGTGATTTTTTAAACTTTGTCCATCCCAGTCCAACGCCAGCACCTCCACATTATGGCTTCTAGATGGAAGTGGTCATGGTTTGAAAGGTGCTGTCTGAGAATCTTTGGTGATTTTCTGTAGTGCACCTTGTGGATAGTACACAATGCTGCAACTGTCTATCGGTGGTGGACAGAGTGGATGCTTGTGGATGTGCTTCCAGTCAAGAGGGCTGCTTTGCCTGGATGGTGTCAAGCTTCTTGAGTGTGGCTGGGGCTGTGCTCATCCATGAAAATGCGGAGTATTCCATCACACTCCTGACTTGTGCCTTGTTGATAGTTGACAGGCTTTGTGGAGTCAGGAGGTGTATTATCCACTACAGTATTTTAAGCCTCTGGCTTGGTCTTGTAGCCATTGTGTTTATGTGGTGAGTCCAGTTGAGTTTCTAGTTAATGATAGTGGGGAATGTTGATAGAGAACGTTGATAGTGGGGGATTCTGTGATGGTAACACCACTGAATATCAAGGGGTGGTGGTTAGATTGTCTCTATAAAAGTAGGGAAATGTTGCTGCAACTGTACAAGGCATTTGTGTGACAACATCTGGAGTATTGTGGGATATAGTTATTTTGAGTCATTTCAATAGAGATTCTCTGGATTGTTTCCACAGATGATGGATTTGTCTTTTGAAGAGAGATTGATTTGCCTAGGCCTATATTCCCTGAGGTTTAGAAGACTGAGAGGGGATCCAACTGAGGTATCTAAGAGATGAAAGGGGATTAGCAACACAAATGTAGAAAGGCTGTTTCTTCATGTGGGGCAATCTAGAAGGAGAGGTCATAATTTTAGGATAAGGGGTCGCACATTTAAACTAGAGATAGGGAGAAATTACTTCTCTCAAAGGGTCATGAATCTGTGGAATTCACTACCCTAAAGTACAGTGGATGCTCAACCATTGAGTATATTGATTTGATGTGATTTATTGTCATGTGTACCTAAGTACAGTGAAAAGCTTTGTTTGAGAGCAGTATAGGCAGACCATAGCAAGCAAGGACATACAGATCATATGGTGAGAAAAAACTTGGACAGAGTGAGGCATACAGGTTACACTACACAGGATGTGCACAAGGCAAGATCAACGTTAACAGGATCAACATTATTTGGAATTAGAGAGTCCATTCATCAGTCTAATAATGGCAGGAAAGAAACTGTTCTTGAACCTGTTGGTACGTGTGTTCAAGCTTTTGTATCTTCTGCCTGATCGAAGAGGTTGTAGAAGAGCATTACTGGCGTGGGGCGGGGGGGGGTGTTTGATGATGTTGCCAGCCTTTTTGCAGCAACAAGCCATATAAATGGAATCCATGGATGGAAGGTTAGCCTCCGTGATGGTTTGGGCTGTGCACACAACTTTCTGTCGTTTCTTCCAGTCTTAGGCTGAGCAGTTGCTGTACCAAGCTGTTATGCACCCAGATAGAATGCTTTCTACGGTGCCTCTGTAAAAGTTGGTGAGGGCCCTGGCAGACATGCTGAATTTTTTGATCCACCTAACTGTGCCTTCCTGACTGTTACATCTATGTGGGAAGTCCAGGACAAGTCGTCTGTTATCATCACTCCTAGAAATTTGATGCTCTCCACCCTTTCAACCTCACTCCATTGATGTAGATGAGGGTGTGTTCTCCACCTTTCTTTATGAAGTCAATGACCAGTTTTGCCAACATTAAGAGAAAGGTTGTTATCATTCCACCATGTCACCAAGCCCTCTATCTCCTTTAAGGAAGAGAAAGACAGATTTTTTATTAATAATGGGTTGAAGAATTATGAGAGATGAGATTATGGCAAATGGTTTGTGGGCTGAATTGATTTTCTTATATTTTTATATTGGCATCTTTAGAAGAATACAATGTGGCATTTGTCATAAATCTCCTGACAAGGTGTCACCCCCAATTGCCCAATTATACTCTCTTTCAACCTTCCTTCTCAATGCATTTGCTAGGCTCTAATCTTGCAAGTCACCTTCTTGTCCAGCTCATCCACCTAGTAGGCCTTGCAGACTTTGCCAGTTATCATTTATTAGTAGTTATTCCTTACCCTTTGTTCATCTCCTGGAAACATAACTGTTCACTTATGAGCATGTATTTCATGAATTGATGATGAGTTGTTCCATGATCATGGCCTTGACAGGGAACCTGACTGAGCAGTAATGACACATTCCCATTAAATATAGCCAATGTACTGGGGATATCTTTCACCATTTTCACCATAGCAGTGAGCGTGGCTCTTATAACCTGACCACATCTTATTCTGTTCCCGGCACCTCTGTGGCATCTTCCCTTCTGTTAACCAACACAAGTTGCTTCACCTCATATTTTTTTTCCACATTTATAAACTTTGTTCTCCATTGTCACCCAAGTTTGTTCTTATTCTTCCATCCTGATTTGTGCATTGTATTTAGTGACATGCTTTAGTGAGTCAGGAGCCCAATTATTTCCCTCAGAA
Organism: Chiloscyllium punctatum; assembly: GCF_047496795.1. Taxonomy (NCBI): domain Eukaryota; kingdom Metazoa; phylum Chordata; class Chondrichthyes; order Orectolobiformes; family Hemiscylliidae; genus Chiloscyllium; species Chiloscyllium punctatum. The sequence continues at coordinate 43,926,344 of NC_092753.1, read as the reverse complement.
CATCCAGCTGTGACCTGCTTTTGTAGCCATAATGTTTATGTAGTTTGTCTCATTCCCATTCTGGTCAATGCTAAGTCCTAGATTGTTGATGGTTAGAAAACAAGTAATATTAAAGTCATGTAGAATATGGGGAGTGTGGCAGAGGAGATGTGGTTGTGGTTGTTAGATGTTCTCTTGTTGAAGATGGTCATTACTTGCCATTTGTGTGACACAGATGTGTTGTCACGAAACTCACCAAAATCCCTTCATTATACTCCTCCCTCAGCGTATGCACCAAGTGACCTTATATCTTTGGAGATTTCAAACTCCATCTCAAATTGTCATGAGAGGTATGGAGGAGGCTGGAAAATAGAGTTGAGGCAGAAGATCAGCCATGATCATATCAAGTAGCAAACAGACTCTACTCCTGCTTCACTTAGGTTCTCTATTGCAATATATTCACTGGATGATCTACTCAGTTCTATGAGTCATAGCAAGAACAATAATAGCTAAGTATTTTTAACTGTGTGAAATATTTATTTAATACTCTTTGTTGTAACTATCTGGGGCATAAAAATATTGATTAGTGAAGAAAAATAAAGAATGATTTATTTTTATCTTGTTTCTTTCATGATTCATGTCATCCCAAAACACATTGCAGACAGTGAAATAGTTTTGAATTACATTTAGGTTGTAATCAAGAAAATAGAGCATAGTATAATAAAAGTAACAAATGCTGATGAATTCAATAGCTTCACAGCTCAGCTGTGGCTCAATTGTTAGCACTCTCAGCTGAGTCAGAAGATTCAAGTCACCCTGGGACACAAGTCTAAACGGTGAGGTTGGTGATTGAGTACAGTATGACATGGAACTATATTGTTGTTCTTTGACCATCACAGTGCCAAATACCTGCAGCTAACATCCCAACAAGTCTTTGGGAGTCTCTGCCATATGGACTGCTTGAGATATCTGGAGAAGCCAGCTTCTCAAAGGTAATTAAAGATGTGAGGCTTGCCAGTAATGTTTGAAGGAATTATATTTAAATAATGCTGCACTGTTCGAGATACTACCTTTTGAAAGTGGCTTTAAGCTAATGTCCTGTTTATCCTCTGGGGTGGCTGTCAAAGATCCCATAGCTTTATTTCAAAAAGCAGAGAAGCTACCCACATTTTGGGAAATAGTTATTCCTGAATCAAAAATAGATTATCTCTTCATTATCACATTATTTTTACTGAAGGTTTGTTGTCTTAGCTACTGAATTTCATATATTACAAGAATGATACCATGTCAAAAGTACTTTGTTACCTTTAGGACATCCTGAGGTCCTTGTATAAATGTGATTTTTTCTTATTTAAAACCATTCTTCTATCAGAAGCAATCCAAGTCAATTAGCGGCTTGTACACCATTTCAATCAGATAGTTTATTAAAGTAATTTCTGCAGTTAAACGAAAAATTTGATTCAGTAGAGAAAACTATTTTACAGGACAAAGGCAATGTTACAGGCCAATCAATAAGTAAACACATTAATTTATGTGGCACTAAGTTAATGAAAAGCTCCCAGGTTTGAGTTTTGGTTGGATGATCTCTTTCTTCGGGCACAAAATGCCAAGTTGGTTTGGCTAGAGTTCTGTCCTGATGCTCTTGCTTAATTATCTGAGAATTTACTTCTGCATGATTGAAACCAAAATCCTAAGTAATGGTTGTAGCAATGAAAGGACAGATGGTCTCGAAAAGGGTTAGTGCACGGCAGCTCGCCTCAGACCCTCTGAGAGTAATATGGCAGGTTTCCACAAAGAAAGGTTGCAGAACTAAAATGACAAAGTGTAGACTCATTGAACACTGGCAGCATGCGTGTGAAACTGATCAGAATAATGATAGGCAAATAAACAGGGTAACAGATTGGAAGCATGATAAAGAAAAAAAATGGCTGAACTAAAAAGGAAGTGAAAACAGAGGTTTGAATAAAAGAAATTCAGGAATAAGCAGAATTGAGATAGACTGGAAGATGATGCAAAATTAATTGATACACTGGTAACTAATGAAATGGGATGCAATTTTCCCCGATGTCTCAAAACATCACTTTGGTAAAATTCTTCAGAATGTGGTTCCTAATTTAAAGAATTGCAATGTTGTTTGTATAACCTAAGATTTGACTCTAGGAGACCTATGTTAATCAAACTAATTGTGGCAATTCATGAAGCAGCCAAAAAAAAGCTCAGCTGATGTTAATGTATTAAGGCAACCATCACATTGCACACAACATCCCACTCCTACTTACCAGACAATCCTCAAGTCTGTCCATGTATCAGTTTATGTTATTGCAAAGGACTGAAAGGTGGCAAAACATTCCAATTTCAGAAAAGGAGTAGAGAATTGTAGTTAGCCAACCTTACTTTCATTTCTGTAATATTCTAATAATGAGATTTTATTTTCTTGCATTCACTAGCCTTTGTTAAACTAAATGGAGGCAACATTGTTTAGAAGTGAAACACAGGTGAAGGTTAGCATACATGCAATTGACAGAAATGATAGCCAAATGGATCAAGAGATGGCTGAGTGATCTAAGGATATGGATAAAGAATGTTTGTCATGTGGAAAACCTGACAGAATTTATGTGTGTGTGTTTGTGTGTGTGTGTTTGTGTGTGTGTGTTGTTTCATTGCAATACGTTCGAAAATCAGTAGAGTATTGAAGTAATATTTGTAACATGCCTGTGCATTAATAGCTTTATGTTGTGTTCACAACACAATTTGCAGAGTTAAAAGAAATGTATTAGAACATATTGGCTCAGGTATTCTGAGAGGTCACAATCACAGCCAGATTAATGCTCAGCTTTTACGATTTCCTATTTGGAACTCTGATCCCAGCTCCTCAGAAATGTAGACTGTACTGTGTGTGTGTGTGTGTGTGTGTGTGTGTGTGTGTGTGTGTGTGTGTGTGTGTGTGTGTGTGTGTAAGCATGCCCCCTTTTGCAGCAGTCAATGTACCATGTCCTGAGATTTAAATGGTTGGCAGCTGAACCGGACAATCTGACAGCAGCTGTGAAAGGGTAAGCATGAAAATGTGGGATTAAGATGGCAGTTGGTTCAGGGTTGAGGCTGCCAGACGAGTCAAATGCCAGGTAAGTAGGGTGCCAGGAGATTGAGATGTCAGTGTGTTAGGTAAATGTTGGACTATTTAGGGGAGGTCAGAGTCTGAGTGTTTCCGGTCAAGCAATGAGGAAGGAGGGGTAGGGTCTTTGTCCAGGAAAGGGGTTGTCAAGCCAGTAGAGGAGAGGGAGTAAAGGCCAGCAGGGGAGAGGGGCACTGGGACCCTGGACACAATAAAATCATATTGGTTTGGAGTAGTCTATTCGGTGTAGTTGGTTGTCAGGGGCATGGGGGAATGGTGTAAGGGTTCAGGAAGGGTAGCAAAGGATATGCATGGTGAGTTGGGGGTACAGCTTAATAACCATCAAAGAGTGAGACTAGGATTTTAGTGGTCCAATGTTTCCTGGGTGACTATTAGCTTAATAGAAGCAGAATCTTATGAATTCTTTACCTTTAATCAATTCTTTTAGAGGGTTCCAAATGCAACAGAAGTATGCATGAATCTTTGACTACCTGCAATTCCCATTGAGTCTGTTATGCTTGGAACTCTGCATGTTTCCAATGTATAATTCCAGTTTGTTTTGTTCCAACAACCTGCTGAAAATCAGAATATTCAGATCAATGTTTACAAGGTTTAACTGACTTCAATAGCAGGATGATCCAAGAAGGTAAATGTTTGAAGGTAAATTGGAAACAAGAATCTTTTCATAACATCAAAAAATTGTTTCAACATAACTAAACTTCTGCACAAGCAAAACATCATTTTAAGATTAAATTACAACTTGTCTGTATGCTGTGCTTAGTTATGAAATGTAATGTTTAAGCAGAATGGTTGTATGACACCTTAACATAAGTGAGTAAAAAACTAGGACCTGTTCAAGAGTCAATACTTTGTGGAATGTCATCAATCCTAGTATGCAGAGGAGTTGGGTCCCTAAGACTCCATAAATTTTCCTTTCTTTTCACACAGCAGTGCAGATCATGTACTTACTATTCAGAGAGTTCTAAACAGTGCAATTGTTCAGACATTCACCTAATATAGCATTTATGCATTTTGAAAGTCATCAGTCCAAGAAATTGACATTGTGTTGTGACTATGTCACCAAAAATACACTTGAATGGACAAATGTGTAAAGGGTAAGTAAACCAAACGTAGAAGTGAGCTGCTATTTACAGAACAGATTTCTCCACAGAATCTACTTGACCTGCTGAGAGTTTTCCAGGTTTTTCTGCTTTCCAAAAGAATTGAGTTAACCTTGTGTAGCCCTGCTGAAACTCTAAAGGGAAACACAATTCACCTTCCCATGCCTTGTCAGTCACTATCATTTGTATCACCAATGCTGTGTGATTACCAGTGTTATTAACATAACCCACATTTAAATGCACTTCTTATTTACCTTTGCTGCATATATCCCATATAAATGATAGCTGAGATTTCTTATAAATCATAAAAAATTTCAAATCGATATTCAGGTCAAACAAACAACACTCCCTAACCTGACTGCCCAACTGACAGTCCGCCAGGGAGACCAGAATTGCACGCAATATTCCAACAGTGGCCTAACCAATGTCCTGTACAGCTGCATCATGACCTCCCAACTCCTGAAATCAATACTCTGACCAATAAAGGAAAGCATACCAAACGCCTTCTTCACTATCCTATCTACCTGCGACTCCACTTTCAAGGAGCTATGAACTTCATTCCAAGGTCTTTTTGTTCAGCAACACTCACGAGGACCTTACCGTTAAGTGTATAAGCCCTGCTAAGGTTTGCTTTCCCAAAATGCAGCACCTCACATTTATCTAAATTAAACTCCATCTGCCACTTCTCAGCCCATCTGATCAAGATCCTGTTGTAATCTGAGGTAACCTTCTCCAATTTTGGTGTCATCTGCAAACTTACTAACGATACCTCTTATGCTCACATCCAAATCATTTATAACGGATGATGAAAAGTAGTGGACCCACCACCAATTCGGGTGGTACCCCACTGGTCGCAGGCCTCCAGTCTAAGTCTGATTAATCAGGTTAGGAAGTATAAGCGAAGGCTGTAGAATTTCATGACAGGAGGATAAGATAACAACAGGCTTTCACTTATGGCTTAGGCAATTACATGCCTTTGACATACTAGTTGTTTTGTATAAAGAGGAAGCTTTGTTGAACTGCAACAATGCAACACCAAAGTCTACAGCTAAAAATTGATATAAAGCATAAGTTATTGAGGGAAGCAATTGCAGTTGGCAATGGAGAAAAACCCCTGAAAGCACATTGATGTTAACACTCTTGGATAGTTTTGGATGTATTAAGAAGCAAAGAGAAGAAAAGAGCAGTTTGTATGTTCCATTTGTCCGACCTGACCTTAATCAGATTTCCATTTGTCATGGCCATGTCATTTTTTTTCAGATGCATTATGTGTCATTTCTCATCTTAAACTTTAATTAAACCTAACATATCCATTATTTTGGCTATTGCTGATCATAAGTGATTAAATAATTTATAACTATTAATTTTGCTTGAATTATTATGAACAAATCAGATCTCAGATGAAACCTGATCATATTTATTAAATCATATTTATTTTTCCATTACTATATTGCTTTAACATAAGCTAAACATCAGTATCATACCTGGGAAGAAATTATAGAAAAGAATTCAAATCATATGACCAAAGGATTGCTCCCAATGTATGATGTTGCCTGATTAGAATGCAGCTCTAATTTAGTGGCAGATTTTTCATTCCCTGAGATTAGATCTTTTGATTAGAATAGATCCCATACAGTGTGAAAACAGGCCCTTTGGACCAACAATTCCACTCCGACCCTCCGAAGAGTAACCCACCCAGACCCATTCCCCCCTGACTAATGAACCTAACACGATGGGCAATTTAGCATGGCCAATTCACCTGACCTGCACATCTTTGGACTGTGGGGGGAAACCGGACCACCCGGAGGAAACCAACCCAAACACGGGGAGAATGTGCAAACTCCATACAGACAGTTGGCCAAGGCTGGAATTGAACCTGGGACCCTGGGGCTGTGAGGCAGCAATGCCCTTACAATTTTGTTTAGTGTATATGAGTATGCAAATCTCATTCTATTGTATTTACAAAACTCTGTTGTGGTATTTAAATATTTCCAAACATCCAAACTGCAATAGAATTAGTTTGGAAAGTACATTGGGATTGTAGAATAATGAGATAGTGATGTTTTGAGATGATTTAATAATTCCACGAGCAGTCATGTGCTAGACTCTAAGAAGAAAATAACAACAGTCTGTACTAGAGATAGGTGTACTACCTCAAAGTCAAGAAGAAAGAATAGCTTACTTCCAAGGAATTTTGCAGAAACCTACTAAAGTCATGCTGTCTTAACTCCTAGATCAAGACAGAGCAAGTCACCAGAACAGAGATCCAATTCAAATCCAAAAGGGAAAAAAACACAAGCCATGGGACAGAGGTGGCAATATCAATTTAACAATAATTTGGGAAAACAAAAAGAAGACTTTGAAAAAGGAAAAATTAGAAGGCTTTGCAGTGTTGAAGACACATTGAAAATAGAAAGTGATGTCAGCACCTGTTGAGCAGTCACTTAAGAACTTTGAAGGTCCACAGACGGGCCAGTGTTGGGAGTTGTCGAAAGACAATTTCAAAAGTATCAAGTAATGATGGGTTTACGTGCCAAAATATAGAATCACAAGTTAATGTATTCCTCTATATAGCAGGATCCATTGTAGAGAATTAATCATTAGACAGGGGTTGGAAAGGACATCTGAAGCTTGGTAAACCTTTATAAAAGCATATGATTCATGTTCCAATCATAATTGAGCAAGTACAATTCAATCGGGAGTCCCAAAGACATCAAATTACTCCTTACAATCTAAGCAGGTTAATGAGTTGTTATGGGTATTATGCATTTAAGGATGAACATATTCATATCTGAATCGTTGTTGAAGTATCTCAATAGTTTGTGATGACGGAATCCTACTCTCTAGCCAAAATATTATGGAACTCTTCTGATGGTTGCCAGTCATGATTTCTTGATCATTTTATAAGAAGAGACAAAAAATCTGCAGATTCTGGAATCCAAGGTAGACAAGCAGGAGGCTGGAAGAACCCAGCAAGCCAGGTAGCATCAGGAGGTGGAGAAATCAACATTTTGGAAGTAATCTTTCTTCAGGACTGGTGGTGGGTGTAAGGGAGCTGCAGATAAAAGGGTGGGAGGTGGGGTAGGGTTTTGGGTGGGGAGAAGTGTAGCGTGGTGAGATAGGGATAGGTAAGCACAGGTAGAGAGTACAACCTGGTTGGTCAATGGGAGGAATGAATCCAGTTGGTAGCTGGAAAGGAGGGTTGGTCAGAGGAATGGAAGGGATTGGGGAGGAGCTAGAAAGGGAGTTGGGGGATGAGAAGGGAGGTTATTTGAAATCAGAGAACACAATGTTCTATAGGTTTATAGGCTGCCCAGGTGGAAGATGAGATGTTGTTCCTCCAATTTGCGGTCTGATTCACTGTGGCAATGAAAGAAGCCAAGGATGGTCATGTCGAAAAGGGAGTGGGAAGGGGAATTAAAATGGGTGGTGACTGGGAGGTCCGATTGGCCCCTCTGGGCCCGGTTGAGATGCTTGCAAAATTTTGTCATGAGTTTACGTTTGGTCTTCAGCAAAACATGCCCATCCTTGGACAGTGAACCAGACTGCAAATTGGAGGAACAACGCTTCATCTTCCATTTGGGCAGCCTACAATCCAGAGGACTCAAAACTGAGTTTCTCAATTTCAATTAACATCCCTTCCCATCCCCACCCTCCCTTTCCAGCTTTCCATCCTCCCTTCCATTCCTTGCATAGATTATCAGGTGTACTAAGTAGCAGACCTACTGCCTCAGGTCAAGTTGAAAATTACTCTCAGGCTGGCTTGCAATCTTTGTCAGTTTTATTGCTGTCTTGGCTTAGTCCCTGGCTGCTTGGAATTGGTATACATTTCAAAGGAGGGCAAATGAATGTTTTATCCATTAATTTCATAAGAATTTGATAATGTACAGAAAGCACTACTTAAGTAAGGATAAAGGCAAGGTATTGGATTTTGGTAAAACAAACAAGGGCAGGACTTATACAGTTAATGGAAGGGCCCTGGATAATGTTTAACTGAGAGACCTAGGAGATCAGGTATATAGTTCTTTGAAGGTTGCATCACACATAGACAGGGTGGCTAAGAAGACATTTAGAATACTTGCCTTTATTAATCAAACCATTGAAAATAGGAGTTGAGACATCATGTTAAGGTTGTACAGGATGTTGGTGGTGCTGTGTACAATTCTGGTCGCCTTGCTTTGGAATAATATTATTGAATTTGAGAGGGTTCAGAAAATATTTACTGGGACTGTTTGCCGGTACTGGAGGGTTTAAGTTATAAGGAGAGGCTGGGTAGACTGGGGCATAAGAGGTTGAGGGGTGACCTGATAAAGGGTTATAAAATCATGAGAGACATAAATAAGATGACCAGCAAAGGTCTTTTCCTTAGGGTAGGGGAATTCGAAACTAGGGGACATAATTTTAAGGTGAAAGGAAAAAGATTTAAAAGGGAACTGAGGGCAAACTTTTTCATACAGAAGATGGTTTGTATGTGGAATGAACTGCGAGAGGAAGTGGTAGATGCGGGTATAGTTACATTTAAAAGATATTTCTGTAGGTACATGAAAAGGAAATGTTTGAGACATGAGCCAAGCACAAACAAGTGGGACTATTTTGTTTGGGAAACTTGGTCAGCATGGACAAGTTGGGCCGAAGGGTCTGTTTTCATACTGTATGAATCTAAGACTCTATGGCCTTACATTCAGGCATGTTATCTAATACATTAGCCGGATCCAACTGAGGGCAAAATATTAGACTTTATTCCATAGAAACGCTGAGGCTTCAGATAAGTCTCAAGAGTGTGGTGCTGGAAAAGCACAGCAGGTCAGGCAGCATCCGAGGAGCAGGAAAATCAACATTTTGTGCAAAAGCCTTTCAGATAAGTCTGTCAACTGGTTAACCCTAAAGGTGACAGACCCAATTACAGGCCCAGCAAAATGGAGCAGCGACCTTGCAGCAGTTATTTAAATCCCTCACATTGTGGTGCCAGAAAACAAGAGAGAAGGTAAATTGCTCAGCAGGATTGGCAGCATGCTTCTCGTGTGGAAACATAGAGCAGTTCAAATACTTCTGCAAATCTAATCACACTAGTAAAGGAAGAAAATAAAGCAAAAGTTTGACAACAAGCAAACTCAAGATATTGGAAATGAAGGAATTTCCTCGATGAAACAAAGGAACAAAGACAAAGATAAATGATTTGTGACTTTAGATGTTATACGATTCAAAACAATTGAAATTTGACCTGGTGGCTGTATTATAATCCTGGCTGCCCATTCAGAGTAGCTCAAAGGAATAGATATCCAACCATCAAGTTGCATGATTCAGGTGGCATTGATCGTCAAATGAAAATTTGGATCACTATTCGCTTAGCAACAAAAGGGTAAGGGATCAATGAGACTCTTTATATTTTACACAATCTAAGAACATTTTTGTTGAGCAGAAATGCACGTGTACAACTATGCCTTCTGAAGAAAAAAGATTAAGTCCAACAACCAGCTAATGGGACTGCATTTTAACAAGAATTCCCACAATTCTTTCAGGGTCTAGGTAGGCTGAAATATAAGTATCAAAGAGGCTAAACCTTTATCTCAATTGGGAAGAGTGAAGAAGGATACAATAGTGTTACAAAAAATAGTGTTAAGACAGAGCCTAATCGGTGTTTGATGCTTGTTATGGTTTCCAGGCTAAATATTCACTCAGACTCTATGTAGACTGATATTATAAAATGAAGCAGTCCAGAGAAAAATCAAGGTCTTTAGCAGTTGATAGCGTGGCAAAGGTGGAAGTGTGTTTTCTTCACTAAGTTTGACATTAAAAGTGTGTTTTGGCAGATATCTCTTTCAGGCTTTAATCAGTTTGACTTCAGTATTTCAACTACTTCAAGGTATTCCAGAGGACCAAGTAAAATATTCTTGAAGAGAATGTGGGGTCTAATTTATTGTCAGGATGAAGGACTTATGCATGGCACCATAAGACAGCAGCAGAGCTATACAGTCTGAGGGCCTGAAAGCATTACAGGAAGCAGGTTTCATTTTAGGTGAAAACTGAAAATTTGTAAGAATAATCATTAAATTCTTGGGACACATCATAAAATAAAAAGTGATAATAACTGACTCTCAAAAATAAAAGCCATCAGTAACCTTTCAAAACTGAATTACTTTAATGATGTCCTGACGTTTGTTAGAATGACCAATCAGGTTGGAACATTTATCCCGAATTTAGTTACAATTACTGAACACTTGAGCAACACTTTCATTTTTGTGACTCAATTGTGGTTGTGTTAGAAAATTAATTCATTTCAGCAGATAATGGTGAGGTTAATCTCTTCAGATGTACAGACATATTATAATTACAGAATGTCAATAGTGGTGACCTGTGATGAACCTTCAACAGGCCTTTGAGGTATACTTATTAAGGTCCAGTAAGATGGTAAAAGATAGCCAGTTTGCGTCACTTCCAGAGCATTAAATAAAGCAGAATAATGATATATGACAATAGAGAAAGAGGCATTGGAAGGCATTTGTGTGATTCTTTGATTATTTGATGTGATAGTAGTTTCAAATCATGATAGAACATAAACTCTGCTAGAGTCAAAAGAGGTTGCCAAAATGCCTTGACGTGTTCAATGCTTCAGGCTCGGTCTGATGAATTATCATTATACAACTGTATGAAGTGAGGAAAAGGCTGATTAGAGCAAATATGTTATTCAGGACTATGGTTGATCGAGCAACTTAAACCCTTACCTAAAAAGTGAAAACATTCTCAAAAAAGATCAGCTTCTGAGGAAAAGGATTCTAGAAATAAGGGAAGCACCAAAAATATTTGGAGTGTACCCAGATTTGGAAATTCTGCCAAGACATTTGGTCAAGATTTAATTCATACGATCAGTTCTTAATGAAGTATGACAAGCGGAGAAAATACCTAACAATACTTGACAATCTTTTCATCTTTATGTCTAAACACATCTTGTAAAACAAATTCATTTAGAAATATGTATGAACAAGAAGGTATGTATTTACACAATAATCTTTGAGCTGTGTGAAGTGAAATATTTAGATCTATCACATAGCGAGAACTTAATTTTATTGTCCTATTCAATATTTGAGAGTTAGCATGTTTTTAGTGAAATAGGTTTAATTAGCTGGTCACTTGACCCTTATGTTGTTCCCAAAAAAATCCTTTTGTAGAATCTGTTCGACAGTTAATTGTTTTGCCTATTGGTTGCATTTCTTTGTTCTTAAACTGTTATTAAAGTGGCAACATTGCGTTGATTCTGAAAAGTTCCACCAGTACCTTTACAGATGCAAATTTGTAATAGTAATGATTCAAACCCCTGCCAGGGCTACTGAAAGAAGACAAGGCTACGCTACTCATAGCTTCTGGTCAAATTCAGTAATGGGACATTGTTTTCAGTGCATACAATTACCAGTTAGAACACTGTCTAGAAAGCCAGGTGGCAAATGCACATGCCTTGATCCACCTCCTACTGGCAGGTACTCCAACAGTGACGCCTCCTCTGGAAAGGTCCATTCTGGTATTAAACTTTCTTCCGGTCATTGCTGACAATGCCCAGCTGTGGACACCAGAAGACCATGACCTGGCAGAACCATAACAGCTGATGTGGAGGGAGAAACAAAAGGATCACCACACCAGGACTGAATCTTTTCTGGACCTGGTGAGACCAAATCACCAGAGAGGATAGCATATTACTATGGAGAACTAGAGTGATTATCCCAAGAAAAGGTTGTTTCCAAATACTGGCTGAAATCCATCAGGTTCATCCAGAGGTTTCCAAAGTGAACATTTTAGCAAGAAGTTATGTCTGGAGGCGAGGATTGGATGCTGACATAGATGGGACAGTGCCCAGGGTGCCACCAAGGGCAAAAGTTACCATCAACAGCACCCCCACATTCATGAGAATGATGGGGTAAACTCTGGACTCGGATATGCATCAATTATGTTGGTCCTTTTATGGATTCAAGGTTTGTGATCATTGTGGATGCTTATTCAAAGTAATTTGCCCTGCACAGAGCTCATTCAGCTGGCTCGGGAATGATGATTGAAAAGGTGCAAGAATCATTTGCAATACACAGACTCACAGAAGTATTGGTCATAGAAAATGTGATGTCATTTACCAGCAGGAAATTAGAGTATTTCCATAAGTCAAATGGCATTTGGCATGTTCGAACAGCTCCAAACCATCCATCCATCTAATAGTCTGGTGGAAAGACCTGTCCAAATTTGAAAGGCAGACTTAAAGAAACAGCCTACAGCTTCACTCTGTCCAAACTGTCCCAGTTCCTGCTTGCTTATTGGACAGGGATAATTCCAGCAGAGTTGCTGATGGGGAGAAGACTCTACCCCAGATTATACCTGATATTCCTGGACATGGAGGGCAGGGTGAAATGGCAGCATGATTATCAATGCCAGCCACAAGCATTCTCTAAGGAAGAGTAACACTTTACTTCAGGGAATGAAGTTCTGTGTTGAAACCATGAAAATGGCCCTGCATAAGTATGAGGTAAAGTCAGCATGAGGTCAGGTCCCATGACACACAAAATTCAGTTCGATGACACGATCCTGAACAAACATGTGGATCACATGGAAGCTGCTACCTTCACAAAGGGCGCTGGAGCAAGACATACCCAGCCCCTCAGAACAGTCAGAAAGGCTGTCAGAAACCATGGGTTCTCCCTTTCTGTCAAGTGTCGAAGAAACCTCAGAGTCCAAAATGAATGCAGCATCAATACCACTATGGCCTGAAGAAGAGGATGAAACTCTCCTAAGATGTTTCATGTGCAAGAAACAGGATACAGCATGGTAGGCATCTATGCTACCTATGTCTGAGTCAGCATCAGAGGACCTGGGATGAAAGCATCCCAGGAGAAACTACAAGGAATAGAACAAGCCTACATACCTGGACATGGGAGCTCATTGACTGAGATCCCTGATTGGGGTCATTAACCTGAACCAAACAGGGAGTCTTGGCTAACAGATATAAACAGGAGATTCAGAGAGCCTCCTCATTTGAGGGACTGGCTACGTGCTGGCAGATCAGAACCCATGTGTTGTACACATGTAAATAAAGGTTGACTCAGTGACAGGATACCAGCCTCTGAACAGCTACTTCAGTGGCAAAAGAGAAGATAAATAGTAGATTCAGAGAGTTTCTTCATCCTAGGACCAAAAGAGAAAATGCTGGAAAATCTCAGCAGGTCTGGAAGCAACTGTATTCTAGGGTCTGGCTCTGACCTGGCAGGTCAAAGCCCATGAATTATGCACAAGTAAATAAAGGCTGACTGAGTGACAGGATACCCAGCCTCTGTGCAGCTATATCAGGGACCAAAACCACTCACATTAATTCAGATGTGGTCTCACAGTCACAGTAGGACTTTCCTACTCTTATGCTCCAACCTCCCTGAAATAAAAACCAAAATTTCATTAGCCTTCCTGATTACTCACTGCGCCCGTGTGCCAGCTTTTTGTGCTTCAAGCATCAATTTTAATTGTCATTATACAAAGTATACAGATTACCCTTCATTTCCTTACCAAATCTCCTTCACTGTACTTGTCTCTATCCCTCTGTCATGCAACAGAGATTTCTTTGTGAATCTCTGTGAGTGGCGGTGCAGTCTCCCAGGAATCTGCAAATTCCCACTTTAGAACCTATCATGCACTTGTGGTGCTCAAAAAACAGGGATAAATGATACCAAGGCCTGGTCCCTAATTTTGTAGAATCGAAATAAAGCACCTTGTCGTGTAGCACCAGGCTGATGTCAGTTGCAGTGACACCTAGCTATAGAGCCATGACAAACAATTGCATGAAATGGAACAGTCATCTGCCCTGTTCAAAGTAACTGACAGTAGACCAAACAAGAGACTAATGGAAATGGCAACTACTGGCAAGACACAGTGTTTAAGCAATATTATAATGGTCTTTGCTCACTGCACTGCATTCTATATTGAATGCATGCATGTATCACGACAACAGATCCCGCTCCCCTTCCCTCCCATCTTCAAGGTTGGAGCAAGTGATTTCCTGCGGAAAACCATGGCAGCCAAGTCTTCCATCATTGACAGAAAAAGAAATGAGAACTGGAGAGTTTCAGATTTCATGACTATTACTGCATTTGTTTTCTTAAAATTCATTCATGGGTTATGATTATTATTTCCAGGGTTTATGTTCATATCCATTACAAATTGCTCTGGAAGGTGAAGATGAGTTGCCTTCTTGAATCATTGCAGTCCTTGAGGTGTAGGTTTGTGATCGTGTTCCACAACTTTTATATTACAACAGGAGTTACTTACTGAATAATTCCCAACTTTTCCTGTTGGGAATTTTCCCAACTGGTCTAGTCAAAGTTCTGTCAATGGTGAACATTCAGAATGTTTTTGGTTGAAAATATGGTGATACACAAAGCTATTGGATGTCAAGGGCAACTAATTAAATCACCTCTTCTCAGAAATGGTCATAACTGGCACTAGTGTGGGAAGATGTCACTTAGCAGCCCAAGACTGAATGTTGTCCGGCTCTTGCTCATGCAGCCAGTTACTTCATTATCTGAGGCATTGAAAATCAAATGTCACAACAGTGTTTGCAGAGGCTATCTCATGACACCAAGGGAAAGATAATGTCCCACTTCTAAGCAGCAGTCACTTAAGGGTATTATTTCTGAAGGTTACTTTGCTTTGTTGTTGCAAATTACTGCATTTGCTGGAATCTGTAATGAAAACAAGAACTGCTGGAAATCACAGTGGGTCAGGAAGCATCCAGGGAGAAAGAAAAAGTTAACAATTTGAGTCGAGATGACTCTGTCCGAGCTCTGATCGTCAGTATTTTTTGCTTTCAGTACTTTGCTTTATTGTTCCATTAGATTAAGGTGTTGATCAGATGCTCAACACACAGTCACAAAGCAGAACTAGGAAATAAAAACGCTGATTTACAAATCAAACACCACTGCATTAGAGCCATAGAGATGGACAGGATGGAAACTGACCCTTCAATCCAACTGGTCCATGGTGATCAGATATGCTCGATAAATCTAAATCCATTTGCCAGCATTTGGCCGATGTCCCTCTCAACCCTTCATATTCATATACTTATCCAGATGCCTTTTAAATGTTGTAATTGTACTAGCCCCCACCACTTCCTCTAGCAACACATTCCACACAAGCATCATCCTCTGCATGAAAAAGTTGCCTGTAAGGTCCCTTTTAATCTTTTCCTTCTCACTTTAAACCTATGCCCTCTAGTCTTGAACTCCCACATCCAGGGGAAAATACCTTGTTTATTTACCCTGTCTACACCCCTCATGATTTTATATCTTCTATAAGGTCACCCCTCAGCCTCTGTCGCTCCAGAGAAAATAGCCCCAGCCTATTCAACCACAACATTCCTACAGCAGGGAGACGGAATTGCACAAAGTATTTTAAAAGTATTTAACCAATGTCCTGTACATGACTTCCCAACTCCTATATTCAATACACTGACCAATAAAAGCAAGCATACTAAATGCCTTCTTCACTATCCTAACTACCTGCAACTCCAATTTCAAGGAATTATGAACCTGCACTCCGAGGTCTCTTTGTTCAGTAACACTCCCCAGGACCTTATCACTAGGTGTATAGTCCTGGCCAGATTTGCTTTTCCAAAATGCAGCATCTCACATTTATCTAAATTAAACTCCACCTGGCGTTCCATGGCCATTGGCCCATTTGTACTCTAAGGACAGCTCTTTGCTGTCCAATTTTGGTATCATCTGCAAACTTACTAACTATGCCTCCTATCTTCACATCCAATTCATTTATGTAAATGATAGAAAGCAGTGACAATAGACAATAGGTGCAGGAGTAGGCCTTTTGGCCCTTCGAGCCAGCACCACCATTCATTATGATCATGGCTGATCATACACAATCAGTATCCTGTTCCTGCCTTATCCCCATAACCGTTGATTCCACTATTTTTAAAAACTCTATTCATCTTTTTCTTGAAAGTATTCAGAGACTTGGCCTCCACTGCCTTCTGGGGCAGAACATTCCATATATCCACCACTCTCTGGGTGAAGAACTTACTCCTCAACTCTGTTCTAAATGGCCTACCCTTATTTTTAAATGGTGTCCTCTGGTTCGGGAATCACCCATCAATGGAAACATGCGTCCTGCCTCCAGAGTGTCCAATCCTTTAATAATCTTATACATCTCAATCAGATCCCCTCTCATCCTTCTAAACTCAATTGTATACAAGCCCAGTCAGTCCAATCTTTCAGCGTAAGATAGTCCCGCCATTCCAGGAATTGACCTTGTGAACCTATGCTGCACTCCCTCAATAGCCAGAATGTCCTTCCTCAAATTTGGAGACCAAAACTGCACACAATACTCCAGATATGGTCTCACCAGGATCCTGTACAGCTGCAGAAGGACCTCTTTGCTCCTATACTCAATTTCCTTTGTTATGAAGGCCAGCATGTTCTTAGCCTTCTTCACTGCCTGCTGTACCTGCATGCTTGTTCTCATTGACTGATATACAAGAACACCAAGCTCTCATTGTACTTCCCCTTTACCTAACTTGACTCCATTTAGATAGTAATCTGTCTTCCTATTCTTGCCACCAAAGTGGATAACGACACATTTATCCACATTAAACTGCATCTGCCATGCATCCACCCACTCACCCTAGCCTGTCCAAGTTACCCTGTATTCTCCTAACATCCTCTCACATTTCACCCTGCCACCCAGCTTTGTGTCATCAGCAAATTTGCTAATATTACTTTTAATACCTTCATCTATATCATTCATGTATATTGTAAACAGCTGTGGTCCCAGCACTGACCTTGTGGTACCCCACTGGTACCTGCCGTTCCGAAATTGACCCGTTTATCACTACTCTTTGCTTCCTGTCAGCAAGCCATTTTTCAATCCAAGTCAGCATTTTGTCCCCTGTACCATGTGCCCTAATCTTGCTCACTAATCTCCTATGTGAGACTCTATGAAATGCTTTCTGCAAGTCCAGGTACACTATTTCCACTAGCTCTCCCTTGTCCACCTTCATAGTTACAAAAAATTCCAGAAGATTAGTCAAGCATGATTTTCCCTTTGTAAATCCATGCTAACTCTGACCTATCCTTTTACTGCTATCCAAATGAGTTATAATGTCATCTTTTACAATTGACTCCAGCATCTTTCCCACCACTGACATCAGGCTAACCGGTCTATAATTTCCTGTTTTCTCTATCCCTCCTTTCTTGAAAAGTGGGACAACATTAGCCACCCTCCAATCTGCAGGAACTGATCCTGAATCAACAGAACATTGGAAAATGATTACCATTGTATCCACGATTTCTAGAACCACCTCCTTAAGTACCCTGGGATGCAGACCATCAGGTCCCGGGTATCTATCAGTCTTCAGACCTAACGGTTTATCCAACACCCTTTCCTGCCTAATATAGATTCCCTTCTGTTCATCCATTACCCTAGGTCCTTCAGCCACTATTACATCTGGGAGATTGCTTGTGTGTTCCCCAGTGAAGGCAGATCCAAAGTACCTATTCAACTCTTCTGCCATTTCCTTGATCCCCATAATAAATTCATCTGTTTCTGTCTTCAAGGACACAACTTTAGTCTTAACCTTTTTTTTTCTTTTCACATACCTAAAAAAGCCTTTACTATCCTCCTTTATATTTTTTGGCCAGTTTATCTCCGTACCTCATTTTTCTCCATGTATTGCCTTTTTAGTTATCATCTGTTGCTCCTAAAACCTTTCCCTGTCCTCCAGCTTTCTGCTCATCTTTGCCACGTTATACTTCTCTTTTATCTTTACACAATCCTTAACTTCCCTCATCAGCCACAGTCGTACTTGCTTCCCCTTAGGATCTTTTTTCCTCTTTGGAATGAATTGATCCTGCACCTTCTGCATTATATCCAGAAATACCTGCCATTGGGTTCCACAGCCATCCCTGAACCATTGAACTTTGGCCAGCTCCTCCCTCATATCTCCATAGTTCCCTTGGTTCAACTGCAATACAGACACTTCAAATTCTTCCTTCTCCCTCTCAAATTGCAGATTAAAACTTATCATATTATGGTCACTATCTCCTAATGGCTCCCTTACTTCGAGGTCCCTGATCAAATCCAGTTCATTGCACAACACCAGATCCAGAATTCCTTTCTCCCTGGTAGACTCCAAATTGGAGGCACTTCATACATTCCCATTCTTGTGGTCCAGTTCCACCGGATTCTCCCAGTCTACCTACATGTTGAAATCCCCCATAATAACTGTAGTAATACCTTTGTGACAGGCCAATTTCAACTCCTTATTCAACTTACACCCTACATCCAGACTATTGTTTGGGGCCTGTAGATAACTCCCATTAGGGTCTTTCTACCCTTAGAATTTCTCAGCTCTACCCATACTAACTTTACATCTCCTGATTTTATGTCCCCCTTGCAATGGACTGAATATCATTCTTCACCAACAGGGCCACCCCACCCCCTCTGCCCGTCAATCTGTTGTTTCGATAGCACATATAGCCTTGAATATTCATTTCCCAAGCCCTATCCACTTGAAGTCACGTCTCAGTTATCCACACAACATCGTACCTGCCAATTTCCAACTTAGCCTCCAGCTCAACCACCTTATTTCTTATGCTTTGTGCATTCATATATAATATTTTTGATTTGTTACTCCCCTCACCCTTCCTATCAATCCCTATTTCACTTGACCAAACTGTATGATCCCTTCTTGATTTTCTTTGCTCCTAGAAAACTCATGAAGGGATCATACAGTACGGTCCCTTCTTGAGTTGCTTCCCTGTGGACTTAGCACCAATCATTGTGGTACACCACTAATCACAGGCCTCCAGTCTGGAAAGTAACCCTCCACCACCACCCTCTGTTGTCTCCCTTTGAGCTAGTTCTGTATCCAAATAGCTAGTTCTCTCTCCATTCTGTATGGTCTTACCTTGCTAACCAGTCTACATGAGGAACCTTGTTAAAGCTTTTCTAAAGTCCATATAGATCACGTCAAACACTCAGTCCTCATCAGTCCTCTTTGTTACTTCTTCAAAAACACTTAATCAAATTAGTGAGATATGGTTTCCCACACACAAAGCCATGTTGACTATCTCTAATCAGTCCTTGTCATTCCAAATATATGTAAATCTATCCCTCAGAAATCCTTCCAGCAACGTCCCCACCTCAGATGTCAGGCTCACCAATTTATAGTTCCCTGGTTTTTCCTTACCACCTTTTTTAAAAATAATGGCATCACGCTAGTCTTCTAGCACCTCTGCTGTGACTATTGATGATACAAGTATGTCAGCAAAAGGTCCAGCAATCACTTCCCATCTTCCCACAGAGTTCTAGGGTACACCTAATCAGGTCCTGGGGACTTATCTACCTTTATGAATCTTAAGACCTCCAGCACCTCCTCCTCTATAATATAGACATTTTTCAAGATGCTGCTATTTGTAAAGGTGGCCCATGTTTGAAAGACACAAATGGCCAACAAGGATCAAACAGAATGAGACAGCCTGCTCCAATATTTAAGTGAAACATAATGGTGCCTTTGAATAGGGCTACTCCAAGGTCAACGAGGGCCACTGCAAGCAACCATCTGATTCAGCTTGATAAGAGGATGACTAAGGACAGACAAGTGATTGATTTCAGCCTCATTAATGAAAGGGTAACAGTGCCAGTTGGAACAAGGGGTGTAAATCTCAGCCCATTAACTAATAGCTCATTACTTAAATTTATCAGAACATTCTGAAGCGTCCGATGTAACTAGAGACTTTTGGAGATTCTAGGCATAGAGAAACTGTCCGATGGAATCTTTAATTTTCTGGACAATTCTTTTGGATTTTGCTGGGATAGTGCAGGGTCCCCATGTACAGGTCCCATCTACACTGAAACAACAACCATCTGACCATTGGAAAGTCTGGGCCATTGTAATTCAGCCTCCTACGGCTGACTGATAACAATTAGAACAGTGGTATAGTCAGTCAGCTTTGCACACGAGACCTGACCAGATCAGAATCTTGCGGTGCTTTGTCAAGCGATGACCATCTAACAGTTGATATCTGAGGTAGCTTGAAAGGAAACTGTTATATTAAGACAGTTCAGGACAGTTATGACTTGCACAGCCAGAGAGAGAACCAAATCAGTCTGAGAAGAAGTATTCTCCTGATCTTACATTACATCAGGCTTCATTTTGGTCACCAAATCGTATCCACAGCCTTCACACACTTTATTGAGTACAGTTTCAAGTTCTTCAAATCTTTTGCAAGTGAAGTAAGATCTAATTGACGTGCTTTCCATTCAAAGAGACAACTATCTGAAAATAATATTATCAGCTTGGAAATTATTAAGATTTAATGTGTATGTAATATATTTCCCTCTCTACATTTTAACAAAGTATTGAATGGAAGCATTCATTTGACACATGTTCTTATGATAATAATTCCCACAGTAATTTCTGGGCTTATGTTACTTTATCATTAGATTTTATAAGTACCCTTTTGAAATGAGTTCCTTGCATCATCTCCATTTCTAGCAATCTGTTTGACCTCTAAGATTTCCATGACTGTAAAATGTAAAAGAAAAGCTGCCAGAATGTGCTATGCACACATGAATTGCTTGGTCACTTAAACATCTTAAGCTACAGCTTCACACCTCCAAAAACAAATGTCTGAAAGCCTCCATCCCCATAGAGTTTGTCGTACCTGCAAGGAAAAGTAAACTGTTTATTGCATGCTTTTATTCCCTGCCTGCTCCTTCTTAGATATGAATAGTGTTGAACCAAGATTTAATGCCCCACTTGCTTTGTTGAATCTCCATGAGATCTCTGCCAAATAGAATGTTACATCCAAGTTGTTTAGCTTGAGCCCAGACATGCAAGTACCTGTGATTTTAATGTACATACATAGGTACCAGCTGCTGTCACTAAAGTGTATTGAATTAACTAGTACTACATGATCTATGTTTCTTATTTATTTCCTGGGAGCTAAAGCAAGTATCACGTCACAATAGTTAAAGATCATCACTATCATGTAATGTTTGTCATTGACATGCCTAAGGAGAGCTTAATTGTCAGCATCATATTTCTCAGCTCTGAGGAAGAGTCATTCGACCTGAAACATCAGTTCTGACTTCTCTCAACAGATGCTGCCACACCTGTTGAGCTTTTCCAGCAGTTTCTGTTTATGTTTCTGATTTATAGCTTCTGCAGTTCTTACGGTTTTATCATAGTTCCCATGCTCATTCTTCTGGGAGGTGCCTGATCTGCAGTGATACTATTGCACACATTTAGTATTAAGTGGGACAGCTTTCTCCAGACTCCATATTATTTGTTCTGGAGGGAAAAAAATGCATCTTTAATAACTTTAGAATATCCGATTGATTAGGATTGAAGTTTAGTCATTATTATCATTCAGGTAAATAGAGAAGTTCCACAAACAGTAATGTTTGCTATTAACAAATTCATCTTCTTCTGAAAATGAGGGAAGTAGGACAAATGTTCACAAGGGCAGCAGCAAAAGCTGTCTGCTCTTCTTCAAAAATGGTCACCTGAAATGGCAGTGCGGACCTTATCTTAATATCTGGTCTGATAGCATCCCTTTGGACAATTTAATAGTGTATTTTGACTTCATTATTATTGCGATTCATTGACCAACATTTATTGCTCATTCCTCGTCACCCTTGAGAAGGTGGCGGGGAGCTGCCTTCTTGAGCTGCTGCACTCAATGTGCTGCAGGTACACCTATAATGCCCTTATGGAGGGAATGCCAGGAGTTTGACCCAATGACAAAGAACAAATGGTGAAATATTTCCAATCAGACGACAGAGTGGCTTAGAGCGGAACTTGAAGGTACTGGTGTTCCAATATTTCTGCTGGCTTTGTCCTTCTGGATAGAAATAGTCACGGATTTGCAAGGTTCTGCCTAAAGATCTTTGACAAATTTATGTAGTGCATAATGAAGATATTGCACACTGCTACTATTGAGCATTAGTGGTAAAGGGAGTGGGTGTTTTTAGATGTGTTGCCAATCAAGTAGTCATTTTGACGTGAATGGTGTCAAGTCTTTTTAATGCGTTGGAATAGAATTCATCCAGGTCAACGAATATTCTATCACACTCCTTACCCGTGTCTTGTACATAGTGGACAGGCTTTGGGGACACAGTAGATGAATTACTCACTGCAGTATTCCAAGCATCTGATCTGCTCTTGTGGCCACTGCACTTATATGGTGAATCCAATTCAGTTTCTGATTAATGATAACTCAAAGCAGGGGATTCAATGATGGTGACATAATTGAATATCAAGAGGTTGTGATTAGGACCTTATTAGGATTTTGGTAGTAAAAGAGAAAATATTTCCCCAGCACGAGGATCAGTATCCAACGTTACAGCTTTTGTATAACAAGTGAAAAATAATGCACTGTCTAAAACTTAAAAAAAACTGTCAAAAGGAAATTCCTAATCAGCTTGAAAAGAAAACATTTGAGGCAAATGATAGGGGATGCATTTAATTGGGAAGCTCTTTCAAAAAAATTGGCACAGGCAGAATGGAATAAATTTCCTCCTTCCTGTATGATTCCATGACCCTGTGTCTCTTAACTGCTTACAGAGAGAAGGTACTGATTAAGGATTATGCTGATAATCTAAGATCTCCTGTTATTTTTTGTCAGGTTCACCTTGTCCTCTCATATATAAATCAAAAGCTAAACTAAAGTTACATTAATCCTTTGCTTTGTACTTATGGTAACTTGCAGCTATATATGGAAAATAAATGGTGCCAATTAAGAGCCTCTGCTAACACAATTCATGCCAGTGCAATTGGTGAAACACATTACATATACAATCCAATGAATTCACCTCTATAACAATAGTGACTGCATTTCTAAATAATTCAATGCTAGGGAATTACATTGGGTCATAAATGTTTCTGAGAAATGCAATCAGGTGCCATATAACAATAGTTTATTCCACAATTACTGTCTTACAGTGAAGTATTCCTATTGCATATTTAAACATCAATAACACTAATTCAGGATCTTCCAACTGAGTATATGACTGACAAGAACTTACCTGCCCACCATACTAATCTCACAATTCACTTCTGTACTGGTACAAGATGAACAGTGTTCTGCTGCATTGCACTGCAAGAAAGGAAAGCCCATTGAAACAGAAATAAAGGCCATGCTTGAAGGATTCTCAGTCACAAAACTCAATTGTACCTTTACCCATCAGTCCATTGATTGAGGAGGAAAAACAGAAAAACAAAATAAAACTGAAATAAAAACCACTGAATATAATAGACATGGGTCATTTGTCATCCCTCAGGACATTTTTCCAATTTAAAAACTCAGCCATGATTGTTTATGTCACCTCAAAGTAACCAGTGTGACACTTGGGTTACCTGAATTTAGCTTCTAGAGCAGCACCTAATTCCAGCAATTCACATATGTAACAATTTCATTCATCAAAAAACTGAAAAGTAATAGTAAAAAGCCAGCGTAATTAACTAGCTCAGTACTTGGATGTCCATGTCATTATTTCCAAGAGATAAGAAGATATTAATTGACTTATACGCAAATTTTAAAAAGACTAATCAATTGGTATATTTTTCATACAATTACTAGCTTGCTAACCATTTTACACTGACAAAATTCTTAAGTTATTTGAAGAGAAAGACAGACATATCCCTCCTACTACAATCATAAGTTTACATTTTTGACTATTATTAAATCACGCTTACTACTCTTAAGCAGGTCTTGAAATATTAAATACACAAAAAAACTGATAGTACAACAGGCTGCTAGTACAGACCGACATCACTAAAACTGTCAACATTACAGACTGAGAACATTAGAGAATAACAGTACAGATTGTCAACATAAAGGTGTGGCAGCAATTTGACTGATAATATCAGACTGGCTGCACTGCAGATTGTCAGGTTACAGACTGACACCAATACGAGCTAATGATAATAGACTTTAAGGACTACAGGCTGTATTAAATATTGACATTACAGAGTAACAAATTTACAGGCTCAATATTGCAGGTTGATAGCATTACAAGCTGCAAAATTATGGACTGAATGCAGTACAGACTGACAGCAATATTGCAGATCTTCAACATTGCACACCAACAACATTGCACGCTGATAAGTGAGAACAATTCACATTGACAACACTCTACTTTGACAGTATTATAGGTTGGCAGCATTGCAGAATGACACATTCTCCAGATTGACAAGCATTACACATTTAGAAATTAAATTGACAACATTACTAATTGATAGTATAACACTCCAACAATATTTCAGGCTGACAATTTTGTGAACTGATAACATTCGCCCATATTTGACCTGTAGATATTGTTTAAAGACCTGCTGTTAAACAGGACCAGCATATTTAAGTAGGGAGGAAGGACAAAGATGGCCATATTAGGGACCCTTGGATAACAAGGGAGGTTGTGTATTTAGTCAAAAAGCAAAAAGAAGCATATGTAAGGTTTAAGAAGCTAAAGTCAGACAGTACCCATGAGGAATATAAAGAAAACAGGAAAGAACTCAGACAGGGAATTAGTCAAGCAAGAAGGGGCCATGAAATGACCTTGGCAAGTAGGGTTAAAGCGGATCCCAAGGCATTATATACATACATTTAAACACAAGAGGATAACTGGGGAAAAGGTAGGAGCACTCGAGGATAAAGGAGGGAACTTCTGCTTGGAGGCAGAGGATGTGGGTGAAATCCTAAATAAGTACTTTGTGTCAGTGTTCACCCAGGAGAAAGATATTGAGGATATTCAGATTTGTGTGGTGCATGCTAATATGCTAGGGCATTTTAAGATCAAGAAAGAAGTGCTGTTGGGTCTCTTGAAGAGCATTAAGGTGGACAAGTCCCCAGGGCCCAATGGTAACTATCCCAGGTTGTGGAGAGAAACAAGACAGGAGGTTGATGGGGCCATGACCAAGATCATTGTATCCCCATTAGTCACTGGAGAGGTCCCGGAGGCCTGGTGAGTAGCTAATGTTGTTTGCCTGTTCAAAAAGGGAAATAAGGACAACCCAGAAAACTATAGACTGGTCAGACTCATATCAGTGGTTGGGGGAAGCTGTTGGAGAGACTTCTTAGGGATAGGATTTACGTGTATTTGGAAAAGAATGGCTTAGTTAGAGACAGTCAGCGTGGCCTTTTTGCAGGGCAGGTCATGTCTTACTAACTTGATTGAATTTTTTGAGGAGGTGACAAAGGTGATCACAGAGAGTAGAGCACTGGATGTTGTCCATATGGATTTTAGTAAGGCTTTTGACAGAGTCTCTCATGGTGGACTCATCCACAAGATTAAGATGCATGGGATCGATGGTGACTTGGCTACATGGATTCAGAACAAGTTTGTCCAAAGAAGGCAGAGGGTAATGGCAGAAGGGTACTCTTCAGGTTGGAGATCCATGACTGAAGATCTTGACCCCTGGGGAGGGGTCTCTTGGTTCCGTGATCGGTCAATTAATCAATAGGAATAAGGTCTACTTCAGTAAGATTTCACAGTTTATTATAACGCCAGGCACAGGGTTGTCCAGCAACACAAAAGTTAAAAGCTTCTGTGTTCCTTGGAGAAACTGCACAATTTACTTGGATCAAAGGCAATTTTTATATGTTTCTTAAGAAATAGTACAACCTTAATTACAGAATAAATCCAATAAAATGACATAATAGACAACAGGTTAACCCAATGATATTTCCTGGGAAACAAAGTTATTTACCATCCATTAATATCTTCGCACTTGCATTTCAAGATTAGTTGGGATGGTTAGTAATGTCCTATCTAACTTAGTTAATTCCATGCTGCGAAGTGTCCATTGTTCTGCTTTATCTTTAATTCAGTTAGCTCAGCAAGGCAGGAATGCAGCCTTGGGCAGCGTGAGAAGTCATTTTAAACATAGTGTTAATTTGCAACCTAAAGCCATTTTGTTATGTTGCTTTGCACTAAGAAGTCATTTTGTTATTAATAAAAGCATGCATAAAAATGAGTCTTGATAAGCAAGTGGGTGAAATATTATGCAGAAAATGCAGGAATGTTGAATAATTAGCCCACCCATGATGTTAATGTGTGATGGAGCAGATTTGAGTGTGGATTGACCTGCACCTGTTCCTAATTCATATGTATATTCAAAGGTTACACCAGCCTTTAAGTTGATATTCAATTCTCTCAGAGTTATATTAACTGTTGGCTAGACCACAGCTAGAGTACTGCATGCTGTTCTAGAATCCACATTACCAGAGGAATATGATAACACTTCAAAAGGTACAGGGGTGCAGAGATGATTTACTAGGACGCCGCCTGGACTAGAGAGTTTTGGCTATGAAAAGCGATTGAATAGACATGGGCTGTTATCCTTCGAGCCAAGGAGAAGGAGATGGGACAGAACTGAGATGCATAAAATTATGAAGGGTATAAATAGTGTAGAGAGGAAGAATATGTTATTCTTGTAGGAGGGGTCAATGACTTGGAACATAGATTTGAGGTAAGAGGCAGAGACTTAGAGGTTATATGAGGGAAATGTTTTTCACTCAGAGAGTGGTTGGAATCTGGAACTCACTGTTTGTAAAAAAGGTTGTAGAGGCAGACTGTCTGATAACATCTAAGTATTTTGACATTAACCTTCAATGCCAAAGCATGTAAGGTTATGGGCCAAATGCTGGAAAATCGCGTTAGAATAGTGAAGTGTCTTTCTGCAATCTTTCCCTTTACCCTAAATTTAAAGAGAGAGCCCCAAAATATATTAAATGTATGCACCTCACAACTTTTAACACCACATTTTAACCAGTGAAGGTTAATTTTCCAATTTGACATCCTTGTGGGTGAGGCATGCTCGAGTGCACAGGATTGGAAAAAGCATGAACGGATTACTTTATTGGAATAAAGTGTTGCATTCATTTTATTTAGAAACCAAAAAAATCTGCAGATGCTGTCAACCAGAAACAAAAAAACAGAAATAGACAATAGACAATAGACAATAGACAATAGATGCAGGAGTAGGCCATTCTGCCCTTCGAGCCTGCACCGCCATTCAATATGATCATGGCTGATCATTCCTAATCAGTATCCTGTTCCAGCCTTATCTCCATACCCCTTGACTCCACTATCTTTAAGAGCTCTATCCAATTCTTTCTTAAAAGAATCCAGAGACTGGGCCTCCACTGCCCTCTGGGGCAGAGCATTCCACACAGCCACCACTCTCTGGGTGAAGTAGTTTCTCCTTATCTCTGTCCTAAATGGTCTACCCCGTATTTTTAAGTTGTGTCCTCTGGTTCGGCACTCCCCCATCAACGGAAATATGTTCCCTCCTGCCAGAGTGTCCAGTCCTTTCATAAGCCTATACGTTTCAATCAGATCCCCTCTCAGTCTTCTAAACTCAAGGGTATACAAGCCCAGTCGCTTCAGTCTTTCCGTGTAAGGCAATCCTGCCATTCCAGGAATTGACCTCGTGAACCTACGCTGCACTCCCTCAATAGCCAGAATGTCTTTCCTCAAATTTGGAGACCAGAACTGTACACAGTATTCCAGGTGTGGTCTCACCAGGGCCCTGTACAGCTGCAGAAGCACCTCTTTGCTTCTATACTCAATCCCTCTTGTTATGAAGGCCAGCATGCTATTAGCCTTCTTCACGACCTGCTGTACCTGCATGCTTGCCTTCATTGACTGGTGGACAAGAACACCCAGATCTCTCTGAACAGCCCCTTTACCTAATTTGATACCATTGAGGTAGTAATCTGCCTTCCTGTTCTTGCCACCAAAGTGGATAACCAGACATTTATCCACATTAAACTGCATCTGCCATGCATCTGCCCACTCACCTAACTTGTCCAGGTCACCCTGTAATCCCCTAACATCCTCATCACATTTCACCCTACCACCTAGCTTTGTGTCATCAGCAAATTTGCTAATGTTATTGCTGATACCATCTTCTATATCATTTACATATATTGTAAAAAGCTGCGGTCCCAGCACGGATCCCTGCGGTACCCCACTGGTCACTGCCTGCCATTTCGAAATGGAGCCGTTAATCACTACCCTTTGTTTCCTATTAGCCAACCAATTCTCTATCCAATCTAGTACTTTGCCCCCAATCCCGTGCGCCCTAATTTTACTCACTAACCTCTTGTGTGGGACTTTATCAAAAGCTTTCTGAAAGTCCAGGTACAGTACATCCACTGGATCTCCCTCGTCCATCTTCCAAGTTACATCCTCAAAAAATTCAAGAAGATTAGTCAA
Source organism: Chiloscyllium punctatum (assembly GCF_047496795.1). Lineage (NCBI taxonomy): Eukaryota > Metazoa > Chordata > Chondrichthyes > Orectolobiformes > Hemiscylliidae > Chiloscyllium > Chiloscyllium punctatum. Next base: position 43,897,880 of record NC_092753.1, on the reverse strand, counting down.
GCATGATTTCCCCTTTATAAATCCATGCTGACTCTGTCCTATCCTGTTACTATTATCCAGATGTGCCGTAATTTCATCCTTTATAATAGACTCCAGCATCTTTCCCACCACTGAGGTCAGACTAACTGGTCTATAATTTCCTGCTTTCTCCCGCCCACCCTTCTTAAAAAGTGGCACAACATTAGCCGCCCTCCAATCCTCAGGAACCAACCCCGATTCTATTGAACTCTGGAAAATAATCACCAGCGCATCCACGATTTCCCGAGCCACCTCCTTCAGTACCCTGGGATGCAGGCCATCAGGTCCCGGAGACTTATCAACCTTCAGACCTAACAGTCTCTCCAACACCAAATCCTGGCAAATAGAAATTCCCTTAAGTTCAGGTCCTTCAGCCACTGTTACCTCAGGGAGATTGCTTGTGTCTTCCCCAGTGAACACAGATCTGAAGTACCCATTTAATTCCTCTGCCATTTCTTCGTTCCCAGTAATATATTCCCCTGCTTCTGTCTTCAAGGGCCCAATTTTTGTCCTAACCATTTTTTTGCCTTGGACATACCTAAAAAAGCTTTTACTATCCTCCTTTATATTCTTGGCCAGTTTACCTTCGTACCTCATTTTTTCTCTGCGTATTTCCTTCTTACTAATCCTCTGTTGTTCTTTAAAAGCTTCCCAGTCCTCCGTTTTCCCGCTTATCTTCGCTAAGTTATACTTTTTCTCTTTTAACCTTATATGTTTCTTTACTTCCCTTGTCAGCCACGGCCGCCCATGTCTCCTCCTGGGATCTTTCTTCCTTTTAGGAATGAACTGATCCTGCAACTTCTGCATTATACACAGAAATATCCGCCATTGTTCCTCCACGGTCTTCCCTGTTAAGGTATTAAACCATTGAACTTTGGCCAGTTGCTCCCTCATAGCTCCATATTTCCCTTTATTCAACTGAAATATTGTCACTTCAGATTGTACCCACTCCCTCTCAAATTGCAGATTGAAGCTTATTGTATTATGGTCACTACTTCCCAATGGCTCCTTCACTTCGAGGTCACTGACCAATTCTGGTTCGTTACACAATACCAGATCCAGAATCGCCTTATCCCTGGTCGGCTCCAGCACCAGCTGCTCTAAAAATCCATCTCTGAGGCACTCCACAAAGTCTCTTTCTTGAGGCCCGATACCATCCTGATTCACCCAGTCTACCTGCATGTTAAAATCCCCCATAACAACTGTAGTAACATCTTTGCGACAAGCCAATTTCAGCTCCTGATTCAACTTACCTCCAACATCCAGACTACTGTTTGGGGGCCTGTAGATGACTCCCATGAGGGTCTTTTTACCCTTAGTGTTTCGAAGCTCTATCCACACTGACTCTACATCCCCTGACTCTAGGTCCGCCCGCGCAAGGGACTGAATATCCTCCCTTACCAACAAGGCCACCCCACCCCCTCTGCCCGTCAGTCTATCCTTACGATAACACATGTAGCCTTGAATATTCATTTCCCAGGCCCTGTCCCCATGAAGCCACATCTCAGTTATCCCCACAATATCGTATCTGCCAATTTCCAAAAGAGCCTCAAGCTCATCCACCTTGTGTCTAATGCTTCGTGCATTCATATATAGAATTTTTAATTTGTTACTGCTCTCACCCTTCCCCTCAACCCTTATTTCACTCAACTTTACAGCATGATGCCTTTTCCAGTTTTCTGCCTCCTTGATACAGTTGTCTTTCTTAACTTCTGTTGTTCTAACTACCCCTTCAATTTCCTTTTTAAACATCCAGCTTGTCCCCTCCCCCCCGCTACTTAGTTTAAATGTAGCGGTGTTGCAGCAGAAAACCTGCCTGCCAGAATGCCGATCCCTGTTCTATTAAGGTGCAAGCCATCTCTCTTGTAGAATTTATGGTTACCATAAAATATACCCCAGTGATCCAAGAACTTGAAACCTTGCTTCCTGCACCAGTTCCCCAACCACACGTTCAAGTCCATTATCTCCCGGTTTCTGGCCACATTAGCCCGAGGAACTGGAAGCAAACTGGAGATAACCACCTTGGACGTCCTGCTTTTTAGCCTTCTTCCTAGTTCTGCGAAGTCTCGCTGTAGTATGTTCCTCCTCTTCTTCCCGACATCATTTGTGCCGACGTGTACCACCACCTCGGGCTCTTCACCCTCGTCCTTGAGGATGTCCTGCACTCTGTCCGCGATGTCTTTCACTCTAGCACCAGGAAAGCAACACACCATCCTTAAATCCCGTCTGCTGCCACAAAAACCCCGGTCAGTTCCTCTCACGATGGAGTCCCCTATTACCACGGCTCTATGTGATGTCCGACTCTTCCGCTCTGCTTCTGCGGCAACTTTTGATTGACAAACATGGCCGCCTTGCGAATTGCTGGAAAAGCTCAGTAGGTCAAGCAGCCTCTGTAGAGAGAAATCAGAGTTAATATTTCGGGTTGAGTGACCTTTTGGATAAAATGTTGGCTAGCTGACAGGAAAGATAGATACTGCATACATGTTCTGGTTGGCAAGTTGCAATAAATTGCATGCCACAGAGAATCATAGAATTCCCTCAGAGTAGAAGCAAGCCCTCCGGCTCAACAAGTCCACACTGACTTTCTGAAGACTATCCCACACAAACTCATTCCTCTATGACTCTACATTTACCCCAGATGAATGCACCTAACTGACACCTCCCAGCTGCACACCCACACCAGGTCCTAGCTCCCAGCCCTGCCAAGTTTCACCATCCCCACAGACCTCCCCCTTACAGAGGACAAATGATCAGTCCTCAGCAAAGGCCTTACCTTTATTCCCCCTCTGCCCACGATTCAATGAATTTAATACACACCGTGATATCGAACACTTCTTCCACCTCTGCCTCTGTCTCCGCCTCCGAGCTTACTTTCACAATCAGGACTCCCGCCCACCTTCCGAGGACCCCTTCACCCACCTCCAATACACTCCATCCACCTGGACAACCCGTGCTGGCCTATTACCCGCCCTCAATCTCTTCATTTCCAACTGCCGCCGGGACATTAACCGCCTCAACCTGTCTACCCTCCTCCCCCTGTCCAACCTCTCACCCTCACAACGTGCAGCCCTCCACTCCCTCTGCTCCAATCCCAACTTCACCATCAAACCAGCGGATAAAGGGGGTGCAGTGGTAGTTTGGTGCACTGACCTCTAAACCGCTGAAGCCAGACGCAAACTCGAAGACACCTCCTCCTAACACCCCCTCAACCATGACCCCATCCCTCCCCCATCACCAAACCATTATCTCTTAGACCATACAGAACCTCATCAGCTCAGGAGATCTCCCACCCACAGCTTCCAACCTCATAGTCCAGAAACCCCACACTGCCCGGTTCTACGTCCTTCCCAAAATCCACAAACCTGACCACCCTGGCCGACACATTGTCTCAGCATGCTCCTGCCCCACTGAACTCATCTCTACCTACCTCGGCACTGTCCTATCCCCCCTAATTCACATATGTTCACAACACCACCCACGCCCTCCACCTCCTCCAATACTTCTATTTCCCTGGCCCCCCATGCCTCATCTTCACCATGGACATCCAATCCCTCTACACCTCCATCCGCTATGATCAGGGCCTCAAAGCCCTCCATTTCTTCCTCTCCCAACATCCCCAACAGAACCCTCCCACTGACACGCTCAGTTGTTTCGCTGGACTGGTCCTCACCCTCAACAATTTCTCCTTCGAATCCTCCCAATTCCTCCAGACCAAAGGGGTTGCCATGGGCACTCGTATGGGCCCCAGGTATGCCTGTCTCTTTCTTGGCTATGTAAAACAGTCCATGTTCTGTAGTTACACAGGCACCACTCCCCACCTCTTCCTCTGCTACATTGATGACTGCATCAACGCCACCTCGTGCTCCCACAAGGAGGTTGAGCAGTTCATCAACTTCACCAACACATTCCACCCTGACCTTAAATTTACCTGGACCATATCTGACACCTATCTCCCCTTCTTGGACCTCTCCATCTCCATTAATGATGACCGACTTGATACTGACATTTTTTTACAAACCCACTGACCTCACAGCTACCTGGATTACACCTCTTCCCACCTTACCTCCTGCAAAATTGCTATCCCATATTCACAATTCCTCCACCTCCGCCGTACCTGCTCCCAGGATGACCAGTTCCACCACGGAACACCCCAGATGGCCTCCTTCTTTAGAGACCACAATTTCCCTTCCCTCATGGTTAAAGATGCCCTCCAACGCATCTCGTCCACATCCCGCATCTCTGCCCTCGAACCCCACCCCTCCAACTGTAACAAGGTCAGTATCCGCCTGGTGCTCACCTTCCACCCTACCAACCTTCGCATAAACAGCATCATCCACCGACATTTCCACCACCTCCAAACGGACCTCATCACCAGAGATATATTTCCCTACCCATCTTTCCGCCTTCCGCAAAGACCGTTCCCTCCGTGATCACCTGGTCAGGTCCACGCTCTCCCCGCCCCCCCCCCCCCCACCCCCAACAACACACCTGCCCCATCTGGCACCTTCCCCTGCCACCGCAGGAATTGCAAAATCTGTGCCCACACCTCCTCCCTCACCTCCATCCAAGGCCCCAAAAGAGCCTTCCACATCCATCAAAGTTTTACCTACACATCCACCAATGCCATTTATTGTATCTGTTGCTCCCGATGTGGTCTCCTCTACACTGGGGAGACTGGACGCCTCCTAGCAGAGTGCTTTAGGGATCATCTCCGGGACACCCGCACCAATCAACCACACCGCCCTGCGACCTAACATTTCAACTCCCCATCCCACTCTGCCGAGGACATGCAGATCCTGGGCCTCCTCCACCACCACTCCCTCACCACCAGACGCCTGGAGGAAGAACGCCTCATCTTCTGTCTCGGAACACTTCAAATCCAGGGCATTAATGTGGACTTCAACAGTTTCCTCATTTCTCCTTCCCCCACCTCACCCCAGTTCCAACCTTCCAGCTCAGCACCGTCTCCATGACCTGTCCTACCTGCCTATCTTCCTTTCCACCTATCCACTCCACCCTCCTCCCTGACATATCACCTTCATCCCCACCCCATTCACCCATTGTACTCTTTGCTACTTTGTCCCAACCCCACCCCCCTCTCATTTATCTCTCCACCCTGCAGGCTCCCTGCCTCTATTCCTGATGAAGGGCTTTTGCCCGAAAAGTCAATTTTCCTGCTCCTCGGATGCTGCCTGACCTGCTGTGCTTTTCCAGCACCACTCTAATCCAGACTTGGGTTTCCAGCATTTGCAGTCCTTGTTTTTACCACCCTGACACATCCCTAAGCAGTATGGGCAATTTTGCACAGCCAAATCACCAAACCTGCATGTCTTTGGATTGTAGGAGGAAACTGGAACACCCAGAGGAAACCCATGCAGACACAGGAAGAATGTGCAAACTCCACACAGACAGTCACTCAAGGCAGGAATCAAACCTCGGTCTTTGGCGGTGTGAGGCAACAGTGCTAACCACTGAACCACCTTGCCACCCAGAGAGATTAGTGCTGAAGCTTCATCTTTTTCAATTCATGTAAATAATTTGGATGAAGGGAGTAAAGGTATAGTTGCTAAACTTGCTGATGATCACAAAGATAGAAAGTAGCTCAAGTTATGAAGTGGGTATATCGAAGCCAGAAGGCAATATCGATAAGTAAAATGGATGGGTAAAGATCTGGATGATGGAATATACTTCAGGACAATGAAAATATCTACCTTGGTAAGAAGTTTAAAAAGAAGCATTAAATGGTGAGAGATTACAGGGTGAGAGAAGAAGAGGGATTTGGTATTTTAGTGCATGTATTGCAAAAGATTAGTAGGGAGGTGCAGAAAGTAATTAGGGAAGCTAATAGAATGTTATTTTTATTGTGAGTTGAATTGAATACAAAAGTGGAAAGGGCTCTGAGGATGGGTCATTCAACCTGAAATGTTAAGTTTAGTTTCTCTACACAGCTGCTGCCAGACCTGCTGAGCTTTCCAGCAATTTCTGTTTCCAATTTAAATGAGCTGAAGGTTGGAGGATCACCTCCACAGGTTTTCAATGCTGCTGCTCACTGAGAATTTATCTCGACCCCATCCTGTTTCAATTTCACCCATTCCAAACACCAACAATAGGACTTTAACTTATTCACAGGAGACAAGCCACCATTGGAACATGACAGATGCCAGTTGCTCACCTGAACAATTGAAATTACCCCTACATCCCAATTTTAATGAGCTCCAGTATACTGCTTCAAGCTTGCTGCCTGTATGCAATTGGTTGACACAAGTTGACAACAGCTGTTTTCTCCCTCATTTGAAACATTTTCACGTCTGGAGTAGATGTTTGAAAGTAAATCACCCACATAAGAATTTGAAATGAACTAGAAGCTTGCAAGATATGAAGTTAGGACATTATATTATCAATGGCACTTCAATTCAGATTCTGTCATGCCTCATGTTCAGATGAAAGGTGGGCATATAAAATGTATTCAAGAGTGTGGTGCTGGAAAAGCACAGCAGGCCAGGCAGCATCTGAGGAGCAGGAGAATCAACATTTCAGGCATAAGCCCTTCATCAGGATCTTTCTGACCTGATGCTGCCTGACCTGCTGTGCTTTTCCAGCACCACACTCCCAACTCTGATCTCGGCATCTGCAGTCCTCACTTTCTCCAATATAAAATGTATTCTCAATTGTTGCAAAGCTTGTAAATATCAAAAAGGATGATTATAAACATTTTTCATATGGAGCATAGCTCTGGGCAATTTTCAAATCCTACTTAGTCCGGTCTACCAAACAATTAGTAGAAGCCAACATGAACAATGAATTAATTCTCTATTGTAAGAAACATTTGAGGTGCTGAATTTGACAGCCAATCATTGGATGCTCAGGTAAGTTCAATTTGACAACTTTATATTCAGCCTAGCATGTTCAAATTAACAGCTGGCTTCAGTTTAAGATACATTCTTTTGAGTCCTCAAAGTGGCATGTGTGGGACTTCAAGTATAAACAGGATGAATCCTGTAAGTCCCCAAAAGATGTAACTCTCAATTAAAAATCTTCTAGTTCTGCTAAAAAATACAGCATAAATGAAGCAATTTTAATGAAGCAGAGCACAAACACACCACAAAAACATCAAAGTAGCCTCTGAAAAGAACATGATCAAAACCACCAAGATCATATATGTGCATCCCAAAGCATAGCTCTTTTTATGTTAAATTGATCATGTTAATTGCTTTCAAATACAATTTTCAGCATTTATGTGTGTTACTTTAGAATGAGTGTGAAAGCCATCAAAAAGGTAAAGAAGTAATTTGCTAAGTTATTAGCATGAATGAGAGAACTCAGGAGTGACGAAGGAAGGATTTAGGAATTTCATGGCATCAAAGTTGCATTAAAGCAAGTGAAAAGATATTCAGAAATACAAAGGAATTTTGAGCAGTTGGAAAAGCTATTTCTATTGATTAGTGAAGCAATATTTGAGGGTACATATTTAAAATAATCATGAGAAACGAAGAACCAGAATTCAATTTTAGTGCAAAATCTATGACTGAATAATTCGATGGCCACAAAATTCACTTGTATTTTTATTTAACATTATTAGTGTTAAGTTAGATTGAAAATGATGCCCATGTGGCACACACATGTCTGTTGCTGGCCACACCAGATGCCATTTTGGCAAAGACATTAATGGGGGCACAGGGAACATGCACCAGATGTATGGAGATCAGTCAGATTGTGATGTCAGTCTGCACGTATTATTGATTTGATGCCAACGTGCCATTTTTTGGCCTAACATGGAAAAAAATTGCATTTTTAAAATGTGCTTGGCTGAACATATTTTCAGCAGAAAGAACATAGCCTCAATCATTTTAAAAAAGCCATCAAATACTTTAAGGTTAGTTGTTAATTGAATTTTACTGGTGGTTTCTAAGGAAGTAGATCATTTTTGTAGTATATAACGTGGAGGTGCCAGTGTTAGACTGGACTGGACAAGGTCAGAAGTCACATGACACCAGGTTATAGTCCAACAGGTTTATTCAAAATCATAAGCTTTCAGAGTGCTGCTCCTCCATCAGGTGAAGTGAAGATAAGCACACAGATACATAGGCAGAAAGATCAAGTGATCATACAAATGGTGAGAGCGGGATGTCGAACAATTAGCCTCTGCAGGTAATCAAAAGTGTCAGACGGTGTGAGTGAAGTATCAACAGCTGAACAGCAAGTGAAGGGATGACATATAGTCCGATTAATTGAGGACAGAGATAATTATAAAAAAAAAGATGGTGATGGAGACAAACAAATGGCTAAAATAACATGATAGGTATAAGATCACATGCCGAGGGTCTAACCAAAGTAACAAGTAATTCAAAACTGTACAAACTAATTAAGGCTGAGAGATTATAACAAGTTATTAAGGTAATGGTATCAAAACAGGACAATAAGGAAGTTTTTACCAATACAGAACAGTAAGATGGGGTTACATGTGTTGCGACATGACCCCAACATCATGGTTGAGATTTTCTTTCTGGATACAGACTTGGCTATTAGTTTCTGCTCAATGATTCTGCGTTGTTGGACATCTCAAAGGCCACCTTGGAAGACACTTACCTAAAGATTGGAGGCTGAATGTCCTTGACCACTAAAGTGTTCCCTGACTGGGAGGGAACATTCCTGTCTGGTGATTGTTCTTTGGTGTCCATTCATCCATTGCCATGACGTCTACTTGGCCTCACCAATATATCATGCCTCGGGGCATCCTTACCTGCAGTGTATGAGGTAGACAACATTCGCCGAGTCACATGAGTGCCTACTGTGTATGTGGTGGGTGATGTTCCCACGTGTGATAGTAGTGTCCATGTTGATGATCTGACATGTCTTGCAAAGGTTGCAATGACAGGATTGTGTGGTGTTATGGTCAATGTCGTACTGAAGACTGGGTGGGTTACTGTGAATGATGGTCTGTTTAAGGTTTTGTGGTTGTTGGAATGCGAGAAATGGGGAAGTAAGGATGATCTTGGTGAGATATTCATTGTCATCAATGACATGTTGAAAGCTTGAAGAACATGGAGCAGTTTCTCCACTAGTGTCCTGTGTCTATCGTCTGAGGAGGTTGTTGTGATTTTTCACTGTGGCATGTTGGAACTGGCGATTAGTGAGTTAAGCATCATATCCCGTTCTTATGAGGGCATCTTTTAGCACCTTTACATGTCCATCACATTCCTCTTCATCTGAGCAGATCCTCAGTCTATGCAGGGCTTGTCTATAAGGAATGGCTTCTTTAATGTGTTTAGGGTGGAAGCTAGAGAAGTGCAACATCATGCAGTTATCCATGTGCTTGTGATAGGGTGAGGTACTGAGGTGCCCATCCTTCATGAAGATACATGTTTCCAAGAAGGGGACTGATTCAGAAGAGTAGTCCATGGTAAGTTGAGGATAGGATGAAACTTATTGATATCATTGCATAGTCATTTCAGTGATTTCTCACCATGAGTCCAGACAAAGTAAATGTCATCGATGTATTTGGTATATAGCATTGGTTGGATGTTCTGTGCAGCAAAGATGTCTTTCTCGAAAGTTGTGCATTAAAATGTTGTTTTACTGGGGTGAAAATTTGTCCCATGGCTGTTCTAAGTGTCTTAATGAAGAACTGGTTGGCAAAGGTGAAGACTATGAGGAGCACCTTCTGTTTGTAAGAGCTTCACATGAGTTGGACAGGAACTGTTAGGGGCTATAAAGTGGGTTGTAACCCAGTCGGGTGCTGAGGTTTCATTCAAGGAAAGGTTTTGAAAGTTAATGATAAAATAATCAGCCATTAACACAGGCTGGCAGTATGTGAAATGATGATTAGAATGTGACAGAAAACACAGAAAAAATGGCATAGAATGGGAAAATAAAAGTAGGAATATTACATTCAGCCCTTTGAGCCTGTTCTGACATTCAATATGATAATGGCCTATCATCTAAATCAGTACCCATTCCGGCTTTCTCCTCTTATCCTTTCGTCTCTTTAATCTGAAAACAATATCAAACTCCTTCATGAAGGCACAAAATTCCACAGAGCAATCCCACGGATAACCTTACAATGCTTCAATTCATTAGCTTCCACCCTAAACATGTTAAAGAGGCCATCCCGAATGGACAAGTCCTGCATATGTACAGGATCTGCTCAGATGAGGAGGAATATGATAGACACTAAAGATGCTGAAAGATGCCCTCCTAAAAATGAGATTTGAACTCAATCATCACTTCTCAGTGCTAAATGGCTTGCACCCTCTCCTTAGACTATGATCTCTGGTTCAGAACTCCTTGGTCATCTGAAACATCCTTAAGATGAAAGAATAGAACGTACAAACTTAACAGTACACTAGTGAATATTGTCATAGCAAGGGAAATCGTAAAAAGACAGAACTGAAGGTTCTTTATTTGAATACGTTCATTATTCCTAACTTGATAGATGAATCAATATTACATGAAGGAACAATATATGTGATATAACAGAGCTATCACAGAGATGTAGCTGCAAAATGACCAAGCATATTTGACATTTCAAAAGGTTAAGAAGAAAGAGATCATCGGTGAGTTAACTCTGTCAATAAAAGATGAGATCAATATGGAAATGAGCATTGATCATGGCTCAGAAAATCACGATGTAGAATTGAACTGATTGTCTTCATATCTCTGGTTCTTCCCCATTGCACACACTTCTTATCAAATTAACACATTTATACCTAAACAGACTCCGCACTTTAGTGGTCAGGAACTGTACATTGTTTTTCCAATCATATATTTCCATGTTAACTGTATAAGTCTTAACATAATCACATGAACTTCTCAATATTTACCATTTTTCTGCTTCCTCTTCAGAAGGTACATTGTCTGGTCTCTTATCTCAGAAGGTCTCCTGTAGGTCTGCACTTTTAGACTTACACTAAAAATTTGAAGTTTCTACAAGAATTTAGCATTTTGAATGCTGAGTGTCTGAAAGTCTAACCTCATTTTCCAGGATAATTCTGTTTTGACAGCAATATATATTATGCATTATTTCTACATTTTCCTACATCAAATAATACAAAGGGATTTCAATAAAGCTCAGTGTTCATAATCTTATACCAGTAAAGGATTACAAAGAGGAAATAATGGGAGAACAAGTAATGCAAAAATAAATATGAATTTAAAGTACCGTAAGAATAAAGCAGGTAAAGTAAACATTCCTCCTTTGGAGAATGAGACTGAAAAGTTAATAATTGGGAACAAGGAAATGGCAAAGAATTTGAACAACAATTTTACAGCAGTCTTCACAGAAGAATACACAGAAAGCATCCTGAGAATAGTGAACACAAATAAAAGATCAAAAAGGGTGAAGGAACTTAAAACAGACACTATCACTTGGAAAACTAATGGCACTAAGGACTGATCTGTTACTCTGCATCTTTGGGTCTTAAAAGTGGTGGTCCAGGAAATAGTGGATCCAATGTTTGTAATCCTAGATTGCCTCGATTCTGGACATGTCCAGCAGATTCAAAAACTGCAAGTGAAACTCTCCTATTCAAGGAGATAGTAGAAAGACATACATATTAACATTGCTTGATGAAAAGGAAATCATGTTTGACACGCTGATTTAATTATTTGAGAATATAAGAAGCAGAGCAAGTAATATTTTTGCATTTGGATTTCAAAAAGAAATTCAATAAAGTGTTATGCAAAATGTTACTACAAGAAAAGAGTTTACTGGACTGGGCTTTACATCCTACAGTTTGAAGCGCTTTTGTATGTGTGTGTTTCTGTGCATGTGGGTGCCTGTGTGTGAGTGTGTGTGTCTTTATGTGTGTGTGAGAGTGTGTCTGTGTGTGTGTTTGAGTGTGTGTGTAAGAGTGTGACTGTATGTGTGTGTTTGTGTGTGTCAATGCGTCTGTGTGTGTGTGTGTGTGGAGGATGGGGTGGGGGCGGCGTGGTGGAGAGGCAATCGACCATATAAATGAAATTCCATTCCCTCAAGCCAGTACTGCAGCCTCAGAATGGGATGGAGATTCTTTCTCCAGTAAATGTGAAGGTGATGATGGCCTTGAACCTTCATGCACAGTCTCTTCCAGGTTGTAGCAAGTAATATTTGCAACATTTCCTATTGTCGACCTAACTTGTGAAGAAGGATAGCCACTAAGCTGAGGACAGAACTGGATAGCAGATTATTGGATTGCAGTGATAGATTGCAGTCCTTTAACAAAGGCATCTATAGCTACGAAGACATAAGATTAAATTGTGTATAATTCTTCTGAGCTTTTACTGCAACAACGTCATGCTCAATGAGACTTTTTAGCTTGTTTATGTTCTCAGGGGACAATTGACTACACACATGTTGCTTTCTGAACTTTATATGCAAATGCTGAGACATATCAGAAATGGAAAGGATTCCAGTCAGTTTGCATTAGGCAGCACAATGCCAGGCATCCTTGCTGCTGTCCTGAAGCATTCATACTGCAGCAGTTCACTGTATCGTCAGTACTTGATCCATCACAAAAAAAAACAGAGGCTGCCTATGGGGTGAGGAGCTCACCTGCCAACCAGCTGGCCTGTCATACCAATGTGCAATTTTTCAAGGAGACGACACCTATATCATGAAGTACATGACATGAAATGTCATCATACAGACTTTTTATGCAATGTTTCCAAAGTCTGAACTGCTTTGGTAATACTCAGCAGAGCGCCCAGCAATATTTGCCATTGTCCAAATTTATCATGCAGTCTGTCTGTCAAGAGAGCAGGGCCTTTGCCATCAGGTATACAGCAAGCAACTGAGGGGAAGAGGTGTAATCATGGAGACAACTACCACTGCTCATTTCTGAACAGGATTCGCTTTTCTGACTCCCTCAATTTACCTTCCCCTTAAGTATTGCAACCTAATTTGAAACAAAAACAGAATTTGCTGGAAAAACTCAGCAGGTCTGGCAACATCTATGAAGAGAAATAAGAATTCATATTTTAGGTCTAGTGATCCTTCCTTAGAATGCAAACTGAAACGTTAACTTTGATTTCTCTGCACAAACTCTACCAGAGCTGCTGAGCTTTTCCAACAACTTATGTTTCTGTTTCTGATTTACAGCATCCACACTTCTTTCGATTTTTATTTAGCCTAAATTGAAGTTGGTTGAGGCTCATACAATTTTGTTCTCCTCCCAAAAACGTGAAGCCAATCATCAGCTGCATTTATAATTCCAACAGCAAGCAGATATCAAGTAAATGAGTTTATGACATGATGTGTACTTGCTGCCTACATTAACGGAAGTAAGTCAATTGCACACCACTTTCTACACATCCATTTTTGAGAATTATCAGATTGAGTATTTTCAGTGAAAACTCATTGTTACAATCAACAGTCAACATACTTGCAGCTGCTGCTGTGATTGTTTTTCAATATTTAGAAGTGTCACTCTATGGGATACAAAAGCTATTTTATAGTCAAAATAAATCCTCCAAATGAGCATGAACCATAATATTTGCATTCTGCTTGGATCAGAATTAATGTGACTGTGCAAGAGCGGTATACATAAATCCATCAAAAAGCTTTCTGACATTTCTTTTCTCATTAGTAACTGAATTGAGGGACTATACCTATGTAAGGCAAACAGGAATTAATTAACAGAAAGCAGAGGGCCAGTTAGCTCAGTTGGCTGGTGAAATAACTGTGCAGAGGCCAGGTCCCATCACCCTTTATTTACTAATGCACAGTAGATTGGCTTGGAGTCTGTCCTCAACTGAGGAGATTCTAATCTCCTGGTTATATATATTTTCCTCAAAAAGGAAGACCAGTAACAAACTGGCTGTGTAAAACAACCAGTTCAGTAATCAGGTCTCAAAAAAAGAACCTACAATGTCCTCAACTGAGGGGATTCTAATGTCCTGGTTATATTGGTCAAGGCTTTCCTGATAGGCCCAGGTTAACAAGCCCAATCATTGTTAAGGAGGGTCAACCTGGTCCCAATCACTACAGCTGGTGCTGGAGCCTACCAGGGAGAAGGCAATTCTGGATGTGGTATTGTGCAATGAACCAGAATTGATCAGGGACCTCAAAGTGAAGGAGCCACTGGGAAATAGTGACCATAATACAATAAGCTTCAATCTGCAATTTGAGATGGAGAGGATACAATCAGAAGTGACAATATTTCTGTTGAATAAAGGGAACTATGGAGCTAAGAGGGAGGAGCTGGCCAAAGTTCAATGGTGCAATACCTTAGCGGGGAAGACAGTGGAGGAACAATGGCGGATATTTCTGTGTATAATGCAGAAGTTGCAGGATCAGTTCATTCCCAAAAAGGAAGAAAGATCCTAGGAGGAGGCATGGGTGGCCGTGGCTGACGAGGGAAGTTAAGAAACATATAAAGTTAAAAGAGAAAAAGTATAACATAGCAAAGATTAGTGGGAAAACGGAGGACTGGGAAACTTTTAAAGAACAACAGAGGATTACTAAGAAGGAAATACGCAGAGAAAAAATGAGGTACGAAGGTAAACTGGCCAAAAATATAAAGGAGGATAGTAAAAGTTTTTTTAGGTATGTGAAAGGCAAAAAATGGTTAAGACTAAAATTGGGCCCTTGAAGACAGAAACCGGGGAAATATATTACGGAGAACAAAGAAATGGCAGAAGAATTGAATTGGTACTTCAGATCTGTGTTCACTGGGGAAGACACAAGCAATCTCCCTGAGGTAACAGTGGCTGAAGGACCTGAACTTAAGGGAATTTATATTTGCCAGGAATTGGTGTTGGAGAGACTGTTAGGTCTGAAGGTTGATAAGTCCCCGGGGCCTGATGTTCTTCACTGTAAGTAATCTAATCTAATCTAATCTAATCCCAGGGTACTGAAGAAGGAGGCTCGAGAAATCATGGATGCGTTGGTGATTATTTTTCAGAGTTCGATTGATTCGGGTTGGAGGGTGGCTAATGTTGTACCACTTTTTAAGAAAGGTGGGAGAGAGAAAGCAGGACATTATAGACCAGTTAGTCTGACTTCAGTGGTGGGAAAGATGATGGAGTCTGTTATAAAGAATGAAATTATGACACATCTGAATAGTAGGAACAGGTTAGGTCAGAATCAGCATGGATTTATGAAGGGGAAATCATGCTTGACTAGTCTTCTGGATTTTTTTGAGGATGCAACTCTGAAGATGGATGAGGGAGATCCAGTAGATGTAGTGTACCTGGACTTTCAGAAAGCTTTTGGTAAAGTCCCACATAGGAGGTTAGTGAGCAGAATTAGGGTGCATGGTATTGGGGGCAAAGTACTAACATGGTATTGGGGGCAAAGTATTGGGCGGCACGGTGGCACAGTGGTTAGCACTGCTGCCTCACAGCGCCAGAGACCCGGGTTCAATTCCCGCCTCAGGCGACTGACTGTGTGGAGTTTGCACGTTCTCCCCGTGTCTGTGTGGGTTTCCTCTGGGTGCTCCGGTTTCCTCCCACAGTCCAAAGATGTGCAGGTCAGGTGAATTGGCCATGCTAAATTACCTGTAGTGTTAGGTAGGGGTAGATGTAGGGGTAAGGGTGGGTTGCGCTTCGGCGGGGCGGTGTGGACTTGTTGGGCCGAAGGGCCTGTTTCCATATGGTAAGTAATCTAATCTAACTTGGATTGAAAGTTGGTTGGCTGACAGGAAACAAAAAGTAGTGATAAACGGCTCCATTTCGGAATGGCAGGCAGTGACCAGTGGGATACTGCAGGGATCAGTACTGGGACCGCAGCTTTTTACAACATATGTTAATGATATAGAAGATGGTATTAGTAATAACATTAGCAAATTTGCTGATGATACTAAGCTGGATGGAAGGGTGAAATGTGATGAGGATGTTAGGAGATTACAGGGTGACCTGGACAGGTTACGTGAGTGGTCAGATGCATGGCAGATGCAGTTTAATGTGGATAAATGTATGGTATCCACTTTGGTGGCAATAACAGGAAGGCAGATTACTACCTAAATGGAATCAATTTAGGTAAAGGGTCAGTACAAAGAGATCTGGGTGTTCTTGTACACCAGTCAATGAAGGTAAGCATGCAGGTACAGCAGGTAGTGAAGAAGGCTAATAGCATGCTGGCCTTCATAACAAGAGGGATTGAGTATAGAAGCAAAGAGGTTCTTCTGAAGTTGTACAAGGCCCTGGTGAGACTACACCTGGAGTATTGTGTGCAGTTCTGGTCTCCAAATTTGAGGAAAGACATTCTGGCTATTGAGGGATTGCAGCGTAGGTTCACAAGGTCAATTCCTGGAAAGGCGGGACTACCTTACACTGAAAGACTGGAGCAACTGGGCTTGTATACCCTTGAGTTTAGAAGACTGAGAGGGGGGATCTGATTGAGACATATAAGTTTATTAAAGGATTGGATACTCTGGAGGCAGGAAACATGTTTCCGCTGATGGGTGAGTGCCGAACCACAGGACACAGCTTAAAAATACAGGGTAGACCACTTAGGACAGAGATAAGGAGAAACTTCTTCACCCAGAGAGTGGTGGCTGTGTGGAATGCTCTGCCCCAGAGGGCAGTGGAGGCCCAGTCTCTGGATTTATTTAAGAAAGAGTTGGATAGAGCTCTCAAGGATAGTGGAATCAAGGGTTATAGAGATAAGGCAAAACAGGATACTGATTAAGGATGATCAGCCATGATCATATTGAATGGTGGTGCAGGCTAGAATGGCCTACTCCTGCACCTTTTGTCTATTGTCTATTGTCTATTATCCCTCTGCCCCCTAAGTCAAGGGACGTAGGCCTGGTCTTTCATTTTCAGCTTCTCTTGCAACACTTTCCCCCAACTTGGACTCAGGCCACAGGTGTCATGTACTGAAATGTGGCTAATCCCTTGCATCCAAAGCATCCCCAGAGAGTTTCCTTCTCTTCTTCCAGCAGTAGCGGTATCATAGCTGAATCCATCTCGGATTCTGAGATTTGCCCAGCGCTAGATGGGGCGGAGCAACTGCAATTTCTGCCAGGCCTTCTGGCTGTTCTGAGGAGCCAGGAATGCTTTGCACCTTCTCTGTTTGCAAGGTAACAGCTTTCAGGTTATCCACATGCTTGTTCAGGACTGTATCACTGACCCAAACTTTGTAAGTCACAGGACCTGACCTCGTACAGGGCCAGTCCCATGATTCGGCACCAAACTTCATTCCCTGAATTAAATTGTCTCTCTTGCTTCACGGAGGTATTTGGTCAGTGATGGCATTCCTGATGCATTTTCACCCTTGCCCCATCCCACCCTCTCCCCTAAGTCTGGGAATATCAAGTTTAACTTGGTGCAGAGTCTTCTCTCCATCAGCAACTCTGCGAGAGCTAGCTCTGTTATTGCGTGTGGGATGGCTCTATAATCAAACAGGAACCGGGACAATTGGTATCAGTTGACGGCATAGACTGCTTCTTTAAGCCTGCCTTGAATCTTTGGACCATTGTTTCTGCTAGACCGTTGGACAATGGGTGATATGGAGCTGTCCTTATGTGCCAAAAACCATTCAACTTTAGGAAATATTCAAATGCCCTCCTGGTAAATGAACTCCCATTGTCCATGACCAGTGCTTCTGGGAATCAGTGTATCAAAAATGATGCTCACAGCTTCTCAATCAACATCCCTCAATTTGCCAAGCGAACATTACACACATCCAACCACTTTGAAAACATATCCACAAAGATGAGGAACATTGAGCCCATGAAAGGACTGGTATAGTCAACATTTAACTGAGTCCATGGTTTACTTGGCCATTCCCATGAATGTGGGGGTGCTAGTGGCAAGTTTTGTCCTTGTTGGTACTCTGGACACTGCCCATAAATGCAGCTATGTTGACATTCTACCCCAGCCACTAGACATAGCTTCTTGCCAATATCTTCATCTTGCAAAACCCTGGATGCCCCGGTGGAGTTAGGTCAGTATCTGGTGATGACCTTTATTTGGGATCCTCACTCCCCTTAGCAATATGCCATCCTCTACAATGATCTGGTCTCAACAGGTCCAGAAAGGCTTCAATCCTGATTGTGATAGCCCTTCTGCTTCCCCCATTACCTTGTTTTAGTTTCGCTTGAATGGGATCGTTTTATGTCTACAGTCAGATATTGTCAGCCATGACTGGCAGAGTGTCCAGGAAGTTTAAATCAAAATGGACTTTTCCAAGAAAGGCACCACTGGTGGAGTATCTATCCGTGGGAGGCAGCTCAAGGCATCCACATTAGGCACTCGGATTCCTGGGCAGTATTCTAACTTGTGTGCACTGAGAATAAGGGCCTAACACTGAATTCTACCAGAAGCTATGGGCGGCACTGGCTTGTCTTCCTTCAGTAGCCCTAATAGGGGTTTATGATCTGTTACTTTGACAAATTCCCATCTGCAAAGGTACTGTTGGAACTTCCTCACACCAAAGATGACCACAAAACCTTTTTTCTCTATCTAGGCATGTTTGTCCTCAATTTCTCCCACCACAGGAGGCAGAGTAATCCTCTGATTACACCACCACCAGTTGTGTGTGTCTCTCTGTCTGTCTCTCTCAATGGAGACAGCAGCCAGATGATCATGTAGGACGATGGCAACTTTACCTTTACAATAAGTTCTTCATTGTTTTCATAGATGTTCCACTGATCACTAACCAATGTTATGGAGGGGGATTAGCAGAATCGTTAAGGAATTTCAACTCCCAACCCTCCCCCTCCCTCACATTCCTCTCATTGGCCCTTCCTTACAGCTACCAACTGGATGAATTCCTCCAATTGACCAACCAGGTTTACCTAATCCTGCCTGACCAACCCTATCGCAAACTCCTCCCCCAAACCCCACCCACCTTTATCCACAGCTCCCCTTGCATCCACCCCAAGTCCTAAAGAAAGGTTACACCCGAAGCATTGACTTCTCCACCTCCTGATGCTGACTGGCTTGCAGTCATCTTCTAACATCCTGCTTGTCTACCTTGGATTCCAGCATCTGTAATTGTTTTGTCTCCCCAAAGTTTCTATGGCCTGAAACCACACTGGGTAGTTCCAGTACTCATTAAGCCATCAGGAAGAAAACAGCCCATCTTTCCAGTCATATTGTTTCATGTTCCTTCATTACAGTTTAATTGAATGTTATTACCACCAGTGATGTTGCCACAAAATCCTCTTTGAAAGTGGAGTCCCATGTAGAAAGGATAGCGAAGAAGGTGTTTGGTATGCTTGCCTTTATTGGTCAGTGCATTGAGTAAAAGAGTGGAGCGGTCATGTTGTGGCTGTACAGGACATAGGATAGGCCACTTTTGAAATACTATGTGCAACTTTGGTCTCCCTACTACAGGAATGATTGTGAAACTTTAAAGGGTTCAGAAATGTTTACAAGGATGTTGTCAGGGTTGAAGGTTTTGAGCCAGAGGAAGAGGCCGATCAGGCTGGGGCTGTTTTCCCTGGAGCGTCAGAGGCTGACAGGTGACCTTATAGAGGTTTACAAAATCATGAGGGGCATGGATAAGATAAATAGACAAAAATCTTTTCCCTGGCGTGGGGAGTCCAAAATTAGAGGGCATAGGATTAAGATGAGAGGGGAAAGATATATAAGGGATTTAAGGGGTAACATTTTCATGCAGAGGGTGGTGACGGTATAGAATGAGCTGCCAGAGGAAGTGGTGGAGACTGGTGCAATTACAACATTTAAAAGGAATCTGGATGGGTATATGAAAGGAGGGGCTTAGAGAGATATGTGCCAAATGCTGTCAAATGGGACTCGATTTAACGAGCATATCTGATCGGTGTGGATGAGTTGGACTGGAAGGTCTGTTGCCGTGCTGTAAATCTCTCTGACTCTATGACTGTTTGACATATATTCCACTTTTATGAAATTAACATTCCTTAATAAGTTTGAAATGTGTATTTTGCATATCTCAAGGATATAACAATGACACGTGTAGCAATATGTACAGAATCCATTTGAAAACGCATCTGGCAATGTATATCTCATGGAGAAGCTTTTTCCTGATGCCAAAGCAGAGAAACCTTTTGCCATTTGTGAAGCTCTGGAATACTAGTTAATATTGCTTGCAGACTTAAATGATTCTGATCAACTTTATACAATTGATAGGTAGATTTTTTTTTGTTGCGTTGTCATTTTTCATTAACAAATATAATGTACTGCAGAATTATTGACAAATAAAATCAAAACTCAATTTCTCCTCATACTTACATTAAATTTGACACTTTCAAACTTACCTATTCCAAATGCCAAGCTTGAGTATCAATAATAAAAGTTAAATAACCCAGAAAGAAAGCTGGCGATTGATTTATTCATTTGGAAATTGTAGACAGAGAGTAGCTGAATATTTCCAATGTAATATATCAACAGTATCTAGGACATTCTTAAAAATGGCCTTCCAGTATATTTTTAACTGCTGTGCAATTATGAAATATAAATCATTCTATTTTTATTTTAATTTTCTTTTGGTGTCATTCGATAGAAAGTCAAAAATAGTGTACATGTTCAGAAGATGATGCACAATGATACTGTACCCTTTGATCATGAAGCAGCAAGCCATTAAATGTGATACCAAAGAAGGACAGGAAGAAATGGAAAGGAAAACTAAAAATATTTGAAAAATGCTCGTTGATCTTGATATTAAATTTTTGCCAGAGCGGCAAGGAGAGAAGGAGTGGTGAAGTGAGGGCTGCCGGGAAAGGTGCGTTTTCCCGCATTAAAAGGGACTTACCTCGCAAGTTGTGCCTCCATTTGCCGAGAGGTGCGAGGGAGGAGCGAAGGACTTCTGGGAAGTCATATATTTGTGGGGTTGCGTTACCCGAAACACTATTTGGGTAGTGACTCCCACCCATCCTCCTCCTCCAACCAAAAGAAGAGGACCTGTGCACCAGATTGGTAAGGTAACGAGTTTATTTTATTCCTTATTTTTTCAACAGTCTCTTTGGGAATTTAGAATAGTGGGAATGAAGGTTGGCGCAGTTGAATGTTCCTCCTGCAGAATGTGGGAGGTAAGGATCACCACTAGTGTCCCTACTGACTGCATCTGCGGGAAGTGCACCCAAATCCAGCTCCTCAAAAACCGCGTTAAGGAACTGGAGCTGGAGCTGGATGAACTTCGGATCATTCAGGAGGCAGAGGGGATTATTAAGAGGAGTTAAAGGGAGGTAGTCACTTCTCAGGTACAAGAAAAAGGCAGATGGGTTAAAGTCAGGGGATGGAAAGGGAACCGGTTGGCAGTGCAGGGATCCCCTGTGGTCATTCCCCTCAACAATAAGTATACCGTTTTGGATACTGTTGGGGGGGCACAACTTACCAGGGGAAAGCAGTGGGGCACAGGGCTCTGGCACAGAGTCTGTTCCTGCTGCTCAGAAGAGAAAGGGGAAGAGGAGCAGAGCAGTAGTCACTGGGGACTCCATAGTTAGGGGGACAGATAGGAGATTCTGTGAGGATGAGAGAGATTCATAGTTGGTGTGTTGCCTCCCAGGTGCCAGGGTTCGTGATGTCTCTGATCGTGTTTTTGGGATCCTTAATGTGGAGGGAGAGCAGCCCCAAGTCGTGGTCCACATAGGCACCAATGACATAGGTAGGAAGAAAGATGGGGATTTAAGGCAGAAATTCAGGGAGCTAGCATTGAAGCTTAGAGCTAGGACGAACAGAGTTGTTGTGTCTGGTTTGTTGCCCGTGCCATGTGCTAGTGAGGCAAAGAATAGGGAGAGAGAGGAGTTGAACACATGGCTACAGGAATGGTGCAGGAGGGAGGGATTTGGATTCTTGGATAATTGGGGCTCTTTCTGGGGTAGGTGGGACCTCTACAAGCAGGATGGTCTTCATCTGAACCAATATCCTGGGGGGGAAATTCACTAAGGCTATTGGGGTGGGTTTAAACTAAACCAGCAGGGGGATGGGAACCAACATTGTAGTTCGAGTATAGAAAAGGTTGAGAGTAGGGAGGTCCAAAATCAAGCTTCAGGGACGCAAGATGGCACCGGCATGCAAGAAGTTGGTTTGAAGTGTGTCTACTTCAACGCCAGGAGTATCCGAAATAAGGTGGGTGAACTTGCAGCATGAATTGGTAGCTGGGACTTCGATGTTGGGGCCATTGTGGAGATATGGATAGAGCAGGGACAGGAATGGTTGTTGCAGGTTCCAGGATTTAAATGTTTCAGTAAGAACAGAGAAGATGGTAAAAGAGGGGGAGGTGTGGCATTGTTCATCAAGGACAGTATTACAGTTGCAGAAAGGATATTTGGGGACTCATCAACTGAGGTAGTATGGGCTGAAGTTAGAAACCGGAAAGGAGAAGTCACCCTGTTGGGAGGTTTCTATAGGCCTCCGAATAATTCCAGACATGTAGAGGAAAGGATAGCAAACATGATTCTTGATAGGAGTGAGAGAGACAGGGTAGTTGTCATGGGAGACTTCAACTTTCCAAATATTGACTGGGAACACTATAGTATGAGTACTATAGATGGGTCAGTTTTTGTCCAGTGCATGCAGAAGGGCTTCCTGACACAGTATGTAGACAGGCCAACAAGGGGCGAAGCCGCATTAGATTTGGTACCCGGCCAGGTGTTAGACTTGGAAGTAGATGAGCACTTTTGTGATAGCGATCACAATTCTCTTATGTTTACTTTAGTGATAGAAAGGGATAGGTGTATATCACTGGGCAAGAGTTACAGCTGGGGGAAAGGCAATTACGATGTGATTAGGCAAGATTTAGGAAGCATAGGATGGGGAAGGAAACTGCAGGGGATGGGCACATTAGAAATATGGAGCTTATTCAAGGAAAAGATCCTGTGTGTCCTAGATAAGTATGTACCTGTCAGGCAGGGAGGAAGCTGTAGAGTGCGGGAGGTAGTTTATGAAGGAAGTGGAATCTCTGGTCAAGAGAAAGAAGGAGGCTTATGTTAGGATGAGATGTGAAAGCTCAGTTAGGGCGCTTGAGGGTTACAAGGTAGCCAGGAAAGACTTAAAGAGAGAGCTCAGAAGAGCCAGGAGGAGACATGAGAATTTGTTTGCAGATAGGATCAGGATAAACCTGATCTAGGCTTTCTCTCGGTATTTAAGGAATAAAAGAATGACAAGAATAAGATTAGAAACAATCAAGGATAGTAGTGGGAAGTTGTGCGTGGAGTCAGAGGAGATAGAGGAAGCACTAAATGAATATTTTTCAATAGTATTCACTCTAGAAAACGACAAAGTTGTCGAGGAGATTACTGAGATACAGGCTACTAGATTAGGTATGATTGAGATTCACAAGGAAGAGGTATTAGAAATCCTGCAGAGTGTGAAAATAGATAAGCCCCCTGGGCCGGATGGGATTTATCCAAGAATCCTCTGGGAAGCCAGGGAGGAGATTGCCGAGCCTTTGGCATTGATCTTTAAATCGTCATTGTCTACAGGAATAGTGCCAGAAGACTGGAGGATAGCAAATGTGCTTCCCCTGTTCAAGAAGGAGAGTAGAGACAACCCTGAGGAAAAAGTGAGGACTGCAGATGCTGCAGATCAGAGTTGAAAACTGTGTTGCTGGAAAAGCTCAGCAGGTCAGGCAGCTTCCAAGAAGCAAGAGAATTGACGTTTCGGGCATAACCCCACTTCAGGAATGAGGAAGGTGT
Organism: Chiloscyllium punctatum; assembly: GCF_047496795.1. Lineage (NCBI taxonomy): Eukaryota > Metazoa > Chordata > Chondrichthyes > Orectolobiformes > Hemiscylliidae > Chiloscyllium > Chiloscyllium punctatum. The sequence continues at coordinate 43,874,319 of NC_092753.1, read as the reverse complement.
GCCAAGCAGGCTAAGATAAAAGGTAGGGAGGAGGGACTTGCGGAAGGGATGTTGGGAATGCAATAGGTGGAAGGAGGTTAAGGTGAGAGTGATAGGTCGGAGAGGGGGTGGGGGCGGAGAGGTCGGGAAGAAGATTGCAGGTCAAGAAGGTGGTGTTGAGTCTGAGGGTTGGGACTGAGATAAGTTGGGGGAAGGGGAAATGAGGAAGCTGGAGAAATCTGCATTCATCCCTTGTGGTTGGAGGGTTCTTAGGCGGAAGATGAGGCACTCTTCCTCCAGGTGTCGTGTTGCCATGGTCTGGCGATGGAGGATGCCAAGGACCTGCATGTCTTTGGCGGAGTGGGAGGGGGAGTTAAAGTGTTCAGCCACGGGGTGGTTGGGTTGGTTGGTGCGCGTGACCCAGAGGTGTTCTCTGAAACATTACACAAGTAGGCGGCCTGTCTTCCCAATGTATAGGAGGCCACATCTGGTGCAGCGGATGCAGTAAACAACCCTGGTAATTATAGACCAGTGAGCCTTACTTCAGTTGTCGGTAAAGTGTTGGAAAAGGTTATAAGAGATAGGATTTATAATCATCTAGAAAAGAATAATTTGATTAGGGATAGTCAGCACGGTTTTGTGAAGGGTAGATCGTGCCTCACAAACCTTATTGAGTTCTTTGAGAAGGTGACCAAACAGGTAGATGAGAGTAAACCAGTTGATGTGGTGTGTATGGATTTCAGCAAGGCTTTCGAAAAGGTTCCCCACAGTAGGCTATTGTACAAAATGCGGAGGAATGGAATTGTGGGAGACATAGCAGTTTGGATCAGTAATTGGCTTGCTGAAAGAAGACAGAGGGTGGTGGTTGATGGGAAAGGTTCATCCTGGAATTCAGTTACTAATGGTGTACCGCAAGGGTTGGTGTTGGGTCTCCTGTTGTTCGTCATTTTTATAAACGACCTGGATGAGGGCGTAGAAGGGTGGGTTAGTAAATTTGCAGATGATACCAAGGTCGGTGGAGTTGTGGATAGTGATGAAGGATGTTGTAGGTTACAGAACGACATAGATAAGCTGCAGAGCTGGGCTGAGAGGTGGCAAATGGAGTTTAATGCGGACAATTATGAGGTGATTCACTTTGGTCGGAGTAACCGGAATGCAAAGTACTGGGCTAATGGTAAGATTCTTGGTAGTGTAGATGAGAAGAGAGATCTCGGTGTCCATGTACACAGATTCTTGAAAGTTGCCACCCAGGTTGACAGGGCTGTTAAGAAGGCATACAGTGTTTTAGCTTTTATTAATAGAGGCATCGAGTTCCGGAACCTTGAGGTTATGCTACAGCTGTACAAATCTCTAGTGCGGTTGCACTTAGAGTATTGTGTACAGTTCTGGTCACTGCATTATAAGAAGGATGTGGAAACTTTGGAAAGAATGCAGAGGAGATTTACTGGGATGTTGCCTGGTATGGAGGGAAGGCTGAGGGGCTTGAATCTGTTTTCATTAGAGAGAAGAAGGTTGAGAGGTGATTTAATAGAGACATATAAGAGAATCAGAGGGTTAGGTAGGGCGGACAGGGAGAGCCTTTTCCAAGAATGTGATGGCGAGCACGAGGGGGCATAGCTTTAAATTGAGGGGTGATAAATACAGGACAGATGTCAGAGGTAGTTTCTTTACTCAGAGAGTAGTAAGGGTATGGAATGCTTTGCCTGCAACGGTAGTATATTTGCCAACTTTAAGTACATTTAAGTCGTCATTGGAGAAGCATATGGACGTGCATGGAATAGTGTAGTTTAGATGGGCTTCAGATTGGTATGACAGGTCAGCGCAACATTGAGGGCCGAAGGGCCTGTACTGCGCTGTAATGTTCTATGTTCTATTAAATATAAGAGCACCATTGTACCAACTTGTAGGACATCTTGAGTCAGCTTGAAAGGGTACTGGAGAAGGGGTATGAGGATCCAGTTGTTGTGGTCCATGTTGGCACCAGCAATATAGGCTAGAGTAGGCAAGAGCTCCTGTTTGGGAAATTAGGAATAAAATTATCTTATTTAATTTTAAAAATAAAGGATTTCAAAGGTTGTAATCTCTGTACTATTATCTCAGCCATTTGCAAATTTGCAAAGAGATAAGAAAACTTGAGATGTTATCACTTCCGAACTGAGATGAAGAGGAATTTCTTCAGCCAGAGGATAGTAAATCTGTGGAAAGCATTGCCACAGAAGACTGTGGAGACTAAGTCATTGGGTATTTTTAAAACAGAGATAGATAGGTTCTTGATTAGTACATGGATCAAAGGTTATGCGGAAAAGGCAGGAGAATGGGGTTGAAAAATAGGTCAGCTATAATGGAGGCAAAAAGTTGGCAGATGGTAGAATCCAAAGTAAACAAGCAGGAGTCTGGAAGAGCACAGCAAGCCCGGCAGGATCAGGAGATGGAGAAGTCGACATTTCATGTATAACCCTTCTTCAGGAATGGAGGTGGGGGTAGGGGGAGCTGCAGATAAAGGGGGAGGGACAGAAGGGTTGTGGGTGGGGAGAGGGGTGGAGTGGTGAGGGAGTGAGGTGCTGATAGGTGAATAGGTAGGTACGACCTGGTTAGTCGATGGGAAGAATGAATCCAGTTGAAAGTCGGAAGTAGGGGTCGGTTAGAGGGATAGAAGGGAGGGCATGGAAAGGGATTGGCCTAACTCTTTCAGCTTCCTGGTTGTCTACTATAATAGAATGGAGGGGCAGACTTGATGGACTGACTGGCATAATTCTGCTCCTATATCCTATGGTCTGATGGAATTGGCTAAGGTATTAATTAAACTCACCACAAGCTATTTCTGAATAATACAAGAGCTATGTACTTTTTGTTCATGTTTTGAATTCATTGTGATTCTTCTTTGAAACTGCAATGTCCTGGCTTGTTCTTATTCGTATTAGAAGATATGTTTCTATTATATTATATTAAATAATTTTATTCATTCTCCCTTCAGGAAATGTTTGTAAAAATTAAATGCCTTTACTTTTAAATGTTTAGATTAGATTCTCTGTGGAAACAGACTGTTCAGCCCAACAAGTCCACACTGACCCTCTGAAGAGCAACCCACCCAGACCCATTCCCCTACACCATGGGCAATTTAGCATGGCCAATTTACCTAACCTGCACATCTTTTGGACTGTGGGAGGAAACCCACGCAGACACCAGAAGAACGTGCAAACTTTACACAGATAGTTGCCCAAGGCGGGAATTGGACCTGGGTCCCTAGCACTGTGAAGCAGCAGTGCTAACACCATGCTGCCCCTATGTTCCAAAACAATTGTAAAGCTGTCTTTAGTCTTCAGCATTGTGCTGTTCCTGTATCTGTTCTCTTTAGCTGCAAGAGAGTGAGATTTGAAGAGAAGCCCAGTTATATTCACTTGTGCTACAAGCAGTGTGGTAACATTGAATCTTCTCACACTGGTAAGATTACCAAGGTTTTTCTTATCAATATTCTTCTAAAAAAATTTTCTTCACAAAATTTATGAAATAAGCAGTGTCAAAATGTGCAATGTGTTACAAATTGACATGTACTCATTTTCCACCTCAGAGAAAACAATGCTAGTGTCGGTTTAGGTTAACTTTGTTCTAAACTTCTGCACCATTTGTCTCTTCCTGAAGGACATGCTAATTCACAGATTTGTCAATTTTCAGGTTAAACACTATGTTCTTTATAGAAACATGACAATGTTATGGCAATGTACTGCAATTCTTTTAGTTGATATGATTTTACAGACTCCAGAAAATTATGAATGATATCCATATTGTTATTCAGTCTCCTGATCACAATATTCATGAATTGTACAAGCATCGTCTTTATCAATATATCAACAATAGGTGATCAGAAATGCAGATTCACTATGTGGATGTTCACTTCCGCATCAGAAGCCATGATTCTTTCATTTTACATCCATCCTCTACACTGGAGTTATTTACAAGAGCAGTTGAAAAGAGCACAGGAAATAATCAGATTCAAAGATAGTTGAGAGAATGTTAGAACTCATAATCTGGTGTTGTGTGATTTTTAACTTCATCTAGGTGAGGGCATTATTACAGCATCCACAGTCAAAACATGAAGTTGGATGCTGGTAGATCCATGGAGATACCAACATTTTATCAATTAATTGAATGCTTTCATTGTTCCATCCGTTTAGGGTCTAGCCTCACTTATGAAACAATTTTGTAGTGATGCCATTGCTGAATTATGTGCTGCTGACAACAGAGAGGAAGGCCACTTTCACATGGTTTCATTTTCCTGTGAATAACAAAAGAATTGGTCTCCATTACCTTCTTCCTCCATTCCTTCTGTGTTAGAAGTCTCAATCCTTCGAAGATGCCTAATCAGGGAACAAGCCACAAGATGCAGGAATTCTACACCTCTTGTTGGATTGCGGAGCTGGCCTCAGCCCTGACTTGCCCAGGTACTGGAAGTGAAACTTGAGTATTTGAATGGCATGTTTCACAATGACCCTGGTCATATCCAAGGCCTCAATGAAATCATATTATCTCTCTATCTTTAAATATTGAATTGGTGTCATCAACCACAGACAAAGCAGGAAAACCTGGCCTCTAACAGCCATGCTGTAGTAGAATAATGGAAAGATACAGAAAACATATTTCTGGAACATAGAACATAGAACAGTACAGGCCCTTTGGATATTGCTATTGTGCCAACCTTTTATCCTACTCTAAGATCAAACTAACCTACATACCCCACATTTTACTATTAGCCATGTGCCTATCCAAGAGTCACTTAAGTATTCCTAATGTATCTGACTCTACTATCACCACTGGCAGTGCAGTCCATGTACCCACCTCTCTCTGAGTAAAGAAAGGACCTCTGACATCTCCCCTAAACCTCCCTCTCATTACTTTCAAATTATGTCCCCTTGTCCGGGGAAAAGGTCTCTGGCTATCCACCCTATCTATACATCTCATCATCTTGTACACCTCTATCAAGTCATCTCTCATCCCTTTTCTCTCTATTGAGAAAAGTCTTAGCTGCCTCAACCTTTCTTCATAAGACATGCCCTCCAGTCCAGGCAGCATTCTGGCAAACATCCTCTTCACCCTCTCTAAAGCTTCCACATCCTTCCTATAATGAGGTGATCAGAACTGAACACAATATTCCAAGTATGGTCTAATCAGGGCTCTTCAGAGCTGCAGCATAACCTCGCAGCTCCTAAACTCAATCCCCGTGCAAATGAAAGCTAACACACCATATGTCTTATCAACAACCCTATGATCTTGGGTGGCAACTTTGAGGGATCTATGGACCTAGACATCATGATTCCTCTGTTCCACTACACTGCCAGAATCCTGCCTTTAACCCTGTATTCTGCTTTCAATTCAACTTTCCAAAATGAAAAACTTTACACTTTTCCAGGTTGAACTCCATCTGCCACTTCTCAGCCCAGCTCTGCATCCTGCCAATGCCCCATGGCAACCTACAGCTGCCCCTCCACACTATCCACCCCTCTACCAACCTTTGTGTTAGTGGCAAACTTACTAACCCACCCTTTCACTTCCTCATCCAAGTAATTTATAAGAATCACAAATACAGAGGTCCCAGAACAGATCCCTGCAAACATCACCGGTCACCGAGCTCCAGGCTGAATACTTTCCATCTACTACCACTCTCTGTTTTCTATGGGCCAGCCAATTCAGTATCCAGACAGCCAAGTTTCCCAGTATCCCATGCCTCCTTACTTTCTGAATGAGCCTACAAAGGGGAATTTTATCAAACACCTCGCTAAAATCCATGTACACCATATCCACTGCTCTACCTTCATCATTATTTTTTATCTCATCCTCAAAGAATTATATAAGGCTTGTGAGGCATAACCTGCCCTTCACAAAGCAATGCTGGCTATCGTTAATCAAACTATGGTTTTCCAAGTATTCATAAATCCTGTCTTTCAGAAACCTCTCCAATAAGTTCCCCACCACATACGTGAGACTGACTGGTCTATAATTCGCAGGATTATCGCTATTCCCTTTCTTGAACTAGGTAACAACATTTGCCACCCTCCAGTTATCTAGTGCTACTCCAGTGGACAGTGAGGGTACAAAGATCATTACCAAAGGAGCAGCAATCACTTCCCTTGCTTCCCGGAGTTACATTGAGTTTATCCCGTCTGGCCCGGGGGATTATCTAATCTTTATGTTTTTCAAAGTTTTCAGCACATCCTTCTTCTTGACACCAACCTGTTTGAGCATATCAACCTGTTTCACTCTGTCTTCACAAATGTCAAGGTCCCTCTCAATCATGAATACTGAAGCAAAATGTTCATTAAGGACCTCCCCTATCTCTTCTGACTCCAGGCACAAGTTCCCTCCACTATCCCTGATCGGCTCTACCCTCACTCTGGCCATACACTTGTTCTTCACATAAGTGTGAAAGTCTTAGGGTTTTCCTTAATCCTACCTGCTGAAGCTTTTTCAGTCTTCCTTCCAGCTCTCCTAAGTCCATTCTTCCTGGCTACCTTGTAACCCTCTAGAGTCCTATCTGATCCTTGCCTCCTCAACCTTAAGTAAGTTTCCTTCTTCCTCTTGACGAGATGTTCCACATCCCTTGTCACTCAAGGTTCCTTCACCCTACCATTTCTTTCTTGCCTCAGTGAGACAAACCTATCCAGCACTATCAGCAAGTGCTCCTGATACAATCCCCACTTTTCTGTCTTGCATTTTCTTGAGTACATCTGTTCCCAGTTTAGACAACTCAGTTCCTCCCTAATAGCATTGTAATTCTCTCCCCAAATTAAGTACTTTCCCATACCGTCTGCTTCTGTTCCTCTCCGTGAATATCTAAAGGTCAGGGAGTTGTGATCACTATCACCAAAAAGCTCTCCCACTGATAGATCTGACACCTGACCTAGTTCATTGCCAAGCTCCAAATCCAATATGGCCTCCCCTCTAGTCTGCCTATCTACACATTGAGTCAGGAATACTTCCTGGACACACCTGACAAAAACTGCTCCATCCAAACTATTTGAACTAAGGAGGTTCCAATCAATATTAAGAAAGTTAAAGTCACCTATTACGACACGGGATAAACCTCCTGCTAAATTTAAAACCAACAACACAGAAAAGATTTATCTCATGCAGTAATCTGTAAAATTCGAGTGGCCAAGAACTATTTAAAGTAAAAATTAACAACTTTATTTCTTAAAGTATAACAGAATAATTAACTAACAACTATTTACCATTCCTTATTCTAACCTGTCTGTTACCTTCCCTTCTATAATACTAGTCCGATAAAACTCCCAATTAAAATTTACAAAACAACACTTCTAACCTCAAGGGTGGCATGGTGGCTCAGTAGCTAGCACTGTTGCCTCATAGCACCAGGAACCTGGGTGACTGTGTGGAGTTTACACGTTCTCCCCGTGTCTGCGTGGGTTTACTCTGAGTGCTCTGGTTTCCTCCCACAGTCCAAGGATGTGCAGGTTAGGTGAATTGGTAGGCTAAATTGCCCAGAGTATTAGATGCATTAGTCAGGGGTAAATACAGAGTAGGGGAACGGGTCTGGGTAGGTTACTCTTCAGAGGGTCAGTGTGGATTTGTTGGGCCGAAGATCCTGTTTTCATACTGTGGGGAATCTAATCTTTGGATTGGAGGAGGGAACCTATATAGACACAGGAAGAATGTGCAAATCCCATAGAGTCACCTCTGGCTGGAATTGAACACAAGTCCCTCGTGCTCTGAGACAGCAGTGCTAACCACTGAGCCACTGTGAAGCTGTATCTGGGGCCTTGGCTGGTAAGGAGGAAGGAAGTAAACAGGCATAAAAATAAAAAAGACACTATTCTTCAATAAACTGGTCAGCTCTTATAAATATAATAAACATGAAATATAACAAAAATCTCTTTTAAAACAACGCAGGCTAAATCTTTTAAGTTCAGGCAGTTTTTGGCTACTGTATAATTGTTATTGTTTGGTGAACTTAGTGGTTGGAGTTTTGGTATGAGCTATAAGCTTATTATTGGCAGCTCCTAAAGCATTCAGAGATTCTGGAGCCCATTTCCATAATGTGGGTTAGATGAGGTGTGAAATGTTAACATTGAAGTTGGACAGTTTGAGCCAGAATTTCATATGCTCTGTTTTAAGTAGTCCTGCCTGATACTCAATGTGCATCAAGGAGTTAGGTTCAAATTTCAAACCTTGGATTGGCATTTCTTGCCAATTATCCTGATGCGTGCAAGATGAAAAGCTTCATCAAAATGTATCTTTTTCAGAAATGCAACAGTCTGCCATTTCTGTCTGCAGGATCAATGGTGCTAGAGAGCAAGTATAAACAATGTACCCAAACATCACAGATATTCTGCATGGTAGACACTACTGGACCAGCAATTGCAGGTATAGCAGGATGTCAGACTTTGTAGGAGTCACAGTCTATCGAGGCAGCACAACATCAGGGACACAGCGCAAACTGCAGCACCTCACTATTTAAGGAACACTTACAGAATTGAACATAAGAGAAGAATGGAACACTCTTTTCTTCTGTATTAGTGGATCTTCAACCTCAAGACTCTCCCTTAGAGAGAAATAGGATGAGAAATATAAATTAGTTCTGGATACATGTTGAGAATACCATCTCATAAGATGATGAAATCTTTCGGGGCTCCTGTTGTCAAGTGAAAGGTGGGTAAATATATCCTAACTTTGACCAGTTTGCAGTAACCCTTTTTAACTCAGGCACATTACGTGGGACATTGACAAAGAGGACAAGAGTCAGGGGAAGTCCAAGGCAATTTTATTAACACATCAAGGAAAAATAAAATTTGTCAGAATCTACTATTGTGCTTTAATTAAACTCTGTCGAACTCTATCAGTCTCTTCATAGAACTCTTCAGTAAACAGTTTTAAGTCTCTAATTAAACAATTGCAAATCTACACTGGCTATCTCCTTCTGACATGCCCTTCTGAGGTTTCCCCACACCCTATCCACAGATCCCTTCCACTGCATTTGAACAGTTTGTCTGAAAGATTGTACCCATTCAATATGGCTGGAACAGGCTGTTCCTCACTCTTTGAGAGTTGACTAATATTTCAGCATCTGCAGTCATCAATTTGGGCTTCCCATCTCTCATCTAGGGCTGGTGCTTTGGGTCATCTTACTGAGGTGATCTCCCTGGGTCTGCTCAATTTGATGGTGCTTGCCACGAGGTAAAAGGAGCTGGAGATACTGTGAAGCTCGGCTGCCAGTTGAAGGTGGTCTCTGGAGACATTATTGAAGATGATGGAAAAGCAGAGCATGCTGGGTCTCTAGGTTGCCCCATTAAAATTCAATTTTATATCATTTTCGAAGTTTCTATGGTCTGTGTCCAATAGTAGTGGGGTGGGGGCACGAAGGTGACTACTTTCTATATTTGGAGGTCTCAGAATATGTCTTTGAACCTTCAACTGACTAGTGCTGCCCTTGTCACACTGTGCCTCTAGCTTCCAACTGAGCAGAGTGCCACCAAGTCTGCATACCATTCTTCTTCCAAAGCAGGTTCACTGGAGGTGTGAACAATGGCTCATTCTGAAACAAGGTGGCTGTTAGCACCTGGCCAGGCATTTCCAAGCCTGTCTGGTTTCTATGGGAAGTTAATCATCCAAGACCTGACTCTGATATTTATAATTTGCAGAGTCTGGTTAGGTTTAAACTTAGATAAATACTTGAAACGTGGAAGCTATGTTCATGGAAAATATCAATATTTCTGTAACAATCCTGGAAGTCACCTGACTATTGTACCTCAGTTCAGCTTTCAAACATGAATGAAGAACTGGAAGAGAAATAAACGAAGCAGGATGAACTACAAGTTCTTTATCATCAATCCAAAGAAAAGGTTGCTGGATTAAGGAAGGTCTGGAGCAACTTACATGAGACAGATCAGGTTCCACAGGAGCAGCAAGAGAATCATTAATTTAAATTTAAGGCAGCACTGGAGAAGTGACAGAATGCTAAAACTGGTGGAGATACATAGCACACGTAATAGGGAGCTGTCAAACATTACAGACCATACTCCCAGAAATAAGTGCCAGCAATGATGCTCTCATGAAGAAACTCATACAAGATGTAATGGGATCCAAATCCTCCACAGGAAGTGGAGGCGTCCAGGCTTTAATGGCAAAAAAACAAGTTGGAGATGATGGATAGTTATTAGAGCAAGTTGTAAAGGAGAAAATATACTAACAGAAGGCTAAAATGTTCATAATATTAAAAGAATTCTGGTTGTAAAATCAAAAGTATAGTATCAAACTTAACTGGTTCGAAAGGAACAGAACAATTAATATCTAGAATGTTTAAACAACTCAAAACAGTTTGAGGAATGAGATCAATCATTGAGTAATTTGGGACATAACTTGACTTTAGAGTGTCAAGTTAAATAATTTTTCAACAACATCTGTAACCCATGAAAGACAAAAGAAAATGACAACATAGACAGGACTTATCAGCAAATTAAATAAACATTTCAGAGGCCCACTTGTTATTTTAAATGCTTTAACTTTATTTTGGAGAGGATCAGGATGTCACAAAGAACTTGTTGATAAGAGAGTTCACCTTTAAGGACTCCATGTGCTGTGTGTACACAAGTGGGAACTGAGGGCCCCAGCTGTTGGATACACTGAAGGTCTGAGTATAGAATACACTGATGGCTTCAGATTTTGTAGCAACCATGGGATTTGGCTATTGGTACTGAAGGATCCATCTGTAGGATACATGGAGGATCTATGTATAGGATATACTGAGCGGTCCAGCTATTGGATACATTGTAGGATTGCACAAAAATTCCCATCATCTAAAATGCTGGCCAAGACCCTGGACTTCTCTAATATCTAAAATACTGTCAAAATCCTGAGCTCAGATTGCAACAAATACACACAGAACCAGAATGATGTCTGTCTGGGGCTAATTTTAAACCTGGAATTCCAAATTACGCCTCCGCTCCAAGAGAACAATCAACCAAAGCTGACACTTTAGAACAAAACTAAGTTTTGCATCTTGGGCTACCCAACTCAGACAGTATGGAGGCTCAGAGATACTGGGCATTCAACTTCAATCAAAATACATTCACAAACACTCTGAAATATCAGAAAGCCAACTGGTCTCAAAGGGAACACCAGAAACACAAGGGCAACACAGATTTGAGTTAAAAATCACATGACACCTGGGTATAGTCCGACAGATTTTGGAAGTACTAGCTTTTAGAGCACTGCTCCTTCCTCAGAGTAAAAAAATCATTTGCTATAAATTCTGTGTCCTATTATCCTGTTCCAAGTTACCTGATGAAGGAGCAGCGCTCCAAAAGCTAATACTTCCAACTAAACCTGTTGGGCTATAACCTGGCGTTGTGTGATTTTTAACTTTGTCCTACCCAGTCTGGCATCTCCCACATCAACACAGATTTGAGAGGAGATAACAGGCAACCCTAATCTTAGCTGGAGGAGAGTCTTTTCAACAACAAGCTTCCACAGAGAACAGCATCCCCACAGGCTTCCAGCCCCAACTAGCAGCTTCGGAACCAAGAACCACAGAGGGCAAACAGAGAAGCTGAATTGGGAAGACAGACCAAGGGTATCATCGCGACAAAGGACATCCACGAGGGGGGAAGCCAACCAAGCACTCTCCGAGCAAGAGATCCCAGACACAGACTTATTCCAAACCGAGAGAACCAACAGGGAGAGCCTGAGCAAACTGGCACTTTAAAAACTGTGTTTTCCCCAGTGGTGAGCTGAAACTCCCAAGACTCCAAAGTTTCTGGCCTAGCTAACAAGGAGGGGAAGGCAGGTGATGACAGTGCAGGGACCCCAAAGGTGGGAAACCTGATTAAAGTTGCTGTGATTAAAACTGCTGTTTAGGTTCTAACTATGTTTAATCTGTGTGTAATTTAATCGTGTATTTAAGTACTGTCCTTTGCATACTTGATTGTGTCAATTTCCCTGTTGAATGCATTTACCTATACTTTGTGTGTCCCACTTACTTTTTGTATTGTAAATAAACAGAGATTATTTTACCTGAAACACTTATCTACTGCCTTCCTCATTTCACATTCCCGAAAGAAGTCCAAAGTCTAGAACCAGGGATTTAGGGTGATTTGAACTACTTAAAGTCAGCAAATTACTGCATGCAAAACCAAAACCCTACAATACTGAATGTCCAATTAGAGGGAACACTGACTGTGCCTGATTTTGTCAACACTGAGTGATCCAGCTATTGGAAAAACTGAGGGCTTTAGGTTTTGTAAACACTTCAGTATCCAAATGTTGGATTCTGTGAGCCCTCTAATATTGGTCACACTGAAGACTGAGGGTATTTTGGAAATGCAGAGAACCCTGAGGGTCGGATACACTGAGGGTTCTGAACATTGAATACATTGAGAACCACAGGTATTGGATACTGTGAGCATTCTGGGTATTGAATAATGTCCTTAGAGCCATCGGAGTATTGGACCCAGTATTAGAGACTTTGAGATGACTTGGGTATTAGAGGTGGTGAGGCTTCAGGATTTTAGATACAATGAGGCATCTGGACTTAAGAGATCATGAGATTTTGAGATATTGGTGACAGTCAAAGATATTGGGGACAGTGAGACTTGTAGGTATCAGAGACAGCGATGCTTTAAAGCAGTGGAGACATTAAGCCTCAGGATATTGGAGATAGTGAGCCTTTGGGGTATCAGAGCCAGTGAACTCTCAGGCTGTTGGTGAAAGTGAGCCTCTGGGTGTTAGAAACAGTGAGGGCTCCAGATCCTGGCAATGGTATTCACTCTGGGTATTGAAGACAATTGGGTTACAAACATGGCATGTGAATGCATTTGCTGAAAAGATTGCAATATCTTGATAGACTTACTATGTAGCACAAGCAACTAGTTTCACATAAAGTAAAACAAAAACAACAAATAAACTGTACAACTTGATCTGATTTTACCTCCAGCAGCTGTGGCAATCCTCACATTATCCCTCACAACATAAGTGAAATAATTCCACAGAGACCAATATCTTGTCTCCAGCCACCCTTTATTTACACAGAGAGTCTTTGACACTAATCCAGCTCCCTGAGAGCCAGCTCTCAGAGTGAACAGGATAACTGACTCTCCTGTTTCTTTTTTCTTCTTTTTTCCCCACACAACTGCCTAACTATAGGAGTGTTTATTTTTTTCCCCAGCATCCAATTTGTGAGTGTGCAGGTATGAGACACAGTGAAAGACACAAGGTGCACAAATCTTTATTCAATTTTCACCACCAGGAAGAAAGGAAACACCTGAGTGGCCTGTGACAAGGACTGCCCTTCACATCAAAGGGCAGTGCTGTGTGATCAAACAATGAAGGGGAGAGCATGGATTAAATCAAAAGAGAGTTGGAGAGGGAAATAATGCACTCCGCTCCCTGCGGACTCTCCTGTTTCTTTTTGCAGTCCATCTGTTTATCTTTTATTTCTCTTTTCTCAGAATCTCTGACACTCTTTTTTTTGTTTTACCCCCACACTACCACCTAACTGCGGTAGTGCTTATTCTTTCCTCAGCACCCATGTTGTGTGTGTGTGCAGGTGTGAGACACAGTGAAAAACACAAGATGCACAAATCTTTATTCAATTTCCACCACCAGGAAGAAAGGAACACCCGAGTGGCCAGAGACAAGCACTGCCCTTCACCTCAAAGGGCAATGCTGTGTGATCAAAACAGTGAAGGGGAGGGCAGGGATTAATTCAAAATAGAGTTGGAAGGGGAAAATAATGCACTCCACTCCCTGCAGACTCTCCTGTTTCTTTTTTTTCCCTTTTCTTTTTCTCCTGGTTATATATATATATATATTTTAAATCCCCACACTACTGCCTAACTGCAGTAGTGCTTATTTTTCCCCAGCACCCATGTTGTGTTTGTGTGAGCACACAGGTGTGAGACACCGTGAAAGACACAAGGTACACAAATCTTTATTTTTTTTCTTTTGCTTTAAGAAAGGAAAACACGGGAGTGGCCAGTGATAAGCAGTGCCCTTTGCACTCCTGTTTATTTATTTATTTTTTAACCTCCATACTACCACCTAACCGCAGTAGTGCTTTTTTTTTCCCCAGCACCCATGGTGTGTCTGTGTGTGTGTAGGTGTAGGTGTGAGACACAGTGAGAGACACAAGGTGCATGAATCTTTATTCAATTTCCACCACCAGGAAGACAGGAAAACACCCGAGTGGCCAGTGACAAGCACTGCCCTTCACATCAAAGGGCAATGCTGTGTGATCAAAACAGTGAAGGGGAGGGTAGGGACTAAATCAAAATAGAGTCAGACGGGGAAATAATACATTCCACTCCCTGCGGCGCCCACCTCTCCCTGAACGACTCCAGGGTGTTGGTGGACACCACGTGCTCCTTCTCCAAGGACACCCGGGCTCTAACGTAACCCCGGAAGGGGGCAGGCAGTCGGCCCTAACGACCCCCTCCATGGCCCGCTGCCTGGACCTGTTGATGGCCAGTTTGGCCAGGCCCAGGAGCAGACCCACGAGGAGGTCTTCAGATCTGCCTTCCCTCCTGCGTACTGGGTGCCCGAAGATCAGGAGCGTGGGACTGAAGTGCAACCAAAAGCAGAGGAGAAGGTTTTTGAGAAAATCAAAAAGGGAGTGCAAACACACACACCCATTATATACATGGTCCACGGACTCCACAGAACAAGCAGTTGGGCTGGGAGTCCGTGAACCACTGTAATCTGCAGTTGCAGGGGACTGCTGCGTGCAGCACCCTCCACCCCAGATCCCCGAGAGAAAAAGGGGGAGGACTCCTGCAGAGAGAGCCCTCCACTGGGGATCCCCACCGCCCGGTGGCAAATGGGCACGCCAAGGTGTGTCCGGGCGGTGGATGAGGGAGAAGAGGTGGACGGTGTGCAGCAGCAGTCTTTACAGGGACCGTCTTTTTACCCCCTGGAAGGGAACAAAATTAAAATTCCGGAGGCGGCTCAGGTTGTGGGGCACAGGCTCCCATGGGAAGTACGGGACCTTGGGGCCAATGTGAAATTCCGTCTGGGCTGGGGGGACCGCGGATGGGATCCCACTGCACACCTGAGCGTCCAACTGGTGCACTATGTCGGGTCCGAGCACTGCCGTTTTAAAGGTGTCAGATGGCGGTGGCCACGTACCGGACGTCTACCGCTGCCCTGCTCGCGATGTCCTGCGGCAGCGTCCAGCCCAGACCACTGGCACGTCCCCAACCCTGGTCACCCTCGCCACCACACCCTGGCGAAGATTTTGTAGTCCGTGCTGAGGAGGGAGACCGGACGCCAGTTCTTTAAGGAACGAAGGTCCCCCTTCTTTGGCAGCAGGACGATGACCGCCCTGCGCCAAGAAAGGGGCAGCTGTCCGGCATTTAGACACTCCCCCAGGACCTATGCGTAGTCGCTCCCCAGGACATCCCAGAACGCCCTGAAGAACTCCACAGTCAGCCCGTCCAGCCCCGGGGTTTTGCCCCTCGAGAGCGCCGGTCAGCTCCTCTAAAGTGACGAGAGCGTCGAGACTTCCGGTGTCCTCCGGGCTGAGCTGCGGCAGGTCCTCCCACAGAACTCTGCGAGCATCCTCGCTGGACGGATCCGGAGAGAACAGAGCCATGTAATAGTTGCGAACGTGGGCCCTGATGCCCTCCGGATGCGAGACGAAGGACCCGTCGTCGGCCAGCAGCACAAGGAGCTGCTGACGGGTGCCACGCCTTTTTTTCAGTGAGTAGAAGAAGGGGGAGCCGCGGTCCAGGTCCTGGAGGAGCTGGATCCGTGACCTCACGTACGCACCCCGAGCCCCAACGAGCTGCAGGACCTGGAGCGCGGCCTTCTTCTCTTCGTACACCCCGCGCAGGGCCGGGTCCGCGTCGGGCTGAGCAAGGCGTGACTCCAGATCGAGCATCTCCCTCTCCAACTCCACGATCCTGGATTTCCGCCTCTTGGCCGACCCCCTTGCGTACTCCTGACAGAAAACGTGGACGTGAGCCTTGCCCACATCCCATCATAGCCTCAGGGAGGGGAAGCTTCCCCGCTTCCTTCTCCAGCCGGCCCAGAAACGACGAAACGAGTTCCGGAACCGCTCGTCCTCCAGCAGCAGGTTGTTAAAGTGCCAGTACGTGGAGCCGAGCCTGGCGCCGAACGGAAGGAGTTCCGCCCACACCAGGTGATGGTCCGTGCACGACACCTGCCGCGTGGAGGCCTTCGGAAAACTGGAGGCGTACGCCCGCGAAACGTACAGGCGGTCGATTCTGGATGCTCCGACCCCAGGCCTCACGAAGGTAAAGGCGATGGAGTCGGGATGGAGGTTCCGCCAGACGTCCACCAGGTTGAAGGACTTGACCAAGTCCCCCAACCTCTTCCCCGACGCCCAGCCAGTGCGGGTACCACCATGGTCCCTGCCCTCAAGGACGCAGTTAAAATCTCCCCCGAGGACGACGCACTGGTTCTCGTCGATGGAAGCGAGATGAGCGGACACTTCTTCAAAGAAGCTCGCTTGCCTTGGCCCGGCCAGGGGAGCGTAGACATGCACCAAGTGAAGCACCGTGCCCCCCCAGCTGAACCATCAGGTGAAGCAAACGGCCTGGCACTGGCTCCCTGACCCCCAAGATCTCCGGCTGAAAATGCGGGGCCAACAGGATGGCCACCCCACCAGATCTGTGGGTGAGGTGACTCATGTAGACCCCCCCTCGCCACTCCAGGAGCCAGGTGGCTTCGTCTCCCGGGGTAGTGTGGGTTTCTTGCAGGAAGCACACCGCATACCTCCCGTCCCGAAGGACCGAGAGGGTCTGGAATCTGTGTTGTGAATCCCTGCTGCCGTTGATGTTGTGTCTGGCTATAGTCGTCTCCACGTCGGAAGCGTTGTGCAACCACCACCAGTACAGTTAAAAACCAATTACTGGGAGGACAAGGGAGGGGCACAGGAGTCCCTCGCCCTCACCAGGAGTGCCCCCAGGAAGTTCCTGACTCGCTTTCGCTCATTCGCATTGAGCCCAGGCGCCTGGCGAGCAGCGTGGGCTGACCAGTAGATTCCTCCGAAAGAGCTCTATCCCGGAGACCCCGAGTTTCCTCGACAAATTCCCAGAGTTCCTCGAGGGGGATGAGGGGAAGTTTGGTGGGGGGGCACCTGGGTCTCAAAAACGTCGCTGCAGACAGATTCCGCATCGTCCCCGGTGTCCGCCACCGATCCCGGAATCTCCTCCGAGAGGTCTCCCTCGGTCGCCGACCCCTCCCCCACCAAGAGGATGGGGGCTGATCCAGCACCGCCAACCGGCCTCGAACCCCCGGCAACCCCACCCCCAGGGTCACCAGCGGTACCTTCCTCGGCGCACCCCATCCCAGAACGCCCAGAGTTCGGGTCATCAGGCAGCAGAGGCTCAGGGCCGCACTCCTCTCCCGACACCGGCTCCTTGGGGAAAAGGTCATCCCCCAAGAAAAGGTCATCCCCCACGGCCAAGGCCCCTGGAAAAAACATCTGGGAGGGAGGAGCGAGGATAACACCTTCCTCCCGTCCGCCGCTCGATGGCCCAGCAGAGGGCCCTTCGTCATCGCCCGCACCATGGTCCTCATGGTTGTTAAAGTCCTCCCCAGGGGCAGGAGGAGTCGAGTCAGCAGGAAACCGTGCTTATAGCCCCTCGGGGTTTTGGCAGGTCGGGCCGCAGTGCAGGACAGTTGAGGGGCACCGTTGGCTCACCCCCTGGAAAGGGGCAGCACCACCAGCACACTGCTGGTGTATCTCTCCCCTCTGAGGGCCAGCCCCTCTTCCTCACCGAGACAGGGGGAATTTATGGGCCTTTCCCTCCCCGCCCGCCTTGGTGGTCATGGGGCCCGAGGCCCCTTCCACCCCAGCCTTTCCCAGAATACGATTGGCTGGGGGAAGGCAGGGGGCGTGGCCAGGGTTGGGAGGGTCAGCCATGTCACTTACTGCCCCGCCCCTGGTTTATCAGGTGATGGTGGGACGGGCGGGGAGGGGCGGGGCAGGGCCCCAGTTCCCTCTCCAGAGCCCGGAGACACGGTCGCTGCAGGAGGTTGGGTAGCGGTGGATCCGCCCAGGTTCGTGCCAGGGTGTTGCTGGGTGGGGCTCGGGCTCGGGGGCCCCCGGGCCAGGTGTTGCAGTGCCAGGGGCAGGCGAATAAGCCCCAGGGGTTTCTCTATCGGGGTGGGGGGTGGATGTGGGGTCGGTGGGGCCAAGGTCAGGTACGGGTTTGGGGGTCAGGGTTCCCGTGCTGGGGCAGGCAGGTCGTGGGCTAGGTGTCGGGGAAGGGGATAGGGTGGTCTCCCCGTGGGCCGGCCTGACGCGTCGCGTCGCGTCTTCTCCTGCACCTTCTGGCCGGCTCGACGCTCACGCCTCTCCCTGCCAGAGGCTGGAGCATTGGAAGCCTCCACCTTAGTCTCCGGTGCCGGGGCTTGAGGTGTTGACTTAGGGGGAGGGGGGGGTGGGGGTGGGGGTGGGGGTGGGTGTGGCGGCACCACCATCAGCCATTGGCGTGGGCTGGGCAGCCTTCTGGGTGGGGCAGTTTTTTTATGTGCCCCACCTCGCAGCACAGGTGGCACCGCACGCCGTCCACCGTCCAGAAGGCGCGGTAGGCCGCGCCCTCGTGGAGGAGGGTGAATGAGCCCTCGGTGACCTCCTCCCGGGCCAGGCAAATAAACACCTGGCGTCGGAAGGAGTAGATGTGCCGGAGGGCAGGGTCCTTAAGACCGAGCAAGAGCGGTTGGATCCCTGACCGGATCTCCCTCAAGGTGGTGAGGTGGGGAAGAAGGAGTTCGCTGGCAATGAAGGGCGGGAAGTTGGAGATCACGACCCTCTGGACCGTAACCTCCAAGGGGTCGACGGGCAAATGTGTCCCGCCCACAGTGAGCCCCCTCTCCACGGCCAGGTGGACCGCCTGCTCGGTCTTAAGGAAAAATACGGCCTTCCCGCACATTCGGGCCGCAGCGACGATGGCCAGTGGGCCACACTAGCCATGGCCTTGCTGCAGGCCTTGATGGACATGTTCGGGTGGGGATAGGCCTTTACCCCCAGACATTTGGTTAGGTGCCTGAAGGGTGTGGACATTGCAGCCGGGGTTGGGACAGCTCAGCCGAAGGCAGCGGCTACCCCGGCGTAGGTGCGGCTGGGCCCCGCGACCTTCGGGCTCGCCATACTCTGCTGCTGGATGTTAGGCCTTAGGCAGCAGCGGTGGAGGTGGGCGTCTGGCAGCAGCAGTGGTGGAAATCCTGGGGATGTGCCCAAGGCCAGTCACCCAAGGCAAGTCCCAGGCAGTGATGGTGGAGACTGGCCTCAGGCAACAGCAGCGATTGAAACAGGCCTTGGGCGAGTCCCAGGTAGGCCCTCGGTTGCAGCGGTGGGGGGCAGACCTGTTGGGGAGGGACCCCAAGGCAGGTTCCAGGCAGCCCCAAAATTGAGTCCCAGGCAGCTGTAGTGGAGGTGGGCCTCCAGCAGTGGCAGTGGTGGAGCTCCTGGGGAGGGGACAAGGCGAGTCCCAGGCAGCGGTGGTGGAGGGAGGCCTCAGGCAATAGTAGCAGTGGAGGCAGGCCTCTGGCAAGTCCTGGTCAGTTCCTTGGTTGCAGCAGTGGTGGGGGCTGACCTGTTGGGGAGAGTCCCCAAGGCAATTCCCAGGCAGCAGCAGGAGTAGCAGTAGTGGTGGTGGAGGGGCCCAAGGAGAGTCCCATGCAGCGGTGGTGGAGGCAGGCCTCAGGCAGCAGCAGCAGTGGAGGCAGGCCTCTGGCAAGTCCTGGTCAGTTCCTTGGTTGCAGCAGTGGTGGGGGCAGGCCTGTTGGGGAGGGTCCCCAAGGTGAGTCCCAGGCAGCAGCAGTGGAGGTGGGTCTCAGGCAACAGCAGCAGTGGTGGAGGTCCTGGGGAGGGGCCCCAAGGCCAGTCCCAGGCAGCAGCAGTGGAGGTGGGTCTCAGGCAACAGCAGCAGTGGTGGAGGTCCTGGGGAGGGGCCCCAAGGTCAGTCCCAGGCAGCAGCAGTGAGGCAGGCCCCAAGCAGCAACAGGAACAGTCCTTGCACTTGTTCACACACTAATCCAATCTCCAAAAGGGGGGAAAACACCCAAGTGTCCAATGACAAGCAGTGCCCTTCGCATCAAAGGGCAATGCTGTGTGATCAAAACAGTGAAAGGGAGGGTAGGGACTAAATCAAAATAGAGTTGGAGGGGGAAATAATGCACTCCACTCCCTGCGGCACCCACCTCTCCCTGAACAATCCAGGGTGTTGGTGGACACCGCGTGCTCCTTCTCCAAGGACACCCGGGCCCGAATGTAACCGCGGAAGAGGGGCAGGCAGTCGGCCCTAACGAACTCCCCTGTTTCTTTTTTTTTTCTTTTTTTTCTGGGCAGTGACAAGCTGTGCCCTTAACATTGCAGTTTTTTTTTAAACACCTGAGTAGGCAGTGACAAGCTGTGCCCTTAACATTGCTGTTTATTTTTTTTTCATTAAACCCCCACACTACCGCCTAACAGCGGTAGGGCTTATTTTTTTCCCCAGCACCATGGTAACTCTCCTGTTTCTTTTCTTTTCTTTTTTTCTAAAAAAATCTCTTGATTTATTATTTTTTTTTCCTTTTTTTAAAATTTAACCCCCACACTACCGCCCAACTGCGGTAGTGCTTATTTTTTTCCCCAGCACCCATGGTGTGTGTGTGCAGGTGTGAAACACAGTGAAAGACACAAAGTGCACAAATCTTTATTCAATTGCCACCACCAGGAAAATAGGAAAACAGGAAAACACCTGAGTGGCCAGTGACAAGCACTGCCCTTCACATCAAAGGGCATCTCTCCTGTTTCTTTTTTTTTCTTTTTGAAATAAAACACTCCATGCCTCGCAGTACCCACCTCTACCTCCTGTGTATTTTTTTTTCCCAGGCTAGACCCTCCTGTTCTTTGTTTTTCTTTTTATTTTAACCCCCACACTACCGCCTAACTGCGGTAGTGCTTATTTTTTCCCCAGCACCCATGGTGTGTGTGTGCAGGTGTGAAACACAGTGAAGGACACAAAGTGCACCAATCTTTATTCAATTGCCACCACCAGGAAAATAGGAAAACACCCAAGTGGCCAGTGACAAGCACCACCCTTCACATCAAAGGGCATCTCTCCAGTTTCTTTTTCTCATTTAACCCCCACACGACCGCCTAACTGCGGTAGTGCTTATTTTTTTCCCCAGCACCCATGGTGTGTCTGTGTGCAGGTGTGAAACACAGTGAAAGACACAAGGTACACAAATCTTTATTCAAATTTCCACCACCAGGAAGACAGGAAAACACCCGAGTGGCCAGTGACAAGCACTGCCCTTCACATCAAAGGGCAATGCTGTGTGATCAAAACAGTGAAGGGGAGGGTAGGGACGAAATCAAAATAGAGTTGGACGGGGAAATAATGCACTCCACTCCCTGTGGCACCCACCTCTCTCTGAACGACTCCAGGGTGTTGGTGGACACTGCGTGCTCCATCACCAAGGACACCCGGGCTCTAACGTAACCCCGGAAGAGGGGCAGGCAGTCGGCCCTAACGACCCCCTCCACGGCCCGCTGCCTGGACCTGTTGATGGCCAGTTTGGCCAGGCCCAGGAGCAGACCCACGAGGAGGTCTTCAGACCTGCCCTCCCTCCTCCGTACCGGGTGCCCGCAGATCAGGAGCGTGGGACTGAAGTGCAACCAAAAGCAGAGGAGAAGGTTTTTGAGAAAATCAAAAGGGAGTGCAAACGCCCACACCCAATATATACATGGTCCACGGACTCCACGGCGCCACAGAACAAGCAGTTGGGCTGGGAGTCCGTGAACCACCGCAATCTGTGGTTGCAGGGGACTGCTGCGTGCAGCAGCCTCCACCCCAGATCCCCGAGAGAAAGGGGGAGGACTCCCGCGTAGAGAGCCCTCCACTGGGGATCCCCACCGCCCGGTGGCAAATGGGCACGCCAAGGCGTGTCCGGATGGTGGATGAGGGAGAAGAGGTGGACGGTGTGCAGCAGCAGTCGATACAGGGTCTTTCTTTTTACGTCCCTGAAAGCAACAAAATTAAAATTCCGGAGGTGGCTCAGGTTGTGGGGCACAGGCTCCCGCGGGAAGTACGGGACCCTGGGGCCAATGTGAAATTCCGTCCAGGCCGGGGTGAGCGCGGACGGGATCCCACCGCACACCTGAGCGTCCTCCAACCGGTGCACTACGTCAGGTCCGAGCACCGCCGTTTTAAGGCGTCGGATGGCGGTGGCCACGTACCGGACGTCTACCGCTGCCCTGCTCGCTATGTCCTGCGGCAGCGTCCAGCCCAGGCCCCCGGCACCCAGCACGTCCCCGACCCTGGTCGCCCTCGCCGCCACGGCCCTCCCCTCTGACAGCCACTCAAACCCGCAAGTACGGAGGTGCGGATTCCTGAGCAACGGCTCCCTGACGACAGCCGCTACTCCAGCCGGAGGGTAGGCGCGACGCGATTCGACCATGTTCCAGACAGTGATCAGGTCCTGGTAAAAGACAGGCAGCACCTTGAGGGCGACCTCCAAACCGTCACAGTCGACGAACAAGAGCTGCGTGTCGTAGTTGAGGTTACGCACCTGGCGGAAAAAATACGTCGCCAGGGCGCACCACCTAGGAGGAGGCTCGACGTAAAGGTATCGCCGCAAGGTCTGAAGGCGGAACGTCGCGACCTGGGTGCAGACGCACACCAGCGACTGACCGCCCTCCTCAATAGGGAGACTCAGAACCTGTGCGGCGACCCAGTGCATCTTTTTGTCCTAGAAGAAGTCGACCAACGTTCTCTGGATGTCAGCGACAAAGCCAGGAGGAGGGACCCAAGTGACCAGCCGGTACCACAGCATGGCAGCCACCAGCTGGTTTATGACCAGCACTCGACTCCTGTAAGATAGCACTCGGAGCGGTCCTGTCCAGCGGCCTAGGCGAGCCGAGACTTTGGCCTCCAGCTCCTGCCAGTTGGCCGGCCAGAATTCCTCAGCGGGGCTGAGGTAGACCCCCAGGTAGAGGAGATGGGTGGTACTCCAGCTGAACCCCCGTAACTCCTCCTGCAGAGAGTCCGCCCGCCACGGACCGACCAGTATTCTGGAACACTTGGCCCAGTTGATCCTGGCGGAAGATGCCGCCGAGTACACGGCCTGGCACTCTCGCATCCTCCCCAGGTCAGCTGGATCGGTGAAAGTGAGGAGCACGTCGTCGGCGTAGGCCGAGAGGACCACCCCCGTGCCCGCGCCGCGCAGAACCAGCCCCGACAACCTCCTCCGCAAGAGGCGCAGGAAAGGCTCCACGCACAGGGAATACAGCTGGCCGGACAGGGGGCAGCCTTGACGCACTCCTCTCCCGAAGCGAAGGGGCGCCGTCAGGGACCCGTTGACTTTAACCAGACACTCTGCGGCGGCATACAAAAGTCGGATCCGGGTGATGAACCACGTCCCGAACCCGAACGCCCGCAGAGTCCCAAGCAGGTACTCGTGATCGACCCTGTCGAACGCCTTCTCCTGGTCGAGAGACAGGAAGGCGCTCGGCAGACCAGCCCGTCGACAGAAATGGATCAGGTCCCGGACCAGGTGGACGTTGTCGTGTATCCTCCGGCCCGGGACCGTGTAGGACTGGTCCGGGTGAATCATGTGGGCCAGCACGGAAGCCAGGCGAGAAGACAACACCCTGGTGAAGATTTTGTAATCCGTGCTGAGGAGGGAGACCGGACGCCAGTTCTTCAAAGAACAAAGGTCCCCCTTCTTCGGCAGCAGGACGATGACCGCCCTGCGCCAAGAAAGGGGCAGCTGTCCGGCATTTAGACACTCCCCCAGGACCTGTGCGTAGTCGTTCCCCAGGACGTTCCAGAACGCCCTGAAGAACTCCACAGTCAGCCCGTCCAGCCCCGGGGTTTTGCCCCTCGAGCGCCGGTCGAGGGCGCCGGTCAGCTCCTCTAAAGTGACGGGAGCGTCGAGCCTTCCGGCGTCCTCTGGGCTGAGCTGCGGCAGGTCCTCCCACAGAACTCTGCGAGCATCCTCGCTGGACGGATCCGGAGAGAACAGAGCCGTGTAATAGTTTCGGACGTGGGCCCTGACGCCCTCCAGATCCGAGACGAGGGACCCGTCGTCGGCCAGCAGCACAAGGAGCTGCTGACGGGTGCCGCGCCTTTTTTCCAGCGAGTAGAGGAAGGGGGAGCCGCGGTCCAGGTCCTGGAGGAGCTGGATCCGCGACCTCACGTACGCGCCCCGAGCCCCGACGAGCTGCAGGTCCCGGAGCGCGGCCTTCTTCTCTTCGTACACCCCGCGCAGGGCCGGGTCCGCGTCGGGCTGACCGAGGCGTGACTCCAGGTCGAGCATCTCCCTCTCCAACTCCACGATCCTGGATTTCCGCCTCTTGGTCGACCCCCTCGCGTACTCCTGACAGAAGACGCAGACGTGAGCCTTGCCCACGTCCCACCATAGCCTCAGGAGGGGAAGCTTCCCCGCTTCCTTCTCCAGCCGGCCCAGAAACAACGAAACGAGTCCCGGAACCGCTCGTCCTCCAGCAGCAGGTTGTTAAAGTGGCAGTACGCGGAGCCGAGCCTGGCGCCGAACGGAAGGAGTTCCGCCCACACCAGGTGATGGTCCGTGCACGACACCTGCCGCGTGGAGGCCTTCGGAAAACTGGAGGCGTACGCCCGCAAAACGTACAGGCGGTCGATTCTGGATGCTCCGACCCCAGGCCTCACGAAGGTGAAGGCGATGGAGTCGGGATGGAGGTTCCGCCAGACGTCCACCAGGTCGAAGGACTTGACCAAGTCCCCCAATCTCTTCCCCGATGCACAGCCAGTGCGGGCACCGCCGTGGTCCCTGCCCTCGAGGACGCAGTTAAAATCTCCCCCGAGGACGACGCACTGGTTCTCGTCGATGGAAGCGAGATGAGCGGACAGTTCTTCGAAGAAGCTCGCTCGCCTCGGACGGCCAGGGGAGCGTATACGTTCACCAAGTGAAGCACCGCGCCCCCCAGCCGAACCGTCAGGTGAAGCAAACGGCCTGGCACCGGCTCCCTGACCCCCAAGATCTCCGGCTGAAAATGCGGGGCCAACAGGATGGCCACCCCGCCAGATCTGCGGGTGAGGTGACTCATGTAGACCCCCCCTCGCCACTCCAGGAGCCAGGTGGCTTCGTCTCCCGGGGTAGTGTGGGTTTCTTGCAGGAAGCACACCGCATACCTCCCGTCCCGAAGGACCGAGAGGGTCTGGAATCTGCGCTGTGAATCCCTGCTGCCGTTGATGTTGAGTCTGGCTATAGTCGTCTCCACGTCGGAAGCGTTGTGCTACCACCACCAGTACAGTTAATAACAAATACAATTACTGGGAGGACGAGGGAGGGGCACAGGAGTCCCTCGCCCTCACCAGGAGTGCCCCCAGGAAGTTCCTGACTCGCTTTCGCTCATTGGAATTGAGCCCAGGCGCCTGGCGAGCAGCGTGGGCCGACCAATAAACTTTTTCGAAAGAGCTCCAGCGGTCGAGCGCCAGTTGGGCTCTATCCCGGCGACCTCGAGTTTCCTCGACAAATTCCCGGAGTTCCTCGAGGGGGATGAGGGGGAGATCGGCGGGGGGCACCTGGGACTCAAAAATGTCACTGCAGACAGAGTCCGCGTCGTCCCCGGTGTCCGCCACCGATCCCGAACCCTCCTCCGGGAGGTCGCCCTCGGTCGCCGACCCCTCCCCCACCGAGAGGATGGGGGCTGGTCCGGCGCCACCAACTGGCCTCGAACCCCCGGCGACCCCACCCCCAGGGTCACCGGCGGTACCTTCCTCAGCGCACCCCGTGCCAGAACGCCCCGAGTTCGGGTCGTCGGGCGGCGGAGGCTCGGGGCCCCGCTCTCCTCCCGACACCGGGACGCCTGGCTCCTCGGGGAAAAGATCGTCCCCCAGGAAAAGGTCATCCCCCAGGGCCAAGGCCCCCGGAAAAACAGTCTGGGAGGGAGGAGCGGGGATAACACCTTCCTCCCCTCCGCCGCTCGGCGACCTAGTAAAGGGTCCTGTGTCGACGCCCGCACCGCGGACCTCGTTGTTGTTATTGGGCAGGTCGGGCCGCGGTGCGGGATCATCAGGGGGTACCGTGGGCCCGTCCCCCAGAGAGGGGCAGCGCCGCCAGCGCGCTGCGGGACTGTCTCTCCCCTCTAAGGGCCAGCCCCTCTGCCCCAGAGAGACAGGGGGGGATTTATGGGCCTTTTCCTCCCCGCCCGCCTTGGTGGTCATGGGGCCTGAAGCCCCTCCCCCCAGCCTTTCCCGAACTACGATTGGCTGGGGGAAGGCAGGGGGTGTGGCCAGGGTGGGGAGGGTCAACCGTGTCACTTCCTGCCCCGCCCCTGGTTTATCAGGTGATGGCGGGCGGGGCAGGGGCCCAGTTCCCTCTCCGGGGCCCGGAGACACGGTCGCTGCGGGAGATTGGGCAGCGGTGGTCCCCCCCAGGTTAGTGCCAGGGTGTGGCTGGGCGGGGCGGGGATCGGGCTCGGGCTCGGGCTCGGGGTCCCCGGGGCCAGGTGTTGTAGTGCCTGGGGCAGGCGTCGCAGCCCCAGGGGTTTCTCCATCTGGGGGGGGTAGATGTGGGGTCAGGGTCGGGTACGGGTTCGGGGGTTTGGGAGTCAGGGTTCCCGCGCCGGGGCGACGCTGGCACGGCCGCAGGGGCATCGTCGTGCCGGGGCGGGGCAGGTCGTGGGCTGGGTGTCGGGGATGGGGATAGGGTGGTCTCCCCGTGGGCGGGCCTGACGCGTCGCGCCTTCCTGAGCGCCTTCCGGCCGGCTGGACGCTCACCCCCCTCCCTGCCGGAGGATGGAGGATCGGAAGCCTCCGGCTCAGGCTCCGGTGCCGGGGCCTGTGGTGTTGACTTTGGGGGTGGGGGCACAGCGGCACCACCGTCAGCCGTTGGCGAGGGCTGGGTGGCCTTTTGGGTGGGGCAGTTTCTCCTGATGTGCCCCACCTCGCGGCACAGGTGGCACCGCACGCCGTCTGCCGTCCAGAAGGCGCGGTAGGCCACGCCCTCGTGGAGGAGGGTAAACGAGCCCTCCGTGACCTCCTCCCGGGCCAGGCAAATGAACACCTGGCGTCGGAAGGAGTAGACGTGC
Organism: Chiloscyllium punctatum; assembly: GCF_047496795.1. NCBI lineage: Eukaryota > Metazoa > Chordata > Chondrichthyes > Orectolobiformes > Hemiscylliidae > Chiloscyllium > Chiloscyllium punctatum. The sequence continues at coordinate 43,847,306 of NC_092753.1, read as the reverse complement.
CGGAGGGCGGGGTCCTTGAGACCGAGCAGGAGCAGTTGGATCCCTGACCGGATCTCCCCCAAGGTGGTGAGGTGGGGGAGAAGGAGCTCGCTGGCAATAAAGGGCGGGATGTTGGAGATTACGACCCTCTGGGCCGTAACCTCCAGAGGGTCGATGGGCAAATGTGTCCCGCCCACAGTGAGCCCCCTCTCCACGGCCAGGTGGACCGCCTGCTCGGTCCTCAGGAAAAATACGGCCTTCCCGTACATCCGGGCCGCAGCAACTATGGCCAGTGGGCCGACCACACTAGCCATGGCCTTGCTGCAGGCCTCGATGGTCATGTTCGGGTGGGGATAGGCCTTGACCCCCAGGCGTTTGGGCAGGTGCCTGAAGGGGGTGTGGTTTGCAGCCGGGGCTAGGACAGCCGAGCCTAAGGCAGCGGCTACCCCGGCATAGGTGCAGCTGGGCCCCGCGACCTTCGGGCTCGCCATCCTCTGCTGCTGCTGCTGCTGGTGGTGGTGGAGTCAGGCCTCTGGCAGCAGCAGTGGAGGAAGTTGCTGGGAGAGTCCCAACCAGCGACGGTGAAGACCTGCCTCAGGCGACAACAGCAGTGGAGGCAGGCCTCAGGCGAGTCCCAGGTAGGCCCTCGGTCGCTGTGGTGTGGGGCAGACCTGTTGGGGAGGGTCCCCAAGGCAAGTCCCAGGCAGCCCCAAAATTGAGTCCCAGGCAGCAGATGTGGAGGCAGGCCTCAGGCAGCAGCAGCAGTGGAGGCAGGCCTCTAGCAATTCCTGGGCAGTTCTCGGCAGTAGCAGTGGGGGGGGGGGGGCAGGCCTGTTGGGGAGGGTCCCCAAGGCAAGTCCCAGGCAGCCCCAGGCAGCAGTGATGGAGACAGGTCTCCGGCAACAGCAGCAGTGGTGGAGGTCCTGGGGAGGGGCCCCAGGGAGAGTCCCAGGCAGCGCTGGTGGAGGCAGGCCTCAGGCAGCAGCAGTAGTAGTGGAGGCAGGCCTCTCCTCAGGCAACAGCAGCAGCGGTGGAAGTCCTGGGGAGGGGCCCCAAGGCAAGGTCCCAGGCAGCAGCAGGGAGGCAGGCCCCAAGCAGCAACAGGGAGAGTCCTTGCACGTACACAGAGTCACAGTCACAAAAATGGTCCAATTCTCAAAAGGGAAAACACCCAAGTGACCAGTGACAAGCACTGCCCTTCACATCAAAGGGCATCTCTCCTGTTTCTTTTTTTTTCCAAGAACACCCAAGCCCAGAATCCCCCCTTTTTTTTGTACCCAGGCTAGCAATCACCTGTTCATTTTTTTCCTTTTTTTTCCCCACACTTCCACAATCTGCGGTAGTGCTTATTTCTCTCTCCTGTTTCTTTTTGTCAACCATGGTTCCTTGATTGGACCAGATTAACAGCCCCAATTAGGAAACTCATATTCTATGATTTCTATCTGGCTAATCTCATTCCAATCACTACAACAAGCGAAAGCATATTGTGGTATCAAAGAATCTAATCTATTTATTGTATACAAACACTACATTCACAAACACAAAGATGTCCGAATGATCATTAAACTAATAATTACACAGGGCAACATTTTTCTTGTCGCATGTCATACTTAAAATTCTGATGGAATATCCAGTCTTTATATCTTTAGGTCACATGAAATGGTACACTGATGATGCCTGAGCATCTTTTTGAAGGGATACTGATATTATGACAATGAGAAATTGTACGTCAGTGCTTGTTTTTGTGTATCAAAAAGGTTTTGGCCGTGTTATGAGATCTTGGTCATTTTATAATATGGGAGGGTCTCTCAGAAGTCAAGATATCTTTATGCTAGAGTTCTCTTAATGGTGCTTCATTTTCAGCTGCTAGAGATAGTAAAGTTAATTGACTATCTGTGCTAATCTTTTTGTATGTGTTCTGACTATGTTCGGATGGGCGAACTGATTCCTCTCCCTGGCTCATTACACTACACGCCACAATAAAGTTTAGGATGGCAATATCATCGGTTATAGCTCTAGAACTTCATTTTACTTTGTATCAGGAATATATCAGCCAGATTCCATAAACTAGTAGATAAAGAACAGTTCATTGCTTACTCAAGCAAAAATGCAAAGATTATTAACAAAATGTTTAAAATGTGCAAATATGTAAACAATGGCCCTGCTTGAAAGATCACATACATAAAATATAAAACTCTGCAGAGTGTTATCTTAAAAGTACTTTGGTCAAGTAACAATTAAATTTTTTAAAAACATTCAGATTGCCCCAAATGTTAGTCTAAAGTGAGGACTGCAGATGCTGGAGATCAGAGTCTAGATTAGAGTGGTGCTAGAAAAGCACAGCAGGTCAGGCAGCATCCGAGGAGCAGGAAAATCGATGTTTTGGCAGGAGCCCTTCATCAGGAATGAGGCTGAACACCTCTGGGGTGGAAAGATAAATGGGAGGAGGGTGGGGCTGGGGAGAAGGTAGCTAAGAGTGCAATAGGTGGATGGAGGTGGGGATAACAATGATAAGTCAAAGAGGAGGGTGGAGCAGATAGTTGGGAAGGAAGATTGGCAGGTAGGACAGGTCATGAGAATGGTGCTGAGCTGGAAGATTTGAACTGAGGTAAGGTGAGGGAAGGGGAAATGAGGAAACTGGTGAAGTCCACATTGATGCCCTGGAGTTGAAGTGTTCCAGGGCAGAAGATGAGGCCTTCTTCCTACAGACATCAGGTGGTGAGGGAGTGGCTATGGAGGAGGCCTAGGAACTGCAGGTCATTGGCAGAGTGGGAGGGAGAGTTGAAATGTTTGGCCATGGGGTTGTGTGGTGTCCTGGAGATGTTCCCTAAAGCTCTCTGCGAGAGGGCGTCCAATCTCCCCAATGTAGAGGAGACCGCATCGAGAACAATGGATACAATAAATGACATTGGTGGAAGTGCAAGTGAAACTTTGATGGATACGGAAGGCTCCTTTGGGGCCTTGGATGGAAGTGAGGGGGAGGTGTGCGCACAGGTTTTGCTCCTGCCCCACCGAACACATCTCCACCTACCTCAATACTATCCTATCACCCTTGTCCAGGAATCCCCCCACATATGTTTGAGACACCATCCACTCCCTCCACCTCCTCCAAGACTTCTGTTTCCCCGGCCCCCAACACCTCATCTTCACCATGGACATCCAGTCCCTCTACACCTCATCCGCCATGGCCAGGGGTTCCAAGCCCAATGTCTCCACCAGTACCCTTCTTCCGACACACTCATTCATTTGGCTGAAGTGGCCCTCACCCTTGACAATTTCTCCTTCAAATCTCCCACTTCCTCCAGATGAAAGGAGTAGCCATGGGCACCCGCATGGGCCCCAGCTATGCCTGTCTCTTTGTTGGCTACATAGAACAGTGCATCTTCCGTAGTTACACCAGCACCACTCCCCCCAACCCGCCCTTCCTCCACTACATTGACGACTGCATCAGCGCGACCTCGTGCTCCCAAGAAGAGGTTGAGCAGTTCATCAACTTTATCAATACATTCCACCCGACCTTAAATTTACCTGGACCATCTCTGACACCTCCCTCCCATTCCTGGACCTCTCCATCTCCAGCAATGATGACCGACTCAACACTTACATTTTGTACAAACCCACCGACTCCCATAGTTACCTGGATTACACTTCTTCTCACCCGACCACCTGCAAAAATGTTATCCCGTATTCCCAAATCCTCCACCTCTGCCGTATCTGCTCCCAGGAGGACCAGTTCCAGCACAGAACACACCGGATGGCCTCCTTCTTTCAAGACCGTAATTTGCCTTCCCCCATGGTTGAAGATGCCCTCCAATGTATCTCATCCACGTCCCGCACCTCCACCCTCAAACCTCACCCCTCCAACCGTAACAAGGACAGATCCTCCCCAGTCCTCACCTTCCATCCCACCAACCTTTGCATAAAACACGTCACTCACTGACATTTCCACCACCTATAAACAGACGCCACCATCAGGGATATATTTCCTCCCCACCCCTATCCCCTTTCCGCAAAGACAATCCCTCCATAACTATCTGGTTAGGTTCACTCCCCTCCTACTGCAGGAATTGCAAAACCTGTGCCCACACCTCCCCCCTCACCTCCATCCAAGGTTCCAAAGGAGCCTTCCACATCTAGAGTTTCACCTGCACTTCCACCAATGTCATTTATTGTATCCGTTACTCCTGATGCGGTCTCCTCTACATTGGGGAGGCTGGACACCTCGCAGAACGCTTTAGGGAACATCTCCAGGACACCCACACCAATCAACCACACTGCCCTGTGGCCTAACATTTCAACTCCCCCTCCCATTCTGCCAATGATATGCAGCTCCTGGGCCTTCTCCATAGCCACTCCCTCACCACCCGACGCCTGGATGAAGAACATCTAATTTTCCACCTCGGAACACTCCAACCCCCGGGCATCAATGTGGACTTCACCAGTTTCCTCATTCCCCGTCCCAACCTGCCAGCTCAGCACCACCTCATGACCTGTCCTACCTGCCAATCTTCCTTCCCACCCATCCGCTCCACCCTCCTCTCCGACCTATCACCTTTATCCCCACCTATTGCACTCTTAACTACCTTCTCCCCAGCCCCCCCCCCCCCCCCCATTTATCTCTCCACCCCAGAGGCTCCCAGCCTCATTCCTGATGAAGGGCTCTTGCCCAAAATGTCGATTTTCCTGCTCCTCGGTTGCTGCCTGACCTGCTATGCTTTTGCAGTGCCACTCTAATCTTGACCAAATGCTTGTCTGCACAAACTGTTGAAGCTGAGCTGTTTTCCTGTATCAGCTCTGACTGGTTAATTTCTCTTTTCTGGAGACAGCAGCGTAGACTCTGGCTTCCACTTTGAGCCCTGCCCTTGGTGTGATCAGGTCTTCCAGTGGGTTTTGACTCAAATGGTACTGAGAAAGGTTTCAGAGAAAGAGGGAGAAGGCAAACATCCCCATGACTAAGTCTGGCTGACTGTCTGCATTCAAAACCAGTAGTGCTCCACACTCTAACTGGGTCATGTCAATTCTTTCTGAAAGTGTTGTAGACTCGGTAACTCCAATATAGCTGCTTGTGTTTTATTCAAATGCAAGCTTTTGATACTGTAGCCAATGTCCTTTGCTTGAACATATTATTTTTAAAAATTAAGTTATACATATATGCATGTTCAGTTGATGATATAATTTACTAATTCAGATGAATTGGGCGGCACGGTGGCACAGTGGTTAGCACTGCTGCCTCACAGCGCCAGAGACCCGGGTTCAATTCCCGCCTCAGGCGACTCTCTGTGTGGAGTTTGCACATTCTCCCCGTGTCTGCGTGGGTTTGCTCCGGTTTCCTCCCACACTCCAACGATGTGCAGGTCAGGTGAATTGGCCATACTAAATTGCCTGTAGTGTTAGGTAAGGGGTAGATGTAGGGGTATGGGTGGGTTGCGCTTCGGCGGGGCGGTGTGGACTTGTTGGGCCGAAGGGCCTGTTTCCACACTGTAAGTAATCTAATCTAATCTAATCATGACATATTTTCATTACATAAAAAAAAGTTGCTTTTCAAGAATAGAGGTTGTAACTTGTATCTTTGCACAACAGTTCAATATGAGGTCAGCAAGAGGTAAATTTGATGTTGTCAGCTAAATACCCCCATGATCAGCAGGGAGAACTCCAGCATCTCTCACTGTACCTTGCACTACAACCTCAGCACTCACCCATCTACACTCACTGACATTCAGGGCTCATAACTAAATGCAGGTACTTATACTGTTAGCTGCAAGTATCTAATGGATTATTTAAGGTTTGATCAAAATGAATGCAAGAAGACATATGTGGTTCAATACATAAGTTAATAAATTAGCTAATCAACTTAATAAATATGCAAGCTAATGACTGAATCTATTCGCTTAAACTAATTAATAGATATACAAACTAATGAGTCTCACTGTCTAGCACTTGGAGCTCAATCTCAAATTCCATGGCAGTATTCTCACAAACACCAATCTGATGGTGAAGGTGCATAGGCCCAGTCTCACAAACCCAGTATGATAAAAGTCTAATGAGTGGGACAAAGAACTGGTATTAATAATATTCTGGTTACATGATGTATCACCATTTCATAACACTTGCAGTACTTTTCCAGACATTCCGTTGCACAGAAGTTGAAAACATCTCCATCAATTTCTTAAGCCCAGTGCTACAATACTTCACACCAATTCCACACTTACCAATGATGTCAGGCTTACAATCACCTCGCATGACCTCTGTATTCCAGCTGTTGGGCTAACGCAGGCACATTTTCGTAAGAACAATATTTTATGTTCTCTCTTGGAGAATAAGATGGCACACAAAGGAAAAAGCAGAGCAGAACTTCTGAGCAAGGCCATGTGCATCTCCTCAGCAGGTTTTCAGCTGGAACTATCTGCAACAAAGATTAAATCTCGGAAAGTCACTGAGAGCCTTGAGGTTAATGGTTTATTATTGACCTTCTCAACTCTGAGCACAGCCTCAGACTGCTACCTGATATGATGTGCAAGTTGCTGATGCTGTGACTACAGATCTTAGACTTCGCACTCAATCTTCCTTCCCTCAAACTAACCTTTGCCTTTGAATTTCTCATTTCAGATATTCAAGAACTTCCAACTGCCCAGCCTTAACAGCCAAAGGGGAAAGGGAAAAACTGTACTACTGACAAAGAGGCCCCTTCATTTGGTCTGACAGTTCCCTGCTTTGATAATTGCAAAGCAGGTATGTAGGAGGCTAAAATAGAGTTGAGATCAGCATGTGGTGTGTCAGCGGCCAAGCCAAGTTTGAAGACGAACACAGAACACAATCTAAAAATATTCCAAAGTTACTAGAGCAGAGTCCATCTTTCAGCTCAATCCTCTATCTTTGCAAAGAAGGTTACAAAATCATTCAATGCAGAAGTGTGGCACAAATCTGTTACCCAAACATAAAGACATCAGGATAACACCACTTCACTTATGCACGAAATATGTGCATTTACTCTTGGGGGGGCGGGGGGAGGGGGGGGAGGGATTGCAACAATATTCTCAGTTGCATTCAAGCCTAATACTGTTTGACAAATTTCCTAGGTTACTTGAAAATGACCATTGAAACGAAATAAAAAACTAAATACTCTAGTAATTCCTTTGACAAATGCTGACTACCTGTCAGATCAGATGTATCTGTCTCCATTCTGTATTTTGGGTAAATATATATGGGTAAATCCAGGCACAGTACATTACCAGAATGACAAAAAGTTGATCATATAGGAAAAGGTATCCAATTAAAATATATTTGTGTCTTGAAACCTAATTATTGTCTAATTTCTGTTGAGTGCTCTTGAAAATGTCTTAAAGTCTATTGGAAATTTGTATGCAACAAAAAAAGGATAAAAATCTGATCATTTTTTGTTCTCCAGATCCAGTTACATCTGCATACTGATGTATACTGACAACAGCAAACAGAACATTTGCAATTCGGGTTTTGATTAATTTTCTAGTGCAATTTGAAACCAAGATGACTTTTAGGTAAATGATAGTTTTATGCAATTCTGTTTTGATTCTGTGTTTCCAATTTTGCTTCTCAGGTTATGTAAAAAGGTTATATTTCACTGAAAATGTTAATCCATTTTTTTAACCACAGATGCTGCCAGGCCTGCTAAGTGTTTGCTGCACTTCGTTTTTATTTTCAGACTTCCAGCATCTGCAGTATTTTGCCTTTATTTCATGCTGCTGAATTGGTCATAGGAAGAAGTTGGCTTCATAGTGGTTGTGAAAACTGTACTTTATATTCTGCAGATTAAACAAATCACTTTAGATGAGGATTTAAACAGATGCATTTTTACTACTACTGGCTTGGACTTTTAATTTACATAAATTCATTTGCACAGCATTTAATTTAGTTACCACAGCAGGCAAGCCTTTATCATTTAAGCACTAAAATAAGGAGGGACTGCACTCACTGATTTTTAATCTTAAAATAACATCTGATTCCTTGTCATTTACATTAAATTATACAAATTTCTAGAACATGCTTTTGTCTGCATCATTCATACTGCAGGAATATAGCCTTTGTGCTCAACTGATCAATGCAAACTGGCAAAACAAGCGAAGTTGATGTATGAGATAGCAATGTTTCCTGACATATCTCAGCTACATAGTAGGAGGACCACAAGCTGTTTCAATATCTTTTTGGAGGTTACAGTATTTTGACTTTAAGTTTCATTTCAAGTCTTTTAAAAATGCAAATAAAATAACCTGACAGGTGGTCTGGTATTTGTTTGAGTGCTCTTTTCACTAAATGAAAATTTGCATTAATCACCATTTTTTTCTGAGAATTCCACTTGGCAGATTTTCTTCCAAGGAACCTCTAGAATGGAAGAAATATATGTTTTAATTTGAAATTTTAATTGCCAGCCATTAGAGACAGAAAGCAATAAAATAGAACTGGTAATTGGGGACAGTAGGAATTCTGAATGTTGTGACTATTGCTAGCAAATGCAACAGCTAAACAGAGAATAGCGAGAGAGATGACACAAAGGCAACTGTTGGAACCATATTTCAAAGGCTTTTGCCCTAATGTACAATTAAAGATCATTGTTAAAGAGGATTCTCCACCAAAACAGAAAGCTCCAGCACCTTTACAGTTTGGAAATCAAGACTCCTGCATTCTTCAACGAGAATAAAGAGTCAATGTGTGAATTGTGAGGTAACTGCTGCTAAAGCAAAGGGAAGTTACTGGGTGGGTCCACAACTTAAAGATGCCTTCCAGCAGGTCATCGAATTAGCTGCTAGGAAGGTGTTACTGTAACATCCCCAGTAACCGCCTTCCTGACCAAGCACATGTGGATGGAGCTTACAGAGGAAGTTAGCAGCCATCACACCTCCTGCCAAACTCTGGGACTGATATTATAATTGGCTTAATTGCCTCATTCGCTCCGCCAAGGTGATTTCGCTGAAAGTTTCTCTTTGGGGCTAACATATGATGACATAGTTCAGTGTGGTATTTCGGGACGGAGTTAGCAAAGCAGTGACGTCGGTGAATCCTTTCAGGTGGATGGTGAATATAAGTTCATTGCTGAATCCCTCACAGATTTGGCAAGTGAATGAATGAGGAAGCATTTGGCAACTGCCACCATGGGCAAAAAGTACTGCAATCTGCATAGATATTGTGTTAGGCTGTGTGAGATTGCTAACAGTGACTGATCTTTCTTTGCAGAAAAATTGAGCCTATAAACAACAAGGGATGACCAAACACGTTTATGTTCTGATCTCAACAGAGTGAGGGCTCCTGGAAGTGTCTCATCCACAATGTGATTCCACAGCAGCTGATGTTGAGATTGAAGTATTAGCCTCTGAGAGAAAGTGAACAAGTACAAGGATACACAAGTGCATCATCTGGCTGACACATGAGGCATCCAACTCCATCTGTCCATATCAGGAATGGTTCAAATGAAAAGACATAACACTTTTAAATCCAAAGGATTGGCATATTTTCCTGCAGATCTTGGTATTCCCGAAGGATGTTTAATGACAGAGACTGAGGCCCATCTTGCTATCTCTGTGGAGACCAACTTATCCTCAGGGGAAATGTGATTGCACCATTTCACTAGTGTATGTTCTCCCACTTTAGAACATAGAACATAGAACATAGAAGAATACAGCGCAGTACAGGCCCTTTAGCCCTTGATGTTGTGCCGATCCAAGCCCACCTAACCTACACTAGCTCACTATCCTCTATATGCCTATCCAATGCCCGTTTAAATGCCCATAAAGAGGGAGAGTCCACCACTGCTACTGGCAGGGCATTCCATGAACTCACGACTCACTGAGTAAAGAATCTACCCCTAACATCTGTCCTATACCTACCACCCCTTAATTTAAAGCTATGCCCCCTCGTAATAGCTGACTCCATACGTGGATAAAGGTTCTCATGTTCAACCTATCTAAACCCCTAATCATCTTGTACACCTCTATCAAGTCACCCCTAAACCTTTTTTTCTCCAATGAAAACAGCCCCAAGTGCCTCAGCCTTTCCTCATACGATCTTCCTACCATACCAGGCAACATCCTGGTAAACCTCCTCTGCACCTGTTCCAGTGCCTCCACATCCTTCCTATAGTATGGCGACCAAAACTGCACACAATACTCCAGATGCGGCCGCACCAGAGTCTTATACAAGAGTCTTATACTTTGGTGGATGTCAAGCTGAGGCATCTGAACATTTGCAAACTGGAGGAGGCTAGGTCTGTGCTGCTCCCTAGGATGCTACCTAGTTTCTATAGGTGGGAATATGGAACCTGACAGATGTACACTGGGAAGTGAGGGGGCACCTGGCAGTGCTGTGGAAGGTTATGCAGCCAAATGAATAGACCATACAGGATACTAAACAGGTGATGAATTTCACCACAAGTCCATAGTTCCTTTCCCTGAAAGATTGGTGTTGTTGTTGGAAAGATAGATCCAGCGATGCACACTAACCTACATCCCATTGTCATTGTCTGGAGAGTCACCTGTTTCCCTGTGCGAGATGACATTTCTTCTCATTCAGCTTGGTATGCTGCTTGCATCTAAATTGATGGATGCAGGCTAATCAGCTATTGTAATCCCCATACTTGTTTACTGCCTTAACAAATGTTATGGGTTTGATCTTTCCTGGATCTCAAAGAAAAATGCAAACAGTCCTCTCTTATCAATTTGCATCTTCTTGATGCTTGCATTATTAAATAACTTAATATTGTATTGATATGTATATTACATAGCTTATATACATGCACACACGTTCTCACATTTGTGTAGCTTTATATTTTACATATGAAACACACAGCATGTATACATCATTTTTACAAAAATTTCCTTTACGTTCTGTCTATTATATGTATATATTGCCGAAATTTTACCTTAGTATGTGAATATGAATAAAGTACTGGTTTGTTAAATTCTCTGGAGAATCACTTGAGTTTACAGATCTGTCTCCTGCAATTACAACTTTTGTGGAATTTGGCATTAGCATTCTCTACACAGAACTGGATGCCATTACTGTGACAGTTAATGAATTGTATTTTTCAATTAAAAATCTCTGTTAATATTAATGACAGATGCAGCAGGAGTTAAAGGGTAGAATTCAATCTGTTGAGCAAAATGATATCACAGGTGAACAATACGTCTGTAATTTTCTCAAAAAGATAAATATGTCTAACCCACATAAACAAATGAAAATTATCAAACTAGAAGGAACAATTTATGTCACGATTTTAATATTGACTAACAAGTAATTGAGGTCACTATAACTGACAAGAATCTGATGGAACAGATTGGTGGAGTAGCAGAAAGCACAGGGGACTGTCAAAGTATACAGGAGAATATAGGTAGACTGGAGAGTTGGGCAGAGAAGTGGCAGATTGAGTTCAATCCAGACAAATGTGAGGTGATGAATTTTGGGAAGTCTAATTCTCAAGCAAATTATACAGTAAAAGGAAGAGCCTTGGTAAAAGTTGATGAGCAGAGAGATCTCGGAGTTCAAATCCATTGTACCCTGAAGGTTGCTGCACAAGTGGATAGAGTGGTCAAGAAGGCATATGGTATGCTTGCAGGCAAAAGTAAGGACTCCAAATGCTGGAAACCAGAGTTTAGATCAGAGTGGTGCTGGAATAGCACAGCAGGTCAGGCAGCATCCGAGGAACAGGAAAATCGACATTTCAGGCAAAAGCCCTTCATCAGGAATAGAGGCAGGAAGCCTGCTGTGCTTTTCCAGCATCACTCTGATCTAAACATAATGCATGCTAGCCTTCATCAGATGGGGCATTGAGTATAAGAGCTGGCAGGTCATGTTAAAATTGTACACGACATTGGTTTGGCCGCATGTAGAATATAGTGTACAGATCTGACTGTCACATTACCGAAAGGATGTGGACACTTTGGAGAGGGTGCAGAGAAGGTTTATGAGGATGTTGCCTGGTATGGAAGGTGCTAGCTATGAAGAGAGGTTGAGTAGGTTAGGTTTGTTTTCATTAGAAAAAAGGAGATTGAGAGGGGACCTGATTGAGGTCTACAAAATCATGAAGGGTATAGACAGGGTAGATAGAGGTAAGCTTTTTCCCAGGGTGAAGGATTCAATAACGAGAGGTCACACTTTCAAGGTGAGAGGTGAAAAGTTGAAGGGGGATACACACGGCAAGTACTTTACACAGAGGGTGGTAGGTGCCTGGAATGTGTTGCCAGCAGAGGTGATAGAGGTGGCACGGTAGATTCATTTAAGATGAGTCTGGACAGAGGCATGAGTAAGTGGGGAGCAGAGGGATACAAATGCTTCAGAATTGGGCGACAGGTTTAAGACAGTGAACTTGGTCAGTTCAGGCTTGGAGGGTCAAAGGGCCTGTTCCTGGGCTGTAAATTTTCTTTATTCTTTTTCTTTGCTTAACAGCCAAAAAAACCCATTTAACTGAACATTCCGACTTAGCCTTCTGAAGACCTCATTTTTACCAGCTCTTTTACAAAAATCCAAACCAGAGATGGAGCTGTGGTGGATACTCACTTTGCTGAACCTGGCCTACGTGAGACTCAGTGTCAGTCTGGAGATTAAAGAAGATGGAGAATTGGGACAGATGAGGCATCTTTAGGATGGTAACTTTTAACTGGTGGAGTGCCACAGGGATCAGTGCTAGGTCCATTATTATTTGTGATGTACATTAATGACTTAAATGACAGAAGTGAATGTAGTATCTCCAAGTTTACAGATGACACGAGAACAGATGGGAAGGCAAGTGGTGAGGATGGCACAAATAGCCTATAGGGGAATGCAGGCAAGTTAAGTTAGTGGGCAAGGTTTTGACAGTTGGAATATAATGTGAAAAAATGAAAGGCTATGCACTTTGACAAGAAAAAAAGAAGTTTTGAATAATGTTCAAATGGGGAAAGACTCCAGAAAGCCATGACACAGAGGGGAACCTTCATGTATAAATCACAAAATGGCAGCATGCAAGCTCATCAGAAATAAAGAAGACAAATATAGTGTTGGTCTCTGGTTAAAAGGGAATGGAATATAAAAATAATTAAAACTATAGCTTACTGAAACAATAGAAGGCATTAGGACCACACTTAGTGGAGAGTGAACAGTTTGGGCCTGAAATCTAAAGAAAGATATACTGGCATTTGACACAGTCGTGAGAAGGCTTATTAGACTGATTCCCAACATGTAGGGGTTTTCTTATGAGGAGAAATGGAGTAAATTAGGGATTAGAGAAATGAGAGGAGACCTATTTGAAATATGTAAAATTATTTTGTGGTTTCACAAGGTCAATGCAGGGTGATTGTTTCACTTTGTGGGAGAGTTTAAGAGCAGAAGGCATAATCTCAGAGTAAGGGATCATCAGAAATGATGAGTTACCATAGATTCCTTATAGTGCAGGAAACCTGTCATTGGGACCAACGAGTCCACACCGACCCTCCAAAGAGTAACTCGTCCAGATCCATTCCCCTATTAGTCTACATTTACCCCCGATTAATGCCCCTAACATACACATCCCTGAACATTATGGACAATTTGTCATGGCCAATTCACCTAACCTTTGGATTGTGGGAGGAAACCAGATCATCCAGAGGAAACACACACAGTCACAGGGAGAATGTGCAAACTCCACAAAGATAGTCACCCGAGGCTGGGATCGATCCAGGTCACTGGAGCTGTGAGGCAGCAGTGCTAACCACTGAACCATCGTGCCACTCGATTATCTGATCAGGCATGACCTTGTTGAACAATGAAGTAGACTTGATAGGTCAAAAGACCTACTTCTACTCCTATATCTTCTGTTCCTGTGGTAACGACCATCAGCAAAATCAAAACCCATGGATTATAGTCCATGGATCGTCAGGCCTATTCCACTTCATGGATGTTAAATTGGTTGGCTTTCTTGTATCAGAAATTTCAAAGGACTTTTGTAAACTTATATTGCAGCTAGTTTCCTCTATTGTACACTACCACTAATTCTGAAATAAGAGGTTAACTGTATCTTTAGTCTAATAGTAGCTACTGAATATATGAGTAAAGAATGATATTATGGTGATGTGAAATGTAAGGTAGAACTAGAACCGGTGTGTAGACCCAGAAATAACTAATCCTATCCTCACTCATAAGTAGTCTTGTACTTATTAAACCTGCTAATATTCAGTTGTCTGTACAGAGATCTGCTCTTATTGTATGTCGGCAGAAGTTCACAGACTCAACACATCCAAATAGCAATTCGGAACACAGTGGAGGACAGAAGGACACCCTGGAAGGCCTGCAGTTCCAGCAGTCAGACAGAGACACATTCCTCAGAGGAAAGAGCCACAGCAGAAGGAGAAGCTCCAAAGTCAGTAAGACAGGGTGAGTATGCAGGAAAGGCCCAGAGTGGAACAGTGTATCAGGATCAATTGGTTGGACAAGGAAGTTGTAAGAAAAGATGCTTCAGGGCAACAAGCTCTTGACACAGTCCGCAGTGCACAAAAGGCAAAAACGTTAAATAGGCACTGGGGTAAGTTGCAGAAACAGGCGAAAGTGAGGACTGCAGTTGCTGGAGATTAGAGTCAAGAGTGTGATGCTGCAAAAGCACAGCAAGTCAAGCAGCATCCAAGGATCAGGAAAATTGATGTTTCAGGCAAAATCTCTTCATCAGGTTCTACCTTCTATTTGACAAGAAAATGAGACAGGAAACTCAATTACTAAAAAATGAAATCGGTACTGATGTGAGAAATGGCTTTGTTCAAAATTAGAGCTCAGATTTTCCTGTAGGTTAAGGAAAACCCACCACAGTGTTTGCACTTTCTCCAATGAATATGTGTGTGATTTTCCCCAGGTTTTGGATATTTCACATTAGGGTTAAAGAGCATATTTTAAACTGCAATGGGGAATTTGAGGAGGACAGTTGCAGAAGCAGGCCAGTTAGAAAACTCATGCCCATTCTTAAAACTCAATAGTCCACCTGCCAACACCATTTAACAGCTTCTTGTATCTCACCCTTCACTACCCCAAGCCCCCACAGATCATTCTTGAAACCTATTTTAAGGGCTTTTTTGAGGGCTTCCAAATCACTCACCAGCATGCAAGAAATGCAAATTTCCTGTGTTTGTGACAAGGCAACCCTCAAATCAGTATTGGTGCATGTAGGCTTTGAATTCAAGGCCATCCCAGTCAACAAAATGTCACACAAAAATGGTGTGTGGTTGTGAAGGTACAGCAAAAGTGCTGTTCCAGCAAAACAATCACAAGTGTTTTACAATCCACAGCGTACCTCTACTGGGAGGCAAATCGTGGCCCACAGAATTTAAGTGGGTGGACATTAGAAATATCAAAAGAAAGCAGTCACTAGTGGGAGTTGTTTATGAGCTTGGAGTGGGAGTTACCTTACGAGCAGCTACACTTAGGACAAGGTATAAATTAAGAAATAATCTGGGCTTTTGGGAAAGGTATTGTATTAACTGTTCCCTTGAGATTGGAAAAATCAGATTGACTAAGATAGCCTGACGATGAGTTAATAGAATGTATTGCGCATATTTCCTTAGATTCAAATACTCTGCAACCAACAAGGGAACAGATTATTTTAGATCTG
This sequence comes from Chiloscyllium punctatum, assembly GCF_047496795.1. Taxonomy (NCBI): domain Eukaryota; kingdom Metazoa; phylum Chordata; class Chondrichthyes; order Orectolobiformes; family Hemiscylliidae; genus Chiloscyllium; species Chiloscyllium punctatum. The sequence continues at coordinate 43,831,756 of NC_092753.1, read as the reverse complement.
GTTCTTTGTGATGAAATAGGAAAATAACCTATGATTGCATTTTAAGGGCTTCTCTATGCAAAAGTGATCATAATACAACTGATTTCATACTAGTTTGAAGATGAGAGGCTTGACCCTGAAGCTAGTGACTTATACACAAGTATGGACAGATATAAATGATGAAAGCATTGACACTATAGAATGTGGAATTGCATTAACAGATCAGGTAATAGATAAGCAGTCACAGACATTTAAGGAGATGGTTCATAACTCTCAAAAAATATAGATATTTCATTGAGCATTATTACTATGAGAAACAATTACCATCCATAGTCAACAAAAAACTTAAGGATGGCATTAAATTGAAAGAAAAGGCAGGTAATGATGAGAAAATCAGCAGTAAGCCAGAAGATTGGAACATTTCAGAAACCAACAAAGGACAATTGAAAATGAGAGATATTGGAATATGGAATAAACTTCCAAAAAAATTAAAACAGACAGTAAGAGCTTCTATAAATATAAAGAAAGGAAGAAAATACCTAAAGCAAACATTCATCCATTATAATGGGAAACATGAACTGGCAGAGGTGTTTGAATAAGTATTTGGATTTGGTTTTACTGTAGTGGACACAAAAAAAATCTCAAGTAAAGGAGAAAATTAACCATCAAAATGGAGGCAATTAAAACAATCATTATTATTCAAGATAAAGTACCAGGAAAATAATGAGGCTAAAGGCTGACAAACCCCTGAACCCAATGGCCTGCTTCCTGGGCTCTTAAGATAAGTGGCTACTGAGATAATTAATGCAAGCTTTATAATCTTGCAAAATTCCATAGATTCAGGAAAGATCATAGTGATTTTGAAAACCACAAGTATGTCCTTCCATTCAACAAAACGAGGAAACAGAGTTTGTGTAAAGATTTAAAGCCCGGGTGCTGGTTGCTGTGATTGTGGGTATGTTCACTGAGCTGGGAAGTTGATATGTAGACATTTTGTCCGCTGTCTAAATTATATCTTCAGTGCTTTGGAGCCTCCTATGAAGCGCTGCTGTACTGTGTCTGGAATTTATTTGGCTCCGTTCCTGCTGCTCCCAGTTACCGATTCCGGTTGTTTGTTGCAGCGGCCGGTATAGTGGGTCCAGGTCTATCTGCTTGTTGATGGAGTCTGTGGATGAGTGCCATGCTTCTAGAAATTCTCTGGCTGTCCTTTGTTTAGCTTGTCCTATCATCGTTGAGTTGACCCAGTCGAATTTGTGGTACTTTTCGTCTGTGTGTATGGCTACTAGGGACAGCTGATCGTGGCATTTGGTGGCTAGTTGATGTTTGTGGATGTGGATTGCTAGTTGTCTGCCTATTTGCCCACTATATGGTGTTTTGTACAGGCTTTGCATAGAATCCTGTAAATTACATTTGTCTTGCACTTGATGGATGTAGGGTCTTTTGTCTTTGTGAGTTGTTGTCTGAGGATGCTGTCGGTTTATGGGCTGTCATGAATCCCAGTGGTCGGACAAGTCTGGCTGTCAGTTCCGAGCTGTTTTTTATGTAAGGTGGCATGGCTGGTGAGTTAGGTCATGGCATGTCCTCGTCATGTTGTTTGTCTGTTAGGCATCTGTGGATAAAGTTGCGGGGATATCTGTTCTTGGCGAATACTCTGTAGAGACATTCTTCTTCTTCTTCCCTTTGTGGATTGGGAGTGCTGCAGTGTATTGTAGCCCTTTTGAACAGGGTCCTATACCAGATTCTCTTGTGTGTTTTGGTGGTTGCTGTTGTAGATCAGGATCTTGTCTGTGTAGTGTGGCTTTCCTGTACACTTTTGTTGTGCATTCTCCATTCTGTGTTCTTTCTACCATCACATCCAGAAATAGGAGTTGGTTGTTGGTTTTCTCCTGTCATAAAAGTGATCCCTGTGAGCTTAGTATGGATAAGCAGGTGAGTGTTGTTGGTTTCTGTTCCCTTAATGTTAACAAAAGGGTCATCCATATATCTGATAGAGAGTTTGGTTTGGACTTTTGGGAGGGCTGTTTGTTCCAAACTTTGCATCATTGTTTCTGCTATGAGCCCAGAGATGCATGAACCCATAGGTGTCCCATTAATCTGTTCATATATTTGATTGTGAGTGTGAAGTGTGTCGTCAATCACAGGTCTAATAGTTTGAGCATGCAGTCCTTGTTGATAGGTTCCCCGTCATGTTGTCTGTTCTGCCTGTCCAGGAGGTTGGTTATTGTCTCTATGGCTAGAGCTTTGTCAATTGAAGTGAACAGTGCTGTTACATCGAATGAGACCATTGCTTCATCCTTGTCTATGTTTATGTTCTTGATGTTGTCTAGGAAATCTTGTGAATTTGCACTCAGCCACATTCTCCGTCAACCAGCACAGTGCTCGAGACCCAATATAATAGTCACTACAATGGACAACTGGAAGCAGCAGAAACAGTACACTGAAAGCTGTCAGGCAGTAAATCTTACATCAAAAATTGAGATAATCTTAGAAGTCATTATTAAAGAACTAATAGCAGGAGAATTAGAATATGTTTACAGATTTAAACAGGGCCAAGCTAATGTTTGTGAAAAGGAAATCAAGTTTGACAAATGTATATGCGTTTTTTGTAGATTAGCAATCAAGGTGAATAATGAAATAGATGTAGTCTACTCAAATTTCAAAAACGTAATTGATAAGGTGTTAAGTTAAAGGTAAGATAAGAGTTAAGAGCTCATGATTTTAGGAGTAACATATGACCATGGATAGAGGATTGACTAACAGGAAATAGTCAGCATAAACAAATAATTTTCAGGTTGCCAAACTATAACTGGTCGAGAGTGTGGTGCTGGGAAAGTACAACAGATCAGGCAGCATCCGAGGAGCAGGAGAATCAACATTTCAGGCAAAAGCCCCTCAATGGAAAGAGGCTCATCTGCAGTCCTCACTTTCTCCAAACTATAACTAGTGGATGATAGTGTTCAGTGCTAGGGTCAAACTCTTTATAATCTATATCAATGATCAAAATCTTACAGGATCTGAGTGACATTCCTATCATGTGACATGCTGAGGTGTGTGCTAGAGTCAGACAAGATGTCTGTGAAGGCTGATATTGACATGGGAGAAACTCATGCTATTCTTTGTGCTCTTCATATGAGGTCTAGCAAGTTTCTCAATTGGCAGCTCTAACGTACTAAATAAAGGGGATTAATGCTTTTGAAATGCCTTGTTAACATCTAAACTCACCTTGTTAATACTCAGCTTCTTACCTTTGCTCTGATGGGCCTCCACATTTCCAATGATCGAAACACAACCTAGGGTGCAATCGATAGGCACCAGCCCGAAACACCCCTCATCCACAGACATTAGCATCCAACACAACCTTCATGACACCTCTCCAATATATGGGCAATCTGCTCTGGAAGTACAGATTTACATTGCAGGGCTCACCAGTAAATCGTGTTGAAAGACTCCTGAACACATGGATAGTCACCCAACTCACAGACAGAACCTGGCTGCATTTTAGGGTTGTTTCTTTGTACTTGCTCACATAGTCCCTACCTGTATGCTGGCACCAGCTATTCTTTACCTTGCCATGCTGTGCCAATTAGAGCAGTCACATAACAAGGCAGCTTTCTTCACTTGTCAATATTCCTTAGTTAAGGAACTGTACATCTTACTGTACAGCTTTGTGCTACATCAATCTCACACTTATGCCACATGCAGAATACTGTACCAGAAATGTAAACTCTATAGAAGCAACTAGACCTGTTGAGTTTCTCCAGCATTCTAGTTTTGATTCAACCATCATGTTGCTTCAATTAATTTAATGTAGCTAATGGAAAAATAGTTTTGTAAATGTTCCCTGTTTTTGAAGGCCTTTGCTGGTGAGATACTCCTGCTGGTGAGACACTCCTGCTGGTGAGACACTCCTGCTGGTGAGACACTCCTGCCACCATCGCACCAATGAGGCACACTTGTAAACAATGGACGCCAGCATCTTTAGTTTTTTCCAGTTAGTTCTTCTAAAATATGAAGTGCATCAGAGTCATTGGATCCAATTTCTGCAAAGGTCTTATATATATTTACACTGTAGTAGAGCAAGCTTGATTGCTGATAGTAGGAAATGATTTTCTGCTTTCCTTTATCTGTTGCAGATTTGGGTCTGCTTTAGCTATCCTCTTGGATTCAATACTTCTGACCTCTCTAAATGATCTGTCCTTGACAATCACAAGTTTAGTGTTACTGTTGAATATTTAATACAGAATGACATAAGGTTGTATATAATAATTCCTTGTAATGAATTAATTAAATATCATAATCCTGCGTTTATGTCTGCGTACATTCCTCTAATCTTCTAAGAAAAGTTTATTCCAACTTCACACTCTTTTCATGAAGTACAGATTGAAGTAGGGAAAGGACTCAGACTGGTTAACACAACTATGGCATGAACATCCCTGAACTGTAACCACATTTTTAAGGGAATGTATAACTTGTGCAGCAGGAGGGTTTTGTAGAGGGGTTTGTAGATTCCCACAACAAGTGTCAGGCGTACATTTCCAATCCACCTCCATTCATTGAGACTCTCTCAACTGAAATGGAAATGTTCTGATCGAAGACAGGAAAGTTATCAATGAGCCAAAGCCTTGGTAACTCCAGCTGGATGATGAAATTGAAAAATTAAGAAGTTACTTTCAATTTAAGAAAAGGAAAATCTGCAATACCAGCTATAGGTTATCTTTTTCCTAGTTGGTATTATTGCTGAAACAAATTGTTTGTCTATTAATCTTCAGATAGATATAATTCCACAAAACCCCCCACAGGTCTAAACACCTCAACAACCAGTATGATGACAGCCTCAAGCTGAAATTACTTCTATTACTCAGGCAGCATACGAAGATATGGCAACAATCCTGGTTCGAGCTGTTGAGAGTTTAATATTCAGGAGAAATTTAACGAATGCAAACATTACATTTCAATCATATCCAGATTATTCCATCTGAAGTGATCAAACATCACAAAACATGACATTTGTCAATAGAGAATATTAAAGTTACCATGAACTTACAGAAATATTTTGTTTTTAAGATGAGTTGATTATCAGTAAAGAATAATGTCATTGAGAAAGTGCAGATATTCTGTAAGATTAAGGCTTCTTCCATGATGGAACTGATATGATTTGAATAATTATTATGCTGGCCATAAAAATAATTGGATTTGATGATTAAGAGTCCCCAGTTTTCTTGTGTGTTTCTGTGATATTTGCTGTGGTCAGGGAAATGCTACAATTTGCAATGAAGAAAGAAGAATGAACATTTGGAAAAGTTGGGGTTATCGGTATTTGTAAATCACTAATGTATAATGATGTGAATATTTGGGCCTGTCTGGTGTGAAAGCTTACAAAGAATCACTAGTGTATATTCAGAGTTTGGGATACTTGAAGAATCCAGCAAGACAGAGTCATAGAGTCATAGAGATGTACAGCATGGAAAGAGTCCCTTCAGTCCAACCAGTCCATGCTGACCAGATATTGCTCACCAATCTAGTCCCACCTGCCAGCACCCAGCCCATATCCCTCCAAACCCTTCCTATTCATATACCCATCCAAATGCCTCTCAAATGTTCCATACACATACCATCCTCTGTGTGAAAAAGTTGCCCCTTAGGTCTCTTTTATATCTTTCCCCTCACCCTAAACCTATGCCTCTCAAATGTTGCAATTGTACTAGCCTCCACATCCTCTGGCAGCTCATTCCATATCCATACAACCCTCTGTGTGAAAAAGGTCTCATATCTTTCCCCTCTCACCTAAACCTATGCCCTCTAGTTCTGGACTCCCCGATGCCAGGGAAAAGACTTTGTCTTTTACCCTATCCATGCCCCTCATAATTTTGTAAACCTCTTTAAGGTTACCCCTCAGCCTCCGACACGCCAGGGAAAACAGCCCCAGCCTGTTTAGCCTCTCCATATAGCTCAGATCCTCCAACCCTGGCAACATCCTTGTAAATCTTTTCTGAACCCTTTCAAGTTTCACGACATCTTTCCGATAGGAAGGAGACCAGAATTGCACACAATGTTCCAACAGTGGCCTAGCCAATGTCTTGTATAGCCGTAACATGACCACCCAACTCCTGTACTCAATACTCTGACCAATAAAAGAAAGCATACCAAACGTCTTCTTCACTATCTTATCTACTTGCGACTCTACTTTCAAGGAGCTATGAACCTGCACTCCAAGTTCTCTTTGTTCAGCAACACTCCCTAGGACCTTACCTTTAAGTGTAGAAGTCCTGCTAAGATTTGCTTTCCCAAAATGCAGCACCTCACATTTATCTGAATTAAACTACATCTGCCACTTCTCAGTCCATTGGCCCATCTGGTCCAGATCCTGTTGTAATCTGAAGTAACCCTCTTCGCTGTCCACTACACCTCCAATTTTGGTGTCATCTACAATCTTACTAACTACCTCTTATGCTCGCATCCAAATCATTTATGTAAATGACAAAAAGTAGAGGACCCAGCACCGATGCTTGTGGCACTCCACTGGTCACAGGCCTCCAGTCTGAAAAACAACCCTCCACCACCACTCTCTGTCTTCTACCATTGAGCCAGTTCTGTATCCAAATGGCTAGTTCTCCCTGTGTTACATAAGATCTAACTTTGCTAATCAGTTTCCCATGGGGAACTTTGTCGAAATCTTACTGAAGTCTATATAGATCACATCTACCGCTCTGGCCTCATCAATCCTCTTTGTTACTTCTTCGAAAAACTCAATGAAGTTTGTGTGACCTGATTTCCCACACACACAGCATTGTTGACTATCCCTAATCAGTCCTTGCCTTTCCAAATACATGTACATCCTGTCCCTCAGGATTCCCTCCAACAACTTGCCCGCCACCAACATCAGGCTCACTGGTCTATAGTTCCCTAGCTTGTCTTTACCACCCTTCTTATACAGTGGCACCACATTTGCCAACCTTCCAGCACCTGAACCTGTGACTATCGATGATACAAATATCTCAGCAAGAGGCCCAGCAATCACTTCTCTATCTTCCCACAGAGTTCTAGGGTACACCTGATCAGGTCCTGGGGATTTATCCACCTTTACTCGTTTTAAGACATCCGGCACTTCCTCCTCTGTAATCTGGACATTTTGCAAGATGTCACCATCTATTTCCCTACAGTCGATATCTTCCATATCCTTTTTCACAGTAAATACTAATGCAAAATACTCATTTAGTATCTCCCCCATTTTCTGCGGCTCCACACAAAGGCTGCCTTGCTGATCTTTGAGGGGCCGTATTCTCTCCCTAGTTACCATTTTGTTCTTAATGTATTTGTAAAAACACTTTGGATTCTCCTTAATTCTATTTGCCAAAGCAATCTTATGTCCCCTTTTTTCCCTCCTGATTTCCCGCTTAAGTATACTCCTACTTCCTTTGTACTCTTCTAAGGATTCACTCGACCTATCCTGTCTAAACCTTACATATAGGCAAAGGTGAGGACTGCAGATGCTGGAAACCAGAGTTTAGATCAGAATGGCGCTGGAAAAGCACAACAGGTCAGGCAGCATCCAAGAAGCAGGAAAATTGCTGATTCGGGAAAAAGCCCCCCCATTTAGCTCTCCACCCAGGAGGCTTCCTTCCTCTATTCCTGATGAAGGGCTTTTGCCCAAAATGTCAATTTTCCTGCTCCTCTATACCTTACATATGCTTCCTTCTTTTTCTTAACCATACCCTCAATTTCTTTAGCCATCCAGCATTCTCTTTCACCCTAACAGGAATATACTTTCTCTGGATTCTCGTTACCTCATTTCTGAAGGCTTTCCATTTTCCAGCCATCCCTTTACCTGCGAACATCTGTCCCCAGTCAGCTTTCAAAAGTTCTTGCCTAAAACCGTCAAAATTGACCTTTCTCCAATTTAGAGCTTCAGCTTTTAGATCTGGTCTATCCTTTTCCATCACAATTTAAAATCTAATAGAATTATGGTCGCTGGCCCCAAAGTGCTCCCCCACCGACACCTCAGTCACCTGCTCTGCCTTATTTCCCAAGAGTAGGTAAAGCTTTGCGCCTTCTCTAGTAGGTACATCCACATACTGAATCAGAAAGTTGTCTTGTACACACTTAAATTCCTCTCCACCTAAACCTTGAGATTAGATTACCTACAGTGTGGAAACAAGCCCTTTGGCCCAACAAGTCCACACTGACCCTCCGAAGTGCAACCCACTCAGACCCACTCCCCTACATTTACCCCTCACTAATCCACTAATACTATGGGCAATTTAGCATGGCCAATTTACCTAAACTGCACATCTTTGGACTGTGGCAGGAAACCAGAGCACATGGAGGAAACCCACACAGACACAGGGAGAATGTGCAAACTCTACACAGATGGTTGCCTGAGGTGGGAATTGAACCCGAGTCCCTGGCGTTGTGAGGCAGCAGTGCTAACCACTGAGCCACCATTATCGAAAATGCCACTCCCCCTCCTCTCTTGCCTCCCTTTCTATCCTTCCTGTTGCATTTGTCTCCTGGAACATTAAGCTGCCAGTTCTGCCCATCCCTGAGTCATGTTTCTGTAATTGCTATGATATCCCAGTCCCATGTTCCTAACCATGCCCTGAGTTCATCTGCCTTCCCTGTTTGGCCCCTTGCATTGAAATAAATGCAGTTTAATTTATTAGTCCTACCTTGTCCCTGCTGCTATTGGGTCAGCTTTTTGTTTTACAAAAAGATCTGATGACAGATAAAGAACAATGCTAAGTTTAATTTTAGTCATAATTATAAGAGTTCAAGTGACACAATGTAGATTAGCTCTTAGAACCTTCAAAATTTAGTAAGAACTGTATATGATTCCATTGTCGCTGTTGTGTCAGATACAAACAGATCCTACAATAACCCTGAACTTCCTTCAGCAAGAATTTTTCATCAATAAGATATATTGTGTGAGCATTAGGTTGCTTTGCACCCAATCTCTCATCACCTTATGTGCCTCTAAAATCATGCTAGTGGCCCAAATGCACTATTTTGTTTCAAGCAGCACCGTTCATTGGCATAATTGAAGAGGTAACATGTGCTGTGAATAGAGGGGGACCAATGGATGCACTAAACTTAGATTTCCAGAGGCATTTGATAAAGTGTCATATTTCTGGTTATTACAGAAAATAAAAGCAAAGTGTGCATGAAACACTATATAGAACAAACCAGCAGATAACTAGCTATCCACATCCACGAACAACAACTAGTCACTAAATGCCATGATCTGCAGTCCCTAGTGGCCATGTACACAGATGACAAGGACCACAAATTCACCTGGGACAACACAACTATGATAGAAGAAAGTTAAAAATCACACAACACCAGGTTATAGTCCAACAGGTTTAATTGGAAACACACTAGCTTTTGGAGTGCCACTCCTTCATCAGATGGTTGAGGAGAGGTGCTCCGAAAGCTAGTGCTTCCACTTAAACCTGTTGGACTACAACCTGGTGTTGTATGATTTTTAACTTTGTACACCCCAGTCCAACACCGGCATCTCCAAGTCATGATAGGACAAGTTATATATAGGACAGCCGGAGAATTTCTAGAAGCATGGCACTCAGCCACAGACTCCATCAACAAGCACATTGACCTAGACCCAATATACTGAACAACTAGAACTGGCAACTAGAAGCAGCAGGAATGGGACCAAATAAATTCCAGAAGACACAGTACACCAGCACTTCACAGGAGGTTCCAAAGTTCTATGTGTGTTTGATTTAAGTACCGTAAAAAATCAGGTTGACACAATATGTCTAGTCAAAGTTCTGATTTAAAACAGTTGCAGAACACTAGATGTGTGATGCATTACTTGTCATCAAAACAAATGTCATGTTTGTAAATATCATATGGTTGATTGGACAACACAAAATCCACAAGGAAATTGCTTATGTGAGCAGCCTGAGCAAATTGCTAGAGATTATTAAAACCAGGGGTCAGCTTCTTTTCAGAAACACAAACAGTTGGCTGAACCAACCATGGTAAATTACACATTTATGACATTTTCCAGTGGTCAAACTGGATAGTGATCACATGGGCTGCTTACACAGAAAGAGGAAAAGAGAATATGCCTCAGAGCAATACTAGTTAGTTCATGGAAAACAAGTCATCTAATCAGTGTTCACAGGTTGGGATAGAGCAGAGTGATCACCTGTTTTGGGCTGATCCATGGAAAAATCCATACAAACTGGTTAACTTGTGATTGTTAAGTGTTTTATAGGTAAGCTTGTAAAAATGAGTAACATACTCTTCTTTAAGAAGGAACATTGGGTATATCCTATTGTTGAGACTTCCTTGGGATATCCAAAGTAACCCCAACAGACCAGGCAAAGTGGGAATTAAAGCATAAAACATAAGGAGGCTACAAAAATGAGAGGTAGGTGAAGTGAGTGGACAAAGATGTGACAAAGTTAAAAAACAAATTGTCTGATCTTTGTTTTAAATGAGTTACGCTTGATTTTTAAAACAATAACCCCTCATTTTAAACATTCTGTCTACATTGACCCTGTTAAGACCCTTCAGCATATTATACATTTCAATTCGGTCACCTCCTACACTTCTAAACTGCACCAGATATAAGCCTACCTTGTCCAACCTCTTCTCATAAGACAACCTTCATTTTCCAGATATCATAATGATAAACTTTTTTCTGAACAGCCTCCAACAAATTTATGTTCTTTACAAAATATGGTGGCTAATACTCGAATGTGTGACTGTGAGAATTGCAAGTATTTCCCAATGCATGCATGTTGCTCTGCAGCCGCTGTGCGACAACTGTAAGATATACTGCACAAATTCCAGTTCCTCACTGTCTAGCTGGTGTATCACAATATGCATCATAGAGTTCAATTTAGTGCAGTATCCTCAAAGCAGTACAGCTGCATTCTGCAGCAGTGCATTTTACAAGCTGCATTTGAACAACCTTGGCCATTCAAAGGGTAGCAACAACCAGTCCTTTTAGCAAATTTACCTGGCATACATACAACAAAGAGCATATAGTCACACAAAAATAATATATCAGATTATTGGGTTGCTGGAGCATTGCAGCATTTGCTCAAGAACATGTTAAAACCTTTGATGATCTGCTACATGATGCACTACTTTGCCAGCACAAGCAGCAAGTGTTGCTCTTTCCAACCTGATATGAACTAGACTAGATTCCCTACAGTGTGGAAACAGGCCCTTTGGCCCAACCAGTCCACACCGACCCTCCAAAGAGTAACCCACCACCCTGTGACAAATGCACCTATTGCTATGGGCAACTTAGCATGACCAATTCACCTGACCTGCACATCTTTGGACTGGAGGAAGAAACTGAAGCACCTGGAGGAAACCCACACAGACACGGGGAGAATGTGCAAACTCCACACAGACAGTCGCCCAAGGCTGGAATCAAACCTGGGACCCTGGTGCTGTGAGGCAGCAGGAATAGGAAAAGAGTGGAGGGAAAGAAGCAACTTGCACAACTACTTACTGACCTTGATTGATTCATCCAATTGTGGTATCAGTAAACATGATTCCAATTCCCAACTTAACAGCAACCTCAAATCTTTCACTCTGTGATTGACTATCACAACATCTGCTTTGTCACAATACAAGTGAAAGCAAACGTAAATAGTCCAAGCCAAATTTATAAATTAAGTCATGCCACATTGTATAAAAATGTCAACCGTCATCTTTGTACATCCCCCCAGTGCATGTCCCTCTGCTTCTATATGGTCTTATGCCAGTGGCTGCAGCAAATCTGCTCGAAGATTTTCAGTGAGGTAGACTGTAAATGATCTGTCAGAATGCTGCTGCTCTGGAAGCTCTGGCTGCATATTGCACCACTTTGGCCTGGTCAACAGCAGTTTTGGATCATTGATTAACAGATAAGACCAAAGGTATTAGTGAAGTGGCACCAGATGATGGTTAAACGTTGTCATCCTAAGAGGGAACGATAGACACTTGCTCTAGAGTGCAACCATTGCCACTTGGAGAAAAGGTTGTGGGACATCTTTCATGTTTAGATTAGATTACTTTATAGTGTGGAAACAGGCCCTTCGGCCCAACAAGTCCACACCGACCTGCTGAAGCGTAACCCACCCACACCCCTACATTTACCCCTTACCTAACACTATGGGCAATTTAGCATGGCTAATTCACTTGACCTGCACATCTTTGGACTGTGGGAGGAAACCGGAGCACCCGGAGGAAACCCACGCAGACACGGGGAGAACGTGCAAACTCCACACAGTCAGTCGCCTGAGGCAGGAATTGAACCCGGGTCTCTGGCGCTGTGAGGCAGCAGTGCTAACCACTGTGCCACCGTGCCGCCCTCTGTAGCACCTTGCAGGCCTCTTTCAACAATGATAGCCACAACAATGATGGCAGCAGACTAAGCTTTCATGACTGCAGTCTGCACATCTAAGAATATAGTGTGAAGTTGTATGAACGCAGTTTTCTATTTCTGCTGCAATGGAAGCTGAGTCATCAACCATCAAACACTGCAACATGCTTGAGTCTAATAAAGCTAACCACAATCTGCACACTGGAAAAATGGGCTCTAGTCTCTGTCCAATGTTCTCTACCAAGATAGTGATGTAAGCTTTCTGATAAGTCTGCCATTACACAAGATCTTTCATTGTATGCACAGATAAGCTTTCTTCAAGAAACTGGCTGATCAATGTGCTCATTTTCTTGTTGACAACAGATTCCACACATCACCATCCACCATCCCACTCACCAGCCAAATGTCGACAAATGTTCAGCTTTTGACACCTGCCCAGAATAATAGTCATGAACCAAGAACCAGCAATCTCTGTCTCTGTGCTACCCTTTAAATGATGTGTAAGTTCAGATTCTTAGTTGGTAGCTGTTGATTTTCATAATCCTTTTATCTGCTCCCCTTTCACCACAGTCTGACTTGGTGATTACTATTTGGTAACTGAGAGAAAAATGATACAAGGATAGGATTGTGATGATACATGCTTGCATCATCTGCATCTTCTTACAGCATTAGAAGGATCATTAGATATGGAAATATCATTATCATTGATATTTTCAATCACAGTGCAGACCACGAGCTCAGTCACGGACACTCAAGGAATGATGAACATCCATCATGATAAGGAAATGCACCCTTGACTCTTCCCTACTGACTGAATTCTGTTTTCTCCTTCTGCACAATATTCTGCTGTAAAAAGGAAAGTAGTGACACCGTGGTAACGTCACTGGGTTAGTGATTTTGAATCCCAGGTTAGTGGTCAGGGAGTAAACAGTTCGAATCCCACCATGATAGATAGTGAAATTTGGGTTCAATAACAATCTAACCTAATGGTGACCAGGTGATTAATGTTGATTTTTATGAAAAACCATCTATTTCAGGAATGCCCTTTTATCTAGTCTGGCCTACCTGTGACTCCAGACCCACAGCAGTGTGGTTGACTCTTAGTTGCCTTCTGGTCAATTAAAAGTTGGGAAATAAGGAATGACCTAACCATTCATGTTCAAATCCCAAAAATGAATTTTTAAAAACGGTGTCAGTGAATTTCAGCAGTTTTGCATCTTCGAGCAGCTGGCATTGCATGCAAGCTGTGAGGAGTCAGTATGAAGCTTGCACCAGTGTTACAAATATGAGGATAAGGAGAAACTGTGAATATTAGGTATGAGCACGATCAATAGAGATTATTGGTAGGTGAGTGATGGGAATTTAGTGTATTGCACAAAGTGGGAAGCTTGTAGTGCAGATGGAAGCATATGACATTTGAAAATGCATTCACTGACCTTAACTATTGGTGTGACATCTCTGAATAACTTGCATCACTGCATCTAGTTCCTGAGACTGAGGTTCCTGTCAAGTATCTGTCTCACTGCCTTCACAAAGTTTGTCTGGAAGGCTTCCTGTGGATAGATTGCACCTCATCATTTCACGCATCAAAGCTTCTTTTGCAGGACTGGAAAATTTCAGAATGGCCCTTTGCCTTATTGTATTATTCTTGCATCCTTTCCAAGTTAAGATCACATTTAGAATAACTTCCAGCAACTATTCCATCAAGAATGTATCTTCCCTTTCACAGGGACAGTATAATGCAGGTTAACGTTTTGTTCAATCATGCAGCAATTCTTCAACAGAAAACGTAGTACTGGTTGAATATTGAAGTTGTTTAAATGACCAAAATCATTTATGCAACATTTATGAACTACCTACAAGAGGAACAATGGGCAAGGAGTAATCTTGTTTTGTAATCCTCATGCCTATTTTTGGGTTCTGTCCAGTTCCTTTCAAAATCACATCATTCCATTTTTAGCCAAAACATTCAGATTTAAATTTAAATTCATATAGTAGTATATCATTCAGAAAGTATAATTTAAATTAGAAATAGTCATGCAGCTCCTAACAATGAGTTTTTGTGGCCATGAATATCCTTTCATAGCCAACTGTTATTTAGCAAGACTTACTTATGGGAGCAGATTATTACTAAAATACTTTGTTTGGCACAAAGCAATGATTGAAATTGATGTACTTGCACAATCACCATCTTTTCATTTACTTTTCACACAATTGTCCTGTTCATCTGTCAACAGCACCCTAGTATTAGCCTGATAGGTATTATTTTGAAATATGAGGGAAGGCTTTACCACTTTTTGTCAGTTATGACATGAATGCAAAAGATTATATAATACAATGGATGAATGACAGAGACAGAGGAAGCAGATGACAGATTGAATGTACAGCACACTGAGTTCATCACACCTTTCAATGTTATCACATGTAAGGAATGCTGCAAAGGAAAATAGATTTCAGGAGTCTTAAAAGGTTAGGATTAATGCGGCCTTTTATGGAACAAACTATTACGATATGTGGCAAGACTTTTCAATCTTTTATAATGTAAGGGATTATGGGGTAGATCAGTTCCTATCCTTCAAGTGTCCTTTGTTATTTTTAAAATAAGCATTTTTTTCTGAAAACGTCTTTGATCATATAATTTTTTTTAAATTATATTTTCTAACATTACATTTGAGAATTGTGTAGAATAAAGGATACTTCTTACATAGCACCATCTTGGCAGCAAAGTGGTAAACCTCTATTTGATTTTGTGCAAAAAATAACACCAAGACATAAATCATATTAAAAATGCCATTGCTACACTTACATACAACAGCAGAATGAACAAAGTAACATCTGTACTTTCTCCCAAAGCTAAAAAAAGCTTTGTCAAATGTTTTTGCAAAGACATTGACTTGCTATTAATCCATTGTATTGACTGAACAATCTCAAACTAGAAATGCTAAATGTGAGAAATTCTTCTTTGTTTTGGCACTGAAATGTTACTGGAAGCTTTGATAAGTAGTTGTCACAAAGGTCACAGGTTGAAGAACAAGAGAAAGTCTGCAGCAATTCTTAAAGAGATAAAGAATAATTCAAATTTATGGGCTGAGGCTGCTTATTTCTTGGATTTGTCTGCCGCAATATAAGATTTGTCATTTTTCTACTAACCTCCCAGCAGCAGAACACTCCTCCTCAGGAGTGTATAATAAAATCATATTGTCTTCCTGAGAGCCCCAAAAGCAAGCTTACTGTTTGCTGATCTCAGATTCACACACATGAGGAACAAACTCTCTCTACAAGAGAATGTTACCTTGTGAAGGATGAAATAAAACATTTGGGATTGTGGCTATAGTAATGTTTGTTCCTACAGTATATGATTTGCAGTACTAGATTATCAGAATGACAGAATATCTGGTTACAATGTTTATTTGAATAAAGTGATGAGAATCAAAATTAAAAGTCACCTGGCATCTACTAAAAAACACTCACCAGCTGTATTTAGCACACGTGTTTCTGATGCTTTGTACATAGAAAATTAAGTACAGTCAATAATATGTAATTATCAAAGTACAAAGAACAAAGAAAATACAGCACAGGAACAGGTTCTTCAGCACACTAAAACTGTGCCGACACACAATGCCTTTCTAAACTGAAAGTCCTTTGTCTCTATTTGGTCTGGATCACTCAATTCCGTGTCTATTCATGTATCTATCAAGTTGCCTCTTAAACATTACTATTGTATCCACCTTCACCATCTCATTCTGGCAGCATATTTCAGGCACTTTTATTAAAAAACCTGCCTCTCTCATCTTCTTTAAGGCTGACCCCTTTTCCCAGTAACCTATGTCCCCATGTAATTTCTACCCTGGGAAAAAGACTTTGGCCATCGTAATGTTGCAAACTTCCATCAGAACACCTTCCTTATCCTTAGATGTTCAAATGAAAACAAATCAAGTTTGTCCAATCCACCCTTATAGCTAATATCCTCCAAGCCCCACAACATCCTAATAAACCATTTCTGTACCTTCTCCACAGCCTCCTTATCCTTCTGGTACGGTGGTGGACAATTTATTCACTTTTTTGCTGTGAGTGATAAATAATGGATAATTTCTGTGATCCAAGAAGTAATTCAAAGGATGGAATCTTACTGGAGTGTTGTTGTGGGATGTGGCAGAATTGGACGATAAATGACCTCAAGCATTCTTGCAATCGGCATGGAGAGATTTTCAATAAGTAGCAGTGAGTTGCCAATTATGAGGGATTATTTCATGCTGATGGCCTAATGTACCCCATTAATATTCAGCTTTGATCTTATCAACTTAACAAATAAGCTATATGTTGAGGTAATTCAACATGGAAACTAGAGTATGTACCGAGCGAATTCAGCTTGGCACATGCTCTGAAAGACCTCTGTGATGGACACTGGCACAACTATCTCAACAGGAGATGGTCATGCTTCCACTGACTTTGGCATATAACATGTGCCAATCTCTAAGAATATTCATGACAAATCTCTGGTCCACACACAGAATGCTTCTGTCTTTCAATGCTGCACCTCAGGCTGCACGAGCAACTTCCTTTTATTTACCCATGAGATGTGGGCATCGCTGGCTGGCCAGCATTTATTGTCCATCTCTAGTTGTACTTGAGGAGGTGGTGCTGAGCTGCTTTCTCAAACTGTTGTAGTCCATATGCTAAAGGTTGTCTCAGAATGTCCTTTGGGAGGGAATTTCAGGATTTCGACCCAGCGACAGTGAAGTGATGGTGATATCTTTCTAAGTCAGAATGGTGACTGGCTTGGAGGGAAACTTACAGATGCTGGCATTCCCATGTATCTGCTGCTCTTGTCCTTCTAGATGGGAGCACTTGTGGGTTTGGAAGGTGTTGTCTAAGAATCTTTGGTGAATTTCTGCAGTGTATCTTGCAGATAGCATACACCATTGTTACTGAACATCAGTGGTAGAGGCAGTGTATGCTTATGAAAATGTGCCAGTAATGTGGGCCTTTTGTTCTGGATGATGTTAAGCTTTTTGAGCGTTGTTGGAACTGCATACATCCAAGCAAGTGGGGAGTGTTCCATCATGGCCCTGACTTGTGCCTTATAGATCATTTGCAGGCTTTGGGAATCAGAAATTGAGTTACTCACTGCAGTAGTATGAGCCTCTGACCTGCTCTTGTAGCCATTGTGTTTATATGGTGAGTTCAGTTGTGTTTTTAGTTAATTATAACCCTAAAAATGTTGAAAGTGGGGTCTCAGTAATGGTAACACCATTGAATGTCAAAGGTGGGTGGTTAGATTATCTCTTATTAGGGATGGTCATTGCCTGGCATTTGTGTGGCACAAATGTTACTTGCTACTTGTCAGCCCAAGCCTGGATATTGTCCAGATCTTGCTGCTTTTGTACATGGACTGATTCACCAGCTGAGGAATGCTGCTAAACATTGTGCAATCATTAGTGAATGTCCCTACCTCTGACTTTGTGATGAGAGAAGGACATTGATGAAGGAACTGAAGATGATTGGGCTCAAGACACTACTCTGAGGAACTCCTGCAGAGAAGACCTGCAGCTGAGATGACTGACCTCCAACAATGATGATGAACTTCCTCTGTGCTAGGTATGACCTCAATCAGCAGAGAGATTTCCCCTTAATTCTCATTGATTTTAGTTTTACTACGGCTCCTTGATGCCACACTTGTTAAAATGTGACCTTTATTTCAAGGGCTGTCACTCTCACCTCACCTCCAGAATTCAGCTGTTTTGTCTATGTTTGAACCAAGGCTGTAATGAAGTCAAGAGCTGAGAACCCGAACTGGACATCACTGAGCAGGTTATTGCTGAGCTGGTGCTACTTAATTGCATTTTATTGATGATCGAGAGTAGACTGAGGGGGCAGTAATTGGCTGTATTAGACTTGTCCTACTTTTTATGTTCAGGATATATTTGGACAATTTTCCATATTGTCGGGTGGATGCCAGTCTTGTAACTGTACTGGAAGATCTTGGCTAAGGAAGAGCAGGTTCAGGAGCACAAGTCTATTGCCAGAATGCTGTTAAGGCCCATAGCCTTTGCAGCATCCAGTATCACCAACCATTCCTTGATATCACATGAGTGAATCAAATTGGCTAAAGACTGCATCTGTAATGTTAAGGGATTTTCTGTATTGTCTGGTAGATGTCAATGTTTTAAAAATTCTGGAACAGCTTGACTTGGGGAAAGTAAAGTTCTGGAGCCTATATCTTCATTAATGTTGTTGGAATATTGTCAAGGTACATGGCTTTTGCAGTATCCAGTACACTACTATTGTAAGGTTGCTACAGGGACACTCTAAGCTTTGGGGCAGCTCAAGGACTGCACCAGGCTGCAACTCCAGATTTTTTTCTTGCTGTCATAGCCCTTACTCAGCCTAGCTGAATGCTTGCAGCATCTCTATCTTCCATTACTTTTGCCATTTATTTTTGCAATTTGCTCTCTCAACCAGACAGATACCAGGATCATATTAATTCTGTTTTGCTTTGCCATTTAGCACACAAGGAAAAAAAAACTTGTCCTGGTTGCCTGTAAGCTTCTATCAAGTCAAGAGGTCAAGAAGTCCAGGCACAGTTAATCAAGGGCAGCAGCTAAGAGCATCCAGGGCCTGATCAGCCTATCAGAGTCAGGATCCTCTTTACAAAAGGGCTGAACTGCCAAATGTCAGGAAGGCCACTGCTGTCTTTACTCTTTCTGCCCTGCTGGGGACTGTTCTCTTCCTGGAATGAGAGAGAGGTAGCTCTTATGGGAGATGAAAATGGGTGACATGGATGTTATTTTTGATGGAGGTGGAGCAGTAACCCAATAGAATGAGCAGGCAATGCAAGGGCATGCAGGGTTAGTGGTTTCAGAGGTTGGTGTGGGTGACAGTGAATGGGGAAGATGTTGCAATCAATATTGGGAGAGGCATAGTGTGAGCTTTGGTGGGATATGGGTATTGTTGCAGAGTTAGAGCAAGTGTGAGATATCAGAGTGAAGATGATTGGCACCTGTGACAATGGAGCTGAGAAGGTCATTGATTTTCTTGCGACAGTGCAAGCATTTCTGCAGATGGCTGAGATTGTTTTAGCTCAGGTGACCACCATTGACCAGGCTCACGTGATATTGGTTGTGTGTTCTCAATTACAAGTCCTGCTGTAAGAGAAACTCCCATTTTTGCACCATTTCACCCAGCAGGGCCCCCACCACAACCATCACACCCTACCCTCCCCCAATCCCCAACCCATCCTACCCTGAAAAGCAGGATGCCAATATTCCCCTGCCTACCCTGTCCAAGGTACGTGACAGGAACTGTGCAGGGCAGTGCCTGACTGGTAGTGCTTGCCTGAGTGCACAATGGGCTTTTAAGCATGACACTGAAGCAAGGGATGTGGCAAATTCTGGGATATCTGATGAGTGATGAGTTGATCCAGGATAGTGTGTCTTAAGGTAGGGCTGGATTTGGACATGAGGTACACCTTTGGGGTGGTTTAGGTAGTTACTGAGGTGATATTGGTAAGACACAGCACAAAAACTCACGAAAAATTGTGGCAAAAATCCCTCCAAAAAGCCCAACACAATTTGATTTTAGACTAAAAAAAACTTAAAGTTCATTCAATGGTGTATTCTTCAATGAAATTAAATGCCTCTACAGAGTTAAATAGGTCAAAATTAACAATTGATCTATGGATAATAAAGCCAACTAACATATAGAATTTATACAAAATTTATGGTCAACCGAAGAAATCTGACTTGTTACCATGATTTATCAACAATTCTGTATCTTCCATAGTAAAAAATTAATCTAATAGAATAGGAATTTCTCTTCTGTAACGAGACAAGGTGAATTTGCCTGGCGTAGAATAAAAATGTTAATGGAGGATTTATATACTGCAATCAGTGAAGAAATAGAAATCTGCATGAAGCAATGAGAGAATCACACACTCCTCAGTGAAGTACAAAACACAGTTCAAGTAATTGAAGACTTTTTTGTCCATTGCAAAATATTTAAGGAAAATAATAATCATTTTTATAAAATTCAGCAGTAACTGAACCTATGTTGATGTAAAACAGTTTAAGTGGAAATTTATGTTGACTATCTATAGCTAAAATAAGACAGTGTTTTAATTTTTCAGATATCTGTTTTTGAACCTAAATACCATGAATATTAAAATAATTGAATAACACGCATCTTATGTCAAGTATGAGACATTTAAATTTAACAGTTCAGTGATTGGAAAAACACATCTAGTAAACATAATGAGCATACATGTACCGGTCAGTAAATTTGCATTCTTAATTGATTAACATTTGAATCAATTTTGGGGGGGATTCCTCACCACATTTTGTTAACTCTCTCAAATATATTTAATAGCTTTAACTTGCAAGATTCTCAATTGGTTTGCAATAAGGATTGTGTCTGTTAAATTACAGGCTGCTGTGTATTCATCCACCATCTGCTAATGTGTGCCTGTCCTTTTATTTGAATTTATTTTATTCAGGAGATCGCAAAACTTCAAAGGAATTGCAAGGCAGCTTACTAATAGACTAATTTTACCTATCATTCATAGCAGAATACAGGCAATAGCAAATTAGCAACTGATTGCATCCCCAAAAATATTTTTTCTCCTATTAATGTCACAATGAAAGGGTTGAAAATTATACCAAGAGTCTGACAATTCCCACTATTAAGCTAGGAATTCTGCCAAGCCTTAGAGGAGAGTACAGGTGAAGGGGCAGAAGGTATGGAGTGGCTGATGCTACTTTGGCTACTGATGGGAGAGTGAGGTTAGGTCTAGTGCTGGGGCAGAAGGAGAGTGTGGAGTGGGTCTAAAAGAGAGAAGAGGTGTTGAAAATTGGAGCGGAGCAGGGCGGGGGCGGAGGATGGAGGTCGGGGAAATTGTGAAGAGAGATCAGGTTTGGAACAGACGAAGAGGAGGAGTTCAGAGCAGGTGAAGTGGACTGTTGAGTCTGGAGCAAAGGATGGAGCTTGTTAGGTCTGAAGCTGGTGAAGGGTTGGACATTGAATGTTGAGAAAGGGAATGGAACTGTCAGGTCCAAATTGGGGGAAGGAGGGAGCTGGACCAGAGTAAGGAAAGGACTGATCTCAAATCTGAAGCAGCGAAATTGGAGAGCAAGAACAGAGCATGGCAAAGAAACATGGAGTGGAGTGGTCAATGTATTGATTCCAAAGGTGAGAGAGAGGTGGTGGTTGATCAGGGTTTGAAGTTGTAAGTGGGTCTGGGGTCAGTGTAGTTGGAGGTGGGTAAGAATGGAGTCAGTTGAATGGTGAGGTGGGAGCTAGGCTATGTACTTAATTGTCTAACATTTCCTGAGTAACTATTTGTGTAATGTCACCTGAACCCTATGAATTTTCTGATTTAAATGGAAACTTTTGGTGGGTCCCAGGTAAAGAGGAATTATCCAGTGAAATTTTCAATTTCCCAGGAATTCCTTTGGACTTTGCAATGATGGTGATCCCACAGAATCTCCATGTACTATTCTCATCAATGCTGAATATCTCCTCTTCAGCATAATGGATATCCTGAATATATTGTACCTAATTGGAAGTGAACCTCTCCATGCTTTGTGATTTGCAATTTTTTTTTCCCTAGACCAATACTGGCATTTCCCTGAAAATGTGCCTGGAAACAGTGACAGATGTCAAATTGTTACAGTAGATCCTAAAAATATTGAATGTCCATATCAGGACTTATAAGCACTGGCAAGGAGGCATCTCAGCTCATGTCTAAGAATCAGAAGATCCCCATATCCTGAAGTTCCATGGGAACGCTTTCAGAAAACCCTTTGCTTGTTTGAATCCTCAACTTGACTTTTGTTTCCCACCATTGTTTACATTTCTTCCAGTTGGAGGAGTGCTGGGTGAACAGTTTGTGACATCTGGTTTTCTGATCACTTTAAGTAATTTGCAGCTCGCTTACACTGAGGAAGGCAAACATTGATAGGTACTTGCTGTGAGGAGGAAAGCTCTATTCTTCACAGGTGGAGCGATGCAAATTAAAAAGTAGGTGGAGACCAATGTCATGGACTTCTTTCCCCAGAGAAGGACCAGAAGTTGGGTATTTCATAGACACAAAACAATGCAAAGACAGATTTACAGACTCCCTCAGTATTTAAAATATGTGTATCACCTCTTCAAAAATTAATTTCATCTGAGAAAAGTAAAGTAGTGACTGGATGTTTAAAAAATTGAGTTTTGTAGTTTAGCTTTTGCCGGTATGGTGGAAGACCTGAAGTGAAATAATGGCAGCTTTAACACTTTCAGCAACTTTCAGTTCGATGGACACTCTTTGTAAATGCTACAAGCAGACAGAGTAGGCAGATTATTACATGAGACAGAATCAAAAGCTGATTTGACCATGATTTGCAAATTTAGAACACACATATCCAATTAATGTACTATCTTAAAGACTCCCAGTTGAACTACCAGCTTTTGCATAACCAGTGAAAGCAGTGTAAATAATTTCTGTGATTTGTTTGATGCTTTCACAACTAATAACAGTGCTTGTATCAGCCCGATCAAATTAAAACTTGAAATAAATATAATCCAGCTTTTCAGATTGCCACAATTCCTGTTAAGTAAAACAAATTGCACTTATGAAGTGGCTTTACTATATACATTGAGATCTCAAGACATTTCCCAGGAACACAATAAGGCAAAAATTGCATTAATATAATTTGATTAACAATGCCCTTATGTAAGCAAATCAAATCTTCCTAAAAACCAATGACAAAAATGAAAGGAAAGCTTGCATAAGTGCAATGGTCTGGGCAATCACACAACATTGCAAAGTACTTACAAACATTAATTATTTGGAAGTGGAATCACTGTTACAAGCAAGTTCAGCGGTCAAATTTCACACAGTTAGATCCCAGAAGCAAAAGGTTCAATCCTCTGCTTTCTTGACTGACAAGACACTCATGAGAAATGTGAGAAAATATAACAAAAATGAAAAGTCAGAATCAAAAATTTGTGATTTGCCCCAAGGAGATTTAACCAATGAATTCAGAATCTCATCAATGTGTGGTGACTTCCTTATTTCTATGCTTTCCATCTCATTAATAACCTGAGTCTCATCATTTCTGTGCAGTTTTAAATTCTCTTCCCTTTCCTTGAGAAACTAGACAATACCAATTCCCAAAAAGTAAATTAGAGTGACAGCCTCATGGCAGCAGCTCACCAGTTGCTTTTTTGGGGTCTTCATTCAACTGTGTCCTCAACATCCCTGCAGGCTCCATGGAAACCATTCTCTTCCACCATTTATCCTCTTGAATCTGCATTGCCAAACAACCAGCCCTGTGCCTCTTCTCAAACCAATTCACATACCACGCCATTTGCAGGTGAGGGTTGCCAATGACGTGCTTGTTACTGCTACATCACTTTGCACACAAGGACACACACGTATCGCATGTATCTACGCTCAAAGCATCTTTTGGCTGTTGCACTTACCTTAATTTCCTAGTGCTCACTCACTTTATGCTTAGTTGGAGACTGCCAGACTCAGTGGCTTTCATTACCATTGCAGTGCAGAGGCTTTTCAGTGCTGGGTTACAGCCTGTCAGCTTCTGTGGCTGGAATTATTTTTGTAGCAGAGATGGAAATTCTTGAACAGTCAAGGTCACAGATATGTTTCTGTACAGGACCATGATATGCTATTGTTCTACCTAATGCATGTGCCACCAGCTTATAAAGGGAATACAATGAATGTGCCTCAATGAAGTGGCCATGTCTCACAGTCAAAAGGAACCAGTCCTGAATGTTGTCAGAGGGAATATGATCAGTCAGGAGGTAAGGATACAGACAGTCAAGGAGATCATCCAATTTCATTCCAGGAGTTTGATAACCGCCTAGTGAACCTTTGCTGTACTCCCTGTCTGACGAGTATATCCCCTCTTAGGTAGGGAGATCAAAATTGCACACAGTGCAGAAAGTGTAATATCAGAAAAGCCTTGTATAACCCCAGTAAGAAATGCTTACTTCTGAATGCAAATCCTCTTGCATTGAAGAAAAATGTAAATACAGTATAGCATGGATAAATGTGAAATTATACACTACGGTATGAAAAACCACAAGGCAACGTGTTATTTAAGTGGTGAAAGCAAAATGCCACACAAGCTGGAAATCTCAAAACAAACTCAGAAAATGCTGAGGAACTCACCAGGGTCTGGCAGCATATATGGAGAAAGAAACAAAGTTAATGCTTCAAGTGCACTATGAGGTGATCTTCTTGAAATGTCTAAGATCCTTAAGGGATTTGACAAGGAAGATGCTAAAAAGGTTGTTTCCCCTTGTGGGAGGTTCTCAACTCAGATGGCATAACCTCAGAGCATGGAGTTGATGATTTAAAAGAGAGCTGGGGAGGTATTTCTTCTCTCAGAGGGTAATAAATCTATGTAACCTTTTACCACACACAGCTATAGAGGTTGGGCTGATAAGAACATTCAACTCTGAGAGAAACAAATTTTCATGCATCAAGGGAATCAAGGGTTGAGGGATAAGACAGGAAAGTGGAGTTGAGAATTTTCAGATCAACTATGATCCCATTGCGTGTCAGAGCAGATTCAATGGGATGCATGTCCTACATTCACTTCTCCATCTTATGGTCAATTGCATTAATCATGAATCCACTGATTCAGATATGCCACCCATCTGACATCATATTGCACTTCATTGGTAGGTCATTCATTATCCAAAAAATGCACATTGCTAATTATAACCTCAAGCAAAAATGAGCAAGAGACCTTTTGCACTAATTGTCTCCTTGTCATGTCAGCTAAAAAGATGCTAACTTAAAACAAATGTCACCTAGGCTCAGCATTTCTGAATCACATTCCATAGCTATCACTAAGAGACAGCGCTTCAGAGCTGCCACATACACATGTGTACTTAAGCACGTAAGGACATGATCTGTGATATTCAAGGGTCAAGTTATCATGATTACTTACATGTCGGAATTATCTACCCTGCATATCATGAATATATTGGTTCTGCAACAATAAACTGGATCAGATTACATATCATAGAACTCCTTAATGAAGTATGTCATTAACCTACTTGAAAAGATTCTATGCCACAGTGTCAGGGCATACATGCCATGTCATTGTAATTGATGTGAGGGCTCAGGGCTGCCTCAGTCAAATTGGTGTTCTTTTTCTGACATGCCCACAGGTTATTGGTTCACACATCATGTAAATCTTACTATGGCTGGAGTGCTTGTGGCCTTAGATCAAATGCAAAGAAAATATAAAAGAAGACCATTGTAACTATACCAGCAAGACTAATGATTTTCTACAGGTCTTGGAAACACCATGCAAGTGCAGACTAAGAATGTCGCAGTCTATCATCACTGAACCATGTCATCTGCTGGAGAACAGCTTGTGCTTAGAATGATTGAGAGGCCTTCCCATCCCAGTGGATGTCAATATTATAGTTACCCTGAAATTTTATGCCAGAAGCTCTTTTTAAGGGGCCACTTAGGACCTTACCTTTTCTCCCAACCCTCGAAACACAAATGCATTTGGGATGTCACTGAAACCATTTTCTTCAAATCACGTTTGTCCGTATCCTTTTCCCATGATAATAAGACCATAAGACCATCAGAAAGAGGAACAGGAGTGGGCTGTTTAACCATTCAACTCTGCTGTACCATTCAGTAGGATTATGGCTGATCCAACATTCTTCATATACACATTCCTGTATTTTCCCTATAGCTCTTGAATCTCTATTGATCAATAATCCATCTCTCTCTAGACACCAGGAGTCTGCCCCCACAGATCTCTGTGGCAAGGAGTTCTAAAGACTCACAAACCCTGAGAGAAGAAATTCCTCTCATCTCAGTCTCAAATTGGAACCCCTTCATTCTGAGGCAATGTGCTCTGGTCCTTGACTTTCCCATGAGAGGAAAATCTCCTTTTAGCATTTACCCTGTCATGCCCTTAAGAAACCTTATGTTTCAATGAGCTCACCTCTCATTCTTTTGAACTCCATTGAGTCCTATACCAACTTGATTAATCTTTATACATAAGACAATAAGATGCCAGAGATCATCTTTGTGAACCTTCTCCAAATTTTCTCCAATGAGTAACTATAGGCCAGTGAGTCTCACTTCTGTTGTGGGCAAAGTCTTAGAAAGAATTGTAAGGGATAGGATTTATGAACATCTGAATAGGAATAATGTGATCAAGGATAGTCAGCATGGTTTTGTGAAGGGTAGGTCGTGCCTCGCAAACCTTATTGAATTCTTTGAGAAGGTAACTAAGGAGGTTGACGAGGGTAAAGCAGTAGATGTGGTGTATATGGATTTTAGTAAGGCGTTTGATAAGGCTCCTCATGGTAGGCTACTGCAAAAAAAATGGAGGTATGGCATTGAGGGTGACTTGGAGGTTTGGATTAGGAATTGGCTGGCTGGAAGAAGACAGAGGGTAGTAGTTGATGGTAAAGGTTCATCTTGGAGTGCAGTTACTAGCGGTGTTCCGCAAGGATCTGTTTTGGGATCATTGCTGTTTGTCATTTTTATAAATGTCCTGGAGGAGGGGCTAGAAGGTTGGGTGAGCAAGTTTGCAGATGATATGAAAGTCTGTGGAGTTGTTGACAATGAGGAACGATGTGGCAGGTTACAGCAGGATGTGGATAAGCTGCAGAGCTGGGCAGAAAGGTGGCAAATAGAGTTCAATGTAGGTAAGTGTGAAGTCATTCACTTTGGTAGGAGTAACAAGAAGATGGGGTACTGGGCTAATGGTCAGATACTTGGTAGTGTGGATGAGCAGAGGGATCTTGGTGTCCATGTACACAGATCTTTGAAAGTTGCCACTCAGGTAAATAGTGCTGTGAAGAAGGCATATGGCGCACTGGCTTTTATTGGTAGATGAATTGAGTTCCGGAGTCCTGAGGTCATGTTGCAGTTGTATAAGACTCTGGTGCGGCTGCATCTGGAGTATTGTATGCAGTTTTGGTCGCCATACTATAGGAAGGATGTGGAGGTACTGGAACGGGTGCAGAGGAAGTTTACCAGGATGTTGCCTGGTATGGTAGGAAGATCGTATGAGGAAAGGCTGAGGCACGTGGGGCTGTTTTCACTGGAGAAAAGAAGGTTTATGGGTTACTTGATAGAGGTGTACAAGATGATTAAGGGTTTAGATAGGGTTGACCATGAGAACCTTTTTCCACGTATGGAGTCAACTATTACGAGGGGGCGTAGCTTTAAATTAAGGGGTGGTAGGTATAGGACAGATGTTCGGGGTAGATTCTTTACTCAGCGAGTCATGAGTTCATGGAATGCCCTGCCAGTAGCAGTGGTGGACTCTCCTCTTTATGGGCATTTAAACGGGCATTGGATAGGCATTTGGAGGATAGTGGGCTAGTGTAGGTTAGGTGGGCTTGGATTGGCGCAACATCAAGGGCCAAAGGGCCTGTACTGCGCTGTATTTTTCTATGTTTCTATGTTTCTATGAAATGATATTTTTCCTTGATTAAGAGAACAAAAACTGCTTAAGATGCTCATCAGTGCCTTGCAGTAAGGTGTCACTACTCTTATTCTCCAACTCTCTTGAAATAAGCCTTCCTGATTACCTATTGCGTCAGTACTAGCTTTCTGTTTTGTGCAAATACCCACCAAATCCTTTTGTGTTTCAGCTTTCTACAGTTTTTCTTCATTTCAAAAATGCACTGTTCTTTTGTACACCCTTCCAAAATAAACAACTTCATGTTTTATCACATTATTTGTCATATATTTGCGCATTTACTTAACCTATTCTTGTCTGCAATTGATAAGGTTCAAAATGGCAGGAGATCTCAACCATATGGATTGCTCTTCCTGCAATATGTGGGAAATTAGGGACATGTTCAGCTGCAGCTCCTGATTTGCTGCATGGAGCACCTGAAGCTGTGAATGAACTCATTACGGAGCATCTATGAGGCTGAGCACATCATTAATAGCACATTTAACAAGTTGATCACACCATTAGTCAGGGCTACACAGAGGAAAGAGTTGATTGACCATCAGTAAGACCAGTAAGCATGTGTAGGCAGTGCAGGAGTCCCTTGTGGTTATTCCCCTCTCAAACTATTTTGGAAATTGTTGGGGTTGATGGCCAGGAAAACAACAGCAACAGTCAGATCAGTGGAACTTTAATTGGTTCAGTTGTACAGCATGGAGGGTTGAAATGTAGGCGAGCAATAATGTAGAGGCCTTTATAGTTATGGACACAGATAGGCATTCCTGTGGGCTTATGCAAGACTCCAGGGTAATGCATGGCCTTCCGGGTGCTAGGATCAAGCATATCTCTGAGCAAGCACAGAATATTCGGAAGGGGAGGGTGAGCAGCCAGAGGTCGTGATCCATGATGATACTCACATCATTAACAGAAAGAGATTAGCTCCTACAACGGGTATTTAGGAAGTTAGTTAGGAAGTTGAAAAGCACGACTTCTAGAGTTTTAATCTTAGAACAACTCACTGTGCCATGCTATTGATGCCAAAAATAGGAAGCTAATCCAGTTGAATACATAGCTAAAGAGCTGGTGTAAGAGAGAGAGCTTCAGATATCTGGATTATTGTGATCTCTTCCAGGGCATTTGGGACCTGTACAAGAAGGGCAGGTTTGACGTGAACTGAAGGGGCACGAATATTCTGGCAGGGAGATTTGCTAATGCCACTCAGGAGTTTTTAAACTAGTGTGGCAGGGACATGGGAACCAGAGCAGGAGATAAGCATGAAGAGGGCTTGAAGAGAAGAGACAGCAGGAAGAACAGACCAGATCTGGTTATTGAACACAGCAGGACTAGTATAATGCAAGGAGTATAACAAAAAAAGCAGATGAGCTTAGCACCTGGATAAGTATACATGACTATGATGTGGTAGCCATTTCAGAAACTTGGTTGAAAGAAAGGCAGGACAGGCAATATTCCAGAGTCAAATGTTTCTGGCAGATTAGAGAGGGATGTATAAAGGTGGGGGAGTTATGTGAAGAGTGAGGTGCTGAAAAAACACAACAGGTCAGGCAGCATCCAAGGAGCAGGAAAATCAACATTTTGGGTTAGAGGAATTAAGGGCTACGGGGAGAACGCTGGCAAGTGGAGCTGAAATGCGCATCAGCCATGATTGAATGGCGGAGTGGACTCGATGGGCTGAATGGCCTTACTTCCACTCCTATGTCTTATGGTCTTATGGTCTTATGGGTAAAAGCCCTTCATCAGGGATGAGACTGCGAACCTCTGGGATGGAGCTTTCTACATTATTTCTGATGAAGGGCTTTTGTCCAAAAAGATAATTTTCCTGCTCCTTGGATGCTGCCTGACCTGCTGTGCTTATCCAGCGTCACACTCTTGACGTTAATCTCCAGCATCTGCGGTCCTCACATTTGCCTGAGGGAGTTATGTGGCAGATTACAGTAAGGGAGCTGCACTAAGAGAGGACATCTTGAAGGGCTTATCCAGCGAGGCAATACAGCTGGAACTGAAGAATAAGAAAGGTGCTTCCAGCTACACCTGCTGGACTATAACCTGATGTTGTGTGATTTTTAACTAAGTAAGTTGCAATCACTATGATGGGTTATACTAAAGGCCTCCAAATAGCCAAAGGGAATTGGAGAAATAGTTACATCGGCAATCATGCAATGATGTGGTAGTGAGAGATTTGAATTTCCCCAATATTCACTGGGAATCCCTGAGTGCCAGGTGTTTATATGGGGCAGAATTTGTTAGGTTAATCCAGGAGAGGTTCTTGAAACAACATGTAGATATTCCAACTAGGGAAGGGGCTGTATTAGACCTTGTATTAAGCCTGAGCCTGGTCAGGTGACCAAAGTCTCAGTGGGGGAACAATTTGGCAACAATGACCGTAAATCCGTAAATTTTAAGATAGCTCTTGAGTCATAGAGATGTACAGCACGGAAACAGACCTTTCGGTCCAACTCATCCAACCTAACCAGATATCCTAAATTAATCTCGTCCCATTTGCCAGCCGTTGGCCCATATCCCTCTAAATCCTTACTATTCATAAACCCATTCAGATAGCTTTTTAAATGTTGTAATTATACCAGACTCCATCACTTTCCCTGGCAGCTTATTGCATACATGCACTACCTCTGCATGAAAAAGTTGTCCCTTAGGTCCCCTTTAAATCTTTCTTTTCTCACACTAAACTTATGCCCTCTAGTTCTGGACTCCTCCACACCAGGGAAAAGACTTTATCTATTTACCCTATCCATCCCTCTCATGATTTTATAAACCAATATAAGGTCACCCCTCAGCCTCCGATGCTCCACGGAAAACAACTTCAGCCTATTCAGCCTCTCCCATAGCTCAAACTCTCCAACCCTGCAAAAGGATACGATCAGTCCTTAGGTGAAAGTGCTAAATTGAAGGAAGGTTAATTACAACAATATTAGGCAGGAACTGGAAAAATTGGTTCAGGAGAACTGTTTGAAAGTAAATCTACATTCTGAATTGTAGGGATATCTTAAAAGTCACTTGTCAAGAATTTAGGATCAGCATGCTCCTGTGGATAAAAGAAAAGGATGGCAAGATTTGTGAACCTTGGATGACCCAAGAGATGTTGTAAGTAAGTGTAGTTAAAAAGAAAAATGAAGCATATGTGAGGTTTATGAAGCAGAAATCAAACAAGTCCAAATGTTAGGTGATGCATTTTGAGAAGATAAATGGAAGAAGAAACTATATTATAAATGGCTGAACTCTTTGGAGCATACATATACAGAGGGATCCTGAAGTTCCTGAACGTTATGAGGACTAGAAGGGGCCATGAAATATCCTTGGCAAATAGGATTAAGGAGAATGCCAAAGTATTTTATATGTATATTAGGGGCAAGAGAACAACTAGGAAAAGGATCAATCCACTAAAGACCAAAGGAGGAAATTAATGTGTGGAGCTAAAGGCATCGGGTGAGACTTTTAATGAGTACTTTGCATCATTATTCACCAAGGGAAAAAAATGCATGATGGTAAGTTTAAAGAGAGATTTATTAATGCTCGAAGGCATATTAAGAAGGAAGAGATGTTCAGTGTCTTGAAAAACATTAAGATAGATAAGTCCCCAGGGCCTGGTGAGAAATAACTGAGGATACGGAAGGAGGCAAGGTAGGAGATTGCTGGGGCCTTGGCAGAGATCTTTGTATCCTCTTTAGCTACAGGCAAGTTCTCTGAATATTGGAGAATAGCCAATGTTGTTCCTTTGTTCAAAATGGAAAACAGAGATAATCTAGGAAATTATAGGCCAATGAGCCTTACATCAGTGGTAGGAAAATTATTGGAGAACATTCTTCGGGACAGATTTTACTTGCATTTGGAGGACAATGCATTTATTAAGGTTAGTCAGCATGGCTTTATGCAAGGGACGTCTTGTCTCACAAAGTTCATAGAGTTTTTTGAGGAAATGATGAAGATGATTGATGAGAATAAGATGGTAGATGTTGTCTATGTGGACTTTACTAAAGCATTTGTGAAGTTCTATCATGTCATGTTTACTCTTACTTAGAGAAACTTTTAGTGTAAGACCAGTAATTAAATTGCCTCATTGCGTTATGATGTCTAAAATAATATGTTTGGTTGTTTCTATAACATATCGATCTGATAAATTCTACAAACTCGTTCTCAAGGCTTAGTTTGTAAAATTGATTTATTCAAACTATGTGAAGATTAAAATTACCTTGTCTATTGCAGTACCTTTCTTACAAGCCACCAACATTTTTCTGTTCTCCAGTGTACCTATTGTAGGGGAGCCTATAAATTATTCCCACTAATGGATTATTTCCATTGCTATTTCTTATCTCCACCTAAAATGATTCTGCCCTTGATCTTCTGAACTGGATCATTTTTCACTACCTAAATGATCTCCAGTCATATTAATGGTAACAACTTACCTCCTTTGCCATACTTCAAAACAGAGTCAAAGGGTCATATTTTCAGAGTCATACAGCATGGAAACAGACCCTTCAGTCCAACCACTCCACACGGACCATCATCCTAAACTAAATTCGTCCTACCTGCCAGTTCCTGGCCATAAACCCCCATGCATTTCTTTTCATGTATTTATCCAAATACCTTTTAAATATTCATTCCATATACAAGCTATTCTCTGTAAAAAAAAGTTTTCCCTTGTGTCTTTTTTAAAATCTTTCTCCTTTCACCTTAAAAATATGTACTCTTGTCTTGAAATCCCCCATTCTAGGGAAAAGATACTTCCATTCACCTGATCTATAACCCTCACAATTTTATAAACACCTACAAGGTCACCCCCAACCTCCCACACTCTAATGAAAGAAGTCCCAGCCTTTCCAGCCTCTCCTCATAAAGCAAACCCTCCATTCCCAGCAACATCCTGGTCAATCTTTTCTGAACCCTCTCAAGTTTAATAATATCCTTCTTATAACAGGGCAGACCAGAACTGGACACACTACTCCAGAAGAAGCTTTATCAATGTCCAATACCATCCCAACATTATGTCCCAACTCCAATACTCATAGGTCTGAGCAAATGAAGGCAAGCACTCTAAATGCCTTCTTAACCATACTGTCTGCATGTGGCACAAACTTCAGAGTTATGTACCCGAACTCCTAAGTCTCTCTGTTCTATAATACTATCCAAGGTCCTACTTTAAATAGTAGAACTCCTGCCCTTGTTTGTTTTATTAAATGCAATACCTCACATTTATTCAAATTAAACTCCATCTGTCGCTCCTCAGCCCATTGACCTAATTGATCAAGATCCCTTTGTAATCTTCGATACCTTCCTTCACTGTCCACTATACCACCAATTTTGGTGTCATCTGCAAACTTACAAACCAGGCCTCATAAAGTCTCCTCCAAATCGTTCATATAAATGATAAACAAAAGTGGACCCAGCACTGATCCCTTGGAACACCGCTGGAACAGACTTCCAGTCCAAAGCAACCCTCCACCATCAATCTCTGCTTCCTGCCATTAAGCAAACTTTTTTATCTGATTGACAAGCTTACCCTGAATCCTATATGATCCAAATTTACAAATTAGTTTACTATGTGGACTTTTGTCAAAGGCTTTATTAAAATCCAAGTAAGCGATGCTTACTACTCTAACCTCATAAACCTTCTTGGTTAGAATCATAGAATTACTACAATGTGGAACCAGGCCATTTGATCCATCGAGTCCACACCAATCCTACTCCAACTCAATCAAGTTTGTGAGACACAATTTCCCTTGCACAAAACCATGCCAACTATCCTTAATCTCCATTCCTTGCCTCTCCAAATTCATATAAATCCTAACTTTGGAACCATATCCAACAACTTACTCCCCACAAAGTTGGACTTGGTTTATAGTGACCAGGTTTATCTCTTCCTAAACAAACACGCAACATTTGCCACTCTCCAGTTATCTGGCATCTCACTTGTTGTTGTGGATGACAGAAATATTTCTGCAAGGGGCCCTGCAACTTCATCCCTAAACTTCCCACAGCGTCCTACGATACACTAGATCAGGTTCTGGAGATTAACCCACCTTTATATTTTCTAAGATGTTCAGCACTTTCTCTTCTGTGGTGTGAACTGTTTTGAAAATGTCAATATTTATTTCTCTGAGTTCTCTATTGTTTCTCTATGGAGAAAACTAATTTTGTTTCTCCACAGTAAAAACTGATGCAAAATATTCATTTAATATCTCTCCCACCTCCTGAGCTTTCAAAAATCTCAAATATCCTTGAATGTTCAAGTCGATGCCATTTCGTAATCACAACTCCATTTCGCTTTGTGTTATTAATTTATCCATCTTTTTCTAAGTATTGTATGCATTTAGATCGAGAGCCTTCAATTATGCCTTTTAAACTTTCCTGCCTATTCTGACATTACCTACTGGTACACTTTATATTTATATGGCCCATTCCTTGGACCATATTGTCGTTAACAGCATCTCAACCTGGTACAATTGTCTTGGCATTTCTCACATGAAACCCCCCACCACCCTCAACCCATCCTACCCATTTAGTCTGAAATGCAAACTAGAGCTCTGATTCATGATTTCAGTAGGACACTGATTCTATAGCCATTCAGGTAAAAAGTGGTTCACTAGTGTGGGTCTTTCTTTCCTCAGTAATTATGCCAGTGCCTATGAATCAAGATCTATTTCTTACACATTGAACTATGCACTCACATTTCTGATCTTGCTTACCTGAGGTTGATCTTTGTGTTACTTGCTTTATTTATGACCAGGTAATCTGCTATTCATTACCAGTTAAGGCACAAGTATTGACCAGGAAACTGGGTGAACTCTCTGTTTTTCTTTGGATAGTGTCATGCGTGAGGAGGGGCTTCTGTCTTTCTATTGCGAGACTGAGTTCCCAGAAACTGATAGTGTACTGTAAATGGTCTTCTGATCGGAGAAGCTGTTCAGGATTTTGTTTAATGCTAGGATTTCATCTTAACGGTTTAGTTCAGGATTTTGTTTAATGCTAGGATTTCATCTTAATGGTTTAGTTCTTCTCATTTTAACCTGTAATTTGCAGACTGCAAAGATTAATTTGTTTAAATGGCAGACTCATTAAAATTATAGATTTAGACCATAAGACCATAAGACATAGGAGTGGAAGTAAGGCCATTCGGCCCATCGAGTCCACTCCGCCATTCAATCATGGCTGATGCACATTTCAGCTCCACTTGCCAGCATTCTCCCCGTAGCCCTTAATTCCTCTAGACAACAAGAACCTATCAATCTCGGCCTTGAAGACATTTAGCGTCCCGGCTTCCACTGCACTCCGTGGCAATGAATTCCACAGGCCCACCACTCTCTGGCTGAAGAAATGTCTCCGCATTTCCGTTCTGAAATGACCCCCTCTAATTCTAAGGCTGTGTCCACGGGTCCTAGTCTCCTCGCCTAACAGAAACAATTTTCTAGCATCCACCTTTTCAAAGCCATGTATTATTTTGTACGTCTCTATTAGATCTCCCCTTAATCTTCTAAACTCCAACGAATACAATCCCAGTATCCTCAGCCGTTCCTCATATGCTAGACCTGTCATTCCAGGGATCATCCGTGTGAATCTCCGCTGGACACGTTCCAGTGCCAGTATGTCCTTCCTGAGGTGTGGGGACCAAAACTGGACACAGTACTCCAAATGGGGCCTAACCAGAGCTTTATAAAGTCTTAGTAGTACATCTCTGCTTTTATATTCCAACCCTCTTGAGATAAGAGACAACATTGCATTCGCTTTAAACAAATTCTCCGGTAGATCACAGCGTTAGATCAGTATGGCTTCTCCTGTTTAAGTTAAAATCAATTATCCGAATAAACAATTATCTGAACAATATAGTGCCTGCCCATCTCGTTCGGATAATCGAGGTTCCTCTCTGTACTTTATAAATGCTACTTGAGCTCATTCTTAAATCTAATTATTCCCATGCCTGGCACTATGTAAAGTGAGTGCAAGTAACAAAGTAACAATATCTATCAAGCTTGTTCGAGTTGAAAATTGAATAAACATGATTTATTTTCATTTTTCAGCATGAGTACTTCAGGTTTAATTCATTTGCAAAGTATCAAAGATATTGTATATTTGTCCACCTGGTTTCTGGCATAATCGTTCATCTACAGATCTAGGTAGGATTTTAAGCTTTTTATTCACAGGGACACAGAATGTGTTGTGCAACAGCTAATATTCAAAGTTTGTAAGAAGAAGGCAATTCTTCATCTTTGTCTACTTGCTGTGTCTCACTGTAGGTCATAAAACAAGATGCTTTGTTGCTCCCTATCTTTCTTTTGTTTTTCTTTCAAAAGTTCGCAGAAGCTGTGCTGCACCCTCGCTATGACTGCATTTCCGCTGTGTGTATCCTTTGATAAATGTTCATTATATGCAAAGAAAATGTAGAAAAATTACCAGCTGGGATGATTGTACGTTGAGGTGAAATTTAACTTTGGCGTGAGTGCAAAATAAATGTTAGCAAATCTGCAGGCTACTTTACGCACAAGTTGATTTTCTTTATTGTCGTGATAATATAAGGTATGGACTATTGATTTTTATATTCCATTATACAAGTTAATATCCAGGACTTTCAGGACTGAGTTTTCTTTTAAAATAGAAATCAAATTTCCAATTCAAAAAGGCCATAGGCATCACCTGACCACAAGTGATCGAATTGCAACCTGGATTAGACACTGCGAGCCAAACAGAAATGAAAGCAAGGAAACCTGTCAACTCCTGCCAAGAGCCTTGAAAGATGCACAGCCACTATTTTTATTCCAAACCTTGAAGGGTACATTTTCATTCTGGAGTTGCAAACATCTCTCTCTATTATCGAGCTTAGAGACAATGCAATCCGAAAAAGAAATGCACAAACATGCTTGTATTTCAACAAGATGCCCTTGATGGAGAGAGATAGCGAAAGAGAGAGACCATGGGCTTTGAGTACATAACAGAAAGGCTGAGGAGCTTTCTTTCACTCTCTATCTCTGCCTCTAAAGAAAGAAGAGATGCCCAATGGCAATACCAATTAAAAAGAAGAATTAGAACACAGAGAACTCAAATGATAATTGCAATAATCATTATTGCTGATGATCCAAGTCTCCAACTAAACAATTATTGTCTCAAGTTAAAGCCTTATGCCTCAAGAGACACCTATGAACTTTGTATTGTAAATTCTTATTATCTTCCTTATGTGCTGCACAGTAAACCCTTCACTTCATACATAGGTATGTGTGCATGTGTTTGTGAGTGCGTGCATGAGAGAGATAGAGAGAGAGACTGCTGAAGGCTATCTGCTGAAGAGTGTCTTTGCATTTTTAACTTGGTGTTAGCTGTTAATAAACTCATTTTTTTTCTCCATAGAATTTTATTTTGGCTTTCCTGCTGCAATAGAAATTATTTAAATACATTGTGATTGGAGAGAGGTACAGTCTTAGCTAAAAATAATGAAAAATCTTTTGCTGTGACCACCCAGAGAAGTTAAAAAGAAGGGAACAGACTTACCCTTCCTCATTAGACAGAACAATATTCACTAATGATTAAATAAATATTGATTTAAATTATCAGAAAATTATGCTCAGTTTGTGCAGAACATGTATCTAGCATGTGAGATATATCAATGGATGTACGATATCATACCTTTGCTGGCTGTATATTTGAACAGAACTTTTATCAGCTTACTTTGTAGATTGATGAGTTTGCAAAAACTCGTGACATATCTTTTGGCAAAGAGAAATTTCTATGCTGAGTCACAGATTTGAGAAAAGATAATAAAGGGAATAGATTGCATTTTGAAGGCATTGCCTAATCTTTGAAAATTATAAGCCATCCTTAGGTCCTTGATCAGATTTTTTAAAAACTCTAAATATTATGAAACAGCATCAACTTTTAATGCTTCAGTCATAAAACTGCATATACGTTATACACTTGTCTTGATTTCCTTTTTAATCCTAATTTGCTCTAATTTCCTTTTTCGTTAGACGTGTATTTCCATACACTTGCGTGATGTTATCATTTCTTCCATTACATCCAAGTGCAAGTGCCATTCATTTTTCAAAGTGAATGCAAATAATGGACTTGAGCAAGTCTGTTGTTTTCTGTTGTTTTTCCCGAAGCATCAAGCCCCAGCTACTGCCATTTTCTCCCATGAAAGGTTGACATGAATTCTTCAATATTAAACAAATAGAAGGAACTAATTTTAGACAGCATTTTTAATACATCATTTCATTCACTGTGATGTGTTCAAATGTATTACTTTATTTATAAAAGAATTTAAAGTGAACTTACTTGTTGTTTGAATCAAATTGAGAATATTTATGCAATGACAGGATCTACCAAAACATAGCAAGTTAATTCTCACCTGACTCAGCCCAATAGAAATTGAGCAAATGGAAAGTTATAATGACCCAGATTATTAAAAAGCCAGTAAGTTATCAGAATCCAATTCTTAAAAAGAATATTCATACACTCATGGATTGTGGGCATTGCCTGTAAGTTGGCATCTATTATCCATTCCTAATTTCCCTTGAGAAGGAGGTGGTGAGCTGTCTTCTTGAAACAATGCAGTCAATTTGGTGCAGGTGCACCCAACAAGCCATTAGGGAAGGAGTTCCCAAGATTTTGCCTCAACAACACTCAAGGAACAATAAAATACTTCCAAGCCTAAGCAATAAGTGGCTTGGCGTGGAACTTTCAGGTGGAGGTGTTCCCATAAATCTGTAGCCTATGACCTTCTAGATTGTAGTGGTTGTGAGTTTAGAGGTGCTCTTGAATGAGCCTTGTTGAATTTCTGCACTGCATCTTGTAGATAGTACACATTGT
Source organism: Chiloscyllium punctatum (assembly GCF_047496795.1). NCBI lineage: Eukaryota > Metazoa > Chordata > Chondrichthyes > Orectolobiformes > Hemiscylliidae > Chiloscyllium > Chiloscyllium punctatum. Next base: position 43,793,161 of record NC_092753.1, on the reverse strand, counting down.
TGCAACTGAGCATTTCTGTTGGAGGGTATGAAAGTTTATGGGTGACTGCTTTGTCCTTGATGGTGTCAAGCTTCTTGAGTGTTGTTGAAGATGCATTCATCCAGGCAAATGAAGAGTATTCGATCACACTCCTAACTTGTGGCTCGGAGATGGTGTATAAGTTTTGGAGAGTTAGTAGGTGGGTTACTTGCAGCAGTATTCCTAGCCCCTGATCTGCACTTGTAGACACAATACTTATATGACTAGTCCAGTTCAGTTTCTGGTCAATGATACCTCTCAATATGTTGATAATGGGGGATTCAGTGATGGTAATGCTATTGACTGTCAAGAGACAATGAATAGATACTTTTTGCTGGAGATGACCATTGCCTGGAATTTGCATGGCATGGCTGTTACTTACCATTTGTCAGCCCAAGCCTGGATATTGTCCAGATAGAGTCATAGAGTCAGAGAGATGTACAGCACATAAATAGACCCTCTGGTCCAATCGTCCATGCCAACCAAATATCCTAACCCAATCTAGTCCCACCTGCCAGCACTTGGTCATATCCCCCTGAAACCTTCCTATTCATATACCCATCCAGATGCCTTCTAAATGCTGCAATTGTACTAGCCTCCACCACTTCCTCTGTCAACTCATTCCATACATGCACCACCCTCTGTGTGAAAATGGTGCCCCTTAGGTCCCTTTTATATCTCTCCCATCTTACCTTAAATCTATGCCCTCTAGCTCTGGACTCCATAACCCCAGGGAGAAGACCTTGTCTATTTATCCTACCCATGCCCTTCATGATTTGATAAACCTCTATAAGGTCACCCTTCAGTCTCCGACAATCCAGGGAAAACAGCCCTATCCTGTTCAGCCTCTCCCTATAACTCAAATCCTCCAACACTGGCGACATCCTTGTAAATCTTTTCTGAACCCTTTCAAGTTTCGCAACATCCTTCCAATGGGAAAGAGAACAGAATTGTATGCAATATTGCAAAAGTGGTCTCACTAATGTCCTGTACAGCCACAACATGACCTCCTAACTTCTATACTGAATGCTCTTGCCAATAAAGGAAAGCATACCAAACGCTTTCTTCACTATTGTATCCACACGTGACTGTATTTTCAAGGAACTATGAACCTGCACTCCGATGTCTCTTTGTTCAGCAACACTCCCAAAGACCTTACCATTAAGTGTATAAGTCCTGCTGTGACTTGCTTTTCCAAAATGAAGTAGCTCACATTTATCTAAACACCAACTGCCACTCCTCAGCCCATTGGCCCATCTGATCAAGATCCCATTGTAATCTGAAGTAACTTTCTTTGCTGTCAACTGCACTTCCAATTTTGGTGTCATCTGCAAACTTACTAACTATACCTCCTTTGTTCCAATCCAAATCATTTATAAAGATGATGAAAAGTAGTGGACCCAACACCGATCTTTGTGGCACTCCACTGGTCACAGGCTTCCAGTCTGAAAAGCAACCCTCCACCACCATTCTCTGTCTTCTACCTTCAAGCCAGTTCTGTATCCAAATAGCTAGTTCTCCCTGTGTTCCATGAGATCTAACCTTGCTAACCAGTTTCCCATTGGGAACCTTGTCAAACGCCTTACTGAAGTCTATATCGATCACGTCCATTGCTCTGCATTTATCACTCCTATTTGTTACTTCTTCAAAAGACTCAATCAAATTTGTGAGGCATGATTTCCCACACACAAGCCGTGCTGACTATCTCTAATCAGTCCTTACCTTCCCAAATACATGTAAATCCTGTCCATCAGGAGTCCCTCTAACAACTTGCCCACAACCAATGATGGGAGATAGCCTTGAAAGCTAAAGTTACCACTTTCTTTGTATTGGTGGGTTATTTCTGGGCAGTATAGTTATTCACTGCTTCCTTGTGAATGAGTAGCCAGTTTGTTGGAAATTGATAAATGTTCCTTAAATAGGGCCTGGAAGTTAAAATACTTTTATTTGTGGAGTGCAGTGTGCGTTTGCAATTCAGGTTGCTACTTCCAAACAGTTTAAATTGGTGGCATCCTTGCCTCCATTCAGAATGCCCTCTATGCAGTGTGAGCACAAAACAGGGCAGTGAAATGAAGATTCAACACTGTGCAAGCACAGTCCTTTTAAGTTACCAAGTGTGCACAAACAAGAATAAATTAAAAAGACTTGTTTGGTTTATCAAATAATCAACTGCAATATCTGACTGTAAAACTGATAGCCAGATCCAAATTCCAAACATTCTACTGAGCAAGGCCGAAAGTGATGGAGTTAAAATATTTCCGTTTTACGATGCACCATTCTACCTAACTAGAACAGCGACAAAGCACAGCACACCGAACAAATCACTGCTACCGTAATGCTGGAAACTGCCATTTAAATTGTTTTTAAAGATATGAGTTCAAATAAAAGGTGACTTTTGGCATCATCCACCCCAGACCAACATTGGCACTTCCATATCAAAGAAAAGAAAGTGATAGAAAGAACTGCAGACATAATGGTTGGTCTGCTAATACCTGGCATTTTGTTAAATGTTTTGGTCCTATCAAGCCTACTTGGCAATGACCTTGCCAATCAGGTTTCACAGACTTTTGATCAGCCTGTCAATTGTATTTGCTGCAAAACACCTGTAGTTAACCCAAAATCAGTGGGATAAAAAGGTCAACCATCAAGGAATGCTGCTCAAACATTTATGTCTCACAGTTCTTCTTGCAAATACCTATACTATAACTCAATATGTTTGTTACAAATGAATGAACCAAGTGACAGATGCTTAGGCTATATTAGCAAGTCATTTAAATCTTGTTTGCTCTTGACTCGCATGAGCAGCATGATACAGCTGCCTACTGTCAATGCCCTGCTACATTTCCCAAAGTACAAGGCATAGTTTCTGTGATGTTCCTACTTCTGGCTGGCATGCACCAATATTCCATGCCATCTGGTGCTATTGCCTCATGATGACTAGTTGCAACATCTGGTTATGTGTGTTAGCCATGCCAGTGTGAGCTATATAGAATTCTAACAGGTGTTATTTTTTTTCCTACACCACTAGCTTTGGAGGTGTGCAAAATGCACTTGGGAAAGGGAAGAAACAAATGTGTTGAGCTCTTGTGACTGAGGCCAGCTTTTCATTTAACTTGTAAGAAGCAGAATTGTCCATACCTACCTTACAAGATGGCCAGTACTAGTGGCTCTGTAATTGGGTGCTTCAATCCCACGTTCTGAAAAATTAATCCAGTACATCAAAAACAAGTCCAAAACAAGTGAGGTGTACAAACCTCCAAAAAGTCTTGTTGGACAATTTGGATACCTGATGAGGTAACAGGATCTTTGACAGGGATGGGATGGATGCTGTTATAGTTTCCAAGTAAATGGGGCAGGTAGGTATAAAGAACGCACATGCTTACCTGGTGCTACCAACGGATGCCCTTGACACTGCACAAACTCTGGTAGTTGTTCATGTTGGAGATCACAATGAGTGTGATCTTACTGTCAAATAAGAACCACGAACTTTGAAGCCTGTACTTAAAATACAGTAACAATGTTTACTCTTGCTGACAGTCTGTTAAAGTTCTAACTTTTGTTCGAGCATTTTACTAGCTCCTGTCAATGGTACCTCTGTATATTGCATACACTCTTTATGGAGAGTATCCTTAGTGCCAAGGAGAACTAGTACTTTCATTATTCCTTGCTGCTATAGGAGTTCCACTGAAGCATTTAAGAAAAAATGTAAAAACTTATGCAACAGAAGCTGATAATTGTCTATTTATGGATCAATGATTATCCTGTTCAACAAGTGAGCAGATGTCCATAGTTCACACTCTGTCCATTGCTACTCCTGAGTTGCACCAAAATCCTCTGAGCACCATGTGCCGCATTATCATTAGGTTCTACTCAGAACAGACAAGTGCCGAGGTCGCTCATGTGCAAATTCTCATCAAAATGTCTCGAAGCAAGGTGATAAGTACATTATAACAACATTTGAGTGGAAAACGATTATTAATCCTCTGAATTAACTATGTATTCTTCCTTAGCTTCTGGCTATGAAATCTTGCTGTCCATGAGTGAGTGGCCTGGAAGCAAAGTAGCTGGAAGCAGGCAAATCATTGGAGAGATTTAAATAATAACTTTCAGGGTCGAGAGGAAACAGTCCTGTTCCTCTTGGCCCACAAACAATGCTATGAATACATCTTGCTCATAGACTGTAGCCTTTCCCATCTGCTTTTAGCCACTGGATTCCTGGATTAACCAACAGTGATTAAAAATAGAAATATTCTTACAATGAAGGCCCATAGCTCCCTTAAAATGTTTTAATAATACAATACAAACCTCCTTCTGCCCATCCTAGTACCATTAAATGTTGAATTGGGCAGATTTAAGGTATGGTAGGTTCCTGTTTCAGATTTGCAATTTATTAACCTCCGATCTAACCTAAATCCACTCATTTCTAAACTGAATATTTTCTCTCTTTGAGTTGTATTTCTGATCATCTGGGGTTGAAGAAACTGCTGCATGAAAAAGTAAGTGTCCTTACAATACTGTTTGTGAGTCAGGTGAGCAGGAGGAGCTTCCTTGCAGTCCGAAACCTTTAATTTTCCAATTCGGTATTGCAGAGTCCACCCTACTATCATGAATTTCCCTCCCAGGATTGCTAATCTGGCCCATTCAGTGTCAGAGACACTCCAACAGACTTCCTTTAGAGTTTCCATTCTCCTACAAGCGCTGTCAATCTTCCATGCTTGCAGACTGTAGGGTCGGTTCTATCTTGCCAAGATCAGCAGGCTGCCTACCTGCTCATGGGCTTTGGCCCCATTATGAGCATCAGTTTAGACTGATCTCCAGAAGGAAAAGCTGCTGGAATTAAGGGGTGTATGCTGTGGAGTTAATGCTCCATTGTATTCAGGGAAATCCAGAATATAACTCTTCCAGTAAGCTCAAAAATCCCATCTCAATCAACTTCAGGCCTTTGTGATTGTGGACAAGATGTACTGAGGCAGTTTTTCCCACCAGGTCAGTTAGTTTGACATGAATTTGGAAACCAGCATGCCAAGGAAAACATTTCATTGACAATATTGTATGACCTTGTATGCCAACCACTTCAGCCCCTGTTCCCACTCCTTACTCATGGTTTGAAAATCTGTCATTTTCCAGCTACCAGCATGAGCAAAGGTCTGGCAGCCTGCTCTAAACATGTTAATTACAATGCTCCTGCTCAAAAGGAATGTTTCAATGGCCTTTTTATGTCTCACTGTTTTCCCAAAGAAACGACAAATAAAAGAATTTCCCGTGTTTCAGCAGAGCAAAGGAAGGAGCATGCAGAAAGAAGATACTGACAGTAACATGTCAGGGAATTAGGAAATACCACAATAGGAGCTGTGCAAAGAATACCAGTGGGTCATTTGAAATCAGTTAATGTTGATTTGATCAAATTCTTTTAATAACGCTATATATCACTCCCATTATCTGGTTAGAATGTGTTTGAAGTTCATATGGAAGGGCTTAAACAAATGATCAATGTTTTACACTGCCGCCCAGCTTTAGACAGATTGCACTGACTACAACAAAAGCAAGAAAAATAAATTAAACATTGGACTTTTTTTTTAAACAAACCACAATTCATTGGCAGTTGTCATCGGTGTGTTGCATCTCTTGGTTCAGAGATTCTTAAAAATAATTGCATTTTGACACTTCTCATGCACTGGACTTTATGAGAATAATATATTCTGTACTGCACTTTCTGGTAATTTTAGTGCTAAGTGAGATTTTTCTTTCTCATTCATGGGCTGTAGGCTTTGCTGGCTTGTCCAGAATTTATTGGTCATCCATAAATGCCCTGAAAAATGCAGCAATGAGCTGGCTGATACAGTTCCTGATGTGCAAGTGTATCCACAGTGCTGTTCGGAAGGGAGTCCTAGGACTTTGATGCCCTAACAGAGAAGGAACAATGATCTAGTTCTAAGTCAGGGTGGCTGGAGGGATATATTTGTAGGTAATGGTTCTCCCCCCATGAGCATTTCACTCAGTCCCTACTAATTCCTAGAGATCATGGATGGAATCTTTCTAGATTCTGGATCAGAGTGGTGCTGGAAAAGCACAGCAGTTCAGGCAGCATCTGAGGAGTAGGAAAATCGATGTTTTGGGCAAAAGCCTTTGATCAGTGTCAAGTCGGTCGTCATTAATGGTTTGGAGAAGTCCAGGAAGGGGAGGGAGGTGTCAGAGATGGTCCAGGTAAATGTAAGGTCAGGGTGGAATGTGTTTGTGAAGTTGATGAATTGCTCAACCTCCTTGCAGGACCATTAATGACGACCGACTTGACACTGATATTTTTTACAAACCCACCAACTCCCACAGCTACCTGGATTACACCTCTTCCCACCCTACCTCCTGCAAAAGTGCCATCCCGTATTCCCAATTCCTCTGCCTCCGCTGTATCTGCTCCCAGGAGGACCAGTTCCACCACAGAACACACCAGATGGCCTCCTTCTTTAGAGATCACAATTTCCCTTCCCACATGATTAAAGATGCCCTCCAATGCATCTCGTCCACATCCCACACCTCTGCCCTCAGACCCCACCCCTCCAACCGTAACAAGGACAGAACGCCCCTGGTGCTCACCTTCCACCCTACCAACCTTCGCATAAACCAAACCATCCACCGACATTTCTGCCACCTCCAAAAAGACCTCACCACCAGAGATATATTTCCCTCCCACCCCTTTCCGCCTTCCTCAAAGACCGTTCCCTCCGTGACTACCTGGTCAGGTCCATGCCCGCCAACAACCCACCCTCCCATCCTGGCACCTTCCCCTGCCACCGCAGGAACTGCAAAACCTGCGCCCACACCTCCTCCCTCACCTCCATCCAAGGCCTTAAAGGAGCCTTCCACATTCATCATAGTTTTACCTGCACATCCATCAATATCACTTATTGTATCCGTTGCTCCTGATGCGGTCTCCTCTACATTGGGAAGACTGGATCACTCCTAGAAGAGTGTTTTAGGGAACATCTCTGGGACACCCGCACCAATCAACCACACTGCCCTCTGGCCCAACATCTTAACTCCCCCTCCCACTCAGCCGAGGACATAGAGGTCCTGGGCCTCCTTCGCTGCCGGTCCCTCACCACCTGATGCCTGAAGGAACACATCAAACCCAGGGCATCAATGTGGACTTCACCAGTTTCCTCATTTCCCCTTCCCCCACCTCACCCCAGGTCCAAACTTCCAGCTCAGCACTTTCTCCATGACCTGTCCTACCTGCCTATCCTCCTTCCCACCTATCCATTCTACCCTCCTCTCTGACCTATCACCTTCATCCCACCCCATCCACCCATTGTACTCTTTGCTACCTTCCTCCACCCTCCTCCCTGACCTATCACCTTCATCCCCACCCCCATTCACCTATTGTACTCTATGCTACTTTCTCCCCACCCCCACCCTCCTCTCGTTTATCTTTCCACCCTTCAGGCACTCGGCCTGTATTCCTGATGAAGGGCTTTTGCCCGAAACGTCGATTTTCCTGCTCCTCGGATGCTGCCTGAACTGCTGTGCTTTTCCAGCATCACTAATCCAGAATCTGGTTTCCAGCATCTGCAGTCATTGTTTTTACCTAGTGGAATCTTCCTAGACCATGAACAATGTGAATTATGGTGAAAAAAAAATAAAAACATCACATGAAAAGTCAAGTAAGACCTTTCAGAATGGTGGGAAATAACAAGCTTCATTCGGACATTGACCCTGAGGAATTCCTGTGGTCATAACCTGGCACTGAAATTATTAACTTCCAACAACCACAAGCATCTTCCTCTGTACCAGGTATGACTCCAACCAGCAGAGACATTTGACCAATTCCCATTGACTCCAGTCTTGGTAGGGCTTCGTTATCTCACACTCTGTCAAATGTTTTATTGATTTCAATGGCAGTCACTCTCACCTCACCTCTGGGATTCAACCCTTTTATCCATGTTTAGGCAAAGGCAGTATTGAGGTCAAGAGTTGAATGGACTTGGCGTCATCCAAACTGAGAATCAGTGAGCAGGTTATTGTGGAGCTGCTCATGAATAATTCAGTCCATACTGTCTCCAAAATTATTGAATGGAAAGAATGTAACTGCAAATTTCCAAACTCCATGTATGCACATCAGCATCAAACCCAATAAATTAAGAGTTAATCTCTTCTGTGCATTGAAACAGGCAGATGTGCAGCAGTGTCAGATGATTAAACTTAATGAATGAAATGAGCTTCAATCTTTAGGTAAGATTTTACCATGGGTTTTGAAACTCTGTTGTCCCAAACCCTCATTAGCTGCCTGCGTGAGTGGTTGAACCATATACCTAATGTGGGTTATCTCACCATTCACTGGGCAATGAGTGGATTCAGGAGGGATGGGTGCTCCTGAGGTAGATTGGTGACTATTAGGATGCCTTATCAGGAGGCCCCTCACTGGCTCGCACATCAATGAACCAATGGTTGACAAATGGAAAAGTAATTGAATCAATGAGATGGGGAAATCTCTCTGAGCACTGGATTCAGGCCACTCACTTCATCTTCAATTATTTTCCACTGCAACCTTTTAAAATCTGTGGCAGTTATAGAATTTTGGAAACTCTGTTGGCTTTTTTTACATATCATACTCCATATTTGTTACTCTATTTTGTTCGTATGATAGATAAAATGCCTTACTTCTTCAATGTATTTTTTTTCTTTGCTGCCTACTATTTTAAAAGTTACCTGAGTTTAGTCATTCATTTCTCACGAGGTCATGGTTTTATATGTTATCTGATGGAACTTGCAGTATTCTCAACTGGACAGTGAATGCTTAGCGTATATAACTACCTCTGAATTGTATCCATAGCATTCCAGCTACAGTATGTTAATAGGCCTTATATTTTGAATCAAAAATTCTGGAGAAAAATTTAATTTTGAAACATGCAATAATCTATTAAAGTATCATTTGGAACAATTAGTTTGTTGCTATATTGATACTTTTAATCAACTTGTTTAGAGATGTCATTACACACCTCTGGAGCAGGTGGGAATTGGAACTGAACCACCTACCCCAGAGGTAGGGGCACTACCACTATATCACAAAGACATCTGCATAATAACTACTTAATAATCAACCTAATTCAAATCATTATTTAAAGTTTTCAAAGTGGTTATCTCCGTCCCTAAATCTAATCATGTAATTAGGATTCAAATGCTGTTCAACAGCAAAACAATAATTCAATAAGAAGACAAAGAAAAATTAGAATGCAAAAACAAAACTTGTGTGATTTAACTCACAGTGGAGAAGATTTTGCACAAGTTCCTCAATAATTAGGAGGGCACAAATTGTGTTGAAGTCCCAGTAACAGATTGTTTAACAGCTGCAGATACTTGGATAAACAAGCCCTCGTGTGCTGAGGGAACAGCGATAACCTCAACTGCATTTTAACGATCTTCCCACTCCACCACATTCCTCTTAATTCATAATCACTCAAAACCCTTTAACATTTCCTTTATTAATTAAATATAATTTTGTTTAAGTGGACTTCTGCAAGGCCAAGTACAATCATTCAAGGACCATTGAATGATTTTTAATAATTAGCAGATGACTTGGTGTCAGATGTCCTGTGACAGTGACTGCACCCACAATTAAAAGGAATTTAGGAGCCTTGAATTTCTGAATACATCAATTATTTTCTCAGAAGACACTCTCTGTTTAAACTTGGGTGCTAACCCATGCATGCCTAGCAAATCATGTAATCCGTGAACCACATAAATGATGCAAATCACAGCATCATCCTGTAAAATTGAATCCTGAGTATCCTCGTGACCTGAAAACCTGATGCAAGTGAGGCAAAACAAAGCAGTGCACAGAATTCAGACTAACTCCTTTATTTTGCCACAGGAAATTTACAAATTTGGTATACAACAACAAAAAATATTAAAAGCAATTATACACCGAGAAAGATATACACATAAAGCAATTCTGACATATGATATTGACAACAAAAGTCAACTTTGCTTATGTTAACAATAATAAATAACGGTTGAGAATATTAGGTCTCTGTAATTCTTTGAAGAAAATTGTTCAATATATGTAAGAAGGTTTTCTTCAGAATCTCATATTTAATGCACTGCTATGTGGTTTTGATAATACATTCATCTGAACTGAAAACGAGAATATACATAAGGGACCTATGGACTGCAGAAGAAATAGACAGCATGCAATAAGATGAGACAATATTTTAACAGGAGAAATCAGTTGTCTCACAATTCAGTTTGTATGGCACAAGGCCAATTACTGGCAATGCCAGAGTAAGTCCAACAAGTGATACAGCAGATGGCATTAACAGCATGCCTGGGTCTTCGACCATGGCAAACGATTGCAACAAAACTCCACCCTGATACACAATATTGATAAAATATGGTTAGCCACAGTACAACTGTTGTGAAATTAGAAGCTTGGACTATCCAGTATGTATTGTATTTCAAGGCTGCAATCCTTTCTGAGTTGTATAGTTCTACATGATGCAGCAAACCACTGTGCTGCAAATCTAGAGACTTCTTCGTGACTACTATAAGACTGCCAGAGCAGTAAAGGCACCAGGACATTCTACACTTGTGGTTTTTCAATGAAAGCTCTGTCATTTGTCTGACATTTTCAAAAGATTGAGCTAAGGTTGGTGACAACTGATATTAGAAATTGGTGCACTGTGGCCAAGAAGCAAGAGAATGACCTACATTACACTTTCAAAAAGTGTGGCGCTGGAAAAGCACAGCAGGTTAGGCAGTTGAACTTTTCCAGCGCCACACATTTCAACTTTGACTCTCCAGCATCCGCAGTCCACACTTTCTCTCAGTCACTACATTATACTGTATCTGTTGAAGAATAAAGAATTAACTCTTGAGATGTTAGCTATGCCAAGTATAATGTCATAATCATATATCCTTATTACAGAATCAGAATTTTACAGGACTGAAGGAGGCCATTCAATCCATTAGGTCTGTAAGCAACCTCCAAAACAGTTACCCAGCCAGTCCTGTTCTCCAGCTCTATCTCTGTAGCCTTCCAAATTTATCACTTTCAAAAAATATATCCAGTTCTCTTTTGAAACCTTATGTGGATCTGCCTCCACCACTCTCCCAGGCAACAAATGCCAAATCCTAATAATTCACTCGTAGCTCTCCTGCTGACAATCTTGAAATTGTGGCCCCTCGTTATTGACATACCAGCTAATGGAAACAGAATATCCTTCTTTACCACGTTAAAGTTGTATATAATTTTGAACATGTCAATAAGGTCTCCTCATAATCTTCTCTGCTCCAAGAAGAATAAACCCGATTTTTCTAATCTTTCCTTGGCATCTAAAGTCCATTATTCCATTATTAACGTTCTAATAAATCTCCTTTGCATTCTGTCCAGGGCTTTAACATCCTTCCTTAAATATGATGCCCAGTATAGAACAATACTCCAAATGTAAGAGAGGCTGAATAGGCTGGGCTGTTTTCCATGGAGCATCAGAGGCTGAGGGTTGACCTTTATAAAATCATGAGGGGCATGGATAAGGTGAACAGCCAAGGTCTTTTCCCCAAATTGGGGGAGTCCAGAACTTGAGGGCATAGGTTTACGTGAGAAAGGAAAGATATAAAAGGGACCTAAGAGGCAACAAAGGGACAGAGGATGGTACATGTATAGAATGATCTACCAGACGAAGTGGTGGAGGCTGAGACAATTATGATATTTTAAAGGCAAATGGGGGGGGATCCAAGATGGTGGCAACCTAAAAAGATCACACTTCATCGCAGCACAAGCAGGACAAACCTTTAACCTGCCCAACCCAGACCATCGCAATATCCTGGAACTCCAGAAAGATCATGGAGTCCCAAGAAACTTCTAAAAGTTAACTTACCTGCATTTCCAGCTGTCCAGAAATGCTGAAAAAGGGAGGAGGAGCATCCGAGGCCGGGCCTGCAGCCTAGCCTGCAAGATCCTCGGAGTTAATTACTTTCCAGACCTTGGTGACTAAGCTTGCAAAATCTTGCAGGATGCTGGGGTAACAGATCGAAGAGAAGCTGGCTCCAATCTCTCTCATGCTGCAGAAGCATGAGCAGCAGCTGGAAGACCTGGAGAAGAGGACAGATGTGGTGGAGCAATGAGTCACAGTGGTGGAAGCTGATGCCAGTTCATTCAAGGATAGGATCCAAGCCCTGGAGAAGCAGGTGCGTAATTTGCGTGACCGAGTGACTGCTGAAATTCCTTGACTTGGAGGCTGGCATGAAAGGATTGAAGATAGAGAGGGCTCATCAGGTCGCAGCGCGGAGATCGGGTCTGGGTCAACCTTCTCGTTCTCTCCTGGTGCGGTTCCATCAGTACCGGGATAAGGAGAGAGTCATGGAGGCTTCCAGACTCCAGGGGAAGGAACCAAAGGCCCTCATTTGCGAGAGCTCTAAGATCATGTTCTTTCAGGACTTCTCAGTGGCGGAGATCCAGAAACAAAAATCTTACGATGGTGTATCAAGAGAAGACTGAGGGAACTTGGGATCCAATATTCCCTGAGGTATCCGGCGGTGCTTCAAGTCACCTTAGATGGATCTGTACATCTCTTTGACATGTCGGAGAAAGCAAGAGACTTTGTGGACAAATTAACCTAATTTGAACAGTTTTAGTCTGTAGAAGTAGTGTTGTTTGAGTATGTCTTTACCGTTTTGTAAAAGAAATGGAGGAAGTCTGGTTGGAGCTTTATTTTTCTATATTTTCTCTATTGATAATAATTTGGTTTAAGCTATGTTTAGCAGCAGTTGAGATGTACATTTTGAATTTCTAAGTTAGGAAATACCAAAGATGGGTGGGGCTTTTGTTCCTTTTTTCGAGGCACTGGCAAGGCATTGGCGAATGGATCCCTTTATCCTCAAGGATAACAAGTTTGTGGAGTATTTCTCTAGGGAATTTTGGGCATTCCTAGACATCAACTTAGGCTCAGTTGGTTGTTTGTCCGTCTTCTGGGAAACTGCCAAAGCTTATGCCAGGGGGTTAGTTATTTCATATTCCACCAGTAGGAAGCGGCAGGAGGGCGAGCAGCAACGTCTCCTTGAAGCAGGGTTGAAGGCAGCTGAGAAGGCTTAGTTTGACAGACCCTTGTTGGTCAAACTTCAGAGGATTATGGCGCTGTGGTCTGCATCAAATTCTGTGCTCACACAGACGGCAAAGAAGGAGCTGGCTTTTGCAAAGCAAAGGTTATATGAGAATGGTAACAGGCCAGGCAAACAGTAAGCATATCCCGCCAGGAAAAGGAGTGCCCCTCAAGCCATTACGGTGATTAGGGAAGGGTCTGTGAACCGAACATATGATTCTAAAAAGATTAATGTTGCATTCCAGAGATTTTACTCTAAATTATACCAATCTGAGGACTGTGAGGAGGGTCAGGCCAAAATGGATTTTATTTTAAGGATCTGAAGCTCCTGGGCATGATTCCAAACAAAAGTCCTTTCTCAATGCCCCATTATCAGAGCAAGAAATGCAGGAAGCAGTGAGGCAGCTTCAGAGTGGAAAGGCGCCTGGTCCTGACAGACTTCCCAGTGAATTTTATAAGGAATTTATAAGTATACTTTCAGGCCTGATGCTCAATATGTTTAATGATACATACAGTCATAGCTGGCTCCCACCATCTCTGAGAGAGGCCAAGATTTCACTTATTCTTAAAAAAGGGAAGGACCCAGAAGACTGTGCTTCATACAGGCACATCTCACTCTTAAACGTGGACTTTAAAATCCTCTCTAAGACTCTCACGTTGAGGTTGGAGACTGTGTTACCTTCTATTATTAAAGAGCATCAGATGGGCTCCATAAAGGGTTGCAGATCCTCCAGTAATGTGAGGAGGCTGCTTAATGTAATTCAAGGGTGTCAACAACAATCAATACAGGGTTTGGTGATTTCTTTAGATGCAGAGAAGGCATTTGACCGAGTTGAGTGGCCGTACCTTTTCTATACTCTGGAGCGGTTTGGTTTGGGCCAAGTCTTTATAAGATGGGTAAAGGTTCTCTACGGTGGCCATTTTGTGACAGTCATTACCAAGAGGTACAAGCAAGCAATTTTAATACTTTTAGGGGCAGCAGACAGGGCTGTCCCCTTTCACTGCTACTTTTTATGTTGGTGACTGAACCATTGGCGGAGACCATTCGTGGGGATCCCAATATATTAGCTCCAGAAGTGGGTTCAAAATTACATAAGATCTCACTGTATGCAGACAATGTCCTTTTTTTTGACAAATCCAGCAGTTTCAGTGGCTCTCCTGATACAATGCATTCGTGCGTTTGGCACTTTTTCGGGATACAAGATTTATTTTGCAAAATCAGAGGCTACACCTTTTGGGTGGTCTTACAAAGGGGCTAGGTTTTGAGGGCAGCTATAGATTCCCATTTAGATGGTCACGGGAGATTTTATGTATTTGGGCATATTCATTACCCCAGTTCTGGATCAGCTGTTCAAAGCCAAGTTTATCCAATTATTTGATAAAATTAAACAAGACCTTCAAAGATGGGAGGCACTTCCGTTCTTATGGTTGGTTCAGATAGTGCTTACTAAGATGAATATTCTATACTATGTGCTTGTATAGTTTGCTATACTATATATAGTTTGCTCACTTTTATCCTACGTGAGTGATTGGGCTTGTGGGGATCCTCTTTCAATATGGCTAGATGTCGAAGCCTCCCAGGTAAGGTGCCCCCTTACCAGTTTGCTGTTTTTGGACAATATGAGGACAGTTAGGGAATATTGCTATAACCCAATAATTATCAATACTGTTAAAGCATGGAGGGTAATTCAGCAGAGGGAAGGCAATATTGGTGAAACATTTTTGTTTACATCTTTAGTGGGTATGCCGGGTTTTCAACTGGATATGATAGATTCAGGATTTAAATGTTGGGTAGCTAGGGGTGTATCTTGCATGGGCGATTTGTTTGAGGGAGATGTAATGATGTCCTTCGATCAGTTTGTACAGAAGTACGAGTTATCTAATAGAGACCTCTTTGGTTTTTTAAAGTTAGGGATTTTATTCAAAAAAAGACTACACTTTTGACTGATCCCTACAAATCCAACAGAGAGAGGGAGTGCTAAGTGCTAAGAATACACTTTCTGTCAGTACTTCATATCATCTATTGGGGGGTGACCCCTCAGATGAGTTTGATCAACTCTGCAGGATGTGGGAGAGAGAGCTGGGTATAGAAGTTTCCTCAGAGGAACGGGAGGATATTTGTGACAATGCAAGGAATTTGCATTGCATCAATTTGCAGTAGGACCCATGCTTCAGAGTTGAAGATTCTCCACAGGGTCTACTTGGCTCTGGACCATTTGTCAAAATTTAAACCAGGGGTACCTTCAGCATGTCCCAAGTGCAAGCTCTGCACGGGCATTCTTACCCATTGTCTCTGGTCTTGCGATAGGCTTCAAACATATTGGAGTGCTGTGGCGGGTGCAATGGAGAGGATTTTGGTATAAGGGTGGAGAAAGACCCTATCTCTCTCCTTCTGGGCCTGCCCACTGTATTATATAAATCAGAAAAAGCAAGGACCTCAGCACTAATCCTACAGGAACACCACTTTTAACCCATCCCCAGTCTGAGAAATCCTTACCTACCCTCTGATTCTTATTTTTCATCTAACTTCTAATCCATGCTGTAAAGGACTCATCAATCCCAAAATTTCCAATTTGATAACCAACCTGCCATGTGACACTGTATCAAATGTTTATGAGAATTGATATGATGATGAGAAGAAACAGTGAAGGAATACTAGCTTAGACCTCATGGAGTTTCCTGTATACAGCTAGCTTTGTGTAAATGAATAATTGTTAGAAAAGGCCCAAAAGTCTATCTATATCAATACCTTGGACTCAGACCTCACAACATAATCAGGAACTCAAGTGAATGATAACAGATCAATGGTCATAGACATGCAGGAGCTGCAATCACTTTTCCATTGGCCTTGATAGTAGCCATGGAGAGCAAGATGTGCAGTCAATGAGGCCTTGCACCTGAGAAAACCCAGCATTATGGAGAATGCCAACAGCATTGTGAAAGTGTTGTATTATTCTACACTCATATGGAGGGTATCTGTCACTTGCTTGATGCCCACCAGATGATTGTTGTTGCTATTTTTATTGATTGCACCTCTACTGTGGAAGTATGTCATCTTCACTCTCAAAGGCAATGCTGCATTTGCCCTGGTGTTAGGTTCCTGAATGAATTGCATAGCTCAATGCCCCTCGGATGTCCAGAGTACAATATAACGTGAAGCAATTTGTATGAGGTTTTATTTGTCCATTTCTCAACCCTCGTCAAGTCTGTCCTGTTAGGTTTCCATTACAGTTCCCCATATGTGATAATCTCAGTTTCAATCTGGAATATTTTCCTGTTTTCGGTACTGCTGCAGCCACCTTTTAAAACAGCACAGCTGTAACCAAACTGCTGTTTAGTATTAGTAGAGGCCATGGAAATCTGCCTATGGTAACAGTGGTAATGTCCTTACCTCTGGCCTACGTGATCAGGGTTCAGGTCCCACCTGCTCCAGAGGTATGGAATAACATCCCAGGCTGATTAGAAAGATATGTTTTTTCTTTAAATTAGAGGAGCAAGATACTATAGATGCTGGAAATCTTTAATAAAACCAGGAAGTATTGAAAAAAATTAGCACATCTGGCAGTAGCTGTGGTAAGAAAAATAGAGTGAATATTTGATGATCCTTTGTCAGATTTAGTTTTATTGATTTTCCAAATTCAACCATCACAGTCAAAAGCTGGTCATAAAATTCCCCAGCAGTCCAGACTATTCAGAAGTAAAGATCCTTTTAAATATTTTTACACCAACCTTCTTTACAAGTGTTTGCAGGTTGTTTTTCTAGGCAGGTTTAAGAGTCAGCATGTCAAATATACTCAAGCACATCAATGTATTAAGAGGATTTGAATTGAGATACTGGATCTTAATTGAAATATCTTAATAAGCCTAGCATTCAGACAGCTACCTAAGCCTTCTCCAGAATAATGACAGCTAGCTTTTGTGCATCTTTCTCTGACAAGATGTCCCACTCTGATATTGGTATGTTGAATGCCAATTTACAGCCTGGCATAATAACTAAATTTCTACCCAAGTGGCTCTTTGACAGTAAGAAAATAAATCTCAAAATGTCACCTTTTTTATTCCATTCTAAATATCTATTGTTAACAACTAAGTTAGCATATTTTATGTTTATAAGGTGTTTAAATATATTGGATTTATATGGATCTTCTTTTTTATCCATAGCTGGTAACATGGGATATTAAGTCTTTGAAAAGTAAATATGCTGTATTAAGCCCGAATATGTAGGAATATCATCCTTATCCTTTGACTTACCTTCTCTTGAAAGCTGTCTTGATAGCACCATACTCCTGACTTTAACTATATATACTTTGCACATAAATATGCTGTATACATTTGGAATAGCCATCAAAGTATTGATCTACCAAATCAAGATAGAAGTGACATCCTCAGTGACTAATTTGCTTGTTAACTCATGCTTTAGGAAATTCACCTGTTAATTGAGGTATTCAGGAGACATTTCTTCTAACACCAACAACAGATCTTTGCAGTGAAGAATTTCAGGAAAATGTATTTCTTCGGATCTGCTTTGATTATTTTTATTTAAATCCAAAACTCCAACCATTTTGAATATGGTACACAACGCCTTCCCTGCATTTTGGTGGTGGAGGGTATGATTATTGAATATGAAGGACAATGTACAGTAAGCAGCCTACTTGGCTGTGCGTGGTGTTGAGATTCTTGGTGTTGGAGCTTCACTCACCCAAGCATATCTTACATGACATTCCTGACTTGTCCTTTTTAAATGGCCAATGTCTTTGAGAAGTCAAAAGGTGGGGTACTCCAAAATTCCAGTGTGCTCATACTCACAGTATTCATATGGCTAACCCAGTTCAGTTTCTGTTCAATGTTAACCCCTAGTAGGTGCCCACAATCCAAGGTAAAATCTATCTTGTGACAGTGATCTTTGTGAAGCACAGAGGATCATTGATTTTTTTATCTACACTGCTGAGTATTCCTTTTCACCCAAGACACAGCACTAACTGGGGCTGCAGTCTTTGTCCATACTGGCTTTGCCTGTTAATATGAATTGACACATCTGAAATGGGCATAGCTGGGCTTTGAATATTGTACCTGAGGTAAAAACACCTTGGGAGTGGCAAGTACCTCCCTGTCTCCAGCCGCATAGTTCTCTGAAAAAGGATTCCAGGAATCTGGTTGATATTTAATGAAGTGAAGTTTGGAAGATTGTGTGACAAACATTGCTCCGAGCTGTAGCAGAACCTCACTCAACAAAGCACTTTAACTGAAGATGTGAAAATTCCAACCATTTTTTCTTTGCTAAATGTAAGCTGTATTTTTTGTCAAAGACTTAATGAAACGGATTTGAATAAATCTGTGGATTACAAAAGTGAAACAATGATTATGGCCTGAAAGGAGTAGACTAGACATCTCCAATAGATAGAGGAATGTTTTATATGTGTTTGTGCTAATATTATAAATAATAACATGTGGCTATACTTAAAATTGAAAAAGTAAATATAAAATACAGCACAAATCAAGGGTTCTCAATAGGAGAACAATGGGCCTGTAACATGCAGGTAAAAGTATTGTCTTATTTACTTAAACAAAGTATGGTGACACCTGTTCTCAAATAGGGACATCCTGACAATGTACATGAGATATCATGATGACACTTGAAAAGTAGACAGCACTTGGAAGTTATCAGCAGCATTGAGAAGTTTAATAAACGTACCTCATCATCAGAGTGTTGAGTTGAAGCCTACAGTCAGAGATAGACAGCAGCAAAGGGGACAGCCTAAGCAATTCACCTGGAGACAGTAAAGTTTGACTTCTGGATCAGTGCCAAATTCCCTTTGGGGTTTGGATGTTGGTGGTGATGTAAATAGCTAACGAAAAATATCACCTCTTACAACCATCTACCTCACATCAAGTCAGACCTCTGCTCAATCTACATTATAGTTATGTTGAAACACTGTCTTGAGTTCTGCAAACGTTCAGTCAAACATCCCATGAAGTAGAAAGCAAAGCAGAAACCTCATCATGCAGCACTTTCCTTGAACTGGGATCAAAATGATGCAGGTTCATAAATGGCTTATCAAAACATTTCATTTTTGCAGCAAAATACTGCAAGAGTGCATTTACTTGAAGACAGAAAGTCAATCAACATTTATTGTAATAGCAGACATTATGTTTTTCAGAGGGTGCTGTAATATCTGATTCTTTGTTCACACAGCGGGGACATCTATTACTTTGCATATCTATACAGTACATCTGATGATGCATTTCCTCATTTGATGTTAATGTTTTAATGTTACTTATATTCATGTGAGTATTCATGGAATATTTATAACATATATTTTGATTCTTGGGATATAGTCAAGACTGGTATTCATGTCCAAACCAGTTTGTGTATGTTTAACACATCCTGAAAATGCAGATTTCATGTTCTTGGGTTATGTGATGTTTTCTCCTTAATCTGTATGTTTTCTCCTTTAGCAGCAGCAAGATAAATTACAAAGAACAGGGTAAATGTTAGTAGATGCACACAGGTACAGATATTAATAAAATTTTCACTTGGTCATCAACTTGAAAAGAATAAATCCTATGAGTGATAATACATTATTATTGAGTTCAACAGAGTGGTTGAAATGCAGCAAGACATGAACATCTAAGTATAAAGACAAAAAGCCACATTAATGAAGGAAAAATAAGGAAACAGCTCCTTAGATTTTGGTTTACCAGGACTGGAAATAAAGATACATCTCAACTACAGTGTGTAATTTGTGCACAAGTACCTATCCAGTTAAACAAAGAAACCCTTCAAATGACAAAGGATACAGATTGATTCATTGTTGGGAATTATGCTGAACATCGTAAAATGTCAGCGAACATTCGCCTTCTACTCTTATGATGGAAGGAAGGCCATTGATAGAGCAGATGAAAATGGTTGAGTGAGGGCGTTACCTGAGGATGTCCTGTAGTAATCCTCTGGGACTGAGATGACTGACATCCAAAAATCATAAACTTTTTTTAAGCTGGTTATGCATCTAACTAATGGAAAATGTTTTCCCTAATTTATATTGACTTCAGTTTTGTCAAGATTCCTTGGTGCCATATTTGATGAAATATTGCTTTGATGTCAAGAGCTTCACTTCCCCACATACTTGGATCCACATAATTGGTTAGGAATGGTGCAGTCGGGAGTAGGAGGTAAGTATGAGTCCATTTAATAATCACTCAGAAGTTAGATTATATATTTGATTACTTAACTTTCCTGAGTATCAATTTTACTTCACTTCATTAGTACCATTCAAAGTCTCCAATTTTTATGTAGATTTTTGGAGGATTCCAAAAACAAAGAAATTGCCCAGAGGAAAATTCCTGTGCAGTTGCAGAAATGACAATAGCGATGGGTTACAATTTCATCTGATCATAAAGGTTTGATTTCATTGTATGCTTCAGTGAGTTGTGTGACAACAAAGTTCACTTACTAATCTAAGTTTCAGGTGTGAGATCCCTGACTTATCGACATATCTGTGTTCCGTTTCCAACAGAAAGCAGCAACTAGCTGCAGCATGAGTTAGGAAGTTCAGACATATACAGCCTGCCATTCAGGGAAGGCTGACTGACAAGCTGATAAATTGCAGTGACTATGCTTGTCCATGAAGAGTCGATGTTGGTGGGTGTTTTCCACCTGCACACCAGCTAGAAACCTGCTTCAACCTGAAGTCCCACTGATACAGTCATGTGCCTTTAGCTGTTGCAGAAATGTACACATTAAGATTGGCAAAGGTAGAAAAAGCTGAAGCTGCGAGCATGTAATTAACCTCATTGGTAATATCACAATGGCTTCCCAGTTTCCATCAGGTGAGTTGTCTTAAAATCGATCTCAATGTGTGGATTATTATAGCCAGACCTCGTTTCATAACCATTTCAATGTTGTTATAAAGATATGTTAATTAAAATATGCATATATATATACATAGTATAGAATTTGAGAATGAAAGAAAAATTTCAAAGCAAAGGGCCTTAGTTGACAGAAGCTAAAATGGTGCAGTCATGAAAAAACAAATTGCTACTTGGAAGTCATTAGGCAAATTTTCTGATGGCCAATCATTACTCCAGTGGAGGTATAAGTTGTGCACAGGGATCCTGCAGAATCTCCATTATACAGACTCAGAAGGAATTGTCTAGGGAATTGAATTTTCCTCTGGACAATTCCTTTGTTCCTGGAATCCTCCAAATGTCTTCAGAAAAATTGAAGACTCTGAATGGTTCTGATGAAGTGAAGTAAAATTGATATTCAGGAAGGTTTGATAATTAAATGGAACATAGAACAATACAACGCAAAACAGGCCCTTCAGCCCTCAATGTTGCGCCAACCTGTGAACTATTCTAGGCTTGTCCCCCTACACTATCCCATCCTCATCCATGTGCTTATCCAAGGATTGTTTAAATCTCGCTAATGTGACTGAGTTAACTACATTGGCAGGTAGGGCATTCCACACCCTTACCACTCTCTGAATAAAGAACCTGTCTCTGACATCTGTCTTAAATCTATCATCCCTCAATTTGTAGTTATGCCCCCTCGTACAAGCTGACGTCATCATTCTCGGAAAACAACTTTCACTGTCTACCCTATCTAATCCTCTGATCATCTTGTATGTCTCTATCAAATCCCCTCTTAGCCTTCTTCTTTCCAATGAGAACAGACCCAAGTCTCTCAGCCTTTCCTCATAAGACCTTCTCTCCAGACTAGGCACCATCCTGGTAAATCTCCTCTGTACCTTTTCCAATGCTTCCACGACTTTCCTGAAATATGACAACCAGAACTGTACACAATATTCCAAGTGCGGCCGCACTAGCACTTTGTAGAGTTGTAGCATGATATTGTGACTCCAGAACTCAATCTCTCTACCAATGAAACCTAACACACTGTATGCCCTCTTAACAGCACTATCAACCTGTGAGGCAACTTTCAGAAATCGATTTACATGGGGTCAAAAATCCCTCTACTCATCCACACTACCAAGAATCCTTCCATTGACCCAGTACTGCTTGTACAGGTCCCACCTTCCCCAGAAAAAGTCCTAACTATCCAAGTAGCTGAAACCCTCCATCCTGCACCATCCGTGCAGCCACTTGTTCAGCTGATATCTCTCTGTATTTCTTGCTCACTATCACGTGGCATGGGTAACAAACCAGAGATAACAACTCTGTTTGTTCTAGCTCTCAGCTTCCACCCTAGCTCCCTGAAATCCTGCCTTACATCCCTGTCCCTCTTTCAACCTATATTGTTGGTACCTACTTGGACCACAACTTGGGCTAGTCACCCTCTCCCTTCAGGACCCAACGATACGATCCAAGACATCACAGACCCTGGCATCTGGGAGGCAACACACCAACCAATATAATCTAATGTCTGAGTATCTATTAAACAGACCCATACTTATTTCACACCCCTAACTACACCATTCTCAGCCAATTAATATACCCCAAAACACTGACCTGACACCCCACCATATCACTCCCTGCCCTGGGACCCAACACCATGCCCCACCCCCACTCCACCTCCAACTGGGTCCCGAAACGTATTCAGAGAACCAAGACATTCCCTGAAACTAAACCCTATGTCAACCCCTTCTGTGACCAGGCACTCTACTGTCACTGCCATCAGGCATGACTTTCCATCCCCTCCCCCACCCCTCCATCAGATCGAACATAAACATAACTCTACTGGTGGACATGACCTGACATCAACAACCTTCGCACGCTGCTGTTCGACCCCACATAAGCCAACTTGACACTTCTGCTGGCAGACATAAACTCCTATTCCTCGTACCCCAGCAGGCTTGACTGGACTCCTGCCCCATCCTCATCCTGGATCTGATCCGATCCCAAACATCCCCACTACCCAACCAAAGGCATGTCCCTCCTCTGTCAGACTTGATCCAAACTGAAACCCAGCCAGCTCACCTGACCACAAATCACCCCGAGCCAGTGGGAAATATCTGACCACAATGAATTTGGCTTGCAGAGAGATTTCAGCTGACTCAGATCTTGGCTGTCAGAGTAAAAAATTGAAGCAGGAGAAAAGGGAAACAGCTTGACACATCTTCCTTTATTTTCACTCATAAAATGTAGACTTCATTGGGTAGGCCTCTGTTTAAGCTCCCTATCCTTAAATGCCCTTAAGATGCTGTTGGGGAGTTTATTTTAGAACAGCTGCAGTCTGGTTAGAGATGACTCCCAGAATGGAGTCCCAGTGGCACTGAAAGAATGGCAATATATTTCCAAGTCGGAATGGTGAGTGGCTTGAAATGGAAATGAATGGGGACATGAGTAATCTATGGAGGTGTATTTGAAGGTACGTTAGGGGTCAATTTAATAGTTACTTAGGAGTTGAACTAATCTTAAATAGTCTTTCTTTTCTTAAATAATTATTTATTTAATTTCATTAAAACACTCCAAATTCTCTGAATGCTTTGGAAGGATTATGGGTGTAGATGAATTACTCAACGGAATTTCAGTTTCCAGGGCACTTCATTTCGTGTATGTTATGATAAACCTTCCTTCAGGTCCCCATGCATAACTCCCATTGATGCTGGAATAACAACTAGCTGGCCAGCAGAAAATCTGAGCCATTGTCTATAGGTTGGTAGACACTGGATGGTATTCTGAAATCTAAGCTTTGCAGATTCATAAGTCAGTAATTTGGAAATGGAGGTGACATTGACATTGACAGGCTATCCAGTCTGCCCTGAATTCATTAACTCCGCTTTATTTCTGATTCAAGTAAGTATTATCTTGGAATGATAAACCAGGAATAATGAACCACAATATTACATGCAGAACTCGCATAAAAATATATTTAACAACATGATGATATTTTGTAAAATCTCACAGACATGACAATGTTACCAAATCAGTGGACCAGCAGGCTTGAAATGCAGTTCAGTAAAAAAAAATTAGCCCGGTGAGTTTACAGTTGGAAAGAGTTGAGTTCAGAAGATACAAATACACACTTTATTGTCTTCCCATTGGGTTTAGGTAATTATTCATGAACCACTGAAATGGAAAATAAATATGCATTTAATTAAAGAAGACTGCAGTTTAGTGAAAATCACGATTAACATATAAAGGTTACTATGAATCAGGTAATAACTAAGCAGAAGTTCTTTGAACTATATGAAGGTTGACATTTGGAGGCACACCTCAGGGAACCCTTATACAACAATTGGAAAGGAAACATTTTTTCCAAGTGATAATTAACATTTTAGATGTTTGTCCTATTTCCATATTCCATTGAAGTCTAAAATCAGAATTTGCAGGTATTTCCAAACTATCTGAATCTTTTATAACACAGCAATAATATTGAATGTTATCACAGAGTTAAACAATTATTCTGCATTAAAAATACAGTAGATGGTTAATAAGGGCATTTATTTTTGTAAAGGATAGCATGTCATAGTGATAGAGTCCAAGTGGCGCAACATCTAGGGCCGAAGGGCCTGTACTGTGCTGTAATGTTCTATGTTCTATGTATGTTTATTTTTACAGAAGAATTAGAAACAAAGGAAATATACCTGAATGGATATTGTTGATGTAGTTTCTCCATTCGTATGTAAGGTATATTAATCTACGACTAAAACTCAGAACTAGAACATAAGGACAGCAGATCTCTTTTCATTCAGAGGTTGTGATACACTGGTCAAGGTACTAGGAAGGGCTTTTGCCCGAAACGTCGATTTTCCTGCTCCTCGGATGCTGCCTAACCAGGTGTGGTTTTCCAGCACCACACTCTTGGTTCTAATCTCCAGGATCTGCAGTACTCACTTTCGCCTGGTAGATATTCCTGTTTAGCAGCATTCTGATTCCTTGCCTTCAACCAATTTCTGAATTCTCATCTCTGATGAACAGCACAAAAAAAACATGAAAATACTGTTTGCATCAATAACTCCACAATACTCAAAGACAACTTAGAGTTTGCATCAGTTTAGATGCTACCTAATGAAGCAAGTTTAATACAAATACAAATGCATGTGCGTTAAATTTAGTAAAACTCCACTTCCACATCTTTCTCCATTATCTTCTAACATGTCTTCTACTCTCATTAGACAAGTTCCCCTTTCCAACATCAGTGGAACCAGAACCTGTACCAGTGAAAAATTTGATCATAAACAAAAACAGAAAGTGCTGGAAAAGCTCAGCAGGTCTGGCAGCATCTGTGGACAGAAATCAAAGTTAATATCTCAGGTCAAGTGACACGGTCAAAATTTCTGCTTTTGTTTCTGATTTACAGTGTCCGCAGTTCTTTCCGTGAATACCTGATCATCTTTAGCCATGCTTACCTCTGTAATCTCCATATCTCTCACTTAGTATGGTATCTTTGTTTGGTTGAGAAATTGACATCTTGTGATACATATGGTGAGCTACTGGATTGGGGAAATGCAACTTCCTCAGGGAATTTAAATGTTGGATCATGGTAAATTTGTATTCGCCTCTTTTGAAAAGGGAACAATGATTTGGCAAACAATTTTCATTTGAATAACAAGTTTACATATGTCATGGTAAATGATATTTCCTTTGCTGAAACCACTATTCCTGAGAAAATAATTAAGTTTCAGTGGAAAACAAGTGAGGATTGAATCATGACAGGCAAATACCCTACATGGGCTAATTTTACTGCATTTGTTTTAAGCTGTATTAACAAATAAGATGCTGGTGACCAGGACCCTGTGTTGACTATAAAGTTAGATGGTTACTGTATGAGCTGATAACTTCCTCCATTATTAGGTACAGAAATGGGCAGAGAACTGACAATTTACATGTTCATACGATTGTAATTAAAGTGCCAGTGAATGGAGCAACTACATCAACAATATCCATTCATCTATATTGCCTTTGTTTCAAATCCTTCTGTCAGAATAAACATATATTTGGAATGCATGACATTTTTGACTCCATGACTACAACTATGACATGCTATTGTTTACAAAAGTAGACAGCCTCATTAACTATCTTTTTTTAATGCAGTATAATTGTTTAACTCAGTGATGACAATCAATATTATTATTGTGTTACACAGTTAGCATTTAAATAAAGTGTCACAATTCAAACTACTAATCATCTATTAACAATAGTGAGAGTTCACAAGATTCTGAAGTTACTGCTGCTTTAAGTAATACTTATTCCTGCAGTTACCTTCAGCAATTGAATGCATATAGTCAAGCATTACATTTGCGCAATGTTAGTTTTGGAGTATTTGCAGATTCAGCCAGAAAACTACAAACTAATATCTGTTACTAGTATCATTTGCAAATTTCTTGAACATACTGTTCATTTTCCTGTTATGAAGTGCTTCAAAGCACCTGGGAGATAACCAACTTGCTTTTGAGTAAAAACATTGAATGGAATACAGCATTTGCGATTTGCTGATGACCTAGTTTCAAGTTTCCAAAGAGATTAATCATATGACAACACTGGATTTCTCAAAAGTGTTGGAACTTAACTGAGAAGACTGTACCATTGATTGTGTTTCAATAATATCACCAAAATGCCCCATGTACCTGATTGCTAGTCACTTTAGCAACCACATAAATGTGAGGTTTTTTTATGAAGCCAGCTAACTGCAGTTGCTTATACAGGTATTCTAGTTGTTCTACATGTTCTTCTTAGAGACTAACGTATATACAATTGTACAAACAATCTACAAATTTGGCACTTTAGCTACAGTTTGATTCATAAGTGTTTGGAATGGGAATTCTGAAACTCAAATAGCATCACCCCACATTGATGTCGTCCATTTGGTGCAAGAAAGGCTTTTGATGATACTAGCACATAGAACATAGGACATAGGACAATACAGCACAGAACAGGCCCTTCGGCCACGATGTTGTGCCAAACTTGTTAGTATTCCTACAATCGAACCACCTTAGAAAGAAATGAAGAACTGCCAATCTTATTAATCTAACTTTTGAACCATGGATTTGGATATGAATCTGTTTTCATTACTGCATAATTTATTTTTCTATGATCTATGCAGTATCTAGTTGAGGCACTCATTGCCAGAACTAATACCACTGGTGATCCCCAACTGCCTTGGTCCATATCAGGTCTGGCTAACATAATACATTCAAGTATATCTCTCCAGGTTTCTATGAATTTCTCAAATAACCTTATTAAATTTTCCAGTAGTCTTTCCTCGAAGCGTAAAGCATGTTGATAGGCCATTCATTCCTTGTCTGTAGATCAACAAGGATGTCTCCATTTCTCATTAGAGTGACATTGTTAATATAATAACACTCAAGAACTGCTTCATACAGAGCTTCATTGTGAGCTACATGTATTTTCTGATTTAAATCTGGATCTGCTTACTGAGCTTCAATTAATAAAAACATGTTCAATGTTTTTTTGAATCAACCCCATTCTTAAACAAAGTTTCAGTTGCTCTAAATTTCACTTGTAGTATAATTTCGATCCCTATTGATGGATATTGCTTTGCCATTGCACAGGTCGCCACACATGGAGTAATGCTTGGAACTTATTCCTGTAATGTTTCCATCTCTAAACTTCATTCTGGCTTTCTGTGATAATAAATAAATCTATAACTTTTACTCCAGCCATATTTTCTGAATAAGTCATACTACCAGTGTACCAGACAGACTGCCATACTTACTCTTAAATTATCCTATTTATTAGCTTTTTGTCTTTCAGTACGGTCTTGAAGGTATTTTTTTTCTGACAAAGGAGATGAACTAATACTTTTAGCCATTTCTTGATATTGTGTGGAATAAATCAAATTAAGTGAAGACTAACAGTTGTGATGCTTGCGATTTCAGGATGAAGCTCAGCACTTTTGGGTGAAGATTGTTTCATCTATGTACTGAGCTCTGTAACATTGCAAATGGGAATATTTCTGGAATCTCACCATTTGTTAGCTGTTCCATTTTCAACCACCATTCACGACTGAATTTTCCAAGAGAATGGAGCTCAGATTTGATCTGTATTTACATATGACAATGTGATTTATCCATTAAGTAAAATCCCAGATCACATCAGTTTTCTGCAAGATTGCCTTCTGGAAATGCAAAACTGGCAGGACCAATGGGAGATGACATTCAATGACAAATGTGCTGTCTAATATGTTTCAGCAAAAAAAAGTATGATCAACCAACAGTTGGCTTTAAGTTCTGTAATCAAATTCTCCAGCAAGTAGACACACAATGATGTCTGGAGCTTAATAAAAAAAAAGCCTTCAAAGGGGATTCCACATTCAGGAGATAACATCCAAACCAAACAGGATGGTTAAATTTTTGAGGAGAAATCTTGGGTATTGCAACAAACATATCATTTATAATTGACCAAATGTTGTTCAGTCTACAGTCTGCAAGTTATGTGAAATCTTCATAGAGAGAGAGAGAGAAAGCTAAATGAGGCTGAAGAGTTCCAAAAAGATGCTGCAAGATTCTGTATATATTAGTATGGAAAGTACATCAGCATCACGTCTTTGATCCAAGATTTGGAATGGAAATCACGACAGCAAAGGAGGAGAAAAATAACTGACTATATTCTAAAAAGTGTGCAATTGATTGGTAGGAAGTTAAGAAAGCATAAACCTAATGTTGTTTAGTAATGACAAAACACAAGTTAGCCATCCACACAAACTGCAAAGACCATGTGTTTCCAAGACATTGCATGAAGAAATTTTCTTTCGAAGGACATTTCCATTATCTGCTAGATGAAGGAATCACAGTTACATCACTTGAAATGTTCAAGACGCTTGTCTAGATTGTTTCCAATCAAAGCTTTCTATTACTCGACAATGGTAACAGAACTAAAACAGAAGCAAATGCCCTAAGGCGTTAGCGGAGGTAGATTAGAAGATGTGGAATTTTAGAAGAATTTTAGATTTTAGAAAATTAGAAGAATTTTCAACCTTGGCTGAATTGTAATATGAGAGGAATGGAAATGGGAAAGGCTTTTTGATATAAAAACCCCTTTTGACCTTTCACTTTAACTATAGGACGATCCACTGGGAAGTAACGTTAGAGGGTGTTTCTACCAGGTTAATGTTTAAATTGAGTGTAATTTATTCTCCTTCTTTAGCCAAGATTTTCTTGTGAGGAGATCCATCGAGTCAGCTCCCTATTGTGATCTCGCATTTCACCTTTGAAAAGATCAAACGTCAATTGGCTTCCTGCTTCAAGGAGACAGATAACTGATCAGAATGATAAAAAAGTGAAATTAGGGGTCATGACAGGATTGTGGAAAGGGAATGCAGCCATCTTGGCCCCACTGAGCTACCTGGAGAGGTTTGCTTTGGCCTTCTGTTTTTGTTTATTCGAAGGTCTGCCTGATTGGTGTTGACCACCTCTCCACGTGACACTGGTGAGATTGCAGAAAAGCCTGCCTTCTGATAACTTTTGCCTTCCATCCTTAATTGGATGTTGAGTCAGAGCAGCCATGTTGGAGGCTGCCTGCAGAAAATTTGTCAAGGATTTTCTCTCTGATTTCAGGGGCCTAACATTAATAGTTGAATTCAGGTCTTTGTGTCATGACATTCATGTTATTCTCACAGACCTTTCCCTTAACAGGGGACTCATCATCTTCAGGTTGTCACCTTGAAGTGATTTCCCGATGAAGATAACTGAGTGTAATGTCTGATTTTTTTGCAGATTTGGGGCAACTCTGGAATATGTTTTAAGAAAATGAAAGGCAGCACCTGGATGTCGATTCTTCATGCACATTCCTAGTCTTTTCATTTTTGCCAGTAGGTGAACAGATGTGAAATGTGGATCTGTTGGGCCATTTGGAAAAAGTGCTAAGTTTAAATAGGGTCCATTTTCTCTATTTCACTGTCCAACTGCCATAGTCACAAACTTATGGAGGAGAGGTAAATGCCATAATCTAATGTTATTTAAATCCCACTTCTTTAAATATGAAAAGCAAACTGCTCTGCAGTTGTCAATGAAAGTAAAACAACACCTAATTGATTGGCTGCAAGGTGGAGCTTAGAAAAAAAAATTCCGATCTGTCCCTGCCATTTTAATAAATTTTATTATGAACATTTCCAAGGGCTCTAATTACAGCTGAATCCATGATGAAAGTTTGGCAGAGTTTCAAAAAGTATTTCTCAGGAAGCCAATGGAAGTCACATTTTTATTAACTGTTCTAAGGCTTATTTAACAACTTTTTTTTGATATGATTACTGAGCAGAAGTTTACTGATGTACGTAAAAGATGGACACATGATGAAGTTTAAATAATTGAATGAGTTTCATGAGTGAGGTGTTTGTTTTTTGTGTGCAAAGTGTGTCTGAGTAAGGGATCAATGAGTAAGGGATCTATTAGAATACTAGAAGTTGTTTTATCGTCTCAAAATGGTCTTTTGAGGCCCGTTCTTGGCAGCATGATGGCTTGGTGGTTAGCACTGCTGTCTCACAGTGCCAGGGACCCAGGTTCGATTCCAGCCTTGGGCAAGTGTCTCTGTGGAGTTTGTACTTTCTCCCTGTGTCTGCGTGGGTTTCCTCCAGGTGCTCCGGTTTCCTCCCAAAGATATCAGGTTAGGTGAATTGGCCATGCTAAATTGCCCATAGTGTTCATGGATGTGTAGGTTAGGTGGATGTCAGGGGTAAATATAGGGTAGGGGAATGGGTCTGGGTGGGTTACTTTTCAGAAGGTCGGTGTGGACTTGTTGGGCCAAATTACCTGTTTCAACACTGTAGGGGTTCTGTGATTCTGTGATAATAGGTGAGTAGTTATGGAGGTGGCATGAGGGTGTGAAGCGATATGGAAGGGTGAATGGTGTTGGGTTATATGTGAGGGATGAAGGCTAGAGGCCTGAAAATTCTTTTACAGTACTACACTGAAGTATCAGAAAACTGAAGTAGGTATTAAAACCAGTCCACCTCCGCAATCACCTGTCTTATACTCACACCTAAACTGCCTCTGGAAATGGGAGGCCCATTTCGATCTTGGCCATGCCTCCCACAAGCAAACATCATGTGTGATGGGATCCTATATATTGGGGTGGGTCATTGAATTGGGAACTTAGCCAACACAAGCTACCCTGCTCAGGAGCAAATTTTAGCCCATAGTTTTAGGGGGAGTCAGTTGGATTCAGGTATCCAAGAAGTTTCCTACTTGTGGTCTTATAATTGACTCAAGAGTGTCATCAGCCAGCTCTGAATTGAATTGTCTCTTTAGTTACTGCCTGTACATCCACATTCTTTAGATAACCTCAGGTTCCAAGAATTGCATAAAAATAAGTTATTACAGGTGTTGGTCATGGACCACCTAAACATTAATGGTGTCAATGGGGTCAGCCACGTGGACATTATAGAATATGAAATTCCTGATTAGGACTGTTAATATGGTCCAACCAGGGAACCCTGGCTGACAGATAAAAGCAGGAGTGTCAGACCTCCTGGCACTTTGAGAGCTGACTCTGAGGGAGCTGGATCAATGTCAAGTACAATGCAAGTGTAAATAAAGGGTGACTTGGTGATAGGATTTTGTCCTCTATGGAGTTAATTTAGAACCCATTTGCAGTTTACAAATATCTAGACTGCTACATGAATGTCATCAATAAGGCCCTCGATCTTGGAAAATATGGTGATGTGGAATTTACAATGCTTTTTCACAATCTGCTATTTCTTCCTGATGAAAGTAATAAAGCTGTTTGTCCTGATAAACAGTATATCAGTGACTTTGCCTGGTCTATCTGCATGCTGGAAACTGAGTGATACTGTTCAGATCCTCCTTGGAGGCACACAAGGTGCTGAAAGTGTGAATTTCAGGGTCATGTGGTCACCTTCACAGCTACTGTCAAGTACTTCCCTGATGCGAACATTCTCTTCAAAACAGTCTGTCAGGGGGACAACTCTGCTGTTGCATCCCTTGTGAAGAAGATTCTGCAAAGGTAGCTGTCCTCAGACAATCCTGAACATATTCTTCACTTGCATGGGTGAGGGTGGGAAAGCACATCTCTTGTGCAAAGCAGGCCTGTTTTCACCTCCAAAAGACCTACAGATCAAGGAACACCCAATCCAAGTGAATTTGCAATTTTGAAAATTCATTTTTGTTACACTTGCCAAAATGTGGATGACTTTTAACATTGAGTTTGGACAAGGGAATACACATTTGGTTCACTCTTATTATGATGCTGAAAGCAGTTTGGATTCAAAACATTTTTTTTACAAGTTTTTATAGGCCTAAAGAATTCTTAATTTTGACAACTAAACACTGGAGGGTAGCAATCTCCAGACTTTTCTCCCTGAAATAACTAGTCTTTTGGACTGTTCATTTATTTCAGGTTTGTTGAGGTGCATGATGTGAGATGTGATGGTTCGTTTGCAACATAGTGTTCATTCTGAGTGTCTGTGCAAGGTCTCTGGTCTGGATGTCTGGAACTGAACGGGGAGGACTGGAGTCAGGATGGAAAGTGGATGACCAATGTGCTCCAATTTGGATTCCTGATCATACTGCAATCAAATGTCACCTGACTAAAGAATGGCCATCAGATATCACCTGATCCAGGAATGACCAGCAGATACAGAGCTGACCATTGAACTAGCAGAAGCAGGGACTGAAGCAACAATCATACTATTATTGATGTACACTTGTCCAGGGGTATTGTTTAAAGGGCTGTCAGCATTGGATAAGGGTTTCAGGCCTGATTCCAGATCAGTTTCAACCAACCCTTAGACATTCTAGATAACACCGCAGCTCTGCTGGAAGACCAAGAGGTTGGTGAGAATGGCGAAGGCACCATGTTTCAATCTCACTGCCTTTAAGTTCTTGTCCAGACTTCTCAGGCAATTTGGGAGGTCCTCTTCCAAGAGACAAAAGAAAAAGATCTCTTTGCCGAACTAGGCAAGCCTGAAAAGAGGTCACAGAAGAGGGCAACAACCTTTAAGGTGGTCATTACTTCAATGGTTGCCAAGGTTGCCCTTGTAATTCACCATGAAGTTCCTCCTGTCCCGAATCCTTAGAACTGCATGTCCCTTCATTTCAATTTCTGCTCCACTCCGGACAAACAAGTTCCTGAGTGGACAATGTCCATTGCACATGGCACTGCTGAGCTGTTAGTATCACTCTGCCAGTTGCTTCATCCAAACAGTTCACCTCACACATTCTCAGTCCCTCACATTCAGCAGCTAAATAGCATAATGGAGCCTTGATTCCAAATACCAGAACTTTTACTCCTTGATGCAAGTTGCTCTGAGTACACTGGTCTAATTTTCCTGCGAAGACATCTTGCTTATCTCCATGATTGCCAAGTGTAGCAATGTCATCAGCACTTGTCCATTGTCACTCTGACATACGTTCTGGGCTTTGATCTCCTGTGGCCCTGGCACACTTTCCATCAAGCTCCAACTGTCCAGTAAAATTTTGTTTAATTTGATAGTTCATATCTGAACGAATGTTCAGCTGCTGTTTTAACCAAAGCACATAACATGTGCATTTCATTTGCTGCTCACCACTGCTAACATATAGAGCCAGTGCAATGAAATCAGTGGTCCGCGTTAACACTTTCTTATGTGATTTTACACCTTCCCCTACTTCCAAGATTATCTTTAACTGGCACATGTTACAGGTTGTGATTTGATATTTAATATATATTTTAAAATAACTTCTGAGGATTAAATGTTAGAACATTACTGGAGAAGACAGATTGCACATTGAATGGAATGTACCGCACATCGTTTGATTCACTGAGCTGCGATGTTAGGGACAAGTGTGAGCTGCTTTCTCACTTTCTATTCTGCCTCTCTCGCCTTGTAAAAGAAAATTGAATCCCATTCTTTCACACTAATAAACATTTGGCCCTAGTTAAATTTTAATCTTCAGTGGTGACAGGTAAGCTGCACAATAGTGTTTGTCCCTTCTCATAGTTTTCCTCCTTTTCCTGTATTGAATCAATGGTGAGATTTCCTTTTCATTGTCAAATCACAGACTAGCAGTAAGTTGTCAGCCAGTTCTTTCAAATCTGAAATATTCTATTTGGGAGATATGGAATCAGACAAATGCTTGTTGAATCGCTCACATTGTACAAAATATTTTACCTGCTCATGAACACAAGTTGTTGTATGTTTGCTTTGTCTTGAAAAGAGTTTACCTTAAAGATGTCCATGTGTTTTGAGTGTAAAATGTTGCCACTCTTCCTGACAATTAATCTGCTGGAGGTTTGTAAGTTACACACACAGAAATCAATTTGCTTTATTGTAAACCTGCTTCATAAAATTAAATCTGTTTTAATGGTTTAAATAAACTAACTCGCATAGATAACTAACCCCGGTTAACAAAGAACATAGACCAGTATAGTTCACAAACTGGCCCTTCAGCCCAGCAAGAGTGCACCAACACATTATGCCTTTCCAAACTAAAATCCTTTTGCTTCTACATGTCATATCTCTGTATTCTCTGCCTATTTAAATACCAATCAAGATGCCTCTTAAGCATTGCTGGTTGTGTCCTCTGGCAGCACATTCCATGCATTTACCACCACTGGTCACAGATCTCCAATCTGAAAAAACAGCCTTCCATCACTACTCTCTATTTTCTATGACTAAGCCAGTTCTGTATGCACCTTACCAGCTCACCGTGGTACCCATGTGACTTTACCTTTGTACCTGCCACGAGGGTCCTTGCCGAAGGCTTTGCTAAAATCCATATCTACAACATATATTGCCCTGTCCTCATCAATCGTTGTTGTCGCTTTCTCAAAAAATCTCATCTAGTTTACGAAAGACAACCTTCTTTGCATAAAGCTATGTGAGTAAATCCTATCCCAAAGAAGTTCCTCCACTAATTTTCCTTCTTTTGATATAAGGCTCAATGAACTGGAATTTCCTGGATTATCCCTGGTGCCCTTCTTAAACAAAGCATAAAGGTTAACTATTTTGCAGTTCTCTGGGACCTCTCTTGTGACTAAAGAGGATACAAAGATTTCATACAAGGCCTCAGTGATTTCCTCACCTGTCTCCCTCAGCAAACCGAGATAGATCGTATCAGGTTCAGGGGATTTGTCTACTTTAATGCTTTTCAAAACACCCAACACTTCTACCTAGAATATCGGCATACTGCTCTTGAGACTCCCCACTTACCATGTCCTTCTCCTTTGCAAATATCGGTGCAAAGTATTCATTAAGGACCTCACCCACTTCACCTTGCCCCATGCATACATTCTCTCTTTTGTCCTTGAGTGGATTTACTCTTTCCTGAGCTACCCTTTTGCTCCTTATTATATATATATATAATTTATATACACAACACACCTTGGGATTTTGGCCTTACTTCCGCTCCTATGTCTTATGGTCTTATGGTCTTATGGATTTCCTTAGTCCTGTTTGTCGAAGACATTTCATCACCCTCCTAATTCCCTGGTTTAGTGCTTTCCTGTTATCTTTGTCTTCTTCAACGGCTCCATCTATCTTCAGTTTCCTAACCCTTACGCATGCCTCCTTTTTCTTTTTGACAAGGCTCTCAATTTCTCTTGTCATCCAAGGGTCCCGAAACTTGCCATTCTTATCATTCATTTCCACAGAAACATACTCGTCCTGAACTCTGATCAGCAGACCTTTAAAAGCTTCCCATGTACTAGATGTGGATTTGATCAATTGAGAATCGAATCATTATCATTAATAGGACATAGTGGCTGCAGTTGGCTAACATATTGATGAGGCCTATTGGGCTTGTACAGTCAACAAGCAAATTAATCTTATGGTGAAACACATGGTCAAAATTGTGCGAAAATGGTTGGGACAACACTTGATGCCTTTTTTGTAATGGGATAGGAGAGAATTTAAAACTACAGCTTGTTCTTAAGCAGACAAATCCCTGTTGAGAGAATAGTCTTACACACTTGAAAAAGGCAAATAATCAAGGAATGTGCCAAATAGATAGGAAGGGAGTGGAATTCAAAATTCCCGAGTTAAAATTAGGAAATAACAAACCTCCCATTTGAATTAAAATACTTAAACATCATTCAGAGCTATGATTTCTAGATTAGAGTGTATCTAAGCAGAAAAGGAAGCCTTTAGATTCTCTTAGCAAATTGGGAATGAAGATCTACACAGATTTAACACTTCAGGATTAACAGCTGATAGGGGAAAAGATTCCCAGAAGGTATAGAGGAAATCAGAAGGTCAATTTCGAGTCAGATTAAAATTCCATATTCATTAACAAGCATTTACATAATTTAAATACAATCTGTAAACCATTCAGAGAGCAGATGCAGAGCACAGGTCTCATTATGTGATTTCTCAGATAGAGCTATGGAGTCAGAGAGATGGACAGCACAGAAACAAACCCTTCGTTCATGCTGACCAGATATCCTAATTAATCTAGACCTATTTGCCAGCACTGGGCCCATATCCCTCTAAGCCCTTCCAATTTATATGCCCTTCCAGATGCCTTTTAAATGTTGTATTGGATTAGATTAGATTATATTAGATTCCCTACAGTGTGGAAACAGGCCCTTCAGCCCAACAAGTCCACACCGACCCTCCGAACAGTAACCTACACCCATCTGACTAATGCTCCTGACATCAATGGACAATTTAGCATGGCCAATTCACCTGACCTGCACATCTTTGAACTGTGGGAGGAAACCGGAGCACCTGGAGGAAACCCATGCAGACATGGGGAGAATTCTTTGAGCAGGTGACTAAGGAGGTGGACGAGGGTAAAGCGGTAGATGTGGTGTAAATGGATTTTAGTAAGGCGTTTGATAAGGTTTCCCATGGTAGGCTACTGTAAAAAATACGGAGGTATGGCATTGAGGGTGAGTTGGAGGTTTGGATTAGGAATTGGCTGGCTGGAAGAAGACAGAGAGTATTAGTTGATGGTAAAGGTTCATCTTGGAGTGCAGTTACTAGCAGTGTTCCGCAAGGATCTGTTTTGGGACCATTGCTGTTTGTCATTTTTATAAATGACCTGGAGGAGGGTCTTGAAGGCTGGGTGAGCAAGTTTGCGGATGATACGAAAGTCGGTGGAGTTGTGGACAGTGAGGAATGATGTGTCAGGTTACAGCAGGATATAGATAAGCTGCAGAGCTGGGCAGAAAGGTGGCAAATGGAGTTCAATGTGAGTAAGTGTGAGGTGATTCACTTTAGTATGAGTAACAAAAAGATGGGGTACTGGGCTAATGGTCGGATACTTGGTAGTGTGGATGAGCAGAGGGATCTTGGTGTCCATGTACACAGATCACTGAAAGTTGCCACCCAGATAAATAGTGCGGTGAAGAAGGCATATGGCGTACTGACTTTTATTGGTAGAGGAATTGAGTTCCGGAGTCCTGAGGTCATGTTGCAGTTGTATAAGACTCTGGTGCGGCCGCATCTGGAGTATTGTGTGCAGTTTTGGTCGCCATACTATAGGAAGGATGTGGAGGCACTGGAACGGGTGCAGAAGAGGTTTACCAGGATGTTGCCTGGTATGGTACGAAGATCGTATGAGGAAAGGCTGAGGCACTTGGGGCTGTTTTCATTGGAGAAAAGAAGGTTTAGGGGTGACTTGATAAAGGTGTACAAGATGATTAGGGGTTTAGATAGGGTTGACCATGAGAACCTTTTTCCACGTATGGAGTCAGCTATTACGAGGGGGCATAGCTTTAAATTAAGGGGTGGTAGGTATAGGACAGATGTTAGGGGTAGAGTTCATGGAATGCCCTGCCAGTAGCAGTGGTGGACTCTCCCTCTTTATGGGCATTTAAACGGGCATTGGATAGGCATATGGAGGATAGTGGGCTAGTGTAGGTTAGGTGGGTTTGGATCGGCGTAACATCGAGGGCCAAAGGGCCTGTACTGCGCTGTATTGTTCTATGTTCTATGTTCTAATATTCAAACTCTACTGTACCAGCCTCCACCACTTCCTCTGGCAGCTCATTCCATACACTCACCACCCTCTGTTTGAAAACGTTGCCTCTTAGGTCACCTTTAAATCATTCCCATCTCACCCTAATGATGCTTTTTGCTTAAAACCCTTTTGCTCAAATCCTCCAACCCTGGCAACATCCTTGTAACTCTTTTCTGAATCCTTTCAAGTTTCACAATATCAGAATTGCACACAATATTCCAAAAGTGGCCTAACCAATGTCCTGTACAGCCGCAGCATGACCTTACAACTCCCTATACTCAATGCTCTGACCATTGAAGGAAAGCGTACCAAATGCCTTCTTCATTGTGCTATCTACCTGCTTCTCCTAATTATTCACAATTTATATAGAAGCCATGAAGTTGGGGACCACATGTCAGAATTTGCAGATGACACTAAGATGAGTGGTAGAGCAAGATGTGCAGAGGACTGTGAAAGTTTGCAGAGAAACATAGATACTTTGAGTGAGTGAGCAAAGGTATGGCAGATGGACTACAATGTTAACAAATATGAAATCACCCATTTTACTAGGAGTAATAGTGAAATGGATTATTACTTGAATGGTAAAAAGTTGCAGCATGCTGCAGTGCAGAGGGACCTGGGTGTCCTTGCGCATGACCCACAGAAAGTCTGTCTGCAGGTACAACGAGTAATTAGGAAGGCAAATGAAATGTTGTCCTTCATTGCTAAAGGGATTGTGTTTAAAAGTAGGGACATTATGTTGCAGCTGTATAAGGTGCTGGTGAGGCCACATCTGGATTACTGTGAGCAGTTTTGGTCTCTTTACTTGAGAAAGAATGCACTGGCACTGGAGGGAATGCAGACGAGTTTCTGTAGGTGGATTCCAGAGTTGAGGGGTTTGGTTTATGAGGAGAGGTTGAGTAGACTGGGATTATATTCAATGGAATTCAGAAGAATGATCTTATAGAAACATATAAAATTATGAAGGGAAGTGATAAGATAGAAGTAGAGAGGATGTTCCCTCTGACAGGTGAAATCAGGACAAGAGGTCATAGCCTCAAGATTAGAGGGAGCAGGTTTAGGACTGAATTGAGAAGGAACTTCTTCACCCAGAGAGTTGTAAATCTATAGAATTCTTGCCCAGGAAAGTAGTTGACACTACTTCAGTAAACATCTTTAAAGCTAAGGTAGATTTTTTTGAACAATAAAGGAATTAATGGTTACTGTGAGAGGGTGAGTAAGTGGATCTAAGTTCATGAAAAGATCAGCCAGAGCTGGCTTGATGGGCCAGGTGGCCTATTATTGCTTCTAGTTCTTATGTTCTAATGTTCTTATGTTGTGTTCACATTTAAGGAAGAATGAACCTGCACTCCAAGGTCTCTTTGTTCAGCAACACTCACTAAGACCTTACCATTAAATATATAGGTCCTGTTCTGATTTGCCTTTCCAAAATGCAGCCCCTCACGTTTATCGAAATTAAACTCCATCTGCACTCCTCAGCCTAATGGGTGGCACGGTGGCACAGTGGTTAGCACTGCTGCCTCACAGCGCCGGCGAACCGCATTCAATTCCTGCCTCAGGCAATTATCTGTGTGGAGTTTACACATTCTCCCTGTGTCTGTGTGGGTTTCCTCAAAAATGTGCAGGTTAAATGAATTGGCCATGGTAATTTGCCCGAGAGTTAGGTGAAGGGGTAAATGTAGGGGAATGAATCTGGGGGGTTGCTCTTCGGAGGGTTGGCGTGGACTTGTTGGGCCAAAGGACCTGTTTCCACACTGTAAGTAATCTAATCTATTGGCTATCTAATTGGTACTCTGAGGAAACCTTCTTCACTGTTCACTACCCCTCCAATTTTGGTGTCATCTGCAAGTTTACTAACCATATCTCCTATGATCACGTCCAAATCATTTATATAAATGATGAAAAGCAGTGGACCCAGCACCAATCCTTGTGGCACACAATTGGTCACAGGCCTCCAAATGCAGATGGGGAGGTAACAGACTATTGATTTGGTGATTGCATCCACCACATTAAAGCTTTCCAAAAGGATTTACTTTACAAACTAAAGACTTATGGCACAGAAACACCACTGAAGAATGGACATCCACATTAAGTGATACTTAAAAGTAGACAAAGCTTATAGGACCTAAGTACAAACTTGAAAGTTGACACAATCTCCAAAGCCTTCAGATATAGTCACATAGTTCGAAGCTGTCACCCTCTGTATGCACCAAGAAAATCCACAAACTTTAATCAATTTTAAAAGTCATATGGCAGTAAAAGCTCAATATATAGATGCAATGTACTTGAATAAAGTTGATACAATTTTTAAAAATCATCCATAGCCCAAACACACTATATACAAGAAGTACATTCACACTACAGTAAAGATCAATCAGTATCCTGTCAGAAGAATATGCATGGAATGCTTAATAAATCAAAATCTGTCAATGAGACATAGAGTGATGAATACACGCTTCACCATGTTACCTTTATGAGTCATAACCAGTGAGTATGAAGAGAAATCCCAAAGAAATCTATTCAATTTTTTGTGTTTAAATTCTGTTCTTGTTCAAAATGCACTATTTTGCTGGAGTCATAAAATGGCCAAAGTTGATCACGTGATTGCGTTTCCAGAATCCCTTACTTTATTGTGACATTCTGGCTAAAGCTGGCACAAAAGGCTTGGAGTCGAAATGTCTGTTTATAGCTACCTCTGGATAAAGGAACAACATTAAGACCCATTGTCCCAAGATGAAGACTAATACTTTTAAAGTTAGCATGTCACCTTGCAATCAAAATCTCTAATGAGGGAGGTAAATCTACACCATCGGTCTAATGAAGTTTCAGTTAGCCCACTGAGTTGGTTCATGTACACCCAAAATGCATGTATTTGTCATGTGACTGAAATCTAAGATTGCTGAATCAAAAATACAATCTTGGACTCTAAGTCAGTTGCTGCTTGATCTCCAGTGAATGAGCAGGACTCCGGGGTAAGTCAGCAACCTGCTTCAGAGCCTCCATCTCTGTATCCAAGACGATTGCTGAAAAGAAGAAAATATTATGCCTGAAAGGAAGGAGATGTCTCGGCCCTGTTCACCATGAAATCTAATATCGGAAATTGACAATTAGGAAGTTGAAATTCACATGAATTATTACCTCTGGATTTACATAAACTCGTCATTTATAGGTGATCTTTCCTCCTATACTGTTCTTAATTTCCTGAGAGCTATATGTATGAATGGAGTAACAACACAATTCCCCAAAGCTTTGACTGTTTCGTTCAGAAACACTCTTGGATTTCATCTCTTACACTCTTGCTGTGGGTTTATTTCAAAACTTAGAATCTAAAAGCTAGAGTTTGGGGAACAGCTTCCAGCTGAACTCAAAAATGGGCAGAAGTGAAAGGGAAAGCAGAACGTCAAACATTATCACACAATTTGGTCTTAAAAGGGGAAAACAGTCATAATTTAAACTCAATCCATTCCCCTTTTGTCCATGAAACATGGAAAGCTTCAATGTAATCACACTGTCTGAAGTGTTTGAAAAACTTTCTAATTACTTTTCCTCAGAAAAAAAGGCTTCTCTTCATTACTGACTAAGATTGAATGAGGCAAATATCAACACACTACCCCAGGA
Organism: Chiloscyllium punctatum; assembly: GCF_047496795.1. NCBI lineage: Eukaryota > Metazoa > Chordata > Chondrichthyes > Orectolobiformes > Hemiscylliidae > Chiloscyllium > Chiloscyllium punctatum. The sequence goes on along the minus strand of NC_092753.1, from coordinate 43,751,613 downwards.
ATTCTAAAAAGAAGGTACCCGTTGACATGAGAAACCATGATAAAAATTTGTAATTGTAAATCTTACAGAATACAACACTTCACCAATTTCATGCTTCATTTTCTTTTTTAGAGCAACTAAAATCTCAGCTCCTTGTAGCAGAAAAATGGAAGGACAAGAGGAAAGGGCTAAGCAACTAACTCACGTTGAATTCAAACTAAAGATTCATTTGAGATGTCGATGTTGTAATGGATACCTCTGTTCAACTCACAAAATTGAGTGAAGAGCGCTAACAGACAGAATGCAAGATGTACCACAACTTCTGTATGATCAATCCAATGAAATGGTTGAATTTACAGAAAGGTCTGGAGCAAGTCACACCTGAAACAAATCAGGCTCAGTAGGGGCTACAGGCTACAGAAACATTGATTTGAATTCAAAGGTTGTAGAGGCTGTAGAATTATTAGAACAGGTTATGAAGGCAAAAATCAACTGGATCAACAGAAGGCTAAAACTTTGAAAGATTTTGAAGAACATTGAGTTGCAGGTAGATAGGATAGTGAAGAAGGCACTTGTTATGCTTTCCTTCATTGATCAGTGCACTGAGTATATGATTTGGGAGGTCGTGTTATGGCTGTACAGGACATTGGTTAACCAATTTTGGAATGCTGTGTGCAATTCTGGTCTCCCTCCCATAGGGAGGATATTGTGAAGCTTGAAAGGGTTCAGTAAAGATTTGCAAGAACGTTGCCAGAAATGGAGGGGTTAAGCTATAGGGAGAGGCTGGATAGGCTGAGGGTGTTTTCTGTGGAGCGTTGGAGGCTGTGGAGTGACCTTATAGAGGTTTATAAAATCACGAGGGGTATGAATAGGATAAATAGGCAAGGTCTATTCCCTGGGGTGGGAGAATCCAGAACTAAAGGCTTTAGGGTGAGAGGGGAAAGATTTAGAAAGGAACCAGGGGCCAACCTTTTCATGCAAACGGTCATGCTTGTATGGAATGAGCTGCCAGTGGAAGTGGTGGAAGCTGGTACAATTACAACATTTAAAAGGCACTGGGATGGGTATATGAATAGGAAGGGCTTAGAGGGATATGCACCAAGTGCTGGCAAATAGTTTTACAATTTTTAATATAGTTGTGGGGTCAGTGAAAAACCTATAGTTAAACATAAATTAGTGATGTCATTTTTGTAGCAACTTCTTCCTTGTATTTCCAATATATCCAATTATAATCTGCTTATTTGATAGACTTGAGCAACATATTCTAGTAAAGGTCTAATGATAAATTGCTCATCAAACATTAATTAACTCTGTTAGTTTATTTAAAACAGTCGAACACATTATAATTTGTGAAGCAGACATTATGGCAAAAAGATTGCTTTCTGTGTCTGCAGCTTGCAAACCTATTACAGACTAACTGGCAGACACTGCCAGTTAACTGGTCTTAAATGGGGCTTGATTAATTTGGGATATCTGGTCAGCATGGATGAGTTGGACTGAAGGGTCTGTTTCCATGCTGTACATCTCTATGACTCTATGAGTCTAAACCAGGTTGTAAAATATGAATCTTCAAAATGTGCTGGAAGCGCTTAAGGATCAAAACAATAAATACCATAATTTGAACTATTGAAACAGGTTGAGAAATGAGATCAGTCAATGGCTAAACTGAAACAAAATCTGGCTGTAGTACACCAGGGTAAGAAAATTTTGGGACAGCAACTACAATGTGTGAAAGCAATACCTGGCAACACAAAGGGAAATGACAAACAATACCACTGATAATTTGATAACACACAGTACCTCCAGAAATTTACCATCAAGAGATCTGGATATATCAGTAAATGACCATCACATTGCAGAGATTGATAAGCTCATTTTCTATTGTAACTAGATAAACTTTCTTTTAGAAAAGATAGGAATGATTTATATATACCTTTCCTTTTGGAAAACTCTCCTTTAATGATTTCATGTGCCATCTGTATCCAGTATTGTGATTCTGTCTGCCAGTTAGTCTGTAATAGGTTTGCAAGCTGCAGACACAGAAAGCAGTCTTTTTGCCATAACGTCTGCTTCACAAATTATAATGTGTTCGACGGTTTTAAATAAACTAACAGAGTTAATTAATGTTTGATGAGTAATTTATCATTAGACCTTTACTAGAATATGTTGCTCAAGTCTATCAAATAAGCAGATTATAATTGGATATATTGGAAATACAAGGAAGAAGTTGCTACAAAGATGACATCACTAATTTACATTTAACTATAGATTTTTCACTGACCCCACAACTATATTAAAAATTGTAAAACCATTTTTTTCATAGCATCAATCTGATACACATGCCCAGACTGCTTAAATATTCAACATTTGCTTATTGAACAAAGAATTACTCAGCACTGTTGTCCCCAGTATTTTTTTAGGAAGAACATCATGAATTGGATCAATTCCACTAACATCTTTCTTCTTCCAAAACCACATAACTTGTCATTTGAAGATGGCACAGATACAATAAACTGAATGGCTTATATCTGTGCCCAAAGCTGTTTCATTCCAAACATTGGCACATCACCTTTGAATGTCACCTTTAGAATAAACACATTCAGAATGGTGAGACTAAGTAAAGAAAAGAGAATAAAGACATTTACTTGTATAGTACCCTTCATAAACTCAGATCTTCCCGAGTGATTTATAATCATTTGACGAGTAGATTGATCCAAAGAAATTGATTCGGCTCATGTTGATTTGACATTTTTCCCTGTTGAAAACAAGACCATTTCTCATAGCTGCTGCTTGAGCTAATGAGGGTTTGTTTCATCTTATGTTTAGTTTTTCCAAGAATTGCAATATCATCTGTGATACAGAGATGACCTTTTGATTCTGGATGATAGAATCTATGTACATTATTGGAATATGTCTTGTCTGATAGTTGGTAACCTAAGGAAATAATTTCAAATGGAAGATATTTGAAAGCTATCAGTTGCTGTGACCCCTGGAAATGATACATGGACCAGTATTGATTCTTGTCACTGAGTTTAGAAACTGCTTGGTACCTTAGAACTGGGAATTAAGCTCATCTGCGATAGGAAGGTTGTGTGGGCATCTCTTTAGTGCAATAATTAGTTGTCTTGATCGAAATGTACACAAACATTGATAATGCTATTCAAAACATACGATTTGCAGCTAACCCAATCAGTATGGTGCTCAACTTTGCCTGATGATGTTGTTCAGTATTCCAGTACGAGATGTTCGTGAATGTGAATACTGTACCTAATGAAAATGAGTGCTGGATGTAGTGATCATAACATGGTCAAACAGGGTGGACCTCATAGAATATGAGTTCCATGATTAGAGCTGTTAATCTGGGCCAATCAGGGAGCTCTGGCTGACAGGTAAGAATAGGACAGTTTTGTTCACTCTGAGGGAGCTGGATCAGCATTGAGGACTCTCCACATGTAAATAAAGGGTGACTTGGTGACAAAATACCAATCTCTGAGGAGTTATGTCAGTGGCAATGAGAGAAAAACATGGTCCTGAAGAAATTCTCTACCAACAGTTGTCTTTGAGTTGGGGTAAGCATTTCTGGCATCATGTCTTTATTTGGAAAACTTGACACATTTAATCCTGTCATTGAAGACTTGGCCCAGTCTGTGGAAACAATGTGTTATTTTTTCTGGAGCAGATAAAAAGCAATGAGCAATTCTCCTGATAGTGTGTGAACCTACATTTTCTTCAGTTTTTGAGAGCCTAACTTTCCTTGAGGCACCAGACAGTAAACCTAGATGGGGGTTGACGGATTTAGTTAAGAAATATTATGACACAAAGTCTCCTCTAATTCTTCTGGTCTTACTTGGCAATTGAGAATCACTAGAATCTGTCTCAGGAATTTTGATGATGGTTAGACAACTGGTAAAGGCATGTGACTTTGGTTTCACCATTAATGAGATGCTAGAGACCATTTGTTATGTCGGATTAATGATGTAATGATACAAAAAGCACCATATAACTGAAGCCCAACTGGACTTCAAATAAGCATGATAACTGGCTTTATCATTGGAAAACATGGCAAATGGAGCATATGAGTTCCACAGTATTCTGTTGGAAATAAACTCCCTCGCCAGACGGACTGAGTTGGGGAACACCAGTAGAGTGAAGGCAATTGCATAGCCTTACTCAGGACATATCCTGAACAGAGACTGTAGGTCAGCCCACAGCATAACCCTAAAACAAAGCCAAGCTGCAGCTAAACAATTTAAATTTTCTTCAGGATCAAGGCCGGGAAGCCATTGTAGTTGCTACTGGTATGCATCTTGAGACAGCAAAGGAGTCCAACTTGACATAAATTGAGTAAGAGAAATCATGAGGTGGTATCCAGGATTGCACAACTTGGAAAGTCCACCTAAATCTGGTTTGTAACAGTTCGATTGCTTAGCAACATCCCAATCTGAACCAATCAAAATAAATGTCTAGTTAATAGGCACTTGGTGTTAATGAAGGTCAGTACTGGCGCAACCATTGTAGTGATGGCAGAAGAATTCTTAACAAAATTTGATCTGGACACCAACCCTTAAGTTTTCACAAGACCTCAATGAGACTAAGAACCTATACTAGGGAACCTTTACAGAGTAAAGGTAAACTCTTGTTCCTGTATCGTATGAGAAGCAGCTGGTTCAGTTACTGCCGATTATAGTAAAATGCTCAACCCAAGCTTAATTGAGCAAATTTGTTTGAGAAAGATTCACCCAGACTGACTTAACAAGTTTTGACAAGAAAACAGCTGCCTGAGTGAAGTCCGAATGATATACCCAGACATATTTCAGGAGCCAAGGCCACCGAGCATCTTGATTAGGGAGCAATTCCACGATCCTACAAGACCTGCCTGATGCCATTTGCCTTACATGCAAAAGTATAAGCTGAAATCAAAAATCTGAAAAAATCATCAAACTAGTCCATCTTGCGGAATGGGCAGTAATGGTCTTAGCGATTGTAAAGCCCAACTAGTTGGCTCGCCTTTGTGAGGAATTCAGACAAATGGTGAACTGTTTCTCACAGCTGGATAGATATCCAATCCTTGCATAGAGAATTTATATGCAATGGTGGCAGGGGATCTTTCCTGCATGAAAGTTGACATGAACCACACGTGCATGCAATTGTGGTTCGATGAGGATTCCCAGAAGTATGCTTCAATTAATACCCATAAGGGTCTGTACCAATGCACAAGACTGCCATTTGGGTTGTTGTCACCCTGCGCAATTTTTCAGTGGAGGATGGGGAACATTTTATAAGGTTTACAAGGTCTAACCCAGGTCACCATTTATCTCAAAGATGTGTTAATAACATTGGAGGATTGAAAGAACTGGAACATAGTTGTTAAATTTTTGGATTAGTGGTGCTGGAAGAGCACAGCAGTTCAGGCAGACCGAGGAGCTGCTCCTCGGATGCTGCCTGAACTGCTGTGCTCTTCCAGCACCACTAATCCAAAAGCTGGTTTCCAGCATCTTCAGTCATTGTTTTTAGATAGTTGTCAAATGTTTCTCCCAGGCAGGGGTACACCCTAGAAGGGAAAAATGGGTATTCCAGGCTTCCTAAGTGAATTATGAGGGCCCATAAATCAACAAGGTTGGCTTACCTCACATTACCTCATTCACAGGAGACACAGCTCTTTGTGGTTTAACCTGAGGAGAGTGAGAAGGAGAGCCCTTCATGGCAAATGTAGCTGGTGCAGGAATCAAAACCAGGCTGTTGGCATCAGTCTGTACCTCAATCAGCCATTGAGCCATCTGAGCTCCCTGACCCCCTTATATAGATGTAGTACAATTGGTGAGATTGACCATCAGCACAAGTATTAAATTGAATGCATCATTATTCATAGCAGTGGATAGAAAGGGATAGAAGAAAGTGTAGTGATGGAAAACTGTGTGTTTGCTGGCAAGGTAAGTGGGTGTGAAATCTGATCCAACAAAGTTGGTTGAACAAAGCAATAAGTGGGCATGGAAATGATATGCACAAGGTATAGGTGAACTTGCTAATTTAGCACTAAATTTGTTAAATCATTAAATTATTTTCAACACTGAATCCAGATGGCAACACAGTGACAATAGACAATAGACAATAGAAAATAGATGCAGGAGTAGGCCATTCAGCCCTTCGAGCCTGCACCGCCATTCAATATGATCATGGCTGATCATTCCCAATCAGTATCCTGTTCCAGCCTTATCTCCATAACCCTTGACTCCACTATCTTTAAGAGCTCTATCCAATTCTTTCTTAAATGAATCCAGAGACTGGGCCTCCACTGCCCTCTGGGGCAGAGCATTCCACACAACCACCACTCTCTGGGTGAAGTAGTTTCTCCTCATCTCTGTCCTAAATGGTCTACCCCGTATTTTTAAGTTGTGTCCTCTGGTTCAGCACTCCCCCATCAGCGGAAATATGTTTCCTCCTGCCAGAGTGTCCAATCCTTTCATAATCCTATACATTTCAATCAGATCCCCTCTCAGTCTTCTAAACTCAAGGGTATACAAGCCCAGTCGCTTCAGTCTTTCCGTGTAAGGCAATCCTGCCATTCCAGGAATTGACCTCGTGAACCTACGCTGCACTCCCTCAATAGCCAGAATGTCTTTCCTCAAATATGGAGACCAGAACTGTACACCGTACTCCAGGTGTGGTCTCACCAGAGCCCTGTACAGCTGCAGAAGCACCTCTTTGCTTCTATACTCAATTCCTCTTGTTATGAAGGCCAGCATGCTATTAGCCTTCTTCACGACCTGCTGTACTGCATGCTTGCCTTCATTGACTGGTGGACAAGAACTCCCACTATTGACCACCTTAGCTACAAAAATATAATTATATAGTTATAACAGACATAGTCATTCCATTGCTTCTCCCAGCAGCGCATCAAGGAAGATGTTATTAAAATGGGATGCAGCCCTGAAGTGTCATAAGTCTATGATTGTGTTTCTCTATCATTTTGTTGAAAATCTCAGTCATTACAAATTACATCTTTATTAGTTCATACTTTAATAGTTTAGTCATGGTAAGTCTGCACTGGATCTTCTGTAAAGCATTCAGTGCCAAAGCAAGAACATTACTAGAATAGATTTGCCACTTTGAATGAGGCAGGCTGAAATTACTTCAGGGTTTTTCATGTGAAATCAGGCCGGCACACTCCCAGCATAACCTTGAGTGAGTATCAGGTGCTTTAATTCTGTTCAACATCTCGAAACCAAAAATAAATAAGTATAAATAAATAAATGAATCGATCAATGCTGCTGAGAATCTTGCTACATATAAAATAGTTGCTTTAATTTTCACAAATCACCTGAATGTAATCCATTGTATGTGAAGTGCTTTGGAATATTTCAGGAGAATTTATGGTAAATACATGTAATGTAATTCCTTCTTTCAGTCTCTTTATATAACATTGGAATAAAAGAAATATCATGGAAAGAAGTCCTTTCCTTATCCTCTAGATGCTTTCACGAGTGTGAAGTTAGTCCTGTGTAGCAACACAAAACTGGCATACAGATAGGTAGCCTATTTTAGTTTTGTTTTTGTGTGAGCAGGTGTGAGACACAGTGAAAGACAACATATGTTCCAATCTTTATTCAATTTCCACCAACAGGAAGAAATAAAACACCCAAGTGACCAGTGACAAGCAGTGCCCTTCACAAAGGGCAATGCTGTGTGATTAAACAGTGAAGGGGAGGGCAGGGATTAAATCAAAATAGAGCTTCCTCTGACCTATCCACTCCACCCTCTGCTCCGACCTATCACTATCACCATCACACCCCACCTTCATCTACATATTGCCTTCAAAGCTACTTCCCCACAGCCTCACCCCCCCCCCCCTCCCATTTATCTCTCAGCCCCCTTGACCCCCACATTCCTGATGAAGGGCTTATGCCCAAAACATCGACTCTGCTTCCTGTGGTGCCCACCTCTCCCTGAAAATCTCAAGGGTGTTGGTGGACACCATGTGCTCCTTCTCCAAGGACACATGGACTCTGGCATACCCACAGAAATGTAGCCTATTTTATCCTGCAATAGAAGGTATTGGAATGTAAAATAGACTGTCAATTGGTTACTGAGCAACAATCTCGGGGTATGAAAATTGCCTGCCAATTGACTACCTCACACGTTGCACAACAGCCCATGACAAATTTAACATTAATAACTTCCTGCTGTGAGTTTCAATTTTCCTGATGAAATGGTAAAGGAAATTTCATAAACCGAATCCAAAGGTGCATATCCAATCAGCTCTATCAAATCTACAGTCATTTCCATTTCTCATTTAAAGCCAAAAGTACTTGAGTAAAGCTGGACTAGACATACTGTTAAAAAAAGTAAAGTGATTTGAGACCCTACAAAAAAGGCAATCATCAGTTTACTTAGCTGGCAACCTTCCCTTCAACACCACCAAGTTTGGATTCATCACAATCCAGACAAAAGTCATTCATTGTCATATAAGTGTAAAGTGTATATTAATCTGCTGTAACAGCTAATGAGTTGAAGGCAGGGAAGGATAATATTTACAACAATCTGTTTTACAACAAAAGATAGAATCTTTATAGAGGTTTGAGCAACACAGGCTATGGCAAGATGTGTGCCAGAATCAAGCGATAAGTGTGGTGAGACCCCTTTAGATATTGGCAGCAACTTGCACTGTCTTGCACAAGAGATGAGGTGAGATTCATGTTAGGCAGTTGCAAGATGTTAACTGAAGGGGAGTATTGCTTGTTAAGCTTTTTGTTAATGGCAAAGCTCACCTTATTGATATTCAGCCTTCCAACTTACCAAACTTGTGAAACCAGCTCAATCTTGGGAAAACTTGACCAGGAAACCAGAGCAAGCCCGTGGAGTCTCAGCATGCCACTTGGTGCAAGGAACTCCTATGTGAGACATCAAGAACCAACATCACATGTTCCATGGATCACAAACACCCCACATTCATGGACATTGGCATCCACCATATTCCAGCCTCTGAGAACACTTATGACATATTTCCAATCCACTTCAAGGGAGCTTCTGCACTTTGATGTTGTTCTTCAGGCTGCACTGGCAACTATCTTTGAAATGCAGCACTTTAGGAGTCAGGAGGTCATGTTGTGGCTGTACAGGACATTGGTTAGGCCACTTTTGGAATATTGTGTGCAGTTCTGGTCTCCATTCCTTCAGGAAGATGTCATGAAACTTGAACGGATTCAGAAAAGATTTACAAGGATGTTGCCAGGGTTGGAGGATTTGAGCTATGGGGAGAGGTTGAACAGGCTGGGGCTGTTTTCCCTGGAGCGTCGGAGGCTAAGGGGTGACCTGCTAAAGGTTTATAAAATCATGAGGGGCATGGATTCCCTGGGGTTGGGCAGTCCAGAACTAGAGGGCATAGGTTTAGGGTGAGGTGGGGAAACTTTAAAGGGACGTAATGTTCAACATTTTCACAGAAAAAGTGGTGTCTGTATGGAATGAGTTGCCAGAGGAAGTGGTGGAGGCTGGTACAATTACATTTAAAAGGCATTTGGATGCGTATGTGTGAATAGGAAAGATTCAGAAGGAGATAGACCAAGTGCTGACAAATGGGGCTAGATTAGTTTAGGATATCTGGTCGGCATGGACAAGTTGGATTGAAGGGTCTGTTTCCATGCTGTAAGCCTCTATGACTCTATGACTCCATATAGGAGAAGAATTTGGCTTTTTGACCAACTGGGTGACCTCTGCCGTTTGATCATGGCTGATATGCTTATCAAGATTAGAGTGGTGTTGGAAAAGCACAGCAGGTCAGGCAGCATCCGAGGAGCAGGAAAACCAACGTTTTAGACAAAAGCCCTTCATCAAGTCCTCATTCCCGATGAAGGACTTTTGCCCGAAACATCGATTTTCCTACTCCTTGGATGATGCCTGACCTGCTGTGCTTTTCCAGCACCACTCTAATTTTGACTCTGATCTCCAGCATCTGCAGTCCTCACTTTCACCTACCTGATAAGTTTCTCAACCCTATCCTCCTGCCTTCTCCCCTGTAACCATTGATCCCCAACTTAATCTATCTCTAAATACACTCAATGACTTGGCCTCCACAGTCTTGAGGGGCATGGATAGGGTAAATAGAGTCCCAAAGAAAGGTTTCACCTGAAATGTTAACTTCTCCACCTCCAGATGCTGCCTGGCTTCCTGTGTTCTTCCAGTCTCCTGCTTGTCTACCTCCACAGTCTTTAGCTGCAATGAGTTCCACAGATTCTCCACCTTCTGGCTGAAGAAATTCTTCCTCATCTTAGTTTTAAGGGTTGTCCCTTCACTTTGAGGCTGGTCCCACAGGTCCTAGTCTCTCCTAATGGTGGAAACATCTTCACATCCACTCTATCTAGGTTTCTCTGTATTCTGTAAGTTCCAATCAGATCCTCCCTCATCCATTCTAAATTGCATCAATCACAGACCAACATCCTCAACCACTCCTCATATGACAAGCCCTTTATTCCTCAGGTCATTTTTCTGAACTTCCTCTGGAACCACTCTAAAGCCAGCATACACTTTCTTCGATACATAGCCCAAACAGCTCATAATATTCCAGATGTTCTGACCAATGTCATATGCAGCCTCAGCAGTACAGTTCTGCATTTGTATTCTTGCCCTTTTGGAAATGTTAATATTAACATTGTGTTAATCTCCTAACTGCCAACTGAACTTAAATGTTAACCTTAAGACAATCCTGAATTAGGTTTCCCAAGTGCCTTTATGCTTCAGATTTCCAAAGCCTTTTCCTATTTAGAAAATAGTCCATGCCTCAATTGTTCCTACCAAAGTGCATAGCCTCTCAGTTTTCCATATTGAATTCCAGCTGTTACTTTTTTGTACACTGCTCTAGCATGTCTAGATCCTTATGTAGCATTCCTGCTTTCTCAACACTACCTTCACCTAGCTATGTGTAATCTGCAAACTCAGTTACAATTCCTTCAGTTTGTTTGTTCAGGTCATTAATGTATAATGTGAATAATTGTGACCCAACACTGACACCTGCAGATCTTCACTAGTCACCAGCTGCCCTCCTGAAAAGACGCCTTTATCCCCACTCTTTGCTTTCTGACAGTCAGCCAATACTTTATGCAAGTCCTGGTCCCCCTCCACCGCCAAAACCAACCCACTGGACGCCTGAAGGAGGAACACAGCATTAATATTGATTTCACCAGTTTCCTCAACTTCCCTCCCCCCCATCTTATCCAGATCCAACCCTCCAACTTGGCAATGCTCTCTTGAACTGTCCCACCTGTCCAGCTTCCTCTGACCTATCCACTCCACCCTCTGCTCTGACCTATCACTATCACCATCACACCCCACCTTCATCTACAAATTGCCTTCAAAGCTACATTCCTCACAGCCCCCCCCCCTCCCATTTATCTCTCAGCCCCCTTGACCCCCACATTCCTGATGAATGGCTTATGCCCAAAACGTTGACTCTGCTCCTCAGCTGCTGCCTGACAGGTTGCCCTTTTCCAGTGCCAAACCTTTTGACTCTGACCTCCAGCATCTGCAGTCCTCATTTTCTCCCAATACTTTTTTCCATGCCAGTAGCTTGCCCTTAACACCATGGTGTCTTATTTAGCACTTTTTGTGTGGCACCTTGACAAAGGTCTTCTGGAAATCCTAATAGATCATGTCCACTGGATTTTCCCTGTCTAACCTGTTTGCTACCTCAAAGACTTCTAACACATTCATCAGTCAGGCATGACGTCCTCTTGATGAAACTATGCAGACTCAGACACTATTTTACCAGGCACTTGTAAGTACTCTGCAATCTCCTCCTTAATGATGGGACTCTAAAATCTCAGCAATAACAAAGATAAGCATCACCGGCTTATAGTTTCTCATCTTCCAACTCTCTCGTTTCTTAAACAGAGGTGATACATTAGTAAACAGAGGTGTTATAGCTCTCAGAAATGTGTCACAAAATGATTGAGAAAAGTGTTGACTGAATTTTTAAAACTTGCCTGATTTGCAATATCTTCAGCAGGAATCTTTTTTTGCGCAATACATTCAAGCAAGTTGCAGATTCTCATCAAGCATATTTGTAAAATTTTAGTCAGATCTCTTCACACATTTGTTATGACCCCAGCTAATGAACTACTGGACAAATCAGATCCCAGAATGAAATTTGGCCTGATCGACTTTTTTTTCATAAAGTTATATGACATAGTGGTCATTCAGTGAGATGTAGTCACACAAGGCTGCAGAGTTTCTTCAACAACAGAATGGATATGAACTGGCATGGAAGAGGGAAACAAGAGCAATCATGCCAAATCATGTTGATATAGAACACAGTTAAAAAAACAACTTAGAGCAGCCTTCAGTCTATTACTACCTTAATTGCTTTACAGTGATTTAAATCCAGAGAAAGTACTCCACTAAGTAAAATCTCTAAGTTAAGCAAACTGCTTCCTCTAATTCTTTAAGATAGCTTTTCCCCCAACTCTTTACTGTGATGTTTTCTTATATAAGTACTCACAAATGTGAGGGGTTATATTTTCTCAGCTTTTATGAACCAATGGATTTCTAATAAAATACTCCTGGAATCAAAGTTCAAGAATCTGAACTTTTGAGTTAACTCTGCTTTCCCTGAGCAGTTCCAGATTCTTCTTTTTTAGGGGAGAAAAATATTTGCTTCTGACCCCAGTGAGGTCTCCTCTAAACTACTCAAAATCATTAATATCTGTGATTTTTAAGCTAAAAACAATCCTTAACTAGTCTGAACCCAAAACAATCTAATGACCCTCAGATTTTACTTTGCCTGTCATAAATCAACATTGTATAACCAATCTTCCATTAACACTCCAGGGATTCCAAGCTCTATGATCCATTAGATACCAATTCTGAAAGGATGGTCTGATTAGATTTTTTTTAAAATCTGCCATGCTATGAATGACAACAGCGATCATAGTTAAAAATCACACAACACCAGGTTATAGTCCAACAGGTTTAGTTGGAAGCACAGTAGCTTTCAGAGTGCCGCTCCTCAATCACCTGATGAAGGAGCAGCGCTCCGAAAGCTAGTGTGCTTCCAAATAAACCTGTTGGACTATAACCTGGTGTTGTGTGATTTTTAACTTTGTACACCCCGGTCTAAAACCGGCATCTCCAAACAGTGATCATGTTTCAGAAGTACTTAAAAATAAAGCAAAATATTGTGGATGCTGGAAACCTGAAATAGAAATGGAAATACTCAACAGGTATGGCAGCAAGTATGGAGAAAGAAAAGGAGTAAAAATTTAAAGTTTTGTCATGTAACACATTCAAAAGAAGACTTATTCAACTCCAGAAGTTAATTCTCTTCACCTCACCACAATGTTATAATCCCAGTTGATGCAATTACAGGACAAGTCCTACCTCAGACTGAAATCTGGCTTGAAAGATCATATTTTGGTCTTTGTTGGTTTGAATGAGACAATCTTTCACTGAAGCACAAAAACATGATGCTGCAGATTCAGTGTTAGCAATAAAGCAGAGATTTTATCAAATAAAACACATGAAAATAAAATAGAATAAACCAAACTATTTACATATACTATAATTTTAAAAACATAGAAAACCTGGCAAAAACATAATCCATTTAATCCCAAAAACACTCTTTTACTGTACACTCACTAGAGTGATTTTTTTTTGTATCATATCTGTAGGGCTTAAACCAATGTGGCTTTAATTCCCCACCTTGAGAACCTAATCATCTTTTTCCTTGAATTTTCATACATATAGGCTTAAACTTCCTTACCTTTGCATAACTCCTTCAGCATTGTACCCAAACACTTCTGATTAGGAGCATTCAAACTAAACTGCTTAAGTAACCTATTTCTAAACAGTTTGAAGCTATCCCCTTTCATTTGGAGAAATAGATTTACACATCCAGTTTCTGCCAAAACATCTGCAAAGTTGCCAAATTGAAATCCATTGGATGTTTTCCTAAACAAAAGAAAGGAAAAGGGTCAATCCTGACCTTCTAAGCTGAAAGCCCAGTGCAGACCTTTTTGCTCGATTTGTTCGTAATATTTTTCTTAATGAAAATGAAAGCTCATTACATTTTTCTGTCATACTGTTCTCTGTCGTACTGTTTTTGAAACAAATCACTATGGCAACAGAAAAGTTTACAAGTTAACAATTAAACCCCTCAAACACACAAAACAAAACCCACATGCTACTAGCTTACATTCAAATTCTAAATTAAATTATATTGAAATATATATAAATCACAGATGTTACATCACAATAGATGCTGCCAGACATTCTGATTATCTCCAGTGCTATCTTATTTTTACTACAGAAATACATAATTAGCAGTAAAACATTTCAGGAAGTCTTGAAATTCTGAAATCTTCCTTTCTTTTGCTCTTCTAATGTCTGTATTCACTCATTCCTGATGAAGGGCTTATGCCTGAAATGTCAACTCTCCCCTCCTCGGATGCTGCCTAACCTGCTGTGCTTTTCCAGCGTTATCCTTTTCGACTCTGTACTCACTTATAGTCCAAGTCCTGATTTCTAACCCATAGGATTTGAAACAAGAGAAAGCTAATGAATAAGGTTGTCTCTTATTCACATAAAAGCTAAAGATTGAGAAGGATATTCAAGATATAGATCAAGTTATGAAACTCACTATTGTAAGTTGTCTAAGAAACTTATTACAATTCTCAACTTGATTGAGAAAGAAATCCAGATCAACTCTGTAAAACCTATTAAAACTTCTCCTTAAGACAATGAAACTACATTCATTCTTTATTCTGTGTGGTGACTCTCATTCATCTCCAATCTATCTACTTTCAAATACTACTTGATGTAATGGCTAAATTGCCTATAAGGACAACAACTTAGCCTGAGGTAAAAATTAACCTTCACTTTTCCAGATCCAATAGAATTCTGAAAATCTTCCACAGTACACAGTAGGAATCCACAATTAACAGGCTAAAGGTTAATTTGAACATTATGGAAACCTTGGCATTTTGTTATATTACCTGCTATTATAATCTTGACATTTACTTTCAACGAGGGTTGGCATTGTATTATCACTTACATTTGACTGTTTTAGATGGATTCAGTGATTCAGATTACAGATTAATGTAAAAGTAGCAATATAATTCAGGAGTCAGTTCATTCTGACTTCTATACGAAAGCTATGAAGTGATAATTCATTTCAAGGAAGTGGTCTGACACAGCTTAATCTTCACTCTGGCCATGATAGAATCTGTGTAAAGCTATTTTGTAAAAGTGGCACGACAGTTCATTGCATTTTATACAAGCCATATAATTTTGCTTTAGACTCAACTTAATATTTTGAAGGAGATATGACTCCAGATTGCTATCTGATAACAAAAGGGGTATTCAATAGAATGCAGACCTTTGCTACATAGTGTTAACTTCATATTATTGCAATTATGCTGCTTTCCTTGAAGCCTGGTTGATACTTTATAACTACAAAGCTGATTTTTTTTGATTAAGATCTTCAGCCTCTCTGAAAAGACTTCAGGTCAATCACATCTAATAACCTACCCTGTAAACTCTGCACAGATTTTGATGTCTGTGACAAATTCCTTGTCCTTTCAACTTTCCAGGCTCCAATTCCAGATCTATATTTTCACCTAAAATGAAATGATTCTTCTCAGAATTCTACCATATCTCAACAGTAGGTTTGGTTGAAATCTGTCCATTAGTTTTGAAATATATTGTTTCAAAAGACAGGAAGAGAAATAAGTGAAAATATTACCTCTTCTCACTTTCAGTGGTAGATTAATGGCATATGATTACTTAGGGGATAGGATATAGGCACAGAAACAGACCATTTGGCTCAACTTATAATACTCATGACGTGGCGGTGCCGGTGTTGGACTGGAGTGAACAAAGTCAGAGTTCCCACGACACCAGGTTTATTTGAAATCATAATCTTTTGGAGCATAGCCCCTTTGGTCAGGTGAAGTGAGAGAGAAGCACACAGACACAGAATTTATTGGCAGAGAGATCAAGGGCAAAGAGATCAAAAGATCATGCAAATGGTGTGAGTGGAGTATCAAATAATATGTCACTGTAGGTGACCAAAAGCATCAGATAGTGTGAGTAAAGTGTCAAGAGCTGAATAACAAACAAAGAGATTACCTATAATCTGATTAAATGAGGCAGAGCGATAATTACAAAATATTAAAAATAAGGTGATGCTGGAGACAAACCAAATGACTGCAATAACATAAGTATAAGAGTCACATGCTGAGGATGTACCCAACGTAATAAGTAATCCAAAACTGTACAAACTAATTAAGGTAGAGAGATCATAACAATTTATCAAGGTGTCAAAACAGGACAGCAAGGAAGATTTCACAGGTACAGAACAGTGTGATGGGATCACATGTAGGGTGACATGAACTCAAAGTCACCATTGAGGCCATCTTAATGGGTACGGAACGTTGCTATCAGTTTCTGCTCAGCGATTCTGCGTTGTTGTGTGTCTCAAAGACCATCTTGGAAGATGCTTACCTGAAGATCTGAGATTGAATATCCTTGACCACTGAAGTGTTCCCCGACTGAGAGGGAGCTCCCCTGTTTGTTCAGCCTCTGAACCATGAACATTGTCTATTGCTGAGCAACTCTCTCATTAATTCTATTGTGAATGCACTGTTAACATGCCCAAGTTTCAATCCTTTTTCACAATGAATTCTCTTGTCTATTTCCTGCAGATTGCAGTGGAACGAACATAATGTCAGTAACCAAGAGGCCAGCACCACAACACATCGATGGAAGGACTCACAGATGCCTCAAAGGAAGTAACGGTTGCCTCCTGAACGCTCCACTAGTTCAAATACTGCCACCATGGTGGCTATCATGATGAGAGCCAAGAGTACATGCTGGTGAGCACATAACTACCATATCTCCACAGTTGATCAAAGGAACAACATCCCAAGTCACTGACAATTGAAGGACTGCCAAAAACCTCAAGCAGGAGAGGACCCTGTGATGTTAACTAACAAGAACTTCATTCAAATGCACAAACAGCCACAGGAGCAGCAGGCAGGTTTGTTCAAGGCACTTCATTATCTGAGCTTCTAGGACTCCAGAAAAGCTGTTGGCACCATACTATCTCCAGCACACATAGATGCCTCCATGGACACGGTGGTAACCGTGGTTGAAAGCCAGGCCTAATATTTTGAGTCTGCTGGCTATGTGTAGAGACCTGCATTTCATCACTCTACCCATTGGCATTTAGCACCATGGCAAGGTTACAGACTGACAAGGGACCTGACCTCACTGCATGTACTCCTTCCTCACAAGAAGGCAGGACGGTGCCAAAAAGCACCCACCTGGTAGAGGAGCTGTAGATATTCCAGAGAAGGCTTGGCCTTCCACCCGCCTTTTTCATTCTGGAGAGCATATTATCATCAATTAACTGAGCAGACAGCATTAATTTCACCTTCTCCCTGCATCAAAAAGAATTATTGGAGTCAAATATGCATAACTATTCCAGTAAGCATTTTTAGATTTGTTCAACTTTGCTTTGCTAAATTTTAACTCCCTTTAACATTTGCACACTGTGGCTCAATTTATAACATTCTTGTTTCTAAATCCAGAAGGCCCTTGGTACAAATCCATCTTAGGCTCTGACCATAAAATTCAAGTAAATACATTACAGAGACAGTGCTGCAGTCTTAGAGGGGCTGATTTATGGATGAGATATTAAACCAAGACTCTGTTTGAAGTGGATCCCATGGCACTATTTCAAAGAGTGATGTAGTTGTTGCTAAAATACTAACCAATATATATTTCTCAATTGACATCATAAAAGTTAATAATCTTGTCAATGTCATATTGTTGCTTGTGGGAACTAGTTGTGCACAAATTGTTTGCAGTTGTTCATGTACTGCAGGTGTAACTTCACTTCAAAAGTAGTTCATTGACTGTAAAGTGCTTTGAGATGGCTGATGCCCCTGAAAGCATTATATAAAGATGCAAGTATTTTTAGCAACCTTATGATGTATTGTATGCATTACTTAAACATCTAGCAATAGAAGACGAGAAGGTGGAATCTTCTAAGGCTCAGAGTGATGTGGGTATTGGCAAAATAAGTGTTTAAATCAGGCAAGATTCTTGCCAGCCCCATCTCAACATCGAGTTCATCTAAAGCGCATCTTGTTCACTATACTCAAGTTGAAGAGTGTGGTGCTGGAAAAGCACAGCCAGTCAGGCAGCATCCAAGAAGCCAGAGAATTGACATTTTGAGCATAAGCCCTTCATCAGGAATGAGCATTCCTGATGAAGGGCTTATGCACGAAACATCGACTCTCCTGCTCCTCGGATGCTGCCTGACTGGATGTGCTTTTCCAGCACCATGCTCTTTGACTCTGTTCTCCAGCATCTCCAGTCCTTACTTTCTCCTAGCTGACAATAATCAAGTCGCTTGGCAGGATGCTTATGAGGGAGCAATGGATTTCTTGTTAATGCTCAATATTATCATTAAACGCCTTGTAACCAGCCCCATGCACCACAACTTAGCAAACTTGCCATACAACCCAGCTGTTAGGAATAATCAGCGTGGAAACCACAGAGGATGCTTCATAGGGGGCACGCTTCATAGGCACTGGACACACTCATCCTAAATCCATGGATATTGGTATCTGACATGTGCACATGCCCGATCATTTACAGTATGCTTCTGCACTTTAATGATGTACTTCAGGCTGCATCCACAACTGTTGTAATGTTGCAGCAAGGCCATTTAGCACTCACTGACACAGACCTGGCACATGGACTGGATCAGGCTGCATTACCAAACTCTTCACTTGCTTTCATGATGTTCACTCACTCTGAGGCAAAATGACTGCTTGCGGCATCCTTGTCTTACACAGTATTGCATTGTCTTTTTGCACATTGACCTTTCAGCCAGAGATGCCAAATTCACATTACTACTGTTTTTCCATGTCATTTAGCACAGACACAAAACCAAGAGGTTTGCTACAGCAGGCCTCTGTCTAGTCAAGAGGTAGCCATCGCTCAGGAGAACTCAACACAGTAAGTCAGGGGCAGCCTCCTCTACCAGTCAGACCCTGCTCAGGGCAGTCAAAGTCAGGATCCCTTGCTATTTGGTGGTTAGGAACTGAATGGCAACCAGAACAACATGGATCTTGACTCTTTCTGCCCTCTTGTGGGCTGTTTTTCTCCTGGCTTGAGAGGGTGGCAGATATTATGGAAGATGAAAATGGCTTACACAACTATTATTTTGACACAAGTGTGGAGGTGTCATGAGTGAATGAGTAATCCACAAAAAGGTATGTGGGGTTAATGGTATCACAAGTTGGAATGGATGAGGGTGAGTGAGAAAGATGTTGCAGGCAATAGTGAAAGTGGTAGAGCATGAGTCTTATGGGAGGTGAGTACAATGGTAGTTACAGAATGAGAGTGAGATATTGGAAAGAAGATGGTGGCACTTAGCCTGGCCACATCAAGAAGGACATCAACCTTTTTCCTAAAGTGATTGGTATTTCTCCAGATGGCTTAGACAGGTTTAACTCAGGTGGCAACCTTGGACCAGGATGGCATTGCCTGGTGTCCTGACCTCCACAGCTAGTCCTGGGGAAGAGAATGTCCCACCTATGCAGCACAGCTCTGGAGTGATTGTGCTTGTCCAGATGCACAACAGCCTGTTCAATATGCTGCTGGTGACAGGGATGACACTCAGCTCTGGGATCTTGGGAAAGTGGTGAGTTATTTTAGGTATGGTGTGTGTTGAGATGGAGCAGAAATTGGATGAGATATCCACCATAAAAACTGAAATACCAGTTAATGCAATGAGTTTAGTATGTTTAATGAGATAACTTTCTTGACGAGGAACACTCCACCAAACTCAATGCAACTCACAATTAGACAACAACATCCATAAGCTTCAGTCCAGAGAGTGAAAATGGATCTGAAGTAGAAAGTCATTATCGTAGTGATTAACAGAATTGCCTTGAGAAGTCATGTGCCTGCTCCTGTTACAATTGCTTGTGCACTTCTAATACTTTTGGTTTTCATGAACTATTTCACCCTTTTGATTTCCTTAAGAGTTCAATGCATATGGCCTTTTACGCCAGTTTTGTGTCTTTTAAAATCTTGACAGGAGAGAACTAAGAGCTTTCAAATTATTCAAAGAACACGAACAAAGAAAATTACAGTACAGGAACAGGTCCTTCAGCCCTCCAGGCCTGCACTGATCCAGATCCTCTATATAAACCTGTCACCTATTTTCCAAGTATCTGTATCCCTTTGCTCCTTGCCCATTCATGCATCTGCCTGGATACATTTTAAATGATGCCATCATGCCCACCTCTACCACCCTCTTTGGAAAGAACTTTCCACGCATATTACCCTTAAACTTTTCCTCTTTCACATTGAACCCATGACCCCTAGTAATTGAGTCCCACACTCTGGGAGAAAGGTTCTTGTTATCCAACCTGTCTGTAACTCTCATGATTTTGTAGACCTCAATCAGCAGCTATCTCCCCCCACCTCCTCCCCCCCACCCCCCCCCCCCCAACCCACCTCTGTCTTTCTAATGAAAATAATCCTCATCTATTCAATCTCTCTTCATGGCTAACATCCTCCATACCAGGCAACGTCTTTATGAACCTCCTCTGCACCCCCTCCAAAGCATCCACATATTTTAGTAGCAATCCCGAGATTACTACTTCTAAGAGTCTACTTTTTAATGTGGCTCCTAACTCCCTGAAATCTGTTTGTAGGAAATCATCCTTTTTTTTAACCTATATCATTGGTGACTATATACACAATGACAACTGGCTGTTTAACCTGCCTCTTCAGAATGTCCTGCAGTGATCTGAGACATCCCTGACCCCTGCACCTGGGTGACAACATACCACTCTGTATGCCACTGCCCAAATATATCAGTTCACTCATCCTCCCAGAATGCAAAGCGACTGCTCCCACTCAGCTCCTCACTCTCACCGCTCCCACTGCTGCTTCAAAATGGAGGCTGCTGACTTTTGAGGCAAGCATTTAAATGGGAAATTTACCTTCCCAGCACTCTCCTGGCCCTCGCGCTCACCACTCCCACTGCTGCTGCAAAATGAAGCAATTAGTCATTAGTTATGATCAAAGCTACTTGTGATAAAATGTGAGTCTTAGGATTAGTAAGTAATCCTATTAATAAATTAATAATTGCATCATAAATTCAGGTTGAAACACATTTGAGATGCATTTTAAAATGTTAGCCTTTATTTATTCTATAACGGGTTGATCTTGTTAAACAGTACATTTTTGCTTGAATTCTGTTGTACTTATGCTTTGTTATCTACCAAAGTATATCTAATGCTGCCAGTAACAAATCAAATGTTGATATATTAATGGTAGAAATGATTGAATTTGATACCAGATTACCATTTCCATTGGACAATCATGTTAAATATTGTCAGGCGTTGTGCTGTGTAATCAACAGAAATAAGCCATTTTTTTCTTTGAAGTGTGGCAGATTGACTTCAAAGTGCCACATGGCTGCTACTGGCCCTGGAACACTCTCATATAAATATTTTAGATGGGCAACTACAAATGTACCTGCCTACATCTGATATAACATCTGTGCATCAGTATGTGAGCATGGACTGATTGTGACTCTACGTAATAATCATAAAGGAAGAGGCAGCCAACAAAAAGAAAAGTTATTTCTTTTGACGGCTAATTTCAAATAGGCTGTCTCTTGCTTTATACTTATTAAATGTAGTCACTACCAGTTCACGCTCACATACTGCTGCACAGATGTTAGAACAGGTCTAGGCAGATACATTTGCAGTTGCCCACCTAAAACATTTATGTGAAAATGTTCCAGGACCTGCAACAACCATGTGGCACATCAATAACACTGATTTTGATTCTATTCACTCTTGTCAACTTTAAATTTGCTTAAACACTTTATCTCAATTAGTAGCCTGGTATGCCTGTCGTTCCCTGGTTCTGCTAAAGTGCGATGTTGAAATTTGGTATTTGGTGTTACTCTGACATTGTCACATTCTTTAAATGTGTACAACCATATATATGTGAGCATTTCTGTTACCATTTGCCATATACCAACTCAAAACCTGAGTGAGGTTTCGATGTGATATGTCTGTGATCTGGTTGCAGCAATAACCACTTAATATTGTAGGATAAAAAATTTAAAATGAAAATAATTAAAAATAATCTTTCATCAGTGCAGTTCTTAGTTTGTCAGGTTTTAAGCAATCAAAATAATAACGATGGATACTTCTGTAGTCATATCTTCAATGGGGCAGCACGCATTCACTGAGTCTTTATGCAAATCATTTTAGTGTGAATTGTTTTGCAGTCATTAACTCTTCACCTTGGCATTGGATATAGTTGAATGAATATGCACACTAGGAATTTCCTTTGAACCTGTCTTACTTTCATGTACTTTGGCAGGTGCGCAGGGAAAACCTTGTACATTTACATCAACTGGGTTTTCTCAGCAGATAATGGAAAAACCTGAAGGAAATTCCCACCATATCGTCTAATAGCTATGAATACATATTGTTCTGTTATCGAGAATTTAATTCTGATTTGATGTCCCATCAAGTAAATTCATGGTATTATGCTTGACTATTCCTTTCATTGCTGTTGCTTTTCTAATCTTGCACCAACACGTGACACAACCCCTATGTTACACTGCACCAAAATTTGAGCCAATGCATAATTTGGCTCCTTTATTATAGATGGCAAATCCTTCACACATCTGATTGTATTAGTTACCTCTTATTTGAGCACTAAAGACGTAAAATATACAGACAAATTTCTTAAATTCAACATCCTATAGGTTCAAAGCATGTGCATTTGCTAATAGAGAATACAGGCATTACTGTTTACTTTCCACATTACATTCACAAATAGAAATCAATAAATCAATTGCATCGCTAGAAATGACTTGAAGTTATATAACCTGTTAATGAAGGCTCTGGTTCCATCTACATCATTTATATTCCCACAGATATATTATCTTTAAAGCAACACATTTGTTACTAGTGTGATAGATCTGAGGGTCAATATTAACTCCAAGTAAGAAGCCAATGGGAATGAATGGTCATCCTATAAGCCAGCATGTGTCAGAGACCTTGGAGATCTGAAACAAAATCAAATATTGCTGTAAAAACTCAACCGTAGCATCTGTGCAGAGAAAGCAGAATTAACATTTTTGGTCCAGTGACCCTTCTTCAGAACTGTTCTGCATCATTGAATCCCACCAGTAAGTCAACAGTGAGTGAAGCAGAGATCTGCCTGGACATTCAAGTCCACCTGACCCTAACAATGACAAAACAAAACCAGAGACTGTTGGAAAAGCTCAGCTGGTCTGGCAGCATCTGAAGAGAGAAATCAGAGTTAAAGTTTCAGGTCCAATGACCCTTCCTCAGATTGGCCCCTCAGTCTTTCCCCTGTAAAGATTTTATTATATATCCTCACACCTTGCTTCCTGTAAAAGACTCAAACAAAAACAAGTTTTTCTTTTTAATTATCTTAATAAGCTTAACTAGCTTCCCAATGAATGAGTTCAATTCATAATAAAATTAGAGAACAGATAAAAATTAACAGCTTGTGCATCTTGCAAAATCTTGCCATATTTTCACCCTCAAATAAAGCTGCAAAAATCATCCAGCTCTTGCGATAGTATCATTCCACTCTGATTGACAGACTTTATAATGGATCCCACCAGCTTCAATCAGGTGATGCTTTTCACAAGTAATCATATGACTTTAAAGGGTTCTGGGTTGTATGATTTGCTGTTCATTTATATTTGTGCAAGTGGCATCCTTGCCAACTCCAAGGTTAAAATAGATATCAGTGGGAATGGAGAAGACATCGACAGTTCAGCTTTTTGGGCCATTTGAACAGTCTGTCCATGCAGTTTCCACAAGGCATGTTCAGAAAGACAAGTAGAGATCATGAACTATGGTTGTATCACAAAGAATGTCATTTATGACTTTGATTTGTGTTATTTCAGTGCTCCCAATATGGAATTATAGACGTTTATAAAATAATAACAGTAGGTTGGTCACAAGAATAAGGTGAGCTCAAACAGGGCATTTGGTAAAATATGAGTGTGTCAGTGAATTTTGGCTGAGTGAGCACAGGACAGTGTAGAACACAGCAGAGGCACCTAAATGGATGTTCTCAATATATCGTCAATAATTATCAGAAGACATCCAATGTGGAGATTGTCAAAACTGGGAAGCTACTCAATTTTTATGTTAAAAGACAGTTATACCATGGGATCATGGATGAAACAGCACAAAAAGGAGACTCATTTGTCCATTGTGACCGGCAGCTTAATCCCATTCATGCTTCTTACCTTACAATTCATTTTATTTGTTCCATTATATTTTTATTCAATTACGTTTTAAATGTTAAGATTGAATTTGCTTCCTCCATGCTGTCAGATAACTTGTTTTAAAACAAAATAACCTGCTGTATAGAAAGAAATCCTATTGTCATTCCTGGTTCTTGCGCCAATCAAGTTAAATCCATTTCCTCAGATTATTGTTTACTTTGTCAAAACAGTTTCTCCTACTTCATGAAATACATTAATGATATTGCACACCTCTATTAACCCTTTTCTTAGTATTCTCTGCTCCAAAAGAGAAGCCATCTCCAGCATCTCCACAAAACTGAAGCCCCTCTATCCTGTTAATATTGTTAGTAAATCTTTTCTGCATACTTTTCAAGGTCAATCACTTTTATGCTGGATTATTGACTCCCTCCAAATAATGGTAAATTTTCTGATCTGCAGTTGTCGATTTTATCCCTCTCCTCTTATTCTTAATCTGTAGTGTATCATGGTCTGATTGAAATGTCTCTCTCTGTCTCTCACCAACTGAGTGGAGCATTGTTCACTGTTGGTTATATCATCATATTACATGCAATTTTGAGCATTTCCTGTGAGATGCATAGGGCAGAATGTTGTCTGACAATAATCTATAAAAATAAAATTAGTTGGCCCAATATACTGTGATTTTAAAATGAAATGCTATC
The DNA here is from genome assembly GCF_047496795.1 of Chiloscyllium punctatum. NCBI lineage: Eukaryota > Metazoa > Chordata > Chondrichthyes > Orectolobiformes > Hemiscylliidae > Chiloscyllium > Chiloscyllium punctatum. The sequence goes on along the minus strand of NC_092753.1, from coordinate 43,726,623 downwards.
GTTTTCTTAAAGGATTGTCTTTAGCATAGTGGATAGTGAGTTAAAACAAAAGATGCATTTTCACTCCTGCATAAATAGTTGACCACTTGAAGAAAACTAATTTGACTCTATCCAAGGTGACACTGCAGCATTTTTCACAAGAGACCACCAATTTGTCTCTTTCCCCTTCGATGCAGGGAGTCAGGCAGCTCAGTCATTAGGATTCTCAGCTATCACTGGTTTCACCTTAGAGCACGCTATCATCAACTAGCAGTTAGTGAGTTTTGAGAAGATTTGTAGCTCAGGTTGAGGTTCTGGATGTAAGTTTGCTCGCTGAACTGGAAGGTTAATTTTCAGGCATTTCATCACCATACTAGGTAACATCATCAGTGAACCTCCGATGACGCACTGGTGTTAATGACCTGCTTTCTATTTATGTGTTTAGATTTCCTTGGGTTGGTGATGTCATTTCCATGATGTAAATGACATCAACAACCCAAGGAAACCTAAACACATAAATAGAAAGTGGGTCACTAACACCATTGCTTCACTGGAGGCTAACTGATGATGTTACCTAGTAACCAGCTGAAGGGTACAATAGAGTAGACCATGTTTTGACCAGGGCCATTGTGGAACAGATTATCGGCATCCTGAAGATAAGGATTTGATGATTAGGCCTGTCAGGCAGTGCCACGCAGTTCAGCACAAACAGGGTATCTTGTATTATCATGGTGTGTTGTGCCATCCACAATTTAGTCACTAAAGACATCAATGTGCTGCCTGAGGAGGAGGTGCAGGAGCAAGAGGAAATCTGAGTTGGAAGATGAAGGTGAGGATCCTGACTTGACATGGGTCAGGATAACTGTCAAAGAGACAATGACAGATCAATGATTTGTTGAGCATGAAAGATCATAAAGAATCTTATTGCAAGCAGCTTCCAGGACTGAGCTGATCTGGGTTGTGACTTTTCCTGTTCCTTTTATTATTTCATTTGTACAGTTTGCTATAAGCCTCTGCTTGCTAGATGGCACATTCCTCAAAGACTGAGTGGTTTTTCTTTTTGATTCAACAATGCAATAAAATGGTGATTTTTCCTTTCAACTGTAGGATAAGCAGGAACAGCCTATTGGAGCGAATGATCAGCCATGATAATAAAGAATGTTGGAACAGGCTCAATGGGTGAAATGACCCAATCCTGCTTCTAGTTCCCATGTTTCTAAAGCTATATTCTATTTTTTATGAAAGCAAAAGGCTGAGTACAAGCCTAGCCTCAGGACAACATTAGTGCTAAATCCACCATGATATAGTGGGTGTTTGTATAGACCTACACTGCTAGACATTTGTATACATTGGGTCCCGCACAACAGGGAGTCTACTCCCTGGTCAATACCCTCAAGTTGTCCCACATCCTGAGACTGTTCCACGTGCACCTTAGATACTCACTATCCTTATTGTGCTGCGGAATGTGATAAGCCTTCATTGTAAATCATCCAATACCTGGTTACCCTCATTGACAATGTTTCCATTATAGTAGGTTACAAAGTATTTACTCAATTCGGAATCACAATGATGGTTTTTTTGGCATGTGAGTTAGCTTTTGGCCACTTTACACCTTGAAAAGTTGTTGTGTGGCTTTGAGAACCCAGGACTTAGAACAGAACTTTCCCTCTTCAAACCTGTGGACACATGACATATTCTACCATGCTACCATAAGCTATATACATGGTATTATAGCCAACATTGTTCCCAATCTTCTTCTACAGGCATCTTGATTGTAGTCTCCAATTTATAGATGTGTAATTCCATTGGATGGAGCAATCTCAAGTCAACAACTTTGCTGATTATAATGGTGAAACCAAAGTGTAGTCATTGAAATACCACATGTTCTTACAGTGGTTGATGATGCTCCACATTATTCATTTTGGAGAACATTCACTGGTTCCACTGGGACAATTAATTGACCATCCATACCACTGTTATGCTTTAAAATGATTTTCTTTCCTCTCTCTCTCAGTATGTCGAGCTGTAGACCTGACTTTCACAGTTGGGGAAGAAGCCTGTTGACTGGTTTAGTCTTGGTGATTTTGAAAACTTTGACAGGCATCCCCATCGAGCTTTGTGCCCAGAAGACTCCAGCCTGCTGAGAAATTTTTGGATAGCAGTAGGCTAATTCTCAAGTCTGAACTGCTGGAAGTAATGGGGTCACTGGCAAGGAGGAAATAGAGGAATGTACACGGATGAAACAACTGAGGTGCATGTCCATTGTTTACTTGACCTGTGAGTGCCTACTGCCACCATTTTGCCTCCTTGAGAAGATGGGGCACCTGGAGTGAGGTTTAAGTGCCTCATTTCCTATCACCTTGTCAGTCATGCTGAGCACTCACAGCTAAAGCAATGTAGTGCAGCTCTGAATGCATATCTATTATTTTCCTTACATTGTCAAGTATATACCAGTATTGTAACTGTACTGAAACAGTTTGGCAAGGGGAACCACAAGTTCTGGAGCACAAATCATCAGAATTGCCAAGATGTTGTCACGGTCTATAAACACAATGGCTACAAGAGTAGGTCAGAGGCTAGGAATACTGCGGTAAGTAACTCACTTCCTGACTCCCCAAGGCACAAGTCATGAGTGTGATGGAATAATCCCCAATTGCCTGGATGGATATAGCTCCAGCAATACCCATTAGCTTGACACCATCCAGGACAAACCAGTCTGCTTGATTGGCACCACATCCACAAATATTCACTCTCACCATCACTGATGTCCAGTAGCAGCAGCGGTTACAATCTTCAAGATGCACTGCAGCAATTCACCAAACATCCTCAAATAGCACCTTCCAAACCAATGACCACATTCATCTAGAAGGGCAAGGACAACAGATGCCACTTCAAATTCCCCTTCAAGCTGCTCACCATCCTGACTTGGGAATATGTTGCCATTCCTTCACTGTCGCTGGGTCAAAATCCCGGAATTCCCTCCCTAATGGCTTTGTGGGCCAACCTACAGCAGGTGGATTGCAACTGTTCAAGAAGGCAGCTCACCACCACCTTCTCAAGGGCAACTAGGGATGGACAATAAATGCTGGCTCACATCTTAGAAGTGAGTAAGAAAGAAGAGACCTTTGACTGGAATGTCACCAAATCTAAAATAGTACTTGAAGAGATGGGGTACCTTCAGGACAATAAATCAATTTAGCTTAATCTTAACCTCTACAAAATATCAGGTGACTTGGTCATGCTAAATTGTCCATTGTGTTAGGTGCATTAGTCAGGGGTAAATATAGGGTAGGGGAATGGGTCTAGGTGGGTTATTCTTTGAAGGGTTGATGCAGACTTAGGGAATCTAATCTAACCATTCTTCCTGACTGAGGAGCATTAGAAACAAAGCCTCTCTATTCCAGCTTACAAATTGAAAATGGCATCTCGGGATGAAGTGTGAAAGGCAACCAGTGCCCATAGAAATATAAACAATAATATTGTCTGAAGGGATAAGTTATTAAACAGAACAAAATTGGTAAAAGAGGACACTCAGTAGACAATAAAATTTTCAATTTGTGCAATAACAGCATATAAATGGGTTACCAAAATATATTCAAAGAACAGAAACATTTCACAAAATTATCTGAGCTGAAGTCATAGTCACAAAGTAGCTGGAAACACTGATGTTACATTATGATTAATCAGGACTCTGGGTGACACTAACACTTTACAAGTGCAAGGAGAATGGAAATCAGCAAAAAGAAATTGGATTTTAATTGCATCTTTTGTGCTGAGTTTTTCTCTTCCCTAGTTAACGGTTTGTCAGCGATACTCAAGGTAAACAATTACATTATTTAATTGACCTCTTTTTTCTGTATGCATGTCAACTTCTTAAAGCAGAAACTGAAAAGATAAAAGCAGAGCCCATAGAAACTGATTAACAATATAATTGTTTAAGCAAATCATCTTCAATTCTTTAAAACTTGAGGAGGACATGGTGGTTGTTGAAATAAAATTGGAAATGCTGGAGATCCTCAGCAGGCTGGGTGGCATCTGTGAAAAGGGAAGCAGAGGTAATGTGGATAATCTTTTCTCCCCACAACCCCACCAAACACCCACCCATCCATCCACCCACATGGGAGTGGAAACAGAGCATGATAGGTGCATAACTTCCTGCCACCAACCAACATGACAATTTTCAGGAGCCATCTAATTCCCAAGCCATTTTTCCAGAGACAGAATTGTGGTCAGAAGGCCTCACAGACAAAAGCAGTGTCCAGTGAGGTCGGCAAAAGGCCAATTATCATTGACAGACAAGAATTTTCTAGTCAGCCTGTGGGTTGCTTGTGCTGTCAATAACAAGTTGGTTGTCTGAAGGTGATCTGTCAGTGGCAGATCAGGGGTTAGGGCTCCATGTTGTCTTTACCATCAGTGATGCATCTGGTTTCCATTCACATTAGTGTCCTGACAGCTGGGAGAACCTCCCCCTTACCTGCAATGTAAGATCATTTGACACCTACGTTAGGCCCTAACAATGGGATCTCCACACAATATCACCAACTTCTGCCAAAGGGTTAATGTCAATGACCTTTTGTTAGCTGTCTCCCATGAATGAAACTTGATTGAATTTTTTCAAGCATACAATTTCTAAAAATCTTCCAAAAATACAACAAAAAAATAACTTTGCTGCTGTGACTCCTAACCCAGTTGACAGGACTCACTCTCCATTTGTGTTAAATGGTGACGTATGTTATAGATACACAGTTGGAATTTTGCTCCTTTGCATACTGTCAATACTGGGATGGATATATCAGCCTGTCTAGCTCACATGGTTGGTTTTGGAGACTATTAGTATACATTCATGTACCAGTTCAATGCTACATCAGCAGTGCTGGGCTATGGTTTTACTGCTGGAGTATTCCATTTTAAATACTGTATTAATATATAAAACTATAATATTAATCGCTAAATATCAGAGTCACCATCACATTTATGCTCATCTGGTATCCTACAATCATGCTTATTAATACTGAAGGTATTAATAATCCAATATCCAATATCACTGGAGATTGGTGACGAATGAAGATTCCACTTTATTATTCACACCTTATCTGCAGATTCTAAGACCAACAGTAGCAGATCAATTGATAATGCAACTAGGATCAATGCAACTAGTTGATCAACTTGTCTGAAAGAAATAGTATCCTGCTAAATAATGTAACTAATTAATATGATCTATTGGAGCAAATTCTTGTTGAAGTAATAAATAGTGCACAAGATTCAAATAAAACTGACTCATCTTATTTATCCGTTCAGAACATTTTTATACTCTGGCCCAACTGAGGTTGGAGGAGTGCACTATAACTCTTGTTAAACCCACTAGTTTACTGACAACAGCATTAATGCTATCAATGTAGCCAATTAATGTTTTTTCATACATTAGGCTTGAAATTAAGATGATCTAGCGATCTGATTTCTTTAACAAACAGCAAAATTATTGATTTATTTGTGAAACAAGATGTATGTAGTGCAGCTCCAAAGCTAATTAGCACAGTTTGATGAAATGTGAAATAAAAAAAATCTTCTTCCATATAATCCAAAACACATACACACACAAATACATTTACATGAGGAAAAGAGAGAAAAAAAAGTGTTCTTCTTTCTGCATAGGTTTAATTTGGGAAAAGCACTAATAGCCAATGATGATTAATTCTTGAAGGCAAAAAGGAGAAGGTGTGAAATGTTCATTCTGGTGGTTGATCTGGCATTCTGATATGTGTCCAAACAGCAAAGTTGCTCTGACCATTTTCATGCACATCTTCTATAGGAAACCAGCAGACTGAGAGCTATTCAAAACAACATCCAAAATAGACACTGAAACATGACAGTCATAAACTCACATACATGATGTCTAGTACAGAAGCAGTTATCACAAGAGATGCAATTACTAAGGTATGCCGTGGTAAGAAATAAATGAATATTCCAATGTCCTATCATTGACCCGTTTGAAACAAAAAAATCGTATATCCACAATCTTTCAAAGTCAGCTACACAAAACTGATTAAATATAAAACCTTTATTGTGTCTATTTTTTAAAGCTTTCAGGTTATTTTTGTGCCTTTGCTTTGTTTTGTAGTCCATACACTGCTGACCATGCTTACATGAAATGATCACGACTAAAATCATATTCTATTGGATTGACCTCTGCTCCATTTTCCTATTTCCACATTTTTGTTGAGCATTTAATTTGGCGTTTTAGATTGTTTTCATATCATTGACTATCTTAATTGCCTTTCTAATATATTTTAAGGTTCACATGAATTAAAATTGAAAGAGAAATGGGGAAAGCCTGCAGAAAGCTACAGGAGAAGGAATTGTGAGTCCTCCATTTTAGATCATAAAGGGCTAGCATCCCTCACATTGAGTGAGTAATAGGCAAGACAAATGGAACACTGGCCATTATTTCAAAGGGAATAGAATATAAAAATGGGGAAGGTTTATCAAAGTTATCAAGGCACTAGTCAGACCACAGCTGGAATACAGTGAACACTTTGGGTCCCCTTATCTAAAAAAAAGATGCACCGCCGTGGAGACATCCTAGAGAAGTTTATCTTGACTGATACGAGATATGGAGGGTGTTTCTTATGAAAAGAAGTTGAGGTGATTGGGCCTTAACTGATTGGAATAATAGAAAATGAGAGGCCACCTTATTGAAACATACAAACTTAAGCGGAAAAGTAAATTGTGCCATGAGTTCATTGAACGGCAACAAAGTGAACTAGGTACTAAGATGAAATGTGAAATATAATTGCAGGAAGTGTAAAGTTGTTCAAGTTGGTTGTAAAAATAGGAAAATGGAATAGAATTTGAAAGATGTGAAACACGCAAATGTTGATGTTCAGAGATATTTGTGTTTGCTCATATAAAGAATGCAGCAAGTTACAGCAATCAATTAACAAGACAAATTGCAGGTTGGCCCTTATTACAAGGGGTTTGGTGTACAGGAATAATGAAGTATTGATACAATTGTACTCGGCTTTGTCAAGACCAGTTTGGGAAACTGTGTGCAGTTTTTGTCCCCACTTTTAAGATAGAATGTACTTGCATTAGAGGTAATACAGCAAATGTTCATTAAATAAGTCCCTAGGGTATATGCATTGCCCTATGATAAGAGATCACATATGGCCTCTATTCTTTGAGATTTAGATGAATGAAAGGCAATTTTAGAATTCTGAGGGGAATTAATAGGATAGGTTTCAAGAGTTTGTTTCTGGTGAGCAAGGATCTGGAAGATGGCAGTGATATGTTGGGTAGTGGAATGATGGGGACCTGAAGGACTGTGAAGTTGAAACCCAAGATCAGCCATGATCACATTGAGTAGCAGAAGAAACAGAACAGGCCATCTGGTCTAGCTTGTTGTTATTTTATGTATCGTTGTGGTCCTTTCCATATTATGTTTAACTGCTATACACAGATTTGTTGTGACACAATTAATCTTCAAGTTTCCTATGGGTAACAAATTCCATTATTTCAGAAGACAAATCGGAATCATGTATCTGCTTGTACAACCTTTCTGAATATCTGGACCTTGTCTGCCTGCTTCGAGTGTAATGGCAAATTCCCAAGTGTCCACTGAATTTCTCAAAATAATTAAAACTGCCTTACAGATATCTTTGTTTCTCTCTTTCAGCATCTTGAGGAAAGTACCAATAGATCTTGGGGAATTGCTTTTTTAAACCATTCCACATATCTAGGACTTCAATCTCATTTGTATTAAAATTCGGATATAGTGCTCTTTTTATACTTGCTTTTAACTGTCTTACTTGACTATTTGGTCAAAGTTCAAAAGGACAGGCTTAACCCTGAGTTTTCAGGAAGATAATTTAAATTTGTTCCCAACATCTTTCCAGGCAATTTTGGTGACTTGAACCTATGACAACTCATGAATACTTTGTCTTATTGCAGTTGACTGAACCTAATAAATAAGGTTGAAAGTTGTTTAAAAATAATTGAGTTGTGCAAAATGTCAACAATAAGAAAAATGGCCCAAGCTGTCAATGTACTTTCAAGAAAAGCTGAAATAAAATCTAAATGAAAGAAGGGCAATTTTTAAAAATAACCTTGAAATCATACTTTATAATTCTGTGACTGAGTTGAAACCTAATGAAATATTGAATATTTGGGAACATCACACTTTCATTGTCAATAAATATTCTAAATCAAGGATTGTCTTAACCAGTAAAGTGAGAACAGGCGCAAAGCTTTTAAAACAAGTTTATGCAGATAATTTTTAAATGGGCATGTTATTTTTGTATTCATTCCGTTTTGTTCTGTAAATAATGCTGTGCTGGCAGGTTTATGTTTTATTCATGAGGCTATTATGTGTGTCAGAGAGGCACTGAACCCATCCTCTGAGAGAATTATGATGAAGTTTTTGTCAAACTCATGGCGTATCCTAGTGGAACCCTTTTGTTAGGATAATGAGGAGACTGTGAGGAAAATCTTAAATACAGCCAGCTTAAGTGGTCCAAATAGCTTACTTTTAAAATCCATAGTCAATTGTTCTGAAAGAGGCAATGTACCAATAGCATTTAAGATTTCTTTAACCTGCAAATGTACCTTGCACTATATTTATTCCAACAATGCAATGTGAAGTAATTTATTTTTATTTTGTTTTAGCATTTTCTTCTGAAATGAACTCTCAGTATTTTTTTAAATGATGCATGGACTTTTTAGAAGTTTTGTCCTTATTAAATGAGTCAAGAGTCATGACCAATCTGAAGTTCATAACTGAAGTAATAATTCAACTATTTGTTCACTGACAAAGCACATCCTTCTCAATAGTTGTCATGATTAGAATTGGAACTTAATTTTCACTTTTTCTCACCATCAAACCCATTCCCATATTGAATGCAGCATGAGTTACCTGCCTTCTATACCAGCTCCCAAAAACATACATAACTTGAATCTTATATCTGCACTTTTCATGGTACAGTATGACATTTACGTTTTGACAAATTATCCATGATTTTGCTGAATAAGGTGAGACAACATTTTATCATGTGATCATAAATATTCTATCGGGGCTATTGAACAAGTGCAGGCTCATAAATTGTCTCAATAACGATAACTGGACAAGAGATGTACCATGATTACAGAACATGGGACCTCCTGCACACATGTGTGCAAGCTAAACATATCTGGAGTACACGTACATGGCTTGAAGCTTGGAGTTTATAGACTAGCGGTTGAGATGTAGACATTGAGACACTTAATATTGATATGCAGAGGGATCTGGATGTGCAGGTCCACACATCACTGAAGATGGCAGCATAGGTAGATAAGGTAGTAAAAAAGGGCTATGGCATGCTTGCCTTCATTGGAAGGGGCATTGAGTATAACAATAGGCTAGTTATGTTGCAGCTTCATAGAATTTAGGCCACACTTGGAATATTGCATACAGTTCTGGTCTCCACACTACCAGAAGGATGTGGATGCTTTGGAGAGGGTACAGAAAATATTTACCAGGATATTGCCTGGTATGGGGGATTTTAGCTATAAAGGAAAATTAGATAAACTGAGTTTGTTTTCACTGGAATGCAAGAGGTGAGGGGTGACCTGATGGAAGTTCAGAAGTTTGTGAATTTGTGGTTCACTGCCATAAGTATTGAGAAAATGGGGCTGTGATCTACACCTGAACCATGCTGAGGTTAGTGTGCTAGTGGACCTCATAAATAGTCAAAGAGAACATTTTAGACAAATAGTGGTTGTGGGTGAGGAACACATTTGGGAGAAGATGGTGACTCAAAAGAAAAGACAAGGCAAGAGAGAAAATATTTATATGGGAAATGAAAACCAGAAGGGACAGAGAATGCAAATCTCACATCAGCCATAATCAAATGGCAGAGTAAACTCAATGGACCAAATGATCTAATTCTGTTCATATATCTTATGGTCTTATGGATCTAAATCAAAAAGCGAATTAAACAGATAAATCTAGATGCTATGAAAATAATTAAAGAATCTGAATGCACATATCAATCACGACAAAACAGATGAACTAATCGCACCAATTAAATATGATTGGACAGCCATTTTAAAGCCTTGGCTGCAGGAGTACATAAACTGGGACCTGAAAGGACAAGGGTACATAACATTCTGGAAGGAATGGGAGCTAAGAAAGGTAGTGAGATTCTCTTAATTAATGATAACATTATCATAGTAGAAAGGTGTGATCTCAGTGCAAGAAACCAGACTATAGTGGCAGTTTGTGTGGAGATGAGAAATGATACAGTCAAGAAGTCACTTATAACTGAACTTTAGTCACAGGCCCTGAACTTTAAGATAAGGTATAAAAGCAAAAAATATTGTCGGAACTTGTCGGAAAAATACAGCGATATCCCTGCAGGATTTTAATCTGCAGATTATCTGTAAAATCCAAATAGGCAAAAATAATTGAGATGAAGATTCATAGAGTGTTTCCGAATTATTTTCTTAGAATAAAACCCTCTGGATCTAATCAGAGAGTAGTTTATACTAAATATCATATAGTATGATGAAATAGTATTAAGTAATGACTTCATAGTGAAGGCACACATAGGTAACAGTGACCGTAATATGACTGAATATTTGTATTCAGTTTGAAGGAAGGAGGCCCGGGTCCAACATTAACATTTCAAACTTTAATAAGGGAACTTATGAAGGCATGAAAGCGAAAGCAGCGAAAGTGAATTTACAAATTAGGTTAAGGGGTGGTTCAGCAGAGATGCAATGCAGGATATTTAAGGGAATGTTTCAGAAAATGCAGGATAGATACATTTAAATAAGAAAGTAAAAATTACAAGGCAAGGGCCCACCATACATGGTTAAATAGAAAAATTATTGATAGTATTAAATTGAAGAAAAAGTATATGATTGCACACAGAAGGGTGGCAGGTTAGAAGATCAAACAGAATGTAAAAAAAGATTACAATATTAGTGATGGATAAAAAAGCAGAAGAAAAATTATTCTATAAATATGAAAACAGATAATAAGAATTAAGATAGAGGTCTTAAAAAGAGAAGATTGAACAAAGTAGGCATTGATCCAGTAGAAAGTAAATCTCAGTAATTATAATGGAAAATGAGGAAATGGCAGATGAATTGAAGAGGTATCTCACACTAGTCTTCAGAATAGAGGATATATCGCATCCCAGAAATAATGTCAATCAAAAAAGGAAAAGAAGGGAGGAATTCAAGAAAATATCACTTACCAGGGAAATGGCATTGAATAAATTGTTAGAGATGTGGGCTGATAACACTGATATCTACCCAAAAACATGGAAAATTGTCATATGTAACTCAGCCAATTACCACTTTATTAGTCTAATCTTGAACATCAGTTCCATTGAAAGAAGATAGTATGATCAAGTAGCACTTGCTTACTGGACTACTCAATGCCTGACGTCATTACAACCTTGGTTCAATCATCAACAAAATAAATGAGCTCTAGAAATGGAGTTAGCTCGACTGCGCCCTTGACATCAAGGCTCCATTTGAATGAGTGTGACACCAAGGAGACTAGTAAACCACAATCATTGGGAATTTGACAAAAACTCTCTACTCTTTGAAATCATAGTGAGCACAAAGGAAGTGACTGATCTCAGCTCCGAGATATCTCTGTATGAGTTCCTCAGGATAATGTCCTCAGCCCAGCTATCTTCAGTTACTCCATCAATGACCTTCCCTCAATCCTAAGGTTGAAAGTGGGAATGTTCAGCAATGATAGCACAATGTGCAGCATCATTCACAACTCCTCAAGTACTGAAGATTCTGATGTGGCCTGGTGTTGTAGTCTCTGCTGCTGGCGTTAGGAGGAAGTCCCTCCTCGGCAGCAGTCTATCCAGCAGGGGCTCCAGCTTCCTGTCTGTACAGTGGGACACCAATTTCCCTCAGTCTGCCACAGGTGGGACAAATGTCAGGAGCTGTGCAGGGCAGCTGTGGACTGTTGCTGCTTGCCTGGGTGCACAATGGCTTTTAAGGAGCATGAAAACATAGAAAATAGGAGCAATAGAAGGCCATTCAATCCTTCAAGCTTGCTCTGCCACTCATCGTATAATCATAGAATTAATCCAATTCAGTACCCTGTTCCAGTTTTCACCCTATGGCCATTGATCCCTTTAACTCCAAAAATTATGTCTAACTTCTTCTTAAAAGCCTTCAATGATTTGACCTCAACCACTTGTTGTGGCAAAAACTTTCATAGGCTTACCGCGCTCTGAGTGAAGAAAGTCCTCTTCAGCTCAGATCTAAATGGCCTACCCTATATCCTTAACCTGTGACCCCTGGTTCTGCATTCCTCAGTCATCAGGAACAATTCCCCTTGTTAAAATTCAATAGGTTTCTGTGAGGTTACTCTTTATTCTTCTCAACTCCAGTGAATATATTTGTGACCCATCCAGTCTCTCTTCAAATGTCAACTCTCCCATCCCAGAAAACTGTCTGGTACACCTTAGCTGCACTCCCTCTATAGACAGACATCTTTCCTCAAATAAGGAGGCCAAAACTGCACATAGCTCTCCAGATGTGGTCTCACTAATACCCTGTACAATCTCAGCAAGATATCCCTGCTCCTGTACACAAATCCTCTTGCTATGAAGGACAACATACTGTTTGTTTTTTTCAATTCCTGCTGCACCTGCACCCAGTGGATAGTATATTTGAAAACTCAGTTCGCATTGCAACTCCCCCATCCCAACCTGTCATCGTTCAGTTACCAAAGCCTCAATTTTATCTACATTCTACTTCATCCACCATGAATGCTCTTGCCTCTGGAAGAACTTTAAACAATGGCACACTGTTTAAAGAAAAGAAATTGTGCATTTAAAAAAAAAGAAATATGCAGATATTTTATTCTCACAGTGTGTTGTCAGACCTTGGAAATACCTTCCTCAAAAGGCAATGCAAATAGAGACCTTGAATGTTTTTATGTCAGAGATAGATAGATTTTTGATCAGCAGGAGGCTAATAGGGGTCACTTATTGGGGTATTCAGGAATATGGAGTAGTTATTTTAGCCATAATCCTATTCAATGGTGGAGGAATGTCGAACAACAAGTGGCCTATTCCTGTTCCTGTTCCTATGAAACAGAAGGCTACCAGCCTGATAATAATACCTCGATTGATGACCATCGTCCTGACCGATGGTTGGTCAATGATCCCTTGTCCCACGTCCACTATGTGGGTATGTGAGTTAAGTGATGTTTGAGATTTTGAAAATGTAATACTGTTACCGAACTTAGCCACCTGTTTTTGGCATTAAAATTTGATCCATCCTTTGCCCTTACCCAACATCCAACCTAAAGCTGGTGACCTCTGGCAGTGTAAGTATGCTTGTAAACAAGTTCAAGAGATATCTGACTAAGCAAAATCTTCTGGGACAGAAGTTGCTTCATTGCTGGGGTATAAATCTTGCTTTGCACCCAATACAGTGGGAATCCCATCAATTCAGAAAACCTAGACAACCTAAGCTGAGATGACCCAAACTCATCTGTCTTAGCACTCTCATTTTTTATCGAAACCACAAATGTCTTTCCACCATTTTGGTTGAGATTCAATGTGAGATTACAGAAGTGACGCATTTTATCTTTTATATAAGAAATAATTCAATAGACTATGACCAACCAGAGATCACTGGCAACATTATGACCTTTATGACCTTTCATCGACATAACAGGCTGCATTTGGACTCATTACTTTTCCTAATGCCTATTTCTGTAGGATTTCTTAGCTCATACAGAAGAAACATCCCTATTAAAGTGCAGGAAATAAAATGAGGTCAGCTTTAAATCTGCAAAGAAATAGAGCTTTGATTTTCTATTAATAGTGCATGAACAGCCTATAATCATTTAAAGACATTACAAGCTGTGTCACACAAAATAGGCAGAATATAGCCATCTTTCATGTGGTTCTAACCACATGATTTATCACAAACCTAAAAATTTTCAATGCATGGAACCATTGTGGAAGTGGCAATCAAAGATTAACAAGCAGAATGTATTAACCAGGTGTAAGCATTGTCAAAATTGATGGCCTCCATAAATAGTCTAGTTATGATGTAGAGGTAGCATCAGAGTAATATTGCTTAAGTTATTGTCACAGATATTTAATATGTTCATGTCCATTTCATTTCTATTCCTTGTGAAATAAATTATTCTTTTCTTAATATATGACAACACCCTTAGTGAAACAGTGTTGTAAAGACCACTTCTAAGAATTTGTGTCCCAGCTCGGTGAACAGAACCACAACAACGAGCACCCGAGCTACAAATCTTCTCCCAAACTTTGAACTACTTCGAATTTCTTTTGGATTGTGGACTAAAAATGAGAATAGCTACTGGCTGAATTCTACTGGAAATTAGCTAAGTGTAAATTTTGGCAAGTTTGATTGACGGGACCTCTCTCTGTAAAGCCTAGCTAGATTTCTTATGCCATTTCTGAAAACTTCTTCATTAACCACAAAACATGCCCCAAGGGCTGACAGAGGAAGATTGCCAACAGGACCTGGCAAAGAGATTTCTTCTTTGTCCCATTATTTTAACATGTTTCAGATGTTGCACAATGAGATGAAGAGTTTTGCAGCCAGGAGGTAGACTCCTCACAGGAGCTCATGTCTAAGATGTATGAAGAGCATTATGCAACCACAAGTGTCTTGCATTTATACTGTCTTGAATGTCTGTTTAATGCTATTTCTTTCTGAAGACCTTCAGGTCACATGAAAGTGGTGCCTCCTCCCAGACAGGATTAAACTCTTATCTCAGCTACTCCATTGTGGTAGTCCCAGCTAACTTCATCTCCATTTTGAATTTGCTGTTCGGATCATGGTGGAAGGAAACAACAGTCACACTTTACAGAATAGGTCACATAGTCAGCCTTTCAGTCCAGTTAATCCCCCAAATCTATGTATTCCCTTCTTAATGGTTCTCCTGTAGACCATAACAACTTTGATTTTGTCAATGTTCTCACCCATCTCATTTATTTAACTCTAAATCTCTGTACTGTACTCCAAATGTGAGGGTTGGTGTGGACTGGTTGGTCTGAAGGGCCTGTTTCCACACTGTAGGGAATCTAATCTAATCTACTCTCTGAGCCCTAGGAACATCATGACAGACATAATAATGCACTGAACACCTTCAAAGTCAGAGAAGTTCTGGCTATCACTAACCACCCTACAACTCCAGGCACCCATATTAACTGTTTCCAATCTATGCTTTATCACCTCCACAATTAAATGTGGAGTTGAACCCCCGCTTCACAATTTTTATCCTCTCCAAAGCCCAGCTTGCTGTCTCCAATCACCACTACTGAATACCCCAGTTTTCCTTCCCTGGTGAATATTTTCCATCAACCACCACTGGCCCCTGATAATCCAGTCTTGGTTTTTACCAGATGGACTCCTGGATCAACAGTCCATTGCCCAACCACTTGACCAATGTGGATGGACAGCCCACCTAATGAATGACCAGACATTTGACTGATTTCTGAGCATCTTCCCAACTATCTCACCACAACACCCCAGTCTAGTAACACTAGATCTGCAAGACCGACCATTGCCTAGTAAGACATGCTGCACACAGATAACAAGGAACATGTATGCATCATCCATCCATATTCAAGCTCAGCATGTGCAACAACTTGGTGAAGGTGCCATGCTGGCTAGGTAACTACTCAGAAGGGAGAGGCTGCCACTCACTACTATCTTACCGACCCTGAACCCATACCAAATGCTCAGCCTTACCCTGCATCCAGCACTGACCATTGAACTGTTGTGCAGCTCACAGAGGAATCTCAGAAATTGGATGGCAGGTGGTATCCTTTCAGCCATAACTGGCTTATTGTGGTATTTGCTGCTCACTTCCACATTTTTGAGATACCAATATTCAAATCCACATCAAAAAATGTGAATGGTACTTCTCAAGGGCCGTGACATGCTGTCTATATGTAGTCTAAGTTCCAAAATCATATAGAAAAGTCAGAAGGATGACTTACTTTATGCACAAGGATCTTGGTGTCAACACAGATGTCATATAACACAGAACATAGTACACAGAACAATACAGCGTAGAATCAGTCCTTTGGCCCTTGATGTTGCGCTGACCCATGAACATTTCTCAGCTCACCCCCTACACTATCCCATCATCATCCATTTGCTCATCCAAGGATTGTTTAAATCTCCCTAATGTGACTGAGTTAACTACATCAGCAGGTAGGGCATTCCACGTCCTTACCACTCTCTGAGTAAAGAACCTGCCTCTGACATCTGTCTTAAATCTATCACCCCTCAATTTGTAGTTATGCCCCCTCGTACAAGCTGATGTCATCATCCTTGGAAAAAGACTTTCACCATCTACCCTATCTGATCCTCTGATCATCTTGTATGTCTCTATCAAATCCTTCTTAGCCTTCTTCTTTCCAATGAGAACTGACTCAATTCTCTCAGCCTTTCCTCATAAGACCTTCCCTCCAGACTAGGCAACATTCTCATAAATCTCCTCTGTACCTTTTCCAATGCTTCCACATCCTTCCCAAAATATGGCAACCAGAACTGTACACAATATTCCAAGTGTGGCCACACTAACATTTTGTATAGTTGCAGCATAATATTAAGGTTTTGGAACTCAATCCCTCTACAAATGAAACTTAACACACTGTATGCCTTCTTTACAGCACCATCAACTTGGGTGGCAACATTCAGGGATCTATGTGCATGGACTCCAAGATCCCTCTGCATATCCACACTACCAAGAATCTTTCCACTGACCCACTACTCTGCCTTCCTGTTATTTTTCCCAAAGTGCATCATCTCACATTTATCTGCATGGAACTCTATTTACCACCTCTCAGCTTAATCCTGCAGTTTATCTAAGTCTCCCTGCAGTCTGTAACATTCTTCTCAACTATCCACTACTCCACCGACTTTAGTGTCATCTGCAAACTTACTAATCCATCCACCTATGCCTGTGTCTAAGTCAATTATAAAAATGATAAACAATAGTGGTCCCAAAACAGATCATTGTGCCTCACTACTAGTAGCAGGACTCCAGGCTGAATATTTTCCATCAACCACCACTCGATGCCTTCTTTCAGAAAGCCAGTTTCTAATCCAAATTGCTAAATTACCCTCAATTCCATGCCTCTGCACTTTGTCCAGCAGCCTACCATGTGGAACCTTATCAAAGGCTTTACTGAAGTCCATGTATATCACTTCAACTGCCCTACATTCATCTACATGTTTAGTCACCTTCTCAAAAAACTCTATGAGATTTGTGAGACACGACCTGCTCTTGACAAAACCATGTTGAGTATCTGAAACCAAATTGTTGCTTGCCAGATGGTTATAAATCTCATCTCTTATAACCCTTTCCAAAACCTTTCCTACAACAGAAGTAAGGTTCACTGGTCTATAATTACCAGGGTCATCTCTACTGCTCTTCTTGAACAAGGGCACAACATTTGCAATCCTCCAGTCCTCTGAACCTGTAAAAAACGATGACTCAAATATCAAAGCCAAAGACTATGCTATCTCCTCCCTTCTTCCCAGAGAATCCTCGGATAGATCCCATCCAGCCCAGGGGACTTGTCTACTTTCACTCCTTCTAGAATTGATAACACTTCTTCGTAACTAACTTCGATCCTTTCTAGTCTAATATCTCGTACCTCATTCTTCTCCTCTACAATACTCTCCTTTTCCTGAGTGAAAACTGATGAGAAATGTTCATTTAGCACCTCTCCGATCTCCACAGGGTCCACACTCAACTTCCCACTTCTATCTTTGACTGGCCCCATTCCTACCCTAGTCATCTTCTTATTCCTCACATGCCTATAGAAAACTTTAGGGTTCTCCTTTATTGTATTTGCTAAAGACTGCTCGTGTCCTCTCTTTGTTCTTCTTAACTCTCTCTTTAAATCCTTCCTAGCTGATCTCTAACTGTCCATTGCCTCATCTGAACCATCTTGCCTCATCAACACATAAGCCCCCTTCTGCTTAACAAGAGATGCATTTTCTGTAGTAAATCATGGTTCCCTTACCTTATCACTTCCGCCCTGCCTGACAGGGACATACCTATTAAGGACACGCAATATCTGTTCCTTAAGCCAGCTCCACATTTTCATTGTCTGCATCCCCCGCATTTTGCTACTCCATTCTATGCATCTAATTCTTGCCTAATCGCATTACAATTGCCTTTGCCCCATCGATAACTCTTGACCTGTGCTATGTACCTATCTCTTTCCATCACTAAGCTAAACATAACTGAATTATGATCACTGTCTCCAAAGTGCTCACCTACAACTAAATCAAACACCTGGTCATTACCAAGCACCAGATCCGGTGTGGCCTCCCCTCTTGTCAGCCCTTCAACAACTGTGTCAGGAAACTCTCCTGTACACTTGGACAAAAATTAATCTATCTGTCGTACTGGTATTATAGCATTTCCAGTCAATGTTGGGGAAGTTAAATTCCCCATAATGACCACCCTGTTCCTTTCACTCCTACTCAGAATAATTTTGTCAATTCTCTCTTCCACCTCCCTGAAACTCTGTGGAGGCCTATAAAAAACTCAAAGCAGTGTGACCTCTCTTCTCCTTTTTCTAACCTCAGTCCACGCTACCTCAGTTGACAAGTCCTCGCCAAAAGTTCTTTCAGTCACTGTTATAACATCCTTGCCTAACAAGGCCACACCTCCCCCTCTTTTACCACCTTGACTGTTCTTAATAAAAGATCTATACCCTGGAACCTGCAACATTCATTCCTCACCCTGCTCTATCCATGTCTCATCGATGTCATGGTCATCAAAGACTCTCGTCTTTAGACATCCAAAGGCAGCACTCACAAATCAGGTGCATCTTTGGATCTCCAAATTTATGACATGAGAAGTAAGGATAGAAAAAAATTCTCCAGATAAGAGAAATATTCCACATTTGAGAGGACTTTCTCCATTGATCTTAATGGAGGAATGGATCAGAACATGCTCTAGGACAAGTTTTAAAGGACTTGAGCCTGAGGTTGGGGCTGAGACCAATTCCCAGAAGGCATTAAATGAAGCTTGAATATTCTCTTCTGAAAGAGTGGAGATGACATTGTCAGCTCCATATTGAAGTTCCAAGTGTGAAGGTAGTGTTGTTTTCTTCTTGGGGTTAAACCATTTGAGGTTGAAAGATTTTCAGTCTGTCCTGTAAACAATGACTACACCACTGGGAAGCTTATTCTTGATGAGATGAGGAAGGAGATGATCAAGGTGAAGAAAAGATTGGTAGCAATGACACATTCCTGCTTAAGAGGAAGTGACAGCCCGGTGATATTATGGCTGGACTCTTAATCCAGAGACCCAGTTAATATGCTGGGGCCCTGAGTTTGAATCCTGCAAGGGTAGATGGTGTAATTTGAATTCAACAACAACCTGAAAATAAGACTGCAATGACTGTGAACCCATTGCTAATTGTTGAAAAATTGCTGGAAAAACCCAACTAGTTCACTAACATCATTTAAGGAAGGAAACAGCCATCTTTACCTGGTCTGACCTACATGTGACTCCAGACCCACAGCAATGTAGTTGACTCTTAACTGCCTGCTGGGCAATTAAGGACAGGAAATAAATGTTTGCTTAACCAATAATGTCCTCATCCTGTGAATGAATTAAAATAATCCTGTCTTGATCTCAGAGAATTCTGACTTATTGCCCGTTGGTAAGGACCATTGTCAACATATTAGCACGGAGGAGATGGAGAATGTTGAATTTCACTGAACAGCAGACTTTTGACAGAATCTTCCAATTGAATGAATCAAGAGCCTTGGTCAGATCAATGAAGGCCATGTAGAGTAGTTGGTGACATTCCCGGCATTTCTCTTGGTGTTGCCAAGCAGTCAAAGTCATGTCTATAGTTCCATCATTTGATCGGAGGCCACACTGGCTTTCAGGAAGGATTTCCTCAGAGACGGGGAGAAGAGACCTACTGTTTGCTTGGACAATGATTTTCCCAACAATGGAGCATAAGGAGACCATTGTTTCTGGAAAACAGTGGCAATGACAAAATCCTTGAGATTGGAAGGGATTTCTTCTTTGTCCCAGTATTTTAACATGTTTTTGATCTAAAACACAAAAGAACCATTAAAAATGTCTGTTCAGCACGTGATTTTGCCACAAGATCTAACTTCCAATGTTTTTAAAGATTTCAAAAGATGTATGAAGTACCATATTATATTAAGAAAATGTGTGAAGACCATTATCAGGCCTTTGGTATTATGCAGAGCTAATTGTACATCAATGGTATCATGAATGCTGAACTTTGTGAGATGATTACATTGAAATATTCCTTTGAATCCAAAATGAATAGAACTCTGGAAAGCATTTGCTGCAGTTTGAATTCCTGGTGAACCCCTCCTTGGAGAAATATCTATATAAGTTCAGGTTGCCATGTGAATGAGAGTCCAAAGGTAAAGAAACACAAATAGAAACACTTTGAAATGTTGAGTTGTTGTTTATATAATCTCTCTTAGATGCTCACAAACTAGCAGGTGATAACAAGTATTCTACCAGCAACAAGTCTCTTGCTTCCAAAAGAAATAATGGGGAACTAAAGTAAAACTCTTTACAGAAACAAAACACAGTTTTACCAGTTTTGAGCAAATCCTTCAAACACATCAGATAGAGGAATCTCTGGAATTATTGGTTTTAATCCTGGTAGCTACCAGATAGACAGGGGATACCGTTGAGGTATATCTTGCTGGTTATTATCCTACCTGACAAAGGTAGGGTGGGATGAAATGATTGACAAAGGATCATGGAAGTTTTACCTTATCATCTACTTGGAGTGCAGAATATATTTAAGGAAGGTTGTCTCTATTTTCAATTGATACATCATTAGCACGGTAATATTTGAATTATGATTAGAGTGGCACTGGAAAAGCACAGCAGGTCAGGCAGCATCCGAGGAGCAGGAAAATCAACGTTTCAGGCAAAAGCCTTTCCTGATGAAAGGCTTTTGCCCGAAACGTCGATTTTCCTGCTCCTCTGATGCTGCCTGACCTGCTGTACTTTTCCAGCACCATTCTAATCTAAACTCTGGTTTCCAGCATCTGTAGTCCTCACTTTTGCCTAATATTGGAATTATGTTTGACTTTAGTTTGTTTACTTAGAGCAGTAAAAGACTTAAAAAGTGGGGTATTGCTCATTGAGCATCTCCATCGAGTACTTTGCAAAATTATCTCCTCTAGAATATTTTTGTGGACAGTATAACAGTAGAGTGTGAAAGTATAATCCATGTTACCTATGATCTCACACTTGGACAAACAAACTCACAAATTATAAGTCAATTTTGGTAATTGTTTCTTCCTTGCTGGTTGATTCTACTTCCATTTCCAGAAGGAGGGAAGAGTTGTTCCCAATTCATGCTTGGTATCATCTGGAGCTTTGTGCACATGCACAAAGATTGATTTATATTCAATTTGTAGCCTCTTTAGTATTTTCCGAACAACTCACGAAAACAAGTACTTGGAAATTGGTGCCATATTGTATAAAAATAAGCATTTACCTGTATTTAAACAGATGTACTGGTTTCTTTGTTTTCTGGAAAGATCTTTCATGGCTTTGTAGCTTTTATGGACATACGTCTGATTAGATAAGATTACTGACAGTGTGGAAACAGGCCCTTCTGCCCAACAAGTCCACACCGACCCGCCGAAGCACAACCCACCCAGACCCATTTCCCTACATTTACCCCTTCACTTAACACTACAGGCAATTTAGCATGGCCAATTCACCTAACCTGCACATTTTTGGACTGTGGGAGGAAACCGGAGCACCTGGAGGAAAATAACACAGACACAGGGAGAACGTGCAAACTCCACACAGTCAGTCGCTTGAGGTGGGAATTGAACCCGGGTCTCTGGCGCTGAGGCAGCAATGCTAACCACTGCGCCACTGTGCCACCCACATCATGTCCCTCGTTGTAAAAATGTAGCCTGTAATTGTTGCCCTTCAGTTGCCTCTGATGTATGTAAAAATCAATATTTTTTGACTATCTGTTCTTCAGCTAGTTTAGTTTAGATTCCCCTTTTGAGGTCTGTAATGTTGCTTGTAGATCTCGCTCTTCACTGTTGTCTTAGCTTTTTGCCCCATGTTACCATTTCTATAAATATTGATATTGAAATAATCTCTCATGAGTAGTTTCTTCATTCTTACATTCAATGTTATCATTACTGGCAAAATATGAAAACATAAAATGATTAAATTGCATTTTCTCCTGTCTATCACTGTATTTCCTGAAGGATGTTCAGCACCATTTTTAATATAGTTTATACTTATGAATCATATTTTAGCTGCCTCTTTGAATTCTAACCAACAAAACAAGATAAATTCACTGGCCAGAATAGAATAACATTTGTCATAAAGGATATAATTGTTATACAATTGTAAAACTAAAAATGTTTTCTTTTAAAATATTTTCATAGTTTATCATTGCACTATTTTATTCTTAATTTTGAAATGAACTGAAATTCAACAACCCCAAGCTCTACTCTCAAGAATAGGATTAAAATGTTTAAGTTTCAAATGGAATATACATGTTTTAATGAAACTATGATTGACTGATAAAAAGAACTGACATTTATACTGTAATGGGGTCAGTTTGCTTGTTCTGGTTAGTGATTAAGTGGTTTGTGAGTGTGGTGGGGGTGAGGAATGAAGAGAATGGAGTTTGTGATAGAGGCTGAAGAAAATGGCTTCAGTCATCCCACTGGCAAATTGGAGAATGGCAACTCCTCCAGTATTTTATGGCAGACCAACATTTGAAGGATTCATACAGGCTGTAGGAGGTAGACCTGTATGTCGCCAGCATACCTTTGGAGCCAAATGTCTTGATTTTGAATGATATCACCGAATGGATCAGAAAATTTAAAAAAAAGGATGGCCAAGACTCAATCCGAGAGGGACTGTCGAGAATATAGGTCAGAGGGGAAGCTATTACATGAGATTTTCTGATTAGATAAGTAGAAGTGGAACCACTTGAGACAGTACTACTCAGCTGGGCAATTGAAGAGGAGAGGCATTAGTGAAGAATAGGAGACAGTGAGGTCTGCAGATGCTGGAGATCAGAGTTGTGAGTTAGTCACTGGAAAAGCACAGCAGGTCAGGCAACATCTGAGGAGCAGGGAAATCGACATTTCAGGTGAAGGGCTCTGGCCTGAAACATCAATTTTCCTGCTCCTTGGATGCTGCCTGACCTACTGTGCTTTTCCAGCAGCACACTCATTGGTGAAGAATAGCAAAATTGAAGATACAAGAAACTGAAGAGATTCAAGCATGAGGTGGAGAGATAGTGTCACAGGTCACAGTTAGGATTCACTGTCAAATAATTTTCCTCTTCATTGTTCCCAAAGGTATTGGTTCTTAAGCAGTTTGGTATTCAAATGGACACTACTTATGACTCTGCTCAGGTTGCTATTATCAGTAATAAGGGCATTACAGTCAAAACTTAACATATTCTCTCCCAGTTTCAGCAAGGTCCTCAGGTGAAAGTGTCTGCTCAATGATTCCCTTTCTAATTCAGGAATGCTTAGATTCACTGTCTTCCTGCTTCAGTCATGAGATCGAGAGCACACATCTCAATATCAAAATTGTGTTCACAGGAATCAAATTTACGAGAGAGGTGGAAATTAACAACCAACCAACTCTCCCATTTCTGGATGTGATGATAGAAAGAACACAGAACGGGGAATGCACAACAAAAGTGTACAGGAATGCCACACTACACAGACAAGATCCTGATCTCCAACAGCAACCACCAAAACACACAAGAGAATCTGGTATAGGACCCTGTTCAAAAAGGCTACCACATTATAGGTACTCAATCTGTGAAGAACACTTCTACAAAGTCTTTGCCAGGAACGGATATCCCGCAACTTCATCTGTAGATATCTGGCAGACAAACAACACGATGAGGACATGCCAAGTCCCAACACACTAACTGCTCTACCTTATATAAAAAGGTCTCAGAACTGACAGCCTCAAACCACTTGGATTTATGACAGCCCATAAACCAAGAGCCACACTCAAACAACAACTCACCAGAACAACAGACCGAATACCCATCATGTGCAGTACAAGCACGGTGTACAAGATTCCATGCAGAGACTGCAGAAAACAATATATCGGACAAACAGGCAGATAACTAGTGGTCTGCATTCATGAATAGCAACTAGTCACTAAACAGCATGACCAGCTGTCCCTAGTATCTATACACACTGACATCAAGGACCACAAATTCAATTGGGACATCACAACAAGAATAGGACAAGTCAAACAGAGGACAGCCAGAGAATTCCTAGAAGCATGACACTCTTCCACAGACTCAGGTAATAGACCCATTGAGTAGAACCCAAGATACTGATCACTGCAACAAACAACCAGAACCAACAAGCCCACAAGCAGCAGGAATAAAACCAAATAAATTCCAACTGACGCAGTACAGCAACACTTCACAGGAGGCTCCATGTGACCGAGGATGTCACCTAAAAAGGGGACGAAACATCTGCAAACCAACCTCCCAGCTTGCCGAACATCCCCACAACAACTACATGTGTACTTAACAAGGAACAGTCCAAGAATCAAAACAGGAATCAAACTTGTGGTTCAAGGTTTGCCCCTTGAAGTCTTTCTTTCTCTAATTGCTTGTTTTTTTATTTTAATGGAAGTTTAAAACTCTGTCAATAATAGTAAATTCTGCCATGTCAAATGTAGTAAACAAGACGAGTTTTGATCATTGAGAGTTTAGTCAATAAAATAGTTAATCTTAATTGTCTGAGCAGTTGTTTTGCAGATTCGAACTACAGCTCATTTTCGAACTACAGCTCATTTTCGAACTATTGCTCTGAAAACAATAAAATTTAAATCAGGCTTGTTATCTGATTCTGACAGCGCTGTTTGACTCAGAAAGAAATGTGATGTAGAGTCAGTAACATAAGGCAATTATTTTGTCATGAACAAGTTTGTATACAAATCTTGACACCAAAATCTGCATTGAATTTACAGCACAGACACAGACAATCTGACCCAAAAGATGTTTGCTATCCAAGAACTGGACTCGAGTATCATCTACATATTTGAGGTGAGCTGCCAACACTTGCTGCATTTGTATAGACAGCTTGTCCCATGAGAGATGGCAAGTTGGTGCTGCCAGTACAGGTCTTTAGTTAAGTTCCATGGGAGGTGGAGTGATCAGGCAATTGAAAAGCTCATTGCAAGGAATGTCAAATCAGCATTGCTGCTCTGCCAAACCTTTCTTTAAAAAGCACCTAATGTTCATTATTTGTTGACGGCTTCTTGAGAATCTTGAGCAGGGAACTTGCTCTGCTCATCGCTAATTAATTTTAGAAAAGAATCCATATACCAGTGACAGGGCCTTCATTAACAGATTTAAAGGACCTAACATTAGTTCTTGTAGATTATCTTGAATGTGTCGATAAGTCCTGAGCCTTAATTCAGGCTTCTCTAATAGGGTTAAATGATGTATGATGGAAGAAGACTGATGTGGAGCATAAACACTAGCATAGATTCTGATTAGCATAGGCTTATTGTGCTCTCTGAAAAGTCCTATAATTTACCCAAAACAACAGTAGTATCCTGAAATCTCATAAAACAAAACTTGCCTTTACTTATTCAGGTTTTTTAGTGATTCAGAGCTATATAATTGAAAGTCTGAAGTTCTTCTTTCATTCTTTCAATTATTAAAGATTAACTCTTCGTACATCAGCTTGTGTCTAAAGTCCTTCAAAATTGTTCACTAATAACGGAGATAGCTCCCTCAGGCCAGCTTGATCAAAGAAATGAATTGACTTTTAGAAACAGTAACAGCTTTGGCCCTTATACTGTTCTTATAAGATTTCCAAATATCGTGAAATTGAGTATCATTAAAATCATTTGTACTCCAATGTTAGTATCTTTGCTTTGTATTGTGCATACAAAAAATAATTAATTGTTTATATCTATTGTAAGATAATCTTGTTATAATACCGTCAGCCACAGAAATGTCATTAGTTTTAGTGTGATTTTCTTGCAACTTTCAATTTGCTACTCATCTTCATATTAACTTGTAACATTGTTACAATGTGGTCTAAGATGATTTATCCACGAAATTTCCCTCTCTTTATCAGCAAGGGCTCTGTTCTGATGGATTATCTGAAATCAGAAATTGACCGAGTGGAAACTGATCCAGCAGAACCTTCTCAGTCTGCAGCACTACGTGCTGATGCATCATACTGCATTGTCCTTTCCTTTTCAGTCGAATGAGTTCCATAATTTATTCAGTTTCTATCAAACCCATTCAGGAAACATCACAAGTTTACATGATATCCCACAATTGGAGGGATGAGGTGATCCAGATGTTTGCAAATGCAGCTATGTATAAGCTGATTTATCAATCAACAACAACACATATTGTCAAAACTTTCTAATGTAATAAAGCATCCCAAGGTGCCTCACAGATGCATTTCAGTCAAATTTGACACAAAGTGACTAAACGAAAATTAAGGCAAATGGCGAAAGGATTGATTAAAGATTTAAGTTTTATGTATATTGCAAAGCTAAGGAGACAGCTAGGAGGTTTTGGGTTGGGAATTTCAAAATGTAGTGCCTAAACAAGGCACAGGCACCAACAGCGATGTAATTGAAATCAATCAGAGCAGAATTACAGGACAGCAGATATGCTAACAGGTTGTAATCCTGAAAGAAATTACAGAAGTGTGGAGTGACAAAGACAAAGGGTAGCATAGTGGCTCAGTGGTTAGTGCTGCTGTCTCACAGCACCAGGGACCTCAGTTCAATTCCATCATCAGGCCATTGTCAGTGTGGAGTTTTCACATTCTCCCTGTGTTGGTGTGGGTTCCTGCCACTGTCCAAAAATGTGCAGGTTAGGTGGATCAGCCATGGACAATGCAGAGTTACAGGGTAGGGGGGTTTGGGTAGGATGCTCTTCAGAGGGCTGGTGCAGACTTGATGGCCTGAATGGCTTGCTTCCACACTGTAGGGATTTTATGACATGAAGGGATTTGAAAATAAGGATCAGAATTTTCAAATTTGAGATTTTACTTGTAACCAACAACCATTGTAGACTAGCAGACACAGGAACAAAAATATCTGAACAGGGCTTGGTGCAACCTTTTAATAACCTGAAGTTTCCAGAGTCACTGTTATAATAACTTATCAAGTTGGTAACATCTATAGCAATAGCAGTAAACACCCTGGTGCAGATTAGCCTTAGCAGTTGCCCACACGCCCAATTAAACACTCTACATTGTGAAAACGGACATCTCTTCCTCAAATAACAAAATTGCAGTTAAGCACTGGGAATAACCCAGCTAAATTAGAGTCATAGAGTCATAGAGATGTACAGTATGGAAACAGATCCTTCGGTCCAACTGGTCCACATCGACCAGATATCCCAACCCAATCTAGTCCCACCTGCCAGCACCTGGCCCATATCCCTCCAAACCCTTCCTATTCATATACCATCCAAATGCCTCTTAAATGTTGCAATTGTACCAGCCTCCACCACTTCCTCTGGCAGCTCATTTCATACATGTATCATCCTCTGCGTGAATCTCATTATGCCATTCTTATTATCTATGGGAAGCAGATCTGAACAATGTCAACATTTCACTTAAAAATGTTGTAAAGAAATAAGTCATTGGCAAACATTCAGAATACATACGTTCTGTATCACTGTTTGAACGTGATAGATAAAAGAATGTTATTGGCAATTGTTATGGACCAGGCCAGACTCCCTCAAAACATTTCAAGAAGGTAGCCCAGACCCTAACTTTTCTAGTTGTTTTAAGCAGGTGTAAGATGGATATTCCAGGACTGATGTAGCAGGTCAAATCACTCCGTTCTAAATAAAACAGATTTTATTTACTGACCACCGAATGAAACACAAGCAAAAGAGAAAAGAGTATAGAATAACTTAACCTATCTGAAAACCCAAGAGACTCTATTGCAACTTTATGATGCTGTTCCAATTTCCTGCAACATCCTATAAACACACATCTTGGACAAAAAAAGTAAATGCAAACACAGGTTCTTACACGAGTGTGAGGCTGTGGAGAGGATCAGCCAGGGATGATTGGCTGAGCATAGAACCTCTTCTTTCCCAGCAGTTTCACAGGGTGCCCAGACTAAACCAAACCAAACTAGAAAAATCCCTGAACTGGGAGCGCTGGCCACTTTCCTTTCATTGTACAAGTGTTTTTAAAAATTCAAACCTAACTGTCTTTTTCCCTGATTGTTGCTTTCGGCAGTATCCATTAGCCACAAGCAAAGTGGCCTAACCCAGACAAATTGGAGCCACTGCTTTTTACAACCTGTTTTGAAAAAAAACCAAGAACAACAGAATCTTGTTAAAGTGGCATCATCACACAGTGAATTGGCTAAACATTTTCAAAACAATATTGTCGGAAATATATAAGTGAATGACTGAGCAAAGTAACAAAAATCCAAAGCTATGTGAATTATGACTGACCGGACAAGCTGAGGGGCAGCATAGTGGCTCACTGGTTAGCACTGCCATCTCACAGTGCCAGGGACCCGGGTTTGATTCCAGCCTCGATGACTATCTGGGTGGAGTTTGCACATTCTCCCTGTGCCTGCATGGGTTTACTCCAGGTACTCCAGTATCCCCCCACAATCCAAAGATGTGCAGATCAGGTGAATTGGCCATGCTAAATTGTCCATAGTGTTAGATGCATTAATCAGGGGTAAATATAGGATAGGGGAATGGGTCTGGGTGGGTTACTCTTCGTAGGGTCAGTGTGGCCTTGTTGGGCTGAATGGCCTGTTTCCATATTGTAGGGAATCTAATCTAAGGACTAAATTAAATAAATGCAAGCTTCAAATAGTGTTTATGTAAGGTGTGATATTAGCTAACAGAAACTGGAAATCCACTTGAGATTACCAGAAAAATGCTCTGGAAGAAAAGTCTCAAAATAATATGGTAAATAGATTTATAAAATCTAAATTGTTTATTAACTTGTATGATTTAAATGCTGGAATCCCAATGGTATGAATGACATGTTAGAGGTCTAATTTCTGAAATATAAATACTTTCTCCCAATCCTCATTCATGATTTTGATTTGATTTGATTTATTACTGCCACATGTACTTTCTTTTGCATGCACTACAGGCAAATCATAATATATAAAGTGCATTAGGGTAATAGAGTGGTGCAAAGAATATAAAGTTGTGGCTGCAGAGAAGATGCACAAAGTATGAGATCCACATTAAAGTTAAAATTTGAGAGCTCCATTCAGAAGTCTAATAACAGCAGGGAAGAAGGTGTTCTTAAATCTGCTGGTATGTGTTTTAATCCTCTGTATCTTCTGCCTGACAGAAGGAGTTAAAAGAGATTATAACTGGAGGAGGGGTCTTTGATTATTTTGGTTGCCTTCCTGAGGCAACAAGAAATATAGATGGAATCAATGGATAGAAGGTTAGCTTGAGTGATAGACTGGGTTGTGTTCACTACTCTGTAGTTTCTTACAGTCTAGGGCACAGCAGTTGCCTTACCAAGCCATGATACATCCAGATAGAATGCTTTCCAAAGTGCATCAATAAAAATTAAGAGTCTTTATGGATAGGCCAAATTTCCTTAGCCTCCTCAGGAATTCGAGGCGTTGTGCTTTCTTGACCTGCACATCAACGTAGGTGGACCAGGACAGATTGTTGTTAATCATCACTCCAAGGAATGCTTGATCCATTAGGTACTATCATAATAGATATTATTAAGGCTGGCTTACGTGTAAGTATCTCAGTGAAACAAGAGGAATGGATTGGTGCACTGCAAGAGAACCAGATTATACACTCTCAAATAAAATTAATCAACGCTGAGAGACATCTAATAGAGAATGACGTAAATAGGATGCAGTGAAAAGCAGCTGAGCACACTAATTTCAACTAATACCCCACAAAACTTCTATAACTTGAGCAGAACAGTTCATTTTAAATAAATGAAAGATTTAGCTTTTGGAACTAGTTCATGTCGCGAATATGACAAAATGTTTAATTATCTTGATTGAATTATATGTCTACAAACGTATTAAGTTATTGGTATTATTGAAGGGATCTTCAAGGTTGTACTCATTTCTGGATTTAAGGGAGATATATTCAGATGACAGTGAGAAAACTACATTCCAAAGTTAGGGATTTAATAATTGACTCATGTTTACTCAGTTAAAGACCTTAGTTGGTGCTATAAGATCTTCTTAAATGGTACTCAACATGGCTCCAAATCTAATTTTTAAAGGACAGCTTTTTGGGGCTTGGAATCTGACCAGGGAAAAAAATAGTTTCCAGTGATACTTAAAATCATTACTTTCCAATCTGAATAAAAGATTGTCTTTTTCAGACAGTGTCTCAGTTCCATCTGTTTAATGTGGACAATGCTTTTATAAATCTCTGAGGATTTCTAATTGACAAGATTGGAATGAGCGTTGCTTTGAATATATTTGACAGTACATCAGAAAGAAACAGATCATCAACCTGTATATGTTGTAGTGACAGCAAGGGCCAAATTTTAAAAGATATTGTGGTCCCTGCATCCTCCAGCTAAATGTTCAGTGATAAGCCCACCTACGATCCTGACAAGTGTCAACATTAATTTAATGCTGTGTGTAGCACTATTTGCTTTAAAGTGAAACTTCTGCCTTTATCTTGCAAGAAGGTCTTGCCTTAGGTTGTTACAGGACAATCAGGTAACCAGCAACTGTGTAATCCTTACAGAATCAGTCAATAGTGGTGGTCACGGCAAGACTAGAATTATTGTCTGGACATGCCAACTCACTATGTTGTCTGAACTGCTATTCATGATGAAGGTTTCTGCCACCATCCTCTCTAAATGTTGGAAACTGCAGGGCATGTTTGGTCTAGCATGCTAGAAGATAAACAATTCCTAGTTTAACTATTAGAGTTTGTTGAAATTAACAAGATATGATTTATTACACGATAGCTACTAATTACAGGTTATAATGATATGATAGACATTGTCACAGAGACTTTGAGGAGGACCAGATGTTCGGTCACATGGGAATAGCAGGAGGCCATTCAGCCCCTTGAATCTGTTTCACCATTTAATTAGCCATTGCTGATCTATTACTGGACTAGTGGTGCTGGAAGAGCACAGCAGTTCAGGCAGCATCCAACGAGCAGCGAAATCTCAGAGCAGAGGAAATGACCTGGGAGTTGCAGTGGGAGAGGGACTGCTGATCTATTGCCCAGGTCCATATACCTTCCTTTGGCCCATATGGCCTAATACCTTTGCTAAGTGAAAAATTATCTAACTCAGATTTAAAACAAACAACTGATCCAACAATGAAGAACTGACCTATCAGTCTCTTTCTCCTGCGATCCTAAGCTGTTCTGCCCTCACATCCATATGATAAGATCATATTGGGTGCTACTGACGGCATTTATCAGTATTTACACTTCAGAACAATACACTTTCAAGAAGTATTATTTCTACATTTATAATACCATTTGAGTGCATATTTCATTTACCATACTCCAGTTTACCCACAAGTGTCTGGTTTTACAATTTCAGGCAATTTGCAGGTTTCATTATACTCCATAAGACCATAAGACATAGGAGCAAAAATTCAGTCATTCACCCCATCCAGTCTGCTCAGCCATTCAATCATGGCTGATAAGTTTCTCAACCCATTCTGCCACTTTCTCCCCATAACCCTTGATCCCCTTGACAATCAAAAGCCTATCTACCTCAGTCTTAAATATATTCAATGACCTGGCCTCCACAGCCTTCTGTGGCAATGAATTCCATAGATTCACCAATCTCTGGCTGAAGAAGTTTCTCCTTATCTCTGTTCTACAAGGTCTTCCCTTTACACTAAGGCTGTGCCCTCGGGGCCTAGTCTCTTCTACCAATGAAAATATCTTCCCAACAACCTCTCTGTCCAAGCCATTTAGTATTCTGCATGTTTCAATTATATCCTTCCTCATCCTTCTAAACCTTATCAAATATAGACCCATAGTCCTCAAACAATCCTCATATGTTAAGCTTTTCATTCCCAGAACCATACTCGTGAACTTCCACTGAACACAGTCCAGGGCCAATACATCCTTCCTGAGGTATGGGGCACCAAAACTGCACACAATACTTCAAATGTGGCCTGACCAGAGCCTTAGAGAGCCTTAGAAGTACATCCCTACTTTTGTATTCAAGTCCTCTCAAAATAAATGTCATTATTGCATTTGGCTTCCTAGAATGTATTCTGGAATGTACTCCTGGAATGTGTTCTCTTCAGAATGGGAAGATTGATCATTTACTGGGTGTAAGACTTTCAGTCTCTTCCTGACAGCCTGAGGTTTGCATTATTTTTCAAGTTCCCCCATTAGATTTGTCCCAATTCATTTGTGTTAATGATTAATCAAAATGGGGTAAGGTTACTTCAGTTCTTTTATATGACCTCTTCATCAGTACAATTACTATATGATTTCTGCTGCCTTGCAGCTCCTGAATGAACATAATTTTTGTGTCCATGTCCCTGCTTTGCACGTTTCTCCTTCTGAAATTTCACAACTGTCTTACTTAGTGGGGCCTACTGTAGAATGTGATCTAGGACTGCCTTTTATTATATATGTCTGGATTTTCTTGTGGATAACAATTAAGAGTCAATTACTTTGATAGTATGGGGAGTTGAGTTTTCACAATCCAGTCCATCAGCAGCTCCACTGGTTCGAGCCCACATTGGAGGAGGTTGGAGCTCTCATTTAGCTCTGCCCTGCAGAACTTGATCCTCTTCTTCAAGAGTAAGCTAAACATCCTAACAATATGCTTGGCTTCTCCATTCTATCAGAGAGATCTCGACAACTTTGCAACATATTTAAATCCAGAATTTTTGGCATAATGACTGAAGCACCTCATTAATGACTGTGGCTTGTTGTCCAAAACATCAGGGATACAATGAGTTGCAAACATCACATATAAGACCCAGATAAACAAATCCATTCCTATGATATGCAACTTCTTAGCCTTTATCTATTGGGAAAAATAATGCATAATAATAAGGTATCCATCAAAAACAAGTAGATTTGTACCTACACAATTGGATATACAATTAGCATGATGGTAGGAGACAGAGGGTGGCAGTGGAGGGTTGTTTTTCAGACCAGAGGCCTGTGACCAGCAGCATCCCACAAGGATCAGTGTTGGATCCATTATTGCTTGCCATTTATATAAACAAGTTTGATGAGAAATTAGGGAGCATAGTTAGTAAGTTTGCAGATGACACCAAAATTAGTGATATCACGGACAGTGAAGAAAGTTATCCAAGATTACAAAGGATCTTGATTCTGTTGGCCAATGGGCCAAGGAGTGGCAGATGGAATATAATTTAGATGAATGCGAGGTGTTGCATTTTGGTAAGATGAAAATTGGCAAGACTGTTACAGTTAATGTTAGGGCCCTGGTGAGCATTGTCAAACAGAGAGACCTAAGGATTCATGTACATGTCTCTTTGGAAAATGCAACATATTGCGGTTGAGATTATGGTGACTATCAATACTTCTTGTGTTTTTCTGGACTATGGATAGCCCAAGGCTCATAAGTGATGATGAGGTTCTCAACATCCTTAGAGGTTCCAGGTCATTACACTCTGACTCGACACTATAAGATTCCCAAATTTTCCTCATACAGTTTCCCCGGACATTGTCCCAAGCAGAAGCTGGAATGACATGTCATCTATCATTAATTTGCATGTCATCCAAAATTGTAAAATGTTGACTGTGTACAAATTATGTTTTCGTCAACAACCTGCTGGGCTTTTGTTGTGGCCAATTATCAACGAAATATCAATGGATGTGGAGAGATCCCTTGGCTCTCAACTGCTCCTGTTGGATCTGTTGTGTTTTCACGTCCATTGTGAAGTTGTGGACTGTGTGAATGACTCACTTAAGCATTACTGGATGGTGATAACACAGTAGGCAGTGTATGGGCTTCTGTGCCCAAGGCTCATCCACTCCAGCAGCTTTTATTGCTTTTTCATTCTTCTTGTCTTTGTTTTTGCATTTTAGTTTTACTTAGTTTATTATTTTACTTCAGGCTAGAGACAGGTTGTGGTCACATTAGGGAGCATGGCATTGACAAGGAAGGCAAAAGGCAGCTTTGCCAAGTTCCAAAGCATAGCAGTGGAAGGTGAACCTGGAGCAAGGCTCTGGCAGACGGTGAACCCACTGCCGAAACGGGACTCTGGCAGATGGCAGTGGGGCAGCTGGTGAACCTAGAGTGAGACTCTGGCAAACGGCAGTGGGGCAGCTGGTGAGCCTGGAGTGAAACTCTGGCAGACAGCGGCAAGGCAGCTGGTGAATCCGGAGTGAGACTCTGGTAGACAGTGGTGAGGTAGCTGGTGAACCCGAAACGGGACTCTGGCAGACGGCAGTGGGGCAGCTGGTGAACCCAGAGTGAGACTCTGGCAGACGGCAGTGGGGCAGCTGGTGAGCCTGGAGTGAGACTCTGGCAGACAGCGGCAAGGCAGCTGGTGAATCCAGAGTGAGACTCTGGCAGACCACGGTGAGGCAGCTGGTGAATCCGGAGTGAGACTCTGGCAGACCACGGTGAGGCAGCTGGTGAACCTGGAGCGGGACTCTGGCAGACAGCAGTGGGGTAGCTGGTGAACCCGGAGTGAGACTCTGGCAGACCGCGGTGAGACAGCTGGTGAATCCAGACTGAGACTCTGGCAGACGGCAGTGAGGCAACTGGTGAACCTGGAGTGGGACTCTGGCAGACGGCAGTGGGGCAGCTGGTGAATCCGGAGTGAAAGTCTGGCAGACCGTGGTGAGGCAGCTGGTGAATCCGGACTGAGACTCTGGCAGACGTTGGTGAGGCAGCTGATAAACCCGGAGTGAGACTCCAGCAGACCGCAGTGAGGCAGCTGGTGAACTCAGAGTGAGACTCTGGCAGATAGCAGTGAGGCAGCTGGTGAACTCAGAGTGAGACTCTGGCAGATAGCAGTGAGGCAGCTGGTGAACACAGAGTGAGACGTCAAAATAGTGGGCCCTGTACAGATTGCTGTTGCATACTGTTGCATTCTCTTAGTGACGTCAAAAAGGGCCAAGTACAGGAGCCAATATCGGTTGTTAAATCGGGGAAGGCGAGGTAGACCCAATGGCAAAAGGTGACACCTGAGGACCAGAGTATTCAATATTGGTTGAGTCTACCACTGGCAATGACAAAGCAGTGGCTGAATAGTTATAGACTGTCTTAATTTTGTTTTGCTTTGTTTTTCAGTATCCCATCACCAAGTTACCTTTTATTTAAACGTGCATAGTACTCGACAGTGATCTAGCTCCCTCAGAGCCAGCCCTCAGAACCTCTGACACGCCTGTTTTTTTTCCTTTTTTTCCTTATTTTGTTATCTCGCCCACACTACTGCCGAACAGCGGTAATGCTTATTGTCCCCCAGCACCCATGTTGTGTGTGCAGGTGTAAGAATCACTGAATGAATAATGAGTGCATAAAACTGTCTTCATGTTCCACCACCAGGAAGGAAGGAAACACCCGAGTGGCCAGTGACAAGCAGTGTCCTTCTTATCAAAGGGCAATGCTGTGTGATCAAAACGTGAAAGGGGAGGGCAGGGATTAAATCAAAGTAGAGTTGGAGGGGGAAATAAACCACTCCACTCCCTGACACCCCGTGCTCCTTCTGCAGTGACACCCGATCTCTGACATAACAGTGGAAGGGGGCAGGCAATTAGCCATAACGAACCCTTCCATGGCCCGCTGCCTGGACCTGTTTACGGTCAGTTTGGCCAGGCCCAGGAGCAGACCCACAAGGAGATTCTCTGAACTACCCTCCCCCCTCTGCACTGGTTGCCCAAAGAACAGGAGCGTGGGGCTGAAGTGCACCAAAGGCAGGGGACAAGGATTTTTTTAAAGAAAATCAAAAAAGAAGTACAAGCGCCCACAACCAATATGTACATGGTCCACGGACTCCACAGCACCAGAAAACAAGCAGTTGGGCTGGGAGTCTGTGAACCACCGTAATCTGCAGTAGCAGGGGACTGCTGTGTTCAGCACCCTCCATCCCAGATCCCCGAGAGAAAGGGGGAAGACTCCCACGTAGACAGCCCTCCACTGGGGACCCCACCACCCGGTGGCAAATGGGCATGCCAAGGCATGTCCGGACAGTGGACAAGGGGTAGGGGGTGGACGGTATGGAACAGCAATCTGTACAGGGCCCACCATTTTAAAGGGGGCAAAACTAAAATTCCAGAGGCATCTCAGGTTGTGGGGCCCAGCTTCTTGTGGGAAGTATGAGACCTTGGGGCCAATGTGAAATTCTGTCTGGGCAGGGGTGCGTACAGAAGGGATTCCACAGCACACCTGAGCATCCTCCAATTGGCACACTATGTTGGTCCAAGCACCGCCATTTTAAGGCGCCAAATGAACCAGATGTCTACCGTTGCCCTGTTCGCTATGTCCTGTGGCAGCGTCCAGCCCAGACCTCGACTGCCAGACCTCAGCATGTGCCTGACCCTGGTCACCCTCGCCGCCACAGCCCACCCCTCTGACAGCCACTCAAACCCACGAGTATGGAGGTGCGGTTTCCTGAGCAATGACTCCCTAACGACAGCCCTTGCTCCAGTCGGAGGGTAGGCACGATGTGATTTGACCATGTTCCAGATAGTGATCAGGTCGTGGTAAAAGACAGACAGCGTCCTGAGAGCAACCTCCAAACCATCACAAACTGGAGCTATATGTCATAGTTATCGTTACACACCTGGAGGAAAAATACATCGCCAGGGCACACTACTGAGGAGGAGGCTCTACGTACAGGTAATAGACTGTCTTTAAGCCTTATCTTTCTTTAATTATTCTTAATTTACTCAAAAGTCATCAGGATCATGGCGACAGTAGAAACTGTTCATTGTATTGTACTTTATTTTCCACTGTAAAATACACGTGACAATAAAATCATTAATTTATTTCATTCAATTTTGTAAATAAACTCAATATTATGCCTGGTATTTCTTTTCTCCATTTCTTTGGAGATTGTAACTATCATCATCTGCAGTTTTCCCTGCACATATACTATTTCATAAGTTTATAAAGTTCATAAGATATAGGAACAGAATTAGGCCCTTCGGCCCTTCGATCTGCTCCGCTATTTAATCAGAGCTGAACAGCTCCTCACCTCCAATTTCCTGCTTTCTCCTCATAACCCTTCAATCCATTACCAATTAAATACTGGCTAACTCTTCCTTAAATTTAGTCACTGTCCCAGCATCCACTGCACTTTGGGGTAGCTAATTCCACAGATAAACAAAACATAAATAAAACTCATTCGACAAAGTTACATTTTAACTTCCACTCAGATAGCTTGCTGGAATTTTCTCATCCTATAGAGAAACTGATGGTTGTGATCCACTTCTGTGACCACTGTCAAACCAGTTGTATAGTCTGAAAAGCTTTTGCAAGCTTGAGAAAGCCTCCTGCTCAATTAGGTCAATTGTGTTTCTCAGTAATGGTATAATAGACCAGTTAGTGCTACACATCTGGTTGTGTCCAAGTGAGCATTGTTCTTAAGCCTGAGGCTGAAGCAACAGCTGCTATTGTAAATTGATGATAGTGCACTAAGGCTTTCTTGGCATCAGCATGCCCTTTTCTGAAAAGCATTTCTCAAGAATGAGAAATCTTAGTTGTGAACTATGTATAAGTTTTTAACTATATGGGATTCCCTACATTGGTGAGTTGCTTATAGCATACCTGTAAACTTGGACATTATTTCATTGGAACCACGTAACTGCACTGATGTCAAATACATTCAGTGCTTTCATAACCACAGTTCATTATTTGATAACATCTTGACACTTCAGTTGTAGAATGCTCTAACTCAGTAACATCTTTGTGTGAGCGGCTATTAGATTTCTTAATCTTCTAAAACTGTATCCCACTTTGTCCAGGATCTCTTCAAAGTTAACTATTTCCAGTTTGTATGGAGAAATAATAACTCGGCAAAGTTTGTGCCTATGAGGTTTTCTTTACCTTAAAGCACTGATATTGAGTTCTAGTGTCTGGTGCCTGGCCTAATCACTGTTCTTGTATCTCACAGTTGTCATTTGAGGTTTTGAACCTTAACAACTAATTGAATTCTGCTGATCTCTGATACCATAGATTCATCTTTTTCTTTTACTATTGATATGCATGTTTCCAAACTTTTACTTCACTCATCATTTGAATGGCTTTCTCTAAAGTCAAATGTTATGAAGATGTAGGGGTACTGTACCTTTAAGAGAGTTGAAAAGCTAGCAAGGACTTAGAGAAGCACAGAGAGTCCGGAACAAGGTAACAATGTAACAACTGGTCGAAGCAACCAGCCAAGAGCTGTGTTGAATGGATACAAAAACAAATTCAAATTCAGCCAATCAGTTTAAATTATGTCCCAAGATGCCAAACTCCAATCAAGTTTGAATTTAATATTTTGACAATATTAAAACCAATGAAATGATTCGATGTTTTGGGGTTTAAAATTTTGAACAGACATTTTGAACAGTTAGTTAGAGTGGCAAAGAGAACTGCCCAAAGACCAACAGCTGTAGGCTGCTACCAAGAGTTCTGTAAGAGGTACCAGTCTGGAGAAGGGGTTTGCACAGAAAAAAACATCAAAACCAACCAGGAGAGAGAATCTACAGAGGAAAACCTACAGAGGGCACTCGGCAAAGCTGACTGGCTTTGAAACGTGATTTTTTTTTTGTAAATTGTAATCAGGATTTTTATTGGACCAGTATTGTAGAGTAAAAAATAGGTTGAAGTGAAAGAAGTTGTAAATAGTTGTTAGTTAATATTCTCTGTTGGACTTAAAAATCATTGTTAATTTTTACTTTAAATAGTGACTTTTGGGATAATTATTTGCTCTCAAACTTTAACAGATTACAGCACGGTGTGAATCCTTTCTGTGTTGCTGGTTTAAATTAGCAGAGGGATTTACTTCATTTCGGAACTCAAGCTTCCTTTATATTGTAATGAATCTCACAAAGACTCAACAGCAATTCCTGCAACAATTCTGATTTGAAATCTTCAATTTCAAATTTCTCCACTAATCTGAAGAGTTCATTGACCAGACCTCACAATGGTTTCCCTAAATGTTGAGCTGTTCTATTAAACATTTTCTTTCAAGAATTTTATTCATTCTGAGGTTGAAGTAACAGTCAAATATATCCAGGACCTCTTCAAAATTAGCTATTTCTACTTTAGCCCCTTGATATGAGCTTGAACATTATCAGTTTACACTCAGTTGTTTAAACAAGTGTATTTACTTGTTCAGTTTCTGATTTAGTATTTGATATGGAAGCTATTGTTTTCTCCAAAATGTATAATTCAGTGTTCTATTTAACATATTGCTTACATTCTGTCTTCTGAGAAATATTACTTCTGATGCCTCATCTGTGTAATAGAACTTTATATTTTGCTTGATTAAAACATTTTTATGAGACTTTCATAAAAGATCTGCTGCTCATGCTACTGCATCGAAGGGTTTTCATACATTTCTGATGAAATGAAGGATTCTTGTCATGTAGAACATATAACATTGACCAGGCCAGCAGAGGAACAGGCTGTTCAGCCCACTATGTGTGCACTAACCATGATGCCATTCTAAACTAACCCCATTGACCTGATATGGCCCATATCCCTCTATTCTCTACCTGCTCGCATATCTATTCAAATGCCTCTAAAGTGTTGCTAACATATCTGCTTCGACCACATCCCCTGACAGCTCATTCCAGGTACACACTACCCTCTGGTTAGAACCTTGCCTTGCACCTCTCCTTTAAATTTTCCCCTCTCAGCTTCAAACTATGTCCTTAGTATTTGAAATTTTCACACTGGGAAATACTTTCCCAAACTATCCACTCTACCCATGTCTTTATAACTTTATATACTTCTATCAGGTCACCTCTCAGCCTCCAATGTTCTAGCAAAACTAATCCAAATTTGTGAAACATCTCCTGATAGCTAATATATTCCAATCCAGGCAACATCCTGGTAAATCTCTTTTGCACTTTCTCCAAAGCCTCCACATCTTTTCTATAATGTAGTGACTAGAATTGCTCCTAATACTCCAAATTCGGTCTAACTAAAATTTTACAGTGCTGCAATACTTTTATACTGCCAACGTTTATACTCAGTGCCCTGACTGATGAAAGTAAGCATGCCCAACACCTCCTTTACTACCTTATCCACTTGTGTTATCACTTTCATGGAACAATGGATTGCTCTCCCAAGATCCTTCTGTAGATCAATGTCCAGAGGATCCAACCATTTACAGTATACGTTCCTCTGACATTTGACATCCCAACCTTCCTCGCTCTCCACAACTCCATAATTTCCTGGATTATCCCTGTTGCAGTTCTTAACAAAGGAATGACATTGGCTATTCTCTAATTTTCTGGGACCTTGCCTGTAGCTGAGGAAGATGTAAAGAACTCTGTCAAAGCCCCAGCTATCTCCTGCCTTTCCTCCTTCTGAGCTCCTCTCCAAAATGGCCACTAGAGCTTCACTATCTTTTTCTGCTGCCAACAGGAAGGAGCAACTCTCCCAGAATTCTCCTCAGTCACTTCTGTAACCATTCGTAGCGAACAGGGAGAATCTCCATTGTTTGTAGCTAAATCGGTATATTCTCAGTTTCTCATTGTTTGACTGAATTTAGTAAATGATTCCAACTGTAATCATGGTTTGACTGAATGATTCCCACTTGTCACAGGTTAAATAAATTATTTCTGCATGCATCACAGCTCTTATGAAGGCCTCTATAAAGTCTCCCAAATTTTCTGTACCCATGAGACCAGATCTGCTTATGCCTGTAAACTGCTCAACATTCTTGTTTTAATTACAGGCATTGTGATGTATCCAGTTCCGTGTCATTGGTTTGATAGTTCTTTCATAGCCCTTTATCTCCATTCTGTAATTGTGCCTCATGTACCCAATTGCTGTGGTAGTGGTGCTCAATCTGAGCGGCAAGTAATTTTTAATTTCTTGAATTTTCAAGCTCGGTTAAAGTACCTCAAAGTATGCCTCTGCCTCCCAGAGAGATTGAGATTTATTTCCAGAGGCTCTGATGTCTGTTTGCTCAACAATGAACTCATTTGGGACCGCTCTCACAGACCACCGTCACAAACTGCAGCGTATGTCTCAGGGTGTAGGTTTGCTTGCTGAGTTGTAGGTTTGATAGCTAGACATTTCACGACCTGGCTAGGTAACATCATCAGTGGCGACCTCCAAGTGAAGTGAAGCTGTTGTCTCCTGTTTTCTATTTATATGTTTGTCCTGGATGGGGTTCCTGGGGTTCGTGGTGATGTCATTTCCTGTTCATTTTCTGAGGGGTTGATAGATGGTATCTAGATCAATGTGTTGGTTTATGGCATTGTGGTTGGAGTGCCAGGCCTCTAGGAATTCTCTGGCATGTCTTTGCTTATCCCGTCCCAGGATAGATGTGTTGTCCCAGTCGAATTGGTGTTTTTTTTCATCCGTGTGTAGGGCTATGAGGGAGAGAGGGTTGTGCCTTTTTGTGGCTAGCTGGTGTTTGTGTATCCTGGTGGCTAACTTTCTTCCTGTTTGTCCTATGTAGTGTTTGTGGCAGTCCTTGCACGGAATTTTGTAGATGATGTTGGTTTTGTCCATGGGTTGTACTGGGTCTTTTAAGTTTGTTAGTTGTTGTTTGAGAGTGTTGGTGGGTTTGTGTGCTACTAGGATTCCGAGGGATCTTAGTAGTCTGGCTGTCACTTCTGAAACTTCTTTGATGTATGGTAAGGTGGTTAGGTTTCTGTCTATGTTTGGTCTGCTTGTCATGGTTTGTTCCTGAGGAATCTGCAGACTGTATTTTTTGAGTATCTGTTCTTCTTGAATACGTTGTATAGGTGGTTCTCCTCTGTTTTCCGAAGCTCGCCTGTGCTGCAGTATGTGGTGGCTCGTTGGAATAGTGTTCTGATACAGCTTTGTTTGTGTGTGTTGGGATGGTTGCTGGTGTAGTTAAGTATTTGGTCAATGTTTGTCGGTTTTCTGTATATGTAGGTTTGTAGTTCTCCGTTATCATTTCTTTCGACTGTGACGCCCAGGAATGCGAGTTTGTTGTCAGTTTCTTCCTCCTTGGTGAACTTTATGCCTGTGAGGGTGTTGTTGATGATGTTAAATGTCTCTTCTATCTTGTTTCATTTTGTGATAACAAAGGTGTCATCTACGTAGCGGACCCAGATTTTTGGTTTGATGGTTGGTAGGGCTGTTTGTTCTAGTCTTTGCATTACCACTTCTGCTATGAATCCTGATAGCAGAGATCTCATGGGTGTGCCATTGGTTTGTTTGTAGATTATGTTGTTGAAGGTGAACCCTTCACCTAAACCTCAACCTGAGCTACAAACCTTCACAAACCTTGCAAAAAACGTATATCTCTTTTGGAGTTACTAGCTCTCCTTCTCTAAGAAGTTGATAACTCTCTTGTTGAAGTGAGTTTCTTACTAGGTGCTTTTATCATCATTTGCCATATCCTTCCTGACTGAGAATTGCCATGAGCATTTCTTTTGTAGCATTTCTCAACATTCAGCTCTTCCCTGCTAATGAGTGTGCTATATGAGTGAGCATTTTAAAGCTGGCTTTGAAGATCTAAAACTATTGCTGACCTTATATTGTGTAAGTTTGTACCACTGGCCAGGACTTTCACAAGTTGATTGGGGGCAGATGTTTGCAGGTAAAGGGGAGGCTGGAAAATGGGAAGCCTTCAAAAATGAGATAACAAGATTTCAGGGACATTATATTACTGTGAGGCTGAAAGGCAAGGCTGGTAGGTGTAGAGAATGCTGGATGACTAGAGAAATTGAGGTTTTGGTTAAGAAAAGCAGGAAGCATATGTTAGATATAGACAACAGAGATCAAGTGAATTCTTAGAAGAGTATAAGGGCAGCATGAGTATATGTAAGAGGGAAATTAGGAAGGCAAGTTCATGAGACATGATTTTTGATATACCAAAATCATGTTGACTACCCCTACTCAGTCCTTGCCTTTACAAATATATATACATCCTGTACCTCAGGATTCCCTCCAACAACTTGTCCACCACCGATGTCAGGCTCACCGGTCTATAGTTCCCTGGCTTTTCCTCACCACCTTTCTTAAATAGTGGCACCACGTTATCCAACCTCCAGTCTTCTATCACCTCACCTATGACTATCAATGATACAAATATTTCAGCAAGGGGCCCAGCAATCACTTCCCTCGCTTCCTACAGAGCTCTAGGGTACACCTGATCAGGTCCCAAGGATTTATCTGTCTTTATGTGTTTTAAGATGTCCAGCACCTCCTCCTCTGTAAAATGCACATTTTTCAAGATGTCACTATTTATTTCCTCACATTCTCTATCTTCCATATCGTTCTTCACAGTAAACACTGATGCAAATGTGACACAATCTATTT
Organism: Chiloscyllium punctatum; assembly: GCF_047496795.1. Taxonomy (NCBI): domain Eukaryota; kingdom Metazoa; phylum Chordata; class Chondrichthyes; order Orectolobiformes; family Hemiscylliidae; genus Chiloscyllium; species Chiloscyllium punctatum. Next base: position 43,683,168 of record NC_092753.1, on the reverse strand, counting down.
TACTGAATTTGCCTTTGGCAAGGGTGTGCTAATGGAATGTTACTATATTGAAACAGTTAATGGGTAGATTATTATTTTGTTAAGTATTTCAATAGAGTTGCAGTTCAGCCAATTCTTTTCTTTTTATCTTGTCTGTATTTTAACTATAGTACAGGAATAAAGTGTGTCTTTCTTTGGGCCTGGTACTTTGACCAATCAAATTGCATTTGGAGTACAATGCCTTGCACTTGCCCTTAAAATAAGGAAAAGGTATGACCTTGACATGTCTAGAAGTGTTTGGTTTGGTCCATAACAACAAGATCTCGGTTTTGGCACGTTGGCAACTAGTTACAGCTAACATTGATCAACATTGTTAGAGACATTGAGCAGGACCAGTTGTTAGATCACACACCTTTAAGATCCTAATCTGTTCACCATAAGTCCAGAAGACATCATCATAGTGGGTAAGGCTGCTGGAACTGCTTAATATTAATCTTTTAAGTCCCATATACAACAACAGCCAGTCCCAATGAAGAGGTAGGTCAGAGGATTGCCAGCGGAGGAGTGAGGAGGAGTGTGGTTGGGGGTGTGGTCTGGTTTGGAAGGAGGATAAAGGAAGACACAGAACCTTGAGAAGCTGCCTTGAATGAGCCCAGGGCACTGCAAAGAATGCCATCTCCAGTTTAGGATGCCTCAGTGAGGACTTCCCTGAGCTGGATAAAATACTTATGAGGGTGGGATGAGGCTCGTACTTGGTTATTAATAACACACTTCAGGACCTGCATTGTCCTACAAGTGGCCAGTCCAACTGACACTTCCCTAGCACCCTGTAAGATTTCAGACAGATCAGAGTGAGCTGGTAGACAGCAGGATGATCACCCACTAAATTCTCAAGACTAACTGTATCTTCAAACCACAATTTGGAGTGTGTAAACTCCAACCCTAATATGTTCTGCAATTTTATGTTGGAATTTGTTTGGCAAATTCTTGAATACTTCCATAAATTTGACAATTTCAAAGCTGAATGCTGGAATTCTTGATTGCTAAACCAACCAACTGTGGAAAAGGTAATCTTTCCTCCTAGTAATTTACTTCAGCAACTCTCCCTGCTCCTTTGCTCTGTGACTCAGACCTGGTATTGTCCTCATTTTGATGAGCTAAATCTGCTCAGAAGGAAGGGCATGGGGTGGTGCTGCTAACGTATGATGCTGTGATAAGGCTAGATCAGCACTTCCTCTGAACTGCCCATTATGCAGCATATTCTTAATAAGCCATGCTAAATGCTTTATGAAATCATTGGTATGTTTACACTGAATGTAACACTCATATAATGTTATCAATTGGCCTCTACTGACAGATATCTATTTCCTTTTAACAATGCTTAGTCTTGCAGTAGAAAAAACTTGGCATGGATATATTGACATTGGTTATACATCAGCTCAGTGGAAAGACCAGAGAAATAACCTTATGTGTATCGTGTTGTGAAAGTTTTCCATAGAAAGGCATAAATAAAGTTCAGAAATTATGGTTTGACAGCACAGAATGAATTGCTTATGTGGAGGACCAACACAGACATATTGGGCCTAATGGTTTTCTTCTGTGCTGTAAGCATTTTGTGTTTCAACAATAAATTGGTGAGGTAGGAAAACAATATGGAAATAAGGTTGACTTACTTATTTTGCAAGTTTTCAGTCTTGCAAAACACTTTCCACTAGTTTCAAGAATATGAAGTGCATCTAAGTTAATAGAAAAGATAGAAATTGCTAATGAAATGCTCACAAAAAAAAATTACTCGAGGCTCATAAACTGAAGACAAACAGAACATAACAAAGAAGCAAGTGTTGAAGTAGACAAGGTGGCTGATGTTTAATTTCAGAGATGCATCAGTTATTTCAGTTTTTATTTAAGAATTTTCAAATTAGATAACTGGATAAATCAAAAGAGAATAGTAAACTTTAGCAGATTGAGATTGAGGATAATGTGGCAGGAAAGTGTGTGATAAAGGCACATAAAACTTCCGTGAAATTGGTCACCACTGTGGAAATTTGGTAAGCAATGCACTCAGTCCATCAAGTTCATCTTTATTTTCAATAATGGAGTCCCAAAGGACATCAAAATGCTGGTTCAGTAAGTTTTTACATTCAATTCAGCCAACTATATACTCACTTGCTCTTTTAGTCAGCAGATAGCCTAACATCCTTTGGCATTGCTTTTCCTCAGTTAAGTGGCTGCAAAGCCACTTGAGAAGTATAAATCTGTCATAATTGAGGTCAATCAGGATTGTGCAACTCTCCAGTATTAACTATAATTGCAAAAATGGAAAAGATTTCCACAAATGGGAAGCAAAATATTTCATTTACAAACATTGTAGCATTAATAAAGTCAAAAAATGGGGTTAGTAACTCTCTGAAGCACAGAATTAGAAAGATGCTCGTAAATCTCGAGTATTATATCAGGGTCATACTCTGCTCTTTGAAATCAGGAATAAATTAAACACAATAATTGCTTGTCAATAGGCCATTCTTTTAATTAGTTTAACTCCATTTTAGAGAAGAATTATTCTTATACTTAATGTAACAACAGCTTCAACATATTGTGCAATGCCCATTTGTGGCACAGCCAATAAACTGAGCCTTGTTGATTGGCTGCGTCTTAGACACATGCTGATTTTCCTTTCTGTTAAATGTTATGCAATTACAAATCAGGCATGACACAAAGTGATGTCTAATCTACATTCACCAATTTATTAATCTCACAAAAGTCAGCCCTACCACACATTGAATTAAGTCAGGGTGATGAAATTCATAAAATTACAAATTTTATGTAAGTTCTTGGTGATGTCCAAGTTCCTAATTTTATTTTTATTTGTTGATAGTGTAGATTAAAAAGTCTAATTATATAGAACTGGAGACTAACTTATCAATAGAAGTTTGAATTCTCTTTGGCCTAATAAAATGAACTCAAACTATTGTAGATGCTTGCAACGTTTTTAAATGAAACACCTGCAATTAAAGTCAGGAGTCAAATAGCTTTTTCACTCTGAAAAGAAGAACATATTTTTAAAAAGATTTTTGTACTACAGATTTCCTGGTTTATCATCAATTCAATGATGAGGCAATAAATAGCAATACATATAATGTATAAAGGGATTTTTTGCTCAATGTTCCATAATTGTCAAAGTATGTTTCAAGTTCAGATAATTCTGAATGTAGGATGTGTTGAATAATTTGTGCCCTTTCTAAAATATTAAATGTATCTACTTCTCCTTCAGTAATTGGTCCACATGAAAGCACTTGCCTTATATATTATGAAGATCTGCTACTTAGTACATTTCACACTGTGTTAGAGATTTCCTGTCAAACAAATAAAAGACTGAGCCTTAGATGCTCTGGGTTTTTTTGCACACGCTGCTCACTTTATGAGCTTAATTTCTTTTCTCATGTATTTTTCACTCCCAGTTTTCTTTCTGCTAATCTCTTCCCTTAATGACATATGAATTATTTTTGACTGAAGTTCTGCAGTCATCTAAGTTTCTCGAGTAGTTCACCGAAGTACAAATACTTCATGTCTGAGCCTCAACAGCTATTCAATTTGGCTCCTCAAATTGAGCTAAAGACACCATTGTCTGATTACTATGTTCAGAGATTTTCAGGAACAGTCTTTAAATAATTATCATGAAGAAGATGTGGTGGATAGTTACCTTTGTTACCAAGGCATCATGGCTCAGTGTTTAACATTGCTGTCTCACAGTGTCAGGGACCTGGGTTTGATTCCTGCCTCAGGAGACTATCTGTGTGGAGTTTGTACATTCTCCCTATGTCTGTGTAGGTTCCCTCCCACAATCCAAAGATGTGCATGTTAGGTGAATTGGCTATGCTAAATTGCCCATGGTGTTCAGGGATGAGTAGGTTAGGTGCATTAATTGGGGTGAATGTCATGTTATAGGGTAGGGGGATGGGTCACTCGTCAGAGGGTTTGTGTGGACTTCTTGGGCCTATTGGCCGGTTTCCACACAGTAGGGATTCTGCGTTGAAATACAACCTTCATTCCGCTCACCTCTAAATCCACACAGTTTTGATTTTAAGCATGAGATCTTTATGATCTCCATGGTTTGAAACTCACTATTTTTTGGATTAGTGGTGCTGGAAGAGCACATTCCTGATGAAGGGCCTTTGCTCGAAACGTTGATTTTGCTGCTCCTCAGATGCTGCCTGAACTGCTGTGCTCTTCCAGCACCACTAATCCAAAATCTGGTTTCCAGCATCTGCAGTCATTGTTTTTACCTAATTGAAACTCACCATGCAGCTTGACTATTTCTCAAGTGAAATGGTACAGAAATCTTTATATGTCTCCAATCGGTGTCTTATAGCATTATTCAAAATCTATTCATAAGTATCTTTCCACCAACCCCATATGATTTCAACTCTGTTCAGCTCCAGTGCAAGTTTCTCTTTCCTAGTTAGGGAAGCATAGAAGCAGATTCTGGATTAGTGGTGCTGGAAGAGCACAGCAGTTCAGGCAGCATCCGAGGAGCAGTAAAATCGACGTTTCGGGCAAAAGCCCTTCATCAGGAATAAAGGCAGAGAGCCTGAAGCATGGAGAGATAAGCTAGAGGGTGGGGGTGGGGAGAAAGTAGCATAGAGTACAATAGGTGAGTGGAGGAGGGTATGAAGGTGATAGGTCAGGGGCAGGGGGAGGGTGGAGTGGATAGGTAGAAAAGAAGATAGGCAGGTAGGACAAGTCATGGGGACAGTGCTGACCTGGAAGTTTGGAACTGCAATGAGGTGGGGGAAGGGGAAATGAGGAAACTGTTGAAGTCCACATTGATGCCCTGGGGTTGAAGTGTTCTGAGGCAGAAGATGAGGCGTTCTTCCTCCAGGCGTCTGGTGGTGAGGGAGCGGCGGTGAAGGAGGCCCAGGACCTCCATGTCCTCCGCAGATTGGGAGGGCGAGTTGAAATGTTGGGCCACAGGGCGGTGTGGTTGATTGGTGCAGGTGTCCCGGAGATGTTCTCTAAAGCGCTCTGCTTTAGAGGTGTCCAGTCTCCCCAATGTAGAGGAGACTGCATCGGGAGCAACGGATACAATCAATGATATTAGTGGATGTGCGGGTAAAACTTTGATGGATGTGGAAGGCTCCTTTAGGGCCTTGGATGGAGGTGAGGGAGGAGGTGTGGGCGCAGGTTTTGCAGTTCCTGCGGTGGCAGGGGAAGGTGCCAGGATGGGAGGGTGGATTGTAGCGGGGCGTGGACCTGACCAGGTAGTCACGGAGGGAGCGGTCTTTGTGGAAGGCGGAAAAGGGGTGGGGAGGGAAATATATCCCTGGTAGTGGGGTCTTTTTGGAGGTGGCGGAAATGTCGGCAGATGATTTGGTTTATGCAAAGGTTGGTAGGGTAGAAGGTGAGCACCAGGGGCGTTCTGTCCTTGTTACGGTTGGAGGGGTGGGGTCTGAGGGCAGAGGTACGGGATGTGGACGAGATGCATTGGAGGGCATCTTTAACCACGTGATTAGATTAGATTAGATTAGATTACTTACAGTGTGGATACAGGCCCTTCGGCCCAACAAGTCCACACCGCCCCGCCGAAGCGTAACCCACCCATACCCCTACATCTACATTTACATTTACCCCTTACCTAACACTATGGGCAATTTAGCATGGCCAATTCACCTGGCCTGCACATCTTTGGACTGTGGGAGGAAACCGGAGCACCCCGAGGAAACCCACGCAGACATGGGGAGAACGTGCAAACTCCACACAGTCAGTCGCCTGAGGCGGGAATTGAACCCGGGTCTCCGGCGCTGTGAGGCAGCAGTGCTAACCACTGTGCCACCGTGCCGCCCACGTGGGAAGGGAAATTGCGGTATCTAAAGAAGGAGGCCATCTGGTGTGTTCTGCGGTGGAACTGGTCCTCCTGGGAGCAGATACGGAGGAGGCGGAGGAATGGGAATACGGGATGGCATTTTTGCAAGAGGTAGAGTGGGAAGAGGTGTAATCCAGGTAGCTGTGGGAGTCGGTGGGTTTGTAAAAAAATGTCATTGTCAAGTCGGTCATCATTAATGGAAATAGAGAGGTTCAGGAAGGGGAGGGAGGTGTCAGAGATGGTCCAGGTAAATTTAAGGTCAGGGTGGAATGTGTTGGTGAAGTTGATGAATTGCTCAACCTACTCGTGGGAGCATGAGCTGGCGCCAATGCAGTCATCAATGTAGCGGAGGAAGAGGTGGGGACTGGTACCGGTGTAATTAAGATAGATCGACTGTTCTACATAGCCAACAAAGAGACAGGCATAACTGGGTCTCATACGTGTGCCCATGGCTCCCCCTTTGGTCTGGAGGAAGTGGGAGGATTTAAAAGAGAAATTGTTAAGGGTGTGGACCAGTTTGTCCAAACAAATGAGAGTGTCAGTGGAAGGGTACTGTTGGGGACGTCGGGAGAGGAAAAAAACGGAGGGCTTGGAGGCCCTGGTAATAGCAGATGGAGGTGTAGAGGGATTGCATATCCATGGTGAAGATGAGGCATTGGGGGCCGGGGAAACGGAAGTCTTGGAGGAGGTGGAGGGCGTGGATGGTGTCTCAAACATATGTGGAGAGTTCCTGGACTAGGGGGGATAGGACAGTGTCGAGGTAGGTAGAGATGAGTTCAGTGGGGCAGGAGCATACTGAGACAATGGGTCGGCCAGGGTGGCCAGGCTTGTGGATATTGGGAAGGAGGTAGAACTGGGCAGTGCGGGGTTCCCAGACTATGAGGTTGGAATCTGTGAGTGGGAGATCTCCTGAGGTGATGAGGTTCTGAATGGTCTGGGAGATGATGGTTGGTGATAGGGGGTGGGGTCATAGTCAAGGGGGCAGTAGGAAGAGGTGTCCTCGAGTTGGCATTTGGCTTCAGCAGTGTAGAGGTCAGTGCACCAGACTACCACTGCACCCCCTTTATCCGCTGACAGTAGAGGTGGTAGAAGTCACTGAGCGTGTGACATCACGATAATGTGAGGGGCGGAAGTGATGTCACGTGTGATGCATGAGAAATTGTGAGGGATGGAAGTGGTTGTGGGAGTGGCCATGATGGGGGCGGAAGTGACATCATCAATCAGTGTGGGGGTGGCAGCTGCACCAGCCGCGTGGCTAATGGCGTCCGAGCATCTTCTGGAATGTTTGAGGAGCACTCGTTATGGAGGTGGTTAGATAAAAGTTTGTTGTACTTACAGTTTTTTATGTTTGAGATGGAGTTGAAATACTGTTTGTTGAGAGTATGAATTCTCCTGAGGATGCAGTACAGAGTGGGTCCTTTGCAATTCTGAGAGAGTGTAGCCCTCAGCTGAGGCAGGACTGACTATAGAGAGGTTTGGTGCCGGCGCATTGCCAAGTGTGGAGCGGAGGATCTTGAAGGAGAACTGTTGCTGGTGGTTTGAATCTGTAGTCTGTACTGTTTGTCCTGTTCAGATCCGAACTCTGCTGGTTTAAAGGTGGTCCGGAATCTGTGTGGGATGAGTTGGTTATGGAGGCAGGCACTGAGGAAGCAAATATGGCTGTGGTAGCGAGTTTATTTCAGGAAGCAGGCCTTTTGCAGGTCTCTGACTACATTGCATTGCCTGTGACTATCAGAAAATGTTTACAAACTGAACAGCATGACTTATCTCCAATTTCTCCTCTTACAAAATGACTCAATTCTTTTAGTGCTCAACAAGTAAACACAAAATTTTGTCCTCTCACTTTGTGGTACATTGTATAAATATGCATGTACCTCTTGTCTCAGTCTTACAGAAATCATGAAGGTTCACCAGTATAGATATACATGGTACTACAATAGAGTATTGTTACAGCAGGCTACCTTCAGCTAGGTTGCAGCTGTACTACCAAAGTTTTAGCCTATATCTTTATTAGATTAGATTAGATTAGATTAGATTACTTAGATCTTAGTACAAGGAATCAAGAATTCTGTGATTTTTCAGCATTTAATTCAAACAACATCCTTTATGTAACATGCTTGTCTTTTCCTGTGAAGGAATCTGTGTAAAGCAATCTGTGTACACAATCTTTAACTATGTGCCTTTGAGTGAAGGGATTTGCTCCTTTGTGCAGCTATAAGAGAACCTTATTCTGAGAGACCCACAGGCAAGTCACAGGGTAAGGGCACTTTTTGCAAACTCTCAGAAAATCAGCCAGTTTTATATAGAGAGGAGTTAAACTATAATCAACTGAAATTTCCACAAAGCGAAACCAAGCAAAATAAAATATGCATTACCATCTTGAAGCCCTGTCAGATGACTAATGAAAATGTGGAAACCACAAGCTCTCATAGCTTGGGGTAGATGAGAGATAGATAATATCCGAAAAGTAACTGTTACATAAGTATATATAGAAATAAAAGAGTTGGATCTACTTAGAAATTAATCATGATACAAAATTTCTTGAGTTCATAAGGAGCCTGAACATAATTTTAATTAAGAAACCACCCTCATAGATAAGAAATTAGCTGTGCAGCCTTGAGAAACACTATGAACATCAAGAACATATATTGGAATTTTAGATATCCGAGATTTGCTCCAGTTTCTCTAACAGTATTTGTTTGACTATTAAAAGTCAGCAATGCTAATTCTATGCTTAACTGAATTCTCCAGCAAATCTCAAGATCCAGGTTGTAGGATCATATGTTGGTGCTGATTCTAATGGAGTGCAAATTCTATCCGCCTATGCAATTTTCCCAGCCAATCAACAATCCATCTAATTAGGAATGGCAAATAGACTGTGGTGACACGAGTGCCAACTGGATTGCCTGAAGTTGTGGGTAGCCTGTTGATAGAGATGGACACTGCCTGTGTAGATTGATAATTTGTCTCTCTCTGATTCTTCCAAACTGTTCAAAATGAGGCATAGCTGTGCAGATACCTCCTTATCATTATGGAGGAGGAGGTATCTGCACAGGATAATCCTGTGGTTCTGATTATGGCCTGCAGGTCCTTGTCACTCCAAGAGAGCATGGAATTTGAAAGTTGATAACATTTCACGAGTTGTGAGGATGGCATTTCTAAAGAGCTGGTGGACTCCACATACTGCAGAGGGCTGCCCTAATGTTGGAAAGGTTCCTTTCGAAGACCCCTAATTGGGCCCTGGGTGGCTGCCCACTTCTTGAGTGAGCTGTTGCGTGGATTGCCAATGTTATTCCTTGCTCACCTGGAAAGTTCTTCTGGAAACAGGAATGTGTCAAGGAAATATCCCAAAATGACTCCTCCTATTCTCCCAGCATTACCTTTGCTCCAATCCTGTGTAGGCTGAAAGGGAATTCAGTCCTTGAAATTAACTGTCTCATGCTTTCTTTTCTCATTTGCATCTGTCATATCCATTCCAGTAATTGTATGACTTAGGTTTCAATTTCATCCCTGGAGAGAAAATCCTGGATAATTTTGGACAATGGGTTAGCTGTCAACTCTACTGCTGACCCACACCACATGCACAGGGTAAAATACGTGGACATATTTATGTCCGATACTGGGATTTTAAGGTAGATTCCATCAAAATTGTAGTGAGTTGCATCCCCGCCCTTAGAAGGATTTCAGCATGTGCTAAAATTGTGGTAATTGATTCCAGGGTAAATCAATTACCAATGAAAGAGGCATTTTTGCTCCTTTAAAATCTGAAATCAAAATAGATAAAGCTTTTCTAAAGCTGAGAGAGAGAGATGAGATCCCAACGACAGTATGAGGTTGTTAGTGTCAACTATTGGCAGAATGGGGCTGGCACCTTGGCAGCATGCTGAAGGAGCAAACTATTTTATCTGAAATGTTAACAAGCCCCCATTGGCAGTTAGTTAGTGACTTTCTGCATGGATAGGTGGATGTTCCATCTCACTGCCCATTTAGCAGTGGAGCAATACTCAGTTTATAATCCTCTAATATCTTCTTATCTGCTTTACATGTCATTTAGGCAGTTTGTGCAAAGTGTATTAAATAAACATTATCTTACATCCAGCGAAAATTGCATATCCTGGATCCTGGAAACACCCCTGCCTGTTCATTGACACAGAAAGCACTGAATTATACATTGTGATCCTGTGTATAATATATCCAGTGACATTTTAGGCTACAAATTGTTTGGGAAACCTTGCTGAGAGTGGTGAACATAATTTATCCACCAACACAATAACTTTGCTTACTGACACAAGTCTATTTAACCAAGTGGTTGTACCTGCAGCAGTCGTTGTTATTTATTTTGTTTCCATGACTATACCATGATGGAACAGGTTTCTGTATGTATAAGAGATCTTATTCAAAGCAACTTAAGATGTCTTCTCCATTATTCTAGTGCTAGCTTTCAGTTCCTTCCACAATTTTTTCAGCTTTCTTTTCCTGAGTCCACACTCAAGTTTAAATAATGAAGTGTGGTAAACATCAACAGCAAACAGACTTACACGATCAAACACAGAACAATTAAACAAAGGCAGCATGAAGCCATTCCATCACCAGTTTGCCTTCATCAATGAATTTGAACAGTGATTTGGATTCTCAGCACCATAGTCAGAGTAAGAAAGAAATTTGAAATCAAATTAACACTTATAAATGACAGTATTAACCACAAAGATTAAAAACAATAAATTTAGCGAAAATTTAAAAATGCTTGATTGTGTTTTGAGAACAATGGATGAGTTAGGATAACTAGATTGTATGTCCCTTGAGAATCCCACCTTCAATCTAAATACTTCAAATGAAATTAACTGTTAAAGATAATGTTAAAAATGTTTGATCACTACAAGCTACATCTGTACAAATGAAGTTTTGATTTGTTGAAGGGCAGATCATGTCCTTATTTTTTCCATGCCTTGTAGGTTTCTGCTTTTCTCTTCACTTCTTTGTAAGAGCCTGCCATTTCCAATTTCAATGATTAATATGACCAGAGATAAGAGAAGGTGATTCCATTTACTTTATCATGTGTGCTTCAGGAAACAGAAGCCCTTTACTCAGAGGATGTGAAACATGTCAGCACTTATTATCCCTAAAGCTTCTAACTTTTCCTCCAATACCACCAAAACTTGCTGGTTCTGCTAGTGACCACACTTCCTAACCCTGAGTAGGGGACCTTACCAGCTGTGTTGTCTCAAATGGCCCTTCTACCCCATTCAGTAAGGTCTGATATTAAGTCATTTGTAAAGACTCGTATTCTAGCAATCAAGATACAGTAAAGTTGTCTTCAAATTTCTTTCATTAGTTTGATACGGTGCTGAGAATCATAATGGATTGAATTTTCATAGACTATGTACTCATCATTTTCTACTATGTTACCTACAACTTGCTGGGTTCTACCTGTGGCATGGAATCATATTGGATTTTCTCTAAGGCATTCATTGCAGGATAGACTTAATTGTTGCTCAGTACACTCCTAATCCTGTTAAAGAACAGGCATCACACTAAAACATCAACATTATCTCTTTAAATGAAATGTATAAACAGGAACAGGGAAGTCAAAGTGAATATAAACCCGTTAGAGAATAAGGCTGGAGAAATAATAATGGGGAGCCAGGAAATGGTAGAGGAGTTGAATTAACATCATTAAAGAAAAGTGTTGAAACTAATGGGGCTAAAGTGCAATACGTCCCTTGGACCTGATGAGATACACCCCAGTAAACTAAAGGGAATATCTACAAAGTTGGTGAATGCACAGGTAGTAATCTTCCAGGAATCCTTAGCTTGTGGAAAAGTCCCTAAAGGTTTGAAAACTGCCAATGTAACACATTTATTTTTAAAAAGGGGGAGGAAAAAAATAAGGTAACATCTATTATTGGGGAAATATTAGTTATTATAAATGATGTGATAGTACAGCATTTAGAAATGCATAATATGACAAAGCACATTTGGCATGGTTTTGCGCCTAACAAATTTACTACAATTCCTTCAGGAGGTAACAAATAAGATAGATAAAGGGGAAGCAGTAGATGTAATATATTTGAATTTTCAGAAGACGTTCAGAAGAGTTGGATAAGGGTATAATTTTCAGGATGGCAATCTTTAATTAGTGGTGTGCCTAAGGAATTAATGCTGCACAACAGTTATTTACGATATATGTTAATAATTTAGATGAAGAATGAGACTATGCTATAGCCAAGTTTGTGGGATGACACAAAGCTAGGTGTCAAGCAAGTGGTGAGGATGACATAAAGAGTCTGCAGAGGGAGATAAATAGGTTAGGTGAATAGGCAAGACATGGCAAAACAAATCTAATGGGAGGAAATGTGATATTACACACTTTCGCAGGAGGAATAGAGCAGTGGAATATTAATTAAGTGGAGAGCGACTGCTGAAAGCCACACACAGAGGAATTTGGGAGTCTTCACCCATGAACCACAAGAAGTGATGATCCAAGTTCAGCAGGTAATAGGAAAGGTAAATGGAATGTTGGCCTCTCTTTCAAAGGGAATGGAATATAAAAATAGGGACATTTTGCTAAAATTGTTTAGGATACTGGTGAGACCACAACTGGAATACTACAACAAACAGAGTTGCAGTTAAAATATACTGGCATTGGAGGCAATCCAGAGCATATTCACTAGGCTGATATCAGGTATGGAGGAACTGAATTATGAGAAGAGGTTGGATAAATTGGGCTTGTACTCATTGGAATATAAAAGAGTGAGAGGCAACCTCATTGAAACATTCAAGATTCTGAGACGACTTGGCTGGATAGATGTGGAAAGTTTGATTGCTGTTATGGGAGAATCCAGAACCAGAAGGCATAACCTCAGAATAAGGAGATTTGAAATAGAAATGAGGAAGAATTTCTTCCCTCAGTGGATTGTGAATCTGTGGAGTTCTTTACCACAGAGGGATTGATGCAGAGATAGGCAGGTTTTTGATCAATAAGGGAAACAAGTGATAGAGAAAAAGCTGGAAAGTTAAATTGAGGATGATCAGATCAGCCATGATCTCATTGAATGACAGTGCAAACGAATGTGCTAAGTGGCCTATTTTTACTCCTATTTCCTATGGTCTTATGAAACTATAATGTTACCAGGTACTTTGAAAACTTGAACACATGCAACAAAGAAAGATATCACAATGGCTTGGATTTTGTGGAGTGCATAGTGATGGAGAAACTTGGTAAGCAGCTGCTAGGTTTACCACTTCACAGCAAAACACAGAAAACTAGTATGTAGGTAATCTGGAAGGCAAACAGAATTTTGTTAAAGCTGGAGCATAAAAGTATGGAAATGTTGCTGCAACAATGCATCAATGATTACCATCCAATTTTGCTTCCCTTACTAGAGGAGCAATGTGATTATATTGGAGCCAGTTCAGTTCACTGGATTGATTTCAGAGATAAGGTTTTGCTTCATGAAGATAGACTAAGCAGTTTAGGCCAATGCTCTCTGGATTTTAGAAGAACAAGAGGAAATTTAATTGAGGTTTATAATATCTTAAAGGGGATTGATAAAATAAATGTAGCAAGATGTGGGGCAAGCTAGAACAAGAGGCCATAATTTCAGGATAAGGAGTAGCAGATTTAAAACAGAGGGAAAGAGATCTTACTTCACTCAAAAGGTTGTGAATCTTTGGAATTCACTACCCTCAAAGCACAATGGATGCTTGTAGACATTGAGTAAATTTGAGGAGGAGTTATAAATTGTTTTAATTGGTAACAGGTTGAAGGGTTTTGAAAAGGGGGTAGGAAAGTGGAGTTGAGGCCTGATGAAGGGCTTTTGCCCGAAATGTCGAATTTCCTGCTACTCAGATGCTATCTGACCTGCTGTGCTTTGCCAGCACCACTCTACTTTTGACTGAGATCAGTCATGATCATATCAAATGGCAGAGTGGGCTTGAGAAGGTGAATTGCCTTCTCCTGCTCTTTGTTCTTAAGTTCTTATATAAGTTAGGAAAGTACTGCCTTTAAATGAGTTGCCTCATTTGAAACTGAGCGACTACCATATCCACTGAGAGTTTCAGCAAGTGGTATGAAGCTTGTGTATTTACATAATGAATACCCATCAAATACACTAAATAAATAAATTAGGATACCTTCATTGAATGAACAAAATTGTTAACAGCATGGTTTGTTTTAATTACTGTAAAGCAACTTCTCTAGTACTGTAAATTAAGAGTCTTATTCCTTCAGATGTTAATTGTTGTTAGAGATTTTAAAATGCAAAAAAAAGTATTTGTTTTCTTTCCTGTCTTTTTAGCTCACTCTGTCCCTATTCTTAAAAAAAATTCTGTTTTACTTGCCCTCTCTGTTTTCCATGTGTTATTTTATCTTGAATATTCTAACTTACAATTCCAGTTTCACACTCTGCAGGGGCTAAATTGGATAGTCCCCTGCAATGGTGATAGAGGTTGTGATGCACAATATGTGACTAACCTGTGCCCATTGATCAAAATGCAGGCAGGACACCAAATTTATGCTGCCCAATGATTATAATGATCACTGGATACAGCAAATGCTGCCCATGATGTTTATTGGCTGCACTCATCAGCAGGGAGCATAAAATTGCAACTGCCTAGAAACATTTAAAGCCAGCCAGCACTGCTTAAAGTGGAGGTGCATTGAGGCTGTCAAGAGTGCTTGCAGTTGTGCTGCCTAGGAATTTCTGAGGAACAAAAAATATGCGAAATAATTGCTCAGACCATCATATTGCCCACTCACCTGCTAGCAATTTGTATTAATTAGGCCTAACGCCTAACATGTGATACATTATCCTACCCTCAAGCACTTAGCACTAATGCTAGCCTCACACATCCATGTCACAACATGTAGAGACTGTTTACTATTCAGTTATTGCAATCAGACCAACCAAACAAATTGCTCTCTCTTGCAGGACAAAATGGTGCACAACTGGATACAGCAAGAACAAACAGTGTGGGATCAATGTACCTGCATACGCCATCCCACAGAGAAAGCCATGCTTGTCATTATCAGAATGGCTATTACTGAGGCTGTTGCCTGCAGTGGAGCTGAAATCATTCAAGCTGATAATATTCTCACACCTCATTCTGCTTGCAATATTCAATGTCTCCACTGTCACAATCCTTTCTGATTCCCTAGTTACAGCTGGTGTGAGCAGTCACTTCCTCACCCCATTTCCACACACTCCCTAACATAAACTTATCTTTCAGTTATTTTCCTTTAAGATACTCAAAAGATGTAATTGTGGAAACTGATGGCCCAACACTGAAAGGAGACTTATATTGCAGGCACCTCACCATTAACTGATCTCACACTAGTAACCACCAGCTCAGAGACTGACAATGCACATCTACAAATTGAAATAGAGTTGGATCAGCATGAGAGACTGGACACAGTTAGGCTGCAGACAGAATAGAAAGAAAGACTAGTGCAGGTGGGTCATCCCATTAGACACTGAAGTTGCACATGGACATGGGTACAGAAGACTGACCTCAGTACCTTGATGCAGCAGCCTGCAAACGAATATTGATGTGCAAATACAACAGAATGCTTTGAGCAGTCGGATATCTGGTAAATGGTTTGAGATCAATATCAAAGATCATGGAAGAGACAAACACCAGTTTGACAGAGGGCTTGGAACAGAGCTTAGATTGCATTATTTTTCACACAGAAGCAGTTGCCAACCTTGTTTTCATAATTGTGGTCCCAAAACAGGAGTGTTACCCTGGACAGTCTGAATGAGTATGATCTGCTGTTGAAAGACATTCCTCTTCCTCCCTCTCCTAGCATTTCTCTTGTTCTGAATAGTCTCTGCTCATCAAGTAACATTGGTCACAGGAAACAAATTCTGTATGGGATAATGCCATGCGGTTCAAGTAGAATGTGTGAAAGCAGATTTAACATAAGCATATTTTCATCTTCAACTGTTTCACCCTCAAAACTGGCCACTGCTTCAGCCATGGTTACTCCAGGAATGATTATCATCATCACCTCCATCAGGATGAGGGCATACATTCGAGCATATATCCTACCAGTTACCTACTTTGCTTTCAGTTATACTCCAACTTGAAGGCAAAACAGAGGGAACTGTCCCAGTAAGTATGCTTTAATATGTTTGAGTGATGCGGATATAATGATTGAATAGCAGTTTGAGTGCTCTGTGAGATGTGGGTATGATGTTTTTAGAGTACTAAGTATCTAAATGTGAGGTGAAAGAGTGTTATATGTGTGGTTATTAGTACAGATTGTTGGTCACTGAGTGGTATGTGGGGCTAGTGGTCAGACAGTAAGGGTAGTGCATTTGATAATACATTTACTGACCTCTATTTGAGTCTTTAAACTTCTTTTGGCTCTGTATCACTGGAGATATAATGCTGGGATTGACTATTACAGCAATATATTTCCATTGTCTTTTTAGTGCTGTTTGGAGAGTCTCCTGACTCTTGTAGGTACAGGATATTTCTCTTCCTGACAACCTCTTGCATTGAGTCTCAATGTTGCAGCTGAGAACATTGCAATGAACTCTCTGTCATATAAATCTACCAGCAAGCAATCCTCCTGCTTGTAATGTCCCTGCCAACTGTTCCAGCACCTGCTCCAGTCAGAATATACCTCACATTTATGGGTGTAGGACACAACATCGGATTACTTCTGATAATAACTATATCTGATGACCTATACAACCACTCAACAATGCAATTGGCAATGGCTGCAAGTTACTATTGTTTATGTTAGTAGTCAGCATAACATCTATGTGTACCTGAATAAATCATAGTAAGATGTGTGTCATTATCTAATGCTTGTTTTGGGTGTTGGCCAATGTTTCCCTCAATAAATAGTTTAATAGATGAAACATAGTTGTGTTTGTAGTATAATGCAATGGTTCTTTAAGGTTCACTGTTTGAGCTATGCTGTGCTCCACCCAGTCTGATAATGTTCCAATGCCTCTGAGTGGAAAACCAGTTCGAATCTCGTGATGAAGTCACACATATATTCACTACGGAGTGTTAGCAACAGGTAGTATGCCTAAAAGTTAGCATAATCTATGCATGGTAAGTGTGATATAATATGTTATCTAAGACAAAAGCTTCTTCTTCAGAGACTTATTTGAGGTTGTTCCTCTACCAAAGATGACTGGAAAGCCTGTAGATTTATATAGGAAGAAGGATTGGCTTAATGGCAACACTTTACCCCAATTACATGCCACTAGTGATAGATATCCAGGTATCATACCAAAACACTCTGTGGTATCAATAGCGTGCATTATTGTACAATGCGATAATCTTTAATTTAATACTCCAGAATCAATTGTAACACAAATTAATGGATGACAGCTACTCTTTCTGAAAGAGAATAAGGACTGAGATCACCAATACCTTGTATATTACTACTACTAACTACCTTCTCTCTTTCTGAAGCACTTACGCTTATTCTGATTTGAAAATTCCTTTACTCATTAGTTAAAGAGATAGAAAACTTCTGGTTGGGTGATTCCTATGCTCTACACACTCCAGTAGAGGAGGAGGTAGCAATACACTTAGTACTGTGGGATGATCTGAACCTCAAGACATCTGGCAGGAAGGCAATTTTAAGAACAAAGAAGTCAAACCCAAAGAAGTCAAGGAACAAACAAAACAAAAAATAAGTTTGGTTATTCAATGAAAAGTAAAAAAAACACAAATAGAAGACTTCATAAAGCTCCCAAGATTTATAGGTGAATCTAGAAAGATGGTGAAGCCTGCACAAATCAGTTATGTTAGTGTCCAAGATCTGTTTCTTCAAAGGGTGAAAACAACTGTTAAGATTAGCAATGTTGGCACTTGAGAATTATTTCATACCACCAACAAAAAGGAAGTCACAGATTTTACAGGGCTTGTGGAAATATTTTCCATTCCTGTCATCACCAAAAAGCCTTTAATATGATCATGATTGATCACATCAGTCAAAGCTTGACAGAACAATCCCTGAGAATAAGAATAAGCATTCAATGTAGCTCCGTTCATTGACCAATTTTCAACCAAAGCTGTCCAGACAGCAAACAGATTTAACACGTTGATAAGACAAAACAGTCAATACCAGCAACTGAGCTGAAATTATAAACACTCATTTTTCAGCAAATGAGACTGAAGCCATTTATTTCACAAGTCAAACAACAAAGAAGACTGAGATCCCCAACATGGCAAACAACATGAGGGAGATAAAATGCATATACAGTGCATAGTCCAAAAGAAAAAGCTTTTTTTGCAATATGATTCTATCTAGTCCAATGTCCAAGATATTGCAAAAAAAATGGCAACTTTGTCTAGTTAGAATCAGATTGCCTGATTCAGAAATCTTGAGAGAGGAAAAGCACTTGTTTCATTAGTACATCTGTCTTCATTGAGGAAAGGTTTATAGGTTCTCTGGTAAGGTAATGGCCAACATCAACATCTATAGAGAACTAGAATTTCTATGAAGGATATTCATGAGATAAATGTGCAGATGTGATATAAACACCAGAATCAAGGTCAGTAATCCTCAGGCCATAGGTTCACTCATTATCTTAGTCCAAAATGAACATTTTCTGGAAGAACGCCATCAGACACTTGAATTTGAGAAGTCAGCGGCTCATATTAGGGGATGGTAGAGCAAGGAAAGAGGTGGAGATTGTACAATTGGTTAACAAAGCAACAAAGAGAAAGTTCAGGGATGGTCTTGTTTAACGTTATGATTCTGATAGATTTAATTAGATTAGATTACTTACAGAGTGGAAACAGGCCCTTCGGCCCAACAAGTCCACACCGCACCCGCCGAAGCGCAACCCACCCATACCCCTACATCTACCCCTTACCTAACACTACGGGCAATTTAGTATGGCCAATTCACCTGACCTGCACATCTTTGGAGTGTGGGAGGAAACCAGAGTACCCGGAGGAAACCCACGCAGACACGGGGAGAACGTGCAAACTCCACACAGAGAGTCACCTGAGGCGGGAATTGAACCCAGATCTCTGGCGCTGTGAGGCAGCAGTGCTAACCACTGTGCCACCGTGCCGCCCACGGTGGCACAGTGGGAGCAGTGTGGGAGCAGTGATAAATTCCACGAGTCTGAGATGTCATACAGTCTTGGATGGAGAATCAGTTGAATGTTGACACAGTTTCCTGATGGAGACACGCATATTTTCTCTAACTCTTCTGAGTAATAATTATTGTGCCTGAATTAATATAAGCTAGATGTAGTTAGTGTGATACAATGCACTATACCCACCCACCATCTCTAACCCCACTAAGAGTCTGTAAACTAAGTAAGTTTTCAGGTTTCTCTTTTTTTTCTTCTCTTCCTTTGTTTAGCTCTGTGCAGGCTTTCAGAGTAGTGGGATATGGATGTTAGGGCAGTTGCAAGTTCCTCCTACAGAATGTGGCAGGTGAGAGACACTACACGTCTCTGCCGACTACATCTGCGCGAAGTGCACCCAACTCCAGCTCCTCGAAAACTGAATTAGAGAACTGAAGCTGGAGCTGGATGAACTTCAGATCATCCGGGAGGCTGAGGGGGTAATTGAGAGGATGTACAAGGAGGTGGTCACTCCCAGACACAGGATAAGGACAGCTGGGTTACTGTCAGGGGGCGGAAAGGGAACCAACGGTCAGAGCAGGGATCCCCTGTGGCCATTCTCCTTAGCAATAAGTGTACTGTTTTGGATACTGCTGGTGGGGATGGCCTACCAGGGGAAAGCCATAGTTGTCAGGTCTCTAGCACTAAGCCTGCACTGTGGCTCAGAAGGGAAGTGGGGAAAATAGAAAAGTGCTAGTGATAGGGGACTCATAGTTAGACGGATTGACAGGAGATTTCGTGGTCAGGAACAGAACCCCCGGAAAGTATGTTTCTCTCCTGTGCCAGGGCCTGGGATGTCGCTGATCGAATTTACAAGATTCTGAAGGGGGAGGGTGAGCAGCCAGAAATCGTGGTACACGTTGGCACCAATGATATAGCCAGGAAAGGGATTGAGGATCTGAAAAGTGACGACAGAGAGTTAAGTTGGAAGCTGAAGAGCAGGACGAGTAGAGTAGTGATCTCAGGTTTGATACCAATGCCACAAAACAGTGAGGTGAAGAACAGTCAGTGAATGCAGCTTAACACGTGGCTGCGAGGCTGGTGCAGGAGGGAGGGCTTCAGATACCTAGACCATTGGGATATCTTCTGGGGAAGGTGGGATCTGTACATGAAGTACGGGTTGCACCTGACCTGGAGGGGTACAAATGTCCTGCGTGGGGGATTTGCTCATGTGGTTCAGGAGGGTTTAAACTAGTTTAGCAGGGGGTTGGGAATCAGAGCCACATGTCTGAGAGGGGGTCAATAGACAATAGACAATAGACAATAGATGCAGGAGTAGGCCATTCAGCCCTTCGAGCCTGCACCGCCATTCAATATGATCATGGCTGATCATTCCCAATCAGTATCCTGTTCCAGCCTTATCTCCATAACCCTTGACTCCACTATCTTTAAGAGCTCTATCCAATTCTTTCTTAAATGAATCCAGAGACTGGGCCTCCACTGCCCTCTGGGGCAGAGCATTCCACACAGCCACCACTCTCTGGGTGAAGTAGTTTCTCCTCATCTCTGTCCTAAATGGTCTACCCCATATTTTTAAGTTGTGTCCTCTGGTTCGGCACTCCCCCATCAGCGGAAATATGTTTCCTCCTGCCAGAGTGTCCAATCCTTTCATAATCCTATACGTTTCAATCAGATCCCCTCTCAATCTTCTAAACTCAAGGGTATACAAGCCCAGTCGCTTCAGTCTTTCCGTGTAAGGCAATCCTACCATTCCAGGAATTGACCTCGTGAACCTACGCTGCACTCCCTCAATAGCCAGAATGTCTTTCCTCAAATTTGGAGACCAGAACTGTACACAGTACTCCAGGTGTGGTCTCACCAGGGCCCTGTACAGCTGCAGAAGCACCTCTTTGCTTCTATACTCAATTCCTCTTGTTACGAAGGCCAGCATGCTATTAGCCTTCTTCACGACCTGCTGTACCTGCATGCTTGCCTTCATTGGCTGGTGGACAAGAACACCCAGATCTCTCTGAACAGCCCCTTTACCTAATTTGATACCATTGAGGTAGTAATCTGCCTTCCTGTTCTTGCCACCAAAGTGGATAACCAGACATTTATCCACATTAAACTGCATCTGCCATGCATCTGCCCACTCACCTAACTTGTCCAGCTAATGTTATTGCTGATACCATCTTCTATATCATTAACATATATTATAAAAAGCTGCGGTCCCAGCACGGATCCCTGCGGTACCCCACTGGTCACTGCCTGCCATTCCAAAATGGAGCCGTTAATCACTACCCTTTGTTTCCTATTAGCCAACCAATTCTCTATCCAATCTAGTACTTTGCCCCCAATACCATGCGCCCTAATTTTACTCACTAACCTCTTGTGTGGGACTTTATCAAAAGCTTTCTGAAAGTCCAGGTACACTACATCCACTGGATCTCCCTCGTCCATCTTCCGAGTTACATCCTCAAAAAATTCAAGAAGATTAGTCAAGCATGATTTCCCCTTCATAAATCCATGCTGACTCTGTCCTATCCTGTTACTATTATCCAGATGTGCCGTAATTTCATCCTTTATAATAGACTCCAGCATCTTTCCCACCACTGAGGTCAGACTAACTGGTCTATAATTTCCTGCTTTCTCCCGCCCACCCTTCTTAAAAAGTGGCACAACATTAGCCGCCCTCCAATCCTCAGGAGCCGACCCCGATTCTATTGAACTCTGGAAAATAATCACCAGCACATCCACGATTTCCCGAGCCACCTCCTTCAGTACCCTGGGATGCAATTTAGCTCCTGATTCAACTTACATCCGACATCCAGACTACTGTTTGGGGGCCTGTAGATGACTCCCATGAGGGTCTTTTTACCCTTAGTGTTTCGAAGCTCTATCCACACTGACTCTACATCCCCTGACTCTAGGTTGCAGATGGGGCAGTGACAAGATGTATTGAATCTATCAGAAAGGTTTGTCACGTGATGAAGCAAAGGGATCAGTTAAAGTGTGTCTGCATTAATGAAAGAAGTGTCAGAAGTAAGAGTGATGGACTTAGAGCATGGATCAGTACTTGGGGCTATGATGTTGTGGCCATAACGGAGACGTGGGTTTCACAGGGACAGGAATGGTTGCTTGATGTTCCAGGGTTTAGAACGTTTAAAAAGAACAGGGAGGGTGGAAAAAGAGGAGGGGGTGTAGCATTGCTAAAATTAGAGAGTGCATCACAGCTACAGAAATGAAGGTTGTTGAGGAAGGTTTGTCTACTGAGTCAGTATGGGTGGAAGTTAGGAACAGCAAGGGGGCAGCTACCTCATTTGAGGTTTTCTACAGACACCTAATAGCAGTAGAGAGTTTGAAGAACTCATAGGCGGGCAGATTCTGAGAAAATGCAGAAGGAGCAGGGTTGTTGTTATGGGTGATTTAAACTTTTCCAATATCGACTGGAACCTCGTAAGTGTGGATGGTTTGGATGGAGCCGTTTTTATCAGGTGTGTTCAGGAGGGTTTCCTTATTCAGTATGTAGACAGGCCGATGAGGGGAGATGCCATTTTGGATTTGGTGCTCAGCAACAAGCCAGGGCAGATGTCAGATCTCGCAGTGGGGGAGCACTTTGGTGAAAGTGATCACAACTGCCTCACACTTACCATAGCCTTGGAGAGTGAAAAGAGCAGTTACCGAGGGAAGATATTTAATTGGGGAAAAGGAAATTATAACGCTATCAGACAGAGTTGGGAAGTACAGACTGGGAGCAATTGTTCCACAGAAAGGGCACAACAGACATGTGGAGTCTATTTAAGGAGCAGTTGTTGCGAGTGATGCATAAATTTGTTCCTCTGAGACAGGTAAGAAGGGGTAAGATTAAGGAGCCTTGGATGATGAGAACTGAGAAACTTCTCGTCAAAAGGAAGAAGGCAGCTTACGTAAGGTGGAGGAAGCAAGGATCTAGCACAGCTTTAGTGGATTGCAGGCTTGCTAGAAAGGATCTCAGAAATGAAATGAGGAGAGCCAGGAGGGGGCACAAAAATGGTTTGGCAAGAAGGATTAGGGAGAACCCAAAGGCATTTTACTCACACATGAGGAATAAGAGAATAATCAGGGAGAAAGTAAGGCTGATCATGGATATCGAAGGGAACTTGTGCGTGGATCAAGATCAAGATTGATGAAGTTGATGTGCTTAAAATTTTGGAAAATATTAAGATTGATAAGTCCCCAGGGCCAGGCCAGAGTTATCCTAGGCTGCTCCGGGTAGTGAGAAAGGAGGTTGGTAAGCTGCTGGCGAGGATATTTGCCTCCTCACTCTCCATGGGAGTCATAGTGGATAGTGGAGGATTGGAAGGAGGCGAATGTTGTTTCTCTTTTCAAAAAGGGTAATAGGGAAATCCCTGGCAATTACAGACCAGTCAGTCTTACCCCTGTGAGCAGCAAAGTTTTGGAAAGAATTCTGAGGGATAGGATTTATGAGTATTTGGCAAAGCATAACATGATTAAAGGCAGTCAGCATGGCTTTGTGGGAGGCAGGTCATGCCTCACAAAGCTTATTGAGTTCTTTCAGGAGGTGACAAGACAGGTCGACGAAGGTCAAGCAGTGGATGTGAAGTATATGGACTTCAGCCAGGCATTTGATAAGGTTCCACATGGTAGGCTCATTCATGAAGTCAGGAAGTACGGGACACAGGGAGATTTGGCTATCTGGATTCAGAATTGGCTGGCTGATAGAAGGCAGAGAGTGGTTGTAGATGGAAAGTATTCTGCCTGGAGGTCAGTGTTGAGTGGGGTCCTGCAGGGCTCTGTTCTTGGGCCTCTGCTCTTTGTAGTTTTTATAAATGACTTGGATGAGGAGATTGAGGGGTGGGTTAGTAAATTTGCAGATGACACAAAGGCTGGAGGTGCCATCGATAGTATCAAGGGCTACTGCAGGCTACAGCGTGACATAGACAGGATGCAGAGCAGGGCTGAGAAATTGCAGATGGAATTCAACCTGGATAAATGTGAAGTGATGCATTTTGGAAGGTCAAACTCGAATGCTGAATATTGGATTAAAAACAGGATGCTTGGCAGCATAGAGGAACAGAGGGATCTGGGTGTGCAAGTACATAGATCCCTCAAAGTTTACACCCAAGTGGATAGGGTTGTTAAGAAAGCATATGGTGTTTTGACTTTCATTAATAGGGGGATTGAGTTTAAAAGCCGCAACATTTTGCTACAGCTCTACAAGTCCCTGGTGAGACCACACTTGGAATATTATGTCCAGTTTCTGGTCGCCATACTATAGGAAAGATGCAGATGCTTTGGAGAGTTGAAGGAAGGTTTACCAGGATGCTACCTGGACTGGAGGGCTTGCCTTATGAGGAAAGGTTGAATAAGCTTGGACTTTTCTCTCTGAAGAGAAGGAGGAAGAGAGGAGACCTGATCGAGGCATACAAAATAATGAGTGGCCTAGATAGAGTCAATAGCCAGAGACTTTTCCCCAGGGCAGGATTGAACGGTACGAGGTGCCATAGTTTGAAGATATTAGGAGGAATGTATAAAGGAGACGTCAGAGGTAGGTTCTATATGCAGAGAGTTGTGAATGTGTGGAATGCGTTACCAGCGGTGGTGGTGGAAGCAGAGTCATTGGGGACATTTAAGCGACTGCTGGACATGCACATGAATAGCAGTGAGTTGAGGGGTGCAGAGGTTGAGTTACTATATTTTACATTAGGATTAAACCTCGGCACAACATATTGGGCCTGTTCTGTGCTGTACTTGTCTATGTTCTAGGTTATATTTTCTCTATGTTCTATCTAAGAAAATTGCCTCTTCCACTGAAATTTATTAATGGTCCTTTTTCAAGGTGGCACAGTGGCTCAGTGGTTAGCACTGCTGCCTCACAGGTTCAATTCCAGCCTTGGTACAAGAAAAAGGCAAATGGGTTACAGTCAGGGGATGAAAAGGGAACTGGCAGGCAGTGCAGGGATCCCCTGTGGCCATTCCCCTCAACGATAAGTATACTGTTTTAGATACTGTTGGGGGGGGAATGACTTATCAGGGGAAAGCAGTGGGGCACAGGGCTCTGGCACAGAGTCTGTCTCTGCTGCTCAGAAGAGAAAATGGAAGAGGAGCAGAGCAGTAGTCATTGGGGACCCCATAGTTAGGGGGACAGATAGGAAATTCTGTGGGGACGAGAGAGACTCACAGTTGGTGTGTTGCCTCCCAGGTGCCAGGATTCATGATGTCTCTGATCATGTTTTTGGGATCCTTAAGGGGGAGGGGGAGCAGCCCCAAGTCGTGGTCCACATAGGCACCAACGACATAGGTAGGAAGAGAGATTGGAATTTAAGGCAGAAATTCAGGGAGCTAGAATGGAAACTTAGAGCTAGGGCAAACAAAGTTGTCATCTCTGGTTTGCTGCCTGTGCAACGTGCTAGTGAGGTGAGGAATAGGGAGAGAGAGGAGTTGAACATGTAGCTTCAGGGATGGTGCAGGATGGAAGGTTTTGGATTCTTGGATAATTGGGGCTCTTTCTGGGGTAGGTGGGACCTCTACAAGCACGATGGTCTTCATCTGAACCGCAGGGGTACCAATATCCTGGGGGGGGGGAGGGGAGGGGGATTTCACTAAGGCTATTGGAGTGGGTTTAAACTAATCCAGCAAGGGGATGGGAACCAAAATTATAGTTTGAGTATAGGAAAGGTTGAGAGTAGGAAGGACCAAAATCAAGTTTCAGGGACGCAAGATGGCACCAGCAAGCGAGAAGTTGGTTTGAAGTGTATCTACTTCAACACCAGGAGCATCCGGAATAAGGTGGGTGAACTTGCAGCATGGGTTGGTACCTCGGACTTCGATGTTGTGGCCATTTCAGAGACATGGTTAGAGCAGGGGCAGGAATGATTGTTTCAGGTTGCAGGATTTAGATGTTTCAGTAAGAACAGAGAAGATAGTAAAAGAGGGGGAGGTGTGGCATTGTTGGTCGAGGACAGTATTACAGTTGCAGAAAGGATGTTTGGGGACTCATCAACTGAGGTAGCATGGGCTGAAGTTAGAAACAAGAAAGGAGAGGTCACCCTGTTAGGAGTTTTCTATAGGCCTCTGAACAGTTCCAGAGATGTAGAGGAAAGGTTAGCAAAGATGATTCTCAATAGGAGTGAGAGAGACAGGGTAGTTGTCATGGGACTTCAACTTTCCAAATATTGACTGGGAACACTATAGTATGAGTACTATAGATGGGTCAGTTTTTGTCCAGTGTGTGCAGGAGGGCTTCCTGACACAGTATGTAGACAGGCCAACAAGAGGCGAAGCCACTTTAGATTTGGTACCCGGCCAGGTGTTAGACTTGGAAGGAAGTAGAATCTCTGGTCAAGAGAAAGAAGAAGGCTTATGTTAGGATGAGATGTAAAGGCTCAGTTAGGGTGCTTGAGGGTTAAAAGGTAGCCAGGAAAGACCTAAAGAGAGAGCTCGGAAGAGCCAGGAGGAGACATGAGAAGTTGTTGGTCGATAGGATCAGGGTAAACCCTAAGGCTTTCTATAGGTATTTAAGGAATAAAAGAATGATGAGAGTAAGATTAGG
Organism: Chiloscyllium punctatum; assembly: GCF_047496795.1. Taxonomy (NCBI): domain Eukaryota; kingdom Metazoa; phylum Chordata; class Chondrichthyes; order Orectolobiformes; family Hemiscylliidae; genus Chiloscyllium; species Chiloscyllium punctatum. The sequence goes on along the minus strand of NC_092753.1, from coordinate 43,656,725 downwards.
GCCAATCAAGGATAATAGTGGGAAGTTGTGTGTGGAGTCAGAGGAGATAGTGGAAACACTAAATGAATATTTTTCAACAGTATTCGCTCTAGAAAAAGACAACGTCGTCAAGGAGAATACTGAGATACAGGCATATAGACTAGGTGTGATAGAGGTTCACAAGGAGGAGGTATTAGAAATCCTGCAGAGTGTGAAAATAGATAAGTCCCCTGGGCCGGATGGGATTTATCCTAGGATCCTCCGGGAAGCCAGGAAGGAGATTGTCGAGCCTTTGGCATTGATCTTTAAATCATCATTGTTTACAGGAATAGTGCCAGAAGACTGGAGGATAGCAAATGTGGTTCCCCTGTTCAAGAAGGAGGGTAGAGACAATCCTGGTAATTATAGACAGTGAGCCTTACTTCAGTTGTTGGTAAAGTGTTGGAAAAGGTTATAAGAAATATAATCATCTAGAAAAGAATAATTTGATTAGGGATAGTCAGCACGGTTTTGTGAAGGGCAGGTCGTGACTAACAAACCTTATTGAGTTCATTGAGAAGGTGACCAAACAGGTAGATGAGAGTAAACCGGTTGATGTGGTGTATATGGATTTCAGCAAGGCGTTCGATAAGGTTCCCCACAGCAGGCTATTGTACAAAATGCAGAGGAATGGGATTGTGGGAGACATAGCAGTTTGGATGAGTAATTGGCTTGCTGAAAGAAGACAGAGGGTGGTGGTTGATGGGAAATGTTCATCCTGGAGTCCAGTTACCAGTGGTGTACCGCAATGGTCTGTGTTGGGTCCACTGCTGTTCATCATTTTTATAAATGACCTGGATGAGGACGTAGAAGGGTGGGTTAGTAAATTTGCAGGTGACACTAAGGTCGGTGGAGTTGTGGATAGTGACGAAGGATGTTGTAGGTTACAGAGAGACATAGATAAGCTGCAGAGCTGGGCTGAGGCAGTGCCAAATGGAGTTTAATGTGGACAAGTGTGAGGTGATTCACTTTGGTTGGAGTAACCGGAACGCAAAGTACTGGGCTAATGGTAAGATTCTTGGTAATGTAGATGAGCAGAGAGATCTCAGTGTCCAGGTACACAGATCCTTGAAAGTTGCCACCCAGGTTGACAGGGTTGTTAAGAAGGAATAGTGTTTTAGCTTTTATTAATAGAGGGATCGAGTTTCGGAACTATGAGGTTATGCTACAGCTGTACAAAACTCTGGTGCGGCTGCACTTGGAGTATTGTGTATAGTTCTGGTCACTGCATTATAAGAAGGATGTGGAAGCTTTGGAAAGAGTGCAGAGGAGATTTACTAGGATGTTGCCTGGTATGGAGGGAAGGTCTTACAAGGAAAGGCTGAGGGACTTGAGGCTGTTTTCGTTGGAGAGAAGAAGGTTAAGAGGTGACTTAATAGAGACATATAAGATAATCAGAAGGTTAGATAGGATGGACAGGGAAAGCCTTTTTCCAAGAATGGTAATGGCGAGCACAAGGGGGCATAGCTTTAAATTGAGGGGTGATAGATATAGGACAGATGTCAGAGGTAGCTTCTTTACTCAGAGAGTAGTAAGGGTATGGAATGCTTTGCCTGCAACGGTAGTAGATTCGCCAACTTTAAGTACATTTAAGTCATCATTGGACAAGCATATGGACATATATGGAATAGTGTAGGTTAGATGGGCTTCAGATTGCTATGACAGGTCGGTGCAACATCCAGGGCCGAAGGGCCTGTACTGCTTTGTAATGTTCTATGTTCTATGTTGGGCGACTGTCTGTGTGAAGTTTGCACATTCTCCCTGTGTCTTTGTGGATTTCCTCCCACAGTCCAAAGATGTATAGGCTGGGTGAATTGGCCATGCCAAATTGCTCATGGTGTTAGGTGCATTAATCAGAGGAAAATGGGTCTGGGTGGGTTACCCTTTGAAGGATTGGTGTGGAATGTTGAGCCAAAGGGCCTGTTTCCACACTGTAGGGAATCTAATCTAAAACCACAGAGTATGGAGCAACCCTTTCAACTGACATCAGAAAAAGGATTGATAGCAGCATTCTACATATCTGCAATATTGCATAATACCACAGTATCAGATGTACTTTGTAATTTGTATGTGTTTGAATGTATTCTGATTTTGAAACATTCCATCAAAATATATCAAAGTGTAACAGTTCATCCAATCATGAGTGTCCCTTGTAGAAATTGAAAAAAAATTGAATGAACAGTCATGTTCAAATACTCAATAAGTCTGTCATGAAAGCTGTGAAAATTAATTTACCTGAATAGAGTGTGATGCCCCCCCCCACCCCGCTCTTCTGCATTATCATCTGTGCATGTGCTTCATATACCAGCCCAGTGATTTTAGAATCTACCTATTCACCTCATATTCGCTATTGCACATTAGCAACATTTTCTGTTATTTTATTTTCAAACATTTGTTAGATTGCAAGTCTCAACATTGATTTGGAAAATGGGAACTCAACTGAGACTACAAAATGCTGAAGTGTTCATCTTTGTGCACAGGCTTGAAGATTGGTACATGTAACAGCATTAAACATGTTTATTTGGTCATGTTTAGAAATGTGATCTGCTGATAGCTGAAGGACAGTGATATGACACATGAATGCATCAGTGGTATCTGAGGTGCTTTATTTTTGGAACAGTTTAAATTTTGTGCCTTTCCCTTCCACCGATTAGTCCACACAAACATTAAAAGGTACAGGTGACTGATTTTTACTGTCAGGCATTAGCAAGATAGAAATGGCATCTGATGATGGAGCTATAAAAAAAAATCAAAAAGAAAAACAGTCTTCTGGTGCAATAAAGTTCCTAGCTAATTATAGTCCTTGGACGATAGCTATCAAAGACAAGTCATTATAAGACGAGGGATTTATGGATCATGTCCGTGCTGCAGTTCTCATTCAAAGGCACTTTGAGATTCTGTTTACAGAACGTGGAATGGAACCTAAATGTGTTACTTAATATGAGTCCCAGGGTCAGAAGAAGAGAATATTAGCAACCATTTTGCTTGCTTCAGACATTCCATTTTCAATCTCCTCTGTATCAGCCAATGCAGGGCTCACTCTAAGCATGCTGATTGAAGAATACTTTATTATTGGAAAGGTTAAAATCAACTTAAATTTATTTCAAGATAAAGGTCTGATTGCGCAAAATTTCAAGAATTTAAATTTGACATTTAACCACAAATATATATTTTTAAGAAAAATTGATATGTGTGTAGATTATATATCACCAGAAATCTTTCAAAACTATAAACCCACATCCAAAAGGAATTCTTTCTTTCTTAATAATAGAAAATCTGACTGAAGAGAGGATTTGTCAGTTATTTCCACTCCGCTTTTGAATTTGTTTCAGATTGTTCAGTGATCAGGTAGAATCTGCCAACTGATATGGATTGCACCAAAATGTTTCAGTTTCCAATGCTTATGATTTATTCTCACTTGTACTCTATAATGAACAACACTATAAAATACAATGCAGTGCAGGGTGGGAAATTGTGCATTGCTGTTTGAAATATGTGAGCAGGGGAGAAACCAGTTTCTGATCCATTTCCTGATAGAAACAATAGGTGTGAGCTGAGCCCCATATCATCTAATCTTTGGATTGTCAACATACAATCAGAAATTATGCCAAGACCAAACAGCAGTCTGGATGCATTGACTCCATGTCAATTACACATGTCTATCTTCCAAGGGCAAATCAAAAATCAAAATTCCTCTTTCTTCGAACTTTTAAAAAATTATTGATGAAGGGCTTATGCCCAAAACGTCAACTCTCTTGCTCCTGGTATGCTACCTGACCTGCTGTGCTTTTCCAGCACCACCCTTTTTGACTCTGACTCTCCAGCATCTGCAGTCCTCACTTTCTCCACATCGACAAAAGTGTCTGACTCTGAACTAGACTCAGAGACTTTGGGAAGCTTTGACTTGCTTACCAAGTTACTTACGTAAGAAATGTTAGACAGATTAAAACCATGTCTAACTCCTTGACTAACCCAACTCCCGAGTGAACTCAGCCAAGCTTCCCATGACAAGTCCCCAACTCCTCCCCAGCTCTCCAATCTCCTTGCACTGCCATTGAACCAATACTACCAAACTGGACTCTACCAACAGACTTCCATCAACCCTCCAACACTCCCAAATATTCAAACTACTGACCATCCACCCTGATTAGATGACATCACCTGACTCCCTGAAGACACAACTCTCCCCGAACTTAAAATAAACTCCCCACCTGGCCCAACTATTCCCCAACCAAATTACCCGCTCATCCATCTACTGACCTCATTCACCTGCCACTCTATATAGCTACCAACCACACTCACCAACCACCCTGACAACCTATCACCCTGCCATATTACCAACCTGATACTCTGCTATCCTAATCATCTGCCACCTTAACCATGTGCTACCCTGCCCACTTACCTCACCTAGAGACACACTGAAAAGCTGCTTAAACATCTCAGTGCTGTTCAGTGTTATAGCAAGTGAACTTGCCAGGATGGGGCAGCTAGTGTCATGAAAGATGCACACAGCTTATCTTCTCCTGACAATTTGGCACTGTGAGGAAGCACTTCATTTTTGAAGAACAGGAGAAGTCTCAGCCTGGAATGTAGAGCTTGGTTGTGATGGGAAATGTAGGGCTGAGAGTAGTTGTCCAATGGTGGTCACTTCCAAAAGATCCAGGCTTAAGTACTATCGATTCAGATCTGCACACTAGGGATGAGAGCTGTATGAGGAGATAAGTTGTGATTCAGGAAATTTTCAGGTGGAGTCTTTTATTCAAAACATTGTTGTCAAATTTTTTTTTAAATCCACCTTTTCTCCTCCTGTCATGAGACCGATCAGAATCTGAAGTGTTATGGTCATATATAAAGTTTTAATTCTAATTACGTTTATTTGAAAAGAATCACTACGAACAAAGAAAAAAGTCTGCAGATGTAAGATCAGTGCTGACTAGCAAAACCCTACATGGGATAAATGGAACGTCACCCATAGATTGTCAGAGGAGCGTCAAACAGAGAGACAGATGTAACTGGGAGAAATAATGAACGATCTGCCTGTATCACCCCTGTTAGCAGAAAGCCATCTCTTGCAGACATTTTTTGTGTTTTGCCCTTCCAGAAATACAGGAAAAAATGTTTGAAAACAACCATAGTCCTGCTCTGAATGTAATGGAGGGAGAAGGAGTGCGATGGGTAGAAAGTGTGCTAGTGAACTAAGATTCACGTGACTAGCCTGGATTCGAGTGATTGTGCATTGTCAAGATCACAGTTGAAGAGCTAATCACCCCCAATTTCAGGTAAACTAGTCTCTTGTTCTTAGTGCTGGAAGCCAACAAGCCATTCAAATAGAATCAGGACTACTGAAGGACTCTCACTCTGAGTATTGCAGGTAATCACTCTCAGAAGGAAACCAGAGGAAATGATTTTGACAAACTACAAAGTCAAAAATCCCCAAAACAACTGTTGCACAATCAATGTTCCAATATCTGTTTTTCAAGCACAAGCCAGAGAATCTGATAAGAATGTCTTTTAATTTTTTAAAATTTGGACTCCTTTCTATTCCTCACCTGTAAGTATGTGTTTGGCATTATGAGTTATTTTTTCGCTTAGGAACAAATAAACTCTCTCGCTTATTAATTCAAGAAAGCCTGGTTAATTTTGCTTATTTTTAAATGTAAATTAATTTGGTCTGGGAGCAAGACATCGACGAGAGAGATCTCTTTCAAATTAACATTGTTGCAGCCAGTGGAGGAGGTGGATGAATAAAGAAGGGGATTCCGTTCATCTCTGCTCACCCTGAAGCTTAACAATTTGTGGTAACCATCTGGAGCCATAATAAGTTGAGGAAGCTCTCCATAACAACATCTGGTCACAATAACACTAAATTTTAGATCTCAGTTTGTTTATGCTTCTTTCCTTTCAAAGACAGGGAAAGATCTGATAAAAACCCAAGGGTGCAAACTGGAATCAGTGCTTCTGCTGCCTAGTCACACTATATCGAAAGTGATAGGAGCAGGCAGACCATCACATCCTATATGCAAAGACCTACATCAAATGCTGTGAAATGTGCTTCCATATCCAATGAATATTTTAATTGCTGATAAAAGGAAAGATAATCAGCTCTTTACAATTATTAAAACATGAACGGCTTAACACTTGTCTGCCAAAGCTCCTTTTTAATGATTTTGGAGAAGATTTGTCATTCAGGTTGTGGATCAGGTTGTTTGTTTGCTCGCTGAGCTGGTAAATTTGTTCTCAGACATTTCTCACCATGCTAGGTAACTTCGTCAGTGTTCTGTCCTGCTTTCTATTTATGTGTCTTGGTCTGTTGTGGTGGGTGATATCACTTTTGGTTCTTTTTCTGAGGGATTGGTAAGGATGGATGGATTGTTCTAATCAGACTGGTGTCCCTCTTCATCTGTGTGTAAGGATACTAGTGATAGTTGGTCATGTCTTTTGGCTAGTTGGTGCTCATGTATCCTTGTGGCTAGTTTCCTGCCCACCTGTCCAATGTAATGCTTGTTGCAGTGCTTAATGGGTATCTTGTATCTGACGTTCGTTCTGCTGGTTGTTGGTAAGGGGTCCTTTAAATTCATCTGGAGCTGTTTCAGTGTGGTGTCCCAGTTCGATTATGACAATATATCCATCCTTACCAACCACTCAGAAAAAGAATCAGAAGTGATATGACCCACCACAACAGACCATGACACAACACGTGCTACACCAGAGGCTCACTGATGATTTAACCTAGCATGGTGACGAAATGTCTGAGAACAAATTTACCAGCTCAGTGAGCAAACTTACAACCTGCTCTTTTTTAATCTTTAGGAAATTATTTTCTTTGTTGACTCAACCATTCTGTTTTTGGGCTTTAGTTGCTGTCCATCAGTGGAAAACAATCAATTCTAGTTCACTAAAGTACACAACAGATTGGTGAGAATGTTGAAAACTCACTACAACATCTAATGATTGAAGCAGTTAGAATTGATGCTTGAGAGAGAATGATAGGGTAAGATAAAGTGAGATGGATGCAGACATTTTTAGAACATAAACACCGGCATATATTTGTTGGGCTGAAGGGCCTGATTTTCCCTATTCTGTAGTCCAGCAAGCAAAATTGGAAGCAATAAAATCAAATGTAATCCTGAGGATTAATTAAGCAAATGAAAAAAGTGAAATTCTAGAATACAAAAGGAAAATGCAATGCTTTGTGAAAAGCTGAAATAAAAACAGAAACTTCTGGAAATATTCAGCAGATTTGACAGAATTGTTGGGAGAAGAGTAGAGTTAATGTTTCAGATTGATGATTTCTGATCGGAATGTTTGATCATTCTCAGCTGTTTCAAGAGAAAGCTAAATCGAGCTTATTATATAGACGGCTGGTTTTAAATAGTTTCAAGGTAATAGCAGATGTAATCTGATTTTCATGGGTCCTGCCCAAAATGTTAGTAGTTTCAATAGATTTAAGGATATATAATGTATTGCATTAGAGAATATTTTCCTGTATGAAACACTGCGGTCTGAGGTTTATCAAGTGCCTAACGAACATAGATATCCTAAACAAAGATGAGAGGAATCTTAGGCACTTGGAGCATATCCACTAGTTGGGCACTAGTCTGTAATGACCCAAATCTGTGAATTAGGTTGAAGCAATCTAAATTCAATGCCCTTGTCCCCACAGCACTGACGCAAAATGGAACAGGCTCAATAAACTAAAAAATCTACTCCTGTATTCCTGATGAAGGGCTCCGGCCCGAAACGTCAATTCTCCTGCTCCTCAGATGCTGCCTGACCTGCTGTGCCTTTCCAGCAACACACTCTCCACTCTGATCTCCAGCATCTGCAGACCTCACTTTCTCCTAATCTACTCCTGTTCCTATCTTTCTATGTACCAGCAGGACTAAGGGAAAGAATTTCACTGCAGTGTCCTTTTGCTTCTTTGTGAATGCTCTGGATTATTTCTCACTGCTTTCCTCCATCTTCCTGATGGTAACCTTGTGAAATAGCAGTAGGACATGTAAGTGGGAAATGTGCTTATGATGAGGCTGAAGATATGCATGGCTATTTTGTTCTTGTGGCCTTCCCACTTTCCTGTCCTAACAGTCAGCCATTTGGTCACCTTACATGACCATCTTCACAACATCAATTAGAAAGTGAACTCACTTTTCATTAAGTTAATAATTAACTAAAGTTAAACAACATTCCTCCTTCATCTCCAATATTTTGATTACAAACAAATAGAAGTATTGAAATACTTCTTAAAAATTCTTCTGTAATTTTCTCCTAGGTTGCTTCCAGCTGTGTCCTGGAAGTGAATTTTCAAGTCATATACTCTTAAGGACAATTCTTGCACTCCTGTTTGGGCTTTCTCCCCACCACCACCTGCATGAAACAGTGGGAAAGAGCACACAACAATGATTCTAGTTGGTCTGAAAGAGAGAAGAGCTTACTCTTGAATTTTCTGCCAAGTTACACTCAAATTCAAGTGTGATCATGGAGAAAATTGCTTCTATAATGTTCTGACTGATATTAGGAATGCACACTAAAAGCTAGAAATGACAAGTATTTATTATAATGTCTGATCTCATTTTATAAAGCAAAGTCAAAGGACTACAGGTCATGCTGCAACTATATTTACTCAGCATTTTATTACACTTAGAAGTTACTATTCATGTTAAAAAGGAGCTCAATTCATTTCTGTTTAATGCATTTTGTTTTTATTTTAAATATTTACATCTGCGTGTTTCTAAACATGCTTGCTTACTCACATAAATAGTTTCTAGTGCATCACTTGAATGAATTGAATTCATTTTATGAATCTTACTTTATTTTTCTGAAGATAGGGATACAGAAACCCACAATTGTCAATGACTTAAAGTTTGGATTATGAATTAAATTGGCTACACAAGGAACCTCGTGCATTCCAATTACCCTCAGTGAATGGATGACTGACAATATATGTGCTGCCTGCTGCACTGATTGTAATCAAGTGTTCAGACAAGTTATGACACACCTCCAGAGTAACTGAGACTTGAACCTGGACCTTCTCATCAAGGGTGAATATCATCACTGCACCATATATCTTCTCTTTCAAAATGCACACCTTGCAAAAAGGACAAGAATCAAACTGCTTGAAAGGTAGATACCCTCAGTCCTAATGATAAATGCAGTTAAGAATCAACCTATCAACATGTTGTCACATGCTTCTGGAACAACAAAGTGTTGAACCCAAACCTACTGGCTCAGAAGTAAGATCAATATCACTGTACAACATGCCACACTGCTGATTGGCATTGCTATAGATCAGGGAATGGTGGCAATAGAATTCTAGATGTTACTCAATTACAGCTAGCACCTCTTAAATAAGAGGTGCATTCCAGCTGCAGATACAATAGAGTATAATACTTCATTGCAATTCCTTACTACAAAACATCCAGTATAGAATGAGCAAATCTTAGTGATCGATTGTTCCTTGATTCAGTCATTTATTAGTCAAATTATTAAATAGTCTGAGTAGACTGAAGCACGTCCTTTTTAAGTACAACCCTACACCACTTCAACCCAATAGATATGCAGCTAAAAATTAATCAGCACTGCCTAAATGACTCATTGGTGTCGTGAGCCTGCATGGTTATTGTGAGTCGTCTGCATTGTTGGTAACAGGCTGATCCATGCTCCACCATTCACACCCACCTGCTTTTGGGCATGATCTAGTTTTTGGGCCAGATATTTAGCTATATCTAAAATACTATAACCTGCCTCCCAATGAATAGAGTCACAAATTGCAAAGAAGACCAGATTAAGATTGTCAGTTCAATGGTTAGGCTGGACTAACACAGTTTTGTGTGGATGAATTAACAAGTTAGAAACAACAATGGCAAAAAAAGTGTGTAAATGTGGGTGCTAATGATTCCAGTGGCATAAGATGGTCAATTTAGTGTCAGAACTGGCACTGCTTTGTGGTAAGGTTGTCAGAATAGTTTACACATTGGATGCAACTGTCAGTGGAGTTTAAAGTATGTAAAAGTAGAAGGACTGAACACTATTATGTTAAGATTGTCAATGTAGTATATGAATAAAGGAGACTTGGGTGCAATAGTGGGTTAAACTTTGTGTATGGAATAGAAGTAGATGACAGGGCAGCGCTGATCATGAATCCTCTCGCTTTTTCTGTTAGAAAATGCATTGATATTCCAACTTGCCTTCCAAGTGTTATCCTGTTATCATTCCAACATAGCAGAATAAAATTCTCATTTTGTTTTGAATATGTTGTGTTTCAACTGCATAATCCAAAACTCCAACTTTTACATGACAAAATGTTCCTGTGCTGAAATGCTGTGAAATAATTTGCAGACTATCTTAATGGATGATAACAAAATAACAGCAATTCAGATAAAGCACGCTTTCCAAATGATTCTTGTGAGGAATCAAATGTTGTACCACAGGACGATGAACACCTACATGGGATATGAAATCAGAATGCTGTATGCAGCGCTTCAATGCTCACCTGGAGGTTTTAGATGATATCTCTAGCAGCTGGTATTCTGGGACAGTGAAAGGGAAAGTGTAGAGATGTTTGGAAAGCTCATCTGAAATTGTTGGTAGGGGGCCTTGGTGTAGCCAATCCTTCATCAAGGATACATTAAACTAAACAGAGCTGGATAAAAATATCTGCTACATAGACAGATTGTAAATGGACAATTGTCAGAAATAGACTATGATTCATATGCCAGGAGCCAACAAGGCTTTTAACTGAGCCTTAAAGATGCAAAATGGAAGTTAAAATTAAACAAACAGGGATATGGACAAAGCAAAATGCTTTCATGAATATGATAACAGGAAGAGATAAATGATGTAACCAGACAACGTGATAGTACACATGTTTTCAGAGCTGTAAAATCCACCCTTCTAAGTAGCATTTGGAAATGTTATTTAAAAAAGGTGGAGAGATATATCTGGAAATTACAGGCCAATAATGAAAAAGTTATTATAAGTAATTCTGAGGGACAGAAAATGTCTGCTCTTGGAGAGACACAGATTAATCAGAAAACTAAAAGAAATGCAAATGCTGGAGATCAGAAACAAAAACAAAAACTGAAATTGCTGGAATACTTCAGTAGGTGTGGCAGCATCTGTGGAGAGAGATCAGAGTTAATGCTTCAGGTCCAGCGACCCTTCAGAAATTGTCAGTGTGGATTTGGTAAGGAAAGATCATGTTTGACAAATTTGATTGAACAGTTTGAAGAGAGAGTCAGAACTGTTGATATAGGTAATACGTTTAATGCGGTCAACATGGACATTAGTAAGATTTTTAATAAGATTTCTCATGATAGATTTGTCAATAAAGTAAGTCAAAGTACATGTTGGATTCAAAAGTGGCTGAGAAGCAGGAAGCAGAGGGTTGTTTGAAGGATGTTTCTGTGAGTGGGGGGTCTATTTACAATGGGGTTACACAGGAGAGGCTCTTGCTGTTTATGGCATACATTAGAGATTTGCGCATCAATGCAGGGTTTATGCTCATTGAAATATGAAAATTGGCAGATGACAAATAGTGAAGAGGTAAACCATAAAATGCAAAAACCTGTGCCCACACCTCCTCCCTCACCTCTAGCCAAGGCCCTGAAGGAGCCTTCCACATCCATCAAAGTTTTACGTGCACATCCACTAATATCATTTATTGCATCCGTTGCTCCCGATGCGGTCTCCTCTACATTGGGGAGACTGGGCGCCTCCTAGCAGAGCGCTTTAGGGCACATCTCCGGGACACCCGCACCAATCAACCACACCGCCCCGTGGCCCAACATTTCAACTCCCCCTCCCACTCTGCCGAGGGCATGGAGGTCCTGGGCCTCCTTCACCGCTGCTCCCTCATCACCAGACACCTGGAGGAAGAACGCCTCATCTTCCGCCTCAGAACACTTCAACCCCAGGGCATCAATGTGGACTTCAACAGTTTCCTCATTTCCCCTTCCCCCACATCACCCTAGTTCTAAACTTCCAGCTCAGCACTGTCCCCATGACTTGTCCGGACTTGTCCCACCTGCCTATCTCCTTTTCCACCTATCCACTCCACCCTCTCTTCCCTGACCTATCACCTTCATCCCCTCCCCCACTCACCCATTGTACTGTATGCTACTTTCTCCCCACCCCCACCCTCCTCTAGCATATCTCTCCATGCTTCAGGCTCACTGCCTTTATTCCTGATGAAGGGCTTTTGCCCGAAACGTCGATTTTGAAGCTACCTGGATGCTGCCTGAACTGCTGTGCTCTTCCAGCACCACTTATCCAGAATCTGGTTTCCAGCATCTGCAGTCATTGTTTTTACCTCAGTGAGATATTATCGACTGGTTCGGTGGACAGGGCAGTCGCAAATGAAATTCAATCAGGAAAAGTAAGAGATAATGCATTTGGGGAGGGATAATGAGGCAAGGAATTACACTATGAATAGTAGGATCCTGGAGATCAAAGAGACTTCGGTGTGCATATCCACAGATACCTGAGGTGAGCAGGACAGGCAGATCAAGTGGCTTCGAGAAGCCATATGGGATACTTGTCTTTATGATTTCAGACATAGCATTCAAGGACATGGAAATAATGCTGAAACTGCATAAAATGATGAATAGGTCATAAGCCAAGTACTCCATACAGTTCTGTTACCATATTATAGGAAGGGTGTGATTGCACTAGAAAGGGTGCATATAAATGATGAAAAGTAGTGGACCCAGCACTAATCCTTGTGGCACTCCACTGGGCACAGGCCTCCAGTCTGAAAAACAATCCTCCACCACCACCCTCTGTCTTCTACCTTTGAGCCAGTTCTGAATCCAAATGGCTACTTATCCCTATATTCCGTGAGATCTAACCTCGCTCAACAGTCTCCCATGGGGAACCTTGTCGGACGCCTTACTGAAGTCCATATAGATCACATCTACCACTCTGCCCTCATCAATCCACTTTGTTACTTCTTCACAAAACCCCATCAAGTTTGTGAAACATGATTTCCCACGCACAACACCATGTTGACTATCCCTAATCAGTCCTTGTCTTTCCAAATACATGTACATCCTGCTCCTCAGGATTCCTTCCAACAACTTGCCCACCAACAATGTCAGGCTCACTGGTCTATAGTTCCCTGGCTTGTCCTTACCACCCTTCTTAAACAGTGGCACCACATTAGCCAACCTCCACTCTTCCGGCACCTCACCTATGATTATCGATGATACAAATGTATCAGCAAGAGACACAGCAATCACTTCTCTAGCTTCCCAAAGAGTTTTAGGGTACACCTGATCAGATCCTGGGGATTTATCCACCTTCATGCATTTCAAGACATCCAGCACTTCCTCCTCTGTAATATGGACATTTTCAAGATATCACCATCAATTTCCCTACAGTCTATATCTTCCATATCCCTTTGTCACATTAAATACTGATGCAAAATACTGGCTTAGTATCTCCCCTATTTTCTGCGGCTCCACACAAAGGCCGCATTGCTGATCTTTGAGGGGCCCTATTCTCTCCCTACTTACCCTTTTGTCCTTAATGTATTTGTAAAAACCTTTTGGATTTTCCTTAATTCTATTTGCCAAAGCTATCTCATGTCCCCATTTTGCCCTCCTGATTTCCCTCTTAAGTATACTCCTACTGTCTTTATACTCTTCTAAGGATTCACTTGATCTATCCTGTCTATACCTGACATATGCTTCCTTCTTTTTCTTTAACAAACACTCAACGTCTTTAGTCATCCAGCATCCCCTATACCCACCAGCCTTTCCTTTCACCCCAAACAGGAATATACTTTCTCTGGATTCTCGTTATCTCATTTCTGAAGGCTTCACATTTTCAGCCGTCCCTGAACCTGTGAACATTTGCCCCCAATCAGCTTTTGAAAATTCTTCCTAATACCATCGAAATTGGCCTTTCTCCCATTTAGAACTTCACCTTTTAGATCTGGTCTATCCTTTTCCATCACTATTTTAAATCTAATAGAATTATGGTCATTGGCCCCAAAGTGCTCCCCCACTGACACCTCAGTCACCTGCCCTGCCTAATGCTGCTTTATATTGAATTAACACAGTTTTCTAGATTCCAGAGCGTGGTATTATTGCAGTATTTCCTTTCTTTTTGTCAGTCTTTTTAACTGTGTTGCTGTAATACTGCATTTAATTCATCAATAAAGTTTTAAATTATGGTATTTGTAGCTCTGTAGTAATTTATTCATTTCAATCTTCTAAAATCTGTTATTTGTAAGACTATATCTGTCAAATGGGTTTTCTCACCTGATTTCAGGGTTTTCCTATTTGTTGGCAGTTGAAATGGTGATTAGCCACTTTTTCTCCTGTTTGCTTGCCTTCTTCAGCCATGATGGAGTTTCCCTACTTCATCCTGTGCAAAATGAATGTTTTTGTACCTTTTATAGTCTAAAACACCAAGTACTTTCTTTTGCACTATCTTCTAAATAAAACCCTCTGATCGTGACCCTCATAAATCATCCTGCCAAAATCATGGCTTAATTATTGAGCCCTTGTCCATTTGAATCTTTAATTTTCCCTGAATTTTATTCTTCAGCGAGACTCTTTTTTTAAAAAACATTTGTTCACTTCTAGTTCAAAGGTATTCTGAAATCTTTTCGATTATGTATCCTTGGTCAATGTGTATTTTATGTCCTTTCATTGTTCCTTGCAGTCACGCCTTGTGAAGCCTAATGTCAACAGCAGAGATGCACATTCATAGAATCGTAGAATCCCTACAGTGTAGAAACAGACCCTTCGGTCCAACAAGTGCACGCCAACCCTTTGAAGAGCAGCCTACCCAGCCCTATTCCCCCACCTTAAATTTACCTCTGACTAATGCACCTAACCTACATTTCCCTGAACACCATGGGTAATTTAGCATGGCCAATTCACCTAACCTGCACAACTTTGGACTGTGGGAGGAAACCCTTGCAGAAACAGGGAGAACATGCAAACTCCACAAGGATAGTCACCCAAGGCTGGAATCGAACCTGGGTCCCTGGCGCTGTGAGGCAGCAGTGCTAACCTCTGAATTTTTGTGTCACTTTGCCTTCTCTTTCTGAGCTTTGCAGCTTTTTTTTTAAAAAGTTATTCCCTTTTCCCCATGGGATCTTTAACTTTACCTTCTGGAGCCCTCTCAGTAGCCCTTTTCAAAGCCTCCTTTAACAAGGTTGCTATGCCTTGTGTGGCTGTTTTTTTATCCCACATGCCACTATCCCAATGCTTTTTACGAGCTTTTGAATGAAGTTAAACATTTGGTGTGATGAATATGACTTGTTAATGCTGCCACAAGAACTGCTGCCTTGCTTGTTTCAGCTGCTGTCTGACAATCTATGTCTTCTTAAAGCAATAATGTTCTTAAAATGATAAACTCATTTGCTTGATATTGTTTTCCTTTTATTCGGCATCATCTGGATTTCTTCTCCTTGAGATGATTAGATCTACCCCAGTGAAAATATATGGTACTTTCCAAGATGATCACTGCTAATTCCTTGTGGTAGTTGTCACCTCTACCAGTATGTAGCTTGGGTTGTCTGAGATAGTTTACTGCCACTATTCCCCCTTTGTCTTGGTCCTACCTGGTGATTAGCTACAGAAGATACACTACTGTGGAGTACCTACAGAAAGGCAATTATTCTTAGAAGATAAGAGCTTTTTTATTGCATGATTACATTGAGTACAATTACATTTGGTCAGGAGTAATTATTAGGACCTTAGGAAGCTGGTACAGAGATATATATACTCCCTTTGAAAACTATGGTGGAACTCCTTATCTACAATCATGGGCTGTGGAAGATATCAGCAGAATGGATGGAGCCAATGCAACGTGGACATTAACCTCTTCAGAACCATTACCTTATACGACGCTGTAAAGTCCAAAATCAAATCTTGCCTTGACTCCAGTTTACTGACAAAGCATGCTCTTTGCCAAGAATGAATTTAGCACCAGCAGTGAACAAGAACAGGGTGCAGAGTCCTACTACAGTGCTCAGTAGGGTAATACAGGAGACAGGAGAGTGGAACATTGGCCAATAAACTTTGTTAAACCATTGTTACAGGTTTTACATTGCAAATAGTGTGTTCAAGTCAAAATGAGATGAAAGGATAATTGAAGATGATGATGTAAGTGTGTAGATGTATTACTTTAACTGATAAATTATTACTCAATATTAACAGAAAATAGAGTTAACATTTCCAGTTGAAAATGAAATGAAATTCTGAAGGAAAATTACACACAAATCAATGCATAAAGTTTTCCTTTCTCTGCACAGAAACTGCCATATTTGCTGAGTATTTACAGCTCTTTCTGTTTTTGTCTCTTCAATAGCATGTTTTGTCTACTCATACAACAGACAGCAGTTCCTGTTGAAGGAGATAACTAAGGCCTGAGGCAACCTTGCTGAAGAAATAGAGTCTCATAAGGCACTGCCCTTCAGGTAGAAACAAGGAAGGGATTCTGGGCCTGGGCTCGGTTTATGCTGGGCATGCAGCTCCTCCTTATATGCTATCTAACGTTGACTGAATCAGCTCCTCATTGCTGAAGCTAATAAACCTATTCCTGTCATAGGCACCTGTCCCAAATCAAAAATACAGTGTGATTAAATCAATGGCCAGGTGAAGCGTTTCCGGAATATAGCAAAGCCACTATATTAACCACCGATTTGCCCCATTCCTGTTAAATGGCTGAGTCTGAAATTGGTCCTCTAAGTTCTGAGACATGAACAGATAAAGTTATAGAGATGTACAGCATGGAAACATACCCTTTAGTCCAAGTCGTCCATGCCAACCAGATATTCCAACCTAATCTAGCCCCATTTGCCAGCACCTGGCCCATATCCCTCCAAACATTCCTATTCATATACCCAGCCAGATGCCTTTTAAATGTTGCAATTGTACTAGCTTCCACCACTTCCTCTGGCAAATCATCCCATACATGTACCACCCTCTGCGTGAAAAAGTAGCCCTTTAGGTTTCTTTTATATCTTGTCCCTCTCACACTAAATATATGCCCTCCAATTCTGGATTCCCCCTACCTTGTCTGTTTATCCTATCCATGCCCTTCCTAATTTTGTAAATCTCTATAAGGTCACCCCTCAGCTTCTGATGCTCCAGGGAAAACAGCCCCAGCTTATTCAACCTCTCCTGATAGCTCAAATCCTCCAACTCTGGCAACATCCTTGTAAATCTTTTCTGAACCATTTGAAGTTTCACAACTTCCTTCAGATAAGAAGGAAACCAGGATTGCACACAATATTCCAAGTGGTCTAACCAATGTCCTGTACAGCTTCAACATGACCTCCCAACTCCTGTACTCAATACTCTGACCAATAAAGGAAAACATACCAAATGCCTTCTTCACTAACCTATCTACCTGCAACTCTACTTTCAAGGAGCTATGAACCTACATTCCAAGGTCTCTTTGTTCAGCAATACTCCCTAGGGTTATAACCATTCTGTGTATAAGTCTTGCTAAGATTTGCTTTCCCAAAATGCAGCATCTTGCATTTATCTAAATTAAACTGCCACTCCTCAGCCCAATGGCCTATCTGATCAAGATCCCATTATAATGTGTAACCTTTTTCGCAAACTTACTGGCTATACTTCTTATGATTAGATTAGATTAGATTAGATTACTTACAGTGTGGAAACAGGCCCTCCGGCCCAACAAGTCCACACCGCCCCGCCGAAGCGCAACCCACCCATACCCCTACATTTACCCCTTACCTAACACTACGGGCAATTTAGCATGGTCAATTCACCTAACCTGCACATCTTTGGACTGTGGGAGGAAACCGGAGCACCCGGAGGAAACCCACGCAGACACGAGGAGAACGTGCAAACTCCACACAGTTAGTCGCCTGAGGCGGGAATTGAACCCGGATCTCTGGCGCTGTGAGGCAGCAGTGCTAACCACTGTGCCACCGTGCCGCCCACAATCTATGCTCACATAGATTGCTCACATCTAAATCACTTATGTAAATGACAAACAGTACTGGACCCAGCACCGATCCTTGTGGCACTCCACTGGTCACAGGCCTTCAGTCTGAAAAACAACCCACCACCACCACCCTCTGTCTTCTACCTTTGAGCCAGTTCTGTATCCAAATGGCAAGATCTCCCTGTATTCCATGAGCTTTAACCTTGCTAACCAGTCTCCCATAGGGAACCTTGTTGAACATCTTACCGAAGTCCATATAGTACACACTCACCACTCTGCCCTCATCAATTCTCTTTGTTACTTTTTCAAAAAACTCAATCAAGTTTGTGAGACATGATTTCCCACGCACAAAGCCATGTTGACTATCTCTAATCTTTCCAAATGTATGTACATCCTGTCCTTTAGGATTCCCTCCAACAACGTGCCCACCACCGAGGTCAGGCTCACTGGTCTATAGTTCTCTGGATTGCCCTTACCAGCCTTCTTAAACAGTGGCACCACATTAGCCAACCTCCAGTCTTCCAGCACCTCACCTATGATACAAATATCTCAGCAAGGGGCCCAGCAATCATTTCCCTCGCTTACCAAAGAGTTCTAGGGTACACCTGATCAGATCCTGAGGATTTATCCAACTTTATGTGTTTCAAGGCATCCAGCACTTCCTCCTCTGTAATATGGACATTTTCAAGATGTCACCATCTATTTTCTACATTCTATATCTTCCATGCCCTTTTCCACAGTAAACACTGATGCAAAATATTTGTTTAGTATCTCCTCTATCTCCTGCAGCTCTACACAAAGGCCGTATTGCTGATCTTTGAGGGGCCCTATTCTCTCCCAGTTACCCTTTTGTCCTTAATGTATTTTTGAAAACCCTTTGGATTCTCCTTCACTCTATTTGCCAAAGCTATCTCATGTCCCCTTTTTGCCCTCCTGATTTCCCTCTTACATATACTCCTACTTTCTTTATACTCTTCTAAGGATTCATTCGATCTATCCTGTCTATACCTGATATATTCTTCCTTCTATTTCTTAACCAAACCCTCAATTTCTTTAGTCATCCAGCATTCCCTATACCCACCAACCTTTCCTTTCACCCTGACAGGAATATACTTTCTCTGGATTCTCGTTATCTCATTTCTGAAGGCTTCCCATTTTCAGCCGTCCCTGTACCTGCAAACATTTGCCCCCAATTAGCTTTTGAACATTCTTGCCTGATACCATCAAAATTAGCCTTCCTCCAATTTCAAACTTCAAATTTTAGATCTGGCCTATCCTTTTCCATCATTATTTTAAAACTAATAGAATTATGGTTGTCAGCCCCAAAGTGCTCCCCCATTGACACCTCGATCACCTGCCATGCCTTATTTCCCAAGAGTAGGAGGTGTTTTGCACTTTCTCTAGTAGGTACATCCACATACTGAATCAGAAAATTTTCTCATATACACTTGACAAATTCCTCTCCATCTAAACCTTAAACACAACGGCAGCCCCAGTCTTAATTTGGAAAGTTAAAATCCCTGATCATAACCATAACTGAAATCTCCTTACAAATTTGTTTCTCAATTTTCCGCTGACTATTAGGAGTTCTATGATACAATCGCAATAAGGTGATCATCCCTTTCTTATTTCTCAATTCCACCCAAATAGCTTCCCTGTATGTATTTCCGGGAATATCCTCCCGGAAACTCTTTCCCTTATCTAAAACACCACTTCCCCACCTCTCTTGCCTCCCTTTCTATCTTTCCTGTAGCATTTGTATCTTGTATCATTAAGCTGCCAGTCCTGTCCATCCCTGAGCAACATTTCTGTAATTGTTATGATATCCCAGTCCCATGTTACTAACTATACCCCAAATTCATCTGCCTTCCCTGCTCGCCCTCTTGCATTGAAAGAAATGCAGTTTAATTTATCAGTCCCACCTCGTTCTCTGCTTTGTCCCTGCCTGCCCTGACTGTTTGACTCGCTTCTGTTCTCAGTTGTACCAGTCTCAGATTGATCTCTTTCCTCACTATCTCCCTGTGTTCCACCCCCCCCCCCCCCCCCACCTTACGAGTTTAAATCTTCCCAAGCAACTCTCGCAAATCTTCATGCCATTTTATTAGTCACCTTCCAATTCAGGTGCAATCCTTCCTTCTTGTCCAGGTCACTTCTACCCCAGAAGAGATTCCAATGATCCAAAAATGTGAATCCTTCTCCTATAAACCAGCTCCTCAGCCATGCATTCATCTGCTGTATCTGTCTATTCCTGTCCTCACTAGCTCATAGCATCAAGAGTAATCCGGGTATTACTACTCTCGAGGACCTCATTTTAAAATTCCTGCCTAACTCTCTGTATTCTCCCTTCAGAATCTCATCCTTTTCCCTTCCTACGTCATTGTTTCAATGTGTCCAATGACTTTCTGCTGGTCCCTCTCCCACCTGAGAACATTCTGCACCCTTTCTGAGACGTCCTTGATCCTGGAACCATGGAGGCAACACACCATTCTGATTTTTCACTGCTGGCCACAGAGACGTCTATCTGTGCCTCGGACTAGAGAGAACTCTAACACAATGGAACCCGACATGCCCCTCATTGCATGAGGGCCAATCTTGATAACAGAAACTTGGCTGTTCATGCTACATTCCCTTATAATCCATCACTCCCTACATTTTCCAAATCAGTATCTTTGTTTGAAATGAGGTTAGCCACAGAAGACTCCTGCACTATCTGTCTACCTCTCCCACCTTTCCTGGAGTTAACCCATCTATGTGACTGTATCTGTGACTTTTCTCCTTTTGCATGCAAATTCAAGTTGCTTCATCATCAGAAAATGGCCAAATTGAATATAAACGATTCATATTTAGTATTCTAAAAAACTTGAAAATGGAGCACCAGCACATTCAAATGATATCAACCACTGAATAATTATTTTATTACTCAGCATAAGGTAAGTCATTATCACCGAACTTAATCCTATGTGAAACATTCAGTGTTGCAGTAACTGTTAAGAACAGCAAAAAGCTGAGAAACATGCAGACATTAGTGATGCTCAGGCAACAACTTATATTTGCCAGTGCTTTTAATGTATGAAAACATCCCATTGCTTTCAAAGGTGTGTTATCAAACAAAGTTTGATATCAGCTTCATAAAGAGACATGAAGATTGATGACCAGAATCTTGTTCAAAGGCACAGATTTTAAGACATATTTTAAAAAAGGAGAGAAGGTAGAAAGACAGAGAGAAAATCAAGTACCAAATATAATATCAGAGGTGGTGCTGGTATAGTGGTGAGCATAGCTGCCTTCCAAGCAGTTGACTCAGGTTCGATTCCCTGCCATTGCAATGTTGTGGCCTCTAAAAGGAGTAGCATGATGGCTCAGTGGTTAGCACTGCTGCCTCACAGTATCAGGGACCTGAGTTCAATTCCAGCCTTGGGTGTCTGTGTGGAGTTTGTACATTCCCCCAGTGTCTGTGTGGGTTTCCTCCCATAGTCCAAAGATATGCAGGTCAGGTGAATTGGCCATGCTAAATTTCCTATGGTGTTAGTCAAAGGGGAATGGGTCTGTGTGGGTTACTCTTCAGAAGGTTGGCTTGGGCTGAAGGGCCTTTTCCCACACAATAGGGAATCTAATCTAAATAATTAAACATAAACTTCTGGATTTTTATCAATTTAGATTTACACTTTATCAGTCACATTTTAGTACCTGCAATGATAACTTTTACCAAATTACAACTATTCTGATTTCCAACAGTTCACATCTAGGCTACCATAGATTTCTTCAAAGCATTTCATGAATAATTTGTTGCTTCTTTATATATGTGTTGACTAGATTTGTTTCATCCATAGCATGATTAAGATTAAAATATTAGAATGGTGTGAGAGTTGGATTGATGAGGAAAATACTAGTAGCTGTATAAGAACATCAAGTGTGGATGTCATTCTCTGAAAAACATAATTGCATACAATGATGTACTAAACGCAGCTTCTTTGAACGTCTACTTAATTTTCATAATAAATGTAGAAATGACTGCCACTGTGCAGCAAGTTACACTAGAGCCATAAATTGTTCTTACTTGTACTTAATCTACATCTGGATATTTCCAGGCAGCTCACCACCACTTTTTCAAGGGCAACTAGAGACAGGCAATAAATGCTGGCCAGTCAACAATGCCCACACCCCATGAATGAGTAACAAAATATTAGCCACACTGGAGGTCCTGTCATTGAGTATGTAGGTGTCAGCGAACCCTCAATTATATGTAACTAAATCATTTCAAGATGATTTAGTTCAGGTACGGCAAGAGCAAGAACAATTATAACAATGATTTCCAGCAACAAAGAAAGATCAGAGAAATTGTATTCTTGGCGAGCCATTGCTTTCTTAGCCTATTATGTTTTCTAGCATCATTAGCTTAGGAACTGATGGCCAATTCAGCATTTAAACTGCTGTGCAGAGGCACAGAGTTCCAGATGACAATGTTCTTGTAAAGGATTTGAAGCTTTCCCATGAGAGCTCTATGTATTTTCTGAGTTTGCTAGAAAAGTTGCTGGCAAAATGCCTGCCCGTGTGAGGTAGGAGAAATAAAGACAGCACACAAGCCAATTAATGAATGATAGTCTATGATGCCCCCACTGCAACTTGAATTGCACTATTTTCTTCAATTGTTGAACAGTGAATGTGAATCATCAGCTCTGATGTATAGCCAAAAGAGACAAACGTAAAAGATGAATTCCTGGATTCAGAAAAAGGTTCAATCAGTCTGGAAAACAGTAAATAAAACATTTCAATTCAAGTAGAGAAGAAGAGAAAAAACTGAAAGCTATAGTCAGCTAGCTTAACATCTGTTTTGGACAATATGCTGGAATCAATCATGAAAAAGATGATAGCCAGGCACTTAGAAAAACTCAAGATTATCAGGAAGAGTAAGTATGGTTTCATCAAAGAGCAATCACATTTAGCCAAGTAATTGGATTTCCTTGAAAGAGTAACATTTTTGAAATAGTAGACATACTACACTTGGATTTATGGAAGACATTTCAAAAGATGTCATGTTAAAGGTTATTGTGGTAAATTAAACCTCATGGTGTATAGAATAACAAATTAGCCTGGATTAGCTGGCTGGCAGAAGGCATAGAATATGCATATGGATCTTTGATTGGCAAGAGGTGATGAATGAAGTCCTACAGTATCTGCTGGGGCCTAGATTTTTTCAATTTACTTTCATGACTTAGTTGAGAAGATCAAAGGCATGACAGGTAAATATACAGATGGAACCAGAGTAAGCAGGAAAGTATGTTGTACAGAAGACATAAGGATGTTGCAGATGGTATAGACAGGTTGACTGAGTAAGCATCAGAGAAATGACATACATTGCAATAATGTAAGGTTGTTCAAATTAAAATGCAGAGATTTACTTAAGCAGAGCATGCCTGTGGACTCCTGTGGTGCAAAGAGATTTAGGTTTTCCAGTGTGAAAGTCACAAAAGTTATAATGTGGATAGCACATAATCAAGAAGACTAAAGGGATATTTCCCTTTAATCGATGAGTAATTGAACATAAGAGCAACTATGGTACATGTCAGTTTTACAGTGCACTAATGAGACCACATCTCAAATGCTGCATGCAATTTAGTTAAGGAAGGATGTAAATGCATTGAAGACTAACACAGGATGGTTGTTAGATTGATGCTTGGAATGCTTGGAAGCTGGGCTTACTTCCACACAGTTTAGGTGGAGAGTAAGGGGTGATTTGATAGAAATGTATTAGATCCTGACATAGATGACAAAGTTGATATTTTCTCTTGTGGGTCAGTCCAGGATTAGGAAACACTGTTTTAAAATTGGGGGTCACCCTCTCAAGGGGGATGTGTGATATTTGAATCTCTGCCTCCAAAAGCTGTGGAGGCAGTATCATTGAATACTTTCAAGACAGAGATAAAAAGCTTTGTGTGACACAGGGGATCAAATGTTAGTGAGGTAGATTGGAATGTGAAATTTGAAACACATAAAGATCAGACATGATCTGATGGAAGGGCAGAGCTGACTCAACAAGATGAACTGTCTGCTTCTACTCCTACTCTGTTTTGATCTGCGTGTAGCTGTAAAAGCTGTTAACTTTCTGAATTAACTATTTTAAAGCACAATTTAGCACAAGTAGTGATAATGTAATTGAAATTAACGAAGGCTAACAAAAAAACGACCTATCTCCTGTACTATAAAGTGAAGTTCGAGAGGAAATAGAGCATTATCTTAATTTTCCAAGTTGATACAGTGAGCATAATCATGTTCAAGCAATTCCTAATTCATCATTTGTTTTATTTAGGGTCAATAACAGCAAATGATTAACAGGGATCATAGAACAAAGTATGTAAAACAAAACTTTTCACTGTACCTCAGTACACATGATAGTAATAAATCAAATCAAATCAAATTACACCATGTCTCTGTTGACCATGTTGCTACTCTAAACTAATCCCAGCTGCCTGCACAGGGTCCATATCCCTCTATTATCTGCCTCTTCATGTATGTCTCTAAACACCTCTTACATGTTGTTTTTGTATCTGCTTCTACTACCTCCTTTGATAGTGCTTTCCAGGCACCTACCACCCTCTGTGTAGAACCTCGCCTTGCACATCTCCTTTAAACTTTCCCCCCCTCCCCTTAATTGGATACCCCCTAGTATTTGGTATTTTGATAAGAAGAAAATAGAAGTTACTTATTGCTTGAACGGTACTAAAGGAACAAAGGTGTATTGTAGTACAAATACATCAATCATTAAAAGTTGTACCAGAGATTAAGAAGGCCATGAAAATGCAAACTAAACATTCAAAGTTAGAGGGAATTGAATTGAATGCAGGCAAGTTAAATGAAAGAGGCCTTGTGGCACAGTGCATTGTGTCCCTGCTTCTGAAACAAAAGCTCCAGATTTGATTCCCACCTCAGCACTGCATGGTCAAAAACTGGTTTGTACCACAGCCAAAGAGGTTCATTAGTAAACTGTAAATCCTTCCAACTACCACTAATAGCAAGCAAGAAGATTGAGAGAGATTCCTGGTTGTCAATGTCATGAAAAGAAAGTTGGAGACTCTGCTATCCTTATCCATTATTCCAACCACACCATGCATGTGAAAGTACATATTTCTGCAGGAGCCCGACTCCATGAGTGACCTGGACCACCACCAGATTTCTGCGTATAATTCTGGCTATCATGTTACCATAATGATATATTAAATGTGTGGGTATACACCACAGGAAAGGATCGATAGATTGAGTTCCCTTACCTCTCATAAAATGGAGGAGGGTGACCTAATAAAGGTACAAAAGAGGAAAATAGAACATAGAACATAGAACATAGAACATTACAGCGCAGTAATGTCCACTACTGCTACTGGCAGGGCATTCCATGAACTTACGACTCGCTGAGTGAAGAACCTACCCCTAACATCAGTCCTATATCTACCCCCCCTTAATTTAAAGCTATGCCCCCTTGTAATAGCTGACTCCATACGTGGAAAAAGGTTCTCACTGTCAACCCGATCTAACCCCCTAATCATCTTGTACACCTCTATCAAATCACCCCTAAACCTTCTTTTCTCCAATGAAAACAACCCCAAGTGCCTCAGCCTTTCCTCATAGGATTTTCCTACCATACCAGGCAACATCCTGGTAAACTTCCTCTGCACCCGTTCCAGTGCCTCCACATCCTTCCTATAGTATGGCGACCAAAACTGCACACAATATTCCAGATGCGGCCGCACCAGAGTCTTATACAACTGCAGCATGACCTCAGGACTCCGGAACTCAATTCCTCTACCAATAAAAGCCAGTACGCCATATGCCTTCTTCACTGCACTATTTACCTGGGTGGCAACTTTCAGAGATCTGTGTACATGGACACCAAGATCCCTCTGCTCTTCCACACTACCAAGTAGTCTACCATTAGCCCAGTAATCCATCTTTTTATTACTCTTACCGAAGTGAATCACTTCACACTTAGCTACATTGAATTCCATTTGCCACCTTTCTGCCCAGCTCTGCAGCTTCTCTATATCCCGCTGTAACCTGCCATATCCTTCCTCACTGTCTACAACTCCTCCGACTTTCGTATCATCCGCAAACTTGCTCACCCAACCTTCTAACCCTTCCTCCAGGTCATTTATAAAAATGACAAACAGCAATGGTCCCAAAACAGATCCTTGCGGAACACCGCTAGTGACGGCACTCCAAGATGAACCTTTGCCATCAACTACTACCCTCTGTCTTCTGGGGAAATGCATAACTAGAGGCAATTAACATAAGATATATATACCAATAAACCCAATTTTAAGTTCAAAAAGAACTTCTCTACTCAAAGAGTGGCAAGAGTTTGGAATCTGCTACCACAGGAGCAATTGAAGAAAATGGTGTAGATGTATTTTAGAGGAAGCTAGTCCAGCATATATAATAGAAGGGAATAAGGCATTCCAATGATAGATTTAGATGAGGAAAAACAAAGAGGGAACTCTAGTGGAGCATAAACATTGCATGGATTCATTAGGTTAACAGGCCTGTTTTAATGCCATACCTCCAATGTAATCCTGGCTGAACTGGTTCTCTAACAAAACCAGATTATATGTTTTATATTATTGATGACATTTCAACATTTTGACATTGAACAACAATAACTTGCCTGTCTATATTGAATTTAATGTCATGATTTGGAGATGCCGGTGTTGGACTGGGGTGTACAAAGTTAAAAATCACACAACACCAGGTTATAGTCCAACAGGTTTAATTGGAAGTACACTAGCTTTCGGAGCGACGGTCCTTCATCAGGTGATTGTGGAGGGCTCGATCGTAACACAGAATTTATAGCAAAAATTTGCAGTGTGAGGTAACTGAAATTATACATTGAAAAATTGATCGTCTGTTAAGCCTTTCATCTGTTAGAATACAGTGACAGTTTCACTTCTTTCATTTGTAAATCACAAAACCCTTTTCTTTAAAGTTGCATTCTCGGCTTAGCTGTTAACAATGGTGATAGCTAGACAATATGTTGAAGGTGTTAGCCCCCTGTGTTCTCTGTCTATGACCTGATGTTCAGATTGATTCTAATCTAAAAAGTGAGATAACAGAGTTTTACATAAATTCATGCATTTTTTTGAGCTCAGAGTTCTACATGAATGTATGCAGTTTTTGAGCAAAGTGCAATGTAACTCTGCAAGTACAAATTCACCCCATAAAACATATGTGTGGATGTGGGTCTTTGTCTGTCTGTGTGTGTTTGTCTGGAGTGGGGTGTGTGTGTGTGTGTGTATAGTGAGTGCAGAGTGTCTTAAGTCTGTGAGGGGGTGCATGTGTGGGAGTGTGTGTGTCTATAAGGGTGTGTGTGGGTGTCTGCGTGCACGTCTGTGTGTACCTGTGTCCATGTGTATGTGAGAGTTTCCACCCAAAACATATTAAAACAGCCATTCCCAATGGACAAGCCCTACGCATACACCGGATCTGCTCAGATGAGGAGGAACGTGACGGGCACCTGGAAGTACTCAAGGATGCCCTCACAAGAACGGGTACGATGCTCAACTCATCGACTGCCAGTTCTGACGTGCCACAGCAAGGAACCATAATGACCTCCTCAGGAGACAGACACGTACTGCAACTGACAGGGTACCATTCATTGTTCAGTACTTCCCAGGGGCTGAAAAATTACGCCATGTTCTTCGTGACCTGCAACACACTATCAATGAGGATGAGCACCTCACCAAGACCTTCCCCACACCTGCACTACTTGCCTTTAAACAACCGCCAAACCTCAAACAGATCATTGTTCATAGCAAACTGCCCGGCTCTCAGGGCAACTCCATACAACCCTGTCACGGTGGACGCTGCAAGACATGTCAGAGTGTGGACATAGATACCACTATTACGCGTGGGAACACCTCCCACCCTGTACATGGCAGGTACTCATGTGACTCAGCCAATGTTGTCTATCTTATACGGTGCAGGCAAGGATGCCCGGAGGCATGATACATTGGGGGAACCGAGCAAAGGCTACGACAACGGATGAATGGGCACCGCACAACAATCAATAGACAGGAGGGTTCCCTCCCAGTTGGGGAACACTTCAGTGGTCGAGGACATTCAGCCTCGGACCTTCAGGTGACCATCCTCCAAGGTGGACTTCAGGACAGGCAGCAGAGGAAAGTGGCCGAGCAGAGGCTGATAGCTAAGTTCGGTACCCAGAGGGAGGGCCTCAACCGGGACCTTGGGTTCATGTCACATTACAGGTGACCACCATTGGACTACACACACACACAGATATTCCTACACACACACACTCTCACATACACACGGACACAGGTACACACAGACACGCACACACAGACACCCACACACACCCTTATAGACACACACACTCCCACACATGCACCCCCTCACAGACTTAAGACACTCTGCACTCACTACACACACACATGCACACACTTTCTCACACTCACAACCCCTACTCCAGATAGACACACACAGACAGACAAAGACCCTCATCCACACATATATTTTGTGGGGTGAATTTGTACTTGCAGAGTTACATTGCACTTTGCTCAAAAACTGCATACATTCATGTAGAATTCTGAGCTCAAAAAGTGCATGAATTTATGTAAAACTCTGTTATCTCACTTTTTAGATTAGAATCAATCTAAACATCAGGTCATAGACAGAGAACACAGGGGGCTAACACCTTCAACATATTGTCTAGCTATCACCACTGTTAACAGCTAAGCCGAGAATGCAACTTTAAAGAAAAGGGTTTTGTGATTTACACATGAAAGAAGTGAAACTATCACTGTATTCTAACAGATGAAAGGCTTAACAGACGATCAATTTTTCAATGTATAATTTCAGTTACATCACACTGTAAATTTTTGTTATAAATTTTGTGTTACGATCGAGCCCTCCACAATCACCTGATGAAGGAGCGTCGCTCCGAAAGCTAGTGTACTTCCAATTAAACCTGTTGGACTATAACCTGGTGTTGTGTGATTTTAATTGAATTTAATGTCATACAACATCTCATAGTGCTTCACATGAAGTATTAGCAGAATTCAACATGAAGCCACACAATGAGAAATTGGACAGCTAACCAAAAGCTGGGTCAAAAATAAGGCTTTAAAGAAAGTCTTAAATTAGAAGACTGATGTAGAAAGTAAGACAGAGAGAATTACAAAGGGTATTTCTGAGCTTAGGTCTATGCCGGTGAATATACAGGGGGTGGAATCTTATAGGGGTCTGAGTGATGAGGCCTACAGTCTAAATGATGAGGCCTATGGTTTGATGTGTGGCAAAATTGGGTGACAATTGTGAAAAGGTCCATCTTGATGTTGGGAGCAACTTCTGCCATCTTTTAAGCTTTCACGAGTAACATGACAAGACTTTCACTCTGGCAACCCATCATGATCATCATGGCACCTCTCCAATATTCTGGCAGGCTGCTGAGGATGCATAGCCCTGCAGAGTGCATTAGCAATTAGAATTGAAAGGTTGCAGCGAGGATACTTTGTGTGCAGGGGCAGGGACATAGCTCACAATTAGACGGGTGAATCCCAGGGCTGCTCGATTTCTCTCTTAATGCAAGCTCTCTTCACACCTAATTGCATGCTCACAGCATCCATGCCTTGCCTTGCTCTTCCTATTAGTGCTTTGGCACACCGGCTAGAGTCAAAGACTTTCACTGCTGCCATTTCAAGGTGCTCTTTAGTGCAGACACTGTCCAGCACATTGGGGGAGATGGCAGAGGGGAAAAGTCTTGGTGGCTGGCTCATTAACACATCAAACTGACAACACAGCATATACAAGCTGCTTGAGCAGCAAACACACTGCATGTTTATTCCACCAAATGGCCATCGTGGGGCTAATCCACAGTCTAGACAAGGGAAGGGTTGCTCTCAGTCAGAGGTCTTGGTATAGTCAACAAGGGGCTTAGTCTGCACATAGCAGTCCACATTAATTCTGCCTGCCCCCATTTTAACTTTCGGAAGTTTAAGCCAAAGAGAGTCAACTTACCTCTAGCAAAAAGACCCTCGGTACGTCTGGTCTAACCAGACACATGTGCCCAAGGGTCAACCAAACAAACCTCCAGGGCCAATGGGTTCCAGCACTGAGCAGGCTCCCCCCACTGTGGAAGGGAGAAAAAGAAGAAAAACTCTTGAGGGTAACTTAATGTCATAGGTGAAAAATACTTAACTATTTGTTTCTATATAAATGTCCCAGATATAAATGGATTGGAGTTGTGAGTCTCTCTGGGTAGGTACTGAACACGTCCAAACACCATCCAACAGCACTTAATGGCTACAGACAAGGCCTCATGAATAGAAGACTGTGCTGGGAAACTACTGCACCATTTAGAAGCAGGGAAAGAAATGTGTATACATGGCATTTGGTCATGATGGTATTTTCCTCCTCATTCAATATGCCCTACACTTACCTCCTTCTGTGGACAAAAATGTAGCTGTCAAACAGGTATCCAGTTGTGGCTGTACTGTGAAGGTACAACACACAGAGAGGATCAGCACTGTAAGGTGGCCAAGGAGTGAGCGCCTTCATGTACTTTGTACTGTACTTTGCATGGGCCTGTAATGAATGCTCTTTCCCTTTAAAATCCCTGTGATTGCTATTTTCTGCAGGTGCAACCCTTATAGGTCAAGTCACGCACCCTATGCACTCGAGTGTAGTCACTCATCCTGCGCATTCGATTTCAAACATGATGGAACTATTCTTCTGCCAGTGGCTTCCAGCTTTAGCCTCATAGTAAGCCCCTGATATCTGCATTTCTTTCTGAGTAGTCTATCCCATTAATCTCCCAGATTTCATACTTGAGTCATAGAGTCATAGAGATGTACAGCACAGAAACAGGCTCTTCAGTCCAACTCGTTCATGTTGACCAGATATCCCAACCCAATCTAGTCCCACTTGCTAGCACCTGGCCCATATCCCTCCAAACCCTTCCTATTCATGCACCCACCCAAATGCCTTTTAAATGTTGCAATCGTACTAGCCTCTCAGGTCTCTTTTATAACTTTCCCCTCTTACCTTAAACCTATGAGACCACATCCACTAATTCTGGAGTTCCCCACCCAGGGAAGAGACTTTGTCTACTTATCCTATCCATGCCCATGATGATTTTATAAACCTCTATAAGGTCAGTCCTCAGCCTCCGACGCTCCAGCCGATTCAACCTCTCCTGATAGCTCAAATCCTCTAACCCTGGCAGCATCCTTGTATATCTTTTCTGCACCCTTTCAAGTTTCACAACATCTCTCCAATAGGAAGGGGACCAGAATTGCATGCAATACGCCAAAAATGGCCTAACCAATATCCTGTACAGCTGCAACATGACCTCCTGACTCCTGTACTCAATACTCTGACCAATAAAGGAAAGCATACCAAATGCCTTCTTCACTATCTTATCTTCCTGCTACTCCACTTTGAAGGAGCTATGAACCTACACTCCAAGGTCTCTTTGTTCAGCAATGCTCCCTAGGACCTTATCATTAAGTGTATAAGTCCTGCTAAGATTTCCTTTCCCAAAATGCAACATTTATCTAAATTAAACTCCACCTGTCACCTCTCAACCTATTAGCCCATCTGATCAAGATCCCATTGTAATCTGAGGTAATCTTCTTTGCTGTCCATTGCACCTCTAATTTTGGTTTCATCTGCAAACTTACTTCAAGTCTCCACCAAGGTGGCGACATGTGCTTACACCCACCTACTTTCCCAGTTCCTGGAATAAGAGGTGACGATTGCCGCCTGCTTCTGTGACTGTGCTGATTGGCATGGCCAGGCAAGGCTGAGACACTGTGAGTATGAAGTTAAGCACTAAGTGAAGGAGTGCCATGACATTAACCCACCATAAGCAAGCTGTCCCTGTGTGTAAACTGTTCCTCTTGCAGTTTTTCAATACTAGTTATTGGGCATGCAGCCTGCAATACAAGCCTATGCTTCCAGATTGCAATGCCAGTGAATAGTAGAAGTGCCAGGATGGTAGATGTTAAAGCCAATGTCTGTGAAGGAGGCTTGTTTGTGATTGATGCCTATTGGACATGAACTGGGCTGCGCGTTCATCATTGTCTGCATGGGTGTCATTCAGAGCAAGTGATGAGCTGAATCAACCATGTCCACTCTAAGATTTCCATATTGGATTTTCCTGAAGTTTAGGTTATTTGATGAGTTTGGTAAAATGGGGGGCTGAATATTAAAGAGGTGAGTTCTTGTGTTAATAAAGTATTTCACAGCCACACCACTTGTGAAAAGCATAAAAGATGGAGCAAGATGATCAAGGCCAAGATGAGATTTGTTGGATTTCGCATCTGATTCTGCCACAGATCTCTCCGTAGGTCATGATGATCAGACTCCGAACAGAATCTGCCCTAAAGTTTTAAATTGTAGGTTAAAAAAAGGAGAGAATAAAGAAAAAGAGTTGGAGCGATAAAACATCTTATGAATTTAGCTAAAGAGGTAGAGTGTTGAGGTCTGCAATATTTTCAATGGAGTGCAGTCCAGAGAGATGATTTTGATTTGAGACTTCGAGTAAACTGGATTGAAATAATCAGTGAATCCTGAAAAGTTGTGAAGTTGAATTACTGGATCAAAAAGTAAATTGTGAATGAGGGATTATTAACTTAAAGTTTCATTCTTGTTTGATTAAAAAAAATCTTTCTTACAATTAAGTAAACCTTGCAACTGGCTCCTTATTTATTTCTACTGAACTAGTTAACTGCATTTTAATTAGAGTGCAGTATACTGCATGTTATATCCTTGCTGAAATCAACCAATTATGTTGAAAAGGTGGGAAACTGAATCCCCCTCCCCACCCAGTGGGAGCAATTCCTGCCAAGCTGCACACTGATGGGAGAAAACTGGGTTATCAACTGTGTCAATGACTGCAGGCAGGATGCAGAAGGCTAATTTAGTTTTGTCACAGAGCAATAGAATGTAATTTGTGATTGTGGTAGGAGTCTTTCAAAGTGTGATGGTTGCAGGAACATTCCAGTTGAGAGGTGTCAACAAGTTCAAGGACTTTGGAAAGGATATGGATATTGAAGATATGGCAATCATTTAGGAGCCTTTCTTATTGCTGAATTTCAGCAATTGACAATTACATTATAAAATCAAAGTCAGAAAGAATATACAGTTCCCTGCAGATTGTGCACACAACCTTTTTCCCTATTCAACAACACACCCATAACTTATCTATCTTCTGTTACTGACAACCTGGCCTTTAACACCTGTGTTCCAAACACTTTCACCTGGTCCAGTACTCTGACAGAATACAAGCACATGACTGTGTCATGCTTGGTGGAAGACTGCTGACTTTCAGTGGATGAGACTGCAGATGTAGACGAGTTTGCAGCACAATGTTGGCCCTGCAAGATCTGGATTTGGACTCCACATCTAGGAATGTTTGGCAGCTTACCTGAGCTTAAATCTTTTCAAAGCTTTTAACACGTCTGCCCAATTCTTCTTAGTTTCCTCTGTTGTACTCTATCCATTTTTCAACCCATTATGATAACCACATTTTCTATCCATGGATATCATCGGAACAAATCTATTGCTGCAATGTCCTTCACATCCCATGAGGTGTCAAAAATCTATCTGCTTGCAATTCTGTTTTGAAACATTGATATAACTTCCTCTAATTCTTTCTGTCCTCCATCCTATTTTGCAATTTAAATTATATTTCCATCCGTGTTCTTAAAAACACTATTTAATTTTATCTAAAATATGCTAGAATGGCAAATTCCCTGAACTGTTTTTGTGCTTCTGCCTTCTCTAGCAAAGTTCCTGAATTCATCATACTCTTTACTTAATGCATTCATTACATTTTCAATGTAGTCTCATCATGCCCAAGTCCAAATTATCTGTGTATAGATCTTTATTGCAGACCATAAGCTAAAGAATGCAAATATGAGAAGCATTTATTTACTTATAGTTGGCTGACCACATCCAATTGCTTATCCATGTTGCCACTTTATGAGTTTGCAATAAAATCAGATCTACCTCAGATGAGTGAGCATTAGCAAGTTTTAATGAGCCTAATTATGTACAAGAGACAGTAAGAGAGATCCTGTCTGAGACATTATATACACAGATTCCAAATCCATGATGTTATGACATCATAATGCCATGGCTCTGCATACAGTTAATTAGTAGCTTCTATTAGAGTAAAGGTACTGTTAATACTTTGCTCTACATCTCCCTCCACCGAAATTCTTTCACTATAGCCTTCTTAACTGTTAACATTGAATCATTAATATTTAACTGTTTACTCTAACTTATTCTACTCCCATCCCCGGAGTCGCTACAAGCCAAGTCACTGATCTATAACTATATTCTCTGCTCCTTTTGAGGATGATGGAATGGATGATTACTGAGTGGTTTGGCTTGAAAGGAATAAATATCCTACCTCTGTTGAGGATCTGAATAATGCACTATTCTCATGAACATAAGGCTAATCTGGAATAGATAACACCATCTCTAGATCCTAGGTAAAGATTTCCCAAACTTTAGCTAGTGGGAGGATTGCCACACATGTTTCGTGTAAAGGGTATTCCTTCAGTTGGATCAAAGTTCTAAGGACACAAGAAAAAAGTGGGGTTTTATCAGCATGAACAAGAGAATGTTCTGCAAGTGAATCTTAAACATTCCTTCATCGAATCATAGAATTCCTACAGTGTGGAAACAGGCCCTTTGACCCAACAAGTCCACACCGATGCTACCCAGACCCTTTCCCCTACCTTTATTATCATATATTTACTCCTTACTCATGCACCAAAACTACACATCCCTGAAGACAGTTTAGCTTGGTCAAATAACCTCTAACCTGTGCAGCTTTGCATTCTGGGTGGAAACTGAAGCACCCAGAAGAAACCCATGGAGAGAATGAGCAAACTCCATACAGACAGTCACCCAAGACTGGAATTGAGCCCAAGTCCCTGGCGCTGTGAGGCAGCAGTGCTAATCACATGAAGTCCCGAGAAAGCTGCCCCGCAGTATTTTGATCTGTAGATTTGAGAGAATATTGGCAATAGCAGGATATTCAGAGTCTGTCATCTTCCTGCTAGCCTGAATGTTATCTAAGGTTTTGGATGGAGACTAGATGTTGAGAACTTATGTTTTTTCTAATGGTTTATTCAAAACACCATAATCATTTTGTTGTTATCTCTTTCATTAACGAGTTTCATTTCCACAATAACCTTCTGCAAGTGAGTTTTGAGAAGATTGGTAGCTCAGGTTGAGTTTCTGGATGTATATTTGCTAATTGAGCTGGAAGGTTCATTTTCAGATATTTTGTCACCATACTAGGTAACATTATCAGTGAGCCTCCGGTGAAGCACTGGTATCATGGCCCACTTTTTACTTATGTGTTTAGATTTTCCTGGAGTTGGTGATGTCATTTCCTATGATGGTGTCATTTCTTATTGTGATGTCAATTCCTGTTCTTTTTTCTCAGGGCACGGTAAATGGGATCCAAGTCAATGTGTTTGTTGATAGAGTTCCGGTTAGAATGCCATGCTTCTAGGAATTCTTGCATGTGTCTCTAACTGGCTTGTCCTGGGATGGATGTGTTGTCCCAGTTGAAGTGGTGTCCTTCTTCATCTGTATGTAAAGATACTAGTGAGAATGGGTCATGTCTTTTTGTGGCTAATTGATGGTCATGTATCCTGGTGGCTAGATTTCTGCCTGTTTGTCCAGTGTAATATATTGCAGGATCATACCACCAGTGCTTCCCCAGCAACTCCCTGATGATTAAACCTAGTGTGGTGATGAAACGTCTGAAAAATTAACCATCCAGCTCAGTGAGCAAACTTACATCCACAATCTTCTGCAAACTGAAATGAAACTTGCTGTTTTTATTTCTAAAAAGCTTATTTTTTAAATGTAAGATCATTACAGTTGGTTGGAACAGAATCGTTTCAGTGATCATCACACTTTGAATATTCCATAATTGATTAACTTTTTCTACCATCATTGCATCTTTTTCTATTGTCAAATTCTCAAAAGCAACAGTTGCTTATACACAGAATTTGTGAAAGTATTTTGTAAGCTTTCCCTTTTCAGTGATAAGTTCCTGGTTTTGTTCTCTGAGTATTCTCTTGTGGATTGTAAGTAAATCTGCTTGTTTGTGAATCAGTTGTGTTTGATCATATTCTATCACGGTATTGTTTTCATTGAACTGATGCTGATGTTGGTGTGCGAGACCAGGATTTTTAAAAATTTTCTTTTGTAATCTTATCAAGTGACTGTTGCAACCATTCAATTTTCTTAATAAAATGTTCTTTTTCAATCTCTGATTCTTGATAGTATTGTATGAATGCTAATATCTGCACTTTGTTTTCATTGAGTGAGTTTTACACACAAACATAATAAGTGTTTTGCATTAGGCTTCAGTTAGCAGACTTGGAATGGAATATTTTGGTTTGGGAAAACACATATGGCTTTAAGAAAGACCTTTTCATTTTGGTTTTACGGAAGTCTTAGCTGAATCAATATGTAAAAAGAATGGAGATAGATAAAAGTGGTTAATAAATAAATGACTTCCATGTAAGGAGTTTAGTTTCAAAAGTTCCAGATTAAAACTCTGAAGGGGTTGTTCAAAACACTGAAAAATTGCATATAAACCTAGTTGCATGAAGGTTCAGGGAAGAGGCTATTAAATTCTCAATACTTGAAATTGAAGACACTATTAGGAAAGATGTCAGCATGGACGGGTTGGACCGAAGGGTCTGTTTCCATGCTGTACATCTCTATGACTCTATGACTATAAGTCCTATAGTTAGGATGTGGAAGGGAATTCTGTCCAATCTAAGTACGGTTGGAATGAATGAGATTGTACTTGACAATGTATTTTTCAATCTTTAATCTTGTAGTACATGCAAGTAATTTGTTTTATTATATTTTATTCTTCATTTATTTTGCATATTATCTATGCAAATTTATTAAGCGGGGTTGAGAATTTAATTTGTAGGGAATTATAAGTTAATCATTCATGTTTTCTTTCTGTCAATGGTTAAAAACAGATGCTTGCAATTAAGTAAATGCATTCTTGTCACGTAAAGATACCCAATGACTGTCTTCTTTTCAGCAGGATTTGTCAGCCAGGTAAACTGGGACTTTAGATAGTTTGATTAAATCTTTTCATATTTCTGTCAATGAGAGTGAATGGTAATTTCCAGCAAACAACTCCATGTCAAAAGTCAAGAGAATTGAAACTGCCACCATCACCCCATTTTTAAATAGGTTTAATGCCCGCAATTATCCCCATGGTTGTGATTCCTTTGTTTAGAGTGAATACCAACTTAACCACTCCTCTAGTAGTCATCACCCTCATCAACCTCTCCCCATCTCACGCCCTGGCACTGATCAGTCCCTGAATCCCCAACAGTAAAGATACCTATGTTCATCCCTTGACAGAGATCACTTCTCCCTCATCTCGCATTCTTCCTTCCCTATCCCCGAACAGAGATTACTTCTCCCCCCACTCCCCAAAAGTAATCACCCTCTCCCAGCACCTGGCAGTAATCATCCCTCATCTATTGCAATCATGAAACTTTAAATGCCACATGATAAAAAGAATCAGAAAGCAATGCTACTACTAAAGATACAGCAACAATTAAAAGAGATGAATCACTATTAAAGACAAAAACAATAAATAGAGAAAAGGAAAAGCACTACACTGCAACACAGTTTTATATACTGACAATTTAAACAGCACAAACAGCACAGTGAAACATGGAAAACAAAAAAAAATCAATGGATTTCCATTCAATTGAAATTCTGTCAAAACTGCAGTTACTTAAAGAAAAAAAAAATCAATCTTTACTTTACAGATCAGCAGAAAGAAAGATGGGCATTCAAACCACTTCTTGCTTTGGGCACTGAGGAGTTAAAAAATAACTGAAATGGCATAAGAATAAAAAAAGGCTCGTGTCATCATCATGCTATCTTCCTTTGTGTAAACATCAACAGAAAACACAAGCCTGCAACTTTTAAAGGGCAGCAACAGTTAACAACAAAAAAATTAAAAGAAAGGCTAAAACAAATAAAGTTAAAAATTACACAACATCAGGTTATAGTCCAACAGGTTTATTTAGAAGCACTAGCTTTCAGAGCGTGGCTCCTTCATCAGGTGATTGTCAAATAAATAAAGTTAAAACAAATAAAATATAGAAATGAATCTCCAGCACTACAAATTTTTATATTGGTAGCTTAGGTACAAAAGAAAGACAGAGATCAAATGTGTGAGCATGGATTGGCACACCATTGACATTCTGTCAGAACCAAAATTATTTAACAAAGAATCGATCTTTGCTTAAGGATTAACACATATCTGATGAAGGATACAGACTTCATACTTTGGGCCATTAAGGGTTAAGAAGGATAAAATGTGGAGGTATTCTTAACAAAGGCCCTGGCAATACATTCAAGACATTAGAAGATTAACTTAAAGATTGATTCATGTTTAGGATACACAGACTTGATTCCATGTCACAAATGCCAGGTAAAATAACTGATCAATTCAACGGGAGCTGTGGATACAAAACTATGGAATGTGATTTCACCAAAGCTAATTTAGCTGAAAGGCTTTAGAATTAGAAATTGTATCTCAATGCTTCAAATCCTTCAGAAGAACAGCTCTGGACAAAACTAAAGAATATACCTTGGACTCTCCAGTAGAAAAAAAGACACATATTTGAAGCAATTGTCAAGGGCAGTAGCACCTATAAACAATTGACAACTGCTTGACTGCGGTTGCCTCTGTCATCTGTATAACATCCAAACATTGTATGAGGTATGGTTTGTGTGACCCATCAAGATGGTGTGCAGCATTTCATCACATAACAAGCTATGTTCCATAAGAGCACATTAGGGTATAATTTATAGAAAATCCAGTTGCACAGAAACACAAAGTACAGCATACCATTTCGAGACAGCAGATAAAGAAATGCCACCCAAGAAACAGTAGGAATATGTTTCCAGTGTTCCAACAATTGTACAAAAGCACATCAATAATGTCCAAGAGGTAAATGCAATGTTCTCGTTTCAGACTCCAGTCAAACAATGCATGTGGTCAACTTAACACATCATGTGGATCTTATCAGAAAATCTGAAATTTTGACTTTCATCCGAATGATAACATCTAAAAGGAATATACAAAATGCATTGTATGCCAAAATTGAGATTAGTACCAGTAAAAATGTTATTCCTTTATATTTCCTGAAATGCATTCAGGAAACTAGTACAATGTATCTCAGTCCAAATACAATAAGCTAATAATTACATTGTGCCTTATATGTCATACATTGTATTAGCCATATTAAATGATCCTTTAGATAGATATCTGAAGCATCATTGAAATAAATGGTCCAACTATTAATGGTCTGTTGGTATGTACACTTCTACACACCATTACAATCTATGAGGTGATGAATTTGTCAACTGTAACACCAAAGATTTCGAACTGGATAATTGATTCTGGATTAGTGGTGCTGGAAGAGCACAGCAGTTCAGGTAGCATCCAAGTAGCTTTGAAATTGATGTTTCGGGCAAAAGCCCTTCATCGGTTACCTGGATAATTGAGTCTACCCATCATCTGACTACCCTTTAACCAGCTTGATTTGATGCTATCACTAATTTTAATTAATTCTATCATGCTAATCAGTACATCTGAAAGCTGGTGCCCAGGTCAGCATCTTCTTCATAAGTGCAACATTCACATTCAAGGTAAGCTCAAGTTAGAATTGAATTCCATGATACAAAAGAACATCATTTGGAAAGTTGCATCTCATTCTGATTGGTACACTTCATTACTTGTGTATAGATGGCAGTTTACATGTATGTTTACATTCAAGGCAACTGAACTAAGCATTAAAAAGATTCCCACACATTCCTAACCTGGGAGAGATTAACCCCAAATTCTCAAGGGGCAAGCATCTCTTTCTCAGTTTGATGCCAAGAATGGAGGTTAGTCCATATATCTTTCCCTAGTGTCACATAAGCTGATAACATTTAGAGTACATTTTGGTAGATACTGTTTCTTCAAATTATCATTTGAATATCAGCCAACCAGGACACATTCCAATAATATGCAGATTGTAACATCAAGAATCTACCAGTGTATTTCAGATGATATTACAGTCCATGGAAAAAACTAAACAGAGCATGGTGTGAAACATTAGCTTGTGACAGCAACAATGATCCGTGGTCTTGTTTAACAGGAAAGGAGGTCAAACCAACATGAGACGAATCAACTTCTTCAGTTCATTCTGTTCACCAAGTGATAATAGGCCTGATCCTATAAAAACAGAAGATGTACAGATGATACCTGAATTGCGATATAAAGGTAACTTGGTTTCTATAACGGTTTAATGCCCATTAGATCAGAGTTTTGTAACCAAGGTCCCTGTTCTTTGAGATCTTCACTACAAAAATCCATCAAAATATATAGCAGGAAGTTCACTTAATTGTCTCAACAATGTTCTGCTCTTAATAAATATGTACTTCAACATTACAAAAGTCTTTGAGATTACCAAATTGGAAAGAGATAAATCCTAGAAAGATTTCAGAGCATGTCTAATACAGGATAACAACCCAATTGCATTTGGTTTTAAGTTCCCTATGTCACCAACATTGAAAGAAATACTACAATGGTTTTATATTTTTCTTGGCAAGCATTTCATTGTACAGGCTGACCACAAACTGTTAGATATGACCTGTCAAAAATCTCTCACAAGTGTATCTCCATAGCTAAAGATCCAAAGATATCATTTGGAATAGTAACATGAACCAATTTCCCAAATGACCATCTCTGAGGCTGTTAGCTGACTTCTAAACCTCTATAAGAACAAAGAAATTCCTTTAAAACCAAAAATAAATTTTATTGAATTTGTGAGCTGCATGGTGGCACAGTAGTTGGCACTGCTGCCTCACAGCGCCAGAGACCCGGGTTCAATTCCGGCCTCAGGCTGTGTGGAGTTTGCAGATTCTCCCCGTGTCTGTGTGGGTTTCCTCCGGGTGCTCCGGTTTCCTCAGACAGTCCAAAGATGTGCAGGCTGGATAAATCGGCCATGCAAAATTGCCCATAGTGTTAGCTGAAGGGATAAATGTAAAGGAATGGGTCTGGTTGGGTTGCTCTTTGGAGGGTCAGTGTGGGCTTGTTGGGCCGAAGGGCCACACTGTAAAGTAATCTAATTTAATCTTAATATTGTAATCTAAATTACAAAATAATCTTAATTGTTCTCATACCTTGTGAAAAAAAGCCAAAACAACCACAGATGCCACAAATCAGAAAAAAACACTGAAATTGCTGTGAAAACTCAGCAGATCTACCAGCTTCTGTGGAGAGAAAGCAGAACCTGGTCTGAAAAAGAATCTAATTGGGATGTTAGAAGGTGATCACTAAGTTGTATGTGGGATTGAAGAGAAATGTACAATTTGGTTAACTAAAATCAATGGTTTGGGATGTAGGAAGAGAACGAGTGACCACTGCCTGAAGAAATCATGGAGAGGAGTAGGCTTGGGTGGAGGGAGGATGAACACAATCCATGGGAAACATAGTCCATGGTTTGGGAGTGGAGGATGACGATAAACACTGTGGATGATTTGAGACTGGAGAATGAGAGTGACCACTGTCCGTGGTTTGAGGCTGGAGGATGAGAACGATCACTGTCCATGGTTTGAGACTCGAAAATGAGAGTGAACACTGTTGGTAGTTTGAGACTGGAGAATGAGAGTGACTACTGTCTACAGTTTGTGACTGACGGATGAGAGTGACGACTGTCCGTGGTTTGAGACTGGAGGATGAGAATGGGCACTGACCATGCATTGAGACTGTAGAATGAAAGTGACCACTGTCCACATTTGAGGCTGGAGAATGAGAGTGACCACTGTCCATGGTTTGAGACTGGAAAAGAGAGAGAGCACTGACCATGGTTTGAGACTGGAGAATGATAGTGAACACTGTCCTTGGCTTGAGACTGGAGTGTGAGAGTGACCACTGTCCTTGCTTTGAGACTGGTGCATCAGAGTGAGCAATGCCCATGGTTTGAGACTGGAGGATGAGAGTGACCACTGTCTATGGTGTGAAGCTGGAGAATGAGAGTTACCATTGCCCATGGTTTGAGACTGGAGGATGAGAGTGAGCACTGTCCATGGTTTGAGACTGGTGAATGAGATTGAGCATTTTTCTTTGGGTTTGTAACTGGAGACTGAGAGTGAGCACTGTCCATGGTTTGAGACTGGAGTCTGAGAGAGACCACTATCCTTGGTTTGAGACTGGAGGATGAGAGTGACCACTGACTATGGTGTGAAACTGGAGAATGAGAGTTACCATTGCCCATGGTTTGAGACTGGAGGATGAGAGTGACCACTGTCTATGGTGTGAAACTGGAGAATGAGAGTGAGCATTGCCCATGGTTTGAGACTGGAGGATGAGAGTGACCATTGCCCATGGTTTGAGACTGGAGACTGAGAGTGAGCATTTTTTTTTTGGTTTGTAACTGGAGACTGAGAGTGAGCACTGTCCATGGTTTGAGACTGGAGTCTGAGAGAGACCACTGTCCTTGGTTTGAGACTGGAGGATGAGAGTGACCACTGTCTATGGTGTGAAACTGGAGAATGAGAGTGAACATTGCCCATGGTTTGAGACTGGAGGATGAGAGTGACCATTGCCGATGGTTTGAGACTGGAGACTGAGAGTGAGCACTGACCGTGGTTTGAGAGTGGAGAATGAGAGTGAGCATTGCACATGTTTTGAAACCGGGGAATGAGAGTGGCCATTTGAAATGTTTTGAAACTGGAGGATGAGAGTGAGCACTGTCCATGGTTAAAGACAGCCGAATGAGAGTGAGCACTGTCCATGGTTTGAGGTGAGAAGATACGGCTGAGAACTGTCCATGGTTTGAGACTGGAGATTGAGAGTGATTGCTGTCCAAGGTTTGAGACTGGAGGATGAGAGTGAGTGTACTGTCCATGGTTTGAGATTGAAGTCTGAGAGTGACCACTGTCCTTGTTTTGAGACTGAAGAATGAGAGTTACCACTGTCCGTGGTTTGAGACTGGTGAATGAGATTGAGCATTTCTTTTGGTTTGTGACTGGAGACTGAGAGTGAGCACTGTCCATGGTTTGAGACTGGAGTCTGAAAGTGACTACTGTCCTTGCTTTGAGACTGGAGAATGAGAGTGACCACTGTCCGTGGTTTGAGACTGTAGGATGAGAGTGACCGCTGTCTATGGTTTGAGACTGGAGAATGAGAGTGACCACTGTCCGTGGTTTGAGGCTGGAGAATGAGAGTGACCACTGTCCATGCTTTGAGACTGCAGTCGGCGAGTGGCGATTGTTCTTAGTTTGAGACTGGAGAATGAGGATGACCACTGTCTGTGGTTTGAGACTGGAGTCTGAGAGTGACCACTGTCCTTGGTTTGAGACTGGAGAATGAGAGTTACCACTGTCCATGCTTTGAGACTGGTGCATCGGAGTGTGCACTGCCCATGGTTTGAGACTGGAGGATAAGATAGAGCATTTTGTTTGATTTGTGATTGGAGACTGAGAGTGAGCACCGTCCTTTGTGTGAGACTGGAGTCTGCAAGTGAGAACTGTCCGTGGTTTGTGACTGGAAAATGTGAGTGACCACTGTCCATGGTTTGAGACTGGAGGAGGAGAGTGACCACTGTCTATGGTGTGAGACTGGTGAATGAGATTGCGCATTTTTTTTTATTTGTAACTGGAGACTGAGAGTGAGCACTGTCCGTGGTTTGAGACTGTAGACTGAGAGTGACCACTGACCGTGGTTTGAGACTGGAGGATGAGAGTGACCACTGTCTCTGGTGTGAAACTGGGGAATGAGAGTGGCCATTGCACATGTTTTGAAACTGGAGGATGAGAGTGAGCACTGTCCATGGTTTCAGACAGCAGAATGAGAGTGAGCACTGTCCATCGTTTGAGACTAGAAGATATGGCTGAGAACTGTCCATGGTTTGAGAGTGGCGATTGAGAGTGATTGCTGTCCAAGGTTTGATACTGGAGGATGAGAGTGACCACTGTCTGTGGTTTGAGACTGGAGTAAGAGAGTGAGTGTACTGTCCATGGTTTGCAATTGAAGTCTGAGAGTGACCACTCTCCTTGTTTTGAGACTGAAGAATGAGAGTTACCACTGTCCGTGGTTTGAGACTAGTGAATGAGAGTGACCACTGTCAGTGGTTTGACACTGGAGAATAATAGTGAGCACTGTCCATGGTTTAAGAGTGACCACAGTCTATGGTTTGAGACTGGAGAATGAGAGTGAGCACTGTCCATGTTTTGAGACTGGAGTCTGAGAGTGACTACTGTCTTTAGTTTGAGACTGGAGGATGAGATTGACCATTGTCCGTGCTTTGAGACAGGTGCATCAGAGTAAGCAATGCCCATGGTTTGAGATTGGGGATGAGAGTGAGCACTGTCCGTGGTTTGAGACTGGTGATTGAGATTGATCTTTTTTTTGGTGTGTGACTGGAGACTGAGAGTAAGCATTGTCCATGTTTTGAGACTGAAGTCTGAGAGTGACAACAGTCTTTAGTTTGAGACTGGAGAATGAGAGTGAGCACTGTCCTTGGATTGAGACTGGAGAATGAGAGTGACTACTGTCTTTAGTTTGAGACAGGAGGATGAGATTGACCACTGTCCGTGCTTTGAGACTGATGCATCAGATTGAGCTATGCCCATGGTTTGAGATTTGAGGATGAGAGTGAGTACTGTCCTTGGATTGAGACTGGAGAATGAGAGTGACTGCTGTCTGTGGTTTGAGATTGGAGAATGTGAGTGAGAGTACTGTCCATGGTTTGAGACTGGAGGATGAGTGACCAGTGTCCATGGTTTGAGACTGGAGAATGAGAGTGACCACTGTCCATGGTTTGAGACATCAGAATGAGAGTGAGCACTGTCCATGTT
Source organism: Chiloscyllium punctatum (assembly GCF_047496795.1). NCBI lineage: Eukaryota > Metazoa > Chordata > Chondrichthyes > Orectolobiformes > Hemiscylliidae > Chiloscyllium > Chiloscyllium punctatum. Next base: position 43,611,833 of record NC_092753.1, on the reverse strand, counting down.
TTGAGACTGGAGATTGAGAATGAGCGCTATCCAAGGTTTGAGACTGGAGGATGAGAGTGCCCACTGTCCATGGTTTGAGACTGGCAGATGAGAGTGACCACTGTACATGGTTTGAGACTGGAGAATGAGAGTGAGCACTGTCCATGTTTTGAGACTGGAGATTGAGAATGAGCGCTATCCAAGGTTTGAGACTGGAGGATGAGAGTGCCCACTGTCCATGGTTTGAGATTGGCGGATAAGAGTGACCACTGTACATGGTTTGAGACTGGAGAATGAAAGTGAGCAGTGTCGGTGGTTTGAGACTGGAGGATGAGTGACCAGTGTCCGTGGTGTGAGACTGGAGGATGAGAGTGAGCACTGTCCATGTTTTGAGACTTGAGGATAAGGCTGAGAACTGTCCATGGTTTGAGACTGGAGGATGAGAGTGACCACTGTCCATGGTTTGAGACAGCAGGATGAGAGTGAGCACTGTCCTTGGTTTGAGACTGGAAGATAACACTGAGAACTGTCCATGGTTTGAGACTGGAGATTGAGAATGAGCTCTGTCCAAGGTTTGAGACTGGAGGATGAGACTGCCCACTGTCCATGGTTTGAGAATGGTCGATGAGAGTGACCACTGTCCATGGTTTGAGACTGGAGAATGAGAGTCAGCACTGTCCATGGTTTGAGGCAGCAGAATGAGAGTGAGCGCTGTCCACGGTTTGAGACTGGAAGATAAGGCTGAGAATTGTCCATGGTTTGATACTGGAGATTGAGAGTGAGCACTGTCCAACGTTTGAGACTGGAGGATGAGAGTCCCCACTGTCCATGGTTTGAGACTGGCAGATGAGAGTGACCACTGTCCATGGTTTGAGGCAGCAGAATGAGAGTGAGCACTGTCCACGGTTTGAGACTGGAAGATAAGGCTGAGAACTGTCCCTGGTTTGATACTGGAGATTGAGAGTGAACGCTGTCCAACGTTTGAGACTGGAGGATGAGAGTGCCCACTGTCCATGGTTTGATACTGGAGAATGAGAGTGAGCACTGTCCATGTTTTGATACTTGAGGATAAGGCTGAGAACTGTCCATGGTTTGAGAATGGAGGATAAGAGTGACCACTGTCCATGGTTTGAGACTGGAGAATGAGAGTGAGCACTGTCCATGGTTTGAAAATGGAAGATAAAGGTGAGAACTGTCCATGGTTTGAGACTGGAGATTGAGAGTGAGCGCTGTCTAAGGTTTGAGACTGGAGGATGAGAGCGCCCATTGTCCGTGGTTTGAGATTGGAGAATGTGAGTGAGAGCGCTGTCCATGGTTTGAGACTGGAATCTTAGAGTGACCACTCTCCTTGGTTTGAATCTGGAGGATGAGAGTGACCAATGTCCATGGTTTGAGACTGTGGAATGAGAGTGACCACTGCCATTTGTGTGAAACTGGAGGATGAGTGTGACCAATGTCCATGGTTTGAGACTGCCGGATGAGAGTGAACACTGTTCGTGGTTTGAGACTGGAGAATAATGGAGAGAACAGTCCATGGATTAAGACTGGAGAATGAGAGTGACCATTCTCCATGGTTTGAGACTGTAGTCTGAGAGTGACTACTGTCCTTGGTTTGAGACTGGAGAATGAGTGTGACCACTGTCCATGGTTTGAGACTGGAGAATGAGAGTGGCCACTGTCCTTGGTTTGAGACTGGAGAATGAGTGTGACCACTGTCGGTGGTTTGAGACTGGAGAATGAGAGGGACCACTGTCCGTGTTTTGAGATTGGAGAATGTGAGTGAGAGCACTGTCCATGGTTTGAGACCGGAATCTTAGAGTGACCACTCCTCTTGGTTTGAATCTGGAGGATGAGATTGACCACAGTCCGTGCTTTGAGACTGATGCATCAGAGTGAGCAATGCCCATGGTTTGAGATTTGAGGATGAGAGTGAGTACTGTCCTAGGATTGAGACTGGAGAATGAGAGTCACCGCTGTCCGTGGTTTGAGATTGGAGAATGTGAGTGAGAGTACTGTCCATGGTTTGAGACTGGACGATGAGTGACCAGTGTCCATGGTGTGAGACTGGAGGATGAGAGTGAGCACTGTCCATTGTTTGAGACATCAGAATGAGAGTGAGCACTGTCCATGGTTTGAGACTGGAGATTGAGAATGAGCGCTGTCCAAGGTTTAAGACTGGAGGATGAGACTGCCCACTGTCCATGGTTTGAGACTGGAGAATGAGAGTCAGCACTGTCCATGGGTTGAGGCAGCAGAATGAGAGTGACCACTGTCCACTGTTTGAGACTGGAAGATAAGGCTAAGAACTGTCCATGGTTTGATACTGGAGATTGAGAGTGAGCGCTGTCCATGGTTTGAGACTGGCGGATGAGAGTGACCACTGTCCATGGTTTGAAACTGGAGAATGAGAGTCAGCACTGTCGGTGGTTTGACACTGGAGAATGATAGTGAGCACTGTCAATGGTTTAAGACTGGAGGATGAGAGTGAACGCTATCCAAGGTTTGAGACTGGAGGATGAGACTACCCACTGTCCATGGTTTGAGACTGGCGGATAAGAGTGACCACTGTCCATGGTTTGAGACTGGAGAATGAGAGTGTGCATTGTCGGTGGTTTGACTTTGGAGTATAATAGTGAGCACTGTCCATGGTTTAAGAGTGGAGGATAAGAGTGACCACAGTCTATGGTTTGAGACTGGAGAATTAGAGTGACCATTACCCATGGTGTGAGCCTGGAGGATGAGTGACCAGTGTCTGTGGAGTGAGACTGGAGGATGAGAGTGAGCACTATCCATGTTTTGAGACTTGAGGATAAGGCTGAGAACTGTCCATGGTTTGAGAATGGAGGATACGAGTGACCTCTGTCCGTGGTGTGAGACTGGACGATGAGAGTGAGCACGGTCCATGGTTTGAGACAGCAGGATGAGAGTGAGCACTGTCCATGGTTTGAGACTGGAAGATAAGGCTGAGAACTGTCCATGGTATGAGACTGGACATTGAGAGTGAGCGCTGTCGAAGTTTTGAGACTGGAGGATGAGAGTGCCCACTGTCCATGGTTTGAGACTGGAGAATGAGAGTGATCACTTTTCATGGTTTGAGCCTGGAAAATGAGTGTGAACACTGTCCATGGCTTGAGACTGGCGGATGAGAGTGACCAATGTCCATGGTTTGAGAATGGAGAATGAGAGTGATCACTGTTCATGGTTTGAGCCTGGAGGATGAGAGTGACCACTGTCCATGGTTTCAGACTGGAGGATGAGAGTGACCACTGTCCATGGTTTGAGACTGGAGACTGTGAGTGACCAATGTCCATGGTTTGAGACAGCAGAATGAGAGTGAGCACTGTCCTTGGTTTAAGACTGGAAGATACCGCTAAGAACTGTCCGTGGTTTGAGACTGGAGATTGAGAATGAGCGCTGTCCAAGGTTTGAGACTTCAGTCTGAGAGTGACTACTGTCTTTGGTTTGAGACTGGATAATGAGAGTGACCACTGTCCGTGGTTTGAGACTGGAGGATGATAGTGACCACTGTCTATGGTGTGAAACTGGAGAATGAGAGTGGCAATTGCCCTTGTTTTGAGACTAGAGAATACGAGTGACCACTGTCCGTGGTTTGAGACTGGAGGATGAGAGTGAGGACTGTCCATGGTTTCAGACAGCAGAATGAGAGTGAGCGCTGTCCAAGGTTTGAGACTGGAGGATGAGACTGACCACTGTTCCTGGTTTGAGAATCGAGAATGAGAGTGATCACTGCTCATGGTTTGAGACTGGGGAGGATGAGAGTGAACACTGTCCGTGGTTTGAGATTGGAGAATGTGAGTGAGAGTACTGTCCATGGTTTGAGACTGGGGGATGAGTGACCAGTGTCCATTGTGTGAGACTGGAGGATAAGAGTGAGCACAGTCCATGGTTTGAGACTGGAGAATGAGAATGAGCACTGTCGGTGGTTTGACACTGGAGAATGATAGTGAGCACTGTCAATGATTTAAGACTGGAGGATGAGAGTGACCACAATCTATGGTTTGAGACTGAATTTTGAGAGTGATCACTGTTCATGGTTTGAGACTGGAGAATGAGAGTGAATGCTATCCAAGGTTTGAGACTGGAGAATGAGAGTGAACACTGTCCATGGTTTGAGACCGGAGAATGAGAGCGAGCACTGTAGGTGGTTTGAGACTGCAGAATAATAGTGAGCACTGTCCATGGTTTAAGACTGGAGGATAAGAGTGACCACAGTCTATGGTTTGAGACTGGAGAATGAGAGTGAGCATTGTGTATGTTTTGAGACTGTAGTCTGAGAGTGACTACTGTCTTTAGTTTGAGACTGGAGGATGAGAGTGACCACTGTCCGTGGTTTGAGACTGGTGAATGAGATTGAGCATTTTTTATTTGGTTTGTGACTGGAGACTAAGAGTGAGCACTATTCCTTCTTTAAGACTGGAGACTGAGAGTGAACCCTGTCCATGGTATGAGACTAGAGAATGAGAGTGACCACTGTCCGTGGTTTGAGACTGGAGTCTGAGAGTGACCACTGTCCATGGTTTGAGACTGGAGAATGAGAGTGACAGCTGTCTGTGGTTTGAGATTGGAGAATGTGAGTGAGAGTATTGTCCATGGTTTGAGACTGGAGGATGAGTGACCCGTGTCCATGGTGTGAGACTGGAGGATGAGCGTCAGCACTGTCCATGGTTTGAGACAGCAGAATGAGAGTAAGCTCTCTCCATGGTTTGAGACTGGAGATTGAGAATGAACGCTGTCCAAGGTTTGAGACTGGAGGATGAGACTGCCCACTGTCCATGGTGTGAGACAGGCGGATGAGAGTGACCACAGTCCATGGTTTGAGAATGGAGAATGAGAGTGATCACTGTTCATGGTTTGCGACTGGAGAATAATACTGAGCAATGTCCATGGTTTAAGACTGGAGGATAAGAGTGACCACAGTCTATGATTTGAGACTGGAGAATGAGAGTGACCATTGTCCATGGTTTGAGACTGGAGGATGAGTGACCAGTGTCCGTGGTGTGAGACTGGAAGATGAGAGTGAGCACTGTCCATGGTTTGAGATAGCAGATTGAGAGTGAGCACTGTCCAAGGTTTGAGATTGGAACATTAGGCTGAGAACTGTCCATGGTTTGAGACTGGAGATTGAGAATGAGCACTGTCCAAGGTGCCAGACTGGAGGATGAGACTGCCCACTGTCTATGATGTGAAACTGAAGAATGAGAGTGACCAATGTCCATGGTTTGAGACAGCAGAATGAGAGTCAGCGCTATCCATGGTTTGAGACTGTAGGATGACAGTGCCCACTGTCCATGGTTTGAGACTGGCGGATGAGAGTGACCACTGTCCATGGTTTGAGGATGGAGAATGAGAGTGATCACTGTTCATGGTTGAGTCTGGAGGGTGAGAGTGACCAATGTCCATGGTTTGTGACTGTGGAATGAGAGTGAACATGTTCGTGGTTAGGGACTGGAGGATAATGGAGAGAACTGTCCATGGTTTGTCACTGGAGAATGAGAGTGACCATTGTCCATGGTTTGAGACTGGAACATAAGTGTGAGAACTGTCTATGGTTTGTGACTGGAGATTGAGAGTGAGCGCTGTCCAAAGTTTGAGACTGGAGGATGAGAGTACCAACTGTCCATGGTTTGAGACTGGAGAATGAGAATGAGCACTGTCAATGGTTTACGACCGGAGGATGAGAGTGACCACAGTCTATGGTTTGAGACTGAATAAACAGAGTGATCACTGTTCATGGTTTGAGACTGGAGAATGAGAGTGAACGCTGTCCAAGGGTTTAGACTGAAGAATGAGAGTGAACACTGTCCATGGTTTGAGCCTGGAGAATGAGAGTGACCATTGTCCATGGTTTGAGACTGGAGGATGAGTGACCAGTGTCCGTGGTGTGAGACTGGAGGATGAGAGTGAGCAATGTCCATGGTTTGAGATAGCAGAATGACAGTGAGCACTGTCCAAGGTTTGAGATTGGAACATTAGGCTGAGAACTGTCCATGGTTTGAGACTGGAGATTGAGAATGAGCACTGTCCAAGGTTTCAGGCTGGAGGATGAGACTGCCCACTGTCTATGGTTTGAGAGTGGTGGATGAGAGTGACCACTGTCTATGACGTGAAACTGAAGAATGAGAGTGACCAATGTCCATGGTTTGAGACAGCAGAATGAGAGTCAGCGCTATCCATGGTTTGAGACTGGAGAATGAGAGTGAGCACTGTCCATGTTTTGATACTTGAGGATAAGGCTGAGAACTGTCCATGGTTTGAGACTGGAGGATGAGAGTGACCACTGTGCATGGTTTGAGAATGGAGGATAAGAGTGACCACTGTCCGTGGTTTGAGACTGGAGGATGAGAGTGACCACTGTCCATGGTTTGAGACAGCAGGATGAGAGTGAGCACTGTCCTTGGTTTGAGACTGGAAGATAACACTGAGAACTGTCCATGGTTTGAGACTGGAGATTGAGAATGAGCGCTGTCCAAGGTTTGAGACTTCAGTCTGAGAGTGACTACAGCCTTTGGTTTGAGACTGGATAATGAGAGTGACCACTGTCCGTGGTTTGAGACTGGAGGATGATAGTGACCACTGTCTATGGTGTGAAACTGGAGAATGAGAGTGGCAATTGCCCTTGTTTTGAGACTAGAGAATACGAGTGACCACTGTCCATGGTTTGAAATTGGAAGGTAAGGGTGAGAACTGTCCATGGTTTGAGACTGGAGATTGAGAGTGAGCGCTGTCTAAGGTTTGAGACTGGAGGATGAGAGTGAACGCTGTCCAAGGGTTTAGACTGAAGAATGAGAGTGAACACTGTCCATGGTTTGAGCCTGGAGAATGAGAGTGACCATTGTCCATGGTTTGAGACTGGAGGATGAGTGACCAGTGTCCGTGGTGTGAGACTGGAGGATGAGAGTGAGCAATGTCCATGGTTTGAGATAGCAGAATGACAGTGAGCACTGTCCAAGGTTTGAGATTGGAACATTAGGCTGAGAACTGTCCATGGTTTGAGACTGGAGATTGAGAATGAGCACTGTCCAAGGTTTCAGGCTGGAGGATGAGACTGCCCACTGTCTATGGTTTGAGAGTGGTGGATGAGAGTGACCACTGTCTATGACGTGAAACTGAAGAATGAGAGTGACCAATGTCCATGGTTTGAGACAGCAGAATGAGAGTCAGCGCTATCCATGGTTTGAGACTGGAGAATGAGAGTGAGCACTGTCCATGTTTTGATACTTGAGGATAAGGCTGAGAACTGTCCATGGTTTGAGACTGGAGGATGAGAGTGACCACTGTGCATGGTTTGAGAATGGAGGATAAGAGTGACCACTGTCCGTGGTTTGAGACTGGAGGATGAGAGTGACCACTGTCCATGGTTTGAGACAGCAGGATGAGAGTGAGCACTGTCCTTGGTTTGAGACTGGAAGATAACACTGAGAACTGTCCATGGTTTGAGACTGGAGATTGAGAATGAGCGCTGTCCAAGGTTTGAGACTTCAGTCTGAGAGTGACTACAGCCTTTGGTTTGAGACTGGATAATGAGAGTGACCACTGTCCGTGGTTTGAGACTGGAGGATGATAGTGACCACTGTCCTTGGATTGAGACTGGAGAATGAGAGTGACTGCTGTCCGTGGTTTGAGATTGGAGAATGTGAGTGAGAGTACTGTCCATGGTTTGAGACTGGAGGATGAGTGACCAGTGTCCATTGTGTGAGACTGGAGGATAAGAGTGAGCACAGTCCATGGTTTGAGACTGGAGAATGAGAATGAGCACTGTCGGTGGTTTGACACTGGAGAATGATAGTGAGCACTGTCAATGATTTAAGACTGGAGGATGAGAGTGACCACAATCTATGGTTTGAGACTGAATTTTGAGAGTGATCACTGTTCATGGTTTGAGACTGGAGAATGAGAGTGAATGCTATCCAAGGTTTGAGACTGGAGAATGAGAGTGAACACTGTCCATGGTTTGAGACCGGAGAATGAGAGCGAGCACTGTAGGTGGTTTGAGACTGCAGAATAATAGTGAGCACTGTCCATGGTTTAAGACTGGAGGATAAGAGTGACCACAGTCTATGGTTTGAGACTGGAGAATGAGAGTGAGCATTGTATATGTTTTGAGACTGTAGTCTGAGAGTGACTACTGTCTTTAGTTTGAGACTGGAGGATGAGAGTGACCACTGTCCGTGGTTTGAGACTGGTGAATGAGATTGAGCATTTTTTATTTGGTTTGTGACTGGAGACTAAGAGTGAGCACTATTCCTTCTTTAAGACTGGAGACTGAGAGTGAACCCTGTCCATGGTATGAGACTAGAGAATGAGAGTGACCACTGTCCGTGGTTTGAGACTGGAGTCTGAGAGTGACCACTGTCCATGGTTTGAGACTGGAGAATGAGAGTGACCACTGTCCGTGTTTTGATATTGGAGAATGTGAGTGAGAGCCAAGTCCATGGTTTGAGACTGGAGTCTGAAAGTGACTACTGTCCTTGGATTGAGACTGGAGAATGAGAGTGACAGCTGTCTGTGGTTTGAGATTGGAGAATGTGAGTGAGAGTATTGTCCATGGTTTGAGACTGGAGGATGAGTGACCAGTGTCCATGGTGTGAGACTGGAGGGTGAGCGTGAGCACTGTCCATGGTTTGAGACAGCAGAATGAGAGTAAGCTCTCTCCATGGTTTGAGACTGGAGATTGAGAATGAACGCTGTCCAAGGTTTGAGACTGGAGGATGAGACTGCCCACTGTCCATGGTGTGCGACAGGCGGATGAGAGTGACCACAGTCCATGGTTTGAGAATGGAGAATGAGAGTGATCACTGTTCATGGTTTGAGACTGGAGAATGAGAGTGAGTACTGTCAGTGGTTTGAGACTGGAGAATAATACTGAGCAATGTCCATGGTTTAAGACTGGAGGATAAGAGTGACCACAGTCTATGATTTGAGACTGGAGAATGAGAGTGACCATTGTCCATGGTTTGAGACTGGAGGATGAGTGACCAGTGTCCGTGGTGTGAGACTGGAGGATGAGAGTGAGCACTGTCCATGGTTTGAGATAGCAGAATGAGAGTGAGCACTGTCCAAGGTTTGAGATTGGAACATTAGGCTGAGAACTGTCCATGGTTTGAGACTGGAGATTGAGAATGAGCACTGTCCAAGGTGCCAGACTGGAGGATGAGACTGCCCACTGTCTATGATGTGAAACTGAAGAATGAGAGTGACCAATGTCCATGGTTTGAGACAGCAGAATGAGAGTCAGCGCTATCCATGGTTTGAGACTGTAGGATGACAGTGCCCACTGTCCATGGTTTGAGACTGGTGGATGAGAGTGACCACTGTCCATGGTTTGAGGATGGAGAATGAGAGTGATCACTGTTCATGGTTGAGTCTGGAGGGTGAGAGTGACCAATGTCCATGGTTTGTGACTGTGGAATGAGAGTGAACATGTTCGTGGTTAGGGACTGGAGGATAATGGAGAGAACTGTCCATGGTTTGTCACTGGAGAATGAGAGTGACCATTGTCCATGGTTTGAGACTGGAACATAAGTGTGAGAATTGTCTATGGTTTGTGACTGGAGATTGAGAGTGAGCGCTGTCCAAAGTTTGAGACTGGAGGATGAGAGTACCAACTGTCCATGGTTTGAGACTGGAGAATGAGAATGAGCACTGTCAATGGTTTACGACCGGAGGATGAGAGTGACCACAGTCTATGGTTTGAGACAGAATAAACAGAGTGATCACTGTTCATGGTTTGAGACTGGAGAATGAGAGTGAACGCTGTCCAAGGGTTTAGACTGAAGAATGAGAGTGAACACTGTCCATGGTTTGAGCCTGGAGAATGAGAGTGACCATTGTCCATGGTTTGAGACTGGAGGATGAGTGACCAGAGTCCGTGGTGTGAGACTGGAGGATGAGAGTGAGCACTGTCCATGGTTTGAGATAGCAGAATGAGAGTGAGCACTGTCCAAGGTTTGAGATTGGGACATTAGGCTGAGAACTGTCCATGGTTTGAGACTGGAGATAGAGAATGAGCACTGTCCAAGGTTTCAGACTGGAGGATGAGACTGCCCACTGTCTATGGTTTGAGAGTGGTGGATGAGAGTGACCACTGTCTATGACGTGAAACTGAAGAATGAGAGTGACCAATGTCCATGGTTTGAGACAGCAGAATGAGAGTCAGCGCTATCCATGGTTTGAGACTGGAGAATGAGAGTGAGCACTGTCCATGTTTTGATACTTGAGGATAAGGCTGAGAACTGTCCATGGTTTGAGACTGGAGGATGAGAGTGACCACTGTCCGTGGTTTGAGACTGGAGGATGAGAGTGACCACTGTCCATGGTTTGAGACAGCAGGATGAGAGTGAGCACTGTCCTTGGTTTGAGACTGGAAGATAACACTGAGAACTGTCCATGGTTTGAGACTGGAGATTGAGAATGAGCGCTGTCCAAGGTTTGAGACTTCAGTCTGAGAGTGACTACAGCCTTTGGTTTGAGACTGGATAATGAGAGTGACCACTGTCCGTGGTTTGAGACTGGAGGATGATAGTGACCACTGTCTATGGTGTGAAACTGGAGAATGAGAGTGGCAATTGCCCTTGTTTTGAGACTAGAGAATACGAGTGACCACTGTCCATGGTTTGAAATTGGAAGATAAGGGTGAGAACTGTCCATGGTTTGAGACTGGAGATTGAGAGTGAGCGCTGTCTAAGGTTTGAGACTGGAGGATGAGAGCGCCCATTGTCCGTGGTTTGAGATTGGCGAATGTGAGTGAGAGCGCTGTCCATGGTTTGAGACTGGAATCTTAGAGTGACCACTCTCCTTGGTTTGAATCTGGAGGATGAGAGTGACCAATGTCCATGGTTTGTGACTGTGGAATGAGCGTGACCACTGCCATTAGTGTGAAACTGGAGGATGAGAGTGACCAATGTCCATGGTTTGAGACTGCCGGATGAGAGTGAACACTGTTCGTGGTTTGAGACTGGAGAATAATGGAGAGAACAGTCCATGGATTAAGACTGGAGAATGAGAGTGACCATTCTCCATGGTTTGAGACTGTAGTCTGAGAGTGACTACTGTCCTTGGTTTGAGACTGGAGAATGAGTGTGACCACTGTCCATGGTTTGAGACTGGAGACTGAGAGTGAGCAATAACCTTGGTTTGAGACTGGAGAATGAGAGTGACCATTGTCCATGGTTTGAGACTGGAGAATGAGAGTGACCACTAACCGTGGTTTGAGACTGGAGGATGAGAGTGACCACTGTCTATGGTGTGAAACTGGGGAATGAGAGTGGCTATTGCACATGTTTTGAAACTGGAGGATGAGAGTGAGCACTGTGCATGGTTTCAGACAGCAGAATGAGAGTGAGCACTGTCCATGGTTTGAGACGAGAAGATACGGCTGAGAACTGTCCATGGTTTTATACTGGAGATTGAGAGTGATTGCTGTCCAACATTTGATACAAGAGGATGAGAGTGACCACTGTCTGTGGTTTGAGACTGGAGTATGAAAGTGAGTGTACTGTCCATGGTTTGAGATTGAAGTCTGAGAGTGACCACTGTCCTTGTTTTGAGACTGAAGAATGAGAGTTACCACTGTCCGTGGTTTGAGACTGGTGAATGAGATTGAGCATTTCTTTTGGTTTGTGACTGGAGACTGAGAGTGAGCACTGTCCATGGTTTGAGGCTGGAGTCTGGAATTGACTACTGTCCTTGCTTTGAGACTGGAGAATGAGAGTGACCACTGTTCGTGGTTTGAGACTGTGGGATGAGAGTGACGACTGTCTATGGTTTGAGACTGGAGGACGAGAGTGACCACTGTCTATGGTGTGAAACTGGAGAATGAGAGTGACCATTGCCCATGGTTTGAGATTGTTGAATGAGATTGAGCATTTTTTTTTTGGTTTGTAACTGGAGACTGAGAGTGAGCACTGTCCATGGTTTGAGACTGGAGTCTGAGAGAGACCACTGTCTATGGTGTGAAACTGGACAATGAGAGTTACCATTGCCCATGTTTTGAGACTGGAGGATGAGAGTGACCACTGTCTATGGTGTGAGACTGGTGAATGAGATTGAGCATTTTTTTTTTGGTTTGTAACTGGAGACTGAGAGTGAGCACTGTCCGTGGTTTGAGACTGGAGGATGAGAGTGACCACTGTCTATGGTTTGAGACTGGAGAATGAGAGCTACCATTGCTCATGGTTTGAGGTTGGAGAATGAGAGTGACCACTGTCCATGGTTTGAGACTGGAGAATGAGAGTGACTTCTGTCCATGTTTTGAGATTGGAGAAAGTGAGTGAGAGCCAAGTCCATGGTTTGAGACTGGAGTCTGAAAGTGTCTACTGTCCTTGGATTGAGACTGGAGAATGAGAGTGACTTCTGTCTGTGGTTTGAGATTGGAGAATGTGAGTGAGAGTACTGTCCAAGGTTTGAGACTGGAGGATGAGTGAACAGTGTCCATGGTGTGAGACTGGAGGATGAGAGTCAGCACTGTCCAGGGTTGAAGACAGCAGAATGAGAGTGAGCACTGTTCATGGTTTGAGACTGGAGGGTGAGAGTGAGCACTGTCCATGGTTTGAGTCTGCGGAATGAGAGTGAACACTGTTCGTGGTTTGAGACTGGAGGATAATGGAGAGAAAGGTCCATAGTTTGAGACTGGAGAATGAGAGTGACCATTGTCCATGTTTTGAGACTGTAGTCTGAGAGTCACTACTGTCCTTGGTTTGAGACTGGAGAATGAGAGTGAGCATTGTCCATGGTTTGAGACTGGTGAATGAGATTGAGCATTTTTTTTTTGGTTTGTAACTGGAGACTGAGAGTGAGCACTGTCCATGGTTTGACACTGGAGTCTGAGAGAGACCACTGTCTATGGTGTGAAACTGGAGACTGAGAGTTACCATTGCCCATGGTTTGAGACTGGTAGATGAGAGTGAACACTGTCTATGGTGTGAAACTGGAGAATGAGAGTGGCCTTTGCCCATGTTTTGAGACTGGAGGATGAGAGTGACCACTCTCCGTGGATTGAGGCTAGAGAATGAGAGTGACCACTGTCCATGGTTTGAGACTGCAGTCGGAGAGTGACGACTGTTCTTAGTATGAGACTGGAGATTGAGGATGACCACTGTCCGTGGTTTGAGACTGGAGAATGAGAGTGACCACTGTCCATGCTTTGAGACTGGTGCATCGGAGTGTGCACTGCCCATGGCTTGAGACTGGAGGATAAGATAGAGCATTTTGTTCGGTTTGTGATTGGAGACTGAGAGTGAGCACAGTCCATTGTTTGAGACTGGAGTCTGAGAGTGAGAACTGACCGTGGTTTGAGACTGGAGGATGAGAGTGACCACTGTCCATGGTTTGAGACTGGTGAATGAGATTGAGCATTTTTTTTTTGGTTTGTGACTGGAGACGGAGCGTGGGCACTGTCCATGGTTTGAGACTGGAGTCTGAATGTGACTACTGTCCTTGCTTTGAGACTTGTGAATGAGAGGGACCACTGTCCGTGGTTTGAGACTGTAGGATGAGAATGACCACTGTCTATGGTTTGAGACTGGCGAATGAGAGTGACCATTGCTCATGGTTTGAGGCTGGAGAATGAGAGTGACCACTGTCCGTGGTTTGAGGCTGGAGAATGAGAGTGACCTCTGTCCATGGTTTGAGACTGCAGTCGGAGAGTGACGACTGTTCTTAGTTTGAGAATGGAGAATGAGCGTGTGAGCGCTGTCCATGGTTTGAGATGGAATCAGAGAGTGACCACTATCCAGCTTTGAGACTGGAGAATGGGAGTGAGCAATGCCCATGGTTTGAGACTGGAGAATGAGAGTGACCACTGTCCTTGGTTTTATACTCGAGGATCAGAGTGAGAACTGTCCATGGTTTGAGACTGGTGAAACATATTGAGCATTTATTTTTGGTTTGTAACTGGAGACTGAGAGTGAGCACTGTCCATGGTTTGAGACAGCAGAATGGGAGTGAGCACTGTCCATGTTTTGAGACTGGAAGATATGGCTGAGAACTGTCCATGGTTTGAGATTGGAGATTGAAAGTGAGTGCTGTCCAAGGTTTGAGACTGGAGGATGAGAGTGAGCACTGTCCGTGGTTTGAGACTCGAGGATGAGAGAGCACTGTCCATGGTTTGAGACCAGTGAATGAGATTGTGCATTTTTTTTTTGTTTGTAACGGGAGACTGAGAGTGAGCACTGTCCATGGTTTGAGACTTGAAGATACGGCTGAGAACTGTCGATGGTTTGAGACTGGATTCTGAGAGTGACCATTGTCCGTGCTTTGATACTGGAGAATGGGAGTGAGCAATGCCCATGGTTTGAGACTGGAGGATGAGAGCGAGCACTGTCCGTGGTTTGAGACTGGTGATTGAGATTGATCATTTTTTTGGTTTGTGACTGAAGACTGAGAGTGAGTATTGTCCATGTTTTGAAACTGGAGTCTGAGAGTGACTACAGTCTTTAGTTTGAGACTGGAGAATGAAAGTGAGCACTGTCCATGTTTTGAGACTGGAGTCTGAGAGTGACTACTGTCTTTAGTTTGAGACTGGAGGATGAGATTGACCACTGTCCGTGCTTTGAGACTGGTGAATGAGATTGAGCATTTTGTTTGGTTTGTGATTGGAGACTGCGAGTGAGCACTGTCCGTGGTTTGTGACTGGTGAAAGAGATTGAGCATTTATTTTTGTTTTGTGATTGGAGACTGCGAGTGACCACTGTCCGTGGTTTGAGACTGGTGAATGAGATTGAGCATTTTGTTTTGCTTTGTGACTGGAGACAGAGCGTGGGCACTGTCCATTGTATGAGACTGGAGTCTGAGAGTGACCACTGTCCGTGTTTTGAGACTACACAATGAGAGTGACAACCGTTCGTGGTTTGAGAATGGAGAACACGAATGAGAGCGCGCTCCATGATTTGAGACTGGAGTCTGAGAGTGACCACAGTCTTTGGTTTGAGACTGGAGAATGAGAGTAACCATTACCCATGGTTTGAGACTTGAGGATGAGAGTGACCATTGTACATGTTTTGAGATTGGAGAAAGTGAGTGAGAGTGCTGAACATGGTTTGCGACTGGAGTCTAAGAGTGACCACTGTCCATGGTTTGAGACTGGAGTGAGAGAGTGACCACTGTCCTTGCTTTGGGACTGGAGGATGAGAGTGACCACTTCCATGGTTTGAGACTGGAGAATGAGTTTGACCACTGTCCGTGTTTTGATATTGGAGAATGTGAGTGAGAGCCAAGTCGATGGTTTGAGACTGGAGTCTGAGAGTGACTACTGTCCTTGGATTGAGACTGGAGAATGAGAGTGACCGCTGTCCGTGGTTTGAGATTGGAGAATATGAGTGAGAGTACTGTCCATGGTTTGAGACTGGAGGATGAGTGACCAATGTCAGTGGTGTGAGACTGGAGGATGAGAGTGAGCACAGTCCATGGTTTGAGACAGCAGAATGAGAGTGAGCACTGTCCATGGTTTGAGACTGGAGGATGAGAGTGAACACTGTCCATGGTTTGAGACTGGAGGATGAGACTGCCCACAGCCCATGGTTTGAGACTGGCGGATGAGAGTGACCACAGTCCATGGTTTGAGAATGGAGAATGAGAGTGATCACTGTTCATGGTTTGAGACTGGAGAATGAGAGTGAGTACTGTCAGTGGTTTGAGACTGGAGAATAATACTGAGCAATGTCCATGGTTTAAGACTGGAGGATAAGAGTGACCACAGTCTATGATTTGAGACTGGAGAATGAGAGTGACCATTGTCCATGGTTTGAGACTGGAGGATGAGTGACCAGTGTCCGTGGTGTGAGACTGGAGGATGAGAGTGAGCACTGTCCATGGTTTGAGATAGCAGAATGAGAGTGAGCACTGTCCAAGGTTTGAGATTGGAACATTAGGCTGAGAACTGTCCATGGTTTGAGACTGGAGATTGAGAATGAGCACTGTCCAAGGTGCCAGACTGGAGGATGAGACTGCCCACTGTCTATGATGTGAAACTGAAGAATGAGAGTGACCAATGTCCATGGTTTGAGACAGCAGAATGAGAGTCAGCGCTATCCATGGTTTGAGACTGTAGGATGACAGTGCCCACTGTCCATGGTTTGAGACTGGCGGATGAGAGTGACCACTGTCCATGGTTTGAGGATGGAGAATGAGAGTGATCACTGTTCATGGTTGAGTCTGGAGGGTGAGAGTGACCAATGTCCATGGTTTGTGACTGCGGAATGAGAGTGAACATGTTCGTGGTTTGAGACTGGAGGATAATGGAGAGAACTGTCCATGGTTTGTCACTGGAGAATGAGAGTGACCATTGTCCATGGTTTGAGACTGGAGTCTGAGAGTGACTACTGTCCTTGGTTTGAGATTGGAGATTGAGAGTGGCCACTGTCCATGGTTTGAGACTGGAAGATAAGGGTGAGAACTGTCTATGGTTTGAGACTGGAGATTGAGAGTGATCGCTGTCCAAAATTTGAGACTGGAGGATGAGAGTGCCCACTGTCCATGGTTTGAGACTGGAGAATGAGAATGAGCACTGTCAATGGTTTAAGACTGGAGGGTGAGAGTGACCACTGTCCATGGTTTGAGACTGGAGGATAATGGAGAGAACTGTCCATGGTTTGTCACTGGAGAATGAGAGTGACCATTGTCCATTGTTTGAGACTGGAGTCTGAGAGTGACTACTGTCCTTGGTTTGAGATTGGAGAATGAGAGTGGCCACTGTCCATGGTTTGAGACTGGAACATAAGTGTGAGAACTGTCTATGGTTTGAGACTGGAGATTGAGAGTGAGCGCTGTCCAAAGTTTGAGACTGGAGGATGAGAGTACCCACAGTCTATGGTTTGAGACTGAATAAACAGAGTGATCACTGTTCATGGTTTGAGACTGGAGAATGAGAGTGAACGATGAGCAAGATTTGAGACTGGAGAATGAGAGTGAACACTGTCCATGGTTTGAGCCTGGAGAATGAGAGTGAGCACTGTCGGTGGTTTGACACTGGAGAATAATAGTGAGCACTGTCCATGGTTTAAACCTGGAGGATAAGAGTGACCACAGTCTTTGCTTTGAGACTGCAGAATGAGAGTGACCACTGTCCTTTGTTTGAGACTGGAGAATGTGAGTGACCACTATCTATGGAGTGAAACTGGAGAATGAGAGTGATCATTGCCCATGGTTTGAGACGGGAGAATGAGAGTGACCAGCGTCTGTTGTGTGAGACTGGAGGAAGAGAGTGAGCACTGTCTATAGTTTGAGATAGCAGAATGGCAGTGAGCACTGTCCGTGGTTTGAGACTGCAAGATAAGGCTGAGAACTGTCCCTGGTTTGAGACTGGAGATTGAGAATGAGCGCTGTCCAAGGTTTGAGACTGGAGGTTGACAGCGCCCATTGTCCATGGTTTCAGACTGGTGGATGTGAGTGACAAATGTCCATGTTTTGAGAATGGAGAATGAGAGTGATCACTGTTCATGGTTTCAGACTGGAGGATGAGAGTGACCACTGTCTATGGTGTGAAACTGGAGGATGAGAGTGACCAATGTCCATGGTTTGAGACAGTAGAATGAGAGTGAGCACCGTCCATGGTTTGAGAGAGCAGAATGAGAGTGAGCACTGTCCTTGGTTTGAGACTGGAAGATAAAACTGAGAACTGTCCATGGTTTGAGACTGGAGACTGAGAATGAGCGCTGTCCAAGGTTTGAGACTGGAGGATGAGAGTGCGCACTGTCCATTGTTTGATACTGCATCTGAGAGTGATTGCTGCCCTTGGTTTAAGACTGGAGAATGAGAGTGACCGCTGTCCGTGGTTGAGACTGGTGGATGGGTGACCTGTGTCCGTGACGTGAGACTGGAGGATGAGAGTGTGCACTGTCCATGGTTTGAGATAGGAAAATGAGAGTGAACACTGTCCATGGTTTGAGACTGGAGAATGCGAATGAGCACTGTCGGTGGTTTGACACTGGAGAATAATAGTGTGCACTGTCAATGGTTTATGATTGGAGGTTGAGAGTGACCATAGTCTATGATTTGAGACTGAATAATGAGAGTGATCACTGTTCATAGTTTGAGACTAAAGAATGAGAGTGAAGGCTATCCAAGTTTGAGACTGGAGAATGAGAGTGAAGGCTATCCAAGGTTTGAGTCTGGAGAATGAAAGTGACCACGGTCCTTGGTTTGAGACTGGAGGATGAGTGACCAGTGTCTGTGGAGTGATACTGGAGGATGAGAGTGAGCACTGTCCATGGTTTGAGATCGCAGAATGAGAGTGAGCACTGTCCATGGTTTGAGACCGGAAGATAAGGCTGAGAACTGTCCATAGTTTGAGTCTGGATGTTGAGAGTGAGCACTGTTGGTGCTTTGACAGTGGAGAATAATACTGAGCACTGTCCATGGTTTAAGATTGGAGGATAAGAATGACCACAGTCTATGGCTTGAGACTGGAGAATGAGAGTGACCACTGTCCTTGGCATGAGACTGGAGAATGTGAGTTGCCACTGTCTGTTGTGTGAAACTGTAGAATGAGAGTGACCATTGTCCATGGTTTGAGAAGGGAAGATGAGTGACCAGTGTCCGTGGCATGAGACTGGAGGATGAGAGTGAGCACTATCCATGGTTTGAGAAAGCAGAATGAGAGTGTGCACTGTCCATGGTTTGGGACTGGAAGATTAGTCTGAGAACTGTCCATGGTTTGAGACTGGAGATTGAGAATGAGCACTGTCCAAGGATTCAGACTGGAGGATGAGACTGCCCACTATCTATGGTTTGAGACTGGTGGATGAGAGTGACCACTTTCCATGGTTTGAGACTGGAGGATGAGAGTGACCACTGTCTATGGTGTGAAACTGGAGAATGAGAGTGACCAATGTCCATGGTTTGAGACAGCAGAATCAGAGTCAGCGATATCCATGGTTTGAGACATGTGGATGAGAGTGCCCACTGTCCATGTTTTGAGACTGGCGGATGAGAGTGCCCCCTGTCCATGGGGTTTCAGACTTACGAATGAGGGTGACCACTGTCTATGGTTTGAGACTGGAGAATGAGAGTGATCATTGCTCATGGTTTGAGGCTGGAGAATTAGAGTGACCACTGTCCGTGGTTTGAGACTGGAGAATGAGGATGACCACTGTCCGTGGTTTGAGACTGGTGCATCGGAGTGTGCACTGCCCATGGTTTGAGACTGGAGGATAAGATAGAGCACTTTGTTTGGTTTGTGATTGGAGACTGAGAGTGAGCACCGTCCATTGATTGAGACTGGAGGCTGAGAGTGAGAACTGTCCGTGATTTGTGACTGGAAAATGCGAGTGACCACTCTCCGTGGTTTGAGACTGGAGGATGAGAGTGAGCACTGTCCATTGATTGAGACTGGAGGCTGAGAGTGAGAACTGTCCGTGGTTTGTGACTGGAAAATGAGAGTGACCACTGTCCATGCTTTGAGACTGGTGCATCGGAGTGTGCACTGCCCATGGTTTGACACTGGAGGATAAGATCGGGCACTTTGATTTGTGATTAGAGACTGAGAGTGAGCACCGTCCATTGTTTGAGACTGGAGACTGAGAGTAAGAACTGTCCAAGGTTTGTGACTGGAAAATGCGAGTGACCACTCTCCGTGGTTTGAGACTGGAGGATGAGAGTGACCACTGTCTATGGTGTGAGACTGGTGAATAAGATTGAACATTTTTTTTTTGGTTTGTAACTGGAGACTGAGAGTGAGCACTGTCCGTGGTTTGAGACTGGAGAATGAGAGTGAGCACTGTCCGTGGTTTGAGACGAGAAGATACGGCTGAGAACTGTCCATGGTTTGAGACTGGAGATTGAGGGTGATTGCTGTCCAACGTTTGATACTAGAGGATGAGAGTGACCACTGTCTGTGGTTTGAGACTGGAGTATGAAAGTGAGTGTACTGTCCATGGTTTGAGATTGAAGTCTGAGAGTGACCACTGTCCTTGTGTTTGAGACTGAAGAATGAGAGTTACCACTGTCCGTGGTTTGAGACTGGTGAATGAGATTGAGCATTTCTTTTGGTTTGTGACTGGAGACTGAGAGTGAGCACTGTCCGTGGTTTGAGACTGGAGAATGAGAGTGACCACTGTCCATGCTTTGAGACTGGTGCATCGGAGTGTGCACTGCCCATGGTTTGAGACTGGAGGATAAGATAGAGCATTTTGTTTGGTTTATGATTGGAGACTGAGAGTGAGCACCGTCCATTGTTTGAGACTGGAGGCTGAGAGTGAGAACTGTCCGTGGTTTGCGACTGGAAAATGCGAGTGACCACTCTCTGTGGTTTGAGACTGGAGGATGAGAGTGACCACTGTCTATGGTGTGAGACTGGTGAATGAGATTGAGCTTTTTTTTTGGTTTGTAACTGGAGACTGAGAGTGAGTACTGTCCGTGGCTTGAGACTGGAGAATGAGAGTGACCACTGACCGTGGTTTGAGACTGGAGGATGAGAGTGACCACTGTCTATGGTTTGAGACTGGAGAATGAGAGTGACCATTGCTCATGGTTTGAGGCTGGAGAATGAGAGTGACCACTGTCCATGGTTTGAGACTGCAGTCGTGGAGTGACGACTGTTCTCAGTTTGAGACTGGAGAATGAGGATGACCACTGTCCGTGGTTTGAGACTGGAGTCTGAGAGTGACCACTGTCTATGGTTTGAGACTGGAGAATGAGAGTGACCATTGCTCATGATTTGAGGCTGGAGAATGAGAGTGACCATTGTCCTTGGTTTGAGACTGGAGAATGAGAGTAACCACTGACCGTAGTTTGAGACTGGAGGATGAGAGTGACCACTGTCTATGGTGTGAAACTGGGGAATGAGAGTGGCTATTGCACATGTTTTGAAACTGGAGGATGAGAGTGAGCACTGTGCATGGTTTCAGACAGCAGAATGAGAGTGAGCACTGTCCATGGTTTGAGACGAGAAGATACGGCTGAGAACTGTCCATAGTTTTAGACTGGAGATTGAGAGTGATTGCTGTCCAACATTTGATACAAGAGGATGAGAGTGACTTCTGTCTGTGGTTTGAGATTGGAGTATGAAAGTGAGTGTACTGTCCATGGTTTGAGATTGAAGTCTGAGAGTGACCACTGTCCTTGTTTTGAGACTGAAGAATGAGAGTTACCACTGTCCGTGGTTTGAGACTGGTGAATGAGATTGAGCATTTCTTTTGGTTTGTGACTGGAGACTGAGAGTGAGCACTGTCCATGGTTTGAGGCTGGAGTCTGGAATTGACTACTGTCCTTGCTTTGAGACTGGAGAATGAGAGTGACCACTGTCCGTGGTTTGAGACTGTGGGATGAGAGTGACGACTGTCTATGGTTTGAGACTGGAGGACGAGAGTGACCACTGTCTATGGTGTGAAACTGGAGAATGAGAGTGACCATTGCCCATGGTTTGAGATTGTTGAATGAGATTGAGCATTTTTTTTTTGGTTTGTAACTGGAGACTGAGAGTGAGCACTGTCCATGGTTTGAGACTGGAGTCTGAGAGAGACCACTGTCTATGGTGTGAAACTGGACAATGAGAGTTACCATTGCCCATGTTTTGAGACTGGAGGATGAGAGTGACCACTGTCCGTGGATTGAGGCTGGAGAATGAGAGCGACCACTGTCCATGATTTGAGACTGCAGTCGGAGAGTGATGACTGTTCTTAGTTTGAGACTGGAGAATGAGAGTGACCACTGTCCGTGGTTTGAGACTGGAGAATGAGAGTGACCACTGTCCATGCTTTGAGACTGGTGCATCGGAGTGTGCACTGCCCATGGTTTGAGACTGGAGGATAAGATAGAGCATTTTGTTTGGTTTATGATTGGAGACTGAGAGTGAGCACCGTCCATTGTTTGAGACTGGAGGCTGAGAGTGAGAACTGTCCGTGGTTTGCGACTGGAAAATGCGAGTGACAACTCTCCGTGGTTTGAGACTGGAGGATGAGAGTGACCACTGTCCTTGGTTTGAGACTGGAGAATGAGAGTGACCACTGTCCATGCTTTGAGACTGGTGCATCGGAGTGTGCACTGCCCATGGTTTGAGACTGGAGGATAAGATCGAGCACTTTGTTTGGTTTGTGATTAGAGACTGAGAGCGAGCACCGTCCATTGTTAGAGACTGGAGACTGAGAGTAAGAACTGTCCGAGGTTTGTGACTGGAAAATGCGAGTGACCACTCTCCGTGGTTTGAGACTGGAGGATGAGAGTGACCACTGTCTATGGTGTGAGACTGGTGAATGAGATTGAGCATTTTTTTTTTGGTTTGTAACTGGAGACTGAGAGTGAGCACTGTCCGTGGTTTGAGACTGGAGAATGAGAGTGACCATTGCTCATGGTTTGAGGTTGGAGAATGAGAGTGACCACTGTCCATGGTTTGAGACTGGAGAATGAGAGTGACTTCTGTCCATGTTTTGAGATTGGAGAACGTGAGTGAGAGCCAAGTCCATGGTTTGAGACTGGAGTCTGAAAGTGTCTACTGTCCTTGGATTGAGACTGGAGAATGAGAGTGACTTCTGTCTGTGGTTTGAGATTGGAGAATGTGAGTGAGAGTACTGTCCATGGTTTGAGACTGGAGGATGAGTGACCAGTGTCCATGGTGTGAGACTGGAGGATGAGAGTCAGCACTGTCCAGGGTTGAAGACAGCAGAATGAGAGTGAGCACTGTTCATGGTTTGAGACTGGAGGGTGAGAGTGAGCACTGTCCATGGTTTGAGACTGGAGGATGAGAGAGACCAATGTCCATGGTTTGAGTCTGCGGAATGAGAGTGAACACTGTTCGTGGTTTGAGACTGGAGGATAATGGAGAGAAAGGTCCATAGTTTGAGACTGGAGAATGAGAGTGACCATTGTCCATGTTTTGAGACTGTAGTCTGAGAGTCACTACTGTCCTTGGTTTGAGACTGGAGAATGAGAGTGAGCATTGTCCATGGTTTGAGACTGGTGAATGAGATTGAGCATTTTTTTTTTGGTTTGTAACTGGAGACTGAGAGTGAGCACTGTCCATGGTTTGACACTGGAGTCTGAGAGAGACCACTGTCTATGGTGTGAAACTGGAGACTGAGAGTTACCATTGCCCATGGTTTGAGACCGGTAGATGAGAGTGAACACTGTCTATGGTGTGAAACTGGAGAATGAGAGTGGTCTTTGCCCATATTTTGAGACTGGAGGATGAGAGTGACCACTCTCCGTGGATTGAGGCTAGAGAATGAGAGTGACCACTGTCCATGGTTTGAGACTGCAGTCGGAGAGTGATGACTGTTCTTAGTTTGAGACTGGAGAATGAGGATGACCACTGTCCGTGGTTTGAGACTGGAGAATGAGAGTGACCACTGTCCATGCTTTGAGACTGGTGCATCGGAGTGTGCACTGCCCATGGCTTGAGACTGGAGGATAAGATAGAGCATTTTGTTCGGTTTGTGATTGGAGACTGAGAGTGAGCACAGTCCATTGTTTGAGACTGGAGTCTGAGAGTGAGAACTGACCGTGGTTTGAGACTGGAGGATGAGAGTGACCACTGTCTATGGTGTGACACTGGGGAATGAGAGTGGCCATTGCACATGCTTTGAAACTGGAGGATGAGAGTGAGCACAGTGCATGGTTTCAGACAGCAGAATGAGAGTGAGCACTGTCCATGGTTTGAGACTAGAAGATATGGCTGAGAACTGTCCATGGACTGAGACTGAAGATTAAGAGTGATTGCTGTCCAAGGTTTGATACTGGAGGATGAGAGTAACCAATGCGTGTGGTTTGAGACTGGTGTATGAGAGTGAGTGTACTGTCCATGGTTTGAGATTGAAGTCTGAGAGTGACCACTGTCCCTGTTTTGAGACTGAAGAATGAGAGTTATCACTGTCCGTGGTTTGAGTCTGGTGAATGAGATTGAGCATTTCTTTTGGTTTGTAACTGGAGACTGAGAGTGAGCACTGTCCATGGTTTGAGACTGGAAGATACGGCTGAGAACTGTCGATGGTTTGAGACTGGAGGGTGAGATTGACCACTGCCCGTGGTTTGAGACTGGTGCATCAGAGTGAGCAATGCCCATGGTTTGAGACTTGAGGATGAGAGTGACCACTGTCCATGGTTTGAGACTGGTGAATGAGATTGAGCATTTTTTTTTTGGTTTGTGACTGGAGACGGAGCGTGGGCACTGTCCATGGTTTGAGACTGGAGTCTGAATGTGACTACTGTCCTTGCTTTGAGACTTGTGAATGAGAGGGACCACTGTCCGTGGTTTGAGACTGTAGGATGAGAATGACCACTGTCTATGGTTTGAGACTGGCGAATGAGAGTGACCATTGCTCATGGTTTGAGGCTGGAGAATGAGAGTGACCACTGTCCGTGGTTTGAGGCTAGAGAATGAGAGTGACCTCTGTCCATGGTTTGAGACTGCAGTCGGAGAGTGACGACTGTTCTTAGTTTGAGAATGGAGAATGAGCGTGTGAGCGCTGTCCATGGTTTGAGATGGAGTCAGAGAGTGACCACTATCCAGCTTTGAGACTGGAGAATGGGAGTGAGCAATGCCCATGGTTTGAGACTGGAGAATGAGAGTGACCACTGTCCTTGGTTTTATACTCGAGGATCAGAGTGAGAACTGTCCATGGTTTGAGACTGGTGAAACATATTGAGCATTTATTTTTGGTTTGTAACTGAAGACTGAGAGTGAGCACTGTACATGGTTTGAGACAGCAGAATGGGAGTGAGCACTGTCCATGTTTTGAGACTGGAAGATATGGCTGAGAACTGTCCATGGTTTGAGATTGGAGATTGAAAGTGAGTGCTGTCCAAGGTTTGAGACTGGAGGATGAGAGTGAGCACTGTCCGTGGTTTGAGACTCGAGGATGAGAGTGAGCACTGTCCATGGTTTGAGACCAGTGAATGAGATTGTGCATTTTTTTTTGTTTGTAACGGGAGACTGAGAGTGAGCACTGTCCATGGTTTGAGACTTGAAGATACGGCTGAGAACTGTCGATGGTTTGAGACTGGAGTCTGAGAGTGACCACTGTCCGTGTTTTGAGACTGCACAATGAGAGTGACAACCGTTCGTGGTTTGAGAATGGAGAACACGAATGAGAGCGCGCTCCATGATTTGAGACTGGAGACTGAGAGTGACCACAGTCTTTGGTTTGAGACTGGAGAATGAGAGTAACCATTACCCATGGTTTGAGACTTGAGGATGAGAGTGACCATTGTACATGTTTTGAGATTGGAGAAAGTGAGTGAGAGTGCTGAACATGGTTTGCGACTGGAGTCTAAGAGTGACCACTGTCCATGGTTTGAGACTGGAGTGAGAGAGTGACCACTGTCCTTGCTTTGGGACTGGAGGATGAGAGTGACCACTTCCATGGTTTGAGACTGGAGAATGAGTTTGACCACTGTCCGTGTTTTGATATTGGAGAATGTGAGTGAGAGCCAAGTCGATGGTTTGAGACTGGAGTCTGAGAGTGACTACTGTCCTTGGATTGAGACTGGAGAATGAGAGTGACCGCTGTCCGTGGTTTGAGATTGGAGAATATGAGTGAGAGTACTGTCCATGGTTTGAGACTGGAGGATGAGTGACCAATGTCAGTGGTGTGAGACTGGAGGATGAGAGTGAGCACAGTCCATGGTTTGAGACAGCAGAATGAGAGTGAGCACTGTCCATGGTTTGAGACTGGAGGATGAGAGTGAACACTGTCCATGGTTTGAGACTGGAGGATGAGACTGCCCACAGCCCATGGTTTGAGACTGGCGGATGAGAGTGACCACAGTCCATGGTTTGAGAATGGAGAATGAGAGTGATCACTGTTCATGGTTTGAGACTGGAGAATGAGAGTGAGCACTGTCAGTGGTTTGACACTGGAGAATAATACTGAGCAATGTCCATGGTTTAAGACTGGAGGATAAGAGTGACCAAGGTCTATGATTTGAGACTGGAGAATGAGAGTGACCATTGTCCATGGTTTGAGACTGGAGGATGAGTGACCAGTGTCCGTGGTGTGAGACTGGAGGATGAGAGTGAGCACTGTCCATGGTTTGAGATAGCAGAATGAGAGTGAGCACTGTCCAAGGTTTGAGATTGGAACATGAGGCTGAGAACTGTCCATGGTTTGAGACTGGAGATTGAGAATGAGCACTGTCCAAGGTGCCAGACTGGAGGATGAGACTGCCCACTGTCTATGATGTGAAACTGAAGAATGAGAGTGACCAATGTCCATGGTTTGAGACAGCAGAATGAGAGTCAGCGCTATCCATGGTTTGAGACTGTAGGATGACAGTGCCCACTGTCCATGGTTTGAGACTGGCGGATGAGAGTGACCACTGTCCATGGTTTGAGGATGGAGAATGAGAGTGATCACTGTTCATGGTTGAGTCTGGAGGGTGAGAGTGACCAATGTCCATGGTTTGTGACTGTGGAATGAGAGTGAACATGTTCGTGGTTAGGGACTGGAGGATAATGGAGAGAACTGTCCATGGTTTGTCACTGGAGAATGAGAGTGACCATTGTCCATCGTTTGAGACTGGAGAATGAGAGTGACCACTGTCCATGGTTTGAGACTGGAGAATGAAAGTGACCACTGTCCGTGTTTTGAGATTGGAGAATGTGAGTGAGAGCCAAGTCCATGGTTTGAGACTGGAGTCTGAGAGTGACCACTGTCCTTGGATTGTGACTGGAGAATGAGAGTGACTGCTGTCTGTGGTTTGAGATTGGAGAATGTGAGTGAGAGTACTGTCCATGGTTTGAGACTGGAGGATGAGTGACCAGTGTCCATGGTTTGAGACTGGAGAATGAGAATGAGCACTGTTGGTGGTTTGAGACTGGAGAATGAGAGTAACCACTGTCCATGGTTTGAGACTGGAGAATGAAAGTGACCACTGTCCGTGTTTTGAGATTGGAGAATGTGAGTGAGAGCCAAGTCCATGGTTTGAGACTGGAGTCTGAGAGTGACCACTGTCCTTGGATTGTGACTGGAGAATGAGAGTGACTGCTGTCCGTGGTTTGAGATTGGAGAATGTGAGTGAGAGTACTGTCCATGGTTTGAGACTGGAGGATGAGTGGCCAGTGTCCATGGTTTGAGACTGGAGAATGAGAATGAGCACTGTTGGTGGTTTGACACTGGAGAATGATAGTGAGCACCGTCAATTGTGTAAGACTGGAGGATGAGAGTGACCACAATCTATGGTTTGAGACTGAATTTTGAGAGTGATCACTGTTCATGGTTTGAGACTGGAGAATGAGAGTGAATGCTATCCAAGGTCTGAGACTGGAGAATGAGAGTGAACACTGTCCATGGTTTGAGACTGGAGAATTAGAGTGAGCACTGTCAGTGGTTTGACACTGGAGAATAATAGTGAGCACAGTCCATGGTTTAAGACTGGATTCTGAGAGTGACAACAGTCTTTAGTTTGAGACTGGAGAATGAGAGTGAGCACTGTCCATGTTTTGAGACTGGAGTCTGAGAGTGACTACTGTCTTTAGTTTGAGACTGGAGAATTAGAGTGAGCACTGTCGGTGATTTGACACTGGAGAATAATAGTGAGCACTGTCCATGGTTTAAGACTGGAGTCTGAGAGTGACAACAGTCTTTAGTTTGAGACTGGAGAATGAGAGTGAGCACTGTCCATGGTTTGAGACTTGAAGATACGGCTGAGAACAGTCGATGGTTTGAGACTGGATTCTGAGAGTGACCATTGTCCGTGCTTTGATACTGGAGAATGGGAGTGAGCAATGCCCATGGTTTGAGACTGGAAGATGAGAGTGAGAACTGTCCGTGGTTTGAGACTGGTGATTGAGATTGATCATTTTTTTGGTTTGTGACTGAAGACTGAGAGTGAGTATTGTCCATGTTTTGAGACTGGAGTCTGAGAGAGACTACAGTCTTTAGTTTGAGACTGGAGAATGAGAGTGAGCACTGTCCATGTTTTGAGACTGGAGTCTGAGAGTGACTACTGTCTTTAGTTTGAGACTGAGAATAAGATTGACCACTGTCCGTGCTTTGAGACTGATGCATCAGAGTGAGCAATGCCCATGGTTTTAGATTTGAGGATGAGTGACCACTGTCCGTGGTTTGAGACTGCAGAATGAGAGTGAGGTTTTTTTTGGTTTGTGACTGGAGACTGAGAGTGAGCACCATCCCTTCTTTGAGACTGGAGACTGAGAGTGACCCCTGTCCATGGTATGAGACTGGAAGATGAGATTGACCACTGTCCGTGCTTTGAGACTGATGCATCAGAGTGAGCAATGCCCATGGTTTGAGATTTGAGGATGAGAGTGAACACTGTCCATGGTTTGAGACTGGTGAATGAGATTGAGCATTTTTTTTTTTGGTTTGTGACTGGAGACTGAGAGTGAGCACTATCCCTTCTTTGAGACTGGAGACTGAGAGTGACCCCTGCCCATGGTATGAGACTGGAGAATGAGATTGACCACTGTCTGTGGTTTGAGTCTGGAGTCTGAGAGTGAACACTGTCCATGGTTTGAGTCTGGAGAATGAGATTGACCACTGTCCGTGTTTTGAGATTGAAGAATGTGAGTGAGAGCCAAGTCCATGGTTTGAGACTGGAGTCTGAGAGTGACCACTGTCCTTGGATTGAGACTGGAGAACGAGAGTGACTGCTGTCTGTGGTTTGAGATTGGAGAATGTGAGTGAGAGTACTGTCCATGGTTTGAGACTGGAGGATGAGACTGCCCACTGTCCATGGTTTGAGACTGGCGGATGAGAGTGACCACAGTCCATGGTTTGAGAATGGAGAATGAGAGTGATCACTGTTGATGGTTTGAGACTGGAGGATGAGAGTGAACTCTGTCCATGGTTTGAGACTGGAGGATGAGAGAGACCAATGTCCATGGTTTGAGACTGCGGAATGAGAGTGAACACTGTTCGTGGTTTGAGACTGGAGGATAATGGAGAGAAATGTCCATGGCTTGAGACTGGAGAATGAGAGTGACCATTGTCCAAGGTTTGAGACTGTAGTCTGATAGTCACTACTGTCCTTGGTTTGAGACTGGAGAATGAGAGGGACCAGTGTCCATGGTTTGAGACTGGAAGATAAGGGTGAGAACTGTCCATAGTTTGAGACAGGAGATTGAGAGTGAGCGCTGTCCAAGGTTTGATACTGGAGGATGAGAGTGCCCACTGTCCATGGTTTGAGACTGGAGAATGAGAATGAGCACTGTCGATGGTTTGACACTGGAGAATGATAGCGAGCACTGTCCATGGGTTAAGTCTGGAGGATAAGAGTGACCACTGTCCATGGTTTGAGACTGGAGAATGAGAGTGAGCACTGTCGTTGGTTTGACACTGGAGAATAATAGTGAGCACTGTCCATGGTTTAAGACTGGATTCTGAGAGTGACAACAGTCTATGGTTTGAGACTGGAGAATGAGAGTGAGCACTGTCCATGTTTTGAGACTGGAGTCTGAGAGTGACTACTGTCTTTAGTTTGAGACTGGAGGATGAGATTGACCATTGTCCGTGCTTTGAGACAGATGCATCAGAGTGAGCAATGCCCATGGTTTGAGACTGGTGATTAAGATTGATCTTTGTTTTGGTGTGTGACTGGAGACTGAGAGTAAGCATTGTCCATGTTTTGAGACTGAAGTCTGACAGTGACAGCAATCTTTAGTTTGAGACTGGAGAATGAGAGTGAGCACTGTCCATGTTTTGACACTGGAGTCTGAGAGTGACTACTGTCTTTCGTTTGAGACTGGAGGATGAGATTAACCACTGTCCGTGCTTTGAGACTGATGCATAAGAGTGAGCAATGCACAAGGTTTGAGATTTGAGGATGAGAGCGAGTACTGTCCTTGGATTGAGACTGGAGAATGAGAGTGACCGCTGTCCGTGGTTTGAGATTGGAGAATGTGAGTGAGAGTACTGTCCATGGTTTGAGACTGGAGGATGAGTGACCAGTGTCCATGGGTGAGACTGGAGGATGAGAGTGAGCACTGTCCATGGTTTGAGACATCAGAATGAGAGTAAGCACTGTCCATGGATTGAGACTGGAGATTGAGAATGAGCGCTGTCCAAGGTTTGAGACTGGAGGATGAGAGTGCCCACTGTCCATGGTTTGAGACTGGCAGATGAGAGTGACCACTGTCCATGGTTTGAGACTGGAGAATGAGAGTCAGCACTGTCCATGGTTTGAGGCAGCAGAATGAGAGTGAGCACTGTCCATGGTTTGAGACTGGAAGATAAGGCTGAGAACTGTCCATGTTTTGATACTGGAGATTGAGAGTGAGCGCTGTCCAAGGTTTGAGACTGGAGGATGAGAGTGAGCACTGTCCATGGTTTGAGACTGGAGAATGAGAATGAGCTCTGTTGGTGGTTTGACACTGGAGAATAATAGTGAGCACTGTCCATGGTTTAAGACTGGAGGATGAGAGTGACCACAGTCTAAGGTTTGAGACTGAATAATGAGAGTGATTACTGTTCATGGTTTGAGACTGGAGAATGAGAGTCACCATTGTCCATGGTTTGAGACTGGAGAATGCGAATGAGCACTGTCGGTGGTTTGACACTGGAGAATGATAGTGAGCACTGTCAATGGTTTAAGACTGGAGGAGTGTGTGACCACAGTCTAAGGTTTGAGACTGAATAATGAGAGAGATCACTGTTCATGGGTTGAGACTGGAGAATGAGAGTGAACGCTATCCAAGGTTTGAGACTGGAGGATGAGACTGCCCCCTGTCCATGGTTTGAGACTGGCGGATAAGAGTGACCACTGTCCATGGTTTGAGACTGGAGAATGAGAGTGATCACTGTTCATGGTTTGATCCTGATAAAATGAGAGCGCAAACTGTCCATGGTTTGAGACATCAGAATGAGAGTGATAACTGTCCATGGTTTGAGCCTGGAGGATGAGAGTGAACACTGTCCATGGTTTGAGACATCAGAATGAGAGTGAGCACTGTCCATGGTTTGAGACTGTAGAATGAGAGTCAGCACTGTCCATGGTTTGAGGCAGCAGAATGAGAGTGAGCACTGTCCATGGTTTGAGACTGGAAGATAAGGCTGAGAACTGTCCATGATTTGATACTGGAGATTGAGAGTAAGCGCTGTCCAAGGTTTGAAACTGGTGGATGAGAGTGCCCACTGTCCATGGTTTGAGACTGGAGAATGAGAATGAGCACTGTCGGTGTTTGACACTGGAGAATGATAGTGAGCACTGTCCATGGTTTAAGACTGGAGGATAAGAGTGACCACAGTCTATGGTTTGAGACTGGCGAGTGAGAGTGAGCACTGTCCATGGTTTGAGAATGGAGAATGAGAGTGAGCACTGTCGGTGCTTTGACACTGGAGAATAATAGTGAGCACTGTCCATGGTGTAAGACTGGAGGATAAGTGTGACCACAGAATATGGTTTGAGACTGGAGAATGAGAGTGAGCATTGTCCATGTTTTGAGATTGGAGTCTGAGAGGGACTACTGTCTATAGTTTGAGACTGGAGGATGAGATTGACCATTGTCCGTGCTTTGAGACAGTTGCATCAGAGTGAGCAATGCCCATGGTTTGAAACGGTGGAATGGGAATGAACACTGTTTATGGTTTGAGACTGGAGAATGAGAGTGACCATTGTCCATAGTTTGATACTGGAGTCTGAGAGTGACTACTGTCCTTGGTTTGAGACTGAAGAATGAGAGTGACCACTGTCAGTGGTTTGAGACTAAGGATTATAGTGACCAATGTCTATGGTGTGAAACTGAAGAATGAGAGAGGCCATTGCCCATATTTTGAGACGGGAGGATTAGAGTGACCACTGTCCGTGGTTTGAGACTGGAGAATGAGAGTGAGCACTGTCCATGGTTTGACACTGGAGGATGATATTGACCATTGTCCGTGCTTTGAGACAGGTGCATCAGAGTGAGCAATGCCCATGGTTTGAGACTTGGGGATGAGAGTGAGCACTGTCCGTGGTTTGAGACTTGTGATTGAGATTGATCTTTTTTTTGGTGTGTGACTGGAGAATGAGACTGTGCACTGTCCTTTATTTTGAGACTGGAGTCTGAGAGTGACTACTGTCTTTAGTTTGAGACTGGAGGATGAGATTGACCACTGTCCGTGCTTTGAGACTGATGCATCAGAGTGAGCAATGCCCATGGTTTGAGATTTGAGGATGAGAGTGAGTACTGTCCTTGGATTGAGACTGCAGAATGAGAGTGATCGCGGTCCGTGGTTTGAGATTGGAGAATGTGAGTGAGAGTACTGTCCATGGTTTGAGACTGGAGGATGAGTGACCAGTGTGCATGGTGTGAGACTGGAGGATGAGACGGAGCACTGTCCATGGTTTGAGACATCAGAATGAGAGTGAGCACTGTCCATGGTTTGAGACTGGAGATTGAGAATGAGCGCTGTCCAAGGTTTGAGATTGGCGGATGAGAGTGCCCACTGTCCTTGGTTTGAGACTGGAGAATGAGAGTGAGCAGTGTCGTTGGTTTGACACTGGAGTATAATAGTGAGCACTGTCCATGGTTTAAGAGTGGAGGATAAGAGTGACCACAGTCTATGGTTTGAGATTGGAGAATGAGAGTGACCATTGCCCATGATTTGAGACTGGAGGATGAGTGACCAGTGTCCGTGGTGTGAGACTGGAGGATGAGAGTGAGCACTGTCCATGTTATGAGACTGGAAGATAAGGCTGAGAACTGTCTATGGTTTGAGAATGGAGGATAAGAGTGACCATTGTCCGTGGTTTGAGACTGGAGGATGAGAGTGAGCACGGTCCATTCTTTGAGACAGCAGGATGAGAGTGACCACTGTCCATGGTTTGAGAATGGAGAATGAGAGTGATCACTGTTCATGGTTTGAGCCTGGAGGATGAGAGTGAACACTGTCCATGGTTTGAGACTGGAGGATGAGAGTGACCACTGTCCATGGTTTGAGACTGTGGAATGAGAGTGAACACTGTTCATGGTTTGAGACTGGAGGATAATGGAGAGAGCTGCCCATGGTTTGAGATTGGAGAATGAGAGTGACCATTGTACATGGTTTGATACTGGAGTCTGAGAGTGACTACTGTCCTTGGTTTGAGACTGAATAATGAGAGTGACCACTGTCTGTGAATTTGAGACTGAAGGATGATAGTGACCAATGTCTATGGTGTGAAACTCAAGAATGAGAGTGGCCATTGCCCATATTTTGAGACGGGAGGATTAGAGTGACCACTGTCCGTGTCGTGAAACTGGTGAATGAGAGTGAGCACTGTCCATGGTTTGAGACTGGAACATAAGGCTGAGAACTGTCCATGGTTTGAGATTGGAGGATGAGATTGACCATTGTCCGTGCTTTCAGACAGGTGCATCAGAGTGAGCAATGCCCATGGTTTGAGACTTGGGGATGAGAGTGAGCACTGTCCGTGGTTTGAGACTGGTGATTGAGATTGATCTTTTTTTTGGTGTGTGACTGGACACTGAGAGTAAGCAATGTCCATGTTTTGAGACTGAAGTCTGAGAGTGACAACAGTCTTTAGTTTGAGACTGGAGAATGGGAGTGAGCACTGTCCACGTTTTGAGATTGGAGTCTGAGAGTGAGTACTGTCTTCAGTTTGAGACTGGAGTATGAGATTGACCACTGTCCATGCTTTGAGACTGATGCATCAGAGTGAGCAATGCCCATGGTTTGAGATTTGAGGATGAGAGTGAGTACATTCCTTGGATTGAGACTGGAGAATGAGAGTGACCGCTGTCCGTGGTTTGAGATTGGAGAATGTGAGTGAGAGCACTGTCCATGGTTTGAGACTGGAGGATGAGTGACCAGTGTGCATGGTGTGAGACTGGAGGATGAGAGTGAGCACTGTCCATGTTTTGAGACATCAGAATGAGAGTGAGCACTGTCCATGGTTTGAGACTGGAGATTGAGAAGGAGCACTGTCCAAGGTTTGAGATGGAGGAAGAGACTGCCCACTGTCCATGGTTTGAGACTGGCGGATGAGAGTGACCACTGTCCATGGTTTGAGATTGGAGAATGAGAGTCAGCACTGTCCATGGTTTGAGGCAGCAGAATGAGAGTGAGCACTGTCCATGGTTTGAGACTGGAAGATAAGGCTGAGAACTGTCCATGGTTTGATACTGGAGATTGAGAGTGAGCGCTGTCCAAGGTGTGAGACTGGAGGATGAGAGTGAGCACTGTCCATGTTTGGAGACAGGAAGATAAGGCTGAGAACTGTCCACGGTTTGAGACTGGACGATGTGAATGACCACTGTTCATGGTTTAAGACAGGAGGATGAGAGTGACCACAGTCTAAGTTTTGAGACTGAATAATGAGAGTGATCACTGTTCATGGTTTGAGACTGGAGAATGAGAGTGATCATTGTCCATGGTTTGAGACTGTAGTCTGAGAGTCACTACTGTCCTTGGTTTGAGACTGGAGAATGAGAGTGACCACTGTCCATGGTTTGATACTGGAAGATAAGGGTGAGAACTGTCCATGGTTTGAGACTGGAGATTGAGAGTGAGCGCTGTCCAAGGTTTGAGACTGGAGGATGAGAGTGCCCACTGTCCATGGTTTGAGACTGGAGAATGAGAATGAGCACTGTCGATGGTTTGACACTGGGGAATGATAGCGAGCACTGTCCATGGTTTAAGTCTGGAGGATAAGAGTGACCACTGTCCATGGTTTGAGACTGGAGAATGAGAGTGAGCACTGTCGTTGGTTTGACACTGGAGAATAATAGTGAGCACTGTCCATGGTTTAAGACTGGAGGATAAGAGTGACCACTGTCTATGGTTTGAGACTGGAGAATGAGAGTGAGCACTGTCCATGTTTTGAGACTGGAGTCTGAGAGTGACTACTGTCTATAGTTTGAGACTGGAGGATGAGATTGACCATTGTCTGTGCTTTGAGACAGGTGCATCAGAGTGAGCAATGCCCATTGTTTGAGACTTGGGGATGAGAGTGAGCACTGTCCGTGGTTTGAGACTGGTGATTAAGATTGATCTTTTTATTGGTGTGTGACTGGAGACTGAGAGTAAGTATTGTCCATGTTTTGAGACTGAAGTCTGACAGTGACAGCAATCTTTAGTTTGAGACTGGAGGATGAGATTGACCACTGTCCGTGCTTTGAGACTGATGCATCAGAGTGAGCAATACACATGGTTTGAGATTTGAGGATGAGAGCGAGTCCATTCCTTGGATTGAGACTGGAGACTGAGAGTGACCGCTGTCCGTGGTTTGAGATTGGAGAATGTGAGTGAGAGTACTGTCCATGGTTTGAGACTGGAGGATGAGTGACCAGTGTCCATGGTGTGAGACTGGAGGATGAGAGTGAGCACTGTCCATGGTTTGAGACATCAGAATGAGAGTGAGCACTGTCCATGGATTGAGACTGGAGATTGAGAATGAGCGCTATCCAAGGTTTGAGACTGGAGCATGAGACTGCCCACTGTCCATGGTTTGAGACTGGCGGATGAGAGTGACCACTGTCCATGGATTGAGACTGGAGAATGAGAGTCAGCACTGTCCATGGTTTGAGGCAGCAGAATGAGAGTGAGCACTGTCCATGGTTTGAGACTGGAAGATAAGGCTGAGAACTGTCCATGTTTTGATACTGGAGATTGAGAGTGAGCGCTGTCCAAGGTTTGAGACTGGAGGATGAGAGTACCCACTGTCCATGGTTTGAGACTGGAGAATGAGAATGAGCACTGTTGGTGGTTTGACACTGGAGAATAATAGTGAGACTGGAGGATGAGAGTGACCACAGTCTAAGGTTTGAGACTGAATAATGAGAGTGATTAGTGTTCATGGTTTGAAATTGGAGAATGAGAGTGACCATTGTCCATGGTTTGAGACTGTAGTCTGAGAGTCACTACTGTCCTTGGTTTGACACTGGAGAATGAGAGTGACCACTGTCCATGTTTTGAGACTGGAGAATGCGAATGAGCACTGTCGGTGGTTTGACACTGGAGAATGATAGTGAGCACTGTCAATGGTTTAAGACTGGAGGAGTGAGTGACCACAGTCTAAGGTTTGAGACTGAATAATGAGAGTGATCACTGTTCATGGGTTGAGACTGGAGAATGAGAGTGAACGCTATCCAAGGTTTGAGACTGGAGGATGAGACTGCCCCCTGTCCATGGTTTGAGACTGGCGGATAAGAGTGACCACTGTCTATGGTTTGAGACTGGAGAATGAGAGTGATCACTGTTCATGGTTTGATCCTGTTAAAATGAGAGTGCACACTGTCCATGGTTTGAGACATCAGAATGAGAGTGATCACTGTCCATGGTTTGAGCCTGGAGGATGAGAGTGAACACTGTCCATGGTTTGAGACATCAGAATGAGAGTGAGCACTGTCCATGGTTTGAGACTGTAGAATGAGAGTCAGCACTGTCCATGGTTTGAGGCAGCAGAATGAGAGTGAGCACTGTCCATGGTTTGAGACTGGAAGATAAGGCTGAGAACTGTCCGTGATTTGATACTTGAGATTGAGAGTGAGCGCTGTCCAAGGTTTGAAACTGGAGAATGAGAATGAGCACTGTCGGTGTTTGACACTGGAGAATGATAGTGAGCACTGTCCATGGTTTAAGACAGGAGGATGAGAGTGACCACAGTCTAAGGTTTGAGACTGAATAATGAGAGTGATCACTGTTCATGGTTTGAGACTGGAGAATGAAAGTGACCATTGTCCATGGTTTGAGACTGTAGTCTGAGAGTCACTACTGTCCTTGGTTTGAGACTGGAGAATGAGAGTGCCCACTGTCCATGGTTTGAGACTGGAGAATGCGAATGAGCACTGTTGGTGGTTTGACACTGGAGAATGATAGTGAGCACTGTCCATGGTTTTAGACTGGAGGATAAGAGTGACCACAGTCTATGGTTTGAGACTGGCGAATGAGAGTGAGCACTGTCCATGGTTTGAGACTGGAGAATGAGAGTGAGCACTGTCGGTGCTTTGACACTGGAGAATAATAGTGAGCACTGTCCATGGTGTAAGACTGGAGGATAAGTGTGACCACAGACTATGGTTTGAGACTGGAGAATGAGAGTGAGCACTGTCCATGTTTTGAGACTGGAGTCTGAGAGTGACTACTGTCTATAGTTTGAGACTGGAGGATGAGATTGACCATTATCCGTGCTTTGAGACAGTTGCATCAGAGTGAGCAATGCCCATGGTTTGAGACTGTGGAATGAGAGTGAACACTGTTCATGGTTTGAGACTGGAGGAGAATGGAGGGAGCTATCCATTGTTTGAGACTGGAGAATGAGAGTGACCATTGTCCATAGTTTGATACTGGAGTCTGAGAGTGACTACTGTCCTTGGTTTGAGACGGGAGAATTAGAGTGACCACTGTCCGTGGTTTGAGACTGGAGAATGAGAGTGAGCACTGTCCATGGTTTGACACTGGAGGATGATATTGGCCATTGTCCGTGCTTTGAGACAGGTGCATCAGAGTGAGCAATGCCCATGGTTTGAGACTTGGGGATGAGAGTGAGCACTGTCCGTGGTTTGAGACTTGTTATTGAGATTGATCTTTTTTTTTGGTGTGTGACTGCAGAATGAGTCTGTGCACTGTCCTTGTTTTGAGACTGGAGTCTGAGAGTGACTACTGTCTTTAGTTTGAGACTGGAGGATGAGATTGACCACTGTCCGTGCTTGCAGACTGATGCATCAGAGTGAGCAATGCCCATGGTTTGAGATTTGAGGATGAGAGTGAACACTGTCCATGGTTTGAGACTGGTGAATGAGATTGACCGCTGTCCGTGGTTTGAGATTGGAGAATGTGAGTGAGAGTACTGTCCATGGTTTGAGACTGGAGGATGAGTGACCAGTG
The DNA here is from genome assembly GCF_047496795.1 of Chiloscyllium punctatum. Taxonomy (NCBI): domain Eukaryota; kingdom Metazoa; phylum Chordata; class Chondrichthyes; order Orectolobiformes; family Hemiscylliidae; genus Chiloscyllium; species Chiloscyllium punctatum. Next base: position 43,574,139 of record NC_092753.1, on the reverse strand, counting down.
TGCATGGTGTGAGAGTGGAGGATGAGAGGGAGCACTGTCCATGGTTTGAGACATCAGAATGAGAGTGAGCACTGTCCATGGTTTGAGACTGGAGATTGAGAATGAGCTCTGTCCAAGGTTTGAGACTGGCGGATGACAGTGACCACTGTCCATGGTTTGAGACTGGAGAATGAGAGTCAGCACTGTCCATGGTTTGAGGCAGCAGAATGAGAGTGAGCACTGTCCATGGTTTGAGACTGGAAGATAAGGCTGAGAACTGTCCATGGTTTGATACTGGAGATTGAGAGTGAGCGCTGTCCAAGGATTGAGACTGGAGGATGAGAGTGCCCACTGTCCATGGTTTGAGACTGGAGAATGCGAATGAGCACTGTTGGTGGTTTGACACTGGAGAATGATAGTGAGCACTGTCCATGGTTTAAGACTGGAGGATGAGAGTGACCACAGTCTAAGTTTTGAGACTGGAAAATGAGAGTGACCATTGCCCATGGTTTGAGACTGGAGGATGAGTGACCAGTGTCCGTGGTTTGAGACTGGAGGATGAGAGTGAGCACGGTCCATGGTTTGAGACAGCAGGATGAGAGTGAGCACTGTCCATGGTTTGAGACTGGAAGATAAGGCTGAGAACTGTCCATGGTATGAGACTAGACATTGAGAGTGAGCGCTGTCGAAGTTTTGAGACTGGAGGATGAGAGTGCCCACTGTCCATGGTTTGAGACTGGAGAATGAGAGTGATCACTGTTCATGGTTTGAGCCTGGAAGATGAGTGTGAACACTGTCCATGGTTTGAGACTGGAGGATGAGAGTGACCAATGTCCATGGTTTGAGAATGGAGAATGAGAGTGATCACTGTTCATGGTTGGAGCCAGGAGGATGAGAGTGACCACTGTCCATGGTTTGAGAACGGAGAATGAGAGCGATCACTGTTCATGGTTTAAGCTTGGAGGATGAGAGTGAACACTGTCCATGGTTTGAGACTGGCGGATGAGAGTGACCACTGTCCACGGTTTGAGAATGGAGAATGAGAGTGATCACTGTTCATGGTTTGAGCCTGGAGGATGAGAGTGACAACTGTCCATGGTTTGAGACTGTGGAATGAGAGTGAACACGGCTCATGGTTTGAGACTGGAGGATAATGGAGAGAGCTGTCCATGGTTTGAGATTGGAGAATGAGAGTGACCATTGTCCATGGTTTGATACTGGAGTCTGAGAGTGACGACTGTCCTTGGTTTGAGACTGAATAATGAGAGTGACCAATGTCTATGGTGTGAAACTCAAGAATGAGAGTGGCCATTGCCCACATTTTGAGACGGGAGGATTAGAGTGACCACTGTCCGTGGTGTGAGACTGGAGACTGAGAGTAAGCATTGTCCTTGTTTTGAGACGGAAGTCTGAGAGTGACAACAGTCTTTAGTTTGAGACTGGAGAATGAGACTGAGCACTGTCCATGTTTTGAGACTGGTGTCTGAGAGTAACTACTGTCTTTAGTTTGAGACTGGAGGATGAGATTGACCACTGTCCGTGCTTTGAGACTGATGCATCTGAGTGAGCAATGCCCATGGTTTGAGATTTGAGGATGAGAGTGAGTACTGCCCTTGGATTGAGACTGGAGAATGAGAGTGACCGCTGTCCGTGTTTTGAGATTGTAGAATGTGAGTGAGTGTACTGTCTATGGTTTGAGACTGGAGGATGAGTGACCAGTGTCCATCGTGTGAGAATGGAGGATGAGAGTGAGCACTGTCCATGGTTTGAGATATCAGAATGAGAGTGAGCACTGTCCATGGTTTGAGACTGGAGATTGAGAATGAGCGCTGTCCAAGGTTTGAGACTGAAGGATGAGACTGCCCACTGTCCATGGTTTGAGACTGGCAGATGAGAGTGACCACTGTCCATAGTTTGAGACAGCAGAATGAGAGTGAGCACTGTCCATTGTTTGAGACTGGAGATTGAGAATGAGCGCTGTCCAAGGTTTGAGACTGGAGGATGAGACTGCCCACTGTCCATGGTTTGAGAATGGAGGATAAGAGTGACCACTGTCCGTGGTTTGAGACTGGACGATGAGAGTGAGCACTGTCCATGGTTTGAGACAGCAGGATGAGAGTGAGCACTGTCCTTGGTTTGAGCCTGGAAGATAACACTGAGAACTGTCCATGGTATGAGACTGGACATTGAGAGTGAGCACTGTCGAAGTTTTGAGACTGAAGGATGAGAGTGCCCTCTGTCCATGATTTGAGACTGGAGAATGAGTGTGATCACTGTTCATGGTTTGAGCCTGGAAGGTGAGTGTGAACACTGTCCATGGTTTGAGACTGGAGGATGAGAGTGACCACTGTCCATGGTTTGAGACTGTGGAATGAGAGTGAACACTGTTCATGGATTGAGACTGGACGATAATGGAAAGAGCTGTCCATGGTTTGAGACTGGAGAATGAGAGTGACCATTGTCCATGGTTTGATACTGGAGTCTGAGAGTGACTTCTGTCCTTGGTTTGAGACTGAATAATGAGAGTGACCACTGTCTGTGGTTTGAGACTGAAGGATGATAATGACCAATGTCTATGATGTGAAACTCAAGAATGAGAGTGGCCATTGCCCATATTTTGAGACGGGAGGATGAGAGCGCCCACTATCCATGGTTTGAGACTGGAGAATGAGAATGATCACTGTTCATGCTTTCAGACTGGAGGATGAGAGTGACCACTGTCCATGGTTTAAGACTGGAGGTTGAGAGTGATCACTGTTCATGGTTTGAGACTAGAGAATGAGAGTGAAGACTATCCAAGGTTTCAGACTGGAGAATGAGCGTGAATGCTATACAAGGTTTGAGACTGGAGAATGTGAGTGACCACTGTCTATGGTGTGAAACTGGAGAATGAGTGTGACCATTGCCCATGGTTTGAGCCTGGAGGATGAGTGACCAGTGTCCGTGGTTTGAGACTGGAGGATGAGTGACCAGTGTCCATGGTGTGAGACTGGAGGATGAGTGACCAGTGTCCGTGGAGTGAGACTGGAGGATGAGAGTGAGCACTGTCCATGGTTTGAGACTGGAAGATAAGGCTGAGAACTGTCCATGGTTTGAGACTGAAGATTGAGAATGAGTGCTGTCCAAGGTTTCAGACTAGAGGACAAGACTGCCTACTGTCAATGGTTTGAGACTGGTGGATGAGAGTGACCACTGACCATGGTTTGAGAATGGAGAAGGAGAGTGATTACTGTTCATGGTTGAGTCTGGAGGGTGAGAGTGGCCAAAGCCCATGCTTTGAGACTGCGGAATGAGAGTGAACACTGTTCGTGGTTTGAGACTGGAGGATAATGGAGAGAACTGTCCATGGTTTGTGACTGAAGAATGAGAGTGACCACTGTCCATGGTTTGAGACTGGAAGACAAAGGTGAGAACTGTCCATGTTTGAGACTGGAGATTGTGAGTGAGCGCTGTCCAAGGTTTGAGACTGGAGGATGAGAGCGCCCACTGTCCATGGTTTGAGACTGGAGAATGAGAATGAGCACTGTCGGTGGTTTGACACTGGAGAATGACAGTGAGCAATGTCAATGGTTTAAGACTGGAGGTTGAGAGTGCCCACAGTCTATGGTTTGAGACTGAATAATGAGAGTGATCACTGTTCATGGTTTGAGACTGGAGGTTGAGAGTGACCACTGTCCATGGTTTGAGACTGGAGAATGTGAGTGACCAATGTCCATGGTTTGAGACAGCAGAATAAGAGTGAGCACTGTCCATGGTTTGAGATTGGAAGATACCGCTGAGAACTGTCCATGCTTTGAGATTGGAGATTGAGAATGAGCGCTGTCCAAGGTTTGAGATTTCAGTCTGAGAGTGACTACTGTCTTTGGTGTGAGACTGGATAATGAGAGTGACCACTGTCCGTGGTTTGAGAGTGGAGGATGATAGTGACCACTGTCTATGGTGTGAAACTGGAGAATGAGAGTGGCAATTGCCCTTGTTTTGAGACTAGAGAATACGAGTGACCACTTTCCGTGGTTTGAGACTGGAGTATGAGAGTGAGCACTGTCCATGGTTTCAGACAGCAGAATAAGAGTGAGCACTGTCCATGGTTTGAGACTGGAGAATGAGAGTGGCCACTGTCCTTGGTTTGAGACTGGAGAATGAGTGTGACCACTGTCGGTGGTTTGAGTCTGGAGGATGAGAGGGACCACTGTCCGTGTTTTGAGATTGGAGAATGTGAGTGAGAGCACTGTCCATGGTTTAAGACTGGAATCTTAGAATGACCACTCTCCTTGGTTTGAATCTGGAGGATGAGATTGACCACTGTCCATGCTTTGAGACTGTTGCATCGGAGGGAGCAATGCCCATGGTTTGAGACTGGAGGATGAAAGTGACCAATGTCCTTGGTTTGAGACTGGAGAAAGTGAGTGTTAGTGCTGTCGATGTTTTCGGACTGGAGTTTGCCAGTGACCACTGTTCTTAGTTTGAGACTGGAGAATCACAGTGACCACTGCCTTTGCTTTGAGACTGGTGCATCGGATGAGCAATGCCCATGGTTTGAGGCTAGAGGATGAGAGTGACCACTGTCCATGGTTTGAGACTGGAGTCTGAGAGTGACTACAGTCCTTGGTTTCAGACTGGAGAATGAGCGTGACCACTGTCCATGGTTTGAGACTGGAGGATGAGAGTCAGCACTGTGCATGGTCTGAGACTAGAGGATAAGAGTGATCACTGGTTTGGGACTGGTGAATGAGATTGAGCTTTTTTTTTGGTTTGTGACTGGAGTCTGAGAGTGCGCACTGTCCATTGTTTGAGACTGGAGTCTGCGTGTGACGACTGTCCTTGGTTTAAGACTGGAGAATGAGAGTAAGCACTGTCTGTGGTTTGAGACTAGAGGATGAGAGTGGCCATTGACCATGTTTGGAGAACGAAGCATAAAAGTGACCACTGTCCATGGTTTGAGACTGGACAATGAGAGTGAGCATGGTCCATGGTTTGAGACAGCAGGATGAGAGTGAGCACTGTCCATGGTTTGAGACTGGAAAATAAGGCTGAGGACTGTCCATGGTATGAGACTGGACATTGAGAGTGAGCGCTATCCAAGGTTTGAGGCAGGAGGATGAGAGTGCCCACTGTCCATGGTTTGAGACTGGAGAATGAGAGTGAGCACTGTCCATGGTTTGAGAATGAAGAATGAGAGTGGTCACTGTTCATGGTTTGAGACTGGGGGATGAGAGTGAACACAGTCCGTGGTTTGAGACTGGAGGATGAGAGTGAACATGTTCATGGTTTGAGACTGGAGGATAATGGAGAGAACTATCCATGGTTTGTGACTGGAGAATGAGAGTGACCATTGTTCATGGTTTGAGACTGGAGTCTGAGAGTGACTACTGTCCTTGGTTTGAGATTGGATAATGAGAGTGACCACTGTCCATGGTTTGAGACTGCAGGATGAGAGTGAGCACTGTCCATGGTTTGAGACTGGAAGATAAGGCTGAGAGCTGTCCATGGTATGAGACTGGACATTGAGAGTGAGCACTATCCAAGGTTTGAGACAGGAAGATGAGAGTGCCCACTGTCCATGGTTTGAGATTGGCGGATGAGAGTGACCACTGTCCATGGTTTGAGAATGAAGAATGAGAGTGGTCACTGTTCATGGTTTGAGACTGGAGGATGAGAATGAACACAGTCCATGGTTTGAGACTGGAGGATGAGAGTGAACATGTTCGTGGTTTGAGACTGGTGGATAATGGAGAGAACTGTCCATGGTTTGTTACTGGAGAATGAGAGTGACCATTGTCCATGATTTGAGACTTGAGTCTGAGAGTGACTACTGTCCTTGGTTTGAGATTGGAGAATGAGAGTGACCACTGTCCATGGTTTGAGACTGGAAGATAAGGGTGAGAACTGTCCATGGTTTGAGACTGGAGATTCAGAGTGAGCGCTGTCCAAAGTTTGAGACTGGAGGATGAGAGTGCCCACTGTGCACGGTTTGAGACTGGAGAATGAGAATGAGCACTGTCAATGGTTTAAGACTGGAGGATGAGAGTGACCACAGTCTATGGTTTGAGACTGAATAAACAGAGTGATCACTGTTCATGGTTTGAGACTGGAGAATGAGAGTTATAGCTGTCCAAGATTTGAGACTGGAGAATGAGAGTGAGCACTGTCCATGGTTTGAGATCGCAGAATGAGAGTGAGCACTGTCCATGGTTTGAGACTGGAAGATAAGGCTGAGAACTGTCCATAGATTGAGACTGGATATTGAGAGTGAGCACTGTCGGTGGTTTGACACTGGAGAATAATAGTGAGCACTGTCCATGGTTTAAGACTGGAAGATAAGAGTCACCACAGTCTATGGTTTGAGACTGGAGGCTGAGAGCGCCCACTGGAGAATGAGAGTGACCACTGTCCTTGGCATGAGACTGGAGAATGTGAGTGACCACTGTCTGTCATGTGAAACTGGAGAATGAGAGTGACCATTGTCCATGGTTTGAGACTGGAGGATGAGTGACCAGTGTCCGTGGTGTGAGACTGGAGGATGAGAGTGAGCACTGCCCATGGTTTGAGAGAGCAGAATGAGAGTGAGCACTGTCCATGTTCTGAGACTGGAAGATTAGGCTGAGAACTGTCCATGGTTTGAGACTGGAGATTGAGAGTGAGCACTGTCCAAGGTTTGAGACTGGATCATGAGACTGCCCACTGTCTTTGGTTTGAGACTGGTGAATGAGAGTGACCACTGACCATGGTTCGAGACTGTGGAATGAGAGTGATCACTGTTCATGGCTTGAGACTGGAGGATGAGAGTGACCACTGTCTATGGTTTGAGACTGCGGAATGAGAGTGACCACTGTCTATGGTGTGAAATTGGAGAATGAGAGTGACTAATGTCCATGGTTTGAGACAGCAGAATGAGAGTCAGCGCTATCCATGGTTTGAGTTTGGAGGATGAGAGTGCCCACTGTCCATGGTTTGAGACTGGCGGATGAGAGAAACCACTGTCCATGGTTTGAGAATGGAGAATGAGAGTGATCACTGTTCATGGTTGAGACTGTAGGGTGAGAGTGACCAATGTCCATGGTTTCAGACTCGGAATGAGAGTGAACACTGTTCGTGGTTTGAGACTGGAGGATAATGGAGAGAACTGTCCATGGTTTCAGACTGGAGAATGAGAATGAACACTGTCGGTGGTTTGACACTGGAAAATGATAGTGAACACTGTCAATGGTTTAAGACTGGAGGTTGAGAGTGACCACAGTCTATGGTTTGAGACTGAATAATGAGAGTGATCACTGTTCATGGTTTGAGACTGGAGACTGAGAGTAAACGCTATCCAAGGTGTTGAGACTGGAGAATGAGAGTGAACACTGTCCATGGTTTGAGTCTGGAGAATGAGAGTGAGCACTATAGGTGGTTTGACACTGGAGAATAATACTGAGCAATGTCCATGGTTTAAGACTGGAGGATAAGAGTGACCACAGTTTATGGTTTGAGACTGGAGAATGAGAGTGACCATTGTCCATGGTTTGAGACTGGAGGATGAGTGACCAGTGTCCGTGGTGTGAGACTAGAGGATGAGAGTGAGCACTGTCCATGGTTTGAGATAGCAGAATGAGAGTGAGCACTGTCCAAGGTTTGAGATTGGAACATTAGGCTGAGAACTGTCCATGGTTTGAGACTGGAGATTGAGAATGAGCACTGTCCAAGGTTTCAGACTGGAGGATGAGACTGCCCACTGTCTATGGTTTGAGACTGGTGGATGAGAGCGACCCCTGTCCATGTTTTGAGACTGGAGGATGAGAGTGACCACTGTCTATGGTGTGAAACTGGAGAATGATAGTGACCAATGTCCATGGTTTGAGACTACGGAATGAGAGTGACCACTGTCTATGGTGTGAAACTGAAGAATGAAAGTGACCAATGTCCATGGTTTGAGACAGCAGAATGAGAGTCAGCGCTATCCATGGTTTGAGACAGTAGGATGAAAGTGCCCACTGTCCATGGTTTGAGACTGGCGGATGAGAGTGACCACTGTCCATGGTTTGAGAATGGAGAAGGAGAGTGATCACTGTTCATGGTTGAGACAGGAGGGTGAGAGTGACCAATGTCCATGGTTGGTGACTGCAGAATGAGAGTGAACGTGTTCGTGGTTTGAGACTGGAGGATAATGGAGAGAACTGTCCATGGTTTGTGACTGAAGAATGAGAGTGACAATTGTCCATGGTTTGAGACTGGAGTCTGAGAGTGACTACTGTCCTTGGTTTGAGATTGGAGAATGAGAGTGACCACTGTCCATGGTTTGAGACTGGAAGATAAGGGTGAGAACTGTCCATGGTTTGAGACTGGAGATTGAGAGTGAGCGCTGTCCAAAGTTTGAGACTGGAGGATGAGAGTGCCCACTGTCCATGGTTTGAGACTGGAGAATGAGAGTGACCACAGTCTATGGTTTGAGACTGAATAAACAGACTGATCACTGTTCATGGTTTGACACTGGAGAATGAGAGTGAACGATGTCCAAGATTTGAGACTGGAGAATGAGAGTGAACACAGTCCGTGGTTTGAGACTGGAGGATGAGAGTGAACATGTTCGTGGTTTGAGACTGGAGGATAATGGAGAGAACTGTCCATGGTTTGTGACTGGAGAATGAGAGTGACCATTGTCCATGGTTTGAGACTGGAGTCTGAGAGTGACTACTGTCCTTGGTTTGAGATTGGAGAATGAGAGTGACCACTGTCCATGGTTTGAGACTGGAAGATAAGGGTGAGAACTGTCCATGGTTTGAAACTGGAGATTGAGAGTGAGCGCTGTCCAAAGTTTGAGTCTGGAGGATGAGAGTGCCCACTGTCCACAGTTTGAGACTGGAGAATGAGAATGAGCACTGTCAATGGTTTAAGACTGGAGGATGAGAGTGACCACAGTCTATGGTTTGAGACTGAATAAACAGAGTGATCACTGTTCATGGTTTGAGACTGGAGAATGAGAGTTATAGCTGTCCAAGATTTGAGACTGGAGAATGAGAGTGAGCACTGTCCATGGTTTGAGATCGCAGAATGAGAGTGAGCACTGTCCATGGTTTGACACTGGAAGATAAGGCTGAGAACTGTCCATAGATTGAGACTGGATATTAAGAGTGAGCACTGTCGGTGGTTTGACACTGGAGAATAATAGTGAGCACTGTCCATGGTTTAAGACTGGAAGATAAGAGTCACCACAGTCTATGGTTTGAGACTGGAGGATGAGAGCGCCCACTGGAGAATGAGAGTGACCACTGTCCTTGGCATGAGACTGGAGAATGTGAGTGACCACTGTCTGTCGTGTGAAACTGGAGAATGAGAGTGACCATTGTCCATGGTTTGAGACTGGAGGATGAGTGACCAGTGTCCGTGGTGTGAGACATGGAGGATGAGAGTGAGCACTGCCCATGGTTTGAGTTAGCAGAATGAGAGTGAGCACTGTCCATGGTTTGAGAATGAAGAATGAGAGTGGTCACTGTTCATGGTTTGAGACTGGGGTATGAGAGTGATCACAGTCCGTGGTTTGAGACTGGAGGATGAGAGTGAACATGTTCATGGTTTGAGACTGGAGGATAATGGAGAGAACTATCCATGGTTTGTGACTGGAGAATGAGAGTGACCATTGTCCATGGTTTGAGACTGGAGTCTGAGAGTGACTACTGTCCTTGGTTTGAGATTGGATAATGAGAGTGACCACTGTCCATGGTTTGAGACTGCAGGATGAGAGTGAGCACTGTCCATGGTTTGAGACTGGAAGATAAGGCTGAGAGCTGTCCATGGTATGAGACTGGACATTGAGAGTGAGCACTATCCAAGGTTTGAGACAGGAAGATGAGAGTGCCCACTGTCCATGGTTTGAGACTGGAGAATGAGAGTGAGCACTGTCCATGGTTTGAGAATGAAGAATGAGAGTGGTCACTGTTCATGGTTTGAGACTGGGGGATGAGAGTGAACACAGTCCGTGGTTTGAGACTGGAGGATGAGAGTGAACATGTTCATGGTTTGAGACTGGAGGATAATGGAGAGAACTATCCATGGTTTGTGACTGGAGAATGAGAGTGACCATTGTTCATGGTTTGAGACTGGAGTCTGAGAGTGACTACTGTCCTTGGTTTGAGATTGGATAATGAGAGTGACCACTGTCCATGGTTTGAGACTGCAGGATGAGAGTGAGCACTGTCCATGGTTTGAGACTGGAAGATAAGGCTGAGAGCTGTCCATGGTATGAGACTGGACATTGAGAGTGAGCACTATCCAAGGTTTGAGACAGGAAGATGAGAGTGCCCACTGTCCATGGTTTGAGATTGGCGGATGAGAGTGACCACTGTCCATGGTTTGAGAATGAAGAATGAGAGTGGTCACTGTTCATGGTTTGAGACTGGAGGATGAGAATGAACACAGTCCATGGTTTGAGACTGGAGGATGAGAGTGAACATGTTCGTGGTTTGAGACTGGTGGATAATGGAGAGAACTGTCCATGGTTTGTTACTGGAGAATGAGAGTGACCATTGTCCATGATTTGAGACTTGAGTCTGAGAGTGACTACTGTCCTTGGTTTGAGATTGGAGAATGAGAGTGACCACTGTCCATGGTTTGAGACTGGAAGATAAGGGTGAGAACTGTCCATGGTTTGAGACTGGAGATTCAGAGTGAGCGCTGTCCAAAGTTTGAGACTGGAGGATGAGAGTGCCCACTGTGCACGGTTTGAGACTGGAGAATGAGAATGAGCACTGTCAATGGTTTAAGACTGGAGGATGAGAGTGACCACAGTCTATGGTTTGAGACTGAATAAACAGAGTGATCACTGTTCATGGTTTGAGACTGGAGAATGAGAGTTATAGCTGTCCAAGATTTGAGACTGGAGAATGAGAGTGAGCACTGTCCATGGTTTGAGATCGCAGAATGAGAGTGAGCACTGTCCATGGTTTGAGACTGGAAGATAAGGCTGAGAACTGTCCATAGATTGAGACTGGATATTGAGAGTGAGCACTGTCGGTGGTTTGACACTGGAGAATAATAGTGAGCACTGTCCATGGTTTAAGACTGGAAGATAAGAGTCACCACAGTCTATGGTTTGAGACTGGAGGCTGAGAGCGCCCACTGGAGAATGAGAGTGACCACTGTCCTTGGCATGAGACTGGAGAATGTGAGTGACCACTGTCTGTCATGTGAAACTGGAGAATGAGAGTGACCATTGTCCATGGTTTGAGACTGGAGGATGAGTGACCAGTGTCCGTGGTGTGAGACTGGAGGATGAGAGTGAGCACTGCCCATGGTTTGAGAGAGCAGAATGAGAGTGAGCACTGTCCATGTTCTGAGACTGGAAGATTAGGCTGAGAACTGTCCATGGTTTGAGACTGGAGATTGAGAGTGAGCACTGTCCAAGGTTTGAGACTGGATCATGAGACTGCCCACTGTCTTTGGTTTGAGACTGGTGAATGAGAGTGACCACTGACCATGGTTCGAGACTGTGGAATGAGAGTGATCACTGTTCATGGCTTGAGACTGGAGGATGAGAGTGACCACTGTCTATGGTTTGAGACTGCGGAATGAGAGTGACCACTGTCTATGGTGTGAAATTGGAGAATGAGAGTGACTAATGTCCATGGTTTGAGACAGCAGAATGAGAGTCAGCGCTATCCATGGTTTGAGTTTGGAGGATGAGAGTGCCCACTGTCCATGGTTTGAGACTGGCGGATGAGAGAAACCACTGTCCATGGTTTGAGAATGGAGAATGAGAGTGATCACTGTTCATGGTTGAGACTGTAGGGTGAGAGTGACCAATGTCCATGGTTTCAGACTCGGAATGAGAGTGAACACTGTTCGTGGTTTGAGACTGGAGGATAATGGAGAGAACTGTCCATGGTTTCAGACTGGAGAATGAGAATGAACACTGTCGGTGGTTTGACACTGGAAAATGATAGTGAACACTGTCAATGGTTTAAGACTGGAGGTTGAGAGTGACCACAGTCTATGGTTTGAGACTGAATAATGAGAGTGATCACTGTTCATGGTTTGAGACTGGAGACTGAGAGTAAACGCTATCCAAGGTGTTGAGACTGGAGAATGAGAGTGAACACTGTCCATGGTTTGAGTCTGGAGAATGAGAGTGAGCACTATAGGTGGTTTGACACTGGAGAATAATACTGAGCAATGTCCATGGTTTAAGACTGGAGGATAAGAGTGACCACAGTTTATGGTTTGAGACTGGAGAATGAGAGTGACCATTGTCCATGGTTTGAGACTGGAGGATGAGTGACCAGTGTCCGTGGTGTGAGACTAGAGGATGAGAGTGAGCACTGTCCATGGTTTGAGATAGCAGAATGAGAGTGAGCACTGTCCAAGGTTTGAGATTGGAACATTAGGCTGAGAACTGTCCATGCTTTGAGACTGGAGATTGAGAATGAGCACTGTCCAAGGTTTCAGACTGGAGGATGAGACTGCCCACTGTCTATGGTTTGAGACTGGTGGATGAGAGCGACCCCTGTCCATGTTTTGAGACTGGAGGATGAGAGTGACCACTGTCTATGGTGTGAAACTGGAGAATGATAGTGACCAATGTCCATGGTTTGAGACTACGGAATGAGAGTGACCACTGTCTATGGTGTGAAACTGAAGAATGAAAGTGACCAATGTCCATGGTTTGAGACAGCAGAATGAGAGTCAGCGCTATCCATGGTTTGAGACAGTAGGATGAAAGTGCCCACTGTCCATGGTTTGAGACTGGCGGATGAGAGTGACCACTGTCCATGGTTTGAGAATGGAGAAGGAGAGTGATCACTGTTCATGGTTGAGACAGGAGGGTGAGAGTGACCAATGTCCATGGTTGGTGACTGCAGAATGAGAGTGAACGTGTTCGTGGTTTGAGACTGGAGGATAATGGAGAGAACTGTCCATGGTTTGTGACTGAAGAATGAGAGTGACAATTGTCCATGGTTTGAGACTGGAGTCTGAGAGTGACTACTGTCCTTGGTTTGAGATTGGAGAATGAGAGTGACCACTGTCCATGGTTTGAGACTGGAAGATAAGGGTGAGAACTGTCCATGGTTTGAGACTGGAGATTGAGAGTGAGCGCTGTCCAAAGTTTGAGACTGGAGGATGAGAGTGCCCACTGTCCATGGTTTGAGACTGGAGAATGAGAGTGACCACAGTCTATGGTTTGAGACTGAATAAACAGACTGATCACTGTTCATGGTTTGACACTGGAGAATGAGAGTGAACGATGTCCAAGATTTGAGACTGGAGAATGAGAGTGAACACAGTCCGTGGTTTGAGACTGGAGGATGAGAGTGAACATGTTCGTGGTTTGAGACTGGAGGATAATGGAGAGAACTGTCCATGGTTTGTGACTGGAGAATGAGAGTGACCATTGTCCATGGTTTGAGACTGGAGTCTGAGAGTGACTACTGTCCTTGGTTTGAGATTGGAGAATGAGAGTGACCACTGTCCATGGTTTGAGACTGGAAGATAAGGGTGAGAACTGTCCATGGTTTGAAACTGGAGATTGAGAGTGAGCGCTGTCCAAAGTTTGAGTCTGGAGGATGAGAGTGCCCACTGTCCACAGTTTGAGACTGGAGAATGAGAATGAGCACTGTCAATGGTTTAAGACTGGAGGATGAGAGTGACCACAGTCTATGGTTTGAGACTGAATAAACAGAGTGATCACTGTTCATGGTTTGAGACTGGAGAATGAGAGTTATAGCTGTCCAAGATTTGAGACTGGAGAATGAGAGTGAGCACTGTCCATGGTTTGAGATCGCAGAATGAGAGTGAGCACTGTCCATGGTTTGACACTGGAAGATAAGGCTGAGAACTGTCCATAGATTGAGACTGGATATTAAGAGTGAGCACTGTCGGTGGTTTGACACTGGAGAATAATAGTGAGCACTGTCCATGGTTTAAGACTGGAAGATAAGAGTCACCACAGTCTATGGTTTGAGACTGGAGGATGAGAGCGCCCACTGGAGAATGAGAGTGACCACTGTCCTTGGCATGAGACTGGAGAATGTGAGTGACCACTGTCTGTCGTGTGAAACTGGAGAATGAGAGTGACCATTGTCCATGGTTTGAGACTGGAGGATGAGTGACCAGTGTCCGTGGTGTGAGACATGGAGGATGAGAGTGAGCACTGCCCATGGTTTGAGTTAGCAGAATGAGAGTGAGCACTGTCCATGGTTTGAGAATGAAGAATGAGAGTGGTCACTGTTCATGGTTTGAGACTGGGGTATGAGAGTGATCACAGTCCGTGGTTTGAGACTGGAGGATGAGAGTGAACATGTTCATGGTTTGAGACTGGAGGATAATGGAGAGAACTATCCATGGTTTGTGACTGGAGAATGAGAGTGACCATTGTCCATGGTTTGAGACTGGAGTCTGAGAGTGACTACTGTCCTTGGTTTGAGATTGGATAATGAGAGTGACCACTGTCCATGGTTTGAGACTGCAGGATGAGAGTGAGCACTGTCCATGGTTTGAGACTGGAAGATAAGGCTGAGAGCTGTCCATGGTATGAGACTGGACATTGAGAGTGAGCACTATCCAAGGTTTGAGACAGGAAGATGAGAGTGCCCACTGTCCATGGTTTGAGATTGGCGGATGAGAGTGACCACTGTCCATGGTTTGAGAATGAAGAATGAGAGTGGTCACTGTTCATGGTTTGAGACTGGAGGATGAGAATGAACACAGTCCGTGGTTTGAGACTGGAGGATGAGAGTGAACATGTTCGTGGTTTGAGACTGGTGGATAATGGAGAGAACTGTCCATGGTTTGTTACTGGAGAATGAGAGTGACCATTGTCCATGGTTTGAGACTGGAGTCTGAGAGTGACTACTGTCCTTGGTTTGAGATTGGAGAATGAGAGTGACCACTGTCCATGGTTTGAGACTGGAAGATAAGGGTGAGAACTGTCCATGGTTTGAGACTGGAGATTCAGAGTGAGCGCTGTCCAAAGTTTGAGACTGGAGGATGAGAGTGCCCACTGTGCACGGTTTGAGACTGGAGAATGAGAATGAGCACTGTCAATGGTTTAAGACTGGAGGATGAGAGTGACCACAGTCTATGGTTTGAGACTGAATAAACAGAGTGATCACTGTTCATGGTTTGAGACTGGAGAATGAGAGTTATAGCTGTCCAAGATTTGAGACTGGAGAATGAGAGTGAGCACTGTCCATGGTTTGAGATCGCAGAATGAGAGTGAGCACTGTCCATGGTTTGAGACTGGAAGATAAGGCTGAGAACTGTCCATAGATTGAGACTGGATATTGAGAGTGAGCACTGTCGGTGGTTTGACACTGGAGAATAATAGTGAGCACTGTCCATGGTTTAAGACTGGAAGATAAGAGTCACCACAGTCTATGGTTTGAGACTGGAGGCTGAGAGCGCCCACTGGAGAATGAGAGTGACCACTGTCCTTGGCATGAGACTGGAGAATGTGAGTGACCACTGTCTGTCATGTGAAACTGGAGAATGAGAGTGACCATTGTCCATGGTTTGAGACTGGAGGATGAGTGACCAGTGTCCGTGGTGTGAGACTGGAGGATGAGAGTGAGCACTGCCCATGGTTTGAGAGAGCAGAATGAGAGTGAGCACTGTCCATGTTCTGAGACTGGAAGATTAGGCTGAGAACTGTCCATGGTTTGAGACTGGAGATTGAGAGTGAGCACTGTCCAAGGTTTGAGACTGGATCATGAGACTGCCCACTGTCTTTGGTTTGAGACTGGTGAATGAGAGTGACCACTGACCATGGTTCGAGACTGTGGAATGAGAGTGATCACTGTTCATGGCTTGAGACTGGAGGATGAGAGTGACCACTGTCTATGGTTTGAGACTGCGGAATGAGAGTGACCACTGTCTATGGTGTGAAATTGGAGAATGAGAGTGACTAATGTCCATGGTTTGAGACAGCAGAATGAGAGTCAGCGCTATCCATGGTTTGAGTTTGGAGGATGAGAGTGCCCACTGTCCATGGTTTGAGACTGGCGGATGAGAGAAACCACTGTCCATGGTTTGAGAATGGAGAATGAGAGTGATCACTGTTCATGGTTGAGACTGTAGGGTGAGAGTGACCAATGTCCATGGTTGGTGACTGCAGAATGAGAGTGAACGTGTTCGTGGTTTGAGACTGGAGGATAATGGAGAGAACTGTCCATGGTTTGTGACTGAAGAATGAGAGTGACAATTGTCCATGGTTTGA
This sequence comes from Chiloscyllium punctatum, assembly GCF_047496795.1. NCBI lineage: Eukaryota > Metazoa > Chordata > Chondrichthyes > Orectolobiformes > Hemiscylliidae > Chiloscyllium > Chiloscyllium punctatum. The sequence goes on along the minus strand of NC_092753.1, from coordinate 43,557,974 downwards.
GACTGGAGTCTGAGAGTGACTACTGTCCTTGGTTTGAGATTGGAGAATGAGAGTGACCACTGTCCATGGTTTGAGACTGGAAGATAAGGGTGAGAACTGTCCATGGTTTGAGACTGGAGATTGAGAGTGAGCGCTGTCCAAAGTTTGAGACTGGAGGATGAGAGTGCCCACTGTCCATGGTTTGAGACTGGAGAATGAGAGTGACCACAGTCTATGGTTTGAGACTGAATAAACAGACTGATCACTGTTCATGGTTTGACACTGGAGAATGAGAGTGAACGATGTCCAAGATTTGAGACTGGAGAATGAGAGTGAACACAGTCCGTGGTTTGAGACTGGAGGATGAGAGTGAACATGTTCGTGGTTTGAGACTGGAGGATAATGGAGAGAACTGTCCATGGTTTGTGACTGGAGAATGAGAGTGACCATTGTCCATGGTTTGAGACTGGAGTCTGAGAGTGACTACTGTCCTTGGTTTGAGATTGGAGAATGAGAGTGACCACTGTCCATGGTTTGAGACTGGAAGATAAGGGTGAGAACTGTCCATGGTTTGAAACTGGAGATTGAGAGTGAGCGCTGTCCAAAGTTTGAGTCTGGAGGATGAGAGTGCCCACTGTCCACAGTTTGAGACTGGAGAATGAGAATGAGCACTGTCAATGGTTTAAAACTGGAGGATGAGAGTGACCACAGTCTATGGTTTGAGACTGAATAAACAGAGTGATCACTGTTCATGGTTTGAGACTGGAGAATGAGAGTTATAGCTGTCCAAGATTTGAGACTGGAGAATGAGAGTGAGCACTGTCCATGGTTTGAGATCGCAGAATGAGAGTGAGCACTGTCCATGGTTTGACACTGGAAGATAAGGCTGAGAACTGTCCATAGATTGAGACTGGATATTAAGAGTGAGCACTGTCGGTGGTTTGACACTGGAGAATAATAGTGAGCACTGTCCATGGTTTAAGACTGGAAGATAAGAGTCACCACAGTCTATGGTTTGAGACTGGAGGATGAGAGCGCCCACTGGAGAATGAGAGTGACCACTGTCCTTGGCATGAGACTGGAGAATGTGAGTGACCACTGTCTGTCGTGTGAAACTGGAGAATGAGAGTGACCATTGTCCATGGTTTGAGACTGGAGGATGAGTGACCAGTGTCCGTGGTGTGAGACATGGAGGATGAGAGTGAGCACTGTCCATGGTTTGAGAATGAAGAATGAGAGTGGTCACTGTTCATGGTTTGAGACTGGGGTATGAGAGTGATCACAGTCCGTGGTTTGAGACTGGAGGATGAGAGTGAACATGTTCATGGTTTGAGACTGGAGGATAATGGAGAGAACTATCCATGGTTTGTGACTGGAGAATGAGAGTGACCATTGTCCATGGTTTGAGACTGGAGTCTGAGAGTGACTACTGTCCTTGGTTTGAGATTGGATAATGAGAGTGACCACTGTCCATGGTTTGAGACTGCAGGATGAGAGTGAGCACTGTCCATGGTTTGAGACTGGAAGATAAGGCTGAGAGCTGTCCATGGTATGAGACTGGACATTGAGAGTGAGCACTATCCAAGGTTTGAGACAGGAAGATGAGAGTGCCCACTGTCCATGGTTTGAGATTGGCGGATGAGAGTGACCACTGTCCATGGTTTGAGAATGAAGAATGAGAGTGGTCACTGTTCATGGTTTGAGACTGGAGGATGAGAATGAACACAGTCCGTGGTTTGAGACTGGAGGATGAGAGTGAACATGTTCGTGGTTTGAGACTGGTGGATAATGGAGAGAACTGTCCATGGTTTGTTACTGGAGAATGAGAGTGACCATTGTCCATGATTTGAGACTTGAGTCTGAGAGTGACTACTGTCCTTGGTTTGAGATTGGAGAATGAGAGTGACCACTGTCCATGGTTTGAGACTGGAAGATAAGGGTGAGAACTGTCCATGGTTTGAGACTGGAGATTCAGAGTGAGCGCTGTCCAAAGTTTGAGACTGGAGGATGAGAGTGCCCACTGTGCACGGTTTGAGACTGGAGAATGAGAATGAGCACTGTCAATGGTTTAAGACTGGAGGATGAGAGTGACCACAGTCTATGGTTTGAGACTGAATAAACAGAGTGATCACTGTTCATGGTTTGAGACTGGAGAATGAGAGTTATAGCTGTCCAAGATTTGAGACTTGGGAATGAGAGTGAGCACTGTCCATGGTTTGAGATCGCAGAATGAGAGTGAGCACTGTCCATGGTTTGAGACTGGAAGATAAGGCTGAGAACTGTCCATAGATTGAGACTGGATATTGAGAGTGAGCACTGTCGGTGGTTTGACACTGGAGAATAATAGTGAGCACTGTCCATGGTTTAAGACTGGAAGATAAGAGTCACCACAGTCTATGGTTTGAGACTGGAGGCTGAGAGCGCCCACTGGAGAATGAGAGTGACCACTGTCCTTGGCATGAGACTGCAGAATGTGAGTGACCACTGTCTGTCATGTGAAACTGGAGAATGAGAGTGACCATTGTCCATGGTTTGAGACTGGAGGATGAGTGACCAGTGTCCGTGGTGTGAGACTGGAGGATGAGAGTGAGCACTGCCCATGGTTTGAGAGAGCAGAATGAGAGTGAGCACTGTCCATGTTCTGAGACTGGAAGATTAGGCTGAGAACTGTCCATGGTTTGAGACTGGAGATTGAGAGTGAGCACTGTCCAAGGTTTGAGACTGGATCATGAGACTGCCCACTGTCTTTGGTTTGAGACTGGTGAATGAGAGTGACCACTGACCATGGTTCGAGACTGTGGAATGAGAGTGATCACTGTTCATGGCTTGAGACTGGAGGATGAGAGTGACCACTGTCTATGGTTTGAGACTGCGGAATGAGAGTGACCACTGTCTATGGTGTGAAATTGGAGAATGAGAGTGACTAATGTCCATGGTTTGAGACAGCAGAATGAGAGTCAGCGCTATCCATGGTTTGAGTTTGGAGGATGAGAGTGCCCACTGTCCATGGTTTGAGACTGGCGGATGAGAGAAACCACTGTCCATGGTTTGAGAATGGAGAATGAGAGTGATCACTGTTCATGGTTGAGACTGTAGGGTGAGAGTGACCAATGTCCATGGTTTCAGACTCGGAATGAGAGTGAACACTGTTCGTGGTTTGAGACTGGAGGATAATGGAGAGAACTGTCCATGGTTTCAGACTGGAGAATGAGAATGAACACTGTCGGTGGTTTGACACTGGAAAATGATAGTGAACACTGTCAATGGTTTAAGACTGGAGGTTGAGAGTGACCACAGTCTATGGTTTGAGACTGAATAATGAGAGTGATCACTGTTCATGGTTTGAGACTGGAGACTGAGAGCAAACGCTATCCAAGGTGTTGAGACTGGAGAATGAGAGTGAACACTGTCCATGGTTTGAGTCTGGAGAATGAGAGTGAGCACTATAGGTGGTTTAACACTGGAGAATAATACTGAGCAATGTCCATGGTTTAAGACTGGAGGATAAGAGTGACCACAGTTTATGGTTTGAGACTGGAGAATGAGAGTGACCATTGTCCATGGTTTGAGACTGGAGGATGAGTGACCAGTGTCCGTGGTGTGAGACTAGAGGATGAGAGTGAGCACTGTCCATGGTTTGAGATAGCAGAATGAGAGTGAGCACTGTCCAAGGTTTGAGATTGGAACATTAGGCTGAGAACTGTCCATGGTTTGAGACTGGAGATTGAGAATGAGCACTGTCCAAGGTTTCAGACTGGAGGATGAGACTGCCCACTGTCTATGGTTTGAGACTGGTGGATGAGAGCGACCCCTGTCCATGTTTTGAGACTGGAGGATGAGAGTGACCACTGTCTATGGTGTGAAACTGGAGAATGATAGTGACCAATGTCCATGGTTTGAGACTACGGAATGAGAGTGACCACTGTCTATGGTGTGAAACTGAAGAATGAAAGTGACCAATGTCCATGGTTTGAGACAGCAGAATGAGAGTCAGCGCTATCCATGGTTTGAGACAGTAGGATGAAAGTGCCCACTGTCCATGGTTTGAGACTGGCGGATGAGAGTGACCACTGTCCATGGTTTGAGAATGGAGAAGGAGAGTGATCACTGAACATGGTTGAGACAGGAGGGTGAGAGTGACCAATGTCCATGGTTGGTGACTGCAGAATGAGAGTGAACGTGTTCGTGGTTTGAGACTGGAGGATAATGGAGAGAACTGTCCATGGTTTGTGACTGAAGAATGAGAGTGACAATTGTCCATGGTTTGAGACTGGAGTCTGAGAGTGACTACTGTCCTTGGTTTGAGATTGGAGAATGAGAGTGACCACTGTCCATGGTTTGAGACTGGAAGATAAGGGTGAGAACTGTCCATGGTTTGAGACTGGAGATTGAGAGTGAGCGCTGTCCAAAGTTTGAGACTGGAGGATGAGAGTGCCCACTGTCCATGGTTTGAGACTGGAGAATGAGAGTGACCACAGTCTATGGTTTGAGACTGAATAAACAGACTGATCACTGTTCATGGTTTGACACTGGAGAATGAGAGTGAACGATGTCCAAGATTTGAGACTGGAGAATGAGAGTGAACACAGTCCGTGGTTTGAGACTGGAGGATGAGAGTGAACATGTTCGTGGTTTGAGACTGGAGGATAATGGAGAGAACTGTCCATGGTTTGTGACTGGAGAATGAGAGTGACCATTGTCCATGGTTTGAGACTGGAGTCTGAGAGTGACTACTGTCCTTGGTTTGAGATTGGAGAATGAGAGTGACCACTGTCCATGGTTTGAGACTGGAAGATAAGGGTGAGAACTGTCCATGGTTTGAAACTGGAGATTGAGAGTGAGCGCTGTCCAAAGTTTGAGTCTGGAGGATGAGAGTGCCCACTGTCCACAGTTTGAGACTGGAGAATGAGAATGAGCACTGTCAATGGTTTAAGACTGGAGGATGAGAGTGACCACAGTCTATGGTTTGAGACTGAATAAACAGAGTGATCACTGTTCATGGTTTGAGACTGGAGAATGAGAGTTATAGCTGTCCAAGATTTGAGACTGGAGAATGAGAGTGAGCACTGTCCATGGTTTGAGATCGCAGAATGAGAGTGAGCACTGTCCATGGTTTGAGACTGGAAGATAAGGCTGAGAACTGTCCATAGATTGAGACTGGATATTAAGAGTGAGCACTGTCGGTGGTTTGACACTGGAGAATAATAGTGAGCACTGTCCATGGTTTAAGACTGGAAGATAAGAGTCACCACAGTCTATGGTTTGAGACTGGAGGATGAGAGCGCCCACTGGAGAATGAGAGTGACCACTGTCCTTGGCATGAGACTGGAGAATGTGAGTGACCACTGTCTGTCGTGTGAAACTGGAGAATGAGAGTGACCATTGTCCATGGTTTGAGACTGGAGGATGAGTGACCAGTGTCCGTGGTGTGAGACTAGAGGATGAGAGTGAGCACTGTCCATGGTTTGAGATAGCAGAATGAGAGTGAGCACTGTCCAAGGTTTGAGATTGGAACATTAGGCTGAGAACTGTCCATGGTTTGAGACTGGAGATTGAGAATGAGCACTGTCCAAGGTTTCAGACTGGAGGATGAGACTGCCCACTGTCTATGGTTTGAGACTGGTGGATGAGAGCGACCACTGTCCATGTTTTGAGACTGGAGGATGAGAGTGACCACTGTCTATGGTGTGAAACTGGAGAATGAGAGTGACCAATGTCCATGGTTTGAGACTGCGGAATGAGAGTGACCACTGTCTATGGTGTGAAACTGAAGAATGAGAGTGAGCAATGTCCATGGTTTGAGACAGCAGAATGAGAGTCAGCGCTATCCATGGTTTGAGACAGTAGGATGAAAGTGCCCACTGTCCATGGTTTGAGACTGGCGGATGAGAGTGACCACTGTCCATGGTTTGAGAATGGAGAAGGAGAGTGATCACTGTTCATGGTTGAGACTGGAGGGTGAGAGTGACCAATGTCCATGGTTGGTGACTGCAGAATGAGAGTGAACGTGTTCGTGGTTTGAGACTGGAGGATAATGGAGAGAACTGTCCATGGTTTGTGACTGAAGAATGAGAGTGACAATTGTCCATGGTTTGAGACTGGAGTCTGAGAGTGACTACTGTCCTTGGTTTGAGATTGGAGAATGGGGTGACCACTGTCCATGGTTTGAGACTGGAAGATAAGGGTGAGAATTGTCCATGGTTTGAGACTGGAGATTGAGAGTGAGTGCTGTCCAAAGTTTGAGACTGGAGGATGAGAGTGCCCACTGTCCATGGTTTGAGACTGGAGAATGAGAGTGACCACAGTCTATGGTTTGAGACTGAATAAACAGACTGATCACTGTTCATGGTTTGACACTGGAGAATGAGAGTGAACGATGTCCAAGATTTGAGACTGGAGAATGAGAGTGAACACAGTCCGTGGTTTGAGACTGGAGGATGAGAGTGAACATGTTCGTGGTTTGAGACTGGAGGATAATGGAGAGAACTGTCCATGGTTTGTGACTGGAGAATGAGAGTGACCATTGTCCATGGTTTGAGACTGGAGTCTGAGAGTGACTACTGTCCTTGGTTTGAGATTGGAGAATGAGAGTGACCACTGTCCATGGTTTGAGACTGGAAGATAAGGGTGAGAACTGTCCATGGTTTGAAACTGAAGATTGAGAGTGAGCGCTGTCCAAAGTTTGAGACTGGAGGATGAGAGTGCCCACTGTCCACAGTTTGAGACTGGAGAATGAGAATGAGCACTGTCAATGGTTTAAGACTGGAGGATGAGAGTGACCACAGTCTATGGTTTGAGACTGAATAAACAGAGTGATCACTGTTCATGGTTTGAGACTGGAGAATGAGAGTTATAGCTGTCCAAGATTTGAGACTGGAGAATGAGAGTGAGCACTGTCCATGGTTTGAGATCGCAGAATGAGAGTGAGCACTGTCCATGGTTTGACACTGGAAGATAAGGCTGAGAACTGTCCATAGATTGAGACTGGATATTAAGAGTGAGCACTGTCGGTGGTTTGACACTGGAGAATAATAGCGAGCACTGTCCATGGTTTAAGACTGGAAGATAAGAGTCACCACAGTCTATGGTTTGAGACTGGAGGATGAGAGCGCCCACTGGAGAATGAGAGTGACCACTGTCCTTGGCATGAGACTGGAGAATGTGAGTGACCACTGTCTGTCGTGTGAAACTGGAGAATGAGAGTGACCATTGTCCATGGTTTGAGACTGGAGGATGAGTGACCAGTGTCCGTGGTGTGAGACATGGAGGATGAGAGTGAGCACTGCCCATGGTTTGAGTTAGCAGAATGAGAGTGAGCACTGTCCATGTTCTGAGACTGGAAGATTAGGCTGAGAACTGTCCATGGTTTGAGACTGGAGATTGAGAGTGAGCACTGTCCAAGGTTTGAGACTGGATCATGAGACTGCCCACTGTCTATGGTTTGAGACTGGTGAATGAGAGTGACCACTGACCATGGTTCGAGACTGTGGAATGAGAGTGATCACTGTTCATGGCTTGAGACTGGAGGATGAGAGTGACCACTGTCTATGGTTTGAGACTGCGGAATGAGAGTGACCACTGTCTTTGGTGTGAAATTGGAGAATGAGAGTGACTAATGTCCATGGTTTGAGACAAAAGAATGAGAGTCAGCGCTATCCATGGTTTGAGTTTGGAGGATGAGAGTGCCCACTGTCCATGGTTTGAGACTGGCGGATGAGAGAAACCACTGTCCATGATTTGAGAATGGAGAATGAGAGTGATCACTGTTCATGGTTGAGACTGTAGGGTGAGAGTGACCAATGTCCATGGTTTCAGACTCGGAGTGAGAGTGAACACTGTTCGTGGTTTGAGACTGGAGGATAATGGAGAGAACTGTCCATGGTTTCAGACTGGAGAATGAGAATGAACACTGTCGGTGGTTTGACACTGGAGAATGATAGTGAGCACTGTCAATGGTTTAAGACTGGAGGTTGAGAGTGACCACAGTCTATGGTTTGAGACTGAATAATGAGAGTGATCACTGTTCATGGTTTGAGACTGGAGACTGAGAGTAAACGCTATCCAAGGTGTTGAGACTGGAGAATGAGAGTGATCACTGTCCATGGTTTGAGTATGGAGAATGCGAGTGAGCACTGTAGGTGGTTTGACACTGGAGAATAATACTGAGCAATGTCCATGGTTTAAGACTGGAGGATAAGAGTGACCACAGTTTATGGTTTGAGACTGGAGAATGAGAGTGACCATTGTCCATGGTTTGAGACTAGAGGATGAGAGTGAGCACTGTCCATGGTTTGAGATAGCAGAATGAGAGTGAGCACTGTCCAAGGTTTGAGATTCGAACATTAGGCTGAGAACTGTCCATGGTTTGAGACTGGAGATTGAGAATGAGCACTGTCCAAGGTTTCAGACTGGAGGATGAGACTGCCCACTGTCTATGGTTTGAGACTGGTGGATGAGAGCGACCACTGTCCATGTTTTGAGACTGGAGGATGAGAGTGACCACTGTCTATGGTGTGAAACTGTAGAATGAGAGTGAGCAATGTCCATGGTTTGAGACAGCAGAATGAGAGTCAGCGCTATCCATGGTTTGAGACAGTAGGATGAAAGTGCCCACTGTCCATGGTTTGAGACTGGCGGATGAGAGTGACCACTGTCCATGGTTTGAGAATGGAGAAGGAGAGTGATCACTGTTCATGGTTGAGACTGGAGGGTGAGAGTGACTAATGTCCATGGTTTGTGACTGCAGAATGAGAGTGAACGTGTTTGTGGTTTGAGACTGGAGGATAATGGAGAGAACTGTCCATGGTTTGTGACTGAAGAATGAGAGTGACAATTGTCCATGGTTTGAGACTGGAGTCTGAGAGTGACTACTGTCCTTGGTTTGAGATTGGAGAATGGGAGTGACCACTGTCCATGGTTTGAGACTGGAAGATAAGGGTGAGAATTGTCCATGGTTTGAGTCTGGAGATTGAGAGTGAGTGCTGTCCAAAGTTTGAGACTGGAGGATGAGAGTGCCCACTGTCCATGGTTTGAGACTGGAGAATGAGAGTGACCACAGTCTATGGTTTGAGACTGAATAAACAGACTGATCACTGTTCATGGTTTGACACTGGAGAATGAGAGTGAACGATGTCCAAGATTTGAGACTGGAGAATGAGAGTGAACACTGTCCATGGTTTGAGCCTGGAGAATGAGAGTGAGCACTGTCGGTGGTTTGACACTGGAGAATAATAGTGAGCACTGTCCATGGTTTAAGCCTGGAGGATAAGAGTGACCACAGTCTTTGCTTTGAGACTGGAGAATGAGAGTGACCACTGTCCTTGGTTTGAGACTGGAGAATGTAAGTGACCACTATCTATGGAGTGAAACTGGAGAATGAGAGTGATCATTGCCCATGGTTTGAGACAGGAGAATGAGAGTGACCAGTATCTGTTGTGTGAGCCTGGAGGAAGAGAGTGAGCACTGTCTATGGTTTGAGATAGCAGATTGACAGTGAGCACTGTCCATGGTTTGAGACTGGAAGATACGGCTGAGAACTGTCCCTGGTTTGAGATTGGAGATTGAGAATGAGCGCTGTCCAAGGTTTCAGACTGGAGGATGAGACTGCCCACTGTCTATGGTTTGAGACTGGTGGATATGAGTGACCAATGTCCATGTTTTGTGACTGGAGGATGAGCGTGATCACTGTTCATGGTTTCAGACTGGAGGATGAGAGTGACCACTGTCTATGGTGTGAAACTGGAGGATGAGAGTGACCAATGTCCATGGTTTGAGACTGCGGAATCAGAGTGACCACTGTCTATGGTGTGGAACTGGAGGATGAGAGTGACCAATGTCCATGGTTTGAGACAGCAGAATGAGAGTGAGCACTGTCCATGGTTTGAGACAGCAGAATGAGAGTGAGCACTGTCCTTGGTTTGAGACTGGAAAATAACACTGAGAACTGTCCATGGTTTGAGACCGGAGATTGAGAATGAGCGCTGTCCAAGATTTGAGACTGGAGGATGAGAGTGCGCATTGTCCATTGGTTGAGACTGCATCTCAGAGTGATTGCTGTCCATGGTTTGACACTGGAGGATGAGAGTGAGCACTGTCCATGGTTTGAGACTGGAGAATGAGAGTGAGCACTGTCCATGGTTTGAGACTGGAGAATGAGAGTGAGCACAGTCCATGGTTTGAAACTCTCATTCTTCAGTCTCAAAATAAGGACAGTAGTCACTCTCAGACTCCAGTATCAAACCATGGACAATGGTCATTCTCATTCTCCAGTCTCAATCCCTGGACAGTTCTCACTCTCATACTCCAGTCTCACGCCACGGACACAGGTCACTCATCCTCCAGTCTCAACCACAGACAGCGGTCACTCTCATTCTCCAGTCTTAAACCAAGGACAGCAATCACTCTCAGATGCAGTCTCAAACAATGGACAATGCGCACTCTCATCCTCCAGTCTCAAACCTTGGACAGCGCTCATTCTCAATCTCCGGTCTCAAACCATGGACAGTTCTCAGTGTTATTTTCCAGTCTCAAACCAAGGACAGTGCTCACTCTCATTCTGCTGTCTCAAACCATGGACAGTGCTCACTCTCATTCTGCTGTCTCAAACCATGGACATTGGTCACTCTCATCCTCCAGTTTCACACCATAGACAGTGGTCACTCTGATTCCGCAGTCTCAAACCATGGACATTGGTCACTCTCATCCTCCAGTTTCACACCATAGACAGTGGTCACTCTCATCCTCCAGTCTGAAACCATGAACAGTGATCACGCACATTCTCCATTCTCAAAACATGGACATTGGTCACTCACATCCACCAGTCTCAAACCATAGACAGTGGGCAGTCTCATCCTCCAGTCTGAAACCTTGGACAGCGCTCATTCTCAATCTCCAGTCTCAAACCAGGGACAGTTCTCAGCCGTATCTTCCAGTCTCAAACCATGGACAGTGCTCACTGTCAATCTGCTATCTCAAACCATAGACAGTGCTCACTCTCTTCCTCCAGTCTCACACAACAGACACTGGTCACTCTCATTCTCCTGTCTCAAACCATGGGCAATGATCACTCTCATTCTCCAGTTTCACTCCATAGATAGTGGTCACTTACATTCTCCAGTCTCAAACCAAGGACAGTGGTCACTCTCATTTTCCAGTCTCAAAGCAAAGACTGTGGTCACTCTTATCCTCCAGGCTTAAACCATGGACAGTGCTCACTATTATTCTCCAGTGTCAAACCACCGACAGTGCTCACTCTCATTCTCCAGTCTCAAATCTTGGACATCGTTCACTCTCATTCTCCAGTGTCAAACCATGAACAGTGATCAGTCTATTTATTCAGTCTCAAACCATAGACTGTGGTCACTCTCTTTCTCCAGTCTCAAACCATGGACAGTGGGCACTCTCATCCACCAGTCTCAAACTTTGGACAGCACTCACTCTCAATCTCCAGTCTCAAACCATGGACAATTCTCACCCTTATCTTCCAGTCTCAAACCATGGACAGTGGTCACTCTCATTCTCCAATCTCAAACCAAGGACAGTAGTCACTCTCAGACTCCAGTCTCAAACCATGGACAATTGTCACTCTCATTCTTCAGTCACAAAGCATGGACAGTTCTCTCCATTATCCTCCAGTCTCAAACCACGGGCAGTGTTCACTCCCATTCTCCAGTCTCAAACCACGCATAGCACTCACTCTCATCCTCCAGTCTCAAACCATGCACAGTGCTTACTCTCATCCTCTAGTCTCTAACAAAACAGAGTGCTCACTCACTTTCTCCTCTTTCAAACCATGTACAGGGCTCAATCTCACCCTCCAATTTCAAACCACGTACAGTGCTCACTCAGGTCCTCCAGTTTCAAACCATGGACTGTGCTCACTCTCATTCTCCAGTTTCACACCATGGACAGTGCTCACTCTCATTCTCCAGTTTCAGTCCATGGAGAGTGCTCACTCTCATCCTCCAGTGTCAAACCATGGACAGTGCTCACTCTCATCCTCCAGTCTCAAACCAAGGGCAATGCTCACTCTCATCCTCCAGTCTCAAACCACAGACAGTGCTCACTCCCATTCTCCAGTCTAAAATCACGAACAGTGCTCACTCCCATTCTCCAGTCTCAAATCAAGCACAGTGCTCACTTTCAATCTCCAGGCTCAAACCATGGACAGTGCTCACTCTCATTCTCCAGTCTCAGACCATGGACAGTGTTCGCTCTCATGCTCCAGTCTCAAACCATGGAATGTGCTCACTCTCATTCTCCAGTCTCCAACCAAGCACAGTGCTCACTCTCATCCTCCCGTGTCAAAAAATGGACAGTGCTCGCTCTCATTCTCCAGTCTCAAACCATGGACATTGGTCACTCTCACTTCTCCAGACTCAAACCACGGACGCTGGTCACGCTCATCCTCCAGTCTCAAACCATGCACAGTACGCTCTCTCATTCTTTGGTCTCAAACCACACACAGCACTCACTCTCATCCTCCAGTCTTAAACCATGCACAGTGCTTACTCTCATCCTCCAGTCTCTAACAAAACAGAGTGCTCACTCACTTTCTCCTCTTTCAAACCATGTACAGGGCTCAATCTCATCCTCCAATTTCAAACCACGTACAGTGCTCACTCACATCCTCCAGTTTCAAACCATGGACAGTGCTCACTCTCATTCTCCAGTCTCAAACAATGGACAGTGCTCAGTCTCATTCTCCAGTCTCAAACCACGGACAGTGTTCACTCCCATTCTCCAGTCTCAAACCATGGACAGTGCTCACTCTCATCATCTCGCCTCTAACAATGCAGAGTGCTCACTCTCTTTCTCCAATCTAAAAGCACGTACAGGGCTCACTCTCATCCTCCAGTTTCATACCACGTACAGTGGTCACTCTCATCCTCCATTCTCAAACCATGGACAATGCTCTCTTCCATTCTCCAGTCTCAAACCATGGAGAGTGCTCATTCTCATCCTCCAGTATCAAACCACGCACAGTGCTCACTCTCATTCTCCAGTCTCAAATCACGGACAGTACTCACTCCCATTCTCCAGTCTCAAACCAAGCACAGTGCTCACTCTCATTCTCCAGGCTCAAACCATGGACAGTGCTCACTCCCATTCTCCAGTCTCAAACCATGGACAGTGCTCACTCTCATCCTCCTGTCTCTAACAACGCAGAGTGCTCACTCTCATTCTCCAGTCTCAAACCACGTACAGGGCTCACTCTCATCCTCCAGTTTTATACCACGTACAGTGGTCACTCTTATCCTCCAGTCTCAAACCATGGACAATGCTCTCTCCCATTCTCCAGTCCCAAACCATGGACAGTGCTCACTCCTATTCTCCAGTCTAAAACCACAGACAGTGCTCACTCTCATTCTCCAGTCTCAGTCCATGGAGAGTGCTCACTCTCTTCCTCCAGTCTCAAACAACGCACCGTGCTCACTCTTATTCACTGTACGTGGTTTGAAATTGAAGGATGAGATTGAGCCCTGTACGTGGTTTGAAAGAGGAGAAAGTGAGTGAGCACTCTGTTTTGTTAGAGACTAGAGGATGAGAGTAAGCACTGTGCATGGTTTGAGACTGGAGGATGAGCGTGAGCACTGTCCATGGTTTGAGACTGGAGAATGAGAGTGAGCACTGTCCATGGACTGAGACTGGAGAATGAGAGTGAGCACCGTCCATGGTTTGAGCCTGGAGAATGCGAGTGAGCACTGTGCGTGGTTTGATACTGGAGGATGAGAGTGAGCACTCTCCATGGACTGAGACTGGAGAATGAGAGTGAGCACTGTCCGTAATTTTAGACTGGAGAATGGGAGTGAGCACTGTCTATGGTTTGAGACTGGAGGATGAGAGTGAGCACTGTGCGTGGGTTAAGACTGGAGAATGGGAGTGAACACTGTCCGTGGTTTGAGACTGGAGGATGAGAGTGAGCACTGTCCATGCTTTGAGACTGGCGCATGCAATTGACCACTGTGCGTGGTTTGAGACTGGAGAATGAGAGTGAGCATTGCCCTTGGTTTGAGACTGGAGGATGAGAGTGAGCATTCTCCATGGACAGAAACTGGAGAATGAGAATGAGCACTGTCCATGGTTTGAGACTGGAGGATGAGAGTGAGCACTGTCCATGGTTTGAGACGAGAGAATGAGAATGAGCACTGTCCATGGTTTGAGACTGGAGGATGAGAGTGAGCACACTCCATGGACTGAGACTGGAGGATGCGAGTGAGCAATCTCCATGGTTTGTGAATGGAGGATAAGAGTGAGCACTGTTCATGATTTGAGACTGGAGAATGAGAGTGAGCATTGTCCATGGTTTGAGAGTGGAGAATGAGAGTGAGCACTGTCCATTTTTTGACACGGGAGTATGAGAGTGAGCTCCGTGCGTGGTTGGAGACTGGAGAATGAGAGCGAACACTGTCCATGGTTTGAGACTGGAGAATGAGAGTGAGCACTGTCCGTGGTTTGAGACTGGAGGATGAGAGTGAGCACTGTGCATGGTTTGAGACTGGAGACTGAGAATGATTACTGTGCGTGGTTTGAGACTGGCGACTGAGAGTGTGCACTGTCCATGGTTTGAGACTGGAGGATGAGAGTGTGCACTGTCCTTGGTTTGAGACTGGAGGATGAGAGCGAACACTGCCCATGGTCTGAGACTGGAGAATGGGAGTGAGGACTGTCCATGGTTTGAGACTGGAGGATGAGAGTGTGTACTGTCCATGGTTTAAGACTGGAGGATGAGAGTGAGCACTGTACGTGGTTTGAGCCTGGAGGATGAGAGTGGTTTGTGATGGGCGTTGGAGTGCTGGGTCATTCCAGCTAATTTGGTATGTTATGTTACTCAGCAGAATGAAAAGTAGTTACATATAAAATGGAATGCAAATTTGAGGCATATAGCCCAAATCGGCGTGATTCTAGCAAATCACTGAACAATCCGGGCAGAGTAATATCAACAATCGATGTTTAAAGGTCCACCTACATAATGCCTCTTTCCATATCATTTCCCTATCTCTAATTGTTATTCTATGAGACACATGTTCAGTTCAACCAATAATGTTAGTTAAAAATCACACAACATCCAAAACCAGCTCCCCCACATCACTGATACTGGTGAAAGATGTAAATTTCTCTCCATTGGACTGTCCAACAGGAGACCAGCAGAGCAGAATACAGGGGACCTTGTCTGTCCCGTAACTCATGTTTCAAAAACACGTAAATATCTGTGGAAACCTCAGCAAAGAGATTTTCCTCCAATCAGAGGCCATATCTCTTCCATCTTTGCTGTTGGTAGGTGCAGATTAGGTTTCTGCTTCGAGAAGGAATGAGCTATGTGAACACCCAGCCAGAATCCTAGCCACTAGATGCAGCTGGACTGTGCCTTCTTGGATTGCTGCAAGCAATGGGATGCTTGCTGGGTTGATACGCAGGGCTGATCTGGAGGCTTTAGGAGGGTCCAGAGTCATGACACTGAGTGGGCTTGGAGCCAAGGCAGTAAGAAGGACTGGGGTCAAAAACAGCAAACTGGGGCTGCAGTGACCCTGAGTGGAATTGGGTCTGAGGTGATGAGTGGGCTTAGGAATGAAGTCATGAGCAGGCCCAAGTACAAAGTGGCAAGTGAGCCTTGGAACATATCAGTGAACAAGCTTGGTGCTAAGGCAGGTAATCAGGCTAAAGGCCAAGGCAGCAGGCTAGTCATGGCAAATGGAGAGTCCTTCACGAATAGGTGCTAATCCCCTTTTGAACTGTATTTGAGGTGGTGTATCACACCTCCTGATACTGCACAGCATGATGAGTACAGGGTTAAGAGAAAGAATTTGGTTCTTATCTCTATATCTCTATTCCTTAAATGAGAAGGCAAATACAGATTTTATTCATGTTACTTCATTCAGTTTATTCAATTTTATTCAGTTCCCTTGGTGCTGTTGATTGAAGACACTTGGGATAGTGTGATGACAGTGAAATAAGACTGACATTTCCACTCTTCATGTAGATTGACAGATTCTGGCTTGTCAATCACCCCACGTATATGCCTTTGACTGGATACCGGATAGTGTTTAATTGTAGCTTGAAGACACTTATTGTGTGCAGTCCACTTGGGTCAGTGTCTGACTTTTTGCAACTACATCAGTCTTTGCTCGAGTGCATTACAGCTGCCACCAACTTCACAAAATAGATTGAAAACCAGTATTTTCTTGGAGCAGAAGGCCAAACCTTTCACATGTCTTGCTATTGTTGGGTGCTCTAGTGATTGTGTCAACTGTCAAGTTTGCAGTTAGCACCTGTCAGCTTTGCTGACTTGTCAGAATTGTTTTATGCTTACCTCCAGTTCTCAATAGATCTTCAACACTATAGTTTTTCCAGCAAATTATTGGGAAAGTTTCTATGGTAGTGGTCGCAATCACAAATGTGAAAATTCTGTTTGCTAGATCTCCATCTGAAAGAAAATCGTAGGATGGATTAACTCATTTTTGTACATCTACTCATGAAGTCATCAATAGATTCTATAAAATTCTGATTTAATGACATAAATTCTAGTTAATGTATACAGATGTTTAATCTGACTTAAATGGTCTTAATTGATCCCCATATTTTTGGGGATCTTTTAGCTCTTCCGCTGTTGACATGTTGACATGTTAATCTTGTGGAGAGCATTGTTCCCAATTGTTAAACAAATCTTAGCGTAATGTTTCTTGTGAACACCATATTTTAAATAATATTTAGACATTTAAAATTCTGTTATTTGGTCTGCTGTGTCCCGATTTAAATTGGAGAATTTTGTGGACATTCGATTATACGTTTGACTTTCCCTTGCTTGTTATCAAGTTGACAAATGCGCTGACCATTTACTTTTCTGAAGTGACTTCAACTGGTCTGTCGATAGGCATTCATCTACTGACCTCAAAGAATCACTGATGCTGGACTGAATAAAAACATCAAGGACTGTCTTATGCACTTTCACACAATTTAAAGTTATTGACTATGTGTTTCAGCTGTATGTTAACTTGCTTCCTGACTATTCAAGCATGCCATGCTTCATTAGCATGATGTTTTTCACCAGTATTTGCTACGTCATGTTGATGATAATGTCTAATTATCAATTACTCATCAAGGATTGATTTACTCCTTGGA
The DNA here is from genome assembly GCF_047496795.1 of Chiloscyllium punctatum. Lineage (NCBI taxonomy): Eukaryota > Metazoa > Chordata > Chondrichthyes > Orectolobiformes > Hemiscylliidae > Chiloscyllium > Chiloscyllium punctatum. Next base: position 43,540,877 of record NC_092753.1, on the reverse strand, counting down.
TTAGTTTATTTAAACATCAACATATATAAGTTATGAAGCAGACATGACAGCAAACCAACTGATCAACATATGTGTAGCTTGCAGTCCTTTAGCACTAACTGCCGGGCAAATTAGTAACATTATATTCATGCAGCATGTGTTGTCATAGAGTCACAGAGATGTACAGCATGGAAACAGACCCTCCAGTCCAACACATCCATGCGAACCAGATATCCTAAATTAATTTAGTGCCACTTGCCAACATTTGGCCCATATCCCTCTTAACCCTTCCTAATCATACACCCATCCAAAAGCCTTTTAAAAGTTGTAATTGTACCAGCCTCCACCACTTCCTCTGGCAGCTCATTCCATACATGCACCACCCTCTGCCCCTTCTGTCCTTTTTAAATCTTTCCTCTCTGTCAAAGATAAAATAACTGGATTCTGTAAGCACCACACAGACACATTCTTGTAAATCAAACTATAACTTTGACTTGTGCAAGGGCTGGTTTTCCTACTGGCAGTGAGGTATTGATATCCTGTCAGTCTGAGAAGAGCAAAAGGATACAATATGCATGCAGTTTTTATGCATACCTGGATAGATGCAAATCATTCTGTTTGGCAGCTGAATCAGGTGATAGTCACAAAATAGGAACAAGATTTACAGAAAAATGAACAAACAAGATGCGCAAAAAAATTTACAAATGTAGTAACAACACATTACGAAAAAAAACAAAAACAAGAGATCAAGTAAACTAGAACAGTTGTAACGCTGCCTGGCCTAATGAAATTACAACTTCAACCCAGTTAAAAATCACATAACACCAGGTCACAGTCCAACAGGTTTATTTGAAGCACTAGCTTTCAGAGCACCGCTCCTTCATCAGGTGGTTGTGGAGTGTAAGATCGTAGCACACAAAATTTATAACAAAAGTTTACAGCGTGCTGTAACTGAAATTATATATTGAAAAAGACTTGGATTGTTTGTTAAGTCTCTCATCTTTTAGAATGGGTATGTTGGTTTCAGTGCTTCCAAAAATCAATGCTTCCAAATAAACCTGTTGGACTATAACCTGGTGTTGTGTGATTTTTAACTTTGTACACCCCAGTCCAACACCGACACCTTCAAATAAATTTCAACCCAATAATCCTTAGTAAACAGAAAAGCTCCCACACCTCTCACTCTAACCCTATGCCCTCTAGTTCTAGACTCCCCAACCCAGGGTAAAGACCTTATCTATTTAGTCTATCCATACCCTTCATGATTTTATAAACCTCTATAATGTTACCCCTCAGTCTCTGACGCTCAAGGGAAAACATCTCCAGCCTATTCATCCTCTCCCTATAGCTCAAACCTTTCCAACCCCGGCAACATCCTTGTAAATCTGTTCTGAATACTTTCAAGGTTCACAACATCCTTTGTATAGGATGAAGACCAGAATTGCACACAATATTCCAAACGTGGCCTAACCCTTAAAGATGAAATAAGTACAGATACAACAGGCACCATTGTAACGGCCAACTTTATTAATTATTTGCGAATTTAAATGATCAACTTATTACTGAGGAAATTTGTTTTGAAGTTCATGTTTACTGTTGTATCATACCTTATCTTTCTGAAATTTGCACATCGAAAATACCAAATGATATTAAAAAAAGCCCCATCCACAACCCCGTGTGAAAAGGTTGGACAAGTTTAATGCTGAGTGAATTTAAATGTGCTTTGGACAGTGATTCTGTCATAGTGGTGTCAAAATTGCCTGTTAATAATGCTGAAAATAGCCCAGGGAACAATCTAGCTGGAGGCAATGTACTACCTCAGACATTTCCTCAAAATCCAAGTTATTATGGATAAGGATATATCGGCAAGATCAAAGCACATGAAAAAAAACATATACCTGCCTCTAAATCTGATGTACAGTACTATGCTTCAACTTGAGAGCTGTCCAAAGAGTTAAAGATAGGCTGCTGAAGTTTAAAGAACAATGAAATCTCAGAAAGGTTTCTAAAAATGAATTGAAAACAGCCAGAAGCTAATTGAAGCTCTCTAAATTCAACCTGCTAACAGAATCTTAACCACAGGCATGAAAGCAGGACACAACAGTAACACTCCAGGCTGTTGATGAAACAGAAAGACTTTAAAACAAAATATCTTGCCGATGGGTAATGCTGATACTATGAAGCAATGGGGAAGTATTCTGCTTCTGATGTCAAAATGAATGCTTCAGAATTATAAAACTGTTGCTGTTGTGAGAGACCTGTTTAGCAGAGCCCACACTGATTGGGAAAAGAATTTAAAATAATTTGTGAAGAGGCTAAACAAAGGATCTTTTGATCAATCTTTCGACAATCAGCTAAACTGGCACCATCTCCCACCATTTCCTCCGCTATATTAATGAATTATCAGTGCCACCTCATGCTCCCATGAGAAAGTTGAACAGTTCATCAACTTCATGAACACTTTCTACCCTGACCTCAAATTCACCTGGACCATCTCGGACACTACCCTCCCCTTCCGGGACCTCTCCATCACCATTACCAGCGACTGGCTCAACACTTCAAACCCACTAACTCCCACAGCTACCTGGACTACAACTCCTTCCACCCCCCCCCCCCCTTAATAAAAACGCTGTCCCTTACTCCCAGTTCCTCCACCTTCATTGCATCTGCTCCGAGGAGGATCAATTCCACACCTAGACATCCCAGATGGCCTCTTACTTCAAGGACAGCAGTTTCCCCTCCCATGTGGTCAACAATGTCTTCCAGTGCATTTCCTCCTCTTCCTGTACCTCCACCCTTGAACCCTTCCAATCGCAACAAAGCTAGAAGCCTTGTGAGGAGGATGTTAGGAGAATACAGGGTGACCTGGACAGGCTAGGTGAGTGGACGGATGCATGGCAGATGCAGTTTAATGTGGATAAGTGTGTGGTTATTCACTTTGCTGGCAAGAACAGGAAGGCAGATTACTTTCTAAATGGAGTCATGTTAGGTAAAGTGGAAGTACAATGAGAGCTTGGTGTTCTTGTACATCAGTCAATGAAAGCAAGCATGCAGGTACAGCAGGCAGTGAAGAAGGCTAATAGCATGCTGGCCTTCATAACAAGAGGAATTGAGCATAGGAGCAAAGAGGTCCTTCTGCAGCTATACATGGCCCTGGTGAGACCGCACCTGGAGTATTGTGTGCAGTTTTGGTCTCAAAATTTGAGGAAGGACATTCTGGCTATTGAGGAAGTGCAGCATAGGTTCACGAGGTCAATTCCTGGAATGGCGGGACTATCATATGTTGAAAGATTGGAGTGACTGTGTTTGTATACACTTGAGTTTAGATGGATGAGAGAGGATCTGATTGAGACGTATAAGATTATTAAACATAGAACGTAGAACATAGAACATGGAACAGTACAGCACAGAACAGGCCCTTCAGCCCACGATGCTGTGCCGACCATTGATCCTCATGTATGCACCCTCAAATTTCTGTGACCATATGCATGTCCAGCAGTCTCTTAAATATCCCCAATGACCTTGCTTCCACAACTGCTGCTGGCAACGCATTCCAAGCTCTCACAACTCTCTGTGTAAAGAACCCACCTCTGACATCCCCTCTATACTTTCCTCCAACCAGCTTAAAACTATGACCCCTCATGTTAGTCATTTCTGCCCTGGGAAATAGTCTCTGGCCATCGACTCTATCTATGCCTCTCATTATCTTGTATACCTCAATTAGGTCCCCTCTTCTCCTCCTTTTCTCCGATGAAAAAAGTCCGAACTCAGACAACCTCTCTTCATAAGATAAGCCCTCCAGTCCAAGCAGCATCCTGGTAAACCTCCTCTGAACCCTCTCCAAAGCATCCACATCTTTCCTATTATAGGGCAACCAGAACTGGATGCAGTATTCCAAGTGCAGTCTAACCAAAGTTTTATAGATCTGCAACAAAATCTCACGACTCTTAAACTCAATCCCCCTGTTAATGAAAGCCAAAACATCATATGCTTTCTTGACAACCCTGTCCACTTGGGTGGCCATTTTAAGGGATCTATGTACCTGCACACCAAGATCCCTCTGTTCCTCCACACTGCCAAGAATCCTATCCTTAATACTGTACTCAGCTTTCAAATTCGATCTTCCAAAATGCATCATCCAGGTTGAACTCCATCTACCACCTCTAGCCCATCTCTGCATCCTGTCAATGTCCTGCTGTAGTCTACAACAGCCCTCTATACTGTCAATGACACCTCCAACCTTTGCGTCATCTGCGAACTTGCTGACCCATCCTTCAATCCCCTCATCCAAGTCATTAATAAAAATTACAAACAGTAGAGGCCCAAGAACAGAGCACTCACCACTGACTTCCAGGCAGGATAGTTTCCTTCTACTACCACTCGCTGTCTTCTGTTGGCCAGCCAATTCCGTACTTAGACAGCTAAGTTCCCCTGTATCCAGTTCCTCCTGACCTTCTGAATGAGCCTACCATGGGGAACCTTATCAAATGCCTTGCTGAAGCCCATATACACCACATCTACAGCTCGACCCTCATCAACGTTTCTAGTCACATCCTCAAAGAACTCGATAAGGTTTGTGAGGCGTGACCTGCCCCTCACAAAGCCGTGTTGACTGCATTTAATCAAGCCATGCTCTTCCAGATGGTCATACATCCTATCCCTCAGAATCCTTTCTAACACCTTGCAGACGACAGACGTGAGACTTAGACAATTACTGGTCTGTAATTGCCGGGGATTTCCCTATTTCCTTTCTTGAAGAGAGGAATTACATTTGCCTCTCTCCGGTCCTCAGGTACGACTCCAGTGGAGAGCGAGGATGCAAAGATCTTCGCAAGTGGTGAAGCAATTGCATTTCTCATTTCCCAAAGCAGCCCAGGACAAATCTGGTCTGGGCCTGGTGACGTGTCAATCTTAATGTTTGACAAAATTCTCAGCACATCAACTTCCTCTATCTCTATCTATTTCAGCATGCTCATCTGCTCTTCAAAGGTTTCATTCACTACAAAGTTTGTTCCTTTTGTAAAGACAGAAGCAAAAAACACAGTTAGGGCTTCCCCTACCTCCTCAGACTCCACACACAAGTTCCCTATGCTATCCCTGATCGGCCCTACTCTTTCTTTGACCATTCTCGTATTCCTCACATAAGTGTAAAATGCCTTTGTGTTCTCTCTAATCCATTCTGCCACGCCTTTCTCGTGCCCCCTCCTGGCTCTCCTCAGACCATTTTTGAGCTCCTTCCTTGCCTGCCTGTAATCCTCTAGAGCTGAGCTTGACCCTAGCTTCCTCCACCTTATGTAAACTACCTTCTTCCTTTTGACGAGAAGCTCCACCGCTCTCGTCATCCAAGGTTCCTTTATCTTACCACTTCTTGCCTGTCTCAGAGAGATATTTATTCATCACTCGCAATAACTGTTCCTCAACCAGTCTCCACATGTCTATAGTGCCTTTACCATGGAACAATTGCTCCTAGTCCATGCTTCCTAACTCATGTCTAATTGCATCATAGTTTCCTCTTCCCCAATTAAATATCCTCCCATTTTGCCTAATCCTCTCCTTCTCCATAGCTATATAGAATGTGAGGCAATTGTGGTCACTATCACTAAAATACTCTCCCACCACAAGATCTGATAACTGCTCCGGCTTGTTTCCAAGCACCAATTCTAGAATGGCCTCTCCCCTCGTCAGCCTGTCAATGTACTGAGTTAGGAAACCCTCCTGAATACACCTTACAAAAACAGCTCCATTCAAATCTTCTGCTCAAAGGAGGTTCCAATCAATATTGGGAAAGTTAAAGTCACCGATTAGAACAACCCTACTACGTCCACACTTTTCCAAAATCTGCCGACCTATGCTTTCTTCAATCTCCCTGCTGCTATTGGGGGGCCTGTAGTAAACCCCTAATGAGGTGACTGCTCCCTTGCTGTTCCTAATTTCCACCCATACTGACTCGGTAGGCAGATCTTCCTCAACAATGGAAGCTTCTGTAGCTGTGATACCCTCTCCGATTAGTAGTGCTACACCCCCTCCTCTTTTTCCTCCCTCCCTGTTCTTTTTAAATGCTCTAAACCCTGGAACATCCAGCAACCATTCCTGCCCCTGAGAAACCCATGTCTCTGTTATGGCCACAACATCATAGCACCAGGACTGATCTATGCTCTAAGTTCATCACTTTTATTCCTGATACTCCTTGCGTTAAAGCAAACACACTTTAACTGATCCCTTGGTTCCTTCCCAGGAAAATCCTTCCCACTAGCTGGTCTATCTCTTGCTATTGCCTCATCTGCATCAACTCTCACTTCCGGTATACAGGTCAGGTTCCCACCCCCCTGCCATACTAGTTTAAACCCTCTCGAACTACTCGAGCAAACCTTCCACCCAGGACATTGGTCCCCTTCCAGTTCAGATGCAACCGTCCTTCTTGTACAGGTCCCACCTTCCCCAGAATGCATCCCAATTATCGACATATCTGATAATAACCTCCTAAACCAGCTGCGGAGCCACGTGTTAAGGTGCACCCGCTCCATGTTCCTCGCCTCGCTATCTCGTGGCACTGGTAGTAAACTAGAGAACACTACTCTGTTCGTCCTGCTTTGCAGCTTCCATCCTGCGGCCGTTCCCCTCGAAAACAAGTATACAGTTTTGGATACTTGTGGGGGGGGATGACTTACCAGGGGTAAGCAATGGGGATCAGGCCTCAGGCACGGAGCCTGTCCCCGTTGCTCAGAAGGGAAGGGTGGAGAAGAGCAGAGCAATAGTTATTGGGGACTCGATAGTTCGGGGCACAGATAGGTGGTTTTGTGGGGGCGAGACAGACTCATGTTTGGGCTGTTGCCTCCCAGGTGCAAGGGTATGTGATGTCTCTGATCGTGTTTTCCGGGTCCTTAAGAGGGAGAGGGAGCAGCCCGAAGTCGTGGCCCACATTGGCACCAACAACATAGGTAGGAGGAGGGCTGAGGATGTTAGGCAGGCTTTCAGAGAGCTAGGTTGGAAGCTCAGAGTTAGAACAAACAGAGTTGTTGTCTCTGGTTTGTTACCCGTGCCACGTGATAGAGAGTCGAGGAATAGGGAGAGAGATCAGTTAAATGCGTGGCTACAGGGATGGTGCAGGAGGGAGGGATTCCGGTATCTGGATAACTGGGGTTCTTTCTGGGGAAGGTGGGACCTCCTATAAACAGGATGGTCTCCACATGAACCTGAGAGGCACCAGTATCCTTGGGGGGAGGTTTGCTAGTGCTCTTGGGGGGGGTTTAACCTAACTCTGCAGGGGCATGGGAACCTAGACTGTAGCTTTAGGGTGCAGGACCTGGAGTGTAGGGAGGTTAGGAACATGGCATCAATCTCAAAGGAGGGTGCCTGTAAACAGGAAAGTGGCTTGAAGTGTGTATACTTCAATGCAAGAAGTATACGAAATAAGGTAGGTGAACTTGCAGCGTGGGTTGGTACCTGGGATTTCGATGTTGTGGCTATTATGGAGACATGGGTAGAACAGGGACAGGATTGGCTGTTGCAGGTTCCAGGGTTTAAATGTTTTAGTAGGGTCAGAGGTGGGGGTAAAAGAGGGGGAGGTGTGGAATTGCTTGTCAAAGATAGTATTACAGCGGTGGAAAGGACGATGGATGAAGACTCGCCATCTGAGCTGGTTTGGACTGAGGTGAGGAATAGGAAAGGTGAGGTCACCCTGTTAGGAGTTTTCTAGTCTGAGAGATGTAGAAGAAAGGATTGTGAGGACAATTCAGGAGAAGAGTGAAAGTAATAGGGTGGTTGTTATGGGGGACTTTAACTTTCCTGATATTGACTGGGAAAGCTATAGCTCAAGTTCGTTAGATGGGTCGGTGTTTGTCCAATGTGTGCAGGAGGGTTTCCTGACACAATATGTAGACAGGCCAACAAGAGCCAAGGCCATACTGGATTTGGTTCTGGGTAAAGAACCAGGCCAGGTGTTAGAATTGGAGGTAGGTGAGCACTTTGGGGACAGTGACCACAATTCGGTGACTTTTACTCTAGTGATGGAGAGGGATAAGTGTGCACTGCAGGGCAAGAGTTATAGCTGGGGGCAGGGAAATTATGATGCGGTGAGGCATGACTTAGGATGCGTGGCTTGGAAAGGTAGGCTTCAAGGCTAGGGCGCAATTGATATGTGGAGCTTGTTCAAGGAGCAACTATTGAGTGTCCTTGATAAGTATGTACCAGTCAGGCAGGGAGGAAAGGGTCGTGTGAGGGAGCCGTGGTTTAGTAAGGAATTGGAATCCCTTGTTAAAGGGAAGAGGGCCGCCTATGTAAAGATGAGGCGTGAAGGTTCAATTGGGGCGATTGAGAGTTATAAGGTAGCCAGGAAGGATCTGAAGAGAGAGCTAAGGGGACATGAAAAGTCCTTAGTTGGTAGGATTAGGGAAAACCCAAAGGCTTTCTATAGGATTGTCAGGAATAAAAGAATGACTAGGGTAGGAATAGGTCCAGTCAAGGATAGTAGTGGGAAGTTGCATGTGGAGGCTGAAGAGATTGGGGAGACACTGAATGAATACTTTTCGTCAGTGTTCACTCAGGAACAGGACATTGTTGCCGATGTGAATACTGAGTCACAATTAATTAGAATGGACAGCTTTGAGGTATGTAGGGAAGAGGTGTTGGAAATTCTGAAAAGGGTGAAAATAGATAAGTCCCCTGGGCCTGATGGCATTTATCCTAGGATTCTCTGGGAAGCAAGGGAGGAGATTGCAGAGCCATTGGCCTTGATTTTTATGTCCTCGTTGTCTACAGGAAAAGTGCCAGAAGACTGGAGGATAGCAAATGTTCAAGAAGGGGAGTAGGGATAATCCTATTAACTACAGGCCAGTGAGCCTCACTTCTGTTGTGGGCAAAGTCTTAGAGAGAATTGTAAGGGATAGGATTTATGAACATCTGGATAGGAATAATGTGATCAAGGATAGTCAGCATGGTTTTGTGAAGGGCAGATCGTGCCTCACAAACCTTATTGAATTCTTTGAGAAGGTGACTAAGGAGGTGGATGAGGGTAAAGCGGTAGATGTGGTGTATATGGATTTTAGTAAAGTGTTTGATAAGGTTCCCCATGGTAGGCTACTGCAAAAAATACAGAGGTATGGCATTGAGGATGAGTTGGAGGTTTGGATTAGGAATTGGCTGGCTGGAAGAAGACAGAGGGTAGTAGTTAATCGTAAAGGTTCATCTTGGAGTGCAGTTACTCGCAGTATTCCACAAGGATCTATTTTGGGACCGTTACTGTTTGTCATTTTTATAAATGACCTAGAGGAGGGGCTTGAAGGCTGGGTGAGCAAGTTTGCGGATGATACGAAAGTCAGTGGAGTTGTTGACAGTGAGGAATGATGTGACAGGTTACAGCGGGATATAGATAAGCTGCAGAGCTGGGCAGAAAGGTGGCAAATGGAGTTCAATGTGGGTAAGTGTGAGGTGATTCACTTTGGTAAGAGTAACAAAAAGATAGGGTACTGGGCTAATGGTCGGATACTTGGTAGTGTGGATGAGCAGAGGGATCTTGGTGTCCATGTACACAGATCTCTGAAAGTTGCCACCCAAGTAAATAGTGCGGTGAAGAAGGCCTATGGCGTACTGGCTTTTATTGGTAGAGGAATTGAGTTCCAGAGTCCTGAGGTCATGTTGCAGTTGTATAAGACTCTGGTGCGGCCGCATCTGGAGTATTGTGTGCAGTTTTGGTCGCCATACTATAGGAAGGATGTGGAGGCACTGGAACGGGTGCAGAGGAGGTTTACCAGGATGTTGCCTGGTATGGTAGGAAGATCATATGAGGAAAGGCTGAGGCACTTGGGGCTGTTTTCATTGGAGAAAAGAAGGTTTGGGGTGACTTGATAAAGGTGTACAAGATGATTAGGGGTTTAGATAGGGTTGACCATGAGAACCTTTTTCCACGTATGGAGTCAGCTATTACGAGGGGGCGTAGCTTTAAATTAAGGGGTGGTAGGTATAGGACAGATGTTAGGGGTAGATTCTTTACTCAGCGAGTCATGAGTTCATGGAATGCCCTGCCAGTAGCAGTGGTGGACTCTCCCTCTTTATGGGCATTTAAATGGGCATTGGATAGGCATTTGGAGGATAGTGGGCTAGTGTAGGTTAGGTGGGCTTGGATCGGCGCAACTTCGAGGGCCAAAGGGCCTGTACTGCACTGTATTTTTCTATGTTCTATGTTCTAACTCCCTGAAATCACTTTTTATATCCTCAATCCTTTTTCTGGCTATATCATTAGTGCCAATATGTAACACAATTTCTGGCTGTTCGCCCTCCCCTTTTAGAACCTTATACACTTATAAACAATTGGACACTGACGGCAGGAAGCATGTTTCTGCTGATGGGTGAGTCCCGAACCAGAGGACACAGTTTAAAATTAAGGGGCAGGCCATTTGGAACAGAGTTGAGGAGAAACTCCTTCACCCAGAGAGTGGTGGGTGTATGGAATGCTCTGCCCCAGAAGGCTGTGGAGGCCAAGTCTCTGGATACTTTCAGGAAAGAGATGGATAGAGCTCTTAAAGATAGTGTCAATATTCAGTTTGCATCTAAGTCAAAATTACAGGACCTGCCAGCAAATGACAGTGTAGTTCTTGAAACAGTTACTTATAAAAAATCAATTCCGCTATCTTTAACATGAAGAAAGCTCCATAGGTGTAAAAGGTAAAGTCACCATTGTCCTGCTCTCTCATTAAAGAGAGATGACTGCTGGTGCTTTAATCTCAGGGTTCCCACACCTCATGCAAGAGAAAAGGCCTTCATAGTAACCCCAGCCGAGAGCAGGAATTGATCCCATGCTATTGGTATCACACTGCATCGCAAACCAGGCATCCAACAAATTGAGCGAAGCACAAGCTGTTCAAAATTAAAAGAGTGATAGTTGCACATGGCCGAAAGCAAAGCTGCTAGCAGAAATTTGAAATCTTGTAAAATCCTTTCAGTCAGTCATTGGAAATTCAAGTATTCTTCCAGAAGTTAACATTCTCTATGGGGATCATAACAACCTATGTAGCAGCTTACAGCAAAGCTGAAAAAAGTTCCATGAACTGGTAACCAATACACTATTTGAAAGCGCCAATTGACTTCAAGTTCCCCTACAAAACCTAGGGCAGCAGTGTTAAGCCTCATCCATTTTCAACTGTATTTCCCGCTGTCAGGTTAAACTGTGTGCTGCCTACTGACTAAAACATGAGCATGCAACTGAACACTGAGTCCACTATTGAGTGCCTGAATGCTTCAACAGGGAAATCAGATTCAGAGTAGAAACAGATTTCTGCATATGCTGGAATCTGTACTGTAAAACAACAAATGCTGGAGATCGCAGTGCGTCAGGCAGCATCCATGGAGAGACAGCAAGCTAACATTTCGAGTTGAGGTGACTCATCATCAAACCTTGAATGGAGGGGAAAACATTTGTCCTATAGTTTGGGGGGTGGTTGGGGTAGTGGGTGTAGGATGCTGGTAGAGAAAAAAATGTTGATAGTTTAGATTAAGTCATTGGAATGTGAGAATGGCAGAACAATGATGTGTCTCTTAAAAGGACTTGAAAGGACAGGAAGTGGAATGGGGGGAGGACATAATAACAAGATAAAAGAAAGGGAAGAATTGGTTCACAATTTAAAGGTGTTGAACTCAATATGAAGTCCAGAAGGCTGAAAAGTGCTTAGTCTGAAGCTTAGATTCAGGGTAGGCTGGCACCATTTGAAGCTAGCCAGCAGAATTTGAACTGGCCTACATATCATAATGGTGAGGTACATTCTGGCTGCAGCACATTTTAGTTGTGGTGAAAATGAGGACTGCAGATGCTGGAGATTAGAGTCAAGATTAGAGTGGTGCTGGAAAAGCACAGCAGGTCAGGCAGCATCCGAGGAGCAGGAAAATTGACGTTTCGGGCAGGCAGTGGCTGAGGAAGAATGATGTGGAACAGTGCACATTACAAGGTTCTCTGATGTAGCATTGGAGGGCTTAGTGTACGAAGCAGACAGGAGAAAAGGAGTTCTCTATCTTCAGGAAACAGGAAGCCATCCAGACAAACCTTGTGAAGGAAGTTGAATTAGCCATCATAGTGAATGTCAGCTGTGTCAACCTGATGAGCTGGATGCAGGACAGCAAGAGCATGAGTGGTCAAGATTTGTGCATTCATTCTCCAATGTCTTATCTTTACAACTGAACCTTTCACCTCAGACAATGCTCAACTCACCACACCGCTAACACTCCCCTTTCAATAATCTCCAAGATTTGTTATTCTTATTCAAATTCATAGTTTTATCTCATACCTACTGCTGCAGTAGACCTCACTGCCACATCTCACTGCTTGCACACGTTCAAATATTCAACATCAGCCACATCTTCCTGTTTTCTTCCCTGAAGGACATTAGTGAACGAGATGGGTTTCCGACAACCAACAATAGGCTCATGGTCATCAGTAGACTCGTAGTTCCAGATTTTTATTGAATTCAAATTCCACCATCTGCCATGGCAGAATTCAAACCTGGGTCCCCAGAACATAACCTGGGGCTCTGGACTAACTGTCCAGCGATAATATCACTAGGCCATAATAAATTAATTTGGATGTCAAGTATTTTACAAGTGGATTTTCCTAACTGCTTTCTTCAGCTGTATGTTACCTCCTGATTTAATCACTTTACCAATCAAAAAAGACATACAAGAAATACTCACAAATTATTTACCTGTTGCCTGTGATGTCACACTTTGGCTCTGACAGGTACAGCAGGTTGAAGGGGCTCTCTGTTGTTGGTTTGTATCTCCCAATGTCATTGCCCCTCTCATGTAGGTTTGCTCTCCCTGTCTGCTTCACACGTGATGCTGACTTGCTACACACTCCTCCCAATCTCAGTGAAGTCATGGGGCAACCATATGTGGAAGACAAGTGTTAAGGAAAAGTACAAGGATCATTTGTTAACTGTTGTGCCAGGTGATTTAGGTGATAGCATTAGCATGAAATATTTGCAATGTGGCCAAGAGGTTGCTGTGACGACCTATAATAAAGAGACCCCAATGTCCCAGCCATAAAAGAGGCATGATGAATACCTCCCCACTTATTTCCTCTTCTTAGAACATAGAACATAGAACATAGAACAATACATCACAGAACAGGCCCTTCGGCCCACGATGTTGTGCCGAACTTCTATCCTAGATTAAGCACCCATCCATGTACCTATCCAAATGCCGCTTAAAGGTCGCCAATGATTCTGACTCTACCACTCCCACGGGCAGCGCATTCCATGCCCCCACTACTCTCTGGGTAAAGAACCCACCCCTGACATCTCCCCTATACCTTCCACCCTTCACCTTAAATTTATGTCCCCTTGTAACACTCTGTTGTACCCGGGGAAAAAGTTTCTGACTGTCTACTCTATCAATTCCTCTGATCATCTTATAAACCTCTATCAAGTCACCCCTCATCCTTCGCCGTTCCAACGAGAAAAGGCCGAGAACTCTCAACCTATCCTCGTACGACCTACTCTCCATTCCAGGCAACATCCTGGTAAATCTTCTCTGCACCCTCTCCAAAGCTTCCACATCTTTCCTAAAGTGAGGCGACCAGAACTGCACACAGTACTCCAACTGTGGCCTAACCAAAGTCCTGTACAGCTGCAACATCACTTCACGACTCTTGAATTCAATCCCTCTGCTAATGAACGATAATACTCCATAGACCTTCTTACAAACTCTATCCACCTGAGTGGCAACCTTCAAAGATCTACGTACATAGACCCCAAGATCGCTCTGTTCCTCCACCTGACTAAGAACCCTACCATTAACCCTGTATTCCGCATTCTTATTTGTCCTTCCAAAATGGACAACCTCACACTTGGCAGGGTTGAACTCCATCTGCCACTCCTCAGCCCAGCTCTGCATCATATCTAAGTCCCTCTGCAGCCAACAACAGCCCTCCTCACAACTCCACCTATCTTCGTATCATCTGCAAATTTACTGACCCACCCTTCGACTCCCTCATCTAAGTCATTAATAAAAATTACAAACAGCAGAGGACCCAGAACTGATCCCTGCAGAACTCCACTTGTAACTGGGCTCCAGGCTGAATATTTACCATCTACCATCACTCTCTGCCTTCGACCGGTTAGCCAGTTTTCTATCCAATTGGCCAAATTTCCCTCTATCCCATGCCTCCTGACTTTCCGCATAAGCCTACCATGGGGAACCTTATCAAATGCCTTACTAAAATCCATGTACACTACATCCACTGCTCTACCCTCATCCACATGCTTGGTCACCTCCTCGAAGAATTCAATAAGACTTGTAAGGCAAGACCTACCCTTCACAAATCCGTGCTGGCTGTCCCTAATCAAGCAGTGTCTTTCCAGATACTCGTAAATCCTATCCCTCAGTACCCTTTCCATTACTTTGCCTACCACAGAAGTAAGACTAACTGGCCTGTAATTCCCGGGGTTATCCCTATTCCCTTTTTTGAACAGGGGCACAACATTCGCTACTCTCCAGTCCCCTGGTACCACCCCCGTTGCCAGTGAAGACAAGAAGATCATTGCCAACGGTACTGCAATTTCCTCTCTTGCTTCCCACATAATCCTAGGATATATCCCGTCAGGCCCAGGGGACTTGTCTATTCTCAAGTTGTTCAAAATGTCCAACACATCTTCCTTCCTAACAGGTATCTCTTCTAGCTTAACAGTCCGTTTCACACTCTCCTCTTCAACAATACGGTCCCTCTCGTTCGTAAATACTGAAGAGAAGTACTTGTTCAAGACCTCTCCTATCTCTTCCGACTCAATACACAGTCTCCCACTACTGTCCTTGATCGGACCTACCCTCGTTCTTGTCATTCTCAGGTTTCTCACATACGCATAAAATGCCTTGGGGTTATCCTTGATCCTATCCGCCAAGGATTTTTCATGCCCTCTCTTAGCTCTCCTAATCCCTTTCTTCAGGTCCCTTCTGGCTATCCTGTATCCCTCCACTGCTCTGTCTGAACCCTGTTTCCTCAACCTTATGTAAGCCTCCTTCTTCCTCTTTACTAGACATTCAACCTCCCTCGTCAACCAAGGCTCCCTCACACGACCATTTCTTTCCTGCCTGATAGGTACATACATATCAAGGACACGTCGTATCTGCTCCTTGAAAAAGTTCCACATTTCCACCACATCCTTCCCTGACAGCCTATGCTCCCAACGTATGCTCCTCAAATCCTGTCTTACAGCATCGTAATTTCCCTTCCCCCAATTGTAAAATCTACCTTGTTGTGCGCACCTATCTCTCTCCATAACCAAGGTGAAAGTCACAGAATTGTGGTCACCATCACCAAAATGTTCACCCACTAACAAGCCCACCACTTGTCCCGGTTCATTACCGAGTACCAAATCCAATATGGCCTCCCCTCTGGTTGGACACTCTACATACTGCGTTAGAAAAGCTTCCTGGACACACTGCACAAACACCGCCCCATCCAATCTACTTGATCTAAAGAGCTTCCAATCAATATTTGGGAAGTTGAAGTCGCCCATGACTACGACCCTGTGGCTTCTGCACCTTTCCAAAATCTGTTTCCCAATCTGTTTCTCCACATCTTTGCTGCTATTGGGGGGCCTATAATAAACACCCAACAAGATGACTGCACCTTTCCTATTTCTGACTTCAGCCCATACTACCTCCAGAGGCAGATCCCCCTCAAACTTCCTTTCTGCAGCTGTTATACCATTTCTAATTAGCAATGCCACCCCCCCTCCTTTTTTACCACCCTCGCTAATCTTACTGAAACATCTGTAACCAGGAACCTCCAACAGCCATTCCTGTCCCTCATCTATCCATGTTTCCGTGATGGCCACAACATCGTAGTCCCAGGTACCGATCCACGCCTTAAGTTCACCCACCTTATTTCTGATACTCCTTGCGTTGAAGTATACGCACTTGAGCCCATCTCTGTGTCCGCAAGTAGTCCCTGTCAGTGCTACCTTCTCCACAGCCTCCCTACAGTCTTGGGCATCCTGACACACAGCTAGCTTACTTGCTGGACTACAAGTCTGGATCCCATCCCCCTGCCAAATTAGTTTAAACCCCCCCGAAGAGTGCTAGCAAACCTACCCCCCAGGATATTGGTGCCCTTCTGGTTCAGGTGCAACCCGTCCTGTTTATACAGGTCCCACCTTCCCCAGAATGCAGTCCAATTGTCCAAATATCTGAAGCCCTCCCTCCTACACCATCCTTGCAGCCACGTGTTCAACTGCACTCTCTCCCTATTCTTTGCCTCACTGTCACGTGGCACCGGCAACAACCCAGAGATGACGACTCTGTCTGTCCTAGCTTTTAGCTTCCAGCCTAACTCCCTGAGCTCTTGAATGACCTCCCCACCCCTCTTCCTACCTATGTCGTTGGTGCCAATGTGTACCACGACTTCTGGCTGCACACCCTCCCCCTTAAGGATTCTGAAGACACGGTCCGAGACGTCTCGGACCCTAGCACCCGGGAGGCAACAAACCATCCGAGAGTCTCGCCCATGTCCACAGAACCGCCTGTCCGTCCCTCTAACTAGAGAGTCCCCTATAACTAGCGCTCTCCTCCTGTCCCCCTTTCCCTTCTGAGTCTCAGAGCCACAGACCCCTTCACTGCAGCTTACACCTGCAAGGCTGTCCCCCCCAACAGTTTCCAAAGCTGTATACTTATTTTTTAGGGGAACGACCACAGGGGAACCCTGCACTGCCTGCTTCTTCCCCTTCCCACCTCTAACTGTTACCCAGCTACCTCTGTTCTCCGGCGTAACTATGTCCCTGTAGCTTCTATCGATCACCCTCTCAGCCTCTCGAATAATCCTCAGTTCATCCAGCTCCAGTTCCAGTTCCCTAACTCATTCGGTGAGGATCAGGATCTGACTGCATTTCCTGCAGACGAAGTCGGCAGGAGTATCAGTGGTCACCCCTACCTCAAACATCCTGCAGGAGGAACATTCCACCGCCTGCGCTGCCATGACTGTACACTTTGTCTCCAAAAACAAGAACACTGAGTCAATAACACTGAGTCACTTACCTGTGGACTTTAAAGTTAGGTTAGAGGAGGCCCTACAAAAGTAGGACCTGGGGTCTAGAACACACCCACTCAAATACTAATCACTTACCTTCCCGCCCAGCTATGCGCTCCAACCTCACTTCCGCTGCCCGCTACAGGTAAGTAATTTTGAAACAAACTGTCTTACCTTAGCTGTAGTCTCCCGGGTTCGCTTTTCCTCGGCCGCTGCTCCCACTCAAATGACCGTTGGTAATTAAAGGGTGAGTATTTATACTCACAGTTCTCCTTCCCGGCTGCCCCTCTGTTTGCTGTCACTTCCTCTGCTGCTCCCGCTCTTTTCTTCTTCAACTGTTTGTTGTAAGCCTGATGACAAGTGCCTGTCACCTCATAATAGTGAAGTTGTGTGGCACACATCAGCATGTGTTCTGTAGGAATGGGCAGCAGAAAGGCTGCAGACGCACCCTAATACCATTTTCATGATAACGTAGCACTCAATACGTGGCTGTCAAAGCATGTTACATTCCTTCATCTGTGTTGCCCATCAGAATCAGGAACAAAGTATCTAATAGATAGATTTTGTTACCTAAAAGCTACTCTCTAGTTTCTTATGGTGACTTAAATGTTGATGGTGGGCGGCACGGTGGCACAGTGGTTAGCATTGCTGCCTCACAGCGCCAGAGACCGGGGTTCAATTCCCGCCTCAGGCAACTGACTGTGTGGAGTTTGCACATTCTCCCCGTGTCTGCGTGGGTTTCCTCCGGGTGCTCCGGTTTCCTCCCACAGTCCAAAGATGTGCAGGTCAGGTGAATTGGCCATGCTAAATTGCCCGTAGTGTTAGGTAAGGGGTAGATGTAGGGGTATGGGTGGGTTGCGCTTCGGCGGGGCGGTGTGGACTTGTTGGGCCGAAGGGCCTGTTTCCACACTGTAAGTAATCTAATCTAATCTAATCTTCCTGATACAGGATAAAGACATCACAGCTGATGCCATGATATCAGACATAGATCCATAGGGTGCACGTGATTGTGTAATAGCAGCACAATCAGTGAATAGAACCCTTTGAATTTCCTGTGTATCTCAGTTTTTAGGTACAGAGCCTGCAAAACAGCATGTGCTTAGCCAATGACAGCATGGGGAAACAATCGATAAACTGCTTCTGTCTGGCATGACAGAATGAAATGGTTTCTCCTCCCTTTACATACAGTCTTATACAACAATAAAGGGGCAATATTTTGGAAGTTATTGCTCAAGACTGAAAGAAGTCTAACCTGAAGAAGTTCATACCTGCATTCACCATCACAGCCATCGGTAGTGCTGCCCTTGCCCTACTTAGAGCTTACAACTCGTGGCAGTGTTTGGTGGAAACCTCCCTACACAGCAAAACTTTCCAACATGCTATTCTTCAGAGGTTGATGTAAATTTCCTTCCTGAAAATCTTTGGAGGATAAGGCCAACTGCTGAATATCTTTTTTCCCTCCTCTCGTCTCCCGTCTTAGAAGAGCCTGTCCTCCTCCTTATTCTGTCATCTCATTTCCTTGTCATGCTGAAAGCTAAGGGACAATAGAATACAAGGCATCCAAGTGGCCTGGTCAGAGCCTTTGAAATGAGAACCAAGGTTTTCACCCCAGGTCTCAGACCACTTCAGCAACTTTAAATAACAATACAAATCACCAACTCCTTCCAATAACACAACAGCTGCCAGAAGAATTTAATCAGTAACTAACCTGAATGGTTGATAATCCCTTTAAATAACTCTGTTGGGGGTTCCTTCATGCTGCTGAACACATGCTCCACAGTGCGAGGTTAAGAGAAAGCATTAGCTACACTGTTGAGTTTGAAATTGAACAACCATATCAAGTCAGCACTTTGTTCTGCTTGATGTCACAATTCTCGTGCTCTGTGTTCAATGAATAAACCTAACACCTGAAATAAGAACCCACCCAAATTTGTGTCTGTGCAGCTCATTGTGCAGACTCCATTTTGGATTCAAAGCAGCACCCATAGAAACAAAAATATAGACAGTACATGGAGTCAAAGTTTGAAGTCTGGGCATCTTTTAATTGAATTTAAGTCAATGGTATATTGCAGCACCTGTTTTCTTAACAGTCGTATCTCCTAATCTTTCAGAATGCAGCAAGCATAATGACATGAGGTGAGGTTGCAGTTTCATAATAAAATCTGCTTTTTCACTTCAAATGGCTGCTCCTTTACTTCATTCCTGTTACAAGCAAATCATTTCAGTAAGTAGAATAAGTAAGAAATAAAATGGTTTCTGGATAAAAGAGCCTCTCCCAGTTTATCACGTACAGTAATTTAACCTTAGAAAACATTCTGGCTGGAGGAGTTGTGGTGAGTACATCACAGCCTGTTACTTCTCTTTAATTTTCCCCAGTATGCTTTATTTTTAATTTGTTTGTGGTTTTTTTCCTTCTGTTAGAGCATTAGTCACAGTGATCAGAACTGAATGGTTATCCTTCTCTCAGAGACTTGGAAATAAATCAAAATAGTCCACAAAATAAGTATTGTTATGGTTTGTTGGAGTCAATATATATATCAGTTTGAATATTGATCTCAACATTCATAGGAAGAGTGATGGTAAGATAGCCAAGAGCTTTTTTTTGTTCATTTAATGATATATAACTCTAAAAATGCTGATTAATTTCCGCTTCAGCAGCGTTTAATTCAATGCAGTAATGCATTCTCATTCTTCACCTATTATGTTTTCAAAGTTTCCCATGCCATTTATGTCACTGAAAACATGCAGAATATCACTTTTTAATCATTTGTATGATAAATGTTGCCAGAAGAACTTTAAAACCCTTCAAATGGAAGTACGAGATGAAGAAGAGGCTTTTGTTTAACAATTCATCTGAAGGATAGCACTTCTGAAAATACAGCATGCCACTGGAGTGTCATTCTCAATTACAGTCTCAAGGCTCTGGAATGGCACTTGAACTCACAATCTGCTGGTGCAGAATTGAGAGAGCTACAACTGAGCCACGGCTGACACATCAAAAGTGCTGGATTCTTGCTACTATTTGCAGTTAATTTTTTAAAAATTTTCCAATATGAGTATATTGACTGCTGTACAAGGGCACTTGTGACATAAGAAAATACAAGATGACAAAATTAAGACATTGATTGAACTCATCATAATTGAGGCTGATAGATTTGAGTTTTCATGATCCCCAGGGCACCTTGAGGGTCACAGGCTGTAGATTGCAAAGTTAATGCTCTTGATACTCTTCTACTGGGTAAGTCAATAGAAAATGGTTTAGGTGTTTCACTTTTTATTAACTCACCAAAGCAAATATTGTGCACAAATGTAAAGACTTCACTGCAGATGGTGAGGAACAGTATTCACACGGCTCAAGTGTTTGGGCTGAGTTTTTTCAGTCCGATAGTGAAAGCTTGGATTATCATGCTGAAAGGTCTCAAAAGGAAAACCTAACATCTTTACAGCACAATAGGAAATTCCACATTGTAATTAGCATGTTGGGAAAAACTCACATGGAAAAATGGCTGTTTCATTATCTGCAATTTTATAAGAGGTTTTCACTGTTGCATTTACCAGACTAAGTCAAAAATCACATGACATCAGGTTATAGTTCAATAGGGTTATGTGAAGGCACTAGTTTTCAGAGCATACTCCTACATCAAGTGGTTCATCAGGTTCATCAGGACAACCGACTGATGAGTTTTCACTTTGCCAACCCCAGTCCAACACTGACACTTCCAAGTCATTTACCAGACTGCATGAAAACAATAGGTCTCAGAACCTCTGCTGGTATAACAAGGCATTGATTTAGTAGGCGGTCAATGTTTCACCCAGATAACAGCTGTGGAGAATGACTGCATGGCTTGATTGAGAGGGTGGAACAATATGGGCATTGGCAGTGACAGTCAAGTGTAAGGCCAAACCTGCCAGAACAGTAGGACCATACTGCTAGAATGTTGCCTTACAAGTGGCACTTGTATATAAGTTGGGGGCAGGGTGGCATCAGAGGCCTTGAAAGTTGAGTGCAGTGATCAGGCAATGGATATCATTCACTCAGGCTTTGAGACCTCCAATAAAGAGGAGCATCAGAGAGAGAAAGAACTGCAGTCACAGTCTCACCATCAGCAACAACCTGAGAGCCACCAGGAGTCTAAATCAGGAGTAGGAGGTCTCAGAGAATGGCACAGAGAGGCATGCAACCAGAATGTTAGCCACCAGACAGTCTACTGACACAGGATTTAGTCGATCATTAAGACTGCACCTCTTCCATATAGGGGTCCTCAGAGAACTGTGTGTGATAATGAAAATAAGCTGAACTCAATCAGAATTGGTGGCCATGAAAGTCATCATGTTACTGTATTTCTGAGCTGCATTTCTGTGTAAGATCTTCAATTTCCCAGTCTGCACATATGGCTGTACTAAGGATCATCAATATTGATACCTTTAAGGGGACCCAGCCAATACATGTACTTTCAAGCCGATTGTAAAATTCATATTGAGAGTGCCAGAGTGTTCAGGGCAATTGCTGCATTCAGGTAGCATCAGTGAGCAAATCTGCATCCAGAACTGTCTACCCTCTACAAGGAGCTTGATGGAATACTCCTTATTTGCCTGGATGGGTGCAGTTCCAACAACATTCAAGAAGCTTGACACCATGCAGGACAAAACAGGCCACTTGATTGTCACAAGATCTACAGACATTCAACCCCTCTACCAAAAGTAGCCATTGTAGTAGAGTATACTATCTACAAGATGCATCACAGACGTTAACTAATACTTCTAGAAAACACATTGTAAACCACCAGAAGTAAAATGTAGGACAAGAACAAACAGATAAATGGAACATCACCACCCTGCAAACTAGCCAACCAAGACATTTACCATCCTGATTTTGATATATACCACCACTCCTTTAGTGTTGCTGGATCCAAATCCTGGAATTCCCTCCCTTAGAGCAGTCTGAATGAATGAATGAATATCAAATTGACAGCAGTCGAAGAAGACAGTTCACCACTGATTTTTCAAGGACAATTTAGGACGAGCAATGAAAGCTAGCCTAGACAGTGAAGCCCAGAACCACTGAATGAATCAAAAAGAATTGTTTTCTCTCTAAATTCCTTAGACAAACCACAATAACTCTCACATTCCATGCCTGGAGTAGACCTTTGGGGCTTGCTCAAAAGAATAATCCCTGAGATTTGCACCTGTCAGATGAGGGTTTGAAGCCCAGTTTTAACTGAGAATCAAAATTAGGCCATTATTAGAGGTTTAGTTTGTATGTCTTGACTTAAGTTTGAGCAGGTAGTAAACAAACTAATTAACTTCTTGCATTGATGACATATTGTATTGTAAATTCAAAATAACATTAAAATTATGATTTTATAAATGGAGCAAAAGTCATGACGTATTAATTGGGTGTTCAATCTGCAGTATGACATTTGATTTTCCTCTTTTATGCCTTGCTGCAACCTACTGAGGAAATCTGCCAGGTCCATATTCAGTCTCTTGCATACCTTCACCTAACCCAGGGCAATTTATGATGCATATTTTACAGGGTTGTCTGATATTTGAATTGGTTGTTTTATGTCATAGTTCATTGGCTGACAGGACACTGCTGCATATTTTTGAAACAGGAAATCAGATTCTGCTTGCACCCTCCACTTAGTCATTGAGATGTACATCACAGCAACAGACCCGTCAGACCAACTTGCCCATGCCGACCAGATATCCTAACCTAATCTAGTGCCACTTGCCAGCATTTGGCCCATATCCTTCTAAATCCTTCCTATTCATATGCCAATTCAGGTGCCTTTTAAATGTTAGAATTGTACCAGCCTCCACCACTTCCTCTGGCAGATCATTCCATACACATACCACCCTTTGCGTGAAATAATTGCTCCTTAGGTCCCTTTTATATTTTTCCCCTCTCACCTTAAACCTATGCCCTCTAGTTTTAGACTCTCTCACTCCCAGGAAAAGACCTTGTCTATTTACCCTGGCCAAGCCTCTCGTGATTTTCTAAACTTCTATAAGATTACCCCTCAGGCTCCAACATTCGAGGGAAAAAAGCCCTAGTCTATTCAGCCTCTCCTATAGCTCAAACCGTCGAACCCTGGCAACATTCTTATAAATCTTTTCTGAACACTTTCAAGTTTCACAACGTCAAAGTTCCCCATGAGATACTGGTTAGCAAGGTTAGGTCTCATGGAATACAGGATGAACTAACTATTTGGATACAGAACTGGCTCAAAGGTAGAAGACAGAGGGTGGTGGTGGAGGGTTGGTTTTCAGATTGGAGGCCTGTGACCAGTGGAGTGCCACAAGGATCGGTACTGGGTCCACTATCTTTCATCATTTATATAATTGATTTGGATCAAGCTTAAGAGGTATAGTTAGTAAGTTTGCAGATGACACCAAAATTTGAGGTGTCGTGGACAGCGAAGAAGGTTATCTCAGATTAAAATAGGATCTTGGTCAGATGGGCCAATGGGCTGAGAAGTGGCAGATGGAGTTAAATTTAGACAAATGTGAGGTGCTGCATTTTGGGAAAGCAAATCTTAGCAGGACATATGCACTTAATGGTAAGGTTCTAGGGAGTGTTGCTTAACAAAGAGACCTTGGAGTGCAGATTCATAGCTCCTTGAAAGTAGAGTCACAGGTAGGTAGGATAGTGAAGAAGGTGTTTGGTATGCTTTCCCTTATTGGTCAGAGTATTGAGTACAGAAGTTGGGAGGTCACGTTACGGCTGTACAGGACATTGGCTAGGCCACTGTTGGAATATTGCATGCAATTCTGGTATCCTTCATATCGGAAGGATATTGTGAGACTTGAAAGATTCAGAAAAGATTTATAAGGATGTTGCCAGGGTTGAGCGATTTGGATACAGGAGTGGCATGGTGGTTCAGTGGTTAGCACTGCTGCCTAACAATACCAGGGTCCCATGTTCGATTCCAGCCTTGGGTGACCGTTTGTGGGGAGTTTGCACATTCTCCCCATGTCTGCGTGGGTTTCCTCCCACAGTCCAAAGATCTGCAGGTCAGATGAATTGACCATGCTAAATTGCTCATAGTGTTCGATGCATTAGTTAGAGGGAGGCAGGGCTGGTTGGGTTACTCTTCGGAGGGTTGGTGTGGACTTGTTGGGCCGAAGGACCTGTTTCCACACTGTAGGGAATCTAATCTAAATAGGCAAGGGTTTTTTTTTTCCCTGGAGTGTTCTTATAGAGGTTTATAAAATCATGAGGGCCATGGATAGGATAAATAAACAAAGTCTTTTCTCTGGGGTGGGGGAGTCCAGAACTAGAGGGCATAGGTTTAGGGTGAGAGGGGAAAGATATAGAAGAGACCTAAGGGGCAACTTTTTCACACAGAGGGTGGTACATGTATGGAATGAGCTGCCAGAGGAAATGGTAGAGGCTGGTACAATTGCAACATTTAAAAAGCATCTGGATGGGTATATGAATAGGAAGGGTTTGGAGGGATAT
This sequence comes from Chiloscyllium punctatum, assembly GCF_047496795.1. Lineage (NCBI taxonomy): Eukaryota > Metazoa > Chordata > Chondrichthyes > Orectolobiformes > Hemiscylliidae > Chiloscyllium > Chiloscyllium punctatum. The sequence continues at coordinate 43,516,425 of NC_092753.1, read as the reverse complement.
GGGCCGGGTGCTGGCAGGCAGGACTAGATTGGGTTGGGATATCTGGTCAGCATGGACGAATTGGACCAAAGAGTCTGTTTCCATGCTGTACATCCCTTTGACTCTATGACTCTATCATTCTGATAGCAGGGAAAGCAGAATTGCACGCAGTATTCCAAAAGTGGTCAAACCAATGTCCAGTACAGCTGCAACATGATCTCCCAACTCTTGTACTCAATACATTGACCAATAAAGGCAAGTATGCTTTTCAAGGTTCTCAAGATCCTTGATGTCAGGCTTGCATTTTGTGTTGTTCAACAGTTGCCACTCACCTCACCACTGTCGCTGGTCAGAACAGTGTGACCCCAGTACCTGTTCCCACATATTAGACAACCATACACTCTTTTTCTTCTCTACCATGCCAGCCCACCCCCCAACCCCAACCAATACCCCCCACCACCACCCACAACTCCACCATTAACCCCGGTCTGAACAGTATCCCTTCCTACCCCATTCTGCTCCCAACAGACAACCAAGTCAACATCATCATACCTTGTCGCAAAAGAAGGTCACCGTTCCTTTTAGCCTCCTACATAGACTAGATGCTCATAAATTCGTAGTGTATGTTCCTGGCTGCTGGAAAGTGGCCTATTAAACCTGGTGATAGATAAGAATAAACAAGAAAGTAACTTTATCGCAGCCCTTCCCATCTGCACATTGCTAATGGGTACCTCTGCAGGCCCAGACAGGCTTTGTTGTATTACTTGTTTAGGTACTTGTGCATTTGGTGTCTCACTTATCAGGCACAGTAAAACTGGGAGGGAGGATCCTTTCACACTCTAACATTTCATTTGTATCAACTGCAGGTACATGACCAGTTGGGCCCCACCAAACTACCTTAAGAATACCCAAAACCTCACATGAACTGCATCCCTGAAGTAAAGAGTGACATATTTGCTTTCACTGCTCATTTGATTAACAGGATATACCTGTTTTCTGTTGATTTAGGGCTTGAATCAACTCTCAGATTGTATGATATGGTCGTGAATGCCTCATGGTATCCTATTTTAATTCTGAGCAAGATTAATAAGGCAGCAAATTATCTTAACATTGCACTCAAAAAAGAATAACCTCAGAATGTGTCATAACACTTAACATATTTGAGTTCATTGATACCAATTAGTGCCTAATCTTTTACATGATTTTCCATGTACTTGCTGCAAAGTCAAATCTATTTTGTCAAGGAAAGAAAGCTTATCAATTTAATTATTTTGTCATGTATTACAGTCTGGCATGAGATCAACAGTAACCTAAAAGTGTTTTGTTTTGTAAGTGTGTGTGTTTTTTTCGCTCGTAAAATGTGCTGTCATTCATTTGCTCCATCAATACAAATGTTGTATACAGTCCCTGATGCCAATTAGTATTTCACTGCATAAATAATTTAGACAGTTAACATACTGCATGAGTAACTTTCAATGTATGCAATTAAAATGTAATTTTACATTATGAGATATAGTAAGTTTGAGTCATATCAAGTTCTCACAATTTCAGAATCAAAACCCCCAAGAAATTATAATATTAGAAATCTTTAAGTTCCTTGAGTGTGGTCCTACCTAGAAATCCTTTGATAGCTGTAAATTATTTTACATAAAAACTTGGATTCTGACTTTAATTTTGAACACACGAAAGTATATTGACATTTGGGATGGCCAAATATTTGAACAATGCACATTATCTTTTTGCATCAACTATAATAAAGCATCAAATATAATTATTCCATTAACTCTACATTAATAGACAGCTATTCCTCAATTCAAAGATGATGTATACTCAGGATTGTGAGTCTTTGCCATGGATCTTCAGGTGACTGAACAGCTGATTATAGATTTGGAGATCACTGGGCACATGGAGCAGGACATTGTGTGAGGCTATGGGATCCAGAGTGCACAATTCACTTATTTTTCTTTCTTTATCTGCTGCTCCTCTGCTTCACCATTAAATTACTTTCAATGATTGGTAGCAATCTCCCTCTGGCCACAATTCAAGAGAAACGTCAGAGTCTCTAAAAGGCGTTCTATTTGTCTTCCCTTTGGTCATTTAAGAGTTCAGCAAACAGGAGCTGGGAGGAGGGACTGGACACAGTGCCAGTCCAATAGAGTTGAGTTTGCAGGATTGTTGTCTGAATTATTGAGATGTTGACTTCAAAAACGATACTAGCATTTGTTCAATCGTCCTCCTTGAGGCTAGGGTGGAGGGATTGCTGTTGGAGTTTCTCTAAAGCTTTTATGTGTCGTCATACACAGTCTAGGACTCATGATGTCACACGAGTACGGTGATGACAGCAAAGATTGTAGTTGACTCGTGGAGGACTTTGATCTGAAACACTACTATGGTTTGTACAAAGCTGACCTGATACAGGTGATCCAGTGTCGAATCCTTATCAATGGTGGTCTTTTTGAGAGGGATGTTGTGAGGGTATGGGAAATGCTCAATATGTTCAAGAGTGTGTCCTTCCATATATTTGGGAGGGTGGCATGTTTTAACTGACCAGGTCTGAGTTGATGTATGTAGGAACATCATTTTGCAACTTTCAGGAACAGCTCAAGTCTTTTGAACTGAAAAGATACAAATGTGGTCTGCAAATGTGTGCAGAGTGGGCAATGGTCCTGCAGTTTTCCACAAACGGTCAGTCATATATATGATGGATTGAATTTGAACATATAGCTTCCTCATTTCCCCTTCCCCCACCTCATCCTAGTTTCAAACTTCCAGCTCAGCACTGTCTCCTTGACTTGTCCGGACTTGTCCGACCTGCCTATCTCCTTTTCCACCTATCCACTCCACCCTCTCGTCCTTGACCTATCACCTTCATCCCCTCCCCCACTCACCCATTGTACTCTATGCTACTCTCTCCCCAGCCCCACCCTCCTCTAGCTTATCTCTCCATGCTTCAGGCTCACTGCCTTTATTCCTGATGAAGGGCTTTTGCCCGAAACGTTGATTTCGCTGCTCGTTGGATGCTGCCTGAACTGCTGTGCTCTTCCAGCACCACTAATCCAGTATTTGAACATATAGGTGTCTGATATTAGAGTTTTCCATTGCGGTGGTATTCACACCAGAGGGCAGATGATCTTTGATGAGATCGATGGTCACTGTCAAGTAGATTGTAAACATAGCTTGTTTGCCAACTATCAGAATTTAGAAGACACCTATTTCAGATATATTTTAGGTAGTCATCATCCTGAAGCAGTTGCAGAATTGTAATTTAGTTTATTGGATATCCAAATCTCAGGAGTATCATCAGCACAACCACATGATTCAGCAAATCAAATATTTTGGAAATCTCCATAAATGCCTTGATTGTACCAGCCTTCACCACTTCCTCTGGGAGCTCATGTGTAGTCTTGATGCTGTCCTTAACATTTCCTTGGATTTACCTAACAACAAAGATGGTGCCAGAGGTCCCTCTGGAGCCATACTATATTACTGAGCAGATTTCCACAACCACCAGTAATAAGTAATTCAGGAAGATGACTATGAACAATATAGAAATGTCTCCATAGTTTCTGCAGTATAGTTTATCCCTTTCTTCAAGATGATTGCAATCCCCACATTCCTAAAGTTTGGGAAAATGCTTTTGGAGGGGTGGGATTTTCTAACCTCCTAATCCACGATGAGTGTATGGAGTTCTGAAATGACTAAAATCCCACCAGTTTTGAAAACATCAACTGGAATACCATTTGGGACAAAGGCTTTGTTGTTTCTCATCTATTTGATTGCTTCTTGCAGCTCTCCCAATTAATTCTACCTGACAGTGCTCAGGGATAGTCTGGAGAGTATCAACTGTAACAGTAGCTCCATTACAAAAGTACTTCATTGGCTGAACGTATTTGGAGTTGAGGTTCTGAAAGGTGTAATGCAAGTGCAAATCCTTTCTCTCTTTCTGTGGTCATAATACTGGAGTTTTTATCTCGAAGCCTTGACTAGTGATCCTGAGAATGTGAGTATTTTTGTGTTAATGTTCATCCGCTAGCTAGCCAAGCTTTACTTCATACCTTCCTTCTTTTAAATAGGGATAATGAAAGAAACAATCTCAAATTCTCCAAGAGATGCTCGATTCTCCTTGCTGTACCAGGCTGAACGTGAGTATTATTTACCAATTGTCCCTGCCATGAAGATTGAGAGGTTATGTAGCTTTAAGAGAGTTGAAAAGCTAGCAAGACCTGCCTGACATAGCACAAAGTGTTCTGAACAAGGTAACAATGTAACATTTGATCAAAACAGCTAGCAATAGCTGGGTTGCCATGAGACAAAAACAAATTCACGTTCGGCCAATCTTTTTAAAGTATACCCCAAGATCCCTATCTCCAATTAAGTTTGAATTTAGTATTTTGGTAATATTAAAATCATTGAAACAATCCAATGTTTTGGGGTATAAAATCAGACATTTTTGAACAGTTGAGAGAGAACTGTCAAAAGATCAACACATGTAGGCTGCGAGCTCAAGAGCTCTCTGAGAGGTACTTGTCTGTAGGGAATCTGCGCCACAGAATATCGAAACCGACCTGGAGAGAATCTACAGAGGAAAATCTAAAGAGGAAACTTGGCAAAGCTGACTAGTTTTGAAACATGATTTTTTTTTGTAAATAGTAATCAGGACTTTTTTCCGGACTAGTATTATAGAGTGGAAGGTAAAAAATAGGTTTAAGAGAAAGGAGTTGTAATTATTGTGAGTTAGTATTCTATGTTGACGTAAAGAATGAAGTTGTATATTTTTACTTTAAGTAGTGACTTTTGGGATAGTTCTTTGCGTGTTGAATTTTCACAGATTACAGCATGAGGTGAATCTTTTCTGTGTGGCTGGTTTCAATTAACAGAGGGGTTTGCCCCATGTCATAGCATTCCATCCACCTCAGTTTTTCAGACACAGCTTTTGCAGCAAAAATGCATCTTGATGATTCCCGCTTGCCTAAATTTTCAAAACTCCCATCTGTTTTGTTCCCTTTGTTTTGAGCAAAAACACAACCCTTCAAAAAAAAATCCAGTGTTACACAACAGTAGCATTTGTCCTCGAGCACCAGTGGCGCCTTCTGTTGTGTGAAAAACTGCGAAAGGCACAACATAGCCACTCACACACTTCACTGGGCTTCTATGTACATTGTGTTTCCCATGGCAATATGGCAATAGATGATGTGAGTACTTCTTCAAACGGAGGTGTTAGTAATTGACCTCCTCCCTGTCCTATTTTATTTTAAGAAATATTTTTTAAAATAATCTAATAAAGTACTATTTTCATAAGCCAACTTAATTTTATAAAGCAGAGAAACAAAGTTGCTATTAAAGGAAATGGTGGAAATCTGACATAAAAATCAAGAAGTGCTGGAGAAAATTAACAGTTCTGGCAGAATTAGGGCAGCACGGTGGCTCAGTGGTTAGCACTGCTGCCTCACAGCACCAAGGCCCAAGGTTCTATTCCAGCCTCAGGTGACTGTCTGTGTGGAGTTTGCACATTCTCCTGTTTCTGCGTGGGTTTCCTCCGAGTGCTCTGGTTTCCTCCCACAATCCAAAGATGTGCAGGCTAGGTGAATTGGCCAGGCTAAATTGGCCATAATGTTAGGTGCATTAGTCAGAGGGAAATGGGTCTGGGTGGGTTACTCTTTGGAGGGTTGATATGGACTGGTTGGGCCGAAGGTCATGTTTCCACACTGTAGGGAATCTAATCTAATCTGATCTGTGAAGAGACAACATGAGTTAAAGTTTCAAGTCCAGTCTATCTCTTCCTTAGAACTGTTTGATAATAAAGACTCAGTGAAACCTGAGAGAGTAGAATGCATCAAATGCAGATGGAAACAGGTAAGAATGAGTGATGGAAGCAGAGAACTTAGGGTTGCCAGTGTCTTTTAACAGTTCTCAATGAAGAGACTATGGGCATAAGAAGTCAGAAGGAGTGGTCCAGGTGAAGGGAAAGTAGTGAGATGGCTGAAACATCAGTGGTGCAGGAAGAGGACTCCACCCAAAGAAGTGAGCATGAAGGCAAAGGCAACAAAAAGAAGAAGAGTTCAATGTCATGTTGTGCCCAAAGTCCATCTGGTTAGGAGTGCAAAGGGATAAAACTAAGCCCTTTGCTGAACACATATTACTCAACATCAGAAAGCGCAAGGTCAGAGGATAAACTTAATACACAACAGGAAATGGAATTAGAGGAAGAGATGGAGGCAGAGAGAAGTGGTGAAGGAAGGATCCAGAAGGGGAATTTTTTTACTGTTAGCTTTTGGAATATGTGTTCTTTAACATCTGAAAGTTAGGAAAAGTTGCTCATTGAACTGTCTGATGAAATGAAGAATAGAGTGGAATTAAGGATTAGACAGCTTTAAGACAGCAGGGGTTTATGTGCATGGAGAGAGGTCAAGATTGTGCTTGAGATGGAACACAGCAGTGAATGTAGATATCAGGTTCTGAGATAAACATGTGTCCATGAAATGGTGTATGTCTTGGAGATACCTGTATTCCTGGGTGAAATACAACTATGAAGGACTGAACTTAAATTGGAATATCCATGGTACAAGTCAGAGCCAGAGGCAGTCACTGAGGAAGGAGATACAGTTTTCAAAAAAAGTTCTGATGAACACTTTGTCGAACATTAGAAGAGAAACAGAAAGCAATAAAGGTGAATAAGTTAAAAACAGGAATCTCTTTGGAGAGAAAAGCAGAACTTCTTCAATATGGGCCTCCCTGGAAAATAAGTAGCAGTGAATTAAACACTCAAATAAAAGTAAAGAATAGTGGATGCTGAAGATCTGAAATAAAAACAGAAAACGCTGGAGAAACTCAACAGGCTGAATTTTACCATATTTTAGCAGTGTCATTTTCATTCAATTTCATGGAGGGTTTCACACCTCAATGCATAGCAGGTTTTCTCATAATTTGGTCCTACATTCATCTGACTAACTGCTTGTTCCACATCTATGACGCACCGCTCATCCAATGCTACAATTTGTAGTCACTGGAAGATCCTGCCTTGCTAAGATGCCTCAGAATAGACCATCACCGCTGGATTTGGGAACCTTGGAGATGCACCAGAGCGAGCATTAGCAGTCTAGTTTTGTCCCTCAGTGGCAATGTAGTGGCACAGCAGCCACAAAACAGTGCTTTTTACAACACACAGGGGGTGAAGTTAATACTTCCTTACAAGTACAACCGCACAGTAATATCCCAATCCCCTTTAAGCCAAGCTGCAGAACCCACCCGTTAGTAGCTTCGTGCCATCCTGCAGCCATCTCTAAGTCTATGTTACTCCTTCCCCAGTACCTACTGTGACACAGCAACAAATGAGGTTCTGTTACCAATGGGGAATGTTACAATACATTACATGTTGCAAATTCACAAACATTATTTACAAAACATAGAAAGCAAATCGAAGTCAAATAAACAATGGCTGAGTTTTTTTTCCAGAATACAAGCAAACTGCTTTCATTTTGAGAAGCAGGTCTCTTTCAGTAAATGAATGATCATTGCGGTGAACCCTCATCTACTGGAAGCAGCTATCAATGAAGTCCTGCTTGGATTATAATGCCTGACATTGCTGCACACTGTAATGTTCCTGCGTGATGTTGCTCCTGTTCAATGCCCTTCAGGCTAGATGGGGACTTGAGGCAGAAATTCAGGGAGCTGGGATGGAAGCTTAGAGCTAGGACAAACAAAGTTGTTTTCTCCGGTTTGCTGCCTGTGCCACGTGCTAGTGTGGTGAGGAATAGGGAGAGAAAGGAGTTGAACACGTGGCTACAGGGATAGTGCAGGAGGGAGGGTTTTGGGTTCTTGGATAATTGGAGCTCTTTCTAGGGTAGGTGGGACCTTTACCTCTTCATCTAAACAGAGGGGTACCAATATCCTGGGTGGGAAATTCACTAAAGCTATTAAGGTGGATTTAAACTAATACAGCAGGGGGATGGGAACCAAAATTGTAGGACAGGTACAGAAGAGGATGAGAGTAGGGAGTTCCAAAATCAAGTATCTGAAACTGGCAAACAAGAACCTTGCCAGTGTGTGCACTTCAATGCGAGGAGCATCTGAAATAAAGTGGGTGAACTGGCAGCGTAGGTTGGGACTTCGATGTTGTGGCCATTATGGAGACATGGATAGAGCAGGGACAGGAATGGCTGTTGCAGGTTCCAGGATTCAGATGTTTCAGTAAGAACAGAGAAAATGGTAAAAGAGGGGGAGGTGTGGCATTGTTGATCAGGGACAGTATTACAGTTGTAGAAAGGATGTTTGGGGACTCATTAACTGAGGTAGTATGGGCTGAGGTTAGAAACAGGAAAGGAGAAGTCACCATGCTGGGAGTTTTCTATAAGCCTCCGAATAGTCCCAGAGATGTAGAGGAAAGGATAGCAAAGATGATTCTCAATAGGAGTGAGAGAGGCAGAGTAGTTGTCATGGGAGACTTCAGCTATCCAAATATTGACTAGGATCACTACAGTATGAGTATTATAGATGGGTCAGTTTTTGTCCAGTGTATGCAGGAGGGCTTCCTGACACAGTATATAGACAGGCCTACAAGGGGCGAAGCCTCTTTAGATTTAATACTGGGTAACGAGCCTGACCAGGTGTTAGATTTGAAAGTAGGTGAGCACTTTGGAGACAGCGATCACAATTCTGTCAGGTTTACTTTAGTGATGGAAAGGGATAGGTGTACTCCACCGAGCAAGAGTTATAGCTGGGGGAAGGGAAATTATGATGCAATTAGGAAAGATTTAGGAAGCATAGAATGGGGAAGGAAACTGCAGGGGATGAACACATTAAAAATGTGGAGCTTATTCAAGGAAACACTCCTGTGTGTCCTAGATAAGTGTGTACCTGTCAGGCTCGACCTACCCTTCACAAAACCATGTTGACTATCCCTAATCAAATTATTCCTTTCCAGGTGATTATAAATCCTATCTGTTATAACCTTTTCCAACACCTTACCCACAACTGAAGTGAGGCTAACTGGCCTATAATTACCAATGTTGTCCTGACTCCCCTTCTTAAACAAGGGAATAACATCTGCTATCCTCCAGTCTTCTGGCATCAATCCTGTCGACAATGATGACATAAAGATCAAAGCCAAATGCTCGGCAATCTCCTCCCTGCCTTCCCAGAGAATCCGAGGAAAACTCCCATCTGGCCCAGGGGTCTTATCTATTTTCAGATCTTCCAAAACTGCTAAAACCTCCTCTTTGTCAACTGCAATCCCATCTAATCTAGTAGCCTGTATCTCACTAACTCTGTATTCTCACTAACATTGCCCTTTTCCAATGTGAATACTGACAAAAAGTATTGATTAAGCACTTCCCCTATGTCCTCAGATTCCACACACAACTTTCTACTAATATTTTTGATTGTGCTTAATCTTACCCTAATCATTCTTTTATTCCTGATATACCTATAGAAGTCCTTAAGGTTTTCCCTGATCCTATCCGCCAACAATTTCTCATATCCCCTTCTGGCTCTTCTTAACCCTCTCTTTAGATCTTTTTTGGCTAACTTATAACTCTTAAGCCCCTTAACTGAGCTTTCACAACTCATCCTCACATTGTTAAAAACCACACGACACCAGGTTTTAATCCAACAGGTTTAATTAGAAGCGCAGCATTCCAAAAGCTAATGCTTCCAATTAAACCTGTTGGACTATGTTGTGTGATTTTTAACTTTGTACAGCCCAGTCCAACACTAGCATCTCCAAATCATCCTCACATAAGCCTTCTTCTTCCTCTTGACAAGAGCTTCAACTTCTTTAGTAAGCCATGGCTCCTCTCTTGACAACTACCTCCCTGCCTAATAGATATATACTTATCAAGGAGCCGCAGTAGCTGTTCTTTGAATAAACTCCACATTTCAAGTTTGTCCATCCCCTGCAATTTCCTTCCCCATTCTATGCATCCTAAATCTTGCCTATTCGCATCATAATTGCCTTTCCCCCAGTTGTACCACTTCCTCTGCGGTATATACCTATCCCCGTACATTGCTATTGCAAACATAACCGAATTGTAGTTACTCTCGCCAAAGTGCTCATCTACCTCCAAACCTAATACCAGGCCGGGTTCATTCCCCAGCACCAAATCCAATATGACATCGCTCCTTGTTGGTCTGTCTATGTACTGTGTCAGAAAACTCTCCTGCACACACTGGACAAAAACTGACCCACCTAAACTACTTGAACGGTAGTATTCCCAGTCAATAAACACCCTAGCCCCCTGAAGAGCATTAGCAAATTTCCCCCAACTGCCACTCCCACTTCACCCCCCCCCCCCCAAGATATTGGTACCCTTCTGGTTCAGGTGAAGACTATCCTGTTTGTAGATGTCCCATCTTCCCCAGAAGGAGAATCCAAAGCCCTCCCTCCTGTACCATCCCTGCAGCCACGTGTTCAGCTCTGCACTCTCCCTGTTCCTCGCTTCACTAGCACGTGGCACAGGCAATAAAACAGAGATAATAACTCTGTTTGTTCTGGCTCTAAGCTTGCACCCTAGCTCCCTGCCTTCGATCCCCACCTTTCTTCCGACCTATGTTGTTGATGCCTATGTGGACCACAATTTGAGGCTGCTTCCCCACCTTCTCAAGGATCCTGAAAACAAGATCAGAGACATCATGAACCCTGGCACCTGGGAGGCAACACACCAACTTACTATGGAGTCCCCAATGAGTAAAGCTCTGCTCCTCTTCCCCCTTCCCCTTTGAGCAACAGGGGCAGACTCTGCGCCAGAGACCTGTGCCCCATTGTTTACCTCTAGTAAGTCATCACCCCCCCCAACAGTAAACAAAACAGTATACTTGGTGTTGAGGGGAACCACCACAGGAGATCCCTGCACTGCCTGCTGTTCCCTTTCCTACTCCTGACAGTAACCCATCTACCTTCTTCACGTGGCTATGGAGTAACTATCACTCTGTAACTCCTCTCAATAACCCTCTGCATCTCCTGAATGATCCAAAGTTCATCCAGCTCTAGCTCCAGTTCCCTAACATAGTTTACAAGCAGCCGGGGTTGGGTGCACTTCCCACAAATGAAGTCAGCAAGGACACTAGTGGTGACCCTTACCTCCCACTTACTTCAGGAGGAACATTCAACTGCCCTACTGTCCATTCCCACTATTCTAAGTTCCCAAATAAACTGCTGAAAAAATTAAACATGAAAGAAAACACTAATCAACTTAGCAACTGATGCGCCGAATACTTTTTTTTTGGTAAGAAGAAGAGGATGGGTGGGAGACACTACCTGAGTAGTGTTTCGGGTAAAGCAACCACCCAAATATGCAACCTCGTGGTGTCTCCAACAGCCTCCTGCTCGATGCTCCCTCACTTCCTGCTGCTGGAACAATAATGGCGGGCTCCAGCAATAGACGCTCCAAATACCAACACTTTTTACATAGGGCCTTAATTCAATGACTGCAACACCAGTTATGTGCCAAGTACTAGTAGAGTTTAAGTGCTTCACTTAGACTAAGTAAATCCTTCTCTTCTCAGCCCTCTATCACTGATGAAAGACATCATTGCATATCAGTGAGTCTTCGATTATACTTTCAGGTAGAGAAAGAACCAGTACACAAGGTTGTTTTGTATTAGTTGTGCCTGTTGTAACCAGTAGGGCCCTGTTTTAAGGTTGCCCATAATTACTTCTGCATCACAGAAATGTCTATATGCAGTTTCCAATGACCGATGACATAGCTGGCATTGCTGTGACCTGCCTTTGCAGCCCATGCACTTGTACACTGCATGAATTTCAGATACAGGATGAGAAGATTGAAAATAATGTAAACATAACTGATGCAATCGAAGAGCCTCCCATCACAACAGAAAAAATATGAAATGTTAAGTAGAGAAGGGAGCAAAGGGACCATACTGAGAATTATGGCAACAGAACTATTGTTCAAACTCAAATGGGAGTTCAGCTCTGTGGTTGTGCTCTGGTGATTGAACTTTGAACAACAACCTACTCTGAGGATCATGAAATTAGTGTCTTCAAACTGAAATGTCTTAATAAATTAAAGATCTGGCCCATTATATTGGAATGCAGTGAGGTGGTGAAAATTATTTTGGAAGTGCATACTGTAGTGCACCAAATGTGTGTAGTAATCACTGAAAGGGGGCAAATCTGACCTGTCCTAGAAAGATTTGAGAAATACCCTAGATATGAAGGAGATAGGATTTTGGGAGTAAAAATTTGTTTGTGATCAATTTTTTTTTGGTTTAATCAAGTTCCTGAGTATAAATGAATGCATCTTTGTCCATCTACCTGACCAGAAATGGAGCCCTCCATTCCTGTTTTCATCAACAGGAAGAGTGGGAGCTTGGACCAGGGACCTGCCGGGAAAGGTGAGTCACTAATTTAAATCTTTACATCTGACATCAGAGAGTAGAGGTTTCTGGGAAAGAAGAGACTTTATTTCAGGTATCCATATACCTGGTTTCATTCTGGGGAATGTGGGACATCTACAAACAGGACGGTCTTCACTTGAACCAGAGGGGTATTAATATCCTGGGTGGGAAACTTGCTAGTGCAATTCAGGTGGTTTTGAACTGGCTCAGCAGGGGGATGAGAATCTGAGGTGTTGTTCCAGTGCACAGGAGGATGAGAGTAGGGGGAGCATGGACAGGATTTCACGGTCACAGGAGCATGCTGGCAGACAGCAAGCTGGTTTGAAGTGTATCTACGGAATAAGGTAGGTGAGCTTGCAGCATGGATAGGTACCTGGGACTTCATTGTTGTGGCCATTTTGGATAGAGCAGGGTAAGGAATGCATGTTGTAGATTCCAGGGTTTAGATCTTTCATTAAGATCAGGGAAGGTGGTTAAAAACAGGGGGAAATGTGGCTTTGTTAGTCAAGGACAGTATAACGGTGGCTGGAAGAACTTTTGATGAAGACTCATCTTCTGAGATGGCATGGGCTGAGGTTAGAAACAGGAGAAGACAGGTCACACTGCTTGGAGTTTTTTACAGGCCTTGGCCAGGAATGTGGAGGAGAGGATCGGCAGAACAATTCTGCATAGGAGTGAAAGGAACAGGGTGGTCATTTTCGGGGACTTTAACTTCGCCAACATTGACTGGAAATGTTATAACTCTAGTACGTCGGATGGATCAGTTTTTGTCCAATGTGTACTGGAGGATTTCCTGATACAGTATGTCAAAGAGCCGACAAGAGGGGAGGCCACACTGGATCTGGTGCTTGAACCAGGCCAGATGTTTGATTTAGTGGTAAGTGAGCACTTTGGAGAGAGTGACCATAATTTGGTTACATTTAGTTTAGTGATGGAAAGGGATAGGTACATACCACAGAGCGAGAGTTGTAGATGGGGAAGGGCAAAAATAATGTGATTAGGCAAGACATAGGAGGCATAGAATGGAGTAGCAAAATGTAGGCGAAGCAGACAATCAAAACGTGGAGCTGGTTTAAGGAACAGATATTGCGTGTCCTTGATAGGTATGTCCCTGTCAGGCAGGGAGGAAGTGATTAGGTAAGGGAACCGTGGTTTACTAAATATGTTGTATCTCTTGTTAAGCGGAAGAGGGCAGCTTATGCGACTTTGAGACGAGATAGTTCAGATGAGGCAGTAGAGAGTTACAGTTTAGCTTGGAAGGATTTAAAGAGAGAGTTAAGAAGAGCAAGGAGGGGACATGAGCAATCTGTAACAAATAGAATAAAGGAGAAGCCTAAAGCTTTCTATCGGTATGTGAGGAATAAAAGGTTGATTAGGGTAGGAATAAGGCCAGTCAAAGACAGAAGTGGGAACTTGAGCGTGGACCCTGTGGAGATCGGAGAGGTGCTAAATGAACATTTCTCATCAGTTTCCACTCAGGAAAAGGAGAATATTGGAGAGGAGAAGAATGAGATATAAGATATTAGACTAGAAAGGATTGAGATTAGTTATGAAGAGGTGCTATCAATTCTAGAATGTGTGAAAATAGGTAAGTCCCTGGGCTGGAGGGATTTATCCAAGGATTCACTGGGAAGCTAGGATGGAGACAGCAGAGCCTTTGGCCTTATTCTTTGAGTCGTCATTGTCTACAGGTTTAGTACCAGAGAACTGGAGGATTGCAAATGTTGTGCCTTTGTTCAAGAAGGGCAGTAGAGATAACCCAGGTAATTATAGACCAGTGAGCCTTATGTCTGTTGTAGGAAAAGTTTTGGAGAGGATTATAAGAGAGAGGATTTATAATCATCTAGCAAGCAACAATTTGATTGGAGATAGTCAACATGGTTTCATCAAGGGCGGGTCATGTCTCATAAACCTCATTAAGTTTTTTGAGAAGGTGACCAAGCATGTGGATGAGGGTAGGACAGTTGACATGGTGTACATGGACTTCAGTAAAGACTTTGATAAGGCTCTACAAGGTAGACTGTTGGAGAAAATGCGGAGGCATGGGATTGAGGGTAATTTAGCATTTTGGCAATGAGTGGTTGTTGATGGAAAATATTTAGACCAGTTACCAGTGGCGTGCCACAAGGATCTGTTTTGGGACGACTGCTGTTTGTCATTTTTATAAATGACTTAGATGCAGGCATAGGTGGATTGGTTACTAAGTTTGCAGATGACATTAAATTGGTGGAGTAGTGGACAGTGTGGAAGAATGTTACAGGTTGCAGGGGGACTTGGATAAACTGCAGAATTGGGCTGAAATGTGGCAAATTGGGATCGATGCAGCTTAATGTGAGGTGATGCACTTTGGGAAGAATAACAGAAGGCAGAGTACTGGGTCAATGGAAAGATTCTTGGTAGTGTGGCTGTGCAGAGAGAACTAGGTGTCCACATTCAAAAATCCTTGAAAGTTGCCATCCAGGTTGATTGTGCTGTTAAGACAGCATACGGTATACTAGGTTTCATTTGCAGAGGGATTGAGTTATAGAGTGAAAGAGATGTACAGCATGGAAACAGACCCTTCGGACCAACTCATCCATTCTGACCAGATATCCCAACCCAACGTACCCCACCTGCCAGCACCTGGCCCATAACCCTCCAAAATCCTCCTCTTCCTATACCCATCCAGATGTCTTTTAAATGTTGCAATTGTACCAACCTCCACCACTTCTTCTGGCACCTCATTCCATACACACACCACCCTCTGCATGAAAAAGTTGCCCCTTAGGTCTCTTTTATATCTTTTTCCTCTCACCCTAAACCTATGCCCTCTAGTTCAGGACTCCCTGACCCCAGGGAAAAGACTTTGCATATTTACCCAATCCATGCCCCTCATAATTTTGTAAACCTCCATAAGGTTACCCCTCAGCCTCCGACGCTCCATGGAAAATAGTCTCAGCCTGTTCAGCCTCTCCCTATAGCTCAAACCCTCCAACCCTGGCAACATCCTTGTAAATCTTTTCTGAATCCTTGCAAGTTTCACAACATCTTTCCAATAGGAAGGAGACCAGATTTGCATGCAATATTCCAACAGTGGCCTAACCAATGTCCTGTAGAGCCGCAACATGACCTCCCAACTCCTGTACTCAATACTCTGACCAATAAAGGAAAGCATACCAAATGCCTTCTTTACTATCCTACCTACCTGCGACTCCCCTTTCAAGGAGCTATGAACCTACCAGAGCCGTGATGTCATGTTGCAACTATACAAAATGCTAGTGCGGTCGCACTTGGAATATTGTGTAGAGTTCCTATTGCAGGAAGGATGTGGAAGCATTGAAAAAGGTGCAGAGGAGATTTACCAGGATGGTGCCTGGTCTGAAGGGAAGATTTTATGAGGAAAGGCTGAGGGACTTGGGTCTGTTCTCAATGGAGAGAAGAAGGCTAAGAGGTGATTTAATAGAGACATAGAAGATGATCAGAGGATTAAACAGAGTGGACAGGGAGAGACATTTCCCTAGGATGATGACGTCAGCTTGTACGAGGGGGCATAGCTGGAAATTGAGGAATAATAGATTTGAGACAGATGTCAGAGACAGGTTCTTTACTCAGAGAGTGGTAAGGGCATGGAATACCCTACCTGCAAATGTAGTTACCGCAGCCATTCGGGCATTTAAATAGTCCTTGAATAAGCATGTGGATAGTGTAGGGGGATGGGATTGGTTTTTTCACTGGCCAGTGCAACATCGAGGGCCGAAGGACCTGTTCTGCGCTGTATTGTTCTATGTTCTACGTTACATGGCACTGCCTCTGCCCATCCTCAGCACTATCCCAGTCATTTTTCATTCACAGGTTCTCTTTAATAATTGGCAGGCAATGAGAGGAAATGTAGATTAGGCTGGACATTCAGAGGACCAGGCTCAATTTGGTTGTCAAGATGCTTCCACCACTCAGCTCACCAAGTCAACATGTTCCTTTCTACCAGGCGCTCTTTGGACAGTTTGTGTCAAGCAAATGCCTATATTACCTGACCCACCATCCTAGTCCTTTCCATGTGCAGTGTCTTTGCAAAGTGCAAGGTTGAAGTTCAGAAGTGTGCTGTAAGTGGATTGGAAATTTGCCATGAAGATGTGGTGAGACATTGATGCTGGGTTCCAAAGGGGGTGGTCCAGAGAAACAGGCAGCATTCTAAAGTCACCAGACTCCTGCTCAGACTCTCATGTCAGGAATTCTCTGCACCTGGTTTCTATCTGACACATGGTAGAAAAACAATCTTCATATTCATGATGCAAGAATCAGTGATAATGACAATGATAAGGAATGATAATCCTCATTCAAAGACCTCTCATTGCTCACCAGTAAAAATCTTGCCTATCTGGATCTTTATTGGAAAATGCAACTTGTCACTTGCGACACTAATGGAATTCTCACAAGATTCCCCAATATTTCTCACAAAGCCCACATCATTCAGGGTCCTGGTAAGTTCCCAAGCAGGATGTACATCTGGGGAGAGGGAAATAGGGCTAGCTTTTTGCATCTAATTTGGCACTTAATCATAACTGATTAAAACTCACACAACACCAGGTTATAGTCCAACAAGTTTATTTGGAAGCACTAGCTTTCAGAGCGCTGATCCTTCATCAGGTGGTTGTGCAGTATAAGGGCATAAGACAATTTATAGCAAAAATTTAGTGTGATGCAACTGAAATAATATATTGAAAAAGACCTGGATTGTTTGTTGGGCCTCTCATCTTTTAGAATGACCATGTTGGTTTCAGTTGTTTCATATGCAAATCCCAGAACATTTTTTAAAGTTACATTCTCAAGTGAACTTCAACAATACGTGCCATGTCAGCTTAGATAATGCATTGAAGGTGTAAGGTTAAGAGGGACAAGCAATAAAGGTGCAACTGTAATTACAGGTGGCTTTAATCTGCATGTAGATTAGACAAATCAAATCAGTAACAATACCTTATTGGGAGAGTTCCTGGAGAGTATAGATTAAAGAACCAATGAGAAAACAAATTATTCTAAACTGGGAGTTGTAAAATGAGAAAGGGGTAACTGGCAATCTGTCTGTACGTAATCTCTCGAATAAGAATAATCACAAAATTATAGAATTCTTCACTAAGATGGAGGGTGATATATCTGATTCTGAGGCTAGAGTCCTGAATTTAAGTAAACGAAGCTGCAATGGTGTGTGGTGAAGCTGGCTGTGATAGATTTGGAGACGTTACTTAAAGATATGAGGGTGGGTAGGCAATAGGAAATATTTAAAGAGCTCATGGAGAAACTGGCATAAAACTAAAAGGAAAAGAAGACCCAAAAATGGCTAACAAAGGAAATTATGGATAGTATTTGATCCAAGAAAGGGGCATACAAATTGGCCAAAAAAAAACTGAGTAAACCTAGGGTGTGGGATCAATATAAAGTTAAAAATCACACAACACCAGATTACAAACACGCACATAGACACTCACACACACCCTTACAGACACACACACTCCCACACCCAAACAGACATCCTCTCAGAGACTTAGACCACTCTACACTCGTGCACACACATATACACTGTCTCTCACAGACACTCACAACCCCCCACCCCAGACACGCACACACACTCCCACACTCACACATGAACCCCCTCACAGACTTAAGACACTCTACAGTCACTACACACATATACACTCTCTCTCCCACTCACAACCCCCAACTCAGACAGAGACACACACACAGACAGACAAAGACCCACATGCACATATACATATTGTGGGGTGAATTTGTACTTGCAGAGTTACATTGTACTTTGCTCAAAAACTGCATGAATTCATGTAAAACTCTGTTATCTCACTTTTTAGATTAGAATCAATCTAAACATCACGGCGTAGGCAGAGAACACAGGGGGCTAACACCTTCAACATGCTGTATAGCTAACGCCCATTGTTACAGCTAACCTGAGAATGCAACTTTTAAAAAGAGGTTTTGTGATTTACACATGAAAGAAGTGAAACTATCATGGTATTCGAACAGATGAAAGACTCAACAGACAATCAAGGTATTTTTCAATGTATAATTTCAGTGACATCACACTGTAAACTTTTGCTATAAATTCTGTGCCTTACAATTGTGGCCTCCACAACCACCTGATGAAGGAGCAGCGCTCCGAAAGCTAGCATGCTTCCAATTAAACCTGTTGGACTATAACCTGGTGTTGTGTGGTTTTTAACTTAGCACACCCCAGTCCAACATCGGCATCTCCAAATCGGGATCAGTATAGATTTCATCAAAGGGGGTCATAAGAATTGATTAAGATTGGGAAGAGTATAACAGTAAGTTGCAGGGCACATACATTGTGAAAACATTAAAGGAACGTGAAGAGCAAAAAGTTAGTAAAGACAAATGTTGGTCTCTTACAGCCAGAAATAGCAGGTATATTAGGGAAAAAAAGAGATGACAGGCCAAACATTGGTTCTATCTTCACAAAGGAGGACACAGATAATGCTCTAAGAATGTTAAATGATAAATCCCCAGGGCCTGATAATCTACATCCCACAGTTCTTGAGGAAGTGGCTTGAGAAATAGTGGATACATTAGTAATCATGGTTCAAGACTTCATAGACTCTGGAACAATTCCTATGGATTGGAGGCTTGTTAAAAAAAAGAGAGAGAAAACAGGAAGTTATAGACCAGTTAGCATGCCATTGGCAATGGAGAAAATTCTAGAGTCTTTTACAAAATCAGAGAATTCCTACAGTGTGAAAACAGGCCCTTTGGCCCATCCAGTCCAAAGAGCATCTCACCCATTTAGCCTATCCCTGTAACCCTACATTTCCCAGAACAAATCCACCTAGCCTACATATTCCTGGACACTATGCATAATTTAGCAGGCCAATCCACCTATCCTGCACATCTTTGGATTGTAGGAGGAAACCAAAGCATCTGCAAGAAACCCATGCAGATACAGGGAGAACATACAAACTTCACACATACAGTTGCCCGAAGCTAGAATCAAGCCCGGGTCCCTGGCACTGTGAGGCAACAGTGCTAACCACTGAGCCACCATTCACCATTCAACAGCAGAGTATTTGGAAAATAGTGACATGATCCAATAGAGTCTACATGGATTTATGAAAATGAAACCATGTTTGACAAACCTACTGAAATTTTTCCAGGATGCAACTAGTAGGTTTGATAAGGAGGAGACTTATCAACATATATACGTTATTTGCACTAATTCTTTTGAAAGGGTTAGCCAATGCTAACCTTGATCAATATTTATCCTTCACCCAACATGAAAAAAAATTCAAATCATTATTGTATTTCTACCTGTGAGATCTTGCTGTTTCTTAAGGTTATCCCAATAGGTGCTTTTCAAAGTCAAGTCATTCATTTGGTGTAAAGTACTGTAATCACTACATCAGTGCAAATGTTTTCCTTTTTTTCCTTTATCCTGTTGCTCACAAGTCAATTGATATTGTATTAGTTGAAATATTTTATTGAAGCTTTGCAAGCATCAAAGGATTTGCTCTGCCCTTACTCTGACACACTTAATAGCAATAACTCTGGTGTGAATATGTTCCTTTAATCTGTTTGTAAATAATTGCAGTGCCTTCAATGACTCTGATTAGCAGTTTTGTAAGTGCCAAGAACTAAAATGAATAAAGATTTCAAGTGACAGATTTGCATAAGATAATAAAATGCATCGGATGAAGTTTGTTTAAAGCCATAGCAGGTTAAGCTAATTGGACATAATTATGTATGGTAACTATATCTAAATAAATCATGAAATAAATATTTAGTTTAAGTCCAAAACTGTCACTGAACTTTGTTAACTGTACATAAACAATACTGTTAATCAAAATAATTATACTTATTAATCTACTAATTTCTGAGCTGGATACCAAATTTACAATGTGTTTTATTATCATGGAAAGTTTCACAATTTAAGTTATGATTGATTTGGAGATGAGGACGTTGGATTGGGGTGGACAAAGTTAAAAATCACATAACACCAGGTTATAGTCCAACAGCTTTATTTGGAAGCACTAGCTTTTGGAATACTGCTCCTTCATCAGGTGGTTGTGGGGTATAAGCAAAAGTTTATAGCAAAAGTTTACAGTGTGATACAACTGAAATGATATATTGAAAAAAGCCCTAGATTATTTAAGTCTCTCGTCTTTTAGAATGACCATAGTTGGTTTCAGTGATCCCAGAACTTTTTTTGAAGTTAACTTGAGAATGTATCTTTAATAATAGGTGCCATGTCAGCTCAGATGATGCATTGAAAGTGTAAGGTTAAAGTCTGTCTGTCTGTTTAGATTAGAGTGGTGCTGGAAAAGCACAGCAGTTCAGACAGCATCCGAGGAGCAATAAAATCAACGTTTCAGGCAAAAGCCCTTCATCAGGAATACAGGTAGTGTGCCTGAAGGGTGGAGAGATAAATGAGAGGAGGGTGGGGGTGGGGAGAAAGTAGCATAGAGTACAATAGGTGAGTGGGGGAGGGGATGAAGGTGATAGGTCAGGGAGTGGATAGGTAGAAAGGAAGATAGGCAGGTAAGACAAGTCATGGGAACAGTGCTGAGCTGGAAGTTTGAAGCTCCTCCAAGGCTTCCGTATCCCCGGCCCCCAATGCCTCATCTTCACCATGGATATCCAGTCCCTCTACATCTCCATCCACCATGACCAGGGCCTCCAAGCCCTCTATTTCTTCCTTTCCTGATGTCCCCAACAGTACCCTTCCACCGACATACTCAGTCGTTTGGCCAAACTAGTACTTACCCTTAACAATTTCTCCTTCGAATCCTCCCACTTCCTCCAGACCAAAGGGGTTGCCATGGGCACCCGTATGGGCCCCAGCTATGCCTATCTCTTTGTTGGCTACGTAGAACATCTTCCATAATTACACCGGCACCACTCCCCACCTCATCCTCCGCTACATTGATGACTGCATTGGCACCACCTCGTGCTCCCACAAGGAGGGTGAACAATTCATCAACTTCACCAATACATTCCACCCTGACCTTAAATTTACCTGGACCATCTCTGACACCTCCCTCCCCTTCCTGGACCTCTCCATCTCCATTAATGACGACCGACTTGACACAGACATATTTTACAAACCCACCAACTCCCACAGCTACCTGGATTACACCTCTTCCCACCCTACCTCTGCAAAAATGCAATCCCCTATTCCCAATCCTCCACCTCCGCCGTATCTGCTCCCAGGAGGACCAGTTCCACCACAGAACACAGCAGATGGCCTCCTTCTTTGGAGATGTAATTTCCCTTCCCACGTGGTTAAAGATGCCCTCCAACACATCTCGTCCACATCCCGCACCTCCGCCCTCAGATCCCACCCCTCCAACCGTAACAAGGACAGAACCCCCCCGTGCTCACCTTCCACCCTACCAACCTTCGCGTAAACCAAATCATCCGCCAACATTTCTGCCACCTCCAAACGGACCCCACTACCAGGGATATATTTCCCTCCCCACCCCTTTCCGCCTTCTGCAAAGACCGTTCCCTCCGTGACTACCTGGTCAGGTCCATGCCCCCCAACAACCCACCCTCCCGTCCTGGCACCTTCCCCTGCCACCGCAGGAATTGTAAAACCTGCACCCACGCATCCTCCCTCACCTCCATCCAAAGCCCCAAAGGGGCCTTCCATATCCATCAAAGTTTTACCTGCACATCCACCAATATCATTTGTTGTATCCGTTGCTCCCGATGAGGTCTCCTCTACATTGGGGAGACTGGATGCCTCCTAGCAGAGCGCTTTAGGGAATAGCTCTGAGACACCCACACCAAATCAACCACACAACCCTGTGGCCCAATATTTCAACTCCCCCTCCCACTCTGCCAAGGACATGCAGCTCCTGGGCCTCCTTCACCGCTGCTCCCTCACCACCTGATGCCTGGAGGAAGAACGCCTCATCTTCCGCCTCGGAACACTTCAACTCACGGCATCAATGTGGACTTCACCAGTTTCCCAACTTCTCCTTCCCCCACCTCACCCCAGCTCCAAACTTCCAGCTCAGCACTGTCCCCATGACTTGTCCTACCTGCCTATCTTCCTTTCCACCTATCCACTCCACCCTCCCCCTGACCTATCACCTTCATCCCCACTCCCACTCACCTATTGCACTCTATGCTACTTTCTCCCCACCCCCACCCTCCTCTCATTTATCTCTCCACACTTCAGGCTCTCTGCCTGTATTCCTGATGAAGGGCTTTTGCCCAAAACATCGATTTTACAGCTCCTCAGATGCTGCCTGAACTGCTGTGCTTTTCCAGCACCACTCTAATCTAAACTCTGGCTTCCAGCATCTGCAGTCATTGTTTTTACCTGTCTGTCTGTGTCCCAATGTTCAGACTGATTCTATTTCTAAAAAAGTGATATACAGAATCTTACAAGGATTCATGCAGTTTTTGAGCAAAATAAAATGTAATTTTGCAAGTACAAAACTCTCATATGTCCTGTTTAATGCTTTCTCCAACATTACCACTACAGTTTGAAGGTCCATCTAGAACCCTCGCTGTTGTTTTCTGCTCCTTGGTGTTTCTAGACTATAATCATACAGATTCCACTTGATAAGAACTAATATCCTTCCTCACAATTGATTTAATTTCTTTTTGACCAGCAATGCTACCCCACCTCCTTTTCCTTTTTTATCTGTCCTTACTCAACACTGAATACTCCTAGATATTCCATTCGTATCTCTGGTCACACTACAGCCATGTCTCTGTAAGCCCAACTATATCATACCTGTTTATATGTATTTGTGCAACTAATTTATCCACTTTGTTTAAAATACACTAGGCCTTAAAGCTTGTCTTTTTAATATTCTTAGTCCCATTCACATTATTTGACAGTTTGATGCACTTTACTAACCTGAATAGTGTTGGCTGCACTTAAAGCATGTAATTGTTGTTAGCCCATTACTATTGCTTTATCCTTAGTCCAAACTCAAGGGGAATGGGAACGCATTATTTTTAACAACGTCCCTGTTTGATTCTTGCCCTGAGATTCTTATGTCACTTTTCTTTCCTATTTTTCTTGTTCTTTTACCCTTGCTTTCTTTTTTTTCTGTCTCTCCATATAGGTTTCCATGCCCCTCAAATCTGGGCACAGGATGAAGCCATAGTTTTGGGTAAACAAAAACTATATCTTTTACATGCTACAAATGGTATTGATAAGGTCAGGAACAATACTAACAGCAAGGAAAGTGTTAAAAAGATGCACAGAAATACATCAGTGAGGATCCATAACACCATAAAGCCATAAGAAATAGAAGAAGGCATAGGCCATTCATCCTCTCAGGACTGCTCTGCCATTCAATAGGATCAAGCCTGATTCAAAATAACTCGACAGAGCACTTCAGAGAACATCTCTAGGACACAAGCACAAAGAACCCTACCCCCCCTGTGGCCAAACACTTTAACTCCCCCTCCCACTCCATCAAGGACATGCAGGTGCTGGGCCTCTTCCATCACCACCCGACGCCTGGAGGAAAAACACCTCATCTCCAGTCTTGGGACTCTCTAACCACACGAGATTAATTTGAATTTCACCAGTTTCCTCATTTCCCCTCCCCCACCTTATCCCAGATCCAACCTTCCAACTGAGCCCCACCCTCATGACCTGTCCTATCTGTCCATCACCTTCCAACCTTTCCTCTCCGATCTATCACCATTACCCCTGCCTTCATCTCCCTATTGTACTCTCAGATACCTTCCCTTCAGCCCCATCCCCTCTCATTTATCTCTCTACCACCTTGGCTCACAAGCCTCATTGTTGATGAAGGCTTATATCCGAAAAGTTGATTCTCCTACTCTTTGGATGCTGCCTGAACTGCTGTGGTTTTCCAGCACCATACTCTCGACATGACTCCTGTCCACTTTTCTACATTTTTTCCATAACCCCTTGATTCCCTTATTGGTCAAGAATCCATCCATCTTAGCCTTAAGTATAAACAAAACACTCTGTCTCCACTGCTGTAGTGAGGAGTTCCAAAGGCTCACAAACACACTGAGAGAATTCCTCCTCATCTCAGTCTTAAATAGGCACCCCTTTATTCTGAGCCTGTCCTCTAGTCTTAGACTCTCCCAGGAGGGGAACCATCCTCTCAACATTTACCCTGCCAAGCCCCCTTAGAATCCTCTATATTTCAATGACATCACGTCTCATTGTTCTTAACTCCAGTGAGAAGAGTTCCAACTTTTTTTAGCTTTTGCTCAAAATGCAATCTTTCTATAACAGAAATAATCCTAGTGAACTTTCTCTGATCTGCCTCCACTGAACTGATCTCTTCCCTTAAGTAAGGAGACCAAAGCTGCTCACAGTGCACCAGGTATGGTCTCACCAGCCTCTTGTACAGTTTTAGTAAGACTTCCCTACTCTTGTACTCCAATGCATTGAACTAAGAGCTAATATTCCATTAGCCTTCCTGATTACCTGCTGTGCCTGTGTGCCAGCTTTTTGTGTTTCACACAAAAGTATCCCCAAACCATTTTGTAATGCAGCTATCTGCAGTTTTTCTTCATTTAAGCAATACTTTTATTTTGTTCTCCCAAAATGAACAAATTCATATTTTCCCATATTTTGCTCCATTTGCCAACTATTTGCTAACTTACTCAACCTGTCATTATCTGTATAAAGACAGAGATAAACCTGTAAACTGTTTATATCCCTCTCGCATCTCGGCTTTCCATTTTTTCTTATGTCATTTGCAAATTTGGTTACAGTCATTAATGTTGGATACAGTTGTGGTTCTAGCACAGATCCCTGTGTAACCTTACTGGTTACAGGTCACCATCCTGAAAAAGAACCCCTTACCCCCATTTGCTGTTTCCTGCCCCCCTGGCCAATTTTCTATTAAACTCAATATACTATGTCCAGCACCTTGGGCTCTTATTATATGATTTAACTTTCTGTTGACCTTGTTGAACAACTTCTGGAAATCCAAAAATACAACATATTCACTGATTCCCCTTTATCCACTCTGGTTGAGACCTCCTTGAAAACTTGGTTAAATTAGTCAGACACAATTTCCATTTCATGAAGTCTTGCTGACTCTGCTAGGTTAGATCATGATTTTCTAAATCTCAATAGTAATAGATCCAATTGACAATTTATTACATTATCATGGCCCCTAGCTGAACATGATAACGTTTTATTGTCTCAAAATAGCAAGCCACGATACAAGATGTTTTCTCATAAACCTCTTCGAAATCTGCTAGACATTCCCCAACGTCAGATTCCAGGTGTTGATCTCCCTGGCCCTCTGCTTCCATCTTCCTCTGAGACTTTTCCTTTGGTCCCTCCTTGTCCCCTACAGAAACAGGTTCTTCATCCTGTCAAGCTCCACCACAAAGACCTCGATCCCTCTTTCCTTTCAGGTGCTCTATTTGTCCAGTTCCTCTTGGCAGACAATATCAGTACATGCAGCTAGCAGTTCATTTTCACAGAACGCAGTTCCCCTGTAAAAGGAAGCAGACTGTCTTTAAAAGGAACAGAATGGCTGCACCATGTGATTGCAGTTCACACTGTCCATGCCCCTGGTGAATAGACTTGGCAGGTAGCACTTCAGGACCTCACATGAATGATGAGGTAGGACAAATGTGAGTTTCTCCTCCTCAATGGGAACAGCACATCAGTCTCAATAGGATTTTAGCCAAAGAAATGGTCTTTATTTGTCTGGAAAATATGCAGTTTTTTGGTCATTCCAACATTACTAACTTTTAGGGCCATATGTTGGTTTGAAGTAATAATTTATGATTTTGCCTTATCAATCTTTCCAAACTATTTTGTTTGAATTTCTGTAATAAGTCAATTAACTGTTTTAAAAAGACTGAGTTTTAAGAGATCTAAAGATACCCAAGTGTTCAGCAACTGAGTCTGTCTTGATATCATTCAATACAGTTTAAGATATGTTTGTTAATTATAAAGGAATAAGAAAACCTTTGAACATAACTGTTTGAATTGAGTAGAACACCTCTTTAAACAAGAATCATGAAAAGATTTGAAAAGGTGTTGCTGACTTGGTGAATTATCTGTATTTGGGGGGGGAAAGAATCAATACTTTAAAAAGGATCATCCTGATATTCTGCTAAAAATATTTGATCTTAATCATTTGGTATTCCCAAGGATATCAGAGAAATGGTTGACAATAGTTTGCATTATTAGTGTTGTTTGTATAACTTCCCTTTATCTAAAAGGATGTTTCATTTGTTCATTCAATAAAATGTTAGTTCCTGGGGCCTAGGGAATAACAAATGAATATTTATTTAGCCACATGACTCTAGTTATGGAGGCACAGGGACTCTAGATGACCTTGATCTTAAGCCAAAGGAAAGAGCTAATTGGAACCATTTCCTAAAGAGAAATTAGACACTTTTAGAATTAGAGATAGCAGTTTGAAAGTTTGTGTCTGTTGTGTGACAAAATGACAATGATTTCAATTGTGCAATCCTTCAGAGACACAGATTAATGTAACATTATTTCAGGCAGATGACACGAAAATTGGAGGTGTAGTGGATAGCGAAGAGGGTTACCTCAGATTACAACAGTATCTGGACCAGATAGGCCAATGGGCTGATAAGTGGCAGATGGAGTATAATTCAGATAAATGCGAGGTGCTGCATTTTGGGAAAGCAAATCTTAGCAGGACTTATACACTGCTTAAAAATGTGTTGCTGGAAAAGCGCAGCAGGTCAGGCAGCATCAAAGGAGCAGAAGAATCGACGTTTCGGGCATAAGCCTTCTTCAGGCTTATGCCCGAAATGTCGATTCTCCTGTTCCTTGGATGCTGCCTGACCTGCTGCGCTTTTCCAGCAACACATTTTTAAGCTCTGATCTCCAGCATCTGCAGTCCTCACTTTCTCCTAGGACCTATACACTTAATGGTAAGGTCCTAGGGAATGTTGCTAAACAAAGAGACCTTGGAGTGCAGGTTCATAGCTCCTTGAAAGTGGAGTCGCAGGTAGATAGAATAGTGAAGAAGGTGTTTGGTATGCTTTCCTTTATTGGTCAGAGTATTGAGTGCAGGAGTTGGGAGGTCATGTTGCGGCTGTACAGGACATTGGTTAGGCCACTGTTGGAATATTGCGTGCAATTCTGGTTTCCTTCCTATCAGAAAGATGTTGTGAAACTTGAAAGGGTTCAGAAAAGATTTACAAGGATGTTGCCAGGGTTGGAGGAGCTGAGCTACAGGCAGAGGCTGAACAGGCTGGGGTTGTTTTCCCTGGAGTGTCAGAGACTGAGGGGTGACCTTATAGAGGTTTACAAAATTATGAAGGGCATGGATATGATAAATAGATAAAGTCTTTTTCCTGGGGTTGGGGAGTCCAGAACTAGAGGGCATAGGTTTAGGGTGAGAGGGGAAAGATATAAAAGAGACCTAAGGGGCAACTTTTTCACGCAGAGAATGGTACGTGTATTGAATGAGCTGCCAGAGAATGTGGTGGAGGCTGGTACAATTGCAACACTTAAGAGGCATTTGGATGGGTATATGAATAGGAAGGGTTTGGAGGGATATGGGCTGGGTGCTGGCAGGTGGGATTAGATTGGGTTGGGATATCTGGTTGGCATGGACGGGTTGGACCGAAGGGTCTGTTTCCATACTGTACATCTCTATGACTCTATGACTCTAAATAGGAGAAGAACATTCAAGGCATCCTGGACCTTGAAAGATAAGAAATGTTGGTGTTGTCTTCATTGCTTGTATGCTAAGCATTATGAACATAAATGGGCCAATGGGCTGAGAAGTGGCAGATGGAGTTTAATTCAAATAAATGAGAGGTGCTGCATTTTGGGAAAGCAAATCTTAGCAGGACTTATACACTTAATGGTAAGGTCCTAGGGAGTGTTGATTCATAGTTACTGATTCTTCATACCTTGTTGGGTATTCATATCTTGTCAGGTATGGGGCAGCATTGTGGCTCAGTGGTTAGCACTGCTGCCTCACAGCGCTAGGGACCGGGTTTGATTCCCACCTCAGGTGACTGTCTTTGTGGAGTTTGCACATTCTCCCCATGTCTGCGTGGGTTTCCTTCCACAATCCAAAGATATGCTGGTCAGATGAATTGGCCATGCTAAATTGACCCACAATGTTAGGTACATTAGTCCGGGGTAAATGTAGGGAAATGCGTCTGGGTGGGATACTCTTCAGAAGGTTGGTGTGGACTTGTTCAGCCAAATCACCTGTTTCCAGACTGTAGGGAATTAATATAATACAAAATAAAACTTACCTGGGATCCCATTGTTAAACTAAGAGTTTATAACTTGGAGTTTCTAACTACAGGGGTTTTATACTTGAAAACCCCTAAACGTACAGAACATTTGAAAGACAACAATTGTATTAGTATAAATATTAATCTGTACCCATCCTCAGAAATGACATAGAAGGTAGATCAGTTGTAAAAGTTAGGCTGTAGAATACTAGGACCTCACCAAGTGCAGTGCTTCCAAATAAACCTGTTGGACTATAACCTGGTGTTGTGAGATTTTTAACTTTGTCCACCCCAGTCCAACACCGGCTCCTCCAAATCATGGCTTGCCAACAGCATTCACATTGCAAGAATGAATTTTAAACAAAATGACACCTGACATATAATTGTTATTCTGTACTGTAAACACTGCTAAAGCATGTTTAACTGTTGGGCATCCTGCAAAACTTAACAAAATTTCATTGCATAGTATTGGAGGTACATCAATAATTCAGAGGGGTCAGAAATCCCAACTCATAAACAAAATGTAACAGCTCAGTTAACAAACGTAGAGCAATACCATGATTACACTGACCACATATAAGTCTTAAAATCTTTTCTTTTGCCTTCAAGGGGAATGAAAAGTACGGTTGTTATTCATGTTTACTTGAGCTTGGGGAAAAATATCGGAACTTAGCAGCACAGTCGAAACTGGAGACCCAGACTTAGCCTCAGCCATACTATTCTGTGAGGCATGACGGAATGTATTTTAGTTAATACTCTTGAGACAACCAAGTCATTCAATGACAGATGGAAGATGACTGTGAACCTGACAGTGCATCATAAGGGCAGCGAAACTACAGAAGTAGCACTCTTAGGCCAAGTCTACATCTGACTCTACTAGCTTTGGCATCCACATTGTCCAGGGATTTATGTTGCAGTAAATTCTTTCCGGCAAATTCACAGTCTCAACTTATTATCAAAAATTGATTTTCTTGAAAGCTAACATTGCCAGATTTGACATTAATTGGGGCAAATTTTATAACATAAGGACTTCTAACAGCTTTGCTAATAGTTAGGTCTGCCTTTGCACAGTTTTTTAATTTATTTTTTCACAAGTTGCTGAAACTGCAAGGGAAACTAGGCAGCAGATTGAAGGATTGTGAAATAAACAGCATTGAGAGGAGATTTAAGTGGCTAAATTCAATTTCCAAGCAGATAAGGAGAAATACAGAGGGGAGAAAGATTAGATTGAAAAATAGAAAGGAAATAATCAAGAAATGTTGGATATAAATTTTAGAACTTTAGAATCTCTAACCATTAGAACACGAAGAAAGGAGATTCCACATTTATACTAATTACTTGTCTGTGATGAGAAGGTGATTGGTCAGACATTCAGACTGTTCACGTCACTGATTTGACCTCCTTTTGCTTTGCACAATATTTTTGTATGGTGATGCGAAGTCTAGATTTCTGACAGTACCATCATGTTAAATATTGAATAAGTACAATTTTGATTTAACTTTCCAGATTAAAAAACAGCACTTTTAACATATTACAACTTACGTTTACACTACTAAACTTTTTGATGCTTGGTACTTGCCACAAATGAAGACACTGGCAGTAGAGTTTTAGATTATCTCAAGTTGATAAAGGGTAGAATATAGAAGACCAGCCTGGAATATGCTATAATAATCTAGTCTGGAGGCAACAATTGTATGAATGAGAGAAAAGGAGCTGAAACGAGGATGTACTCAAACAATCATAGAATTGGATATACGTAGTCTTAGTGTTAGTGTGAATATATGATCAAAAGGTCATTTCAGGGTGAAATATGTTGCTAAGATTGCCAGCAAAATGATTTGGCTTCTGATTGGTTCTAAGAAGAGGGATGGAGATGGTGCTAGAGAAGAGTTTGACATGGAGGTCAAAAACAAATTTCCACTTCCTTACTTAATCCCATTATACTTGACATCCTTGTCAAATCAAACCGCCCGTGAAAATTATTAAATATACTTGAATATATCAATACTCCAGCCTCTACCACTTGGTGGGAAGACAATTTCATCAAGCTTTAAGTTTGCATTATTGCATAGATCTGAGAAAGGCAGTGTATCTTTAAAACAGTTAGCTGACAGACAAAACATGCGATGTTCTAGTATAACGGTCATCACTTCATTTCACACACTCTCTCAGTGAATGGGAGTAGGTGCAGTCATTGCAGTTAGCTATGGGTATTGGTACAGTTTTTCAAATGGGCTGTAATATAGAACCTAGAATGTGTTTACGTCTGAGATTTGATGTCACTGTAATTAGTGTTGTTGATAACAAGAATCCAAGTATGCATGCTGTAGTATATGGACTAAGGTTTGTGACATAGAATCATAGAATCCCTACAATGTGGACACAGGCCATTCAGCCTATCAAGTCCACAATGAGCCACCACAGAGCATCCCAACCAGATCCAGCCTATCGCTGCAAACCTGCATTTCCCATGGCTAATCCATCTAGCCTACACATCCCAAACAATATGGGCAATTTAGCATGGCCAATCCATCTAACCTGCAGATCTATGGAGGAAACCAGAACACCTGAAGGAAACCCTCACAGATATGGCAAGAATATGCCAATTCCACACAAACAGTTGCCTGAGGGTGGAATTGAACCTGAGTCCCTAGCGCTATGAGGCAGCAGTGCTAATCATTGAGCCACTGTGCTGCCCAAATAGCAAAATACACTGGCAGTGGTATTTAGCCTAAGAATCACAGGTGTAACAATGTTCTGAAAGAAGAAATTCCTCCTCACCTCTGTCTTAAATGAGATATTCTTCATCTTTAAACTGTATCTCCTGGCACCAGATCCCTCATGAGAAGAAACAGGAGCTCTCCATCTACCCTGCCAAGTCCACTTCGAATCATAGATATTTTGATAAAATTATCACCTTTCCTCTAAACTCCAATGGGATAGTCCAATAGTTCCTCACAAGGCAACAGGTATAATCCAAGAATCAGTCCAGTGACCCAACTCCAAAGTGAAACTGCTTGATATTTTTTATTACATATATATATTCTTAAGTGATGAGACCAAAATTGCAGTCAGCATTCTATTAAATGTCCTACGCACGTGCAGCAAGACCTCCTTGCTTTTATATTCCATCCCTTTTTTTATCAGAATCCCTGCAGTGTAGAAGCAGGCCATTCAGCCTAATGAGTCTACACTGACCCTCCAAACAGCATCTCATCCATATTGTCCCCTCCCTGCATTTCCCATATCTAACCCACCCAGCCTGCACAACCCTGAACACTATGGGCAATTTTAACTTGGCCAATCCACCTAATCTGCACAACTTTGGACTGTGGGAGGAAACTGGTGGACCCAGAAGAAAGCCACGCAGACACAGGGAGGATGTGCAAAGTCCACAAAAACAGTCACCCAAGGCTGGAATTGAACCCAGGTCCCTGGCACTGTGAGGCAGCAGTGATAAACACTGAGTCAGCGTACCACTCCTAACATTCCAGCAGTTCCATTTGCCGCCCTCATTACTTGGTCCATGTCAATCTATCCCATCCAGTAACACTTATCATTTCAAAGAAATGGCTGTGTGCAGAGCCAAGTCAGCCCAATTTAGAGCAACCTAAAGTCAACTGTTAAACAAAACCTCACGGAGCTGAACCAGAATGTTCCAAATGTGGGGGGCCCAGGCCCTCAAACAGCTGCTCCCTCCAACAATATGATGCCATGTTTGGAATCCCATCACACCATGTTCTAGCTGCTACCTCTAATATATATGTTTAGCTGATTATCTGACAGGGTCTGTCACAAAGCTAGCCCCTTTTTCTTTTCTAAAACCTGTTCTTAGACTCAAGGATACTCTCAACTTGATCTTATTTCAGAGGGGTAATAAACCAGGCTAGGGTCCCGATCAGGCTGGTTTGGTACAGAGATGAAAAGGATTTGAGAGGCCTTTGTTTAGATGTAAACAGGTGAGACTTCAGGCCAAAGTGGTCATGTTTTAGAAGGGCCCTGTATAATGAAAGGAGAGTGGATAGCTCTCTCGCTGAGCAGTTTAGTTCAGTCCTGAACTGGTGAGGAGTTCAACAGGGAGCTGTGGCGAAACTCTCTCTCTTCCTGTCCTCCAACTTCAACCCGTAAGCATGTGTTCCAGTTATACTGGTTAAAAAGGGAGTTTGCTTATTGGGACTGTTATGTATATTTGGAACAGCATAATTAAGTCTTGTTTGGATAGATTGAGTTCAGTAGGGGTCCTTTATTCTGTTCTTTATGTTTCATTGTGTAATTTTATGAATAAATTTTCATCTGTTTTAAAATCCACTAGTCAATCTAGCTAACTTAATCCAGATAATTTTCATTGTTAATTTACCAAGACAAATTGTAAAGTTATGGTCTGAGCTGCCTACTTAAGAATGTTTTGAGTGGTCTGGCTTCGTCCATAACAAGGTCCCTAAATTACCATTTTAACTCATTAGAATTTTTGATACTAATGACCCAGATATTCTGATCAGAGTAAGAAATGTTAATTTAAACCTTACGAGAATTTCTTTTAAAAATCACTCACTCACCTTTAGATGTCTTCTGCACTGTATTTCTGGACAGGGACATTTTATTTCAAACCTATCCAGGAATCGATGTATCCAGCAGCTGTAACTTAAATGTTCATCAGCGCAGCCAGCCACATTGATAGCTACTTAGATATGGTAAATATATAAAGTAAACATGGAGTTAAGGGTGGCAGTTGGTTCAGGGGTTATTATGCTGGTGATTAAGGGGGGTATTGTAGTTGGTGGCTGATATCAATTGCAGGAGGGTGAGTTGCCAGCTGGGTCAGAAGGGTAAAATGCCAGATAGTTGTTAGTAATTTGGGGGTGCAAGGAGTTGGGGTTGAGGGGAGAGTGGTGGTAGTGATAGGCAGGGAACAAGGTTAGTTAAATAGTTACCTGTGACTTAAACTAGGTTTTTAATTCTCTTACTTGACCTGGGTAACTAGAAATCTTAACTGAGTCTGAACTCTCTGAGTCTTCGGACTTTGAGGGGCTTTATTGGAGGGTTCCAGACACGAGGGAATTGATTGTGCATTCTGCATGCTCCGGCGAGGCAACTCCAATCAGCAATGCTCCAATGACTCGATGCCCATAAGAATATATGAGCCAATGCTTTGCGACTAAGGCCTTCTGGTTGGCAGATACAGCTGAACAACCCCAGAACAGATGAATCAGAGAGAGAATGCTGCCATATCACTTAGTGGGAGCTGACAGATTTACTTGGATTCCTTCCAAGCAGTATTGTTGCTTTATTCACAATTTGGCTTTCCAAAATCTTTTTGCAGAATAACTGAGATATATGAGTCAACATGATTGAGCAGCATACAACAAATTCACCTCTATCCAGATTTATTTTGGTTTAGAAAGCACTCTCTTTAAATTTTTATTTCTATTGGTGGCTAATAACCATTGTGAAAAATGGTAAAAAGGAAACAGAAGTACAAATAAAAAAGAACTTGTGAAGTTGTTTTGTTAAGAAGAGAAAACAAAATGTTACAACAGAAATGCAAGCAAAGAAAAAGAGAGAGCCACAAGAGAGATGGGAAAGTGAGAAAACTGGCAGTGAAGGAGGTGAGTGAAACCGTAGTGATGGAGAAGAGAGAAACTGAACTGAAAGTGATCCAATAATTCCAAGAGGTACAAAATACATAGGAAGCTTGATGTTTTTAATCATTATTATGCTTGATGCAGCAATGCTTTAAATTTACATGAGCATCTCTCTAAATTGTGATACACACATCCAGCCCACTGCTCCAAAAGGTTAGGCACCACTCAACTAGCTAATTACATATCTATTTCTTGACTTTCAAATTCTTTTTTTCCATCTGAGAGAAATCCACATGAACTGTTGGAATAGCTTACAATTATTTTCAAGATTAGTTTCTGGAAAAAAATAAAATTGAAGTCTGAAAACACGGTGAGGAATATAAATGTTTAGAAGCATATTTGCCTCTGGCATCTAAGTTCAAACAAACTGTTAAAGACCGATATACATCACATTAACTCTCCTTGACTTTACTGAATTTCAATACCCCCATTGAAACTGCATTCCATAATGTCTTCTGCTTTTAAATCTTGTGTACAGAAGGTGATTTTTGGTACACTTGGCTGGCAGGTTGTTCTCACTGTCTACCCAGTTTCATCTGATCCAAGGCAGCAGATTTTAGCAGTAATTTGATGAGTACACACAGCAGCAAGTAAATGGAATTTGTAGCTAAAAACACTTGAGACTGAAGATAAGAAATGATTGCTAGACATACTGTCTGCTTACTCAGGCTATATCATTTTAAATATCACTGCACAGATGACCTCTCAACCTGTACTACCCATGATTGCAGAAGAAATCTTGAATGACATACAAACAAGGAACAAGAGCAGACCACTCGGCCCTTCAAACCAGTTTTGGCATTCAATAAGATTTTGGCTAATCAGATTTTAAAATCAACTCTACATATCTGAATAACTCCAAAAATCTTTCATTCCCTTGATAATCAGGAATCCATTCACATGTGCATTAAGAATATTTTAAAATTCCGCATCCACTGCCTTTTGAGAAAGGGAATTCCAAAAACTCACAAATCTGGAAGATTGTTTTCTTCCTTCATCACTGACTTAAATAGACCACCCCTTATTTTTAAACTATAACTCCCAGTTCTAGATTCACTCACAGGAGAAAATATCCTTTCAGCATTCACCCAATCAAGTATTCTCAAGATTGTATATGTTTCAATTAAGCCAGCTCCATCTCTTCTAAACTTCAAAGGATGCAGAGCGACCTGACTAGTATGTCCTCATTAGTCAATCTGTTAATTCTAGGTTTTAGTCTAGTGAACCTTCTCTGAACTGCTACCAACACGTGAACATCCTTCCATATGTATAGTGAACAGTACTATACACAATACTCCAGATTATGTCTCTCCAATACTCTGTATAGCAGAAGCATAAACTCCCTAATCTTGCATTCAATTCACCTCACAATACCATTTAGCATTCTATTAGTTTTCCTGCTTGCTTATTGTGCATGCATACTAACCTGTGATTCATGCACAAGGCACCCAGATCTCTCTGCCTTGCAGAGACCTGCAACCTCTCATCATTTAGATAATATGCTTCTTTTAAAAATTATTTCTGCCAAATGAGCCCTTTCCTACATAATATTCCATTTGTCAGGTCTTTGCCCATTCACTTAATCTACCTATATCCTTTTGTAGGTTCCTTATGTCCTCGTCACCATTCACTCCCCTGTCTATCTTGTGTCATCAGCAAATGTAGCTATCAAATTTTCAATCCCTTAATCAAAATCATTTATACAAATTGCAAAGAGTTGAGATTTGCATGGCACACCTACCATGTGACATCTTGCCAAACTGAAAAAGTCCCATATAGTAATACTGCAAGATCTGGACAATATCCAGATTTGAACAGATATGAGGCAAGTAACATTTATGCCACACATGATGCTAAGCAACGGCTATCTCCAACATATGAGAATTAGCCATCATCCTTTGATATTCAATGGTATCTAACATCACTGAATCCCTGACCACCAATATCATGGGAATTTCCATTGACCAGAACCTGAATTAGACTAGCCATATAAATACTGTGGCTGCAACAGCAGGATAGAGACTAGGAATCTTGCATTGACTTACTCAGCTCCTGATTCCCCAAAACCTGTTCGCCATTTAAAGGCACAAGTCAGGAGTTGGTGAAATGCTCCCCATTTGTCTGGATGGGTGCAGCCCTACAATAATCAAGAAGCTTGACATCATCAAAGTCAAAGCAGCCCGCTTGAGTGATAGCACATCCACATATATTCACTGCCTCCATTGTCAGTGCTCAGTAGCAGCAATGTGTATCATCTATAAGATGCTCTTCAGAAATCCTTCAAGGTTCCTTAGCCACACATTCCAGCATCCATAACCATAACCTTCTCCACAACCACTGTCTCTGAGAAGCACAAAGGCCATAGATATATGGGAACACCATCACTCGCAAGGTCCCTTCCAAGCCACACACCCATCCTGACTTGAAAATATGTCACTGTTCCTTTACTGTCATTGGTTAAAAATCCTGGAATTCTCTCCCTAAAGGCATTGGGGTCTACCTACAGCACATGGACTACACCAGTTCAAGAAGGCAGCTCACCACCATCTTCTCAAGGCAATTAGGGGCAGGCAAGACTAGTCCAGTCATTGATGCTTACAATCTATAAATACATTTTTTTAAAAAAACATTTTATCAGCTTTTTTAACATTAAAATAAAATCTCAATGTTATGCAAATTGCCTAATGTTCAACTGTGTTTTTATCTCTTCTGCTTTCGAGTGCAATTTACTGGCTGAAATTTCCCATGGAGATGGTAACCTTATGCACAGGCAAGAAAGCTGGGAGCCAACCCATCTCTGTCAAACCTGGAAACCCACATGTTTTGTTGTTCAGGCATGATGTCTACACATCTAAGGCAGGATGACCCACCTCCCAGTTACTACTGACTGCTAATTGGCATTTAAATACTTCAGTTAGCCCAGCATTTCCCCAACTGCTAGTAAAATATTGACAAGATGAGAGGTGGTCTACATGCAACATAATTTTAACTCCTCCGCCCAATCAGTGTTTTTTTTGTAGTCTTTCATGGGATATGGGCATCACTGACTGGATGAGCATTTATTGCTCTTCCCTAATTTACCTTGGAAAGGTTAATGTGACCTTCCTTCTTGAAATGCTGCAGTCCATGGACTGGAAGTATAAACATAGTTTTCGGAAAGGAATTATTTAGGAAAGGAATTCTAGGATTTTATCCCTGTGACAGTGATGGAACAACAATATATTTCCAAATCAGAATCGTGAGTGACTTGGAAGGGAGCTTGCAGGTGGTCATGTTCCCTCATGTATGCTGCCCTGGTCCTTCTAGGTGGTAGAAATTGCAAGTTTGCAAGGTGCTATCTAAGGATCTTTGGTGGATTGTTACTATACACCTTGTAGATGGTGTACAGTGCTACAACATATGTTGGTGATGGAGAGAGTGAATATTGAAGGTAGTAGATGGGGTACCAATCAGTTGGATTGTTTTTGTCCTGGATGATGTCAAAGTTCACATGTTGTTCAACTTTCACCTGTCCTGGATAGTGGAGAGTATTCCATCACACTCTTGACTTGAGCCTTATGGATAAACAGGCTTTGAGAAGCCAGGAGGTGAGGGACTCACCACATGATTCTCAGCCTCTGGTTCTTGTAGCTACAGGTAATATGTGACTGCTCCAGCTCAGTTTCTGGTCAATGGTAACCCCCTAGGCTGTTGATAGACAGAGATTCAGTGATGGTAACACCATTGAACATCAAGTGTGATGGGTGGATTCTTTTTTGTTGGAGGTAGTCATTTTCTGGCATGATTATGGCACAATTGTGACTTGCCACCTGCCATATGATGTGATTAGACATGAGTTAGGAAGCATGGATTGGGAGAAATTGTTCCATGGTAAAGGCACTATAGACATGTGGAGACTGTTTAAGGAAGAGTTGTTGCAAGTGATGAATAAATATGTCCCTCTGAGACAGGCAAGAAGTGGTAAGATAAAGGAACCTTGGATGACGAGAGCGGTGGAGCTTCTCATCAAAAGGAAAAAAGTAGCTTACATAAGGTGGAGGAAGCTAGGGTCAAGCTCAGCTCTACAGGATTACAGGCAGGCAAGGAAGGAGCTTAAAAATGGTCTGAGGAGAGCCAGGAGGGGGCACGAGAAAGGCTTGGCAGAACGGATTAGGGAGAACACAAAGGCATTTTACACTTATGTGAGGAATAAGAGAATGGTCAAACAAAGAGTAGAACCGATCAGGGATAGCATAGGGAATTTGTGTGTGGAGTCTGAGGAGGGAGGGGAAGGCCTAAATGAGTTTTTTGCTTCTGACTTTACGAAACGAACTTTGTAGTGAATGAAACCTTTGAAGAACAGGTGTGCATGCTGAAATGGATAGAGATAGAGGAAGCTGATGTGCTGAAAATTTTGTCAAGCATTAAGATTGACAAGTCGCTAGGCCCGGACCAGATTTGTGCTCGGCTGCTTTGGGAAATGAGAAATGCAATTGCTTCACCACTTGCAAAGATCTTTTCATCCTCGCTCTCCACTGGAGTCGTACCTGAGGAATAGAGAGAGGCAAATGTAATTCCTCTCTTCAAGAAAGGAAGTAGGGAAATCCCTGGCAATTACAGACCAGTAAGTCTCACGTCTGTTATCTGCAAGGTATTAGAAAGGATTCTGAGGGATAGGATTTATGACCATCTGGAAGAGCATGGCTTGATTAAATGTAGTCAATACGGCTTTGTGAGGGGCAGGTCATGCCTCACAAACCTTATAGAGTTCTTTGAGGATGTGACTAGAAAAGTTGATGAGGGTCGAGCTGTGGATGTGGTGTATACAGACTTTAGCAAGGTATTTGATAAGGTTCCCCATGGTAGGCTCATTCAGAAGGTCAGGAGGAATGGGATTCAGGGGAACATAGCTGTCTGGATACAGAATTGGCTGGCCAACAGAAGACAGCGAGTGGTAGTAGAAGGAAAATATCCTGCCTGGAAGTCTGTGGTGAGTGGTGTTCCACAGGGCTCTGTCCTTGGGCCTCTATTCTTTGTAATTTTTATTAATGACTTGGATGAGGGGATTGAAGGATGGGTCAGCAAGTTTGCAGATGACACAAAGATTGGAGGTGCCATTGACAGTATAGAGGGCTGTTGTAGGCTGCAGCGGGACATTGACAGGATGCAGAGATGGGATGAGAGGTGGCAGATGGAGTTCAACCTGGATAAATGCGAAGTGATGCATTTTGGAAGGTCGAATTTGAAAGCTGAGTATAGGATTAGGGATAGGATTCTTGGTTGTGTGGAGGAACAGAGGGATCTTGGGGTGCAGGTATATAGTTCCCTTAAAATGGCCACCCAAGTGGACAGGGTTGTTAAGAAAGCATATGGTGTTTTGGCTTTCATTAACAGGGGGATTGAGTTTAAGAATCGTGAGATCTTGTTGCAGCTCTATAAAACTTTGGTTAGACCGCACTTGGAATACTGCATCCAGTTCTGGTTGCCCTATTATAGGAAAGATGTGGATGCTTTGGAGCAGGTACAGAGGAGTTTTACCAGGATGCTGCCTGGACTGGAGGCCTTATCATATGAAGAGAGGTTGACTGAGCTCGGACTTTTTTCATTGGAGAAAAAGAGGAGAAGAGGGGACCTAATTGAGGTATACAAGATAATGAGAGGCATAGATAGATTCGATAGCCAGAGACTATTTCCCAGGGCAGAAATTACTAACACGAGGGGTAATAGTTTTAAGCTGGTTGGAGGAAAGTATAGAAGGGATGTCAGAGGCGGGTTCTTTACACAGAGAGTTGTGAGAGCATGGAATGCGTTGCCAGCAGCAGTTGTGGAGGCAGGGTCATTGGGGATATTTAAGAGACTCCTGGACATGCATATGGTCACAGAAATGTGAGGGTGCATACATGAGGATCAGTGGTTGGCACAACATCATGGGTTGAAGGGCCTGTTCTGTGCTGTGCTGTTCTATGTTTTGTTCTATGTTCTATATGCAGTGAAGAGGAGAAAGGAATAAAATTCCAGCCATTTTTTTCAGAGAATCAATTCAATTAATCCTTCACACCTATGAAATTAATAAAATTCATAATTCCTATTTCTGTGATTGTTTACAACAGATGCTTTGAAAAAAAAATACAGTGGCCAGAAGGCATCCTGTACTGAAACAACTCTCAGCTTGAGTCTTGTGAACATACACAAGTTGACAACATTGCTGTTTTTTGATGAGGAGCCTGCAGCACTTCAAGTCTCAGCATGCTTAGAGCATGCCAAAATCATTTCCCTATGCCTCAGTGGAATTGCACTGGCAAACAGATGGAAAATGCTCCTTTTAAAGATCAAACTCCTCTACTCAATTTTTTTTTTAAAAAATGACATTTGTAAAAATTGGTGGAATCTGGGGAGAAAACTAAGAAATTATTTTCCAGTATTTGGAGCATTATTAATGTTGCCTGTCACTCAAAAGTGAATCAATACAAAAGATTGGAAAAGTCTGAAATAACTAAGTATATTCCTGTTAAAGATCATATGAGGAACACCTGCGCAGAATAACACGTTCTGAAAATGCTTCAGAAACTGAAAGCTAAATACCATCCAAACAGCATTGAAGGCAAATGTTGACAGTCTTATTTTGAATTTTCCCATGGACAAAACATCTCACAGGAATGTTCATTGCACACAAAACAGAGTTCTGCAGATACTTCACATTTTTAATATTTGGTTAAAATACAAAGTATTTGAAAGTTGTCTACTCATCCGTGATGGCAATAAACAAATAAGAGAGTTATAATACTTAAGAGCTTTCATTATTTTAACGTAACATGCAGTTGTTAGCTGACGTTTGTGAGCTCTCATCCTGTAAATGGACAGAAATGCCAAAATGACAGTGTAAATAGTTAACTTTGAGCTGCATATTATGACTCCATTTATTTCTGACATGTTGTGCAATTAAGGTGGAGTGGCAACTGTTGAGTTTGCTCACTTAATCTTTGTGGGAACTCAAAGATTAAATGAGTGGAAATAGTACATGTGCAAGCAAGTACTTGGATAAAATTGCATTCTTATAAGTAGGATCTATACAATGAAATAACCAAGAAGCCTGTAGTTATGAGGGGTCAGGAATCATGTCAATAATATCAATGCCTAGAATAATCAAGCCACTCACAGTTAGAGAATCTTAAAATTTCTTCTGAAACAATGGCATTTAGACTGTGGGATCTTTTAACCAATGTGAAGGATCCACCTACGAGATTCTCATCGGATATGTAGAAGTTCTTGTAACAGTCTAAAATGAATTTTTCAACAGATCATGAGGACATTGTCCAGAAGGAGTGGCATTCCCCTTGATCTCTCCATGGAGCTTACCATGCAGATAGTACCCGATCTCTCATCACCACAGGTTTTGAGTACATGTACAGAGGGCTATAAGAAAGGCATGCCCATCCTTTGCTTCTCACTGTCAAGTTGCATGCAGGCAAACCCCACTAGAAGTTATTTTTCTCCCTGAGCATCTGATCAGCACTCCAGGTGTGAGCAGGGACAAGGACTTAGTGAACATTGCTCAGGAAGGATGTAATCTTTTTATCCCTGGTCATGTTAAAGCTGACAGCTGGATGAAAGTTTGTTTTATTTTTCTGTGAGTTAAAGACCGACAGCCTGAATTAAAGAAAACCATTTTTTTTTTCTACAGGTTAATATAAAGATTTATGAGGGAAGACTTGGGATTGTCTGAAAGATTCACCTTTGTGGCCACCATCCAGAAAAAGTAGCATGTAAATCTTTGATCTCATAATGTAAGGCAAGTTCAGGACCTGGATTAATGAAGTCTCTTTTCCTGTAGTTTAAAAAACAAAACACTAACCGGACTGGAAAAATTAAGTTTCTGTGGGATGGTTGTAAAATGAGGACATGATGGAGTTGAAGCAAATCATTTGTGCATTTTGTTTCTCATCAATGGTTATCTCTCTTTTCAGCAACTGGCACTGTGTGATTCATGTCTTTATGATTTTGCAAAATACTTCAATAAAATTAGTTTAAGAATTTTATAATCTCACACCTTTGCCACTGTTTACTGTATTCAACTCTGAGCTGCTGCAACAGTTCATGTATTATAATTCCACAAAGTGAGACAGCGAGGCTCAAGCAAAGTAAATGAATTAAGCTACTTCCATGACTCATCACAGTTTGTAACAAAGAAAAGAAAACACTAGGATCTCATTCATCCTATATATTACGTAGCAAAGAAATGACAAAGGAATACCAACTGCTTTACTAATAAAATCACTTGTCTCCATTCAAATATTTTGTTTACTAACCTTCTTAACAACAAGATGATGGTATGGAACAAGGAATAATAATCATGTTTGATGGCCCTCTAAATTTTTCAAACCTTCTCCAAGAAAGTGTCAAAAATGAATTATCATTGAGCCTATAACAGACAATTTATGAATTTGACAGATGGATTAATAAATCTTAAGACATTTATATTG
Organism: Chiloscyllium punctatum; assembly: GCF_047496795.1. Lineage (NCBI taxonomy): Eukaryota > Metazoa > Chordata > Chondrichthyes > Orectolobiformes > Hemiscylliidae > Chiloscyllium > Chiloscyllium punctatum. The sequence goes on along the minus strand of NC_092753.1, from coordinate 43,473,785 downwards.
ATTATATGGATAATTGGCTGCTTGATTAGCACTAAAGGATGATTTTCCCAGGTGTTCTCAATATCAAGAATGACCATGTATTTGTGAAACAAATACTCTAAGAGGTGTCTTACCTGAGCTTTGTTCTGTTTAATATTATGTCTTACTTCCATGCTTATGTTTAAAATTAAACAGCTTGCCAACATATTCATCATTTTTGCTTTTCAATGTTCCTATGACTTGCATTTTGTAATCTTTTCTCAAATGTACGTAAGGTCAATTTTTTGTGGCTAAATCAATAATGTACATTGTTCACGTGTTTGTACCTTTTGGGTCCCTGTACTGATTTACCCCATTTAAAACTTTATAATTTATTTTCCCTATTCTTACTTTGAAAAGTATAATTTTACATTTACCTATATTGAACTATGTCATGCCATTTATTCTGCAGGGTAATAAAAAATATGACAGGTGAAGTTCAGTGCTTCAGAATCACTAACCTGGATTTGAGAGGTAAGTCTTATGTGTGTGAGTGCTTTCTAAATCTAAAAACCCAAAAGAGGGTTTTCTAAGTGTTATGTAGTTTGTAACCAAGTGTAATCAAACCAAGTGAGGCCTTTTGTGGTTTTCTGTATACAGTAGCACCTCAACATACGAACGACCCCGTTCACGCACTAGTCGGTTTACGAACAGGATTGTACGTAAAGTTTTGCTTCAACGTACGTATGAAATTCAAGGTACGAAAGCAAAAAGCCCTTGTGTGACCACGTGGTTTCATTGCTCTGCTTTTCTACGCGCTTTGTTGAACGCAAAAGCTCTCAGGCCCCTCATGATCTCATTCAGTTCATCTTTGGCGTGTGCGCTGTGAACAGCATTCGTTGCTACGTCCAAGCATTCTTACGCTATCCGAACAATGGGAAAAATTGATTCAGTTCATGAACCTTTCGGTTCGCGAACCAGGTCCCAGAACGGATTAAGTTTGTAAGTCAAGTTATCCCAATTAACATATACACAAAGAGTTGGGTTCTTGTGAGATTTATTTACAACAATTTATAGGGTTATGATATCACACATAGTCTGAGTTCTGTGCTTGCTTGTGTTACTGCATATTAAACACATACAGATGACTGAATCTTTTACACAGAAAGAATGACTGAGGGTGAAGCGATCACTTTTATGCAAGAGCATCATGTGTCATAATATCATGTAGTTGTTTTGAAGATGCAGGATCATTGGTCTGGAGGCAGCTTTAAAATAACATTCCTCCATTTCCCTTTAAAGAATGGAAATACCTTCCTAATAATGTGAGGCATATACATTATTGCATTCATACATTCTGAAAATTATTTTACAACATGACCAGTCTTTGTGCTTGCAGAGTTATTGCAATTGGTGGTGTCATTTCACTCTGGCTGGCATGATTTCTTCAGTATGCAAGATCGAGGACGTGGCATCCATAGCTGACAAGGGAAGTCAGTGACAGCATAAAAGCAAAAGAAAAATCATATCATGTGGTGAAGATTAATGGGAAGCAAGAGAATTGGGAAGCTTTTATCAACTAAAAATCAATAAGGGGACCAGAAGATGAAATATGAGGGAAAGCTAGCTAGTAGTATAAAAGAAGATTGCAAAAGTTTTTTTAGATGTATAAAATATAAGAGAAGGGTGGAAGTGGACTTTGGAATACTGGAAAATTATGCTGGAGAAGTAGTAATAAGAAACAAAAAAATGTCAGAGGAACTGAGTAGTACTTTGCATCAGTCTTCATGGTGAAAGACAAGTAGCATATTAGAACATCTAGTCGGAGGGCAAAGGTGGTTGTAGTGGCCATCACTGAGGAGAAACTGAAAGGTCTGAAGGTGGATAAGTCACATACACCAGATGGATTACACCCCAGAGTTGTGAACGAGAGAACTGAGGAGATTGTGGAGGCATTGGTGGTGATCTTTCAGGAATCACTGAAATTGTGGTGGGTCCCAGAGGTCTGGAAAATACCCAGTGTAACACCTTGTTTAAGAAGGGAGGGAGGCAGAAGACATGAAGTTATAGACTGGCTTGCCTAACCTCAGTTGTTGGTTCAATTTTAGAGTCCGTTATTAAGGAGAGATTGCAGAGTACCTGGAAGTGCATGGTAAAATAAGGCTGAGTCAGCACAGCTTTGTCACAGGGAGATCATGCCTGAAAGTTCTGTTATAATTTTTTGAGGATGTAATGAACAAGTTAGGTAAAGGAGAGCCAGTGGATGTGATGTATTTGGCTTTCCAGAAGGCGTTTGATAAGGTGTTGCACAAGAGGCTGCTAAATAAGATAAAATCTCATGATGTTAGGAGTAATGTACTGGCATGGATAGAGGACTGGCTGACTGGCAGAAAGCAAAGAGTTGGGATAAAGGAATCTTTTTCAGAATGGTAACTGATGACTAGTGGAGTTCCGCAAGGGTCCATGTTGGAACCACAACTATTCACGTTACATATTAATGATCTGGATGAAGAAATTGAGGACATTGTTGCTAAGTTTGCAGATGATACAAAGATACATGCAGGGACAGGTAATGCTGAGAAAGCAGGGAGGCTGCAGAAGGACTTGGACAGGCTAAGAGAGTGGGCAAAGAAGTAGCAGATGAAATACAATGTGGGAAAGTGTGAGAATATGCACTTTGGTTGGAAGAATTTTTAAATGTGGAAAGGCTGCAGAAATCTGATATACAAAGAGACTTAAGAATCCTAGTTCCAGATTCTCTTAAGGTCAACATGCAAGCTCAGTTGGCAGTTAGGAAGACAAATTTAATCATAGTATTCATATTAAGAGAGCCAGAATACAAAAGCAAAGATGGACGCAGGGACCATATAAGACTCTCGCCAGACTTCATTTGGAATGTTGTGAACAGTTTTTTGAGCCCTGTATGTAAGGAAGGAGGTGCTGGCATTAGAGGGGGTCCACAGGAGGTTTATGAGAATGATCCTGAGGATGAAGGGCTTATCATCTGAAGAATGGTTGAGGATTGAGAGTCTCTATTCTACATCAATTTCTTATCCGCCAAAGGCTTGACCATTGCTTATCATGACATCATTAGACTTGGGGTGGGCACAATGCCATAATATCTTTCTATGAACTCATATGTTTGTGCAAACATTTTGAACTAATATGGTATTCCATGAAAAACATTGACTGAGGGTAATGAGGAGTTGAGGTAATATTTTCGACCCCAATTCCTGCATGTGTCTTTGAAGGGTGTACAAGTGTATTGCAACATTTGTCAGAAATAATTTGTTGAGGTACAGCAAACATATTGAACAGAATAGTCAATTTTGTCAATAACAGTTGTACTCATGATAGTTTGATTTGTTGCACAAAGGAGACTTTGGTGAACTAATCAGTTACTGAATGTAGTCATGTACTTCGACATGGATAATATCAGTCACAATCTTGCAGCAGAGCTCAGAGGGGATCACATTGGAAAGGAGAGGGCTCTCATGATTATTAAGCTGATGGAATTGACATGTTTCACATAACTGGGTAAACTAATCAATGTCCTGATTAAACAGGTTCAAAAAATTGATTCATGTGTCAATTTCTTTGCTTTTCCTTCATCAATGTGATTTATTTACACATGGTCTACCTATCTTGATGTGGCACTTACAGATGGACAACTGGTTTATTTTGAAGATTGCATTCTTGGAGAATCCTAATTCATCCCTGAGCTGCCAAGAAAAATGCATTAGTTTGGAGGCCTGATAAATTTGTGTTTCATGTTTTAATGATGTTTTTTGAGCTAATTCAGCCAGTTATCAGCTGGTGTAGCTTGCTGAATCCATTCTACTCAGCTCTGACCAATAGGTACGAGATTAATGTTGCAACTGATAGATTGGTCACCTCACAGGTCCATGCTTGCTGGTATACAGATTATAGGAAGTCCATAAGTTTCAACAATGTAAAAGTTTTCAGTTACAATCATTTGACTACTTATTGGTACTTAAAATGGATAAGACCAGTGCATTGGATGTTAGAGCCGTTACAAATACTCAGCTTACCCTGTGTAGGCGACATCACATGTGCAGTTTTCTTAGTACATCTCATGTAAGATGCATGATAGGATGATATTTGTATTGCACAATTTTGCCACATCATGTTTGCTGTCCATTCCTTTTTGGATATATCACTTGGATAGAGATAAAGACTTCATCTTTACTGACAGCATTCTTTAGTTGTGTAAAATCTACCACATGTACTCTGTGACTTGGTCAGCAAGATGTAATATTGCAATTACCTCTTGGACTTTAATGACATGTTTGTGTGCCATGAATGGAATTTTTGAAGCTTTTTTACTTTGCAGCTTGGATTACTTTTCTTTTCATGCTGCTGTGAAGGATCATGTTACACTTAGGTTTCTTTAGGTGACTGGGTGTCCTATTTTAGCTCAATGTTCTCATAGAACATAGAGTACAGCATAGGAACAGGCCCTTCACTCACTATGCCTACACCAACCACAATTCCATTCTAAAGTAATCCCATCTGCCTGCACATTGTTGATATCCCTTTATTCCCTGTCTGTCCATGTGTCTGTCTAAGTGCTACTTAAACCTTGCTATTGTAACTGGTGCTCCCACTTCCCCAGGCAGCACGTTCCAAAAACTTACCACCCTTTCTGTAAAATAAAACCTGCATCACACATCTCCTTTCAATGTTCCTGCTGTCACCTTTAACCTAAGTCTCTTAGTACTTGACATTTACACCCTGGGGAAAAAAGACTTTGACTATCCATTCTATCCATGCCTCACAATATTCTAAGTAATTTTATCAGGTTGCCCCATTGCCTTCAACGGTCTAGTGAAAACAATCCAAATTTTTCCAACCGCTTCTTATGGTTAATATACTCCGATCCAGGCAACATTGTGGTAAACCCCTTTTGTACTCTCTCCAAAGCCTCCACATCCTTCCTGTCCACTACTCCACCGACTTTAGTGACATTTGCAAATTTACTAATCCATTCACCTATGCCTGTGTCTAAGTCATTTATAAAAATGACAAACAGTAGTGGTCCCAAAACAGATCCTCGTGCTACACCACTCATAACCGGACTCCAGGATGAATATTTTCCATTAACCACCACTCACTGCTTTATTTCAGAAAGCCAGTTTTGAATCCAAACTGCTAAATTACCCTCAATCCCATGCCTCTGCATTTTCTCCTACCATGTGGAACCTTATCAAAAGGCTTTACTAAAGTTTATGTATACCATGTCAACTGTCCTACCTTCAATTGACATTCTTGATCACCTTCTCAAAAAACTCAATGAGGTTTGTGAGACAGGACTTGCCCTTGACAAAACCATGTTGACTATCTGAAATCAAATTGTTGCTTGCTAGATGATTATAAATCTCATCTCTTATAATCCTTTCTAAAACCTTTCCTACAACAGAAGTAAGGCTCACTAGTCTATAGTTACCAGGGTCATCTCTACTGCCCTTCTTGAACAAGGGCAAAACATTTGCAATCCTCCAGTCCTCTGGTACTGAACCTGTAAACAATGATGACTCAAATATCAAAGCCAAAGCCTCCACTATCTCCTCCCTAGTTTCCCAGAGATTCCTCGGATAGATCCCACCCGGCCCAGGGGACTTGTCTACTTTCACTCCTTCCAGAACTGATAACACCTATTCCTAACTAACCTCAATCCTTTCTAGTTTAATATCTCATACCTCATTCTTCTCCTCTACAATACTCTCCTTTTCCTGAGTGAAACCGATGAGAAATGTTCATTTAGCACCTCTCTGATCTCCACAGAGTCCACACTCAACTTCCCACTTCTGTCTTTGACTGGCCCTATTCCTACCCTAGTCATCTTCTTATTCCTCACATACCTATAGAAAGCATTAGGGTTCTCCTTTATTCTATTTGCTAAAGACTGCTCATGTCCTCTCTTTGCTCTTAACTCTCTCTTTAAATCCTTCCTAGCTGATCTTTAACTCTCCAATGCCTCATCCGAACCACCCTGCCTCATAAACACATAAAAGTGTCCTTCTTCCACTTAACAAGAGGTGCAATTTCTGAAGTAAACCATGGTAACCCTAAGCTTATCACTTCCTCCCTGCCTGACAGGGACATATTTACCGAGGACACGCAATATCTGTTCCTTAAACCAGCTCCACATTTCCATTGTCCACATTCCTGCATTTTGCTACCCCATTCTATGCATCCTAATTCTTACCTAATCGCATTATAATTTCCCTTGTCCCATCGGTAACTCTTGACCTGCGGCATGTAGGGTAGGAATCCTATCCCTTTCCACCGCTAAACTAAACATAAATGAATTATGGTCACTCTCTCCAAAGTGCTCACCTACAACTAAATCAAACACCTGGCCTGGTTCATTACCAAGCACGAGATACAGTGTGGTCTCTCCTCTTGTCGACCCTTCGACATACTGTGTTAGCAAGCCCTCCTGCACATATTGGACAAAAACTGATCCATCCAATGTACTAGAGTTATAGTATTTCCAGTCAATGTTGGGAAAGTTAAAGTCCCCCATAATGACCACCCTGGTCCTTTCACTCCTGTCCAGAATAATTTTGCCAATCCTATCTTCCACCTCCCTGAAACTCTGCGGAGGCCTATAAAAAACTCCAAGCAGTGTGACCTCTCCTCTCTTGCTTCCTTGTTGAAATATAACTTGCATATGTTACAAAATAGTTATGGCATTTCCTTCCATTCTTTCTTTTGGTCTTTAAATGCCAGTGTCAGAATCTGAATAGAATGGTGGTGTTTCTCTGTGTTTTTGCTGGTTTCTCTGTTTTCTTGTATATTGCTGCCCTGTCATTGCAGGTTGGCAGTAGCAGGTTTTTGCCTGTAGATGGTGTTCATGCCAAAAATGGATGATGATTTATTTTATTTTTATGCTGATTTGGAAGAAAAGAAAATGGTGGAATCAATAACATCTGGACAAAGGTAAAATGTTTTAATGCATTGAAACCTTTTTTATTTGGTGTTTTTAAGCTGTATTTCCTTTGAGAATGTTTTGAAACTGCACTTCCAGAACCACTTTAAACTGCCATCAGCAAATCGATGAGAAATGTTCATTTAGCACCTCTCCGGTCTCCACAGGGTCCACGCTCAACTTCCCACTTCTATCTTTGACTGGCCCTATTCCTACCCTAGTCATCCTCTTATTCCTCACATACCTATAGAAAGCTTTAGGGTTCTCCTTTATTCTATTTTTTTTTGGAAATTGCATCAGCAACATCACATTTGTTTGAAAGAAAGGAAAGTAAAGTACTCACTGTGCTTCAGCTCAAATCGGTAGCCGTCATTTTTGGTTGTAATCAGATTGTTTTGGTCGTAGTTGCAACTTCAATTCTGAACTTAGGCAGGTTAATGGGTGACTGTTAGGAAAAAAAAGATATTACACAATCATCAAAGTGCTTTCACCTATTTCTCCTTTAGCATTTACTTATTATCTGTAGCTGTCTTGCCTAACATTTAATGCTCACTTTCCACAACCATGATGTATTTTGTAGTTTCCAATCTACGTTAGCCCAAGTAACATGTACTACAAAGACTCAGCTTCTTGTGAGACAGATCTCAAAGTTTAAGTCCAAAATAACTTATAAGTCTATAATATCATAGACTTACATAGACAGTCTGGATTCCCAGCTTAGTATTATTACTGTACATTGCACTCATGTACTGCTGATTAATTACACTGATGTCCCTGCACAGAGTGACTAAAAGTGACTGATCTCATATTAAATGTGTTTTGAATAAATAGGATCCATCATAGCTCCACAGCTTCACGAAGATTTTATGCATGCATATCTGAAATACTGAGCTGTCTTTCTTCATTAAAAGTATTGACTATCCTGCTATGACATCACTTTATTACTGATTTTAGAAACTCCTTCTGTTAAGACCTAATTACACTCCTTACCTGCTAATGGTCCACTGTTTTATCCTGTGTGGTAAACTTATCTATATTTGTTCATGGAAAGTTGGCATGGCTAGCAAAGCCATTACTTATTGCCTGCCCCTATTTGCCGTCACTTCCTTGAACTGCTGCAGTGAATGTCATGAAGATACATCCACGCTGCTTGCAGAAAGGGCATTCCAGGATTTTCATCCAATGACAATGAAGGAACAATCATGTAGAGAGTTTCAAGAAAATAAATGGGCCATTTTCATACTGGTAGGCTGTGATGTTTGATGTATCCCAACTATTCACAATCTATATCAATGACACAAAGCTAGAAGGAATGGCAGATGGTAGACAATATGCGGAAGTGTGATGTTAGGTACTTTGATAAGAAAAAAAACTTAAATACAGAATATTTCTTAAATGGTGAAAGGCTCAGAAGTGTTGAACAACAAAGGAACTCCATAAGTCATTGAAAGGCAACATGCAGCTACAGAAATCAATCAAGAAGGCAAATGGTCTGTTACTCTATTTATTAAAATAGGATTTGAATATTGGAATACAAAATATCTTAGAAATCCCTACAGTGCAGATACAGGCCATTTAACCCATAGAGTCTTCAACAATTCCACCTTCCCTGCCCCAACCCACAAAGAATATCCCCCCCCCAGACCAGCACCCCCACCCTTTATTTTGCATTTCCTACAGCTAATTCACCTAGCCTGCACATCCCTGGACACTATGGGGCAATTTAGTGTGGCCAATCCACCTAATCTGCACATTCTTGGACTGTGAGAGGAAACCAGAGCAACTGGAGGAAACCCACACAGACACGGGGAGCATGTACAAACGCTACATAGACAGTGACTCAAGGGTGGAATCAAACCCAGGTAACCTTGTGCTGTGAGACAGCTGTACTAACCATTGTCACAATGTTACTGCAATTATGTATAGTCTTGATAAGACCATTGTTAGAGTGTTGTGAGCAGTCTTCTCCTTACCTAAGGGAAGGCATACTTGCCAGAGACGGAGCACACTGCAGGTTTACAATGTAATTCATGAAATCGAGGAATTGTCCTCTGAAGGGAGCTTAAACAAATGAGATCTTGCTTCTTTGGAATTTAGAAGAATGAGAGGTGACCTCATTCAACTTTAAATGGAATTTTTACAAGACATGAGAGGGTAGATGCAGTTAGGATGTGTCCCCTGGCTTGCTGGTGTTGGGGAGAGGGGGATGTTGGTCAGTGTGTGGTGTGTGGAGAACCATGATGTACAAACTCCGAATAAGGAAAAGTCATTTGGGATTGAGGTTAGGACAAAATTCTTCACTCAGAGGATGGTGAATTCTTTTGAATTCTGTGCTCCAGCGAATCATCAAGATTCAATAATTGAGTAGGTATGAGATTGGATTTCTACGTATTAAAAGCATTGAGGAATAGAGGGATAGAACAGAAACATGGTATTGATGTAGTTGATGACTAATGAACCTTGGAGGGTTCCTAAGTGGAAGATGAGGTGCTCTTCCTCCAGGCATCGTGTTGCCATGGTCTGACAATGGAGGAGGCCAAGGACCTGCATGTCCTTGGCGGAGTGGGAGGGGGAGTTAAAGTGTTCAGCCACAGGGCGGTTTAGTTGGTTGGTGCGGGTGTCCCAGAGGTGTTCTCCGAAACGTTCAGCAAGTAGGCGGCCTGTCTCCCCAATGTATGTATAGGAGGCCACATCGGGTGCAGCGGATGCAGTAAATGATGTGTGTGGAGGTGCAGGTGAATTTGTGATGGATATGGAAGGATCCCTTGGAGCCTTGGAGGGAAGTGAGGGGGGAGGTGTGGGCACAAGTTTTGCATTTCTTGCGGTTGCAGGGGAAGGTGCCGGGAGTGGAGGTTGGGTTGGTGGGGGGTGTGGACCTGACGAGGGAGTCGCGGAGGGAGTGGTCTTTCTGGAACACTGATAGGGGAGGGGAGGGAAATATATCCTTGGTGGTGGGGTCTGTTTGGAGGTGGCGGAAATGATGTAGGATGATACGATGTATCTGGAGGTTGATAGGGTGGTAAGTGAGGACCAGTGGCGATTGGAGGGGCAGGTTTCAAGGGCAGAGGAGAGGGAAGTGGAGGAGATGCGGTGGAGAGCATCGTCACCCACGTCTGAGGGGAAATTGCAGTCTTTGAAGAAGGAGGCTATCTGGGTTGTTCGGTATTGGAATTGGTCCTCCTGGGAGCAGATGCAGCAGAGGTGAAGGAATTGGGAATATGGGATGGTGTTTTTACAGGGGGCAGGATGGGAGGAGGTGTAATCTAGGTAGCTGTGGGAGTCGGTCGGTTTATAGTAAATGTCCATGTTGAGTCGGTTGTCCGAGATAGAAATGGAGAGGTCTAGGAAGGGGAGGGAGGAGTCTGAGACGGTCCAGGTAAATTTGAGGTCGGGGTGTTGGTAAAGTGGATGAACTGTTCAACCTCCTTGTGGGAGCACGTGGTAGCGCCGATACAGTCATCGATGTAGCGGAGGAAAAGGTGGGGGGTGGTGCCAGTGTAGCTGCGGAAGATGGACTGTTCCACATATCTGACGAAAAGGCAAGTTTAGCTGGGGCACATGCGGGTGCCCATGGCTACTCCTTTGGAGGAAGTGGGAGGATTGGAAAGAGAAGTTGTTCAGAATGAGGACCAGTTCAGTCAGTTGAAGGAGGGTGTCAGTGGAAGGGTACTGGTTGGTTCGGCGGGGAAGGAAGAAGCAGAGGGCTTTGAGGCCTGCGTGATGGGGGATGGAGGTGTATAGGGACTGGAGGTCCATGGTGAAGATAAGGTGTTGGGGGCCGGGGAAGCGAAAATCATGGAGGAGGTGGAGGGGCTTCCTAAGCGGAAGATGAGGCGCTCTTCCTCCAGGCGTCGTGTTGCCATGGTCTGGTGATTGAGGAGGCCAAGGACCTGCATGTCCTAGGTGGAGTGGAGTGGGAGGGGGAGTTAAAGTGTTCAGCCGTGGGGCGGTTGGGTTGGTTGATGCGGGTGTCTGGTTCCTAAGCGGAAGATGAGGCGCTCTTCCTCCAGGTGTTGTGTTGGAATGGTCTGGCGATGGAGGAGGCCAAGGAACTGCATGTCCTTGGCGGAGTGGGAGGGGGAGTTAACGTGTTCAGCCACGGGGCAGTTGGGTTGGTTGGTGCGGGTGTCCAACCACAAGGGATGAATGCAGATTTCTCCACCTTCCTCATTTCCCCTCCCCCCACCTTTTCTCAGTCCCAACCCTTGGACTCAGCACTGCCTTCGTGACCTACAATCTTCTTCCCGACCTCTCAGCCCCCACCCCCTCTCCGGCCTATCACCCTCACCTTAACCTCCTTCCACCTATCGCATTCCCAACGCCCCTCCCCCAAGTCCCTCCTCCCTACCTTTTATCTTAGCCTGTTTGGCACACTCTCCTCATTCCTGAAGAAGGGCTTATGCCCGAAACATCGATTCTCCTGCTCCTTTGATGCTGCCTGACCTGCTGCGCTTTTCCAGCAACACATTTTTCAGCTCTGATCTCCAGCATCTGCAGTCCTCACTTTCTCCTAACTTCCTCTCTCTTGCAATTAATGGTATTGTAGTTTTAAAATCTAATGTTTAACTCAATATACAGGCAAACCCATATATTTAACTCAGAAATCTAAGAATCCAAATTTGGAGTGAATAATGTTAACATACATATATAAGTTTCAATCTCATCACACTCAAAATCTTAACAGCCACTACCTTTTCCTTCCTGTCTTTGCGGACACCCTACTCACTCTTTCTTCTCATTCACCTATTACTGTGTTGGCTGTACATGTTAGCTGAAGGCATTGGATACTGCAAGTATGGACTCTGACAACTTTCTAGCAATAGTGCAGGAATCATGTGCTCCTAAACTAGCCGTACACCCTAGTTAGGCTGTTCTAGAATGGATACAACACTTGGAACTATCCAATGAGATGGAAAACATGTCAGATATGTTCTGCCTAAAAGAAGTAGAACAAGTACAACCCAACCTTTTCCCAGCCTATTGATCTACTCTTGATCATCAGCAAAGTGATCGATGGGTTCATTGACAGTGATATCAAAAGGCACGTGCAATGGGATCACCAGCTAACAGACAGACAGCCTGAACGTCTCCAGGGTTACACAATTCCTGACTTCTTTACAGCCTTGGTCCAAAGGCGGGGAAAGAGATGAAATCCAGCAGTCAGGTATTGATATCAACAAAGCAATTGACTGACTGTGCAATCAAGGGCCCAAACAAAATTGAAATCAATGGGAATTGGGAGAAAATGTTCTGCTGGTTGGAGTCATATTTAGTTCAAAAGTAGGTTGTTGGAGATCAATCATTTCATCTAAGGACGTTACTGCAGAAGTTTCTCAGGGTTGTGTCCTTGTGTTGAATCACTGACCTTCTCCCCCTTGGTGCTCAATGGTGAATTTCCAACTGTCAACCTCATGGGAGTTACCATTGACTATAAACTGAATGGAACAAACCACATAGTTACTGTGGCTACAAGGCAGGTCAAATGTTAGGAAGCCTGCAGCGAATAACTCACCTGTTTATCGAGTCCCTGTCTAAGGCACAAGTTCGGAGCATGATAGAATACCCCGCACTTGCCTGGATTGTTCTAACTCCAACAATACTCAAGAAGCTCAATACAATGCAGGACAAAATTGCCTGCTTGATTGGTACTGAAAACACTGATATTCAAATCCTTCACCATAACTCACAGTGAGAGCAATGTGAGCCACCTACAAGATGCACTGCAATAACTCACCACAACCTCTTAGACACTTTTCAAATTCGTTTCTACCATCTAGAAGGACAAAGGCAGCAAATACATGGAAATGTTATCACTTCAAATTCCTCTCCATGACGTTTACCATTCTGAGTTGAAAATAGATTGCTGTTCTTCACGGTGACTAGATGAAAATATTGGAATCCCAATCTAATGTTCAGAAGGACATTATACCAGAAGGATTGCAGCAATTGAATAAGGCAGCTCACTACTATCTTCTCCAGGTAAGTTTGAGTTGGCCAATAAATGCTGGTGAAGCCAGTGATGCTCATGAACACTTAAAAGGAAATGGAAGAGAACTTCAGCACCAACACTAGTATGAACCAGCTGTGCCAAATGGCCTGCTTCTGTACCATATATCCTATATAATCCTAAGCAATTAAGAGTAGGGAATGTGGCATAATTGGACCACTATGTCCAGACATAATTCCTTCTGTGTTTTAAAGCTATACATTCAAAAGGTAAAGTTTCCATTTTGACAGCTAGGGAACATCTAGGCATAAATGATACCCTAAATTGTACAGTTTTGAAGAGATTTTTTTGCCTTGCATTCCATGGAACTATTTTGCATATCAATGAATTTTTCGTGAATCAGGAAAAAATCAGACAAGAAAGTGTTCAATGTATCCAGCAATGGCATCTTGATTTCTTTTTGAAAAATATGCGGGGAAGCTTTTAAAATATTTATTAAAAATTATCCCGGAAAGTCTGCCAGCCATCATTTCCCAACTCATGACACACATTCATGCTCAGCAAAACTCTGCATCAGGTGCACAAATTCATAAAATTATTCATGGTCAAAATACATTTTATCCGGTCCATTTCCTGTATATTCAAACAGTGCACGGTCACAATGTTACATATGTATTACACTTGCAGGTGATGTTGCAAGCATAATGTTAATCTTTGTTATGTTATGAGACAAGATCAAAACAAAATAAAGAGAAGGAACTCTTAAAAATCTGCAGGAAAGAAGAGCAGAACACATAATGGTGAAATTTGAATTCAATAAAAATCTGGAATTAATAGTTTAATGATGCTGCATTTTTGATTGGTGGACAAACCCATCTAGTTCCCCAATGTCCTTTAGGGAAGCAAACAGCTGTCCTTACCTCTTCTGGTCTCCATGTGACTCCAGGCCCACAGCAATGTGATTGGCTCTTAACTGCCCTCTGGGCATTTAGGGGTGGGCAATAAATGTCGGCCTAGTTACCAATGTCCACATGCCGTGAATGAATAAAACAAAACTTCGCTGGACACCCTCCACTGCTAATACATCTTTCCAGAGTTGAACGGAGGCAAACTTGTTCACACTGGGAATGGTGGCAAAGAAAAACTCTCCAGAAAACTCAATGTACTGAGTAGGCAAAAAAAAACAGGAAGATTCAGCTCTAAGGGTCTGCAGAAGGTTGTGATTGGGGAAGAAAAATCAGATGGAACATATAGTTGGAAAATGTGAGGTTATGCACCTGGTCAGGAAGTGGTCTAATGATTGCCTTGTCTAGTTTTAGAAAAACTCCCCTATTTTTATACTCCATTCCATTTGAAATAAGGGCCCTCAAGCCATTTTCCTTCACTATTACCTGAACTTGGATGCTGGCTTTTTGTGATTAATGCTTCAGAACACCTAAATTCCCTCTGTGCTGCAGTTTTCTGCAGTCTTCCTTCATTTAAATAATAGTAAGCCATTTAAACTTCCTGACCAGATGCATAACCTCACATTTTCCAACTATATGTTCCATCTGATTTTTCTTCCCCAATCACAACCTTCTGCAGACCCTTAGAGATGAATCTTTCTGGGGTTTTTTTTTGCCTACTCAGTACATTGAGTTTTCTGGTGAGTTTTTCTTTGCCACCATTCCCAGTGAGATTTCTCAGTATCTCGAAATAAACTCACCTCATAAACTAGCTATATGACCTGTATGGAATCCTTCTCATGTCCCATCTTGACATGTACCATTGCCAGAACAACACTTGGCAAATGTCCTTAAAAAGATTGGGATTTGGTATGCCTGTGCCATTTTTGAAAGGCTGTTGTGCACATAGACTAATGTTGGCAATCTAATGTTGCCCTTCACTGTCAATGCAATTAAGCAAATTCAACAGAGATATACACAAAGCATTCTTCAAATGGAGAACCACACCTGATGAGGCATGAAAATTAGTTAAATACAAAAACTAATGTCATGCTGCACTCAACAATTTTTCCAAAAGCAGAACAGCTACTTAAGCCAGAATTAATAGCCAGAAATAGATGCGAGTGAAAAATCAAGGTGAAATGGAAGAAAGTCAAATTTCAATTTGACAATACTGCCAAGCCATTATCAGAGTTCAGCTTTGGCAAGTCAACACTCTCAGCAAGAGTCAGCCCAAGTGCAACTTGCAAACTGCTTAGAGCACTTGCTACCTTGTTCATACATGTGAGAAGTGAGCAGCCAGATAAGCCAACACAAATACAGGCACATATGGACAACTGGTGAAGCTGCTTCTTCACTGCAGGCAGCTGATCAAGAAGATGTGAACTTATTATTTGCATAGATGTCAGAACAACTGTGTCTCCTAGGTCCACGGCATGCCAACAACAGAAATAGAACCACACCAGGAAACATAGCAACAACAAGTGGCACAGGAATGACTAAGCCCAGAAAAGGAACATCATCGAGATGAACAGCAAGAGACCATATTTACACATACCACCAAGGGACTGATTTAAAGATTATGAGTGAAAGGCTTGTTAAGAGACAGATGAGAATAATGGACTATCAATGCCTGGGAACATTTTAGTGTACAGTGGATAACTTGGAACAAAATGCTGGAATTCCCTCCCGAAGAACATTGTGGGCTCACCAATTGTACTTAATTGCAACCATTCAAGAAGGTAGCTCACCAACACCTTTTCAAGGGCAACTAGGGATAAGAAATAAATGCAGACCAAACAGTAATGCACATGCCTACAAGTGAATTTAAAAAATGATAATACATCCATTTCATGTTGGTTTCTTTCTATGAAAGAATGTTGTTTGGGATATATATGAACATTGCACTGATCTACCTCCTGGTTCGTCATAGCAATGTGACCTCAACCATGTGATACTCACTGTAGGCATCTGTCTTCAAACCAGCTCAATAAAAGTATTATATAAGCCAGACTGTTGTCCTATGATATCACTCCTTCCTCCAATCTCCCCCTGTCCTTCCTATTACCTCAATTTCAATATCTTCCTCTCCCTCTGTCTATGCTCAATTTATTTCACCTTCATTCCCATTTTATTGCTTTTACTTTCTACTCCCATCTGGAGCCAATTATCTCCCATAGTTGACCTGAAGGTTGGCCTTGGTCATGACTCCCCGTATTCAATGCCATAAGAGATTGACCAGTGTAATTAAAATTATGGAAATACATTCAATTACATTAAATTTAAATTATAAGTCAATTAAAGCTGTGGAATATGTCCTATTCTAAAATTAAAATCCATTCATTGATATTACAACTCATTGACATAAATTTCCTGTATGTGGACAGTAGAATCTATCACCAGGGCAAATTAACTAGAGTCATTATAAATTGCAGTTACTTTCCTCCTCTGGCAGTAATGGATGATTTACATAATTTAATCATCTACAAGTGGTATGGAGCCATTGCCTCTAATCTCTGATACTACTGGTGTATGAAACAACATTTAAAAGGATGTAAAGTTCTGATTAGAATCTTTAAAATATCAAGAGTTTCAGAAATCTGTTTTCCTATTCCCTCAATTATCATAACAACTCCAGCCAATTCCAGGGGAGAACACAATGGAAATTCAACAATTTTTCAGAAAGTAAGTGATGAGAACTCTTTTGCTTAGCCTTCCTTAGTGTGATGTTAATGGAAATTTAAAAAATCAAAAGTTCAGACTCTGGTACCTCATGACCTTAACTAAGATACACAAATTTTAGGATAAAACAAATTCAGAAAATGATATTGCTCTCTTAATTCGACTTTGCACAATTTTCTCTCTAATTATCCTTAAATTTTAGTAATTTCTGAAGTTCTAAATAACACCTGCTGTGGGAGGTACTTCAATATGGAGCTGCAGTGGCACTCCTTTTCCCTTTGACATGTGTTTCAGGTTATGAATGAATTGTTTTGCCATGTGCAGAAATGTGCTTTTCAAGTGTAATTCTGATTGTTATCTGATGAGAACTAAATTTGTGAGGTATATAGTGGCTTCTGTATTAAATGGTTTTATGTGCCTGTTAAAATAAAATTGGTCATTTTGGTCAAATATTTCGTGACAACATTGTAAGGCCAATGACATCTAGAATAACGACAAATGCAATTTTGTTGTTCATACACAATAAACACATAATATACTCAAAGTTCTTTCATTTTTACTTTATCTTTCAATTTCATGAGTTCAACATAATCAAATGTTCAGACTCTCGGAGGTGTTTCCATTTGTTGTGTATCGAACAAAGCATCCAGCCACTGATGTAGCAGCTAAAAAATGTATAATTGTATACTTGGTGCTTGTGTATCTGCAGCTAATTATACAGTGATTTGCCATATGGTGCTATGGATGGACTCACCATGAAGCAGCCATGAGGCTGAGGATGTCATGGATAGCACATTTAGTGAGCTAGTCACACCACCAGTAAGGGCTACACTGATAGGGAAGAGTCAGGTGACCATCAGAAAGATGAGTAAACCTAGGCAGCGTGCAGGAGACCCTGTGGCTGAACCCCTCTCAAACAGGTATATCTTTTTAGGGGGGAGATGGCCTCTCAGGGAAAAGCAGCAGCAATAGATTAGTGGTACCACGACTGGCACTGTTATACAGCAGGGATGGTCAAAGTGTAGGCAACTGGTTGTGATATGGGACTCAACAGATACACATTTTTGTGGCGGCAAATGAAACTCCAGGATTGTGTGTTGCGTCCCTGGAGTCAGGGTCAAGGTGATTATTCTGAACAACTGGACTACTGGAGAAGGATGAGCAGTGAGAAATCGTGGTCCATGTCGTTACCAAAGCTATAGGCAGAAAGGGATTTCAGTGAGTTAGGTAGGGACCTCTAGGGTTGTATTCTCAGGATTACCCATTGTGCCATGGGCCAGTGAGACCAGGATGAGGAAGACTGTGTAATTAAATCCATGGTAAAGGAGGGATGGCTTCAGGTATGTGGATTATCAGGATGTCTTCCAGGACAGGTGGTATCTTTACAAGGAGGAATAGTTACCCCTAAACTAAAGTAGCTCCAATATCCTGGCAGGAAGGTTTACTAGTGCCACTTGGGAGGGTTCAAACCATTGTGGCGTGGGGACAGGAACACGAAATGTAGGTCAGCAAGTAGAATAACCAATTGGGATTCCAAGAGTAAGGCCAGTAAGACTAGGAATAAGAACAGACTGGGAGAGATTACTGAACACGGTGGGACTCATGATCTCAGGTTTAGTTGTTTTAATGGGAGGAGAATGAACGGTAAGTCAGATGAATTTAGAGCTTGGATTAGCTATGGTGTTGCAGCCATTATAGAGGCTTGGTTGAGACAGGTGCAAAACTGGCAACTTAATATTCCAGGAATTACATGTTTCAGTTGAGATAAAGAGAGATGTAAAGAGGTAGAGGAGTGGCATAACTGCTAAGGGAGAATATCACAGTTGTGTTGAGGGAGGACATCTTGGAGGGCTCATCCAGGTCATAAGGGTACAACTCAGGAACAGGAAGGGTCAATCACATTGATGGGATTGTACTGCAGGCCTCCCAACAGTAGCAGATAACAAAGGAACAGATATGTGGACAGATAATGGAACAATGTGAAAATGACAGAATCGTTCTAGCAGATAATTTTAACTTGCATGATAGTTATTGGGATTTGCTTAATGCCAGGAGCTTGAATGGAATAAAATTTGTTAGGTATGTCCAGGATCTTTTTCTTGAAATAATACATGTATAGTCCAATGAGGGAAGTGGCCATAATAGACCTGGGATTAGGGAATAAGCCTAGTGGGGTGACAGGAATTTCAATGGGGAGCATTCTGGGAACAGTGACCATAATTCTGTAGGTTTTAAGTTAATTATGGATAAGGATAAGAATAGTTCTTGGGTGAAAGTACTAAATCAGGGCAAGGCTATTAGGCAGGGGAGTGGAGGCTGGGGCAACTATTTGAGGGTAAATCCACATCTGGCATGTGGGAATCTTTTAAAGGCCAGTTGATTAGAGTTGAGGATGAGCATATTCCTGTGAAAATGAAGGATAAGAATGGCAAAATATGGGAATCTTGGATGACGAGAGAAATTGCGAGCTCAGTCAAAATAAAAAAGGATGCATACCTAAGGGTTAGGAAACTGAGGACAGGTACAGTCCTCAATGAATACAAAGTTAGCAGGAAAGACTTCAAACATGAATTAGGAGGGCTAAAAGGAACTATGAAATGTCTTTGGCAAATAAGATTATGTAAAATCCCAAGTTGTTTTATACATATATAAGGAGCAAGAGGATAGCTAGGGAAAAGGGTAGGTCTACTCACGAACAAAGGAGAACATTTATTCATAGTGCCAGATAAAGTGGGTGAGGTCCTTAACAAGTAAGTTTTATCATTGATATTCACAAAAAAGAGGACACAGTCGATAGTGAATCTCAGGAAGGTTATGTTGATATTCTGGGTCATGTCAATATAAAATAGAAAGAGGTATTGAGTACTTTAAAAAAGCATTAAGATAGAAAAGTCCCTGGACTTGATGGGATCTATCCCAAAATGCTGAGGAAGGCAAATGAGGAAATTTCTGGGGCCTTGAATGAAAATTTGTGTCCTCTTTAGTCACTGGATAGGTTCCAGAGAACTGGAGGGTGTCAAAACCCGTTCCTTTGTTTAAGAAGGGCAACAGGAATAATCTGGGAAATTACAGGTCAATGAGCTTTACATTAGTGGCAGGGAAAGTCTTTGAAAAAAATCATTGGGATAGAATTTAGTCACATCTGGAAAAATATAGAATTGTGAGCAATAGGCATCATGGCTTTGAACAAAAAAGGTCATGTCTCATAAACTTGCTTGAGTTTTTTGATGAAGTAAGAAATTGGATTAATCAGGGTAGGGTGATAGATGTCTTATGTATGGACTTTAGCAATGCCTTTGACAAGGTACGTATGGTAGGCCATTACAAAAGGTGAAGTCACAGGAAATCCGTGGTGTGTTGTTAAGATGGATACAGAACTGGCTTTATCATAGAAGATAGAGACTATGGTGGTCGGGTGTTTTTTTCTGACTGGAGATCTGTGACCAGTGGTGTTCCACAGGGATCAGTACAGGGACCCTTGTTGTTTGTAAAATTGTAAGTTACATTCTGATTAGTAAATTTGCACATGACACAAACCTTAGGGAGGCATACATAGCGATTAGGATTGCCAAAGGATACAGCAGGATATAGATGAGCTAGAGACTTGGGCGAGGAATAGCAGATAGAGTTTAATCTGGGCAAATGCAAGCTGATGCTTTTTGGAAGATCCAATGCAGGAGGAAAGTATACAGTAAAAGACAGAACCCTTAGAAGCATTTACATTCAGAGTGATCTTAGTGTACAGACCATAGTTCCCTGAAAGTGGCAACATAAGTGGATAAGGTGGTCAAGGCGGCATATGGCATGCTTGTCTTCATCAGTCAGGGCATCAAGTTTAAAAATTGATCAGTCATGTTGCAGCTGTATAGAATTTTAGTTAGACCACATACTGATTATTCTGTACAGTTCTGGTCGTCAGACTACAAGGTTATGGAGGCTTTGGAAAGGGTACAGAAACATTTTTCCAGGACCAGTTCAATTTCATCTGTGACCATCTGTGTGGAGTTTGCACATTCTCTCAGTGTTTGTGTGCATTTCCTCTGGGTGCTCTAGTTTCTCCCACAGTCCAAAGATGTTGGGGGTGGGATTGGTCATACAAAAATTACCCGTTGTGTCCAGGATGTGGAGGATAGGTGGATTAGCCATGAGAAATGTAGGGTTACGTGGATAGGGTAGGTCTGGGTGACATGCTCTTTGAAGTATCAGTGTGGACTTGATGGCCAGAATAACCTGCTACCACACAGTAGGGATCCTATAATTCTATGGTGCAGAACTTTGCGACACAAAGACAGATTGTGAATTTGGATCAGAATGCCTGAATTCCTCACATTCAAAATTCCCTTTGTGAATTATTAAAACATAAAATCTAAAAGAGTTTGACATCAAAGTATACACTTTCCGGAAACTATACATTTGAAAGATCCAGAGTTTGCAGCAGTAATTATTGTGAAACTGGAGTTGTTAGCCATCATTACTCCTCTGAAAGCAACAGCAACATCTGGAACCCACATGTGCAGAACACATGAAATTTATAAATTGTTTTAAGTGATTCTACTTTTTTACAATGTACTGCCGAAACAATCAATTCAAATCATTGAACTGATGAGAACCTATCCTTTTTAAGCCATTTTTTAAACTGTTATTCTTGTTGAAAAAATCCTTGAAAGGTACACGTTATTGAATGAGGTGTAGTTGGGATTGTGACGACATGCAAAGTTCATCATAACTCCTTAGAAACAGCTCTCACCCTGAAGAGTTATATTTTATATGTATAGAATGTCAAATTTCTCCTTTATAATAAAAAATATTATTTAAATGATATTTGCGTTTCTAACTTAAACCAATCTGTATATCCCAATAGTTTTTCTCCAATTGGAAATTGCTATTAAAACAAGTATAATCGGTACATTTTACACTCTGGTTTGCAAACCATAACAATAGTTCAATTTTGTTTTATCACTGATGATTGCTGGATACCTGGAGATCCCTTGATTCAACTGACACCACATTCAAACTAACATCAGTAAAGGGGAAATCCATGTTTCAGAGATTATCAGAGCTTTGTAGACATATTTCTTTCAAAAGCTCATGCGTCACAGCTGATAACAAAATTTAGGCCTTAGCCTTTGTTCATTAAACAGCTCTGTATTTAGTTAAATATAGTCTTTTGATTTCAACGCATGCTTGTTTAGTTTACTGTGATTTATTTTGTTTCAGATCGCTTGGCTCTGATTCTAACTGAAATGGTTTGGGAAATGTAATTGTTCCATTTTCTGCATCCAATGTGTGTTTACACTTACTAGCAACATTTGTTTAGTTGGATTCCACCAGCACACGATTCACACTTCTGTTTGAATGTATTTCCACTTTCAATCTTAAAGATCACAGGCAAATTCATTTTTTCCAATTGCCACCTTTATGTCCTTTGTTATTCTAATTCTAAGATCAGGGAATAGATTTCTTGACATCCTTCCAACATCACCCTCCATTAACTCTAGTAGCTGTTCTTCAGCTTATGCTGTAAAATACACTTATCTCCTTTTATTCTTTCCTAACCTTTTGGTAACGCCTTCTCTAGTTTGTTTGACTTTAGATGGTCTCCTGAGGTGGAGAAGTAAATGTGTCACATTAATGTTTGAAGGAGAGCCAAATCCTGCTTCAGAATTTCTCCGTCTGTTTGGAAATAGACTTTTTGTATCATCCACTGTTTTGATTGTGCTTGTGCACTCACTGGAACCTAAGAAAAATAAGAGGTGACAAGTGGCTGTTCAACCATCAAAGCTCATCGTTTTTCTGACTTACTGGTCCTAATGTAATGCCTAGCTTCATCGAAACATTTACCTTTAATTTCCCATCTGGCACATTGTTCAAAACATGTATTATACACTTTTTAATTCCTTCCAACATCTGTTTAATATATAACTCTTTGTATTCAATACTTTGTTTTAGCGCAACATGCCTGATTTTCCTTAAAGTGACACTTTTAGTTTATCTGTACTGCTTGATAGCTTCTGGAATTTGATGATTTCCTTGAACTGTTAGATGATAAACCATAGGCAATAAACTATGAATCTTCTCCTATTTCCTTACCCCAACCTTCACACATTAAGCTTTGTCATCACGTGGGCTGCTACCACAAATATCCCATAGTCATATACTAATGGTCCCTATGAGCAACTATTGATTCTCCCAGACTGACCTTTACCCATTCCTTTGCTTTTCTCTCTCTCGGGGCCCCATCTCCACCTATTGTTTACTCCTCCCATCCCCACCCCAACTTCAGCATATATACCAACCTTTCCCTAGCTACAATCAGTTCCAAAGAAGGGTCACTGGACTGGAAACATTAACTCTGCTTTCTCTCCACAGATGCTGCCAGACCTGCTAAGCTCTTCCAGCTCATCCAAAATTCATTGTTTTTGTTTCAACGTTGGAACTTGTTGCAGAAATGAGTGCCAACTAGAAATCTGACTCATTTACATAAGTATTTGTGAACATATTACCTAGTGTTTGATCTATGCGGTACAAAATGACCATTTGAGTTAGATACCAGTTAAAATGAACTAGTTTCTCATATTGATTAAATTTACTGAAATTGATTGGCATTCTTATTAAAAGTTTGAGTTAATGAATTAACTCAAGCAAAACAGATGTGCATTATGTTATGTTTTGTGTGATATGTCTGTTTTGGATTTATGATCTACCTGTCCCACAGATTGGTAAGCAATTCAGATAGTACAATACTATTTATATTTGCAAATATTTAGTTATTACTTTCTTTACACTTTGGTAATGCCAACCCCATAGTCAAAATTATACTTCTCATTTCTAAACATTGTGACACCTGGTACAACAATAGTATGGCAGTATGCCAACCAAATAAAATGGCCTTACTCTTTTCAAGAACATTTTTGCAGTTTATATCCTCCAAAGCTAATCGTAATCATCAGGGTATGACTTATAGCAATTCAAGTATGCCAATGATATATATGAGAATATGTAAAGAACACAGCATTATGTTAAAATCTGAAGGTTTTGATGATGAACTGAAGCTGGTATTATCATTACAATACACTTAATCACATTTGCATTGCTAAGATAAACAGTTAATTATTCATTCCTATTGATTGTGGTTAATTGCTTTGTGGCAACACCTTTTACAATTCTTTGTAGAAATTTGTCAATGAAATGTGAGAATAACAATTGAAACAAAACTTTACACAGCCATTTTTAAAGCTTTATTGACTTCTGCAAAATAAATTAAATCTGAACTGTGTTGAAACAAAAGTCTTAATTATGTTAAAATATTCAAATTATATGGAAGTAGAAAATGTAAATCTATTTTACTTTATCAAGTAAGCTATAGTTCAATAATATAACAATTTTTAAAATTGTAAACTTATCAGAGAAGGGTAATTGAGAGTGAAAGGGTGGTTGAAAACATGGTTAAAAATTGTTCCAACAATACAATATGAAGTGAATATGCATATTAATTTGACATCCTCATGTTTCAGCTATGCAAATGTCCTCAATGTTACAGCCATGCTAAATCTTACAATTAAGTATACAGTCATAGCCAGTACCTTTAGTTTAGTGAGCAGTACTTTCTCTTCACTGAGAAACCTAGTTGAAGGGCTAAAGTTCATAATGTAAGACAGCACCAAGGTTGAAAACATGAAATCAGAAATGAATGGATTTATATACGGCTTTATCACATCTCTGAAAAACATTTCAAAGTACATAGCATCCTATGAAACATGGTGTCTATTATTCTTTAGATGTATAGGCTGGCATTTTGCAAACCACTGTTTCCCCCAAATAGCAATAATGTAAAGGAACAGTTGATCCAGATAGGATAAATCAACAAACAGCTTTAGAAGATTCCTGCCTTATTTTTGAAAACTGCATTTAAAAGCCTGTACTTGATAAAATAGAGGGACAACTAAGGCAATTGAAACCTTTACAAAAGGCAAAATACAGCCGATGCTCAAAATCTGAAATACAATCAGAAACATTTCAACAGATCTTGCAACAGTATCCATGAAGAAAAGGACAGAGTTAATGAATTGTGGTAAACCTGATCTAACTGAGTCATAAAGACAGAACCACAAGAAGGTATTAAAGGATCTTTTACTTGTATCTCAGTTCCTGGAGTAATTACATACTGATTAGCCAATTAATACTACTAGGTGAGGTTGTATCCAGAATAGGACTTGAGAGACCTTTGCTCTCACCTGACATGGAAGAAACTGCTACCAGCATGTTTAAAGACCAGCACCTGAAATCTGAGCCAACTGTAGCCAGCAGTATGCTTACATTATGATATATACTCCCTAAAGCCAGAGCCCAGTCCTGTTCTGCCTCAGATAACCTGCTTCACCTGAGACTGCTCCTCTTTAGCCTAAGCCCATTCCTCTTCAGCTTGAGCCAGACTCCTTCAGCATGCAATATGCCCTTTATGCCTGCTGTAAAGATTACTAATTTAAATTTTAATTCTTCAGTAAGGGCATGACTTATATACTTAGTGGTAAGGTCCTGGGGAGTGTTGCCAAATGAAGATACCTTAGGGTGCAGGTTCATAGTTCTTTGAAAGTGGAGTCACAGGAAGACAGAAGAGTGAAAGCAGCATTTGGTATGCTTGTCTTTATTGGTCACTGCATTGCATATAGGTGTTGGGAGATCATGTTGCAGATGAACAGGACATCGGTTAGGCCACTTTTGGAATACCGCATTCAATTCTGGTCTCCCTGCTAAAGGAAAGATGTTAGGAAACTTGAAAGGGTGCCGAATACATTTGCAAGGATTTGCATGAGTTGGAGGGTTTGAGCTATAGGAGAGTCTGAATAGACTGTAGCTATTTTCCCCAGAATGCCGGAGGCTGAAGGGTGACCTTATAGAAGTTTATAAAATCATGAGGGGAATGGATAGGGTGAACAGCCAAGCTCTTTTCCCCAAGCTGAGGTAGTCCAAAACTAGAGGGCATAGGTGTAAGGTGAGAAGGGAAAGGTATAAAAGGGTCCAAAAGGGTAACTTTTTCATGCAGAGGGTGGTGTGTGTATGGAATGAACTGCCAGAGGTGGTGGTGGAGGCTGGTACAATTATAACATTTAAAAGGCATCTGGATAGGTCCATGAATAGGAAGGATTTAAGAGGTATATGGTCCAAATGCTGGCAAATGGGACTAGGTTAATTTATGATATCTGGTTGGCATGATGAGTTGGACCTAAGGGTTTGTTTCTGTGCTGTACATCTCTATAACTGTGACTCTATGGTTAGCATGGATGAGTTGGACTAAAGGATCTGTTTCTGTGCTGTACATCTCTATAACTGTGACTCTATGGTTAGCATGGATGAGTTGGACTAAAGGATCTGTTTCTGTGCTGTACATCTCTATAACTGTGACTCTATGGTTAGCATGGATGAGTTGGACTAAAGGATCTGTTTCTGTGCTGTACATCTCTATAACTGTGACTCTATGGTTAGCATGGATGAGTTGGACTAAAGGATCTGTTTCCGTGCTGTACAACTTAATGATTCTGTATAAGATTCTGAGGGGCTTCATGGGGTAGTAGGTGAAAAGATCATTCCCTTTGTTGAGGAATCTAGAGTCCAGGACATTTTTTTTTCACAACAAAGGTTCTGTCACGTAAGACAGAGATTAATAGAAATGTTTTCTCCCAAGGGATTATTCATCATTGGAATTCTCTTCCCATATGAGGGGTTGAGCTGAGGTCATTGAATACATTCAAGATTGATTTATATAACTTTTTCACCTTCAAAGATTAAAGGGCACAGACTGAAAAGTGATGTTAAGGTCACAATCAAATTAACCAGATCTGACTGAATAGCAGATCAGGTTCAAGGGGGCTACTGCAAGTTCTTATATGAACTCCTTCTACACTGTTTTATTCATCCGTTTTTTACTCATCAGTTTCACTGCGCAAAGACCATGATCACTGGCTGAAAAAGCACCTTATAGAGCAGACAAATGTTAGGTCACTGTGACTAATACATCCCAAACAGAAAGAGGGAGAGTTAGAAGAATAAAAAAAAATCTTTAGGGGAATTGATAGTGTAAATAGCCAAGCTATTTTCACTGAAAGGGATCTAAGGTGATTCTTTTTCACACAGATAATGATGCGTATATAGAATGAGCTGCCAGAGGAAGTGGTGGAGGCTGGTACAATTACAACATTTAAAAGGCATCTAGATGGGTATATGAATAGGAAGGGTTTAGAGGGAAATGGACTAAGTGCTGGCAAGTGGGATAGATTAATTTAAGATTACTGGTCAGTATGGGGTTGGACTGAAGGGTCTGTTTCAGTGCTATACATCTCTATGACTCTTTAATGCTTTTCCTGTATGCGCACTTAGCTGAGCTGCTCTATTTGCCTGAAGACAATGGTGTCAAGTCGTAACATGAAGGAAATCATAGTCACTTGCAAATCTGTTAACTGTTCTACTACAAAAATTGGACCTGTCACTACCAAACTTTCTTTTTCAATATTGGCATAATGTTGCTTATTTCGATAAATGACCTAGCAGAATAAGAGACTGGTCTATGCTTTCTATCCTTCTGCATCTGATAATTGTATCAAATAATTGCCTAATCCTGTTGGAGATGTACCAACTGCTATTATGGTCAATAGATGTAGATCATAATTTGCTAAGATTGCTGTAGATTCCCAACACCGTTGTTGAATCTGGTGTAGTAGGTGTCTCGAAGACTCATTGAATTCTGCTAAGTTAGGTAAAAATATGCCCACTTGATTGAGAATCTTAAGGAATCTGTGAAGTTCTGTGACATTCTTAGGCAATAGCTTGGACAATGGGACCAAGAAATTTCATTCTTGGTTTTGCAAACTTGCATTTCTCATCAATATTGGACCTTTAGTCTGTAGGACATTCAACACTATTTTAGAATCTTGATTCTGCTGTTTTTCATTTGGTCTGTGTGCCAGTATTTTATCCATGAGGCATATTGCACTTTCAATAACTTCCAATGTGCTTGACAGTGTTCTCTGAAATTATATTGAAAGTGGATGATAATCCAAAGGGTAATCTGTTAAAGCAATAAAGTGTGAACAGTGTGATAAATGTGCTTAACTTTCTGAAGTCTTTATCCAGACATTATTGCCAAAGGCCACTTGTCGCCCCCAGTTTGATAGATTGGCTAATCTTGGCTACTTTTGCTAGACAACCATTCACTGAAGCCAGCAAGTGAATTTGATTTGGTGAAATGAAATGGTGTTTGGAAAAATTGTTGGGATTGAAGACTTGTAAATCACCAGGGCCTGATAATGTACATCCCAGAGTACTTAAGGAAGTGGCCCTAAAAATAGTGGATGCATTGCTGGTCTTCATTCATTGACACTGGAACTGCTCCCAGTGTTGGAGGCTAGCTAATGTAACCCCACTACTTAAAAAGGAAGGAGAGAGAAAACAAGGAGTTATAGACCAGTCCGGCTAACAATAGTATGATGGAAAATGCTAAGAGTCTAGTACAAAAAATTTAATAGCAGAACACTTAGAAAACAATAAGAGAATTGGACAGACTCAGCATTGGTTTATGAAAGGGAAATCATGCTTGACAAGTCTACTGGAATTTGTTGAGCTGTAATTAACAGTGTTGATGAGGGGGAGTCAGTGGATTGATAAAGTCACACAGGAGATTAGCATGTAAAATTAGAGCACATTAATGTTTAGCTGAGGGAGCTAAATATCTCCAAGTTCGCAGATGAAACAAAGCTGGGTGGGGGAATGAACTGTGGGAAAGATACAGAGATGCTTCAGTGCGATTTGGACAAGTTTAGTGAATGGGAAAATGCATGGCAGATGAAGTATAATATGGATAAATATGAGATTATCCACTTTGTTCACAAAACAGGAAGGCAGATATCTGAAAGGTGATAGATAGGGAAAGGCAGAAATACGAGATCTGGATTTCCTTGTACACCAGTCACTGAACGTAAGCATGTAGGTGTAGCCAGTGTTAAAAAAGGCAAATGTTATTTTGGACTTCATGGTGAGAGATTTCAAGTACAAGAGCAGGGAGGTCATGCTATAATTGTACAGAGCCTTAGTGACACCACCCTTGGACAATTGCATGCAGTTTTTGGGCTCCCTTTCGGAGGAAGGACGTTCTGGCTATGGAGGGAGTGAAATGAAGATTTACCAGATTGGGATCACAAGAGTGACATGTGAAGAGAAACTAGACTGGTATCAATGACATGTTTGGAGCTTAGAAGAATAAGGGAATTCTCATAGAAATCTACAAAATCCTGATAGGGCTGAACATGGTAAATGCAGGAAGGATGTTGCTGATGAATGTGGTGAACAGAACCAGGGATCACAATCTAAGGACATGGATGAGGTCACTTCAGGACTGAGATGAGGAAAAAGTTCTTCACGCAGTGAGTGCTGTTCTTCTGGATTTATGTGCCAGAACATGGTTTAGCCAATCATTGAATGTTTTCAAGAAGCTCTTAGGTATAGTTCTTAGGGCTAAAGGGATCAGGGGTATGGGGTAAAAGTAGGAGCAGGGTACTAAGTTAGATGACCAGTCCTGATCTTATTGAATAGCAAAGCAGGCTCAAAGGGCTGAATGGCCTACTCGTACTCTTATTTTTTATGTCTCTATCTATCTTTCTATTGAATTGAATAAGATCTACACAGCTTTTCATTAACCCATTCGGTCTTGGTAATGTAACCATACCCAATAACCATCTTTGTCATCAATGAATTTGGTCCTTCTCTGAGCATACATTTGATTTCTTCTTTAGCTCTATCGAAGAGTGTGGCATTTTTCTTGCGGCACATAAAAACAGATTGGTTTAACATTGTCCCTTGTGTTAATATTGTCCTTTGTCTTCAACTTCCCCAAAATCTGAGAACAACTTCAGGAACTCTGTTCAAAATGTGACTGATCATCTTCATCAATTATTTTCAGCATTAAGACATCTTCCTGCTTAGTGGAGAGGTTTCTTGGTTCTGAATGACAAGGAGATTCCATGATTTCTTCCCCCTCTTATCTGAGCTTGGCCATAAATTGGTCTTCTACTTTAAATTCTGTTCAGTTTGGAACCTTGCAACATCAGGGAGGATGCCTACAAATTAATCTGTTTAAGCCATTTAAGCCAATCTAATAACATTGAAACTTTGGCTCCAGTATAAAGATAGATTTCTGTGGGCCATCCATTTACTTTCAGTTTGACATTAATTACTTATTATCAAGTTCATTTACTTTTGATTGCTTGAATGCACGATATACATTAAAGATGTTTTCTTTTGCTTCACTGCTGTCTCTACTTTAAACCAACATACTATCGAAAAGTTACCCATTGCTTCTGAATGCTTGTTTCAAGAGTGTTGCATCTGGAGAACAGCTTCTCTAGGTGCAATGACACCAGCATCTAAGGGGGCCACAAAGATAGAGGATTGTCCTGTACCTGTGGAAATGTCTCCTGGTGTGTCAACTGCTCCAGACCTCAGGCAGCCAGAGGTTGGCCATCAAGATTTTTACAGAGGTCCATTTTTGTAGAGCGGTGAAGAAAGAGAGAGCAGAAATAACAGAGGGCTACTGGGAAGGGAGAACGCGAGAACCATTTTTAAAAGGAGCAGCAGAGGGAGAGACCACAGCGAGGAGCAGAGAGCTGCCAGGTATATATTTGGGCAGCGGCTGAATCCCGAGATACCACACGTGTAGTGTCTCACACCCGCCCTCCTCCTGTAACCAAAAAAAGGACTCCAGTGTGTTGCAAAGATAAGACGTTCAATTGATGTTTCTTTTGTATCATGTGATTGATTAAACGTTTGCTGTTAGTTGGTTAGTTGAATAAGACCCTAGAGAAGTACTAGAAATTAATTTATGCAAATGGGGCCAGAGGTGGAGGGACTGGCCAGGATATCTAAACATAACTCTGAAACTCATGAAATTTAAAAAAAGTGAGTGGCACGGTGGCACAGTGGTTAGCACTACTGCCTCACAGCGCAAGAGACCCGTGTTCAATTCCCGCCTCAGGGAATTGTATGACTATGTGGAGTTTGCACATTCTCCCGGGTCTGCGTGGGTTTCCTCTGGGTGTTCCAGTTTCCTCCCACAGTCCAAAAATGTGCAGGTTAGGTAAATTGGCCATGCTAAATTGCCCATAGTGGTAGTTGCAGGGGTAAATGTAGGGGAATAAGTGTGGGTGGGTGCGCTTCGATGGGTCGGTGTGGGCTTGTTGGGCCGAAGGGCCTGTTTCCACACTGTGAGTAATCTAATCTAAAGTAATTTAATCTTTTGAGTTAAATAATCAAATAAGTAGAGATGGCTGGGCAGGTGATGTGCTGTAGCTGTATGATGTGGGAGCTGGCTGATCCCATTGTGAACGGCAGTGACCACATCTGCAGCAAATGTTGGTTGCTGGTTGTTGGTTGTGGGTGGCATGGTGGCACAGTGGTTAGCACTGCTGCCTCATAGCGCTAGAGACCCGGGTTCAATTCCCGCCTCAGGCGACTGACTGTGTGGAGTTTGCACGTTCTCCCCATGTCTGCGTGGGTTTCCTCTGGGTGCTCCAGTTTCCTCCCACAGTCCAAAGATGTGCAGGTCAGGTGAATTGGCCATCCTAAATTGTCCGTAGTGTAGGTAAGGGGTAGATGTAGGGGTATGGGTGGGTTGCGCTTCGGCGGGGCGGTGTGGACTTGTTGGGCCGAAGGGCCTGTTTCCACACTGTAAGTAATCTAATCTAAACTCCGGATCAGAATGGATGATCTAGAATCTGGTCTTCAAACTCTGTGCCACATCGGGGAGGGAGAGAGTTACCTCGATGCTTTGTTTCAGGAGGCTGTCACACCCCGGTAGGTTAAGTAATCCAAACTCAGTTAATGATCAGGGACAATAGGTGTGACTGTAAGTGAGGCAGGTAGGGAGATCTTGAGTTCAGGAGTGCAGGAGCCTCAGCCCCTGACCTTGTTCAACAGGTATGAGATTCTTGCTCCCTGTCTGAATGAGGAAAAGGGCTGTGGACAGGATGAGCCAGCTGACCTTGGCACAATGGCGCAGAAGGCCATTCAAGAGGGGGAGCAAAAAGACAAGTAATTGTTATAGGGGATTCTACAATTAGGTGGACAGATAGTATCCTTTGTGAGCCGGATCGGGAGTTCCATACGGTGAGTTGCCTGCCCGGTGCAGAACATCTCCAACAGGCTTGAAAGGATATTGGAGCAGGAGAGGGAGGATCCAGTTGCTGAGGTCCACATTGGCACTAACAACTTGGGCAAGGCTAGGAAGGAGGATCTGTTTCGGGATTATCAAGCACTAGGAAGGAAATTGAAGAACAAGTTTCAAGAGTCATAATCTCTGGATTACTGCCCAAGCCACATGCTAATTGGCATAGGAATAAAAAAAATAGGGAAATAAACATGTTGCTAAGAGATTGGGGTGGGAAAGAGAGATTCCATTTCATGGGGCATTGGCATCAGTTTTGGAACCAGGGTGGATCTGTACCGATGGGACGGTCTCCACCTGAACCAATCTGGAACCAGTGTTCTAGCAGAAAGGATAAATAGGGTGGTCACTTGGACTTTAAACTTGTGAGTCAGGGGGAAGGGAAAGGGAAAGCAACAGGGAGCATGGAGTCAAGTAGAAAGATAAGCAGCAGGTTAGCATGTGTGCAGGGTTTAAGTTCAAGGCAGACTAAGAATGAAGCAACAAGGTAGGATAACTTAGGGCATATCACTAGAGATGTTGGAATTCATGAGGATAAGAAAATTAGCATTAAGGTGCTTTACATGAATGCTTGTAGTATTCGTAACAAAGTAGATGAACTAATGGCACAAATCATCATGAACGATTATGATGTGGCAAGCATCACAAAGACATGGTTGCAGGGGGTTCAGAACTGGCAGTTAAACATCCAAGGATTTACAATTTATTGAAAAGACAGGGAGGTGGGCAGAGGAGGCTGGGTTGCCTTGTTAATTAAGAATGAAATTAAATCAATGACACTGGATGACTAGGGTCAGATGATGTGGAGTCTGTGTGGGTGCAGTTGAGGAAACACAAAGATGAAAAAACAATCATGGGAATTATGTACAGACCTCCCAGCAGTGGTCAGGACTGGGGCACAAGATGTACCAGGAAATAGATAGGACATGTCAGAAAGGCAAGGATATGGTAATCATGGGGTCTTCAATATGAAAACGGACTGGGTGAATAATGTGGCTAGTGGATCCAAAGAAAGGGAATTCATGGAATGCTTACAGGTTGGTGTTTTGGAACAGCCTGTGATGGAGCCCACAAGGGAGTAGGCTATTCTGGACATATGAGCCAGACGATATAAAAGATCTTAAAGTAAGGGAATACTTCAGAGGCAGAGTTCATAATTTGGTAGAGTTCAATCTGCAGTTTGAAAGAGAGAAGGCAAAATCGGATGTAATGGTGTTACAGTTAAATAAAGGTAATTATGAGGGCATAAGAGAGGAACTGACAAAAATCGACTGGAAGCAGAGCTTATTGGGCAAGATAATACAGCAACAATGGCAGGAGTTTCTGGGTGTAATTGAAGACACAGTACAGAGGCTCATCCCAAAGAAAAGTAAGATTATCTGGGTTGGGAGAATTAGACTGCCATGGCTGACAAAGGAAGTCAGGAAATGTACCATAGAAAAACAGAGAGCCTATAAAGTGGCCAAGAGCACTGGGAAATCAGAAGATTGGGAAAACTACAAAAACAAAGAGAGGATAACAAAGAGAGAAATAAGGAAGGAGAGGATTAAATATGAAGGTAAGCTAGCAAGTAATATTAGAAATGATAGTAAAAGTTTCTTTCAATACTTAAGAAACAAACGAGGGACGAAAGTAGACATTGGGCTGCTCCAAATTGATGCAGGAAGGCTAGTCCTGGGAGATAAGGAAATAGATGAAGAACTTAGTAAGTACTTTGTGTCAGTCTTCACAGTGGAAGACATGAGTAATATCCCATCAATTAAAGACAGACAGGGGCAGAGTTGAATATGGTAGCCATTACAAAAAAGCAAGTGCTAGAAAAGTTAAAAGGTCTAAAAATCGATAAATCTCCTGGCCCTGATGGGCTACATCCTAGACTTCTGAAGGAGATGGTGGAGGAAATAGCGGAGATGTTGGATGTGGTCTTTCAAAAGTCACTGGAGTCAGGAGAAGTCCTGGATGATTGGAAAATCATTGTTGCAACTCCCTTGTTCAAGAAAAGATCAAGACAAAATAAAGGAAAATTATAGGCTGATTAGCCTAACCTCAATTGTAGGTAAAAGTCTAGAATCAATTATTAAGGATGAGATTTCTAAATTCTTGGAAGTGCAACATCGGATTAGAACAAGTCAGCATGAATTTAGTAAGGGGAGATCGTGCCTGACAAACCTGTTAGAATTCTTTGAAGAGGTAACAAGTAGGTTAGACCATGGAAACCCAGTCAATGTCATCTATCTAGACTTCTAAAAGGCCTTTGATACGGTGCCTCATGAGACGCTGCTTAGTAAGGAGAGGGCCCATGGTGTTAGAGGTTGCTACTGGCATGGATTGAGGATTGGCTATCTGACAGAAGTTGGGATAAAAGGTTCTTTTTCAGAATGGCAGCCGATGACAAGTCGTGTCCCACAGGGTTCAGTGTTGGGGTCGCAGCTGTTCTCTTTATATATTAATGATCTGGATGAAGGGACTGGAGGCATTCTGGCAAAGTTCACCGATGATATGAAGTTACATAGACAGGCAGGAAGTACTGAGGAGATGGGGAGGCTGCAAAAAGATTTAGTTTAGGAGAGATGAAATTCAGCGTAAGCAAATGCAAAGTCTTGCACTTTGGAAAAAAGAATACAGGCATGGACTGTTTTCTAAATGGTGAGAAAATCCATAAAGCCAAAGTACAAAGGGATCTTGGATTCCTAGTTCAGCATTCTTTAAATGTTAACTTGCAGGTTGAGTCAGTGATTAAGAAAGGGAATGTAATGTTGTCATTTATCTCAAGAGGGTTGAAATATAAAAGCAGTGACATGCTTCTGAGACTTTATAAAGCTCTAGTTAGGTCCCATTTATCCCCATCCCACAGTGGATATAACCACTACATATGCCAGTGCATATGGCCCATCAGCAAGGAGACATCAGTTTTCCCTGGGATGCTTTCCCCTGTCAGCATCCTCCCACTTTCCAACCTGATCTGAATGGGCACAGAAGATTCTGTCCAAGGAATTTCACAAGTTATATAGCATAGGAAAATGCCAGTAGAAGATTGGATCTCAGGTTCTGGGGGTCATGATCTAAAATTTATTCCCCCAAGATTGATTAACACTCAACATTCTTGCTATATTTCTCCTCCATTGTCATGAACATATCCAATAATGTGTGAAACATGAATTGCACATGTACCATATTTACAGCATAGCAAGAACAAGTGGGGTTGTATCTGTATTGGCATATATTCATGAATTCATAAGATTTTCACTACATGATGTATCCATGCTGTTTATCAAGCATCTATGTACTCTAAACCAAATTTCCACATCTTGCCCACAGTCTTGTATGCTTTGGAAATTCAAATACTCATCTAAATAATTCTGAAGTATCCTGTCTCCCTCCCTCTTTTATGCAGTGGGTTCCACATATGCACCACCACCTGAGTTACATTTTTCCTGAAAATCCCCTCTAAACCCACGATTTCTTATCTTAAAACTCTTACCCCTAGTTATTGACCCATCTATTATGGGGATAAGATTCTCCCTGTGTACTGTATCTATGCCCCTCATAAGTTTTTACCCTTTAATCAGGCTTCCCCTCAGTCTTCTCTGCTTGAAGAAAAACAACCCAAGCTTAGCTCATTTCTCTACATAGCTGAATTACTCCATCACGGGCAATAACTTGGTAAATCTCCTGTGCACCCTGTCTAGTACAATCATATGCTTCCTGTAGTGTAGTGACCAGTGCTACACACAGCACTCCAGCTGTGACATAATTAATATGATGCATGGTTTCACAACCTTATATTCAAAGCCTTGACTAAAGTAAGGCAAATATCCTGTATGGTTTCTTAACCACCTTACCTACCCATCTTGCTGCCTTCAAGGATCTATGGTTATCACACCAAGTCACTCTGATCCTCTGTACTTCCAAGAGTCCAATCATTTAATGTATATCCTCTTGTCTTGTTAGTCTTGGTAAAATGCATCATCTCACACTTTTTGGTATTAAATTCCATTGGTCATTGTTCAGCCCATCTGCCCAGCCCATCCATATCATCCTACAGTCTAAGATTTTCCTTCTCTCTATTTACCACAACAGCAATTTCTGGGTCATCTGCAAACATACCAATCATACCTCCTGCATTTAAGTCTATATCATTAATGTACTCTGCAAACAACAAGAGAACTAACATAATACCTTCCAGCATGCTGGCAAATTGGATGAGATTAGATTAGGATATCTGGTTGGCATGGACCAGTTGGACTGAAGGATCTGTTTCCGTGCTGTACATCTCTATGACTCCATGTCCCTGGACATAGTCAAAGAGTGCTCTTTGCCACCGAAAATCTATCTTTGCTTCCTGCCACTAAACCAATATTGGATTCAATTTGCCTAATTGCCCTGAATCCCTTGGGCTCTTCTTAGCTTCTTAAAGCTTGTCAAATGCTTTATTGAAGTCCATGTAGACCACATCAACTGCATTCCCCTCATCTACACATTGAGTCACCTCCTTGAAAACTCAAGCAACCTGTCAGACATGATCTCTCTGTGAGTAAACCATGTTAACTATTAGTCCATGATTAACCCTTGTCTCTCCAAGTTTAGATGAATTCAGCTCCTCAGAATTTTTTCCAATAGCTTCCATACCACAGATGTTAGACTCGTTGACCTGTGGTTTTCTGATTTATTCCAACCATTCTTCTTGAATGATGACACCATATTAGCTGTCCTTCATTCCTATGGAACCTCCATGTGTTCAGGGAGGTTTTGAAAATTAATGTTAAAGCCCTGCAATCTACTCCCTTGCCTCCCACCATAACCTGGGAAACATCTCATCTGGACCTTAGTTTTTATCCACTTTCAAGTCTGCTAAGACTACCAATACCTTTTCTTTCTCAATGATAGTTTGTTCAAATACATCACAGTGCATTTACCTGATTTTGAAACTTTAGGATATATGATAAATATTAAGACTACAATGGACAAGGATTGTAGCTCAGAACTGGAAGACATTTATCAATTATTAGAATGTAAAAGCTAAGTGATTTTGGCCAAATCTTCATATTTGATAAAACTCAGTTATACTGGAATTATAGAACTCTCAAAGATTAACAACAATCACCATGTTTATTTCTGACCACCATTAAATGAGAATGAATCTCATGCCCATGTTCCTGTAAACTAGGGAAGAAAAACCTTGAAATGTAACTGTTTTTGAGAAGATGGATGATATTTCATGATAAATTTTGCAGCTTTGTAAATGACTTGTCACTGATAATATCAATGAAAGGCAATTTCCATGTGGAAATTTGTCACATTCTCATTTTAAAAGTTAATGGCTGTCTGTAGTTTTTCATTTCAACAATTGGTAATGGTTTTCATTCTTCAACTGAGGTACATTAGAGTTTGGCTATTTTCTTAAATATCTCCTACATCATTTCTGAGGAAGATTGGTGCAGTCTGCATTTCCCCATCTATCCATAGTTTCTGCCAAACATAAGAAGCCGATCAGGAGAACATTTGAGGAAATTCTTGGAGCCAGCTCCATTGTCATATGCTCCCAGATTAGGCATTGATATCAAATCCCCTGTTCTCTGTGCTT
Organism: Chiloscyllium punctatum; assembly: GCF_047496795.1. Classification (NCBI taxonomy): domain Eukaryota; kingdom Metazoa; phylum Chordata; class Chondrichthyes; order Orectolobiformes; family Hemiscylliidae; genus Chiloscyllium; species Chiloscyllium punctatum. The sequence goes on along the minus strand of NC_092753.1, from coordinate 43,436,507 downwards.
TGATCCCAGCCACAGACAGCACACAATGTTATCTATAAATTATTTATTTTCTCACACCACCGACTTCTTGTCCTTCCATATGACATTGTTTAGATCTGGTTAGAGCTAAATTATGCTCAATTCTCAGATTAGAGATGAGTAATTGTGACAATATTATTCAAGTCCGTTTCACACAGTGTCTTTACAGTGAGAAAAACCGGTAAACATTCTATTAATTTGGATTGTATTAAGCCTTCTGCGAGTAAAAAGATAATTCACTAACTTTATATCACTCAATTCTCAAGCTGGAGAGGTTCTGTTTGGCTATGTTTTTTTCCTGAGTATGGTTGGCGTAAACCCATTTACTGTCTGAGTCAATGTTTAACACAATTGAGTGTTTGTTAAGTTAGTGCCTCAAACCATTCATAGCATTATAAGTGCAGAATGATGCATAGAAGCATAGAACAAAATAATTTAATTAACAAATAGTTGAGTATTAGTTGCTATTATCAGTTACAGAAATCAATAGTTACAGCAGCTCTAATGAGCACCTTCATTGTCAAGCAAAGGCAGTCAGTGAGCTATAGTTCTTTGTAAGTGGAAGTTTGATCTATAAGGAGATTTGCTTTAGTAAAACTACACACAAGTCAATACTTCATGTATAATTCAACACTGCCTTTATTCTCCAATTTTCTCCATTGCAGGGAGTGAATAGTATATAAACTTTCTCGGGACTAAATAGCATTGTCATTTGTACCTTTTAAACTGAAAATCGAAGACTTTAATTTAGTAAATGCTGATGAAGGTACTTCTCAATAATATTGAAGGATGTAAGTATAAAAGGACACATAGAGGATTGCTGAGTTTTGCATCCATTTTGGATTAGCAGGCACTGGAAAGCTAATGCACAACTGTGTAAATATTTCATTTGCCCACATCTCTTTCACATATCATGCCACAAAAAAAAAGGAAATGATTTGCAATATATACTCAATACTGCTGTTTCTCTGATACACGGTTAATAAGGAACCCAAAAGGGAACAATGATAAGCAAAATAGGCCAATGAAGAAAGATATTTATATGGTGACTATCACTACACAGGATATCCCAAAGTGCTTTACAACCAATTCAGTGTATCTGAAGCACAGTTGTAAAATAGGACAAATGGCAATAAATCTAAACCCAGCAAAGTTTCACAAATAACATGGAGATATTCACCAGGTAATCTGTTTTATTTAATGACATTTGTTGAGGGAAAAAATATTGTCCAGGATACTGGATAGTACTTTTGTGCCTTTCTATGAGACAGTGTCATGGAATCTTTTATGTCCACCTGAGTTGGCAGTTTGGGCCTCAGTTTGACATCGTACCTGAGAGCCTGCACTTCTGACACTGGAGATTCTGAATCCTGGCCCTCGGTACCGCACTAGATTATCATTGAAATTTGTCACAATGAGATAAATTGCAGACTGATGCTATTTGAATTCCATCCTCTAATTTATTATTCTGGACTTGCTAGAAAGGAAGCTTTTTTTAAAAAAGAATGGACCTCAACACTGGCTGCAGTAATCACTGGACCCTGCCTGGGCAGGTTCCATGACACTGATGTGGATTAAATCAAATACAGTCTGACCTGAAATTAATATTTTACCTAAGGACAGTGAAATCAATCTGTCAGACCCCCAGGAACAATGAAAAGGTCTTTATCTTATATTTGACTTACATCAGTTTGAGAACCTTCATTTGTTGGAGTTGGAACAACCACTGTAATACTGGAAACAGTAACTTGCTCAGACACAGAATATGAAAAAAACATCTAGCTCAAGGAGTTTTTGGTAGGCCAAAACAGGTGGAATTAAAATGGCAAATCTGAAAATGAGCTGAAAAGACTCTCTCTCTTTTAAGAAAGAAAAGTACCCAATTGACAGTACTGATCGGAAAAAACACAAAATTTCTAATGAAATATGAAAGCCTGTTCTAATAGCTACTGTTAGTGGAACAGTTGTGTTGAAATCCCTGATATGCCATCCTCATTACATTGAGACGTCATAAATTATTCATTGTTGGTTATCAGACTTTTAAAATTCTTCACCTTGTCCCATTCCCAAACTTTTCTGTTTTCTTTTTCTTTGCATGCTGCATATGTATTTGTGTAATATGTAGTTTGGGAACCAGATTATTTTTGTATATTTTTTAAATGAACCATACGCGTATTATTTTTATCTTAAACAAAAACAAAGGAAAACTGAGTGGCTTCTTCCTCTGTATCCAGTCTGATGAAGTTATATGAAATTGGAATTTAAAATTCACCTGTTATAGCAATCTCAGATGTGAGGAAAAGGAGGAAATTTATTCATCCTTCTCAACTGAGTGATTTTAAATGTCATTTTTGGGTATGAAAATGATCAAGAATGCAATCAGACAAGAAGTGAGGGCAATGTAGAAGAAATTCACACACTAAGTACTATAGATTATGCAAAAAGCCAGAGGGAAAAAAAATCAAAAGGTAGGTAGTTATCACTTCATATCACCAGAAGAGGGTTTGGGCACATATTTGGTCTATTTTACTTGGCTTGGTCTTGAAATACATGCTCAATGCTCATAATTGGTTACATCATTAGAATTTCAAATGCACATTTTCATTTAGAATTCTTTTTTCATATGACTTGTGCAATAAAATCTATAAGATTGATTCAAGAAATGTAAGTATGCCAGTAGTATGTAACATAAATACGCACTTTAAACTCTGCATGAGCCTCTTGCCACTCGATCTCAGAGATTCATCAATCTTGCACTGTGTTTGCCAGATATTATCCCAGATATGCATATGATCAATGCTTGATCACAAAATATCAATTGGCCAAGCCAAGCCTACATTTTATATATTTTACAATGAATTTTACAATCTGGTTTGTAGGCAAGAGACACCAAACTTACAGTTGCTGAGTTGCTATCATGTAGTGGGCAATCTATTGTATTTGAATTAGTATGGATGAATTGTTGTTTTCTGGGATAGGGAGTGATCTCACAAAGTAATAGCTCTTAAAGCTTTCCTGTTTGCCACTAAAACAGCAGGATTATTGAACCAGGATTTCTGAAAACTTCAAAGGTATTAGTGAAAAGAGATTTTTGGACAATCACAAACCATAACCTGACGATGCGTTTTGACGTTCTCTTCCTGTTGTTCTGCTGTTCTTACAATGTGTCCACACAGTTATAAGCATGAAATTCCCCAAGGATGATTAGTGAGCTTTGTCCTTGTAGTTATACTGGCTATAGCCTCCATATAAATCATATGATCTGCAACAGCCACTTCATTTTGGCAAAGTCCATTTTTAAACTAAACAAGCCAGTATTGTCTGTTGAATAGCTTATGAACAATTTCATGTCTCATGGACAAGACAAACACGTTTGATTTTCCATCCCAAATAGCACCACGGAGTTGGTAGCGGTGAGGGAGGAATGAAGATTATTGAATTCAAATGGGTTTTCCATGTTTGAATTTCCATAATGTGCCATTGGATCCAACACATCGTGGAGTCTATATTTAATAAATATAATCAAGTAAATTTAACAGAGTATTGACAAAACACATTTTTTTCGAAAGTACAATGATCATTACGGAGAAGTAGTAACACTAGCAACTTTTTAAGAATATATAGTGCACTTTTTGTAAGCAAGTAGTGACATGGAGGGAATTTTATGTATTCTATCTGATATCAATAAACACCATTTGCCTTCATGAAAACACACAAGATAACAGCAAATGTTGCACCTTGCACTAATGGTTGTTGTATCAATTGTTTTTAACACATGTAAATTTTAGGAAGGTATAGCTAACTAGGTTCAGGAAACTCCCTAGCAAAAAATACCTTTTTCTGACAGAACTTTATAAAATTTACTATTAGTCCTGAGGTGTGTGTCATGTTAACCTCAAATTGTACCACAGCTCAAACAAATACTTCAAAATGTGCAACAGCAGTTTATATTTTACACTTCTTTTAAGGTGATTGATTGTTCCTGAAAGATTAAAACAATTGACTAGATTCTATCACATCTATTTTGTGGTACTCTTCAATTTGTAACAAGTCTATGTAGCAAAGTGGCATAAAGTCAATATGCAATCCTCCCAGTAAGGAAAATGTAATAACAGAACTAAACAACTAACAAGAGTTGGGTTTACCAGAATAAAATCATGAGAAAACTGAAATGGCAAATCCTTCAAAGTCTTTGTTTTCATTTCTATCATTGCAATCAGTTCCACCTCTATTTCCAGATTCTTAATCCATTAAAAAAGACCCAAATCTTTAAAGTCAGAGTTAATTGTCTAGGTAGCCCACCTTATAAACATTCAAATATACCGAAAGTTGGCCATCCCTCAAAGCAGCATGGACTTCCAGTGGAAAATATTCTATTTTCAGCAGAACTGATTCTTCTTGGGGACAAGTTTTCCTGTTGATTATTTAATAAAATCTGCAATAATCATTATTGTGCTGGTATTGTTTTAGCAGTACTTTTATTTTTAGCTTAAACCAAAAACCGTGATTAGATTTAGGAAATAGCATTATGCAGATGTTAGAAGTTTATGAACATTATTTTAAAAGGCTGGGAATACTCAACAAGTCAGGCAGAATCTGTAAAAATAAAGCTGTCAAACCTTTAATCCTTGGCCTTTCCTCAAGATTTGGACACATAATATATGAGCAGTATTTTCAAAACTACTTAACTTTTATACCTCCTACCTTTGGAAAAATCTATAAATTGCATCAAATCTCATAATTATTTCCAATTTTTACAATCTTTAGTTCCCTAATTGTACAACTGTTTTGTCAATTCTTCATATTCAGAATGTAAATCCTCCTCAACCTTTGCCAATTTATTAATTGCTGTTAAGAATATCCGGTATTTGGCTGTGATGTCCACATAATGTTATCTTTGCCTCCTAGCAATGTCATCAGGTAGCCATGCACATTGCAGTATTCTTAAAGTTAACAAAGCAGGAAAAGTACTTTGTATGCTTTACTTTTCATTTAGCATTTCAGATGGTGTAATGAAGATTTGTGGCTATGTTATGGTGGTAAATGATGAGATAATAATGAAACTTCTAAACAATCTATTATTTCAAACCTAAGTTAATTTTTAAAATCATAATGGAGGATTCATGCATTCAGCAAATGTAACAGTAGCTTTGCAGATTCAGTTTAACAGTAATTATGAAGTTAATACACTGTTAAATCTCCAGTTATATCTCTTTCAACTAGGTGCAACTTTCTCGAGGGATCTACCAGAGGGACTAACAGTATAAGAGACTATGTTCTTGGCACTTTAATAGTGGACCATCTGAAGTAATAATGATAGTACCTTTGGGATTTCAGCACATGAGATCTTTGTTTATTTTTTCACAGGATGTGGGCATCACTAGGAAAGGCAGCTTTGGCTACCTATCTTTAAATGCCCTGGGATGTTTCAGTTTCAAAGAAATAATGACAGAAAATGTTGTCTCTTCTTCTGACATTAACATTGCAAGGTTCATACTATTACTGTACATTAGGAAAGTGTATCATTTTATGCTTTCAGGCTCAGTGATCAATAATTGAACTGTAATTTACAAATAAAATATAATTCTTGCCAAGCTTGAAACTTTTAACCTAAACATAAAACCCTCTGTATGATCTTGAAAATGAAAATGTTTAATTCTTAAAAGATAACCAATATGACAAAATACAGCAGCAAACTAATTCTGTACTTTAATGGGTTAAATAGTCCATAATTAAAGAAAAAATATTTTGAGCCCCAGATGTTTCTAACTATTGTCTGTACATCCAAATAGAAATGTTATAGAAACATTGCCTCTATAATATCAACATTGTTTCAGAGGAGGTGAAATTGATATTGCACTCAGTATGGAAGTGTACATGCAATATATTTGGATGGGAGATAACAGATAAACAAAATCTAATATATTGCAGTTAACAAAAAATTGTTAAGGTATTTCATTAATAAGTTACTTACTTTCAATCTCTGCAGTATAGGTTCAATCACTTCAGTGCAAAGCAAATTGTCAAGATTGAAAACCAGAAGAGGAAAGCAAATTATATTTTCTTTACAGACAACTAAATCTGGTTTGAAGTGAATACTTAAGTCTATTGATTCATACCTGTGGTAAGAGAGGAGGGATGCATACAAAGCATAAATAAGCTTCACAATTGATTTCCTGATTTCAAATTTGTTCGGAAGAAGATAATTGTCTGTCCATCCAATCAAAATGTTTTCTGAGAATGAAAAGCGAGAATTACATCAGTCTCCTTTAGTTTAATTGGTTAAAAATATTCATGAATCTTGAAACTGAATCCATATGCACCTACTTCTGATTAATCTAATTTGATCTAAAATCAGCGAAGGCTTCTGAGTCATGATACGTGATGATAAAACCAGGTCAGCCTTAGTGTCAAGAGAAGAAGGATTATGCTAGAAAATATCAATAGGAAGTCCCTCATTCCTCATTTGTTACAAAATCTCCATTTGCTAATACCTTCTGACATTTGTTTGATGCTGGCCACACACAATAATAATCCAAACTGAATTCTTAAGTTTTTGTAAGTTCAGGATTGTAAGCAATGCTTGCACTTCCACTTCACACATTGAACAAGCACTTCTCTATATGGGAAAAAAACATCTCATTCATTGTTCCATAATGAGTTTCATGGTGGAATCAGCTTCTTGTTGTATCACCTCGAACAATGCAAGCCACAATGCACCTGATATGCCATGATGCTGCTTTCCACCAGCACTGGAGAACCGAGCCACAAGCCAATCATCTATCAACCTGCAGGTGTGTTTCCACTATTGGAGACAACTGGCATCATTGAAGTTCATGATAGTCAGTTGAATAAAGTTCAGGTCTTAAAAATGTGTTGCTGGAAAAGCACAGCAGGTCAGGCAGCATCAAAGGAGAAGGAGAATCGATGTTTCGGGCCACAAGCCCTTCTTCAGGAAACGTCGATTCTCCTTCTCTTTTGATGTTGCCTGACATGCTGCACCTTTCCAGCAACACATTTTTAAGCTCTGATCTCCAGCATCTGCAGTCCTCACTTTCTCCTGAATAAAGTTCAGGTGCCTACCATATCAACTGTTGCAAAAGCCAAGACTGCTTAATATGATTCAAATCCTGAGTTGCTACTGATTGTTGAATAAAAAAGAATTTCTCTTCATGTTAGCCTTAATATTTATCTTACACTTGTAGCCATTGGCCAAGATTCCCACAGTTACAAATGTTGCTCTCTGATGGGCTAATGACATCAATTCTTCTGTTTTGACTTTCTGAAAGAACAATGCAGTGAACATTGCAGTGAATCAGAAGTGGTCAGCCAATGAAAACTTCAAACTGATTGAAAAGGAACAACAAAAGTATTGTGTAAACCAAATTTGACACCTAAAACATTGTGATAAATAAACTAAACTAAACCTCCCAAAGCTGAAATGTTGAAAATTTTAAGACAGTAATATTAGGCATGACTGCAAGCAAATGAACTCTTCACCTGACAAAGGAGCAGAACTCTGAAAGCTTGTGATTTCAAATAAACCTGTTGGACTATAATCTGGTGTCATATGACTTTTGACTTTATTCCTAAATGGTTACAAACTCTAGGATGGTAGCATCATGGATCTTTGTAAAATGTTAGATTGAATCTTACAATTTCCACAACTTCTTTTTCATCTCTGCGGAAATGTGGGAATGTCACTCCAGGATTGGTTTATCTTCTTTCCATGCATCCACTTCATTTTATAAGGCACTTCTAAAAGGGACAGCAATACTTGTTGGTTATTAAATATCTTAAAAACTAATGTCTCTTTTCAAGATTTGAGTTTTGTGCTAAGTTTGTTGCAGGCTACTTTAAACGAAAAGCTTATTATGGATCTGCACCGTTATTTACCGATCAAAGTGTGAAAACCCACCTTCATTCAAAAAAATTAGATGGCACTTAAAACATGAAAAATTAAAACAGAAAACTGCTTATGAAAGTGACAACGATTATCCAGTTACATCGATCTCAATTTCAAAGTTTCTCATTATAATGTCTTAAATGCTCCATTTATCTCAGGTAGAAACAGCTCTATTAAGGATCTCTGACATTTTATGGAAAAGGAAAACCAAAAGAGAGAAAAAGTAATCAGGCTAATTTCAATAAATCTTTGATAATTTTCTATCGTAAGGCACCCCCAAGCAAGGTCCAGAAGACAATTCAACAAGAACAACAACTCACTTTAATATCAGAGCCACAGGCAAATCATTGGGTATACTAAATAATCCCCTTTGCATTTATTTCAATACACTTCAGAAAACAGACAATGTGGACATGGGAAAGTCCACTAATGTCCATCACCTCAGTCCTAGAGGGCACAATCCCTTTGGCTACAAGAGTCAATGTACTGTATAAAAAAACTATTACAATATGCATGTCTCAGACATATAAGGACAGAGTTTTGTTATACGAGTTAGCCAACTTCTTTTTTCGGTTAGCATAATGTTAAAGGAAGCGTTCTTGCAACAAGAGAAATGTTAAAACAGATGTCCGTTTGGTTCATAAAATGACCTGCACTTTGAAAATGTCTGTCTGAAGCATGTGAAATTATACTACACTTAACAGAAAGCACAAGATTCAAGTAAAGGTATCATTATTTTCACATTGTTTTGCCTTTTCCTGGATTAACATACTCTTGAAATAATGTGCTCACATGTTCCACTTTGTAAAAGTTCCATGATTGTAGTATCACAGCAGTGCTAAGATTCAAAAAAGTGACCAAGCTTATTACTGCATTACTATGCTACACTAGTCACACTGTTGAACAGCAAAAAGTATTCACTATTACCAATGCAACCTTATTAAGGTAGTGACAGTTTTGCCTGCTAGTAAGAGACTAATGCTGCTTCTTTTCTGGAAGTCCTGCCAACAACATGCCAATCAGGCAGTGGAAAGGCAACTGGTGGGCCTGTCCCCAGGAATCAAGACCCCAAGTGCCCATGGTTCATTAGTGCCACTGAAGAGTTTGTGGCTGGTGTCAGAAGGACACCCGCATGAAGTCCTAGAATCACAAAGGACCCAGGACACAGATAAATGGGCAGTCACAGACAGAGAGACCATTGGGTTCAGAAGCCAGGGACGAGATTAACTTTCATTGTGTTCCACACCATTCCAATGTCAATTCCCTTATCTGGTTCAACTGCTTTTGATCAAGGTGCAGTTCTCCAATCCCTAGCCGTGCAAAATGTCATGAATATTATATGGTGACAGCCCCAACTGCAGTTAGGTTAACACAGTCAGAGCAAACTAAAAACCTCAGATAACTCTTAATTTGTTTGTCTCAATTGGCAAAGGATGGGAAGGTTGGCCATAGGCTCTCACTCCTTCGCTTAACTCTGGCAAAGATGGGAAGGAAGGGGGTGCACACATAACACCCCATGTAATTTTTCCACCTTCAAGCCCCCCATGTCTGGTAGCAGAAGCTTGCAACCTCCATGGGGGACTGTACTGGCATTGATTTTAATGGGGATAGTAACAGTGATCATTCTCTTACGTTCTCCTTCCATGAAGCTAACACTGGAATCAATCACTCATTTGAACATAGAACATAGAACAGTACAGCACTTCAGCCTTTGATGTTGTGCTGATCTTTAATCCTACTTTAAGATCAAACTAACCTATATTCCGTACATTTTACTATTATTCATGTGCCTATCTAAGAGTCGCTTAAATGTCCCTAATGGATCTGACTCTACTACCACTGCTGCCAGTGCATTCCATCCACCCACCACTTTGTCTGTAAAGAACCAATCTCTGACATCTCCCTTAAGCCTTCCTCCAATTACCTTAAAATTATGCACCCTTGTGATAGCTATTTCTGCCCTGGGAAGAAGTCTCTGGCTATCCACTCTATCTATATACACCTCTATCAAGTCACCTCTCATCCTTCTTCACTCTGATGAGAAAACCCTAGGTCCCTCAACCTCGTGGCTCTGCAACACAATCCCCTGCTATTGAAAGCCAACACACCACATGCATTCAAATTCGACCTTCCAAAATGAATCACTTCACCTTTTCCATCTGCCACTCCTCAGCCCAGCTCTGCACCCTATCAATGTCCTGTTGCAACCTACAATAGCCCTCCACACTATTTACAACTCTACCAACCTTGGTGTCATATCCACCAAGCGTACTAACCCACCCTTCCACTTCCTCATCTAAGTCAGTTATAAAAATCACAAAGAGCAGATGTCCCAGAACAAATCCCTGCAAATACCACTGGTCACCAACCTCCAGACTGAATACTTTCCATCTATTACCACCCTCTCTCATCTATGGGCCAGCTAATTCTGTATCCGGACAGTCAAATTTCCCTGTATCTCATGTTTCCTTAATTTCTGAATGAGCCTTCCATGGGAAACCTTATCAAATGCCTTGCTAAAATCCATATGTACTACATCCACTGCTCTACATTCATCAATGTGTTTTGTCACATCCTCAGAGAATTCAATAAGACTTATAAGGCATGACCTGCCTCTCACAAAGCCATGCTGACAGTCTTTAATCAAACTATGATTTCCCAAGTAATCAAAAATCCTGTCTCTCAGAAACCACTCTAATAATTTGCCCACCACAGACATGAGACTGACTGGTCTGTAATTCCCTGGGTTATCGCTATTCTCTTTCTTGAACAAGTGAATAACATTTACTATTCTCCAATCATCTGGTACTACTCCAGTGGACAGTGAGAACACAAAGATCATCGCCAAAGGCACAGCAATCTCTTCCCTCACTTCCCGTAGTAACTTTGGCACATTCCGTCTGGCCCAGGGAGCTTATTAATCCTCATGTTTTTCAAAATTTTCAGCACATCCGCCTTCTTAACATCAACCTATTTGAGCATATCACCCTATTTCATGCTGTCCTCACAGATGACAAAATCCCTCTCACTAGTGAATACTGAAACATAGTTTTATTAAGGATCTCCCCCAGCTCCTCCAATTCCAGGCGCAAGTTCCTTCGACTATCCCTGATCGGCCCTACCCTCACTCTGGGCATTCTCTTGTTCCTCACATAAGTGTAGAATGTCTTGGAGTTTTCCTTACACTACCCACCAAAGCTTTTACACACCCCCTTCTAGTTCCCCCATGTCCATTCTTCAGTTCCTTCCTGGCTACCTTGTAACCCTTTTGATCCTTGCTTCCTTAAACTTAAGTAATTTTCCTCCTTCCTCTTGACTAGAAATTCAAAATCTCTTGTCATCTAAGGTTCCTTCACCCTACCATCCCTTCCTTGCTTCCGTGGGACAAACCGATCCAGCACTTGCAGCAGCTGCTCCATGAACATCCTCCACATTTCTGTTGTGCATTTCACTGAGATTATCTGCTGCCAATTTATGCTCCACAGTTCCTGCCTAATAGCATTATAATTCCCCCTCCCCCAATTAAATACTTTCCCATACCATCTTCTCTTATCCCTCTCCATGCCTATAGTAAAAACCAGGGAATTATGATCACTATCAACGAAATGCTCTCCCCCAGAGAGATCTGATACCTGACCTGGTTTATTACCAAGCACCAAATCCAATATGGCCTCCCCTCCAGATGGCCTATCTACATATTGAGTCAGGGATCCCTCCTGGACACACCTGACAAAATCTGCTCCATTTAAACTATTTGCACGAAGGGGGTTCTAATCAATATTAGGGAAGTTGAAGTCACCCATAACAACAACCCTATTACTTCTGCACATTTCCAAAATCTGTCTCCCAATCCACTCCTCTGTGTCTCTGTTGCTATTGAGGGATCTACAAAAAACTCCTAATAAAGTGACTGTTCCTTTCCTGTTTCTGACTTCCACCCATTATGACTCCTCGACTACCTCCCTTTTTGCAGCTGTGATACTATCCCTGATTAGCAATGTCACTCCTCCACCTCTTTTACCTTCCTCCCTATTCCTTTTGAAACATCTAAACCTCGTACACCCAACAAGCATTCCTGCCTCTGTGATATCCACGTCTCCGTAATGGCCACAACTTGGTAGCTCCAAGTGCTAATCCATGCTCTAAGTTCATCAACCTTATTCCTGACACTTCTTGCATTAAAATAGGCAGACGTCAACCCATCATAAAGACTGCAAATTTGTTCTATCAACAGTCTATTCTTCCTCACAGACTCCCAGCACACTGTACCTGCTGGTTCACCAGCTACCCAATCCTCTGATCTATGGCTCTATAGCTCTGGTTCCCACCCCACTGCCAAACTAGTTTAAACCCTCCAAAAGCACTCTAGTAAATCTTCCACACAGGATGTTTGTATCCCTCCAGTTTAGGTGCAAACCGTCCTCCTTGTACAGGCCCTACCCTCCCCAGAAAGTATGCCAATGATCTACATTTCTGAAGTCCTCCCTCCTACATCAACTCTGCAACCAGGTGTTTAGCTGCACTCATTTTCTATTCCTAGCCTCACTAGCCTGTGGCACCGGTAGCAATTTGAAGATTACTACTTTGCTTATCCTGCCTTTTAGCTTCCAACCTAACACATTTTTTAGGTCCTCATCCTTTTTCCTAACTATGTCATTGATACCAATTTGTACAACAACTTCTGGCTACTTTCTCTCCTCCTTAAGAATCCTGTAGACTCGATCCAAGACATCCCTGACCTAGCACCTGGGAGGCAACATACCATCCGGGAGTTTCGTTCGCGACCAGAGAATCTCCTGTCTGTTCCCTTAACCATTGAATCTCCTGTCACTATTGCTCTCCCATTCTGCCCCTCCATCTTCCCTTCTGAGCCACAGAGCCAGGCTCAGTGCCAGGGACCTGGCCGCTGAGGCTTGCCCCTAGAAGGTTCCTCTTCTGCTCAACATTATCCAAGTGGTATACTTATTATTGAGGGGAACAGCCACAGGGGATCCCTGCACTGACTGCCTATTCTCCTTCCCTCTCCTAACAGTCACCCAGCTACCTTGATCCCATAACATAGGTATGACAACCTCCCTATAACTCCTCTCCATCACCCCTCAGCCTCCAGAATGATCCGAAGTTCATCCAGCTCCAGTTCCCTGGAGCGGTCTGTGAGGAGCTGGAAATTTTGTGGTGGTTCATGTAACTTCATAAATGACTAACAGCATTTTAGAATTAGAATTAGATTTATTGTCACATGTACTTAAGTATGGAAGTACAGGAGTACAGTGAAAAGTTTACGATTTTTAAACTTTTCCTACCCCACTCCAACACCGGCACCTCCACATCAAAATTACAGATAAACGTTACATTGCAATCGATCAGTGCAGGGGCTACCACATGAGGTCTGATTGGGCTTGCAAGCCATTGACCACTCGCACTGATCTCCATTCCAACAACTTCTCTGCTCTGCTCCACGTCTCCAGCCCATTCCGCTCAAGCCCTCAGCCACTCCACTCCATGTCTCCAGCCCACTCCGTTCCAGCTCTCAGCCACTCCAAGGTAAGTTTTCTTTGAAAAGAAACCTTAAAATCTTAGGAAAAAATAGAGAGAGGAAGCAAAAGGAAAAATTGGAAGATTGGATGGATGGAGGAGCTCCAGGTTGAGGAGCCCAGATGCTGCCTACTCTGCCTCCACCATCTTGGAGAATTTTTCCTGGGAATTATGCACCATCTAAAAGTCCCCATTCAGTAAACTTGTCTTTAAAATGTTTCATGTTTCCAGGAAAATCTGCACCATTGTCTCAATTTTGCAGAAGAGGTAGGGTTGTTGCTAAGCGTTGCTACTGTCAACTCGTTAAGAAGCTTGTTGAGCAGATCATGCCACATGCGCACAAAACTCCAATAACTGCATTGATCCATCTGATGATTTCCCTGGAGGCTGTTGTCTTCTTTCAAAGAGTTGTCAAAATAAGAGAAATAATTTCTGGAGATGCTCAAGCACACACCGCCTGAATGATGTCTTTCCTCCAATACATTGAGTCTAAATTGGATAGCAAAAACATAGCTGCACAGATCAGGATTCACCGTACACACACACACACACACACACACACACACATTCAGTTTAATTTAGACTGCATTTCAACTGCTCATTTGAATAATTGCTGTGTGAAGCACTAACCATGCTGTTTAATACGTGAATGCAGGGATTCAAAATCAAAGTTTCCTTTGACAGAATACATCTAACCTGAATTGTTTAGTTTAGCCTATATTTCTTAAAGGAGAGATTCATTGTGGATGGATGGTGTTCTGACAAGCATGCAGCATCTACTGTTAACCTACTTACCATTCGTTGTACAGCACGAGAGAGTACAGGGGTCAAGAGGCCCTGGTTCAAGTCCTGTTTTTCCTGGGTGTAAGTCATATATGTTTAACAAGTTGATTAAAGCACTTGAGATAGCAGTTTCCAATATTTCGGGGTGCAGCACTGGATGTCTGGAGGGAAAGGTCACACTGATTCGACGAAGACTTCAATGCCATTTAAGGATGACGGTAGTTCTTACATTGGGAAGCTCTTCCAGAAGGTCTGCAGTCAATTCAAGGAGCATGGAAGAGTCCAGCACCAAATTGGTACAGAATTTCAGAGTAAGCTAAGCTCAGTCATTGAAGCTTAAAAGTGGTCACCACTTCCAGTCACACACTAATTCAAATTGTAAAATACTGCAAATACTGGAAATCTGAAATAAAAACAGAAGATACTGGAAATACTTAACAGGTCGGGTAGCATGAAATATTTGCTTTAAATTTTCCAATGAACGTCAGAATTGTTGCATCCAACAGGTATCAGTCAGTATGATATGAATTACATTTGAAAGAATCCACCTTCCATTGGAGCAACCTGAAGATCTCTCTTAGCACAGGATCCATGAAGAGACCAGTAAAGAGGATTGAGACTGAAGATAGCTCTCCCACCCCTTTTACATCCCTTAATGACACAATGTCCAGTCAGAGTTTTAGTGAATAGGTGGATAGATGAAGTGCTTAAGTGGATGAGAGTGGTAAGAAGGTTAACAGGATAAGGTGAGTAGAAGTGGTGAATGGTTAGTTGCATCAGGTAGACAGCGGGATAATAGACAGGTCAGGGTGATTAGGGTGTCAGTTATGCAGGCAGTCATGTATTAGACTATGTATTAATCTGTGTAATATTTTCTGGGCAGGAAAGTAGATCAGATCTTGTATAAATGCAGACACAGAGCCATTTGTGGAGGATCCTGGGGAGCAGGAGAATTTCGCATTGGAAATTTCTCATTTGGAACAGATATTGCATGTCCTGGATTGGTATGTACCTGTCAGGCAGGGAGGAAGTGATAAGGCAAGGGAATAGTGGTTTACTAAAAAAATTTGTGTCTCTTGTTAAGCGGAAGAGGGAGGCTTATGAGACTTTGAGACGGGATGGTTCAGATGAGTCGGTGGAGAGTTACAGAATAGCAAGGAAGGATTTAAAGAGAGAGTTAAGACGAACAAAGAGAGGACAAGAGCAGTTTTTAGCAGGTAGAATAAAGGGGAACCCTAAAGCTTTCTATCAGTATGTGAGGAATAAAAGGATGACTAGAATAGGAATAAGGCCAGTCAAAGACAGAAGTGGGAATTTGTGTGTGGACCCTGTGGAGATTAGAGAGGTGCTAAATGAATATCTCTCATTGGTTTTCACTCAAGAAAAGAAGAATATTGTAGAGAAGAGGAATGAGATTCAAGATGTTAGACTAGAAAGGATTGATTCTGGATTAGTGGCGCTGGAAGAGCACAGCAGTTCAGGCAGCATCCAAGAAAGGATTGAGGTTAGTTACGAAGAGGTGCTATCAATTCTGGAAGGAGTGAAAGTGGACAAGTCCCCTGGGCCAGATAGGATTTATCCAAGGATTCTCTGGGAAGCTAGGGAGGAGATAGTGGAGCCTTTGGCTTTGATATTTAAGTCATCATTGTCTACAATTTTAGTACCTCAGGACTGGAGGATTGCAAATGTTGTGCCCTTGTTCAAGAAGGGCAGTAGAGATGACCTAGTTAATTATAGACCAGTGAGCCTAACTTCTGTTGTAGGAAAAGTTTTGGAAAAGATTATAACAGATAAGATTTATAATCATCTAACAAGCAATAATTTGATTTCAAATAGTCAACATGGTTTCGTCAAGGGCAGATCATGTCTCAAAAACCTCATTGAGTTTTTTGAGCAAGTAACCAAGCATGTGGATGAGGGTAGGGCAACGTGGTATACATGGACTTCAGAAAAGCTTTTGATAAGGTTCCACGTGGTAGGCTGTTGGAGAAAATGCAGAGGCATGGGATTGAGGGTGATGTAGCAACTTAGATTAGAAACTGGCTTTCTGAAAGAAAGCAGTGAGTGATGGTTGATAGAAAATATTCAGCATGGAGTCCGGTTACTAGTGGTGTACCACAAGGATCTGTTTCGGGACCACTGCTGTTTGTCATTTTTATAAATGATGAGTTAGTAAGTTTACAGATGACACAAAAGTCGGTGGAGTAGTGGACAGTTTGGAAGAATGTTACAGGTTGCAGGGGGACTTGGATAAACTCCAGGATTGGGCTGAGAGGTGGCAAACAGATTTCAATGCAGCTAAATGTGAGGTGATTCGCTTTTTGAAAAATAACAGGAAGGCAGAGTATTGGGTCAATGGAAAGATTTTTGGTCGTGTGGATGTGCAGAGGGATCTTAGAGTCTATGTACATAGATCCCTGAAAGTTGCCACCCAGGTTGATAGTGCTGATAAGTAGGCATATGGTTTGTTAGGTTTCATTTGTAGAGGGACTGAGTTCCGGAGCCGCAATGTCATCCTGCAACTATACAAATGCTAGTGCGGCCGCACTTGGAATATTGTGTACAGTTCTGGTCACCCCATTATAGGAAGGATGTGGAAGCATTAGAAAAGGTGCAGTGGAGGTTTCCAAGGATGTTGCCTAGTCTGAAGGGAAGCTCTTTTGAGGAAAGGCTGAGAGACTTGGGTCTGTTCTCATTGGAAAGAAGAAGGCTAAGAGGGATTTGATAGACAAGATGATCAGAGGATTAGATAGGGTAGACAGTGAAAGTCTTTTTCCTAGGATGATGACGTTAGCTTGTACAAGGGGTCATAACTACAAATTGAGGGGTGATAGATTTAAGACAGATGTCAGAGACAGGTTCTTTATTCAGAGAGTGGTAAGGGCATGGAATGCCCTACCTGCCAATGTAGTTAACTCAGCCACATTAGGGAGATTTAAACAATCCTTGGATAAGCACATGGATGAGGATGGGATAGTGTCAGGGGATGAGCTGAGAATAGTTCACAGATCGGTGCAACTTTGAGGCCCGCTGTATTGTTCTATGTACTATGTTCTATGAAAGTGCAAATTCCCAGGCATTTCCCACATTATCCAACACGTCAGGACTTCTGCAGGGTCTCAATAGACCGTTCAGATGTACATCTGCTATCTGACAATCTGGACACTGGAAAATTTATTGAATCATAAAATCCCTAGAGTATGGAAATAGATCATTTGGCCCATTGAGACTGCATCGACCCTCTGAAGAGTACCCACCCAGATCCAGGCTCCCACACTGTGAGTTCTTAAAAGTCACAGTATTAAATGGGTTAAACAATCCTTCTCAATAACACATCTTGTTATAGTCAGCAAGACATCAAAAAAAAAGAAAAATTAACTCATAATTCTCTTTATCAATAAGACAGAATCGAAATAGCCTCCATGACATTCAATGGCATCATTGAATCCCTCACTATCAAAATCCTAGGGTGTTACCATTGACTATAAATTGAACTGGATCAGCCATATGAATACTTGCCCACAATAGCTGGGAATTCTGAGATAAGAAACTTGCCTACTGAGTCCTCAAAATCTACCACACTCTGCAAAGCATAAATCAGGAATGAGATGGAAAACTCCCCACTTGCTTGGATGAAAGCAGCTCCAATAATATTCAAGAAGCTTAACACCATCTCGGACAAATTAATCCAATTAAATGGCACTGCATACACAAACCCACCTATTCACTCTCTCCATCACCGACATACAATTATAGTACTATGTACAAAAGTGAGTACTATGTACAAAAAGAACTGCAGCAGCTCACTAAGTCTCCTTCAGTGGCATGCTCCAAATCCTTTCACTATGGAGGTGTGCTCTGAAGTCATATGCCACATGGTCAGTGGATATACCTCTCCATCCAATAGTCACCAGTTATTTTATTGTGGTAGCTCAAATGCAGCTTGCACAGTGACTGCTGTAGAATGAAGGGATCGTGACTGCTGCAAGGAGACTGGTCAATTTCTTACCGTGATCTAATGCCTGTGCTCATATGCCTGCTGGACATTATCAAAGTGGAATTCTTTTCAGTTCCATACAATATTGACATGTGCTGTCTGCAAAATGTAATGTGTACCACGCATGCAATGAGGAAATGCACAATTCTAAACACAAGATGTGTTCAGTCCTACTGCTCATCTTTTGCAAGAGAGAAATAACAACAGTTAGTTTCATTGAAAACAGAGCCTCAGTGATCACCCATTCACAACAGTAGACAACGAACTGAAAGATGTTTCAAATATTTCCAGCACCAACCTGGAAGAAATGAGACACATTAAGGTTAATTGTCAGAGCCACTTACACAACTATGGACAAAGTAATTCTTGCCTGTTCTCACCAGTGACAGATTTCAGGGTTTCTCTCTGAGTCATGGAAGGGAATTGGTCCCCGAACGCCCTTACTGAGAGTCTTTCTCCCCCTGTTCCTTTCTACTTTTCTGGTAACTAGACCTTTTTCTGTATGGCTTTTCTGTATTATCTGATCATTTTGAATTCTAAGGAATGTATGTAATAGTTCTCACATTTATGGCTGGGAATAACCAATTTATGCAGAAATTAAAAAAAAAACATTCAGCATGTCACACTACTACTTGTAGGTTTTCCAATCTTTAAACAACTACAGAATGCGCCAAACAACTGTAGAATTATTGCAATAGGTAGAAGAAATCAAAAAGCAAATGATTTTTAAGTAGTTGATGATTCATTTAAATAGTTATGATGGGGTTTACTTCCTGCTGTTGAGTGTGTGTTCAGTTCTGCAGGGTTAATGACAGGTGATAACCTGGAGTGTTGAGCTCCAAAATGGCACTATTGGTATCAAATCATTGTGCATGCTGAGATATCCAATCTTCCTGCTCTGCATGTTTTCAAAGGATAGCCACTGTGTGTGTCCTAACATTCTTCTCAATTTGCCTCATAAAACTGAGATATGAGATTGGAATTTTCTTTGTGGTTCCATATAATATTGACAAGTGCTGTCCCCAAAGGGATATGTGCACCGTATATGCAATGAGGAAACACACAATTCTGAAGAAAACGTCTGCTTCATCCTTCTCATCTTTTGCTAGTTTGATACTGTAAGGACATTTTAGCGCACAAAAAACAGGTGCAAATGGGTCCAATTTATGGCCTTTTTTTGTCTTGATTTGGCAGGTAAAGCTACAATGGTGTAGATTCAATCATAGTGGTGGAAAATTGCTTTTAATGTTACCTGGAGCGTTATTCCACACAATGTACTTTGTACAGCATCATCAGATTCAGCCCAGAGGTTTGTGGGGAACAACTAACAATACAGTTAGAAGATAGGAGCTTAAACAATGGAGACCAAATAAAGATCATTGATTCAAAGGGAGAGCAGAAGCAAGGCAAGAAACAAAGCAAGGGAGAGGGGTTAGGAATACAATTCATCAGAGATCAGTTACCATCTGTATGTCAGCTCAGAAACAACTGAACTGACAAATTAAACAGCAGATGTTTGTCATTTCACTATTGAAATTAGCGTATGTAAGTCACAGTTTACTTCTCCTTTGGAAAGACTTCCAAATAAAAATAAGCAAACATATTAATTACATCACAGAACCAACTAGACAAGTAAGGATTCAATTTGGAGGATACACCATTGTTATTATCAATAAAATCAGCAAGTTAGAAGGTTAATGTTTCTATGAAGAACCTAGTTGGTGATACATCTTCCAGTGATTGATTACATCAGTCCAGAGTTAACTTAATGTATTGATATCCATTAATGGTTTTCAGCTAAAAATTGATCACTTGCTTGCCAGCATGCACCAATTAATGCAGAGATCCCACTTTAGATTGGAATTCAATGCAGCGATTGTTGAAGCTTGAACATTGTATCCATTTACTTGTCGGTTACTTAGTACTGTAGGAAATCTGTAAAACTGACATAGATTCAGAGTTCTCCATGTGTGCTTGACTGAAACAGCTCTTTGATTCCAAATATTATTTCAGCTGTTTGGGTTAGATCAACATATGGAGTACATGTGGAGGGTATTTGGTAGGAGGTAGTGTTATATGTAAATATGAACAGCACTGTGCAGCAGTTGTGCCTGGAGCACTGCAAGATGTTTAATGACCTTTTAGATATTCCATGGTTGGTAATTCCACTGCAATCTTGTGACATTGCAATGTACGAACTATGAATGGCTTGAATGCCCTTGGAGAAAGTGAGGACTGCAGATGCTGGAGAGTCAGAGTCGAAAAGTGTGGCTTTGGAAAAACACAGGAGGTCAGGTAGCATCCGAGGAGCAGGAGAGTCAATGTTTTGGGCATAAGCCCTTCATCAGGAATGCCTCCTGATGAATTCCTAAACTTGACAGCAGAGTGAATTTATGGGTGGCATGGTGGCTCAGTGGCAAGCACTGCTGTCTCACAGTGCCAGGGACCCAAGTTCAATTCCAGCCTCGGGTGACTGTCTGTGTGGAGTCTGTGTCTGCGTGGGTTTCTTCTGGGTGCTCCTGTTTCTTTCCACAATCCAAAGATGTGCAGGTTAGGTGAATTGGCCATGCTAAACTGCCCATAGTGTTTAGGGATGTGTAGGTTAGGTGCATTAGTTGGCGTAAATGTAAAGTAATAGGGTAGGGGAATGGGTCTGGATCAGTTACTCTTCAGAGGGTCGGTGTGGACTTGTTGGGCTGAAGGGCCTGTTTTCACACTGTAGGGATTCTATTCTATTCTATTCATCTTGTAACTCCCTTATATATGTAATTAATCCAAGTCAACACTATCTCACTATCATTCTACATTGCCTGTTCAGTTATCGTTCACTCACTCACTTGATGGTGGTACTATCCAGGATATATTTTATTTTGTCTTCAATCCACTTAATAGGAGGCCAACACAGTTCTGGAAATTCACTGATGTGCCAAATGCCCTGCTGAGCCAGTGCTAATATGCTTGGTCTCTCCATAGAAATTAAAACATGTTGGTCAAAGTGCACTTTCAGAGAGGGCTGTTCAGCTGGGTAGCATATCATGAGATGGTCTCCTCTATAAAAGTGGCTCCTACAGCCGTCAAGTGTCTTTCCTCATCAAAAGCTTCAGCTTTTTGAAATAATTTCCAAAATACTTCTCCTCCAGCTAATCCACATTAATTCCTCAATGTTTTGCAAAGTTAAGTAGTATGCAGCCACAATGATTGTTGTTGACACTTTACCGGCTTGTATAAGGTGCCCTTGAGTTAATTAGATGTCAAAACCTTTGCTTAACTATGTTAATGCAGGGCTGAATCTGATGGATATTTTGGCTAGGTGTCAGTTTTGTCAAGTTTCTTTTTAGGTTTTTCTAAATGGGCCAAGCAGGTTCTCTCACAGCACATTACCGACCACATCTCATAAAATATTTACTCAGCCCTGATGGTGTCCTGTCATCTGATTCTAGCCCCAATCTACTACTCGCTGTACCTGGGGTAACTAGCTACTGCTGGGATATCCTGGAATGGACTGGTATCCCCGCTGCAGACACCATCTTCAAAGACTGTTGTCCACCTAGGCAGGCATTGATGGTCCGGAAAGGCCACACTGTTCCTAATATTTGGCCTGGATATGACGCAGAAGGGAAAATTGTGCCTCATTTTCTAGGTAAGAACCTCGAGATCTTGGCATGTGCTGTGGTGTAAATGAGGGACATCCTTTTCCCCACTATCATAATGGTTCTTGCTGATGAATTAACCTTATTAAAGCTGTAAAGGGGAATAAGCCTTGTCTGCCATGTGAAGTAACTTTATATCCAAGCAGCAAAACTTGCAATTTTATTTCCTTAATGAAAAGGATAAGGACATGGTATATCATATAAAATCAGACACATTCTGATTAGAGCCAACTCTTGAACATTATTCTGCTTGTTTCAGTGTTAATGGTAACTGATGAACTGTTAACTGATTGAATAGAATGTGATTGATGACCGGAGCATTACAGAGTGCAGGGACGCACAAGGTTGAAGGTACACAATCGACAATACTTAAGCTTTGGGAATGCTGCCATTCAGAATATTGCCATCTGACCATGGTTTTAAAAAATGAAGCTACTGGCTCTAACAAAAACTGCTTGTTTTCAAAGTTAGTAAAATCACACACTAACCAATACTTTTAAGGATTTTAAAAAATTATACTCAAGCTGATAAACAGACCTTGCAATCATCGGCAATGCCTTATCTGGGATGATTTCCCTGATGCTGACTCTTGATCTGTTGTGGTTTTGCCACTCTACGAAAGTGTGGTATTACAAAGACTTATTTGAGGTTGTTCATTGCCATAAATCTTCCTTAGTCTTTGCTTTATCTTTGGCCGATTTAGCGACTAGTGGTAGAGGATACATCATGATAGAGTATTTACGTAAGGTGGATTGTTCGAAAATGATAAAAAGATTTCAATAAACACAACTGACTTTGTTGAGGCATAGTTACTTGGACATAGTAAGCCAGAACAGGTAGATCTGTTCCTTCTGAAAGCTAGGCAAGAGTGCTTTGTCTCTATCCACAGATGGTGTGTGACCAAGTAGAATGGGGAAAACCCCTTGGAACATAACATTTTACAACTTTGTGAGATTTTCCCCTTAGTTAACCTATTACATGGTCATGTATCTAACTGCATAATATTTTTCACTACCCGATCTCCCACCAAGTCTCTGGCTTCGCAAATGCAGGTGCTTTAGACATTTCACAGAACACACTTCTTTCAGACATTCTTAAGGACTTTTGACCTGCATCTGGCATCTGGAGAATCATTTATCTCTCAGATATCTTTTAAAGAGGAGATTATTCTTTGTAAACATTGTCTTGGGTCCATTACTTTTTTTGAAGGACACTTAACCTCCTGAACTTTCTCCTGAAAGACAGATGTTCTTGTATCTTATAGCTTTCTATCTTGAAAAGGATTGTCTCATCTTTGCAGTACCCTGGATACTGAGAACAAGTAGCTTCTTCCTTCTGACCATATCTGGTTGTGTGGATGTTGGTCTGTCTTCCTTAGAATCATATGCAGCTTACCTCTTGAGTTGTTAGTCAGGCTTGATGTTTTCAGTGGCCCTTTGTAGTCAGTTGACTGAGTGAAGTAAACCTTTTCATATTCTTAATGTGTTGCTGAAGGATTGATGCTCGCTCAACATTATCTCTGTCAGTAGCATTGATTGTTGTCTGAAGATCATCAGTGGAAGATCCAGAAAGGACAAAAGTGGGTTATACAGCTCATGCTGTCATTCTGGTTTACAGTATTCATTTCCTCTCAAAGGTTTAGCTTATTTTTATCTTCTGATCTACCTTTGTGATAATGGGAGCATTTTTCAGACATGACAGCTCTGTGCAATTGCTGATTTCACAATGAAATATGAAATCTACAACCTTTTTTGAGTTCACTAGCAATCGCACTGCTGTCTGAGTCCTTGTTGTAGACTGGCAATGCCTAAGTATTCCCAGTGTTTCCTTTCCAATATATCTTCACAGAGGGGAGCTGAATAACTGGACTTCTGTTACACACCAGAGAGATATCCATGATTTTGAAATGCTCTGAGTACTCAAATATGTTCTGAGGCAATTCGCAGGATTTTTGGCATGATTATTCATCAATGTAATACTGATGGAATGGGAGCACGGTCTTAGTTACCCTTTTGTTCATACTAAATCTGGTTGAACCTCTGTTGGCTTCCTGGCCACTGTTTCTTTTCAGGTATATGAAGTACTTTCTTTACACAACTAAAGGTAATCTCAACAGCTTCTTTCTTCTTCTTGGGCTCGAGCCTGATTTTAGGAAGCCCAATGACATATTCTATTGGTTACCTCTTGACCAGTTGGTTGACAATGGTTTGTATCTGGACCAGTGGTTGAACAATCATTTCTTGTTGTTCCTTGAGAGATACACAAACACCTCCTAGTCTCCTAAGAAAGCTGAAGTCGTGGCGTGTGATCAAGGTCAAAAGTGAAGAGTGCTGATTGTGAAATATATATTTTCAACTCTCTTACACTCCTTACAGTCTAGTGTAACTTATAGTATTCCAATGTACTTGACAATTATTCCATCAGCACCATGTTGTTTCAATTCTGATCTGTAATTCCTGTTTCTTCAGCCATGGTAACTGGTCTGACAACATAGCTCATCTATTTAACAGGATATCCATTGTCATAAACAGATTCTGTGAAACCTGGATTATTGGGATTGCCGATTTCCCTTAAGAATGTCTTGGTGATCTTTATAAAGGAGATTGCTGCATTGGGCTTTATTTTGCAAGTGTAACCTTGTCCTTTTCTGCAGCTTTGTTATTGTGCCATATCTCGGCAGTAAGGGTTGGTTTCAGTGTAATGCAGGACCTTGAGAACTGATCCACCCATGAAGTCAAATCTTCTATTCTATAAGATCCATCTCCAATATTGAATTGCTAGCAAGTATCACATCTTCTCAATGTGCTGATTAATCTGCAATTACTGTAAACACATTTTAAATATATCATTTTAATATGGTGGCATTCCAAAACATTGGGCTTTCCACTGCAGTGAACACAATTGGTGCACAACGCTTGTGCACCAATTCTCAAAAGCTCTGAAAACAAGAAGGATGTGAGGATCTGGATCGATTTACTTAGCCCATGTCTTGTAGTGAGAAGCTCATATTTCTAGGAGAGTTCAATATGCAAATGGGCAATATCAGAGATAACTGGAAAGGAGTTCTGGGTAAACATCGGGTTAGACAACTTAACAGCAGTGGCCAGTAACTCCTGAGGAAATGTGCTGATCTCAATTACGGCATTGCCAACACAATGTTCACCAAAGTAGGCAAGTGTGAGATCAGCTTGATGCATCCAAGGTTGAAATAAAGGCATATGATTGAGGATTTCATTGTGTATCAAAGAGGTCTCCAGGATGGATGAATCACAAGCTTTGCAAAGTGCAGAGTGTTTGACAGATCACAGTTCTCTACTTGAAAATTGTTCCAACTCTTGCAAGTGACCAAAAGTCATCAGAGTTCTTTTCGAAATGCTTAATCTCATTGCTTGCCATAATCAGTTTCAGAACACATTTGATCAAAAGTTCAAAGCTAGCCACCCTTAAATTGAGAAGGGGAGAAAATGTGAAGAGATTGTCACTGAAACAGCAAACACTGTTCTTGGACTGAAGAAATTAGTGCTGCAAGATTGGTTTGATGGAAGTGATGAAAATGTCTCTCAAATCCTGCAGGCCAAAGATAAATCATATATGGATGAAAGAATAGTTGAATCTCCACATCTAAA
Organism: Chiloscyllium punctatum; assembly: GCF_047496795.1. Classification (NCBI taxonomy): domain Eukaryota; kingdom Metazoa; phylum Chordata; class Chondrichthyes; order Orectolobiformes; family Hemiscylliidae; genus Chiloscyllium; species Chiloscyllium punctatum. The sequence goes on along the minus strand of NC_092753.1, from coordinate 43,410,992 downwards.
AAAGATCATTTCCACCACCTGAACAGTACCGTTTTGAGAGAACTGTGTGTGATGCAAGATCAATACTGGGAAAGGAAAGCTGAAGAATTACAACAATTTACAAACTCCCATGCTTCAAATACTGTTCAGCTCTGTTAAATCTATGTGTAGGTCATCTAGGACAGGCTCAACATATTTGTTCTTGGTCAATGGAATCAAATATGAAGCAGAAATAGGAGACAGCTTTTATTTCAAAAATATACTTTATTCATAAAAGGTATTATATATATATACATAGTCACAAATAGAGTTTGGTTCTGTACAATAATATGTAAAGGAAGAAACCTGATAGGCAGACCACCTCCACAGTATGCTGAACAGACTGACTATTGTCCAGCACACAGCCTGCAACCTAAGCAGATGAACCAATGCAATGATTCAGGAAATGGCGAAATCCAAGTGGAATTCTTTTAAAGTGGCAGACCCTGATATAACAGAGGTTTTCCATGATATCTGTTTGCACGTATAAAATGAAGAAAAGATGTCAAATTACATTTGTGATACCAGGATTGTTACACATGATAAATCCAAAGGCAGCAAAGCAGTGTGTGCAGTATTTTCAGAGGGTCATAGTCACATAAACGTAGAGCACTGAAACAGACCCTTCAGTCCAACTTTTCCATGCTGACCAGATATGCTAAATTAAGCTAGTCCCATTTGCCACCACTTAGCCCATATCCCTCTAAGCCCTTCCTATACATATACCTGTCCAGATGTCTTTTAAATATTGTAACTGTGCCAAACTCCACCACTTTCTCTAACAGCTCGTTCCATACACACACCACCCCTTGCATGAAAAAGTTGCCCCTTAAGCCCCTTTTAAATCTTTCCCCTTTCACCTTAAACCTATGCTCTCTAATTCTGGAGTTCCCCACCCCAGGTAAAAGACCTCATCTATGGTACCTGTTTAACCTAAAATATAAAGCTGACTGTTTTATCCTGGATGGTATGAGGTTCCCTGAATTTTATGTATCTACACCCATCCAAACAAATGGACAGAAATTCATCACATTCTGACTTTTGTTTTATAAATGGTGGAGAGACTTCATTGAATAAGTCACTCACCTCAGGATACCCCATCTCAGTACTGTTCTAGTAGCTAAAATACTTCGTATCTAGTCACTGAACACCAAGAAGTCAATACCATTGAATATCAAACAGAGATGATAAGATTTCATTTTTGTGGCATGAATGCTGTCTACTTCTTGCTGGCCTAAGATCAAATGCTATAAAGAACCCATGGCAATGAAGATACAGATTACTATGTTATCAAAGGAATTGTCAACTAATCTGAACATTATGCAATTTTTGGCTAACACCCAAACCTCTAATATTTGATAATAGGAAGGTGAAATACATGAACCCCAAGACACTGGCTGAGTTACTCCTGTAGCAATATTCTAGGGCTGAAATGACTAACCACCAATATGCAACTATCTTCATTTTGTCAAGTATGATAGCAGTCAGGGGGAAGGTTCTCCCCCTGACCTCCACTGACCTTAGTTTTACTGGTGATGCTTGGTGTTACACTCCATTGTCTTGATGTCAAGGCCAGTAAGTCTCAAGATTCAGCTCTTTGAATCTATTTTGGGACTAATGTTGTTTTGAAATATGAAGCTCAGTGTCCCTGGCTGTGTGTCAGTGAGCAGGTTATTGTTGAGTAATTGCTGTTGGAAAGTGTTCTTGATGACTTCTTCCATCACTTTTCCAATGAGTGGAAGTGGACGATTATGGCAGTAATTGGTCAATTAGGATTTGCCTGCATTTATTTATTTTGGTGACAGTTTACACTTGAACAACCTCAGACATTGTTGGGTAGATGGCAATTTTGTTTTACACTGCAGCATCGAAGTTAACAGTACAACTCATTCTAAAGCCGAGGTCGTCTGGGTTATAGTTTGTTGCTAGGTCCTGCAGCTTTTTTATTTGCCAAGTTCAATACATTCAGGTATTATTTCTGTCATGTAAAGTGAATTGAATTAGGCCTAGGTTTGCATTTGTAAGATTGGGGAACTCAGGAAGAGTTGAAAAATGTGATGCTGGAAAAGCACAGGAATCCTGAAGAAGGGCTGATGCCTGAAACGTCGATTCTCCTGCTCCTCGGATGCTGCCTGGCCTGCTGTGTTTTTCCAGCACCACATTTTTCAACTCTGGTCTCCAGCATCTGCAGTCCTCACTTTCTCCTATTTGAACTTAAGAAGAGGTCAAATGCTTTATCCTTGCCTTCTCATGGCTGTGCTGGATTCTACCATTTTTGAGAATGGGAATGTCCATAAAGCCCCCTCCTCCCTTGGTTGCTTAATTGCCCACTGTCATTCAAGGTTGCATTCGGCATGTTTTTCAGGACTCAGAGCTTCTCTGTCTGGTCTGGGATTATTTAGCTCTGTCTGCAGCATGTTGTTTTTTGCTGTTTAGATTGCATGTATTCCTGTATTGTAGATTCATCCAAGTGGCACTTCATGATGCTGTCTTTGCCATGATTCTCCACATATCTCACCTGCCTTGATGGTAATGGAAGAGTGAAAGCATCAATTGAATTAGTATACAATAGCGCAGATGCTGATAGCACACAGTCCCTCATGATCACCCAGATCTGAGATGCTGGAACAGATCTTAAGATATCCTTCTTAGCATTGTTATACTGTTACACAAGATTATGGAAGATGTCTTCAATCTGTATACAGGATTTGGTCTGCACAAGGCCTCTGCTTTTCAAAATGAGTCATCTTTGCATTGTGGGAAACAAGCAGAATTATTTTGAATGGAGACCATTGACCTGAATATTACTCTATTACATTTACCAGTCAACTGTTGCAGTTCCTGTATCTTGGCTAAGTGAAGTCTCTGTGCACCTGCAATTTCCTGGCTGCCTAAAGCCAGCTCTAAAGGGAAGTATCCATGGAAGCTTTGCCTGAAACCATCTGGAAGTTAGACAACACAATCATTTCATATTTTAAGCATTAAAGTGTAAGCATGGATTATTTCTTTGTGAAGCTTCTAAATACAACCCCCAACACTAGAATATGTTGAAAGACAGATTGATTTTACGCAACATATATGTTTACATATTTTTACTTTTTTATACATTTAGGAATGATTAATTAAATGGTACAAAGATTTGCAAATTAGTTACTTTTTATCTCCACTTTACAGAAACCCTCTTCCTAGCATAATATTTCTTGGCAAATAAGGTATGTATTTATCTGGATTTACTGAAATTCACTTCAATGCATTATCATTTTTAATTTCAGTAGTAAATTATCAGGTCACTGGGCAGTGAAATTATTGGCACCCATAGAATAAATTAGTCTTATTCACACTGAGACTATGTGAGTTGAGGTATAATCAGGTCTTATTTCAGCCAAAGTGAAGAAAATTCTCTCAGAAATACACAAGAAATTGAGAAACTTAGGCACAAGCAGGCATTATTTCATTCAGCTTATTTTTCTTAAATCTAAGCACATAAATCTGATGTTCAATTTCAATTTAGTCCTTTCGCTAAACCAAAAGCCTCACTTTTGTTTGCATTTTCCATTTGATATTCCTTCAGAGTACTGACATGTTTGACAATTTTGGAAAGTTTGTAAATTACTTGTAATATATCCTCATGCATTACTCAGTGCCAAATGATACTGCAGGGACTTTTTGAAACTGTTAGTTTCAACAGGTTGCAGTGACTTTTAAGCAGTCAGATCCATGTGACCAATTGTCAAATTTGGTTACTAATTGCACAGATGTCACACGAGCAAAGCATTTACATTGCAAACAGATGTATCGGAACAAAAATTATGGTGCACAAATTACAATTTGCTAGCAGCAATGATGCGATCATTAAAATGTTTAATTGGTGAAATCTGATTTTGTAGTCCTCCTGAATATTTTTGTTAAAACTATGAACTAGGAGATGTACCACACTCAAATTGAATATGGTTAGAAAGGGTCACCACCTTGTCTAAACATGATGAAATAAATGTTCATCTTAAATCTCATAAACAAAGCTAAATCACTAAGGATACTTTTTAGCTGATGATTATGATAGCTGAACCCCATCGCTTTGATTCAAATACAAGCATTTGTGAACAACAATCCCTCAGCTCTATGTACCATGGCATTTACAGAGGTGAATGAGTGGTTGGTATCCTACTTATATTGATAGGAACTTCAAAAATAGAAGAGCTGTTTCTGCAAACAGGCAAGTAGTACATTATTTCCTTCATGCAAAATGAATTGAGACATAAACCTGAAAATTACAGATCTGTTGATCTAATATCAGTGGAATAGGTGAGGCATGAAAACATTTCACTGTTTGGTATCAATATTCCTCTGGGTAGCTGAAAGGTCATAAGTAGCAATTAACAGGGATTAAGACCCACAACCTAAACCATGCTCACATCCATAATTTCCATCTACTCTGAAGAGCTGAGTTACTTGTGCTTTCGATTTTCTTTCTTCTAGTACAAAAAAAAAGCATTATTGTAAGCTTCACTTCATAACTTAACTGTTATTTAGCATGTCCTTTCCCTCGCGGAGACTGGACAATGTGCTGTAATAAAAATGGACATTGCTCAGAACACTGAGGAAGGGTTACTGGATCAGAAACGATCACTCTGATTTCTCTCCACAGATGCTGCCTGACTTTGAGTGTTTCCAGCAATTTCTATTTTTGTTTCTGATTTCCAGCATTTGCAGTTATTTCTGTTTTTATTTAATGTGCTGTAATGTTGTCCACTGATGGCCAGATGATCTGATTTCTCAGAGACAAAAAAAGGGATCTATTCTTTTTAAATAGATGTAATCTCATAGACCACAAATGACCAAGCCCATGGTAAAGCTCACAACTGAAAGTTAAAATAAAAGTTGTCTAAATGGAAGGCTAACAGTATAGCACTGTCAAGGCCTCAAAGGCCAAATATGACCAAACATCTCACCATACACTTGTTAGAACAGGTGGAAGAGGAAGCCTAGATGCCCACTAATGGCAGAGGAAGATGCTAGCACAAAACCAGAAGTATCACTGGATGAACTCCGTGTCAGTCTGAATAAATCATATGGTACCTTGAGTTAGATTCACCCAAAGCACAAACAACCTGTCCATCTATGCCCAATACAGTAGTTCAGCACTCTATCCTCACCACTGGCATCAGCCCTACCATAGAAAGCAATCTATAATTGGGATACTTCCTTATGTCACGTTTGACTCCTTTGTAAACATGTTTCTTTTGATCAAACCTGAAGCAAGCAATTTACGACAATTAGAATGAATGGTAGAGAACGCTGAAGGTTCCTGGGTGCTTTGTTGTTGCTATTATTTGTTTCGGTACACACAAGCAAAATCTTCATGTAAGACTTCAAATAGAGATTTTGATTCATTAAGACTGGTCAAATTATAAGGAAATCAATTCTCATCTACATGTAGCTTAATACTTTTTTGAGTTTTAGTTTAGTCTGGTAAAAAGCCATTCCACAAAACGTGACTGAAAATGATTCAAATGTAAAACTATTAGTACATAATAAAGTTCATTTGAGCAGAAAAGCTCCAAATACAGTTAAGTACATCAACTCAATGTATTATATATGGGAAACATCAAAAATAATTTAACATGAGCTTAACTTAATTAGCATAAAATAATTCATTCACTAGATATGCACTCATGTGAAACTCCTTGTATAATGTCAGGGATTCAAATTCAACTAAGATAAATTATATTAACCATTCAGACTACTTCTAGTTTGGGACCAGCTCATAACTGAACTTGTGCACATCCAGCAATTATTGAACTCATTCATTTACAGTTTACCATATGAACCGATATGCTACTGTTAGCATGGCAGCAAACTTGCTTATTGCTGGCTGGGATAAAATTGATTATGTGGTGTTTGAAAGAATGTCATATGTGTCATATTTACCCATCTGAGGGGCCTGAGCCTTTTCCACCAAGAAACTTTCCTTCCAAAAACATTTAAGCCAAAATTGATTTAATAAGCTCATAGAAAACTGTGACAGAAGTGTTGTGACATTTCATAGGCACAACAAATATTCTGATTAATAAGTACCTTTGGGGCTGAATGCTTTTCACATCAAGTATGAAATACACCTTGCAATGAAACACACCAGTACGTTTTATTTATCTTAGGCTGCAGCAAAGCCGAGTGGAATGTCAAGTATACAAAGACCATCAGACATAATTGGAAAGGGATCTGTCAGCCAAGGGATGAAATATAGGATGAGCTACATTAAGCTTTAATACATGGAAAACAAAGCCGATTATACTCTCAAAGATTAATAAAACTAATGCCGGGAATTATATTTAGTCTTAATTTCTATTCTCAATAAGAGTTAGCTATGTATTGTTACCTCACAGTTCTTAGAAAATTCTGTAAAGTTTTCTACAATAGATGTTTAAAATCTTGAGCAGGATCGTTCGACCCTTGGATAGGCAAGTATAGAGAAAATTGAAATCATGGTCAGTGATCCAGATTACCAACTTCACCCAGCTCCTAATCATATTCCCTGAGGTAGGGTCAGAGGCAGCAATCCATTCACAGGTGGTGGGTCATTAATAGTAGCAATAAGCCCCCAATAAGCCCATTGTCAGAAGCCAACTGAAATATTCCAGTCAACTCTGGGTCTCCTGAGCCACTGGAGATCGGCCTTACTCTAATGCAACTGCCTACAGGTTGGTTCTGGTAGCAAACTGAAGAACCGGCACTCCAGAAAGACCTTAAGGCTTTCTCAACGACTGACCTCAGCTCTAGCCATGGCTCATGAAATGATGGGCTTCTCCCTGCACAAAAATGACCAGGCTACTGAAGACATTCTGTAAATTCCAAAATGTCATGGCTAGAGAGCTCCAGCTTTGAGAGCCCATGTGCTTTCTTCAGTTAGATGGTATGGCAATAATTGGCCAATTCATGGATTTTAACCGCTGGGTGACTATTTCCTCCACTGAGATGAGTTATGACCTCAACTGAACCCTCACCTAAAGAATAAAGCCCTACCTCTTATCTCAACATGTTAAGCAATTCAGATGCTTTTGAGTGGTAAGGTCAATGATGTAATGTGGAATAGTCTTGCTTCCAAAGAGATTTCTTAAGAAGTATAATGTTCATTTCTGAGGACCATTCTTGTTCTGAAGTGGCAGTGTATATATAAAGTGATTTAAGCATTCGGTATCAAAGGATTGATCAAAGATTTTCCAACAACAGTTGACGTGAAAAGATGTTTATGGGAAATTCCTTCATTCCTGGCTCCTGATATAATTATGAATATTTTGGAAAAGGTCACAACAAGTTAAATGATTTAAGGATAATCTTGACTTAAAATATGACAGGTGGAATAAATTATACGGCTGATTAAAATAGTTCCTAAAACTAACTCAGAGAACAGGATGGGCCCTTTGATACCCTGTGTTTTGAAAGTGAATTATAATCCAGCCTGCTAAAAATTAGGATATAAAGAAACAAATAATCAATGCAAGTCAAATAAACATAAAGGTAGATGTCATAGAAAACTATCACTGATGTCAGAATGACCAAAATCTTCAGCGACAGCTGAATCAAGCAGACAGTAAGTGCACAATCAAATAGGCATCACTACTCCTGAAAACATCAACACAAAAACCTTATAACAAATAATACAGAAGAAAGTCTGGGAAAGTATACAATTCGCTCCATGGAGGAAGATGGAACAATGCAATTGCGATGTGTTTGTTTTACCCCAGAGAAAAAGGATTTGCAGTAAACGATATTTACACAAGTGTTTCCTGGACTTGCTCATTAATATATGTGGAGGGGTAATGCTTATTCTTAAATAAAATAGAAATAATCTGCTACAACTCAAAGGGATTAGAATGCAATCTTTAAAACAACCATTTTATACTCGCGCTGAACACTGCAGCAACATCCGAGAAAACAAGCACAAAAAAGCTCTCACTGAACTGCATCGTATGTCTCATCCGCCTTTTCCCGTTATCTTAACGGAATGTCTACACTCAGCCAAACAAGGCAGCAGGATGGAGGATATGGCATGTGAAAGGTGACATCATTTCACAGACTCTGACTTTTAAACCCTTCACACGGAAATGTAGAATGTAGAATGCCCATGGAAGCAAACTAGAAATGTCACTCAATGTCACCTGTCAACACACTGCTCTGCTAATGCAGACCACTGAGAAAAGAAATTCAATGATCTTGCCAAGGTAACACTAAGTTGGAAGCAATCCTACATAAGACACACTTTCCATTTTCCTCTTTTGCTTCTTTCAGTACCAGCAAACTTCAACTTTTCACAATAACACTTTCACAACTAATTTATAATTCATTCCAGTTAGAATGAACTCAGTTTAGCATTGTTGTCTGGTCTCTCCTTAAGACAACTTAGACAATTCCAACCAGGATGCTATGAATGAATTTGTCCAGGTGTCAAACAATACCAAAGCAGTCAAATCAATATGAACACAAGCCAGTACCAAATCAAAACAGCCCCACTTTTTATTAGGAACAAAATTGCAATTATCTTTAATACTAAACATACTATCTCTCATCCTATTTGGCTCCTTAATGTTACATTACTTCCCGATTCTCTTGCAAATTTATGTAGTCACACTTTGTCTCTGTCTCTGGATCTACGAAGCTGCTTTCTTCCTTTCTCTCTCTGGGTTGTCAGCTGGTCTCTGCCCCTTGCCATGCTGGTCTCCTTGGAAGGCCCCAGACAATTCCAGAGATTCCAATACTGGTTCCAACAGTGAGATTTTTTAGGTGAACTCTATTTTTATAACTTTTAGATGTTTTCTGGAACTTTCTATAGCTCTGGCCAATCACAGAGACACACTTAATAGTTTGAAACAAGAGTCAATTATTTAGATGGCATGCCACTGTTAGTTTCTATGTGTAACAGGACCCAATGCCTTTCTGTAAGGTCCCTCCTTTACTTAGTGGTTAAGTTATTGGGGGTTTCTGCCCAGAATAACTTGCTTTTTATATTATGCTAATATCATTAGCACCTGGCTACTGTGTTTGCACTGTGTCTGGTATATAGGATTTGCAATTTCGGAGTTTCACTTGACCAATGTACCCAGCATCCCTTGCTGTTTGGCCAAGTTAGCAATCTGTGATTTAGCAGCTAGGAGGCTGTTACAGCATCGAAAATAAAAACAGCTACCAAAATGTCCTAGTAGCAGTTACTGACACGGACAGCTCTGTTACATCTTCTCCCACCCAGTAAGTAATGTTTTCCCCTTGAAATAATTCCACAGAGGCCGGTATCCCATCACCAAGTCGCCCTTTACTTACATGTGTGTTGTTATATGGACTTTCTTGGCCTTTCAGAGCTATCTCTGAGAGTGAACAGAATCTCTAACATTCCCTTTTATATCTGACAGCCAGGGCTCCCTGATTAGACGAGGTTAACAGGCCCAATCAAAGAACTCAGATTCTATAGATCCTCCTGGCCAGCTTTGCTCCAATCACGATACCCTTTCAGATGACTTCACCACTGGTTTTAGTGGCAGAGGGATTGTTTTTGAGGCTGAAAGCCTGTGTTAAATAGCATACAGCAGGGATTAATGTTGAGTTCCTTTGCTGTTGTTGCATACATTAATGATCTAGACATATGCATGAGGTTATCGCAGTAAATTTGCCGATGACGCAAAGGTTGGTCATGTGGTAAATAGTGAAGAGTCCATAGAACCTTAGAGATGGGAGCCAAAATAAGTCATTCAACCCATTGACTCTGATCTGAAATCTGCTACTCCCTAACTTTTCTCCATAACTCTTAATTTACTAACTGATTAAAAATCTGTCTGTCTCCTTCTTGAATATATTTAACAATTTCCTTCGAGATAATAGGTCTGATGGGCTGAATAGAGTTTGATCTTGAAAAATATCAGGTGATGGACTTTGAGAAGACTGACAAAACAAGAGAATATACAACAAATGGTAGGACCCTGGAAAGTACAGAGGGATCTTGACACGTATGTCCTTAGACCCTTGAAGGTAACAGGGCAGATGGATAGCAATCAAAGAACTGTGAATGGTGGAAATCTGAATCAAAAACAGAATTTGTTGGAGAAACTCAGCAGGTCTAGCAGCCTCTGTGGAGACAGAAATAGAGTTAATGTTTCAGATCCAGTGACCCTTCTTCAGAACTGAAAATGGTACTTTTGGAAATTTCATGACACCAATGGTATGAAAACATCGAGTCATACAGACATACAGCACAGAAACTGACCCTTTGATCCAACTCGTCCATGCCAACCAAATATCCCAAATTAATCTAGTCCCATTTTCCAGCACTTGGCCCATATCCGTCCAAACCCTTCTTATTCACATACACATCCAGATGCCTTTTAAATGCTGTACTTGTACCAGCCTCCACCACTTCCTCTGGCAGCTCATTCCATTCACGTGTCACCCTTTGTGCAAAAACGTTGCCCCCTTGGTCTCTTTTAAATCTTTCCCCTCTCACCCTAAACCTGTGCCCTCTAGTTCTGGATTCCCCCACCCCAGGGAGAAAAACCTCATCTGTTTACCCTATATCTTCTCCACAAATATGCCCCTAGCCAAGCTGCTCCAATGCAATTACAATACTGGCATCGACCTTGCAATGTGCAAAATTAACCAGATATGTCTTGTTCCTAAAGCAGAACTATTCCAATCAGGCCAAGTAAAGGAAGATGTCATCAATAGTACTACAAAGTAGCAGTCACGCAATAATAACTTACTGACTGACACTCACTTTTGTTTTCAACAGAGCCACTCAACTCAATACCTCAATACAACCTTGGTCCAAATGTAGCAAAACAGTTGAACTCTGTGGAAATGAGGGTGTCTGTCCTTGACATCAAGGAAGCACTTGGCCAAGTGTGGCATTAAAGATTCCAAACAAACCTGGAGTCAATAATGCTTGCTGATTTTGGAGCTCAGCCATCTCAGCCAGAGAATATCATCAGGAGTTCCTCTTGTAGTGTCTAGGTACAAATATCTTTGGCTGTTTCATCAGTGACCTTCCCTGCATCATTGTCTCAGAGGTGGGAGTATTTGTTGATGATTACACATTGTTTAGCATAGCTCGTGTAGTTCTTCAAATTCAAAAACTGTCCAGGTGCAAGTGTAACAAGACCTGGACAATATTCAGGCTTCAGCTGACAATTGGAAAATACCATTCACAGTTCACAGTGTCAGGCAATGACCATCTCCAACAAGAGAGAAACCAAGCATCATCCCTTGACATTGAAGAGCATTATCATCACTGAATCTCCTACTATTAACATCCTGAGGATTACCATAACCAGAAATGGAACTTGACTAGCCATATAAATCCTGTTGTCTATCATCAAAGGCTCAAGTCAGTAGTCTAATCAAATATGCTTCACATGCCTGATTGCATGCAGCTCCAACAAACACATGAGACTCAGCACCATTCAGGGCAAAACAACCTGCTTGACGCACATCTCATCTAACATCTTCAAATTTAACTCCCATCATCACCAGTGCACAATGGCATCAGGATGTAAAGTCATCATAACATTACTAGACCATAAGAGAGAGATGACTAGTGATGACTTAACTGACAGTAACCATGACTTAGGCACAGAGCAACATTAAAAACAGAGTCCTTCATAGTACTTTCAGCCAGGGCAGGAAACACTCTGCATCACAAAACTGCCATCCAGTTAACTGACCTAACTGACTGTCAAACATGTGTACAATCAATAAGATACATCACAATCAAGGTTCCTTAGACAGCACTTTCCAAACCTACAAACTCTATTGTATTGAAGGACATGGACAACAGGTACATGACAACTCAGCGCTTGGAAATTCCCCTTCAAGTTCACACACTATCATTTTGTACGTAAGCTGTACATTGAGGGGATGAGTGTTTTAGCTATTGAGAAAGTTGCAAAGTGATATACATGCCATCAATCATGCCCTGGGGAAACCAGGAACCTGTTAAAAGCAGAATAACCTTTTTACATTCCTCCTTGTTAAAAGTGATCAAATCTCCCAGTGTTGCTGTAAACGACATTATCCTTCACGATGTTATGGAGTCTCCCCATAACTGCTTAAAATGGCCCATAAAAGTCAAGTGCAGTGGTCACTTTCATATTTAGAGAGAGGGCAGTGTGGGACAATAAACATAACCACAAGTCTTCATGCAAACTGTAACATACGTGTCTGATGTCTTTTAGATGAAGCACACCCTTCTTTTTTATATCTCTACAATTAAACCTTCATTGTTCCAAACTTACATACATGCTCTGGGTGGAGGTGGAATTGATAACTGATATATCACAATCTTCTTAAATGCAGCATGAGTGTGCTTTTCTCCATTTTGTTCTTCTCTCTCTTTGATGATAGCATACTAGGGATAGGAAGGGAGGGTACGGTAAATTGCAATAATCTGCTTGTATTAAGAAATAGCACCAAGTCTGTAAAAAGAATGAGTCTCGACAGTCTCTTCAAGTTCAGAAACCCCTCATTGACATATGTCTCAGCTAAAGATGGCAAGCTGTGACTTATAAATCTTATTTTATGTGAAAGAAGGAGATCCCAGTGCTTCTGGCTCTCCTTTACTGTGTTGCAACTCAGCAGGGGGAATGTGGATTGGAAATTGGGGAATGAAGCAAAGGGAATAATTCTATGCTGGAAAAACAATGGACGTGGCTTTTGTCTGATTTCTGTCTCACACAAAAAAACTTTTAATTTTGCACTACAATTATCTCAAATTGAGAAAAATATTCAATTGCACAGAATTTATGGATGTAAATTTGCTTGCTGAGCTGGAAAGTTCAGTTTCACTCATTTCATCACCATACTAGATAACATCATCAGTGAGCCTCTGGTGAAGTGCTGGTGTTATGTCATTACCCAATATTTAAAGCAGAGTTTCCTTGATATAAATCATCTAGCATTTTTTCATGTTACATTTTAGACAAAATTCTGGGAATTAAACTGTTATTGGAAATTAGATTCTTCGAATTATGTAACCTTTGTGTAACTACAGATAACTATGGAACAGATAATAATATCACCTGCAAAAAGATGATTCAGTGACTGACTGCAATTCCCCTATTATTGAAGGAACTGCTAATCGACTTGATTAAACCAGCAACTCAATTCAATAAAAAAATGAAATAACCATGTTATTCAATTTAAAAGTAATACTGTGAGAAGGACAGTGATGTCCTGCAGGTCTTTGTAAGTTATTGTGCTGATCATTTCTAATGAATAGATACATCCATCCTATTAACTGCTTTATTTGTCTTGTTAAAGTGAAAATAATACATTGTCCTACGAAAATCAAATACAGCGATTGCTGGAAATCCAAAATAAAAATAGAACATGCTGGAGAAACCCAGCAGGGCTTGCAGCATCTGTAGAGAAAGAAATAGAAGTTAAGGTTTCAAGTCCAACTTGACTATTTTTTCAGAACTAGAATGTATTTTCCAATTGTGTTCTTCCCATATGGAAGTTTAATACATTCACATGGGATGTGTGCAACCCAGAAAACATTTTCAAAATAGCTTTGAGGCAAACATTTTAGCTCGTATCCCTGCTTCCTGGCTGCTTCTCAATTGTCCATTTAAGATTGGTGGTTTGTAAAATCTGCAATTGGGTTTATTACAATTCTTTTTACAAATCTAACCTTTTTTTCTATCTAGTTGCTCATCTTGAAAGAGTATCCAGTGCGCTCATACATCAAGTTAGAGTGATTCCTTTGAGAGATGTTAAACTCCTGATGCAGAGAGAAACAGAATTAATACAAGTAAATAGAGAGTTTTGTTACATCTGGGTTTATGTGAAGTTCTGTGTTATATGATTTGCATATATCTTATTTCATGTCCAAGCGCATAGTTATATGAAAAGTGCTTTACCATTTTTCTGCATGTTTATTAGAAAATGCCACATGTAGAAACTGAGATGGACTAGTCAGAATGAAATTGATATTATGAGATTAAGAATAACTTTATAGACAAGTGTGTAAAATGTAAATATAAAAACGTGAAAGAAAAAGTAGAAATCAAGCATTTATAGAGCACTCTGCCATCAATGCTTCAAAGAGCAATCACTGAGGTATAATATGGAAAGGCTTTCATTGTTGTATAGAGATCAAGTTGGTGGCAACTAAAATGAAGAAATGCAAAAAAAAATGTCTTTGGCAATGAGAGCAAACACTTTTGGCAAAAAGGCATATTATACAAGGGAAGTGAGAACAACATTGAAAATGCAATCATGAACATATTGGACATAAGGAATAACACAAGAAATGTTTCATAGATGTTAGCCAGAGGGAACAAGGAATTCACGAATGCCAACAGCTAAAAAAAATGAGAAAATGTCATATGCTTTTAGAAATTGAAAATGTTCCTATATGGGAACTATTAAGCAGTAGTGGATTTCTGATCAAAAAAAATCTAACTTTAGTAAGGGCATCTTTGCAACTTTCATGAGCTTTGACTGTAATCATAAGTTGCTTCAGGCAGCATTGCAACTAAAACATGAAGGAGCCATAAACAAAACAAAAGCAGATATGAAGTCATTTGTGTACGTTGCAGTATTCAGAAAGAAATATTCCACCTTTTGAAGATCTTATATCTGAAATTTTAAAAGAAAGGCAAAGTACATAATTTTTCAGACCACTAGTTAGATCCTTGCTTCATCTTATGAATGGCCTCAAAGTTGATATAAGTGATATAAAAAACGTATATATATTTCATTTTCTCTGCTCAGGGTAATGATAATTAACATTATATGATTCTTTCTCCATATCAGCTATCATATTGTAGTCTGTAAACTACACATTGAAAACATTTTGCTATCTGTCCTGTTGGTCTTGGCTAAATAAAGAAAGCAATCAATGAAGTATTTTATTAGACTAGATGTAGAGAGAATCTGCACATAAAAATAGTGATATTTCTGTCACAGAAAATGAAAGACTTTCCTACTGAGACCATCATGTCAATGTCAAGCACCAAACTCTCAGGTTGTCAGAGGCACAAGGACAACTGTCGAACTGTAAAGCTAGAAACAACTTGAAATGTTCTTGCCTAACTTAAGATTGCAGTCCACAGTTAAAATACTTTTACTTGTATCAGCAGATAGTAGTAATGGGCACATGTCCTCTATTTACTTGTCACCCACTCCTGACTAGGAGTGAGATCAAGCATGTGAATATACTTACTCCATTCCTCTTCATTATAATAGGAAGCACATTTTGGAGCCTTATGTTTCTCTTTAGCATTGGTGTCCCATTTTTTGTCTTTGTGAAATTTTGCTTGCCCTAAAGCAAGAAAATGAATGTTGTGTATATTTAATACTTAGTTATGAGGTTGTGTTCCATAGCACTTTAACTACAATTATCCTTTGCTCATTTAACAGACGGATACAGTGAAGTTGCCAGCTTTCTTGAAGCAGATGCACGCAGATTTTATCAGTAGAAACAACAAGAGGGAAAAACATATTTGACCTCATCCTTACCGATCTGCCAGCTGTAGATGCATCTGTCCATGATAGTTTCAGTAAGCGAGATTGCCCTTCAGTCCTTATCGAGACAACATCCCACCTTCCCAATGAGAATAGCTTCTATCGTGTTGCGTGGCACTATCACTATGCTAGATGGGACAAACTTCAAACAGGTTTGGCAACTCAAGACTGGGCATCTATGAGGCGCAGTGGACCATCAACAGCAGCTGAATTAATACCCCAACATAATCTGCAACCTCATGGCCCAGCACGTTCCTCACTCAACCATTACTTTCAAGCCATCTTAGTCCAATGCAGAGTGCAGGAGGGCATGTAAGAGCAGCAGCATGCATACCTGAAAATGAGGTGTCAATCTGGTGAAGTTACAAAACAGGATTACTTTAAAGCCAAACAAAATAAGCAGCAAACGATAAACAGAGTTAAGTGATTGCACAATCAAATAATCAGTTCTAAGCTTGCAGTTCTGCCACATCCCGTGATGGATTAAACAACTCACTTGAGGAGGGCACTCAATAAATATCTCAATCCTCATGACAGAAGAGCCCAGCACATCAGTATAAAAGGTAAGGCTAAAACAACCACAGCAGTTTTCAACCAGAAGAGCAGACTAGATGGTCCATCATGGCCTCCTTCAGTGGTCGTCAGCATTACAGATACCAGTCTTCAGCTAATTTGATTCACTCCATGTGATATCAAGAAATGATTGGAAGCATTGGATATTGCATCGGCTATGGGCCCTGGCAACATGCTAGCAATAGTACTGAAGCCTTGTGCTCCAGAACTTGTTGCTCCCCAAATGAAGCTGCTCCAGTTGAGATTCAATACCAACATCTACCCGACAATGTGGAAAATTTCCCAGTTATGCCCTGTATACAAAAAGCAAGACAAATCTAACTGACCAATTACTGTGTCATCTGTTCACTCTCGATCATCAGTAAAGTGATGGAAGGTGCCATCAATGGTGTTAGCAAACAGCACCTGCTCAGCAATAAACTGCTTAGTGATGCTCAGTTTGGGTTCCACTGAGGCCCTCAGCTAATGACCTCATTACAGCCTTGGTTCAAACATGGACAAAAGAGCTGAATTCCAGAGGTGGGGTGAGATTGACAGTCCTGGGCATCAAGGCTGTATTCAACTGAGTGTGGCATCAAGGAGCTTTGGCAAAACTGGAATCAATGGGACTCCAGCAGCAAAGTCTCTGCTGATTGGAGTCAAATCTGGCACAAAGGAAGATGTTTGTGGTTGTTAGAGGTCAATCATCTCAGCTCCAGGATATCTCTGTGGGTGTTCCTCATAGTGACCTAAGCTTCAGCTGCTTCATCATTAACTTTTCCTCCATTATAAGGTCAAAAGTGGAAATGTTCCCTAATGATTGCAAAACATTCAGCAATCACTCGCAACTCCTCAGATTCTGAAGCAGTCAGTATTCAAATGCAACAACATCTGGATACTATCCACCTTGCAATGTTTGCATGACACAAATCCAGGCAATGACCATGAAACATAGAACATAGAACAATACAGCACAGAACAGGCCTTTCGAATATCAACGTTGCGCCGACCTGTGAACTATTCTCAGCTCGTCCCCCTACACTATCCCATCCTCATCCATGTGCTTATCCAAGGATTGTTTAAATATCCCTAATGTGGCTGAGTTAACTACATTGGCAGGTAGGGCATTCCATGCCCTTACCACTCTCTGAGTAAAGAACCTGCCTCTGACATCTGTCTTAAATCTATCACCCCTCAATTTGTAGTTATGCCCCCTCATACAAGCTGACGTCATCATCCTAGGAAAAAGACTTTCACTGTCTACCCTATCTAATGCCCTGATCATCTTGTATGTCTCTATCAAATCCCCTCTTAGCCTTCATCTTTCCAATGAGAACAGACCCAAGTCTCTCAGCCATTCCTCATAACACCTTCTAAGAGACAATCTAACCACTGCCATTTGCCATTTAATGGTGTTATCATCACCAAATCTCACACTATAAACATCCTTAGGATTACCATAAACTTAGACAAATAGCTCATCTCATGACTCCTCAAAGCCTGTCCAGCATCTACAAGGTACTAGTCAAGAGTGTAACAGAATATTCACCAATTGCCTGGATGGGTACAGCTCTAATAATACTCAAGAAGCTTGACAAAAGCCAGGACAAAGTGGTCTGTTTGATTGGCACCATATCTACAAGCATCCATTCCCTCCACCACCAATGCTCAGTAACAGCAATATGTACAATCTATAAGATGCACTGCAGAAATTCACAAAAAAATCTTAGACAGCACCTTCCAAACCCATGACCACTTCCATCTATAAGTGCAAGGGTACAGATACATGACAGCACCATCACCTGCAAGTTAGCCTCCAAGCCACTCACCAACCTAACTTGGAAAATATCACCATTCTTTCAGTGTTGCTAGGTCAAAATCCTGGAATTTGCTCCCTAAGGGAATGTGTGTCAACAACAACAACATGTGGACTGCAACAGTTTAAGAAGGAGGTCACCATCACCTTCTCAAGGGCAACTTGGGACAGGCAATTAAAGCTGGCCAGCCCACATTCCTGAACTAATAATAAAAATGCATGCTACCAATTCCATTTTATCATATACTAGCTTCTAGACCTTAAGAATATCAGCCAGCATGTAGCTTAAATAATAAGATATAAATTGTCTTAGATCAGATGAGATCTATAAGAACAGAACATATATATTAACAAACTAGAAGGAGAGTCCATTCAGCTTTCAGTGTTGCTAAAAATACATTATTAGACATGCTACCATGTTGTGACAAAGATCAAGAAATGGATCATTGAGCAACAGAACCTCCAAAAGAAATTCAAAGCTTTTCAAGTCAAATAAAGATTAGATTAGATTAGATTACTTACAGTGTGGAAACAGGCCCTTCGGCCCAACAAGTCCACACCGCCCCGCCGAAGCGTAACCCACCCATACCCCTACATCTACATCTACCCCTTACCTAACACCTAAACTGAATGAGAAGTAAAAAGAAGCAAGTTCATTTCATGCATGGATTTTCTCCACTATGCACATACAAGGAGGAGTTTCCATTGTGTTTTCTAGCCAGAATGCTGCCCAGTGCATTTTGCATACACACCACTGACTCTGACTCATTACCTGGAAACAATGCAAATTCAGATCCATAGCAAGTTCCTAATATGTTTTCCTGGTTTGACACTCCAGAGCACCCTCACCAGAGGGCGGCCTCACAGCAGTCGACAAAGGAATTTGCCAGTCACAAGGTCTATCAAAAGGTAAATTTACCCTTTGTTCCCTGAACCAATTAGATGGGCAAACTCTGTACACAGTAATTTGTGTGAACTTGCAATAACTTGTCATACAAAGAACTCATCCAAACTTGCAGCTGTTTATATTAAGCTACAACTTCAGGTTTCTACAAAGCAAACCTTCTACTAGTTAAAAGGAATTCTTAGGTTCCTCAATAATCAACTTTCTAGGATATAGAAGAATTATAATGGCCAATGCCCAGGACTAATAATTGGATGCCACTCAATAAATCTCTACTATTTTAATGTCCATTTTATTGTCGCTTTTGCATTCTTTTTATCTCAAGGTTGCTGATGAAAGATTGTGCATTATACCACAAAGAGACAAAGTGTCTCACCTCTATGGGAATTGAACCGCCACTGCTAGCCTCATTCTAGCCATCTCGGGACTGATTTAACCAGCCTGTAGTATTTTAAAAACACACAAAGGCAAACTACTTTAGAAGACAAAGATTTGAAATAAACACCAATGATTACTAAAACTGCTCAGCAGGCCCAACAGCAGCTATGAGAGAGAAACTGAATTAATAGTTCAAGTCCGTGACCTGTCATCAGAACAACAGTGAACACTAATTTCAGAATTTTCTGTTTTACTCAAATACATTAATATGATTCAAATTGCAAATCAAATGATCAGACTGCCCTCTAGAAAATGGAAGTTTTGGCCTGTATGATTCCGATTTACTGGTAATTTAGAATATTAAGAACTTCTTACTTAATAGCTATTGTTTCTATAGATTATTGGCTTTCAGAATGATATAAAATGAGATTTTCTCTAAAGCTCAGAATCTCTAAACCTTTCTTTAAAAATTCTGCACATGTGAAAATGTGAAGGTAGCTGGGACAGTAGCAATAGGGAAGATAATTGTTAAACTCTGTTGGATTGCCAAAATCAGCTATTGTTACTGTCTTCCACTCAGTAAGATGATTGCTATACTACCATTGTGTTAAAGATCATTATGGTTATTATTATAGTGAACGGTGTCATCTTCACAGATCTCACACAGTATAATAGGAAGCTAAACTTCAGGTGTCACATTATTTGCTTGTTCCCAAATTACCTTTTCAGATTCCCCCACTTGATGTGACATCTAGTTTAACTGATTGGTTCCTAGTTCATTCAATGAACGTGTTGTAAAATTATTCCAACTGATCAATTTTGCCGAATTGCTTTGGAAGTTGCAAAGAGGTCCATACTGCAATTACAGTAGAGCTTAGTGCTAAAAACAAAAGAAAGATGTGCATTTATGTAGCAATTTTCACAATTGCAGGGTGACCCATAGCACTTAACAGCTGATAAACGACGTTTGAAATGTGATCGTTGTTGTAACGTTAAAAAAAACAGCAATTTGCACACAAGCAAGTTTCCTCAAACAGCAACGTGATGAAGAAGATTCAGCCTGTTTATGGAGAGATAAATATTAGCCCCATACACCAAAAATAATTCTTTTGTTTTCTTGAAAATAGTGTCACAGAGTACTTGGTTTAATTTATCACCTGAAAGTCAATGGGTTGAATCTTATTTCTCTTTTGGCTATGTACATGTTACATTGAGTTTTATTTTGGAAGGTTTCTTGCTGCAAATCTTAATGATATTTCTTGCCATGTCATACCCAACTCACCACATTGACTACCTACCACAACCTATAACATCCTGCAGATTCAATTTTGGCCCTATTTTACCACATGTCGTTACCAGGACAACTGGTTACTCAGTGCATCAAAGAATTGTAGAATGATGATATCCCTACAGTGTGGAAGCAGGCTATTCACCCCATCAAGTCCACACCAACCCTCTGAAGAGCATTCCACCAAGACTCACCTCCTATTCTATCCCTGTAACCATGAGTAATCCACCCAGCCTGCACATTTCTGGACACTATGGGTAATGTACAACAGCCAATCCTGCACATCTTTGGACTTTGGGAAGAAACCATAGCACCTGGAGGTAACTCACATGGACATGGGGGGAATGGTCAAACCCACACACAGTTGTCCATGGATGGAATCTAATCTGGTCCCTAGCGTTGTGAGGAAGCAGTGTTAACCACTGAGCCACTATGCTGCCCCAATATCTGCTGGAATATCTGCTGAAGGTCCTGTACCTCTGGTCCCAATGCCTTATTTCAAAGGCTGCAGTGCACCCAGTCAACTATTGGCATGTTGAAACTGTCCCAGACAGTAGCTTGGTCACAGACAGACTCTGAATATGTTGGACATGGGGAAGGTGGTGCTCCAATCCTGGTCCAGACTGCCAAGGTGACTTAAAGGAGAGGCATCTTCTTTCTGAAATATCGGCAGAGAATACCTGGATCTTTGACACTGGCAGCCAGGTTGCTAGCCAGGTAAGGTACATGTCTTTCTTCCACCTCACACTCATTTTCTCTGATACTATAACCATCTCCCACCTACTCTTATGCTGTGGCACTCTCACTGTTGCCTGCAACATCTTCCCCCACTTGCTCTTTTATCCTGCCAATTCCCACACCACTGTGTGTGGCCTCTCTTCTACATATTGACTCCCTTGGGACACCCCATCCCCATTCCATCATCTGTACCACTCACTTTCATCTTACTCAATTTCTCCCTTTCACTTTTGGCCACATACCCATAAAATCTAGCTCCTGGAGTGGGACTTCAACCCTCAACATTCTAACCCACAGTCAAAAGTGAAAACTATTCAGTCACATCTGAGTGATTGCTCTATGAGATGTGAGCCTTGCTGACATTATTGACCCTATTAAATTGCCATTGAATTGAATGCCTTGCTAGGCCATTTCAGAGAGCAGTTAAGATTCAATTTCATTGCTGAGTATCTGGATTCACATGTAGGTCAGGCTGGATAAAAGATAGAAGACTTATTTGTTGGTAAAGAACATCAGTGAACCAGATGGGATTTTACAACAATAGATCAGTCATTAAGACAACTGATGGAGCTGTGAACTGACAAGTCTCCAGTCCAAGTAGATTCATTTTGGGTTCCCAAAAAAATTGATGAAAGACGTGGTAGATGCATTGCTGTTAAATTTCCACAATTCCCAGGATTCTGGAAAGGTTCCATCAGACTGGGAAATATCATATAAAGCCCTTCTATTCAAGAAGGGAGGGAGACAAAAACAGGCAATAGGCCAGTTAGGGGTCTGTTAAAATTGATCATTAAAGGGCTGATAGCTGGACACTTAGAAAAACCCAATAGAGTCAGGAACAATCAGCATGGCTCTGTGAAGGAGTAGGTCTTTTACTTGCAAACAAAAAACTGTGACACTCAGAAAGCAAATTCTTGAATGTTCCAAATCTTATGGTCTGTGGCTCATTATACCTTCTTTTCTGATCATGTTTTTGTTAGCTTATCAGCATGCCCAACTGTGTCAGTCAGAATTACCTCACCCCATCTATACCATAAATCAATTATGTTACTTCCCATTATCTCTCTACTTCTACCACTATGGTTTTTCCTACATTCTACTTAATATTATTCTAAAGTCATGATTCGATATTTCACTGCCACTTCTGCCACAATGATCTCCCATCCCAGACTAACCTGTCATGTTGAGATATTTAGCTACCCCATCTACCACAATGGTGTCCTGTCCTAAGCTGACTCTACTAACTATTAATTAAATATTTAAAGTCATGTCCTCAATATTTATTGTCACAACCTGTCCCAACCTGCCATGATGATATTTAGCCGGTGAGGCTGACTTTACTAATTGTTGTTATCTCAGCCTGCCATAATAAACTTTCAGCCACAACCTGACTCTGCTCATTGGTGTAGGAGCATTCCACTATTCTTATCCCGTCCTGCCACAATGACTTTTTGAATAGTGTAGTATTCCACAGAACCCTTGTAACAGATCGCCAATGGTCTTCATGCTTTTACGCTTCCCATGCCTTCATGCTCTTTATTTTCCATAACTCCAGATTATAGAAGGACCAGGCACCTGACTGACTATGGCCATATTGTGGACAGGAATGGGATACGCCTTTTGACTGACTATAAATTAAATTCACCATAGTCCCCAATGATGCAAGAGAGAGAGAGAGAAGGAAAGAACCACTGGTCATTTACCCTGAGGATCTCCATCTCTTCGCTGACAAGAGACATTGAGAAGAAGATTCCTTTATGGCTATATCAGCTGATATGGGAATTAAACCCACACTGTTGGTATCACTCTGCATCACAAACCACCTATCCAGCTACCTGAGCTCAGCAACTCCTAAACTGTGGCAGCACTCCCTGACTGAATGTTGTCCTACTTCACCCCACTAAAGACCCTTTCCCTTTGATAGTCATTTGGTTGAAATACACAATTTTGTTTTGCCAAGTAATCTATTGGCACATACTAATGGGGTCAATTTGATATAGCATGGCACCGTACAGCAGTAAACACACCTCCTTAAACTGTTCAGTGCTCCAAGCCATAAAAAATTGTTTGCCTCTCTCTCTCTGCATTACATAGCAATGCAAGCTATAGCAATCCTCCACATAAATGCATAGTGAATGAATACTAAGAAATGAAGCTAACAGCCATTAAATGCATTTTGTACAAATGTATGAGATATCCCTGCTCAGAAAGCACCCCAACAGAAATATGTAAGTCCCCAAGCTATAAAGGGAAGTCCTTACTGTGTGAGTCTTGTGGCGCAGGAGTAGCAATAAAGAATTCATATCAGGCTGGAGGTTTGCTGTTGCTGACTTGATTGGATGAAGGGTGAAGGAGGATGGTGTTGAGGAGCATGGAGATAAATTGTGATGAAGAAGGAATTTAGAAGTAAGCAGAAAGCTGCTGTTGCCAGGTAACTGCTTTGATTTTATTGTCGGGAATTGGCACTGTTTAGTTTCTTGCAAAAGGAATATTGGAAGCTTCTTAGAAATGAGATGCAATTCATGTAAGTAATGTAGTCACTGTTCATTAGCAAGCTTCTGAAATTGCCATTTAAACCTAAAGGGGAAAATCAAATTTTCCTCATGTTGACTTTTTCCTTTTATTCATAATTCTCCACGTGTCTCACCATTGCCCATGCTGCACATGAGACAGAAAATTCTACTCACCATTTAATACAACTGATCAGAGAATCTGCAACAAACAATCCCATTTTGGAATTGTATATTATGTGAACTAATTACAAATTGTTTCATTGTTTTTGAATTTCTACACCTATTATGCAGGTTTTGCAGAATGTCAGTTTATGAAAGCTGGATAAAACGAAGTTAATCGTTCCTCTTGTTTGTTCCAGAACATTGATTATAAATAGTTAAATTTGGAGGAGGCATGGGTACATCTGCATCCAGCAGATGTTCATATGCAACACATATGCACCATATTTTACAGGTCTCTATGGGACAAGAGGACCTGAGAGCTAATTATACCAGGATTATTCATCAGCTTTTAGATGAGCTCTTCTATCTTCAGTGCTGGAGTGTTGCAAGTGGACATACATTGGAACATAACCAATAAATCTCCTGAAGCTTACTGGGAAGGACAAGACGGGTGACAAAGTAATCCTGGGCATACTTATGAATATGGCTAAACTATATAAAAAAACCTTTCCTCGAAAAGATGCTTTAAATTCAGGAACAATTTCACTTTCAATCTGTTGAATAAGGCGGAATGGGAGGCAATTAAGTCATGTGTAAATACGTATTGATTACAAACTAAAAATAATATTATACTATAGTTGTATTCAAGGCAAATATCATCTTTGTATTTTAATGCTTACTGAGTTTGTCTTGCCAATGAACACAGTGCCTGCCTTGCTATTAAGTACTAATTTCTATACAAATGTTATTTCAAAAGAAGCTAAGTGCTAGTCCTGCTGTCTGCTCTTATTACACCCACAGTTTAAGTGCTAGAAAAGAACAGAACATGGTGATACCCACAGAGATGGTCATGAGAAGGCATCAACGGCATATGCTAATGAGAGAGTTAATGGTCTGGAAACAGAACTTAAAGGCCAATGTCAAAATATTGCTGTTGAAATAAATTAACATCGCACAGATACAAATTTCAACACCCCACCGTGAAGTAAGTTGTTTTGAATATGTTCAGATATTGTTAACTCTCTTAGACTGCATGAACAATATATATCGAATATATATACAGATGCTATAGCATTGTGGAAAAATGTGTGCAGCGCATAATAGTGACTAGTAGATCCGATTTGTCCCCAGAGCAGGGCTTTCTACGTGAGAGTCCTTCCCTTTCTCTTGGGGATCTGGGGTGGAGGGTGCCGCATGCAGCGGTGCCCTGTAACCGTAGATTGCGGTGGTTCACAGACTCCCAGTCCAACTGCTTGTTCTGTAGTGCTGTGGAGTCCATGGACCATGTATATATGGGGTGTGGGCATTTGCACTCCCTTTTTAGTTTTCTCCTCTGCTTTTGGCTGCACTTCAGTATCACATTCCTGATCTTTTGGCACCCAGTGCGGAGGGGGGTAGGTCAGAGAATCTCCTCGTGAGTCTGCTCCTGGGCCTAGCCAAACTGGTCATAAACAGGTCCAGGTAGCGGGGCATGAAGGGGGTCATTATAGCCAATTGCCTGCCCTCTTCCATGGCTACATCTGAGCCCAGGTATCTCTGGAAAAGGAGCACACGATGCCTACCAACATCCTTGAGCTATTCAGGAAGAGGTGGGCACCGCAAGGAGTGGAGTGTTTTATTTCCCCCTGCAACTCAATTTTGATTTAATCCCTGCCCTCCCCTTCACTTTTTCATTCACGAGGCATTGCCCTTTGATGAGAAGGGCGCTACTTGTCACTGGCCACCCTGGTGTTTCTTTTCTTCCTGGTGGTGAAAATTAAATAAAGATTGTACGCCTGTTATCTTTCACTATGTCTCACACCTGCTCACACACAGCATGGATGCGGGGGGAAAAAACAGATCCGACTTGTAAAGGTTTCAGTAGTATTTTCAAATCTATGAACACAGTAGGGCAATTTAAACCTTAAAGGATGGGTGAGTTGTGCAAGGATAGGAAGTAACAATATTTTAAATGTCAAAGAGATCCTAACTAACCCTGAAGTCTATCATCCACCCAGTACAAATTGATCTAAATCTGTGGTGGGCTACTAGTCAACTCTCAGAATGTGTATTGGTTAGAAAAATGCTTATAGTGAAGGTGCACACCCCTGTTTTATTACAGTGTTCTACATTTAACCCTTGTATTCAGGAAACCCAACAGATAAAAGGAGGCAGTATGGTCAAATCCATAAAACAGATATATTTGTCACACTGCAGGAAGAGCAGAGTGCCCATCAAGATGAGGACTTTACAAAATCACAAAGTCAGCACCCCACAATCTCAGGTATATCCCATGTATCCTACAGTCTGATAAATCCCATTCTCACGATCGCCCACTCTCATTCACCATACAATTGCCTACTCCCAATTCAGCTCTGCAATCATTAACCCCCCACGCCCCCCAACTCTCTACAAGATCATAAATCCCTCCCATTGTTCCCAGAATTACTGATTCCCTCAACACTCTACGTGGTTACAGTTCTGCTCACTGCCTGTACAATCAGCAATGCTAAGTATTTCACAATAATAGCTGACTCTCCACAATCTCCATCTCTCTCCAATTTCCTAAGATTGCTGAAACCCTCCATACTGCCAACAATCACCAAATGCACATCTCCATCATCTGTCAAACTCCCAGTGCTCACATTGAGATCTCCAAAAACCTCACACCATCTCTGATTTCTCTCACCTACTATCCAAACCTGACCTCTACTCCTACAGATTTCCACTCCCTCACTTGAATAAATATGCATAGTTTAAGTTTCCATGGTATAAAAGAATATAGAGGCTTTGAAAAAAGGTGGAAAAAAAGGCATTTGAAAGGAAGATGACAGAACTGAGATGTTATAGTTATCAGGAAAAACAGAACCTGTCTGGGTTCTGTTCTCTAGAAAAGAGGTGACTGAACAGAGGTCCTAAAGTTATGAATAATTTTGATGAGGCTGATATAAAGAAGAAATTTCTACTCTGTAGTAGATCTAAAACTAGAGTGTTGTAAATAAAAAAAACATTCATCAAGAATAAAATTGGAAAGATCATATGACATCAATAAAGGCACCAGAAACAACAATGGCGAATATGCAGCCCTAATGACACTGCAAAGTCTTCCTTTCCAACATCTGGGAGCTAGCATCAAATGGGGAGAGCTATTGCACTGACTCATCAAGCAATAGCCTGATGTATGGCTTTGTGAGTATGGTGTCTTACAGACAATATCCCAGTCAGCACCAACACCTTCCCTGGATATGTCCCGTCTCAGGACAGATCGAGCAGATGTGGAGCCATAGTGATATGCAAATGGAAGGAGTTTCCCTAGGATTCCTCAGCATTGACCCTCAATCTCATGGGCAAGGAAACCTTGTGCTGATTACCATGGAACACTCATCCTTGGCTGATGAATCTGTGCCCTCTATGTTAAACACCAATTGGAGGAAGCACTGAGGACGGCAAAGGCATAGAATGTACTCAGGGTAGGGGACTTCAATGTTCACAGTTAAAAGTGGCTCAGCATACTGCTGTTAATTGAGCTGGTCAAGTCCTAAAGGACATAGCTGTTACACTGGTCTGTGGCAGGTGACAAAGGAACCCTCATCATGCTGTGTGGTACTATCACGAAATGGGATGGACTACAAGCAGATCCAGCAATTCAAGATTCGGCATCCATGTGGCAATGCAGGCCATTGGCAGGACCAGAGGTGTACTCCAACACAAACTACTACCTCATATCTCCCTCTTCCCCACCTCCCCACACAAAATCCAAGTGATCAACTCTAGATTCAATGAAGAATGCAAGAGGGCACGTCAGGAGCAGCACCAGGCATATCTAAAAATGAGGTGTAAACCTAGTGAAGCTACAAAACAGGACTTACTTGCCACACAGCATAAACAGCCAAGTGATAGACAGAGCCAAGCGATTCCAGCTACTGGATCAGATCAGATCTAGTTGTAAATCATGGTGGACAATTAAACAATTCACAAATATCTTTATCCTCAATGTTTGGGGTACTCAACACATCAAAGCAAAAGATAAGGCTGAAGCATCTGCAACAAGCTTCAGGCAGACGTGCCAAGTGGATGACCTCCACCAGTGCTCCCTACATGGGTGTTCCATGTAAAGTGATAGAAGGTGTTAACAGTACTCTCAAGTAGCTCAGCAATAACCTGCTCACCAAAGCTCAGTTTGGGATTTACCAGGGCCACTCACCTCCTGACCTCTTTACAACCTTGGTTCAGACTTGGACAAAACAGCTGAATTTTAGAGGTGAGGTGGAAGTGACTATCCTTGACATCAAGGCGCAGTGTGACTGAGTGCGGCATCAAAGAGCCCGAGCAGGACCGGAGTCAATAGAAATCAGGGTAAGCTTTCTTCAGGTTCGGGTCATACCTGTCACAAAGGTTGCACTTGTTGGAAATCCATCAGCTCAGCTCTAGGAATTCCCACCTATCCACTCCACCCTTCCCTCCGACCCATCAAAATTACCCCAACCCACACCAATCTATTACCTTCCCAGCTACCTCAACCCCACCCCCACCCTCCTATTTATCACACCAGCCCCTTCAACCTCCCACATTCCTGATGAAGCGCTTAAGGCCAAAATATCCACTCTCCTGCTCCTCGGATGCTACCTGACTGGCTGTGCTTTTGCAGTGCCATATTTTGACTCTGGACAATATCTAGGTTTGTGCTCCTAAGCAGCAAGTATCATCCATGCCACACAATGTTCAAGCAATTACCATAAACAAGAGAATTTGATCATTCTTTCTTGACATTCAATGTATCACCATCACTTACCAATATCCTGTGGTGTTAGCATTAACTAGAAACTGAACTGGATTAACTGCACAAATAGTAGAGAACACAATTTATTGTCACATATATTGAATGAGTATAGCAAAAAAATTATATGTCACCAATTATAGCACCAACTGATATACAAAAGTACCTGAGCACAGCGTCTTTAGTTACAAGTTCTTAGGCAATAGAGAAATAAAATATCCAGAATTACAGGAGTAAAAATACAGTACGTCAGAGCACACTGGCACCTAGCTTCCAGTTGACACTGGGCCCTGGCTTCATACCATGCCAGCAACATGCGATACTGGGAGGCCACTGTGGAAGGCTGGGAGACCTTCACTCCAGACTGGGAGGCCTCCATGCCAGGCTGGGAGGCCGCAAGATTGCCACGCCAGGCCAGGAGGCCGGGAAATCACCACACCAGTCCGAGAGGGTGCGAAATGACCACGCGATGCTGGGAGGCTGCCAGATCACCATGCCAGGCCAAGAGGCTGTGAAATCACCACGGCAGGCCAATAGGGCGGGAGATCACCATGCCAGGCCGGGAGGCCGCAAGATCGCCACACCAGGCCGGGAGGGTGCAAGATCGCCATGCCATTCCGGGAGGCCGCAAAATCACCACGCCAGGCCGGGAGGCTGTGAGATTGCAATGCCAGGCTGCGAGAATGCAACGCCAGTCTGGGACGCAGCAAGGTTGCCATGCCAGGTCGGGAGACTGCTGCAAGGGGCTGGGTGTCATCTCCGGAGGCCGGGAATCATCACAGAGTCCAGGATTCAAAGAGAAGAGAAAAGGAGATGGAAGAAAAAAACCATTAAGAGGGAAAAAAAAAGAGAATAAAAAGAAGAAAGGAAGAAGAAGAACGGCTGGAGCATCCAAGTCCTCCACAATTTTGCAACACAATACCATGGCTACAAGAGGAGGTCAAAGGGTAAGAATCCTACAATGGTCCTTCACCTCCTGTTTCCACAAACCTGCATTCCCTCTATCATCGGCGCTCAATAGTAGCAGTTTGTACCATATACAGGATGGACTGCAGAAATTCACCAGGTTTTCAATTGAGCCCCTTCTACTCCATGGCAGCTTCTATCCAGAAGAACAAGAGCAAGGGCAGCAGATACAAAGGAACACCACCATGTACACCTTCCCCTCCAATTCACTTACAATTCTGATTTGTAAATATATTGCCTTTCCTTTGATGACCTTGGGTTAACATCCTGGAATTCCCTCCCCGATGGCACTGTGGATATACCTGCACCAAATGGACTGAGGCAGTTCTAGGAGACAGATCAGCATCTTTTGTTTTTTAAGGCCAACAAAGGATGGAAAATAAATGCTGAAGCAGCCAGCAGCAACCACATCCTATGAATGATTTCTAAAAAAAATCAAATTAGAAATCTAGTCAAACCTCTTTTCAAAGATTGATTACAAACTGACTTTATTTTACCATATTACCGAAACCACTATATATAGTGCTTAAAGTGAATAGAAATAGATGCATTTAAGGATGAAACTAAATAAGCAAAAGAATGAGAAAGAAATAGAACGATCCTGTGAAATTAAGTAAGAGGTGGTTAATATCGAGATTAAACTGGCAGAGACCTGGGGAGCCAAAAAAATTGCTTCTCTGCAATAAAGTTGGATCTAATTGTTGTCTTATCACTTTCAAAAAGAATTAACTACTGAATTCCAGGATACAATTCCATTACCAACTGTATTGTCCTATACGTTTGATGAATATTTCATTCCAGTACAAAGTTCCAGCTTAGCAAATGAATGAAAAAGGAAATATAGATTCAATAATGACATTGTTGTTTCATGGATTGACTAATAGAATTTTTTAAATAAAAAAAGGCTCTAAAATGATGGAATAAAATTGTTTTGCATTGAGTCAATGCTGTAATTGCCTGATGTAAGGTGAGAGAGGAGTTAATACATGTACGTGAAGATGGCAGGTAAGTGGATTATGCACAAAGCTATTTTATTTGAAAAGATTAGCTTAAGGACTTTATGAGGCACTGTAATAAAAACAAGACTTTCAGTTAAATTTTACAATGCTGTCTAATAGCGAATAATTTTATTGCATGCCTTCCGTATAACTTGATCTTCGGAGGGCTAAAAAGGTAATGAAGAGAAATATCATGTACTGAAGTATTGTATGGAGAGAGGATTGTGAACAGAGAGAACATCTGAGGTCTGAGCAGAATTTATAAAACCTTATGTAATGGAATGATGGATTCCTAAATAAAATGTGCTGTCACTTTCAGATGAAAACATATTGGCCTGAATTTCTTCCAACGTTTCACATGCAAGATTCAGAGGAAACAGTGGAAAAAATCAGCCACAAAGGTGATATTATTAACACACTGGCCTAACCTTATTTAAAGTGAAATTTAAGTATATGGACAATCCAGTGATTGTGAAGTAGGGATTCTTCACTTCACTGGCATCAGGTCTTTACAGACATTAGAGAAATCAAAGGTAATGTTAGAAAAACAGTATTTAAACTGGAAGCAGCTTGTGGTTGAACATCTTTGTCTTTGTCTCTCTCATGCTCTCTACACCAGACTTGTTACTCCATTCCCAGCCAGAAAAAGTCTCCTTCCTCCCAGACAGTGTCCAGCGACTACATAGCTCCTCTGCCTAGTGGTCTCCCTCACAATTACCGAATTGCTGCTTGAGGCCCTACTACACTTGGTTTTCATTCTCTTACTCAATCTGCCTTTCTCCCCTTACAGTCGATACCACTAGATAAGCAAAGCCAAATATGCCAGACACTTCACTCTCTGTTTGTCTCCCAGGCAGTGTTTGCTGCTTTCTTGATATGCTGGCTCCTTCTGATGTGATAATCCTCACCCCAATCTCCCAACTAACTCCACCATTCGACTGAATATTAAAAATTATGACACAGTGTCTGAGAGACATTTGGAACAGAGATACACAAGCTCTTGAAACCTAACCCACAGTAAAAGTGACAGGACAGCACTATTTTTTTAAAACATATAGATCTTCCAAGCAGACTTAAGGGACTTTAGTCACATCCATCTTCCTGCAGTGCATGATGCCAGTGACAGATTTCCTGTTACAGCACAAATCTGAGTTTAGTTACTTCTCCAAAGACTCATCAAAGTAAAGAGAAAATGATCAACTTCCTCTGAGTGGCTGAGTTCTCCCAAGTGTAAGAAGCCATCAATTCTATCATATGCCAATATAGATCCTGCCCAAAATCCCATCAGTTTTATTCAGAAGAAGGAATTTCACTCACAACTAGTGAGAAATGGAAACCACTTTACTGTGTGTCACAAAGGGTATGCTAATATTATCATCAGAAAATCCAGAGTACCTGTTTTGTTTCAGCAGACCAGTGTGTCAAGATGGCTACAAAAACAGAAGTTTTGCTGGAAAATCTCAACAGGCCTGGCAGCAACTGTGTAGAGAAAGCAGAGTTAATATTTCGAGTTCAGTGACTTCAGTCCTGAAGAAGGGTCACTGGACCTGAAACATTAGCTCTGCTTTCTCTCTACAGATGCTGCCAGACCTGCAGAGTTTTTCCAACAATTCCTGATTTTGTTTCTAATTTCCAGCATCTGCAGTTCTTTGTCTCATTTTTGTTTCGTGTTAAGATGACTAATAAGAAAACAGCAATACCTGTTTCAGATATGGCCAATGAATTATTTGTCTTATCAAAGGTCAGAAACTAAAACTAGAAACACTGAGGGTTGAGTACTACATGGAAAATAGCTGAGCAGCCCTTCAGAAGACTCAAGATAAATTTCCTGCTGGATTAAACAGAGGAAGTCCAGCAAGTTTGATCGAGGTCTCCAGACTTACAACACTCTGCAGCCTCTGTAATTTGAACATTGCAAAGGGGGAGGAACTTTCAGCAGGAAGATGCAAAGCACCGATCCTCTGAACTGGAATAGATGGCCCAGAGAAAACATTTTCACCTTCACAAATAAGGCATTCACATTATTTAAGAAAAAAAAAGGCGTTTAGTATATCCTTTCCTTCCCACAAATAACTATTATCCAGCTCTGTGCTATCTCTACTACACCCTTAGGGAATGGAGACTTGCAAACGTGCAGCACCATTAAAAGAGTGTTAATAGAAGGCTTCCAATTAAATACAACACTCACCAAACATTCAAAAATATACCTATCTTTTCACCTTTCTCTTCCAGTACTGCTATCTCTGAGAAACAGGGGATATATAATGAGTAATTATTCCTACTACTCAAAGAATCAGCAGCAAGAACCTACCTAAGAAGGACAAAAAGCAGAATTGAAATCATAAATTTAATATTGTAGCTTTCACATTTCCATGATGTCCTAAAGTGCTTCATAGCCAAATTTTGAAGAATAGAGCTTTGATAACTTGGAGCCAGACTGAAGGAAGGGGCATTTGCTGGATAATACTCTTTTGAAGGATGATCATGACACTTATGCAGATGGCAATAAGGTGAGGTGGGACAGAGCCTAGATCTTCATTCTAATTTATTGGTGCCTACCCATGTACCTGCTGCTTCTTGGTAAAGGTTACAGGACACCCTGGTCTTAGGACACAGGAAGCACCAACAATTAATGTACTATCCACAAATCCCTTGTTGCAAACTCGTTCCCTTCAAATATGACCCTAAGCTAATATGTTCCAAGTTTCATTCTTTGCCCTATGATCTTGGGGATTTTCCTCACTTTCTCACTTCTTGCTGCAGCACTGCCATAATTTTCACACCATGAAATCCATCATGTAAGTGGTGACCCTGAAAGGAGCCAACCCTCCATACAGGAAACCAGACTGTGTTTCAATGTCAGAGTGACAAGCAGAAGTCTGTGCAACTGGAACAGCACCATTGGGAAGACAATCCAGCCTATAGTGTTTAGTTAAATGATACTTACATGTGAGGTGCAAGCTACAAAAATTGGCAGTTCCATTGATTACAGTGAGATACAAGTTAAAGATCAATTCTGCGTGTTGAATTAGACATTTACGTTGTCTATAGTTTTAAACACTGACCAGGGAACCATTGTAGCAATGCAAAATCAAAAGATTTAAGTGTCTGTCCACACAAATTACTAAAAACCAGTCTCCACACAGCCAATGCATTCAAAGGCTCACAGGATATTGGCTAATTTGTCATGAAGTTCAGGTACAAATATAAGGAGTGGATATTTTGTTTCTGAGAAGAGCAATGTACACTGAATGCTGGAAATCTAAAGTACAACCAGATCATCTGAGAAGTCATGAACGGTATTGAATGTTGTGCATCATGAGCGAACATTCTCACTTCTGACATTATGATGGACGAGCAGTGATCAATGAAGCAGCTGAAAATAAGGACACTACCCTGAGGCACTCCTACAGAGATGTGCTATAGAACATAGAACATAGAACAATACAGCACAGAACAGGCCCTTCGGCCCACGATGTTGTGCCGAACATTTGTCCTAGCTTAAGCACCCATCCATGTATCTATCCAATTGCCGCTTAAAGGTCACCAATGATTCTGACTCTGCCATTCCCACAGGCAGCGCATTCCATGCCCCCACCACTCTTTGGGTAAAGATCCTACCCCAACATCCCCCCTCTTCCTTCCACCCTTCACCTTAAATTTATGTCCCCTTGTAACACTCTGTTGTACCCGGGGAAAAAGTTTCTGTCTACTCTATCTATTCCTCTTATCATCTTGTAAACCTCTATCAAGTCACCCCTCATCCTTCGCTGTTCCAATGAGAAAAGGCCTAGCACTCTCAACCTATCCTCGTACGACCTATTCTCCATTCCAGGCAACATCCTGGTAAATCTTCTCTGCACCCTCTCCAAAGCTTCCACATCTTTCCTAAAGTGAGGCGACCAGAACTGCACACAGTACTCCCAATGTGGCCTAAGCAAGGTCCTGTACAGCTGCAACACCACTTCACGACTCTTGAATTCAAACCTTTTGCTAATGAAAGCTAATACACCATAGGCCTTCTTACAAGCTCTATCCACCTGAGTAGCAACTTTCAAAGATCTATGAACATAGACCCCAAGATCCCCCTGCTCCTCCACCTTACTAAGAACCCTACCGTTAACCCTGTATTCCGCATTCTTATTTGTCCTTCCAAAATGGACAACCTCACACTTGACAGGGTTGAACTCCATCTGCCACTCCTCAGCCCAGCTCTGAGCTGAAATCACTGCCCTCCAATAACCACAACCATCTTCTTTGTGCTCAATTTCACTCTGAGAGGTTTCCATCAAACTCCCATTGACTCTAACTTTACGAGCCCTCCACAATGCCACAGTCAGTGCCATGCAGCTTTGACAGCACGTGCAGTCAGTTGTTCTCACCCTGTATGTGCATTTATAGGGAAGCTAAATAAATGAGAGAAAAATTAATATAATGATAAATTAGATGAAGATGAGCATATGAGGGTTCTTACAGAACAATCATCTGCTGGGTTAATTGGCTACCAAATCCAAACTCCAAGTGACATCAGCCAATGCAAAGACTGGCATCCAGATTTGTAGTAAGTTATCCACACTTTGTAATTGGTGCTGGAGTGATTTGTTCCCTTTCCTGTAGAGTTCTTGTGGTGTGCTGCAGTAACATTAGAACATCGGATCCCTACAGTGTGAAAGCAGGCTATTTGGCCCATCGAGTCCACACCAACCCACCAAAGAGCATCCCACACAGACTCAACCCCTTCCACCTATTCCTGCAATCCTGTATTTCCCATGGCTAACCCACCAGCCTGCACATCCTTGGACACTATGGGTAATTTAGCTTGGCCAATCCAGCAAACATGCACAACTTTGGGTTGTGGGAGGAAACCCACGCAGACACAGGGAGAATGTGCTAACTCCACACAGATAGTTGCCCGACAGTGGAATCAAACCTGGGTCTCTGGCGATGTGTAGCAGCAGTGCTAACCACTGAGCCACCATGCCGCCCCTGCCTGGAGTCCCACCTGTTCCAAGTATGTGCAGTAACATCTCTGAACAAATTACTTGGAACAAATTACCAGAGTACTTGTTTGAAAGTAACTAGCACCTCTAAAGTGGGCACTGGTAGCCAGCAAGGAACACAACCTATTTAATATCTTCCAAGTGAATATCGAAAAATACAAATTTGAGAGAAAAGATCAAGTGACATAATTAGAAGAGGAACTAAGTAAATAAATGGGCTGGCAAAGCCAGAGTCAAATTACAACACTAAAAATAATAAAGGTATCATTTTTCCAATTAATCCATTAATCAATAAAGCTATTTATGATGTTAACTACCTAAATTATACATCCTTATTTCAACTTAGAAAATTTGTGTCCAAATCTTTGGACACAGTATTTTTGCAGATATGTCCTTATCTGCTTGCCTCAAGGCAAGGCATGTCAGCCTGACATTTTAATTTGAAGCAGAGTTGATACAAAAATAACAGTTTTGTTGGAGACATTGAGCTGTCTTCTCAGTATAAGAACACACTTTCATGTGTTGACCATTTTAATGAACTCAAAAACCTCCTTGGTTCAATAGTTAAAAACTGACAGAACTGCAGACCCTGTAAATCAGAGACTGAAATCAAAATTATTAGTAAAGCTCAACAGATCTGGCAATATCTGTGGAGAGAAATCAAAGTTAACATTTCAGGTCAAGTCCTGAGGAAAGGTCACTTGGCCGGAGATGTTAACTCTGATTTCTCTCCACAGACACTGCCAGATCTGCTGAGCTTTTCCAGCAACTTCTATTTTTGGCTCAATAATTGCCCTCTTGTCTCTGAACCAAAAGATTGGGGTTCTACACTCACTCCAGTGTAATATTGAGAGGGACTATTTAATCAGGAAATTTCCCACAGTAGCAATCAAATGTAACGTTACGACCTTGTGAGGAAAGCATATTTCAAAATAACCAAATTTACTCACTGAGCCCCCAAATGAAGACATCACTAAGTGTCTATTTACAGAATTTGAACAATTACTGGGAGCTATAGATATTCCTATAAAAGGAAAAGAAACGTTCGCAGTATCAATTACTTCTTGCTTTGAAATTTGACATTTTTGCATCTGATGAATGAAAATTGAAAAAGGTCCAGTCGGATCAGTGTTTTAAGAAATATTCAAGATCCAATATTTTGTAGTTTTTACTTTAAGCTTTTTCAGAAACAATATAAATTACACATGAATCAACAGGCAAACGACATTTCAAAAAAAGACATTCATTTTAAATAGACAATACAATAAGGTATGTCCAAACCAATTGCAAGCATTCACAACACAACCCACAAATGTGGAACTAAGAGGCTATACAGTTTGATAACATACTGTTATTTCTTCATAATGATATAGGTCAAGGAGACCTACCCAACAGCAGCTTTTACCTTCAAGTTTAATGAGTACAACTAACATCAACAAGATATACATCTCCAAACCATCTCTCCCTCAGATCCCAATGAACCATTCAGAGTTAATTTTCAAACAACCAGCCAATAACATTCTGATAATGATTTGCTTCTTCTCATCACAAAAAATTTCAATGAGCCTCCTTCTACCTCTGCTTGCTTTCTGCTTGTTTCTCCATCTGTGCGACAGTCACCTTTACCTCCTCTGCATATAGATTGTCTTTGTGTCTGCCCATCATCTTGCTTCTTTCTTAACGTCCACCTGATTTGTACTACATTCAGATCAAAGGTCACTAGGTCACATGGGGCAGTATTTCTTATTTATACAAGAAAATTAAGATTTATTTCTTTATAATCAATTTAACTCTTCAAGCCTACTTTCAAACATTCTGAAAACAATTTCAAATTCCCAGACCTTTTAAGCACATTATTATTTTTCTTTCCAGTACTGCTTCCAGATTAACTGTTATCATGTTGTCCCTCAATCAACAGCCTTGCATAACATTATCTTATGATTAATGTTTTTATTCCTTGACAGACATTGCTGTAGTTTCCCTGTTTTCCATTCAAATTTACCAGACTGTGGATGGCAGGAATGGGAGTGAGGGCTGGTTAAAAAAAAAGTAAGAAACCATGTCAGGATGGCTCCCAGTCACTGTTCCACCAGTGAGGAAGTTCCCAGGATTGCACTGCAAGGTAAATAGCCAATTTACACTGTTAATGACCATTTCCCAGAAGCATTGAAGCGTCCTGCTAAAATGGGTCAGCTTATGACCTTCATGGAAGCTCTGTCCCTTTGGCAACATAAGGATGTGGCTTCAGAACTGCTGGTCCTCTGATTGGGGGCTAGAATCATCATGAGTGCAGACACCATTCTTAATTATATATCCATCCCGCAGGTTGTGTTAGGGGGTAGAATGTCTGAAAATCACCAGTTCAGTCTTGCTGCCAAAGGTACAAGCTTGGGACTCAATCTTTGGTCCAAAGTTAGGACCTCAAAACTTGCATTAAAATGAAATCCTGCACTTCCAAAATGTCTTATTGATTTTGTAAAAGTTGTGAGTTTGTAAAAGTTGCTATATGAAACTAAGTTCTTTGACACTTCAGCCTCATTTTTTTCTTGAGTGAATATATTATTGGAAACATGGTCAGGAATTCCCATTTGAAATTATTCTCAAAGTATATTTCTGGTTAAAAAAGTTAATGTAACACAGAATGCATCCTCTAATTATTTAATTATATGAGTCTATATAAGGTAGCAATAATTAAGTTCTTATTTTACAGATATGACATGTTTCTTACATAAACATTCTAATTTGATACAAATGTTATATGTATAATGGAAGATTTACAAATTCTCAAGATTTAAAAGAATCAAATAGAATTTGCTTATAACAGATATACAAAGATCCATAACTAATGAGGATCTTTAGTCTCTGGTGCATTTCACTTGAGCTCAACACAAATCCTCACCATGATTCATCATCAAACAGAAATGGCATACAGGCACATTTAGATAAAAGTAAAATTGTTGTGAACAGGTTTTAATTCTAACAGGCTTAGACCTCATGGCAGGCCAGAACCCAGTTAAATATATTGTCCTGAAAGCATGTTAATGCACATGTAAATTAAGCCTTCCTCAGATAATTCGCAATCTCAAAATTCATCAAGACAACTGAAAAATATTAACTTTCTTAGAGACTCCAGAACAGTAATTACCCATTAATATTTTTACAACTCACAGCCAGTATACTAAATCTAACTATATTGGATCTTGAGTGAATTGAAATGGAGGAGAATTTGCATGTAGAGTCATACAGTCATAAAGATGTACAGGACGGAAACAGATCCTTCAGTCCAACTCTTCCATGCTAACCAGATATCCCAACCTAATCTAGTCCAATTTGCCAGCACTTACCTATATCCCTCTAAACCCTTCCTATTCATATATCCATCCAGATGCCTTTTAAATGCTGTAATTATACCACGCTCTATTACTTCCTCTGGCAGCTTATTCCATACACGCACCACTCTCTGTGTGAAAAAGTTGCCCCTTAGGTCCCTTTGAAATCTTTCCCCTCTCACCTTAAACCTATGCCCTCCAGTTCTGGACTCCCCCACCCCAGGGAAAAGACTTTCTCTATTTGCCCTATCCATGAACCTCATGATTTTATAAACCTCTATATGGTCACCCCTCAGCCTCCGACACTCCAGGGAAAATAGCTCCAGCCTATTCAGCCTCTCCCTATAGCTGAATTCCTGAAGAAGGACTTATGCCCAAAACGTCGATTCTCCTGCTCCTTGGATGCTGCCTGACCTGCTGTGCTTTTCCAGCAACACATTTTTCAGCTCTGTGTCTTTGTAAGTCAACCCAGTGATCCTTTTTCTGAATTCTGTTCTTTTCATACTCTCCTGTCTCTTTTACGGGGGCCTTGCAGCTCAGTTGGCTGGACAGCTGGTTTGTAATGCAGAGTGATGTCAACAGCATGGACTCAATTCCTGCACTAGCTGAAGTTACCATGAAGGATTTTCCATCTCAAACTTTCCCCTTGCCTGAAACACGGTGACTCTCAGGTTAAACCAACACCAGTTATCTCTCTCTGATGAAAAAGCAGACCTCAAGGAGGAGCTGCTAAGAATATGCAAACAAAGCATAATAACATCACACAAAAATGAAACACGAATTTATAGGGATCTAGAAGATCCAAACACCTTTTGTACATAGTTACATTCAACAAAACTTGTTCATTATTGCTTTAAAGTGTGTACACTTGAACTTACTGCATGTTGGCAAATGATTAGACCCACAGAAATGCGACTAGAGGCAATCAACATTAAAAGTGAACCTGAGTTTGTTACAGGCAAAGAATGAGGGTAACCCAAGCGACCCGACACTAAAATGGGGGTAAATACCTTCAGAGAAATTCATCTGGAAGCAGTGAATGATAGACTTTAAGGCCATCCTCAGAGAAGGAAAGCTCACATAGAAGCTGAAAAAAAACACAAAAGCAGAGAACACAGCAAGCAATTAAAAGAAACAAACACAGCAGTGAAACATTTCAGTGATTTGTAGGTCTTTACAGCAATGGGAAAGAGAATTTGGTCATTCAGTCCACAGAAAGCATGCATGGAAACAGGGCAAGGTTGATATCCCTAAGGGACACCAGCTCAGTTAGCTAGACCCAGCAGTATCATAGAGCATCATGAGTGCCAACAGATAGCAGTATGGAACCTAATAGGTAGCAGAATAAAGGAAAGTTGATTTCAACAAAGCAAAGTGTCCAGGCATTAGGATAGGTGGACAGGCAAAAAGGGTTCTCATTGAGGGACATAGCAGCCATAGCAGCCATGTGGGAGGTGTTCAGCTCCCTCAATTTTGCAGACCAACATTTTGAATTTGGTTATACAAATGCCATGGTCAATGATTAGATTCATTGCACCAGAAATTAATCTGCACTAGAGACATTCCATAAAAGGGTATACAAGCACTTTTCTTTCAAAAGAACAGCTACAAAGATACAAAAAGTTAAAAGTGACCAGCTACAAGACAGCATTGGAGACATTAGGACAGACAGCAAGAGGTGAAAGGTTCATTTAACAGAGGCAGTTGGCGTGGATATCCCTATACTCCCTGACTTGAGTGACATAACTGCTGAAGGCAGATGAACTCGGGGCATGGTTAGGAACATGGGACTGGGATATCATAGCAATTACAGAAATGTGGCTCAGGGATGCACAGGACTGACAGCTTAATATTGCAGGATACAAATGCTACAGAAAGTACAGAAAGGGAGACAAGAGAGGAGGGGGAGTGGTGTTTTTGATAAGGGATAACATTAGACCTGTACTGAGGCAGGATATTCCCAAACATCCAGGGTAGCTATTTGGGTGGAACTGAGGAATAAGAAAAGGATGATCACCTGATTGGGATTGTATTATAGAACCCCTAATAGTCAGCAGGAAATTAAGAAACAATTTTGTAAGGAGATCTGGATTATCTGTAAGAATAATAGAGTGGTTATGGTAGGGGATTTTAACTTTCCAACATAGACTAGGACTGCCATAGTGTTGAGGATTTAGATGGAGAGGAATTTGTCAAGTGTGCACAAGAAAATTTTTTGATTCAGTATGTGGAAGTACCTACTAGAGAAGGTGCAAAACTTGACCTACTCTTGGGAAATAAGGCAGGGCAGGTGACTGAGGTGTCAGTGGGGGAGCACTTTGGGGCCAGCAACCATAATTCTATTAGTTTTAAAATAGTGATGGAAAAGCATAGACCAGATCTAAAATTTGAAGTTCTAAATTGGAGAAAAGCTGACTTTGATGTTATTAGGCAAGAACTTTCAAAAGCTGATTGGGGGCACATGTTTACAGGTAAAGGGACGGCTGAAAAATGGAAAGCCTTCAGAAATGAGATAATGAGAATCCAGAGACAGCATATTCTTGTTAGGGTGAAAGGAAAGGCTGGTAGGTGTCGAGAATGCTGGATGGCTAGAGAAATGTCTTGAAACATATAAAAGTGGACAAATACCCAGGACCTGATTAGGTGTAACCTACATCTCTGCAGGAAGCTAGGGAAGCGATTGCTGGGCCTCTTACTGAGATATTTGTATTATCAATAGTCACAGGTGAGGTGCCGGAAGACTGGAGGTTGGTTAATGTGATGCCAACATTTAAGAAAGGTGATAAAGACAAGCCAGGGAACTATAGAGAGGTTAGCCTGATATCGGTGGTGGGCAAGTTGTTGGAGAGAATCCTTGGGGACATGATGTACATGTATTTGGAAAGGCAAGGACTGATTTGGGATAGTCAACATGGCTTGTGTGTGGGAGATCATGTCTCACAAACTTGACTGAGTTTATTGAAGAAGTAAAAAAAGAGGATTGATGAGGGAAGAGTGGTAGGTGTGATCTATGTGGACTTCAGTAGGGCATTTGGCAAATTTCCTCATGGGAGACTGGTTAGCAAAGTTAGATCTCATGGAATACAGGGAGAACTAGCCATTTGGATATAGAACTGGCTCAAAGGTAGAAGACAGAGAATGGTGGTGGAGGGTTGTTTTTCAGACTGGAGACCTGTGACCAGGGGAGTGCCACAAGGATCGGTGTTGGGTCCTCTACTTTTTGTCATTTATGAAAATGATTTGGATGTGAGCATAAGAGATATAATTAGTAAGTTTGCTGATGACACCAAAATTGGAGGTATAATGGACATTGAAGAAGGTTACCTCAGATTACAATGGGATCTTGACGAGATGGGCCAATGGGCTGAGGAGTGGCAGATGGAGTTTAATTCAGATAAATGTGAAATGAAGCATTTTGGGAAAGCAAATCTTAGCTGGACATATAACACTTAATGGTCTGAGGGAGTGTTGCTGAACAAAGAGACCTTGGAGTGCAGGTTCATAGCTCCTTGAAAGTGGAGTCGC
This sequence comes from Chiloscyllium punctatum, assembly GCF_047496795.1. NCBI lineage: Eukaryota > Metazoa > Chordata > Chondrichthyes > Orectolobiformes > Hemiscylliidae > Chiloscyllium > Chiloscyllium punctatum. The sequence continues at coordinate 43,368,542 of NC_092753.1, read as the reverse complement.
AGGTAGATAGCATAGTGAAGAAGGCATTTGGTATGCTTTCCTTTATTGGCCAGAGTATTGAGTACAGGAGTTGGGAGGTCATGTTTTGGCTGTACAGGACATTGGTTAGGCCACTGTTGGAATATTGTGTGCAATTCTGGTCTCCTTCCTATCAGAAGGATGTTGTGAAACTTGAAAGGGTTCAGAAAAGATTTACAAGGATATTGCCAGGGTTGGAGGTTTTGAGCTATAGGGAGTGGTTGAATAGGTTGGGGGTGTTTTCCTTGGAGCATTGGAGGCTGAGAGATGACTGTGTAGAGGTTTATGATAGAATAATAGACATTGAAGCCCCAGATGCATTGATGGGGCTAATTGTCGTCATTTTTTTGGCTATCAAATAATAGTTCAATGATTACTAACAGAAAATTAAATCTATCCTGTGAAAGGTATGTCTCAATCCAAATTGGAACATGTCAATATTGTAAGTTCAGAAATTGTTGGGCTGCTTAAATGGCAGGTGAACGGTCCAATGGAATCTCAACAGAAAGCCATTCATATACTTGGGTTTTTCAGCCAACAATTAGAAGACTAAATTCTACTGATGCAGCAAGCTCTATCAAAGTTTAAACTCTATCATCAAAAGGAGATCAAGCAGATTAAAGTTAAACAAGAATTGAAGTGTTGCACAACCTCAAAGAGATTGCTTACCTGCTGATTTCTGAAAACATACTGCATAGTAGCTGTGATATCACTCCATTTCTAAGCTCACCTTCCTAGACAATGATTAAGTAACATTCTCTAAGAGATCAAGGACTACTGTCAGAGATTAGTGCCTCACCCAGAAGGATAGTTATATGTTTATGACTAAACATTAATGGTTAAAAGGGATACCAAAAAGGAATGTTATGGTGGGAATGCGAGATTTGAAGTAATCTGCTAATTATACTATTAATTTGGGAATAGCCACTGGGCATGTGTGAAAGGAGATTTATCAGACTTACCTTAGATTTCATGGAACTGGAAATGGGTCTTTAGTCTTCCATATATGTATAATGTCATTAATAATCATACTACAGGATATGTTAAGAAAAGTCACAAATGGGTAGACCTGACTTTACTCAAATTATATTCAACCAATATTTACTCCACACACCCAATCACACAAAAATTACAAAGATTTAAAACTCCCCAAGTTAATCAACAGCATAGAATTTCATTTAAATCTGCAAAATATGACAACATATTTTCTCATTAAACTTATACGATTGGCAAAATAAAGTACCTGCAGCAAAAATTATAATTAACATTTGTCAGTTTCTTAAATAGAAGTTTTCAAAACCTAACATAAATTATCCTCTTTTTATGTATTGTTAGCACACCATCTGTTAATCTTAAAAAAGAAACTGGAAGTGCTAGAGAAACTTAACAGGTCTGGCTGCATCTGTGGAGACAGAAACAGAGTTACTGCTTCAAATCTAGTCTGACCCTTCCTCAAAATTCAGAATAACAGGTGTTTAATTGACATGTTGCAACAAGAGCAGTAAAATAAAGGAGTTGTGATATGTTAATTTACTTGGAAATAATAGGCATAATAACAAGTGTTATGATCTCCAAAAAGACCAAATATACAAATGAGCCAAATTTGCAAAACCACCTTAGTGAGAAAAGCAATGTACAAGATCTAACTTTTCCAACTGTCATGAAATAACTCCACAGAGACCAGTATCCTGCCACCAATTCACCCTTTGTTTATACCTGGAGAGTCTTGACACTGATCCAGCTTCCACAGAGCTGAAAATGTGTTGCTGGAAAAGCGCAGCAGGTCAGGCAGCATCCAAGGAGCAGGAGAATCAACGTTTCGGGCAGGAGCCCTTCTTCAGGCTCATGAGCCCTTCTTTAGCCCTTCCTGAAGAAGGGCTTATGCCTGAAACGTCGATTATCCTGTTCCTTGGATGCTGCCTGACCTGCTGCGCTTTTCCAGCAACACATTTTCAGCCAGTTAACATAAAGTCCAGTTTCAAACATTCGAACATTCTCAGATAAAATTTCAGCCTCTTTGCTTTGAGATCTAATCTCTGGTCTTTAGCCAACAGCAGCACCCAATCAATTTAAATTCTATAAATATAAATTTCACAAAAAATGTACACTGCATAAGAATCTCCTCAGCCCAATCAAAATGCAAGGTGTTCAATTTCATTTATTTTTGAGTTTGGATCTTTGAATTTTGAACTAGCACCATGTTGGTGCTTAAAGAGGTTTATCGATTGTAAATATTTCTGTAGTCATGGTGATTTATATTAAAACAGTTTAAGAGAGATTGCCTCAAAGAAGTAATGGATTTTTGTTTATGTAGGGAGACTTTATGAGTGAAAAAATTACACAGTGTAGTACTTTTACCTTTCTGATGAAAAGTTGCAGACTTGTTTTTCTTAACCTGTGAGCAAATACCCATGACTTGAAAAGAAACCTTTCAACTTTACATTCTAATTGAGGCAGTTCTACAGGGTTCTGGCTCAGGATGAATCTGTAAAGCAGTTGCTCTTGAGAAAGGGAAGAAAATACATTTACTAAAATAAATTACCTCAAAGTAAGAAGCTTAATAGTAGTTCCAGATGAGAGATGCTTACCCAAATACCTGAAGGAGATTACTTGGAGCTGATAAAATTGAAAATCAAGTGTTTCCAGGAAGAAGCTTTTGGATTCTCCAGAATGGGAGTTAAAGTCATGGCTAAGTTAAGCTTATGGGAGTGATAAAGAAGGGATTATCTGCATGATTTGGAGACACAGTGAGAGTACTGAAAAGGGTGTTTTGGGTATTAATAAGATAGTAGTTTTAATATTTGTATCAAAATATTTAAATATGTTTAGTATGTGCCTGGTGTGGAGGGTATTAGCTATGCTGAGAGATTGGACAATCTTGGTTTGATTTTCCCTTGAACTAGAAGTTTACAAAATTATGCATGGTATGGATAGAATGGATAGTGAGAATCTTTTTCCCAGGGTAGAAATGTCAATTACTAGGGGACACAGATTTAAGGTAAAATGATGTAAGTTTAAAGGAGATGTGAGAGGCAAATTGTTTACACAGAGGGTAGTAAGTGCCTGGAATGCACTTCCAAAGGAGGTAATGGAAATTGATGCAATATCAATGTTTAAGAGGCATCTTGACAGATACATGAATAGCTCGGGAACAGAGCGATATGGGAGTATAGAAGCAAAAGGTTTTCAATTTAGAAAGGTATCATTGTCAGTGCAGTCTTGGTGGGTTGAAGGGTCTGTTCTTGTGCTGTACTGTTCTCACTTGGCAGCCACAAAAAACTGGAGCCAAGATTCCCAGACATGGGTCCCATTTGCCATTTTAAAATCTGCTTTGCCTTCTTCCTGACAAGGCTCAAGCATGAAAACCTGGTTCAATATATGCAATTTTAACGAGGCCATTAATCTACTTAGAATAAATAGAATTATCACTGCCTTATGAAAACCTATGGCAGATTACAGCAACCAGTTTTCTTCCAGAGAAATAACAAAATCTTTAAACCCGAAAATGCATCATGACCATTTGATGCTGTCAATGATGTTTGTATATGCACCAGCTGATGCTACATTGTGGATGTGAAGAGTCAGCAACTGTGGTTTCACATGAGCTGATTAAAACTTGAAATGACTTCAACCTTATCAAAGCTCAATGTGAATCCATTGCTTAATACTTATTCATACAAGTACAGCCTTTGATGAATTTCTCAGGAAGTTTGTGGGCCTCCTTGATCTAACATAGTTGCATGAGAAATAAGCGGCATTGCATCGAGGAATGATTTGTAAAAATACAATTATGTATTCACTGCATACCTCTCAAGGACTTTACTGTTCTGCATGAATAGAGTGCTTACTTCAAGCTGACTTTGATGTTAGTATGAGGTGTTATCTTTATGAATGGATTTAGAGGTTCAAAGAGCTGCCTGATAGTAATTTGTAGTTTTCAGTAATTTGGCACTAGTTGTTATAATGTTACAAAATATATCTTGCTAAAGCCTTGGTAGTCAGAAAACTCATCTTTTATCATGATACTTAGTCAAAATTGGTGATAATTTCAGTGCGCAGCATTGTAATGCTAAATTACCAAAAATTGTAATTATGAAAAATAACAAATTAGTACCAGGCAGTTTTTTTGGGGGGAACTAAAAATCCATTTATATAGGGCAAGATGAGAAAATCTAGCAAAAAACAATAAATAGGAAAAATGTTTATGAGCATATCATAAGCGAAATAATGTTTAGAAAGGGCCAGATGACTCAGAGATGACACAGAAATCTAATTACTGAAGATGAGGATCTGACAAACGTTAAACAAATCTTCAGGATTTTGTTTATCGGTATACCACAGGAGATTCAGAAACTATCATTGTGGGCATGAAATTTTTCAAAAACTGAAATGAGCAATGGAAAACTCATCACATTGTCAAAGCACACATTGTAGGCTTTCAAAGGAGCTGAGAGAAAAAATGATTGAGTATCTGCAGCAAATATAAATCCTCCTTAGATATGTAAATTATGCCAGAAGATTTGACAGTAGCTTATGTAATGCCACTGTTCATAGGAGAAAGTGAATAACTTCAGGCAAGTTAACTCATGTTTGTTATGAGATATCTTTTATAATTAGTAGGGGTTTTTTTAAACTCGCTTCCTTGGATATAACACTGGCTTGGAGAATCTTTCATCTATTTTTTAATCAACGAGGAAGAAAATTTGGGCAGATTGTATCACAAATGGCTGTCCTGCAATGGCTTGTTGTGTCAACCTCTACAAGCAACATCAACTATTCAACTACAGAAGCCATTGCATCTGCTGCTTCTGACATCAAGTGTTAACCTTTTCACTTCAGCAAAGTTGGAATTAAGCAACAAGCCCCAAACGCATGCCCCACAGAGATTTATTCTTTTGTCTCATCAATATTTGTTGCAAGTTTGGTATATGTGTTTTTTTTTCACTTAACATCTTGTCAGATGTGGGAGTTTAGGGAGAGTTTATGTGTTACTGAGGATTATATCTGCAATAAATGCCATTGGTTACGAACCCCATCAGATCGAATGGATCAGTTGGAGAGATAGTTAGAGGCAATGAGGAATTTACAAGGGCAAGGGGATGTGATGAATGCCAGTTATTGGAAGGGGGAAAAGTTGCAGATACAGTCACATAGATGCATTAACTCAGGAAAGGTAAGAGAGGTAGGCAGTTAATGCAGGAGTCTTCTGTGGCTATCCCCATTTCAAACAAGTATGCTGTTTTGGAAAATGTAGGGGGTGATGAATTCTCAGGGGAACGTAGCATGAACAGCCAAGTTTCTGGTATCATGACTGGCTGTAATGCAATGAGGGCTATGTTGGGTTTGAAAAGATCAATTGTGTTGGGGAACTCTCTAGTTTGAGGTACTGACAGACTTTCTGTGGCCAGCAGCAAAAAATCAGAATGGTGTGTTGCTTCCCAGGTGCCAGGATCAAGGATATCTCAGAGGGGGTGTTGAATGTTCTCAAGGGGGAGAGGAGCCAGCAAGAGGTTATTGTCCACATTGGAACCAAAGACATAAAAAGGGAAAAAGTTGAGATTCTGAAGGGAGATTACAAAGAGTTAGGAAGAAATTTAAAAAGGAAGCCCTCGAGAGTAGTAATATCTGGATTGCTCCCAGTGCTACGAGCTAGTGAGGGCAGGAATAGAGGATAGAGCAGATGAATACATGGCTGAGGAGCTGATGTATGGGAGAAGGATTCACATATTCGGATCATTGGAATCTCTTTTGGGGTAGAAATGACTTGTATAAGAAGCACCTAAATTGGAAGGGGACTAATATACTGGTAGGGAGGTTTGCTAGAGCTGCTCAGAAGGATTTAAGCAAGTAAGATGGGGAGGTGGGACCCAGGGAGATAATGAGGAAAGAGATCAATCTGAGACTGGTACAGTTGAGAACAGAAGCAAGTCAAACAAACAGGGCAGGCAGGGACAAAGCAGAGAACAAGGCAGGACTGATAAGTTAAATTGCATTTATTTCAAGGCAAGAGTCCTAACAGGGAAGGCAGATGAGCTCAGAGCATGGTTAGGAACATGGGACTGAGATATCATAGCAATGACAGAAACGTGGCTCAGGGATGGACAGGACTGGCAGCTTAATGTTCCAGGTTACAAATGCTACAGGAAGGATAGAAAGGGAGGCAACAGGAGAGGGACTGGCATTTTTGATAAAGGATAGCATTACAGCTATACTGAGGGAGGATATTCCCGGAAATATTTCCAGGAAAGTTATTTAGGTGGAACTGAGAAATAAGAATAGGATGATCACCTTATTGGGATTGTATTATAGAACTCCTAATAGTCAGCGGGAAATTAAGAAACAATTTTGTAAAGGAGATTTCAGCTATCTGTAAGAATAATAGGGTGGTTATGGTAGGGGATTTTAACTTTCCAAACATAGAGTGGGACTGCCATAGCATTAAGGGTTTACATGGACAGGAATTTGTTAAGTGTGTACAAGACAATTTTCTGATTCAATATGTAGTTGTAAAATGATCCAAAATTGCAATATGGACCAAAATTTGGATTTAGTCTGTTGTGAAACAAGCAGAAATTAATGTGCAAAGAAATTGGAAGTTGAAGGGAACTGCTAGCTCAAATTGCGACAAAACCAGATTTACATGAATTTTGAGTGAATATCTTAAGTAATGTTCATTGCTGAATGTATTGGACTTATTTTTGACAAATGTGGAGGTAGCAGGGCCATTATCAGGTGGAAATTGAGCCTGCCAACATCTTATGTACTCATTCTCACTTAAAACTCGAAGGTCACTTCTCAATGGACATACTGCCTGATCTAGGACAATTTAATATAATAAGGATGAAGAGTTAAAGGTTGAAGATTTCAGTGGTGTGACTTTAAGTCCTGTTGTAAGTTTTTAAAAGAAAGTTTCTTGTTATGTCCACTCTTTTGGCATTACTTTGTGAGAAAATAGGACAGCGGCTATGCTACATTACAAGAATTTTATGAAATATCAGGGATATGCCACTAAAATATGTAAAATACTAAAGAATTACAAAGATAACCATCCCAATCTACCTGTTCTACATCCCCAATTCCCTCTAACCCAGCAGGGTAAGAGCTTATACTGTCTAAAAGGGCATCCAAAGCTATGCTCACCGTCCAAAAGCCATAGCTGTAAATGCTAAATAAAACATTCTTCATTTGACACAATCATCTCAAGCATAGCTTATCATAAGTGAGATGCAGCAAGAAAATAGACCCTATTTTACTCAGTGTACTTTACAGACTTCTGAACACTTCCCACACAAGCCATTTCGACAACAAGGAACAAACTTGAACTAGAATTCTCATTTCAGTAACTGAGGAGTTGATGTAGAAAGGTCATTGAAAGTAATCAAACAGGTGCAGCGAGCAGTTAGGAAGGGAAAGGTATATTAGCTTTCATTCAAAAAGTTTTGAGTACAGGAGAAAAGAAGCATTACAGCAGCTGCACAAGGCTTTGATGAGCCCACACCTGGAGTTCTGAGTGCAGGTTTGGACTCCTTACCTAAGGAAAAATATATTTGCCATAGAAGGAATACAGTAAATGTTCACCCACCTGATTCCTGGGTTGACAGTTTTATCGTAAGAGGAGAGATTGGGTCAACTAGACCTGTATTCAACAGAGTTTAGGCAATTGAGTGAAGGTCTTGGTGAAACATATAAAATTCTGACAGAACTGGATTAGCTACAGGGATAAGGTTTCCCTAGGCCAGTGGGTCCAGAACAAGGAAAGGAGACAAGGTTAGTCATTTCAGACTGAGATGAGGAGAAATATCTTCACTTGGTGGTGAAACTGTGAAATGACTTACAGCTTTGGAGGCCCAGTGACTGAATTTTTTTTAAAAAATATATATTTCTAGAAGGTAAAGGTGTCAAGGAGAGAGAGTGGAACTATGACGTTGAGATAGAAGATTAGCCATGATCATAACAAATGATGAAGCAGACTCAGTGCATTGAATAGCCTACTCCTGTTCCTAGTTTTAGTGTGCCTATGTTTCTAGGACTTCTTAAAATACTTAATCCTAACACTTCTTCTAATATATTTGATTCATGGGCATGCTCTTCACCAACAATGCTGTATTTTTAGATTTTGTAAAATTAGTTTATGAATGGTTGAGCCAATTAATATTGCTCATTTTTAATTGCCAAAGAGAAGATCATAATGAGCTGGTTTCTTAAAATGCTGCAATCCATGGGACACCCACAGTACTGTTAGAGAAAAGAATTCTAGGAGTTTGACTGAAAAACAATGAAATAGTTCCAAGTCAAGATGATGCATTACTTGAAGGATAACTTAAAGTAATAGTGTTCCCATGCATTTGTTGCCCTTTTCCTTAAAGATAGCAGAAGTTGCAAATTTGGAAGGTGCCTTTGAAGGAGCCTTGATGAGTCACTGCAATCTGTAAATGGTGTACAGTGTTGCCACTAGGCATTGGTGATGAACGAGGTAAATAGATATGGTGGCAATTGAACAGATGCTTTGTCCTGGACAGTGTGGAGCTTCTTGAGTTTTGTTCAAAACTCACATGGAGAATATTACATCAGACTCCAAACTTTTTTAAGTAGTGGACTGGATAGGAGTTAGTCACTGCAGAATCCATAGCCTCTGACTGGCTCTTGGATTATATGGCTAGTCCAGTTCAGTTTCTCTCTCTCTGCTTCTCCCTCTCTCTCCCATCATTAGTCTGTTTCTTCCCCCAAAATTAGTCTTTCCCTCTTTCTTTTTCACACCCCAGTGACTTTCTCTGCCTCCACCCCTTGTCTTTTTCTGCCCAACCCTCTCTATTTCTTCCTGTATTATTAGTCGATCTCCTATTTTCTCTTCTCCCTCCTTGGTCTCTCTCTTTTTTCCCATGGCCCTAATTCTTTCTCTCACTGCCCCCAGTCTCCCTCTCTTTCTTCTCATAATTAGTTTTTTTTAATGTTATGAAGATGTGGGTGTACTGTACCTTGAAGAGAGTAAAAGCTAGCAGTGACAGCACCACGTGTACTCAATAAGACACAATGTAACATGTGCTCCAGCTACTGGGGTAGCTAGTTGCCTGGAAATGACAAAACAGATTCAAATTTGACCAATCAGTTTAAAGTATACCGCCAAAAAAAAACAAATTCCAATCAAGTTTGAATTGACAATGTTAAAAGCCAATGACACAATCTGATACTTTGGGGTAAAGAAGTGGGGAAAAATTGTACAGTTGGGAGGAGAACTGCCACCTGACAACAGATGTAGACTGCTAGTCAGAACTCTCTGAGAGGTACCTGTCTACAGTAAGAGTTTGCACAGAGAAAAACCTCAACACTGACCTGGGGAGCAAATCTACCAACGGACATGAAGAGAAGATTCAACCACTGGCTGGTTTTAAAATCTGAATTTTTCTGTAAATATTAATTGGGAGTTTTATCTGACTAGTATTATAGAAGGGAAAGTAAAAGATAGACTGGAGGAAGAAATTATAAATAGTTCTTAGTTAATTATTCTCTGTTATAGTTTTAAAAAAATAAAAGTTGTTAATTTTTACTTTAAATAGTTCTTGGCCACTCAAACATTTACAGATTACTGCATGGGATGAATCTTTTCTGTGTTGCTGGTTTTAAATTAAGTGGGAGGGTTTACCCCTCATTGTAACATTTGGGAGCTCAGGTCCATGACTTGAACTGATTTAGACAGATTTGAATAGATTTGGGGGTAACAAAAATTCCCAACAGATTTAAACACTTGCAGGTTAGTGTCCTACACCTTTAAATAAAATGTCGGTGAGACAATTTGTTTAATTTCGGTGACTTGTGGTTGATTAAATTAAAAATAAGAGAAATGACTCTTAAAATTGCTAAAGAGGTTCTGGGATTTGAAGATTATTCTCAAATTTGCCAAGAAAATTTAGAAGGAAAGAAAAAGGCCATACTTTTAGAATTAGCAAATAAGTTAGATTTGGTTTTAACCAAGGACAAAAATAAAGCTGAAATTGTAAGGAGGTTACTCAAACACTTACTTGTTTCAGAAAAACAGACAAATGTACTAGAGTTAGAAAAACTTAAGTTACAATTGAGGAAAATGAAGTTAGAAGATTAAACAAAGAGAGGGAGAGAGAAGAAAGAAAGAGAGAGAAGAGGGAAAACGAAAGAGATAGAAAGTTCTTAGCGAAGCAAAAATTGAGACAATTTGAGCTTGAGAAGTTGCGACATAGACAGCAAGGTCAAGATAACAGGATGAAGATTAAAAGAGAAGGTAGTGATATATATAAATACATAAAAACTCTGTCACATTTTGACGAGAAAGATGTTGAAGCCTTCTTCATTTCATTTTGAAAATTGGCTAGGCAGATGGAGTAGTCCAGGGATTTATGTGTAATGCTAGTTCAGACTAAACTGATAGGCAGAGGCAGTGAGGTATTTGCCGCACTGTCAGATGAGGGGTCAGGAGATTATGAAGAGGTTAAACAGGCTATTTTTGAGTGCTTATGAATTGGTACCAGAGGCACATAGACAGTGGTTCAGAAACACAAAGAAGGAACCGAGTCAAACTTATGTTGAGTTTGAAAGAATTATGCATAGTCATTTTGATCAATGGGTGTGTGCTTTAAAAATGGATAGGACATTTGCAGCTCGAAGATAGATTATTCTGCTGAGAAGTTTAAAACCTCACTTCCAGAGATGGTAAGAATTCATGTGATAGAACAGAAAGTACAGGAAGTGAGAAGGGCAGCAGAATTAGCAGATGAATACGTGCTGGTTCATAAGACAAGTTTCCGGCCTGAATTTTATCCTTTTAGGGATAGACCCTGGGAGAAGGGGAGATCCTACACTGCGAAACCAAGAGTAGAGATGACTGGTGAGAATTTCCCATGGACTAAAGAAGCCCAAGAGGGTGGACAGGAGGTGAAAGGTCTCAGGAGTTTTCACTGAAATGGAGTGAGACACAGAAAATTACAGTGTTGATGGTTTCAGAAGGGCACTGGGAAAAGGTGTTTTCACTGCCAGAAGGTGGGACACTTAAAGTCACAGTGCCGGTCGTTAAAAAAAGGCGCTGTGGGAAAAGGTGCGATAAAAGAAGCTAAGCCAGTGGTATTAGTGAAGGTAGTAAAGGAGACCCCAAGAAGAGCCGAGAAGCTGCAGGAGGGTGCACAGCCGAGGGAGGGGCTGGATATGAAGTTAGCACCTGATTGGACAAAGAATTCATCTCTGTGGGAAAGTTTACTCAGAAAGAACAGGGAGAGAAGGACAAGAAGTTATAATTTTGAGAGATATAGGATCTAACCAGTTGCCGATAGTAAGGGATGAGCGAATATGCACTCTTTCTGATCTGTTACCCGAGAGTGTGGAAATTTGTGGGATAGATGGACAGTAATTTAGCATTTCCTTATGTAAGATCAGGTTGGAATGCTAACTCAAGACTGGGGGAGTTACAGTGGGAATGGTTGACACAGTGTCATTTCCAGAAATTCAGTTTGTTCTTGGGAATGATTTGATAGGATCCAAGATGGGAGTGACATCCATTGTTGTGGAGAAGCCCAAGGAAGATCAAGAAACCAAGGAGTTAAAGCAGAAATATCCTGATATTTTCTCAGACCATGTGGTAACCAGATCCCACTATCATAAGTCACAGCAGGAAGCGAAAAGTAGAGGAAGATGAAGGAGTTGAGATTCAGTTAGTAGATATCCTGTTTGACGTAATGGTGCAGGAAAAACCTGAACAGGCAGAGGGTCAGACAGAAGCATTTAGTCCTGAAAAGCTAAAGGACTTGCAACAGACAATAAAAGATATATATGTGGATGCATATTCTGGAAAGGAGACAGAGAATATGCTGGAGGGTTATTATCTGAAAGAGAAACTCAAGGCAGAAATGGAGACCATGGCAGGTTAGTCCGGAAGGAAAATGGCCTGAAGTGCGCCAGATTGTGTTGTCGGTAGCATACAGAGAGGAGGTGTTACAGATAGCACATGAATTATCTGTAGAAGGTCATCCACGGGTATGAAAGACTCAGGCTAAGGTACAAATACATTTTTATTGGCCTGGAATGCACAAGGATGTGGTTAACTTTTGCCATATGTGTCATACATGCCAAATGGTAGGTAAGCCACAGGCGTTAAAATCAGCACATTTGTTGCCAATTCCTGGATTTGAAGAACCTTCCACGCGGGTTATAATTGATTGTGTAGGTCCCCTCCTGGGAACCAGTACTTGTTAACCATAATGGATGTGTCTATCAGATTTCCGGAGGCAATTCCATTCTGGAGTATCAAGGCAAAAAGAATAGTCGAGGGGTCAGTAGCTTTCTTCACATGGTATGGGCTACCCAGAGAGATTCAGTCTGACCAAGGGTCAAACTGTACTGCTAAGCTTTTTAAGGTGGTTAAGTACAGCCTAGGTATAAAGCACTTTAAATCCAGTGTGTATAATCCTGAAATTCAGGGAGTTTTGGAAAGGTGGCATCAAGCCTTGAAGACCATGTTGAGAGCATACAGCCAGGATTACCCGAATGACTAGGATAAAGATATTCCATTCGTATTGTTTGCCATTAGTGATGTCCCAAATTAATCAATTCGGTTTACTCCCTTTGAGTTGATATTCTGACATGAAGTGAGAGGCCCTTTGAAATTAATTAAAGAGAAATTGATAGGACCAAAGTCAGAGATCTCACATTTAGATTATGTATTGGAGATGAAGGAGAGCTTAAATCGAGTAGGCAAGTTAGCTAAACAGCACCTAAAAAGGGCACAGTGTAGAATGAAGCAGGTAGCACATAAAAACTGCGAGACTCGGATGTTTACCCAAAGGGATGATGTGTTAGTACTGTTACCAGTGATAGGAGATCCCTTCAAAGCCAGGGGTAATGATCCCCATCAAATTGAAAAAAGGTTGAGTCAGGTGAACCATCTAGTAAAGATGCCAGATAGAAAAAAAAAGTTATTGAATATGTCATGTCATAGAGTCATAGAGATGTACAGCATGGAAACAGACCCTTTGGTCCAACCCGTCCATGCCGACCAGATATCCCAACCTAATCTAGTCCCACCTGCCAGCACCCGGCCCATATCCCTCCAAACCCTTCCTATTCATATACCTATCCAAATGCCTCTTAAATGTTGCAATTATACCAGCCTCCAACACATCCTCTGGCAGCTCATTCCATACACGTACCACCCTCTGTGTGAAAACTTTGCCCCTTAGGTCTCTTTTATATCTTTCCCCTCTCACCCTAAACCTATGCCCACTAGTTCTGGACTCCCCGACCCCAGGGAAAAGACTTTAATCTATTTACCCTATCCATGCCCCTCATAATTTTGTAAACCTGTATAAGGTCACCCCTCAGCCTCCAACGCTCCAGGGAAAACAGCCCCAACCTGTTCAGCCTCTCCCTATAGCTCAAATCCTCCAACCCTGGCAACATCCTTGTAAATCTTTTCTGAACCCTTTGAAGTTTCCCAAATCCTTCCGATAGGAAGGAGACCAGAATTGCACACATTATTCCAACAGTGATACTGTATTATACTAGAAAGAAAGAACTGGAGAAACAGGTGTTACTTACTGCCCCACAGATTGAGAAATCAAATCCAGATGATGAAGATTTTGATGTGCCCTAAAATAGATTTAAAAATTAAGAAGTTCTTGAGGAGTGGGATAGGTTAGCAAGCTATCTGTCTCAGAAGCATACAATGAGCTGCCAAAGGATGTGTTGGAAGCTGGTACAATTGCAAGATTTGTTACTGCAGTATAAGGACATATGTAAGAGTTAGATGGGGAGGACTAATGCTATTGTGCATGAAATAGATGTAGGGAATTCTGCTCATATAAAACAACACTCCTAACAGCTTAAAGCCAGACAGGTTCAGATGGAAGTGCATGCTCAATCATTAAACCAAGCCAGAGTAAGTGGAGCTCGCCAATTATCTTAGTTCCCAAACCAGACGGGACTCAACGATTTTGCGTGAATTATCAGGTCAACACCGTTACAAAATCAGACTCATATCCAATTCCTAGATTGGAGGACTATATTGAGAAAGCCGGACAAGCCAGTTACATCACCAAGTTGAACTTAATGTGTGGTTACTGGCTGGTACAATTATCATGGTCAGCAAAATAAATTTCCGCATTTGTAACCACAAATGAGCTATTTCAGTTTAAAGGGATGCCCTTTGGATTGAAGAACGCACCCACCACTTTCCAAAGACCCATGCACAGACTTGTGGCTGGGTTAACAAACTGTGCAGTCCATTTGGACAGTGTAGTGATCTTTAGTAAGTCCTGGGAAGATCACATGGTACAGTTGACAGAGCTCTTTGAACGACCACAAGAAGCAAAACTGATGATAAACTTAAATGAAATAGAATTCACAAAAGCAGAGGTGACATTCTTGGGACATAACATCGGTCATGGAAGGTTGACCCTAGGAAGCCATTGAGGAATTTCCATGACCAACCTTGAAGAAAGAGGTGCTTCGATTCTATGGACTCAGCAGATTCTATCGGTAGTTTGTTCCAAACATCAGCAGTGTAGTGGCACCGTTAACTGATTTGCTGAAGAAGAACACAAAGTTTCAGTGGCCAGAACAATGCCAGGAGGCATTCAACCATTTGAAATCAATATTGACCACCAAACCAGTTTTAGCTAAACCAATCTTTCCAAAATATTCTAAAGTCACCATTGATGCCAGTGATATTGGAGTTGGAGCTGTACTCCTACAGGAAGGTACCAGCTGTTTACTTTTCAAAGAAGATAAATATCCACCAGAGGAAATACTCCACGATCGAAAAGGAACTGTTGAGTTTAGTACTGGCTTACAGCATTTCAATGTGTATGTCACAAACAATGTGTCAGAGATGGTTGTGTACACTGATCACAATCTGCTTACATTCTTAGAATGCTTTAAAGACAAGGATATGAGACTATTTCATTGGAGTGTTATGTTACAGACTTTTAATTTAAAAATCGTAAATATTGTGGTCGGAAGAATGGAATTGCAGATGAGTTATCTAGGATTTAACTGATAGAGTTTAGATTAGATTTGTCTGTATTTAAATCTATGTACATATAGACACACACACACACACACACACACACACACGTATATGGGAAAAAGGTAAGGTGAACTTATATTAAAGTTACCTGTATGGTAATGTGTTTAAAAATTAGAGAAAAAAAGAAGCCTTTTTTCATTATGATGGTTCATTTTTTTCTTTAGGGGGAGATTTTATCAAGATGTGGGTGTACTATATCTTTAAGAGAGTAAAAGCTAACCAAGTGTTCTCATTAAGACAGATTATAACATGTACTCAGCTACTGGGGTAGCTTGTTGCCTGGAAACGACAAAATAGATTTGAATTCAGCTGATCGGTTTAAATTATACCCTGCAAAAAATACCAGACTACAATCAAATTTGAATTTAGTATGTTGACGATCATAAAAGTCATTGATACAATCTGATACTTTGGGGTATAAGACTGGGGAAAATTGAACTGTTGGAAGGAGATCTGCCACCAGACCAACAGCTATAGACTACTAGTAAGAATTGTCTGAGAGGTACCTGTCTAGAGAAGGAGTTTGCACACAGAAAACTCTCAACACTGACCTGAGAAGCAAATATACCGACAATGATAAAGAGAAGATTTGACTGCTGGCTGGTTTTAAAGTTTGAATTTTTGTGTAAATCTTAATTGGGAGTTTTATCAGACTAGTATTACAGAAGGGAAGGCAAAAGATACGTTAGAGGAAGGGATTGTCAATGGTTGTTAATTAATTATTCTCTGTCATAGTTTAAGAAATAAAGTTGTTAATTTTTACTTTCATTAGTTCTTGGCAACTCAAATCTTTATAGATTACTGCAAGGGATAAATCTTTTCTGGGTTGCTGGTTTTAAATTAAGCAGGAGAGTTTACCTCGTGTTGTAACACTTTGTGGATGATATAGAAAAAGAAGCTTCAAATGTAAATTAGATGGCTTCCTACAGAGAGAGAGAAAGGGAGAGACAGACAGACAGACTAATGGGACGTAACACTTAAAGCTTTCAAAAAATGACAAATAGACCATGTCACAAGGACTATGATCTCTTGTGACTACAAAGAGAATGATAGCTGATGAACTCCTTTTAACATCAAGTCACCCCCGAGGACTATTTCCAAAACTATAGACACAGTTTGTGTTTTTGCCTTTGAAGAGAGCTCAAGGGCAGGGGTTTGAAAGCCAGTTGCCACTTTACTGGAGTGGATGAGTGAGTGTGAGTGCTGCGTAGCTGTTCATGTTTGAGGGTGTTGTGAAGGTCACAGTTGAAGAACTATTCCCTAGATACCCCTGTGTTACTCCAAGTGCAACAAACCAGTTAAAAGGGAAATCAAGACAAAGGGACTTCCATTAGCCTATAAAACCAGGAATCTCAAAAAAATCTGTTCAGTCACCAACATCAATGCTACCATGCAACCTAATAACACATTAGTCACATTGTCGTATCTGCTTGTCATGGTCAATTCAGAGATTGATCCATGTAACATCTTTTCTTTCACTTTTATCGTTTTGGCCTCCATTGATAATTCTAATCCACTTGTGGTGAGTCATTAATTTTTCTCATGTGTCCAAATTAATCAATCCACTCTTTTTGTTAATTCAAGAAAGCCTGGTTAAACTGACTCCTTTGAAAGCATACATCCACTCACGACTGGGAAAAAGGTATCTACGAAGAAAGAATAACTTTTTAGTTAAGCTTGTTTAACCAATTAATGGGTCAGATGAATCAGACGGAGTACCAAGCCGTGAACTCAGAGCATGTGCAGATCAACTGGCAGAGGTCTTCTTGGACATCTTGAACCTCTCCCTGCGGCAGGTCACTGTCCCGGCCTGTTTCAAGAGGGCCAACATCATCCCTGTGCCTCAGAAGACTCATGCAGCAAGAACAGCTATGTAAGAATCCTACTCATTGACTACAGTTCAGCCTTCAACAGTGTTATCCTATCGGGACTGATTACTAAACTTAGTGATCGCGGACGAAGCTCCTCTGACTAAGACTCTGCAACTGGATCCTCAGTTTCCTGACCCACAGACCACAATCAGTGAAGACTGGGGACATTATTTCATCCTCACCAACACTCAACACTGCAGCTCCCCCCATCACCCACCACCCCCCCCCCCCCCCCACCCAACCAGGGGTGCGTACTCAGTCCCTGATTGTACTCACTATATACCCATGACTGTGTCGCCAAATACCAGACTAATGCCATTTACAAGTTTAGGGTGTAGGTTTGCTCGCTGAGCTGTAGGTTTGATATCCAAACATTTCATTACCTGGCTAGGTGACATCATCAGTGGTGACCTCCAAGTGAAGCGAAGCTGTTGTCTCCTGCTTTCTATTTATATGTTTGTCCTGAATGGGGTTCCTAGGGTTTGTGGTGATGTCATTTCCTGTTCGTTTTCTGAGGGGTTGATGGATGGTGTCTAGATCTATGTGTTTGTTTATGGCATTGTGGTTGGAGTGCCAGGCCTCTAGAATTCTCTGGCATGTCTTTGCTTGGCCTGTCCCAGGATAGATGTGTTGTCCCAGTCGAAATGGTGGGTTTTTTTCATCCGTGTGTAGGGCTACGAGGGAGAGAGGGTCGTGTCTTTTTGTGGCTAGCTGGTGTTCGTGTATCCTGGTGGCTAACTTTCTTCCTGTTTGTCCTACGTAGTGTTTGTGGCAGTCCTTGCATGCAATTTTGTAGATGACATTGGTTTTGTCCATGGGTTGTACTGGGTCTTTTAAGTTTGTTAGTTTTTGTTTGAGAGTGTTGGTGGGTTTGTGTGCTACTAGGATTCCGAGGGCTCTTAGTTGTCTGGCTGTCATTTCTGAAACTTCTTTGATGTATGGTATGATGATGTATGTACCATGCATCAAAGAAGTTTCAGAAATGACAGCCAGACGACTGAGACCCCTCGGAATCCTAGTAGCACACAAACCCACCTACACTCTCAAACAACAACTAACAAACTTAAAAGACCCTGTACAACCCATGGATAAAACCAATGTCATCTACAAAATTCCATGCAAGGACTGTCACAAACACTACGTAGGACAAACAGGAAGAAAGTTAGCCACCAGGATACACGAACACCAGCTAGCCACAAAAAGACACGACCCTCTCTCCCTCGTAGCCCTACACACGGATGAAAAAAACCACCATTTCGACTGGGACAACACATCTATCCTGGGACAGACCAAGCAAAGACACGCCAGAGAATTCCTAGAGGCCTGGCACTCCAACCACAATGCCATAAACAAACACATAGATCTAGATACCATCTACCAACCCCTCAGAAAATGAACAGGAAATGACATCACCACAAACCCCAGGAACCCCATCCAGGACAAACATATAAATAGAAAGCAGGAGACAACAGCTTCGCTTCACTTGGAGGTCACCACTGATGATGTTACCTAGCCAGGTAATGAAACATTTGGATATCAAACCTACAGCTCCGCGTGCAAACCTACACCCTAAACCTCAACCTGAGCTATAAACCTTCACAAACTTTGCATTTACAAATTTGCTGATGACATAGTTGGTCGAATCTCAGATGGCGACGAAACAGACTACAGATGGGAGGTGGAAGACCTGGAAAAATGGTGCACTGAGAACAACCTAGCTCTCAATGCCAGCAAAACCAAGGAACTCATTATTGACTATGTTACTCATGCCCCCCTACACATTAACAGCACAGAGGTGGAACGAGTGGAGAGTGTCAAGCTCCTGGGAGTGGTCATCCACAATAAGCTTTCTTGGACTCTTCATGTGAATGCACTGGTTACAAAGACCCAACAACATCTCTCCTTCCTCAAGCAGCTGGGGAAATTTGGCATGACGGCGAATACCCTTGTCAACTTTTATAGGTGTGCCATAGAGTGCATTCTGTTGGATGCATCAGTACCTGGTATGGCAAGTGTATCATTCAAAATCAGAGACAGTTACAGAGAGTGGTGAACTCGGCCCAGACAATCCCAAAGGCCAACCTCCCATCTGTAGAATCCATCTACCAGGCCCACTGTCATGGAAAGGCCACCCAGCATTCTCAAATATTCATCCCACCCTGGCAATGTTTTTCTACAACTTCTACCATCGGGGAGAAGGTACAGAAACCTGAACACATGCACCAGCCGGTTTTGAAACAATTTCTATCCTACTGTTGTTTGAATACTGAATGGACTCACAAACTCTTAACATTCACCTGTACCTGTGTTTTTGTTTCTGCTGCTGTTTACCTATTATTTACTAGCTATCCCACTTAACTATGTGATCTGCCTGGAATGCTCACAAGGCAAAGCTTTTCACTGTGCCTTGGTACACGTGACAATAAATTCAAATCAATTCAATTCAAGAAGGGGAACCAGTTCATTCTTCCTAACCTGGGAATTTCACAATTTGCAGTATAGCTTTTGAAAACAGAATGAATTGGAGAACCTCACCCAGAATGTGGGAGATGTATGAAAACAATACTGTGACAGGGAGGATTGTCAGTACAGAAATTTATTGAAAATGGTAAAAGAAATAGGGAAAGAAATTAAAGTATTCATAAGAGTTAATGAGGCAGTGGTAGAGGCATGGATTAATGAAAGACAGTTAACATTGCTTTGTCAGGGAAAGATCACGTTTAACAAATTTTATTGAATTTTTTAAAAGAGGTGGCTCAGCATGCAGATGCAGGTGATGGAGTCAACATGGACTTCAGTCAAGCTTTTGACTGGATCTCACAGGGTAGGCTGATTAAGGAGCTGAGATAGCATGGGAGTCAGGGCAACTTGGTAAACTGGATCCAAAATTGACTTTGTGGCAGAAAGTAAAAGATGATGGTCGCAAGGTAGTTTTGTGATTTGGAGCCTGTGCTTACAAAAGTATCATAACGTTCAGTAATGTGACTCATTGTTCGTAGTCTGGGCATGAAAGTAGGATGTGCAGTCAGCAATTTTGCAGATGACATGAGAATCTCCAGAAAAAAAATCAGCGACATCAGATGGTTCTGATGAAGTTACATAAAGTAGTTACTGGGAAAAGGTTGCTCTATTACATATATTACCTAATCCCTGAGTAACTATAACTACTGGGGACCCAATACTCCCTTTCCATCAGTCCCAAACTTCAGCCTCTGGCTGGTCTGACCCTCAGCCCACTGTCAGTCCCAAAATTCAGCCTCTGGCTGGTCTGACCCTCAGCCCACTGTCAGTCCCAAACTTCAGCCTCTGGCTGGTCTGATCCTCAGCCCACTGTCAGTCCCAAACTTCAGCCTCTGGCTGGTCTGACCCTCAGCCCACTGTCAGTCCCAAACTTCAGCCTCTGGCTGGTCTGACCCTCAGCCCACTGTCAGTCCCAAACTTCAGCCTCTGGCTGATCTGACCCTCAGCCCACTGTCAGACCCAAACTTCAGCCTCTGGCTGGCCCCACCCTCAGCCCACTGTCAGTCCCAAACTTCAGTCTCTGGCTGGTCTGACCCTCAGCCCACTGTCAGTCCCAAACTTCAGCCTCTGGCTGGTCTGACCCTCAGCCCACTGTCAGACCCAAACTTCAGGCTCTGGCTGGCCCCACCCTCAGCCCACTGTCAGTCCCAAACTTCAGCCTCTGGCTGGTCTGACCCTCAGCCCACTGTCAGTCCCAAACTTCAGCCTCTGGCTGGTCTGACCCTCAGCCCACTGTCAGACCCAAACTTCAGGCTCTGGCTGGCCCCACCCTCAGCCCACTGTCAGTCCCAACCTTCAGCCTCTTGCTGGCCTGGCCCTCAGCCCACTGTCAGTCCCAAACTTCAGCCTCTGGCTGGCCCGGCCCTCAGCCCACTGTCAGTCCTAAACATTAGCCTCTTGCTGTCCTGACCCTCATTCCACTATCAGTCCAGGACTGACACCTCTGGCTGGCTCGGCCCTCAGCCCACATTAGCCTCTGGCTGTCCTGACCCTCAGTACACTATCGGGGAGATTGGAAAATCTAGACATCCTGGAGAATCTGGCCCAAGCATTCGTACATGACACTACAATTAGAGAATTGCTTTGAAGGACTGCGGAGGCATGGATTTGATTGGTTAAAATGGTATCGTTGAGTTCCATTAACTGACATAGTAAAGAATAAGCAATTTTTGTAACATTAGATGGTTATTTCCAATGTAAATTTTGGTAAGCAAAATCCATTGGCAACTTTTAATGACTAACAAAAAGATCATCAAAGGAATAGGTAACGGTTCTATACATCAAAAACTTGGTTGTGTTCAATAAAATCTAGGAAGAACATTTACACCCCTTGAATAAATTGTTTAATTGGTTGTGGAGAGCCAATTTGCTTATAGATTTAACTAAAAGTAAATTTGCCAAAGACACTGGTTTATTTGGGCCATGCTAAATGATAGGTTTCAGTAGCACGTGGAAAAGCAAAGATATAGGCATGAATTTCATTTGTCGAGGACTAAACATTTTTTTGCAGTATATTAGTATGAGTGGGATGTACAAAGCCAAAAAAGTCACGTAACACCAGGTTATAGTCCAACAGGTTTATTTGGAAGCACTAGCTTTCGGAGCGTCGCGCCTTCATCAGGTGGTTGTGGAGAATAAGATTGTAAGACACAGAATTTGTAGCAAAAGTTTACAGTGTGATGTAACTGAAATCATATATTGAGAAAGACTTGGATTGTTTTTTAAGTCTCTCATCTTTTCGAATGACCATGTAGGTTTCAGTTCTTCCATATGTAAATCGCAAAACTTTTTTATAAAAGTTATATTCTCAAGTGCACATTAACAATTGGTGTCATGTTGGCCCAGATAAGTGTGTGTGTGTGTGTGTGTGTGTGGTACAGTGGGGTCACCTGTTGGGTCCCAAGGTCCCGATTGAGGCCATCCCCATGGGTACCGAACTTGGCTATCACCCACTGCCTGGCCACTTTGCATTGTTGCTTGCCCCGAAGTCCGCCATGGAGGACAGTCACCTGAAGGTCTGAGGTCAAAAGTCCTGGACCACTGAAGTATTCTCTGACTGGGAGAGAACACTCCTGTCTGTTGATTGTTCTGCGGTGTCCACTCATCCGTTGCCGTAGCCTCTGTTTGGTCTCGCCAATGTACCATGCCTCAGGGCATCCTTGCCTGCAGCGTATGAGGTAGATAACGTTGGCTGAGTTGCATGAGTACCTGCCATATACAAGGTGGGAGATGTCCCCATGTGTAATGGTGGTATCTGTGTCGACATTCTGACATGTCTTGCAGTGTCTACCATGACAAGGTTGTATGGTATTGTCCTGAAAGCTGGGCAGTTTGCTACGAACAATGAGGTTTGAGGTTTGGTGGCTGTTTAAAGGCGGGAAATGGAGGTGTGGGGAAGGTCTTGGTGAGGTGCTCATCCTCATTGATAATGTACTGCATGCTGCGAAGAACATAGCATGGTTTTTTGGCTCCTGGGAAGTACTGGACAACAAAGGGTACCCTGCTGGTTGAAGCTCGTGTCTGTCTCCTGAGAAGGTCATTACAGTTCCTCGCTGTGTTATGTCCATACTGGCGGTCGATGAATTGAGCATCGTACCCTGTTCTTATGAGGGCATCCCTGATTACTTCCAGGTGCTCGTCACGTTCCTCCTCATCTGAACAGATTCTGTGTTTGCGTAGGACTTGTCCATAGGGGATGGCTGTTTTAATATGCTTTAGGTGGAAGCTGGAAAAGTGTAGCATCATGAGGTTATCTGTGGGTTTGCGGTAGGGTGTGGTGCTGAGGTGCCCATCCTTGATGGAGATGCATGTGTCCAAGAATGAGACAGATAGTAGAGAGTAGTCCATGGTGAGTTTGATGGTGGGATGGATCTTGTTGATATCACTGTGTAGTTTTATGGAGAGGAGTCCTCCAAGGCGGACCTCGGGACAGGCAGCAACACAAAGTGGCCGAGCACAGGCTGATAGCCAAGTTCAGTACCCATGAGGATGGCCTCAACTGAGACCTTGGGTTCATGTCACACTACAGGTGACCCCACTGCACTATACACACACGCACTCTCTCATACACTCCCACATACACCCTCTCACAGGCTTAAACCCCTTTACATTCACACTGACACACATACACACACCCTCTCACACACACTCATGACCCTCCCCCACCACGTCCCCACTCCCCCCTCCACCCCCGCCCCCCTCCCCCCACACACACACACACACACATATACATCCACATGCACACATACACATTTAAGTTTGTGGGGTGAATTTATGCTTGCAGAATTACATTTTACTTTGCTCAAAAACTGCATGAATCCATGTAAGATTATGTCAATCTGTTTTTTAGGTTAGAATCAGTCTGACCATTGTGGCACAGACCTTCAATACCTTATCTGGGCCGACATGCATTTGAGAATGTAACTTTTAAAATAGTTTTGCGACTTACATGTGAAAGAACTGAAACCAATATGGTCATTTTAAAAGATGAGAGACCTAACAAACAATCCAAGTCTTTTTCAATATATAATTTCAGTTACATCACACTGTAAACTTTTGCTATAAATTCTGTGTCTTACAATCTTATTCTCCACAATCACTGATGAAGGAGCAGAGCTCTGAAAGCTAGTGCTTCCAAATAAACCTGTTGGACTATAACCTGGTGTTGTGTGATTTTTGTATTAGTATGAATGTATTCCACTGGAAGTTCGTTCCAATTTTCAGCACTGAAGAGATTTCCCTGACCAGCTTATAAATGAAAGACATTTGAATGGACAGTAGAATTTCAGAGTGTCTCCAGCAAAATTTCATAATTAGAATTTCAGCCAGTTTTATTGAACATTAATGTTACTACGACGTAATTTCAAAATTATTCAAGTAGCATGAAGAGACAATATTGTCGCTGATGCATTGCCAAATGGCAATATGGAGGAAAAGAAATGTTGCAAGCAATATTGACTTGTATAGAATATGATTGTTATGAAAATCTTCACATGCTTTATTCAAATCTATTATTGTCAATATAAAGAACAATAATCAGGAATTCTGAATTAAAATGAAAATACTTATGGAAGATACCATTCAATTTCCATTTTCAGAAGATTTATATAAATGACTTTTAAGAGTCTGAAGATATTTATCTAACCAGTTGATAAAAAGAGTTAATTCATGAAAGAGAGTTATATAATTTTTGCTGTTTATGGTAAGTTTTTCCAAAATTTCTTATACGTGTATTTATAGCTTTTTCTCTTTTGTGTATTAAACTTACATCCTTTTGTTAAAAGTACATCGGCGGCAT
Organism: Chiloscyllium punctatum; assembly: GCF_047496795.1. NCBI lineage: Eukaryota > Metazoa > Chordata > Chondrichthyes > Orectolobiformes > Hemiscylliidae > Chiloscyllium > Chiloscyllium punctatum. Next base: position 43,344,292 of record NC_092753.1, on the reverse strand, counting down.
CTTTATGAATTGGTTCAGTTACTGAACACCACTGTAACCACATTACAAAAAGTAAAATATCTGATTTATCAAGCCGGCATTCACTCTTGAATCTGACTTATTCAGCAACGCCATCAAATGGGATCATAACAGAGGTCTAGTGCATTTGTCCGTCTTGTTGGTTCTCTCACACCTGTCGCAGACCTAGCCCTGCAATTGTCTCACTAAGGGTTTAGCCAGCTCAGTCAATAGTTGTTGCGACTGAGCCATTCTTGCCAATGGGCTTTGAAGTCACCAATCCAGACTAGTCACCTATTCTGCTCCTTTGCAACTCTCAGTGCGTCCTCCGATTTGTGTTCAACGCAGCCGGGTACTGGTTTATCAGCTAAGTGGGTGCAGTAAGTGTTAACTAGCAAAATATTTTCTTGCCCATGTTTGACCCATGGGAGTTTCTGGAGTCAGGAGACAATTTTGAAGACTCCCCAGGACAAATCCTACTCACTGTATATCACTGTTCGGCCACCCCTGTGCGTCTGCCCTGCCAGTGGATAGGATATACCCAGGATTGGTGATAGTGGCTTCTGTTACATTCTCTGCAAAATATGATTCCATAATATGATTTTCTGTCAGCTGTTGCTCAACAGGTCTGTGGGCAAGTCTCCTAGTTTTGGTTCAAGAAGTCAAATATTGCTAAGGAGAACTTTGCAGGATCAACAAAGCTGGATTTGCCATTGTTGTTTTCAATGCCTAGGTTGATGGCAGGTGGTCCTATTCTGTATCAGTTTTGATGTAACTGAGTGTACAATAAGCCAGTTCAGAGGACATTTCAGAGATCAACTACATTGTTCGGGACCCGGAGTCAAATCTAAGCAAGACCAGCTAAGGATAGTAGTTTTCGTCCCCTGAACAATAATAGTGAATCAGATGAGTTCTCGCTTACAACAATCAATAATGCTTACATGGTCTCCATTGGACTAGTTTTTAATTCCACATTTTTAATTAATTCAAACGTTGCCATCCTACACTGTGGAATTTGAGTACATGTCCCCAGAATGTTGTATTAGCATCTGGATTGTTCGTCTTGGAACAATATCACAGCAGCACCACTTTCTGTACAGCTCTTGGTACTTGCAACATCACAAACTGCTTCCTCCCCATCAGTGTTTCAGAAAATAACAAAAAAACAGGTCCCAAAGAGCCTTCAAGACTTTAGATACATTTGTACAGATCAGGCTGGCATTCATTGCCATGACAAACAGTGAAAAAGTAAAATCGGATAACTTCTCAAAATTCAAGGTGTCATCATGCTGCAAGATTTTTTTCTCTTTATTGTCTGATGGGTTGAGGGCATTACTGGCAAGACCAGCATTTATTGCCCATCCCTAGGTGTCCAGAGGGCAGTTAAGAGGCAACCACATTGCTGTGGGTCTGGAGTCACATATAGACCAGACCAGATAAGTATGGCAGCTTCCTTCCCTCAAGGACATTAGTGAACCAGATGGGTCTTTCTGGAAATTGATAATGATTCATGATCACCATGTGACTCTTAATTCCAGATTTCTTTTGTGATTGAATTCAAATTTCACCATCTGCCATGGCAGCTTTCAAACCTGGGTCCCCAGAACATTATCTGGGTCGCTGGATTAACAGTCCAGTGATAATACCATGAGGCCATCACTTTAGAGATCACATCTAAGTCACATAATGTTTTGACTTTGAATTATATCGCCATTCCTTCATTTTCTCTGGGGTCACAAGCTTGGAACTCCCTCTTAAATAGCTCTCTGATTATTTCAACATTGTAATCACTGCAGTGGTTCAAGAAGATAGCTCACCAATCACATTGGAATGAGGAATAAATGCTGACCAGTCAGCACATCCTGTGAATGCATCTAATTTTTAAAAAGTCTTGTATTATTAATTTCCATATGAGAATATCAGGAAAGTGCATCTCAGAAATGGTTTGGCCTCCGCTGGTGAGCTCTTAGGCTCCAACTTTGCTTCAATATGCTGATAGAGTGATAGAACTCCTCTGCTCACAGCTGTCCGAACGACTGCTGTCTGGCACAACAGTGAACATGCTGAGACATTGCCTAGCAGCCGTGGTTTAGCTGAGGTTGGTACAAATGCCAAGAATGCATTTCAGTTTGTTCTAATCATAAATAAGCTTATGAAAGAGAAACTTGACTAATCCTAAATGTTCACATTTACCTTCTGATTTTTGGTAATTACACAAAATGGGTGATGGCAAGTAGCCTATTTTACATCCAACCTGATTTTCTTTTCCATTGGAGTCAGTCAAATCAAAGAAATTGACTCAGTGGGAAAGCACAGCAATAAACTTATTTTCCAGAATCACATTCAAACCACTTTGTAAAGATCATTTCTGAAGCTGTGCACAGGATATCTCAGATAATGTGTTCATTGAATGCAATGCATGATAATGTGTTGAAATCAAAGAAGACTTATAATTTTAAAAATGATACTTTTTTGTGTTATACGTAAAGATAGAGTACAGGATGTGCAGATTTGTAGCATGCATATGCTTATTCTTGAGAAAATGTTAAAAGCATATATCCAGTGGCACTTGCTAGCAGCAAGTATAGTCTATCCATAGTCATATAGTTCTAATTAGATTAGACCAGGTTTTCAGAATGAACTTCAGCATGAATAGATTTAAGACAAGCCATTTAAATGTGGACTCAGTGATGCAGATTGAAATGAAATGGATGTTCAGCAGCCTTTCAAAGTGACAGAAAAACAAACTGATACTGCCAAGCTGAGCTAGTTTGATATTTACCCCTTCTTTTGTTCAAAGCTACTTGTTCACTTCAATTGCAGGATGAATTTAGGAATCTAAGAATTTTCTCCAACAGTTAATCAGGAGTATTGTTTGTCAACTAATCCTTGAAGTTGATGAAGTACATGAGGCATTTCGTAACAACATAATTCTAAATTTATTCCATTAGCAGCTAATTCTGTACATGAAAATACTTCTGCACCTAAAAACAGTATTCAAAACTTGTAGCAAAATCAATTGCAGAGATATATGATTATAATGTATGAAGGTCGTAAAGGAAACTCATAACTGAGGTGTTAATGTATTGTAAAAGTCATAAACATATTTACCGATAATTTATTCTGACTTACTGCTTATACTTTAGCAAGAAATTGTGTCCATATTATTTTAACTACTGCGTTATTGTTTAGGATCATTTGATTAACATTTGAAACCATTGAACAGTTGCACTACATCAGAAATATTATCATGGAATGTTATCTGCTTCTTTCCCCAGAAATGCTGCCTGACCTAGTCAGTATTTCCAGCTTTGTGATTTTGAATGATGACATGGTGCACATCGCATGCACTATCTGATTGAACTATCATATGTAACTGAAACATGTGCCATATATAACTGAATAAATCTGTAGCTAGGCCACATGCTTGCATTTTATTTTGTACTCATCAAAATGACTAATGTTATTGACAGGTAGTAGGACATTTTTGAGGTATTCTCCATTAGCACTACTCTAATCACAAATTTAAACACAGATGCAGAATAAAACTACCTCTAATTTATGCCAACAATTTGTTGCAGCCTTAATTTGATAATGAATGAACAGCAACTATTGGTGAAAGGCATGCAATGAATGTTGTTGATAAAGATTTTAAGGAAGTATTTTGGATTAGATTAGATTACTTACAGTGTGGAAACAGGCCCTTCGGCCCAACAAGTCCACACCGACCCTCCAACGAGCAAGCCACCCAGACCCATTCCATGACATTTATCCCTTCACTTGACACATGGTAATTTAGCATGGCCAATTCACCTAACCTGCACATTTTTGGACTATGGGAGGAAACCGGAGCACCCGGAGGAAACCCATGTATACACGGGGAGAATATGCTTGCTTGGGTATCATTTAAAAGGATGGTTATAAGACTGTGGTTCATAGAATAGGATGGTCAGTGTGAACTTGAATAAAATCTGGACCCAAGCACTAAAAACAGTGAGTTGTGATTTACATTTATTTTTCAAAATGGAGGAAAGTAGAAAGTAGCATTCCTGAAGCATCACAATGTTTTTGATTATAAATGACTATTGTATTGGAATGCATTACATAATTTGCAAAACATGCAATAACATGAAACTTGGCAGAGTTGAAAACAGTGAGTATTAGCCAAATTGACTGCATTAGGACCAGATACGCTGGCAGAATGGGCACAACATTGGCAAATGGAATTTAATACTGAAGAATTTAAGGTGATACATGCTGTTGAAAGGAAAACAAAATAAGTTGACATGTTGGCTGGAAGGAGTAATTGGAAGACATAAGTCGGCATGGCAGCAAGGAGGTGGCATAAGACATGGATGAGTGTTTGAGGGATAGAGAGCCTAAAATGGAACCAAACCAGAGCAGTGAGGTGGACCTTCTAATCAGTCTGCCTGGGCACCTGACTGCTCCTCTAACTGCATCTACACTACTTTTGGGAAGAGTGACCCTGATTCTTCCATCCACCCAATGCCATTGCTGCCTCAGAGCAAAAAGTAGTATTTTAAAGGTAACCCAATTCCCAGGTGTGTTTTGTCAGTGCTTTGAACACTTTGACCATTTGAAAACGCTTTACCCAAACACTCTTGTCAGTGAAGCAGACAGAATTTAGTTAGTGGGGTCAACTCGATTTTATTAACAAAATATTCTTCATTAAAAACACTATGCAAGCATTTCCCAAATCTCCACAATATTTACTTTTTGTCTAGCTCTATTGTCTGAAAAACAATCCAAATGTTTGAGCTGGAGCATTGGAATCTTCTTCCTCTCCGATGTAGGGCTAACCATCTTCCATGGAGGTTGGTCTTGTGGGTCAAGGTGGATCTCTCTCTCTCTCACACACACATAATCAGATAATGTGCCAGAACATCTGATCGACACTTGTCCAAAACATAACTTTTGAACTGGTTGTAACTGGTTTCCTTGAACCTTTGTAACCTCTTTGATGTTGATTTCCATTATTCTCTGTAGCTGACAGCTGCTGGCTGCTGATTAAATTATTTCGGTCAATCTTCTATCAGGCCTGCTTCCTCTAGCTATGGGTCAATTTAAAATGTCCAGTTTTGAGCCCTTGATCACTTGACTACAGACTGTGTGAAAGACTTGAGATACTTCCCTCCATAGTGAAAAGTTGGCCCTTGGTCCAGATCATTTTCCAACAACATTCTCCACATTTAGAAATCACTCCCCTTCTTATCCTTCACTCCATCCCAACAAAAAATGCTGTATTGAAGTCCCCAAAATTGGGGTATTGAAGTCCCCAAAATTAATATTGCTTTGTTCCTGCACATTGTTATTATTTTTTCTACAGATTTGCTTCTTTATGTCTCTGTCTCATTGTCAGAAGCCTACAAAATATCTCTAGTAGAATGGTTATAACTCTTATTGTTTCTCAATTCTCACCAATGGATTCGTCCTTGATGTTTCAAGGATATCTATTCTTTCCAACACTTCAATGGCTTCACTAATCAGTACTGCCATTCAACCTCCCTTTTTCCCTTGTAATTTTTTTTTCTGAACACTTGATATCCTTGAAAATTAAACTCCCAAGACTCAACATATTTAAGCCACATTTCAGATATTGCTACTACATCATGTTCCCACACAGCTATTTGCAATTGTGTCTCACCGCACGTTATGTTCTACAAGCATGAATTTATCAAAAAAAAGACTATTTATCACATTAAATGGATGCAAGCAATGACATTTCATTCATATTAGGAGTTATGCCTTTTCAACAGCATATCTATAATGCTCAAAATTCATTTTAAATTAAATTCATGCTTTTCAACTTCTCAAAATATTACTTATAAATGTAACTTAATTTTCTATGAAGGCACTTCATTAGAATTCCAACATATTAATGATCCAAACTAAATTTGATTACAGTTAATGTTCTTTGGAGTAATAAATAAAAGATGTAAATTAATAATAGTTAACTGTGAATTATTTTTAGTTGATGATTTTAATCTGAATAAATAAATATAATAATTTCTAAGAAAATTTGAGTATTACATATTAAATTGGAAAGAAGTAGATATATTTTCTTTCATTATCGCTAGGATGAACAAACCAGCCTCAACTTCTGTTCAATTTCTTGTCATTTTGGATTAAGTCCAACAAAAGAAAAGCCGACACCATCTACATGCTCCAGTAGAATTATCGTGCTCTCATAATGACAGAGAATCACACTAGCTAGTTGCTTGGGGACAAAAATTGGGCTTATAGCTATTTTGTGACCAGGAAACATGCCAACTCATTTGAGGTTGCTCTGATGTCATAGTTGCCTCATTAAGACAGCAGAATTATTTAAATAGATTCTACACTGATCTTCCATTTTCATGGCCAATTTCATGCCAGAGACAATGCTGAGTAAATTTAGAGCAGATGTGTATGATCTATGGAATTAGGGTTTATAAAAAGGAGTACTATTTTAATTTTCATTTGGAAGAACTTCTCAAACATTTTTCTTTTGTCTTCACTTTACTTCGGCTTGCATTACTGTTCTTGTACAAGCCTTTAAAGTTACCTTGTCACATTTCAACTCTTTCCTACCAGTTGACTGCACTTTTAAAAAGGCTCACTGACACTCAGTTTCTCTTTCAACATTTCTGGGATTTTTATCAGTTCTGTTGCTGTTCCACTGAGGGAATACTATCTCAGCATCTGACAGAAAAAAAAACTCTCTCTGTTCCCAATTTATAATGTCATACTGGAGTCATGAGACTTCTGCAAATTGGTGTCCTATAAACTGGTGTCCTATAGCTACAAAATGACTCAGTAACCTGAAAGATAAGAGAACACATACAGAGATTGTCCATTAGTTGTAATCTGGTTAAAAGCTAACTCTGCTGCTGGGTGACAACATTACCAGCTGCCAAAGATATGGTGGTGGTAGGCAAGCATTTCCTTGTAAAAGAAACTTTGTCTAAAATTCTCCCCAAAGATTAATGTGTACACTCCAGCTGTATGGAGTGCACCCACTACTGCTAGTTGTGTCCAGGTTAATCACTCCGGCAGTCGGTTCAATGATATCATTCACACAGTTGAACAATTTGAAGAAGCTGACCACAAACTGGACACTGTGTTCAGACTCTTGATGGTAAAAGACGCAAAGCTGTTCAAGGTCATCATCAAGCCAGGCAGCACAGGAGGTGGAGAAGTTGATGTCTCAAATGTAACCCTTCTTCTGGATTGGGGGTGGGTGTAGGGGGAGCTTAAGATAAAGCGGGTGGCAAGGGCAGGATGGTGAAGTGGGGATAGGTAAAGACAGGTAGAGGGTATGACCTAGTTGGTCAATGTGAGGAATGAATCCAGTTGATGGCAGGGAGGAGTGGAAGGGAGGGGGAGTGGCTGGGAAGTGAGTCGGCGGATGGGAAGGGAGGTTATTTGAAATTCGAGAGCTCAATGATCAGTCCTCCAGGCTGTGGGCTACCCAGGCGGAAGATGGGGTGTTACTCTTCAGTTTGTGGTTTAGTTCATTGTGGCAATAAAGAAGGCCAAGGATGGTCATGACGAAAAATGAGTGGGAAGGTGAATTAATACAGCTGGTGACTGGAAGATTCAGTCAGCCCCTGCAGGCCTGGCTGAGATGCTTGGCAAACCATTCCCTAAATTTACGTTTGGTCTCCCAAACCACTGAGACACCATGGGGTGGCACAGTGGCTCAGTGATTAGCACAGTGCCAGGGTCCCAGGTTCAATTCCAGCCTACCTGATGAAGGGCTCTGGCCCAAAACATCGATTCTCCTGCTCCTCAGATGCTACCTGACCTGCTGTGCTTTTCCAGCACCACATTCTAGGTTGGAAGAGAGGCAAGTGAACCTCCGTATCACCTGGAAGGACTGTTTAGGGACCTATATGGAGATGAGGGGGTTGGTCTATCGGCAGGGTTTGCATCTTTTCCGATTGCAGGGGAAGGTACCTGGGAGTTCGGTGGGGTGGGGGGGCTTGACGCAAACCAAGGACAGTTGAAGGGAATGGTCCTTGCGGAAAGCAGAGGGGGAGTGGGAAGTGAAAGATGTTCTTGGTGGTGGGGTCTAGTTGGAGTTGGCTGAGGTGTTTAAGGAAAATGCGTTGGATGTCAAGACTGGTGTAGTAGTAGATGAGGGAAAGAGGGACTCTGTCTCTACTGCGTTTGGTGGTGGGGGAGTTTAGAGCAGTGGAAGGGAGAATGGAGGTGGTGTGGTGGAGGGCTGTCTGATGATAGAGGGAGGAAAAGCATGTAGTTCAAAATAGATGGACATCTGGGACGCTTGAGAATGGAACTTACATACAATGTCTCTACCTCCTGATGCTGCCTGGCTTGCTGTTTTCTTCCAGCCTCCTGCCTGTCTACTTTGGATTCCAGCATCTGCAGTTTTTTTTGTCTGAAAAACAGGGTGATCAGTTACCTTGCAGACAGAGTGCAGTGCACATACATTTGATGAAGGCCAAGCAGGTTGTCTTTTCTCGGATCAATTTCCTAGTTTTGTCCCAAGCTTTCAAGGTGAAATCTGCCAATAACAAGATGGTGTTTTTTTCCTGAACACTGCCTCCTACTTATTGACTGTCAGTTAGAGGAAGACCGAGGCAGGGGGCTGGGTGGGCATAGTAGCTGAATATGAAATGGTTGATCCTAAAAATAATTGAGGAACTAAAAAGGGATTGTAAAGGTTGGAGAATTGTAAAGCCCTTTCTTTGATTCTTCGGTGCACTGGCACGAAGCAGTCAAGATAAACTTTAAGAGGTCCTTCATTTTCAAAGGTGTTCAGAAGGCAAAAGAGAGAAAGGTGGAATTATCCAACTCCAGAAAAGCTGCAGAATTTGATCCTCCTGGAGATGATGGAGATTGATGTTAAGAAGGATCTTCAAGAGCGAAGAAGTTTCACTCTTTAACTTGGAGGCCTCCAAGATAATTGTCCAGTCTGGAGGTCTATTCCATAGAGCAGAAAGGAATATGTTTGCATTTCTTCTTCCAGTAAGTACACATAGACAGCGCTGTAATCAGCAGCCTAAAGGAAGAAGTTGGCCTGGTAACATTATCTCAGTCTGATATCTTGCGAATCAACAAATCCTTTAATGCCAGACTGCATAATGTGAAGTCCATAAACTATATGGCCTTTCAGTCATTTCCCTCCTCTATCATGGATGTCTAAGACAACAGTCCATACAACCCCATACCAGTCCAGACAAACCACTAACTCTGCAAAAACTAACTAAGGCCATTCAGTCCTGATGACCATCACCAGAGAAATGGTTCAGAGAGGCTGGGATATGCTTTAAAACTTGACAGAATGGTATCGCTAGGTTGAGGTAGAAACTGGGTATGTGCGATTGATGCTCTGATTCCAAAGCACCTGAAATCCTTGCAAACAGATGTGAGAAGTTCATGATGTTCCTGTACATGGCTCAGAGTCTGATCCTGCATCTCAGTGGTCACCCAAGCCGTCTTTATCTAGAGGATAAGGATGTATCGTGTATGCAGGAACACCATGTACAAAACACTGGATAATGAGGCTGTAAAAGTAACCAATATCCCCGTCATCTTCATAGCAGCCTTTATGTGTGGCTGCATTATGCTGTGTGTCAACCTTTCAGACTCAAATACCAAGTGTTGAGGTTCTACCTATCCCCGTTGTAGCGAAGGATGGATCTGGCTATGTAGCTATGGAATGCTTCTTGGTGGACCATATGGTATTACCTGTTTCTCATGGAACAGTTTGCAATAAAGGACCTTTGACTACATGCCCAGTGGCCAACATGTAACATCCTCAAGGTTAGAGGAATTGGTCAATTTGCTGAATGATTTCCTAAGTAAACCGTCAATGTCATTTTGCAGAACACCTCATCACCAGAATTTTCAAACAAGTATCAAGGAATAGTTTGGCTAAGAAGAACATTTCCCATCATAACATGAATGGCCAGAGTCTCTGCATTCAGAACAGCTGCAGGGTGAAGAGACCATCAAACATCTCCTTCTGGATCATCGCATCTTGTTAATACCATAGGTTTTTCTTAATTCAGAAACACTATTTTATTGTATTTTGTAACGGTCCAACTGGAAATGTTATGTGATGTACTTATTGACACTGTTATGAAGTTGAAGGCATGCAGTGTACCTTTAAGAGAGTGTGAATGCTGTTTTGCACAGACAATTTCTAAGCACCTGTCATATGCTGTCATTTGACAGCAACTTGAATTTAACCAGTTTAAATTATGTCTCAGGATACTAAAACCCAACTGGGTTTGATTTTATTTTTTGCCAACCTCGAACCAATGAGACAATCCGATGCTGGGGTTATAAAAAAGGCAGGCATTTTGAAAGTTGGACAGAGCAACTGCAATTTGAAACACTCTCTATCAAAGGTACATTTTCACATGAAACATCTTCACAGTAAAAGAAAGAAAACCCCGGGCGATCTTCAGCCGAAAGAAGACAGACATCGGAGATGACATCTGATGGATTTGAAATTAAGTTGATGTAGAACAGTATATTGTTATAGAGTTTAAGGCAGGTAATAAGCATTTAAGAGATGGGGGGCTTAGAGTTGTGAATAGTTGTTTTTTAATGTTCACTTTTAGCGTTAAAGAAAAAATTGATTTTTTAAAAAATAGAATTTGGGAGTTCTCTGTCACTCATATTTTAACAGATTGTGAGGCGATGTGAGCTTTTCTGCGTGTTTGGTTTAATTAACAGAAGGTTTAACCAGCATGTCATAGCAATTTGGGGGTTTGGGTCCATGATTTGGACACATTTAGACAAATCCAGTCTGAGATTTGGACAGATTTAAATAGATTTGGGGTATGAAAGATCCCAGCAGCTTTAAACACTTGCCAGTTACTGTCCTAGATATTTAAATAAAATGCAAGTGAGACAATTTGTTTAATTTTGGTTACTTGTGGTTGATTAAATTAAAAGTGAGAGAAATGGTTCTTAAGATTGTTAAAGAGTCTCTGGGGTTTGAAGATGATTCCCAAATTTGTCAAGAAAGTTTAGAAAGGCAGAAAAAGGCTAAACTTTTAGATTTAGAAAATAGGTTAGAAGAGGGTCTAACCAGGGACAAAAGGAGAGCTGAAATTGTAACGGAGTTAGTCAAGAACTTAGGTGTGTCAGAGAAACAGACTAGTGCAGTAGAGTTAGAAAAATGGAAATTACAATTGAGGCAAATGGAGTTAAAAGATAAAGAAAGGGAAAGAAGACCCATGAGAGAAGAAAGAGAGAGGGAGAGAGAGAGAGAGGAAAAAGAAAAAGAGAGAAGGGGAAAAAGAAAGAGAGAGAAGATTTTTAGCTCAGCAGAGAGAGAGAAAGAGAGAGAGAGAAGGAAGAGAAAGGGAGATAGAATTTGAACTTCAGAAGTTGCAAATTAATCAAGAAAGTCAAGTTAACAGGATGGAGATGAAGAGAGAAGGTAGTGATGTATACAGATATATTAAAACACTGCTTTGTTTTGATGAGAAAGATGTCAAAGCCTTCTTTATTTCATTTGAAAAATTGGCTGGCACATGGAGTGGTCAAAGAACTTGTGGGCAATGCAAGTTCAGACTAAGCTGGTAGGCAGAGTTAATGAGGTATTTGCAGTGCTGTCAGATGAGGGGGTCAAGAGGTTATGCAGATATAAAACTGGCTGTTTTGAGTGCTTATGAATTAGTACCAGAAGCGTATAGACAGCAGTTCAGAAACATAAAGAAGGAACCAGGTCAGACTTATGTTGAGTTCGAAAGCATTAAGAATTAATCTGAGGAATGTTCACTTGGCTAGAAACATTATCTCTCCACAGACACTGCCAGATCTGCTGAGCTTTTCCAGCAATTTCTATTTTTGTCTTGGACCACATAGAACATGTGTTCCTTGATTGGTATTTTAACCTTGTACAAACTGGGAGCTCCGGCAGACAGAAAAACTTTCAGTGTCAGAAATAGCGGCCTCTGTGGGCTTACTTCATCCACCACCTTCACCAAATACTGTCTGAGCTAGAAGCCTCATGTTTCTCCCAAAACAATTGTAGCCTAAAGGGCAAGCTCTTGACCAGCTAATCGGTTACATTTCCCACTGACCATTATGAAGCTGAGGTTGCACCGTGAAATATGAATGATCATTGTGCATTGAAATCAGCTGTGCCAACTGGGAAGACCAGCTGCTCACTAGCCCTCTCTTCCAGCCACCAATGTCAACAATAATGGCCTTTTGATTATAAAATGTCCCAACAATGGCCACAATCCATTTACCACCATTACCAAACCTTTAATTAAAATGCTATCTTCATGGCAACAGTTTAACCATTGTCAATTGTCGTAAACATCCATCTGGTTCATGAGTGTTCTTTAGGAAAGGGAACCTGACCCCAGCCTATATGTGATTCCAGATTGGCTGATTATTAATGGCCCTCTGAAAATGTCTATCAAGCCATTCAGTTCAAGTCAATTAAGAATGGGCAATAAATTGGTGGTCAAGCCAGTGACATCCACATCTCATGAATAAATAGTGAAACAAATATTTGTACCCCTCTTCCCTCCTTCTGCCTAATGGCATTCTAAATATGGGTTTCTCCTTAACTTGTTAATTCTTAGACAATCATAATATCAATGAGACAGACAGGATACTCTAGTGAATGAAAGAAGGATGAGCCAAAACAGCAAAAACAAAAGCACAGATGCATTTTGACCGACAGAAAAATAGAGATCCACATTTTTGTACAAGGGAAGTACACAGACAAACAAAACATCAATTGAATAGGGGAAAAAAATGAGAACACAAATGTAGACAGAAACAAAACAGCACAAAAACAAGTAAAACAGAGAAATGAAATAAGAAACAAGAATCAAGAAAAATTTTAATGCATTGGTATTCATATAATTTAAACTACTTTGCAAAAACCATGACCAATTCACTAGTTATAAGTGTTTCTCTTATTAATATCATACTTAGTCCTGAGTCACACAAATTAAAAAGATCATAAATTTGATCTGAGGTAAGTGTTAAATTAGCTTATCACAATGAAGGTACTACAACTGACTGCAGTGTCCCTGGGCTACAGAGATTTTATCTCTCATGATTGCTATGCTTTCCATTGGCCCCTGTTAGCAAGTCTGTGAACAAATGTTAGGTGAAGGTAGGATAAGGCTTCACTATTATGCCACACAATTGATTAGTGTACAATGCCATCTGAGCTCACAGAAAAATATTGGCCACTGAAGTGGAATAACGAAGGACTGACAAGCCTGCAGAGCTGTACATCAGCAGAGGTAACTGCCTTCAGGAGATGAAGTGAGAAAATTGGTGTGGGAGGGAAAGACAAAATTCAGCTTGCCAGCTTTGTGAAAATTTATTACACTTGCTTCCTCATGAATTATCTTGGTTTTGCTTATAATGGCAATGATACTCATTTCTCATTCTTTCAATCTCTTAATATGAAAGGAGTAAAAGACAGACCTAGGTAACTTACCAAAGCGTAATAATTTTCTTGTAAACATTACACCATCATATTGTAGTAGATTGAGCATGAACATTTTAGTAGCCTTGTTAGGGTTAATAAGTTTGAGATTCCCAGCAGGAACAAAAACAATGACTGGCTGTGAAACATTTTGCATCTTTGCATGTGGTGAGGCTGCTTAAAAACAGTTAAAGAAGAAGCAGGAGAGAATACAAAACACCTGCTAAAACAAATTTATGCACTCTGATTGCCATGGGAACTGTAAATAAACTGTTTCACTTTCTAGTGCTGTGTCAGTTTATATGTCATGATTAATTAGTAGATGGCAGAAGCCCCTTAATGACAAGTCCAACTGGAGTCAGAACACTCCTTGTGGTGTACCCTAACCTTTGGCACTATCTCATGGAGTCAAATTGAAATTCAAATGACCTCCAGAGAAAATATTCAAATTGACACATGGATACCCAAGGGAAGAATCGAAGAGACGGATGTTCTCTTTGAACCCAGCTGGGCGTGTTGGCCAAATTACTGATTATGACAGGGAGTTGTCTGATTCTGAAAATTGTAACACTGCATTGCAGGCTATAGGAAATTGAAGTCCTGAGGATACTTCATTAGCTGCTTAACACTTTGGCTCCTAAATTTTCCAAAGGCTAAACTAAATCAAATATTATTTTTTCACATCTCAAACACCACAAAAATAAATAAAAGGTACACTTCTGTTTCAAAAAATGACTATACTTTATTATATTCTAGGAGGATTGTTGATAAATTGAACACTGAGCTTAAAACTGGAATTTCAGCTCATAAAAAAATCTTAGCCACTTCTTCAGTAAAAAATGGTTTGCTTCCCTTGCCTAAATAGTAAGCTGCCATTTCCATGTAGCCTGCAATTTTTCAAAATGAACATTAAGAATATCAAGTCATTAGCATCAGACACCATATGGTTGCCATCTCAAGACTGTAAATGATGTAACACTGAAATCGTCAGAAAAGGACAGAAACTGCACAGTTACAAGACATTATAAACTCTTTGAAGTATGACAAAAATGAAAATGTCAATTAATTAACCAGTACTCAAGCTTAATTGACTATTTGAATCTTCTAAACCTAGCAGAGCTAACAAACACCATTAAGGAAAACAGTATTTTAGATTAATTTTGCATTGCATATCTTTGAACATTTGCTGAAACTCAGATTCAAAATGATTAATTTTTGGGCAATACTTTGCTTCATTAAATTCCTCAGTGTAAGATCATTGTATATGCAAAGATTTGTTCATTGCTTCACAGCTTCTGTATTCTGCTTCCATTTTACCATATTTTACCAAAATGGTGACAATTAAAATATATCAAGCCCAGTAAAATTAATTCCTTCAAACATATTACAACAGCTATCTTTGTTGTGAAATAATGAAGTATTGAGAAAACATAAGAATTGAGGTTTTATTGTTGATGATATGTTCTGAAATGTTGCAGCAAAAAATGGTGGAAGACTTCCTTTATGTACAGCATGTATCAATCTAATTATCAATATGTTCTAGTTTTCTTATAATTTGGCTAGAGTATTGCAGAGTCAGGTGCTGGTGATGACACGTGGAGTACCAGGAAAAGTTCTGAGCTTCATAAAAGGAAATAGAGAGACAGTAGATAAGGAGCAAAAAATGTTCGCTAAAATAAAACCGAAATTGAGAGAAGTGGCCTAAATCTTTCAATCCAGCTCACAATCCCTATTTCTGATACAGATCAGGCAAAATATGGCCCAATCACCATCCCACATTTCCAGTTGGACTTCCAATGGAGTAACCATCATAGCAGATGCAATCCAGCACACTGCATTGCTGTAGCTCATTGCAGAAAGTCCCTCGTTCTATTATGACAAATGGGCTGAGGGGTGCAGGTGGATGAATGGGTAGTGGGGTCAAGGTGGATAGAATGGGTATGGGGGTCTAGGTGGACAAGTGGGTATAGGGGTCCAGTGACTAGGGGGTACGGATGTCCAGGTGGTAGTCCAGGTGGATAAGAGGATCAAGTACCAAGTGGCTATGACAGTATAGTGTCAGATGGGAAAGAGGGTCTTGTGTCCGATGAGTGTAGGGTGGCACATGGGTGAGGGTGTATAGATGCAGGTAAGGGATTGCAGAGTTAGGCTGTAACAGGTATCCTGGAGGTTGTTTGGGTGTTTTGTGGAAAATTTAGGCAAATGGCCCATGTATTCGATGGAGGAGAGGCAGTCAGGTATCCATGGGGAAATCCACAAGATAATATGAAATACCAACAGGAGTACACTGTTTAACCCCTTGTGCTGCTCCACCATTCAATAAATCATAGCTGATTCGACGTTCCGCACTTCCACTTTCCTGCCCTTTCCTTTACTGATGAAGAATCTATCTATCTCAGCCTTACATATAGGTAAGGACTCTGTCGCCCCAGCTCTCTGAGGCAAGATTGTGTAAGATGGAGCAAAATAAAAACTCAGTATTAAAACATATGGATAAAACCCTGGATTTTCAAAACTTTTAAAAGAGTTCTACAGGAAGTGCACAACAGAACCAGCAAAAGGAGATTGCAGCCTGGGACAATTTTTTTAAAATCACACAACACCAGATTGTAGTCCAACAGGTTTATTTGGAAGTACAAGCTTTCAGAGCGCTGCTTCGTGATCAGGTAGTTCGTGGGGTTGGATCATAAGACACAACATTTATAGCACAAGATCATAGTATCATACAACTGATACAATAATGAACAAACCTAGATTGCTATTGTCTTTCATCTTTTAGAGCAGGTTGCAGGTTTTGACTCTCTCTCTCTCTCTTTCGCTCTCTCTCACACACACATACACGCACATGTAAGTGTATTGGGTGAATTTGCATTTGCAGAATTATATTTGCAGATACATTAGATTTTGCTCAAAAAGAGCACAGGCTGCGGGCAGTCAATGCATGTAATATTTTATAAATTCCTACTTTGGAAATAGAACCAGTCTGACTCAAGATTGGAACACGGACAGACTAACCTGACATCTTTAATGCATTGTCTGAGCTGAGATGTCACCTTTTTTTTTATAAAATGTTGTTATCTTGGAATGTGACTTTAAAGACATCTGGGATTTACATATTAATGAATCGAAACCTGCAACCCTTTCTAAAAGATGAAAGACTTAACAGCAATCTAGGTTAGTTCAATATATCGTATCAGTTGCATCACACTATGATCTTGTGCTATAAATTCTGTGTCTTATCATCCTGCTCCATTAGCTACCTGATGAAGGAGCAAAGCTCTGAAAGCCAGTAATTCCTGGTGTTGTGTGATTTTTAACTTTGGATTAGTGGTGCTGGAAGAGCACAGCAGTTCAGGCAGCATCCAACGAGCTGCTCGTTGGTTGCTGCCTGAACTGCTGTGCTCTTCCAGCACCACTAATCCAGAATTTGCTTTCCAGCATCTGCAGTCATTGTTTTTACCTCGTTGATTTTTAACTTTGTCCACCTCAATCCAACACTGGCATCTCCTCATCTGGGACTATTGTTCAACCTGGAATCCCAATTTACACCTCCACCCTAAAAGAGCAATTGACTGAAACCAACACATTGTATTGGCGCTACCTCGTGCTCCCACGAGGAGGTTGAACAGTTCATCTACTTTACTAACACCTTCCACCATGACCTCAAATTTATCTGGACCGTCTCAAATTCTTCCCTCCCCTTCCTAGGCCTCTTCATTTCTATCTCAGGTGACCGACTCAACACAGACATTTACTACAAACCGACCAACTCCCACAGCTACCTAGATTACACCTCCTCCCACCCTGCCCCCTGTAAAAACACCATCCCATATTCCCAATTTCTTCGCTTTCGCCGCATCTGCTCCCAGGAGGACAAATTCCAATACCAAACAACCCAGATGACCTCCTTCTTCAAAGACTGCAATTTCCCTCTGATGTGGTCGACGATGATCTCCACCGTATCTCCTCCACTTCCCACACCTCCGTCCTTGAACCCCACCCCTCCAATTGCCACCAGGACAGAACCCCACTGGTCCTCACTTTCCACACCACCAACCTCTGTATACATCGTATCATCCTTCGTCATTTCCACCACCTCCAAACAGACCCCACCAGCAGGGATATATTTCCCTCCCCACCCCTATCAGCGTTCCGAAGAGACACTCCCTCCGCGACTCCCTCATCAGGTCCACAAACCCCACCAACCCAACCTCCACTCCCAACACCTTCCCCTGCAACCGCAAGAAATGCAAAACTTGCGCCCACACCTCCCCCCTCACCTCCCTCCAAGGCCCCAATGGATCCTTCCATATCTGTCGTAAATTCACCTGCACCTCCACACACATCATTTACTGTATCCGCTGCACCTAATATGGTCTCCTCTACATTGGGGAGACAAGCCGCTTACTTGTGGAACATTTCAGAGAACACCTCTGGGACACCCGGACCAACCAACCCAACCACCCCATGGCTGAACACGTTAACTCCTCCTCCCACTCCACCAAGGACATGCAGGTCCTTGGCCTCCTCCATTGCCAGACCCTGGCCACACGATGCCTAAAGGAACAGCGCCTCATCTTCCGCCTAGGAACCCTCTAACCACACGGGATGAATGTAGATTTTTCCAACTTCCTCATTTCCCCTCCCCCCACCTTATCTCAGTCCCAACCCCTGGATTCAGCACCGCCCTCTTGACCTGCAATCGTCTTCCCGACCTCTCCGCCCCCATCCCCTCTCCAGCCTATCACCCTCACCCTCACCTCCTTCCACCTATCATATTCCCAGCGCTCCTCCCCCAAAGTACACCCCCCCCCACCCTTTTATCTTAGCCCACTTGGCACACCAGCCTCATTCCTGATGAAGGGCTTATGCCCGAAATGTCGATTCTCCTGCTCCTCGGATGCTGCCTGGCCTGCTGCACTTTTCCACCACCACACTTTTCAACTCCTGAGACCAACACATCCTAGCCTGAGACAATCTTTACATGTAAGGCTACACAGTGCAGACAGAATGGGGCCTATAGAGATACTGGACATTCAACCTCAATCAAAACCCATTCACACATAGTCTAACCATTGGAATGCCAATTAACATCAGAAGGGGACATCAAGAACTCAATGAAATCCAGAGATTTGAGCAAAAATAATGGGGCCCACAGTCAGTATGACTGCCAACCCCAATGTCACCTGAGGAGAAAGCATTTTCAATGACAAGCTACTGCACAAATAGCTGCCATACCGGCTCCCCTCCCACCCTTAACAAGCAGTTTCAGAACCAAGAACCACAGAACCCAAACAGAGGAGCTAAATCGGGAGGCCGAACTAAGATGACCATCGGAACAAAGGACATCCAAGAGGGAGGAAGCTGATCAAGGAGCTATCTGAGAAAGAGCTTCTAAACCAAGAACACCAACAGCAAGAACTTCAACAACTGACCATGACCAGTAGGACTAAAGACTGATAAGCAAAGCAACAATCAACTCAATCAATACCACAAGTCCTCAGACACAACCAGACATGAAAATTAGGCTCATCAAACCAGCAGAAAATTAAGAAAATCAAGTACTTACCCAATCGATCCAATACACACCTTACCGCATCAACAGACTCAAGCCGAACTCAAAAACTTACACAGTCCGAAGTCTTCATCCAGGCTCTGGGTATTCAAGCGGCAACAGCCAGATGCACTTCAAAACCCATGTTTTTTGAATGGTAAGCATGAACTCCCGAGACCCCAAAGTTCTGACTGAGCTAGCAGGCAGGGTGATGCCAATACATTGGGACCCCAAGGGTTGGAATTCTGATTGAGTCTGAAATTAAATACTGTAGTTTTCTGACAGCAGGAGGACAGCAATCTAATAGTGTTAATCTAGTTAATAGTGCATTTTAAAGTACTGCTGTTCTCCTGTATACTAATTGTGTTAATTTCCTTGATTAGTTGCGTTACCTGATTTCTTGTACTATAATTACTTTTTCTACCTTAAATAAACACAGAGATTATTTTGCCCTTAAACACCTGCCTACTGCTTACTTATTCACTTCCCCATAAGTAAATCCAATGACCAGGACTAGGGGTCTGGGAGCATTAAAGATTGGGGAATAACTGATTGCAAATCAGAACCCTACAGTTCTAGAGACTCACAACCCGCTGAGAAAAAAAAATTCCTCCTCTTCTCAGTCTTAAATTGACTCCCCTTTATTCTGAGACTCTGCACTCTAGTTCTAGATTCTCCTATGAGAGGAAATATCCTCTGACCATTGAGCCTGTCAAGCCCCTTAAGAATCTTGTATGTTGCAATGAGATCTTCTCTCATTCTTCTAATCCCCTGTGAGTGGAGTCCCAACCTTTTTAGCCTTTGTTCATAAGACAAACCCTCCATACCTAGTGAACTTTCTGTGAATTGCCACCAGTGAAATGATGTATTTTCTTAACTAGGTTTTAAGACTTAGAGCATTTTTAACAGGTATGAAGAGAGAAAATAAATGGAGACTCCAGCAGAGTACAAAAAATGTAGGGGAACTTAAGAAAGCAATTAGAACAGCAAAGATGGGATATGAGAAAACACTGGCAGATAAGATTGGGGATAGCCTCAAGATATATTCTAAGCATTTCAAGATAATCAGGGAAAGAGTGGGGCCTATCAGTGAACAAGGGGAAATCTGTGTCTGGAGCTGAAGGATATTGGTATGGTTTGAAATGATTACTTCACATCTATTTGCAAGTTGAAGAAGGAACATATAGTTAATGAATTCAGGAGGAGATTCAAGAGCAGTTTGACTTCAGGAGTGAGGAGGTAGTGAAGATTTTTGGCAGACGTAAAGATGGGCAAATCCCCAGGTCCAGATGAGTTGCATTCCAGGCTTCCATGAGAGACAATGGGGGAAATTACAGGGACTCTGACCCAAATGTTTAATTCTTCTCTGAGCACAGGAGAGGTGAGAGAGGACTAGAGGACAGCTATTGTGGCTGCAATTTTCAAGAATGGTGGCAGAAATAAACCAGGGAGTTCTAGATCAGTGAGTCTCACATCTGAGTTAGGGCATCTATTGGAAAAATCTCTAAAGGATGGAATTAATCTCCAGTTTTAGAGGCAAGGTTTAATCAGGGATAGTTAGCATGGCTTAGTCAGAGGGAGGTCATGTTGAACAAATTTAATTGAAACTTTCAAGGAGGTGACCAGGTGTGTAGATGGGGTTAATGCAAATTATGTAGATGGATTTCAGAACAACCTTTGATAGTGTCCCACAAGGTAAACTGATATAAAAGATAAAAGCACATGGGATTCAGTGCAAGTTGGCAGGTCAGATCCAAAAGTGGCTTAGTGGTAGGAGACAGAGAATGGCAGTAGAAACCTGTTTGTGAGACTGGGTTTAGTGTCCTGCAGCACACCACAGGGATCAGTGCTGAGTTCCTTATTGTTTTTGATATATATAAATGATATAGAAGCAAATGTAAGAGGGATGATAGGAGTTTGCAGGTGAAACAAAGATTGGCTGGGTAGTTGATAGTGAAGAAGAAGACCTTCGATTATTAACAGCTTGGTCAGATGGGCAGGTCAATAGCAGATGGAAGTTAACCCTGATAAATGTGAGATGTACTTTGGAAGAAACAACAAGATAAGGGAGTACTCAATGAATAGCAGTAGGAAGCTTAAAGGAACAAAGAGACTTTGAGATGATTCGTCAACACAGACGGGAAACATCATAAAGTTTAAAAAATACTTGGATGACAACATTAAATGTTTTAACATTCAAAGCTATAAAAAAATTGTAAATTGGATTAGTGCAGATTTAGAGTAGTTTTTGTTGGTGCAATTGGACAAAGGGCTCCTTCTGTACTGTAGACTCGGCATCTAGATTCCAGTGACCCTGCTTTGTTTGTTTGTTTTATTATAGCATTGTGGATGTACCTACATCAAATAGATTGCAGTGATTGAAGAAGGCAGCTCATAACCACCTTTTCCAGGATAATTACAGAAAGGCAATAGATGCTGATCCAGCCAATGACACTCTCATCTTCTGAATGAATGACTCAATAGATTGATCAATAAATAAAAATAATTCTATGATTTAATAATGTTGAGCACCAATAACCACAGTAAGGCATGCAGGTCCGTACACATATCCGGCAGGTACAGAGAGTGTTGGACCTGGCTTTCCATCATGGTCTCCAAATTTCCCATGAAAAACAACCCAAGGTCTGCTGGAGCCAGGATGGTACTGATACCACTAGGGGATTCCCCTATCCTTTGATCCGGTTTTGGGCTGCCTCTGACAAACATGCCTACTATTTTTGTGCATGTCTGTTCTGATATACCTTATTAGGATAGCAAGTTGGAAAGCAAGCCCCAGCATTCCCAAAGTAGTCATGAGAGTTAAAGATGTTATAAAAGTCAACAAAGTTCCTGATTTACATGCCTTTCAGTCAGAGGTTGACAGAAAGCATGTACTTGGGTATTTGTACTTAACAAGAATTATTGAATGGCTGTGGCAGCTGACACACTCAAAAGGTCTCTCCACCCTGGAGGCTTCCTGCCCCTATTCCTGATGAAGGGCTTTTGCCCGAAACGTCAATTTTCCTGCTCCTCGGATGCTGCCTGACCTGCTATGCTTTTCCAGCACCACTCTGTTCTACACTCAAAAGGTTCAGATTGTACATGCAGACGGTTCTGCAAATGCACACTTCATGAAATGTCCTGCCAGCAAGAAAAACGCAATGCCCAGAAAGGGTAAATAAATAAGTATGATTGAATGTAACAGAATGATGACATTGACTCCTCTCTAAGATACCTGCAGCCCACCCTCCCACCCTTAGATAATAGAGTCATAGAGATGTACAGCATGGAAACAGACCTGGACAAGTAAATTGAAAATGCAAGATTACTGTACAGGGGGACTTCACCAGTCCAAAGAGGTAGCCTGGCTATCCAAGGAAATGCGCAAACAACAGACAGGTTCTGATTTGGTCTGCTCTGCATATATTTGGTTTCACCCTACAGGAATCCAAGCCAAAATCCAAGATGATTGCTGAAACTTGCTTCCATGCACCACACAGGTGCATACTCTGTCCTATTCCCAATCCTGTTTCTTTGGAAATAGAAAATAGCTTGAATGGGGACATGACTTATGATTTCTGGGCTTGTCCACTATTTTCACCACAACAGACAGCCTCTCCATCATGGTGAAAATTCTATTATGGCCTAGATGTTTTCAATATAAGTAGCCACTAATAAATCAAACTTGGAATTCAACATAAATCACTGTAGTCAGATGGAGGTTAGAATGGTGCTAATGAGAGAGTTGAGATGAAAAATCATGCCTTTATGATAAAGCTATGTAAATATACGATGGAGATTTGATTGAAGGACATGTTGATGAAGATAGTTGCAAAAGAATAAGAGGAAATTCATGGAAAATGAACTTGGTGATGAACCTGTTTGCATGGTAAATATTGCAAAAATTTAAATGGCAAGTTATTTTATGTCAAATTTTCAGTTATGTGCAACTACTTATCTCACAGTTAGAAGATCATAAGGCTACAAATGAGATATGAAAGCTATTCATATCATCCAAAAACCCAGGGAGTAAGTGCATACAGAAGCAATCCCTCAATTATACAATCCAACTGTTTCTGAAACAAGGTTTTTGCACTCACCCCCTGCTTGGAAATGCATTTAACACGTTGATAATATCTTAAATGAAATGTTCTTGACATTAGTCCTAATTCTTTCTGAGTGGTTTGAATACGTGCCCTTCCTTCTTCATGGTTGCGATATAAGTTTGAGTAGTTTTAAAATATTTTTTAAAAGGTCTCAAATATTTTTGCTCTCAAACACAACCACTGCCCCTTTTGTAGCTGCTTTCACTACAAATTCCAATTTTAAAAGGCTACAAATTCTATTTCCTAACTTTTTTTTATTCATTCACAGGATGTGGAGATTGCCAGCTAAGCCATATTTATTGCCCATGTCTAATTGCCCAGAGGGTAATTAAGAGTTAACCACATTGCTGTGGGTCTGTCACGTTTTGGCCAAACTAGGTAAGGACAGCAGTTACCTTCCCTAAAATGACAAGAAAGAGCCAGATGGGTTTTTCCCAAATAATTGACAATAGTTTCACAGGCATTATCAGACTCTTAATTCCAGATTTTTATTGAAGTCACATTCTACCACATGCTGTGGCCTTCATGTTTAAAATGGGGCATTGTGTGGTCACACAAAGAATGGATGTTTCACTGACAGCAGCAATGCGAGATCACCCTGATACAGGCTGAAACCATCAATATACAAGGGGAATCTTAACTGAAAGGAGTGATTGTAGACATACCTCTGGCAATTATAACAGAGTGGAGGAACTAGAGAAATATAACAGAAGAATTAACTCTAGGAGGGCCCGGTCATGATTAACAGTCATTCTAGGTGCAACTCAAAATACTATTATGCAGTGAATTATCCTGAATGGGACAGTAAAGTTTTCTAAATTATGCTCAGCACAGAAGGATGGAAAGGAGAAAGTGATGATTAGGCAGAGGGTTGCCTAAGAAGCTTCAGACCAGCAACAAATGTTTTAGTTTCAAATTTATTCAATTGTGTTTTGTTGAATAGTAGATGATCATTGACAGTGGATGATCATGAATTTAGTTTCTCATGTTAAATGGATCAAAGCAAAGTTAAGGAGCTTCAGAATTCTATCTGCTTCAGGTTTGAGGTTGACCACATGTTAGTTCATGACAGAGCATGGGGAATCCCTGCAGCAACATTTTATCAGCACAACGTAGTGCCAAGAAAAGTACCCTTATTATTGAGCAGGTGGTCTATGAAAATGGCACACTTAAAACTGGCATAAAACACAGGACAATTGTTTTTGGGAAATCAACAGAAATACAATCTGACAGTTTACACAACCTGGACGCTATTTTAATTAAACCAAACTTATCTAATCTAAATATTAAATACTGTTGGCTTCAGGAAGATTAAAGTAAAAAAGGTTGATTGCCTCAAAACTACACTGAAAATGTACCCATCCACCTTCTCACAGGATAAAAAAATCCGACGAAAGGATGAAGGAGTAGGTTTGATTAGCGCACTAAACTTATAAAAGAGATCAGCGATAAATGAGTGAACCTCCCATTAGCAAGAGACCTTAACAAAGTTGCAGTAATGGACCTGAAAATATGGGTTAAAGAGAACATCATTTTCATCTTACATGTCTTAGACATGACAACAGAATTTAATCAAGTCACAATAATATATACAACAAAAAGAAATGAATAATAGGAGTTAACAGTAGAGGCACCATAATCCTAGCAGACCATAGGACTGCTCTCCCATCATAGATAACTGATGATGGTTAACCTGAGAGTCATCACACATTAGGCGAGGGAAGACATTGAGAAGGAGGATGCTTTGTGGTAACCACAGCTATTGCAGAAATTGAACCCACACTGTCATCATCACTCTACAGCAGTTGCCCAACCAAGTGAGCTAACCAACTTACTAGTGACAGTGAACAAGGTAATGGAATAATAGATAGAGATCAAAATGGGGCAACAGCTAAATTCCTAACTGGTGTAAGGGTGGGGGGGGGGGAGTGCAAAAACAGAAATTGTTGGAAAAGCTCAGCAGGTCTGGCAACATCGGTAGAGAGAAAGCAGACTTAACATTTGGGTCCAGTGACCCTCAGAGCTAATGAAAGGGGGAGTTTGTCAATGAAGAATTTAGCAATATTTGTGAAAATATGAACACTGTAATAATGAACACAGCAAGGGAGAGTCCCTTTAGTCACGGAATGTGTGAAAGAATTCATGTGGAAATGAATGAGCTGCTTCATAAAATCCTAGTAGACCAAGAAAGTTGTAAATTAACATCTGCCCTGGTATGAGGAATCCATGCAAAGACGTTACTGCAGATGGCTGGGGCCACAGTGTATATCAATTGATTTTTGGGACAAATCCAAAAAATGTCCTATGATATTGACTAATCATCCCTCAGGTTGGGCAGAGATACAATTAGCTTCACCTTTTCTGAGCACTTAGATGGTCTGCATGAAGGGATAAGGGCATTCATTAAGTCTGATACTTCAGAGAAAATCCAGTGAATCTTACAACACAGTAATTGTTAGCGCGGATGAAATGATCTCAGTCCGAGCCCAGAGTGCGGTTCGACAATCGGTAATTTTATTAAAGTGTTTAACGCCGGCGGAGACCAACCAAGGTCCAAATCTCGATCGCTCTCTCGTTCCCCGCGCAATGTTACAAGTTATATACTTCATGAGTCAGGATGTAGGAGATTGGGTATGAATGAGTGTGAATGGTGGCAATCATGGCTGGAGTATGTGTGAATGTCAAGCTTCCTGCCGTCCTCGGAGAGTCGGCAGCATACACAAAAGGTGTGCTGTTTATCTTTACGTAAATGGGTCCGGGTGCTATCTGCTTGTCTCTCCGTGAGGGCTGGAGGCTAGCACCCCCCTTTGTTACTTCCAAAGTGTCTGTTAGATTCATCCTGTTTGTTTGGTGTTTGCCTTTTGTGTAGGACTGTTTTGCATGATCAGGTTATGGGTGTGTGTCAGTTGCAACCTTGACGAGATTATAAGGTGGGTTTCGATCTGTGAGTCATGACCATTGTCTGGAGTCCTGACTAGTGTCTGGTCCGGTGTGTATTCGGATCTGTCTTTGGGCCCCCTTCTCCCGATCATGTGGTCGGGCTGGCAGCTGCTGTTTTAAAATGAATACTGTTTGCTTTAAAATGGATACTGCTGGCTCTCCCGACGTGGGCCTTGCTCCACGGTAAACACAGGGCGGTTTATCACCCCCCTTCAACAGTATAAGGCAATCAGAAATAAAATTTAATCCAGGGGCACGATACATTACAAAAAGACAGGTAGAAAAAGTGGAAATATCTGAGCAAGGTTACAGGTAGTGATGGGAAAACAATAGCTTTTAATAGCAGAGAAATTAATCTGTGAGGATACATTCCTTAAGATTAATTGGCACTTGATAGAGGCTTGTAGAATCTAACTAGGTCTTAAAACGTGTTGAGGCACCATACGCTTTGCACACATGTATGGTGGACAATTAGGAAGACATGATAATGGCGGATAAATGGCAGACTGAACATGTAAAAAACAATCAGCTATGCAGGACAAGACTATTTCTACCAAAAGACAGCAACCGAAATTTGGTGTCAAGGCCTGAAGGGGTCAGTGAATAAAGAAATGCCAACATTATATTGAGAGGAGAGAAAACTATTGACGAATATGAGCACTAGCTAAATATGCAAGATGAAGGACAACGTTTCATACATAATCCATATACTCAAGGGGTAATATCTGAGTTGATTTGACTTTGGGCTGAAATCCACTATAGCAAGACATGTCAGGTCATGCATATAATAGCTTGCCAATCTGCAACTGTCATTTCCTTGCCAACACTGAAACCAATAATAGTTCTTACAGCATACCCATAGTTAATTATATACTAGCAATACTAAATTCCTGTCTATCAGCTCAGCAATGACAATGGGGCAATTTTGGGTTTCAAAGTCTACAATTTGTAACACAATGAATCAATACTGTTTCACGATTCTCGTTAGGTTTGACTGTTAACTGTATGATGCATGGAGCTATTAGTAAGAGCTAGGTGAGTTGTCAGGAACAACTGCCAATGAAACAAACCTGCTGGGTTCTGTTGTCTATCTTGTGAGCTCACCCCATATATCCTAATGACAATCTGCTGTTGATGACCCCTTTGCTTTGGGTACTGCAGCAATATTGTGAATCTGGCTAGCTCTATCATGTTATTGTTATTATTCAGTGGCAAAGGATAAATAACATGGTCACTCTAATTTATGTAACAGTCAATTATTGTATACATCTGGAAGCAGGATGTTGGTTCAGACTACAGATGATCCTTTTGTTACTCTGAAAAGGGCAGACGCAAAACAAGCATTTTTCAAACATAACATTCTCCTTACAACACTAAACAAAGCTGGTTACAGACAAAAGGCCATTTGTATTAGATCAAACTCTATCACTGAAACAGCATGTTGGCAAGGAAAATTTGTTAGCTTTCTTATGCCAATTCCTAATCTTCAGTATTTGGCTAATTACACTTCCAATACAATGATCCACTTGGATTGATTTTGCAATCACACCACCATCTCTTTTCCAAAGAAAGGGACTATCATGGCTTTTGCCATGGCTTGGTTCTTCATTCAAAATATAAATATTTTCCTTGTAGGGACTCAAACGTTTTATCAGCAATTTGTTGTACCTTTAGCAACTTCTCTAGAACATTTCTTTATTTCCATGACAAAATATCAAATATTCTTAGTTTCTCAATCATTTAACTGTGGTCTCAGTTAATATTGTAGTAACACCTTAATTTCTATATCATCAGGCATATCAGTGAACACTTGTGTATCGACAGGGGAACATGTTAGTTTGTCCCATTATGTTGCAGTTTGCATCCATTAGTAGGGCATCCCACCAAGTTAGTTAGTTGGTATTTCACAGATCGAATGTACCTGTTACTTGATTCTCTCTGAATATTTTGATAAAGCAGACACTATAAAGATCAGGAAATATTAACAGATTTGGAATGTAGTGGGATGGTACTGGAAGTGGATTATAAAATATGCCACTTCCACCCATTATAGACCAGACCAAACCCCCTCAAAATATAAGAAGAACATATCCTAAATCCTAGCTTTGCTCAATCCCTCTGTCTCAACCTTTCTTCATAAAACAAAACAGGAGAAAATACACTTCTTAAAGTCATAGTATCATCAAACACCTAAAATTAGGGTAGTGACAGGGGAAAAGGTTCACTTGAAACTAGTGGTATTTTTAACTGTTCATGAAATGTGGATGGCTTTGACTAGGTCAGCATTTATTGCTTATCCCTAATTACACTTGAGCAGTCTCCGAGTGTTAGTTTACCAGCTGTGCTATTAGGAAGAGAATTCCAGGGTTTCGTCCCATCAACAGTGGTACAGTTCCACAGAAGAATGGTATAGGGCTTGGAGGGGAACATTTGCTATTAGTGGTGTTCCCATATATCTGCTCCATTTATCCTTCTACATGGTTGAATTTGTGGGTTTGGAAGTGATGGAACCTGGTACAATTGCAAACTTAAAAGGCATCTGGATGTGTAAATGGATAGGAAGTGTTTAGATGGATATGAGCCAAGTGCTGGCAAATCGGAGGAGAGTAATGTAGAATATCTAGTCAGCATGGACAAATTGGACTGAAGGATCTGTTTCCATGCTGGACAGCTCTATGACTTCGATCTATGACTCTGTTGTTGAAGGAGCCTTGATGGAGTTACTGTAGAATATCTCATAGATGGTGCATACTGCTGTCATTGTGCATTAATGTTGTAAGTTATGAACGTTGAAGGCATTGGATAGGATACCAATCAAGTACACTACTGTGTCCTGGATAGTATCAAATAACTTGAGTGTTATTGGAGCTACACTCATTCAGGCAAGTGATTCAATCATACCCCTGACTTATGTCTTGTAGCTGTTATTCTGGCACTGGAGGGATAGGAGGTGAGTCATTTGCTGCAGACTTTCCAGCTTCTAATGTGTTCTTTTACCTCAGTATTTATGTGGCCAGTTCATTTGTTGGTCAACAGTAAATCCAGACTGTTGCTAGTGGGGGTAAACAGCAATACCAATGCCATTGAATGTAAAAAGTGATAATTGGACTATCTTTTGTTAGAGTCAGTCATTGCCTGGCACTTGTATGGCACATACGTTACTTGCCTTATGTCAGTTTCTTCATTATCTGAGAACTCAAAACTCTTGCTGAAAATGGTGCAATCAAAGAATATCTGCACTTCTAACCACATCCATTCCTGACTAAAGGTGGCTGAACTACAAGCTGTGGGACCATCTAACCATGCCTATTATATGCTGCTTCAAATGTTGGGAAGGCAAGTCATGCTATGTTGTAGACTCTCAGCTTTAGTTATACACGTTGCTCCTCTTGTCATGTCTTCCTGCATTCTTCAATGATCTCCCAACTTCATGGTAATGGCAGAGTGGGGAATATACTGGGCCACGAGGTTGAAGATTATGGTGGATATAATCTTAATGCTTGTGATGACCCTCAGTGTCCAATTGGATGCTTAGCCTTGAGTTGTTATGTATGTTTAAAGTCCAACTCATTTAATATAGTGATTGTATCACACCATAAGACCATATCTATCTAACTCTGTCTTAAATGCACTCAATGACTTGGCCTCCACCAGCTTCTGTGGCAATGAGTTTCACAGATTCACCACTCTCTGGTTGAAGACATTTCTTATCATCTCAGTTCTAAAAGGTTGTCTCTTCGTATTGAGGCTGTGCACTCAGGTCTGAGTCTATCATATTAAAGATAATATCTTCTTCACCTCCACTCTATTCAGGCCTCTCAGTATTCTCAAAGTTTCAATGAGATCGCTGTCATAACATAACATTTTCCTTACGATAGTAAACAAAGCTGGCTACAGGGGATTTAAACTTCCTTCTAAACTTCATCAAGTACAGACTCAGCTTCTTCAACTGCTCCCCATATGATGAGCCCTTCACTCCAGGATCATTCTTGTAAACTTCAAAGGCCAACACATCTTCAGTAAGACTGAAATTTGCTCACAATATTCCAAATGTAATCTGTCAAGAGTTTTATACAGCCTCAGCAGTACATTGCTGCTCCTGTATTGTAGCCCTCTCCAAATGAATGCTAACATTGCATTTGCCTTTCTAACTGCCAACTGAACCTGCATATAAACTTTAAGACAATACCGAACTGGGACTCCTAAGTCCCTTTCTGCTTCAGATTTCTGAAGCCTTTCCTCATTTAGAAAATAGTCTACACTTCTGTTCTTCCTACAAAGATGCATAATGCACACTTTCTCACATTCATCTGCCACTTCTTTGCCCAATTTCCTTGGCCATCGGCTTCCCTACTATCTCCACACTGTCTACCCCTCCACCTATTTTTGTGTCACCTGCAAACATAGCAACAATGTGCTCAGTTCTTTCATCTGAATCATTAATATATAATGTGAATAGCCGTGGCCCAAAATCTGACCCCTGCAGAACTCTACTCATCACTGGCTGCCATCACCTCTGCCCGGCTGACAAATGGAAGATATCCTCTAAAGATTCTTTGCATTCGGTCAAGGCTTTTGGGAAAAGAAAATAGCAATTACTGCTACTTACTCCAAACAAGGAAATGGTCTTATCAAAGTGAGTGGAAAACCTCTGGAACAGACTGAGCCAAGAACTTTGCAGTACAAATTGTCGGAACAGTTTTATTATTGGGCAAGGAGTGGACATTAGAATTCATATGAAGAGTGGTGGTCATTCAGCTCAAATATATGCTATCTGTCAATCTATTTATAAAGCATTGGCAGCATATTACCAGAAATATTAGATGAAGCCTCCAAGAAGGAAATTAAGGACATCTTCATACAGTATGAAAGGTTGGTTGCCAACTGACAATATTATGAGGCTTAAACATTTGATGGGCCTGGTATTCGTTGACACTAACAGCAATCTTACCATTAAATCTGTCAATTTATTGTGGCAAATAAATATGTAGCTGACAGCTTAAAAACAATTCTGAAAAATATACCTTAGCCCCACTCTCTGTCTTCTGCCAGTCAGCCAATGATCTATCCATGCCAGCACCTTGTCCCTAACACCATAGCTAATGGATGTAAGTTTGCTCGCTGAGCTGGAAGATTCATTTTCAGATGTTTTGTCACCATACTAGGTAACATCATCAGTGAGCCTCCGGTGAAGCATTGGTGTTAGTGACCTGCTTTCTATTTGTGTTTAGGGTCCCTTGGATTGGTGATGTCATTTCCTGTTCTTTTTCTCAGAAGGTGATAAATGGGGCCCAAGTCGATGTGATTGTTGGAATGCCATGCTTCTCAGAATTCTCTCGTGTGTCTCTATTTGGCCTGGCCTAGGATGGATGTGTTGTCACGTCAAAGTGGTGTCCTTCCTTATCTGTTTGTAAGGATACTAGTGCGAAAGGGTCATGTCTTTTTGGGGCACGTTAATGTTCATGTATCCTGGTGGCTAATTTTCTGCCTGTTTGTCCAATGTCGTGTTTGTTCCAGTTCTTGCAAGGTACTTTGTAAATTACATTAGTATTGTGTGTTGCCTGTAAGGGGTCTTTCAAGTTCATTAGGTGCTGTTTTAGTGTTTTGGTGAGTTTGTAAGCTACCATGATGCCAAGGGGTCTGAATAGTCTGGCAGTCTTTTCTGAGATATCTTTGATGTAGGGGAGAGTGGCTAGGGTTTCCAGACGTGTTTTGTCTGCTTGTTTGGGTTTGTTGCTGAGAAATCAGTGGAATGTGTTCATTGTGTACCCGTTCTTTTTGAATATACTGTCTCAGTGATTTTCCTCTGCTCTTCATAGTTCCTTTGTGCTGAATGTGTTGTGGCTTATTGAAATAATGTTCTAATGCAGCTTCGTTTGTGGCTGTTGGGATGATTGCTTCTGTAGTTCAATATTTGGCCAGTACATGTTGTTTTCCTGTAGACACTGGTTTGAAGGTCCACATTGGCTGTTCGCTCTACTGTGACTTCTAGGAATGGCAGTTTGTTGTTGTTTTCCTCCTCTTTAGTGAATTTTCTGCCACTAGGGGGATTATTGATGGTTTTGAAAATTTCCTCTAATTTGTTTCGTTTAGTGATAACAAAGGTGTCATCCATGTAGCAGACCCAAAGTTTGGGTTGGATGGTTGGCAAAGCTGTTTGTTCAAGTCTCTGCATTACTGCTCTGCTAAGAACTCTGATATTGGAGATCCCATAGGTGTTCCATTGGTTTGTCTGTAGGTTTTGTTGTTGAAAGTGAAATGGGTAGTAAGGCATAGATCCACGAGCTTGATGATATTGTCCTTGCTGATGAAGTTGGTGGTGCTTGGTGTATGTGTCTTAGGTTCTTCTAATAGTGTAGTCAGCATTTCCTTGGACAGATTGATGTTGATGGCTGTGAAAGAGCTGTTACATCAAAGGAGATTTTAGGAAACCTTCAAGACCATCAATAATCCCCTTACTGGCATAAAGTTCACAAAAGATAAGGAAAACAAAAACAAACTGCCATCCCTAGATGTCACAGAAAAGCGAACAGCTAATGGGGAACTTCAAAATCAGCATCTATATGAAAACAGTGCATATGGACCAAATACTGAACTACAGAAGCAATCATCCCAACACCCACAAATGAAGCTGCATTAGAATATCATTTCAATGAGCCACCACACACTGCGGCACAGGGGAACTACACAGAGCAGAGGAAAATCACCCATTCGGCATATTCAAAAAGAATGGGCACCCAATGAACACAGTCCAGTGATTTCTCAGCAACAAACCCAAACAAGCAGACAAAGCACATCTCCACAGCAAATGACATCACCAACCCAAGGAAACCTAAACACATCAATAGAAAGCAGGTCACTAACACCAGTGCTTCAACGGAGGCTCACTGGAGATGTTACCTAGTATGGTGGTGATAAAACTGAAAATGAACCTTCCAGCTCAGCAAGCAAACTTACATCCAGAACCTCAACCTGAGCTACAAATCTTCTCAAAACTCACTACCATAGCTTATGTTATTTAGCAGCACCTTGTATGGGACTTTGTCAAAGACCTTCTGGAAATCTAAATAGATCAGGTCCACTGGCTCTCCTTTGTCTAACTTGCTCAATACCTCATCAAATAATTTTAACAGATTTGTCAGGCATGATCTCCCATTGACAAAGTTGTGTTGACTTAGTCCTATTCTACCATGTACATCTAAAGTACTTTGCAATCTCATCCTCCACAATGGAGTCTACAATCTTACCAACAACCAAGATCAGCCTCACTGGCCTATAATTTTCAGTCTTCTGCCTTCCTCCCTACTTAAACAGGTGTGGTTTATGAGCTATTTTCCAGTCCTCTGGGATCCTCCCACTCCATTGATTCCTGAAAGATCACCACTAATGCCACCATAATCTCCTCCGCTTTCTCCTTCAGAACCCTGGGGCATAGTTAATCTGATACAGGTAATTTATCCACCTTCAGACCTTTCAGCTTCCCCTGAATCTTCTCCTTCATGATGACCGCTATACTGACCGTTACCCCTTGACTCCGAGAAAGTTCTGACGTGCGGCTGGTGTCTTCTATCATGAAGACTGATGCAAGCTACCTATTCAGTTTCTCCACCAGTTCGTTGATCCCCATTATTACATCATCAGCCTCATTGGCCAGTGGTCCAATGTTCACTCTTACCTCTCTTTTACTTTTACATATATATATATACACAAAATATCTCACAACCTTCTTTTATAATTTTAACTAGTTTACCCTCATATTTCACTTTCTCCCTTTATTGCTTTTTAGTTGTCCTCTTCTAGTTTTCAAAAGCTTCTCAATCCTCTGGCTTCTCACTAATCTTCACCACATGGTATGCTTTTATTTTGCTTTTATACTGTCTCTGACTTGCCTTATTAGCCATGTTTGCCTCATCCTCACCTCAGTATGGTTCTTCTTCCTTGGGATGAATTTCTGCTGTGCCTCCCAAGTTATCCCAGAAATACCTGCCATTGTTGCTGCACTGTTTTCCCAGTTATGGTCCCCTTCTAATCAACTCTGGCCAGCTCCTACGTTGTCTTTATTGTTACCTTTTCTCAATTGTAATACCATTAGATCTGATTCCAGCATCTTTCTCTCAAACTGCAGGGTGAATTCTATCATATTGTGGCCAGTGCCCCTGAAGAATTCCTTTACCTTCAACACCCAACTCAAGTCTACCTCATTACCAAATCCAGAATTGATTCGCCCTCAGTGGTCCCTACCACAAGTTGCTCCAAATAGCCATCTTGTTAACATTCCAAAAATTATTTTCCTTGGGTTTGTGTATTAATTTGATTTTCCCAGTCCACCTACATATTGAAATTTCTCATGATTATTGTAATATTGCCTTTCTTGTATACCTTTTCTATCTCCTGATTTATTTCCTGCCCCACATCCTAACTACTAATGGAGGCCTGTCCAAAACCCCCATCAGGAATTATTTCCTGTACAGTTCCTCAACTCTACTGAAATAAATTCTATGACTTCCGACCCTATATCGTTTCTTGCTAACAAGGTAACTCCACCCCCTCTGCCTGTCCTTTCAATAAGATACCCAGATGTTTGCTTCCTAGCTCTGTTTCTCTTGCAGCCACTTCTCTGTCATTGTTCCTCCACAACATTGTATCCACCAATTCCAATCAGTGTTACAATCTTGTTTTGTATACTGAACATATTTAAGTACAAGACCCTCACTTTGCATTCTCATAACTGTCACCTGAAGTTAGATTAGAGTATATAGAGTCACAGAGATGTACAGCTCGAAAACAGACCCTTCGCTCCAATTCAAACATGCTGACCAGCTATCCTAAAATAAACTAGTCCCATTTGCCACCATTTGGCTCATATTCCTCAAAACACTTCCTAGTCATGTACCCCCTGACACCTTTAAAATGTTGCAATTGTACCAGCCTCCATCACGTCCTCTGGCAGCTCATTCCATTCACGTACCACCCTCTGCATGAAAAAGTTGCCCCTTAGATTGTTTTTAAATCTTTCCCCTCTCATCTATACCCCCTAGTTTTGACTCTATCCATGCCTCCCATGATTTTGTAAACCTCTATAAGGTCACCTCTCAGCTTCCGACACTCCAGGGAAAATAAGACCAATCTACTCAGCCTCTCCCTATAGCTCAGATCCTCCAACCCTGGCAACATTCTTGTAAATCTTTTCAGAACCCTTTCAAGTTTCACAATATTCTTGCAATAGAAAGGTGATTAGATTTGCCCGCGCTTTTCCAAATGTGGCCTAACCAATGTCCTGTACGTCTATAACATGACCTCCCTTCCGCTATACTCAATGTACCGATCAATAAAGGCAAGCATACCAAATGTCTTCTTCACTATCCTATCTACCTGCAACTCCACTTTCAAGGCGCAATAAACCTGCATCCCAAGGTCTCTTTATTCAGCTATATTCCGCAGGACCTTATCATTATGTGTATAAGTTCTACCTTGATTTGCTTTTCCAAAATGCAACACCTACATTTATTTAAATTAACCTCCATCTTCCACTCCTTGGTCCATTGGCCCATCTGATCAAGGTCCCAAAGTATTCTGATGTAACCTTCTTCGCTGTCCACTACACCTCCAATTTTGGTGTCATCTGCAAACTTCATAACTATACCTCATGTATTCACATTCAAATCATTTATATAAATGATGAGAAACAGTGGACCCAGCACAATCCTTGCAGCACATCACTTGCCACAGGCTTCCAGTCCAAAATGCAATCCTCCAGCACCACTTTCTGTCTTCTACCTTTGAACCAGTTATGCATCCAAATGGCTAGTTCCTCACTCTTTCATACTCCCTATCCTGTTATCATTCTGAAAACCTCAATAAACTGTCCTTGCTACACAACATGATGGAGAGTAACTTCAAAGTAAAGTTGGACTTTGCCCCCACAAAAACTTTGTGATAGTCATTTCGATCAACACTTTCATGGACAAAAAGATCTGTAACAGGTATATTGATGAGGATGAGGTCAAACAGGTTTTTCCCTCATATTGGTTCCCTCATCAACTGCTGTAGTCCCAGCTAAGCCATTCTGTCCTTTAAGACTTGGTCAACTCAGACAATAGTGGGACAACAGATCTTGGTGATGGACATTAAAGTCCCCCACTCAGAGTACATTCAACTCTCTTGCCACCCTTGGCACTTCTTCCAAATGGTGTTCAACATACTGAGTCACCAGCAGAGTGGTGAAGCATAAGATAATTAGCAAGAGGTTTCCTTGACACTACACAATTTAATTGCATGTAGAATTAATGTTAGAAGTCCTTGGACAAATGCTCAAAATTGTATTTTAATGAAACTCTCTTTTTATTTGTCTGCAAATTATTCAATGCATCCTCACCTTAAAACACACCGTCAAGTTATTTTTACATCGCGCCGCAATCAGAAAGAGAGAACACTCAGGTATTTCTAAATGCAGCAATGCCCTGATTAAGAATAATTTTGATACAAACTAGAAGCATTTTGTTTATTTCAGAAGAACATATATAAAATATATATAAAACAAGGAAAGTAGCACTATTTGTCTGTGTGCAAAACAATCTTAGAACAGGCTAGGAATTGTGGTGGGGAAGTCATGAAATGGCTTAAAGGTTGGGGCAAGGGGAGGAATTGTGGTGCATAAAAATCATCATCCCTATGCAATGGTCTCCTGCCTGGAGTGGTGAGCTGGCAAAGACAAATGAGATGCTTAGCTGGCCTACTAATAATACTGCCTGCCACCTCTAGCATTTACTTTGTGGTGAGACTTCCTGGTGAATCCCTGTGGGAGGGAGGATGTCCTACTAGCCATTCGTTGACCCATGGAGTGTGTCAACAGCAGGGCCTGCAATCACCAACTTACTGGGACTTGCCTATCTAGTGGCCCTAAACATTATAGATCTACTTGTGAGATTGCTGTCCATCCATTGTTTCTTTTTCACCTTCAAGGTGTAGCCCCAACAGTGGCCACTGCTCCTGGTTCTGCTACACAGCATGCAGATCTGAACATTTGCAAGCTATTTGACTGCTTAGCAAGTCTTGGGAATGGGAGACTACTGTTAATCAATGTAGCAATCCTAGCAGCAACCAATTAGCTAACTGGTGCTGGCAAGGTACAACCCTCTGTCCTATACACTGCTTACATGGGCTAGCCTGTTATACCACACACCCTCCCTTTATGGGCACATTGTCACTTACTCTAGCTCATGGATTCAAGCATGAACGACATAAATGATCCTAAATTTGTTACAAAATAACATTCAATGTGCTTGATTCTTAACTTGATTCTTTGCAAATCATTCAGTCATGTTCGAGAAGTTGACTCACCCTTGGTTCATCAAGTGCAATTTGGAATGACAATAATTGTTGCCTTCACTTGTAATTCACATACCTTGTGCTTGAAAAGAACAAGTATCTCATAGTTAGAACATGTACTGCATTCCTGAATTTTCCAAATAAACCATTTTTCTATGATAGTTATTGACTTTTTAATGTGATTCATCATCATGAAATCTAGATCAGCTTAACTGAACACAATATTGGCAAAAACATCAGTATGGTATCAGTTCTCAGCACCATAATGAGGGACCATTGATAAAATATTGTACACCCGCAACAGAAAGTCACTAGTTGGACATGCAAAAGTTAGCAGCTTCCATTAGCTCCTAGTAATGGTGTGGCAAAGAACAGTATTTTCATTGTATAAAGATAGGTGGAGACAGAATTAACTTGTGCTTAACACAATATACAAATTTATTGCATTTTACATAAATTTTACACTGAGTGAGTCCTAAGATGGCTTCTCGTTACAATGCGTCCAGTTTTTGGCAATGGTCTTTTGCCTTTGATTTCTGTATTGCATTAATATGTTAATTATGCTGAGAAGACCTGATTTGGATGATATGACTCACTTGTGGATTATTCAACCTGGAAATGGAACTGCCAGAGGAAACATTAAGTCATTAATGTACATTTCAGCCGTTTCAAAGGCTAATGAAACATTTCAATCTTTAGCCTGACATAGAGAAAGAAAGCGGAAGGCTATTATGAAGATATGAGAAACTGGTTGAATATAATAACATGCAAAAAGTAGAAGGAATAAGCCATTCGGCCCCTCAAGCCTTTCTTATCGTTCGATAAGATCATGACTGATCTGCCCCAGATGAATCATGGCTGATCGGCCCCAGATCTCAAATCTTCCATAATGCCAACTTATCATAACCTACAACTGTACGATATTTCAAAAATCTATCACTCTACTTTTTAGTCTACTTTGCGTTGATCTAACCTCCAGACCATCTTGGGTAGAGAATTCGAGATGTTCATTACCCTCTGAAGAAGCTTCTTTGTATCTCAGTTTTAATTGAGTGTCCTCTTATTTTCTAATTATGTTTCTCAATGGCTGGATCTGAATAGAATCAAGTTTCACAGAACTATATGTGAAAAAGGTGTCTGTTACGAAATATGGATAAGAATATTTTAATTATATAAACCACAAATGGTAAAAGGGTCTAAGTTAATCCCATGTGGCCCTTTTTTATTTTTGTTGTTCTGTGTTATCTTACTTATTTAATTTCTATAAATAAACCTGACTCATTCATTTGGAATTTGAGCTCAGTTTAACTGTAGCATTATGATTGTACTATTGGAGAAACACAGTGCCATTTGTTGATGTTCATAACCAGGAGTTCAAAATATCTCTGCAGCAAAAAGTTGAAACTTTTGGGTCATT
Organism: Chiloscyllium punctatum; assembly: GCF_047496795.1. Classification (NCBI taxonomy): domain Eukaryota; kingdom Metazoa; phylum Chordata; class Chondrichthyes; order Orectolobiformes; family Hemiscylliidae; genus Chiloscyllium; species Chiloscyllium punctatum. The sequence goes on along the minus strand of NC_092753.1, from coordinate 43,305,503 downwards.
AGGGAATGTTAGGGCACTAATGGAGAGTGAAAATGGCTTGTTAAACGCTCTAAAATGACAATAGGATGGTGGAATTTGTATATGGTGTAATAGCTGTATACCAATAGTTACACTACATCATCTGTGATGTCAGATAAAATTGGATCACAGTGAATTGGGACCTGAATGAACATAGTTCTAGTAAATTCCAGCCATACTTAATCTAGTCAGGAAATGTTCATCAGTTTATTTTAATATGGGGTCCAGTCCTACATAGTCATAAGCATCCAGAATCAGCCTTTGATAATAATACACGGTGTCAGTGGTGGTGCGTGCTGCGTGAGAAGTTTATGAGGGATCCCAGTCAATATTGGTAAAGTTGGGAAAATAAAAAGTTTCAGTCTAGCAGAATTCATAGCAAGAAAACAGAAACTGAAGCAGCTCACATTTCCAGAGACTGATGATAGTCAACTGGAACTGCATAAACAATGAAAACATCTTGTCCCTTACACAACTCTTCAACCATGCAATGGGCTTTGGCCAAGTTACATACCTGGATCAGTTAGCACTGCTGCTTCAACAGAAACAAGACATGCAGCAGACTCAATCAGAAGCCAGAAAAGAATTAGGCTAACATAGTGCTGTATGCATCAGCAGCAATGCCAATGTCATTCTGATTACACAGAGGAATGAATAAGAAATCACCAAACATGAAAACATGATTAAGGGCCTTGTTTCTATTTTTAATTTATAGTTCTTCCTATGATCGATGAGGCAAAGTTGAATCAGCTTAGACAGGAGTGGGAACATTGTTGATTCCTTTATAAACAACCTATACTACCTCACTCATAATTGCCAATTTGAACACTGAGAGATGAGCTCATAATGAAGCATTATCGGAATTTTGAAATTCAAAAAGGGCTTTACATTAGCAAAATTAACATAATTCACTATGCTGAAGTTCAGAAGAAAAGCAAAGATTTTATCCACGCTAACCAGGAAGCCAGACCATTGATTCCAAATTGGTCCAGTTCTCCAATCAGATGGCACCCAATGCACCAGACAGAGAACCAATGGCAAAAGGGCACTGTTACTGCCAACTGCTTAATGTTTACATTGTCGTTAGAGAATTCTAAATTGCCTTGAAGCCTGCCCAGCCATTAATGCTGATTGCTGTACATGCCAGAAGAGAGACCATTTTATGGTGGTTTGCTTTAAATCACTTAAATCTGCAATTGTCTAAGACTTAAATGACAGCAAAGAAAAAGCTGCAGTCTTTTTAAGGGAAGTTATAAGTTTCTGAGGAGTCATGAATGGTGCTGAACATTGTGCAATCATTGGCAAACATCCCCACTTCTGACCTTATGATGGAGGGAAGGTCATTGATGAAGCAGCTGAAGTTGGTTGGGCCTGGGACACCACCCAGCGGAACTCCTGCAGAGATATTCTGGCACTGAGATGACTGACCTCCAACAGCCAGAGCCATCTTTCTATGTGTCAGGTAAGACTCCTACCAGTGGAGTTCTATGACATGAGTTTTTGGATACTGACAAGAAAACTAATTTTACATTGAATACAGTGCCAGGCCAATGCATGCTTTCAGGTGCCACAGTGTGGTTGAAGTCTGAATTGCTACAACCATATTCCATAACTTCAGAATGCAGGAAGTATTTTAATAAAATGGAGAGACCAACTGTAGACTATACTTTATTATAATAGAAGAGAGATCACAGATATTCTGTTTACCATTCCTCATCAGCATTGTTGATTATTAAACACAGGCACTCGTGTTGCTCTGAATCTTCTTTATTGACCAGCTATGAAAATAATTGCATGCTATGAATCAGTCTTCATTGAAGAAACTTCATATCTAGAGTCACATGACAGCATTGCAAATTTTTAATTTTTCTTTGAGCAGAGACTAGAAACAGCAAGACATTAATGCTTGCTTTGAATGTGGAAACTATGAATGTGAAAAGCTACAAAATTGCATACATGAACCTTCACATAAGAGTGGAATAGACTTTGCTGATGCAGATTCCCACGCTGTCAACTTACTCACAATCATCAGTAAAGTGATGGAAGGTGCCACTAACATTGCTATCAAGCAGCACCTGCTCAGCAATAACCTGATCAGTAACTATCAGTTTGGGTTCCACCAGGACCACTCAGACCCTGACCACATTACAGCCTTGTTTCAAACATGGTTCAAACATGGACAAAAGTGCTGAATTCTTGGAGGTGAGCTGAGTGTGACAGCCCTTGACATCAGATGGACTGTGACACAAAGAAGCCCTCGCAAAACTGAAATCAATGGGTATTGGGGCCAAACTCTCCACTGTTTGGAGTCATACTTGGCAGATGGTTGTGATTGTTGGAGGGCTGTCATCTCAGTTCCAGGACATTTCAACAGGAATTCTTCAAGCTAGTATCCTAGGTCCAACCATCTTCAGCTGCTTCATCAATGACTTTTCCTCCATCATAAGGTCAGATGTGGGGATGTTCGCTGATGATTGCACAATGTTCAGCACCATTCATGACTCTTCAGATATTGAAGCAGTCCATGTTCAAATGTAACAAGATCTGGACAACCTCCAGGCTTAAGCTAACAAATCTCTAATAAGAGACAATCTAACTGCCATCTTTTGATATTCAGTGGTGTTACCATTACTGCATTCCCCATTATCAACATCAATGGGTTACCTTTGCCTAGAAACTCTGCTGGATCCATCGCATAAATAAAGTGGCTGCAAGAGCAGTTCAGAGGTGAGGAATATTGCCACAAGTAACAACTCCCAACTCCCCAAAGCCTGTCCACCATCTAAAGGCACACATCAGGAGTATGATGGAATACTCCACACTTGCCTGGATGGATGCAGCTCTAACAACACTCAAGAAGCTTGACACCATCAAAGACAAAGTAGGCTGCTTGATCCATCCACAAACATCCATTCCCTCCACCACTGATGGTCGGTACCTGCAGTGTGTACTATGTACAAGACACACTTCAGGAATTCAGCAAGTAACCTAAAAGAGCACCTTCCAAACCCATGACCATTTCACTACATGGGAACACCACCACGTGCAGGTTCCCCAAGTCACTCACCATCCTGATTTGGAAATGTATCATCGTTCCTTCATGGTCACTCAGTCAGAATCCTAGAATTTCCTCCCCAGCGGCATTGTAGTCAAACTACAGCATGTGGATTGAAGCACTTTAAGAAGGCAGCTCACCACCACCATCTCAAGAACAACTAGGAACAGGCAATGAAGTCTAGTCAACCAGTGACGCCCATGTTCCTCGAGTGAATAAAAAAAAACTAAAAGAGAAGGCAATTAAAATATTAAATAGGATAAAAGACAAATAACAAAGAGTGTAATGGTTGACAACTCTCAAAGTAGAGATCTTGATCAGTTCAGATTGGGTACATCTTTAGTTTCTCAGGTGCACATAGGAGAAAATTGCAGACACTCTGGCTGCAATCTCCTTGTATATGGGCATGATGCTTGAGGACTGCAAGATAGTATAATACCTCACTTTAAATAAGTGCAGAGGGCAGCAATAGGCCATTTAGCCCAACATCAATGGTGAAACAATATTAAGTGACAAGAACAGAGAACAAACTTAATAGGCATTTTGAAAATACAGATCAACAAATGAAAGTCAGAATAAATTTATTATTGGGTAAAACATTGTTGTAAACTTGATCAAGTTATTTAAATAAGAAAGGACTGATGAAAGTTGTATTGTTGATATTAAGCAGAGCATTTAAAGAGTCGTTCAACAAAGTACAACATAATAGAATTGTTAGCTCAACTGAGACACCTATGGTATAAAGGTAGGGTCAATATAGATATAAACTTAGGAAAGAAGACAGTAGTTTTGAACTGTTACTTTTCAAACCAGTTAATTTTTAGATATATAGGACTGATTCAAAGTTTAGATATGATACGAAACTAAGAAATGTAATAAATACAGAGAAAGATATAAAGCCTTCAAGTGAACAGAAACAAACTAATAAAATGGGGTAGATTCATGACACATAAGTTTTAATACAGAGAAATATGAAATGAGGCATTCTGGCATGAAAAATGGAGAAAGACGATACGAACTAAATTGTGCAAATTTTAATCAGGGTGTTGTATGTACATAAATCTTCTGAAATTCCTGTAACAAGTTGACAAGGCTATTAAAAAGGCTTACGTGAACCTTGGTTTCATTCATAGAAAGCTGGAGTCTGAAAGCAAACAAGCTGTGTTAAACATTTACATAACATTGATTAGGTCATATCTTGAATCGAGTTGCATTTTACTAAAGCCTTCAAGCTTCAATGTCATGATCAACTGTGGGAGTGGAATCCTCAGTCTGTATTTAATGGCCGTGAGATTGGAACAGGGATATCTCCAAACTAGCCTCCAGTTGGTTGTCTCTAACTTTACCATTCTACTAAGAACAATTGACAGGATACAGATCTAGCCAGCTAAATGAGACATCTAGCTAACCTGAGGCCTCAGCAATGCTACCAAAAAGGGTAGATTCTCCTGAGGCACATTGGCACCTTAGTATCAAGATTCCCCGAGAGAGGCAAGTGTAAAGTAATGAGGCCAAAAGATTGCATTACCCTGACTGTGGCTTCCACTCTGTGTCACAGAGCCTCCAGCCCCTATAACTGTGTGGGTAGTTAGACAGGAAATGCCTTGATGAACCTGGTGGCCTTCCCATACAGTGGAGTGGCTGCTCCACCATGCGCAACTGTGGACAAGCTGATTAAATTAGACTTAATGGAAACTTTAATTGTTTATGTAAGCTGTGTGCAGATCTGCATCCAATCCCAAAATCCCCTGAATGCATTTCACATGGCTTTGCACAAAGAAATTGGTTGCAGACTCAAAAAAAAATTGCAGCTTTTGGGAAAGATAATGGAAATGAAATCAATGAATGTATCAGGAAGCTGATGTTCTCTACGCTAATGATGTTGCCCAAGGGCAGCATGTAGATGAGGAAGAAAAGAAGGACAGATCCCTTTGACCTTCAAAGATAACAGTGTGAGATCAGGAAGAAGACCCTTCAGGGAGCTTCAGAATGGAGGAAAGGCTTTCGTAGAAGATTATTTTTCACAGGCATCAGAGGAAGAATAATCACAAAGTCACAGAGACTGTCATTTGTATAAGAATAAAAAAAGAAATAATGCATTTTCACAAAACATTGAACAGGGCACAATTTGAGGTCTTTGTAGTATTTATACTCCATAAAAAACAAACAATTAACTTTAACTTCAGAATTTTAACCTTCAGAGTTTAACTTCAGAACAAGTTAATGCTCGCAATCTAATGTCTCCATGATGTCCAGAATGAAGTCAAAGCAAGTTTTGTTTGGTGGTTTAATATGTTTTACACAGTATTGTTATGATCTTAGTTGATGTAATCACTAGTCAAGTCAGAATCCAGGCCGAGACTTGATTTGGTAGATCACCCTTTATTTTTGATTTACATTTGTGGATTTTTTTTGTCATTATCAGAAGTTTAATAACAAAGGAAATGAATACAAGATAATATAAGCCAAAACAAAGAACTGCTAACACTGGAAGACTGAAACAAAAACAGAAAATGCTGGAAAACTCGTCAGGTCTGCCAGCATTTGTGGAGAGAAAGCAGAGTTAGGGGTCCAGAACAGAATAAACCAAACCATCCATACAAGGCAAGCTACCTAATACAAACTCAAATAATTTTAAACAAATAGTAGAAGGTATGATCCTATTAGTCCCAAAACACTGCTGTATAAATTGAAAATAAATACCATGCACCCCTTGCATAGTACAAACAAAATAGTAATTGCTGGAGAAACTCAATGGGTCTGGATCTGTGAAGAGAAAGCAGAGTTAGTATTGTGAGTCCAGTTCTTCAGTACCCAACAAAAGTGTTCCTCAATCTCACAATGGCAAGTCAGAACATATTTTACTGCTTGAAAACTGAAAGCTGAATCGCATGATATTTTGGCAAAGTGTCAATTTTGTCAAGTTTACAAGGGTTTCTGCCTAAAAGGCCTAGTCAGATTTCTCACTGTATCATCCCAAAATCCCTCAAAAACTACTTCCACACCCCTGTGGTGCTCCTCCTGTCTCATGCTAGCTCAATACTACCAGTCAATACTTTATGCTGGCTGCAAGAATTCACCATTGCTGGGAAATACTGGATGGATCAGCATCCCTGATACCCACAACATCTTTAAAAAGCCATTGTGCATCTAGGCAAGCACTGTTAGTCCAGAGATGCCCTTCACAGTTTGTCACAATTGCCCAAATGTGAAAACAAAGTGTAATTGGTATCCTGCTTTGTGGACAGGTATATACAGGTCCTTCCAGATGGGATGGTAGAGAGTAGGAATATTCTCTTTCTCCAGGGATGTTCTCTTTCTCTGCCTTTCCCCCACTGCAACAGCATGAACAGACTTGCTACTCTATGTTACTACCTCACTCACTCACTCCTTCCCTTTCTCTCATTCTGTCATCCAGGCAAAACATGCCAAAATGCTGGACTGTTTGACAGTTGGTTCTTCATTCCCTATGAGGAGAGGAACCTGCCTCGGATTGATCTGAGGCTGTCTTTGACTTACTCTGCCTGGGCCCCTAACTGAAGTCTGTCTCCCTTGACTTGACTAATAAATATTTCCATTTGACTCTGAGACATGGCCATATTGGTGAACAAAATGTTGTGTGTCTGTTGGGTGTGCTGCTGGCCCACTGTACAGGTATGAGATTAACGTAGCACAGTGCCATACGAAAGAATGTCCATCCCCTTGACCTAGGACAACTGCTGGATATGGCTTTGCATCTGCACCAAAATGATACAGCAAGGCAGAAGTAATGGGAGTCTGGTATCTCTGGTTGGAGGGACCAAGCCTCAAAAGGCAAGGCAATGTTAGCGAGTGCAAAAAGTTGAGAAACAGCCTGGTCTAATCCCTGAGCAGGGTGCCAGTGGTCCACATGTGAAGTGTTCTTATAGCAGCATGTTGATGGTAGTCACTATTGCATCCCAGAGTGTAGCTTTAAAATACTGAAGGATCTGTAAGTGGGTTGGAAAGGTGTCATGAAGCTGCTGAGTGGCTGTCAGGTGTCAGGTGAGTGTGGCAGGTATCCTGGAGTGTGCCCTGAGATGTTGTTTGCCAGGTGTCTAAGATGGGAGTTCAGGCAAATAATCAACAATCTGAAGTCACCAGCTATCTGCTTTGACTTTAAATCAGAAGTTGTTGACATTAATTTTCTTGTAGATGGTAGGCTAAGAAGCTTCATATTACTGAGGCACAATTTGCAGATAATGAGGCCCACAACAAGCAATTTTCCTTGTTAAAAGAAATTTAAGATTCCCTGTTAAGAGTATCATCTCTCTGCCTGGAATTCTGTTTGAAAATGTAATAGTTGCTTCCAATGTTGAGAAAGGTCACGCCTGACCTCTCACTCAATCCTCCCAGATTTTTCACCCATAGCCCACTTACTTCAGGCCCCTAGGAGATTTCAGTCTGAATAGCTATTAAGAAAGCATTCTTTAAACATAAGCTTCCAACTTCATGTTTGGGAATCACTAGCAAATTACATTGAGAAAAAGAATCATATTATTTCTGACATAATATTGGTGTCTATTGATGGAATATTGTAGAACTGTTTGGCAAGTATCAGAGAAAATTTGGCTTTTATTGGAGGCTTGATACAATCCAAAATCACAAAGCTTAGAGAAATGGTGTTTAAAAATAACTCAAACATTGTTTTAGAAACATCAAAGGGAACCTGTTAGTTCTTGATAAAATTGAAATCATTGCAGTATTACAGCAGAGGGGCAATATTCGTGTTGGGCCAAAGCACAAATCAATGTCCATTGGACATTCTACCATATGGTGTTAAGTAGGTCACCAAATCACAGTCTCTTAAATCTAAGTTCACCACTGAAAAATTTCTGCTGTAGATGCAAGAGCAACTCTGCATTATGTAACATTGTAAAAGGTCAGCAAAGTGTATCAGCAGTGAAACTTGATGTATCACTATTCTCAGTCTGGTCTTTCCACTACACACTGTTCTCACATAGAACTCTCACCTCTCAGCAAATGGTCAGGGTTAACTATCACTTGCAAAACCAAGGTCATTCGAGAATGGAGGGATCAAGCTCTGGGAACAAATCTGGATTACCAATAAGCACCGTAGAAATGCATCCAATCTTTCAGAGAGAGATAAAGGATAAATTAAATCTGTTTAGTAAGCAGTCAAATCAGCCTGTCTTAAACTCTGTCTGGAATTCTGTGTCAGCAGCCCCTCGGGAGCCAACGTCTCTACTAGTGATTTCCATTCTGAAATCCACAACCAATTCTGTACATGTTTATTATGAGGAATCAGTTAGCTCTACTCTTAATCGAGCATTTGATTTTTCCACTTAAATTAGTGTTGCAGCTCTGTGCTGCATTGCAACATTTTGAACATCCATCATTATTTTAAAATTGATTAGCATGCTACATGAGCAGTATTTTGTATTCCTAGATAGCGAACCATCCTTGTCTTAACTTCCTGGTAAAATTTATGGGCTTCCTCTAATGTAGCTATTCCCTCTCACTGATTACACACCATTGATTATAAGTGATCAGCAAATGCACTAGTGCATCTCCACAGTTTTGAAAGTTGAATCCTTTCCCCACTGCTTTTGCAATTGCCAATATAATCCAATCTTATAAATCAGAAATGCCTTTTTACAAAAACAGTCAAATTATTCCACAATTCAAAATAAACAATAGCACAAAAGGATTGTTAATCTGTTCATTTAAACTTGAATAAACGAGCAATTCATATTAAATAAACTTGAATCTGCAGTAAATGATTGAAATTTCAATGGTGCACATTTAGATTTCTACCCTTTGACCTGGGCGATGATCTAGGTTGAGGATTCTATCCTTTGAATGAATGAATGAATGACTTATTGTCACACATATCTAGGGAGATATCGTGAAAAGGGTTTTGTCACCAACCCTTAGTATCATTTTAAGTTGCAGCAAGAATAAAAAGAAACTACTTAAAAAAGAGTTCATCTTTGTCAACCAGGGTCTCAAACATGGCTCCAGGCCTTCTGCAAGGTGGGCCTCAAGGAATTCCTGCTCTGGGCACAGCAACAATGATGCCAATGCCCCAGGACACCACAGCTCCGCACGTCGCCGCTGTCGCACCGATACTATCAAGAGTCCAGACTCCGGTCCTATTGAAGCCAGGAGGTCCCCCCTCCGGCACCACTACCACCAAACCTCCTTGCTCTGGGCCTACCAAACCAGGAGTCCCTGTTCTGGCACCACAATTGACGACCCGTAATTACCGCCAAAGCACCCTGCTCTGGGCCAGCTGAAGTCTGGGCCTGCACCAGGAACATCACAGCTGCAGCTGAAGTCCCACCACCAAGAGTCCCAGGCATTATCAATTCCATGACCTCCCTGCTACATCAAGAAGATGAAGAGAAGAAAAGGACATAGGGAAAGAAAAATCTAATGTGGCTGGCCTGAAGCGAAGGCCTCAGTTGCTTGAACTCTACCTATGGTGCCAGTGCTGCCTTCTTGGGGCCTAGATATTTGAGCTGGTCATTATTGCTCTCCTGAAACCCCCAGAATGTTTAAGTTGGGGTGGGACCCACTTATCTCCTATATTTCAGTGGCCAGAATTGGCATCGGGTAGCCATAGCCCATCCAAGCTCAGACCTATTTGAGGCCCTCAAATTGGCAAAAATAGCTCTAATAACCTTTGATTCTCCCTCCCCTGTTTTCATCTAGGAGGCAAAGGTCAAGATTGGCCACTGGCAGTTTTAAAGCAAAGGCTCACGTCAGGCAAGAAACATGAACCCAAACTCTGTTGTAAATGAGTTGCCTCTTTCAAAGATTCTTGCTGCAAAGGTAATCTTTCACACCATCTCCTCCATGTCCTGATTGTCCACAGCAAACCAGCCATCCCAATTCACCTTACCTCCAGCCTCTCAAACCGAGAACTCCACCCCTGTCACTACTGTCAGCCAGGCAAGCTTGACATAGACATTGGATTTACCCTGAGTCCAGCTCCATGGTACTTCTTCCTCAGGAATCAGCTGGAGTCCCTTCAATAGCTCATGTGCTCCTCCCACTATGGGGGTGACAGAACTGCTGTTGGTCAATCAGAAGGCCCACTCTGAATCAATTCAGGCTGCTCTCAGTGTAATGTTGCTGCATTAACCCAGCTTTTGATTTGACTTGTCCATTCAGTGGTGACATGGGGAATACAGGCTGAACCTTGTGGGGGTTTTTTTGGCTAAATTCAAGTCACATTGAGTTTGGAATCTCACCACAAGGATGAATGAGTTTTTTTACTGTATCTAACTAAGCTCGTTTAATTAATTGGTTCTTGAACACTCGCGATGAGTATGTCGTCCAATTTCTGTCTCATATTATCAAGTGTCATTCCTGGAATAATTTACCACCTATTGGATATCCTGAAATTCACCAGCATACCTGTGGTAACTGTAAAAAGCCATTGTGCACCCAGATAGACACAGTCAGTTCAAGACCATCCAGCTCCTGATCACATTATAGCCTTGATTCAGACAAATACAAAATGGCCACATTTAACCAAGTGTGACATCAAAGAGTCCTAGTAAAACTGGAATCAATGTGAATCAGGGGAAAATTCTCTGATGGTGTTTTTGTTGGAGGACATTCATCGCAGCTCCAGAACATCTCTGCAGGAATTCCTGAGGGTAGTGTTCTCAGTCCAACCATCTTCAGCTGCTTCCCTCCATCATAATGTCAGAAGTGAAGATGTTCAGTACCAATCATGACTCCTCAGATGTTGAAGCAGTCCATGTTCTGATGCAATGAGATCCATACAATATTCAGGTTTGGGCTGACAAGTAAAAAATAACATTTTCCCCACACAAATGCCAGGCAATGACCATCTCCAATAAAAGACAATCTAACCACTGCCACTTCACATTGAATGATCTTACCATCACTGAATCCCCCACTACCCACACCCCATGGCATCCCATTGTCCAGAAATGCAGCTGAAGTGGCTATTTTAATATATTGGATGCAAGATCAGATCAGAGGCGAAGAATACTGCCATGAGTAACTCACCTCCTGATTCCGCAAAGCCTATCCACCATCTACAAAGCACAAGTCAGCAGACCAATGGAATATTCTTCACTTGCTTGGATGAGTGCGGCTCCAACAATACTCAAGAAGCATGTCACCATGCAAGAAAAAGTATTCTACTTGATTGGCACTATATCCACAAACATCCACTCCCTCTACCATCAATGCTGAGTAGCAGAAGTGTATACAAGCTACAAGATTCACTGCCGAAATTCACAAAAGATCATTAAAAGATATATTCCAAACTCATGACCACTCCATCTAGAAGAACAAGGGCAGCAGATGCATGGGAACACCAACACTTCCAAGTTCCCCACCAAGCTACTCACCATCCTGACTTGGAAATGTACTGCGATTTCTTAACTGTCGCTGGGTCATATTCCTGGAATTCCCTCACTAACAGTATTGTGGGTCAACTCATAGCATTTGGACTGCAGCAGTTCAGGAAGGCAGCTCACTGACACCTTGCCAAGGGCAATTAGAGACAGGCAATAAATACTGGTCAGCCAGTGACACGCATGACTCAAGAGAGAATTTTAAAAAAACTTGCCTCTTTCATTCCATTTGGAAAACAGTACATAAAAGGGCAGTAAGATTGAAGACTGGAGCTGTTGTCTGCCATTCAGCACCTCAACTGTTATGAGGAGCAGGTGCTGAATGGAGCTGCCCCTAGCAAAATCCAGACTGGTATCGAAGACTGCCCTTCACTTATTGCAGCAGAATCCCTTGTGCAAAGCTTTGCCTCTACTGTGTTTGTGTCAAATGCAGGGAAAGGCAACAATAATATGAGCCTGATGCCTCTGGCTGAGGGGAAAAGCTCCAGAAGGCAAGGCAAGGATACTATAGCGTACAAGTGAGCTCAGAGTGATTTTACCACTATAATAGCAATGGAAGACTCTGAAGATGCAGCGTGGTACAGACTATGAACTGAGCACTTCTCCCTGTCCACACAGTGTTCTTGTTGTCGCATTACAATGAAAGTTGCCTGTACAGCCTGAGGTGCAGTACTGAAGTGCACAAGCATTCTATTAGTAGTTTAGAGATTTTCCATGATGCTGCTTTGACACTGGCACGTATCAAATGCTAACAGCTGTGGGAGTATGATGCATGTGGTCAGTGCTGTAGAGCATGCCTTGAGATGTTGGTGCCCTGTGTCAAACAAGGTAGTAGTTTGGAGCAAGAACCCCTCTGGCTTCCATGTTAAGTTTTCCCAAGCCCACCAGTTTGTATGGCAGTTTTGGAAAGTTTACAACCCATGGAGAGTTGGGCTGCTGATGAGGTGGTTAACAAGCAATAATGATAGTCAGTTGGAAACTTACTCCCCACCTACTAAGAATCCCACTACACTGCTTGAGAAAGTGTGCAGGTTGCTGAAAGATGATACCTACGTCATGGGAATAGGCATCATCAAAATCTTTCCCATTTCTGCCACACATCTCACCATAGTCTGCGTCAGTCAGATACTAGTGAGATTCCAACCTCAATCTCCCTAAAAAAAATCCATCCTATGGCTTCAATGAGGCAATAGTGAAATAATTCTCTTTTATCAATGCATCAAACAAATTGAGAAGATCAGTTTTTGATGTGGTTCCATATATGTTTGGATGTTGCGCTTCAGCATTGCTGAGCCACAGATAAGCTACACTACAGATGGAAGCTTTGTGCCTTTATGTTGGAGTGATTGTGCTGTCAGAGGATGTATGTAAAATGGAAGACCGTGTAGAATAGTACAGCACATGAACACGCCCTTTGGCTCATCATGTCTGTGCCAACTATAACACCATTCTAAACTAATCCCATCTTCTTGCGTGTGATCTATATCATTCTATCACCTGCCCATTTATGTGGTTGTCTAAATGCCTCTTAAACATTGCTGTCATATCTATGAGAGCAACTTCCCTGGCAGTGCATTCCAGGTGACCACCACCTCTGTGAAAAAAAAATCCTGCCTCGCACATCTCTTTAAACTTACCCCTCTCACCTCAACCCTATCCCCAATATTATTTGACATTTCCACTTTGGGAAAAAAAGGACTCCAACTATCTACGCCATCCATACCGATGATAATTTTCTATATTTCTATCAGGTTACTCCTCAGCCTCCAATGGTCTAGCAGAAACATTTCACAATTGTTCTACCTCTCCTTCTAGTTACTACACTCCATTCCAAGCAACATTTCTTTTGCACCCTCTCCAAGGCCTCCACATCCATCCATGGCCAGAACTGCACAAAATACTCAAATTGTGGCTGAACTAAAATTTCATACAACTACAACATGACTTGCCAACTTTTGTACTCAATGTCCCAACTGATTAAGGCAAACATGCTATATGCCTTCTTTACCACCTTATCCAGTTGTGTTGCCGCTTACAGGGGACAAAGGATATGCACCCCAAGATCCATCTGTATACCAATGCTGCTAAGGATCCTGCCATTTACTGTATAAGCTGAGATGGAAAAAGATTTGCTACAGCCTAACTCCATGACGAACAAAACCCAATGGCAAAAGGTATGCACGTTGTCTTCAAGGTATACAAAAGGTATACAAAGTCTTCAGGCTCCTCAGCATTTAACTGAAGGAAATTGTGACTCCTCAAATACTGGATGTTAGATGAGGAGACTAAAATCATAGATAGTAAAGAGCTAATAGTGAGTTATTAGCACATTTGTGACAGCTGATTTAGTACTGCAGTTAATAGCACAAGAGAGCAGTCTGCAGATGTTACAGAAATCTAAAGGCTAATGAAAATTTGGACTGTTCTTCAAATGATATGGTTTACAAAGAGAGAAGGTTATGCCTCTGTTTGTTAGAGCCTTGGTCAGATCCCATCTGGAGTATTGCTTTGGGAACTTGATCTCAGGAAGGATATATTGACCTTGGAAGAGGTGCAGTACAAATGCACAAAAATGATGCCAAATGCTTTAGAGGGTTAAATAATAAGCACAGTTTGAATCAATTTAATTTGTATTGCTGCGTTATTGAATACTGAAGAGTGATTTGGTTGATGGATTTAAAATGTTACAAGAAAATTGGCACAATAGAAACAATGAATTTTCTCTGTTGAAGGCAATAAGGCTGAGTTAAGATTAATCCTAATATCTCAATCCTGGCTCCATCTCAGGGAGGGTGGGATGGCTGGATATTCACACAGGTAACCCATAATGGCTGGAGGGGATGCCAACTACACCCAATCAGCTGCCTCAGTCAAATCAGTGAGAGGGTCCACAAAAACCTGAGAATCTTCAAGAAGGGGATTAAATTTCCATGCAACATGCAGGACCATGTCATTCCTGACTTCTCTGGATCCTCCAACAAAGGGAGCATCTGTGGTACATTTCCCTGTGATGATGGCTTTCCCTGCAGAAGAGTCATAGAGTCATAGAGATGCACAGCATGGAAACAGACCCTTCGGTCCAACCTGTCCATGTCGACCAGATATCGTAAACCTATCTAGTCCCACCTGCCAGCACCCGGCCTATATCCCTCCAAACCCTTCCTATTCATATGCCCATCCAAATGCCTCTTAACTGTTGCAATTGTACCAGCCTCCACCACTTCCTCCGGCAGCTCATTCCATACATGTTCCACCCTCTGTGTGAAAACGTTGCCCCTTAGGTCTCTTATATCTTTCCCCTCTCACCCTAAACCTATGCCTTCTAGTTCTGGACTCCCCGACCCCAGGGAAAAGACTTTGCCTATTTACCCTATCCATGCCCCTCATAATTTTGTAAACCTCTATAAGCTCACCTCTCATCCTCCGACGCTCCAGGGAAAACAGCTCCAGCCTGTTCATCCTCTCCCTATAGCTTAAAGCCTCCAACCCTGGCAACATCCTTGTAAACCTTTTCTGATCCCTTTCAAGTTTCACAACATCTTTCCGATAGGAAGGAGACCAGATTTGCACACAATATTCCAAAAGTGGCCTCACCAATGTCCTGTACAGCCACAACATGACCTCCCAACTCCTGTACTCAATACTCTGACCAATAACGGAAAGCATACCAAACACCTTCTTCACTATACCATCTACCTGCGACTCCACTTTCAAGGAGCTATGAACCTGCACTCCAAGGTCTCTGTTCAGCAACACTCCCTAGGACCTTACCATTAAGTGTACAAGTCCTGCTAAGATTTGCTTTCCTAAAAATGCAGCACCTCGCATTTATCTGAATTAAACTCCATCTGCAACTTCTCAGTCCATTGGCCCATCTGGTCAAAGTCCTGTTGTAATCTGAGGTAACCCTCTTCGTTGTCCACTACACCTTCAATTTTGGTGTCATCTGCAAATTTACTAACTGTACCTCTTATGCTTGCATCCAAATTTATATAAATGACAAAAAGTAGAGGACCCAGCACCGATCCTTGTGGCAATCCACTGGTCACAGGCCTCCAGTCTGAAAAACAACCCTCCACCACCACTCTCTGTCTTCTACCTTAGCCAGTTCTGTATCCAAATGGCTAGTTCTCCCTGTATTCCATGAGATCTAACCTTGCTAATCATTCTAGAGCCCCTAAATAACAAGGTAAACTGCATGTCCAAAGACAACAGGAGCAAGCAGCCTCCAACTCCTTCAAGGTACAATTGGAGCACCATGTTAAAATAGGCAAAAGTGAGGGCTGCAGATACTGGAGATTAGAGTCAAGAGGGTGGTGCTGAAAAAGCACAAAGGTCAGGCAGCATCCAAGGAGGAGGAGAATCAACATTTTGGGTAAACGTCCTTCATCAGGAATGAGGTTGCGAGCTGAGGGGGTGATGAGATAAATGGGAGAGGGGTGGGACTGGGGATGAGATGTGCTGGAGGGCATCAACCACCACATGAAAGGGGAAATTGTGATCTTTGAAGAAGGAGGCCGTCTGGTGTATACTGTGGTGGAACTGGTCTTCCTGGGAGCAGATGCAGCAGAGGCGGAGGAATTGGGAATAAAGGACAGTATTTTTATGGGAGGCAGGTGGGAGGAGGTGCAGTCCAGGTAGCTGTGGAAGTGGGTGGGTTTGTAGAAGATGTCTGTGTTGAGTTGGTCACTGTTGATGAAGATGGAGAGGTCCAGGAAGGGGAGGGAGATGTCTGAAATAGTCCAGGTGAATTTAAGGTCGGGTTAGAATGTGTTAGTGAAATTGATGAACTGTTCAAACTCCTCGTGGGAGCACATGGTGGCACCGATGCATTTATCGATGTAGCAGAAGAAAAGGTCTGGAGTGGTGCCGGTGTAACTGCAGATGATAGATTGTTCCACATAGCCAACAAAGAGACAGGCATAGCTGGGAGAAGTCGAAGGAGAAATTATTGACGGTGAGGACCAGTTCAGCCAAAAGAATAAGTGTGTCAGTGGAAGGGTACAGGTGGGGACGTCAGGAGAGGAAGAAACAAGGGCTTGGAGGCAATGTTCATGGTGGATGGAGGTGTATAGGGATTGGATGCCCATGGTGAAGATGAAGCATTGGGGGCTGGGAAAACAGAAGACTTGGAGAAGGTGGAGGGCGTGGGTGGTGTCCCAAAGGTATGTGGGGAATTCTTGGAACGGGGATACGACAATATCAAGGAATGTGGAGATGAGCTCAATGGGTCAGGAGCAGGCCGAGATGATAGGTTGGTCAGGGTAGTCAGGCTTGTGGATCTTGGGTAGGAGGTAGAACTGGGTGGTGCTGGGTTCCTGAACAATGAAGTTGGGTACTGTGGGTGGGAGATCCTCTGAGCTGATGAGGTTGTGTCCGGTCTGGGAGATGATGGCTTGGTATTGGGAGGTGAAGTCGTGGTCGAGAGTGTGGTAGGAGGAGGTGTCATCAAGTTGGCACTGGCTTCATCAGCCTAAAGGTCAGTACTGTAAATTACCATTGCGCCCCCCTTGTCTGCTGGGTTGATGAGATCGGTACAGGGTGTCCAGGTAGATGGGGTATGTTGAGGTGGGAGAAGGGGTCCTCAGAAGGTAGGCTGGAGTCTTGGTGGAAAAAGTAAGCTCTGAGGTGGAGGCGGCAGAAATGTGTTCAATGTCACAACGTGTGTTGAATTCATTGGCCCAGGAGCGTGGGAAGATAAAGGTAAGACCTTTGGTGAGGACTGATTGTCTTCAGTGAGGGGGAGGTCTGGGGAGGCTGGTGAATTCGGCAGGGCTGGGAGCTAGGACCTGGTGTAGGGCTGGAGCTGGGAGTAGTGGTAGAAACTCTCACTAGAGTGGGTGTGATAGTGGGGGACCGGGGGTGATGACATTTACGGAAGTGATGCTCACCCGGGGGGGGGTTGGGAGTCGGAGGTGGTGACTGCGGGATCCGTGGGGGACATGTAATCAGTGATTTTGTCGGAGGTGTTCAGGTGTTCTACCACAGAACATCCCAGATGGCCTCCTTCTTCAAAGACCAAAATTTCCCCTCCCAAGTAGTTGATGATGCCTTCCAGTGCATCTCATCCACTTCCCACACTATCGCCCTCGAACCCCATCCCTCAAACTGCAACGAGGACAGAACCTCCCCGGTGCTCACCTTCTATACCACCAAACTCCATATACATTACATCATCCTCCCTCATTTCCACCACCTCCAAATGGACCCCACCTTCAGAGATATATATCCCTCTCCACTCCTTTCTGCTTTCCATAAAGACCATTCCCTCCGCGACTCTCTTGTCAGATCCATGCATCCCACCCTTCCCTCCCGGCACTTTTCCCTGCCACCACAGAAAGTGCAAAACCTGTGCCCATACCTCCCCCTTCACCACCATCTAAAGCCCCATAGGAGCCTTCTACATCCAGAGTTTTACCTGCATTTCCTCACACGTAACTTACTGTATTCTTTGCTCCCAATGCAGTCTTCTCTACATTAGGGAGACAAGACACCTACTTGCAGAGCGCTTCAGAGAACATCTCTGGGACACCCGCACAACCAACCCCACTGCCCCATGGCTGAACACTTCAACTCCCCCTCCCATTATGCCAAGGACATGCAGGTCCTGGGCCTCCTCCATCGCCAAACCTTAACCACCCGATGCCTGAAGCAAGAACACCTCATCTTCCGCCTTGGGACCCTTTAACCCCACAGCCTCAATGTGGATTTCACCAGTTTCCTCATTTCTGCTCCCCTCACCTTGTCCCAGTTCCAACCTTCCAACTCATCACCACCCTCATGACCTTTCCTACCTGTCCATCTTCCTTTCCACCGATCCATTCCACCCTCCTCTCTGACCTATCACCATTGCCTCCACATTCATCTACTGATCGCACTCTCTGCTACCTTACCCCCAACCCACCCCCTTCCCATTTATCTCACCATCCCTTCAGCCCGCAGCCTAATTCCTGATGAAGGGCTTTTGCCTGAAATGTCGATTCATGTCATTAGAATGTCAGAATATGTGACTGACTTTAATGCGTGAATAACAACAAAGTCATTGTGGTCGCTTGTATATAAGTAGTTGAATGCAAATAGTTTCAAAGACAAGTAAATAAAGTCATAATACTTTTACAATGATCACTGTCGTGTGTGTGGTTAGAAGGAGGTTTCCATACTTTGCCTTTCCTTAAATGCAACTGAAGACCTATTTGGTTTACGGTGATAGATGAACAAACACTAATGAGATGTGACAAGAAGGCTCTTATCTTAACAAGATGTAATTTACTGCACACTAGGAATTCAGTACAAGTCAGACATTATCTGAAAGACTATGACAGACCTGTCTTCACTCCATGAGATCCTGACATGTTCTGTCTTATCCTCACCTAAGCCAGTATGACATCAAATCAGGTGAATTTTAATATAGTCTCTAACATGAACCTTTGTCCATATAGAACACCTCCCCATTTTTATTTTTCCTATAGTTAACATGTGGCCATCCATGTTTATAGCTATACTTACCAGTATCCCATCTACTTCAATTGCCCCCTTACCTCTCCCCAAAGAAGTCAACTGGTTTCACAATTTTTCCAGAACCCATAACCTTTGGACTGGGAAGGTTGGCTTGAGGACTATTAACCACAGTTCTGATCTCAACAATGACCTTTCATACTTTGCTGACCGTTATCATTATTAATTTCCTCTTTGGGATTGTCCTGATCAATCATTGATGGATGATTGGTCTACAATGAGACAAAGTTTTAGTGGTTCTTTTGCTTCCTTCATACAGTTCCTATAGCTGTATCAATAAGATACAATTGCTGCCTCTTCAATGCCTATACCACTCCTGTTAAGCTTCATTATCCATATGTATTCTCTTAAACCTAAGTGTAGCAACCATCATTCAGGGTGACTTTTTATATTGGATTGCTTGGTGCTCCAAGACAGACTGCTTATTTTTACAAGCATTTTTAAAGACACTGACAAGATAGGGAGTGGAGTCTCCAGTATTCTCCCTATCAGTACTTCCTAAAGTGAGAAACCACACTAGAGTGGGGAAGAACAGTAATTTAGAAAGATTGTATAAAAGTCAGTAGTTTTCTTCAAAAGGGATTTAACCATTTGGATCCAACTCTTGGCTTCCTGATTTGAATGGAGGTATCATAACAAGCTTGTTACATGTTCAAATCTAGAAGTGAACGAAGATAGGCTAAAAGATTCATTCGTGAACTGTGGTCCACTGTCTGACACAACCACGCTAGGGAACCCCTGGATAGAGAAGATCATGATACTGCTCTATAACTCTTTCACCTCAATTCACTGAGAAAAATGAGTTGACAGCAATAAAATAAGATAGTCCTTCAAATATAAATTGGTCTGTTCCCACTCATGCTCATGAATTCATGGAGAAGTATGTCTCGCTGGTCAGGTCTATGAATAGCACAGGTTTCACAGTCAGTTATGAGGTTCTTAATCTCCTTTGAGATTACTGGCCACCAGACAGGTGACTAAAGCCTGGTTCTGCATATTGTAACCCGTGTTCTCCTGGGTTAACATGCAATATATTTTAAGTATTCCAACTGACCATACTTTAGCTTTCAAGTCCACCTGTTGGAGATTTGTTCAGATATTCCAGCAAGAGGGTAACGTGCAACTGTGTGCTATTTGTTGGTACAATGAGAAAATGAACACTGGCATTTTGTATGTGATTCCTAACCACCCTTGATCTTTATTAAGCAGCAAAGATTGTGAGCCATTGAATGGGTTTTATTTGCCAATTGCACAATAATCTGAAGTTGGCTCATTATGCGAAATTACTCTTTGTTGCAAAATCTCCATCCCCATGACTGCAGGAGGATATAGAAAATCTTCTGTTTCTTTGAGGAGATGCCAGAAGACGGAGGAATATGATGCTTGTAAGGTGGAGGTGACCAGCCACAAGATGACCATCTACACCTTACAGTACACTTTCAGGATCGAGTGAAGAATAATGATGATTCCATTGATTTAATTTTTTTTGGAGAAGGAGGTCCTAAATCTTGCATATTGTTTTAAGGCAATGTATATGTCAAACCCGATCACAGTTCTGCTGGACCTCTTGAGGAGAATCTGCATTTTGCTAAAGAAGGTGACACAGATTAATTTGTCTGTTCATTCCATTGAAGACATCAATGACATAGAACAGAGGCAACCATAATCTGCAATCACAATGCCTTTTTTTGAGTAAATGCTGGAATTCAATGTACCTCATTTCACCAATATAGATCTTGATGATTACGTTAAAACTTCCTAGTCTTCAACTAAATTTGCAGGTAATAAAAAGACAGAGGAGGTCCCTGTAGACCCCAATCCTGATGCAGAGATCCAGAATACTCCAACTTTCTTGAATCTTCAAGGTTTATTCCATTATTGATGTTCGTGAAATCATACTTTTTGTGTTTCTGACAGATTAATCTTTACAGAGGACCAGCCTCAAGCTGAAGAGAATGTGAAGGTAGTACTACACCCAAAGAAAGATCAGGTTTTGCCCTGGAACAAGTATGGAAATCTTCATTTTCTCGATCTTCAAAACTGTCTTCACAATGTTCCTCATTCTTCTTTTAATGGTCCAGATTTATTTCTGACTATGATGTTGAATCGCTCTTTCACAATCATCACAGCAGTGGTTGGTACCGTTGTGAAATTTTTCATTGGAACTGGAAATGCTTCATCTTTTTCAAGCCATTACTTTAACCTTTGCTCATGTGTACAAGCAAGGAGGGAAAAGAATGAGCATGGCACAGTCCAGGTATCAGCTGTTTTGAGAAACTGGCATCAGATTCTGCCAATGTGCTTTCTGCCCAAAGAAAAGGTCATCCTCTCACTTCCTCAAAATGAGCCAAGAACACAGTTGGAGACTGATACCTTTAGTGAAAAAGACTGGCAGAGGGGGAAGAATGCTGAAGTAAAATGAAAATCTAAATAATTTATAGTTTATTATGTAAAAAGTTTATGAGTTAAGCAGATCTTAGGTAAAGTGCTGTATATGAAATTAATAGCTAAATGCATTATTAGCAATGCCAGTTTTTTTTTATTCATTTGGAGAATGTGAGTGGCCAGCATTTAGTACTTGTTCCTAGTTACCCTTGAGAAGGTGGTGGTGAGCTGCTTTCTTGAACTGCTGCAGTTCCACCTGCTGTGGGTTGACCCATAATGGCATTAAGGTGGGAATTTCAGGGATTTTGGCCCAACAACAGTGAAGAAATGATAATATACTTCCCAGTCAGGATGGTGAGTGACTTGGAGGAGAAACTGAAGATGGTAGTGTTTCCATATATCTGCTGCCATTGTCCTCCTAAATGGAAGTCATCATGGGTTTGGAAAGTGCTGTCTATGGATCTTTGGTGAATTTCTGCAGTGCATCTTGTACATAGTACACACTGCTGCTACTGAATGTCAGTGGTAGAGGGAGTGGATGCTTCTGGATGTGATGCCAATCAAGTGAGCTGCTTTGCCCTGGTTGGTGTCAAGCTACTTGAGTGTTCTTAGGGTTGCACTCATCCAGGCAA
This sequence comes from Chiloscyllium punctatum, assembly GCF_047496795.1. Taxonomy (NCBI): domain Eukaryota; kingdom Metazoa; phylum Chordata; class Chondrichthyes; order Orectolobiformes; family Hemiscylliidae; genus Chiloscyllium; species Chiloscyllium punctatum. The sequence continues at coordinate 43,283,517 of NC_092753.1, read as the reverse complement.
CTGGGGAGTATTCCATCCCACTCCTGACTTATGCCTTATTGATGGTGGACAGGTTTTCGGGAGTCAGGCCATGTGTTACCTGCCACAATATTCCTAGCCTCTGACCGGCTCTTGTAGCCAGTGTTTGTGTGGTGAGTTCAGTTGACTTTCTGATTGATAATAACCCTCAGGATGTTGATAGTGGGGTAACATCATTGAATATCAAGGGGTGGTGGTGAGATTGTGTCTTATTGGTGATGGTCATAGCCTGGCATTTGTGTAGCATGAATATTACTTGCCAGCTAAAGCCTGGATATTGTCCAGATCTTGTTGCATTTGAACATGGACTGCTTCAGTATCTGAGGCATTATGAATGGTTCTGAACATTGCACAATCATCAGCAAACATCCCCACATCTGACCTTATGATGGAGGGAAGGTCATTGATGATGCAGCTGAGGATGGTTGAGCCACCCTGAGGAACTCTGCAGAGATGTTCTACATGTGAGTTGACTGACCTCCAACAACCACAAAGATTTTCCTACATGTCAGGTATGACTCTAATCACCAGAGAGTTTGCCTCTGGATTCCCATCAATTCCAGTTTAGCTTTGGTTCCTTGATGCCACATCCAGTTGACTGCAGCCTTGATATCAAGGGCTTTCACTTTCACCTTCCCTCTGGAATTCAGTTCTCTTGCCCATGTTTGAACCAAGGCTGGAATGAAGTCAGGAGCTGAGTGGCCCTGGTGGAACCCAAACTGGGCATCACTGAGCAGGTGCTGTTTGATAATATTGTTGATGACACCTTCCATCACTTTACTGATGCTCAAGACTGAACTGATGGAGCAGTAATTGGCCAGGTTGGATTTATCCTGATTTTTATGTGTAGGACATGTTTGGGCAATTTTCTACATTGTCAGGTAGATGCTGGTGTTGTAACTAAACAGGAACGGCACAGTGGGTGGCACGGTGGCACAGTGGTTAGCACTGCTGCCTCACAGCGCCAGAGACCCGAGTTCAATTCCCGCCTCAGGCGACTGACTGTGTGGAGTTTGCACATTCTCCCCGTGTCTGCATGGGTTTCCTCCGGGTGCTCCGGTTTCCTCCCACAGTCCAAAGATGTGCAGGACAGGTGAATTGGCCATGCTAAATTGCCCGTAGTGTTAGGTAAGGGGTAGATGTAGGGGTATGGGTGGGTTGCGCTTCGGCGGGGTGGTGTGGACTTGTTGGGCCGAAGGGCCTGTTTCCACACTGTAAGTAATCTAATCTAAGTAATCTAATCTAATCTAAATAGGAACAGTTTGGTGTGGGGAGTGGTAAGTTCCAGAGCATAAGTCTTCAGTACCATTGCTGGAATGTTATCAAGGTTTGTAGCCTTTGCAGTATCCAGTGTCTCCAACCGTTTCTTGATATCACTTGGACTGAATCAAATTGGCTGAAGACTGCTATCTGTAATGCTGGGGACCACAGGAGGAGGTTGAGATGGGTCTTGGCACGTCTGGCTGAAGGTTGCTGCAAAAACTTCAGCTTTACCTTTGCACTGACGTGCTGGACTCTTCCATATTTGTGGACCCTCCTTTGTCAAATGAAGCTAGGGCACATGGACGTGGGACTTGAGAAGGTCCCAGTGAAGTCCTGCTCTACCATCTTTATGTACACAATGTAAATACTTAATAAATGCTTATCACTTTATATTATTGTGGTGACCCCTCTTCATCTGCCTAAAGATTCCAGTACCTGTTCACAATATTTGTACATTGAGTGTAGTCCTGCCACTCTGAACAACAGAGGACAGCTCTGGAAGACGATTACCTAATCAACAATGGCACAGGTTGTGGAAAGGCAAGAAACAAAATTATACAATGGTTACAATTATAGAATGGTGTTTCTGATTTTGTTTAGTCCAACGGATGAGAAGAAATTTGATTACAAGAATTAAATGAGAGACTTTTAGAAGAGATTAGTATCAAAATGGAGGACAGCAGCACATTCAGGTAATTTGAAAGGAAAAGGAGAGTTAAGATGGGCTAAAAGTTTGCAAGGACATAGTGGAATTTTGAAGACAGGTGATGATAGCAGAGGAGGAGGAAATCCTGAAAAGGGGACATAATTAAAATGTGAACTAGCATGGAGTCCAGGAACAGGAGTGGGTGGTCAACAGTTCAGTGGGAATAGGGTCCAAAAAAGCAGAAGGACACAAGTTCCTAAGAGACTGTCCTGTTATGAGCCAAAACTTCTACAATCTCGAAAGCAAATTCTCTTTGTGTTTTAATTAAACTCTGAATCATTTCATGATCAACAAGGCAACGTGACAACTGTATTTCAGGTTTCTGCCAATGTTCTGTTGTGTCATGCAGCTTGCAAGTATGTGAGACAGCCCGGGGGAGTGCAAAAATGTCTAGCCTCTGCTCAGCATGTATCCACATCATGTGGCAGAGACTCATGCCTCACAGTACAGGGCATTCATGGTGTGAACTTATATCCTCCTGCTTTCTGGCACAGTACATTGGAATTCTAACATTTTACAAAATAATGTGATCCCACTGCCAAATTTCAAATGAAATATCCCAAGATTTTATTAACAAGAAAAATGACTAGCATAATTTTACATGATAATGGCAGAGCTTTGAACTACCCAAAAAGTAAGACTTTGAGATTTAGTGATTGTTATTCTACATATCAGCTTGTGACAAAGAGTAAATTGGATCTTGATCCCTTTCTCTTAAGATCAGATGGAAGGTGCAACTGAATTTTGCTTTCCACAACCGTAAAGGATCATTTTGATTATGAGATAGTGCAAAGTAGTTGATAGCTTTTAAGCTACCCATTTTATATCTTTGTTTCCAATCAAGTCAGTGAAAATGAATATCAGGGGCAATATTATAAAGGCTACTGATTCACTGTCACCCTTCTTCCAAAATTAAATAAGATAAAATTATCCCCTTTTTCTTTGGCTGGACCATTAGTTAGAATGGTCTTTCTATCAGTAAGATTTGGTAAATTACTTCATGAATGATACAGGATACTGAGAGTAATTGTGAAGACTTTATAATTAATAATTTTTGAGGATTTGTGTTTTGAAGGATTACTTCAAGTTTAATGGATGCATGGATTTTTTTTTGAAAGTCACTCAGAGTATTGGCACTTATTGTAAACAGCATGGTTTCAGCTAAATGTTGAATTTGTTTGCTAAAAATCACCTACCTGGGTTTTATGACTGCAAGAGAGCTAGGTTCTGTTTGGAGGAATGTTTTGGATGCAGCAAGAGTTGGCATCCAAACTGCTAAAGGAATGAAGCTTCTGAGCTCAGCTTTCCTGTTTCTGAAAAAAAAACCCTTGCTATGTACCCAGTGTGATACCTGGATCACTGATTGAGCTACTTTTGTGAGGAGCCTTTGAAGAGTTTGTCTCAATATATCCTGAAAGACTGTATTGTTCTCAGATCTTAGAGCTACCTGTCGACATGTCCCAGAATGTCACACCAGCAGCCATCTAAACTTTCCACATTTCTTTCTTTTTTGCATTCAAGAATGAACAATTATTGGCTAAACGTGTTTATTTTGTCAATACAAATCTCTGTACAGAAATGTGTGTGTGTGTTTTGAAAAGGTAGATGTTTATACTTTCATATTTCAAATTTTGTGTTGATTAAATTTACATATTTGCCAAATAAATCTCCTGTTCACAATACATCAATTATTGAAATCTGGTTGAAGGTTTTTTTCTAACATTCTAAACCGGTTATAAAACAGCATATAATTGACCATATTTTAAACTGGGTAAAACATGGAAACCAGTGGAGTATAGGGACCAGAAGAGGACAGCATACTCTTCCCATCTTGGTCATAATAACCTTGAGGTTGATGGTTAAATACAATTGGCTTTCAGTTTCAGCATATTACTGCAAAATATGCCCCCAACTTTAAATAAGTGGTTTAATCAGAAAATTTAATAAACTCTTAACAAAACAAACATGAGCTCAAACTAACTTTCAGCATAGATGTCACCTATTTAATGAATAAGTTTCTGGGAGCCACCAGGAAGAATCATTAGAACTGCCAACTACCACTCCTTCAGTAAACAAACCTCTACTGATTGTAAGCATAGAGCCCATTTATGAAATTTCAGAAATTCAACAATTTTTGCAACAATCTTTGCACAAAAATATAAACAATAAAAATAACTGCTTTATATTAAGCAACTACAAGAAAAATGATCATTTAAGTAGTTATAAATTTGTGGTGAATACAATGAGAAAATTTTCCCACCACTCTGCCGCGGGGAGGTAGGTTTGTAGCTACAGATAACTAAGAAAATAAGGAGAAGGCAAGTCAGGATGATTCCGTTCCACCTTCTGCTCTTGGAAACAGAGTTGGAAGTCTGCTCCATGGGTGCAGGCAATCAATTCAGGTCCAGCTTACCAAAGTTGATGACAGCATCCTCCCACCAGAATAGACACCCTGCCAAGAGTGAAAGTAACAGCATCTTGGAAACATCCTCTCTCCAGAATGTGGGCAGGTTACCAAAGCTGCATTGAATTGCTGCTTCTCAACTGAGGAGGCTCGCAAGGCTCTGAAGACTCTTACATGTGTTCTCCCAAAGAAGCTATACCTCCATCCTAAGCCACTGACAATGTTGTACCTCCTTTATATTTTAGCAGGATGAACAGGCCTCCATGAACATATCCTTCAGGAGTACTCCTTAGGTCTCTATCTCTCCAGCAATACTCACCTCTCCTGATGGGGTTGTTGACCAGAGATCTTTTGGCTTTCTACTGGGTCTCCTTTCTTTGTTGATTATCTTTATTTGAATGGGCCTTCTCGAGAAAGATGTTTTAATTGGATCAGAAATATTCGGACTAATGTTGCTTTGCAGCAAATTCTGATTTCCAGATACAGAATTAAGGCCAATGTCAGGATCATGAATCATCCAAAAAGCTTCAGCTGGTCCATTTTATCGTTATTTCTTCCAATCTTTACTTTTCCTTCCCATAATCCAGTCATTTTCAAGGTACATATGCAAGTCCTCTAATGGCCTCCACTACTTTACTTGTTGCCAGTTTCCTGGCCCAGACAAAATTTACTCATCATTGATGTCTAATCTGCATAACCAGCATCTCTAATCAGAACAACTTGCTGGGCCTCTGCCTCTCTCTTTATCAGAGGCCAAAACATCCACCATTGCTTTACGCCATTAAGAATTGAACAACTTCCTTTACTTCACTCATTTCCTCCAAATAAGAAGCATCAATTTGGGAAATCTGGATACTGCTTATCTGTTTTTAGGACAAGGGTCCCAGTCATACCCAGGTCCTTCCTTTTCCCCTTTCCCTGGTATGTTGATGACGACATCAGTCCCCTGTCAATGGATCATTTTTCACTACTCCAGCAAGCACAGGAAATACAATAATGGGCCTTTGAATTTCTTATTTCCCATGGTACAGGCCTTTACAAGCTCCTTCCAGGTGAAACAGCGATTTATTTGCATTTACAAGTTATGATGGGTTGCTGTAAACTTGTGATAACACATGCAAAAATGGTGACCTTTTTGTTGAACACCTCCATGCAGGTCTGCAAACATAACACCAACTTTCTGATCATTTGTTGTTTTAATTCTCTACCCTGCCTCCATTCCACTCTGACAGCTCTGTACTCAGCATCTCACTTTTCCAACAAACTTCAATACAAATTCAAGAAATAGCAGCCAAACTTCTAATTAGGCATTTTATCGCCTTCTAGTCACAACATTGAGTTGAACAACTCCAAATCAACCACTCTTGTTTTTTCAGGTAGCAGAGCTAATGACTCTGGTATTGCCATTTACACTCATCTGTGCCTTTTCTTTAATTTACAACCCATTTTTGAGTTGCATAAGATTCCTTTGGTCATTGAAACAATCCTACATGCCATCTTATTACTGAAGTGGGTGGCATGGTTGCTCAGTGGTTAGCACTGCTGCCTCACAGCACCAGGTTTGATTCCAGCCTTGGGCAACTGCGTGGTGTTTGCACATTCTCCCCATGTCTGAGTGGTTTTCCTCTGGGTGCTCTAATTTCCTCCCACAGTCCAAAGATGTGCACGTTAGGTGGATTGGCCAGGCTAAATTGCCCAGAGTACCCAGGAATGTGCATTACCTATGGAAAATGCAGGGTTAGAGCAATAGAAGAGGGGTGTAGGTCTGGGTGGAATGTTCTTCAGAGGGTTGGTATGGACACAATGGGCAGAATGGCCTGCTTCCATGTTGTAAGGATTCTATGATGATTAAGATCTTCTATTTTGTTCTTTCTTCCCCTCCCCCTATTTCTCTGCTTCTAAAATTAATTAGATCATTACTCCTTCCCCTTCTGATGAAGGATCATTGAACTCTCTTTCTTTTCACTGAATCTGTTTGAAATGCCAAATATTCCCAACATTTTCTGTTTTTATTTCAGTTTTCCAGCATCTGCAGTATTTTGCTTTTCAAAGTTAATGAATCTCATTTATTTCTTAATATTAAGAACTTTCACATTGCAAAATACATAAGTACAATCTATATTAAGACACTGTTTTCTTTCAACTTTTAAAATAAATTTTCACCCTTTGCATTTTGCAAGATAGTTACAAAAAACAGTAAGTTTGTGAATGTGAAGAAAATGACCTGTATGAGGTAATTTCACATGTCTAATCTTTAAGATTTTCTATGTTAAACTGTGGCTCAGGGAATGAGGCTTGCAGTCATTTTGAGTATAATGTAATTTGAACCAACCTTCTGTTTGTACATGCACATTTATTTTTGGTTCGGTGTTTTTCAAATGCTAGTGGTAGACATTTCTGATACTCAATCGGGTAATTACACTTAATTGTATTCTTCAACCAGTTGTTATGAGTGTCAGTCCAGCTCTCAAAGACTTATTTTGAAAGATTAATCCCTGCAAAAGGAATCACATTTCAAGTGCAAACTCTCTCCTCCAAACTGTCTGCTCAAAAGTGAAAACATAGACTCTGACTTTTCTGGCCTTTGCATTCCAAAACCGCACAGCAGAAAAACAGAAAGAAAATTGGCAAAGAATCTTCCCTTCAGAACTCTGCTAATTTTACTTTGCACAGGGATTCCTCGAAGTCATTAACCTTCAACTAGTGTGAAGAATTCAATTATAGCTTAAAATTTTAAGATAAAAATTACTTTGAGAATTATTCCTACATCTAGAATCTAGAAAACTGTGAGAAATTCCACAGCAGATCTACTTCCATTGACTGCATTTTGTTAGAAGGACAGACAAGAGAGAGGAAACCTTCTAAATTTGCTTTTTGATAGCTGATCTGACAAGCTTCTTCTTGGATTGAGTTGGTTCTGCTTCTGGCTGTGCAAGTCACAGCTGACTGGAATTATATTATAATTGTTTCCTTGCAATTTGCCTCAGGTGTTAACTGCCAGATGGCCATCACTCCACAGAGCACCAATAGATTCTTCTCTGATCAGATTTCAAAAGCCCTGTGAGTCAGGGTGGCTGACTTGATCACCTTTCCAACTGAAATCTGCCAGCAGCATCAGGTTGGGGCTCACAATATTTTTTTCAGAGTGACACCATACTCAATGTGACCTTCTTCCACTGACACTGTAACTTTGAGGACAAGGAAGTGGTTTCATTCAGTTATTGTACAGGTTGCATTGGAGTATCAATTTCATTTCATGCAGCCAGGCATAAGATGTACTTGAAACCACCAGAGTACAGCTACCCTTTGCCGTCTACATTGCCTCAGCTTTTTCATGGAGTGCATCAACAAAGTAGGTACATTTTGGGGCTAGGAAAAGGTTCTCGACCCATGGCTTATGACATTAACCTGAACCGAAAAAAAAACATTTCTGAAAGCAAACATAGTGAAGGCTGCGCTTCAATAAGGAGACAGAGCAATATATGAATGACAAACTGATGCAAGTATCTGCTGACTGGACAGGTCTGCCCTGTTGTTCTCCTAGTCACCATTGTGCTTTCAGAGAGAAAGTTGCGAATGAATAAGTTAAAAAAATGTCAGCTTATCGTTGATCTTTAGTAAAGACAAGAGCAATCCGAGACTGAAGATTATCTGCTGTACTAGAGAGACAGTCAGAAAGACAGCTACTTGCAATTGCTCAATGTTAAATGTCAAAGCCATCCAAAAAAGCGTTGCTGAAATCATTTATTCTGTTGTGTGGGCCCTACATGTCGACAATTATTTTCTATTTAACCTTATCTACCATCTATGTTCATCCATTCGTTCATCTCCTGCCAAAGAAATCATCCTCAGTAAAAATGAATTGTTTAAACAAAATAGAAATGTAAATCAAACATTATGTGATTTTTGTTGTATAAATCAGTACTTCTGTTTCTTGGTTCTGCTCTGTGGCTGTGTACAGTGAGCATCTTTCCCACAACATGAAGTAGGGTGCCCAAGTGGTAGAAGTCACTGAGTAACTCTAAGTTGGGAAAAGTGCATTAGTTTTCTCTGGAATCATGGCATGGCCCCACAATTTCTAATGCCATATCTAATGCAGTTTTGAACATGAGAAACCTTACTTTTTGTGGCTCCACATGAGTTATTTCAAGTGAGGCAGATGGTTGTATGCTTGCATGAGATATAACTGCCAGTTATGGGTCTGTTACTAGGCATGTCTTCAATACATCTGTGATCTGCAATGTTGCTCTGTGTTAGGGTACTATCCTGCCTATACCACAATAAAAGGAACTGCCTACTGTGCCAGCACTAAGAAGTAGGTGAGAACTACACGAAATAAAATGTCATGGGATCTACACCAACCACCTGAACAGGTGGACATGAGCTCAGCTTAACATCATAATTAAAGTAGAGCATCTATTTCAGTGCAGCACTGTCTCAACACTCTGAGCAGAGATTGAATTTAGAGACTTTAGATTTCATGCAGAAATCCTAGAATCAGGTGTAAATCCATCACCTTCTGATTCAAAAGCAAGATTACTACTAACTGAGATAAACCGACGTTATAAACTTATCAAAAATATATAATACGAATCCAAAATAAACAACGTTTAAGCAAGAAACAAAAACTGAAATTGCTGGAAAAACTCAGCAGGTCGGGCAGCATTTGTGCAGAGAAATCAGAGTTAATGTTTCGGTCCAGTTCTGAGAAAGCGACACTGGACCCGAAATGTTCACTCAGATTTCTCTCCAAAGATGCTGCTGAACCTGCTGAGTTTTTCGAATAATTTCTGTTTTTGTTACTGATTTCCAGCATCTGCTGTTGTTTCAGCTTTAAACATTTAAGCAAGGTTTAGAAGTACTATTCTTCCTGGAATGTGTGAAATATATTTTCACCTTAAACCGTGTTGATTAATTTTCTGGCTGAATAATCTAAAGACACTTCTACTTTCTTGATGCATGCTTCCGTGCATGTTGGCACCAATATCGCACCCAAAGGGCCATTACTTATATGTGAATCTTGATCAGAGAGTGACCAGGCTAATCACCATGGGAGGAATTGCACCAGAACCTGATTTTCACAAGTCTGCGATTCTAGCAGGGGGTCCCTGAAAGCTCATTAATTTCACTTCAGACGTTAACTGGTTTACTGTGTTAGTCTAGCATTTTCTGATGTTATGTCTGATTTTTGCATTTTTTAAAGTCAAGAAGTAAATAATCACTGAAAGGATTAATTGCCATTAGTTGAATGGCCTAAATTTTTAATCTATGCATTTCCAAGTTTTATTAACTTTATTTTTCTGGATATGGTAGCTATAGCCCATGAACTATATCAGAAATCAAAATCACACAGTTCCAATATTGGTTGCTCTAAACGGGCTCCATTTCCCAGTGGTAACTCTCAGACATAACTTTTGAAGCCACCAAGTAGGCAGTTCTAAGTTAACACAGCAGCTATTTTTCCTGTTTCATCAAACTGTCATCTATGAGATGTTTAATTGCAAATCAACAATCACATTCCAAAACATGTTGTAGCGGCAAGAATCAGCTAATTCTGAGGGAGACATACATCAGAAATCTGTAATTTTATGTGAAGAGTAACGTCTTTGTGCAGTGCATTTAACAGTGAACTATTTTCATAGAAGCATTACGTAACAAGGTTTGAAACTAAACCATAACATGAGATATGAAAATAGATGGCCAAAGTCATAGGGAAAGAGAAAGGTTTTGGGAGAATCTGAAAGGTGGAAAGCAAGGTTGAAAGGCAGAGAGATTTACAGCGGCAATCCTAGAGCTTGACGCCTTGAAAGCCAAAGACACAACTGTCAATTGTGACATGATTAAAATCAGCTTTGGGTCAAAGGCTAGAGTTAGAGGACACAATAACTTCAGGTCTTGAACAGGCTACACAGGTATCCTCAGTGGGAAGGGGAGAGTCATACAGGGATTTGAAAAGGAGGAAGGGAATTGGAAAATTGAGGCATGGTCAAACCTTGAGGTAAAGTAGAGTGTGAGCAAAAGGATGGTGGCTGACCACGAGATGGTGCAATTTGTGAGATGTGAAACAAGTTTAAGATGATCTCAAGATTATATAGGGAAGAAATAGGGAAGCTTGTTAAAAGAGAATTGGAATAGAAATAGATGCTTGGTGTAATTGGATTAGTTTGGAGATTACAAAGGTATAGGAGGGTGTATTTTAGGGATTGAGCTGAGGTAGGGCTGGAATCAATTGATACTATAGAGGTAGAAGCAGGAAATCTTGGAAAAGGTATGTGGTCAGAAGCTGGAATCAAATACAACATCGAGGTTATGAAAGGTTAGAATTTATCCTGAGGCAGTTACCATGGAAATGGAATCAGTGTTTAAAGATTGGAGATATGGAAACAATGGCTGTGGTCTTCACAACACTTAGAAGAAAATTCTGTTCATCCTGAATTCTATGTCAGACAAGCACTGAAACAAAAGCAAATGCAGTTGAGACTTCAAAAGAGCCAGGTGTCTTCAAAGTCCAGAGAACCTCAATTATCCGGCATTCGATTATCTGAATTTCGGATTATCTGGACAAGATTGCAAGGTCCTGATGCTTGGCTAAACTATGTTATACGGCATTCGATTATCCAAACATTCGATTATCCAAACATTCAATTATCCAAACAAAATACTCTCCACCCATGTTGTTCGGATAATCAAGATTCCTCTGTACATGTATTTCTGAATGATATTTCTGGTGGCACTTGTAATAAGATATTATGAGAAACTAGTGGAAGTCCAGGGAACCAATAAGAAGGAGGGTTTATAATTTTGATGAGGTTGCAAAAATAGCTAATTACACTAATATGCTGTTGACACAATATAACCTCTCTGGTGGTTTAGTGTAAGATCAAGAGAACATACAATACCTGTAGCAAACACCTCTGCTGTTGATGATATTTATACTACAAACCAACTTATCAAATATTCAATGTAATTATAAATTGTTTAGGGTGATTCTGCATCATGAAAATGGGAGGAGAATGGGCAACACACAGAAATGGAGATCGAGTAAAGTGTTTGGTCACTAAGCAAGATTTATTGTGTGTTGGTAGATGGGAGAAAGGAATTTGAATGCTTGAAGACTGTTGCTTCAGAGGTTAGTATGCACTCTGTTAAATACTTCAAGCAGAAGTAACACCTCTCCATGGAGGTGAGAACAGATGTGGGTGAAGGGGAATAAATCAGTTGTGGTGGCCCTGGAGAGATATTCACCCACTTCTCATCAACTCATCAATTAAGTGTCGGGTGAAAATTTTCATTGTGGACTTTTTGAACTCACAAGTGATTAAGGTCCTTAAGTGGTTAACTCACAGCCATGTATTGGTCTCAACTCACCACTACCCTATCATCTACCTTCCCAAGAAAAGACTGATTTCCTAACTCAGAAACCAGGGCAATTGGTCTGCTCGCCAAGAGAGGAGGCCTCTATTTGTTCCAATCTGCAGTCAATTGTAGGCATGGATGGTGATCAAGGTGATGCCCCTTTTCTTTTGCATCTGACCCCCAATGCCTTTGTATGTGATTCCCAACTTGCAAGAAGCAAGACGATTTACCTTCTCACTGTTGAATTCCTTGAAAAGTAGGTTTCCAGCAACAGTGTGTAGAACCCAAAAGCTTCCAGCCTCTAATTGGCCAGCAGCTTCCAGTGTGACAGCACTCCACTGTCAAGGCCTGTGATAAACTGAGAAGCTTACTCATTGATTGATGTGCAATCCAAGAAGCTTTCTTTAAGTGGAACCAACAGGACAGTCACTACTGAACATGTGAGTCCTGTACTAGGATTGAAAACTAGAGAATCACAGCCTAAAGAACAAAAGGAAGTGTATAGTATACTATAGTAATTTGTTATTTGTATATATGAAAATACAGCCAAAATGTATAAGTTGCCATAATCCATTAACATTTTAGATACAGAAATTATAAAAATAAATAATTGAGACAAAGTTAAGACAAAGTTCATAGATATGTTTCTCAACAACAAGAGGTAAGGTAGGTACTAAAGCTGAGTTAGTTGCAGAGGTAGAGGTAAGCAGCTACAAAAAAGGATAGTTCATGGTTTAGAAACAGGATGAGTTTTGTTTGGCTGGGATTCATTTAAAGAATGTTCCTGAACATCTTTAGTTTGATGCTAGACAAGAAATCCAACAGCAAAGTGGTCATAACTAAAATAAGCTGAGCACAATGAGACATTAAAATAAACAGGTAAAAACGGTAAATGTGCGGCAATTGTGAGAAGAATCACTTCATATGTGAATAATTAATACCTAGAATGACCTTCCCAGAGGGATGTGGATGTCTCAAAACCAAGTTTAAGAGATGACAAATTTGGCAAGGTGCCTTTTCCCATTTAGGTGGAAGTGGGTACTGCAGATGCTGGAGATTAGAATCTAGATTAGAGTGGCGCTGTTTTCTAGCAGGAAATATGATGAAGGGCTTTTGCCCAAAACATTGATTTTCCTGCTCCTTGGATGCTGCCTGACCTGCTATGCTTTTCCAGCATCAGTCTAATCCCGCTTTTCCCCATTTGTCTACCCCCAATACCAGAAGAATATAGCATGCTACTGTTAATGTGCTTTCTATGATTTGGTGATAAATATACTTGCATGCAAAGAGTGCGCATTTATAAAATTGGCCTGAGTCTCAGGAATCAGAGGCCTGTCACAATCATGATAAGATGCTGATACTTTATTTTTGAATTGCATCAGCTGAGTTTAATACCTGGGACTTTCATCAGTTGAACAGTTTTCAAAAGGAAAAAGATGGTGACTTAAAATGCCTACAGTAATCAGCTATCCTAATGTTGATTAAGTCATGAAACCAGCACGAAATAAACAGATAAATTGAAACAGAATTTACATTTTTTGGGTTGACAGTTAAGCTAGGCAACACAGTCAGACATGAAGATATGTCTTCATGTCCTATGTTAGTTCACTAATGTGTGATCTGTTTCATATATTGGAGATGAAAGACATCATTTGTAAACGACAATGTACTCAGATGTCGAAACACGGAACTGACTTTGGGAGGACAATGTAATGGACATTCGATTGCAATTGGAACTAACTGGAGAAAGCACTCTCCAGGCCTCAGAGATAATCAGTCCAAAAATTACAATTTTAATCAAAAGACTCTGAAGTTAGGCAATCCAGTAACGCATAAAGAAAATTTAAACTCATATTCTCATTTATACCTGTCTGGAAAATTTCACATTGTGGAGATGAAAGATGTCACTTGTAATTAACAGTCTTGGAAACAATGACCTCAGACTGTGAAATACATAAACCAACTTGTATTTCAAGCAACTGCTTTTGGCAAAACAGTGAGATGGATTTTTGACTCAACTGGAATCAGCTGATGCTCACTTGGCTTTTGAGACAGTCTGAATGAAATTTAAAATGTTATCAAAAGGTACTGAAGATAGATAATCTAGCTTGGAATGAAAACCTTTTCATCTCCTCATTTGTTTTACATCTGTATGATAACTCCAGTTGATAATTTTCATCTGCAATGATAGTTTCATACATTGCAGATTAAAATAATCAACTACAATTAATAATCTTAGAAATAATAAACTCAGAAATACATGAACCAGCCTGTCATCCAAGGAATTGCTTTTGGTAGAGCGATGAGACAGATATTTGACTGCAAATGGACCACTTGAAGAAAGTGTCCCTTGTCCTCTCCAGAAAAAAAAGTGCCTGGTGACAGAACTAATTATAAAAGGAAACATCAGAACAGTGGGAAATCAAAGGATAAGTGAAATATTTACTTCTACTGATGACAGAAGTTCTCAATCAATCAATCATGGTCTCAAGTTAAATCTGATACCTCAAGGACACCTAAGGACTTTAAACTGTATACTCTTTCCAAAGAACAAAGTAAATTACAGAACAGGAACAGGCCCTTCGACCCTCCAAGCTTGTGCCGATCCAGTTCCTCTATCTAAACCTGTTGCCTATTTTCTAAGGATCTGTATCCCTCTGCTCTTTGCCCATTCATGTAGCTGTCTAGATACATCTTAAATTGAAGGACTCTGGCCCGAAACGTCAATGCTCCTGCTCCTCGGATGCTGCCTGACCTGCTGTGCTTTTCCAGCAACACACTCTTGAGTCTGATCTCCAGCATCCGCGGACCTCATTTTCTCCAACAATTATGCTATTGTGCCTGCCTCTACTACTTCCACTGGCAACGCATACCAGGCATCCACCACCCTCTGTGTAAAGACCTTTCCACGCATATCTCCCTTCAACTGTTCCTATCTCACCTTGAACTCATGATCCCTAGTAATTGATTCCCCTACTCTGGGAAAAATTTCTTGCTATCCATCCTGTCTGTACCTCTCATGATTTTGTAGACCTCAATCAGGTCCCCCTCAAGCTCTGTCTTTCTAATGAAAATATTCCTAATCTAGTCAACCTCTCTTGATAGCTAGCACTCTCCATACCAGGCAATATCCTGGTGAACCTTCTCTCCAAAGCATCCACATGTTTTTGGTAATGTGGCGACCAGAACTATACACAGTATTCCAAATATGGCCAAAACAAATCCTATACAACTGTAACATGACCTGCCAACTCTTGTACTCAATACCCAATCTGATAAAGGAAAGCATGCTGTATGCCTTCTTGACCACTCTATCGACCTGCATTTTCACCTTCAGGGTACAATGGACCTGAACACTCAGATCATTCTGTGTATAAATTTTCCCCAGGGCATTTCCATTTACTCTATAGTTGGCTCTTGAATTGGATCTTCCAAAGTGCATCAGTTCACATTTGCCCGGATTGAACTCCATCCACCATTTCTCTGCCCAACTCTTCAATCTATCTAATGTTCTGCTGCATTCTCTGACAGTCCTCTTCACTATCTGTAACTCCACTAATCTTCGTGTCATCTGCAAACTTGCTAATCAGACCACCTATACCTTCCTCCAGGTCATTTATGTATATCACTAGCAACAATGGTCCCAGCACGGATCTCTGTGGTCACCACCAGTCATATTTCTCCATTTTTAGAAACTCCCTTCCAGCACTACTCTCCATCTCCAGCTGCCCAGCCAGTTCTCTATCCATCTAATTATTACACCCTAGAACCCATGCAACTTCACTTTCTCCATCAGCCTACCATGGGGAACCTCATCAAACACCTTACTGAAGTCCATGTATATGACATCGACAGTCTTCTATCATCAATCAATTTTGCCACTTCCTCAAATAATTCTATTAAGTTGGTGAGACATGGCCTTCCCTGTACAAAACTATGTTGCCTATCACTAATAAAACCATTTATTTTCCCAACATAAATAGATCCTATTCCTCAATACCTCCTCTAGCAGCTTCCCTATCACTGACATCAGAGTCACTGGTCTATAATTACCTGTATTATCTCTTCTACCCTTCTTAAACAAGAGAACCACATTTGCAATTCTCTAGTCCTCTGGGACCTCACCCATGTTCAAGGATGCTGCAAAGATATCTGATTAAATCCAGCTATTTTCTCTCTCGCTTCCCTCAGTAACCTGGAATTGGTCCCATCTGGACCTGGGGACTTGTCCACCTTAATGCCTTTTAGAATACCCAACACTTCCTCCTTCCATAGGCTGACTTGACCAAGAGTAACCAAACATCTATCCGTAACCTCAACATCCATAAGATCTTGTAGTTGGCTTCTTACTTATATACGAGAAATTGGGTAACAGCAGTTTCATTAGAGAGAGGTATAGCCATATGCTAGAAAAGAACTTTAAACACTTGTTGTGGCAACCAAGGAAACTGAAAAGAGAGAAGCCGACTCACGTCTTCTCATCTGATTATAACATGTCATTTGATGATAAGATGAAATTGAATCATGTGGAAAGGTGAGGTGAAATTGTCAATGACTTCTGTTACTTGTCCATATATTTGTGACTAGACCTGTTTGTTATTTTCCTGTGGGTTTCAATTTTGAGATTCATTTTCTGAATAGCACCTTCAAAGGTCAGAAATATCATGTAAAAGCAATCTAAACTCACCATTTGTGTTTTTTTTCTATACATGCTTGTAGGATTTACAATATAATTATTTAAGAGTGCAACATTAGTGTAAAGCTAAATGCTGAAAAACATTAAATTCATTCAACACAGAAGGCAAAAATCTGTATCCATTCAAACACAATCCTACTGTCCTTCAGACCTGAAAGGCTTCATGCAGATCACTAGTTGATCAAGGGCAGACTAAATTGAGACCCAATTAAGATAATCGAAGTCTATACTATGGTTTTGTCTCCTAAGGGCTTCTGGAACATTTTTGGACTCTTCATAAAGGGAAGAGAGAAGGTAATGGCAGAATTGGCATCAGCATTTTCATATTCTACCCATATATGTGCATCCCGTCACCCCATTACCCTCCAATTAATTAACCCACATCAAGCATATCCCAATAGGCTCTTAGCCCTTCCTCATTGAAAACTCCTTAACATGTGGCTCAGTGGTTAAGCTCTGCTGCCTCACAGCACCAGGAATGCAGGTTCGATTCCAGTTTCGGGCGACTGTCTGTGTGGAGTTTGCATGTTCTCCCAATGTCTGTATGGGTTTCCTCCCATAATTCAAAGATGTGCAGATGAGGTGAATTGGCCATGATAAATTGCCCATAGTGTTCAGGGATGTAGAGGTTAGGTGCATTAGTCAGTGGTAAAATGTAGAATAATAGGTAGGAAAATGGGTTTGGGTGGGATACTCTTCAGAGGGTCGGTGTGGACTTGTTGGGCCGAAGAGCCTGTTTCGACACTGTAGGGATTCTATGACTCTTCTGTGTCACCCCTAGTGACTATAATAGTGAAGCCTTCTCAGATCTTACATCCAGTGATGTTGTCAGAACAATTTTCAAAAATAGTGCCTAAAATATATATTTGAATATTTCCAATGACAGGTATCTTAAAACTAGATGTGAAATACAGGGAAAAAACAAATAAGGTAAAAAGGTCAAGTGCAATATTAACCCTAACCTTTAGTATCTACAGAAATGTTCAATCCTTAAGTTGCAATTTTGTCAGAAATTTCAGGATATTGAGAAGCAATATTGCTCAAAATGTCACTGAGTTTCTCCATCATTTTGTCAAGTACCTTATGATATTCTTGATTTTGAATAAAACAACTGAAAATTTGAGAAGGGTGCAGGTCTGGTCAAAGATCTGGCAGATGATCCTGAATCTAAGCTCAATAAGCTAACAAAGAACAAAATTGCATAATTGCTCAAAGATGTCAAATTGATTTGATTTATTTCAGTTGGGTTTGAAATACAGCACATAGATCAACCAAAACTCTGCATTATAATTTAGAGATAAACAATGACAGGGGGAGAAAAATACAAATACATATCAGTTTGCTGATTCAAATAGCACGATTTTTACAGTAGTGCTCAGCCAGTTCCTGCTTGTAAATTAGAGGTTCAGTTGTAAATAATTAGAATCTGTCAGCATGTGGAAAATTGCCTTGCTGTTGTCCCACATTGCCATCTGCAGGAACAACTCATAATGCAGCCATCACTCAAATCAATTTTAACTCACCCTGCAAAGTGTTAATGATATTGCCAGGAATTTTGAAGTGGAAACAGTTTTGTTATGCATTCTTTGCGTAATAATCGTGAGTGATTTTCTTGCGGCAACCGAAGCAGAAAATGTTGGGAATTTAACAAACGTATCATAACCCGAAAACTGTCTGAAGATGAGTTGAAACCTGAGACTTTAAACTGCCTTTCTTTTTCAGACAGAGATGGTTCTGCTATGAATTTTCAGAGCTTTCTAATTTATTTCAGATTACCACGAGTCCACAGATTTTCTTGTTATTTTACTATATTCATGACAGTACTTTAGCTTCAGAAAAATACAAGTATATTGAGGTGAGTTGAGCAGGAAAGCAGTGCACATGTAATTTGATTTTTCTTGCAATTGACCTGTTTTTCACTGTCATTTTTTAAGCTCTGTTGCCCTTCATCCTACATTCAGCTTTTTTCACCGGGAGTTTTTGACTGACAATAGGGTTGTGTACAAGCCAAGATTCCTCCATAAGAATGAAACCAACGTTTCTAGCCTGCCAAAAACATTCTGTATCAATTCCCTAGCTCTAATGCCCATCCTCTGTTGCCCACATTGGCTTGATTCGACCCATGCTTGAGCCTAAGTTCAATCATCAAGTCAAAGAGTCAGAGAGATATACAGCATGGAAACAAACCCTTTGCTACAACTCGTCCATGCCGTCCAAATGTCCCAACCCAATCTAGTCCCACCTACCAGCACCTAGCCCATATCCCTCCAAACCCTTCCTATTCATATACCCATCCAAATGCCTTTTAAATGTTGCAATTGTACCAGCCTCCACCACTTCTCTGACAGCTCATTCCATACACGTACCACCGTTTGCATGAAAACGTTGCCCCTTAGGTCTCTTTTATATCTTTCCCCTATCACCCTAAACTGATGACCTCTAGTTCTGGACTACCCCACTCTTGGGAAAAAGCTGTGTCTATTTATCCTATCCATGCCCCTCATGATTTTATAAACATCTAGCAGGTCACCCCTCAGCCTCTGACGCTTCAGGGAAAACAGCCCTAGCCTATTCAACCTCTCCCTATAGTTCAAATCCTCCAACTCTGGCAAATCCTTGTAAATCTTTTCTGAACCCTTTCAAGTTTCACAACTTTGTGAGACCAGAATTGCACGCAATATTCCAAAAGTGGCCTCATCAATGTCCTGTACAGCCACAACATGACCTCTCAACTCCTGTACTCAATATTCTGACCAATAAAAGAAAGCATTCCAAACACCTTCCTCACTATCCTATCTCCCTGAGACTCTACTTTCAAGGAGCTATGAACCTGCACTCCAAGGTCTCTTTGTTCAGCAACGCTCCCTAGGACCTTACCATTAAGTGTATAAGTCCTGCTAAAATTTGCTTTCCCGAAATGCAGCACCTCACATTTATCTAAATTAAACTCCATCTGCCACTTCTCAGCCCATAAGGTCCTATTCATTTCCAAAAACATTCTTCACCCACACCCCCTCCAATACTATGCCCCTCATCTATTTAAAAAAGGAAAAGATTATGTAAAATAAGTCTTGGTCCTCTGAAGATTGAGTCTGAGCAATGTATAATGAAAAATAAGGAAATGACAGAGTAATTGAATAAATATTTTGCTTCCGCCTTCACTCTAGAAGAAAGAAATAACATCCCAGAAATAATTGTAAATCAAGACGTATAAGAGAAGGAGGAAGTTAAAGTAATTACAATTATCAGGGAAAGGGTACTGAAAAAACTATTAGAACTAAAGACTGACAAGTTTGCAAATCTTGTGATCACTGTCTTTTCCTTCAGTGTGTGGATGTATAACCATGACATGTTGCTCCTTGTTAGGTGTGGCAGTCTGCACTTGTTCTCCACCTTGTGTAGAAAGAGAGGTATGTGTAACATGGAGTGTCGTGCAATGTGTTTGGTGATGCAACTAACGTGCTTGAATTGCTGACAGTCTGTAAGTTGCCAGTGTGTCTTACTGCAGTTCTAATTAAAAATTACCTTATAGTAGTTATAAATGTGCTTTGAATTATCAAAGAAAGATGTTGGCAAGTGCATGACGGGCAGTGGTGAGTGGAGCAGTATATGAGGTTAATAATTGAGTTGTAAGTCGGCATCACTTAAAAATGCATTGGCCATTTGTGAGATTAATCAGCTTCTTGCAATATCATATCGACGTCCTTAGACTTCACTCTGGAACTGACCACACCTGTCTGTTCCCATTGGCTTCAGGGATTCGTCTGTCAAGTCTCCTGTTTCCCTTTTGGATAAAATATCTCTCTATTCCGATCTGCCTTCTCCACCTTAAGGCTTGTAGCATATAACAGACCTTACACAGTGTACTCTTCCTTGTAGCAATTTTTGGTGTTCTTCCTAGTTGAATACTGTTCACCAGCCACTTCCAGAAAAGTGCTACAGCCAAAATGCAGATCCTCTTTAAAAAAGTCTGACCTGTGGACATAAATAATGCTAACTTCTCAAAATTTTCCATCATCTGGCTGCAAGCCAAAGTCATGGTATTGAGCAGGCAACACAAGGTTTGTGTGAGGTTAATCACACCTATATCTGGGCTTTCGTGAACCTTGCAACTCAAGTGTTTCTCTGAAAGATGTAAAACAGAGATGCTACAGCACCACCAATGGCAAAAGAACCTAATTACTACCATGATAAATCATTGTGTGGAATTCCCATTTTACATGAAGATCCAAACTTTTATCTTGGAAATATTCACAAGAAATGTACACATACATAGGAATATTGATACATTAGCAGTCAACTTCTTATATCATTGTACTTGGTAAGATAGAGAATGTGGGGGTAAATATTGATGCATAAGCATTTCCATTCCCTTTACTAAACCTTTCGATTTTTATTTCCTTTAAATTAAGTCTTCAAGAAAGTCAGTTGCCCTCATCAGAACATAAATTTGTATTTATAGATGCCTTTAGTTTCATAAAACGTGCCGAGGTTCTTCACAGAGACATGGAGAAAGTGCAAGAAGGTTGATATGATGAAGATGGGATCAGCCATGATGCTATTGAATAGTGAAGCAGGCTCAAGGGACCAAATTGACTCTTCTGATTTCTTATGGTCTTATAGGTATCGTAAAACAAACTATGGACCCACATGAAGAGGTATTAGTTCAGATGACCAAACGTTTAGTCAAAGGAGTAAGTTTGAGGGTGCATCTTAAAGATGTAATAGACCCCTTCTTATTTCTTTTTGGAGTAATAAACTTTAATGGTAGTTGGACTGTTATGTAGTGATAACATTCAGAGAGCTTCACAATATGGAAACATTAAGTGGTGCAAACTTATAACTGTGCAAGACCATGTTACTTTTTGAAACCTTGAGAAGTATATTTCAATGCTAAGTGCAACTGAGAATCTTTGTGTTAAGGCAAATCTGCCTGATGATAGTCCTTTGATTGGTTGAGTTGCAATTTGTTCCAGCTGCATTAATTACAGACATCCATAGACTGCATTTTGAAAACATCCCTCTCAGTCTCTTCTCTCCATGTGGGTGAAAAGACAGAAAAAAGAAGAAAGCCTAAAGGATAGAATTCTAACAAGAAAAGGCCTAGGTCCACTGAACCAACTATCCAATTGAAGAATGACAGTTGCTTTGTTGATAACAGTGTATTATCAATTCTGAAACAAACAAGGAATTCTAAGAGACAAATTAACTCACTTTGAGATAGGAACTTTAATCTTTTGATTTTTTTTCCCTGTTCATATTTTTCCATCCATTATATCTGCATCAAACAATCTGCCTTTTGTTCTTGTCTTAACTTTGGATGTGTGCTTTTGGCTTTTCTGAAGGGGTATAATGTAAATCACATTGTTTTTTCTCTGCCACTTGTTCAAGTTCATGAACATGTAATTGATTAAACCTGGTGTGAATTGCTTTTGACCTAAATAACAGTCATCTAGGTTAATTGATCATCGTGGTAGTATCATCAGGATTTTATGATGCCTTATGGAACAATGGGGATTATCAGTGCACTCTTCCAGATTAAGTTGTGACGAATGAAGAAAGAAAAGAGGGCATTACAGAGCATTGGACCGAAGTAATACAAGGCATATCCACCAATGGTGAAGCAATTAAAATTGGGGATAGTCAAGAGACCAGAATTAGAGGAATGTAAAATTACACAGCTTCAGTGGGTTATAGAAATAAGCAGGGGGCAGGCCATAGAGGATTTGAAAACAAGGTTGGGAATTTTAAAATTGAGATGTTGCTTAAAGGGAAATCAATGCTGGTCAATAATTTGACCAGCTGATACAGCTACTTTATTTAATTTTAATTTACCACAAAGACAGATGGGAAGGCAGAAATTCTGGAACTGGGGAGCATTTAGATCATCCATTATTTGCAAGAGTTACCAGTGAGGTGTAGTTCTTCAACAATTGCCGCTTTGGTAGAAATTTACGACACATCAAGGTTGACAAAGCTCCACAAAGTCAATTGAAAAAAATTGAATGAAATTATGGTTAGGAATTTGACTCAGGATTATATCAACAAGTGCAACTGTAAGTTAACTCTGTTGCACTAAATGACATAAATGTCAGATTAAGTGGCTATCACACACAGATTGCCACTCTGCTCCTTTCTTACATTAAGAAGGAACTCTGCATTTCTGACAGGAGATTCCAGTCAGGGGTCCTTCAGAATTCTGGGCATGCTTTAAATCTGACAGGTCCTTCATAGTACAGGATTCTCAGGGGGAGTAAAACTTCACAGCCTTTTCACAAGTTGCCGTTTTCTGTGATTTCAATGTCTAGTATCAGCAACAGCCATTTTGAGAGTTCCTGTGAAAGGGTAAATACCATGAGGTAAATATGAGATTAGGAGGGTAGGATACCAGGTGGGTAGGGTACAAAGTGAACAGGAAGTAGGATGGCAGGTAAGGAAGGGTTAAGGCAATTCCAATTAAGCAATGTAGGGTTTTGAGTAAGTCAAGTTTTGGTTGGATATATAATTTCTAGGGTTTGAGATGTCAAATCTAAATTGAGTGAAATTGGGTTTTGGGGTACCTGATGTGCAGGTGGTATGTGAAGTCTGGTAGCACGTGGCAGTGATGGTCTTGGGTCCCATGGTGAGAGGGAGCTTGTGCGGTGAGAGGGCTGACCTGCTGCCTGAGGTGATCGGGCTGTGCTGTGGCCTGTGATGAGAGAGCTGTGCTGGGGCCTGCGGTGAGAGGGCTGTGCTGGGGCCTGCGGTAAGAGGGCTGTGCTGGGGCCTGCGGTAAGAGGGCTGTGCTGGGGCCTGCAGTGAGAGGGCTGGGCTGGGGCCCTAAGATGAGGGGGCAGTGCTGGGGCCTGCGGTGAAATGGCTGTGCCGGGGCCTGCTGTTAGAGGGTTGTGCTGGGCCCTAAGGTGAGGGGGCTGTGATGGGGCCTGCGGTGAGGGGGCTGTCCTGGGGCCTGCAGTGAGAGGGCTGTCCTGGGGCCTGCGGCCAGATGTCTGTGCCAGGGCTTGCGGTGAGAGGGCTGTGCTGTGGCCTGTGGTGAGAGGGCTGTGCCGGGGTCTGCGGTAAGAGAGTTGTGCCAGGGCCTGCAGTAAGAGGGCTGTGCCGGGGCCTGTGGTGATAGGGCTATGCCAGGGCCTGCAGTGAAGGGGCTGTGCCTGGACCTGCGGTGAGAGGGCTGTGTCGGGGCCTGCGGTGAGAGGGTTGTGCCGGGATCTGCGGTAAGAGGGCTGTCCTGGGGCCTACGGTGAGAGGACTGTCCTGGGGCCTGCGGTGAGAGAGCTGTGCCAGCGCCTGCAGTGAGAGGGCTGTATCGGATCCCAGATGGTGAGGTATTTGTCCGAGAGCTCCGAGAGAAAAAGGGCTTGTTGGGGTGGAGAGGTGGTGAGAGGGGAAGCGGAAGAGGTGGGGCGGGTTGTAATGTGGTGACAAGAAGACAGTTCAGTGGGGGGTTGGTGGAGGTAGATGGGAATATCAGATCTCAGGCGAAGAGTGGAATTGTCTGGACTGGCAACTGAACTGTGCATGTCTGACAGTGAGAAAGGATATTAGTCAAGGTTCCAGAGAAGAAGTAGATGGGGGCAATGGTGATGTGTTGGGGAAAGGTGTTAGCTTAATAGTTATTCAAGATGCAGATCAAGTTTTAATTGTCTAACATTTCCTGGGTAACTCTTTCCTTAAGTGCAGCACAATCCTTTAAATTATGATCCTTACATAGATACTTACAGAAGGTTCCAGGCAGAGGGGTATTGTTCCTTTGACTCTTCAATTTTCTGGGCAATTGTCTCTGAGTGCTGTTTCAAGGGTCCCATGAATCCCAATGTGTTAAGCACATCCACCCTGCCAAAGCAACTGTCTGGCCAATGGAAAATTTGGGTCAATGTTCTGACCTTTTGTGACCTTGCACTTCTCCATCAATGATCTTTCCCCGAAAAGATCAGAAATGGGAGATTCACTAATAATTGCACAGTGTTCAGTTCTGCTCACAGCTCCCCAGACCTTGAAGCAGCCAGACCAGGATAAGATGCAGACTTGCTTTGATAAGTGCCAGGGAACATTCTCACTGAGCAGCTGCAAGGAATGACTACTCCAAAAAAAAGTGTTACCACCACTTTTGCATCCCAACATACTCCATCAAGAACACAGGAAATTTCCAGCATCTGTTCCACTAGTTGACAAAATTGACATTGAAATCATCATCCATTTTGGCAGGAGCTGTCAATTGTGCAGATGCAGGAATTTCTGGATGTTACATAACCGTAACTGTTGGAAGATGGTAATGTGGTCATGGCACTGGACCATTAATCCAGTGTTTCTAAGCTAAAACCCTGGGGACCTAAACTGAAATTTTACCATAACGTTGGTGGATTTTAAATTAAATTTGACAAATATTGACAAATGCAGCTTAAAAATCCAACTGATTCACTAATGACAGTGGTTAGCACTGCTGCCTCACAGTGAACCTGCGTTCAATTCCAGCCTCAGGTTACTGTGTGAAGTTTGCACATTCTCCCCATGTCTGCATGGATTTTCATAAGGTGCTCCAGTTTCCTCCCACAGTCCAATGACATGAGAGTTATGTGGATTGGCCGTGCTAAATTGCTGATAGTGTCGAGGGATACATGGATTAAGGTAAATGCAGGGTTACGTGGATAGGGTAGGGGTCTGGGTGGGATTCTCTTTGGTAGGTTGGTGCAGACTCAATGGGCTGAATGGCTCATCCTGCACTGTGGTATTCTATTATATAGTCTTACTTACTTGTGACTGTAATCCCAATGTCAGCAAGTCTTAGCTGCTGTCTGCAATAGTCTAGTAAGCCAGTCAATTCAAAGACAATATAATGTTGGCTGTCAGCAATGTCCACATTGTATAAAGGAAAAATTAATTATAAAATATTTAAGTAATTATGTTACTGTTAAATTGCTTGTGATCTTATCCACAGCCAATTGGTGAAAATATACATAAAAGCACAATAGAGTTGGAAGAGGCAATCTGGGAATACAATTCACTGAATTAATTGGAAGCCAAATTCTGAAATTACATGGTTACAGGCAACTGTTTTCTGCAAACCTTTCATTGTAAATGTTTGTATAAGCAATTTGAATGTTCAAGATCAATAATAAAGAAGGCCATAAATTGTGAATATGAACATACTTATATTAATGTGCAACCATATGAGACTCTGACATATTGAGTCTTCTATCAGCTAAAAATGCAAAAATTATGAAAATCAAAATAATATTAAATTAATAATGCTTGGGACCAGGAATAACACTGGTATTTTTCCGCAGAAATGTAAATTTCATTTTTAATTTAATTTTCTACACCCGTATGGCAAAATCCGTTGTAATTTCACAGTTTTCTTAATTTTTTTACAATTTTATCTTTCTTTCTTCAAGGTTATAACTCAGGGTGTTGCATGATTTCAAGACAATTGAAACCCCCCTGGTACTTTATTCTAATCTCTGCTGTTTTTGTAGAATGAATGTCATCAAGCTATTCAATCATAGAGAGCAGTCGACAGAGCCACAGCTAAAACTGCCAACAGCAAATATCCACATCTGAAAAGAAAATGTTAGTGGGTAGAATTAGAAACCATTGCTGAATACTTTGTACTGCTACTGGTAGCAGGGAATGAGGCATGCAGGTGCACTAAGTTAAGGGGCAGGAAAATAATAAGGCTCCCCAAAGCAGGTTGGGTGTAAAAATTCACATTGTTCACAATATATGTTAATGATTTAGACGAAGGAGCTAAATGTAGTAGGCTCTGTGCTTGCAGATGATACCGAGCAGAGTGGGAGGGTACACTGTGAGGACGATGCAGTGGCATGCCAGTATGATTTGGACAAGTTGAGAGGGTGGGCAAATTCACACCAGATGAAGTATAATGTGGATTGATATGAGGTTATCCACTTCGGCAGCAAAAACAGATAGGCAGATTGTTATCCGAATGAACAGATTGGGAAAAGTGGGGTGATAAGAATGCAGCAAGATCCGGGTGTCCTTGTACACCAACCACAGAAAGTAAGCATACTGTTGCAGCAGGCAGTGAAGAAGACAAATGGCATGTTAGCCTTTATAGTGAAAGGATTCACTCGCAGGAGCAAGGATTTCTTGCTGCAATTATACAGGGCATTGGTGAGGCCACTCCTGGAGTACTGTATGCAGTTTTGGGAGTTAAGTAGAACTTAAAGATTTGATAAAGAGGGGTAATTTCTCCAGGTTTGAGTTTCTGTAATAGATAGCATTAAGAAACCAGTTGAAACATTATTTTACTCTGTATTTTATGATCTTTCTAATTGTATTCTATATTTAGATAGCTTGGTTCAATTTTTTTTTCTTTTGTGTAATAAACTTCTTTTCTGTTGTTAGAGGAGCTCTGCAACTTTGTAGACTTCGCTCAGTGAATGACAATCACATTAACTAAAAGACAGATGCCAGATCACAAGGAAGGTCATGGAATGACTCTGCAAAGCACTTTAACATAGTGGACATTATTCTAATGAAGTCAACACAAATCATGCTGTGCAAAAACAGTCAGAGGTTGTAAGTGCAGTAGGAATACTGATGCTTTGACCATCTTCTCTCAAACACCTAAACTCCCCTCAGAAAGACTGCATTGTTTATAAAAGCATGTTGTACCAACTTACAGTTCAAAGTGAGAGGAAATTGGATCTGTACCCTTATCCAGTCATTGAAATCTTAGACTTTGTGATTGTGGTCCACAAATGACACTTTTAAAATCATCTGTGATTACATCTGCCTCACGGAGATGATGACCATGATCAATCTGAAATGGCATTGTTAAGATTCCTTGGGACTAGGATTTGTATCCCACATAGTTGGACACACTGCATGTCTCTTACTTTCTGGGTACCATGATTACAAATGACTTTAACCTAACTGTGAAAATATTTGATTCATGCAATTGCCTCTTGAAAGGCCTTACATCACTCACAAGTAGAGCCCATGTGCTCAGACAGAAAAAAAAACACTTACACCACCCACTCCAAGTGTGGTTACAGCCATTTTCCATTTCTAATGCACATCTATGATTGAGAGGAGGGGGAAAGGCAGCGCAGGTCATGCTTCCCAGAGTGAGTCACAGGCTGAGCCTAGTAAATTGAAGGGGTCCCAAACCTTTATGTTGTTTTTTCCCATGTACTCCATGTTGACCCCATCAATTTTGAGCATCTACACATTCCCAATCGGCTCTGTCATTTGCAGCTTCATCTCTCAATATTATCTCCCTGACCCCTGGCCCCACAGCTTAGCTATCACAACCATTGTACAGAATGATCCACCCACTGAATCAGGGTGGTGGTACCATCAATTAAACTCCCTCCTACAGTAACCTCTGTCCTCCAAGTACTGTCCTTTCCTCCCATGTACGTTAACTTGCTTCCCTTCGCAATTATTGTCCTCTCTGCATTCCAGCATGCTTCCTCCAATTCCCACTGTTGCCTTCCCCAGCTTACTACTACAGCAATGGCCCTTAATAACCACTCCCTAGACTAACCTGGAAGCACACAGAAAGAAAAACAATAAGTCAGAATGTGAGACAATGAATTTGCAAAACATAAATAAAGGTATCTATTAACTAACCAAGTCATGTGGAATACATCAATTCTATCAATTTCAATAACCTCTCTTTCTACACATTATTCCTTCTGAGCCACGGTGCCCTACATTTTCCATGTCCAATGACATGTTTACATTATGATGACTGACTATTTCACAAGTTCTCCATTGCATGACAAATCAAAGTGTAATGGTGGTTGATATATTGACAACATACTCAGTATGTTCAGAGAATCTCAAAAAATTGTGTCTGACAAGACGCGTGGAGAAAATGGGAGTCCAACATAATAACTCTTTTCTTCATTATCTTCAGTCTAATTCAGAGAATGCATCATTCATTCCATAAAATCTACAATCATTAAATGCAAAGTGACTTCCGAAGATTTTTAGATTACTGTGTTAAATCTACGCAGTGGTCCTCGAGACAACAGCTTACCCATACCAGCACCTCGGATGTTTGAAAGATGGAACCACACAGTTTTTATCTCCCACACTTTCACCATCCATGTATACAACACAAGGTTGGAAAGAATATTGGAACGTTGGAGAACATGGAACATAAGCCTGATCAATGAGCATTTAGACAGTTATCCCAACTTGAAATAGGACAAAACATAAGAGCTTGAGATACATACAAGAATACATGGGCTCGTGGAAAAATATTACATTAGCTGTGCTCAGCCTAGATCATATGACATTGTAATGAGTAATGGTAAATTCCAACAAAGAAACAGATGATATATCTGAACTGCATAGCATCAGCCACCCATCCTACTGGATGATGAATCAAATACTGAAATTGTTATGCTATTGCCAGATGATAGCTACACATCCATGAAAAATAGTACACATCCATCTGGGACAACAGACAGCACACCACTGAGTTCAGAAACACAGCCAAGTTATGGTAGCTATACACGAACAAGCTTTGGTTGTGTAATTAATCCATCAAAATTATAATCTTGCTGTGTAGAGATAACATATCTATATAATTCTTTATCCAGTTTTTTTGGATAAAAGTTACCATAATTTAAAGTGAAAAAGGGGATGTTGCATTATTGCATATACTCCAGATCAAACATGCAGTGTACCTTTAAAGCAGTTAGATGACATGTGACATTCCAGTATACAAGTAGACACTACACCTTCAGTAATAGGTAGTATAAATATCATTGTTGTAGTAGTAGTTACTGTATAGTTGCTCTGTGTCATCAGTAAGCACACAACCCAGTCTGTGCATAAGTCGGAGATATTATAATAGTGTAAATAAAGAGTATTGCTAATAAAATTTAAGATATCTTGCTCAATAAAAAACCAAGCTTTGTGCCTTATGTTATGTGGTTGAAAATGTAGGGAAGCAATCAGACCATTTCATACTGGCAATGGTGTTTGATTCAAGAAATTATATCAAAATCTTTAATCTGATGCCTTGAACCTCTATACTGGTACAGGGTCAGCCACTGCCCTCCTCTACCTGTTCCATAGCCTTCTCCTCTACAGTTTTGGAATTCTGATTTTTGGATAACAATCCCTGGCTTTGTCTGATCCCTTATGTTATGCACTCTTTTGCACTGCAGACTGAGAGAAGGATTATATTAATTTCACTGTGCTCCTTATTTTTTAATGAGCAGGCCAATGATAGTTACTGCCTCTGACAAACAGACTCTTCTTCAAATAGTACAAGTTTCACCTCCTGAATTTGCTTCCAGACTTTAATCCATATGCTTCACCTGGTCATGACACATAGAACCCCATCCCCTCCCTGGTGTCCCTCTACACTTGCACATTTTAGGTGATACCCATATCAGTACCACTTTGTGATGACTACACTGCAATGCTTAACATTGCAGACTGCGGAGATCTTTCTTTTTCTACATCAGGCCCTGTTTTGTTTGTAGACCATCATACTGCTCACCTCTGCTATCACCTCTGCTATCACCTCTGTCCAGGGTGCCTTTATCAAGCAGGAGCACATTCTGCTGCAGTCACTGGAAACAAATAACTTCCTGCCATTTCCAAATGACCTGGAGGAGAACGTGCAGATAGACATTGCTGAACCATGGAGCCACTCATTATCTGCTCTGAGATATCACTTCAGAATAGCAGATAACAGCAGTCATAGAAATTTTCTGAGGCATAAAACTTTGAAAATACTAATTTAAGGTCCTATTTTTTGCTTAAAGTAATACTTGAGGGCTTTCCTATGGCTGTTTGTTAGTTTGCAACTTGCATTTATTATGTATATTGACAGAACATAACATCCAAATTCTAAAGAACATCCTGATTTTCTGCTAAAAACATCGTTCTTAATTGCTTTAGTGTTCATATGAATTGTTCCCAATAGTTTGTGTAATTAATAAGAATATGTAATTTTGTTTGTTTAGCTGAAATCTGCATTTCATACAATGAAATGTAACACCTGGACACTAAGGAAATAGAAATGATGCTTGTTTAGCCTACGTGACTCCAGTTAGAGTGAAGTGACACCAGGTGACTCTTAGCTTAGGCCAATGATTAAAGGTAATTTTGACTATTTTTAAATTATTAATTAGAAACCTTTGGTCTAACAATTGGAAATTCAGAGTCTTTGTTAATCCCATTTACCACATCTTCTGTGATATAAACCTTTTGTGTTGCAGTTCAATTTAATGTCATCTCAGAGACAGAAGAAAGATAACGCCTGTACTGGCAACATTCAAGGAATTCTGGGCCCTGAAGTATAAAAATATCTTCTGGTTTGGTTTGTTAAATCTAGCTTCGTAAATTCTAATTTATTTACAAATATTGGTTGTTTGTACCTAGTTTGGTCAAACACCACTGAAGACCTGATTGTTACGGATTAAGAATTCCAAACTATTGTAAGCAAAAAAGGTTTATGTCTCAAAACCTCATAAATCCAAATGGGGGAAGCGCAGAATCAGAAGACTCAAGCAGCACCTAAAGTCTCCCAGCATCAGAATAAAGTCAGACTGGTGCTATTGGATTACAGGGAATGAGTTCCTGTCCTGGTGCCCTTTACTATGGTGTCCTGACCTCCAGTATTGCAAAGGCAGGGCCATTGACTTCCTTTGCCCTCTCACCAGACACCTTGTCTAGCAATATCTAATTGACTAACTGCTATTTTATTGTTTTACATCAGGATTCAGCCCATGTCTAATCTTTGCAGGTTACAATTTCAAATGCATGAATAGTAATTCTCAAATCTCAAGCTACTCAGTCTGAGGTCAGCCAAATCAACAAGGCCCTGGAACTGAATTTGCCACTCTCCTGTAATAAACCAATACCAAAGCAGGCTGCTGCTTTAACTCCTGAGACATTGAGTGGTCATAGTTAATATTTTTTCATGGCAATACATAAATCTCATTTAGAATTTTGATTCTTCTTGCAAGTCTGGTGAGCAATATCGTCACGTGGATAAGCTGTGGACAGTTGTAGAATCCCTGAATGACGCATTGCTTGTTGTGGCCTATTGTGACTATGTTTTTGACTTGGTCATAATGAATCCACAAGACGAACATGCAGATTTTATCTCAGTTTAAAGAATAAGTGAACAGTTTAAAGAGAAACAACATTGAGGAGAACCAGAACCCAGGGAACTGCTTTCCAGGAAAATGCCCAGCAAATGTTCACTGGGAGAAATATTTGCCAGAGTAAGTGATAAAGAATTTAACTCCTACTTTTGGTAAGACAACAAAGCAAGTGATAGAATTTGTTTGTACTAGCTTTGAATGGCAATTGAAGTCAGGATGGTTTGAACCTGTAACCTTTTGGCTTTTACAACTAGATCTGCCAGTCTGTTTTTTTGTATTGATTTGCTGTCTATGAAGACCTAGAATAGATTTCTGCACCATTTCAATACTACATTCTTGATAAATTTTGAAACTCAATGGACTTGACCTTTTTCAATACAAGTTTACATGAAATATTAAACAAAAGTAGCTTTAAAATGCATTAAAATAATATTATACTGTAAAACCATGTAATAGGAAACAGTCGAGTATGAGATAGTCGAGTGAATCTAGCCTTGACTCAGTAGTATTTTAAAAGGTCACTGTATTTTTCATTTGTTTTGTCTGATACCACAATCTCTCCAGTTTAATTAGAAGAAAAATGTATGCAGACAAGCATGCTCCTTTGAGGTAATGTCAGTACAGCAATGATTTCAAAAGGAAGAATAATAAGGCGTGCAAGAACTGATAGGTAACAATGTAACATATGGGTCTAAGACATAGTTTGCAAATATCCATGGCTGGAAAGGGACTTTTATATGAAATCAGCTGCAATCTTAAAATTAAATGTCTTTGAATGAGGAGCAGGTCTGACCTTCCAATTTAGTTAATGAATTTAGAGAGAAAAAAATTCAATTCCATCTTCAATATGATGCTGCAATGGTCTTCCAGCCACCCTCCACCCCCTTCCCCACATGACCATGATTACATTACTTGCATTCCAGTGTCAAATGTAGAAATAAATCACTGATACAGTTATGTAGTTGTGTTGGAAGATAGCAAGGTTATCTCAGTTTAATGCTGAAAATGTGTTGCTGGAAAAGCGCAGCAGGTGAGGCAGCATCCAAGGAGCAGGAGAATCGACGTTTCGGGCATGAGCCCTTCTTCAGGAATCCTGAAGAAGGGCTCATGCCTGAAACGTTGATTCTCCTGCTCCTTGGATGCTGACTGACCTGCTGCGCTTTTCCAGCAACACATTTTCAGCTCTGATCTCCAGCATCTGCAGTCCTCACTTTCTCCTATCTCAGTTTAATATTGTACTACCAATTTCAAATAGAAATTTTAATAGATAGTGTTCAAGCATAAAGATTTTGATTTTTCAAAGGAGTTATGGCCGGGTAAGACTTTGACCAAGCAACTTTAATATTCAGTTAAAATTGAAGAATAAAATTGAATTGAAGTTACAATAAAATAATGAATAAAGCCCTTTATTGAAAAGTTTACTGTATTAGACAGGGGGCAGTGGTCAGAAATTGAATAGCACTTGAAAGTGGAGAATGGCCACACAAGTAGATAAAGTAGTGAAGCAGGTGTATAGCATGCTTGCCTTTATTGAATGGGGAATTGAGTACAAGAGTCAGGATGTCATGTTGCAGCTTTACAAACTTTGGTTAAACTCTAACACTCAGAGTACTATATTCAATTCTGGTCGCCACGTTACAAGAAGGATGTGGAGACATTGGAGAAGGTGCAGAAGAGGTTTTCCAGATGCTGCCTGCATTCGAGGTATGAACTACAAGGAGAGGCTAGAAAAAAACATGAGTTGCTTTCTCTAGAGCGGCGGAGGCTAAGGAGAGCCTGGATAGAAGGAGCCTACAAAATTATGAGATGCATAGATAGTGTTGACAGTCAGAATCTATTTCTCAGCTTTGAAATGTCTAAAAATAGGGAGAATGCATTTAAGGTGAAAGGGAGAAACTTCAAAGGAGATGAGAAGGGCAGGTTGTTTTGCACAGAAAGTGGTAGAAGTATGGAAAACACTGCTGGCATGGTGGTGGCTGTACATATGATAGGGGTATTTAAGAAGCTTTTAGATAAGCAAATGATTATGCAAGGAATGGAGGAGATATGGACCAAGGATAGGCAGAAGGGAATATATTTAATTAGACATAATTAGTTTGGCACAACATCGTGAGCCAAAGGGCCCATTCCTCTGCTATATTGTTGTATATTTTATATAGTTATGATATGCAAGTAACTTTTTGACAATACATTATAATACAAGTGACTTTGTGTTTCCTGTTCATTTCTTTTCATACTGCATTCAACCAATATTAACTGAGCTGTTTATTGATTATCTTCATGAGCAGGAACCCGAAAGCATAACTTGTTAGAACCAGTTAAAGCCAACCTGGACTGTTTAATGCTAGTCTACACTGCTTAAATGGTAAGGTGCATTGTGGCTGAAGCAGATCCAGGAAGTTGTGCAGAAAGTTCATTTGGTCTGGAAAGCATTTTAGATTGGCTAAACATGGAATAAAGCCATCTCAAGTTTTTGGATGTTGCATTAGACGCACTGGAAGAGGTCGAAAGTGGAAGTGATTTCCTGGATCCACAGGGGCCAAAAGGCCCTCCAAACAAACACTCAACAGGTTGTTAGAGCAGAGGTCAATGCCAGGAGTCAAGCTCCAAGGAACTGGTTACAGTTCTACTAGTTCATTCGGCCTCATACCAAGTGATCAAGGTCAATACATTTAAACATTTCATCTTCACTCACCCAACATTGCTGCAATTAAAAACAAAAGTATTGGGAATAAATAAACTCAGCTGGTTGGGCAGGATCTATAAGGGAATCTAGAGTTAACGTTCCAGCTCAATGATGTTTCATTAGAAGTTGGTCTTTCTTGTTCTTATTTCAGCTTTCTAGCATCTGCAGAATTTTGTTTGCTCGCATTGCTGCATGCCTTGCACCCACATCTCACAGCTTGATAGTACTATGAGTTTTCATTTGAGACAGCCACAATATCAAATTGATTGCATTACACTCACTGAAATACTCCTCTCCCTTGCAAGAGAAAGTTGACTTATGACTGGGGAGAAAGTGAGATGTTCATACATGCCTATATGGTCCTATTAGAGCTCATCATTGCTGGGAAGTCTATTTCTGAGGCAGTCATCAACAAAGCATTGAAACCATCTCATTCTCTTTTCCAGGACTCCAACCATTTCCATAAATTGATTGGGGTGGCAATACTGATGTATGAGGAGAGACTGGATTGGTTAGGGATATATTCACTGGAGTTTATTAGAAAAAAATGAGGGAATTCACAGAAACCTATAATATTCCAACAGGACCCAACGGGTAAATTCAGAAAAGATGGTACTGATGCCTAGGTAGTCCAGAACCAGGGGTCACAATCTAAGGATACTGGATAGACAATTTAGGACTGATATGAGGAGACATTTCTTTATCCAAAGCATATAGAATTCACTGCAACAAGAAGTAGTTGATTCCAAAATATTTAATGTTTTCAAAAAGGTATTAGATATAATTTTTAGCCGAAAGGGTTAAAAGGGTAAAAGGGGTCAAAGCAGCAACAGGGTATTGAGTTGGATGACCAGCCATGATCATACTGAAGAGCAGAGCTGACTCCTCCTCCTATTTTCAATGTTTCAATGTTAATTGGTGCACTATTGCAGGAATTCAAAAAAATGTATTTCCACTTCAACTCATTAAAGGCAGTCATCCAACTTTGTCTTCAATAAACGTAAACATCAAAATTCATTTGTCCTCAATATCCTTCATATCCTATGCCAAGGTAATTTGCTAAGAGCCCATTAAAATAACACCAGTATACATGGAATGAGAAGTGATGTTAAATCAACTAAATCACTTTCTTCTGAGTTTCTTCCATTGTATTTACTATCCCATTTCCACTGCCAGACTATTTTGCTTATTTATTTTAACATTATTTACCAATCCAATGAATGAGAGTCTCATGATTGGGATTCACAGGGATAGGGTGTCCATATGTGCCAGAAGAAGGGGAAGAATGCAACTTTGCTGCTCTGTGTGCAGATCCGGGGATTTGCCCCTCACCAGCTGACAGCCTACCTGCCTGCATTCATTAATTAGTTGGCTGCATCTTCTTCATCCTGCCTTAATTGGTCTTTTATTGATCACTTAAGGATGTCAAGTGACAGCAAGGCAGGAAGATGGAGCTTGGACCTTGCCACTCAGAATTAATTTGGGTGGATATGGGAATGTGTTAGATTTTGGTGTATCACCATCTCGACTAATTATGGAATTCCAGTAGGAATTCCCTTCCCATTTCTGGCCCTGGAATATTCTGGGATTTAAACCTATGGTAGAAGGATAACTGAAGGAAGGATTGTTGTGATACAATGATAAGCGTTCTTATCGCTGATATGGGAGACCTAGGTTCACGTTTCACCTGTACCAGAGGTGGATAATAACATCACTGAACATGTTAATAAGGAAAATATCTGAAAGTAAAAGACTTGTAATGTTCATTATATTTTGGTCTCTCTGATATTTCATTGAAATTCTGTACATCAAACACAACTGCAAATTTTATTTTTAGAATTTGTTCTGAAAATATTGTCAACTGCATAAATGCCTTCTGAAAAGATCTGACTCAAGTGCTGATGACCCAAAACATCACATCACTTTCATTAAATGTAATTCTAAATTTGATCATAAAGTTAAAGTAAAAGACATTAATTCTCTCCAATTTATACTTGAATTCTCAGCATGCTGAATATTTTATTCCCTTACCTAATTCTCCCCAGGGATAACAAAATGTGTTAGACATCATGTCTTTCTTACTGTCATAGCTTTTAACAAAAGGTTTGCTCATATTTTATAATGGTAAAATGTTTGCACTTTAATTTACACCACCTTATAAAATAAGTGATGAAATGGATGGATTTAAAACACTCCAAATTGGTATTTTTAATAAGCTGTCCATCGAAAGCTTAGCCTAGGCATAACAATTCTCAGCAAAACATTAATCAGCCTATCTCATTGTCAAATATAAAATGAAACTTTTAACAAGTAATGCATAAAACATTGAAATGAATTCCACAGTTATTGGGTAAAAAAATTGATATGGACTGAGTTTTTTAAAATTGGAGGCAATTACAATCAAAGAAAATGTAAAAAATATCCTTTTCAATGGAGATATTCCAAACATATATTCCAAATTCTTACTCATCTGTGTTTGTTTTCTCTCGGAGTTCAGCAGAGGTTTGGTTGGGATTCTTTGTTGTTTGAATGGTTTATAAATTTTATTCATTTTGATTTATTCATCTCCATGTGATTTACACACAATATAATGATTATGATCACAGTCTTTTCAAAAATTGTAAAATTCAAATACCTTAATACACATGGATTGCTGTCATATGTTTGTCTAGGAGGGGGAGATCATAAGCATTTGCTTGAAGGCTGACTGCTCAAGAGAGAGACAAAAGGGGGGGGGTGGTGGGAGATGGAGAAAGTCAGAAGATACGCAAATCTTGTCAAGGCTAGAAAGCTGAATCCTCATGCTGTACTCTGCCACAATTGCAATTAATTACTATACATGAATTTACATACAACAGGAATTCAGTTCTGATTTAAAAAGCAGAGCAAGAAGGACAACTATGAAGAGCAGTATATGAACGTACCTTGAAACAGAAAAGAAGTATTGATACAAGACACAAATCGTCAGATGTTACTGCCACATTGTCACTAAAAATATCAAGAAGCAATAATTTCTCAGTAGATTTGAACAGAAGTAAAGTTGAGTTGGTTGACATGTCCAGAGACATTGAATTTCACACATCTAGCCCAGTGG
Source organism: Chiloscyllium punctatum (assembly GCF_047496795.1). Lineage (NCBI taxonomy): Eukaryota > Metazoa > Chordata > Chondrichthyes > Orectolobiformes > Hemiscylliidae > Chiloscyllium > Chiloscyllium punctatum. The sequence goes on along the minus strand of NC_092753.1, from coordinate 43,246,190 downwards.
GCCCCATTGATTTATGCAGTAAAGCAGTTTTTGGATTTGCCAGGTGCACATTGCAGGAATTTCTGCTTGGGTAATTATGAATGGCAGAATTCAACAGAAACATTTTGTGGAAAGGCGATGACAGTTGATTGGAATTAAATCAAAACATATGAAGGAAATTGTGTGAAAATTATTATTTTGGATATACCAAGATCCGACCTGCTGAAATCTGGAGATAAGACTGTGAATGTGTGACAGAACCCCAAGGAGGTCATGGCAGACATTTTGGCATATTAATTGCCCGGGGAGACTCAACCTCTGAAGGGCTGATGTGCTCTGTCTAAACACACTACACAATTTATTATTCATTCATGGGATCTGGACATTGCTGGTTAGGCTGGAATTTGGTAGCCATCATTAGTTGCATTTGAGAAGGTGGTGGTGAATTGCTTCTGTCATATAAACTGTGTGATATATATATATTCTTAATATCATTTATTAAAGTTTCGGGGTTTGGGATTTTAGGTTAATGACAAATGAGGTTTTGTGTGTCTGACATTAATAATTAAATTCTAAGTACTTCTGTAGTATTTAGTGAATTATTTTAAAGCATACTCTCAGAGTGGCTTTGGTAGCACTAGTGAATTTTCACTTACCTATGTCTGAGATGAAACATTTAATTTTATGTTATGTTGGCATGACTGGATGCCATTGGAAGATTTTTTTTCCAAATATCCTCTTCCCAAAGGAAAAAGCAGAAGAGACTATGCCACTAGATCCTGGCAGCCTGGCATGAGGTCCTCACCCGGGTCTCTGCTTATTCCAGGATATTGATGAATAGTCAGCAGTGCCATAACAAGATCAAAGACCTTCTCCGCTCTGCCGCAGTGGCTACAGCTTCCAGTGGCACTACTGATGATGAAGCATTGCTCGGACCTGATTCACTGATGGCTGTCAGAGATGAGAAATTGAAGGTTGTAAAGTTACCGAAACAATGAAGATATTGAAGTGTTTCTCCCATGTCTAATTACCATTAAATGGAATTGAAGGGGTTCAGAATTACTGCCGTGGTTTTTCCACAGGCTCTCTAACCAATGGATAGGTCCAATACTGTAATTACTTTTCCTCCTGCAATATGCCATCATAGCTATAGATATACCTCTCTGCTTCAACTGAGAGAAACATAGAAAATAAGAGCAGAGGTATGCCATTCAGCTCTTTGCAGCTGCTTTGCCTTTCAGAATGATCATAGCCAATTCAGTACCCTCTTCCCATTTTCTCCCCATATCCTTCAATCACTTTAGGCCTAAGATCCATATCTAACTCCCTCTTGAAACTTTTAAATGTTTTAGCCTCAACCACATTGTATGGCACAATAGTCCACAGACTCACCACTATCTGGATGAAGAAATTTCTCCTCACCCCAATTCTAAATAGTCTAGCCCATGTCCTTAGATAGTAATCCCTGGTTCAGGATAATTCAATCATCAGGAACATCCTTTTTCCATTTTCATTGTCTAGTCTTATTACAATTTTATAGGCTTGTATGAGATTGTCCTTCTAAACTCCAGGGAATATAGTTCTAATCAATCCAGTGTCTCTTCAAACATCATGCCTGCCAACCCAGAAATCATCTGGTAAAGCTTTGTTGCACACCCTCCATAGCCAGAACATCCTTGCTCAGACAAAACTTGACAACACTCATTGTACACTTCAGCCAATATTTTAACCCAATGACTTCAATGTAAAGGAAAAGTAGGCAGCTGATCTGATATTCCCCATGTTTTACAATCTTTGAAATTAATGGAGAGCACATTTAGCAATCTGGCCACACCACCAGTAAGGGCTAGACAGACAGAAAAGAGTTGGGTGATGATCAGGAAGGTGAATAAGCCTGGGTAGAGAGTGCAGGAGTCCCCTGTGGCCATTCCCTTCTCAAACACATATACCATTTCAGACATTGTTGGATGGGGAGATGACCCCTCAGGAGAAAGCAGCTGCAACAGACTGGTCAGTGACACCACGACTGCCTCTTTTGTCTAGCAGGGAATATCACAGTGTAGGTGAATAGTAGTGATAGTCACAAGTGAGACTCCAGGAAAGTATATTGTCTCTCTGGTGCCAGGGTCAAGTATGCCTCTGAGTGGGCACAGGACATTCTGGAGGGCACTGGTGAGCAGTCAGTGGTCGTGGTCTATTTTGGTACTAACAACATAAACGGACAAAACATAAGGTCCTGCAAAGGAAATTTAGGGAATTAGGAAGGATGTTGAAAAGCAGGACCCCTAAAGTTGTAATCTCAGGATAACTCACCTGATGCTTGGAGGAAGAACGCCTCATCTTCCACCTTGGGACCCTGCAATCACACGGGATCAATTTCGATTTCACCAGTTTCCTCATTCTCCCTCCCATCACTTATTCCAGTCCCGACCTTTAGACTTGGCAATGCCCTCTTAACAGTCCTAATTGTCCATCTCCCTTCCCACCTATCCTCTCCGCCCTCCTCTCCAACCTATCACTTTCACCTCCACTTCATCTGCCTATCGCATTCCCAGCTACCTCCCCCGAGCCCCACCCCCCACCCCCCCCCCCCCCCCCCATCCCATTTATCTCTCAGCTCCCTTGGCCCACAAGCATCATTCCTGGTACTTATGCCCAAAACATCGATTCTCCTTGTCTTCAGATGCTGCCTGACCTGCTGTGCTTTCCCAGCAACACAATCTTCGACTCTAATCTCCAGCATCTGCAGTCCTCATTTTCTCCTAGGAAGGCTAGAGGAACTGGATATTATTTAAATGGAGAAAGACTGCAGCAAGTTACAGAACAGAGCATTCTATGAGTCCTCATCCATGAATCACAACAAGCTTGCATTTGAGTTCAATGGGTTATACGGAAGGCAAATGGAATGTTGATTTTTATTTCAAAGAGAATGGAATATATAGGTAGGGAGGTTTTGTGAAAACTCTATGAAGCACTAGTCAAATCACATTTGGAATACTGTAAACAGTTTGGACCCTGTATCTAAGGAAAGATACATCAGCATTGGAGACAGTCCAGCGAATGTTCATTAAGCCAATACCGCCAATAAGGGAGTATCTTGTAAGGAGAGGTCTGGACCCATTGTAACTTCAAAGAATAAGAGGCAACATTTTTGAAACATACACGATTCTTAAAGCTGAAAATGTGTTGCTGGAAAAGAGAAGCAGGTCAGGCAGCATCCAAGGATCAGGAGAATCGATGTTTCGGGCATCAGCCCTTCTTCAGGAATGAGGAAAGTGTGTCCAGCAGGCTAAGATAAAAGGTAGGGAGGAGGGACTTGGGGGAGGGGCGTTGGGAATGCGATAGGTGGAGAGAGGTCAAGGTGAGGGTGATAGGCCGGAGTGGGGGTGGGGGCGGAGAGGTCAGGAAAAAGATTGCAGGTTAGGAAGGTGGTGCTGAGTTCGAGGGATTTGACTGAGACAAGGTGGGGGGAGGGGAAATGAGGAAACTGGAGAAATCTGAGTTCATCCCTTGTGATTGGAGGGTTCCCAGGCGGAAGATGAGGCGCTCTTCCTCCAACCGTCATGTTGCCATGGAGGAAAAGGTAGGGGGTGGGGCCAGTGTAGCTGTGGAAGATGGACTGTTCCACATATCCTACAAAGAGGCAGGCATAGCTGGGGCCCATGCGGGTGCCCATGGCTACTCCTTTGGTTTGGAGGAAGTGGGAGGATTGGAAAGAGAAGTTGTTCAGGGTGAGGACCAATACAGTCAGTCGAACGAGGGTGTCGGTGGAAGGGTACTGGTTGGTACGGTGGGAAAAGAAGAAGCGGAGGGCTTTAAGTCCTTCGTGATGGGGGATGGAGGTGTACAGGGACTGGATGTCCATGGCTCCTCCATCGCCACCCTCCCACTCAACCAAGGACATGCAGATCCTTGGACTCCTCCATTGCCACCCACCACCTTTTCCTCCGCTACATCAATGACTGTATCGGTGCTGCCTTATGCTCCCACGAGGAAGTTGAACAGTTCATCCACTTTACCAACACTTTCCACCCTGACCTCAAATTCACCTGGACCGTCTCAGACTCCTCCCTCCCCTTCCTAGACCTTTCCGTTTCCATCTTGGGTGACCGAATCGACACAGACATTTACTATAAACCGACTGACTCCCACAGCTACCTAGACTACACCTCCTCCCACCCTGCCCCCTGTAAAAACGCCATCCCATATTCCCAATTCCTTCGGCTCCGCCGCATCTGCTCCCAGAAGGACCAGTTCCAAAACCATTCCACCCAGATGGCCTCCTTCTTCAAGGACCACAATTTCCCTCCAGACATAGTCAACGATGCCCTCCACCACATCTCCTCCACTTCCCGCTCCTCCGCCCTTGAGCCCCGCCCCTCCAACCGCCACCAAGACAGAACCCCACTGGTCCTCACCTACCACCCCAGCAACCTCCATGTCCAGCGTATCATCCGCCGTTATTTCAGCCACCTCCAAACGGACCCCACGACCAGGGATATATTCCCCTCCCCTCCGCTATCAGCGTTCCGAAAAGACCACTCCCTCCGTGACTCCCTCGTCAGGTCCACACCCCCCTCCAACCCAACCTCCACTCCCGGCACCTTCCCCTGCAACCGCAAGAAATGCAAAACTTGCGCCCACACCTCCCCCTTTACTTCCCTCCAAGGCCCCAAGGGATCCTTCCATATCCGCCACAAATTCACCTGCACCTCCACACACATCATCTATTGCATCCGCTGCACCCGATGTGGCCTCCTCTATATTGGGGAGACAGGCCGCCTACTTGCGGAACATTTCAGAGAACACCTCTGGGACACCCGGACTATCCAACCCAACCACCCCGTAGCCCAACACTTCAACTCCCCCTCCCACTCCACCAAGGACATGCAGGTCCTTGGACTCCCCCATCGCCACACCATGGCAACACGACGGTTGGAGGAAGAGCACCTCATCTTCCGCCTGGGAACCCTCCAACCACAAGGGATGAACTCAGATTTCTCCAGTTTCCTCATTTCCCCTCCCCCCACCTTGTCTCAGTCAAATCCCTCGAACTCAGCACCACCTTCCTAACCTGCAATCTTTTTCCTGACCTCTCGCCCCCACCCCCACTCCGGCCTATCACCCTCACCTTGACCTCCCTCCACCTATCGCATTTCCAACGCCCCTCCCCCAAGTCCCTCCTCCCTACCTTTTATCTTAGCCTGCTGGACACACTTTCCTCATTCCTGAAGAAGGGCTGATGCCCGAAACGTCGATTCTCCTGCTCCTTGGATGCTGCCTGACCTGCTGCGCTTTTCCAGCAACACATTTTCAGCTCTGATCTCCAGCATCTGCAGTCCTCACTTTCTCCTCGACGATTCTTAAAGGACATGGCAGAGTAGATGTGGACATAGAGTAGACCTTTCCCATCGTGGGACAGTCCAGACCTGATGATAGAATCTCAGGTTAAGGGATCTCACAGATATGAGACATTTCTTCTCTCAGAGGGTCGTGAACCTGTGGAATTCTGTCCCACAAAGGGTATTAAGTGTATTCAAGGTTGAGATGGAAGGAAAGTGACAGTTGTGGAAAAGGCAGGAAAGTGAAGTTGAGGATTATCAGATCAGCCATAATCTCATTGACTGGCAGAGCAGACACCATGGGCTGAATTGTCTACTTCTGCTCCTACGTCGTAAGGACATTGATTAAATTGCTTCACTCAGTTATATTTAAACACCATTGGATAGAAGCTTGAACTGATCATTTTGACCACAATTGAAAAGTAGTCATTGTCCATTGTAATTGGATCATGGGGATACTCTTCAAACATCTGTGTGTATTAATCTAATTGAAAAGTTATGGCAGTAAAAACTAATTTTAATACACATCATAAAAATGCAAGCATTATAATGATATGCTTTTAACTGGTCTCTTGAGTACGTTTTTAGTACACTTAGATCATAATCATGGATGATACTTGTTTAAAAAAAAATCTTTTTCATTGGAACTTGAGCATTTTGTTTACTGTTTCTTAACTAACGTATTAAGATCTAACCAAACATTAGTTGCATTTAAACATGTCATTTCATATATAAACAGCGGAGATGTGTTTTCATATTGTCTTTCTCCCTCGTTTAACAATTTCCCTCTGCTAAATTGTACAATTCTACACTATGTTATTACCTTGCCAGTGGGTACACGTCTGTTCCATGTAATTCCCTCAAACTACATTGGATGAAAAAGGAATAAAATGTTAACTGCACAAAAAAGGCCTACATTCATAAGATATAATAGGCATGTTAGAGAATTAAATATTCTAATGATATTACCTTCCATAATGGCCAGAGCTCAATAAATGAATCTCCAACATTTCAGCTATACTTCAGAATATATTGATTTAATAAAACATCACTGAACTGTTTTAACAGTGCTTAATGTTGAAGAAGTGTTCACAATACTGGGTTAATTGCCTTGCATTATGAGGATTTGATAAGTTCCCTTCAATATCACACACAAAATGAAGACAACGATATTAAAATGCACATTTGAAAAGAAATATGAGAAATCAGCACTTCAAGTGCCAGCGACATTTTAAAGTAGATGAATTGTTCAATGATGTCTATTTGTAGCTGAAGTTAACTGCAACTACAAAAAAGCTGGTGTTATAATTTACACTTATAATCAAATTGGACGAAAATTTATTAAAGGTATTTAGTAAAGACTGGACAGGCCAAGCATGTTTCGAAGAGCCAGAGATGACTTCCTTGAAACATATAAAGTTCTGAGAGGGCTTGACAGGGTAGATGATGAAAGGATGTTTGCTCTTGTGGGAGAATCCAGAGCTAGAGATCATTGTTTTTAAAAGGGGGTCGCCCATAAAGACAGAAATTAGGAGTTTTTTCCTTTCAAAGTTGTGTGAATCTTTGAAATTCCTTTTCTCAAAAAGGTAGTAGATATAGAACTTCAAAATGTTTTGAAGTGAAAGTAGATAGATTCAAGGTTATCGGCAGGATGGAGGATTATCAGGGATATGCAAGAATGGAGTGCTGAAGTAGATTGCACACCAGGAAGGTACCTGCCTAATCTGTTCAAATCCACTTCTGGAGCCAGATTGGACTTGAATCCAGGCCTCCTGGTCTCGAGATAAAGTTGCTACCATGGTGTCACAAGAGCCCTAGGTGCTAAAGAGGCAAAGAAGGAGTCTGAATATGAAACACCAAGACACAATCTCTGTATAAAACCCAAAGTCAGCATTCAAACTGCTGGCCATTAAACAGCTGCTTTCCATTTAAAATGTACGCTGCAGCTTGTACAAGAGACTACACAGCATTATGGTTGTACTCACTTTAACTAAGGTCCCCTCCTAACAGACACAAACTGTTTGTGACTAAAAATGGCATCAAGGGTCAATTTCAAGTCAAACTTATAAGAATGTTCACCATTCCCAATCTTTGCTGTTAGAGCTGTGAATAGAGTCTCTGAAATATATCTTGGACTTTCTGGAGCACTTTGTCAAGACTTCACCAACATTCAGACAACAGTCATTTCAAAAATTACCCGAGGGCTTCCCCAATTGCTATGTCCATGTCTTCTAAGTCCACACACAGATTACCTCCATGGTCCATAATGCAATCTGCTCTTTCCTGAGCTATTCTCCTGTTCTTCCATATTTATAACAAACCTTTGGGTTTTCCTTTATTCTACTGGAATCCTGACAGGGGTCTCCAGAAGCAGGTGACTTCTTGGTCATGGATATCTTGTTTAGCATGGTGGCACAGTGGTTAGCACTGCTGCCTCACAACGCAGGGGACCTGGGTTTGATTCCAGTCCTCAGGTGACTGTCTGTGTGGAGTTTGCACATTCTCCCCGTGTCTGCATGGGTCTCCTCCGGGTGTTTCGGTTTCCTCCCACAGTCCAAAGATGTGCAGTTTAGGTGAATTGGCCATGCTAAATTGTTTACAGGGTTGTGTAGGTTGGGTGCATTACTCAGGGGTTAAATCTAGGGAAATGGGTCTGAGTGGATTAATCTTTGGAGGTTTAGTGGGGACTTGTTGGGCCAAAGGGTCTGTTTCCATACTGTAGGGATTCTATGATTCTATTCTGTGAACCTTGATCTGTTTGAGGAATTGGAGAAGGGCACCAGTTCATGCAGAGTGATACCAGCTGCTCCAGATAAAGAAGCAGTAAGGAAGGTGGCCTTCTTGCCCCGCAGGTACAAGAGACCCCTCTTCTTCTAGACACTATCCATTAGTTTCTAGTCCATCGAAGATGAGTGGAGCCCATATATACTGCTGCAATATAATCATACCTCAATACCATCAGGCAGACCATCATACCTGTGTCTGCATATCACCTCTAGGCATGTTCAAATTATGGTATCAGCAATTAAAATCAAAATTGAGTGCTAAAATATGGGCCTTCAAACTGATTCACATCAACTTCTCATTGCAGGCAGTTGCTGGTACACTTGTACAAACTTCTTTACCAATAGATCCTGTGCACTTCCTGTTATAAGCATGCACTTGCAGCTTGGATGCATTTTTAAGAGTTACTTGACTGCATAACACTAAATAAATAGTTGCCCCATGGCCCAATTTATCCCACAATGTTTAACTACTGATTTTAGCATCCCACAGTTACGATCATATTCAAATAATAAACATAATACAACGTCTAAGCAAAATAGTTCATTTCTTGGTAGGATGGAATATCATTCCATTCAGATACAGAGGTACTTGTGAGTCTGTACTTAATGTCCAAAGCAGATATTTTTTGATATGAGAATAATTGAAGGATATGGAGACATTGAAGTTCACCTTCTGACAACAAAGTTGAAAGGAAAAAAGTCAGCAAAGATTATATTGATTGACTGCAAAACCTCAAAGGGCTCAATGGCCTAAGCCTCTTCTTATTTCTTATATTTTTTCTTATATTCAAACATTCAGGGTTATTTAAATAACAGATAGAAACAGTGCAAAATTGGATACGCTGTTGAAAGTCCAGGTTTAGCAAATCTACTTTGAAATCACTGCTACAACTCTACACTCCAGTAATGCCCAATCTTATACCCACACAGCACCTGGAAGATGAAAAATGAGTGGAAGAATGATTAGAATATGTGCAATGAATATGATCCTAGAAAAAAGAAGAGGAGGGTGGGGAGACAAAGGGATGTCAGCAGGAGTGGAAACCTATCAAGTTCTTAAGCGAGAAATTCCCTTACCTTGCCTTCAATAATGATCAATGCTTCAGATGTCTTTGCTCATGCAAGGACAACATTGTTTTTACTTTTCAGCATGACCACAGGTCTTACTATATGTGCAACTGTCTTCTTTAGGCTGTTGATGAAATATAAGCAGTGTCTCATAGTTTTCAGCACAAAGAAGTGCACTAAGGCTCTCTGTACAAAAGGAAGCAAATTCATCTCATTCCCACTAGCCAGTGACAGGATAGAGAGCCTGAATGGTATTCAGGCCTCTGCATAGTGCAGTGTGCCACTGACTGCATATATATTGTCATATGTCTTTCTCATCTAAACTCAGGCATTTTCATCATAGTATCATAGAGATGTACAGCATGGAAACAGACCCTTCAGTCCAACCCGTCCATGCCAACCAGATATCCCAACCCAATCTAGTCCCACCTGCCAGCAGCCGGTCCATATCCCTCCAAACCCTTCCTGTTCATATACCCATCCAAATGCCTCTTGAATGTTGCAATTGTACCGGCCTCCACCACTTCTTCTGGCAGCTCATTCCATACATGTACCACCCTCTGCGTGAAAAAGTTGCCCCTTAGGTCTCTTTTATATCTTTCCCCTCTCACCCTAAACCTATGCCTTCTAGTTCTGGACTCCCCGACCCCAGGGAAAAGACTTTGCCTATTTACCCTATCCATGCCCCTCATAATTTATAAACCTTTAAAGAAAATTCATTCTCTCAAAGTGCAGCAAGTAAGCAGCCTCAGTTAGCACATTAACTGCCCATAACCTTGCAACAGTTACAATTCTTTCATTCTACTATTGTGCTCTCTTCCACCTAATTGAACCTGCATAGCAGCCCAAGGTCTTTCTAATGGGTGACAAAGGCCTTCATGAAATGCTTCATTGTGCTTGTCAGAAAGCCATATACATTGACCAGCAGGCAAACACTGACATTACAAGAAACCACATCAAAAAACATCAACAGCATTCTTACTGTGCTGAACAGCTGTTGAGATTTACAGTATATAATACATGATGTTCAACAGCATCATCATGAGAAAATAGTCTTTATCATCAGGCACCAATCAGACGACAGGCTATGGATGTAGTTTGCTCGCTGAGCTGGAAGGTTCATTTCCACACGTTTTGTCACCCTACTAGGTAACATTTTCAGTGGGCCTCCGAGTGAAGAACTGCTGATGATTTCTGTTTTCAATTTATATCTTTGGGTTTCTTTGGGTTGGTGATGTCATTTCCTGGGATGATGTTATTTTCTGTCCTTTTTCTCAAGGGATGGTAGAAAGCATCTAGCCCAATGTGTTTATTGATAGAGTTCCAGTTGGAATGCCCTGCTTTTAGGAATTCTCATGCATGTCTCTGTTTGGCTTGTCCTCGGATGGATGTGTTGTCCCAGTCGAAGTGGTGACTGTCCTCATCTGTATGTCAGGATATTAGTGAGAGAGGGTCATGTCATTTTGTGGATAGTTGATGTGTATGTATCCTGTTGACTAGTTTTCTGCCTGTTTATTCAATATAGTGTTTGTAACAGTTTTTGCATGGTATTTTGTAAGTGACATTAGTTTTGCTTGTTGTCTGTATAGAGTCTTTCAGGTTCATTAGCTGTGTGTTGGTGGGTTTGATGGCTACCATGATGCCAAGGGGTCTGAGTAGTCTGGCAGTCATTTCAAGATGTCTTTGATGTAGGGGAGAGCGGCTAGGGTTTCTGGGCATGTTTTGTCTGCTTGTTTGGGTTTGTTGCTGAGAAATCGGTGAACTGTGTTCATTGGATACCCATTCTTTTTGAATACACTGCATAGGTGATCTTCCTCTGCTCTGCATAGATCCTTTGTGCTGCAGTGTGGGTTGGCTCATTGAAATAATGTTCTGGTGCAGCTTCATTTGTGGCTGTTGGGATGATTGCTTCTGTAGTTCAATATTTGGTCCGTATGTGTTGGTTTCCTGTAGACATTGGTTTGAAGCTCCCCACCGGCTGTTCACTCTACTGTGACATCTAGGAATGGCATTTTCCTCCTCTTTGGTGAATTTTATGCCAGTAAGGGTATTATTGATGTTCTTGAAGGTTTCCTCTAATTTGTTTCATTTAGTGATGACAAAGGTGTCATCCACGTAGCAGACCCAAAGTTTGGGTTGGATAGTTGGCAGAGCTGTTTGTTCGAGTCTCTGCATTACTGCCTCTGCTAAGAACTCTGATATCGGAGATCCGGTGGGTGTTCCATTGGTTTGTCTGTAGGTTTTGTTGTTGAAGGTGAAGTGTGTGATAAGGCATAGGTCCACTAGCTTGATGATAGGGACATTTAATAAAATGAAGGGTATGTAAGTTAGTTTGATCTTAGAGTAGGATAAAAGGGCAGCACAACATCGAGAGCCAAAGGGCCTGTACTGTGTTGTATGTTCAATGTTCAATATTCTATGATCTAGGATAATGCACATTTTGGCGGTGTGATTTGGCTATAATGCCGCTGAAGAATTAGGGAATGGTATTTTGGAGAACACTTGCGTCCATTGGCAATAGCGCGATTCCAGTAGGGATCAATTCATGCGCTCCGTTCTGTTCATGCATTGATGTCCTCGCCAGAATCTCTGCACTGTTCTGTACATGCACCAGTCTGCATGCCGTTCTGCACCTGCACTGACGTCTATGTGCCATTCTGTGCATGTGCGCTGTTAGCGCTGATCTATGTGTCATCCTGTGTATGCGCTGATGTCAGCTGCTGACAGAGTAGCTTTCTGTGAGAAATGCTGTACAGAGAGCAGCTTTCTTACACTTTTTAAATGTACTGTGTTAAATTTACTTTAGTTTTGTTAATAAATATGATTTACACCTGCATTCAGGCTGGGCTAAACTTTGCGTTAGACTTTTGGGTGATTTTTGAGCAATCGCTGGCCAGCCCCAACCCTACTGTTTATTAGGCCCCACTGTTTATAATGAAGAGATTTTCTATTAAGCGAGGTTTCACTGTAATGCAACTACAGCATGAGAGCAGAACTACATGTATGTTGTTCTTAGAAACCGCCCTGAATATATCCTATGAATGCCTCTTTATTTTTACCTTTAGCAAGTTGGTTCGTCCAATATAAACAAAGATTAAAATTGCTCAGAATTATTTCAGACTTTCTCTTTCAAATCTCCACTATTTTTTCAAGCAGTTTTTCAGTACTACAATATAGCTATTGTTAGGGAGTATGTAAACCACTCTAACAGTGACCTCTTGTCCTTGTTATTTCTTGCTTCCACACAGACTGATTCTACAGCTTGATTTTCTGAGCCAAATTCATTACTCAGTACTTGTCCTGATCTCACACTGTCTCACCCCCATCTCTTTTTTTCTATCCTTCTGAAATGCCAACTACTTTTGAATATTTATGGTAGAACCACTATTGCTGTGTGAGTTACAGCAGTACCACGTATGAGAACAAGATAAACATACAAACTGATTGATGCAGACCATTGCTCGATGTATAACGAATTGAACAGTGAATGAGGTTAGTGATGCGGTTTGTATGAAATTCCATTTGAAGTTTAAACTCCCTCACATTGATAGGCTGTGTCAGATTGTTATATTTCTTCCCACACGACATTCATGTTTTTGGAGCTATACTCCCGATGGTGACCTCTGCTTATTCCTTCCTTCCATTTCCTTCACAGCTACCAGTGAAACTCTCTCCCTGGATGCTTGGTCAGTGATCCACAATTTACTCTCCTGGACATTCAGAGCACTGTCAGAAAAATAAAATGTGTTTTCTTGCAAGTTCAACTATTTGTCAGTCTTTTGAAGCAAGATTTAGTTCACAAAGAACTCCCTCCTTATGTTTTTTTTTAAACCAGTTTGCTGGGAAGTGTTATTATACACATGTCTAGCCATCACTTCCTGAGGTGGGGCCTGAACTCAGACATCTGGCCGAGAAGTAAGGACAATACCATTGAGGCACAAAACATCTTGTAGCCACACTATATCTCCCTTCAAAGACTTACAGGCTGTTGTTAAGCAACATGAAGCACCTAGCTCATCAAGTCACCTGCAGATGCATGAAGCCAATGAACAGCATGGGTATCACTGGCTACGTGCAGGAATCATTTTTTTCAGCAGGAAGTCCACATTAAATGTGCTGCCTGCGTTGTAATGAGTCGTCTTGGGTTAGTCACGCACCATGTTCCCCATCCCACTTTCTGATTTATCCAATTCAACTCCCTTTACTGTGATTCTAGGTTAGGCTAATACTCAAGCAAAAACATGTAATTCAGGATCTTGTAACATTCAGCCTTTTTGGACTTTTGTTAATATATAAATTATAGTGTCAGGAAAATGGGTCATGTTATCGGTGATTTCATTATACTGCTGAAGAACTCCCTTGCTATTTCAACTCAAAAACCAAAGTTAATTTCTGAATTCAAGCAGATTGGGGTCAATTTTGACTGCCTTTGCCTTCTGTTAACTATACACATGCTCTTCTTGGAGCTACAGATTTGTGCAGTCAGTATTTTTCTTCAAGCCAGAGGGTCCTTGGAGTGGCTGTGAGCACTTGACCTAACAATGGCAGATTAATTTGCAGATCAGCATATGAGGTTTTGGAAGAATTCGTGACTCATCCTATTCATATCAAAATGACCCTGTCCTTACAATTAAGCTTGGGCACAGCAGTCTATTGTTTTGTCACAAGGGATGCACACTTCACTACAATTGTGCTGAGAGTAGGAATCTAGTAATTAACTTTGATTGAAATATTTTAAATTTGATGCATCCATTGTGGTTACTTTAGTTAATACTATTGATTAATTTTGCTATTCCAAATGTCCTCTTCCAGTCAAAGCACTTCCATTCCCCATTGCAGATTAGCCAAATGTAGATAGATAAACATCTGGAAGGAGCACATTGATATCATCTTGAGGAAATGCTTATGTGATGTGAGAAAATTCCTACAACCTGCAGCTTTTTCTTTAACAGAAGGATCATAATGCATGTCCCAAATGGGGAATATCTGATCGTTTAAAATTACTGTGGCTTGTGAATAGAACCCTTAATTGACAATATATCTATGCTTATGGAGGCAGATCAAAAGTTCTCATTGATATAGTACAATCCAAAAATAATTGTGTTGGAATTCGAATGAAAAAATGTCTAAAAATATGCAACAGCTCAGTGAGAACCTGCAGAGAGAGAAAAAAGTAACATTCAGGATGATACCTTTTCACCAGAATTTATGATTTTGCCAGTCAAAGGAGAGGAATGTCTAGTGGGGTGAGGATGGACTCCTGTCAGTCAGGGCATACTGGCCAGCCAGTCCAGGAACTGACCATTTCCAATTGTGTTTGTACAGGACGTTGGTAAGAGCTGAAAATGTGTCGCTGGAAAAGCGCAGCAGGTCAGGCAGCATCCAAGGAGCAGGAGAATCGATGTTTCGGGCATAAGCCTTTCTTCAGGAATGCCCGAAACATCGATTCTCCTGTTCCTTGGATGCTGCCTGACCTGCTGCGCTTTTCCAGCAACACATTTTCAGCTCTGATCTCCAGCATCTGCAGTCCTCACTTTCTCCAGGACGTTGGTAAGGCTTCTTCTGGAGTACTGTGCCCAGTTCTGGTTGTCCTGTTACAGGAAGGATATTATTAAACTGGAGAGCATTCAGAAGAGATTTACCAGGATGTTGCCAGGAATGGATTTTCAGTTATAAGGAGAGGCTGCATAAACTGGACTTTTTTCATTGGAGCATGAATGGTTGAGAGGTGACATTATAAAGATTTATAAATTCATGAGGGGTATAAATAAGGTGAATGGTAGATAGTTTTACCCGAGGGTAGTGGATCTCAAGACTCGGGGGCATATGATTAAGATGAGAAGAGAAAGATTTTAAAAAGACATGAGGGGCAATGTTTATTACACAGAGAGTGTTTCATGTGTGGAATGAATTTCCAAAGAAAGTGGTGGATGCATGTATAGTCACAACGTTTAAGAGACATTTGGATAGGAAATATTTTGAGGGTCAATTGCAGGCAGGCAGGACCACTTTAGTTTAGGTTATGGTCTGCATGGACTGGTTGGACCAAAAGAGTCTATTTTCATGCCATATGACCCTATGACTTTATGAGTCTAGTCTGGTGATTGTGACATAGTCAGTCCTGGAAAGCAAGCCTTGCTTGTTTTTCCATTCGGGTGCTATTATAAATTCAGTCCAAGAATTGGGCTGCCGTGAGTCAGGACTGTCTTGCTATGTCAGGCTGGAACATCAGTCACATCCCTAGGGACTAGGCAAGATGGTTTGCATCTACTCCAAGGGTATTCTGGGGTCGATCCAGAATCACACTAAGACTGGGCAGTTCAAGTCTGGGTTGACCTCAATGAACTCTGTTTCTGAGATAATGGTCATAGTGAGAGGAAGCAAATGTGGATTGTAAGGTGGAACTTGGTGATGTTTAGGAGGGGACTGCATTGTTTCAAAGTGGTTTAAGGGAAGTGAAAGTCACTCTAGCCTGGGTATGGGAAAGGTGCAGGGCCATAAGGCTTTGGAACCTCGAGCGTCATAGGATCTGTGAGTAATGAGAACACATTAATTGGAATGGACATGAGCTCAACTGGTCATTGGTGCCAGAGAGATCATAATGGAAAAGGGGGACATGAAGAACTGGAGGTAAATCATGGGTCTAAGGCAGAGTCTGAAGCTCATTCACATAAACACAAAGTTGGAACATCATGATATTGAGCTGAAAATCAATTGCATAATAAAACCTAAACCTGAAATGAACTACTTACAAAGTGGAAGGACTTTCTTTTTCAAAAGTAGTATCAGAATTCAAGCCCTTCAAAGGGGGAACTACATGCATTATTATTCACCTGATGCTAGCCATCTACCTTCAATTCAGAATGAATCTGGAAGTCAGTATTCTTCAAATAATCAAAATCATAATGCAATAATAAAGGACTCATTAGGAGTATATTGTGCCCAATGATTGCCTTTGAAATGAACAATATGCAATTTAACCAGGACTTGTCATCACAGTCTCATCTCAAATGGCTAAAGAACAGCGTCCTAAGAATTTGAAACTTCTGTGGTACAGCTGCTATTATCTTGACAAACATTCAGCCCAAGACTTTACTACTGAGATGGAATGGAGTCAGAGAGGAGGGGAGCACCTGACAACTATCTCATGCCAAGGGGCAATGGAGACATTGTAAAGCAACAACAATAAGATATAACACAAACATTTCATCAATTCTATTGTGTACATTCAACACTACCCTCTGTGATAGCATGACTTTCAACCTTAATGTGAAGGATGTCAGGGCTCAGGGTGTCCCTTTAATAATGTTCTAGACTATTTGACTTCCCTTGTCAATCTACATCCATCCCACACAGAATGGTCAGGGCTAACCTAGCTGCTCTTCTGATGATGTTGCTTCTCAGATAAAACAGGCACAGAAGGATGCAGAGACAACAGTGGTTGCACGTGCAGGATGAAACAGCAGCTGCCATGATCTAACACTCAGCCTCCAGATGGAGGAGTTGGACGACAGGCACTAACTAGCGTGCTGCAGAGGTCTGAAGCAGAAATGCAACCAAAGACTTTGTTGCAGCAAATGATGAAGATGCAGTTCCAAAGAAGATCAAGATTATCCTGAAGCACCACTACACACCTGGATGAAGATTTACACTCACAAACAATAGATGGAAATCCCATCATGGGAGCTCTCAAAGTTGTAGCTGCCCTTAATGTCTTTGTCAGTGGGTCGTTTCAGGGAGAAATTAGGGACCTCCATGGCATTTTACAATCCTAGACTCTTAAGATATCACTGCCATGAAGGCAGCCAGACACTCACATTTTGGAGCCACCTCTACATTGAGAACCATGGAAGGACTCTCCATCTTTTCATCTAGCCAACTCATAGCCTCTGGCATGCCCGTCTGATGTTGCTTTGCCTGTCTCTGCAGACTGACTATGTTACTGATGGCTGAATACGGGGGCACATCATCCACATGAAGTTCAGCAGGGGTCTAGTATCTGGCAGTCCCTGTGAGTGTCAGAGATTGGGAGAATGTCTTCCTCCACCTGTTATAAAGACATGTGAGTGATGTGCTTACCAGATTACGTTTTCAAGTCAAATCTAATAGAGTAACCACCATATGGTCATCTCTGTGTTGGTGGAGTACACAGGTGAATACCAAGCCACTGCATCCTCTGAGGGTTCACACTCTTCCTCCTCAGAGGTGGTGCTGGGATGGAGGGATTTTGTCTGTTTCCTCCTCATCACTGAGGTCCCTATTTTGTGTTACTGCCTGCCAACAGCAAGAGAAGGAATTGGTTGGTGAAGGTGGTGAGAGCCTTGTTCAGTGAAAAGTGTTTGCATTGATTCTCATCGAAGAAAATCAGAGCACAATTTCACTCACTGGCTAATGGAGTTCTGTCCCTCCCATTGCTACAGGAGCAATCGATATCTTCCCAGCCAATTCAACCATTCCTCCCTCAAAGTGGGTGAGGAACCTGATGTCCCTTGCTAGTTTTATCCTTTAATGCACAGTTGTGGGACACTTTATCCTGTGATGAGCTAAGGAGGAGGCTTCAATACGAGGTGGGAAGATGTGCAGCAGCAGTTTGTGAGCATGCATGGATATGAGAGGTGGTGAAATATTCCCAGGGAGTGACTGGGAGGTGGGATAGGCAGGAAGAGTGAGTCATTCAAGGGGATTTGATTGATGTGAACCTTTGAATGGACAAAATGCATGTAATGCTGAAACTTTCTTATCCCTTGGTGACCCTTGGTGAGACATGTTGGCAGTGCCACTGGTAGTGAATGATGGTGGGAGGTAGTAGAGAGAAAATGGTGCTATGTAACTTTGCAGAGTCCAGCAGATCATTCATGGTCATGTGACCAGTACTGACCCAAAGTGTGATCTTTGCCCAACCTGGACAGGTTTGGTGGGCTCTTCCCATGGTGCTGTAAGGTAAAGATGGACTGAGCCAATCTTGGTGACCCAAAAGTGCCTGCAAGACCCTATCTGTAAATGTTGGGGGCAATTTGGACTTTATCAGACCCATCAGTAGGGTTGACCAACACTGAGGGGCAGTTTGTGGCTTGCAGCATCTCAAATGGCGTCCAGCTATCCATTAAGTATGATTTTAGTGCCATTGAATTCAAAAGGTCCTGCCAGTCATGTAAATATCTGGCTTGCTCACTATATGAGTCACTGTGTAACCCGTGCACTGTCTTGCTTGATAGATAATGGAGTGAGAAGTACATGATCGCATGAAATAACTCACCCCAACCACTGGGAGATATCACACTATCTAGACACTCACTAACATTATTTAACTTCAAATTGGAAAGTCCCTCCCTAACTTCTTAAAAAGGATTCATGCAGCAAATTATTGTAAGTCAACCTAACTTCACAATATTGGACCATAACTAATGTAAAGATGGGTTTTAAGTTGTACATACATGTGTTCTTTCAATTTCACAGAGTCCCTACAGTGCAGATAAAGGCCATTCTGTCAAACGAGTCTGCACTAACCCTCTGAAGAGCATCCCACCCAAACCCAACCTCCTATGGCTAATCCATCTCAGTTATACATTGTTGGACACGATGGACAATTTAGCATGGCAAATCCACTTAACATGCACATCTTTGGACTGTAGGAGGAAACTGGAGACCCCAGTAGAAACCCAAGCAGACACTGGGAGAATGTGCAAACTCCAAATAGATAGTCACCTGAGGCTGGAATTGAATCTGGGTCCCAGGTGTTGTGAGGCAACAGTGCTTACCACTGAGTTTCTTTGCTGCAAGTTAAAGATCTCAGTCTGGGAAATTCTGGAAAGCCTAATCTTAACTCTGTGTAAGTTAATTAAAATTTGGCCCAGCCCTTTGCAGAGGTGCAGGACTTTCTATCACTCAGCCTGATCAAAAATTCAGGGTCCTGCTTATTTTTAATATTACAGGCACAACCACAAATCTTCATGAACTGGTAAGTGTGAGGGATCAGATGAATATCTGCTCACCGTCCATATTACTGGAGTTTTTGTTATGGGTCATTTGTTCACTGTTTTATCTCCAAAAAAAATCAGATATTAGACATATTTCTTGCTTTCCATATTTGTGTGTGTGTATGTGTTTGTGTGTGCATGTGTTTGTGTGTGCGCGTATGTGTGCATGTGTGTGTGTGTGTATGTGTGCGCGTGTGCGTGCGTGTGTGCATGTGTGTAAATGTGTGTGTGTGCATGTGTGCGTGTATATGTGTGTGCATGTGTGTGCCTGTATGTGTGCATGAGTGTGCATGTGTGTGCCTGTGTGTGTGTGCATGTGTGTGTGTGCACGTGTGTGCGTGTATGTGTGTGCGCACGTGTGTGCGTGTGTGCATGTGTGTTTGCGTGTGTGTGTGCGTGTGCGTGCATGTATGTGTATGCAAGTGTGTATGCGTGTGTGTGTGCATGTTTGTGTGCGTGTGTGTGCGTGTGCGCGTGTGTGTGTGCGTGTGTGTGTGTGGAGGTGAAAGTGAGGACTGCAGATGCTGGAGATCAGAGTTGAAAAGTGAGGTGCTGGAATAGCACAGCTGGTCAGGCAGCATCCGAGGAGCAGGAGAAACATTCCACCTGAAAAAGTTGATTCTCCTGCTCCTCGGATGGTGCCTGACTTGCTGCATGTGTGTGTGTCTGTGTTTTTGAGTGAGAGAGAGAGAGGTGGTTGGTGTATGTTATCCACCTCGTTCAAGGGGGTCACGACATGCACACGTACTTATACCTTACCTATTCTTTGCTGTTCTCTCCTGTGAAGTATAACTTTGCTCTGCAAGAAAGTGGGAAGACAGTCAACAAATGTGTTACAATGGATATGTGTGTCTGAATAGTGAATAAGTTGAAAAATGTGGAAATTATGAGTTATGAGTGTCAGTTTGGTGGATGTGGTAAGAAGGTGAGTGTGAGGAGAAGCACCTGGATGTGAGAGTTAATGAATTGCAGAATGATGGGGTGTGGACCATTGAACAGCATACAAGGTTGGTGATGCAGTGGGTCGATGGTATTTGAAAATACATCCACTGACCTTGACTATGTGAGGTCGTTGAATGCTTTACTGCATTGCAGACAGATTCTCTGGAGCCGAACTCCTGGAATTCACTTCTGCAGCGAGCTATTTCCTTTCCTTTCATCGGGTGCATTTCACTGAACTCCTTGAGACCCTATATACAAATATAACTTCTCCATTATATTAACATGCTGGAATGCTGCCTCCAGAAGAAAATGAGGACCGCAGATGCTGGAGAGCAGAGCTGAAAATGTGTTGCTGGAAAAGCGCAGCAGGTCAGGCAGCATCCAAGGAGCAGGAGAATCGACGTTTCGGGCATAAGCCCTTCTTCAGGAATGAGGAAAGTTTGTCCAGGAGACCAAGATAAAAGGTAGGGAGGAGAGACTTGGGGGAGGGGCGTTGGAAATGCGAAGGTGGAAGGAGGTTAAGGTGAGGGTGATAGGCCGGAGTGGGGGTGGGGGCGGAGAGGTCAGGAAGAAGATTGCAGGTTAGGAAGGTGGTGCTGAGTTCAAGGGTTAGGACTGAGACAAGGTGGGGGGAGGGGAAATGAGGAAACTGGAGAAATCTGAGTTCATCCCTTGTGGTTGGAGGGTTCCTAGGCGGAAGATGAGGCGTTCTTCCTCCAACCGTCGTGTTGCTATGGTCTGGCGATGGAGGGGTCCAAGGACCTGCATGTCCTTGGTGGAGTGGGAGGGGGAGTTGAAGTGTTGAGCCACGGGCTGGTTGGGTTGGTTGGCCTGGGTGTCCCAGAGGTGTTCTCTGAAGCGTTCTGCAAGTAGACGGCCTGTCTCCCCAGTGTAGAGGAGGCCACATCTGGTGCAGCAGATGCAGTAAATGATGTGTGTGGAGGTGCAGGTGAATTTGTGGCTGATATGGAAGGATCCCTTGGGGCCTTGGAGGGAAATAAGGGGGGAGGTGTAGGTGCAAGTTTTGCATTTCTTGCCGTTGCAGGGGAAGGTGCCGGGAGTGGAGGTTGGGTTGGTGGGGGCTGTGGACCTGACGAGGGAGTCATGGAGGGAGTGGCCTTTTCGGAACGCTGATAGGGGAGTGGAGGGAAATATATCCTTGGTGGTGGGGTCTGTTTGGAGGTGGCGGAAATGACGGCGGATGATATGATGTATATGGAGGTTGGTGGTGTGGTCGGTGAGGACCAGTGGGGTTCTGTCCTGGTGGCAATATAAGGGGCGGGGCTCAAGGGCGGAGGAGCGGGAAGTGGAAGAGATGCGGTGGAGAGCATCGTCGATCACGTCTGGGGGGAAATTGCGGTCTTTAAAGAAGGAGGCCATCTGGGTTGTTCGGTATTGGAACTGGTCCTCCTGGGAGCAGATGCGGCGGAGACGAAGGAATTGGGAATATGGGATGGCGTTTTTACAGGGGGCAGGGTGGGAGGAGGTGTAGTCTAGGTAGCTGTGGGAGTCGATCGGTTTATAGTAAATGTCCGTGTTGATTCAGTCGCCCAAGATAGAAATAAAAAGGTCTAGGAAGGGGAGGGAGGAGTCTGAGACGATCCAGGTGAATTTGAGGTTGGGACAGAAGCTGTTGGTAAAGTGGATCGCCTCCACGATCACCAGGAAGACCATCGCCGACAGAGTCGCAGCCACTGTGGGGTCCACGGTTATCGGGAACAACACCGTTTCTGCCGTCGCCACAGCCACTTCCGCCCCCAGTGACATCACTCACCTGCACAATGACCACGCTGCTTGCGTCTCCACCCCCACGCCGATCTCCGCCCCTACGCCGATCTCCGTCACCACGCCTAACCCTGCCCCCACACCGATCTCCATTCACACGCCTAACTCCACCCCCACGCCGAACCCCACCCCGCCCCGATCTCCCTCCCCGCCCCAATTCCCGCCCCCACTCCCAGCTCCAGCCCCACACCAGGTCCTAGCTCCCAGCCCTGCCGTGTTTTCACCATCCCTCCAGAACTACCCCTCTCTGAGGATGAAAGATCAGTCCTCAGCAGAGACCTCACCTTCATTCCCCTATGCTCTTGGATTAACGAGTTCAACTCACAGCGAGACATTGAACAATTCTTCCGCCGCCTTCGCTTCCGCGCCTACTTCTCCAACCAGGATTCTCGCCCACCCCCTAACGACCCCTTCTCCCGCCTCCAACACACCCCATCCAACTGGACACCTCTTGCTGGCCTCTTACCTGCCCTCGATCTCTTCATAGCCAACTGCCGCCACGACATTAACCGCCTCAACCTGTCCACCCCTCTCACCCACTCCAACCTCTCACCCCCGGAACGTGCAGCCCTCCACTCCCACCACTCCCACCCAAACCTCACTATCAAACTGGCAGACAAGGGAAACGCGGTAGTAGTTTGGCACACCAACCTTTACACCGCTGAGGCTAAACGCCAGCTCGTGAACACCTCCTCCTATTGCCCCCTTGACCATGACCCCACCTCCCACCACCAAACCATCATCTCCCAGACCATCCATAACCTCATCACCTCAGTGGATCTCCCATCCACCACCTCCAACCTCATAGTCCCACAACCCCGCACCACCCGTTTCTACCTCCTGCCCAAAATCCACAAACCTGACTGTCCCGGCCGACCCATTGTCTCAGCCTGCTCCTGCCCCACCAAACTCATCTCTGCATACCTCAACATAGTCCTGTCCCCCTTAGTCCAAGAACTCCCCACCTACGTTCGGGACACCACCCACACCCTCCACCTCCTCCATGATTTTTGCTTCCCCGGTACCCAACGCCTTATCTTCACCATGGACATACAGTCTCCGAACACCTCCATACCCCATCGCGAAGGACACAAAGCCCTCCGCTTCTTCCTTTCCCGCCGTACCAACCAGTACCCTTCCACTGACACCCTCCTTTGACTGACTGAACTGGCCCTCATTCTGAACAACTTCTCTTTCCAATCCTCCCACTTCCTCCAAACCAAAGGAGTAGCCATGGGCACCCGTATAGGCCCCAGCTATGCTTGCCTCTTCGTAGGATATGTGGAACAGTCCATCTTCCGCAGCTACACTGGCCCCACCCCATACCTATTCCTCCGCTACATCGATGACTGTATCGGTGCTGCCTCATGCTCCCACGATGAGGTTGAACAGTTCATCCACTTTACCAACACTTTCCACTCCAACCTCAAATTCACCTGGACCGTCTCAGACTCCTCCCTCCCCTTCCTAGACCTTTCTGTTTCCATCTTGGGTGACCGAATCGACACAGACATTTACTATAAACCGACTGACTCCCACAGCTACCTAGACTACACCTCCTCCCACCCTTCCCCCTGTAAAAATGCCATCCCATATTCCCAATTCCTTTGTCTCCGCCACATCTGCTCCCAGGAAGACCAGTTCCAAAACCGTACCACCCAGATGGCCTCCTTCTTCAAGGACAGCAATTTCCCCCCAGAGGTAGTCAACGATGCTCTCCACCGCATCTCCTCCACTTCCCGCTCCTCCGCCCTTGAGCCCCGCCCCTCCAATTGCCACCAGGACAGAACCCCACTGGTCCTCACCTACAACACCACCAACCTCCATATACATCATATCATCCGCCGTCATTTCCGCCACCTCCAAACAGTCCCCACCACCAGGGATATATTTTCCTCTCCTCCCCTATCAGCGTTCCGAAAAGACCACTCCCTCCGTGACTCCCTTGTCAGGCCCACACCCCCCACCAACCCAACCTCCACTCCCGACACCTTCCCCTGCAACTGCAAGAACTGCAAAACTTGTGCCCACACCTCCCCCCTTACTTCCCTCCAAGGCCCCAAGGGATCCTTCCATATCCGGCACAAATTCACCTGCACCTCCACACACATCATTTACTGCATCCGCTGCACCCGATGTGGCCTTCTCTAAATTGGGGAGACAGTACGCCTACTTGTGGAACATTTCAGAGAACACCTCTGGGACACCCGGACCAACCAACCCAACCACCCTGTGGCTAAACACTTCAACTCCCCCTCCCACTCCACCAAGGACATGCAGGTCCTTGGACTCTTCCATCGCCAGACCATAGCAACACAATGGCTGGAGGAAGAGCACCTCATCTTCCGCCTAGGAACTGACCAACCACAAGGGATGAACTCAGATTTCTCCAGTTTCCTCATTTCCGCTCCCACACCTTGTCTCAGTCCTAACCCTCGAACTCAGCACCACCTTCCTAACCTGCAATCTTCTTCCTGACCTCTCTGCCCCCACCCCCTCTCTGGCCTAACACCCTCAACTTAACCTCCTTCCACCTATCGCATTTCCAACACCCCTCCTCAAAGTCCCTCCTCCCTACCTTTTATCTTAGCCTGCTTGGCACACTCTCCTTATTCCTGAAGAAGGGCTCATTCCCGAAACGTCGATTCTCCTGCTCCTTGGATGCTGCCTGACCTGCTGCGCTTTTCCAGCAACACATTTTCATGCTGCCTCCAGAGCCTAATTAGAGATCCTGAAAGACCTCTAACATATTGTTCTACTCGCAGACTTCCTCTTTCCCTCAAACACTTTCACAAACAATCCCACCAGCTTCTGCACTATATATGTACCTCAATCTTAAGAGAGGCCAGCTGCATTTAAGAGGTGCAAGTGTTGTTATCTTTGCACACTTTTAGGACCCTCAATGAGTATGCAATAAGTCAGCAGTGTATTTCACACTGGGGTGCACAGCATAATCAGATTCCATGAAACAGTAAAAATAGCTAATCTTAATAATGAGCAGGAAACATAAAGTTTATGAGCCATCTGCATCACTTTGGCAGGTAACCACATATCATGATCTGAAACCCACTCCAGACATAAACATATCTATAGTACTCTGCTTTTCACTCACACCTTCTTGGCAATTCTCCAACCTTAAAGACTTCAGTAAGACAAAGCTTTATGAACATTTTTAGACTGTGTAATTTACATGACAAATGAATGCAAAAATTATAACTTAACTGTTAATTAAAATAGGACCTCTCCAATTGACCAAGAAAATAACATTTAAAAATAACTATTTTTTTTTCCTGTTAAGAGGTTCACTTAATATTCTCTTGTTAAGCTTTGTTTTCTCAGGAGCTGGCTTCCTTCCTTAGATTTAACTTATATGACTCATCTTCACATTGGCCCTTTTTTAAATCACTATGTTTGTAGGAAATGGGATAGTTTTCCCTGTTCAGTCTTCCTTCTTCATGGATATGCTAGTGGATTTGAGTACAATATAGCTACCTTTTTTCCAGAATATGTTATCAGCAGAAATAACATATTGGGCTCAAAGCATACATTGGACAGAATTACAATTTGTACCACTACCTGTAAATTAAACAAAAGCAAATAAATGCTTTCGGTTGAAAACAACTTCAGAAGAGGGAAAAATGAACTTTTTAAATATGTATTCTTGCATGGCATGTGCGCATCACTGGCTGAGCCAGCATTTTTAGATTAGATTCCCTACAGTGTGGAAACAGGCCCTTCGGCCCAACAAGTCTACACCGACCCTCCGAAGTGTAACCCACCCAACCCATGCCCCTACACCTAACACTACGGGCAGTTTAGCATGGTCAATTCACCTAACCTGAACATTTTTGGATTGTGGGAGAAACCAGAGCACCCATAGGAAACCCACGCAGACACGGGGAGAATGTGCAAACACCACACACAGAGTCGCCTGAGGCAGGAATTGAACCCAGGTCTCTGGCACTGTGAGGCAGCAATGCTAACCACTGTGGAATTGAACCCAGGTCTCTAGCACTGTGAGGCAGCAGTGCTAACCACTGTGCCACGGTGCCGCCCATACTAATACCCTTGAGAAGATGGGAGTGAGTTGCCTTCCTGAACTGCTCCAGTCTAAGTGAGAGAGGTAAACCCAGCAGTGCTGTTAGCAAGGGTATTCCAGAACTTTGACCCAGTGACATGAATGAACAGCTTTATAATTCAAAGTCAGTCTTGAATGTGGTGTGGTGGGACATTTGAGATGGTTTCCTACATCTATTGCATTTGTCCTTCTATCTAGTAGAAGTCATGAATTAGAAGGTGTGGTTAAAGGAATTTTGGTGAGTTGCTACAGTAAGTCTTGTAAATGGTACACATTGCCATCACTATGCATCAGTGGTGGAGTTAATGATGTTGAAGGTAGTTGATTGGTGCAAATCAAACAGGTGCATTGTGGAAGATGGTTTCCAGCTTCATGAATGTGATTGGAACTGCATCAAGTGGAAAATATTCTGTTACACTCCTGACTTGTGCCTTGTAGACAGTGGACAATATTTGAAGAGTCAAGAGGTGAATTACTCAGGGCAGAATTCCTGTCTTCTGGCACGCTCTTGTAGACACAGTATTTATATGGTTATTTTTTGATCAGTGGTAATCTGCAGAATGCTGTTAATGGGGGATTCAGCAATGGTAATGCTGGTGAATGACAAAAGAAGATGGCTAGATTCTGTCTCTTGTTGGCGATTGTCATTAACTGACACTTATCTGGGACAAATATTATTTGCCACTTATCAGCAGAAGCCTGGATGTTTGTAAGCCAGCACTTCCACTTGACTGAAATAAAAGCAAAACATTGCAAGTGCTGGAAATTTTAAATAAAAACATAAAATGCTGGAGAAACTGGGTAGCATCTGTGAATGGAGAAACAATTCCTAGTTCATTAACCTAGAGACTTTAGATTATGTCTAATGACATCATCATTGGAAGTGGTGGAATAACAGGAGATGTTACTGATTAGTCACTATGGTATGACCATTTGAGTTAAAGGAGGTAATGGCCTGTCCTGACTTCAAAATCAAGAAGCAGCTGATTTGCCAGATACTGTGGTTCCCAATTGCAAAACCAAAAGCAAATAAACAGTTGATTTAGTGATAGAAAATCGTGTTGTCTACTGACTCTGCTGTTGCTAATTATATACCTACTTTCACAACTCTCTGATGTATTGTAACAACCCTGCTTCATTATCAGAATAGTCAGCAGCAACACTCTCTTCACCCTCAAATACATCACCTTAGGCACCTGGGCTCCACTTTACTCCTGCTCGAATTCTGAACTTCCATTTTACACTTCCCCAATCTCATTCCATGACCCTTGATGCTGTCCATAATTACGGCTACTGGTTGATTCTCATCCATTTATTGAGCTGTACTGGAGTGCATTAATATTGAACTGACTTGTGATTTGTCACTCATTTAACATCAACAGGCTGGTCAATTAAAATTACAACTCTTCTACCTCCTCAACCACCCCCCACACACTGCTGAATTTCCAAACTCTGGGCTGTTGATTTTATACAGTTGTAAAAATTTTGGCTGCAGACACCAAGTGAAAATTTTACAAAGATCTCTCTTGATTATTCCCATTAAAGAGATAAAAGGTCCCATTACTAATACACTTAATTAGGCTGTCCTTCAGAAGTAATGGATTTCTTGAGTACAGAGGTGTCGTTTGGGTGGATGAGTTGTCACTCTCAAGATCTTAAAGCATCAATTATCAAAGAAATATAGAATACATTTTCAACCAGAAAGAAAGCTTCTCAAATCCCATCTCATTTTAATAGCTCATTTCATTTGCATCATTCTGTAATCTAATTGCAATGTCAGATCTTTTACAATTAACCCTTAATCATATACCATACTTGCTGTGGAAAATCAAACCGATTAAAAGAATATGCAATGACATGCCTGTCACAAGCAGACCTGGAAGGATCAGAAATTAAATCTGCATGTCATATTTTCTGCTCAATTCTAGTTCATTCAAAAATAGACTTTCAATCTTACATTACATGGCAATCAGTTTAGTAGAATTATTAGGTACTAATCTCAAGTTAAAATTCTTGTCCCTCATCTGAATTTCTCTGTATTTCTCCTGTAGAATGAGTTAATCAGTTTGAGCAAATTTGTTTGGGAATGAGAATAAAGAAAAGCTACAAGAGAATGGTTCCCTTCTCAGGACATAATATTTTATATTATAAAACCTAGATTGAGTGCAGCAAAAAGCTCAAACAACAAGAATAAAATGAAGCAGCATTTTCAAACTTCAGTGAGGACAAGGTCAGATGGGAATGAGAATTTAAAGTCACTTTCACAGATGGCACTATTGGATCCTGACTCCCTTGCAACACAAGGGAGCATGGAGGGGAGTAACCAACATTCCACATGCCTCCAATTACCAGGTTGTTAAGCTTATTGTGGATCTCATTAACAGTCTTTTGAACAGCAGTGTGCTCAACTGGGAGGTCTGGAACGTGCTTGGTTGTAATCAGTGGCACAGAACTGTGATCTCTGGAGCAGAGAGGCTTGTGTTTGTGAATAGTGAGTGATTGGACTCTTGAGAGAGAGCTGTGAGGTTGCTGGCATCACGTGGTTGTTGGAAACCTTGGTAAATCAACAAATGTGAGACCGGGGAGTTCAAATAGGAATAGTTTACACTGACATTGGATATAGCGGTGAGGAGGAACCTTCGCAGGTGCACATGCTGGTCAGAAGAATGCAAGAGGAGCACAGAGAGGACCTACAAGTGTAAGATAACATTATCTAAGACATCAGGTATACTCCCTCCAAATACCACAGCGCCAATGTCGGCAGAGATTGAATTTATCCTGACACTGATTCACCATTTTATGAAGTCAATAGTCACACAGCACCAGTTATAATCCAACAGATTTATTTTAAGTCACAAGCTTTCAGAGCTTCGTCAAGTGAGGTCACCATCACTTCACCAAACAAAGGAGCAGCGCTCTGAAAGCCTGTGCTTTAAATAAATCTGTTGGACTATAACCTGGTGTTGTGTGACTTTTGACATTGTCCACTGCAGGCCATCCCTAAGTTGGTTGGTGAAGGTGGTAGTGAGCAGCCATGTTGAACCTTGCAGTGTTTGCTGTACAAGGACAGACAGTAATTTTAGGAAAGGGTTCATCAAATTTAACCTAGCAACACTGAAAAAATGATGACATAACTTAAAATCAGGATGTTGTATGGCTTGGAGGGGAACTTGCAAGTGGTGATGTTCCAATGCACGTGTTCCCTTGTCTTTCCAGATGGTAGAAATAGCTCCTCCCAATTATTCAGGTCAAAGGGTACAGGTTCCCGCATCAGCCCCAGTTACCCCTTTCTCTTTGTGAGGTACATGAGATATTCCTTGTTCCTGTCGCACTTTGACCCCACCCCCTACTCTTTCTCCAGTCCATCGATGACATATCAGTGCTGCGTCCCTTTCTCATTCAGAATTGTAAAAATTAATCAATTTCACTTCCAATCCCCATCCCACTCTCACCTTCAATTGGTCTATCTCTAAATTCTCCCTTCCCTTCAAGACATCTCTGTTTCTATTTCTGGAGATAGGCTGACCACCAATATCCAATACAAACCACCCAACTCTCGCAGTTACTTTGAGTTTATATCCTCACACTCTGCCTCCTATAAAGATTCTATTTCACTCTCCCAGTTCCTCAACCTGCATTACATCTGTTCCAATGATGCCAACGTGGACAAGGAGGCCTCTGAAATGTCCATCACCACAGTTGACAAGGCCCTTGGTCATATCTGACCCATCTCCGGCAGTTTGTTCCCCCACCCTCTCTTTTCCCTCCCAAAACAGCAATAGGTGTCTCTGTCTTCTCCTACCATACCACTAGCATCCACATTCAAAGGATTACAAGCCACCATTACCATCCCCTCCAGCAGTATACCACCACCAGATGCATGTTCCCATCCCTTCCTTTGTCAGCCTTCTGCAGGGACTGTTCCCTCCAGGATACCCTGGTCCATTCCTCCTTCACTGCCCACACCCTCCCACAGCCTTACAACACCTTCCCCTGCAATCGCAGAAGGTATAACACCTGCCCATTTACTTCCACCCTCCTTACTATCCGTGGTGCCAAGCAGGTGAAGTAGCACTTTACTTTGAACTTCGTTTGATCTAGTCTATGGTATTTACTGTTCACAATGTGGCCTTCTCTACAGTAGAGAGACTAACTTTAGACTGGGTGACGGCATTCTTGCAGCAGAAATGACCCTGAGCTTCCAGTGGCCTGCCACTTCAAGACACCACCATGTTCTCTGGCCAATGTCTTTATCTTGGGCTTGCTACAGTGCTTCAACAAAGCTCAGTGCAAGCTAAAAGAAAAACGCTCCATTTTCTGCTTGGGGACTCTGCAGCCTTCTGGACTCAAAATCAAGTTCAACAATTTTAGTGCTTGAGCACCTTCTCTCATTTCCTTACCTCAGTTCCCACACACCAAGCCTTGTCATCACCAGGATTGCAACCACAAACAACCCATTGTCAGCCACTAAAATGCCCATTAGTGGCTATTCATTTTCCTAGCCTGATCTGTGACCATTCCTTCATCTGGCCAATTGTTTTTCTATCTTTCTGGACTCCATCTCCATCTATTGTTTACTCCTTCCCCCTTTCCCAAAGCTTGTTACAGCATGCATACCAATCCTTTCCCAGCTATAATCAACTCTGAAGAAGGGTCAATGGACTCAAACTTTCTTTTTCCTCCACAGATGCTGCCAGACCTGCTGAGTTTCTCCAGCTATTTCTGATTTGCAGCATCTGCAGTTCTTTTGGCTTTTTTTATTTAAACTAACTTCACTTACGTTCTCACACCCTCATAATTGCCCATTTGTATATTTAAAATCTTATTCTCAAGCACACGCTGTGCTCACTCAAACTGAATGTAGTAAAATTATGTCATATTATGATCACTGTCACTTAGGGAGTACTTTCACTATAAGATCATTAATTAATCTTACCTTATTACACAATACCAGGTCTAGTAACACCTGTTCCCTAGTTGGTTTCAGATACCAGGTCATGCCAGTCTGGTCCAGGGCTATTATGAATTATGAATCCTTCATCCTGTGATAGTTGCAGAATCTATTCCTTCTCAAGGCATGCTCAGGATTCAATAAGTACACTATGGGTGTCTGTTGGGGGAATTGGTTGGGGTGTTTGGGGTGAGGGTTATCCACAGTAGAGACCGCGTTTGATACCCATCCAATACCTAGATACTGATACAGGTAGGTGTTATGATCAAGATCATCTACCACTACATAACTGCATTGAACAGGTCAATGGCATCTTGAAGATACCCGTGACCATTTGAGTGATGCCCTCCAAATGGACCACCAAGGATGTTTCATATTGTGATAATTTGCTGAGCACTGCATAATTTGACTATGATAGAGCTAAAGCTGGATGGTGAGGAGGAATGGGAAATTTATTCTTCCTGTGAGGACAGGTCGTAGAAAGAATAGGCTACCAAAATTTGATATTTAAAAGGAAATTTAAAAAAGCTATAGATATGTAAAAGAACTTAACTCTCTGGTGTTTGAGTACTGTAAATTGGAAGATGTAATGATTATAGTGTTATTGTGTTTTGAAATCTTCAAATTATGTTAGATGCAAACAGTTTGGTGTATTCTATCTTCTTCCCTTTTGCATAACAAATATCTGTTTTATTGTTCAAACCAACTCTGCCACATTACATGCTGGTGTTTCAGTAAAAGACCATCTTATTACATAAACAATAACAAAATAGTATCTATCAAGTCAGATTTTAGTCTGGGTTCTGATTTCTCCAGTAATATTATCAGCTGGAATCAGAACGTCAGCCACAATTATAAAATGTTTCTTCAAACCAATATAGTAGCCCAAAACTAACCAGCTTTATCAAAATCTCACACCTGAGCAATAAGCAGGTCACCAAATGTATTTCCTTTTTTTCCCAAGCCTTTGCAGAATTCCAAATAGCCAATGCCCATTCTTTCCTTTCTTTATTGTCAAACCTTCCTTGCCACTATCTTATTTGACTCAGGTTTCACTGTCACTCTTTTGCTATCGTATTTTCCCTAATGTCGGAAATATGAACTTTCTTTTTCATCTTTTGCACTTTTTACACTTTTAATATGTTATGAATTTCCTTTTATCTGTATTTTGTATGTTGTTTGAGCTCAGAGTGCATAGAGGTTTAATTCTAAATGTCAGCTTAAGACATTTGAGCCAAGTCAAAGTCACACATTAATAGAAATTAACAATATAGCATGAATAGCAAAAGAGTAGTAGGACTATTGTCCAAACTCTTATGAAGTGTAATCAAAGTTTATGCTTCGAAATTTATAGACATTTGAGCTAAATCTTATTGAGTTTCTGGGTTATTAAATCTGGCAAATTCAGGAAAAGTTAATGATAGACTCTTTAGGATATCCTTCTAGAGTTGTGACCATAGGACGTGTCAAATAAAATAATAAGATTAAATTACAAGTGAAACATCAGAAAACAGCATGATCCCTGATTGAAGAAGACAAGCAAGGCAATTGAAGAGGTTTCGAATGCAGATTTGAATATGATGCAGGGGGAGAGACAAGACAGAAGCTGAAATGAGTTTTTTGCAGCCAGTAAATTCATTGGAAAGCAAGAACCATTTAAAGTTTAGAGTATTGACAGCTTCAACTTCTATTAATTATAACAATTTTTGCATAATAAATTATCCTGATACTTATTCTTTAACTGCTCTCATCATCTGAAATGTACTGTATGGTCTCAAAGCCTCTTGCAATTCATTTGTTATATTCTAACATTTTTATTTTGCTACCATTAATATTCAGATGAACCAAATGTCTGGGAAAATTATAAATCTTACTAGCAAAAGGCAGATAACATATTCAAATGACCCTTTTATTAATGTTGGGAAGTTAATGATGATTTGTGAGTCACTCAAATGAACTGATACTGCTGCATATGCCTGACTTTTATTTTTGATTTTTTTTTAATTTCATTTTATCTTTCCTCTGAAATAGTCACTTTATATTGCAGACCAATTGACGAGAAAGCTTTGCCAGTTGTTGGCTGCAAATTATTTCCTTTGTGATATTCCCAGTGGACTCCTTCATTCTTTTTTCAGGGACTTGCTTTGCACTTGTTCATAAAGCTTGAACAGAATTACTTCAACTGCACTGCCGTTCTGACTTTCCCCATTTCACTGATAAGCTCAATATGACAGGGGTCTTCAAAGAAACTAAATTCAGTGATTTGGTCTCAGCATCACACCTAATTAGCATCCCTTGGTATTGAATCCATTAGCTTGATGAGTGAAAACCACAAGCGAATACTAATTTGGATTCAATCCCTCAGGACAATGATCGGAGGTGACACTATTAAAGAGAAGACTCTTCACAGCTGATAGAAGAAGCATTGGGAACAGTGACCTTAATCCACCAACATCAAATTTTAGGCATAAACATAGCAAACTAGTTTTAAATCTATGTCGTCAGAACAAAATGCCAGTATTGTTCTGAAATGGGAGTAATGTTCAATTTTTTTTTGACTGTCAGTAGTGTTCGGCATATCTGAATTACAAACTATTGGGTGTAAATTCAGTGCTTTATTGTATTCCTTATGTGAGAGAGAAAGAGAGAGAGAGAGAAAGAGAAGGGGAAAGGGATGCTGGCACAGTGATGATGTCAATTAGTAATCCAGAGACCTAGGTAATGCTCTGAGAACCAGAGTTTGAACCCCACCATTGCAGATTGTGGAATTTGAATTTAAAAACCTGGAATTAAAAGTCTAATAAGGACTATAAACCATATTGTTCTAAAACCCCATAGGCCTATGTTTGCTAGCAATGTGGTTGGCTCTTAAAGCACCTTGGTCACTCTAAAATGGCCTAGCAAACCATTCAGTTGTATCAAACTGCTGAAAGATCTCAAAGGAACGAAACATGGAAGGAAATATCAACTTAGGTATGGGAAATGACAAGCACTGCAAAACGTTTTTTTACATCAGGGACTTAGTGCCAAAATTGTGAGATCTAGCTCACAGAAGAACTTGAAATAGCCATACTCATGGTTCGAACCTTGCAGACAGTGACCCTGACACTGAAATTACCATCTCTGTTAATGTTCATTCCCAGCAGGGCAGACCAGGCAGAGGTGGTGAAATAGTGATATACATTCAGGAAGGAATTGCCCTGGAATACCACAACAGTGACTCTGGGCTTCATGATGTCTCATGACATCAGTTCAAACATGGACAAGGAAACATCCTGCTGATTACCAACCCACTTCAGTTGACTTCAACGCCAGTAGCACCCAGAATAAGGTGGGTGAACTTGCAGCATGGGTTTATACTGGGACTTTGATATTGTGGCCATTGAGGAGACAAGGATAGAGCAGGGACAGGAATGGTTGTTGCAGGTTCTGGGATTTAGATGTTTCAGTAAGAACAGAGAAGATGATAAAACAGGGGGACATGTGGCATTGTTAGTCAAGGATAGTATTACGGAAGCAGAAAGGATATTTGAGGACTTGTCTACTGAGGTAGTATAGGCTGAGGTTAGAAACAGGAAAGGAGAGGTCACCCTGTTGGGGGTTTTCTACAGGCCTCCAAATAGTTCCAAAGATTAGATTACATTACAGTGTGGAAACAGGCCCTTCGACCCAACAAGTTCACACCGCCCCCGCCGAAGCGCAACCCATCCATACCCCTACATTTACCCCTTACCTAACACTACAGGAAATGTAGCATGGCCAATTCACCTGACCTGCACATCTTTGGACTGTGGGAGGAAACCAGAGCACCCGTAGGAAACCCACGCAGACACGGGGAGAATGTGCAAACTCCTCACAGTCAGTCACCTGAGGCGGGAATTGAACTCCGGTCTCTGGCGCTGTGAGGCAGCAGTGCTAACCACTGTGCCACCGTGCCACCCACGGTGTAGAGGAAAAGATTGCAAAGCTGATTATGGATAGGAAGAAGAATAACAGGGTAGTTGTTATGGGGGATTTTAACTTTCCAAATATTGACTGGAAATCCTATAGCTCGAGTACTTTAGATGGGTCAGTTTTTGACCAATGTGCTCAGGAGGGCTTCCTGACATGGTGTGTAGATAATCTAACTAGAGGCAAAGCCACATTGGATTTGATAGTGGGGATGAACCCAGCCAGGTGTTAGGTTTGGAGGTAGGTGAGCACTTCGGTGATAGTGACCACAATTCAGTTATGTTTATTTTAATGATAGAAAGGTATTGGAGGAAGAGCGCCTCATCTTCCACCTAGGAACCCTCCAACCACAAAGGATGAATGCAGATTTCTCCAGCTTCCTCATTTCCCCTTCCCCCACCTTATCTCAGCCCCAACCCTTGGACTCAGCACCGCCTTCTTGACCTGCAACCTTCTTCCTGACCTCTCCGCCCCAACCCCCACTCCAGCCTATCACCCTCACCTTAACCTCCTTCCACCTATCGCATTTCCAATGCCCCTCCCCCAAGTCCCTCCTCCCTACCTTTTATCTTAGCCCACTTTGCTTCCTCATTCCTGAAGAAGGGCTTATGCCCAAAACGTCAATTCTCCTGCTCCTTGGATGCTGCCTGACCTGCTGCGCTTTTCCAGCAACACATTTTCAGCTCTGATCTCCAGCATCTGCAGTCCTCACTTTCTCCTCGAGAAACTGAACTGGTCTAGCAATATAAAAACTGTAGCCACAACAGCAGGTTAGATGCTGGAAGTCCTGCAGCAAGTAACTCACCAGATTCTGCAAGGCCTGTCCACAAGTCAAGAATGTGCTGGAATTCTCCCCACTTGCCTGGATGAGTGCAGCTCCAATAACACTCAAGAAGCTTGACACCATCAAGGACAAAACAGCCCACTTGATTGGCACTACATCCACAAGCATCCTCTCCCTCCAACACTGACATTCAGTAGCAGCAGTGTGTACTAGCGACAGGATGCACTGCAGAATTCACCAAGACCTCTTGTACAGCACTTTCCACTGCCATGACCATGTGGAAGGACAAGGGCAGCAGATACATGGGAACCTGAAAATTCCTCTCCGAATTATTGTCAGTTCTGACTGAGAAATAATCACCATTCCTTCACTGCTACAGAGTCAAAATTGTGAACCTCCCTCCCTAACAGCAGTGTACTTGCACCAAACTTATTGAAATGATTCAAGAAGACAGCTCACTACCACCAACTGAAAGACAGTTAGGGATGACCAATAAATGCTGACCCAGCCAGCGAAGCTCAAATCCATTGAATGAAAAGAAAGAGAATTACGAGCAGCCTTTCACATAACCTTAGTTACCAGTAATGCAGGTAAACAGTCAGTGAGCGACCAGTGAAAGACATGCAGCAGCATAATAGTGACACTTCGTGTGGTGAAGACTTCACACACTTCTGTTGGAAGGTTATCAGCCTGAAATGCTGACCCTGTATCCATCTGTCTCTGGAGATGATGTTGGTATTGGGTATTTTGTAAACATTATATTGACATTTTTAATATCCACAGTCCTTCACTCTTGATCCAACAAGCTCTATGTGCAAACATTCCAGTTACAGAAAAATCAGTAAAAGTGAAGAGCTGGCAGTTAGTGAAGGAATAGTGGGAATGCTGTACAGAGCTCTCCGTTAGGGAAGGAACTGTGGGAATGCTGTACAGAGCTCCTAATAAGTAAAGGATTGTGGGAATGCTATACAGAGTTCTCCATTAGTGAAGGATTCTGGGAAAACTGTACAGAGTTCCCAGTTGGTGAATGATCAGTGAGAATGCAGTACAGAACTGCTTGTTAGGTAAGAATCAGTGGGAATGTTGCACAGAGCTCCCAGTTGGTGAAGGATTATTGGGAATGCTGTTCAGAGCTCCCAGTTGGTGAACGATCAGTGGGAATGCTGTATAGAGTTATCTGTTTGTGAAGGATCAGTGGGAATGTTGTAGGGAGCTCCCAGTATTGAAGGAACAGTGGGAATGCTGTACAGAACTTCCAGTTAGTGAAGGATTATAGGGAATGCTGTACAGAACTCCAATATAGTTAAAGATTATTGGGAATGCTTGCAGAGTTCCCAGTTAGTGAAGTATCAGTGGGAATGCTGTACAGAGTTCCAAGTTAGTGAACAATCAGTGGAAATGCTGTACAGAGCTCCCAGTTGGTGAAGGATTATTGGGAATGCTGTACAGAACTCTCTGTTAGTGAAGGATTATTAGGAATGCTGTACAAAGCTTCCAGTTAGTGAAGGAAGTGTGGGAATGCTGCACAGAGCTCTCTGTTAGTGAAGCAACAGTGAGAATGCTGAAAAGAGCTCCCAGTTGGTGAAGGATTATTGGGAATGTTGTACTGAGCTCCCAGTTAGGGGAGGATCAGTGGGAATGTTACGCAGAGCTCCCAGTTAGTGAAGGATTCTTGGGAATGCTGTACAGTTAGTGAAAGATCAGGTGGAAATGCTGTGCAGAGCGCTCCGTTGGTGAAGGATTATTGGGAATGCTGTAGACAGCTCTCCGTTAGTGAAGGATCAGTGGGAATGTTGTAAAGAGCTCCATGTTAGCAACAGATTATTGGGAATGCTGTCTAGATCTCCCAGTTATTTAAGGAACGGTGGGAATAATTTACAGAACTTTCAGTTAGTGAAGGATTATTGGGAATGCTTGCAGAGCTCCCAGTTAGTGAAGGATCAGTGGGAATGCTGTAAAGTGTTCTCAGTTGGTGAAGGATTATTGGGAATGCTGTACTCAGCTTCCAGTTAGGGAAGGATCAGTGGGAATGCTGCACAAAGCTCCCAATTAGTGAATGATTATTGGGAATGCTGTAAAGAGTTCTCAGTCAAGGTTTATTGGGAATACTCGACTGAACTCTCAGTTAGTGATGGATCAGTGGGAAAGCTATACAGATTTATCTATTAGTGAAGGATCAGTGGGAATGTTGTGGGGAACTCCCAGTTAGCAACAGATTATTGGGAACGCTGTCTAGATCTCCCAGTTATTGAAGGAACTGTGGGAATGCTGTACAGAGCTCCCAGTTAGTGAAGCATCAGTGGGAATGCAGTAGGGAGCTCCCAGTTCGTGAAGTATCAGATGGAATGCTGTACAGAGCTCGCAGTTCATGAAGGATTATTGGGAATACTGTATAGAGCTCTCATTGGGAACGCTGTACAGAGCTCTCATTTATTGAAGGTTTAATGGGAATGCTATACAGAGCTCTCCATTAGTGATGTATTATTGGGAATGCTGTACAGAGCTCCCAGTTAGTGAAGGATTATTGGGAATGCTGCTCAGAGCTCCCAGTTAGTGAAGCATCGGTGAAGGATCATTTGGAATTCCATACAGAGTTCCCAGTTTGTGGAGAATTATTGGGAATGCTGTACAGAGCTTTCCGTTAGTGAAGGAGCAGTGGGAATGCTGTACAGTCGCAAGTAAAGCTTTGTGCATGGGAAATCATGTTTCACAAACTTGATTGAGTTTTTTGAAGAAGTAACAAAGATTGATGAGGGCATAGTAGTAGATGTGATCTATATGGACTTCGACAAGGTTCCCCATGGGAGACTGATTAGCAAGGTTAGATCTCATGGAGTACAGGGAGAACTAGCCATTTGGATACAGAACTGGCTCAAAGGTAGAAGACAGAGGATGGTGGTGGAGGGTTGTTTTTCAGACTGGAGGCCTGTGACCAGTCGAGTGCCACAAGGATCAGTGCTGGGTCCTCTACTTTTTGTCATTTACATAAATAATTTGAATGTGAGCATAAGAGGTACAGTTCGTAAATTTGCAGATTACACCAAAATTGGAGCTGTAGTGGACAGCGAAGAGGGTTACCTCAGATTACAACAGGATCTGGACCAGATGGGTCAATGGGCTGAGAAGTGGCAGATGGAGTTTAATTCAGATAAATGTGAGGTGCTGCATTTTGGGAAAGCAAATCTTAGCAGGACTTGTACACTTAATGGTAAGGTCCTAGGGAGTGTTGCTGAACAAAGAGACCTTGGAGTGCAGGTCCATAGCTCCTTGAAAGTGGAGTTGCAGGTAGATAGGATAGTGAAGAAGGTGTTTGGTATGCTTTCCTTTATTGGTCAGAGTGTTGAGTACAGGAGTTGGGAGGTCATGTTGCGGCTGTACGGGACATTGGTTAGGCCACTGTTGGAATATTGTGTGCAATTCTGTTCTCCTTCCTATCGGAAAGATATTGTGAAACTTGAAAGGGTTCAGAAAAGATTTACAAGGATATTGCCAGGGTTGGAAGATTTGAGCTGCAGGGAGGGGCTGAACAGGCTGGAGCTGGTTTCCCTGGAGCGTCGGAGGCTGAGGGGTGATCTTATAGAGGTTTACAAAATCATGAGAGGCATGGATATGATAAATAGACAAAGTCTTTTCCCTGGGGTGGGGGAGTCCAGAACTAGAGGGGAAAGATGTAAAAGAGACCTAACGAACAACTTTT
Source organism: Chiloscyllium punctatum (assembly GCF_047496795.1). Classification (NCBI taxonomy): domain Eukaryota; kingdom Metazoa; phylum Chordata; class Chondrichthyes; order Orectolobiformes; family Hemiscylliidae; genus Chiloscyllium; species Chiloscyllium punctatum. Next base: position 43,206,850 of record NC_092753.1, on the reverse strand, counting down.
TCACGCAAAGGGTGGCACATATATGGAATGAGCTGCAAGAGAATGTGGTGGAGGCTGGTACAATTGCAACAGTTAAGAGGCATTTGGATGGGTATATGAATCGGAAGGGTTTGGAGGGATATGGGCTGGGTGCTGGCTGGTGGGAAAAGATTGGGTGGGATATCTGGTCGGCATGGATAGGTTGGACCGAAAGGTCTGTTTCCATGCTGTACATCTCTATGACTCTATGACTCTTAAGTAGTGAAGGATAATTGGGAATGTTGTACAGAGCTCCAGTTAATGAAGGATTATTGAGAATTCTGTACAGAGCTCCCAGTTAGTGAAGGATGATTGGGAATGATGTACATAGCTCCCAGTTAGCGAACTATCAGTGAGAATGCTGTACAGAGCTCTCCATTAATGAAGAGTCAGTGGAAATGCTATTCAAAGCTCACTGTAAGTGAAGGATTGTGGGATTTCTGTACAGTGTTCTCTATTCGTGAAGGATCAGTGGGAGTGCTGCAGAGAGCTCCCAGTTCGTGAAGGATTTTTGGGAAGACTGTACAGAGCTCCCAGTTAGTGAAGGAACAGTGGGAATGCTGTACAGAGCTCCCAGTTAGTGAATGATTATTGGGAATGCTGCACAGAGCTCACAGTTAGTGAAGTATCAGTGGGAATGCTGTACGGAGCTCTACGTTGGTGAAAGATTATAGGGAATGCTGTTCAGTGCTCCCAGATAGTGAAGGATCAGTGGGAATGCTGTACAGAGCTCTCCGTTGGTGAAGGATTATAGGGAATGCTGTTCAGTGCTCCCAGATAGTAAAGGATCAGTGGGAATGCTGTACAGAGCTCCCAGTTAGTGATGTATCGGTGAGAATGCTGTACAGAGCTCTCCGTTAATGAAGAATTAGTGGGAATGCTGTTCAGAGCTCCCTGTAAGTGAAAGATTGTAGGATTTCTGTACACTGTTCTCTTTTAGTGAAGGATCAGTGGGAATGCTGTACAGAGCTCCCAGTTAGTGAAGGATTATTGGGAATGCTGCTGTGAGGTCTCTGTTAGTGAAGGATTATTGGGAATGCTGTACAAGCTCCCAGTTAGTGAAGGATTGTGGAAACGCTGTACAGAGCTCCCAGATAGTGAAGGATCAGTGGGAAGGCTGTAGAGAGCTCCCTGTTAGTAACAGATTATTGGGAATGCTGACTAGATATCTCAGTATTGAAGGGACATTGGGAATGCTATGCAGAACTTCTAGTTAGTGAAGAATTATTGGGAATGCTGTACAGAACTCCCAGTTAGTGAAAGACTAATGAGAATGCTGCACAGAGCTCCCCGTTAGTGAAGAATCAGTGGGAATGCTGTATAGAGCTCTCCATCAGTGAAGTATAAATGGGAATGCTGTAAAGAGCTCCCAGTTAATGAAGGATTATTGGGAATGCTGTACAGAACTCCCAGTTAGTGAAGAATCAGTGAGAATGCTGTAAAGAGTTCACAGTTGGTGCAGGATTGCTGGGAATGCTGTACTGAGCTACCAGTTAGAGAAGGATCAGTGGGAATGCTGCACAGAGCTCCCAGTTAGTGAAGGATTATTGGGAAGCTGTACAGAGGTCTCCATTAGTGAAGGATTATTGGGAATGTTTTACAGACCTTCCAGTTAGTGAAGGATCAGTAGGAATGCTATTCGGAGCTCCCAGTTGGTGAAGTATCAGAGGAATGCTGCAGAGAACTCCCGGTTTGTGAGGGATTATTGGGAATGCTGTACAAAGCTCCCAGTTAGTGTAGGATCAGTGGGAATGTTACACAGAGCTCCCAGTTCATGAAGGATTATTGGGAATACTGTTCAGAGCGCCCAGTTAGTGAAGTATTAGTGGAAAAACTGTACAGAGCTCCCAGTTAGAGAAGGATCAGTGGGAATGCTGTACGGAGCTCTCCGTCAATGAAGGATTATTGGGAATGCTGTTCAGCGCTCTGAGGTAGTGAAGGATTATTGGGAATGATGTACAGAGCTTTCCGTTAGTGAAGGATCAGTGGGAATGCTGCACAGAGCTCCCAGTTGGTGAAGGGTTATTGAAAATACTGTACAGAGCTCTCTGTTATCAAAGGATCAATGGGAATGCTGTACAGCGCTCTCATTTGGTGACGGATTATTGGGAATGCTGTACAGAGCTCTCTGTTAGTGAAGGATTATTGGGAATGCTGTACAGAGCTCTCTGTTAGTGAAAGATCAGTGGGAATACTATACAGAACTCTCAGTTAGTGAAGGATTATTGGGAATGATGTACAGAGTTCCCAGTTAGTGACAGATTATTGGGAATACAGTATAGAGCTCTCAGTTAGTGAAGGTTTATTAGGAATACTGTACAGAGCTCTCCGTTAGTGATGGATTATTGGGAATGCTGTACAGAGCTCCCAGTTAGTGAAGCATCAGTGGGAATGCTGTACTGAACTCTCCGTTAGTGATGGATCAGTGGAAATGATGCACAAAACTCCCAGTTAGTGAAGGATCAGTGGGAATGCTCTACAGAGCACTCCGTTAGTAAAGGATCAATGGCAATACTGCACAGTTAGTGAAGGGACAGTGGGAATGTTGTAGAGACCTCCCAGTTAGTGAAGGATCAATGGGAATGCTGTGCAGAGCTCCCAGTTATTGAAAGATTATTGGGAATACTGTATATAGCTCTCAGTTAGTGATGGATTATTGGGAATGCTGTACAGAGCTCCCAGTTAGTGAAGGATTATTGGGAATGCTGTACAGAGCTCCCAGTTAAGAAGGATTAGTGGGAATGCTGTTTGGAGCTCCCAGTTATTGAAGCATCAGTGGGAATGCTGTACTGAGCTCTCCATTAGTGACAGATCAGTGGGAATGATGCACAAAACTCCCAGTTAGTGAAGGATTAGTGGGAATGCTCTACAGAGCACTCCGTTAGTAAAGGATCAATGGGAATGCAGTATAGAACTCCCAGTTAGCGAAGCATCAGTGGGAATGCTGTACGGAACTCTCAGTTAGTGAATGATTATTGGGAATTATGTGCAGAACTCCCAGTTAGTGAGGGATCAGTGGAAATGTTGTACAGAGCTCCCAGTAGTTGAACGATTATTGGGAATGCTGTACCGAGCTCTCTGTTAGTGATGTATCAGTGGGAATGCTGCACAGAGCTCCCAGTTACTGGAGGTTTATTGGGAATGCAGTACACACCACCCAGTTAGTGAAGGATTATTGGGAATACTGCACAGAGCTCCCAGTTAGTGAAGGGAGTGTGGGAATGCTGCAAAGAACTCCAGTTAGTGAATGATTATTGGGAATGCTGTAAAGGATTCTCAGTTGGTGAAGGATATTTGGGAATGCTGCACTGAACTGACAGTTCAGGAAGGATCAGTGGGAATGCTGCTTAGAGCTCTCAGTTAGTTAAGGATTATTGAGAATGCTGCACAGAGCATCCAGTTAGTGAAGGAAGTGTGGGAATGCTGCACAGAGCTCTCTGTTAGTGAAGGATCAGTTGGAATGGCGTAGAGAGCTCCCCGTTAGTGAAGGATCAGTGGGAATGCTGTAATGAGCTCCCCGTTAGTAACAGATTATTGGGAATGCTGACTAGATATCCCAGTATTGAAGGGACATTAGGAATGCTATGCAGAACTTCCAGTTAGTGAAGGATTATTGGGAATGCTGTACAGAGCTCCGATGTAGTGAAGGATTATTGGGAATACTGTACAGAACTCCCAGTTAGTGAAAGACTAATGGGAATGCTGCACCGAGCTCTCCGTTAGTGAAGGATCAGTGGGAATGCTGTACAGAGCTCCCCATTAGTGAAGAATCAGTCAGAATGCTGTAAAGAGCTCACAGTTGGTGCAGGATTGCTGGGAATGCTGTACTGGGCTTCCAGTTAGAGAAGGATCAGTGGGAATGCTGCACAGAGCTCACAATTAGTGAAGGATTATTTGGAATGATATACACAGCTCTCTATTAGTGAAGGATTATTGGGAATGCTGTACAGAGCCTCCAGTTAGAGAAGGATCAGTGGGAATGCTGCACAGAGCTCACAATTAGTGAAAGATCAGTGGGAGTGGTGTACAGAGCTCCCAGTTAGTGAAGGTTTATTGGGAATGCTGTACAGGGCTCTCTGTTAGTGATGGTTTATTGGGAATGCTGTACAGAGTTCCCAGTTGGCGAAGGATCAGTAGGAATTCTGTCCTGAGCTCCCAGTTAGCGAAGGATCATTTGGAATTCCATACAGAGTTCCCAGTTTGTGGAGGATTATTGGGAATGCTGTACAGAGCTCCCAGTGGTGAAGGATTATTGGGAATGCTGTACAGAGCTCCAAGTTAGTGAAGGATCAATGGGAACACTGTATGGAGCTCTCCGTTAGTGAAGAATCAGTTGGAATGTTGTACAGAGCTGCCAGTTAGTTAAGCATTATTGTGAATACTGTACAGAGCTCCCAGTTACTGAAGGATTATTGGGAATGCTGCACAGATCTCCCAGTTAGTGAAGGGAGTGTGGGAATGCTGTACAGGCCTCCCAGTTACTGCAATATTATTGGGAATGATGCACAGAGCTCCTAGTTAGTGAACAGAGTGTGGGAATGCTGTACACAGCTCTCTGTTAGTAAGGATTATTGGGAATGTTGTACAGTGCTCCCAGTTAGTGAAGGAAATGTGGGAATGCTGCACAGAGTCTCCGTTAGTGAAGGATCTGTAGGTATGCTGTAGACAGCTCCCAGTTAGTGAAGGATTATTGGGAATGCTGTACTGTGTTTCCAGTTTGGGAAAGATCAATGGGAATGCTGTAGAGGGCTCTCCATTAGTGATCCATCAATGGGAATGTTGCAAAGAGCTCCCAGTTGGTGAAGGATCATTGGGAATGCCTGTACTGAGCTTCCAGTTAGGGAAGTATCAGTGGGAATGCTGCACAGAGTTCCCAGTTAGTGAAGTGTCAGTGGGAATCTGTACAGAACTCCCAGTTAGTGAAGGATTATTGGAAATGATATATAGAGCTCACAGTTAGTGAAGGATCTGTGGGAATGCTGTACTGTGCTCCCAGTTAGTGACAGATTATTGAGAATGCTGTACAGAGCTCCCAGTTAGTGAAGGGACAGTGGGAGTCCTGTACAGAGCTCCCAGTTAGTGAAGGATCAGTGGGAATGCTGCACAGAGCTCTCCGTTAGTCAAGGATTATTGGGAATGCTGTTCAGAGCTCCCTGTCAGTGAAGGATTGTGGGAATGCTGTACAGAGCTCCCAGTAAGTGAGGTATTTGTTAGCACCTTGAACTGCTGTTCATTGTGATGCCAGTATGAATGCTGTGATGTGCTGCCATTTGATTATCATAAAGAGAGTGATATCCAGTTCTGTGAATCAGTATTTGTGGCACACCTGCTGCGTAGGCCAGCGGTGACCTGTGAGTGTGTTACTTGGAAGCAGGAAGAATGGTGTGTTCAAACCAAATTAGTAATAGTACATTTGTTGGTGTTGGAATATATGATGACAGCAAGTTTGCAACAACAGCTATAACTTGAGGAGTGACCCAAAGTGGGCTGGCTCCAAGAAATGTTAAGAAATAACAAAAAGTACAGAACGTCCAGCCTTTACCTGCTAATGTAGGATTGGTTTGGCAGCAGATCCACTCTAAACTGATTACACCGTTGGGGAAACCTGGGATGCTGGTAGCCTTTGCAAATACCTGCTGTTGTACATTAAGCAAGTATTTTGATCTAAAATAAATCTTTCTGCTTTTATTTACTGTTTGAATGTGCTATATTAGTCAAGTTAGAATGTGAGTCCTGTTAGAATAAGTATTAAATAGTTTGTAATCTTGTGAGGCGTGTGACAAGGCCATATTGGTACATTCATTTCACCTGTTAAAATAGCACTAAGGTAGAAAATTTAAGGAGCCTATGTGGCACAATGTTGAAACAATTTGTTAGAAAAGACATCAAGGAAGAAGTCATCTTTCATCTGGTGTTTCATCTTCAACTGGAGGTGGTGTAAGATACAGTGGTTCAAGAACGTTTCAGTAACAGGTCATTAAAAGTCCATCTCCTGGCACAGATTGGAGTAAAGAATGGGCAGAGCTATATCTGGTGCATTTTGAAATGAAGCAGGGTGGAAATTAATGTTAACCAAGAATGCTTAAAAATTGAAGGGATCTTCGTTTTTTTATATCTCTATTGGAAGTAAAGTGCAAATAGGAGGAAGAAAAGAGACATGAATTAGACAAGATGACCAATCAATAGATAATGGAATATAATGGACAAGGTTGTAAATTACATTTACAATATGCAGAAATTGGAGAATAATATTAAAAGCTGAACTTAAATATTTAAGTGCCTGGTTAAAAGTCAGCACAGAGAGAAAGCTACTTCAAGCAACTGGGGAAATATTAAGATTGGAAAAGATAATGAGAATTACCAAAATGATCATGAGGGCAGGAAAAGTGGAAATTGAAAAAGCAAATCACAATTGACACAAAATAATTAAAATAGATTATTTAACTATTCGATGAGTAAATGCAAAAGATTTTCTGATCACTGCTGTGTTCACAAGGGGAATAAGTGACATTCTTTAAACTGAGTAACACCAGCATTAACGTACCATTATTTTGGTAATCTAGCTTATCAAATCATAATGGATAAAATTTTCCATGTTTGCTTCCTGGTTTGTTCTGAATTATTTGATATTAACCATAGAGCCTCAGTCCTTCAGCCTGCAGGGTAGAATTGGTGTATGAGCCTACTAAATGAAATATGTATTGCTTTTCATCCTGTTGTTTGTGCAGTCAAGTCAAATCCACAACATTGCCGAACATGCTGTATGTGCCAAGTTTGTATCCCATTATTTTGCTGCCATCATCCTTTGCTATATTTAAGGATATACAGGACCTGTTTGGTTGGGTGAAGAAGACAAAAAACAGTCTAACGTGAAGAGGCTGTTTTAATTTATCGCATGTTCTCAGCTAGTTGCAATTCCTATGATATGATAGTTACTTTTACAGAGACTATAAGGAGGACCAGGTCTGTCACAAGCCCATATGGCATCATCATAGTGGGTGGAGCTTCAGACACTCCTCTGTATTAGCCTCTTCAGACCTTTACATCCTTGTCCAATAAAAATTGATTATGAGCTTGTAATTTTAGTCACCATCCAGCAATACACCTCCCCTCCACATTATAAAAACACATGTAACTAGTCTCAGATTTGGATAAATTTCCTTTCGTCAAAATGAGTGAAAACAAGGCAAAATTTCCCATGCCCATTATTTCTAGCAAAGACATAAAAGTATGTGAAAAAGAAACATTTGTAAATACATGAGAAATCTTGACTCGAGGAAGTTTTTAATATATGCAATACATAATGGCCTGGAATTTCTGATTGGTTGCATGCTTTATTAGATATTTTTCACATAAATTATCAATCATGGAATTACAGAAAAGATTGCATCCAGGTCTTATTGCCATTCTTTTGTATTAGCCTCAAAAGCATTGTGCTGGAAGTTACCTACCTCCCTGCAATTGTTTGATTATTTCAACAAGCCTGCAAATCCCCAGCTGCACAACATTTTCTCCTGAATATCCTGCACTCCCCTCCCCCCACCACTTGTCATCCTACTTCCAAGAGCCAAGGAAATGTAGTCCGCTCTCCATTTGTGAATGACAATTACTATTATGATCCTGAAACTGGAATAGACACCCAAATATTGTACACTAAACCCTCATTATCGGAGTGGGGTGGGGGCACAGACACTCGGCTTATAATGTAGGTATTGCTCCCAAAGGACTACACAATCAGACCAAATGAGTCAATGAGAGAAACAATATGGGCGGTTTGGTTAGTAAGCTTGCGGATGACAGCAAAATTGGTTGTCCAGTCAACAGTGAAGAAGATTTTAAAGGGATCTTGGTCAATTGGGCCAAGGGGCTGGTGAGTGGCAGATGAAGTTTAATTTGGAGAAATATGAGGTGTTACATTTTGGTAATAGAAACAAGGGCAGGACTCGTTCAGTTAATGGTCGGGCTCTCAGGAGTGTTGTCAAACAGAGAGAGAGCTAGGGTTTCATATACATTGCACTTTGTAAGTTGAGTCACAAGTAGACAGGGTGGTAAAGAAGGCATTTGGCATGCACACCTTCATTGCTCAGACCATTGAGTAGAGAAGTTGGGACATCATATTGCAATTGTACAGGACATTGGTAAGGTCACCTTTGGAAAACTTTGTACAGTTCTATTGACCTTGCCTTAGAAAGGACATTATTAAATTGGAGAGGGTGTAGAAAAGATTTACAAGAATATTACCGGGATTGGAGGGTTTGAGTTTAGGAGAGGCTGGAAGTTTTTTTCAGTGAAGCATAGGAGGTTGATTGGTGACTTTAGAGAGGTTTATAAAATCCTGAGAGGCATAGATAAGTATAATAGTAAAGGTCTCTCAGCGGAGCAGGAAACGGCTGTCTGGTGGTGTTTTTTTTTAAAGTCGTGGTATAGTCCAGTTATTGTTTTTTTTAACAGCTAAAATTTAAAGTTGTTTTTAAGCGCCTAGCGGACCCGGAAGCTGGTGTTGCGCTAGCTTACCTGGGAAGGTTTTTTTTTCTTATAAAAGCGCACAGGCGAGGAACCCGAGGCACTACAGGGGTAGAGCCTCCCACCCACCCTCCTCCTCTAACCTAATAATAAGACCCGTTGTGGTAAGCAGGTAAGTGCTGCATTTTGCTTGTTTGTTTCTTTAGATCTAGTTTTTAAAGTTTACCTTTTAGAGGGATGGCAGCGAAGGCAGTGCAATGTTCCTCTTGCAACATGTATGAGGTGAGGGAAGCCATTAGCGTCCCTCCTGATTACACTTGCAAGAAGTGCACCCATCTCCAGCTCCTCCAAGACCGTGTTAGGGAACTGGAGCTGGTGTTGGATGAACTGCGGATCATTCGGGAGGCAGAGGTGGTCATAGATCAGAGCTTTAGGGAAGTAGTTACTCCGAAAGTTATAGAGAGATGGGTGACAGTGAGGGGGAGTGGGAGGAAGCAGCCAGTGCAGGGACCCCCTGCGGTCATTCCCCTCAAGAACAAGTATACCGTTTTGGATACTTGTGGGGAGGATGACTTACCAGGGGTAAGCAACGAGGTTCAGGCCTCTGGCACGGAGCCTGTCCCCGTTGCTCAGAAGGGAAGGGTGGTGAAAGGTAGAGCAATAGTTATTGGGGACTCAATAGTGAGGGGCACAGATAGGCGGTTTTGCGGGGGCGACAGAGACTCACAATTGGTATGTTGCCTCCCAGGTGCAAGGGTACGTGATGTCTCTGATCGTGTTTTCCGGGTCCTTAAGGGAGAGGGGGAGCAGCCCCAGATCGTGGTCCACGTTGGCACCAACGACATAGGTAGGAAGAGGGGTGAGGATGTTAGAAAGGCTTTCAGGGAGCTAGGTTGGAAGCTCAGAGCTAGAACGAACAGAGTTGTTGTCTCTGGTTTGTTACCCATGCCACATGATAGAGAGTCAAGGAATAGGGAGAGAGAGGAGTTAAATGCGTGGCTACAGGGATGGTGCAGGAGGGAGGGATTCCGGTATTTGAATAACTGGGGTTCTTTCTGGGGAAGGTGGGACCTCTATAAACAGGATGGTCTCCACCTGAACCTGAGGGGCACCAGTATCCTTGGGGAGAGGTTTGCTAGTGCTCTTTGGGAGGGTTTAAACTAACTCTGCAGGGGCATGGGAACCTGGAGTGTAGCTTTAGGGTACAGGACCTTGAGTGTAGGGAGGTTAGGAACATGGCATCGATCTCGAAGGAGGGTGCCTGTAAACAGGAAGGTGGCTTGAAGTGTGTATACTTCAATGCCAGAAGTATAAGAAATAAGGTAGGTGAGCTTGCAGCATGGGTTGGTACCTGGGGCTTCGATGTTGTGGCCATTACAGAGACGTGGGTAGAACAGGGAAAGGAATGGCTGTTGCAGGTTCCAAGGTTTAAATGTTTTAGTAGGGTCAGAGATGCGGGTAAAAGAGGGGGAGGTGTGGCATTGCTTGTCAAGGATAGTATTACAGCAGTAGAAAGGGTGATGGAGGAAGACTTGCCATCTGAGGTAGTTTGGGCGGAGGTTAGAAATAGGAAAGGTGAGGTCACCCTGTTAGGAGTTTTCTACAGGCCTCCTAATAGTCCGAGAGAATTAGAGGAAAGTATTGCGAGGATGATTCAGGAGAAGAGTGAAAGTAGTAGGGTGGTTGTTATGGAGGACTTTAACTTCCCACATATTGACTGGGAAAGCTATATCTCGAGTTCGTTAGATGGGTCGGTGTTTGTCCAATGTGTGCAGGAGGGTTTCCTGACACAATATGTAGACAGGCCAACAAGAGGTGAGGCTATACTGGATTTGGTTTTAGGTAATGAACCAGGCCAGGTGTTAGACTTGGAGGTAGGTGAGCACTTCGGGGGCAGTGACCACAACTCGGTGACTTTTACTCTAGTGATGGAGAGGGATAAGTGTGCACTGCAGGGCAACAGTTATAGCTGGGGGCAGGGAAATTATGATGCGGTGAGGCATGACTTAGGATGTGTGGATTGGAAAAATAGGCTTCAAGGGAAGAACACAAATGATATGTGGAGATTGTTCAAGGAAAAGCTAATGGGTGTCCTTGATAAGTATGTACCAGTCAGGCAGAGAGTAAAGGGTCTTGTAAGGGAGCCGTGGTTTAACAAGGAATTGGAATCCCTTGTGAAAGGGAAGAGGTTGACCTATGTAAAGATGAGGCGTGAAGGCTCAGTTGGGGCGATTGAGAGTTATAAGGTAGCCAGGAAGGATCGAAAGAGAGAGCTAAGAGCAGCGAGAAGGGGACATGAAAAGTCCTTAGTTGGTAGGATTAGGCTTTCTATAGGTATGTCAGGAAGAAAAGGGTAGATATCGGTCCAGTCAAGGATAGTAGTGGGAAGTTGTGTGTGGAGGCGGAGGAGATTGGTGAGACACTAAATCAATACTTTTCGTCAGTATTCACTCAGGAACAGGACATTGTTGCCAATGTGAATACTGAGTCACAATTAATTAGAATGGATGGCTTTGAGGTATGTAGGGAAGAGGTGTTGGAAATTCTGGAAAGGATGAAAATATGTAAGTCCCCTGGGCCTGATGGCATTTATCCGAGGATCCTCTGGGAAGCTCGGGAGGAGATAGCGGAGCCATTGGCCTTGATTTTTATGTCGTCGTTGTCTACGGGAATAGTGCCAGAAGACTGGAGGATAGCGAATGTGGTCCCCTTGTTCAAGAAGGGGAGCAGGGATAGCCCGAGTAACTATAGGCCAGTGAGTCTCACTTCTGTTGTGGGCAAAGTCTTAGAGAGAATTGTAAGGGATAGGATTTATGAACATCTGTATAGGAATAATGTGATCAAGGATAGTCAGCATGGTTTTGTGAAGGGCAGGTTGTGCCTCACAAACCTTATTGAATTCTTTGAGAAGGTGACCAAGGAAGTGGACGAGGGTAAAGCAGTAGATGTGGTGTATATGGATTTTAGCAAGGCTTTCGATAAGGTACCCCATGGCAGGCTAATGCAAAAACTACGGAGGTATGGCATTGAGGGTACATTAGAGGTTTGGATTAGGAATTGGCTGGCTGGAAGGAGACAGAGGGTAGTAGTTGATGGTATAGGTTCATCTTGGAGTGCAGTTACTAGCGGTATTCCACAAGGATCTGTTTTGGGACCATTGCTGTTTGTCATTTTTATAAATGACCTGGAGGAGGGGCTTGAAGGCTGGGTGAGCAAGTTTGCGGATGACACGAAAGTCGGTGGAGTTGTGGACAGTGAAGAAGGATGTGGCAGGTTACAGCGGGATATAGATAAGTTGCAGAGCTGGGCAGTAAGGTGGCAAATGGAATTCAATGTAGCTAAGTGTGAAGTCATTCACTTTGGTAGGAGTAACAAGAAGATGGATTACTGGGCTAATGGTAGACTACTTGGTAGTGTGGATGAGCAGAGGGATCTTGGTGTCCATGTACACAGATCTTTGAAAGTTGCCACCCAGGTAAATAGTGCTGTGAAGAAGGCATACTGGGCTTTATTGGTAGAGGAATTGAGTTCCGGAGTCCTGAGGTCATTTTGCAGTTGTATAAGACTCTGGTGCGGCCTCATCTGGAGTATTGTGTGCAGTTTTGGTCGCCATATTATAGGAAGGATGTGGAGGCACTGGAACGAGTGCAGAGGAGGTTTACCAGGATGTTGCCTGGCATGGTAGGAAGATCGTATGAGGAAAGGCTGAGGCACTTGGGGCTTTTCTCATTGGAGAAAAGAAGGTTTAGGGGAGATTTGATAGAAGTGTACAAGATGATTAGGGGTTTAGATAGGGTTGACAGTGAGAACCTTTTTCCGCTAATGAAGTCAGCTGTTACCAGGGGACACAGCTTTAAATTAAGGGGAGGTTGGTATAGGACAGATGTTAGGGGTAGATTTTTTACTCAGCGGGTTGTGAGTTCATGGAATGCCCTGCCAGTAGCAGTGGTGGACTCTCCCTCTTTATGGTTATTTAAGCGGGCATTGGACAAGCATATGGAGGTTATTGGGCTGGTGTAGGTTAGGTAGGCTTCGGTCGGCGCAACACCGAGGGCCGAAGGGCCTGTACTGCGCTGTATTTTTCTATGTTCTATGTCTTTTCCCCTGGGTAGGGAAGTTCAAAATTGGAAGGCATGTTTTTAAGGTTAGAGGGAAAGATTTAAAAGGGGCTTGAGCTGCAACATTTTCACACAGAGGGGGTTCATATGTGGAATGAACTGCCAGAGGAAGTGATGGATGCAAGTACAGTTGTAGCATTTAAAAGACATTTGGACAGCCAAATGAATAGGAAAGGTTTTGAGGGATTTGGGCCAAACGCAGGCAAATGGGATTAGTTTCATTTGGAAAACTTGATCAGTATGGATGAGTTGGACCAAAGAGTCTGTTTCTGTATTGTATGACTGTATGATGTCTGAGGCTGATCTTGCAAGTATTCAGATCACAGGTGGTGAATCAGGGATTAATGAGGAGCGAGTGTATTTAAACAGCATCCTACCTGAAAATTTATAAAGATTGCAACATCTACTTGCAATAGTTATAACATTTTTCATAAGATAACCTACTTCTATTACATGTAATTTTCAACTACTTACCGTTTATCTTTCAGGTGACCAACAAACAGCCAACTAGAAAATTGCCCAATTGCTCAAGGGAGAAAGGAGAAAGCATTAGAAGAAGAAACAAACATCAGATATTGTTAAAGCGTGTTTCAGCTCTGAACTGTCAAGGTAATCAGGATGATTAATAGTTTGATCTCCAGCATGTAACTGTATAATTCCCAAACTAGTTTAAAAAAAACTGACAGGAGGCAAGTCTATGAAAAAATAATCATCAGCAATGAACTGAAACACTGAAAGCTGAGAGAGTGCCATACTCAGTTTGAATGCATTGAAAAATGGTTCTGCCAAATGAAAGAATTAAGGGGTGCAAAGATTAAAAAGAAATGCTGTATTACTGGGCCACATATTGATAGGGCAATCACATGTGCATTGACAATTCCAAAAGCAAATAGAATAATAAATTAGTAGGAAGGTGAGGTCTGAATTCTTGTGAGTGAGTACAAACAAGATTTGTTAAACATAACTGCCCATAAAGCAAGGTAAAATAGAACACCTGGAACACTACAGATTCAGGTTCCAGTCTCTTAGGATTCTGACATAATTCCTTTCACACATGCTCAGAAAGTATTCTCAAAGGTATAATTAATCATTTATTCCACATCTTCCCTTGCATTATTTTGTGGTACCCCTTTTTGCTATTGAATTTGACCACTTAAATTTATTTCTCCAGCAAGCCTGAAGCTTCAATATTTGTGAATCTGTGTTGGAGTTGTGAGATTTCTTTTGTTCAGCATGAAAGGTTTCTTTCCAATGTTATAACCCAAGATATCACAAATGTTGTGGTCACTTCACTAGCTGTGAATTTTTTGAAGTTTCTGTTCTTTCCATTTATTATTGGACTGGGTAAAATGTCTTGTTCCTGCTTTATCATAGTAGCCCATCCTTCTACATATTGTGGGCAGCAGTTGCTTTGACTGACGGTGGTTGCATTTGTTCCTATTACATTCGCTTGGTACATTCTTTGAAATGAGTAGACACTATCATCTCATTTTACCTCCCTCAATAAATGGATAATTCTTCTAAACAAAATGGCAGACACTTCAGGAACAAAGCTATCTGAGTACAAATGTACAGGACGGACTCTTATGTTAATGCCTCTGTACCTCTAAATGAACAACACAAGTGGTAGATGCCTTCCTTATCACTGGAAAGGTAAAGGTAAAGGTAGAGTTGAAATAGTCTTGGTGGATGATAGGGCTGCAGTCTCTGAGAGAGACGATTGGTAATAGTTTAACCTGAGCGTCACCATAAAAAGCAAAGTCTAGATTTCCCTCATGTGATCAGAAGTGTTCATCTTCAGTGTCTTCTTTTTTTTCCACACTTTATAGCTTCTCTTTTGAGGTAAATATTTTCATTTCACTTTTAGCATTCAATTTAGTAGTTGACAATGAATAAGGAATATTTTCAATATACAGTTAGGGAAACAAAATGTAAAATCAAGGACATATTTGTGATGTTTGTTGGTTTCACAATTAATTACAGTACACATTGTGGTGAAGCTGTACTTTTGATGATAAACTTAGCAAGAGAGATAGAGACACAAAAATGTGAATACTAAACCTTCAGGTTATGTTATCTGTGATTTGAAGTCAGATTCATAAATTTGTGTTATTGGTTGGGATTTTTAACTGCCCACTGGGTCATGAACAGGAGTGGCATACATTTGAAAGTTATTCCCTTGGATGATAGGCTAATATCCTCTGGTTTCTGGCATCTTTACAGTAAATGCAGAGATCGGGGAGCCACTTGTCACCAATTTATGATTCTTAAGCTCCTTGTGGAACTTATTAGTAGGCTGGGGAAGGTGCAAGAAAATTGAGAAGTCTGATCCACATTGATGTGTGGCTATTGGATTGACTTGCAGCAGAATTGTTTTTTAATTATGGTGGAAAGATTTGGGTACTTGGCATTCTTATACTATTAGGACAATATAAATGTAGGGGAATGGGTGGGTTACGCTTCGGCGGGTCGGTGTGGACTTGTTGGGCCGAAGGGCCTGTTTCCACACTGTAAGTAATCTAATCTAATCTAATCTAATCTAAATAGGCTATCGCATCCAATCACAATTATAATTCAACAAAGATCAAAATGACCTCTTTTTGATGGCCATGGCTGTCTGTTTGATGTGAGAAAATTACATAAAATATTGGTCTAGTTACATCTGACAATCTTTAGACTTAGATACCCTTTAATTGACTGAGGATAAAAAGCTTCTGAGCTGGATTACAATCAAATTCCAGTTTTCTTAGCTCGCTCCAGAATGGATGTGACCCACAGGACCAAGAAAGGAAGGCAAGGAAAAATGATGGAAACTTTAAGGAGAAATTGTTAGAAAAAGATTAAGTAAGTCACATTCAATTCAAATAAGGTGAAGAAGTAATAAATTAACAAGAGACAAAAAAGAAAGCAGCAGCAATAATAAAAGTTCACATTTTTAATAAATTATTTTTAGACTTGTATTTACATTCTGAATCTTTAATTCTATTGTATAGAGTTATAAATCTATTTCTGACATTTCAATAGCTTTAGAGCTGTGATGTCAATGTTACATTCAACAAAATTCTGCGCATCAAAATTATATTGGACAGAGACTGGAAATTCTCTGAAGCTGCTGTTCTTCTAAAATTTAATAGTAAATCAAACACCTCAAAGAACTCTGTACCTCTGGTGAAAATAACAAATCAATTAATATCTTGCTAGTATACCTTAGTCACAAAACTTCACAATGCCAGTTATGTCAGTTGAGAACTTCTGAGCCAGGCTAACTCAGGGCAAGTCATGAGACAAGTAAATATCTCAGACTTGTTCTACAGGTGAACCATGTTTTATATAAATCATATTTTAAATAAAAGAATAGTGCTGAATTGAAGTCTTTAAGAAACCAAATCTGGCTGAAGATTGCAGTATATAATCAGTAAGCAAGGGTGCAGTTCAGTACAGTAATTGTCAAGTGGTCACAAAGGATGATACATGGATGAGTTGTGCCACTTTGAAACTATGCTTTCCAAAGGAGGTCTTGCAGAGAATGGCAAAGGAGAGTTAAAGATATTGCACAGAAACAAAGAACAGGCATTGCCATAATATCTTTTTCCATCAAATTATGTATTCATATAAAGATCTTTAACCTTGACTATTTGTCTTGGTTCAAGTTAGAATAACTGTTTGCATACTTGTTGATCATGCTATCATATCATTTTCTTGTGCCTTTTCAACAAAGATGTGGTTTGTCATGTGTGTGTGTGAAGGACTAGGTGGATCTGCCTTCCAACTATGAGAGCTAATAGTGAGGGTTGAAGAGTAGCACATAGGTTTACCATGGCCAGCTGGAAATCCTGGCTAGTAGCTTTGCATTTTTATTTTATTTTTTATTTATTGTTTTGCACTTAACAATCAATGACTATACTGTACGGATGCATGAGGGGAAGCGATAATGCTTTGAATATTCCACTTCCTGCACGTCTCTTGGAAGGGGGCATTATTGCACTGCTGACCATTATTGGACATATTTTGTTAAGAAATATGGAGGTCAATGTGTCAACAAACTGTTGCATATGTGTCATCTTTAAGTTGGCTCACAAAGTGAATTTGGTGAAACTGTAACTAGGATGCAGTCATACCCTTGGGCATAGTTGCCACATTTCATCAGAAGAAAATTTGTGCAGAAGGAGAAATTCCCTTGATTAATGCTGTTGACATGTTTTATACAATGTGATCGTTGTTCTTAATGATGTGTCAATAGATGTGTCAATCCCTTGTTTCTTTTCTGTACCCACGTGATGTCTGTGTATATGGTCAATGTAGAGATTGTGGAATAATCACTTGATATCCTTTGTGCAATAACATTCTTGGAGAATCTGTACTCATTTCTGAACAGCCAAAAAGAATATCCTTGCTCAGGGATTTTTTGAATGTGTTTGAGGCACCCGTTGGTGATAATCTTCTTGAGTTGTCCAGTTGAACATCATAAGACCAGTTCTGCTTGGCTATGACCAAAATGAACAAGATCAATGTGGAGCCAATCTTCCAATTCAGATTCAACAAAATGCATTTGAAGGTTTACATGAAAGCCTTTGTTCTCTGTAGGATTTAGAAATCAGTGAAGAGCATTGGGAATATCATCTGTAAAACTAGTTTGTACTGTACTTCCAAACTACAGCAAGATTTTCTCTTTTATTGTCAGAGTAGTTATCTTAAGTTATCAGTAGGATTTTAGGAGCAAATATAATAGATTTCTCATTCTGAAATAGACATACTCTGAGACTTCTCTGGGATACATCCATTTCCAACATGGTAAACGTAGATGGATCATAATGTTGAAGTGCCAATTTGCTGAAAGTGAAACCATTTTTGTGAAATTTAAAAATATTTAGTTGCTATCCTGAAAAAACATATTGACATATTGGACAGCCTGGTGGCTCAGTGGTTAGCACTGCTGCCTCACAGCACCAGGGACCCAGGTTTGATTCCAGCCTCAGGTGACTATCTATGTGGAGTTTGCACATTCTCCCTGTGTCTGTACAGGTTTCCTTCAGGTGCTCCGGTTTCCTCCCACAGTCCAAAGACGCACAGGTTACGTTGACTGGCCATGCTAAATTACCCATAGTGTACAGGGGTATAGAAATGCAGGTAAACATGGATAGAGTGGGTTTGGATGGGGTGCCTTTTGGATGTGGTCAGTGTAGACTTGATGGGCTGAATGCTGTGGGGATTTTATGATATGTGAGGTACATACTGCCCATGTGTAAAATATTAAACCTGTAATTTGCTAATAATTTGAGGTCATACCACACTGTGGCAGATTCTTAAAAGCATTTGTGTGAGATGTGAAAAGGGATGAGATTTGAATTTGTATCAGTGTTAATGTTGGCATGTAACTCAGATTATCCACTTGTTTTGGGGCTTATTATTTAGATGGAGGTAAAAGCTTCAGCTCTTCTGACCATATGGTATGTCAGGTTAATCATATATAATATCTGACTAGGCTTTCAAACTGTAATATTGCAGTTACCTTGTGGCCTGCATTGACATGCTGCATGCCATGGAGGAGTGTTTGGAAACATATTTGACATTGGTCCTTGGTTATCAACTCTTCACTTGGGGTTGATCTTTAGGTTTATCCTAGCACTTGGAACACTTTGCGCAGTTTTGCCAATGTCCTCTTGTTGAACATAGTCTGCGTATGTCATGAAATGCTGGGTATTGTATTGGCAGGTGAGACCATGCACAACTTGTACATGATTTGGAAATATTATGGACCTCACAGAGTCATAGAGATATACAGCATGGAAACAGACCCTTTGGTCCAACTCATCCATGCCAACCAGATATCCCAATCCAATCTAGTCTCACCTGCCAGCAACCGGCCCATATCCCTCCAAACCATTCCAATTAATATACCCATTCAGATGCCTTTTGAATGTTACAATTGTTCTAGCCTACACCACTTCCTTTGGTAGCTCATTCCATGCATGTATCACCCTCTGCATTAAAATGTTGCCCTTTAGACCTCATTTATATCTTCCCTCCCCCTCACCGTAAACCTATGTCCTCTAGTTCTGGATGCCCCCACCCCAGGGAAAAGACTTTGTCTATTTATCCTATCCATGCCCCTCATAATTTTATATCTCCATAAGGTCACCCCTCAGCCTCTGACGCTCCAGGGAAAACAGCCCCAGCCTATTCAACCTCTCCCTATAGCTCAAATCCTCCAATCCTGGCAACTTCCTTATAAATCTTTTCTGAATCCTTTCAAGTTTCAAACATCGATCCAATAGGAAGGAGACCAGAATTGCATGCAATATTCCAAAAGTGGCCTAACCAATGTCTTGTACAGCCACAACATGACCTCCCAACTCCTAATCTCTATATTCTGACCAAGAAAGGAAAGCATACCAACTGCCTTCTTCACTATCCTACCTATCTGCAACTCTACTTTCAAGGAGCCATAAACCTGCACTCCAAGGTCTCTTTGTTCAGCAACACTCCTTAGGACCTTACCATTAAGTGTATATGTCCTGCGAAGATTGGTTTCCCAAAATGCAGCATCTCACATTTATCGAAATTAAACTCTATCTGCCATTCCTCGGCCCATTAGCCCATCTCATCAAGATCCTGTTGTAATCTGAGGTAACCTTCTTCACTGTCCACTACACCTCCAATTTTGGTTTTATCTGCAAACTTACTAACTATACCCCTTATTCTCAAATCCAAATCATTTATATAAATGAAGAAATAGTGGACCCAGCACCCTAGTTTCCCACTGAGTTCTAGGATACACCTGATCAGGTCCTGGGGATTTATCCACTTTTATGCATTTCAAGGCATCTAGCACCTCCTCCCCTGTAATATGGACCTTTTTCAAGATGTCACCATCTATCTCCCTATACTTTATATCTTCCATGTCCTTTTCCAAGGTAAAAACTGATACAAAACACTTGTTTAATATTTCCTGTGGCTCCACACAAAGGCCACCTTGCTGATCTTTGAGGGACCCTATTCTCTCCCTAGATACCCTTTTGTCCTGAATGTATTTGTAAGAACGCTTTGGATTCTCCCAAACCGATCTCCTTGTATTCAGCTCTCAGGTCCTCATCCATCTCATGTTTAGCAATGTCATCGGCACCTACATGTTCCACGACAACTGGCTGTTTACCCTCCAGCTCCAGAATGTCCTGCAGCCACTCCATGATATTGCAGATCTTGGCACTAGGGAGGTCACATACCATCTGGGATTTATGTCTGTGGCTGCAGAAATGCTTGCCTGTAACCCCTGACCATTGAATCCCCTGCCACTATAGACTTGCCACTCTCTTTCCTCCTGTTCAGTGTAGCAAAGCTATCTGTGGTGCCATGAACCTGGTTGTTGCTAATTTCCCCTGAGAGGCCACCCCACCCAATCCCCCCCAACAGAATCCCAAACGGTTTACAATGTTTCTTTGAGAAGGGGATGACCACTGGGGACTCTTGCACTTCCTTCGTGAGCCTTTTACTTGATCTGATGGTCACCCATTCCCTTTATGCCTGTGTAACACTTACCTGCGGCGTGACCAACAGGCTAAATGTGCCGTCCATAACATTCTCTGAAAAGCAGTTCCCTAGATGGACAGACTTCCTGCACACATAGCTGTCAGAGACTTTGGAAGTATCCCTTATTTCCTACATTGTGCAAGAGGAGCACTCCATGGATTTGAGGTCTCCTGTCATAAATCTCTCTAGATTAAACTAGTTACTCCCATTAAGAGAATTTAAATATGCTGGCAATCTTCCTTCATTTCAAACATTTCCATTATAATCAAACGCCCCTATCTTTACTTGACCTGATAGGTTACACTTTAGAAACTGTTAACAAATACTCCGCAGTTGTTACTTACAAACGTCCTGCTCCCATTTGGACTGTATGACTTTCTGAATGGCCCGAACTAAAACTGAATTTCGGTTTCACATTCTCCCTGTCTCCCCTCACTTTGTTTTCAGCCATCTCGAAAGCACTCTCACTGAGCCAAGTAACACTCACAAGTGCAGCCTTGTCATTTAATTGTCTGCTCACACCTTCACTGATGTAGACAAGCAGGCGGCTGGAGCAATACAGAAAGTCAGGCAGCATCAGGAGGTGGAGAAGGTGATGTTTTGGGTGTAACCATTTTTCAGGACTGCTTTCTCCACTTCCTGTTGCTGCCCGGCTTGCTGCGTTCCTCCAGCCTCCTGCCTGTCCACTTTGGATTCCAGCATCTGCATTAACTTCAGCCTCCTTTACTATCCAACGCAGCACAATGAGAGCTCAGGGAACAGCATCTCATGTTTCAGTTCAGTCCTTTGTAATCCCAGACTCAACATGGATTTCAGTTGTTTCTGGATGAACAGAGAGTTGTCAGGATCTGGAACATTCCACCTGAAAATGTGCTGGAATCGAGGCCGTAAGGAATTTTAAAAGGAAAGTCGCAGGTAATTGAGAATGAGGAGTTAATTTCACTCAATGAAATTAATCCATTAACTTAATTGGGACTAAAAATGACAATTCTTGCAAAGAAATAGGTGTAATTTGGATGAATCTGTGCTCCCTCTTAGGCTTTAGGGTTCAGAACCAAGCACAAGGTGATCTAAACACGACCTTGCTGTTTTTCACTTGACAAAAATATTGGATATATTTTCCCACAGACAGAACAGACAAACCTTTCTCCTTCCACAGTTAAATGCCAATGACATTCAGATCCTGATCATTCCGCTGATTATCAGAACTTGTTTTTGAGGTCCTGGTCTCAATTATTCTCAATTAATATCACACAATGGAGCTGTTGCGAAGTTGGATAGAGTCCTTGTAGATTGGGAGCCAGGAAGTTAGAATTTGCTGTTTATAAAGTGCTAGAGGGGAAGGCATTGTGTGGTCCCTTTAAAAGATCATGTGTTTTTTCTTTGCTTAGAAATTTAAAATGGATGTCTGTGAGCAGCAGTTTGTAAGTTTGCAAGTACATAGAGAGCACCTGAATTGAAACATTTGTATTGAAAGGCCATGCAGTTAGGCCAAGCAGCAGTTTTTAACCAAGACAACAGGCTTTTGTATTTAGCCAATCAATTTGAACCAGGTGCTTATAATTAGTAAGTTTTTGGTATTTAAGTTTGATGATTTTGACAATGTAGGACGAATACTATTGTAACCAATATCTATATATCATCAAGGGTATAAAAAGGAGGGAGCAGTTAGACAAAGACCCCAGAATTAGCTGCCATGTGCCAGAGCTTATGGCCCTCAGCTCTCAGGAGAGAATCGCTGGCTCTCACAGCCTCCTCTATTTCTTCGAGAAAGTATTATCTTTCAACGGTAACAATGGTACCAGTGGCACAACTAGTTAATATTCCAGACTGAAGAATTGACGGAGAAGGCACAGAACATTCTGAAAGATATGTAACCCGAGTGTGATTTGTAGAGACTAAATTTATTTTTATATAAGTGGGGATTTGTATTTATTGGTACAGCATATCATTAGAATCTTGCTTTATCTGGGAATAGTCAGTAGTTAGAAGTCATTTACTTGTTTTTTTAATAGTTTAGTTAATTTGATCACTGTTAGAGTTAGATAAATAAATTGTTTTAAAGTGAGTGTCAAGGGTTTATTTTGTTTAACTAATTGAGGCAGGTTACACCACTTTTCATACTCCTTTTACAGATTATGGGACAAGGTGCTCTTCTTTGGGTGTTTTGGTTTTCATTCTCAGAGGAGGGGTCAACCTCCATTTTATAGCAGATCCTACTGACAGTCACAATAGTTGTTGTTTAGTCAAGCACCTTTACTCTATTGTTGTCCTGCTGAAATTGCCTTGAACTTGCATCCTCCTGCAAGCGGTTCATTGAAGGTATAAGCTTTCGATTTGTTCAGAAGTGCCTTTCAGAAAGATTTGATAGTGTACAGAAAATGATCAGTTTCATAATCCTTTGAACTAAGTTAGCTGAGGTGAAATCCCGTTCTCTCTCTATGCATTGACAGCTGCCTTTGAACGGTCAATATTTTCACATGGCTGTTACATATGATATTAACTCAAATCTATGAATCCTCAAATTGACTCAGCCTTTAAGCTTATCTTCTGAAAATTAGAAAATTTTGTCAAGACCTTTGTGGTCATCACTGGAAATAAAATCTTTCATTTTCTCAAGTGATGAAAAGTTTGACTATCTACCTTTTTCAGTTATTTGTTGATCTATGAAGTGAAGATTCATTCCTTTTCAAATAATTAAAATTCTGACAGAACGTCATTGGAGTGCGAATTCATATTCAAATGTTTTCTTTATAAGCTTATTGTGCAGCTTTACGTCTTTCAAAAATTGCCAGTATGCAAAGAATCAGTATTGCACTGTATAGTGCTTCTGTGTTCATTTCTATCCTTTCCACTGCTTTAAATTTTACTGTTTGCTTTATTTAAATAATTCTTTCTTAGAAGTGAATAGTTGATCAGTGCCTGTGTGTACCATTCATACAAAATAAATACTGGAACGGTTTCTATTTTTGAACGTTTCTAAAATAAATTAAAGCTTCAGTTGACAAATATGAACAGGTAAGCCTTAATGGTAGGAAGAATGATTTCTTTCTCGATGTTCAAACTGCATTTCAGTTGGGATTGCTTTTCTGAATTGGAGTTGTCCTTGGCTTCTTGTAAACTATGCAAATGTATTATGCCTGACTTTTAGGAAAAGAACTTTTCACAACTGCCAATGAAGTTATCTTCTCTCAGCTTCCTGAATCAATTTGCTGCAACTCGACTTTAGTGCTCACTTTCTGTTATCATCCTGTTATGCCCAGATGCTACAACCATGATGTACTGCAGCTTTCTATACGTTAACATAAGTGCATATACAGCAATGACTTGGGTTCCTACTGAGACAGATACCTGGAAGGATATGAACAATTAACTATGCACACCAGACTTATGTACAGTCTTGGTTCTATGATTACTTGGATTATCTTTATGTTATATAGATAGTTAACTGGATGGCTAAAGATTGACTGTCTAACTGACAGTAAGTGGAGACCTTTCATATTAGAGGGTCATGTGATCACCTTTCTAAGATCAATGGACAGGCCAGTTGTCTGCAGACAAATAATCTTTCTTTTCATCTGTTGATATAGTTTGTCCATTTTCCTGACTCACGCCTCAAAAATGTTGGTGGTCATCTAAGCAGTTCTGTTAGCCTTACACTATATAGATAGTGTCTTCTTGGACTTTGCAACCACAGAAAATGTCAACGTTTTAGTATAATCCATACTGGTACAGTGATGCACTACCATTACGCAATCCTTGCTGTTCTGTCTACCATTACACCTTTAAACATCAAAGAGTGATCTGGCAAAAGACAGTAAAACAATTTGTGTTAGCCATCTTAAAAATGTTTCTTAGTTCATTCTCATTCAAATGCAGGTGATACTATTTTAGAACAAAGCATTTGTCAGTGCTGCTGTAACTGCTGCACCCGCTGCACCCTGACATCTTACACAACTAAAAAAGATGCCATGACTTGTCTTGAATTGGTCCAGCCATCCATCACTATCAGTAAGCTCTGCGTGACCCAACCTCTCTGTCAGAGAACTCCCCCTTTCCTTCAAATGCATCATTAGTCTCAAACCACATTAATAGAACATCTTCAATGCTGGTTTGGGCAGCCATGCTCATCCTCTTTCTTGAAGAGGATGCTGTATGTTGAGCTGTTCTAGTGTTGTGTTTCAAGATAGTTGATAAACACCATGGTGGAATAAAATCATAAAATGCTATAGCAAAGAAAAAAGCGCTTTGACTATCCTACTCCTTTGTGATGTCCAATTCTTGTCTCATGCTACTGTTTCTGAAATGCTGTCTAAATCTCATCTTCTATCTGATTGACAACACTTGCACCTTTCAAAAGTAAGTACTCATAGGTTTTGTATGTTTTTTCACAAGGAGATCTCAATGTCAAATAACATCTTGCCCAGTGCTCCCTGATTTCATGCTGCTGTGTGGTTTAACTCTGCTCTGAATGGCTGCTGCAAATCAATAACAGCTTCTGCAAGTTCAGCTAAATCAGAGTTACCAGTTCAAAATTTCAGATTGTCACAGGCATCAACCTGCTGACTTTGTTGTTCTGTCAGCAAGGATGGTAAATTATTTTCACACAAACAGATGTTTGTGTCACCTAAATTTTACTTATTGCAATTTCATTGTACGGTTGTATATTACAAGCTTATTTCTAATGGCTAATTAATAGATGTTATGTGCAGTATATGCAACAGTTTTAATAAAGCAGCATGAGGGAAATGCTCCTCAATAACTGTATTGTATTTATTCTTCAAATGTAAAAGGAAGTATAGCTGTAACTCATGAGTTCACAAAAAGAGCTACAATGTGCTATTGTTGGGAAGAATATATTAGAAGCATGATGATTCCCAGCTAACAGACAATAGGTGCAGGAGTAGGTCATTCTGCCCTTCGAGCCTGCACCACCATTCAATATGATCATGGCTGATCATCCTCAATCAGCATCCTGTTCCTGCCTTATCTCCAAAAACCCTTGATTCCACTATCCTTGAGAGCTCTATCCAACTTTTTCTTAAATGAATCCAGAGACTGGGCTTCCACTGCCCTCTGGGGCAGAGCATTCCACACAGCCACCACTCTCTGGGTGAAGAAGTTTCTCCTCATCTCTGTCCTAAATGGTCTACCCCATACTTTTAAGCTGTGTCCTCTGGTTCGGCACTCATCCATCAGCGGAAACATGTTTCCTGCCTCCAGAGTGTCCAATCCTTTAATCTTATATAATCTTATAATAATCTTATGTCTCAATCAGATCCCCTCTCAGTCTTCTCAACTCAAGGGTATACAAGCCCAGTCGCTCCAGTCTTTCAGTGTAAGGTAATCCTGCCATTCCAGGAATTGACATAGTGAAACTACGCTGCACTCCCTCAATAGCCAGAATGTCTTTCCTCAAATCTGGAGACCAGAACTGCACACAGTACTCTACGTGTGGTCTCACCAGAGCCCTGTACAGCTGCAGAAGAACCTCTTTGCTTCTATACTCAATCCGTCTTGTTATGAAGGCCAGCATGCTATTAGCCTTCTTAACTACCTGCTGTACCTGCATGCTTACCTTCATTGACTGGTGTACAAGAACACCCAGATCTCTCTGTACTGCCCCTTTACCTAAACTGATTCCATTTAGGTAGTAATCTGTCTTCCTGTCCTTGCTACCAAAGTGGATAACCATACATTTATCCACCTTAAACTGCATCTGCCATGCATCTGACCACTCACCTAACCTGTCCAGGTCATCCTGTAATCTCCTAACATCCTACCCACATTTCACCCTGCCACCCAGCTTAGTATCATCAGCAAATTTGCTAATACCATCTTCTATATCATTAACATATATTGTAAAAAGCTGCAGTCCCAGTACTGATCCCTGCGGTACCCCACTGGTCACTGCCTGCCATTCGAAATGGAGCTGTTTATCACTACTCTTTGTTTCCTATCAGCCAACCAACTTTCAATCCAAGTTAGTACTTTGCCCCCAGTCCCATGCGCCCTAATTTTGCTCACTAACCTCCTATGTGGGACTTTATCAAAAGCTTTCTGAAAGTCCAGGTACACTACATCTACTGGATCTCCCTTGTCCATCTTCAGAGTTACATCCTCAAAAAATTCCAGAAGATTAGTCAAGCATGATTTCCCCTTCATAAATCCATGCTGACTCTGACCTATCCTGTTACTACTATCCAGATGTGTCGTAATTTCATCCTTTATCATAGACTCCAGCATCTTTCCCACCACTGAGGTCAGACTAACTGTTTTCCTGTTTTCTCTCTCCCACCTTTCTTAAAAAGTGGTACAACATTAGCCACCCTCCAATCCGCAGGAACTGATCCTGAATCTATCGAACTCTGGAAAATAATCACCAACGCATCCACGATTTCTTGAGCCTCCTCCTTCAGTACCCTGGGTTGTAGACCATCAGGCCCTGGGGATTTATCAACCTTCAGACCTAACAGTCTCTCCAACACCAATTCCTGGCAAATATAAATTCCCTTAAGTTCAGGTCCTTCAGCCACTGTTACCTCAGGGAGATTGCTTGTGTCTTCCCCAGTGAACACAGATCTGAAGTACCAATTCAATTCTTCTGCCATTTCTTTGTTCCCCGTAATATATTCCCCTGTTTCTGTCTTCAAGGGCCCAATTTTAGTCTTAACCTTTTTTTTGCCTTTCACATACTTAAAAAAACTTTTACTATCCTCCTTTATATTATTGGTCAGTTTACCTTCATACCTTATTTTTTCTCTGCGTATTTCCTTCTTAGTAATCCTCTGTTGTTCTTTAAAAGTTCCCAGTCCTCCATTTTTCCACTTACCTTTGCTATGTTATACTTTTTCTCTTTTAACTCTATATGTTTCTTAACTTCCCTCGTCAGCCACGGCCACCCATGCCTCCTCCTAGGATCTTTCTACCTTTTTGGAATGAACTGATCCTGCAACTTCTGCATTATACACAGAAATATCTGCTATTGTTCCTCCACTGTCGTCCCTGCTAAGGTATTGCACCATTGAACTTTGGCCAGCTCCTCTCTCATAGCTCCATAGTTCCTTTTATTCAACAGAAATATTGTCACTTCCGATTGTACCCTCTCCCTCTCAAATTGCAGATTGAAGCTTATTGTATTATGGTCACTACTTCCCAATGGCTCCTTCACTTTGAGGTCCCCGACCAATTCTGGTTCGTTGCACAATACCACAAATCTGGTTTCTTACATAATATCCTTATGTGTGTTCACCTTTGGCCATTTTAGTGAACTGGACAATGTAATATCCTGTCACTATATTTTCCTTTTTTTTTTATCTTGAACCCAAACTATTGACTAGTCTCACTGTCCTATCCCCCCTAGTCCAGGAACTCCCCACATACATTCGAGACACCACCCACGCCCTCCACCTCCTCCAAGACTTCCGTTTCCCCGGTCCCCAACGCCTCATCTTCATCATGGATATCCAATCCCTCTACACCTCCATCCACTATGACCAGGGCCTCCAAGCCCTCTGTTTTTTTCCTCTCCAGACGTCCCCAACAGTACCCTTCCACCGACACTCTCATTCGTTTGGCCGAACTGGTCCTCACCCTTAACAATTTCTCCTTTGAATCCTCCCACTTCCTCCAGACCAAAGGGGTAGCCACAGGCACACATATGGGCCCCAGCTATGCCTGTCTCTTTGTTGGCTACGTAGAGCAGTTGATCTTCCGTAATTACGCCGGCACCACTCCCCACCTCTTCCTCCGCTACATTGATGACTGCATTGGCGCCACCTTGTGCTCCCGCGAGGAGGTTCAGCAATTCATCAACTTCACCAACACATTCCACCCTGACCTTAAATTTACCTGGACCATCTCTGACACCTCCCTCCCCTTCCTGGACCTCTCCATCTCCATTAATGATGACTGACTTGACACTGGCATTTTTTAAAAACCCACCGACTCCCACAGCTACCTGGATTACACCTCTTCCCACCCTATCTCTTGCAAAAATGCCATCCCATATTCCCAATTCCTCCGCCTCTGCCGGATCTGCTCCCAGGAGGACCACTTCCACCACAGAACACACCAAATGACCTCCTTCTTTAGAGACCGCAATTTCCCTTCCCATGTGTTTAAAGATGCCCTCCAACGCATCTCGTCCACATCCTGCACCTCCGCCCTCAGACCCCACCCCTCCAACCGTAACAAGGACAGAACGCCCCTGGTGCTCACCTTCCACCCCTACCAACCTTCGCATAAACCAAATCATCCACCGACATTTCCGCCACCTCCAAACAGACCCCACCACCAGGGATATATTTCCCTCCCCACCCCTTTCCGCCTGACGCAAAGACCGTTCCCTCCGTGACTACCTGGTCAGGTCCACACCCCCCTACAACCCACCCTCCCATCCACTTTCCCCTGCCACCGCAGGAACTGTAAAACCTGTGCCCACACCTCCTCCCTCACCTCTATCCAAGGCCCTAAAGGAGCCTTCCACATCCATCAAAGTTTTACTTGCACATCCACTAATATCATTTATTGTATCCGTTGCTCCCGATGCGGTCTCCTCTACATTGAGGAAACTGGGCGCCTCCTAGCAGAGCGCTTTAGGGAACATCTCCGGGACACCCTCACCAATCAACCACACCGCCCTGTGGCCCAACATTTCAACTCCCCCTCCCACTCTGCCAAGGACATGGAGGTCCTGGGCCTCCTTCACCGCCACTCCATCACCACCAGACACCTGGAGGAAGAATTCCTCATCTTCCGCCTCGGAACACTTCAACCCCAGGGCATCAATGTGGACTTCAACAGCTTCCTCATTTCCCCTTCCCCCACCTCACCCTAGTTCTAAACCTCCAGCTCAGCACTGTCCCCATGACTTGTCTGGAATTGTCCTACCCGCCTATCTCCTTTTCCACCTATCCACTTCCCCCCTCTTCTCCCTGACCTATCACCTTCATCCCCTCCCCCACTCACCCATTGTACTCCATGCTACTTTCTCCCCACCCCCACTCTCCTCTAGCTTATCTCTCCACGCTTCAGGCTCACTGCCTTTATTCCTGATGAAGGGCTTTTGCCCGAAACATCGATTTCGAAGCTCCTTGGATACTGCCTGAACTGCTGTGCTCTTCCAGCACCACTAATCCAGAATCACAGTTAATGTTACCTTAAGCTATCTTGACACATAATCCATTCATACCACATCATAAGTATAAACTCAAGAGGTAATTTCAACTTGCAAATCATTAGAGTCAGACAAACATTCAACTTGAGATGCTATGTAAATGTTGCACAAATACTTGCATTGTTGGAAGAATGTAATCAAGAAATTGTATTGTATTTCAGGCTGAAAGTAGGTGCTGAAGTGTCTGATAGAGCATGCAAAGTCGATATGCTGCCTGTTCTGAGAAAGCACTAAAATCCCCAAATTGGATCAAAGTTATCCAGAGCACCAGTGTGAAACTAGCTGATGTGTTTGAAGGATCCAATGGTTCAATGCCTGTTTCATGTCTCTAGAAAGCTGGGCCATAGTGTGGTTATTTTCCTCAGGCCAAAACAGATAAAGTAGTCCTTAAAGGATCCGTTGGAGACTGCCACCAAAAAGAGACTCCACAGTGCATCTGAGGGCTATCAATCAGTTCATATTCATTGCTTCCTCCAGATTTAGTTTCTCATCCACTTTCATTTCAGACTTAATGCAAATACATTGCTGGAATCCCCATGGCCATCATTCCTTCTCTTCACGACCACTTTCATTGCCTTTTCAATCAAGGATTTTACTCCCAGCATTCCCCAACTTGACGATGCCAATAAAGCTATTTTGTGTCATTTTCTCCCATATTATTTTCTCCATGTTTATCTGAATTCGAGAATTTTTTAAATTGATAAATATATTTGCTTTTTACAAAATTGCAAAAGAGATAGAATAACAATCTTGTGGTACAACAACAATAACAATAAACTAACTACTATGCTACTTTTCAAAGCAAATCAAAAATACCAAAAAAAATCTTCCCATACTACAATTCAATAAGTAATTCAACATAATAAGTTAAATTAAGTTAGGTTGAATTGAGCTAAACTAGGTGAACTTACACCACTCGGCACTATCCCACCGAATTCCCATCATTGGGAGCATCAATTATCATCCCGTATTTATTCGGGATTCTTCCTCTCAGGGTCTCCAGCCCGCCAGATACAGTCTTCATGGCTATACAAAGCCCCTAATCAATACGGCTGACAAGTCTGCGTCAATGAGATTCAAAAAGGGCCGCCACATGTTATAAAGAAGTTCCATTTTCTGGTGCACCTTACTAGTAAGGAGGTCTGGGGAACATGCTCCATCACTAACCTATGCCATTCCAAAAGGCTCGGGGGCTTCCAAGGTCCAGCTCATCAGAATGTTTTTTCTCATGCAATATGTAAGAATGTTAAACAATGTCTTCCTATGCTCATCTAGAGAAGGTAGGTTTGGCAATCCCAGAAAGGGGGATACTGGATCTGCCTTAACCTCACTCCCCAAGATCTCCTCCAACATATTTGCTATGGCGCCCCAATATCTACAAATTCTATGGCACGACCACAAGCAATGTGTTAGAGTATCAATGTCTGTTTTACATTTAGGGCACATTGGAAATGCTCCCTTTTTAAATTTTGCTTTTGGGCCAGATGGGCCCGGAGGAGAAACTTTTGTTGCATGGCCTGCATTTTATTACTAATCGAAACCTTTTTCACATTCTCCCAGATATCGTCCCAAAATTCTGATGAAATTTCTGCTCCCAATTCTTGACTCCAGATTCTGTAAAGCCTTTCAATACCTTCTGAGGCACCCCTCCCAGTAAATAATAGAGGGTACTAATTGAAAGAGTGCCCATGGGCTGAAGCACTCTTCTCTACTCATCAGACTTATAGGAGTGAACCAATAGCATGGTCCTTTTCTGTATAAAGTCCCTGATCTGAAAATAATGGAAGATGTCCCTACTGGATAACCCATATTTATGACTCAGCTGGTCAAAAGACATTATGGTCTCCCCCTCAAATAGATCTCCCAAACAGGAGACTCCCCTAGACTCCCATAACCTAAAGCCGGAATCCATTGATCCCAGACTAAATCCTGGTATTCCTACTATGGGGATGAGCGGGGAGGTCTTATGTAAATTTCCCTCGCTCTGTCACATCATTCTCCACGCTTTGACTGTGCTAATGATGATCAGATTTTTACAATACTCCACGACAGTTCTCATCCCATCCATAAGTAGCAAATTAATGAGGAGCCATTTTGCCTGGGAGGCCCCGATATCGAGCCATATTGACCTCTGATCCTGACAAACCCAAGCCTAATCATTCACAATACAGAACATATCTGATATCTTTTGAAGTCTGGGAGGTCTATACCCTCTATCCCGTACCCCCACTCCACCGTTCCCTATACAAGATGCAGCTTAGCAAACTTAATAAGAGGGCGCCTGCGGTGCCAAATGAAAGATCCAAGCCAACCATTAAGTCTCTGCAGCACTTGCCTAGGTAACACCAGAGGGAGCATCTGCATGGGGTATAGTAGGCGAGGAAGAACATTCATTTTGATCAAAGCTATTTGACGCAACTAGGATATTGGTAGCACTCCCAATGCTGAAGGTCCTTTCTTATCTTCTCGAGCAATTGTACAAAATTAGCTTTGTACAATTGGTAAAAGGTGGGGGTAATGAAAATACCTAAGTATAGGAAACCTCCCTGTGACCACCGAAAAATAAATCGAGTTCCATCTTCAAGGTCAGGTACTCCCACAAGACCCCTCATGGGCATGGCCTCCGATTTTGTAAAATTAATTTTATACCCCGAGAAAGAGCCAAACAAATTAATATTTTGTATTAAATGGGGCACAGACATTGTCGGGTTAGCCAGAAAGAGAAGAACATCATCTGCATAGAGAGTGATTTTATGCTCTCCTATTCCCACTTCTGGGCAACTATGTTGAGGTCCTTCCAAATTGTCTCCACCAGCAGTTTGATCATTAAAGTGAACAGCAGTGGTGAAAGGGGGCACCCTTGTCGGCTGCCTCTATCAATACTAAAATTATTTGATTTTATGCCATTCGTGAGAATTGCTGCCATGGGATCGCTGTACAACCACCTGGCAAAGACCACCCCCTCAAGACCAAACTGTTCCAAGACATTAAAAAGGGAGTTCCCTGCATGTTGCAATCCACGCAGCACCTTTCCTTTAATCATCTTCCCCGAACATTAAAAGTGATATTTAGAGAATCTGGGGACTTCACACTGCTGATTTCTATGAAAAAGGCTAGTGAGGGGAGGAGGAAAGCATCATTTGCCTGGATTGTGGTGCAGAGCTCAGCAAGACAGACTTGTTAGATCGCCGCCATCTTGAGTCTCCCCCAATTCAAGCTTTAACCAATTGCTAGATGAGTATGTCTGAAAATATTAATGTTTAATATTTTAACCATTTTGCTATTTTAATCTATGATAGCAAATAGATATGGAATAAGTAGAGTGAGATAATCTATTACTCCTGTTTGCAATTAAGTCCTTCCTTTTATAATTTTAATTATTTTGTGCTGGTTAACTGTTCAATCACATACAAAGAGGGATGTCAGTGCAAGTCTGTCAAAGTTGATCCAAGAAATTTTGTGACAAGTGAAATACTGCAACATTTAAAAATAATATCAAGCCTGGCTGCCTGAGGCTCCTCTTGTACTATGTGAAATATTTTCTGCATAAATTTGCTTTCAAAAGATGGAATAGTTATTAAAGGCTATTGAATAAAACTGAGGTTTACCTATAGAAAATATGATTTGAAAAATCATGTTGTGTAGACTTGATTTTTAAATAAGAATATTTTTGTGACTAAAAGTTCACTGAGGATAGATCACCATTTCTCTTCAGTATTTTGGGAGCCATTTATTGTCTTGAAGTGATGCTGGTGGTCTACTCAAGTAATTTATAAAAGGAAAATCAGCCTCCCAGGCTGAATTCCACCTACTCAACTAAACAAACTGAGCTCTGTCATAATTGCAATTAAAATACTGTTCTTTATCAGTATATTTGCAAGGAAGAATAAATGAATTAAAAACGTTTCCTGCTTATTAGCCATAGCATATTTTTGCATTTGCCTTTTGTGAACTGAGCTTGTTTGTAATGAGAATAGGACATTTGGATATTTAAGTACTCACACGATTATAGAATGTACAGATATTGATAATTCTTTTTTTTTAAATTAAGACAGCAGATCCTTCTGGGTTTTTTTAACTTAATTATTTACAGATTGCTGCTTGACGGTAATCTCATTTTTTCAACAAATCTTCTAGGGTAGTTTCAACTGAATAAAGGATAAGCACAAGGTAACTACTTTATGCTATGTTTGTTTTGTCAAAATCAAAAGAAAAGTCCCCTGGCCTTCCATTTGTGAGAGGATAGTTTGAGCCTTGATGGTTATCTCTGTGTTATCATCAGGCGTGATCCAGGATCCCCAACTGTGTCATGACAATAGTTTCTGTAGTGTTTGCTGCAGGTGGAAATGTTGAAATGAAAAGGTAAATGATTTTCTGTCCTCTGGTCTCTTCTCAAGCAAATGAGTTTTCCATTTTTCTTCTGTTCTTCCAAATATCCTTTGAATCACCAGTTGATAGATCACAGTCATTGCCAGCTGTCTCCCAGTTGTTTGTGTCAATATCCACCACCTCAATATCTCATCTGTAAATGTCTTTGTAATAGAGACATGAACATTCAGCAAGTTGTGGTCCAGGGGCCAGTTCAACGCACAGAAAGTCTGTTGATGTACAGCTATCATCCAGCTGAGGAATGTAACTGAGTCATCACAGATGTTGCTCGCTTCATTATGAATGTATGCTGATGAAATTAACTGGATACATGACATCTGCACCGGTGAAATTGCCCCATCAAGACATCTGAAGGATGCATCTGAAGAAAAGATACTGAATGCAGAAGATCTTTATGTATAATTTCAGTTACTCATTCAAGCTGGAAAACAATGACAAGTAATTGGAGTAATCATTATGTTGTCCTAGAAAACAATTGTCTTTTTAATGTCAAATGTGAAACATTTGGCTTTTTGATTAAAGTAGTAAATAATGACTGGTTGTAACTACCACGTTAAAAAGTCTATGTATGCCTGTGTTTCCTGTTACTTAATTTGTCCTCCAACTATAAAAGTTTGATCTCCACATTTATAATATAAGTAACCCATGGAAATATGCCCTTTGTAATCACATGCTTCTACAAAGTGATATTCTGCAGCATTACTGCTATCAGGATGATGGAATTATGAATCATTTCCATTATTGTAGAGAATACAAAGGATCTATCATGGGAATATAAATATAGGTATAGAATTTATGGCTTTTAAAGAGGTATTATATGTACACACTCTGGTTGAATTATTTTTGTCCTCTAACACCAGTTTACCTGAAGACTACATTTAAATTTCAACCTCTGAAGGTATTGACACAGAAAATTGATTTGTTTGCTTATAATCTCAGAATCTGGTTGTTCGTGCAAGGATCAAAAAATTTTCAGACTGCTAATTCGCTGTGCAAGCACATCCAACCAATAATCATCATTAACCCCTTAACAAAGTTGCCAGAATAGTGTTTCAATAAGATAGCTTTTGACTGAATTGAAAGTCATGGCACTGATTGCATATTTAGTAACTATCCAAGTATTTTTTATTCAATCTTTTAATTTCTGGTTTCCTTTTGCTCATGGATGTGTCAAAGGAAAACAACTTCAAAGGTCAATTTAGTGAGATGGTGATACAAAAATAAAGTAAAACCATATCATTCTATAATGTATTTATAAATATGAAAAATGCACATATATTAGATTGATATCAGCTATTTCTATAGGGATTTTTCTACAAGAACAAATTGCCATAGATATAAGCACTTCCTGATTATATGAATTTGCATACTAAGGCAAAACTACACTGTTCAATGAACCACTGCACAGAGATAATACTAAACAAAACATATTTAACAGCCATATTGCGTGATAAAGATCACTTGGCACGAGTTCTAAAGAGGAGCCTTATTCCATTGTCTTAGTCATTACTGTCACTAGTTTCCCTGCATTCACATTTCTCCATCATGGTATAAAAGACATCTGAGCTTGTCATTCAGCTGCATAGTTACATTGTTCAAATCATTACAGCATTTTTTCCAGCATTTCTGTCAAAATTATGGTAATTAAGTAATTTTTAAACATATTATTATGATATTCCAAACTTATTTAGGAAGCTGCTACATTAGAGGTCAGGAAACATTATTCAAAATTGGATATCCTTTGGGTCCTGAAATGTAGCAAGCTGTAAATAATCTATTCATCAGAAACAATTCCAATGGATACAAAAATTCCCAGTTTGCCTGATGACAATTGCTGTCAGTGACCTACAGAAATGAGAAAGGTTTCTGATAGGTGTCTCAAAGATAGTTGTACAAGCTGGTGTAGGAAGTTTCATGCTAGCATGGATAAAGGATTAGTTAGATAATAGGAAGCAACACGTAGAGGTAAGTGGATTAATTTTCGGTTGGCAAGCTATAACGAGTGGAGTGCCACATAGATCAGTACAAGAACTCAGCTATTTGCAATCTAGATGGGACCAAATGTAGAAGTTATATTTGCCAATTATATCAAAATGGATTGGAAAGTAAGTTGTCAAAAAGGGGTAAGGAGTCTGAAAACATTTATAAGCAGGCCAAGTGAGTATAATGTGAGTAAGTATGAATTTGCCCATTTTGGCTGCAAGATCAGAAAAGCAACATGCTCCTTAAAATGGAGAGAGATCAGGGACTCGGTGGTACAGAGAGATTTGGGTGTCCTGGTAAATGAATCACAAGAAGTTAGTATCCAGGTACAGCAAGTAATGAGGAAAACAAATAAAACGTGGTTGTTTATTGCCAGGAAATGGCAAGTAAAAGTAGAGAGGTTTGCTCCAGCTATACAGGACATTAGTGAGACCCCATCTGGGTAATGTTTGTACAGTTTTGGTCTCTGCATTTGAAATGCAAATATATAATTGCTTTAGAAACAGTTCAGAGAAGGTCCACTTGATGCATCTCTGGGACAAAGGGCTTATCTTCTGAAGAAAGACTGAACAGGTTACAATGGAACTTAGAAAAATGAGTGGTGGTCTTATTGAAATATGTGGTCTTAAGTGAAATGATGAGGGTAGATTGCCTGAGACTAAAATTGGCGGACATAGTTATAGAATAAGAGGTTTACCTTATAAGACAGAGAAGAGAATTTATTTTTCTTATTAGAGGGTCATTAATATGTGAAATTCTCTTCTTCAGAAAGCAGTAGGTATTCAAGTCTGAGATAGATAGACATTTGGTAGTCTAAACATTTTTATATATCTGTATTTTTGATTGTGGACTGAAATGGGAAAATCACTATTTTATGTACCTTTGATTGGAGAAGGGATTGCTGCAAATTTTAAAAGCTAGCAGCACTTATAACAAGTATTGTTTATACAGTTTTGTATTTCAGCATAGAGGGCAGATTCCTACAGAAGGACTGACACCCAAGGAGGTGGATCCAAAATAAGATTCAGACAACAACATATAGCTGATGTGCCAGGGGAATGCTGGTCAGTGGTCAATGATAAAGGCCTTCTGCCAACCAACAGCTATGTGGTTGACTTCCAGGTAGCGAATTGGCAATTGATTGTGAACAATACAACCAGATTTCCAGAAGATAATGTGGAGTCCTTTGGCTTTCTGCAATAAAATACATCAAAAGTCTGAAGAAAGCTAGTTTATTTCCCCCTCTTGAATTGCTATAAGCTGTGGCTTTTAACCAAAAAGTCAGAGACTTTATAAACTGTTCTGTGCCTCCTGCAAGAAAGTGAAGGACAGCTGAAGAGAAAGAGAAATCAGAAGATCTTGACAAACAAAAAAACAATCTTAGTGAACCCTGTGGACAGAGGCAA
Organism: Chiloscyllium punctatum; assembly: GCF_047496795.1. Classification (NCBI taxonomy): domain Eukaryota; kingdom Metazoa; phylum Chordata; class Chondrichthyes; order Orectolobiformes; family Hemiscylliidae; genus Chiloscyllium; species Chiloscyllium punctatum. The sequence continues at coordinate 43,169,768 of NC_092753.1, read as the reverse complement.
TTGAAATGCCTTCCTATTTTTCCCTCCACCTATAACATCAATTCCCTTGTGTATGTGTCTCTTCATGTATCTGTATAGGAGGAGATTTTAGGGTGGTTAGAGTTTTAACTAGAAGATGTTGAGAGTCCATAACTGTTTACAAGTATCTGTAAACAAATTTTAAAAATCTAATCTAAATAAGTTGTAGATTTTGGTAAATAAAGAAAACTGGTCTGTCCTTTATGATGGAGAAAGTGAGGACTGCAAATGCTGGAGAATCAGAGTGGAAGAGTGTGATGTTGAAAAAGCACAGCAGGTCAGGCAGCATCCGAGGAGCAGGAGAGTTGACGTTTCGGGCATAAGCCCTTGATAAGGAATGATATCAACATTTCGGGCATGAACCCACCAACACCCACAGCTATGTGGACTACACCACCTCCTACCCTGCCTCCTCCAATTTCTCTGCCTCCACTGCATCTGCTCCCAGGAGGACCAATTCCACCATAGAACATGGCCTCCTTCTTCAAAGATTGCCGCAACTTCCTTTCCCACGTAGTCAAAGATGCCCTCCAGTGCAGCTCCTCCACTTTCTGCACCTCCGCCCTTGAACCCCACCCCTCCAATTGCAACAAGGACAGAACACCCCCCCCCCACCCCGGTTCCACTTTCTAACCCACCAAACTCCACATCATCGCATCATCCTCTGCCACTTCCACCACCTACAAACAGACCCCACCACGAGGAATGTATTTCCCTCACAGCCCTATCAGCATTCTAGAGAGACCATTCCCTCCTCGACTCACTCATCAGATCCACACCCCACTCCCACACCTTCCCCTGCCAGCGCAGGAAGTGCAAAATCTATGCCCACACCTCCCCCCCTCACCTTCAACCAAGGACCCAAAGGATCCTTCCACATCCGACAGAAATTTACCTGTACTTCCACGTACGTCATTTACTGAAGCCATTGCACCCAATGTGGTCTCCTCCACATCAGAGATACAGGACGCCAAATTGCAGATCGTTTCAGGGAACATCTCTGAGACACCTGCACCGACCAATCCCACCACCCCATGGCCATACCCTTTAACTCTCCCTCCTACTCCACCAAGGACATGCAGGTTCTGGGCCTCCTCTATCACCAAACCCTAACCACCAACACCTGGAGGAAGAACGTCTCATCTTCCGCCTTGGGACCTGAAACCACACAGGATCAATGGGATTCCACCAGTTTGCTCATTTCCTCTCCCCTCACCATATCCCAGTCCCAAGCCTCCAAGCTTGGCACCACCCTCTTGAACAGTCCTACCTGTCCATCTTCCTTCTTACTTATCTGCTCCACCGTTGTCTCTGACCTATCACCTTCCCCCACCACCTTCATCTACCTATCACATTCCCAGCTACCTGCCCCCAGCCCCACCCCCCTCTCATTTATCTGTCAGCCCCCCAGCCCACAAGCCTCATTCCTAAGGAAGGGCTTATGTCCAAAATGTCGATTCTCCTGTTTCCTCGGATGCTGCCTGACCTGCTGTCCTTTTCCAGCATCACACTCTCAGCTCTGTGTTTTATGTTAACAGGAGTTTAGTTCTTTAAAAAGACAAATAAATTCTGGAATTTTGCATTTCTTATAATCGTTACCTTTTGTGATGATTCGGAGTGTTGGGGTTTGATTTCCATCATACAAACTAAGTGAAGAGTTGGACTCATCTGAAATTGATTTTGAAACAGACAACTAGGACTTGGGGTGTGGTATTAGTTAGTAACACAGAAGAAGGCAATCATCACATTCTCCACTGCAATTAAGACCTGGCACTAAAAACAGTGAAGGATTTCCTGCAGGTGGCAGAGTTATCCTGGCAGCCTTAAGGGAACTTTCAAAGCCCAGGTTGACTGAATTAGCAGGAAAACTGGCAGTAGAATTGCCTTTCTTTATTCATGCACAAGACATAGCATTGCTAACCAAGCCAGCACTTATCGCCCTAGTTGCCCTTAAGAAGTAAAGGTTAGCTACCTCATTGAACTGCCTTTATGTCCTGCTTTTCAACATGGACTGCTTCAGTGTCTGAGAAGGCATGAATGGTCTGAACATTGTGCAATCAGTGGTGAACATTCCCACTTCTGACTTTATAATTTAGGGAAAGTCATCAATGAAGAAACTCAAGTCGATTGGGCTAAGGCCACTCCTCTGAAGGCAATTTACCACATTTATGGATAGACGCCATTGTTGTATCTGTTCTGGAACAGGGAGAAAGTGAGGCCTGCAGATGCTGGAGATCAGAGTTGAGAGCGTGGTGCTGGAACAGCACAGCCGGTCAGGCATATCTGAGAAGCAGGAAAATTGACATTTCCTGATGAAGGGCTTATGCCTGAAATGTCGATTCTGCTGCATCTCGGATGCTGCCTGACCGGCTGTGCTTTTCCAGCACCACACTCTTGATTCTGTTCTAGAACAATTTGGCAAGGGATAGGGCATGTTCTGGAGAACATGTCTTCACGTCTACTGCCAGCATGTTGTTACTGCTCGTAGCCTTTGCACTATCCAGTACCTTCAAGTTTCATAATATCACTTGGAGTAAATCGAATTGGCTGAAGATAGACTTGTGAGATGATGAGGAGCTCTGGACAATACCATGACGGATCATTCAGTTGGAACTTCTGAATGAAGTTTCTTGCAAATACTTCAGCCTTAGCTTTTGCATGAATATGCTGGGATCTCCCATTATTGAAGGTGGAGATGGTTCTGAAGCCACCTACTCCAGTGAGTTGTTTAATTGTCCATTGCATTCATGACTGGATGTGACTGGACTGTAGAGATTAGATCTGCTTCATTGACAGAGCCAAGAAGGGTTTAGAAGAAATACAAGAGCAACCAGGTACGCCAGGTAGTGAAATATTCAGTTGTGTGAAGCAGCTTAAGGAGAGAGTGAAGACTGCAGATTCTGGAGATCAGAGTTAAAATGTGTGGTGCTGGAAAAGCACAGCAGGTCAGGCAGCATCCGAGGAGCAGGAGAGTCGACATTTCAGGCATAAACCCTTAAACAGGAATGTCAGGAGTCCCAACAGGGCTGTGAGATAAATGGGAGGCGGGGTGGGGCTCGGGTAAGGTAGCTTGGAAGGCGATAGTAAGAAGAAGGTGGGGGGTGATGGTGATAGTTTGGAGTGGAGGGTGCAGTGGATAGGTGACAAGGAAGATGGACAGTTGGGAGAGTTCAAGAGGGCGGTGCCGAGTGGAGGGTTGGATCTGGGATAAGGTCAGAGGAGGGGAGATGAGGAAACTCAACATGATCCATGTGGTTGTAGAATCCCAAGATGAGGCATTCCTCCTTCAGGCATCAGGTGGCTTGGATTTGGTGGTGGAGGAAGCACAGGACTTGCATGTCCTTGGTGGAGTGGGAGGGGGAGTTGAATTGGTTGGCCACAGGGCAGTGGTGTTATTGGCTGCATGTGTCCTGGAGATGTTCCCTGAACCATTTCACAAGTTGGCGTCCTGTCTCCCCAATGTAGAGGAGAGAAACAGACACAATAGATGAGGTGTTTGGATGTGCAGGATGTGCAGGATGCCCACCCCAAGTTTCTGATGGAAGGCTGATACCTGAAAGTCCAGTAAAGAAATACTTAACTTTGTACAAAAATTTGAGGAAAATATGCATTTTCATGTCATTTGAGAAAATGGTGAGGCAAATGAATTGGAAAAAAAGAAGACTGGACATTGCTCATGCAAAGTGAGTTGACAGGAAATGTGGCAGAAATATATGTTTCACTATCAGAGGAGGTTTCTCACAAATATGATGGTGTAAAACTGTACCAGCTGTGTAGGAGTGAGGTAAACAGGCAAAGGTTCGGGAATTTAAGGAAACAGCTGGGTAAATTCAAATATGTTAAGCAAAGTAATTTTGAAAGATGGATCTGAGCATTAGATGGGGAAACCACATCTGGAATTCTTTCAGAGATTATTCTCTTAAAAAGCTCACCACCTTCTGTAATAAGAACCCACATTAACGATAAAGGGTTGCAACTGGTCATCAGGCTGCAATAATGATCTGATTCATAAAACTAAACATTTAATGTGTCACCCTTAAAAGTTCAGATGGGACATATAATGGGAGATTGACAATAAGGAAAGCAGCCAAGGTAAAGAATATAGAGTCGGAAACGCCCCAGTGTCTCCCACTCTGATTAGAAGAGTTAGTTCTGAGTGTGGATGTGAAAATTAGATGCCAAGACATTGTAATGAGGTGGCACACCTTCATTCAGAATGCTGGAAGTTGCATGGGAAAACCATGGGATTTATTGGAGTTCAAAAGAATGAGTCTAAAAAGAAACTCAAAAGGAAAAGGCCACATATCAATTTGTAACTACACACCAAGAGATCGGACAAAAGCACTGCTGAGCTCAGAAAAAACACAGTAGATGAGAGATATGAAGGGAATTTTGTCTAAAGGGAAGAATCAGTGGGTTTCAGGTTCTTTTTCATCCTGTGTTTGAGACAACATAGCTAAACAAAGTCCTCACTACAGCTTACAGTAATCTCACAAGTGGATGTTGGGTAGTGGAAACTCCAAGAATGAAGATAATTCAAACAAAGTGTTTGCCATGTTTACATTAATTGAAGCTCAGAAAGCCAATCCAGAGTGAAATAAGTTAACACAGACAGTTCACACTGAAGATGAGGCTGGAAGGTTAGTATTATACTTAAAAACAGCCTTCTGTTGAGGAAATGGAGACATCCTTAGAGATCAGCAGATTAAGGATGGATGATTGAACGTCAAATATTTTACTGCCCAGACATTGTTGGGCAATATTGCAATTAACACATTAAATTCCTATGTCAAGAAATATAGGAATACAGAAAACACAAGCATCAATAAACAGGTATTTTAAATAGTCGAGATTTCATAAGAGGAAGGACAATTCTATAATATATGTCATTTATGACAGGTGATAGGAAAACCTCAATATATAATCAAACCAGCACCTATGATAAACGTAACACTTCTTGAAGAACCAGTCAGTAGAAAGTGGAGCCATTACCACAAATGAAAGCAGGTCACAGTATATCTATATAGTTATGGATGTAACAATCTAATTTCCAGAAGATACTCATTTAAAGACAAGAACAGCCAGGGTAGTAGAAAAGGCAACTTAGTTTTCTCCTTATTGTGGACTACCAATTAAGATGCAAACTGGTCAGGGAATTAACTTCTTATCTCAAAACCATGATCAAGGCACAGTGTAAAGAATACCCCTGGCATTGGGACAAAGGATTAGATTTCTTATTACTTACTATCAGAAATTCCCCAAATGAAACTACAGTATTTACTTCATTTGAATTAGTTTATGATCATGAGATTGGTCCATTAAAATTGATTATGAAGTGCTTCAACCAAAAAGATTAATCCTCAATTTTGGAAAACGTCTTCATGTTATTAGAAAGACTCACAGGAACATGTAAGGCAGCACAAGAGCCTTTTGAAAAGTTTCACAAGTGAAAGAATGGACAGATAAATGTTCAACAACAAAAACATACCTAGCAAGATTTGGAAATATCATTATTATTATTTTTCCCAAGTGAGCCTCTGAAAGCAAAATCCAGTCATCCAGATAAAAAGGTTATGAGGTTGGTAAGATGATTATCTGATATAAAAAAAAAACTTCTGATTGGAGAAAGAATCAGTAATGTCACATAAACATATGAAAAAAGAATCCACATAGAAAATAAAGAGGAACTAGTATGTCAGGTGTTGCGAGTGCTGGAAGATGACAGAGACAGTAAGAATGAGCTAGAAGGAGACATAGACAGTTATGAAAGTGAACCTCCTACAACTTGACTAGCAAACACAAAAAGACTAGGACTGTTAGACACTGTGTTCTCATATTTAGAAGAAGGACAATAGGAGGATCTTGAAAGACTACTCATGTGTACAGATAGAACTGAGTATACTACATTAACTAGGCATGATGTGCACACTGGGGAGATAGGATCAAATAAACAGCATCCTTATTGGTTGAGCCTTGAAAACAAGACAGAGTGGTAAAGTCAGCAGGATGCCAAGCTTTGAGAAGCTGAAGAAATTCCATACAAATGAACCAATATTTGCCACCCGTGGTTTTTCCAGACTTTTTCTGAAGGTAGCAGGACAGGTTGATAGGATAGATAAGATAGCACATGGGACACTTATGGAAGAGATTATAACATCAGGGCCACAGACAAAGTAATGTGTGCACTATAGGAAGGATATGGTCACACTGGAGGAGATTCACCAGGATGTCACCTGAGATGGAACTATTTGACCATGAAGAGGGCCTGGATAATTTCAGGTTGTTTAGAGAAGACTGGGAGGGGACCTAATTGAGGTGTATAAGATCATGAGAGGCACGGACAGGGTGAATAAACAGCAGCAGCTCCTTTTAGTTGAAGCGTCAGCAACAAGGGGACACCATTCTAAAGTGAATGACAGGAGGTTCAGAGGCAATTAATCAAACATGTTTTCACCCAGAGGGTCTGGAAGAGTAGTTGAAGCAGAGAACCTCAGAATATTTAAAAGGTATTTGGGTGAACACTTGACAAGTCATAACATTCAAGGTTATGAGCGAAGTGTTGAGAAATGGGACTAGTGCAGATTTAGTGTAGGTTTTGTCAGTGCAGACTTGATGAGCCAAAGGGCGTATTCCTAACTAGATGATTCTATTACTTCCAAAACTTTTAATTGTTGCTCATAGGCTGGGACTGTTTTCCCTGGCGCATTGGAGGCTGAGGGGTGACCTTATAAAGGTTTATAAAATTAGGAAGGGCATGCGTAGGATAAATAGACAAAGTCTTTTCTCTGGGTGAGTGAGTCCAGAACTAGAGGACATAGGTTTAGGATGACAGGGGAAAGACGTGAAAGGGACCTAAAAGAGGCAACCTTTTCACACAGAGGATGATGCATGTATGAAATGAACTGCCAGAGGAAGTGGTGGAGGCTGGTACAATTACAGCATTTAAAAGGCATCTGGATGGGTACATGAATAGGAAGTGTTCAGAGGAATATGGGCCAAGTGCGGGCAAATAGGACTAGATTAGGTTAAGATATCTGGTCAGCATGGACGAGTTGGACCGAAGGATCTGTTTCCATGCTGTATATCTCTGGCTCTATGACTTGGAGGTAGACACAGTCTTGTTGCAGGATGATGAGTCACTTATAGAGAAGTCAATGGGCTATTTCTCCAAGAAACTAAATCAGTCTGAGTAGAAGTACTCTACTGCATAAAAAGGGATTTTGGGATTAGTTTTAGCTCTTCAATAATAGACAAGGGAGTAAACAGGAAAATGAAGCTGAGATCACAATCAGATCTTATCGAAAAGTGGAGCAAGCTCAAAAGGCCAAATGGCTTGCTCCTGCACCTAAGTTCAATATTCCCATGTTCATGAGGGTCCAGGCTGAAATCCTTGTGTATAATGAGTTAGCTTCTTAGTTAGATTTTGGGTGTAATTGTTAGAATCCTGAAGAAAGCAAGAGAAAAATCAAGCAGCATGCCTGTTAATGTTGAATGTTATTTCTTGAAATGGGGCCATGTTTGGTATAGAATGACAGAAAAACTACAGATGCTGGAATTCCTGAAAAAGGATTATACCTGAAAAGTCAACTTCTCCACCTCATAATGCTGCCTGGCTTGCTGTGCTCTTCCAACCTCCTGCTTGTCTACTAGTTCTGGGATGCTGGCAGGGAATCTTTCAGTAAAGATTACAGTAAGCTCCACGTGAAATCATAATCCAAACCACCTATGCTAAACTGACTCCATTGACTTTGAGTCATTGTCCTTGCTACCTGAGGTGAGGATCATGACAGATCACCTCCAAGTGGATTTAAGGCTAGCAAATAACTGGGGCAATTTTAACTGGCCTTCTGCTGAATTTCTTATGGCTGCAAAATTCAAACCTGTTGAACAATTTGAGAGGAACTTTGTGCTTGCATAGTTAAATGGAAATTCCTAATGGATTCTACATTCAAATATATGAACTATAACTCATGGTGTACTCTGAACATTCTGATGCATCCGCCATTCATTTATGAGTTCCTTGATGAGTTTGAGAGTGCTGCTGACGTTTGTAACCACGGAAAATAAATTTCCTACTCCTTTGGATATTTCGAAATTTTAGTCAAGATGAGGCAGTACAGAGGTAACATTGATTCATGACGCTGCAAATTACAAGTTGTAAATAATGAATGTTGTTGTTGGAGATTGGGAATCTGGGGCCAGTTTTTCATCCCTACTCCCCAAAGGCTGCATTTATAACTTCAAACATTGCGACTTGTCTCTCCATCCTTCCAGTCACCCTGCAATGAAAAGGGGGTTCAGTCCAATATCTTCTTAAACAGGCATATTCGTTTGTTAGAATCACTACGTCTGAGAACATGTGTAAAATTATAAGCAGGTTTATTTAGATTTTTTGACAGGGACAGACATATTTGTAAAAGCAATAGAATAATAAATTCTGTCCAGCAGCATTGATTTGATTCAGGGTTGAAGTCTGGAGCTGAGAATTGTTGTATACAGTTTTGACATAAGATTTGATGCTTTTTGTGGGCATACATGCCAGATATGGGCATTTAATAAACAAATGTATCTCGTCAATTGGGGTCAGTTAGCCAGACAACTGGTCGATAATGTACACAATGCCAAAGGCATGGGGTCAATTCTCACACTGCTAAGGTTGAGATTCTCCTTCTCAACCTCTCCCATTACCTATGTGTGGTGATCCACAAGTTAAACCACCACCCAGTTGTCTCTTTCACTAATGAAAGCAGGACTATGGTGACTTTACCCACTATAAGGCAATTTTAATACTTTAGGGAAACAACTTTATAGCATAAGTTAAACATCTGTACAATCAGATGAGTGAGACTCTGGATTTGAGGCCTAGTACTCCAACCACAACGCCATAAACAAACACATAGATCTAAATACCATCTATCAACCCCTCAGAAAACGAACAGGAAATGACATCACCACAAACCCCAGGAACCCCATCCAGGACAAACATATAAATAGAAAGCAGGAGACAACAGCTTCGCTTCACTTGGAGGTCGCCACTGATGGTATTACCTAGCCAGGTAATGAAACGTCTGGATATCAAACCTACAGCTCAGCGAGCAAACCTACACCCGAAACTCTGGATTTGAATTGTTCACTTGTACCCAACTCTAAAATATCTGTTTCTGTTCTGACAGACACAACATGCAACAAGTCATTTTTGTTACTCACCCGCATATCTCGGAAACTTTCCTCAGTCCAAACTCATAATGGAGTTTTGACACATGGTATTGAATGGAGAAAAATAACTGAGAAAATGATTACAACACAGGAAAAGGGCCATAGCATGGAAATAAAATTCCAAGAAAAAATTAGAAATCTCTAGCATCCTGAACTCAAATCAATTTGTATGCTGGTTCAAAAATATTTCCTTCTGATCATAGTTTTTTTAAGTGTCAGTCACTGCCCATAATCCTAAAGAGCCCAGTGTAATGGTGCATGCTCACAAGATGAAATATGCAACAGAAAGTCTGACTGTGTTGACGTCTTTATTCCTGGGAGGTTGATGTTCTGGCACACAGAGCATAGCTTTGAAATTAGATCCTTCTATGTAAATGCAGATTGACTTGTTTGGGCATCATGTAGAGCTAAAGTGAAATATGGAGGACATGCTCCAGGTTGTCTGTGCAAATGTGCAATTTATTGCTTCTGCAAATGTATAGCATGCCAGAAGTAGAACACTAAAAGGGCAAAGCCAATATTTCAATGCTACATCTTTCACTTATTTAAGTTCCATTTTAGGTTTCTTCTATTAACCTGTTAACAAATGGCTTGCCTTCACTATGCACAAAACTGGTCTCCAGCTCACTGTCATGTGGTTCTTATATTTCACTACTGCCACCTAAAGGAATTATAACGTATATCAATTCATGGTATGCACGGTTTAATTTTAAGCTTGTAGAAAATTTTTATTTTACACTAGATTGTCATTTTTTGTTATGACAGACTTTAATGTAATCTTTCATATATTTTAAAGATTCCTACATACATTGTAATAACTTGCAAATTCTGCACTGTCAAAAATGCAGCCACAGCAGCAGGAGCCTACTGTGTGAGAGTGACCTCCATTAGCAATTCAGTCTAATTTTCCAATAAAGATCCTATTATACAGCATTCCTCAGACAGAAACAAAATGACATATTTCAGGCATACATTTCTGTCAAACATCCTAGCTAGCTTTTTTTTTAGTTTGTTCTATAATATCCATTTAACTGTAAGAGTGAGGCCGTCTTAAAATGCAATGAACCGATCCCTGCTTCTGAGATAGAGATTCAGATTCAAGTCCCAATACATGGATTATCAATCCGTACCAGGCAGGAAGAGTAGGAGAGGGGCCTTGTTGGTCATGTGATTGGAAGAAAATTACACACTCTAATATCATTATACATTTTCCAGACTACAACATGCAATTTAAAATGCGAGTTTCCACAATAACCAAAACTCCGAATAATTTAACACCATCAATGAGAATCTAGAATCTCTTCTTCCATTAGCTGAAAATGTGTTGCTGGAAAAGCGCAGCAGGTCAGGCAGCATCCAAGAATCAGGAGAATCGATGTTTCGGGCATGAGTCCTTCTTCAGGAATGAGGAAACTGTGTCCAGCAGGCTAAGATAAAAGGTAGGGAGGAGGGACTTGGGAGAGGGGCGTTGGAAACGCGATAGGTGGAAGGAGGTCAAGGTGAGGGTGATAGGCCGGAGTGGGGGTGGGGGCAGGGGCGGAGAGGTCTGGAAGAAGATTGCAGGTTAGGAAGGCGGTGCTGGGTTCAAGGGATTTGACTGAGACAAGGTGGGGGGAGGGGAAATGAGGAAACTGGAGAAATCTGAGTTCATCCCTTGCGGTTGGAGGGTTCCTAGGCGGAAGATGAGGCGTTCTTCCTCCAACCATCGTGTTGCTATGGTCTGGCGATGGAGGAGTCCAAGGACCTGCATGTCCTTGGTGGAGTGGGAGGGGGAGTTGAAGTGTTGAGCCACAGGGTGGTTGGTCCGGGTGTCCCAGAGGTGTTGAAAATGTGTTGCTGGAAAAGCACAGCAGGTCAGGCAGCATCCAAGGAACAGGAGAATCGACATTTCGGGCATCAGCCCTTCTTCAGGAATGAGGAAAGTGTGTCCAGCAGGCTAAGATAAAAGGTAGGGAGGAGGGACTTGGGGGAGTGGCGTTGGGAATGCAATAGGTGGAAGGAGGTCAAGGTGAGGGTGGTAGGCTTTGAGTGGGGTGGGGTGGAGAGGTCAGAAAGAAGATTGCAGATTAGGAAGGCGGTGCTGAGTTCAAGGGATTTGACTGAGACAAGGTGGGGGGAGGGGAAATGAGGAAACTGGAGAAATCTGAGTTCATCCCTTGTAGTTGGAGGGTTCCCAGGAGGAAGATGAGGCGCTCTTGCTCCAACCGTCGTGTTGCCATGGTCTGGCGATGGAGGAGTCCAAGGACCTGCATGTCCTTGGTGGAGTGGGAGGGGGAGTTGAAGGGCTACGGGGTGGTTGGGTTGGTTGGTCCGGGTGTCCTAGAGGTGTTCTCTGAAACGTTCCGCAAGTAGGCGGCCTGTCTCCCCAATATAGAGGAGGCCACATCGGGTGGAGCGGATGCAATAGATGATGTGTGTGGAGGTGCAGGTGAATTTGTGTCGGATATGGAAGTGTCCCTTGGGGCCTTGGAGGGACGTAAGGGGGGAGGTGTGGGCGCAAGTTTTGTATTCTTGCGGTTTCAGGGGAAGTTGCCGGGAGTGGAGGTTGGGTTGGTGGGGGGTGTGGACCTGACGAGGGAAATATGGAGGGAGTGGTCTTTTCAGAACGCTGATAGGGGAGGGGAGGGAAATATGTCCCTGGTGGTGGGATCCGTTTGGAGGTGGCAGAAATGACGGCGAATGACACGTTGGACTTGGAGATTGGTGGGGTGGTAGGTGAGGACCAGTGGAGTTCTGTCCTGGTGGCGGTTGGAGGGGCGGGGTTCAAGGGCAGAGGAGCAGGAAGTGGAAGAGATGCGGTGGAGAGCATCGTCGACCACGTCTGGAGGGAAATTGCGGTCCTTGAAGAAGGAGGCCATCTGGGTGGTACAGTATTGGAACTGGTCCTCCTGGGAGCAGATGCAGCGGAGACGAAGGAATTGGGAATATGGGATGGCATTTTTACAGGGGGTAGGGTGGGAGGTAGTGTAGTCTAGGTAGCTGTAGGAGTCGGTCGGTTTATAATAAATGTCCGTGTCGATTCGGTCACCCGAAATGGAAATGGAAAGGTCTAGGAAGGGGAGGGAGGAGTCTGAGACGGTCCAGGTGAATTTGAGGTCGGAGTGGAAAGTGTTGGTAAAGTTGATAAACTGTACAACCTCCTCGTGGGAGCATGACGCAGCGCCGACATAGTCATCGAGGTAGCGGAGGAAAAGGTGGGGGGGTGGGGCCAGTGTAGCTGCGGAAGATGGACTGTTCCACATATCCTACGAAGAGGCAGGCATAGCTGGGGCCCATGCGCGTGCCCATGGCTACTCCTTTGGTTTGTAGGAAGTGGGAGGATTGGAAAGAGAAGTTGTTCAGGGTGAGGACCAGTTTAGTCAGTCGAAGGAGGGTGTCGGTGGAAGGGTACTGGTTGGTACGGCGGGAAAGGAAGAAGCGGAGGGCTTTAAGTCCTTCATGATGGTGGATGGAGGTGTACAGGGACTGGATGTCCATGTTGAAGATAAGGCGTTGGGGACCGGGGATGCGAAAATCATGGAGGAGGTGGAGGGTGTGGGTGGTGTCCCGAATGTAGGTGGGGAGTTCTTGGACGAAGGGGGACAGGACTGTGTTGAGGTATGCAGAGATGAGTTCGGTGGGGCAGGAGCAGGCTGAGACAATGGGTCGGCCGGAGCAATCAGGTTTGTGGATTTTGGGCAGGAGGTAGAAATGGACAGTGTGGGGTTGTGGGACTCTGAGGTTGGAGGCGGTGAATGGGAGATCCCCTGAGGTGATGAGGTTATGGATGGTCTGGGAGATGATGGTTTGGTGGTGGGAGGTGGGGTCATGGTCAAGGGGACAGTAGGAGGAGGCGTCTGCGAACTGTCGTTTGGCCTCAGTGGTGTAAAGGTGGTGCACCAAACCACTACCATGCCTCCCTTGTCTGCTGGTTTGATGGTGAGGTTGGGGTTGGAACGGAGGGAGTGGAGGGCTGCACGTTCCGAGGGTGGAGGTCGGAGTGGGTGAGAGGGGTGGAGAGGTTTAGGCGGTTAATGTTGCAGCAGAAGTTGGCTCTGAAGAGATCGAAGGCGGGTAAGAGGCCAGCATGGGGTGTCCAGGTGGATGGGGTGTGTTGGAGGCGGGAGAAAGGGTCGTCAGAGGGTGGGCGAGAATCTTGGTTGGAGAAGTAGGCACGGAGGTGAAGGCGGCAAAAGAATTGTTCGATGTCACGCCGCATGTTGAACTAGTTAATCGGAGAGCGTAGGGGAATGAAGGTGAGGCCTCTGCTGAGGACTGATCTTTCAGCCTAAGAGAGGGGTAGATCTGGAGGGATGGTGAAAACACGGCAGGCCTGGGAGCTAGGACCTGGTGTGGGGCTGGAGCTGGGAGTGGGGGAGGGGTTGGGCATGGGGGCGGGGACGGAGATCGGCGTGGGGGCGGAGTTGGGCGTTGTGATGGAGATCGGCGTGGGGGCAGGGTTAGACCATCCCTCCAGATCTACCCCTCTCTGAGGCTGAAAGATCAGTCCTCAGCAGAGGCCTCACCTTCATTCCCCTATGCTCTCGGATTAACGAGTTCAACATGCGGCGTGACATCGAACAATTCTTCCGCTGCCTTCACCTCCGCGCCTACTTCTCCAACCAGGATTCTCGCCCACCCTCTGACGACCCTTTCTCCCGCCTCCAACACACCCCATCCACCTGGACACCCTGTGCTGGCCTCTACCCGCCCTCGATCTCTTCATAGCCAACTGTCGCCGCAAAATTAACCTCCTTAACCTCTCCACACCTCTCACCCACGCCAACCTCTCACCCTCGGAATGTACAGCCCTCCACTCCCAACCGTTCCAACCCCAACCTCACCATCAAACCAGCAGACAAGGGAGGCGCGGTAGTAGTTTGGCACACCGACCTTTAAACCGCTGAGGCTAAACGCCAGCTCGCAGACACCTCCTCCTACTGCCCCCTTGACCATGACCCCACCTCCCACCACCAAACCATCATCTCCCAGACCATCCATAGCCTCATCACCTCAGTGGATCTCCCATCCACCACCTCCAACCTCATAGTCCCACAACCCCGCATCACCCGTTTCTACCTCCTGCCCAAAATCCACAAACCTGACTGCCCCGGCCGACCCATTGTCTCAGCCTGCTCCTGCCCCACCGAACCCATCTCTGCATACCTCGACACGGTCCTGTCCCCCTTAGTCCAAGAACTCCCCACCTACATTCGGGACACCACCCACACCCACCACCTCCTCCATGATTTTCGCTTCCCCGGTCCCCAACGCCTTATCTTCACCATGGACATCCAGTCCCTGTACACCTCCATCCACCATCACGAAGGACTTAAAGCCCTCCGCTTCTTCCTTTCCCGCCGTACCAACCAGTACCCTTCCACTGACACCCTCCTTCGACTGACTAAACTGGTCTTCACCCTGAACAACTTCTCTTTCCAATCCTCCCACTTCCTCCAAACCAAAGGAGTAGCCATGGGCACCCGCATGGGCCCCAGCTATGCCTGCCTCTTCGTAGGATATGTGGAACAGTCCATCTTCCGCAGCTACACTGGCCCCAACCCCCACCTTTTCCTCCGCTACATCGATGACTGTATCGGCGCTACCTCGTGCTCCCACGAGGAGGTTGTACAGTTCATCCACTTTACCAACACTTTCCACCCCCACCTCAAATTCACCTGGACCGTCTCAGACTCCTCCCTCCCCTTCCTAGACCTTTCCATTTCCATTTCGGGTGACCGAATCGACACGGACATTTACTATAAACCGACCGACTCCCACAGCTACCTAGATTACACCTCCTCCCACCCTACCCCCTGTAAAAATGCCATCCCATATTCCTAATTCCTTCGTCTCCACCGCATCTGCTCCCAGGAGGACCAGTTCCAATACCGTACAACCCAGATGGCCTCCTTCTTCAAAGACCACAATTTCCCCCCACACATGATCAACGATGCCCTCCACCACATCTCCTCCACTTCCCGCTCCTCCGCCCTTGAGCCCCGCCCCTCCAACTGCCACCAGGACAGAGCCCCACTGGTCCTCACCAACCACACCACCAACCTCCATATACAGCGTATCATCCGCCTTCATTTCCGCCACCTCCAAACAGACCCCACCACCAGGGATATATTTCCCTCCCCTCCCCTATCAGCATTCTGGAAAGACCACTCCCTCCGTGACGCCCTCGTCAGGTCCACACGGCCCACCAACCCAACCTCCACTCCCGGCACCTTCCCCTGCAACCGAAAGAAATGCAAAACTTGCGCCCGCACCTCCCCCCCCCTTACTTCCCTCCAAGGCCCCAAGGGATCCTTCCATATCAGCCACAAATTCACCTGCACCTCCACACACATCATTTACTGCATCTGCTGCACCCGATGTGGCCTCCTCTATATTGGGGAGACTGGCCTCCTACTTGCGGAACATTTCAGAGAACACCTCTAGGACACCCGGACCAACCAACCCAACCACCCCGTGGCTCAACACTTCAACTCCCCCTCCCACTCCACCAAGGACATGCAGGTCCTTGGACTCCTCCATCGCCAGACCATAGCAACACGACGGTTGGAGGAAGAATGCCTCATCTTCCGCCTAGGAACCCTGAAACCACAAGGGATGAACTCAGATTTCTCCAGTTTCCTCATTTCCCTCGCCCACCTTGTCTCAGTCAAATACCTCGAACTCAGCACCACCTTCCTAACCTGCAATCTTCTTCCTGACCTCTCTGCCCCCACCCCCACTCCGGCCTATCACCCTCACCTTGACCTCCCTCCACCTATCGCTTTTCCAACACCCCTCCCCCAAGTCCCTCCTCCCAACCTTTTATCTTAGTCTCCTGGACACACTTTCCTCATTCCTGAAGAAGGGCTCATGCCCGAAACGTCAATTCTCCTGCTCCTTGGATGCTGCCTGACCTGCTGTGCTTTTCCAGCAACACATTTTCAGCTCTGATCTCCAGCATCTGCAGTCCTCACTTTCTTCTCTTCTTTCATTACCTTAGTTACCACTTCTGAGCGCAACTGCCATCTTCAACTGACGGTCATAGATTCTCTGAGTGGCTCTTAGCAAATTCAGTGCCTCTCATGAGTGCCAACATTTTTCTTTTTATAAAATCAATGGAAATACATAATTAATGAGTAAACCTTAAGAAAAGTGAATACCTGTTACATTTTCAGCTTTCAGTGGCAGAAAACCAGTGCAGTTTGCTGAGGTGAATGTTGTACTGGTAAATTTGACCTACTTTCAGTGTAAGAAAGCATTGAAGTATCGTGCAGTTACCCACTGCCCTATAGGAGATGGTACATTATAAATAAAAATCTGCTGCCCAAGATTTATAACTGGGTTTAGACAAAGTTATTAAATTGATAATCTGCACAATGAAAATCCATAAATACTGAAGTTGTGGATGGAAACTAGTACAAACTATTGTCAAGCACAATAAGATTCTGTTTGACGAAAGGTATAAAAATATTGGATCAGCGCTATAAGTACTGTGGTCACTGCTTTCACCGTTAATAATATGGCTATATTTGGCACTTTGTGCCAAGACTGACCCAGTGAGTATCGTCAAGGATGGTGGGGGGGGGTGGCGGTCGGTGAGTATCGTCGAGGGTGGGGGGTGGGGAATTAATGAGTATCAACGAGGGTGGGGGGCGGTCAGTGAGTATCGTCGAGGGTGGGGGGGGCGGTCAGTGAGTATCGTCGAGGGTGGGGGACGGTCAGTGAGTACCATCGATGGTGGGGGGGGGCGGTCAGTGAGTATCGTCAAGGGAGACGGGGGGCGGTCAGTGAGTATCGTCGAGGGTGGGTGGGCAGCCAGTGAGTATCGTCGAGGGTGGGTGGGCAGCCAGTGAGTATCGTCGAGGGTGGGGGGGCAGCCAGTGGGTATCGTCGAGGGTGGGGGGCGGTCAGTGAGTATCGTCGAGGGTGTGGAGCAGCCAGTGAGTATCATCAAGGGAGAGAGGGGCGGTCAGTGAGTATCGTCGAGGGTGTGGGGCGGTCAGTGAGTACCACTGAGGGTGTGGGGTGGTCAGTGAGTATCGTCAAGGGTGGGGGGGGTTGGTCAGTGAGTATCGTCGAGGGTGGGGTTTGGTCAGTGAGTATCGTCGAGGGTGGGGACGCGGGCGGTCAGTGAGTATCGTTGAGGGTGGGGGGGGACGGTCAGAGAGTATCGTCGGGGGGGGCGGTCAGTGAGTATCTTCGGGGGTGTGGGGCGATCAGTGAGTATCGCCGAGGGTGGGGGCGCGGTCAGTGAGTATCGTTGAGAATGGGGGGTGGTCAGTGAGTATCATCGAGAGTGGGGGGTGGTCAGTGAGTATCATCAAGCGTGGGGGTGTGGTCAGTGAGTATCATCGAGGGTGGGGGGGGGCGGGTGGTCAGTGAGTATCGTTAAGGGTGGGGGGGACAGTCAGAGAGTATCGTCGAGTGTGGAGGGGCGATGAATGAGTATCATCAAGGGAGAGGGGGGCGGTCAGTGAGTATCGTCGAGGGTGGGGGGGAGAAGGTCAGAGAGTATTGTCGAGGGTGTGGGGCAGTCAATGAGTATCACCAAGGGTGGGGGGACGGTCAGTGAGTATCGTCGAGAGTGGGGGGTGGTCAGTGAGTATCATCAAGGGTGGGGTGTGGTCAGTGAGTATCGTCGAGGGTGGGGGGTGCAGGCGGTCAGTGAGTATCATCGAGGGTTGGGGGGATGGTCAGAGTATTGTCGAGGGTGGGGGGGCGGCCAGTGAGTATCGTCAAGGGTGGGGGGCGGTCAGTGAGTATTGTTGAGGATGGGGGAGGGACGGTCAGTGAGCATCGTCGAAGGTGGAGGGGGCGGTCAGTGAGTATCGTCGAGGGTGGGGGGGGGCAGGGGATGTTCAGTGAGTATCGTCAAGGATGGGGAGGCAATCAGTGAGTAATATCGGGATGGGTGCCATCAATGACCATCAGGAGAATAGGTGGAGTCATTGAGTATTAATGAGGGAGAGGGACTCAGTGAGTCTTGTTAGGGGTGGGAGGGGTCAGTGAGTAGTGTCAGAGGTGGGGAGTCATTGAGTCTGGTCAGGGGTGGGATTTAAGTGAGTGTTACAGGAGGAGGTGGTGTTTGTGGATGGGCTGGTTGCTTTTTCAGCATAACCAAAAGGGCCCTCACTGGTAATGAAGTTCTACATGGGAGACTATTATCCAGAGAAGGATTGGGTAAGTTCCACCATCAGAAGGCTCAAATAAATTGTGCACCTTGGTCACAACATCTGCAACCAATTCTCTGATCAGCATTCATCACTGTGATCAGCAGAGGGTAAGAGACAATGTCTTGTTTCTCAGGTGATAACAATAAATGGAGCTTTAACATTTCATGCATAAAGACTTATACGTAAACTAATCTGAAGATGTACAGTTTTTTTAAAAAAATAGGAATCATTCATTCATTGAATTTTAAGACTAAATCACCAAAATATCATAAATTTTAATTTGAAATAGGAATTAGCTGGTCAGCGTCAAGGATGCAAAAGTCATGGATCGGAGTTTGATGTTTCCAGGCAGTTACCTGTCCAAACCTGGTGCAACAAGCTGGCTGGCTATGGGCAGCAGGAGATTCCAGTCAGGACCAATGGTATGACCCCCAACATTCAGTGGAGCAGGACTTTATTGCATATGGCAAATACAATATCATATCAGTTGTGGGTAGTATGTGGAGATGTTCCTTTTCCAACATCAATATGTTGCAATTAAGCAGCAGATTAGAGAAATAATTCAGTCTGCATCATTGAATCTTTTTTAGATTAGATTACTCAAAAGTGTGGAAACAGGCCCTTTGGCCCAACAAGTCCACACCAACCCTCCAAAGAGCAACCCACCCAGACCCATTCCCCTACATTTACTCCTTCACCTAATACTATGGACAATTTAGCATGGCCAATTTACCTCACCTGCACATTTTTTGGACTGTGGGAGGAAACCCCTCTGCAGACACGGGGAGAATGTGCAAACTCCACACAGTTGCCTGAGGCGGGAATTGAACCTGGGTCTGTGGCGCTGAGAGGCAGCAGTGCTAACCACTGTGCCACCGTGCTGCCCGTGAACTAGTAATATAAGTGAATTACAGAGGTGTGACTGTAATAAACCCACAGCTATTTCTTTTTAATTCATTGTCAGGGTATTTAAAACAGTAGCTTAAAATTCTACAAGGTCTCCCTTGATCTGTTGCTGTAACCCCAGCAATAGTCATCTCGTCATGTCCCTTGGCTGCAAATAGCTCCTAGATTTATGAGAGGCAACTAATGAAAGCCACAGAATCTTAACCCCAGCATAGCATATGAGTAATACATGAGCTGAGTCAGAGGAGGCTCCACCTCTGCAAGGCTCTAGGCTTGTTTCCATTGAATAAATATTCAAATGAAGGTCTTGGTTCAAGTGAACAAAAGGTTCTGTGGGATTAAGAGGAGTCTCAAATTAAGTGATGCACTATTACACTTGCAGCAAAGAAGGCACAGACAAATGTAAGTCCTGGATTTTATGAGACATACACAATACTTGCAGATAAGATCCCATCTCCCACAAAACTGCAAATGTGGAGAATAATATCCACATCGGCATACAAATACATGGAAATACTGCTGCTTTCAGACTTTTGAATGGACCTCTTTAATGTTATTGTTAATGTTGATCTTTCTCTTGACAGCTGTAACATTGTACCCTGAACTCTGTTCTCTTAACCTGATGCACTTGTTTGAACAATCTGCCTGGAAAGCACATAAGACAACACTTCTCACTGCATCTCATAACAGTAATAAATCAAAACAAAATACTGTCCTCTAAATCAATCCAGTAACCAGAAACAATGTTACAATGGAATGTCCTTGCACAAGGATGGTTGGCAAATGGTCACATGGCTGACATTTATAACATCCAGTGTTCTTGGGGAACTGCATGGAAAAAGTTCCACACCCTCATCCAGCTGCTAGCTGTTTTTCATGGAGAAAATTGTGTATTTCCTCTGGTAAATCTGACTTCTGTCACTTGTTGTCTACGCCTACAGGTAACAAACTGGCTGACTTGGCAGATAACTCCTTTGGGAAGCTGGAAGGATCCTGTGGTGTAGAAGCTTAATGCAGTGATGACCTTCACAACTACAGAAAGAGCTGTCCCAGTTCTTGAAGCCGTTTCCAGGTCAGCCTGGAGCAGATGGTACATCACTGTCAAATCCTCTCTAGTGAGGCCGAGATGGCAAGAAGACTTCCTTCAGACATGCCAAAGTACAGCTGTCAGGAGACAAATTGTAGTCTAAAAGTATTGACAAGTGTACACAAATCTCCCGAGGTATCAATGCACCTGTAGGCCCCTTTATCAAATTGTCTTGTGTGTCTCAACCATGCCAAATTTCCATTTTATATTTCCAGGTGCAGAAACTGTTGCAACAGAAAACCTAACTGGAATTTTGATAAGAGTCAAAAATATTTGAATTCAATATGTGCAGTTCATAAACATTGTTCTGTGCCAGCAGGGCTAATTCCTAAAATTCACAGGTCAGTATTCGACATGTAGTGCTTTAATTGCAGACTTTACAGGAATGCTAAGCAATGTGTTAAATGTAGCACAATACTCTGTCTCAATCATGCTCTCTACTGCTCAGGGATTTTTAAAGTAATTGATGGAAGATTGCTTTCTTCTCTTATTGGCAATCATGTTCAGCATGAGATGAACTGTCATTACAGCGCTAATACCTTACTGAGTGATAGTTTTGTACCTTCATAGCAACACAAATTAAAAACAAAAATGTTAGAGTGTAATATAGTTATGAGGTGACATAATGCACTTGTTCAGTCTGATTAGAAGTGTTGTATAACAAGTGATAAATAAATGACCAGACTGATACTCCATGGTTTCTCCTGTGAATAGAATAACTTATAAGAAGAAAAGATTCAATGCTGATGGAACTTAAAGCAAAGTAAAAAATTATTAATCAGCTTTCAGGCATCTGTACAGTCAAGATCTGAGCAATTGAATTGAGAATTGATCAAACAAACCTGTCTGATGGTTCAGTTACCTCCACCATAATTTTACTGTCTGTTTCTTATTTCAAAGGAGCTTCTGTTTCCACAGTTCCTGATTTACATGCTGTGTTCCTATTTCCAGGCCCTTGCTGTTAGCTGAATGTAAATTTCTCCTGGCACCAGCTAGACCATCTCTGCACTGTAAGTTCAGTTTACTAGCAAATGCACTTTTACAGTAATACAAGCAGGAAGTATATTTATAACAATACATGCCTAGACAGTATCTTTAAAGTAGTAGCGTGTGATAGAGAGGAAAGCAACCATACAACCAACACATCAGATCAAAACCTTACAGTTCTGCCATACCAGTCATAAATGGCAGTGGACAACAAATAATGTAAACTGCAATGATGTGGAAGCCCAGCACATCAGTGCAAAAGACAAAGCTACAGCACTGCAACAGTTCACGCGTCAAATGTGCCAAGAAGCTAATCAATACCAGCTCAGCTTCTCTTGAGGTCTCCAGTGTTGGATGTCAGTGTGAAGGCCTGAAAGGGTTGATATTGAGGAAATCCTTAAGCACCTACCCACCATAGAGAAGTCATTCAAACCTGGTGATAGAATAGCTTAGGACCTCAAAGGAGAAAGACTAACTAACCAGGTCTTTTTCATAGGGTCTGTAACAATGTCCATCTTATCAATATAACCTCACATTGTTGCTAACATGCAAAAAACTCTATCTTGTTTATGACAAGAGCCTCATCTTGTTAAATTAGCAAGTAAACTTCCTCTCCCTCAAAAGATTCCTATTTACAAAGAGGGTGGTGGTAGCAAACCAATCCCACAGTGAATAGCCACAAGGAGATCATTCCCGGTGGTCTGCAGCGAGGATTGTTCAGAGGAACCCAGAACCACAGGTGCCAGTCTTCACCCAATTTGATTGACTTGATCTCATATAAAGCAATAACTGCAGGCATTGGATATAGCCAAGGCTGTGGGCCTTAGCAATATGCTGGTTATGATACTGAAGAATTGCGCTCCAAAACTAGCCACATCCCTAGCCACTTGGTTCTAGTTTAGTTAAAACATTAGCACCTATGCAATAATTGCAAAATTGCACAGGCTCTTCCAATCCAATTCCAATCCAGTCAATTATCACTTCATCAGTCTGCTCTCATCATCAAAACAATGGAAGATTTGTTCACAGTGCTAACATGTGGCATTTTCTCTTACTCTGAACACACCAAATACCTTATTCCAGTAATTAACAGACTCTTGCAATGTTCTTCGCACTTTAGTATCAACCTCCAATATTTACCTCCTGGTTCCCACATCATACCAATTTCATTTCAACCCTCCTGATTTACTCTGGCAAGTCACCCTGCAAGGAAATTGGTCCTCTCTCTGTTTAGGCGCAACCTGTCTGGCCTGTACAGATCCTATCTCCCACAGAAGTAATCTCAATTACCTAAAACCATCTCTCCTGCACATGTCTGTAGCCACACATCTTTCTGCTTTTGTTGTCGTTGCATTAGTATCGCAAACAAATATCCCTATTCTATCAAAGTTACTTTAATTTTTCTTTTATTTTCTCTCAAAGTTATTTTTATTGTGAATGCATTTAACAATGTGAGAATGACCAGATCATCTGCTTTTGCGATGTTGATCATTTATCTGTGCTATTCTTCTAAATCTTCTGACATAGTCCCATAAGTATTTCAGTGATTACCACTTTTCGTATTCTGCTTGTTAACTTCCTACATAGCTCCCTAATGTCTATCTATAGACCAAATCACTCTTTCTATCATGTCATTGGTACAAATATGGACCTCAAACATTGGCTGTTTACCTCTCCCTGGAGGACAGTTTAATGTCATTCAGTATCATTCTCAACTTTGGCATCAGTAAGGAAACATCATTCTGGATTCACATCCATAGTCACAGAAATGCTTGCCTCTTCCTTAACTATCGAAGTACTTAATGCTATTGCTTCTCCAGTTTTATTTGTGTATCCCTGTACAACTGAGCCACCCACTAGATGCACTCCTCAGATGAGCCATCACTTTCAGAGATTAGAACTGAACATCAATCAGAGAATGATGTGTACACGGACAACCCTGTACAAACTTCCTATTTCTGACCATCAGGTGGTTACCCATTTCTACTCTCCTTGCATTTATTTAAACTGC
Source organism: Chiloscyllium punctatum (assembly GCF_047496795.1). Taxonomy (NCBI): domain Eukaryota; kingdom Metazoa; phylum Chordata; class Chondrichthyes; order Orectolobiformes; family Hemiscylliidae; genus Chiloscyllium; species Chiloscyllium punctatum. Next base: position 43,146,388 of record NC_092753.1, on the reverse strand, counting down.
AGGGTGACCATGTCCAAAAACGAGCTCTTCAGAAAACTCTCAATCTCCCAGATATGTCACAGTGATGCAAGTTGCAGCTCAATCTGAAATTTGGAGCTTGGTTTGCTGCAAAATATTAATCCACATATGTAGTTATCCAAAATACAGACCATGTCCAAAGTTCACAAATGGAACACAACGTGCACTATAGGAGTCTGAGCTTCCATGCTGTTCCTCCCTTTATTAGATAACAACATACACTAACTCAAAAAATGAATATAAAAAGTGAAAGTTTGTTGCCCAGAGAAAGCAGGACAAATCTAATTTGACAATTGCTGCTCAGTTTTCTCTCAGTAATCAACAAAGTGATGCAACCTATTATTGGCAGTGCTATCCTGGGGGATTTGCTCAGTAATATCCTATTCACCAGTGTTCAGTTTGGGGTTTTCTAAGATCAGAGTCAAGATTAGAATAGTGCTGGAAAAGCACAGCAGGTCGGACAGCATCCGAGGAGCAGGAAAATTGATGTTTTGGGCAAAAGCCCTTCATCAGGAATGAGGCCTGACTCAGCTCCAGCTTTCATGATAGCCAAGATGCAAAAGTGGACTAAAGAGGATGATGTGTAGATATTAACCTAAAATTTGCTGGATTAGCCAAAATGTTGTGAAATGAAATGAAATGAGAAGCATATGAAACTTGTGATGACTTAATGATTAGGAAGAGGTTGTCGCTCTTCACAGTGTTTGGGTAACACAGAAGAAATGGTGTTATCGAGTCTTGTAACTCAAGCTATATTGGGCTGAATTGGCACAGAAACTCTAGAAAACTTTGTTTACAACAGACACAGTGAAATAGATGTGATAATATAGCCTATTTAATGGCTGAATTTGTGATAGCCACACGTAAATATACAGTTAATTGGATGACACAAGTGGTGAACAGTGAGTTTTATGCCAACATTGATCATTCAAACCAATGTGGAAAATATAACACACTTGTTATGTTTGCCAATTGTCAAATTGATCATTTTCTGGAGACTGGATAATGTCAAGTGTAAACTGTATTGCTTCTTTGGGTGGAAAGCATCAAGAGCAGTTTGTCTCCTGACAAACTTTAGCTAGCGAGGGGGAAATGTTGACTGCTTACTTGTTCTGGTCTGATCTTGCACCAAATCCACATGAGAAAGCTCACTTGTGGTTATAAGCATTATTTGGGTAAGGGTTTTGTAAGAGTATTTCATAGTGTATTTTATTTTAATAAAGAACATTTGGTATATTCCATTGTTAGAACTGGTTTGGGTAATTGAAATCAGCAGTAAACCTCACAGACCAGAGAAAGTGGAAATGAAAGCCTACAATTGTAAAAATGAAAACCAAAAGAACTGCAGGTACTGGGATTCAGAAAAAAAACAGAAATTTCTGGAAAACTCAGCAGGTCTGGCAACATCTGTGGAGAGAAAGCAGAGTTAATGTTTTGGGTCCATTGATCCTTCTTCAGAACCCAATCACGAACCCTGAAGTTAACTATTCTTTCTCTCCACAGATGCTGCCAGATGTAAAAATAATCACACTTGACCTCAAGATAGAATTGCTTTGAGGAACCATTAAGGAGCATCATTAAATTTTAAGTCAGTAGGAATCAGTAGTATCAGGCAACATGCTTTGTATATTGCTTATTCAGTATTGCTGGTTTTATGTACCATATCCAGGTGAATTCATATAGTAAAATAATTCCTCAGAAATACTACTGACCCAATCCTCCTAGATCCATCATCACCATGACCTCAACTCCTGCCAAGAATGTGCTTCTCTCCAAGAATTCAGGAGAAGTTGACAGCAGTAGAAACACTGAAAATACTTAATGGGTCTGACAAGCTGACATATCAGAAGTTAGGGGAAAATTAACAAGCTCTCAATTTGTGAATAATTTCCTTTAAATTTTATGATTTAACTTCAATTTTATTTTATTAAAGTTTGATATGCTCCGCTAGTAGATTGTATTTTGTTCATATTCATCTAACCTCAGGAGTTTCCACCTGGCTGACTTTTTTGAAAGGGCTTGATTGAAAATAATTGCAGTAAATACTTTGAGCAAAGATATGAGAACAAAAGAAAAAAGCTTACATATTTTCAGCTGAGATGATGAACACAGTTAAAAGGAAGGTATTTCAATAACTCAAGAAAGGTGATTAAAGGTTATAAAGATACTGGTCAGCCTTTCCCATCTACACATTCCTTTCCACTTGAGATTTTTCACATATTCACTAACAGTTGGAGAACTGCAGGTTAATAAAACAATGATGTGGAAAATTGAAGTTATGGGCTACACTTTCGTTTTGTTTATTAGCAAAGGAACTCATCAATTAGAAATAAATAGATAGTCCAGTGAAATTCCATGATCAAACATAGAAAGTAAACGTAGGCCATTCAGTCCTTTAAGCCTGCTCTTCCATTCATTCTGTTCATGATTGATCATCCAACTCTATAGCCGGCTTTCACTTTTCTCCCATATCCTTTGATGCTCTTAGCCCAGGTGTTTGGTCCACGAATCACTGGATACAACGGTGAACCAACCAAACACCACAGACAGTGAATGATGCTGTTGTGTACGCAGTCCTCAGCCCAGGCCAGGATCTCCACACTATTGCTACCTATAAGATATGTTTTGATGCCACCATCACCTTTTAGGATAGGGCCTACTTTTCTGGTGTGGGGCGGGAAAACCGCTTGCTATTCCAGTGAGAAGAGGCTCTTGCCTTAAACAAATGGTGATTATTGCATGTTAGTGTCAATGCAGGGTTTACACTAATGTGATAGGTGTACTTATGAGACTATAAATGAGAATCTGAATGGTAGGTCTTACTCCTTTGGATATCATGATCTGTTCTCTCATCAAGCTGTATAACATGATTACGTGATGTGAGGTACCTAAGGCAATTTTCCATATTAATCCTTTCAGACCCTTGCATCATTTGTACAATATTTTCCTTCAAGCCTTTTATCTAAATTTTAAATACTTTCATTTTACTAGAATTACCATGACCTCATGTACTCTCCCCCTCACCCCCAATTCTCAGAATTCATAAATTCAGGTCATCTAGAGATTTCTTTATTATTCCAGAATACATTTGCTTTGAATTTGGAAGATTGATGAATCTTTAATTTGAAGGCTGTTAACTTTGATTGTGTTCCTGAAAATGAGGACGGAAAGTTCCTTTAGTTTGGCACCGTTAACCTTTTGGATTTACTTCATGGACAACACTGTTCCTTCTGAAGGTAATTGTTCCGTGATAACATCTGAAGCACTTTGGATCTCATGTATTTCCTTCAGGGAAAGCTGTCCTGTTGAAATAGACACTTTTTTTTATATCACCCTAGATCTCTGAACACAGGAATTTCATTTGGTCTTTATTTGAATTTCTAGACATTACCTGGCCTTTCATACTGGTCACTATCATGGGAGTATCTGCACCACATCTTCAATCTGTGCAAAAGATTCCGATTTCAATTTGTCTGCAAATATGTGTTGAAGTGTACAGACTCTACTTGTATTTGATTAGGTTGGATGCTTCCATTCAGCCTCAGTGATTCTGATATTGGTGAACCTACCATGTTCTAATGTTTGAGGATGATTTCTTGCTTGGCACGATCTCTGTAAGTACTACTGAAGATGATAAAGAAATGTAATTCTCAGATGTGTCTTCTAAATCACTTCAGCATCTGATATTAGACTTAAATCTATCATAACTATTTATGCACCAAGCTGTTTTTATTGCTCCTTGAGCTATCTTATTGAAGATGCAATGAGTTCAAATGGGATTTATTGGTCATTGGCTATCTGGTCATTAATTAGTGTTTGCTTCTAAATTTTGCTGGTCCTTCAAGTATGAACTGTCTTCAATGACTATGACTGTTTGTAAAAGATTGAGGTTAAGACACAGGTCACAAAGCTAGTCCCTTTTTTCTAAAAGCTGTTCCTTGTCTCAAAGAGACTCAATCCTTGATTTTTTTTCACAGGGGTAATAAACCAGACCGAGCTCCGATCAGACTGGTTTGGTACAGAGATGAAAAGGATTTTGAGAGACCTTTTGTTTATATGTGAACAGATGAGACTTCAGGCCAAAGTGGTCATGTTTTAGAAGTGACCTGTAGAATGAAAGGGGAGTGGTCAGCTCTCGAGCTGAATAGTCTTAGTTCAGTCATGATCTAGTTGGAAGTTCAAGAGGGAGCTGTGTGGTAACTCTGTCTCTCTTTTCTGTCCTTCAACTTCAACCTGTAAGCATGTGTTCCATTTATACTGAGTTTTAAAGGGAGTTTGCTCATTGGGACTGTTGTGTATATTCAGAGCATCATAATTAAGTCTAGTTGGATAGGTTGAGTTCTGTAGGGGTTCTTTATTCCTCATTGTGTAATTTTATAAATTTTTATCTCTTTTAAAATCTAGTAGTCAACCGAGCTAAGTCAATCCGGGTAATTTTCATTGTATACTTAACGACACAAATTGCAAAGTTATGGTCTCAGCTGCCTGCTTAAGAGTGTGTTGAGTGGTCTGGCTTAGTCCATAAAACAAAAAAACACACACACAGAAATGAGAGTTGGTGTTTGTAAAGTGCATAAGCATTCCACTGTCTGACACCCTTTACATTGAACAGTCATTCAAAGCAAACACTGTTCTCAAGAGGTGATCACTGGACCCAAAACATTAACTCTGATTTCTCTCTACAAATGCTGCCAGGCCTGCTGAGATCTTCCAGCAATGACTGTTTTTGTTTCAGATTTCCAGCATCTGCAGTTTTGTCGGTTTTGTTTTTGTCTAGTTGTTTGGAATACATCTTTTTGCTTAAATGTTATATTTCCCTGGCCAAGGCAATTGCACTGTTGTCAGCTTTAGACCATCAGATAGAGTTATAGAGATATACAGCACAGAAACAGGCCCTTCAGTCCAACTCATTCATGATGACTAGATGTCCTAAATAAATCTTTTGCCAGCATTTGGCCTGCATCCCTCTAAACCCTTCCTATTGATATACTTATCCAGATGCCTTTTAAATGCTGTAATTGTACCATCTTCTACCACTTCCTTTGGCAGCTTATTCCATACATGAAAAAGTTGCTCTTAGGTCTCTTTTATATCTTTCCCCACTCATCTTAAATCTATGCCCTCTAGTTTTGGACTACATCACCCCAGAGAAAAGTCCTTGTCTATTTAGGAGAAAGTGAGGACTGCAGATGCTGGAGATCAGAGCTGAAAATGTGTTGCTGGAAAAGCGCAGCAGGTCAGGCAGCATCCAAGGAGCAGGAGAATCAACGTTTCGGGCATGAGCCCTTCTTCAGGAATCCTTTTCCTGAACACATTTTCAGCTTCTTGTCTATTTAGAGCTGAAAATGTGTTGCTGGAAAAGCGCAGCAGATCAGGCAGCATCCAAGGAGCAGGAGAATCGATGCTTCCGGCATGAGCCCTTCTGAAGAAGGGCTCATGCCCGAAATGTCGATTCTCCTGCTCCTTGGATGCTGCCTGACCTGCTGCACTTTTCCAGTAACACATTTTCAGCTCTGATCTCCAGCATCTGCAGTCCTCACTTTCCCCTCCTTGTCCATTTACCCTACCCATGCCCCTCAGGGATTTATAAACCTTTATAAGATCACTCCTCAGCCTTTGACATTCAGGGAAAATAGCCCCAGTCTATTCAGCCTCTCCCTATAGCTCAAATCCTCCAACCCTGACAACATCCTTGTAAATCTTTTCTGAACCCTTTCAAGTTTCACAACATCCTTCCTATAGCAGGGAGACCAGAATTGCCATGCAGTATTCCAAAAGTGACCTAACCAGTGTTCTGTACAGCCACAACATGATCTCCCAACTCATATACTCAATGAAGGCAAGCTTACCAAATGCCTTCTTCACTATCCTATCTACCTGCGACTCCACTTTCAAGGAACTAATAATTTGTACTCCAAGGTCTCTTTGTTTAGCAACACTCCCCAGGACCTTACCATTAAGTGTATAATCTTGCTCTGATTTGCCATTCCAAAAAGCAGCAACTCACATTTATCTAAAATTAAACTCCACCTACCATTCCTTGGCCCATTTGGCCCATCTGATCAATATCTCATTGTACTCTGAGCTAACCTTCTTTGCTCTCCACGACATTTCCTAATTTGGTGTCATTTGCAAATTTACTAACCAAACCTCCAATGTTCACATCCAAATCTTTACATAAACGATGAACAGCAGTGGACTCAGCACCGATCTTAGTGGCTCGCCTCTGGCCTGAAAATCAACCCTCCACCACCACTCTGTTACCTACCTTTGTGCTAGTTCTGTAACCAAATGGCAACTTCTCCCTGTATTCCGCATGATCTAAACAGTCAACCAGGAGGACCTTTGGCGAATGCCTCATTGAAGTCCACATGGATCACATCTACTGCTCAGTCCACATCAATCCTCCTCATTATTTCTTCCAGAGCTCCATCAAGGTTAGTGGGACCTGATCTCTGACACACCAAAGCCATGTTGACTATCCCGAATCAGTCCTTGCCTTTACAAATATGTATAAATCCTGTCCCTCAGGATTCCCTCCAACAACTTTCTCACCACCTTCTCAGGCTCACTATGTTTTGAACTCGGGCTCATTATTTCATTCTATGATAGGAGCCCCTGTATCAAGCCTGAAATTAGTGAAATGCCCATTAACATCAATTATCAAAAGGCTTTAGGCTAAGAACAATTTAGCCTTTACTACATTTTAGACTGTTCTACCTTATTAATCTAATTTGTATGGGTAGCTATTTGATTTTTTTGCTTACCTATGACTGGGGTTTTGGGGTTTTCCATCTTATGAATTGAATGGATTCTGCAGACCTTATGATAAGGTTGATATTTTCCACTTACGATTGATCGATGCTGCTTTCAGACTTTGGCTTCAGAAACCGTCTTTATGGCTTTCTCTGGAGTCCCATCTTCTTTTAGCATTAATAGACCAGGTCTGTTGTTACAGCAATCAATAACAGATATCATGGTTCCTCATTACTGAGACTGGCTATACATTAGAGATTAATTGGCTGAACATTAATTCCAACTGCTACCACTGTGGAATTTGAAGCGATGTCCTCACAACATTAGCCTTGGTCCCTATTTTTAAATACACTTTATAGCATGTTATTCTGATATTTATCTTATTTACTCCATCTATTCTCTGAGGTCTGCATCTCCCCACTGAGAGAGAATATTGTGTTGTTCCTGGCTCAGGAAAAATATCCATGATAGTTCCCCAGTGCGATAGAGATTGTCATTCACTATTGACTATGCTTCAGGGGGTGCAAGTAACTTTGCAACCAGATCATCTTTGTTTTCAATAATTGTAGTTTAAGATTGACATTATCATAAGAACAATTCTGACCAACAAATCTCCATTCAAGAAACCGGATATTGTTAAGTCACCAATCATTAAAGCAGCCATATTAGCATGTACCACCTCTGGAATATTTAAGATTTCTGAACATATGCTGTAACATCTCTCTAATTTTTGTCATACAGATTTTGCAAAAGGCTTTCTAGTCACTAACCAAAAGCAAAACAGTAGATTATATTTCAGGATTCATTGCTCAATAGTTATTAAGAAATAAAAAGCTTGAAATCAAGCTATTATTATCCTCAGTGTCTAATACAGTCAGATCAAATTTCTTTGTTATTTTGACAGTCCAAATAAGTGGTTAATGCATCCATTAAAGAAGTAGCCTGAGTATTTTGATACACAAACAGCTAACCATCTGTGTGATAAATCTCAGATGCATAATTCAGGCTCCAGCTTATGGAATCCTTAGTAGCTAACCACTGAGTGAAGATCAGTTTTTAGTGAGAATGAGAATGGAAACATCTTATTACCCACAGTACAATTTAAAAAGGGAATCCTTTAAACAGGGGCATAGATAAAGTAAACAGGAAAAGACATTTCCCGTTGATGGAGGGATCAGTAATCAATGGGCATGGATTTAAAGTAAGGGGCAAGCAATTTGAAAGGTTTGTGAGGAATGTTTTTCTCAAATCAAAGCTTGCCGTGATTCTGGAACACATTGCCTATAAAAGGTGGTAGAGACAGAAATCCTCATAACAATTGAGTAGTATTTAAGTATGCACTTGCAACACCAAGGTATACAATGCTATGGGTCAAGTGATGAAAAATGGGATAGTTAGAGGTTTTTTTGTTGACTGATGCACATTTGATAGATAAAAGGACCTTTTTTTGTGCTGTCCCCTCTATGACGATGCATAGTAGCTCACATTTTCACCCAAACACATTTAACTACCTGCTTAGGAATACACAGCAAAAGTAAGTTTTATCAAATACAACAGCATGTAAAGCTTAAAACCACTGTGCAAATAGGCCAAGTCCTGTTTTAGGACTTTACTCTTAATGGACAGCACACGCACAACCTTTGCTCTGCTTACACATTTGAAGATGATTGTAGCCTTTGGTAGTCCTGGAAAAAGATCCTCAAAACACATCTTGATAAACAAAATGACACTTAATTCGGAGTCAGCATGGGTTGGGGTTACTGCAGGCCACCTAAACCACCTTCGCCCATTTTGCTCTCAGTCTACCAGGATTCACATGCAAACCAGCTCAGATTGAGAACCAGTTAATTTTGAGTATAGTTCTAATCAGTGAGCTGCACATGGGAGCCCGATTGATAACCACAGCTTACTATCACAATGTTGGGGTGCCCTGAGAGTAAATTTAATGCAGGCATTTGCTTCCAACTGCAGGCATACCTTGCAGACTTGCTTTGTTTTCAGCAAAAGATTATTTTTCTGGTCAATATAATTAAATATAGACAATGAAATACAAATGAGTTATACACAAAAACACTGACTATAAGAATACTTTGCAGGTTACAACCAATTGCCTAAGATTGAAAATGGCCTGTGTCAGCTAAAGGTGAGGCAGAAGGATTCACAGACAATTCTTCCATTTAAGGGAAGTACTGCAACACAAGTAATAATGCCAAAGGAAAAGTGGAAAGGACTAGGTTATGATCACCTCTTTTTTAGAAAAACATATTTTACATTTCATTAATAGCAATAGAACTGTCTCGGTTTGGAAACCAGTCCTCCTTACATTATGCATTTTTTAAAAATAAATTATTGTAGAGAATACATCAGTGGTGTTGCAGAAGTCTTTAGAATTATCAATTGTTACAAATGCAGGACTGAACAAGGCAGTATGTTTTAAAATGTATTTTGTTATATAAAGTAATACAAAACGTTCTAGAAAAGGGAGAATAGTGATCATACTAATTTTACCCATAGACAGGCGCATGTAATCTGTAATTGAAATCTACTGAAAAATCAAGTGATCGGTTTCATACCTAGGGCAGCTGGTTTGAGAAACACAGAGACACAAGAGATGCAGAGATATGAAAAGATAGAGACTCAGAAATAACTGCTTCTGTGAGGAGCAGAGGAAAAGACTTGATTCTTCTTGCATCATCAACTAAGCTGAATGCTATTGAGAAGCAGCTCATCCTCAGTTAGGAATCCAGAGCTTAGGGTCTTGTGAAAGAATAATAACCAAGGAAAGAGAAAAGGAAGTCAGGAATTTACAAAAGACTAGAATTAAAGCGACTTAGAACTCTGAGTTCTCAGAGAGTTGCACATCCAGAGAAGATTACATCAATAGGAAAAATCATTGAGAGATTAAATTAAAAGTGTTGCTGGATCAGGATCCAAAGTATAATATCAGAAAATAAAACATTTTTTGCAGATAACAGACATGCAATTTTCTAAAGGTATTATTTAAAAAGGCTAATCTGTTCTTACTCTCATTCTTGTACAACCTGAGCTCCAAAGTTTAATGGAAGCTGGTCTGAGAATTCTAAGCCACAAACATGGTAAAGCATCTGAAAGATTTGACACATCTGCTGTGATATTCAACTAACAGTAGTTTCTCTGCCATTCGCTTTAATGTCTGCACACCAAAATTCATCGTGAGTTTATGCCATCACGAAAGCCAATTTTTTACTGTATGTCTGTCGCATCACCCAGGAAGATGAATTCAGCCTTCCATTTATGCTCATCATTGCTATGATGTACACTTATCTTTCTCTGCAGCCACTGCAACCCTATTCTTCTCTGTATATTTGCGAATCTCTTATAAAATCAGTTGGGTTTCATTCCTGCTCAGAAACTCCCTTCAAGACTTGAACTGCAACTTGTTCCTTTACTTGCTTGTGAGTATATTTTGAGTCCTTGTTTCTTCCCCATCTCTGAACTACTTGTAGTACAGGTCATTCTATAATAACACGCATTTCGTCAATGCAATTGACAAATTGGAGACACTGATTCCACCGTGCGAACGTTTAAAACATGGGTTGGCTGTAACGCGATTACATCACCAAGACTTTAAGTGCTGTTACTAAGACGCGATTTTTCTATAACGCAGGGTTACACAAGAACGCAACAAATACGTTGCGGAAGAACTGAGTTTAGATTCAATTCTAGAATATTTTATTTGCATTGGCTGATTGAACAACAGAAATAAATCAACACGCTTTGTCGTGGGCATTCTCTATAGTTCTTTCAGCTTGTGTGTGGACTTTCCTATTGTACAGTTCAGTGCCTAGCATGCTTCATTCTGTTGTGAGCTGACCCCTACCATTACTGAGCTTCAATTTGGATATTTTCTCCCCCTCTGGATATGGATTACTGAGCTGCTTCATGGTTGAACATCACTAGTTTTTACTTCTAGCTCTTACTGCCTACCTTCCAGTTCTGTGGCTCCAGTCACCATTGTTGTCACGTGTGATTGATATCTTTTTTAAGTGAACAGCAATAGGCTTTAACGAACATAACTCGATACAGAGGATAGTGCATAGAGCCCTGCAGTGCCAAGTTCTAGTTCCATCTGATTGGGCAATGTGATTTTAACTACTTTGCTGTTTACTCAATAGCTACACTTTTAAAAAGTTCAATTGCCTTTATTTACAAGTGAGCACATGTTATGGGTTAACAAGACTTAGAAGTCAGGACTTTGTGAACAACCCATTGGATAAGCACTTCCCTTTTGAATTCAACATTGATTTGCCCTGGCTGTTTGCTTAAATTCAGGAAACATTGCCTTCATGCCTCAGGTACTAACTCAGGTACTAGGCAATGTAGACTTTTTTTTAATACTGTCAAAATCTGGAGAAACCTCCTCTGACAGTGAAGCATAATGTTCCGTGCTTTACCCATTGACTTATTCTGCATAGGAAACATCCAGTCCCTTTTCACACAATTCATTTTTCTAGCCATTTTCTCAAATGATATGAAGAATGCCTCAGGTTGGTAGGACCTATGAATGTTTCCTTGCTGGATTTCAAACTATGAGCAATTGTCTGCCCAAAGTTCTACCGCAATATCTAATGTCTCTACTTTTAACTGCATCCTTTAAAGCCAATATTCATGCTGCCTTACTTGCTCTTCTCTTTGCAATTCCAATTCTAGTTTTCTCATTTCTAACTTCCCTTTCACTACCTTTCTCTTCCCTTTGAAATTCCCTCTCCAGTGTTTTCATTCTCTCATGCTAAAGCTGCTTTGACTAAAACAAAATGTCAATTGATTCCAATGTTTTACTATTCTGAGTACTTAGTCTCTCATATTTCCTCTATATACAATTGTGATGCCAATACTTCAATTATCTCTGCCTTCCTAACTCTTACCAGACAAGGCCATCTTCAAGTTTGCCCACTAGGCAATCAACTTAGATTCTGAAACCCTCTTTACAATTAACAGGGACAATTCTGCCACCCGCAGGAAATCCTTTGCCATTTTTAGTAACATGTCTTAAGTGCAGGACAGAAACTGGTGATTTCCTTCACATATAAGAACGTAGTGCTGGAAAAGCACAGCAGGTCAAGCAGCATCCGAGGAGCAGGAGAATCAATGTTTCAGGCATAAGCCCTTCATCAGGCTTATGCAAGCATTTCCTGATGAAGGGCTTATGCCCAAGATGTTGATTCTCCTGCTCCTCGGATACAGCCTGACCTGCTGTGCTTTTCTAGCACCACACACTTGACTGTGATCTCCAGCATCTGCAGTCCTCACTTTCTCCTAGTTTTCCTTCACATATATTATTTGTTGATACTTCTCCCAGATTCTCACTGTTCTGTTTCAAAACAATCCTGTATACTGAATTACACCCCTCTGGAGTAGCACACTGGAAATCAAGTGCCACTATTCTGAATTGTCACCAAGTTAATTTTATAAAAGTATTCAAAATTCCCCAATTTAATTATCGTTTAGACCCACTGACAAAGTGCAGACCATGTTTCTGTACTTAACAAGAATGGCTATTTATTACAAGTAGAATTATACTATACCTACAAATAAATATTTATGAACAATTAACATATATCACCACTAGTTAAAATGCTAACCCCACAATGAATTCCTCTCCTGCTCATACATAGATAGAGACCAGAGGAAAGAAATAGGCAGAGGGAATAACTTGGAAGGAACCCTATCAGAATGATCCATCTCATTCTTCCTTGTTCAGATACTGTCCCTTGTTTGCAAGAGGCACAGAGTAACTGATTCACAATTATAAAGCTCTTTGTCTTATTAAGTAAAGGTTACAGTTTACAGCAACTGGAAATGGGAAATAAACAAACAGTTTTCAGAAACAAGAACAGAAATGCTGGAAAAGCTCAGGAAGTCTGGCAGCATCTGCGGAGAGAAATCAGAGTGAACTTTTCAAGTCAAGTGACCCTTCCACAGAACTGATGGTAGCTAGAAAAAGTTGGGTTTTTTTCTATGCAGAAGACAGGGTGAGGGGGAATGGGTAAGGAGTTAATGATAGATGGGGATAGAACCCAAAGACAGATTTGGACAGTTGGACAAAGGAGTGGATACCAGTCAAGCTAGGAGGATGAATAGCTATTAATGGGGACTGTTAGTGGCTAACAATGGGTTGTATGTAATAGTAGACTGTGAGATTAAAAAGGCCTTGAGAGTGGGGATTGGGGTAAGGACATGGGAGAAAATCAAGCCCTAAAAATTGTTACACTCAATATTGAGTCTAGGGACTATTTTCAGGCTTAATTTTTTTTTAATGCAGAGAAAAACACAGCTCCTTCTTATCCACACGTCTGATGTTTTCTGCTAAAGCACTGACATACCCAAACAGTTCAGCTACCTTGAAATCAACCAAATAGTTGTTGACAGGCAGAAGACCTTTGACACCAATAAATGATCACAGAGCAATCAGATACATGTTGCCAACTAAAGGTCTGTTTACCCTCACCCCTTGGCTCCAGGTCATCTGCAAACTAGACTTCCACTACTGCTTGGACAAGCAGCTGTGTAAACAGCATTTACAATGTGTCAGCTTACTTGCTTTTAAAAGTAAATGCTGGGATCCCTCAATCATATTTGGTTTTTAAAACCGTTCTTTTCCTATTTCAGTCCATAAAAATGCTGAAAGGTAGAAAGATCCAATCTTTACATTACATTTTTACTCTACCTATGTGAGCGTATGTATGCTTTTATTGCACATTATCCATTATCAAGATCTTTGTATGGAAAGATATGACTTTTCTTACCCTTGGAATGTGTATTATAATTAAATAGTTCAGCAGTAAATAGTAATGTTTATACTGAAGAGATTATTTAGTCTCAGACATTTATCCTAATTAATAAAATGTCACACACACAACCATCAGAAATTGGATACAGGTAAAGGTAACGCACTTTTATAATCACAGCCAGTGTCTGATTTATAATCTTTATACTGCCAGTGGCAGGCCTATAGGTTCTTGAATGGACTCAATGCTCTAATCTTGAAGCAAGGGCCTTGTAAAGCAAAGAGTTCACAGCAAGTTGAGCTTTCTTTAGTCAAAAGTGGTTCTCAGGTGAACCTTTTAGATTGGAAGATTATGTGCTTTGGCTCCTTGATTATCTGCAGGTAATTTTAAAATGTAATTCTCAGACCGGTTTACAATTAATGAGTCTGATGGATTTGCTGGATACTGGGTATGTAGTGCTTGAAAAGGTTTCCATCAGATAACTGTTGGATCAACACAACTGCCGCACATCCAGTCTAGTTTGGAGGTGTAGGCTATGATATAGTATGAACCAGATGATGATAATCTGAAAACTCCATACTCTTTATGCATTAATGAGATATATAAATTTTATAGAAATGACTGTGAGGTATCCCTACATCCATATTTAATCAGACATCAAGTTTCCAAAGAATACCTAAATTAGTATATGCTAGTGCTGGGAGGGGGGGGGGGGGGGGGGGGGTTCCAGAGGAGGTTCCCAAGAATGCTCCCTGGAATGAAGGCTTGTCACAGGAGGAGCAGTTAAGGACTCTGGGTCTGTACTTGAGATATTTTACAAGGATAAGAGGGGATCTCATTGAAACATACTGAACACTGAGGCCTGGGTAGAGCCGACATGCAGAAGATGTTTCCATTAGTCGGACAGACTAGGACCTGAGGGGTCAGTGAAGGGATTACCCTTTAGAACTCAGCTGAGGAGGAATTTCTTCAGCCAGAGGGTAGTGAATCTCTGGAACTCTCTGCCACAGAAGGTTGTGAAGGCTATGTCACTGACTGTATTTATGACAGAGATAGACAGATTCTTGATTACTAAGGGGTTCAAAGGTTATGAAAAGATGGCAGGAGAATGGGGTTGAGAAACTTACCAGCCATGATCGAATGGCAGAGCAGTATCAATGAGCTGAGGGGTTTAATTCAGCTCCTATACCTTATGGCCTTATAGTGTTGAACGTTACAAAATTTGCAACCATCATCTTAACAGCTTGTTTCTGTCTAGAATTACCGACTGTAAATTCATAACATCTGTGTATTGTGCCGGGCAACATTCCATTGCTTTCTTAACCTTTCTTTCTGGATCTTATATACTTTTTCCTACACTTGGGAATGCTGCAATTGTTGCACTATGGTAAATATGGACCATCATATTTTCAAGTCCACTATCTGATTGTTATACCCAAAACCTTTCATGGATGAAAATAGTTACTAAACATCAAAAGTACTAATGTAAATTGGCTGCTGTGTTCACCACTCTGCAGATCAAGGCAAATCCATAGTTCCCATATATAATTTAAAAATCTGCAATGATGTTAGCATTTTAACTGAAAGCCATTGAAACCAGGCAATGAATTAAAACAAGAAATTTGAATTTCCTGTTTTAATTTACACTTGAATGATAATTTCACATTGATTGATAAAGGGCTCACCTGTAAATTAGTCAGCTTGGAAGGACAATGGCAATGGAGATTCAAGATACTGTGGTTGCCATGAAAGACTTTTTTTTAAACTCTCCCCTCACCTGAAGCACAGTGACCTTTAGGTGTACCCACCATTAGTTGTCTCTTTCAAATGACAGCAGTCATATGGGCTGGGAAGACAATGGCAACTTTTCCTTTATATTTCAATAATTACTTCTGAACAAAGCATTATCGGAAATGAATTTGTACGTAAGAACTGGAAGAACCTATTTCAACCTGTTTCTCACCTGTGCCCAGTCTACTAGATTAGGTTTGTGACAGGTAGTGAGGGAACTACCGTGGGGATAAGACATACCTAACTGCATACTCTCCATGTGCATACCATAGATGCATGATTTTATTAGTAAGATTGACCACCACAAAGTCATTGAGGAGATGAAGTCCGCTCTTCACATTGAGGATACAGTTGATCATGTTGTGTAGCATTATCACCGTGCTAAATGGGGTAGACTTCAAACAGAGCCTGCAACTCAAGACTGATCATCCAGTGAGATGCTATATGCCATCACCAGCAGCAGAATTGTAGTCCACCATAATCTGCAATCTTATGGCCTAGTACATCCCCACACTATCATTACCATCAGGGATCAATGAAGAGTGCAGGAAGGCATGCCAGAAGTATCACCAGACACACCTAAAAATGAGGTGTCAACCTGATGAAACCAAACAAGATTACTTGCATGTCAAACAGCATAACCAGCACACGGTAGACAGTGCTATATGATTCCATACTATTAGATTATATCTAAGCTCAGTGGTACTGCTTCATCCAGTCATGAATACCAATAGACAAGTAACCAAGTCACTGGACGAGGAGGTTCCACAAATATCCCCATTCTCAATAATGGGGAAGTCCAGCACATCAGTGCAACATTAAAAGGCTGAAATATTTCAATCATCTCTGCCAAGACTGCTGAATGGATGATCTATTTCAGCCTCCTTCAATGGTTTCAAGCATCACAGATGCCAATCTTCAACTAAATGCATTCATTTACATGGTATCATGAAATGCCTGGAGGCACTGGATATTGTAAGAACTTTGAGTCCTGACAACAACATTCCAAAAATAGTACTCAAGACCTGTGCTCCAGAATGTCTTGTGTCCATCACCAAACTGTTCCAAGACGGCTACAGTACTGGCAAATACCACTGGCATATTCCACACTTGCCTGGACGAATGCAGGTCCAAAATCACTCAGGAAGGTTGATGCCACCTACGACAAAACAGACTGTTTGATTCTACATTTTGTCTTTGGTGGCAGGTCTGAATGTTTGTCGAGGTAGTGCCGAAGAGTACCATCTACAAGACGCACTGCAGGAATTCACCAAGGTACCTTGGACAGAATTTTTGAAACTCACAATCACTTCCATCTAGAAGGACAAGGACAGCAGCTACATGAAAACACCACTATCTGTATTTTCCCATCCAAGCCATTCACTATCCTGTCTTGGAAAAATTATCACCGTTCCTACAGTGTCACTGGGTCAAATTCTGGCAACTCCATCCCTAACAGCATTGTGAGTCAATCTACACCAGACTCCAGCGTTCCAAGGCAGCAGCTCACCATCCCTTTCTCAAGAACAACGAGGGATGGGCAATAAATGATGTAACTGTCTGCTAAAATGAAAGTTAAAACCAACCAACTGAGATGGTCTTAAAAGGAGACAAATACATTTCATCCTCACCTGGTCACAACAGCACTAACTGTCAAGTTATTGGTTTCCTACATTATTAACCCACACACACCCTCTTTAACACTACAGTAGATTAACTATCTTTACTTTCAATATTGCAAAGGTTTTTGAGGAAATCTAGAATCTAATTCTTTTCACAGAAGGCATTCATTTTCCTCCCAATGCTTTAATGAATCACTTTGGACCATTATGATATTAAAGCGGTGTATGTACAAGTTGTCATGAAATTTGAAGGAAAATTGAGTGAGGTCTGTTTCACTCCAGGTTTCGCCATTCATTCTAGTCTGTTAAAATGTAAACATATGGTATTCACAGAATTGTTGCTTTTTGTCTGATCTCAGTGCCTTTCACTTCTTTACCCTTGAACTCATGGAGCTGTACTGTCACCTTGGGATTTCAATTCAAAACAAAATCATGCTCAGAATTAAGTTAGTAAATTAATTCAGATTTAATTTGGCAGACCAGATTCAAGTCATTCTTACCATACTGTATCAGTGAGAAATAATTACAGTACTGTTTCCTTCCATTCCCAAATGGCAGCAATAAAGAAAACGGCATTGTTCCGCAATAGTCATCTATAAAATATGTCTTTTAATAATATTCTTTACTTAGACAACGTTATCACACCATGGTGCATTTCAAAATTTATTGCATGCTGTGATAACATCATGATGAGAAATAATAAACACTAGACTCTTGCTACATATCAGACTGCTTCATGATGGTAACACTGCATCCCTGCCTTGGCTCTGACATGCCAGAAACAATTGTTTTCTACAAGTTGGCTCTGTCATTATACAATGACATGGCACAGAGCTCTTCCTGAACCTGCACAGGGATAAGCTGATCTCAAACAATAATGTAAGGTCAGCTTATTTAAGTATTGGAATTGTGTTCCACAGGTCCAATGAATGATGCACCAAAGGGAGATAGAGGCCAGTCTTTATAAGATTGGCTAGTTAGCTGCTGGCAGTCAAACTTTTTTTTCGAAAACAAGTAACGTTCACAAAACTAGAAATATTTGGTAACTCATTTCATTTTAAAACATATTAAAACATCAGACCCAGTTATTCCAGCTGTGCTGTGCCATTGGAAATAAGAATTCCATCTACGATGCAATCTTAAGAATGATCCTTCGTCCTAGTTTCCAGAGAAGTGGTCAATTATTGGTAAGGAATAGAAACTTACACAAAATCAGCACCATTGACATTGCCTGGTAGTGGAAGAGTGAGAAAGCAATTTGGCCTGAGACATAGTTGATGCAATTGCTGTCCCAATGCTTTCTCGGATAGGCTTGAAATTCAACAGCTTTGAGGCCCATAGATGGTCCTT
This sequence comes from Chiloscyllium punctatum, assembly GCF_047496795.1. NCBI lineage: Eukaryota > Metazoa > Chordata > Chondrichthyes > Orectolobiformes > Hemiscylliidae > Chiloscyllium > Chiloscyllium punctatum. The sequence continues at coordinate 43,128,084 of NC_092753.1, read as the reverse complement.
GCAGAACAAACATGTTTTCTTCTAGTGTATATACTTATTGCTAGGGAAATTGCCAGGAATTGCAGGATGATTTCCATACACAACTACAAAGCTTACATCAGGTGTCATGATTTGGAGGTGCCGGTGTTGGACTGGGGTGTACAAAGTTAAAAACTCACACAACACCAGGTTATAGTTCAATGGGTTTAATTGGAAGCACTAGCTTCCACCACCTGAAGGAGCAGCGCTCTGAAAGCTAGTGCTTCCAATTAAACCTGTTGGATTATAACCTGGTGTTGTGTGATTTTCAAAACAGATTTCATGGTCATGATCACGTGAAAGAAGCACTTCACTCCCTTCAGTCAGAGTTTCTCATCAGAGCTCAAAAGAGGGGGAAACTGTTGTTGAAGAATCCTGCTCTAATTTTGTACCTAATCCATGCCTTGAAACAGAATTGGCTTTGTTGGCCGTTGAATCATCTACATGCTTTGCTGTTCCCAACATCTCAAAACTGTCCATTTTTTTTTCATTGAAATGTTGTAGCAGCGAACAATCAGGGTAGAATTCAACATTGTCCCACTTATGTTTAAAGATGGAAAACAAATGTAACTAATAGGAGAGAAGCCTATATTTGTACTGTACAGATCTTCAACCCACTATTACATTAGTCCAACATATTTTCCAACCATTGGAGGACACTTCTTACTGGCTGATTTTGAAGGAGCTAGAAGAAACAGCAATGCACTACTTGGCTACACAGAATGACTGCAGGACACTACCATTCCACCCTCATTTATTGAAATTTGGATGAAATTGGTTCAGTCCTGCTAGGAAAAACAGTTTATTAGAAACTGCAGTTAGCTGGCAATCACAACTAATAGTTAATGTTTATCACTTCATCTCACTCTCTCAAGCTTCAGACTGCTAAAAGCTTCAACCCATATCTCAGCTTCACACAGATGCCTATTCGACAGCAGTAGGCACATCAGTCAAACACATTGCATCATCTTCCTCCCTCTCACAAAACAAAATGCTTTATAGTTAGAGAAGCATCAAACCAACAGAATCCAAGCGTGGCTGTGTGTCCTCACCCACCTGAAGAGGATATTGTTTGCCTTCATTAGAGTGACCAGCAACATAGGCTGAAGCTCTACTCCATCACACAATCTTGTTGGTTTTGCCGATTGTTTCCTCTCTGCCTCTATCCCCTCCAGTTCTCAAGCTGCTCAGTGTATTCTTTGTGGTGAAGACAATTCCTTCAAGGGTCATGATGAGGGGACTATCATGATTCATAGAGGAAACAGTGGGCAAACTGCAGAACTACTGCTTCTAAACCTCAAGGGCCTGCTGCAGAATGTATTTTTTGGTGGCAATGTGGCTCTCACTGTATGCTGCCTCGGCATGTTTGGTTTGAGTCTGCAGTGAACCCTTGTGCTAAGTAGATGGCTCTAAACACCCAACAGTCATCCTCTGGTTTGATACAGTGGGTCAAACACTGAGGAAACTGGCATCGAACAAAATGATCAAAGTTGCTGTCTCACACACTAAATGCACATTCAAGGGTCGTAATCTTTGCGATTATGGTGCATTTCAGCATTTAGATGTGGTGGCTGCAAAGGCATGCACACAATTGATGACACCTTGTGCCATAGTGAATCCCAACCTGGCAAAGCCACAACATGCACATTCTGCTACCTTCTCTCTGGTCAGACAGAACACAATAAACCTTCCTGTCCTCACATTGAACATTTGTCACCTTTCTGATCTGTCAATGGGCAGTGGTTGATTAAATATTAGATATCAGATGATCCACCTTGGAAGGAGTCTGATGCAAAGAAATGTAGGGCCATGGGGGTCATTCTAGCCAGTGACTGCAGCATCTAATCCACACTGTACTCCAACGTTGCAAGGGGTGACTGGGAGCTCTCTTTTACAAAACACAGATGATGCATTCCCTGATCTTTGCTGGAGAGTGTAGTGGAAGAAATACTCTTGGAAGACTCTTGGTGCTTAAGAACTCCTAGCGATAGCCCTGCCGTCCTCCCCCTCTGAGAACTAAGCAATTTGTCTACTTTGCTGTTTCTGCTACATGCTGCAGTGAAATCTAAGGTAAACAGCAACTATAGCACACAAGACTAACAGCAAGTAGCCCTACCAAAATCCTTGCCATCAACCAGGGTCTCCTCCACATGTAGCACGATTCCCTGCAAAACCTCCAGACATTAGTACAATTCCAACAGACATTACTAATTAGCAATTAATCCAAAAGTTGCTGATGGTCCCCTTTAAATCATAGCAGTGGTTGAAGAAGTTTTGCTTCCTGCTGCTGAAGACATGCGGCTGTGCATTTGAAAGATCAGGCACTGGAGGGAACCACAAGTTTCTAAATGGCCAGCTTCAATTCAATATTACAGGCCAAATACATCACAATCTGTCCTCCAGCTCACATTCCTAATCTGAAGCTACAGCCTCATCGAGGTATACAAACACTGTCACATGTGATGCAATTTGTGTACCAAAAGAGCACGCATAACACCAAATTCAGGGGACAATTAAAATCCATTGTTTTAACCGTAATCTATTTAGCATTTCTGGCCTGTAAATCCTGAAATATCTTTGATTGTGACAGTTTTACAACTTTACCATATGTGGCACATTATATGTTCATCAGTGTAATATTGCTGGCAGCATTTGACTGTTGTACAATAAACTCCAAGTACATAAATGATTTAGAAATGTTGATGGCTAATCAAAAACAGACAAGCAATTATTTTCAAGCATCTGTTGTAGGATAAGTGTGCTTTACCAAATAGCTTCTACTCCTCTGTACCCTTCAATTCCATGCCAAAATTATTTGTTCAAACTCATTGATTTTTTTGCACAACTAATTTAAACACTGAGAAGCTAACGAGGTATAATTCATTTCTGTCCAGTTGTATAATGTTTCTAAATTAAAAATGCAAAATACCATTTTTGGTGCTAATGTGTGATTTATTGTACATTTAACAGTTATAGGTGTGCACAAGGATAAAAAAAGGCTAATTCCAATTTTTTAAATATTTAATAGAATAACCAAAATTTATTCACAAATGGCTGCAATCAGCAGGGTTGGTGGCAGCAGGTTTGGTGCAATTTTACCAATTAATTCATGTCACTGATCGGCGTTTTCATTCTAATGACATTAGAGATTTTGTTTCCAATTACTTGGGCTGTTTATTTGACTTTCGGTATTACAAATCAGTGAAAAACAGATTGTTAGACTTGTATTTGTTGTTGTGGTTAGCAATTCCTAGGCAAGTTGTTGCAAGCAACTGTCGGTATTTACATAACAGATGGAAGCCGCCCCTATTAGATTTAAATAAAATGCTCAGATAGTTTTGTAGTACAGTAAGTGCCAAATGCTTTATACAAGGGGCTGAGACAATTGAGAAATGGTTCATCGTTTAGCTGAACAGTGTCCATGTCAGCAAAAAACCTCCACAGTAACCAAGGACTCAAAATGGTATCTAACATTATCCCTCCATCTCTATATTCAGAAAAGGAGCCTTTAGCCGGTTTATCATAGCCCAGTTGTAACTGGGGGAACCTGGAATCTGTACTGAGCAACAACATTCCAGCTACAGAGCTCTATCTGATGTGAATAATGTATAACAGCAGTAAAAGCTGTAGAAACTATCAACAAATGTCAACACAATCTCGTAACAGTAAATGAAACAAGTATTTCTTCTGAAAATGTTTATCCATTGATATTAACAACACCTTGAAGCATTAATTTTTGCCATTCTAAATAACTTTTTTCACCATTACCAACAAACAGTACTTTTGAACTTTGTTATTCAAACAAAACCATTGCAAAATATTAGTTTACTGTTCCACAGAGCAATGAAGAGCCTGTTCAGTCCAGTTAATTACAAACCCCTTTTTGTGGCTAAAGGCATCTTTCCATTGTTATTTTTAATCATCTCAGCTAGCTAGCTTTCTCAGTTAATCGTGCTGTCTGTAAATAATGCCACTATCACCCATGTAGAATTGCTCTAATATGAGCATTTCAGCAAAACCATGTGCGATGGCATCGAAGGCATTCAGATTAGAGATCAGCTCAAATCATTCTCTTGAAAGAAAATTATACTCTTCCAATGTCATGTCCGATTGGCAAAACTGCTTTTCGATTTTTGGTTTTTTAATACACCTACAAGTTTAATGAACTTTGGAAGTCTTATTAATTTTCCTGGACTTTTCAATTTTCAACATTGCCCATTCATTGAAACATTTCTTTTGTCTCTAGTTGCAGTTCCAGACATTTGGACATTAAATAGAGGGATGGAATCAGACCTTTCAGAAACACTTGGTAAAAATTCTTCAGAAATCCCCATCTTTAGGGTAGTAAGTTAATGTCAGATATGTTTTCAGTCTCTCAACAAAAATTTTTTAAAAACTATACTCAAATCACTCAGCTTTAACTTCAAGCAAATGTCTTGTTTCTTTTGGAAAATATATGCATATTTTTTCTATGAATTTAAACTATGTCAATGTCTATCAATGACTTTTGAAAAGCAAAATAAGACTTCAGAAATGTGTTAATTTTAAGACAAAATGCAGCTGCACATAAATCAAATTCAGGCATGAAAATGGCTTTGCTTTTATACAATTCCTCCCACAGATCAGAGATCAGGCGAGAAAATTTTTTTTAAACATGAGAAAATATCAATCTGCAACTGAAATTTAGGTCATACATATAGTCTTCAGTCAATCAATTAAATGGTATCTATACAAGAGATCCTGCCCTGTTCTGTGCTGGTACCATGACTGGTATGCCACCCATTCGTTGAAGGTTTGCATGGCTAACAGCATAGGAGAGTGTAAGCTGTGAAGGTGTCTTACGAACAAGTGAGCCATTGCACCTTGCTAGGTTTTGTGAAGATGGAGATAAACTTGAAGCAACAACTATTGCCTTTGGTGTAGTGTGGTGGTTTCCATTTGTATACACTGGTCGGTTCTGTGATTGACTAGACGTTGTTGTAATTGAGTGGAGCGTATGTCCATTATACCGACTGAATGGATTTAACTCATAGGCGGGCTTCTTGTTTTGCCAGTAGGGGACATTGTATGTGTTTACTGATGTGAGGGTAACATTATCCGAGGAGCCAGCTGGATGGAATCCTTTGGTGGATGATGATGATGGTGGGATGTCATCTTCCCTGAGGAAAGGAATATTGAATTAACAAGTATTCAGAACAACCATTAATCATCAACTAATTCTGCTGCGTCTATGATATCAATAAATAATACAACTGTTGACTTATTCCAGGAGTTAAGTGCTAAAATGATTAACCACAGAATTAAAAAATAAATTCAACTGATTTTTATAGTGATCCTGTGTTCAAAACCAATATTGTTCAGATATAACCAATACTCCAATCCATGCTCTGATTACATATGACTCATGACTTGTTCTCAATATATTTTCATTATCAACAAACAGGATTAAACTCCTTTATAGTGAAGTCTATTAACTTTTATACCATAAGTATGAAACTCAGAATGCCATATTAAAAAATGATCTCAGATTTCTTCAGTACACAGGAATCCAAATTTGACTGACAGCAGAAGTCTTGCATTGCATTCATGAATAATACAAAATAGCAACATGACTTGTGCCAATTAAAATTACCTGAAATAAAATCAACATCGCTTTTACTGAAACATTGTAGAAATAAACCAAAAGCCTTTTGATTAATTCCATGGAATGTTGACGATTATGCTAGTGTTCAGCAATTTAGAACACGCGTTCAAGTAAATTACCCTGGTATCTCCATGGAGTTGCCTAGCAACTTTGAAATCAAAGTGGCTTCAGCACTCCTATCAGTTTGACCTAGTTTTTAACCCACATATAAATACTGAAAGCACAATCTTCTGATCGTCTGTTTCACTTTTCTAGCAGTTAGGGATATATGAAGTTGCTTTCACCAAATGTTCTATGGATAAAAGCACAGCATGATATGGTGTTGAGCCAGCCCTCCATTAAGTACCATATTCACAGCAGTGTGACAGTAGGGGAAAATCAGAGAGAAGCAAATTGTCTCTCATCACACTACTGTGCATGCTTCATTGTATTACACCAAACTATCCTCATACAAAGTATTTTACCCAATTAAATGTTAAAAATTTTAAATTAAATTAAAGCTTTTTAAATTTAATCTCTAGTTTAATGCAGCTAATTCAGACAGATAGTTTAACTTGGTCAGAAAGTGAAAAAAAGGTTCAAGGTCCACAGAGCTCTTGATCATCATTCATCATCAATTCTTATCTCAAAATTCTCTTTTTTTTCTGGAGTCATAAATGGATATGAGAATTTAGTTTAAATGATGACAAATGTAAGTGCTAAAGCCTTTAGACTGAAACCTGCATTTATTCATTTAACACAATAAATCAAGTGCTTGGCACAATGAAGACAGAATTAAAATTTCCATAAATTTTCTTCAACAGAACGTAAAAAGAAACAATTAGTGAAATTTGCTTAATACCAATTACAAAGCAAAACAAACAATTTGTTGACTAGGCTGGGGCTATTTTCCCTGGAGCATCGGAGGTTGAGGGGTAACCTTATAAAATCACGAGGGCGTGGATAGGGTGAATAGCCAAGGTCTTTTCCCCAGGGTAGCGGAGTCTAAAACTAGAGTGCATGGATTTAAGATGAGGGGGGAGAAATTTAAAAAGAGCTTAAGGGGCAATTATTTCATGCTGGCGGTGGTGCATGTGTGGAATGAATTACTAGAAGTGGTGGAAGCTGGTACAATTGCAACATTTAAAAGGCATCAGGATGGGTATATGAATGGGAAGGGTGTAGAGAGATATGGGACAAATGATGGCAATGGGACTAGATTAATTCAGGATATCTGGTCAGCATGGATGAGTTGGACAGAAGGGTCTGTTTCCACACTGTACACCTCTATGGCATACTATCTTGCACTTCATGTAATTGCTTACATGAAGTTGAATTAAAAATGTACAGATCAAAATAGGTATTGTACAGATTAAAATCTAGCATCCACCATGTATCGAAAATACTTCAGATGTCATTGCGCCTGTATTTCTCACACACACTAACGTTTACATCGCTTGATCCTGTCCAGAGATGCATCAAAAGTCTTTTCAAGAAGAAACGCGTGCATCATTTTACCTGCACAAGTACAGAACGTTTCCAGGTGTTAGGGTTTCCAAGACTCTTGCAAACAGCAACTGGCACTACACTGTGGTTTTCCTAAGTCACAGAATGTGGGAGTGCCTGGCGAGACCAGCATTTATTAACCATTCTTAATTACTTTTGAGAAGGTGCATGTCTAGTGGAAAGGGTGCTACTCCAGTAAGCTGCTTTTTCCTAAGTGATGCTGAGCTTCTTAAATGGTATTGGAGCTGCAATATGAAGAGCAGTTCCTCTCCATGCTTGTGTCTTGTAGATGGTCAAAAAGTTTTCAGAAGTCATGAGGTGAGTCATTTGTCACAGAATATCGAGACTTCGCTCTGTTCTTCCAGTCATTATACTGCTGTGGCTGATCCAATTAAGTTTCTACTCAATCGTGTCCCCAAGGTGTTAATGATGTCAAAGCCATTGAATGTCTAGTGGAAGTGATTAAACCTTCTGCATGTCAACAAATTTCACTTGCTCTATATTAACACAAGCTCAAATGTTGTCAAGGATCTGCTTAAAGTTTTGACTTGATAAAGCAAGTGAGGGCTTAAGTTAAATTTCGTTTGACCGTGGTTAGTTGCAAAAACTTTTGGTAAGAATAGCCATATGGCTCAGAGGATAAGTTCATGGATTTATGATATGATGAATGCTTTTAAAGTTAAAGTTCATGTAAACTTGTTGTCAAAATGCTTTAAATGTAACAAAAATGTTTATATTTAACAACACAGCTTCTTTTAATAAAAATTTTTATTAAGAAAAAATAGATTTTTAAATATTACAAATACAAAACAATGCAATTCAAAACAGTACAAAAATAGTACAAAACTAAACCCAAATAATAAAAAAAATTCCCCAACCCACCCTCCTGTACGAATGTATAAACATATAGAGAAATATAAAATTTTTAAAAAACCTAAACTAGCTATTTAACTAAATAAATAAATAACTAACAACAAGCAAATAAATACTAATAACTCAGCCCAGCCAAACAAAATACTCATACATTCACAGTTCCTCCTCCCTGGATATTGGACTCGTGATTCACAATCGTTACGGCTATATAAAAGCCCTTGTTAGTGTGGCAGATAATTCTGTGTCCAGGTATTTCAAAAAGGGTTGCCATGTCTTGTAAAAATTCTCAGTTTTGTGGTGTACCATATTTGTGAGAAAATCCAGGGGAATATGCTCCATAACAATCTTCCGCCAACCCGACAGGCCTGGGTTTTTTTTCGGATATCCAACCTAGCAAGATGTTCTTCCTTGCACAGAACGTAAGAATATTGAAAAGTTTTTTCTTATGCGCGTCTGCAGGAAATACAATGGGTAGGCCCAAAAGGAAAGAAATAGGGTTCTTCTCCAGCGCTGCACCCAAAATCCTCTCCATTGCACCCACCGTAGTACCCCAATATGTTTGAAGCCTGTCACAAGACCAAAGACAATGGGTAAGAGTACCCGTACAGACCTTGCACTTGGGACATGCTGAAGATACCCCTGATTTAAATTTTGACAAACGGTCTGGGGCTAAGTGCACCCTGTGGAAAATCTTCAACTGTAAAGCATGGGTCCTATTGCAAATTGATATCTTCCTTGCATTCTCCCAAATATCCTCCCATGCCTCTGAAGAAAATTCAACACCCAGCTCTCTTTCCCACATCTTGCAGAGTCAAATCAGACTCATCTGAGGTGGCACCCCCCCAACTGGTGATATAAAGTACTGACAGGGAGTGTACTCTTAGCCCTTAGTACCCCTCTTTCTATGTCAGATTTGCAGGGATCAGTCAAAAGTGTGGTCTTTTTTTGAATAAAATCTCTAACTTGAAAAAAACACGAAAGAGGTCTCTATTAGGTAACTTGTACTTCCGTACTAACTGATCAAAGGACATCATTACATCTCCCTCAAATAAATCACCCTTGCAAGACACACCCCTAGCTGCCCAACGCTTAAATCCTAAATCTATCATACCCGATTGAAAACTCAGCATACCCACTAAAGTTGTAAACAAAGATGTTTTGCCAATATTACCTTCCCTCTGCCGAATTGCCCTCCATGCTTTAACAGTACTGATGACTATTGGGTTATGGCAATATACCCTAACTGTCCTCACCTTGTCCAAAAACAGCAAACGGGTAAGGGGGCACCTTGCCTGGGAGACTTCGATATCTAGCCATATTGAAAGAGGGTCCCCACAAACCCAATCACTCACGCAGGTCAAAAGCGAGCTTAATTGGTCATTTTTAATGTCCGGAAGGTCTACTCCCCCCAATCTGAGGAAACTGCAGTTTGGCTAGTTTAATGAGGGGCTGTTTACGGTGCCAGATAAAGGAGCTGAACCAACTGTTCAGTCTCCTGAGTGATTGTTTATTGAAAATCAGGGGGAGCATCCGTATAGGGTATAGCAAGCGAGGGAGAATATTAATCTTAATAGGCGCTATCCGAACCAACCATGAGACCGGAAGTGCCTCCCATCTTTGGAGATCTTGTTTAATTTTTGCAAATAATTGAGTAAAATTGGCTTTGAACAGCCAATCCAGAAGTGGAGTAATGCATATGCCCAATTATACAAAACCCCCCTGTGACCACCTAAATGGGAATCTATAGTCACTCTCAAGAGCCAACTCTCTCATAAGACCACCCACAGGCATAGCCTTTTATTTAGCAAAATTAATCTTATACCCTGAAAAAGCGCCAAACCCGTGAATGCGTTGTATCAGGCAAGGCACTGAAAGTGCTGGATTTGTCAAGAAAATTAGAACATCATCTGCATACAGCGAGATCTTATGTAATTTTGACCCCACTTCTGGAGCTGATATATCGAGATCCCCACGAATGGCCTCTGCCAACGGTTCAATCACCAACGTAAAAAGTAATGGTGAAAGGGGACAGCCCTGCCGGCTGCCCCTAGAAATATTAAAATTGCTTGATCGTACCCCGTTGGCAATGACCGCTGCGAGAGGTTCACTGTAGAGAACCTTTACCCATCTTATGAAAACTTTTCTATACTTGGTTTGGTCTGGGCAAAGGTACAGCCACTCAACTCGGTTAAATGCCTTCTCTGCATCTAAAGAAATCACCAATCCCTGTATTGACTGCTGTTGGCATGCTTGAATTACGTTAAGCAGCCTCCTAACATTATTGGAGGATCTGCGACCCTTTACGAAGCCCGTCTTTAATAATTGAGGGTAACACAGTCTCCAGCCTTAACGCAAGAGCTTTAGAGAGGATCTTAAAGACCACATTTAAGAGCGAGATGGGCCTGTATGAAGCACAATCTTCCGGATCCTTCCCTTTTTTAAGGATGTGAAATATTGGCCTCTCTCAGAGATGGTGGGAGACAATCATGACTGTATAAATCATTAAACATATTCAGCATCGGGCCTGACAGTATACTTATAAATTCCTCATTGAATTCACTGGGAAGTCCATCAGGTCTGGGCGCCTTTCCACTCTGAAGCTGCCTCACAGCTTCCTGCACTTATTGCTCTGATAATGGGACATTGAGAAAGGACTGTTGTTCGGGAGTCACACCCGGGAGCTTCAGATCTCTAAAAAAAATTCCATTTTGGCCTGCCCCTCCTCACAATTCTCAGACTGATATAACTTAGAGTAGAATCTCTGGAATGCCACATTAATCTTTTTAGAATTACATGTTAGGTTCCCAGACCCTTCCCTAATCGCTGTAATGGTTTGTGGGGCACTTCTCTTTCTGGCACGGTATACTAAGTATTTGCCTGCCTTGTCACCATGCTCGTATATCCTTTCCTTAGCAAAAGCCAATTCCTTCTTTGCCGTCTGCGTGAGCACGGAATTTAGTGCAGACCGCAGTGTCGTAATCCTCTGTGGTTTGACCGACGAGGGTCTGTCAAAATAGGCCTTCTCGGCTGCATTCAACCGTGCTTCAATGAGACGTTGCTGCTCACCTTTCTGCCACTTCCTACTGGTGGAATATGAAATAACTAACCCTCTGGCATAGGCTTTGGCAGTTTCCCAGAGAACAGGTGAGCTATCAACCGAGCCTATGTTGATGTCTAGGAATGCCCAAAATTCCCTAGAGAAATACTCCACAAACTTACTATCCATGAGAATAAAGGGGTCCATTTGCCAGTACCTTGAATCCACTGTAACATCCTTAATCTTAACCATGAGGTACACTGGAGCATGATCAGTGATGGCAATATTACCAATCGTACACGATGCCACCAGATCCAGGGTTACCACAAGGGTCAGAAAAAAAAATCAAGCCTTGTGTGACATCAATGCGATTAGAGAAAAATCCCTACCTGTAGGGTGGGGACACCTCCAGATGTCCACCAATCCTAATTACCCACACAGACCCAATAACTGTTTAGTTTGTGCAGAGGGTATCGAGGGATCTTTAGGCAACCTGTCTACTGTGGGGTCCATGAGGCAGTTAAAATCTCCCCCTATAATGATGTGCCACGACTTGAGACTTATCAGTTTAGAAAAAGCATCTACCAAGAATTTAAGAGGATGAGCTGGGAGACAATAAACATTTAAAATGCCATATTCTTCCCCATTTATCAAGGCTTTAAGAATTACAAACTTCCCATATGTGTCTTTAAACACATTCCAATAATTTAAATGAGAGATTTTTCCTAACCAATATAGCCACTCCCCTACGTCTGGTATTAAATGATGAAAAATAAACTCGGTCAAAGCCATTCTGCTGTAATTTCAGATGCTCCTTGTCATCCAAATGTGTCTCCTGTAACAAAGCAATATCCACCTACTCCTTTATAAGACTCAAGAGAACCTTCTCCCTCTTAATTGGTGAGTGACTTCCCTTGATATTCCAGGTACACCATTCAATCAACTCATTAGCCATAATCTTCTGCAATTACATTTAAATTCCAGAGAAGAGGAGCCTGAACCACAAATTGCTGAGCCTGAGTGTTGCATGGTCCACCAAATATAAAAACTACATAAACTAAAACTACTACATTTAACAAACAACAAAAACCAGAAAACAAACCAACATATAAAGCGCCAATAGTGCTGAGTAGGGGAACTCACCCCCTGCCCAGAGGAGGGAACTACCCATCCCAAACTGCCCATAAATAGGCATCTAACCATCTCAACCACGTTCACTTCTCCTAGCTAGAGCCGCATTGCAAGCACAAGCTAAAAAGAATAAACATCCCATAGAATATCAATATGAATAAAAAAACATTCTTTTATTAAAAAAAGGGAGAATAAATACCCCACCCATCCTTTGGTATGTCCTAACTTAGAAATTTAAAATGTACATGTTAACCACCGCCATACATAGCTTGAACCAAATTACAATCAATCAATCGAGGAAAAAAAAGGGAAAAGAAAGCTTCAACCGGATTTCCTCCATTTCTTTTACAGAATGATAAACACATACCCAAACAACAATATTTATACATACTACAATTGTTTAACTTAGGTTAGTTTGTCCACAAAGTCTCTTGCCTTCTCCGATGTGTCAAAGAGATGCATGGACCCATCTAAGGTGATCCGAAGCACTGCCAGATATCTCAGGGAGTACTGAATCCCAAGCTCCTTCAATCTTCTCTTGACACCATCATACGATTTTCATTTCTGGATCACTGCCTCTGAAAATTCCTGAAAAAACATGATCTTAGACCCCTCGTAAATTAGGGCCTTTGGATCCTTCCCCTGGAGTCTATAAGCCTCCATGACTCTCTCCTTATCCCGGTAATGATGGAACGGTACCAGGAAAGGACGAGGGCATTGAGCCAGACCCAACCTCCGCACTGCGACCCGGTGATCCCTCTCTATCTTCAATCCTCTCATGCCAGTCTCCAAGTCAAGGAATTTCGGAAGCCAATCTTCAACAAATTCCGCACGCCGCTCACCTTCCTTACCCTCAGGCAGACCAATGATCCAAATGTTTTTTCTCCTGCCCGTTTTCAAGATCATCCACTTGGTCACGCAAATTACGAACCTGCGTCTTCAGGGCTTGGATCTCTTCCTCGGATGAACTGGCATCAGCTTCCACCACTGTGACCCTGTGCTCCACCTCACCCGTCCTCTTCTCCAGGTCTCCCAGCTGCTGCTCATGCTTCTACAGCATGAGAGAGACTGGAGCCAGCTTCTCTTCAATCTGTTTCCCCAACATCTCGTGAGATTTCGGAGCTGGTTCACCACGTCCTGGAGTGTAATCAGCTCCGAGGCTGCTGCAGGCCCGGCCTCGGATGCTCCTCCTCCCTTTTTAGGTATTTCTGGACAGCTGAAAATACAGGTAAGTCAATTTTTAAACGTTTCTTGGGGCTCCACAATCTTTCCAACGCCCCAAGAAATCCTGATGACCTGGGTTGGGTGGGTTAAAGAACCGTCCTGCTCCTGCTGTGACGCAAAGCTCTGCAGTGTGATCTTCTCAGATCGCCGCCATCTTAGATTCCCCCCCCAGCTGTATGTTAAAGAGGAGCAGTTTTGGCACAAAGATCGCAACAAGCCTTGAACACGAATATTATATGGCTATTCTAAATCTCAATTTATTTTAGGCATCAACAGTTATTGCAGCTCTTTTAGTTAAATGATGTTGAATGGTTTTGGAGAAAAATTTAGATATATGATTTTGGATATTTTGGATGATGGTTAATCACTAGGTGGTGTTGTGACATACTACGAGCCAGAATACAAATTGTTCTACTGGTACCACATTATTAGTAAACATGTCAAAACTGGCAAATTAATCAGACAGGCCATTAACAAAATAACTGGCATCTGAAAGAATGAATCAGGAGACAGTAGGAACTAACATCACTGAAATGTGTATGACTTCTAAAGAAACAAATCAGGAATTGTGATTCTTGGAGGTCCAGCGTACAAGAAAGGAAGACTGACGACAGAAGAGCTTCAGTCAAAAGAAGAGACAAAGGACCCATGCCAAATGAACCAGAATTCAAAAGTGAGCCAGCTTAAAAAAGTACTGCTTTTATTAAGTATCATTAAATGTCGTCATTTCTCATCACCTAAGGGAAGGAAGGTCAGTTGATGGATCAGCTGATCAGGCCTAGGATACAGCCTTGAGGAAATCCTGCAAAGACATGTTGAAGGTAAGGTGATCAGCCTTCAATGTGTGTCACTTTATAAACTGTAGCCACCTCCTGACAGACAGAATGTGCCACTTCTCTCTGAGGAAGATGCTTTAAAGAACTGCAGACACTGCTCATCACATCACCTCCTGCATCTATGTTCAACTTTATCAGTTCGTTACAGACAGGAAAAGTCCTGCTCACGACAATTTTCTGTCAGACTCCATTTTATTTCTCCACATTAGGGTTCCTTTCACCTCATTTGGACTATCCTTAGAAAAGGCTGACAAATATTTGACATTCAAATGGATTAGCATAGATAGCAAGTGCCAGGTTTCATACCCAAGTTTTTAATATATTCCTTCAAATTGGTGGCCCGTTTTTGTACATGTCTTATTAGCTATTTTTCACAACCAGAATTGTGCTGAAAGCTTGTGTTAATTATTCACGCCCCATAAAACTGAACACTATTACCTTTGTGCACTATGATATGCAGCCAATTCTTCCCACAACAAAAATTGCTAGATTACAAAATTGAGGTCTCTGGTGTAATGAATGTACATAACACAAGAAACCTATCTTCCTAAAATTGATTCTGTTCTGCTGAAAAAGATTCTGAAAACAGAAAGCAACAGAAAATGTCTTTTCATGCCTTATGAGAGGAATAAATTGATTGTCAGAGAAATAAAGAATTATTTTATCTCACACCATCATTGAACAGGGTGCAGGTAAGAATTTTTCATTAGTGATTTCAAGACATTCCAAAAACACTTCATGGCCAATTAATGGACAGATTACGTATTTTGACAATTTGAGTTCAGGAATAAATTTGAACGGGGATCCACTGGGAATACCCACGTGTTTTTTTTTGTAATAATGCAATCAAATCTTCAACATCAAACAGGAGGACAAATGGGACTTCAGCTGAACGACACAACTGAAAGGGGGTAAATCTGATACAGCAGCAATGTACAACCACTGAACGTGGGCATTAAATAACATTTCACTCTTGAGTGGATGGAGTGGGATTTAAATCCAGGATCAGAAATGAAGCCTCCATTTGCTGCTCAGCTGGGCATATAAAAAAAAAGCAAGAGAACTACTGAAATGTATAAACATACTTCTTTTGTTTTGTTGGTAATAACCAACAGTACTAAAACACAGTTTCTGGTCATCGTCACATTCTTTTACCTTTGACTTGATTGGGTTCAAATTTTTGCTAAATTTTCCAACAAAACAGTGAAGCTGCTACAAAGATAATTATTTCTGAAATACATTGTAAAGTACTGTATAAATAGAAATTCTATCTTTCTTAATGTTCCGAAGTACTAACCTGATCTCATTGGGAATTTCCTCCTCTTCATACTTGTTTTTGTTCTTCCAGTAGAACATAATGACAACAATAGAAAAGATGCAGAGGAGGAGAGCCAGGATACCTGTCACCACAGCTCCAATTACTATTCCAGCATTCTGGAGTTGTGCTGTTGAAGCAAAAGAAAGGAGAACTTAAACTTTTGTTAGGTACTCTCCACAATCTACATCATCTTACAATTGGCAAATGATCTAGTGCTTAACACCTGATGCCTTTTAGTCAGCTGATCTCAAATTACTTGTGCGTATTCTCGAAGGAAGCACCAAGCCTCTGGCTGGGACCATTCCTGATGTATCTCCGGATTATTTTATTTAATTTAAACCAACGTGCGGCACATTAATCCAACATACTGATCCAACAGAGCAATGGCATCTTTAACTTCCATAAACCATTTTAAAATAAATGTTTTGGGATATATTGAAAGCTTTTTGATCAATTAGCTCATTGCTGGAACTTCTGCAGAACTACCCTGAATAAGCTCTCAATATAATGGCAATTCCACACATATTATGGGAATTAGTGTCTGATTGTGGACCTACACAACTGTAAACATGACAAAAAACACTATTCATATCAACCAAGTATTCAGCGCATTTCCAGTAGAATCACAAAAGTGAGGTGAAAGTATGTCCAAGACTCAAACTCACATGCGTTTGTGTTAAATATAACCATCTTAAAATTGTGAAGCATCAGAAATGAACTGCCTGCTCTTTGGAGTCTTCAGAATTCTTCCAGAATTGACTTGAGGCCTCTAGTAGACGTCTAGAAAGCACTTCATAAAAACTTTAAGCACTCCTATGAATTGGAAACTGAATTGTACATTCGCATACAAGACTATAAGTTAGTTAAATCTAGCTTTGGTACAGTAGTAAAACTCTGTGTACTGATGGATCAGGGCTTCAAGTCCCACATCTTGATTACATAAAATACCTCACACATTAGCGCATTACAGAGGGAATGTTACCCCTCTGAATGTGTCATCCCTTGGTAAAGTCATTCATTTGAGACTTCGGTCCCCTCACATCTCAAGGTGTTTTCAAATGGCAGCAAGGGATTTCTTCCAGATTCACAGACAACATGCAACTCTCCCCCAAAACCTAAAACAGATGACCTAATTGTCTAATATAAAACAAGGAACTGCAGATGCTGGAGATCTGAAATGTGAATAAAGTGCTGGAGAAACTCAGAAGGCCTGGCAGCATCTGAAGAGCAAAGTAAAAAACAGAATTAATGTTTCAAAATCATTGATCTTTCGTCAGAACTGAAAGCAGCCGATGAAGAGTGGGGTTCAAGTGCAGGGGTGAGTTGAAAGACTGAGGAAAAGAGATGGAAACACTATCCAGAGAAAAATAAAGAAAAGGGAGAAGCAGATAAAGGGATTGCTGATATTAAGTTGGGAGAGAGATCAATGCTGAATGGGTGCTAAAGGAAAGAGTGAATAATTGTGAAGTTGAAAATGGAAACTATCAATATGGAACAGGACCTAGCGGTGCGGGGATGTGTAACAAACATGCTCTAAAATTGTTAAATTTGATATCGAGACTTGAGGCTAAAGTATCTAGGCAGAGATGAGACATTGTTATTTCAGCTTGCGCTGTACTTTGTTGGAGCACATTTGTTGAGTCACACATTGATATGGAATCATGGTGATGCATTGATATGGTAAGCAACTGGAAGCTTAATTTTTACAGACAGACTGCAAGTGTTCCACAAAGCGGTCACCAAAGTTTCATCACCCCACTATAGGGGAGACTACGTTGAGAGCAGCAAATACAGTAGTCTGGTTTGAATAAAGTGCAGGTAAATTGCTGCTTCACCTGGAAGGTTGCATAGGGCCTGAATAGTAAGGAGGGAGGAGGAAAACAGGAAAATGCTGTACCTTTTCAGACCTTGCTGCACCTTGTATGGGAAGTTGCAATGGGGGTGTGTGGTGGTGTTGGGACAGTGGATCATGCATTTCGATCTGCAGCCATGGTGACACAAATTTAGCTCACACATTAATGCATTACTGAGGGAGTGCTGCCCTATTGGAGGGGTCATATCTCAGTAAAGCCATTAATGACAGACACCTTACATTACTTAATTGTCCATCTTATTGTTGTTTGTGAATCCTTGCAGTATGCTATTAACTACAGCTTTTCACATATTACAACCTTGAGTATACATTAAAAGGCTGTTTTGAACATCTGGAGGCCATAAATGGTCCTGAATAAATGTAAGTCTTCCTTAGTTTCTCTATTCAGATGGTCCCATACTCCTTCATTACATCATACCACATATGTTTTTAGTTCATCAGGACTCAGATTCTCCCATCTATTTTCTAGCTAAAAATATTTTTCTTGAAAGCACTGACTTCTGGTAGTTCCACAGCAATATGATAAGAAAACTACTGCTTCCTAATTTTTAACAGAGATTTTAATAAGTGAAATATGCAAAACATCTGTCTGGGAGAAACAGCCAATAAAAGGTCTAAGATTACTATTTCTACAATATTACAAATATCATTTCCTGCAGAAACCTGCATCCCCCTCCTCTACCCTCACTACATAAGCATGACATTTCCATTTCTCACATTAGGCAGTCTCATAATGTCTCCGTGAGATTGCCTCATTAGTGTCAATTAGTGCCAAAGTATTGGGAGGTCTGTGCTATGGACCTGTATCCCCAGAGAACTGGATTGTGATTGCCTGAACTAATTTCACTTAAGACCATTAACAACCATGAAAGAGAGGTGACTTTCATCCCCATAGTCTTGCTTCAATTGCCAACTAAAACACGTAGTCCTTCAACAGTAATATATTTTTAAAGAATTGCTCAAACGACAAGCAGACAATGAATACTAAGTCGCAGCGGCATATAGACTCATGCCATAGGATTGTTAAAGGCAAACTTCAAAGATATTTTGATACATTTAAGAGTGTTTTCATTATCTATTAATGTTGATTGCATCTAATAGTCTAAATTTAAATCCATAAATATATGAATGCTAATTATGAAAATTATTATATATTTACAGTATTAACCTTTTTTATTTAAATAGTATGATAGCAACACCTACATTAATACTATCTTTTTTCCATTCATTCTAGGTTTTCTTCCAAGTTTATCTCAAATACTTAGAAGATGACATTAGAAATGAATAAGGCTGTGCAGACTGTTACATAAATGGAGAATGACTGTAGAATTCAGAGATCTGAGAGATTTACATGTTCTGGTGCATGAGTCACAAAAAATTTACATGCAGGTACACACAAATCACAAAAGCTAATGAGATATTATCCTTCATTATAAGAGGAATTGAACATAAAAATAAGGATGCTATGCTTCGGTTATAAGGACACTGGTGAGAATACATCTCAAATACTGTGTGCAGTTTTTGTCTCCTTATTGAAGGAAGGGTGTTAACACAATGGGTATTGATACCTGGAATGATCAGTTTGTCTTATGAGGATAGAGCGTGAGAGGAGACTAAATTGAAGTGTATAAGAAACTGATTTGGAGATGGGGCCGTGTGATAGACTGGGGTGGACAAAGTTAAAAATTACACAACACCAGGTTATAGTCAAACAGGTTTAATTGGAAGCACTAGCTTTCGGAGCACCGCGCCTTCATCAGGTGGTTGTGGAGGAACTGAATTGTTTGGCCAAGGTTAATGTGGAAAGGATGTTTCCTCTCATGGGTCAATTCAAAACAAGAGGACAATGTTTTAAAATTAAGAGCCTCCCTTTTAGGACAGGGCTAAGGAGCTACTTTTTTTCTGAGGATTTTGCAAATTTTGAACCTTCTGCCTCAAAAGCTGGTGGTCTCAATGAACGGAAGCTGCTGCTCAAGGGATCTAAAAGTCTACTTCTTCTATTTCATACATTCGTATATCAAAAGCATTATTGATTTTTAAAAAATCATGAGCAAGTTAAAGGCTGCAACTAGCGTCCCCTAATGTTTCAGCTGGATACTTTTCCCAATGTAAAATTTTCCAGAAAGGTAAGAAAATTGTAGAGTGAATCTACTCTTAAACTAACTTAATTTATCTCAGCTAGGACAGCAGGATATGAGCTACAACTGGTCCAAGATAAGACAACATATATGCGTATTCACATTTCTGGCCATTATTCAATGGATGGTACTCAGTATGACCACTACTGCACACCACTTTATATCAAAGACCATGTGAAAACATAATTGAAGATTAGCAAAGCTGTAAAAGATAACCAGAGCCTATGAAATGGAAACCCACAATACCACCTCTTCCACACATTTGTTTTAAAGTTACAAGTAATGGGAAGCCAGTTTATGATTAGCAAAATACGTAAAACAAGCTTTATATTTCTATGACCTCATTGTAAAGTCTTACTTAAGTATCTCCCTAATACTACCTCAGAATCATACATCAAAAATGTCAGTACAACTCTTTGATTCATAAAGTTGTGGGCACACACTAGGACATGAGTCATCATCAAAGTTGACTGTCCAATGTAATGCTGTATTTCTAGAGTCAATGACCTACTAGAACAGAGGCTCAGTTTACCTGCTCAAATATATACAAGGAGAGGATGAAATATTTCTATTAAAGATTCGAGTTCAAATGTAATAAATGCTTTACTCATTTAATGAAATATCAAATTTTCTCAACAAACAACTTTCATTACTATTGCTATAAAATAGCATAAATTATTGCTGAAGAATAATTCAATTTTGCTGTCCACCTGAGATAGATTATTACATTTCCTTAAATGTTTGTTGGATGAGCTAAGCCTTTAGCTTAAATCTCGAGAATCTGAATGGCTGCCTGCAAACACCCTACATTTTAAAATCCTCGTTGCTACGAGCTGGTCAATTCTGCACTTAGGAGAAAAATTCACAAAATTATATTTTCTGTAAAAAGGCAGCATTAACAGTATACTTACGAGGAACAACCTGTAGGTCAATGGCACAGGTACTAGATCCAATTGTGTTAGAAGCTGTACACTGATACAATCCATTTGTAGCAGTGCTGATATTCCGGAGAATCAATGTCCCCCGCATTGGATCTGAAACAATACATTGAATATTTCTATGATTCACAATAATTTGTTGATTTATAAAGTTCACTTTTGAATAGTTCTAAAATATTTCACCTCACTGACAAGACAATACTGACCTTGCTCAGCAAGGACATTTGCTAGCACTCTCAAAAATGGTTAATATAACACAAAAGCAAAGGCCCATCTCCCCACACCAAGCTACCAGCGGGTCACTATTAAGACATGGCTGTTTTTTTAAACTAGAAATTCAAAAGAAAAGATAAAGTTGAAAGTTAAAAAGCAGCTCCATCTGTATCAACGATCAAATTTCAGATAGAAGCACTGACTGTGAATTTTCTTAGAACTGCTCACACTCCATGGCCAAGATTTTTTTTTAAACGAAAGTGCAGTAAAACGGTTACAATGAGACTTACACTTCCAAAAGATACAGATATAATATCATTATGGACGTACAAGTTAGGAGACAAGAACTAGGCCGCATGTGCACTCAAGCCTGCTCTGCCATTCCATAAGATCATGGCTGATCTGATTGTGGCCTCAATTTCACTTTCCTGCCTATCCCTTATGATCTTTCACTCCCTTGTTAGTCAAAAGTTGACACACCTCTGCCTCAATGCTCCCACCTCCACTGCTCTCTTAAGAGAGCATCAAAGACTCGCCACTCTCTGATAAAAGAATTTCTCATCTCAGTCTTGGGAAGACCCCTATTTATCAATTACTATTAAATGCTTTCAAATGCTTTCACAGTGGGCAGTACTATGGCTCAGTGGTTAGCACTGCTGCTTCATAGTGCCAGGGATCTGGTTCAATTCCACCCTCAGGCATGGAGTTTGCGCATTCTCTCAGTGTCTGTGAGAGTTTCTACCAGGTGCTCTTGTTAGGTGGTTAGGTTAGGAGGATCAGCCACGCTAAATTGCCCATAGTGTCCAGGGATCGGCAGGCTAAATGGATTAGCCAGGGAAAATGCAGGGTTACAGGGATAGGGTTGGGGGTGTGGATCTGGGTGGGATGCTCCTCAGAATGTTGGTGTGGACTCAATGGGCTGAATGGCCTGCTTCCTCACCGTAGGGATTCTATGATTCTACAAAATGCCAATCGGCTGAGGAGGAGCTACCTGCTGTTTTCATCCACAGAAAGACTCCCAGTACAGGATGCAGGGAATTCCATAAACTCACTGCTCAATACACACCAGGATCTTTACTGAGGACAAGGGTCCCAAAAGGCAAGCTAATTATTACTGATTCTTTTCTACATGGAGTCTTTGCCCTGCTGCACTTCAGATCTTGCAGGTGGGAATCAACAACAAAGAATGTAGCTGCAGGCCCTGCAATGGACAGACCTGTATTCAGTCTATTTTAATAGCCTGCACTGGAAAACTGCAACAGACCTGGACAAGGATCGAATGTCACATGGAAATCAATAATACTCCTCTAAAATGCTTGGGAATGTTTTATTATGCCTGGCACAATTATGGATATCACCGCAGATTTGAAGAACCCTGTTCATGAGAATGTGCATAAGAGCAAAAGAAATAATTTATGTAGATGGTCAGGACACATGCAACTTAACTGTCTGTATCAGTTCACATTTGGGCCCTGTCTCTGTTTGTGTGAATGTTTGTTGCCTCCACTCATTTTTGCAGGCCTTGTACTCCATAGAGTTATCTCATTACCCACCATAGTTCAGTACGTGTGGTTTTTTTTACAAGATAAACAAAAAAAGGCTTGCATTTTCTCAATAATTAATAGTCATAAAGTCATAGAAATGTACAGCATGGAAACAGACCCTTCGGTCCAACCCTCCATGCCGACCAGATATCCCAACCCAATCTAGTCCCACCTGCCAGCACCCAGCCCATATCCCTCCAAACCCTTCCTATTCATATACTCATCCAAATGCCTTTTAAGTGTTGCAGTTGTATCAGCCTCCACCACTTCCT
The DNA here is from genome assembly GCF_047496795.1 of Chiloscyllium punctatum. Taxonomy (NCBI): domain Eukaryota; kingdom Metazoa; phylum Chordata; class Chondrichthyes; order Orectolobiformes; family Hemiscylliidae; genus Chiloscyllium; species Chiloscyllium punctatum. The sequence goes on along the minus strand of NC_092753.1, from coordinate 43,105,540 downwards.
CTGGCAGCTCATTCCATACACGTACCACCCTCTGCATGAGAAAGTTGCCCCTTAGGTCTCTTATTATCTTTCCCCTGACTCTAACCCTCTAGTTCTGGACTTCCAGATCCCAGGGAAAAGACTTTGTCTATTTACCCAATCCATGCCCCTCATAAGTTTGTAAACCTCTATAAGGTCACCCCTCAACCTCTGACACTCCAGGGAAAACAGCCTCAGTCTGGTCAACCTCTCCCTATAGCTCAAAGTCTCCAACCCTGGCAACATCCTTGTAAATCTTTTCTGAACCCTTTCAAGTTTCACAACATCTTTCCAATAGGAAGGAGACCAGAATTGCACACAATATTCCAACAGCGGCCTAACCAATGTCCTGTACAGCCGCAACATGACGTCCCAACACCTGTACTCAATATTCTGACCAATAAAAGAAAGCGTACCAAATGCCTTCTTCACTATCCTATCTACCACTTTCAAGGAGCTATGAATCTGCACTCCAAGGTCTCTTTGTTCAGCAACACTCCCTAGGACCTTACCATTAAATGTATTAGTCCTGCTAAGAATTGCTTTCCCAAAATGCAGCACCTCGCATTTATCTGAATTTAGTTGATCAAATAAAAGCTAGATTTTAAAAACTACATTGTTAGTTGATCAAATCCTCCATTTTTGAGTGCCTTCTCTGGATCTTCAAGTAAGTTATAGCAGATGAGCAAACAAAATCCTGTGGAACTGTATCTTCCCATTAGGACAAAAAGAATTTCAACATGCAAGTCAATAGCTGATAACCTACCAGCACCCCTAAGGACTTCAATTTTGCGACATCCTGTTGAAAGAACATTTTGAGAGAAGGGAGAGGGGGCAATGGCTTCCTAGTACGTTGATAAATGCTTCTACCATTGCTCCACTATGTCAGTCACCCCTGAGAAACTTCAGACTGCACATACACGAAGACATATCCCTCAACAGAATTATCATCGAGCACACTTTAAACATGCAAAAAATCAATTTCTTTGACTGAGAAAGTGAGGAAAAGTATTAAGCATTCCAGTTTATAATCCAGAAAAGATTTCCAAAAAGGAAAATTCGTAGATCTAAGCCCAGGTTTTGCCAGAGCAGGGAAATTAGAGGAAGAAATGGGAAAAACGGGGAAGGAGATTTACACCCATCAGTCATTGAATAAACCACATTATTTATCTTATAATCTTGACTCCTTCAAAAGCTTTCAATACAGTCACAAAATTAAGAATTTTCCCCATTTCCTTATCTATAACATCTTATGTAGGAAGTGAATGAGTCTTTGTGACTCGAATTTCTTCAGTGTCTGAATGGAAAATGTCATTCAGAACTTAATTTGCTCCTCTTCAAGGTTCTATTATAATGAAGTAGTAGCAGGTTGACTTTCATCACTGTGGCCTCATATTTGTTCAAATCCTGGCACCATGCCTAATGTGACTATGTGTCAACTCCTGTCCTCAACTGGCAATTTTTCAATCCAATGACAAGATTGACTGGATAAAGCAATGATGCATTCTCTTCAGATTCAGCTAGCTCATTTGGCCCTCTGTTTGTTATTTATTCATTCAAGGGTTGTGTGAGAGACTCGCAAGGACATTTCAAATTTCTCAAGATGATGGTGATGAGATTCTTGACCCACAGCAGTCTGCATGGTGTAGACACAAACACACAATGCTTTTAGAGAGGGAATTGTGAGATTCTAACCAAACTAGTGATAGTGATTTTTTTTTTCAAATCAGCATTACATTTGACTTGGAGGAGGAACATGATTGTGATCCCACTGAGAATGTTGCCCCTAAATGGCAGGGGGAAATGGGCAGTGAGATGCTATTGAGAAAACCTTGGGGAATTGCTTCAGTGCATTTTGCAGATGAGACACAAGGCTGTCATATTATGTCAACTATGGAAGGGAGAACACTTCAGGGAGTGCACTGGATGTTAATCAAGTTTGATGCTTTGCACTGGAATGACATCAGCTTTTTAAATGTTGTCAGAGCTGCAGTCATGCAGGCAAATGAAGAGTATTTCATCATTAACGCAGATTTGTGGATGATGGAGACGCCATGGGGAGTCAAGTGGCAGAGTTACTTGGTGTAAAATTCTCAGACTCTGATTGCCTTCTAACTATAGTATTAATGCTGCTAGGCCAGTATCTGGTGAATTGTCCCTCACAGGAGGTTGAGGATGTGAGAATCCGATTTTGGGAATGCAATTCAGTATCATTGAAATGTGGTTTAAGATAAATTCCTGTTGGAGATGGTCACTACCTAGCATTTATATGGTACAAATACTACTCATCAATACAAACCATGATGCAGTCTAGGTTTTTGTCACACAGACACCGACTGTTTCAGTATTTGAGAAATTACAAATGGGACTAAAAACAATGCAATCACAAGGGAACAATGCCCATTTGTGACCCAATATTGGTGGGAAAGTCATTTATGAAATAGATGATGATTGACCTTTGAACACTGCTCAGAGGCACTCCTACAAAGATGGGCTGGAGCCGAGATTAATAGTTTTCACAACCTTAGCCACTTTTCTGCCACGCTCCAATTACTGGGCGTGCCTCCAGGATGACAAAAAAAAGAGTGCAAAAAGTTTTCCAACACTTGACTTCTAACTTGTCCTATCCAGAATCAGATAAGGTCACAAGATTGATATGTTGTTTGTCTATATTGTGATGGTTGCATTCTTGTGCAACCCTGCATTATAGAAAAATCAAGCTTTACAAACAGCACTTAAAGTGTTGGTGCTATAAATGCATTACAGCCAACACAAGTTTGAAAAGTTCATGCTTTAGAAACAGTGTACCCAATTTTTCAATCGCATTACAGTGAATTTGCCTTAACGAAACACATGTTATAACAAAATGACCTGTATACCCTGGTGGCATCAAAAAAGTTTGAATTCACATGCATTAGGACTGCACATACCAAAATATTTTGCAAACCTGTTGTATATTTGCAAAAGAAGGATGAAGCCTTTTGCTTTTTTTAAAATCAATTCTCTTCTATGTATAGGCCCAGGGGACACATGCCTACAGTCCAGATGACTCAGAACTATGTGCAGCTGGCTTTGTAGTCAACTGGTTCCTGTTCCCCAGTTGCCACCTCCTCTTGCCTTTTCTCACTTCAAGTTCACCCAGAACTTGTCCAAATCATTACTGAAAATGACAAATGCTGGAGGTCACAGCATTTCAGGCAGCATCCATAGCGAGACAGCAAGATAACATTTCAAATCTAGATGACTTTTCAACAGATCATTCTCTAAAGCATCCAGGCAACTCCTACCTGTGATTTTGCATACACTACATGGCAGAGCAAGAAAGGTCTAAGCCTTCAGAAGTGATTGAACTGAACCCTTTACCGTTGTAGAGGCAAGATGAACAACTACTAAAATAACCTCAGACGAAATACAAATATAATGCACCATGCTGTTGCATTGCAAAGGAATTCAGAATCTTAGCAACTGAGTAGGTGGAGAAGAAAAAGCCAAATGAAAGGAGGATACCTGCTGGACACATACATCCAGCTTAGAACTTCATCTGTTCCCACTTCATCAATGGCCTATGGCTTAAATAAAAAGCACAGAAACAGGGATGGCATTAACAGTCTAGAGGTCTGTTGTTACTTCAGATTTCCTCATGAAAGTTATGTATAACCATCTCTTGTAAGCACAAGTAAAACATATAAACAATGAATTCCAGGAGAAGAGACTGCCAGTGTTTTATTTTTACAATTTACAGACGTGCGAGTTCATTGTAATGCACCAAATATGTGGCTTCCAATAGCACTGCAGATTCTAAGACCAGAATCTAAATTTAGAAGTTATTTGTGTGACACCCACAAAGTGCATTTTGCAGCAAAAAGGACATATGCAAAAAAAGTTAACATGAACAAGCTGATGCTCAAGGTAAGACAATGGCTCCAGTATCTACACTACAGCCTGAAAAAAAATCTTAAAAGTTTGAACAGATTGGTCTTGGTATGCCTGGAACAGACATAAGGGAGGCATCGATTAATATACAAGCCAACTGCAGTTTTAGGAAGTATGGGAAGTATAGTTTATTTATGACATGTTAGTAATGCATTATGTAAATATTCCAAAGGCCTGTCAATTTTGTATTTCTACAACATGTTTGTCTTTTAATTATTCTTGGGAGAAGGATTGTCAGATTGTGGCTCCAGGACCCTGAGAGTTCTTAGTCCAGGTCTATCTAGTAGTTATCAATGGCTAACAACTGAAAAGAATTCCATTTACTGATTTTCCAGTTAATTCCTGGCCACTATTAGTCATATTCACCTTGCAACATACTAGTGAAGCTACACAAAGCCTGCAGCCCATTGCACTTCCATAATTTGTTTCAACAATTCATTGTTTTTGGGAAGCTCAAGTTTTTTAAGGTTTTGCCCTTGATTCAAAACACTGGCCTGAATGCCTGGGCTGGTTTCCACAAACAATGAAGTTGCAACAGCCCTCCAAAACTACTGCAGGCAACAATATTGGCAAAGAAATGTTAACTTAAAACCTTGGTTAAAGGTCATCAAGTTATGAATGAGGAGGAGAAAATCTCTGTATTGGTTGTAGGTTGTGGTTTGGTGATATGTGATCAGTTTGATTCTGTTCTCTCATGGTGAAATGTGAATTTTAAAAAATGTGAAATTTATAAGTTTAATGATGACATTGTAAACATGGTCAATAACTATAAAAACTCATCTGGTTAAGTAATGTCCTTTGGGGAAAGAAATCTGCCATCCTATACTTGCGCTGACCTACATGTGACTCGAGATCCACAACAATATGATTGATTCCTAACTGCCCTCTAAACTAGCCTGGCAAGTTATTCAGTTGCAGCAATCACCAGAAAGTCTCAAACAAAGAAGTGAAATCAGACCTACCAGCTGGCATTGGAAATGGCAACAGCAAACTCAGCCCTGTCAAACCTACGAATTCTTCTGTCCTAACATTTGGAGGCTAGCGCTAAAATTGAGACAGCACCCCACAGACTAGTCAAGCAACCACCTGAAATTGTCATAATCACAGAAATATACTTTACAGACAATGTCCCAGATACTACCATCATTTACCAACAGGGGTAGCGGCACCGTAGGATACAGTGGGACTCTGGACCCAAGGAAGTCTCATGGTATCAGACCAAACATGAATGAGGAAACCTTCTCATTTCCTTCCATTCGACTGATGATTCTGTACTCTGCCATGTAGGAGGCCACTCGCTGGAAACCCTGGACACAGAATGTACTCTGGATAGGGAAGACTAAATCTATAAATATTACCATAAGAATAATACTATTGAAAGTTAGAAAAATAAAAATATTAAAACAAAATTGAAGAGGATATTTTATTATTGGTGGTGGCATTTCTGCCAGTTTTTGATTTAGTTTAAAAAGTTTTTTTGAAAAACAGTGAACTCCAACATTATCAGAATCTCAGAGGAGACTGATACATCATGAAGCTGATGTGACATTATTATATCCAAGTAATTGAGCCGCAGCGATTCACTGATTATCGTCCTTTTGACCCTGCATTAATTGAGTCTTATTTTGCACCATCAGGTTTAGCAACTGTTCCAAGTCAGCCCCTTGATAAGGTTATTTAGTCTTCAAATGCAGAAGATAAAATTAAATAAATCACTGGCAGGAGGCAGAAAAATAAAGTTATTGAATTTTGGGAGGGATGCTGGTGGGGGTTATTATGTCAGTCATTACCTGCCTCCAGCTAGATTCCCATTGTCAACTTATTCCTATTATCCTGCTAATAGGTTGGGAAGCTAGCCATTCAAAATATCCCTCTTTTTATAAGTGGTATCAGTTGACTATAATCAAGTACCTTCATGAATGAAGATAACAAAGATTTGCACCTCAGTAGGTGTGAAAATGAGCCACATTATTTCATGGTTAGTGCTGTAGTGCGAGTTAGGGCCAAATTTAATAGCAGATACACCAGTTGGAGAATTGTTGGGAATCCTGCACTGGCTTTCCACGGAGGCTCAATATTATCCCGTGACAATTGGCCACTCACTAGGACAGTGTCAGGCCTCCACTGAATTAAGGTCTTAATCACACAACTCCCTCTCTGACAAAACGCTGCTGCCCAACCATAGGGTGGCAGCACCTCCAAGATGAAGATAGGATGGGATAGCAAAGATGATCCTCGATAGGAGCATGAGTGACAGTGTAGTTGTTATGGGGGAACTTTAACTTTCCAAATATTGACTGGGAATACTATAGATTAGATTACTTACAGTGTGGAAACAGGCCCTTCGGCCCAACAAGTCCACACCACCCCGCCGAAGCGCAACCCACCCATACCCCTACATCTACCCCTTACCTAACACTACGGGCAATTTAGCATGGCCAATTCACCTAACCTGCACATCTTTGGACTGTGGGAGGAAACCGGAGCACCCGGAGGAAACCCACGCAGACACGCGGAGAATGTGCAAACTCCACACAGTCAGTCGCCTGAGGCAGGAATTGAACCCAGGTCTCTGGCGCTGTGAGGCAGCAGTGCTAACCACTGTGCCACCATGCCTGCCCTATAGTTCAAGTACTTTTGATGAGTCAGTTTTTGTCCAGTGTGTGCAGGAGGGTTTCCTGACACAGTACGTAGACAGGTCAACAAGGGGTGAGGCCACATTTGATTTGGTACTGGGCAATAAACCGAGCCAGGTGTTAGATTGAGAGGTAGGTGAGCACTTTGGTGATGGTGACCACAATTCAGTTATGTTTACTTTAGTGATGGATAGGGGCAGGCATATACCACGGGGCAAAAGCTATAGTGGAGGGGAAGTCAATTATGATGCAATTAGGCAAGATTTAGGATGCATTGGATGGGGAAGGAAACTGCAGGGGATGGGCACAGTTGAAAGGAACAGCTACTGCGGGTATTTGATAATTATGTACCGGTCAGGCAGGGAGGAAGTTGTCAAGCACGGGAACCGTGGTTTACTAAGGAAGTTGAATCTCCTGTCAAGGGGAAGGCGGCGGCTTATGTCAGATTGAGATGTGATGGCTCAATTATGTCACTTGATATTTACAAGCTAGCCAGGAAAGACCTAAAGAGAGAGCTAAGAGGAGCCAGGAGGGGACATAGGATCAAGGAAATCCCTAAGGCTTTCTATGGGTATATTAAGAATAAAAGAATGATTCGAGTAAGATTAGGGCCAATCAAGCATAGTAGTGGGAAGTTGCATGTGGAATCCGAGGAGATAGGGGAAGTGCTAAATGAATGTTTTTTGTCCATATTCACATTATAAAATGATAACTTGGTCAAGGAGAATACGAAGATACAGGCTACTAGATTAGATGGAATTGAAGTGCATAAGGAGGTGGTGTTAGCAATTCTGGAAAGTGTGAAAATAGATAAGTCCCCTGGGCCGGATGGGATTTATCCTAGAGTTCTCTGGGAAGCCATGGAGGAGACTGCCATGCCTTTGGCTTTGATCTTTATGTCATCATTATCGACAGGAACAGTGCCAGAAGACTGGAGGATAGCAATACTGTTCCCTTGTTCAAGAATGGGAGTAGAGACAACCGTGGAAATTACAGACCTGTGAGCCTTACTTCAGTTATGGGTGAAGTGTTGGAAAGGGTTATCAGAGATAGGATTTATAATCATCCAGAAAAGAATAAGTTGTTTAGGGATAGTCAACATGGTTTTGTGAAGGGTAGGTCATGGCTCACAAACCTTGCTGAGTTCTTTGAGATAGTGACCAAATAGGTGGATGGGGGTAAAGCAATTGATGTGATGTATATGGATTTCAGTAAGGCACTTGATAGGGTCCCCCATGGCAGGCTATTGCACAAAATACAGAGGCATGGGATTGATGGTGATTTAGTGGTTTGGATCAGAAATTGGCTAGCTGAAAGAAAACAGAGGATGGTAGTTGAGGGGAAATATTTATTCTGGAGTTCAGTTACTAGTGGGGTACCACAAGAATCCAGTTTGGGTCCACTGTTCTTGCTCATTTATATAAATTACCTGGATGAGGACATTGAAGAATGGGTTAGTAAATTTGTGGATGACACTAAGGTTGGTCGAGTTATGGATAGTTACAAAGGATGTTGTAGGTTACAGACATAGATAGGCTGCAGAGGTGGGCTGAGAGGTGGCAAATGGTGTTTAATGTGGAAAAGTGTGAGGTGATTCACTTTGGAAGGAGTAACAGGAATGCAGAGTACTGGGCTAATGGTAAGATTCTTGGTAGTGTAGATGAGCAGAGAGATCTCAGTGTCCAGGTACATAGATCCTTGGAAGTTGCCACCCAGGTTGATAGGGTTGTTAAGAAAGCATATGGTATGCTAGCTTTTATTGGTAGAGAGATTGAGTTTTGGAGCCATGAGGTCATGCTGCAGCTGTAAAAAAAAACTCTGGTGCGGCCACATTTGGAGTCTTGTGTACAGTTCTGATCACATTATAAGAAGGATGGGGTTCAGAGGAGATTTACTAGGATGTTGCCTGGTATGAAGGGAAGAGCTGAAAATGTGTTGCTGGAAAAGCGCAGCAGGTCAGGCAGCATCCAAGGAACAGGAGAATCGACGTTTCGGGCATCAGCCCTTCTTCAGGAATGAGGAAAGTGTGTCCAGCAGGCTAAGATAAAAGGTAGGGAGGAGGGACTTGGGGGAGGGGCGTTGGGAATGCGATAGGTGGAGGGAGGTCAAGGTGAGGGTGATAGGCCGGAGTGGGGTGGGAACGGAGAGGTCAGAAAGAAGATTGCAGGTTTGGAAGGCGGTGCCTTCCTTGGATGCTGCCTGACCTGCTGCGCTTTTCCAGCAACACATTTTCAGCTCTGATCTCCAGCATCTGCAGTCCTCACTTTCTCCTGGTATGAAGGCAAGGTCTTACGAGGTTACGCTGAGGGACTTGAGGCTGTTTTTGTCACAGAGAAGAATGTTGAGAGGTGACTTAATTGAGACATAGAAGATAATCAGAGGGTTAGATAGGTTGGACAGTGAGAGACATTTTCCTCAGATGGCAATGGCTAGCACGAGGGAACATATATTTAAATTAAGGGGTGATAGATATAGGTCAGATATCAGAGGTAGTTTCTTTACTCAGAGTAGTAGGGGCATGGGACACCCTGTCTGCAACAGCAGTAAACTCACCAACTTTAAGGGTATTTAAATGGTCATTGGCTAGGCATATGGACGAGAATGAAATAGTTAGATGGGCTTCAGATTGGTTCCACAGGTCGGCGCGACATCGAGGGCCGAAGGGCTTGTACTGCGCTGTAATGTTCTATGTTGTATAAGAGACCACCATCAATTTTGCACTGAGCTTCTGTTGAGGATTAGTACTTGTTCCCCTGCAGATGTCAGCAGGATGGAAAAAGGATAATTGGCAGCAAGGACAAGGAGATAATGGATTGCTTTATCTCGACACCGTCCCAACACCAGACCCTTCAAATTGGATACAAAGTACCTTTGAACGAAGGTACTCCTAGTAAGTCACAGACAGGTTTGTTTGGTGCCGACCTTGAATGGAGTGACCCTGTGTAATGCAGGTTAAATAAGACTAATATCAATTCCCTCCAGGTGGGAAGGCTACCCACAAGCCTTTGCATCATGACTCAAGAGGAGGCAGGAAGAAATGGGTTCTGCAGCTCACATCCTCCCACCTGGTTTCATTCCTCAGCCTCGCTCCCCCAGCTTAGCCTCTGGGCCCTGAAGTGTCATGAATAAAAACAACAACAAACTCTTCAAGGAAGTGGTTGACAAGTGGTCATCAACACTGGAAATATTGCATATGTAATTATGCAACTTCTATTCATCAACAGGAAAGATAATAATTAAAACACACCTTACAATATTAATGAGAACATGCTAACATATCAGGATGAAATTTCTGCTTTAATAAAGTCATTAATCCAGAATTTTAAAGCAGTCATCAGAAAATAACATCTGAAAGGGTGAATAAAAATCTTGCAATTGTATTAAAGGCACACATTTGCGAGCTACTAGCTGTGTGTTTACTCACAAGATAATAAAAATTGCATGTTGCCAGTTCCCAGGAAGGGAGGACTCAGACTATAAACAATACAGAATTGATTGTAAAGCCATGGGAAGATAATGTGGGATTACCCTACCATTTGCTCTCTTGCCAACTTGTCTGTAAAATAGCAAAGTGATAATGTTCACAGGTTCAAAAAGAAAGGGGTTACATATTTGTTGAACATCTGTACCCTGAAGTATGTCATTGGATGGTGGAAGACAATCAATGTGCACAAGCCAGATATTAATAATGTTAAGACAAATTGTAGCCGGTCAGAAAATTAGATTTGACAATATGGACATGACTTCACACTAATTGTATATTACAATTAGATCGGCATAGCCATGCTCTGATTGGTTAGTTGTACTCTCATGCTATGAATGATGCAAACCTATTGATTGTAGTGATTGGATTTAGATAATGGTACTCCTTTTAATTGATGTGTGTTAATCTCTTGTAACTGAATCCAAGAATAAAACTGTCACTAACCCTTTCTTCTGGGCATCCAGTGTGTCATAGGACCCTTTCAATAGTTTACAATAAAGGCCTTTTTAGACACACTGAAGATCCCCATCTGGTCACTCTCGGCTGATAAGGGTCAGGAGAGCTGAGCAGCTATCAGACCCCTGCAATATCCAAATGCATTAATATGTGAAACCACTGAATCACAGGAGTTTACTTTGCAGAAACAGTCCATTCAGCTTATCATTCTTTGCTAGACCAATTCAAAGACAATTGCAATGCCCTATTCTCTTTTGCCATGATTCTCTGCTTCAAGTGTTTAGTCAGCTTTCTCTTACTAGATATAATTCCCTTTGTCTCAACTCTCCCTGTGACAAAGCTTTACATGGTCCTGTTACAGCAAAGAACTTTCTCCCATCCTTCCTTCTCTCACTCTTGTATCCTATATCCATGGCTTCATAGCAAAGAGCTTATTAAGTTTAGTCGAACCATCCATACTCAATGTTTTATATACATTCTCCAACTTTCAGTTGATAACCATCATCAAAAAACGACATCACTTTTTAAACAGCATTGCCTTTGCAAAGGCCATTGTGGCTGTCCTTGATTAACCCCTATATTTCAAAATGTTTGCTAATTTTATCTACACTTGTCATATTACATGCTACACTTGCAGCACAGTGATTTACATCACAAGGATGCTATGCATTCATTCAGCGTGGCTGTATTTCACCTGTGATGCATCAGAATTAAAATTATACTGGTCTATCAAACTTTTTTTTCTTCCTAAACTAACAATTCCTTGAACACAATTTAGGTGATTATGGTAGGGATTTTAACTTTCCAAACATAGCCTGGGACTGCCATAGCATTAGGGATTGAATGGAGAGGAATCTCATATGTACAAGAAAATTTTCTGATTCAGTATGTGGATGTACTCAGAGAAGGAGCAAAGCTTGACTTACTCATGAGAACTAAGGCAAGGCAGGTGACAGAGGGGTCAGTGACCATAATTCTATTCGTTTTAAAATAGTGATGGAAAAGGATAGACTGGATCTAAAAGTTAAAGTTCTCAATTGGAGGATGACCAATTTTGACAGTTATTAGGCAAGAACTTTCAAAAGTTAATTGGGAGCAGATATTCGCAGGTAAAGGGACAGCTGGAAAATGGGAAGCCTTCAGAAATGAAATAACAAGAGTCTAGAGACTGTATGTTCCTATTAGGGTGCTGCATGTAGGGAATGCTGGATGAGGAGAGACATTGAAGTTTTGGTCAGGAATACGAAGGAAGCATTTGTCAGGTACAGACAGCAGAGATGGAGTGATTCCCTAGAAGATTATAAAGGCAGTAGGAGTATACTTAAGAAGGAAATCAGGAGGGCAACAAGGGGGACTTGAGATAACTTTGGCAAATAGAGTTAAGAATAATCCAAAGGGATTCTATAATTACTTTAAGGACAAAGCAGTAACCATGGAGAGAATACATGAATAGAATAGAAAATCTTTTATTGTCACGTGTATTCAATATAAAATGCAGTGAAAAGTGTGAACCATCGCTCTACAGAGGCACGATTCACATTAACTTAGAATAAAATAACAGAGATAATTTAAAGAAAGTCCAACTTTTCCTGCTACAGCAAGCTGCTGCCAGAGTCCTGCCCACATCATGCTGCCAAGTGTCCTGCAGATAGGCCCTCTTAAAGATCAGCCTGTGTGTGGAACTGCAGGAGATGGGGGAGATACTAAATGAGTACTTTGCATCAGTGTTTACTGTGGAGAAGACATGGAAGATAGAGAACATGGGAAATAAATACCAACATCTTGAAAATGCCCATGTTATAAAGGAGGTGGTGCTGGATGTTTAAAACACTTTAAGGTGGATAAATCCCTGGGACCTGATCAGATGTAACTTAGAACCCTATGGGAAGCTAAGTGGATGATTGTTGGGACCCTTGCTGAGATATTTGTATCATCAATAGTCACAGATGAGATGCCAGAAGACTGGAGGTTGGCTAATGTGGTGCCACTATTTAAGAAAGGTGGTAAGGAAAATCCACGGAATTTTAGACTGGTGAGCCTGACATCGATGGTGGGCAAGTTGTTGGAGGGAATCCTGAAGGACAAATTTTACATGTATTTGGAAAGGCAAGGGCTGATTAAGGATAGTTAACATGGCTTTGGTGTGTAGGAAATCATGAATCACTAACTTGACTGAGTTTCTGGAAGTAGTAATGAAGAGGATTGATGAGGGCAGAGCAGTGGATGTGATCTATATGGACTTCAGGGAGGCAGTCGAGAAGCTTCCTCATGGTAGACTATTTAGCAAGGTTAGATCACATGGAATACAGGGAAAAGTAGCCAATTGGATACATAATTGGCTTGAAGGCAGAAGACTGAGAGTGGTGGTGGAAGATTATTTTTCTGACTGGAGGCCTGTGACCAGTGGTGTGCCAAAAGGATCGGTGCTGGGTCCACTGCTTTTCATCATTTATATAAATGATTTGAATGTGAAACCAAAATCGGAGGTGTAGTGGACAGCGAAGGTGGTTACCTTAAAGTACAATGGGACTTTGATCAGATGGGCCAATGGGTTGAGGAGTGACAGATATCACATTTTGATAAATGTGGGAAACTGCATTTTGGAAAAGCAAATCAGAGCAGAATTTATTCACTTAATAGTTAGTTTCTGAAGAATGTTACTGAGCAAGAGAGACCTTGGAGTGCAGATTCATATTTCCTCAAAAGTGGAATTGTAAGTAGACAGGATAATGAAGCAGTCATTTGATGTGCTTGCCTTTATTGGTCAGTGCACTGAGTATAGGAATTGGGAGGTCATGCGGTGGCTGTACGTTCACTTTTGGAATACGGTGTGCAATTCTGGTCTCCCTGCAATTGGAAGGATGTTGCAAAAGAGGGTTCAGAACAGATTATCAATGATGTTGCCATGGTTGGAGGGTTTGAGCTATAGGGAGAGGCTAAATAGGCTGGGGCTATTTTCCCTGGAGCATCCAAGGCTGAGGGGGGACCTTATAGAGGTTTATAAAATTATGAGAGACATAGATAGGATGAACAGACAAGGTATTTTCCCTGGAGTAGGGAAATCCAAAGGTTTAAGGTGAGAGGGGAAAGTTTTAAAAGGATCTGAAGGGGCAACATTTTCACACAGAGGGTGATGCATGTATGGAATGCGCTGCCAGAGGAAGTGGCGGAAACTGGTACAATTACAACATTTAAAAGTCATCTGGATGGGTATAGGAATAGGATGCGATTAGAGGGATGTGAACCAAATAATGGCAAGTGGGACTAGATTAATTTAGGATATCTGGTCAGCATGGATGGGATGGACCAAAGGGTTTGTTTCCATGCTGTACATCGGTATGACTCTAATTTAAGATATTTAGACAGGGAAAGAGATAAATAGCAAATAGACAATTAGGATAACTATTAATATAGGAGACCAAATATTCTATGCAGCATTATGGCTTCAGGCAGCCAGCACCATAAAAATGTCAAACAATGAAACAAGGCAGTTGAATAATATAGATTGTAACACATTAGATTAATATCATACAATTTCACCAGATTTTCTTTGAGAGAAAATTTCAAGCAGTTTCACGCTTGTGCTTTTCCCTGTGGTTATTTCTTTTCCTCAAGAGATTAAATAAGTTGTTTGAGTCCATGACAGTGTGAATTGCACATGATGCATTGCAAATAGTGGGCTTAATGTGCTAAATGACCTTTTTCTCATTCCCAACTTGCTAATGTTTCTATATTCCTCATGTTTGGCTTGCACTAATGGTGGCATAATTCTTGGTGCCCCATCTACTGTCACAGAATTATTCTGCTTTCATAAAAATGTTGATTCTTTTCAGGCAAGATCACCAAACATTCAGCAGAGGTGACAGCGTTCATTCAAGATATAAATGTTCGACTTGCAAACCCGCTTCCACTGTAGAAAGGACCGCAGACTGCAGGGGTTCTCTCCATTTGTTATCCTTAGCAGCAAGCATTGAAAGGTCTGCAGAGGTGAACAGCAATGTCCCATGCCAATGTAGCATCTCAATGTTGTAATCTATATATGTTGCATTATATGATTCCTGCCTAAGAATAGAATCCTGGTCCATCGCTATTCACTATAATCTCCTGACATTTTACACCATACTATTTCACTATTCCTTTGATTAATGTTGCCTGATCTTTATTTCCCCCAGTCATGACTTTCGCATTAATCTCTGTCATTTCTCTTGTTCCCATTTGCAAAAATTTACGGTTCAATGCCACTGATGTACTAAAGAACTACGTTTATTTTTATCAATATTTCCCACGTAGCATTTCAAAAACAAACTTCTTCTCTGTAAAAGAGTTTCTAAGTCTCCTTACATAAATGGGACAAACTATTTCATGGTATAACAACAAAAGCACCATCTTCACTATTGATTTAATTGATAGGAGTTTATCAGCTACTGCAATAAGCTTGGAATAATGAGGTAACATTGCAGCTCGACTTTGAGAGCCAGACTTTTCTACTTCTGTCAGAGTTAGCCTTTTAATTGAAATGGATAATTAGATTTTATGATATACAGCAAGAAATTGTTCATTTAGTGTCCACAAAGGCACAAGACCAGCCAGCATCTTTTTTTTTAAAATTCAGACTCACAACAATAAAAAAAAAGAGAAAATATCTAACACAGCAAATACGGATATCAATGTACATTACCCTGTACTGACATTGGTGGTAGTTTATCAAACGAATCCAGTCTTTCCCAGGAATACGCTGGGATGGGGATAGCTTCTTTTGAACTACAAGTGAGCGTAACATCATTTCCAGCATCAACAACTCCTTGAAGTCTACATGATGGGATAGTGGGTGGCACTGAAAGAAGAGAATACAAAACATCAGTCTTAAGTAGCATGGTTACAGTATCACTTTAACACCACCCATTGAAACTAATGAGAAAACAGGAGCAAACAGGTCTCATATCACCTGGGAAATACATATATTATTTATCAATTCTTCAACTCCTCTAACTTCCACAAGGAATGCCACATGAACACTGTTACATGAACACAGCAAACAAAAGCAAATTATATCTTTTTTACTCAACATTTATTAAGTTCCAGAAATGTGCTCCCATTACATCTGAATCTCAAGTTAGAGACAGTATTCACCACTCAAAGTTCCATAACATTGCATGATGCTCCAATAATGTTTTTGGAGAAAAAGTGTGCACAATTCATACATATCTCAGTCTTCACCCAAGCAATGGGCTCAGTCATGTACTGTCATCCTGACTTCTGACTTTACCTCGACACAACTTTTAGGTTCATTTGTGGTGTGGCACGATATACTAAATTCTCAAATTAAAAAGATGTTCAAGAATCCTACCACAGTTTTAAAAATATTGAACATCACACCACAATATATTCTTTCTTTCAATGAGGTGATTGATTAGGGAGGTAATAATGTGTGTCCAAGGGATTAACCGGTAATAAAAGATAAATGATGGATGCTAAATCAATCAAAACAATAGGCATCATTTTGGCCCTAATCTGGGGGTGAAAACCAGGGCATAATAGATCTATCTCACTGAGCAGAAGATTTGTCAGCGCTATCTTTTAATTTTAGATGTGCTGAGAGGGTAGTTCAAGATGATCAAATCCTCTCTCTCTTCCCCTCAGCTCCCCATACCTGCAGCGAATGCAGTTCGTTCCAAGCCAAAGGGTCTCCTGTTGGACCCAATGGCTTTGAAAGCCCACCCAGCAGCCTTAATTGTACAGGAAGCTTACCCACTAACCAACAATGTAAGCAAAAATCACTGTTGGGTGAATATTGTTTAATATTCAATTCCTCTCGCAATAATAAAGTCAGGAAGTTTCACTGCAAGGCATTGATGAGATCACACCTGGGGAACATTGGTGAGACCACATCTGGGGAACAGCTTATATTTTTGGTTTCCTGATTTGAAAACAAAAAAGAAAATTGCTTTTGAAACATTTGAAATAAGATTAGCTTGTCTCACTTGTGTGATAAAAGGCTTATTTTGTGAAGAAACATTAAACAGGTTTGACTCATACCCATTGGAGTTTAGAAGATTGCAAGGTGATCCTACCGAAACAAGATTTGGGTCTTTTTCCATGATGTATGGCTCAGAGACTGGATTAACTAGATACCGAGAGGATGTTTCTTCTTGTGGGAGAGACAAACTAGGGGATCGAGTCAAAGAAAGGATAAGGGGTCTTCCTTTTCAGACAAAGATGAGGTGTTTTCTTTTCTCCCCATCAGGATAGAAGCACATTATGAATTGTGGAGTTGGCAGACAAATCTGAACACCTAGAACAATCAGGTGGATCATCAGTGTATGGGGATAACAATTTCACTTGAAATCACAGGTCCACAATTATGTTGATTGAAGCATATATATTTCTTAGAGGTTTATTAGAGTGTGGAAACTTCTTCCCCAGGAGATAATGGAGACTGGGTCTTTATATTTATTCAAGAACAAGTTAGGTACATTTTAAATGGACAAGTGAGTCAAGGATTGTGGGGGAGAGTATGTGCAAGATTTGTAGGAAAGTGGAGCTGTGACCACAATCAGATCAGTCATGATCTTACTGGGCAAGCTTTGAAGGGTCAACAAACTGAATCCTGCTCGCAAATCCATCCAACATGGAGCCAGCACCCACATTTCAACACTCAGGATCCTGACCCATAATGGAAAATCTTTCCCCATGGACTGTATCGTGTCGCAGGTGCAAACATTCTGCATTCAGGATCTCAGCAGAGCAACTAACTGGTAGGACATCAGGATGGCAGCACATGGTGAATTCTGGTAGACCATTCTGAACACCTAGAACGATCAGGTGAATCCTCAGTGTACAGGGGCAACAATTTCACTTGAAACCATGAGTCCACAGATATGTGATTTAAAGATAATTGCATATTAATTCCATGGTACCCCATCCTCCTACTATGCTTGTCACTAGTGAAGAGATGAGTTGCAGATGTAATGGATCTCTGGTGTACCTCAGAAAAATATCACCATCTTAAAGAAAAGGCTGGTTAATTGATGCTGCACTGTTAGCATCAGTTAGTTTCCCGCTGTTACCAAAAGCCAAAAGAAACATCTGGGAGCAATTCAAACACTTCTTTAATATTTGTCAGGCCACATTTGATCACACTAACCAAAACTGTCCCCAACAGTCTAGGAGACCTTGCTGCATGTTTCTATTTATAAAGCCAAGTTTGTATACTTTCATACCAGACATCTCAATTTGTTCTGCCACCTTCAAAAATAATTGAGCCCCAATAAACTGATGTCCTTGACTTCTTGCACATTTTCCAAAATTGCACATTTAGCTTAGATTGCCTTTCCCCATTCTCCATACCAATATTGTTATTTCTTCTCTGCATTATATTTCATTTGGTTCACGTTGTACATTTTAATAATCTTTGTTCTGCTGAGACTGTTTCTATCCTCCTTAATGTTTACCATATTTCCAAACTTTGTGCTCTCCAAATATCAAAACATAAAGAATAACAGTGATATGAACACCCATCCCTGTAAGATACTATTGCACACTCCCTTCCAGCTTGTAAAGCAACCAACAGTTCTCTTTGCTTTCTGTTCCTGAACCAATTTTATATTCGCACAGGCATCGCCCTTTGTTTTCTATGTGAACTTCAATTTTGATAACATACCTACCAAGTGGTACATCATCAGACACATGTCGAAAGGATATCGAGACAACATCAACTGCGTGACCATCCATCCTCTCCATTTCCGCTCCAAATAATTCAATCCAGTTCTTCAAACATCATTTCTGCAACAACCTGTTTTCATATTTTAATCTGTGCTTTTCCAGTGTATTCATATTTCTAAACACTTCTCAACATGAACCAATGTTTGGGTCACTAGGCTGGATTTGACCACTCCCCTTTGTTTTGAACAAAGCTGTAACATTTGTAATTCCTGAATTCCGCTTGCCCCACTTCCAAACCGAAGAAGATTGAAAGCTGTGACTGTGATAAGTTATGATGGAGGATTAGTTTCTAGTAGATAGATGAGTTACATTCAGTCAAAAAGCTGCCCCCATCCATATCTATCTTGTGATAGAATGATATGAGGTATTATACAAGATGCTGGTAAGATTTAGTGGCAGGACATCAATACTTTACCAACCTTTATTTTCTATTGCATTGACAAGCTGTCCAATTTGGACACTACAAATCCTTCCCTTAATATTTAATTGGGCTCTCAGCTGTCTCTTGACACATTCAGAGATCTAACACTGAACCTGGGAGGATGTGCTTCACTGCACCAACAACAGCACTGACAACATTATACCTCAAATGGCACTGCAGTGGGTCAGCAAGCCTCTGTCAATAGATTAGACAATTTCTAACTAAATAGTAACAGTTACCTTCCGACAGCAAAATGATTACCTGCAGTATCAGCAAATATGGTACAGTTCCTAACACATTTCAGAAATGAAAGCAGTTGTGAAATGCTGTGTGTACCAATATTGAATGCACTGATGTACTTGTCATTAAAATCATACTTGGCACTGCAGGAGGTGGGCTAGCAATAGTGCTCCCTTCCTAACACTACACTAACACATCTTTATTGGTCAGCAATTCCTTCTTTTAAAGCACACTGTTGAGTGCAAATTCTGGTTACCAAATTCAACTTGGATGTGTAACAGATTCCATTTTTCCACCAAAAAGCTGAGCATTGGAGATGCTGGAAACCTGAAATAAAAACAGAAAATATTGAAATATATCACAGGTCAGGCAGCATGTGCATGGACAGCAACAGTGTCTGCATGTTTTCAGGATTTTCTGTTTCTAATACAGATTTCAAGCATCTGAAACGTTCTACATTTTGATTAATATCTAATTCCCTTCCACTCCTCATCCAGGATTGTCTAGCTTAGAGATTTGCTCTTCTCCCTAGCAGTGTTTCTGTTAGACTCCTGAACCCTTTCCACCGTTAATAATTTATTATTTCTTGGCTGGTGTTTGCATCCACTCTATTAGAAGCCATCCTTTGACTCTGGTGCACACACCCACCTTGCTCAAAACTTATTACATCTCTACCTTTTCCCTGTTTTAATCAAAGATCACCAACTTTAAATAATAATTGTTTCTCTCTCCACAGATCCTGCCTGGCCTGTGATGTATTTCGAGCACTTACTCTTTTTGTCCCAACATTTCCATACGGTTACGGAGAGAGATTTCACTTGCCTATTCATTGTATAAAAATTGTGCAAAAGGATCTTTATGCTCATCTCCACAATTTCACTGTAAAAATATAATGACCATTTTTATAACTAGGAGAAACAACTTCACGGGAGTACCTGCATTAACCTTAAGAAATCAAATCAAAAATAGATTTTTGAGTAAACATTTAATTGCAGTTCAGAGGGTAATCATGACAAACCTTTGGCTAAAGACTGCATAAAACACTTGCTTTATTGACATCAATTTCTCCATTTACAGGATAAATTCTGTCGAGCAGTGAACTATCAAGTATCCTTCACGTGTTTCCCAGATAAATACTGCGTCGCAGCAGCAATGTTTAAGCTCCTAAAGCATGCTGACATTTTACAATTCTGTATTTATGATGTTATTTCATGCTTTTTTCAGAATGTTCCTATATCTGGGTATTCAAAACTAAATAAATGCTTTCATAACCATACAAACAGGCCTTGGGAGAACATGTAGATGAAATAGTGACTTCTAACTGTGACTAAATAATTGTCACAACAGAAGTTAAATAGAGGAAAACTACCAATGTGACAACAAAAGCACCAAATATTGACAAAATTTTATTTTCTTTTATGATTTTTTAAAATCACATTATGGAGCTCTTGGATCACCCAAGTCCTATATTTCATGTCGAAAATGAATAATATAATCTTAAGCTTCTATTTCCATTGTGCTTGAAATAACCAGGAGAATGAACACAGAGCTCCCTCTCCTTAGATCTTGGCCTCAGTCAAGAGATGCCCACACCCAATCCCAGATCATATTGAGGAGTCAAGACATAAAAATGCCCAACAACTATATAATTCCTACTCAAACATATTACTGAGTTTTAGTATTAATAATTTCAGGATATATTTTTTAAAAACTACATCGGCGTGAAATAACAACCTACAGCTGTCACCCACTCTCCCATCCCCATCACACACAAAACAGTCGTTCATAAAATGGAAATTGATTTTCTTGTTTTTTAAAAAATATTTTAACAATCAGAATTTTCATAACTCTCAGGATGGATTGAAAAAACAAATTACCACTGAAACAAGTAGAAACCTATGTGTTACTGGAATTAAAACTTTACAGGATTAAAGAACCTTTACTTGTGACCTTTCAGAGTGAGAATGAAAGGCAAGGTCACTAAAGCTCTCCTGCTTAGCAGCATGAAGTGGAAGCACAAACTTGAACAGATTACCAAATGTTGCAGGGCCATTTGGAGTTCACAGCTAGTGAAGGACGGAGTGTAGGAGGAAAAGGAAGGGAAAGGTCAAACAGAGAAAGCGAAGATTGTGCTGAGCTGAGTTCCTTTTAGCAGCTTGTAACAGAAAAATAAATATTCACATGCATGTTTCTCAATCCAGAATGGTTCTTTTCTAAAAGATGCCACAATCAGGAAAGAGGAAAAAAAAATCAATTTGGAAAGCAACCTGTGTCACTGTCATTACATCAACAATATCACCTTCAATGCAGCAAGCCTCATTCATCACAACTGTTTTACTGTATTAGAGTTGACCACAGCAGGAACAGAATTATGGATAATGTCTCTATTTCACCAGGATTGCTTTGAACTTGCTTCTTTAAATTGAGGAATAGGCAATCTGCTACTGGTGAATACCATTTTCTGAAAATATTTTGGCAGATGCAGATGCATTTGTATTATGCCTATCATTGTCTGCTGGGTATTTGGAATGTTGGGAACTGGCAGAGCTATCAATGGTTTCTTTGAAGGAAACCTTTTGTTCAATTACAGCATTACTGCAAGTGTTTGGATTTTTTTCAAAAACAAAAAGACATACTGTATAATGTTCAGGGCCAGAAGTACCCTGATGGTCTATACATATGTACAAAAATGGGTACCATCGTACTTGTGGATGTACAGCATTAGGTGGGTCTGGAACCAACCAATTTTTCATTGAAGGACAGAAACATTAGAAACTGGAGTAAGCCAATTACCCCCTCAAGTTTGCTCTACCTCTCAATTACATCATTGCTGATCTGTACCTCAACTCATTTTCCTGCCTTTACTGAAATACCGGATAGGTAAAAACAATGACTTCAGATGATGAAAACCAAATACTGGATTAGTGGTGCTGGAAGAGCACAGCAGTTCAGGCAGCATCCAGCGAGCAGCGAAATCGACGTTTCGGGCAAAAGCCCTTCATCAGGAATAAAGGCAGTGAGCCTGAAGCGTGGAGAGATAAGCTAGAGGATGGTGGGGGTGGGGAGAGAGTAGCATAGAGTACAATGGGTGAGTGGGGGAGGAGATGAAGGTGATAGGTCAAGGAGAAGAGAGTGGAGTGGATAGGTGGAAAAGAAGATAGGCAGGTAGGATAAGTCCGGACAAGTCAAGGAGACAGTGCTGAGCTGGAAGTTTGAAACTAGGATGAGGTGGGTGAAGGGGAAATGAGGAAGCTGTTGAAGTCCACATTGATGCCCTGGGGTTGAAGTGTTCCGAGGCGGAAGATGAGGCGTTCTTCCTCCAGGCGTCTGGTGGTGAGGGAGCGGCGGTGAAGGAGGCCCAGGACCTCCATGTCCTCGGCAGAGTGGGAGGGGGAGTTGAAATGTTGGGCCACGGGGCGGTTTGGTTGATTGGTGCGGGTGTCTCAGAGATGTTCCCTAAAGCGCTCTGCTAGGAGGCGCCCAGTCTCCCCAATGTAGAGGAGACCGCATCGGGAGCAACGGATGCAATAAATGATATTAGTGGATGTGCAGGTAAAACTTTGATGGATGTGGAAGGCTCCTTTAGGGCCTTGGATAGAAGTGAGGGAGGAGGTGATGGGCGGCACGGTGGCACAGTGGTTAGCACTATTGCCTCACAGCGCCAGAGACCCGGGTTCAATTCCCGCCTCAGGCGACTGACTGTGTGGAGTTTGCACGTTCTCCCAGTGTCTGCGTGGGTTTCCTCCGGGTGCTCCGGTTTCCTCCCACACTCCAAAGATGTGCAGGTCAGGTGAATTGGCCATGTTAAATTGCCCGTAGTGTTAGGTAAGGGGTAGATATAGATGTAGGGGTATGGGTGGGTTACGCTTCGGCGGGGCGGTGTGGACTTGTTGGGCCGAAGGGCCTGTTTCCACACTGTAAGTAATCTAATCTAATCTAATCTAATCTAATCTAAGGTGTGGGCACAGGTTTTACAGTTCCTGCGGTGGCAGGGGCAAGTGCCAGAATGGGAGGGTGGGTCGTAGGGGGGTGTGGACCTGACCAGGTAGTCATGGAGGGAACGGTCTTTGCGGAAGGTGGAAGGGGTGGGGAGGGAAATATATCCCTGGTGGTGGAGTCTTTTTGGAGGTGGCGGAAATGTCGGCGGATGATTTGGTTTATGCGAAGGTTTGTAGGGTGGAAGGTGAGCACCAGGGGCGTGAAATACCGGATAACCTTGTTAACATAAGTCTATCTGCCTACGTTAGGTCTTGAAAGCTCAAAACAACCTAGTATCCATTGTCTTATGGGAGAGAATTCAAATTTGTGTAAAACAGTATTTTCTGATTTCAGTGACTGAGTGCTAACGTTCAGACTAATGTGTCCTTGCTCTTGGAGTTCCCCATGGCTCAACTGGTCTGAAAAAGATTTTGTACAATCTATTTAATTTCATTCTATCGTCTATAATTTTGCCCAGAATTATCTTTTGCTTTTGTGGAAAAAATGAATAATCACAGTGCCAGTGTATTATAGCCCAGTCGACAAAGGCAGAGGAAAATGGCTCAACAGCACCCTCTAGTGTATTGCTTCAAATCTAACATTGTAATAAAGGTAATACAGTAAATTAATTCCAAAAGAAAACCCTGAATCATCTGTGTAATACTGCATTTTCCTCCATGGTTATATCAGGAAAACACTGCAGTTTTTTGCTGTAAAAAGCTATAATATTAAAAGAAACAAAAAGTAAGCACAAAGGACTTGCAATTCTGGTCTCCTTCCTATCAGAAGGATGTTGTGAAACTTGAAAGGGTTCAGATGTTGCCATGTTTGGAGGATTTGAGCTATAGGGAGGGGCTGACTAGGCTGGGGCTATTTTCCCTGGAGCGTTGGAAGCTGAGGGAAGACCTTTTAGAGGTTTATAAAATCATGAGGGGCATGAACAGGATAAATAGACAAAGTCTTTTCCCCTGGGGTGGGGGAGTCCAGAACTAGAGGTCATACATTTAGGGTGAGAGGGAAAAGATTTAAAAGAGACCTAAGGGGCAACGTTTTCATGCAGAGGGTGTTGCAAGTATGGAATGAGCTGCCAGAAGAAGTGGTGGAGACAGGTACAATTGCAACATTTAAAAGGCATCTGGAAGGGTATATGAATAGGAAGGGTTTAGAGGGATTTTGGCTAAGTGCTGGCAAATGGGACCAGATTAGGTTGGGATATCTGGTTGGCACGGACAAGTTGGACCAAAGAGTCTGTTTCTGTGCTGTACATCTCTATGGCTTGCAGCAGAATGCAACTTTTCGTAAAATTCGTGAAATCATGATCAATGTGTAAATTACCTTAAAAATGTGACTTAAAAATTCACGGTAATATTCTTTAATTAACTGGTTCAGGAAAATGATCTAATCTTTTTCACTCTACATTGAGCTCTCCAAGGAGCAAGTTTTCACTGTAAGGAAATATTTTATTTATGGGGGCACAAGATTTTCAACCACCAATCATGGCCTTTAGACTTGTTGCCACCTCTTAAGGGCTTCAAGTATCTGAGAACTACTTTACAATTAAACTTTGGGGCCAGATTCAGGTGCAAGGAAGATGGTAGTGACAAAAACGAAATACTGCAGATTCTAAAAATCTGAAAAAAGAAAGAAAATGCAGGAAAAACAAATCTGGCAGCATCTGTGAAGAGAGAAACAGAGTTAACACTTTGGAGTGCAGTATAACTGGAGCTGACCCAACTGGTATGGTCATCTCCCTGGTAGCACTTACCAGAACTCTAGCTTTCCTCCTCAGAACATCATATCAATGCAATACAGAAGGTAGCACCAGACTGCCCAGAAACAAGCTCCAGGGATGGAAGCAACAACAGCTCCATGCCATGATCAAACTGCTTGAAAGCAGAGTATCATCCGTACTATGAGTTTTGTGAAGAATTTGACCCGTCAACGTTGTAAAACATCCCAATGTGCTTTATTGGAGTGATAGGATTGGTTTAAACCATGAAAAGGTGTGAAAATTTAGGCAACGGTGGGACTGAGAATCAACACTAGTCATTGAGTGATCAGGAGTTACTGAGAGTTAGGATAAGGTCAGGCAAACTTTGGATGAGCTCAAGTTCATGGACAGTGGTAATAAGAGGCTGACCAGGAGGGCACTGGAACATAAGAGCCTAGAAAAATCAGAAATTTGACAAGAATTTCAAATGGGACACGGTGGAAATGGAGAGGTGCAATCTTATGGAAGTGAGTGTATACTTTACGTTGAAGAGGGTGAAAAGTCAGAAACTTAATTAAGGATCAAATGGAACACTAAATTGTGAACACTATTTAGTCTGACAAAATCACCAGGTTGGGATGGTATTGGTGGTTAGGGATTATTGGTTTTGGGGCTCGGGCACCATTCCCCATGCTTTTCCCCACCCCCGCACACTACCCATTGTCAGCCACTGCTTGTCCCCATTAGCAGTAATTCATTCCCCAAACTGAATTTTGACCATTCCTTTGTCTGTATAACTCTTTTTCTCTCCCTTTGGGCTCTATTTCCATCTAAAGTTTAGCCTCCACCCCTGCAGCTGCAGCCTCCTCTTCACCTCGCCCGACCCCCAACCCCGTCTTCTGTATAAAAACTATCCTTTTGTCTAGCTACCATCAGTTCTGAGTACTGTATCCAAACCAGTAACTCTGATTTCTCTCCACAGATGCTGCTTAACCTGCTGAGACTTTTCAGCAATTGCTGTTTTCATTGATTGCTGTCTTTGGTTCCAAGGTTTGGAACCAAATTTTATTAGTAGCGACTTCATGTCAGCCAAGACTAATTAGGAACAGGCCATATGACACCACAAAGACAGAGAGAGCAAACTGCAAGGTACAGGTGGATGTCATCAGCTTACATATGGAACTTGACATTTGGTTTTTATAAATTGAACCTTTACCTTTTAGTGACCACACTGGTTGTGTATCACTTCAAACATTCTTTAAATACTTCCCGTTTATCTTTAAGTTCAACTCACAAAGCAAAGTTGAATTCAATTTATTTCTTATCCCTTCAAGTTTGCTTTACTTATACATAAAGCCTTGGTCTTTCCCTTTTTCTCAAATCAAATATCAATTTCAATCAGATTATTGTCACTATTCCCAAGATGTCCCCTTACTGTGAGATTGATAATTAATTCTAGCTCATAACTCCTCAGTAAATACCAATTGCTTTGACAATTCTAATACATATTGTTCTAGGAACCATTTTAGAAATGTATTTTTAAAATTGTTGTTTGTATTTTACAAACTTTTGTTTGAACTGTTATACCACATGCAGTCTATGAAAACTGAAGTGCTCTAGCATAACAATGTTGATATTGTTCTGTGTTTTCGTGTTCTCTGCATGTTCCCTTCGATTGGAATGTAGCTAATCTAACCCCTCTATTTCAAAAGAAAATCAAGAGTAAAAGAGTGAATTGTGAACTGGTTTGCCTGACATTAGTCATAAGGAAAATGTGAGCTCATCATAACAAATTTAATAGGAGAGCACTTGGGAAAACAGTGACAGGATTGAACAAAGTCAGCTAAGATTTACTAAACAAAAATCATGCCTGACAAATCTATTGGAATTCTTTGAGGATGTAACTACAAGCACTCCCTAGGTTGCAAACAAGTTCCATTCTGGTGTCTATTTGCAAGTCAACTCTGTGCTAGTTGGAATACTTTGCAGGACAATGTAAAGGAGCCACTCATAAGTACATGAAATGGTAGAATGTTGGATCTTCAAAATTACATTTCTTTCTGAGATCACATTTGCAAGGACAAGCTTTCATAAGTCAGAAGTTCACAAGTTGGAGACCCCACAGAGTAGAGTTGATAAAGGAGGGCCTCTGAATGTGGTTTACTTGGACATTCAGAAGGCTTGTGATAAAGGTCCCATATAAGAGATTAGCATGTCATATTAAAGAGCATGGGATTGGGGACAATGTACTGACAGGGACAGAGAACTAGTTGGCAGACTGAAAAAGAAGAATAGGGATAAATGAATCTTTTCTTGCGTGGCAGCCGACGACTTTCAAGGTACCACAGTGATCAATGCTTGGATCTGAGCTATTCGCAATATGTATCAGAGATGTAGATGAGGGAACTAAATGTAATAGTCCGAAGTTCGTCAACAACACAAAGCTGGATGGAAGGCAAACTATGAAGGTGCAGGAGATGGTTCAGTGTGATTTGAACAAGTTGAGTGAATGGGCAAATGCACAGCAAATGAAGCACAGTGCGGATATATGTGTGGTTATCCAATTTGGGAACCAAAACAGAAATGTTTTCATCTGACATAGCTTGCTGAATCTGATCTCATTGACTGCGTAGCAGATGGGAGATTAAGACTATCTTCCAGTTCAGATTCAATCAATACTATGCACATGCAGGTCTAACAGGAACATCTTTGCTCTGAGTGAGGCTTAGAAGTCATGTGAGACCTAGAAGTCATGTGAGACCATCAAAGATGGTCATTTAGGAACCTGGTTTATTTTATTGTTCACAATCATATCCATGAGATTGTGACAAATAGATGTTGTAGTCATGAAGGTGCACTCAAGAAGTTTTAGACACACTATATCTGACAGCTTGTGCTCACTATGAACAAGGAAGTGCTTTCCAAACATGCACCAATGAGATCACTGTATCTAGAAAACTAGAACACAAGTCTCTCTTTCAGTGTTGCTGTTGTTAGCCTGAGTTTTCATAAGGCAGCAAGTGGGACTAGTTTAGTTTGAGAAACTTGGTCAGCATAGTCAAGTTGAACCTAAGCGTCTCTTTCTGTGCTGTCGGACTCTATGACTAAATACAAACACACAAGGCAGTCATCCTGCAACCTAAATGAGAAAAAGGCTCCAAGGTTTTTCCAAGTTGCATTTCCTTCCAACATGATGAGCTTTGAGAGGTCAAAATATTGAAGTACATATTAAGAGCGTTTTGCAAGATTCAAAAATGGTTTGTTTTTTATTCATTCATTGGATGAGTGCATCACTGGCTCGCCCAACATTTATTGCCCACCCCTAACTGTCCAGAAGGTAGTGAGAGTCAACCATATTGCTATGGATCTAGAGTCATGTATAGGCCAGACCAGGTTAAGATGGCAGTTTCCTTCCTTAAAAGGTAATCAGTGAATCAGATGGGTTTTTCTGACAGTTGACAATGGATTCATTGTCATTAGTAGACTCTTAAGTCCAGACTTTTAAAAAAAAAAATTGTTGTGGCTGGATTCAAACCTGGGTCCCTCGAACATTACTAGGGTTTCTGGAGTAACAGTCCAGCGATAATACCACTAGGCCATTGCCTTCCTCAGGGTGATCTTCCTGTCGTGTATATGTATGGTGTATTTTTGAGGAATTATCTTGGTCACAAAAGTAGAACATTTGAGGATGAAAGATTTAAAAGAATGCAAGACACATTTGTAAAATGTCTTTATTTTACAGGTAGATATCTTCTGTACCCTTCTAATTTGGTAGGAGCAGGTTTAATACCAACTGATAAACAGACTGAACTGAAGAAACTGGTTTGGTTCATATTGACTTGACACTTCCTACTGGTGAAAACATGACCACATTTCCTCATCAATGCAGGTTTGTCTCATGTCCATGCTTAGCTCCTCTGAGAAATGTGATATTATTTGTGACACAGAAACAACCTAGTAGATTCTCAATGATATAATCCATAGGTTGTTGAACTATGCCCTGTTTTACAGGTAATCCAAGTGATAATCTGAGTTTCTACTGATAGGTATTTTAAAAGAGGTCAGTTCCATTTCCATCAGAGAAAAGCTTTTCATCCCATTGAATTTAGAAAAGTGCTTGGCATCTGGAAACTTGTACATTTTTATGATACATTTTTCAGTTGCCCTAAATGTATACGTAGACTGCCATCTTTCTTCAATGATCAGTAAGATGCTCAACTTTGCAAATTTTTTTTATATTTGGAAATCAATTGTGGTTTGAGCCTGAATAAGGATACTTAACTTACAAGACGACTTGATACTGGGTTGAGCATACTCTTTCTGTTTTAAAGTTGCCAACTGCATCAAGCTAGTATGGGTTAAGGTTAGTCAGTGATGCTAAGACTCAATGCAATGGTTTGGAATCTTTGGTGCTGGAGCTGATGGGTTTGTCACCTCATGGACTGTGATAATATGTCAATCTGCGCACACTGGCAGACTAGTCACCCATCTGTTTCAATGATGCAAAAGCTGTTTCATGTGTTTATCCTGAGGAGATGGATTGGCACATAAAATGGATAGTTCCAAAGCATGAGATGTCAGACATAATGTAAGGAGTTGGGCTGTCTTGTGTAGACTGCACCTCATGTGCCAGGTTCCTGAGTATCTTGTATAACATGGTTTAAAGGGAGATACTTGCACTGGTACCAGTGTCAGTGTCAATTTTGGCATACAGTGCAATTTGTATATTCCTTTTGGATGAGGATAAAATCTTCAACCTTTATGATGGCACCAGAACAATGCTTTAAGTTTGCCTTGTAAACCACACAGTAAGACAGTACAAGTCTGTACACCAGCTGAGGTCACTCCCTGAAGGATTCTCCTTCACATGCTGCAGTAGAGAACTGGGTTGAACTTTGGGTTTCTCAGGGTGATATAGGCCAGTATTTAGATAATTTTAAACCAGTATCCTCTTGTGGAACATAGCTTGTATATTTCATGAAATTCAGGACACCAGTCTTGATGGGAGAGACAACTTGACCTCTGAATCTAAACTGATTGATAGATGACTGTTTGGAATAAGCAGTTCCGCAACTTTTATGATAACACCTTTTCACAGCCTTTA
Source organism: Chiloscyllium punctatum (assembly GCF_047496795.1). NCBI lineage: Eukaryota > Metazoa > Chordata > Chondrichthyes > Orectolobiformes > Hemiscylliidae > Chiloscyllium > Chiloscyllium punctatum. The sequence continues at coordinate 43,075,837 of NC_092753.1, read as the reverse complement.
GCATCCATTTAATAGCCATAGGCTAGCTTTGAATGCCTACTTAATGCCACTGTGATGTGGTTTGTTTAGGTTTCTATATATTAGCCTGCATACCATATTCTACAGATAGTCAGATATTTGTTGAATAAGATAGCGATGTAAATAAACTTCAAGCTATTTACAATGATACATGTTACAGATGGAGATAGTCTGCATTCTGTACTTACTGCTGCCACTGTACATTGCACACGTATAGCTGACTACACTGAATCCATTACACAGACAGTGATTGCAGGCAAAGCAGGTACCTTTACATTGGACTGTCACTTGTCACAATGTCATGTCTTTACAAGGTACAGGGCTGGCTGCCCTGGCCATAACACAAACTTTCTAAACATTTTAGATCTCGGAATTAGTTTATGTTAACAATTATGCCCAGATTGAAGTCAGGTCTTCAATTATACCGACAGTACCACAACCTTTCAGGTGAAACGTTGATCAGCCCACCCACTTGCCGACAGCCTCCTGGTGCACCTGTTTCTTCACTATTAATATTTTATCAAGTAAGATTCCATTAGGGATTTAGTCCCTGGCTGCATTTCTCCAAATGTAATGGAGAATCTAAGTGAGGGATTCCTGAGAAAAATGGAACTGGAATTTTGCAAAATCTTAGCAAATCTTAGTTCCAAGAAATTTAAAAAATCTTTACGTGTAATTTCATCTTCAGCAGAATCCCTTTAATGGAAAATGTGCACCTTGATGTGCACACAACTATACTAGACCATCATTTGAAGGAGACATGGAAAGGTAGTAGCCATGGGAAATAGGACAGTTCGTGTTATCATGTCCCAATTTTTCAGTGAACATAATCCGCCACAAAGTGGGCACTTCTTCAGCTAGAGCTGAAACGTGCGAGAATTTCTCGCATAGCAGGAGCCGCCATAAATTTCTTTTTGCACCCATCCAGAACACTGCAGGCTTAAAGTGATCAAAAATTGGCAGCTTCAGATTTATTTATAAAAGCATAACTTTTGCCCACTATTGCAAGATGCTTGAATTTTAATTTTAATAAAGTAGCATCGTGGACATGAAATACTACAAAATCTTTCTCAAGCATGCCAATTCTTTTCTGTGTACGAGTACAATTTCATCATGATTGGAGTGACTGATCTATAGGTTTGAAACTAGAACACAAATAAAAAGCATAAGAATAAGAACAAAAGTGTGTGGAATCTTTGCAATTTAATGTCTGTTGGATGCTGATCCAGATAATGGCATTTATAAAAATATAGGAAAAAGGAAAAGAATGAAGGGAGGAAGGAAAAGTTTGCATCTAAAATGAGAACCTTCTATGATCTCAGGATGTCCACCTGATGTGAAACCTGTTGCACTTTAAGGAAACAAGGCAACCAATTTATATTCAGCAAGATACCACAACTAACATTCAGATAAATGATCAGTACTTTTTTTAAAAAGTGATTTTGGTTGAGAAAGCAGGACTGTTGAATTTATCAGCAGGTCTGGCAGCTTCTGTGAAGAGAAATCAGAGTTAACATTTCAGGTCGGGTGACCCTTCCTCAGAACATTAATTCTGATTTCTCTTCACAGATGGTGCTTTTCCAACAACCTCTGTAGCTCTTTTGGTTTTTATTGTTGAATTTATATTCAAGTCCCAGATAGAATATTCATAAGATTGTCTCTCAGGGAGCTCTAACTGCTCCCTTCACATTTTACACACGTGATGACTAACAACTGGAAACATGAAAAAGATCAATGAATTTTAAGGATTCTTTGAAATTCAGATACAATGCCCATCCATTGTATTTGGGATCAAAGCAATAACTGTATCTAGTCTACAGATGTCAAAGCTAAATTATACATTATAGTGATCTTTATTTACTTCACAAAAGGGAAATACTCAAGTATCGACGCATGTATTAAAATTGTTGAAGCAAAGAATTTATAATCATGCTATTGAAGTTGTACACATTCCGATCTTTAAAACCAATTTTGCCAGCGAAGGTGGCATGTTCCGTATAATTAACATTTGACTAAAAGCCATTTCTACTTTCCATTTTGGCAAATGGGACTAGTTTTGTTTGACAAACCTGGCCGGCATGGACAAGTTGGGACCAAAAGGTCTGTTTCTGTGCCATATGACTCTATTTTGAAATGTAGTGAAGATAGTTATCTCAAACAGCACATAAAGTAAGAGCATGAATTTCAATGGTTGTCCAAACGTATGGACTCCCCCTCTTTGTAGTGATGTCACTTGAGGCCAAAATGTCTGCTCATCACCAGAGACCACCACAACCACAGGAGCAGGAATACCCCCTCTCATACTGGGAGGGGGGGACATAAGACTACTACTGCACCAGAACAAGCCTGAAAGAGATAAAGGTCCCAAGAGACATTTCAGAGAAAGAAAAAGCAATGAACTCGGCTGCAGTCTGCTATTTACAGAAATCAAGAGGTATGACGATCTCTCCTGCAGGTCTTTTGTCCCACTAAGTGGTTCCATGTGATGATACAAAGCTGTGAAATAAGACGAAAAGCTCCTGCTACCCATAAGTACATAAATACAGCAGTCAGGGAAAGGTGACCAGAGGTGATATTTATGGGAAATCCAGTTCAAGGTGAAAAATGTAAAGGCCTTCTCATCCAATTGTGTTTTTTTTCTGCCATTTCCCCTCCAGTTCTGAGCAAGATAATGGATGGAAAACCAATGCACGCTATTTAATCTTAATTGCTGCATTTTTCACTTTCAGTTGCCATCTTTTATAATTCATCGACATTCAAGTCATCATGCTTCATAAAATAAAGCTTTGGTTACAGTATTTCAAATATGACAGTGCTTAAATTACAAAATAGAAGGTGAAAGTGCAATATCTTGATACCCTTACATTATAAATACAGTGTTCAGTGAAATGGATAACCCAGTGTTACATAATCAAATTTGAACACAATTTTTTAGTGTGGATTAACATCAAGTGAAAGTAGGATTGAAAATGGCAGTCTCAAGTTGACCTATAACCTTAAAAGCCAGTCTAGAAAATAAACCTTCAAGTTAGCAATATAGCCTCAATTTGACCATTCATTTTGTCACTGAAGGATCACGGTAATTTGCAGCTTTCATCTCTTTGGAATATTGAGCAATTGTGTAATAAGGTGGATCGACTGACTTGACAAGTCGTACTGTCATGTGTGCACTTTCATGGTAACTGGGAGGTAATAACCCTTGCACAGTATGCCAAAATTATATCTTATGCATTGCATACAGGATCATAATCTCAGAGAAAGATAGGAGAATAAATAACATACCTAGTACAGACAGTCCAAGAATGCCTATGTTCCTCTCTCCTCTGTCAGGCAGATTGTTCACCAAGCATTGGTATGTCCCTGTGTCTGACAGTTGTGTATTATTAATGAAGATGGAGGCACTTGTGCTTGGCATAGTGACAACAAATCCGACACGGGAATTAAACTGGGTGGCTCCACTAATTACCTGGCCGCCCTGGTACAAAATTACCTGTGACAGAAAAAGAAGGAATAGAATATGTTGCTTTTAATTTATTGTGACCATTGACCAATTGCAACAGTGTCACATACATTTACTTCATTTTTATCTTATTAGAACACCTGAGTTTTTCACATAGAATAGATTATCAAGAGAGCTATGTACCTGTGTGTTTGTACAGGTTTCAGCAACACAAGAGGTCCCATAGTGCTTCACCTGATCAATGTTAATTTGAGGTGCCCAGAGAAGATATGTTTATTTACAATCAATATGACATTTTAACAATTTTACAATTTCTTGAATCCTCTTAATTATCAGAGAATGTACAGGTTCTGTAATTGTACAAATTCCTTTCAGGCACTTCGACTGAAATTTTGGTATCAAAATTACCTTTTCTTTGTTACTGGAGCTATAGCCAGATTATGTTTAACGTACAGCAGAGACAATGGTTTTTAATGGAAGCTGGTCACATCTCATGTAAAGGCGACATGTTATAGTTATTGTCTCTAAACTCATGATGCTGAATATTAAATACCCAAGATGAAGGTATTTTTGCCAAGTGATGGCATTTAAAATGGTTGGATGGGGGATCTAAGATGGCGGCGATCTGAGAAGATCGTACTGCAGAGCTTCGCATTGCAGCAGCAGCAGGATGGTCCTAGCTTGGGGCGTTGGAAAGATTATGGAGCCCCAAGAAACATTTAAAAATTGACTTACCTGTATTTTCAGCTGTCCAGAAATGCGTAAAAAGGGAGGAGGAGCATCTGAGGCCAGGCCTGCAGCAGCCTCGGAGCTGATTACTCTCCAGGACCTGGTGAACCAGCTCTCGAAATCTCGTGAGATGTTGGGGAAACAGACTGAAGAGAAGCTGGCTCCAGTCTCTCTCTTATGCTGCAGGAGCATGAGATGCAGCTGGGAGACCTGGAGAAGAGGACGGATGAGGTGGAGCACAGGGTCACAGTGGTGGAAGCTGATGCCAGTTCATCCAAGGATGAGATCCAACCCCTGAAGACGCAGGTTTGTCATTTGCGTGACCAAGTGGATGATCTTGAAAACAGGGGCAGGAGAAAAAACATTTGGATCATCGGTCTGCCCGAGGGTAAGGAAGGTGAGCGGCATGCGGAATTTGTTGAAGATTGGCTTCCGAAATTCCTTGACTTGGAGACTGGCATGAGAGAATTGAAGATAGAGAGGGCTCACCGGGTCGCAGCGCAGAGGTCGCGTCTGGGTCAATGCCCTCGTCCTTTCCTGGTGCGGTTCCATCATTACCGGGATAAGGAGAGAGTCATGAAGGCTTATAGACTCCAGGGGAAGGATCCAAAGGCCCTAATTTACGAGGGGTCTAAGATCATGTTTTTTCAGGACTTCTCAGCGGCAGTGATCCAGAAACGAAAATCATATGATGGTGTCAAGAGAAGACTGAGGGAGCTTGGGATTCAGTACTCCCTGAGATATCCGGCAGTGCTTCGGATCACCTTAGAAGGATCCATGCATCTGTTTGACACATCGGAGAAGGCAAGAGACTTTGTGGACAAACTAACCTAATTTAAACAATTGTAGTATGTATAAATATTGTTGCTTGGGTATGTGTTTATCATTCTGTAAAAAAAAAATGGAGGAAATCTGGTTGGAACTTTGTTTCTCACTTTTTTGTTCCTCTATTGATTATAATTTGGTTCAAACCATGTCTGGCGGTGGTTAAGATGTACATTTTAAATTTCTAAGCTACGACATACCAAAGGATGAGTGGAGTATTTACTCCCCCGTTTTTTTATAAATTTTTTAAAATTTATATTGATATTCTATGGGGTGTTTATTCTTTTTAGCTTGTGCTTGCGATGTGGCTCTAGCTAGGAGAAGTGAAGGTGGTTGAGATAGTTAGATGCCTATTTATGGGCAGTTCAGGATGGGAAGTTGCCTCTTCCGGGCTGGGGGGGGGGGGGGGGGGGGGGCAGATCACTACTCAGCGCTATTGGCGCTTTATATGTTGGTTTGTTTTCTGGTTTTTGTTGTTTTTTATTTCTAATAATTTTGTATGTTTGTTAAGTCTAGTGCTTTTAGTCCACCAAATATAAAAACTACATAAACTATGTGACACTAAGGCTCAGCAATTTGTGGTTCAGGTTCCTCCTCTCTGGAATTTAAATGTAATTGCAGAAGATTATGGCTAATGATTCGATTAAATGGTATACCTGGAATATCAAGGGAAGTCACTCACCAATCAAGAGGGAGAAGGTGGATATTGCTTTGTTACAGGAGACGTATTTAGATGACAAGGAACATCTGAAATTACAGCAGAATGGCTTTGACAGAGTTTAATTTTCATCATTTAATACCAGACGTAGGGGAGTGGCTGTATTGGTTAGGAAAAATCTCTCATTTAAATTATTGGAATGTGTTAAAAGACACATATGGGAAGTTTGTAATTCTTAAAACCTTGATTAATGGGGAAGAATATGGTGTTTTAAATGTTTATTGTCCCCACGCTTATCCTCTTAAATTCTTGGTAGATGCTTTTTCTAAACTGATAAGTCTCAAGTCGCGGCACATCATTATAGGGGGAGATTTTAACTGCCTCATGGACCCCACAGTAGACAGGTTGCCTAAAGGTCCCTCGATACCCTCTGCACAAACTAAACAGTTATTGGGTCTGTGTGGGTAATTAGGATTGGTGGACATCTGGAGGTGTCCCCACCCTACAGGTAGGGATTTTTCTCTAATCACATTGATGTCACACAAGGCTTGATTTTTTTTTCTGACCCCTGTGGTAACCCTGGATCTGGTGGCATTGTGTACGATTGGTAATATTGCCATCACTGATCATGCTCCAGTGTACCTCATGGTTAAGATTAAGGATCTTACAGTGGATTCTATGTACTGGCGAATAGATCCCTTTATTCTCATGGACAGTAAGTTTGTGGAGTATTTTTCTAGGGATTTTCGGGCATTCCTAGACATCAACATAGGCTCGGTTGATAGCTCACCTGTTCTCTGGGAAACTGCCAAAGCCTATGCCAGGGGTTAGTTATTTCATACTCCACAAGTAGGAAGTGGCAGAAAGGTGAGCAGCAACGCCTCCTTGAAGCACAGTTGAAGGCAGCCGAGAAGGCCTATTTTGACAGACCCTCGTCAGTCAAACCACAGAGGATTACGACACTGCGGTCTGCACTAAATTCCGTGCTCACGCAGACGGCAAGGAAGGAACTGGCTTTTGCAAAGCAAAGGTTAGACGAACATGGTGACAAGGCAGGCAAATACTTAGCATACCTTGCCAGAAAGAGAAGTGCCCCACAAACCATTACAGTGATTAGGGAGGGGTCTGGGAACCTAACATGTAATTCTAAAAAGATTAATGTTGCGTTCCAGAGATTCTAATCTAAGTTATACCAGTCTGAGAATTGTGAGGAGGGGCAGGCCAAAATGGAATCCTTTTTTAGAGATCTGAAGCTCCTGGGTGTGACTCCCGAACAACAGTCCTTTCTCAATGTCCCATTATCAGAGCAATAAGTGCAGGAAGCTGTGAGGCAGCTTCAGAGTGGAAAGGCACCTGGTCCTGATGGACTTCCCAGTGAATTCTATAAGGAAATTATAAGTATACTGTCAGGCTCGATGCTGAATATGTTTAATGATTTATACAGTTATGATTGTCTCCCACCATCTCGGAGAGAGGCCAATATTTCACTTATCCTTAAAAAAGGGAAGGATCCGGAAGATTGTGCTTCATACAGGCCCATCTCGCTCTTAAATGTGGACTTTAAGATCCTCTCTAAGGCTCTTGTGTTAAGGCTGGAGACTGTGTTACCCTCTATTATTAAACAGGATCAGACAGGCTTCATAAAGGGTCGCAGATCCTCCAATAACATTAGGAGGCTGCTTAACGTAATTCAAGCATGCCAACAGCAGTCAATACAGGGATTGGTGATTTCTTTAGATGCAGAGAAGGCATTTAACCGAGTTGAGTGGCTGTATCTTTTCTATACTCTAGACCGGTTTGGTCTGGGTGAAGTTTTCATAAGATGGGTAAAGGTTCTCTACAGTGAACCTCTCGCTGCGGTCATTGCCAACGGGGTACGATCAAGCAAGTTTAATATTTCTAGGGGCAGCCGGCAGGGCTGTCCCCTTTCACTATTACTTTTACGTTGGTGATTGAACCGTTGGCAGAGGCCATTCATGGGGATCTCAATATATCAGCTCCAGAAGTGGGGTCAAAATTACATAAGATCTCGCTGTACGCAATGTTCTAATTTTCTTGACAAATCCAGCACTTTCAGTGCCATGCCAGATACAACGCATTCACGCATTTGGCGCTTTTTCAGGGTATAAGATTAATTTTGCTAAATAAGAGGCTATGCCTATGGGTGGTCTTACAAAAGAGTTGGGTCTTGAGAGTGACTATAGATTCCCATTTAGGTGGTCACAGGGGGGTTTTGTGTATTTGGGCATATGCATTACTCCAGTTCTGGATTGGCTGTTCAAAGCCAATTTTACTCAATTATTTGCAAAAATTAAACAAGATCTCCAAAGATGGGAGGCACTTCCGGTCTCATGGTTGGTTCGGATAGCACCTATTAAGATGAATATTCTCCCTCGCTTGCTATACCCTATACGGATGCTCCTCCTGATTTTCAATTAACAAACACTCAGGAGACTGAACAGTTGGTTCAGCTCCTTTATCTGGCACCCTAAATGGCCCCTCATTAAATTAGCCAAACTGCAGTTGCCTCAGATTGGGGGGAGTAGACCTTCTGGACATTAAAAATTACCAATTAAGCTCACTTTTGACCTGCGTAAGTGATTGGGTTTGTGGGGACCCTCCTTCAATATGGCGAGATATCGAAGTCTCCCAGGCAAGGTGCCCCCTTACCAGTTTGCTGTTTTTGGACAAGGTGAGGACAGTTAGGGTATATTGCCATAACCCAATAGTCATCAATACTGTTAAAGCATGGAGGGCAACTCTGCAGAGGGAAGGTAATATTGGCAAAACATCTTTGTTTACAACTTTAGTGGGTATGCTGAGTTTTCAATCGGGTATGATAGATTTAGGATTTAAACGTTGGACAGCTAGGGGTATATCTTGCATGGGTGATTGGTTTGAGGGAGATGTAATGATGTCCTTTGATCAGTTAGTACGGAAGTAAGAGTTACCTAATAGAGACCTCTTTCGTGTTTTTTTCAAGTTAGAGATTTTATTCAAAAAAAGACCACACTTTTGACTGATCCCTACAAATCTGACATAGAAAGAGGGGTACTAAGGGCTAAGAGTACACTCTCTGTCAGTACTTTATATCACCAGTTGGGGGGTGCCACCTCAGATGAGTTTGATCGACTCTGCAAGATGTAGGAAAGAGAGCTGGGTGTTGAAGTTTCTTCAGAGGCATGGGAGGATATTTGGGAGAATGCAAGGAAGATATCAATTTGCAATAGGACCCATGCTTTACAGTTGAAGATTCTCCACAGGGTCCACTTAACCCCAGACCGTTTGTCAAAATTTAACCAGGGGTATCTTCAGCATGTCCCAAGTGCAAGGTCTGTACGGGTACTCTTACCCATTGTCTTTGGTCTTGTGACAGGCTTCAAACATATTGGAGTGCTATGGTGGGTGCAATGGAGAGGATTGTGCGTGTAGCGGTGGAGAAGGACCCTATTTCTTTCCTTTTGGGCCTACCTATTGTATTTCCTGCAGACGCGCATAAGAAAAAACTTTTCAATATTCTTACGTTCTGTGCAAGGAAGAATATCTTGCTAGGTTGGATATCCGAAAGAAACCCCAGGCCTGTCGGGTTGGCGGAAGATTGTTATGGAGCATATTCCCCTGGATTTTCTCACAAATATGGTACACCACAAAACTGAGAATTTTTACAAGACATGGCAACCCTTTTTTGAAATACCTGGACACAGAATTATCTGCCACACTAACAAGGGCTTTTATATAGCCGTAACGATTGTGAATCACGAGTCCAATATCCAGGGAGGAGGAACTGTGAATGTATGAGTGTTTTGTTTGGCTGGGCTGAGTTATTAGTATTTATTTGTTTGTTGTTAGGTATTTATTTATTTAGTTAAATAGCTAGTTTAGGTTTTTTTTAAAATTTTATATTTCTCTATATGTTTATACATTCGTACAGGAGGGTGGGTTGGGGAATTTTTTTATTACTTGGGTTTAATTTTGTACTATTTTTGTACTGTTTTGAATTGCATTGTTTTGTATTTGTTGTAATATTTAAAAATCTATTTTTTCTTAATAAGATATATTATATTAGAAAAATGGTCGATGCCCAGCCAGTCATCTGCCCACTCACCCCAAGCTTGCCCCATAATAGGGAGGGTGGGCATGTTCCAGAAGCAGCATCCCAAATCTCATACAATATGCAAGCAAATAATCAATAATAACTGAAGTTGCTAAAAGCACAACTAACCCCAAAAACCCATGACAAAATATAGCTGTACAAGTAGCTCTTTTCCATTTTTAAAAAAAGCACTGACACGAACAAAGCTGCAAAGATGGTGCACTTCTTCAGAGGGTGCACTAGGTGCATCAGGGCCCAACCCCAAATCCTCAGATTCCCTGCTACTCGTCCTTCTGCACTGTCCGCATAATCAAACCTGGTCTCCAACCCTTCTCACCGCTCCACAGGTTCCAGGCTTCCTCCTCACTAACCATAGTCTTCATAATAACTCACCCCTGACTCCTGAAAGCCTGAACACCATCTACAAGGCATTAGTCAGGAGCTTGATGGAATACTCTCCAACTGCCTGGATGGGTGCAGCTCCAACAACATTTAAGAAGCCTGACACAACCCAGGGCATCCAGTCTGCTTGACTGGCATCATTTATGCAACTATTTGCCTCCCCCTCTCCACCACCACGCTCAATAACTGCGTGTACAATCTAGAAAATGCATAGCAGAAATTCACTAAAGATCCTTAGACATCTTCCAAACCCACCAGTGCTTCCATCTAAAAGGACAAGGGCAGCATATACATGGGAACATCACCACCTGCAAGTTCCCCAAGCCACTCACCACCCTGACTTGGAAATATATTGCCAGTCATTCACTGTCACTAGGTCCAAATCCTGGAATTTCCTCCATCACAGCATTGTGAATATCTCCATACTTAAGTATCTCTAATAGTTCAGAAGGCCAGGACTCGAAGATATGAGCTATAGGGAAAAGCTGAATAGCTAGAGCTTTTTTCCCCTGGAGTATCGGAGGCTGAGAGGTGACCTTATAAAGGTTTTTAAAATCATGAGGGACATGGATAGTGAGAGTAGCCAAGGTCTTTTTCCTAGGTAAAAGGAGAATAGTCCAAAACTCGAGAGCATAGCTTTAAAGTGAGAAGGGAAAGATTTAAAAAGGGCTTGAGAGGTAACTTTTTCATGCAGAGGATGGTGCATGTATTGAATGAGCTCCCAGAATGAAGGAGAGTACAATTGTAGCGTTCAAAAGGCATCTGAATGGGTATATGAACAAGGAGGGCTCAGAAAAATGTGGACCAAATGGTGGCAAATGGGACTTGGTCATATTGGACTGTCTGGTTGGTGCAAAGTTGGACCAAAGGGTCTGTTTTCATGCTATATAACTATTATTCTAAGGGAGCTCACCATCACCTTCACACACGCACCTAGAGATGAGCAATTATTGATGGCTCAACCAACAGCACTCACTCCATGACTGAATAGAAAAAGTGTATCATTTCTGCACAAAGGGAGTGACTAAAATTCATCAGATCAAATGATACCAGGCTGCTTCAAAAACAGCAAAATAATTTTTGAATGACAAGATTGTTTTTTCTGATAGAAATAATGTGCAGATAGGCAGTTTTCAAACTTGCTATAACATCGAGAATTCACCAGTGTGTAAGTACAATATGTTTATTAATGACAGCAAATGGGTTTCAATCCCAATTAAGTACTGATGGTTTGATTTACACTTTGCTTAACTCTTGCCCCATGATAATTTATTTTCACTTTTGCATTCTTCAACTTGAGTAAGGAAGGTAGGACACATAGTATAAGGATTCAGGAAGGTGTCTTATTACCTCTGGATGTCCCCATGGAGAAAAGGATGTTTATTTAAGAAGACACTTAAATATTCTCACATAGTAAAGGCACACTTTGGGCTGTTAAGTCATGCTTAGACTTCATAAACTTATGATAATTAAGCCTCATAATTGTCATTGCAAACAACAAATATTTGTCAAGAGTTCAGGCTTTACCTCATTGCCAAAATCACTGACATAACTCCATTAGTTAAACAATGCTCTAAATTACATCATTAATCTGCACATAGTGTGAATTCAGATTCAGTTTGAATCATAAATCATTATTCAACCATCAACTCTGAACTAACTGTGACCTGACATTAAACGGCCATATCATGCAGACATAACAGGGTAGTTGCTGAAACAAATGATTCAGAGGGAACACAGGGTCACAGCTTCAGAAGAGGAGACAACCATTTAGGATAGAAATAAGGAGAAACGTCTTCACTGAAAGGGTTGTGAATCTTCTGAATTCTCTATCTAGAGAGATAGGGCTGTTTATATATTCAGAAAGGAGGTCATTTGATTTTTGGGTACTGTGGGATCAAAGGGTTGTGGGGATATTACAGGAGAATGGAGTTGAGATGGAGACCAGGCATAAATGACTATGGAAGCTGAAAACAGCCAAGTGGCCTACATCAGTCCTTAATTCTTATGATGTTTGGTCCCACACATGCCTAGAAAAAACATAGGAAGCAAACTTAATTGAGGGCATGGTTCTCAAATCATCATAAAGTCAAAAAGCAGAAAACTGTGGATATGGGATACCTGAAAAAAAAATCAGCCAGTCAACCTGGATCGCAGAGAGAACCAGAATTAAAATTTGATGTCCTCTCATTGAGGCTTATTTTTGATTTTCTTTGCAATTGCATGCAAACCAATAAGGCAACTTTTCCATAGCATAACATATGCTCCCGCAGCTGGTACAGGTGTGTTCCTAATATCGTGTTACATTCTTCACTTCAGCGCAAATGTATCAAACATGACAAGGATTGGTCAAACAATAATGCAGTTTTAGTTGCATTTTGAAGAAAACTTGTATTGGACTTGAGCATTAACTGGTTTCTCTCTTCACAGATGCTGCCGACCTGAGTTTTGCCAACATGTTGTTTTTGTTTCAGATTTCCCACTTCCATCGTATTTTGCTCTAATATTAACATAACTTGTTTACTTGAAGGTATACCATAAACAGATAAAGTTAACTGGAAGATTAAGTGCAGCATGTCTAATATCTGCTCCAGCTGCTTGTAGACTGAACACAAGTCAGGAGACTGATAAATCACATCCAGTTGAGGCAGTAATTATGATATAATTGTTTTAAGATACATATCCTTCAAGGTACACGTACCTCGAGAGAGAGCCGTCTGACTCCTCTTCACCCGATTGAAACAAACTGACTTAAGGAAAAGCCAAAGCAAGCAAGCTAGAAAAAGGTGCGAACTGAAAAAGGACCCTGTTAAGTAGCATCAGTTGTTTTCAATGTGGGAAATAATCTTCAAACTCGGTGGATAAGGGGATCTTGTGGCCCAGCAAGTGATTGTGCCTATCTCTGAGCCAGGAGGACCAGGTTCATATCGCACCTGTTCCAGAGGTGTATGACAGGTTCATTAGAAAACAAATCAAACTCAATACATGGAGACCTTACAGCAGATGGGAGAAGCAATTTAAGACTCCTCCCCCATCCACTGGAAAAATACCAACCCTTGTTTTCTTGCACTAGCTAATTCATTGCTGATATATCGGCACGAACCACACCAGGGAAAACCATAGTGATTGGAATGACCAACACTTGACCTGAGGACTCACAAGAAACAATGATGACTGAATTGCAACAGTTTTTAGTCTACGGTGATGATGGGATAATTGTAGTCAATGCACCACAATTTTCCAATAAGCTGGCAACTACATGTGAATCCCTGACATTGACACAGGGATTGAATATTCCACTCAAAGTTTTGCCATGTAGGTTTTGTTGAAAGGGAAGGTTTATTATGCATTGTCCAACATAAGCTTTGCTTCTGATCTGTGGACATCTGAGGCGATGAAGAAAGAATGTAGTGTCCAACTCATTTCCTACATTACTAAATTATAACAGTACAAAGGACTTCTACTGCTAGTTGGCATGATGAATTCAGTATTGCAGGTGGCAACATTAATACAGAAGAGGAACAAGTGACAATGAAAATGAAGTAATCAAAGGTATGCTGCCCATAGGTCAAGCCTTAGACCTCCTTCAACTGCACATTTCAGCAATGGGATCTCAACCAGTCTGCCTGCAAAGTTTAATATCTGAGCCCAGTTGTTTCATATAATTACCTGTGCAAGTTCAAAGATCCTTAAAAGTCTGGAAGATATTATGGGGGCCATAACATTCAACTGTGCAGTGATGTTTAGTAGAATGGGAAAACTAGTAAAAGGAAGTAGCCTCCCAAGAACCCCTGTGATCAACAATCCTAACTGCAGTCTCTTTGTGATCTCAGCGAATGTGGAGTCTATTAAATCAATACCTTGGATTCAAACCTACAGCAGGGTCCTTTATTCAACCTAATATATTGGGAGACCAGATTGAGAGCCAGAATGCAATATTTCAATAATGTAATTGACATAACCATGGAGTTTTCTCACAGCATACATCAAATTCACTCAAATATTAGTCCCCTTTCAGCACATCCAACCTTTCCCCCCCCAAAATCCCTTGAACTACTCCCAATTCTAGCCACTTGCAAATTAATAATCTGTTTTGCTCCACCAAAGGTAACCAGTTTTAAGTAATGAGCTCTAAAATTCCACTTCTCTATCCCCTTTTAAAGGCACTTGAGAGCTACTTCTTGACCATACTTTGATCACCTGATCCAATGTGTCCCGATATTGATTGCATTTCACATTTTGTTCGACTCGGCTGTGAAGTGCCAAGCCTTTAGAGGAATGCTGCTGTTGCAGTACAGGATGTTAAACCAGCAGTTGTTCAATCAGACCTGCTCAGTTCTAACAGACCTACAACCATACTTCCGTCGCTCAGTCAAAAACTAATGAGATTCAACACCAGGAGATATTCATCACACACTTTTACGTGCAATCCACAGTACTGGAGACAATCAAATGAGTAAACTGTATTTCTGCTACTTTTTGACTATTAACCTACAATCAGGTTGAAAACAGCAAAGGAATAGCTTTGTATCTGTGAGAGTGGAGGTAGTTCGTAAGCTAGCTCAGCAGGAATCATCACAACTTTACACAGCTGAGCAGAACAGGCAGCTACATTAACAGCTCATTGAATAGAGCTAGTTGACAGATTCTTCCAGTCCATAATAATTTGATGTCAGCAGGAATTACTTCAGGTTCAGTATGGCACTTACAGAGGGGACACAGCACAAACAGGTCATTTGGCCCAACCAGTTCACATTCCAGCATTTATGCTTCACTCAAACTGCCTCCCATTTTTTTTACATGTGAAGCCAAAGACTTTGTTGATTTTTAAGGTTCCTAGGAGCCCATAAAACAGCTCTGGAAAACAAAGAATTTTCTGAACTCTAAAATCCTTAATTGACTGCTGCATTAATTCATTTGTTCAGTTATTTACACACACAAATACACACACCCCTACCTGCTCTGGGTCAAGCCACAAATGGCAGAGAGACAACAATTCAACCAAATTCCTGTTGATACCATGGGGCTCTTTTTACACTTACATGGATGGCCCTTGACAACCATCTTGAATAGTTGAGTGCATTGGAAAACACCCTGGTGATTTTAAAGACCAGGAAATTCTTCTGGGGAGGACAAACAGCCAAAGGTCATGGTCCACAATGGTGTTAGTGACACAGATGGAAAGGAGGATAGGATCCTGCAATCAGAACCTGGGGATCTTGACAGAAAGTTAGTAAACCGTAACAATCTCTGAATTACCTCACTTAGATATGTCACTGAGTGCATGAAACAGGAGAATAAGACAACTGAAAGCCTGACTTGAAAGGTGGTGCAGAAGGAAGGGCTTTACATTCCTGCAAGGCTGGGACTACGTCTGGGGGAAATGGCACCTGTGTGCATCAGTTGCATTGCATCTCAATTGAAAAAGAGTCTGAGCATCTTTTAGGGCATTTTGATAGTGCTATTGGAAAAGGTTTAAACTAAATCAGCAGGAGTCTGGGATCCAGTAGAGAATGTTTGAAAGTAATACCAGGGTACATGAAATGCAGGGATCGCAGATAGCCCTGGAATAAAGAATAGTAAGTTAATTGGTGGAATTGGCATAAAGGAGAAAGTAATGGCCCAAATCAAGGTTACACCTACAACAAATTCCATCTAGAAGCGTAAGAATGCAAGTTATCCAGGAATACCAGCACTTGCAAGGTCCCCTCCAAGCCCTTCATCATCCTGACTTAGAAATATATAGGCGATAATTCAGTCAGTCAAAATCCTGGAACTTCCTTTTTAATGGCACAGTAGATGTTCTTCCACCAAATGAACAGCAGCGCATCAAGAAGGCACCGCACCATCACCTTCCCAATTATGGGAAACTAAGGATGGACAATAAATTCCAGCTCAGTCAGTGATGCTCAAACTTGGCACAGACATGAATGCGCAGACTATCATTCATAAGATTGCTATAGCATCATAATACAACAAACCAATCATGGAGATCTGGCTGAAGGAAGAACAAGTGTAAGTGGTAAATATTCCTCGTTATAAGGTATTCAGAAAAGCTAGGAAAAGAATAAAAAGGAAAGTTGGTATTATTGGCTAAAGAAAGCATTATACTTCTAGAAAAAAAAGAATGTTTCAGCATGTTCAAGGGCATATTCCTTCGCTCTTGCTAAATTGACTAAGAAGCATCCATTGCTTGACGCAAACTACAAGGCCACATACTAGTGCAAAGGGGTACAGGAACCAATCTGCTAGGAAGTTACCGAAGCTACATCATAGAGTAGCCATAATGGGGAACTTTAGTTACCTGTATAAAGTCTGATAAGTGGTAGCATAAGGGTCAGCAAGGAACAAGCATTTCTGGATTGTGTCCAGGAGAGCACCTAGTGTCCAATCCAACAAGAAAGGAGATATGGTGGATCCGGCTCTAGGGAATGACATGGGCAAAATAGATGAAGTAAGAAATGGGAACATGTGGATGACTTATTCCATCATAAGTTTCAGTATGATGGTAGAAAGTTACATTGGTCAGTGAGAGTGTGGCAGAATTGTACTGTATTGCAATGAATGCCATAAAGCACAAAAGTGCTCAAAGATTACAGATTATCAGAGCCACACTGGATAAAACCCATCACTTGCACAAGGTGTTGCCGGACTAGCTTTGTGCGTGTGTGGCAACAAGTTGTAAAGTGCAACTTGGAAAAGGCAAGGCCGCTACCATAAAGCATGAGAATAGTCCAAAATGACTTGTAGCCCATAAAAATTACAAACTTGAAACTCAGGATTGTCACAAAGGAGTAAAAACATTTTGAATGTCTACTTCCTCAAACTCTCAAGATAGAAGTACCATACCCTTCTTCAAATAAATGGGAATAAAAAGAAAGACTCACCCATGACGTGACCATAACAGTCTATAGACTGCCAAAACTATAATTGAAAGGTTGATGCATATTCTAGTCACTATCACACAGTATTCTTTTGTATTGCTTTCGCCAGATGCATAAAGCTTTGGTTATCCTAAAATATTTTGAAGAAATTCTATAAACTGAAAGTGCCTTCATTTCTGGTTGGCAGTGCATACATTTTCATGGTTGAAAGGATTTCAAAAGGGAACAAGGTAATAATAGTGTTCTCAGTTAAATAAACTTATGCTGGAGTCAAGCTGTGCCATTTGGAACACATTGCATAAGAGAGTACCATTCAAGGCACTTTTGTAAAGCAATCGATGTTTCAGGCAAAAGCCCTTGAAGAGCTTTTGCCTGAAACGTGGATTTCGAAGCTACTTGGATGCTGCCTGAACTGCTGTGCTCTTCCAGCACCACTAATCCAGAATCTGGTTTCCAGCATCTGCAGTCATTGTTTTTACCTCCCTACTTTTATAAAGCAAGCAGAGTCGCAAAATACATTGTGTAATGCAGTCAATTCATTTTGCTACAATAAGGTTGACCAGGTGTAATTTGTACATCTGTAGAATGCATGACCAAAAGGAAATTTGGGATCATTTGCAATGATTCACCTGACTTTTTGGAGTTTGTTTTATTTATAATGTCTTTGAGATGTGTAAACCAAGAAAAGCGGTATTCATAGTACATAATGAGGTCTTGAGGACTTTACAATTCAAAAATGCAGAGCTGAACAAAATTGCATACAGGTTAGTTGATAGTTCTCTTTCCTGAAGACTAGTTACACCAGTTGGTTCTTCAACCATTTAGCCAGTAACTTTTAAACTTATTTTCTGTTGCCAGCTCACAATTCAACATTATATCTTTCCATGTAAGTTTATGAATTTTCAATCTGCAGGCTAACACACTGACCAGTAAGCTCACACAGTCATTTGGATCTATCTTGCCAAACTGATCTTGTGACTCGGCTTGCTTCACAAATGGCCCTTTAGCGATGTTCCTTTAAAATGCTTATAATTTAACAGCTTGTATGATTCTCAATGACAATTTGTCAACAAGATCCAAAAGGGCAAGCTAAAAATGTAGCTGCTTAACTGGAAAAGAAAAACAGAGGCATTGACCTCGAAGAAAATCGAACCCAGAGACCTCTGAATCACGGATTCCCTTTGCCTGATGTCAGTTTAAACTGGACCTCAAAATATCCAGTACGAAATGTCAAACATGAAAAATAACCAATCATACTGAAGTATTCTCTCAGTCAGCAAAACAGGTAATAAATCACACAGAATTCTTTACTTTGAATTATAATTTGTAAAGAGAAACATACATGATTGGGACATACACAAGATTAAACAGGATTTTATTTTATTATAATGGTAAAATTTGGCATTCCACAAAAATAAAATTAGATTTTATTCTTAATCATCAATGAGGTTGCTCAGCAGTAAATACAAATTTGATTTTAATTTAAAAATAGTGGCATCTCAATCATTAAGTGAAACTTTTTTCCAATGGTTAACACAGCATGGTTACGAGCACTTAAAGAGCAAATTTTAATGGGTGACTACTTGGAGTCTCTGGGGATACATCAACCGCTTATCTAATTGAAACATATGAGATTCTTAGGGGACTTGACAAGGTAGATGTGGAAAGGTTGTCTCCTCTCATGGAAAAGTCGAGGACCAGAGAATATAATCTCAGAATTAGGGGTCACCGTTTGCAACAGAGATGAGGAAGAATCTCTTCTATCAGAGGGCAGTGAATCTGTACATTCTGTAATCACAGACGGCCAGAGAAGTTGTATTGTTATGTATACTGAAGGCGGAGATAGATGGATTTTTAAATCAATAAGGCAATCAAATGTTATGGGGAAAAGGAAGGAAAATCATGATGTAACTTGTGTCTTTAAGATCAGAAGTGATGTTGAGGATAACTAGACTAGCCCTGAAGTAATTGAATGGCAGAGCAGACTCAATGGGCTGAATGGCCTGCTTTTGTTGCGTTGTCTTTTGGTCAATAGGAAGTGTAAAGTCATGGAAAAAGTACAGACTCAGAATTGCTGACAATTTTAGAAGAATAACAATGGCATGTTAGACAGGTTCATACTTGTTACTAGTGTAAAATCTAGACCCAAAGACATTGTTTTTACCAAAGAAAACTCCATCAGGTCCACCTAAGACCACTGAAAAATTGTCACAGCCTAACTTGTAGGATGAGCAATTTTTCAATAATTGATGATACTGAAATCGAATATGTAATTAGTTTATATTTAGGTTGAGCGTGGTTAATTGTTAAATGATTTTCTTCTAACAGAAACCATTTAGTCCAGATCAATGGTTGATGGTTTCATTGCTTTATGATTTAGGCTAAGGAAATCAAACTTTTTGAGTGAGCATAACTTGTCTCTTGTGCATAACCTATGCTTTAAAATGCAAAATGGTTTAGGTTAGAGTAAAGTTGGTAATAGGGCAATGGACATATACATGTATGTGTGCATGTATTAAAAACATTAGAATTAGGGTTCAGTCATGAATCCTGTAGTCATGAAGTTGTTGTGAATAGCTTGGATGCATTAATTAGAAAATTCAAGATCATAGTTAAGCACTGGAAGGCAAGATCATACATATTAAGTAGACATACAAATTGATGTCATCCTATCTTGGTAGAGGATTGGGACAAGCTGTAACTAAAAAGGGTTGAACTTATAAGATGATTGACAAGTGAAAGAATGAATCTAAGTAGAAAGTGATATCACAAAGGGGCCCACTACTTCTAAAGAAATCAATGAAAAATAGTCAGACACAACCTAGCCAACCCAAGACTGACCATGAACTGTTAATGCAATGTGCATGTATCACCTGGCCAATTAAGATTTGGATCATGCATTGTGTGGACAAATCAGCATTCAAAGACATCTCTAACAACAGAGTTTCCCCTCATGGTACACTCTTTCCATATGGTGCCTGGAGTTCCCAAAATACACAAAAGTGATATCCCTTTAAGATGATGCATATCTTATTTATGCCTGGTTCTGCATAACACAAATTGGTCAAATGGTTAAGCAAATTAGCACAACCAGTTCTGAGCAAGTTTTCCACATCCACAGTAAAGGATTTCCCCTTCTCCATAAAGATCATACAGGTTACGCATATTGATAGCCATGCTGTGCCCATTCGCTCTTTTGACTTTGCTAGCCTATTCACTAATATACTGCCACTGGAGCCATTGACGGCTGCACCACAGAATACATCATGGCAATCTAGATGTCCAACTATTGCCTGAATCTCATACTCTAATACGGAGATATAAAGCAGTCAAACAAGTCAGTCACTTCCCTTGGCACACTACTTGAGAAGTCTACTAACCTTATCCTATCTATAGCAATTCCATCTTCACTGGAAAATATAAAGGGGAACCTCCCGAACATGATGGGTGGGCACTATTTCATTCGGATAATCGATTATTTGGTTAAATCGATTAAATGTCTTTCCTCTGGGGCTCAGAGTTTTTAAAGTCTGCTCCTCCTTCAGGAGAATGCAGCAGCACACAGCATGCAAGGCCCCGCCCCCAACCCTATGCAACAACACCCCCCCCCCCGCCCCAAACTCCATAAAATACTGCCCCCTGCCCGTCCCCAACCCCATACATACCCTCCTCCTCTCCCGGGCAGCTGGACTGGACACCAACAAGACTGCTGCAGTTGCCTTTGTGGGGTAAGTCTCCAAATAGCACACACACGCAGCCACACACAAATTTTCACTGCAACTTTTTGACATGTTCCACCTTTGCCCTGTACAGGACAATGTTGGAGATATTATGTGGGGAAGTGGGGTTTAGGGTACACCCCTGTGTAGAACTCTGGGGAAAGTGTAGGGAGAGAGAAAGGGCGGGCAGTCAGTCATTTGGAGACGATGCCTGTTTAATCATTGTAAACAAAAGACGCAATCACTGTTGGAAACACAACTTTGATGTAATGTTTCCATCGGGACCTCGAGATCTCCTTCAGATAATCTGATTTTCAGATAATTGGTATTCGGATAATCGAGATTCCTCTGTACTCACAAATTTCGACAGTTCCCCAAGTTGCAAGATTGGTCTCATCAGCATTCTCATAAATAGGGTCGGTGACATTTGCCCACTGTACAGGCTGGATGACAAGCAAGCATGAACACACCAATTTATAAAAACAACAATTTTATGGACCAACCTGTTCTGGCTGATTGGCGTTTGAGAGAGGTGTCACAGTCCAGATGATGTTCAGTTGATTTAGAGCAGCGTTTGTAATGAAAGTACATGGCAGTTCAGCTGTTTCACCTCGGGCAACCTGCACACTCTTGCTACTCATAGTAACTTCTAATGACTCCACCCAACCTGCCAAGAAAAGGTTAATAATATTGAACGGGTACAATAAAAACTAATACCGTTGAAACAATTGATAAACAAGTTATTCTTGGACATAGTATGACTTCTGTGGTGCAATCTTAGTGAGCTTTGCATATAGAGTGTACAAACCGAATTAAAATCTATGGTCTGTGTGTAATTTGATCAAGGTGATCAGATAATGCCAGAGCCTGACAATTGTGAATTACGAATATTGCATTAATCCCACAAGCGTGCTACAGAATGGAACCTGTTACCTTAATAATCGATAAAGGACAAGGCTATTTCTCATCAGGATTTTTTACAAGCTGGCCTTGCTTCACAATAGCAAATAACCTGAAAGAACTGAAAACAGTTTTCACTCATTCCACTCCACAATAATGGTTTAATTTTTCAATGGATAATCCATTTTTTATAGCATACAAGGGGGTAAAGTCATACAGCATTTGAAAATAATTCACTCTTTCAGATGTTAACTAACTCTCAGCAATTTTCCATCACAGATCATATTTCACTCTCTCAATGAACAGCTTTTGAAGTGAAAACCAGGCTTCAAAATGAAATAAAAATAGAAACCGAAATAGAAATTCTGCGACCAACCATCAAAAAACAAAATTGGGGGTGGAAGGAGCAATGGTGGAAGGAGATTGGTCTATGCAATAGCACAAAACAGATTTAAGTGAATTGGCAGCCTCCTCTTCACTGCAACCTTTTTTAACAGTAACTATTCTGCCAATTTGATTTTTTAAAAATCAAATAAAGGTGACACTGAAAACAGGAAGTGATCTCCAAAAATGTGAACTCCAGTGGAAGACAGATCAGGTGAGCTAAATAAAAAGTTACAGATTTAGTGGAATCTCTTTTGCAGTACAGATACAGACCAATTTTACCCACCGCCAAACATATCTGCCCAAATTGCCTTGACCACCACCACTAACGTAATGTTCACACCCAATTTCTGTGTTTCAGACTCATTCAACTGGTCAAATCATCCAAGACTTAGTTTACATACATTGTCAACTCACCACCCCGTCAGCTTTTAGAAGAATTGGTAAAATTTCTCTAATTTGGTACTAAAACAAGACAGTTACATGATAAGGCTCTAATCTTAGATTTTAAAATAGAAATCTTTCTCTTCAACCAGCAGTGAAAGGTTGTTTTAGAGCAATAAGACATTGATTCAGAATGTGAGTTTTTCCTTAGCATTCTGTTAGCTACTCAGTAATATCAATTAAGACCCTGTCCTTCATAGAGAAAGTTATGAAGAAAAACACCTTTGACCACAAGTCCATCAGGAAGTGGTCAGCACGGAGTAGCCCTGAGACCCTTCGGGAAAAGGAGAGGGTGGATCCTATTGAGTGGTTCCCTGAGCAGACTGTCAAAGTCATTTGGCAGAATGCCTCATCGCCAGAACTTTCCGACAAGCACCAAGACATGGCTTGGCTGGTGGTGAGAAGGGCTCTGCCTGTGAGATCCTTTATGCATGCCCAGACCCTCTGCCATGCCGCACGCTGCCCTCGAAGCGGCTGCGGAGGGGACGAGACTGTCACACACCTCATTCTGGAATGTGCCTGCGCAAAGGAAATCTGTAGACGAATGCAGTGGTGTTTGTCGAGGTTCGTCCCGAGCAGCTCCGTGACACGGGACTCCATGCTCTACGGTCTGTTCCCCGGGACGCACACCGAGACAAACACCAACTGTGCCTGGAGGATCATCAACTCGGTGGAAGACGCTTTTTGGTCTGCCCAAAAACTGTTGATCTTCCAGCTGAAGGAGCTGACGCCGACTGAGTGTTGCAGACTGGCACATTCCAAGGTCCAGGACTACGTGTTGAGGGACACTCTGAATCTTAGAGCAGCTACCGCCAATGCGCGGTGGGGAAAGACCACCGTGTAACGTCTGCCTGCCAAAGAACGGGGGCCCACGCAGTAGTGGGCTCCGCTGATGCCTCAGCTAAATATATGAATGCTAAACGTACAGACCTGTATATATTAATGATTATTCGATCCCTGTATGCAAAGAAATGGAATGTATACATATGTATGGTATGACCAATTGTACAGATAATCAAAATATGTTTACGAAAAAAAAATATTTTTGAAATAAAAAAAAAATTGCATCTCCTATGTTTCTTTGTTATGCAGTTTCTCTTGCAACAAAACTGAGTGAATTAAGTGTAGGCTAACTTTAAAGCATGAGTCCTTGATGGTATCTGAGAGCTGACATTATATGTGTGTGAGAATTCCAGTCAATAAAGTTCTCGGACTTAATACTCTATTAAGGATGGTGGTTACATTTACATTGTCAAAGCAATTTAGTGACCTTCTTAACTATTGTGTATTGTGAAGGGCTATTTGCAGAGTTTATAATTTTAGCGGATGACCACATTTTCAATAATAAACAATGCTCAGAATGTTCAACAAGAAATAAGGCATAACTTCAAATTAACTATCTATTTTATTAAAGCGCATGATCAACAAATACTACCTTATAGTATTTCTTGTATATGAAAAGTAATAAATGCACAGAAGGCATATTGTCTATTACCCCATGATATTGTTATTCTCCCAACAGGGTTATTAATGCAATTTTTAGAGAATCTGTGCAGATCCTTGCATCTCTTCACACCATCAACGATCTGGTTTAAGGACTGCAACCCACTGTCTAAACTAGCATTACATTGTTGCTGAAAAGTTACAATGGTCTTCTATTTCTTTACATTCGATTCTTTCAATAACTACAATTGACGGTTCTCTTATAGTCCTAGCTAGAATAAAACTTTAAATCAGGCAGCTTTGCACAGAACCCTTCTCAAAATAAATTGATAGTGCCTTCCCTTTGCCAAATGACTTTTGTCAATTACTTTGGTTGCCCAATAGGTGGAGTATTGACCTCCAAAAATCATATTAAGAAGTACTTTTGTGCTAGTGGTTGCTGCTTAACATAGACATCTTGGCTATATGACTGGCAAATCCAGTTCAAAGAAAAGTGATTTTCCTTCAGATTGCAATACGTCTTTGTCTTTAAGGTGACAATTAGATGGAATAAATTTCTTAAATTTTGTCAGAATAGAATTCTGATTGAACATTCTACTTTTTACTCTTTTGGGCCACTTCAAAAGTTATATGCCTTTGTATATAATTTGAGATTACTGACTTATTCAGAGTTAAAAAAAACAACAGTACTCAAAGAGCAACACAGAGTAGCAAAGAGTTTAATGGAGAATTAAATTCTGTAACAATAGACTTAATACGAACCAGCATTGCAGTTTAATTAATAAGCTCCATCAGAACTAACAGGGGAGTAATTAGAACACAAGAGGAGAGTCAAATACTTTAAGTAGCTTTACACAATTCAACTTTGGGCTAATTTTCTATTTTTCTTAATTCAAATGTCAAGTTGGAAAAATTTTACATTTATTTTAGGTTTACTTCTATGTTTTTGTCTTGCTAGGAATTGTGAAATAGCTTTTCAATTGAAATAAAACCTTTTGTGAGACAATCACAATCTTAGGCCAAAGAAAGAGAAACAAGCTTTATTTTATACAGTTATGAAGTGTGTTCAAGATAACAGGAAACCACCCATCCTGTTCTTCAAAGTGAAGCCTGGGATTTACCATCTCTGGTAGTTGGAACTGCATTTTAACATCCAATCCAAAATGTATCATGCACAAAGGGTCAATCTAGATATATGCTCAATTCACTGCAATAAGGTTTGAACCCATGATCATTTGGGTTTGCGATAAGATTGCTATTAATAACCCAAGACTGTAACCATAACATGCTGCTTCATGTAACCTCAAGGCTGATGAATTTGTAATTCGCACACATTGTGTACCAATATTGTGACGGTTTTCTCCTCACATTTCCCCCTTCATTTTGATGCTACAGATCACAGCTGGGAATTAACCAATTCTATCCGTTTTTGACAACTTGCTAAATTACTATTTTTCTTTTACATGCATGAACTTGGATAATCAATTTTATTTTTAGATACCATAATGGTATTGTTCACTCAACATGAGACAACTGCAAAAACAAAGCAGATGGATCTTTTTCCTGTTTAGTCAATGACTCAAGAATAAATTACAAGTTAATACCACAGGAGTATTTAGGATCTCACCTACAAACAAAGCTGGGAATAAACTGTCTCAATCCACTTAACATTGAAAGGAAACCTCTATCCAATTTAAACTGTAGGCACCTTATTAAACAATGCAAACTCTGGATAAAGACAGCATGTTCCTCTCAATTCTGCTCCCAATAAGAGAATACCAGTAGATTCAAACTAGGCAACTTCATTGTTCCTGGTTCTTTTTTTGCAGAACATTTTGTTCATGTTGTAAAGTCAAAGGAATATTTAGGGTTACATTTCACAAAACAAGCTGTGAGGTATATAATCCACTGCTTAACTAGCCATTGTACCCAACACGTTTTTATACATCTATGATTTTATTGTTTCTTATGTACCCAGCCTAAATGTTACATAAGTAAAACTTTGAACTCATAGCAGGACCAAAAATTTTCAGAAGTTCTTTCCAAGTTCCTGTGTTTATCTTTCAATCTGCCTAGTTGCACGCCTCCTTGTACCTGACATGTCCACTTCAATTTTCCTATGTTCAACTTGGGACTTAAAAGTTATTTACAGGCATTGTAAAGGCAGGAATAATGTCAGATAATAAATATAAAAGCAGCAACTTTGCATTTCCCCCTCATGATTTTGATCACTGCCATTTTACCCCTTAAAAGATAGATTATCATTCAGCTCCACCATAAGCCTGGTGGCAGATATTTAAAAAACAGGGATTTTCTTCTTCTCGTCCTCACAGTTCGACTTCCTGCAAGATGGGTGGGCCAATAAGAATGGCATTACTGCAGTTCAAAGAATAAAAAGTCCCAAATATCTTTCATAACTTACAGTTTGGGATAGAATTAAGAAGTGATACTGCAAAATGGCCATCAAGCTTGACCAGATCAAAAATTCTGCTGTGCAGACACATTATTTGCCGTAAGACAAAACGTTTCAATTCTTTTACATTCACCATTCCAAACTTACACATTTTTGAATTGGTTAAAACTGACTTGCATTAGACATGGGTAGATAAAAAAGATACTTGCATTGACTTTCCTCTTTCATTGTTACTGCCCAATGAAGTCAACTACTTTTACCTAAATTAGTTTACCCACAAAATCGCTACTTTCCCAATCTCAAAACGGATTTAAATCCCATCCTATAAATGTACGCATCACAGATCTCTAAACATTTCTGGGTTTGAGGATTCTCGGATGACTTTGAATGAAAGAGACTACAACCTTAATATCAAAGAATCCAGAAAATTCATCCACATTCACATTTTCTGCCATGGGACACCACAAGGGATGAAATTCAGCTTTAGTGACAGGTTGTAGCAGAATATTTTATAGCCTTCTCAGTTGCTTCACCACAGAAAAGAAGGGGGATGTATGTATAATGAATATCGGATCTACTACTGTCCATTTTGCAAACTCAACAAAATTGGAATTTCATCAATTGTTACCCAATTCTACAACAAATAATTTTAAATTCAATAAAGCATCCTTTAAATACACAATTACTGATACCTCTAGACTTGCATGAACAAACGTATCATTGCAACAGTTGAAGGTTGTCACTCAAACACAAATAGGAGAAAGTGAAGACTGCAGATGTTGGGGATCAGAGCCTAAAAAGGTGTTGCTGGAAAAGCGCAGCAGGTCAGGCAGCATCAAAGGAAAAGGAGAATTGATGTTTCGGGCATAAGCCCTTCTTCAGGAATGAGGAGGGTGTGCCAAGCAGGCTAAGATAAAAGGTAGGGAGGAGGGACTTGGGGGAGGGGTGTTGGGAATGCGATAGGTGGAAGGAGGTTACGGTGAGGCTGATAGGCCGGAGAAGGGGTGGGGGGCGGAGAGGTCGGGAAGGTCATTGCAGGTCAAGAAGGCGGTGCTGAGTCTGAGGGTTGGGACTGAGAAAAAGTGGAGGGAAGGGAAATGAGGAAGCTGGAGAAATCTCTGAAATGTTCCACTCTGGGACATCCGCACCAACCAACCCAACCGCCCCATGGCTGAACACTTTAACTCCCCCCCCCCCACCACTCCATCAAGGACATGCAGGTCCTTGGCCTCCTCCATCGCCAGACCATGGCAACACGATGCCTGGAGGAAGAGCGACTCATCTTCCGCCTAGGAACCCTCCAACCACAGGGAATGAATGCAGATTTCTCCAGTTTCCTCATTTCCCCTCCCTCGGACTCAGCACCGCCTTCTTGACCTGCAATCTTCTTCCCAAACTCTCCAGCCCGCCCACCCCCTCTCCGGCCTATCACCCTCACCTTAACCTCCTTCCACCTATCGCATTCCCAACGCCCCTCCCCCAAGTCCCTCCTCCCTACCTTTTATCTTAGCCTGCTTGGCACACCCTCCTCATTCCTGAAGAAGGGCTTATGCCCAAAACGTCGATTCTCCTTCTCCTTTGATGCTGCCAGACCTGCTTTTCCAGCAACACATTTTTAAACTCAAATACAAATCCATAACATCAAAAAGGTGACTGGGAAGAGAAGAGTTAAGAATTTCAGCAGTACGCTGACTGTCATGACACTCAAAAGCTTTTATGAAGTCACCAGGGCTATGAATCGAAGTCAAATCAACAAAGTCCCTTTTGCTCACAAAATAGTATCAACTTCAAAGAGAGACAATGTCATTCTTCAATGCTGAAAAGAACACTTCAAACATCTACTCAACCATTCTGATAACAGCTGATATTCTCTCAGCTACCTCCCAGTACCATGTGGTAGAAATCAACTCTATTGATGGCAGAACTGCAATGAGCCATCAAAAATGACAAAGCCTGTTGCCGTGATAGTATTGTACTCAGATCTTCAAAGCCAGTAGGCCTTGACTCACATCATGACCTCACCCTGTAGATTTAGAAGAAAAAGAACTCCCTATACCTTCAGGAATGCAATCAGTGCAACTGTTTTCAAGAAGGGAGAGAAGTCACACTGTAGAAATTATCAAGGCAGTTCCCTGTTGTCTACGGCAGGGAACATCATAACATGCATTCTTCTGAAGTATGGCTTGTTGTAGCTGAGAAAATCCTGCCTGAAACAATGTCATTTTAGACCATTTAGTGAATGCCTGACATGGTCCTTGCTGCCAGTCCAATCCAATTCATTCCATTCATCAATAAATCATGTGGCTCTGTAAATTTTGTGATCAAGCAACCTGATCACAATCCTGCAATTACTTCATGGTAAGATGATAACAGGAAGAGATCTGAAACACATGCCTTCAAAATCCGGACTGGTGTTAAGGAAGGCTGTGAGAACAATTTGTAGCAAGCTCCTCTCAGATATTAATGTCAATGCTGCCACATTTCAAGGAGAGCTTCAGGGTGTCAACTTATATTTGTTCGCTAGTCCTCCTTTTGAATCCAGAGAATGCGACTGGGGAATTGCTGATGGCATTTCTCTGGAGCTCAGGTGTCATTAGTAGTCCAAATCTCACTGTAGCTGAAAATGTGTTGCTGGAAAAGCGCAGCAGGTCAGGCAGCATCCAAAGAGCAGGAGAATCAACGTTTCGGGCATGAGCCCTTCTTCAGGAATGCCCGAAACGTCGATTCTCCTGCTCCTTGGATGCTGCCTGACTTGCTGCGCTTTTCCAGCAACACATTTTCAGCTCTGATCTCCAGCATCTGCAGTCCTCACTTTCTCCTAGCAAATCTCACTGTAGTCTAGGTGTTTGGTGGAACAGCTCCGTACACTAGGACTTTTGTTGACTTGCAGGTATCCTTGGAGAAGGCATAGCTGATGCAACTAATCCGGTGTTGGATCTTTTCACCAATAATGGCCTTTTGAGAAAGGTGGCTGACAAGTTATGGGAATGCTCAACAGTTTCCAGGTGCGCATATAGGAGATGGAATATTTGACTGATGAGGTTTGGGTTAACACATTTTATTTTGGCAACACTCAGGGACAAACAGAGTCTGAAATGCAGAATTGAGAAGATCAAGAATGTTGCAAAATGTACACAGAGTTGGGTAATGTCCCTGCAGTTATCCATATGCTATAGTTCTGCCATGGAGGTGACTGAGGTTAGTTTTCCATGTAAATGTAATTTAGCACAGTAGAGGGAAAATTATCCTTGAGGAGATTGCAATTGGTTAGAGTTAGGAGTACAGGCAAATGAATGAACAAGCAGTGAACCAAAATCGTAACCATATTAGGCTATTCTTCTATTCTAGAGCTGAATATTCCATTTTTTGGTACTTGAAGGGGGTTTTCTCAGCTCCAGGCCCAACATCCTGCAGATTAACGCAGTGAAGCTGAGTTAAATTCGAAGTCTATTAAACATGCATATACAGTAGCACCTCGACTTACGAGCTTAATCCGTTCCGGGACCTGGTTCGCGAACCGAAAAGTTCGCGAACTGAATCAATTTTCCCATTGTTCGGATATTTCCAGAGTCTTTTCTCTTTTTTTGTCTCTTGGAGGTTGGTGATGCCACAATAAAACGATCCAGAGAAACTTGTTTTTTTCTTTGTTGCAGAATTTTCCAAAAATGGGACATCACATGGTCATTTAAAATGTTCACTGCTCTGTTGGTCACAGTTTTGTTTGGGTCATGCATCTCAACAAAAGTCTGTACCTCACTCCATTTGCTACAAATGTCTTTGATTTGAACACTTGATACATCTTCCCTCTCTTCTTCCTCCTCTCCAGAATGCTCCTGCTGCATAACCTTCACCTGCTCCTGTTGCAATTCAACAAGATCTTCTGTGCTGAGTTCTTGTTTGTGGTCCTCCACCAGCTCTGCCACATCATCCTCATCGACCTCCAAGCCCATATTTTGGCCCAGGGTCACAATCTCGTTCACTACATTTACTGATGTCCCCTCCTCAAAACCCTTGAAGTCTCTCTCAGGTTCACAATCTGGCCAAAGTTTCCTCCAGGCCAACTGCAGCGAACAAAAAGAGACCTTGTTCCATGCCTTATCAATAAGGCTTATGCAATGGAAGATATTGAAATGGTCCTTCCCGTACTGACCAAGGGTCAAATCTGTGTCGTTGGTGACCTGGAAACACCTGGCGAACAGAGCCTTCGTATATAATTTTTTGAAGTTTGCAATGACTTTCTGGTCCATGGGTAGGATAAGAGGAGTGGTGTTGGGAGGAAGGAACTTGACTTTTATGAAGTCTTATTCAATGTCCAAGACTTCTTCCAAATTTGGAGGATGGGCAGGAGCATTGTTCATTACTAGAAGACACTTAAGTGGCAAATTATTTGTTTCAAGACACCTTGACAGCTGGTGCAAAAACTTCCGTCAACCATTCCATAAAAATCATTCGTGTGACCCAAGCCTTGCTTTTCACCCTCCACATTACCGGGAGTTTATCCTTCAACATATTATTGCGTTTAAAAACGCAAGGATTTTCAGAGTGGTAGACTAATAGAGGCTTAATCTTGCAATCCCCACTTGCATTCGCGCACAATAAAAGCGTTAACCTGTCCTTCATTGGTTTGTGGCCCGGTAGTGCCTTCTCCTCTTGGGTTATGTAGGTCCTTTGGGGCATTTTTTTCCCAGAAATGTCCAGTTTCATCACAGTTAAAACCTTGATGTGAGACATAACCTTCATCTTCAACAAACTTATTGAATTCCTTCACAAAGTCCTCCTCTACCTTTTTGTCCGAACTAGCCGCTTCTCCATGCCTTATTACACTATGGATTCCAGTTCGTCAAGGAAATTTATCAAACCAGCCTCTGCTGGCTTTAAATTCTTCAACGCTAGCAGTACTTGTACTCGGCGGTGTCGCCAACAAATCATGGTGTAGGTATAGAGCCTTCTCTCAGATTATAGTCTAGTTAACACTATCTCCAGCAAGCTCTTTTTGATTTATCCAAACTATTAATAATTTTTCAACCTCGTCTAACAATTTAGGACTTTGCTTCGTTAAAATAGTCACTCCTTTTGCCACGTCAGCTGCCTTTAGTGCCCTTTGTTCTTTAGGAGAGTACAGATAGTCGATTTCGCCATGTCATACTGCATAGCGAGATCAGATACGCAAGCACCATTCTCGTGTTTAGCTATTATTTCCTTCTTCGTTTCTACAGTAATACATTTAGGCTTCTTAACACCACTATCACTACCACTTTTCACTTTCTTGGGAGCCATAATGAGGGCTAATTTAATGCAAAAAACAAAAAAAAGCGTAAGAATGCTTGGACGGTGGACATTCACAATGCGCGTGCACTAAAGACTAACTGAAGGAGATCACGCGGGGCCCCGAGAGCTTTTGCATTCAAAGGGCGTGTAGAAAAGCAGAACAATGACAACGAAACCACGGGCTTTTTGCGTTCGTACCTTCGTTTGTACCTTGAATTTCGTACGTACGTTGAAGCAAAATTTTACTTACAATCCTGTTCGTAAACCGATTTGTGAGTGAACGGGGTCATTCGTATGTCGAGGCGCTACTGCAATCATAAAGTCTAATTGGCCGATAAAGCAAAGTGAAAATCAACATACAAAATAAAAAGAAAAGCAGAAAATGCTGCAAATATTCAGCAGTTCTGTTAACATCTATGGGGTGAGAAATACAAAGTTGGCATCTCAGGTCAAAGATCTTCCTTCAAAAGCAGCATTCCCAAAATTAATGAAGTTAAACTATTCGCTTGTTCTTATGTATGATTGTGCCACGCTGCAATAATCAAAGTACAAATAAAGCAAAATATTATCTTTATTGCTGCCTATTTCTCTCAGACGCCCAATATAATCAGAGGCAGCTTTAGGCAAACTAGGCTATTTTTGGAAATGTTATAAAATTTAATTTAGAATTATGTAGGCCACAACATATAATTCATCTACAGTGACTGTTTTTGAGAGACAGATGTTGCAGCTTCATCTCATTTTTGTTGCTATTAGCAAATACTTTGTCTCTCTGCACCACTCTATTTAGATAGAAGGGATTGAAACAAACCTACACTGCTGTTTAATCTAATAGCGATAAATCTGTCCCTGATAAACCTTCAGTACTTTTGAAATGTTTGAGTTCATAGATTATCGCTTTCTTTTCTAAAGTGACTTTACTTAGATTTTGTAGATTGCAGACTGTGTATTGAAAGATGGTTTTTCCAAGGGATTTTCTTGAGTTCACATCTTGCAAAGATTTCTTCAACATCTAAGAAGATAACAAAATCAACCTGCTTGAAAAGCAATGCTCACAATCGTCTTTAAAGATAGCCTTTTCATTCTGAACTTCCTGTTATTAAATTCTCCCATCTCCTTCAATTTCCCCTATTCTTCCGTACTTCCTAATGCTGGATGCCATTCCATGGTGCTTCATACAAGCACCCAGTTCCCATGTGTACGCCTTAATTGTATGTGTCATCTGTGTCTTCCCCCTGCATTAATCAAGCCCTGTCTGCACTTAAAGCTATTACATATTCACTGCTGCTCTGTGCTGATAAGGAAACAGAAATGCTACATCGAGAACTGCTATTCTTCTATTCACAATTTAATTAGTTTATTTATAACACTTAAATTAGACATCAAGTTCTGGAACAATAGTTGCAATAATCTGTATTTACATTAATGGAGGCATAGACTTCTTGGCTTGATATAGAGGTGCAATCGGATTTCCCTCCTATTTACGAAATGGTATTAGCAATGCAGATGTTCGAATCTAACAGAATATGGTACAAAAGTAATAGCAATAATTCCTAATAAAAGGTCCATGAAATGATGGAACCAAAATTCTACACCATATGACATAGTGTCAGCTATTAAATTACTGTACTTTGATGCTTATGCCATCTTAGGAAGTGATTAACATTGCTATAAGTAGATTAAGACAGGCCCAGCTGCCAGGAGTTTGTCTCTCTCTGGTCACTGCTCAGTAAGACATGAGGAAGGGGAGCAGGTGTTTCCTATTGCTATGGAGACAATCCGTTGTAATCTGATTTTAGAAACTATTAATAGTTTTCTTTCCCGACACAAATGTCTATGTGTGTTATACATGAATTCTGAAAGGTTGAAGCACAGATATGTCCAATAAGAAAACTGGCAAAAGCTGACAACTATAAAACAACTGATAACACAAAATCAGTCTTGAGTACAAGCCTATGGTCAATTCCACTGATAGGAGATGGACAAAGAGACACACAATATTCACACATCCTTTTGCATGACAATTCAGATCCTTTTTAATCTTGTTTATGATATGTAAATGAGCATTTACTCAGAAGATGGAATACTTCAAGATGTTTACCATTAATTAACCAGTTTTCAGTAATTCCATTGTACTACACATTAATTGCAACATAAAAATAGTGCGCATTTTATCTTATGTATTAGAAATTTCTGAAGCATGATGTCAACACGGAAATGCTGAGATTACATTTCTACAGATATCCAGAGATTTATGCCCTCCTCTCACAACCCAGTCACCAGTGTTTTGTTGTTCGAGTGAAAAATATGTCCCTGAAAATCTCTTCACTCCATGATTCAGATGCAAGTGCCAAAATCTACTTCTCAGTGATGTCTGCCACAGACCCAAACAAAATTGGCAATGTCAAGGAGTTTGAGCAATTTATACAAATTTTGCAGGTGTCTGTACTCTCACCAGGTATCCACCAGAGAAGCCAAGATTTCCATAAGAGGATGCCAAATTGAGAATATGTCAGGGACCAGGGAGACATCCCAAATGTAAACCTCAGTGGCTACCTTTATAAAGGTGAAGAGAAAGTATATTGTCTCCCCTTGCTCAGTCTGTCTGAGGTCCTCTATATCCCAGAAAGTTCTTTGCTGCAGTACAGAGGAATCTATTGCTTGCAAGTCGAAGTCTGTATCTCCCTGGTTCTTAAGGTTAAGTACAGGAATAATAATCAGACTGGCTGTGCAACAACTACAGTTAATTCTAAAATCAGAGGCTTTCTGAAATAAACAGAAAAACAACAAATACCTAAGTAAGGATGCAAGTGTCTAGGACAACATTAAATATTAGGGTACTGCTTTACGGCTAATGTAACAAACAATTTCAGAAGAAACAATTAACTATAGCATAGAAGACACTTTTAGATAGATAAGTAGTCAGGAAAGTTGATTTGCAAAACATCCAAGAACATAAAAATCATGAAGCCTCCACTGCTGCAAGTATTTTTGAAGTAAACAAGTAAGATTGTTTTTAACAGCATTCCAAAACATATAAATCATGAGGCCTTATCTGTGAAATGCACCTTTGAAAGAGGCAAACTGAGTTGTATAAAGAGGATGGTTTTCACAAAGTAGGAGAGCTTGAAAGATTAAAAAATTGACAGCTATTCCTTCATACAGTATAGACTGATCACCTACCTTACATATGAATAAAGTCTATTTGTTATAATCCTTGACCAATTGTCTTGTTAATTAAAATATCCATGGTGTGAACCAGAGAAGGGAGGAGGTTAATTAACAGTTGATACAACAGTGTGAAAGTTTATTTGGATGAAATATTGGTTTTATTTCTTTTAACATCACTAATGCCAAAATTCTCTCATTCTTTTATTCGTTTCCATCGACATTGCTTCCATTCCAGTTACAACCACGAGACAGCTGCCTTCCTCCAGCAAAACTGTATCAGATGATAATTGAATAAATTAGGACTCACCTGTTCACACAATATATGGGAGCTAGAGAACTCTTACAAGCTAGTGGCAGGGTCTCTACCTCTGCACAAAAGGTCCAGGTTCAATTCCCAACTCGCCTGGAGCATGTCAAAACTTATCTGAATAAGTCAACTAAAACATTTTGGAGTCAGCTGCAAATGACCAGAGTTGTTGTAAGTACATAGCAAATAATGTGCATCGCAACAAATACACTGTTCAAAGTGAATAAAGTTTGGTTTTAATATTTCATCCTTCACTGCCTGAGTGTACACATTTTGACATCCCGACACCACATGCATGGTTTTAATGAACTCCCTTGGATCACGAAAATTCATGGAAAAATTGAATTGTACCTAGCCATACCTTTTAACTGAAGTGCACATCAGAATATAATTCCAGAATAAAATGAAACATTGCCAGAAGCTACGAACAAAAACTTAATGCAATATCTTCAGATGGAGAAGGGAATACTGACTAAAGACTCTCATTCTCCAAGATCCTGAAATTTTTGGCAACATTTTCTAAAGCAGAATAAATATACAGCAAAAAAAATCTTAAATCAATTTCAAACTTCTTTTGAATGAAAACAAAATCAAATGTTTTTGAGTCGTTCATATAAAAATTAGCTGTATGACGCACCTTCCAAAGTTAAGTAAAGCAGGAGACCAAGTAGCCATCATGTATTTCACTGGTGCCAAAATTGAATGCTATACAAAAAAAATCATTCCTACTTCCACAAAGAAAGCTGTCAACAGTACACTAACTTTTTGTTTCAACCCACCTGCCAGCAACCCCCTAGTTATTGTCATTCCTTGGCAGCACAGTTCCAGATGCATTTTTATTTCCAACAGTAATATGAATATTTGCCTTTAGCCTGCTCACTCTTATTACAGCTGTTGTATATTGAAATTCGAAAGCTGCATCTACAGCACAGGTCTTCATTCCTCTGATTCAATACTGATATTAACCATTGCATTATGAAAACATAATTTCATGACAATTCCACGTACCAGTATGATGGGTTCCTCTCCTTTACCAGAAGGTACTACATTCGCTCCTTAAAAAAAATCAGAGGTCAGGTTTTACCTTCTGCATATGTAAGCACCAGTGTACGTAACAGACAACAGAGTACGTTCAGTGGGTGAAATTTGGTGGCGAGTGGTTGCTATAAAGTGTTTTTCCATCGGATGCTGTCCCCTAAACAATGCCATTAGCCCTCCTTAATATCCACGTTCTCCACCCACTTCCCCAAACCACTCAAACAATTCATCAAAAACCATCCACACTCTCTTTTCCCACCCCAGGCAGCCTGTCAACCTGGATGGCTGTCGGGCCATAAAACTGTTGAAAACATTTACAAGATTCCATGCTGCAAAAGCTTCTTGGTGAAAAGCAAACCATTACAGTCCTGAATAAATATCATGAACATCAAGTTTTTTCTTGTATTTCCTTGTGTGCCTTGCTTTGGGCTTCAAAAGGATTCACTAGCCAGGATTTCAATAGCAATCTGTGGTCCCCAGCTACTTTGTGTAGTAATCATCTTCCTGATCTGGGTATCTGCATTATGTAGCTTTGCATTGTAGATTTGTAACCAAAAGTATCATGCTGTTGTCTTGAATGACCCCATTGCAAAACATTCCAGAAAAAAGTTGACATTATGTTCATTGACGGAGTTAGCACATCCAAACTTCATTTATACAGAATTGTACATACCTCTTTGGTATGTCATAAAATTCAGATACAGTCAATCATTTAGTGAGTTTTGAGAAGATTTCTAGTTCAGGTTGAGGTTCTGGATATAGGTTTGTTCACTGAGCTGGAAGGTTCATTTTCAGACATTTCATCACCATACTAGGTAACATCTTCAGTGAGCCTCCGGATGAATCTTTGTCCGGAAGCTCACTGAAGTTACCTAGTATGGTGACAAAACATTTGAAAATGAACCTTCCAGCTCAACGAGCAAACCTACGTCCACAGTCAATCATTGTCCAAATGCATTCAGACCAGAGCAACATAAAGTTTGGGCTGCTAAGTGCTAAGTAACACTCTTGCCACACCAGCATCCAGCAATGAACATCTCCAACAAGATACAATCTAGCCATTTCCCTTTGATATTCAATGCCAGGACATTGCTGAATCACTCATCATTGATCAGAGACTGCTTTGTACTCAGCCTCTGACATGCTCTTCTAATCAAAATTTTTCCATGACTGCTCTTCACGAATAAACTCACTTCCCATTTCTCCACAGCCTGATCACCATTTACAAGACAAGCCAGGAGTGTGATAGACTACTCATCTTGCCTGGTGGAGCGCAGCTCCTGCAACACTCAAGATGCATGAAACCATCCAAGACAAAGTGACCTCCTTGACTAATATGCAATCTACTATTAGAATATTCACTCCCGTGATCACAAATACACAATGTGTACCACCTACAAAGATACTTTGCATCAACTCACCAGGGTATCGTCAACAATATTTTCCAAACCAGAGACCTCTAAAACCTAGGGGAGAGAAAAAGCAGAAGCATCGCCAGCAAATTCCCCTCTAAGCCATATATCATCTGAACTTGCAGCTATATCACTGTTCTTTAACTGTTGCTGGATCAAAATCCTTGACCTCTCTTCTCTAAACAGCACTGTGAATGTCCTGACACCAGATGACCTACCATTGTTCAAGAAGTTGGCTTGCCATGATCTTTTCCAGGGAATCCTGGGATAGCCAACAGGTGCTGGCCTTGTCGGTGACACCTACATCTGCTGAAAATATGCCAAGAAAGAATTTTTTTTAAAAACACCACCTTACAATCAGCGATGGGTGAGAAGCTAGAAATAGAGAAGCTAGAACTGGAGTGTTGTGGGATTGAAGGATGTTACAGTGGTGAACAGATTCAAGTCAAGAGTGTGGTGCTGGAAAAGCACAGCAGATCAGGCAGCATCTGAGGAGCAGGCAACTCGATGTTTCGGGCACAAGCCCTTAATCGGGAATCATGCCCAAAATGTCAATTCTCCTGGTTCTCGGATGCTGCCTGATCTGCTGTGCTTTTCCAGCACACCACACGCTCGACTCTGATCTCCAGCATCTGCAGTTCTCACTTGCTCCTAGTCCTCAACAGATTCTAGGCCATGGCTAGCTTTGCAAACAATAACTTTTAATTTTCAGGAAATGTAGTTCAATGTGGGTGAATAGCACATGGTCAGAACTGGAATAAGCCCGTAATCTTTTGGATGAGTCGGAGATATAAAGCATAGAAACAGACCCTTTGATCCAACTCGTTCATGCTGACCAGATATCCCACATACATCTAGTCAGCACTCGGCTCATAACCCTCTAAACCCTTCCTATTCATATAACCATCCAGATGTCTTTAAATGTTGTAATTGTACCAGCCTCCACTACTTCCTCTGGCAGCTCATTCCATACACACACCACCCTCTGCGTGGAAATATTGCCCCTTACGTCCCTTTTAAATCTTTCCCCACTCACCTTATTTTCCCAGGGAAAATACCTAGTCTATTTATCTTATCCATGCCCCTCATGATTTTAGAAACCTGAAGTTACCCCTTAGCCTGTGGATGTTCCAGGGAAAATAGCCCAAGTCTATTGAGACTCTATAGAAGGGAGACGAGAATTGCATGCAATATTCCAACAGTGGCCTAACCGATGTCCTGTACAGCCACAACATGAGCTCCCAATTCCTATACTCGATGCACTGACCAATAAAAGGAAAGCATACCAAAATCCTCCTTCACTAACCTATCTACCGGTGACTCCACTTTCAAGTAACTATGAATGTGTACGCCAAGGTGTCTTTGTTCAACAACATTCCCCGAGACCTTACGATTAAAGTGTATAATCTGCCTTTCCCAAATGCAGTACCTTATATTTATCTAAATTAAACTTCACCTGCCACTCTTGGCTGACATTTTCATTTTGTATTATTCTTTTAAGGACGGGAGGTTATTGTTATTTGTTGGCTTTATCGTCATATTCAAAATGAATCCTTTTTTTGTCCCCCACTAAAACGACTAAATGTCGCATCATTTCATTCAAAAAGATGTTCATGGTGCAACATTTTAGTCAGATTCAGTTCCAGCCCAGTCTCATTCTGAAAGGTACCTGGAAAAATAAGAAATAATTTTCATTAGCTCTTAGTAAAAGCACGTGATGTTGTTAACTCGTCAGAATAAAGCTCAAGCAGAGATGATTAGTATTCTTTGATGACTAAATCCTAACACATAAAAGGAAATTCTAAACAAGCTAACTTGTTCACATTTTCATTCATTTCCTTTTCCATTTTCTCCAGCCCAGTACTGAGGTAATTAGAATCAATAATCTAAAAAATAACTAGGACTCGAAACATTTTCCCAAACCAAGGATCAATTATTCAGTGACCAAAAGTTGCATTCTTTCCTGATGTTATAGAACATAGAACAGGCTGTTTGGCCCATGATGTTGTGTCAAGGGTAAATCCTAATCTAAACTAAAATAATTTATGCACCCCTCAACTCACTGCTATCCATGTGCATGCCCAGCAGTTGCTTAAAATGTGCCTAGAGACTCTGCTTCCACCACCACAGCTAGCAACGCATTCCATGCATTCACAACTCTCTGCGTAAAGAGCCTATACCTTTCTCCTAATATCTTCAAACTATGACCCCTCGTACCAGTCAATCCTGCCCTGGGGGAAAGTCTCTGGCTATTGACTCTATCCATTCCTCTCATTATCTTGTATACCTCGATCAGGTCACCTCCCTTCCTCCTTCTCTCCAAAAAGAGATAAG
The DNA here is from genome assembly GCF_047496795.1 of Chiloscyllium punctatum. Taxonomy (NCBI): domain Eukaryota; kingdom Metazoa; phylum Chordata; class Chondrichthyes; order Orectolobiformes; family Hemiscylliidae; genus Chiloscyllium; species Chiloscyllium punctatum. The sequence goes on along the minus strand of NC_092753.1, from coordinate 43,035,935 downwards.
TCTGAGTTTAGTCAACCTCTCTTCATATGGCAAGCCCTCCAGTCCAGGCAGCATCCTGGCAAACCTTCTTTGCATCCTCTCCAAAGCCTCTGTATCTTCCCTACAGTAGGGTGACCAGAACTTGACACAATATTCCAAGTGTGGTCTCACCAGGGACTTGTAGAGCTGCAGCAAAACCTCGCGGCTCTTAAACTCGATCCCCCTGTTAATGAAAGCCAAAGACCATATGCTTTCTTAACAACCCTGTACACTTGGGTGGCAACTTTGAGGGAACTATGTACTTGCACACCCAGATCCCTTTGTTCCTCCGCACTGCCAAGAATCCTGTCTTTAATCCTATATTTAGCATTCAAGTTTGACCTTCCAAAATGCATCACTTCGCATTTATCCAGGTTGAATTCCATCTGCAATTTCTCAGCCCAGCTCTGCATCCTGTCTATGTTGCGCTGTAGCCTGCAATAGCCCTCGATACTATCAATGGCACCTCCAACCTTTGTGTCATCTGCAAATTTACTAACCCACCCATCAACCTTCTCATCCAAGTCATTTATAAAAACTACAAAGAGCAGAGGCCCAAGAACAGAGCCCTGCGGGACCCCACTCAACACTAACCTCCAGGCAGAATACTTTCCATCTACAACCACTCCCTGCCTTCTGTCAGCCAGCCAATTCTTAATCCAGATAGCCAAATCTCCCTGTGTCCCCCGTACTTCCTGACTTTATGGATGAGCCTACCATAGGGAACCTTATCAAATGCCTTGCTGAAGTCATATAGACCACATCCACTGCTCGACTTTCGTCGACCTGTCTTGTCACCTCCTCAAAGAACTCAATAAGATTTGTGAGGCATGACCTGCCCCTCACAAAGCCATGCTGACTGCCTTTAATCACATTATACTTTGCCAAATAGTCATAAATCCTATCCCACAGAATTCTTTCCAAAACTTTGCTGCCCACAGGGGTAAGACTGACTGGTCTGTAATTGCCAGGGATTTCCCTATTACCCTTCTTGAAAAGAGAAACAACATTTGCCTCCTTCCAATCCTCCAGTCCGACTCCCGTGGAGAGTGAGGAGGCAAAGATCTTCGCCAGCAGCTTAGCAACCTCCTTTCTCACTTCCCGGAGCAGCCAAGGATAAATCTGGTCTGGCCCTTGGGACTTATCAATTTTAATGTTTTCCAAAATTTTCATCACATCAACTTCATCAAGCTTGATCTGGTCAAGCCTATATCCCAGCCCCTCAGGGTTCTCATTCACTTATCTTATTTCACTGTATTTTTTGCAGCAAGACACAATCAAAATTCCACAGTGTTAAATTGGTAAGCATCTTAAAGCAACCATGGGGATCTCAGTATGTGATTAACCCACTTCTGTTCATTACAGTACAGACATGATAGATTTGCACTGCCCATTAGTTAAATGATTGCTGTATGAAGCAAACAGTTCACTGGCTGCATATATCAACGAGGCCTGACATCATAATCTAATGTTACTTAAGGACAGTCTATATACTATAAAATGGGATGCCACCATGGCTTTAAGTGATGCATGTTCTTTGATAAGTGAGTACTAAATTGAGGAATGGCTGAACATGCAAAAGAGCAAACATTATGGTATTCTGACAATGCACCCAAAATCTCGGTACTGACTGCAGCAGAAGGTGAGAGATATCTTGAATAGATATGTTCTAAATCGATCTGTGCAGAGATATTATGGTACACGAACTGAAATTGCTGGAGAAACTCAACAGGTTTGGAGCATCTGTGAGAAGAAAGCAGAGTTAACGTTAAGTTCAGTGACAATTCATCAGGACTTTTAATAGCTCAGAAAACTGCTATTTATGCTGTCGTCAAAGTCAGGGAGTTAAGAGGTGAGTGGGATGGTGGAGGTGGTGTCCACATGAGATATGAAACGGGGAGACAAACAAGGATATTATGGATAGCAAGCAAGGACAGAACAAATGCTAAATAAGAGATAATAACAGCCAAGTGTGAGAAAATGGGTTAACTATGTGTTGACCTTTAACTCTTCTCATTTTCTTCAAAGCAAAGATGTGGCCATAGGTACCCACACAGGTCCCAGTTATCCCTGTCTCTTTGTGGAGTATGTGGAACGTTCCTTATTCCAATCTTAATCAGGTCCCTCCCCACAAGTTTTTCACTGGTATATCAATGACATCATCGGTACAGCTTCCTCTCTCGTTCTGAACTGGAAAAGCTTATCAATTTCACTTCAAATTTTCATCCTACTCTCACTTTCACCTGGTCCATCTCTGACTCCTTCCTTCCCTTCGTCAACATCTGTTTTTATTTCTGGGGATAAGTTGGCTATTGAAATCCACTACAAACTATAGATCCTCACACCCTGCTTCCTGAAAAGGACTCCATCCCATTCTCCCAGTTTCTCTGTCTCAGTCGCATATGTTCTGACAATGCCCTCTTCCACAGAGGTGCCTTAGAAATGTTCATCTTTTTTCAACAATCAAGGATTTCCTGCAACTGTGGTTGACATGGCCCTTAGCTGTGTTTGACCCACCTCCCACACTTCTTTTCCTCTCACAACAATGACAGGGTCCCCTGGTCTTCACTTGCCATCCTATCATTTTCCACATCCAAAGAACTATAAACTGTTATTTCCATCAACTCATACAGGATGGCACAGCAAGCCACATATTCCCCTAACCTCCCTCATCAGCATTCCACAGAATCTGTTCACTCTGCGACATTCTGATACACTCATCCTCCGCTCCCAACACCTCCCCCCACATCCGCATGGCACCTACCCAGTGATCACACAAGGTGTAACACCTGCTCATTTACCTCCTCTCTCCTCACTTTCCCAGGCACACCTTTCAGGTGAAGCAGTAATTCACCTGCACTTCATTCAATCTGGTAGATCATGCTCTCTGCTCAAAATGTGGTCTTCTCCACACTGGGGAGGCAAAAGGCAGACTGGGTAACAGCTTTGCAGAACACATAGGTTCTTTTTTACAGGCAGAATGTGAGTTTCCAGTTACCTGCCACTTTGGCATACCACCATATTCTCATGCCAACATTTCTGTCACAGGCCTGATGCAGTGTTACAGTGAGCCTCAGTGAAAGTTCAAAGAACCACACGTCATTTTCTACTTTAGGACTCAACAGAGGTCATTAACTTTAGAGCGCGATTCCATTCTTCCATTTTTTTAATCCACCCCCACATCAGGTCCTGTCATGACAGTGGGTTGCGTTTAGCACAATCACCCACTCCCACGTACTCCTAGGCCTACTGTCATATGATATGGGTTGCATTCAGAACAGCTAACACTTTATCATTCTTAGCTCTTATTATCCCTTATTCAGCTTTTCTTAGTCCCATCTGCTCTCCATAATAGCTTTGTATATCTACCCTTGTCATATCTCCCTCTCTCGCTGGACTTTGTCCCCACCTTTCAAGATACCTCTCCCCATTCCTTCACCTCCCCAGTTTGGTTTCAGCATAAATCACAAAGACCAGTTCTTCCGAGCTTCTAACAGTTTTCACGAAGAATCACCGGACTCAAAACATAACTTTGCTTTTGTCCCCCCATAGATGCTGTCATAGCTATTGAGATTCGCCAGTAATTGTTGTTTTGTTTCAGATCTCCAAAGTTCCCTGTTTTACATTATGCCGCAACTCTGGATCAGGTAGGACTCCCAGCTCAGAGATATGGACACTACCGGTGCAACACAAGCATTCCCTGCCTCAACAGTATGTGTTGTATGCTTACTTAGGTTGATATTACTGGACATTTCACATACAGTTGACTGGCCCACTAGCAGAATAACTGGCTGACAGCTTGTGAAAAGTTTAAATGCACTGAAAGGAATGTTTAGAGAGTAACATGGAGATCTAGCTGACTTAAAAGGGAAAGGTATCATGCCTCCCTGAGATCTGTGCACAATAAAGTTCAATCTATTGATTCCTCACCCTCACATGGCTTTACATGACAGCAATTCTTCACACTCAGTACTCACAGCTTGCACAACCAGGCAGCAATCAATCCAAGACCGCCACAAAACATTAAGCGTATAACAGAACACGCCATTGTACTTCAGCAACTAGGAGAAAATGAGGACTGCTGATGCTGGAGAATCAGTCGAAAAGTTAGGCGTTGGAAAAACATAGCAAGTCAGGCAGCAGAGGAGCAGGAGAGTCGATGTTTCGGGCATAAGCCCTTCATCAGGGTACTATGCCTAAAACATTGACTCTCCTGGTTTTTGGATGCTGCTTGACCTGCTGCGCTTTTCCAGCGCTGCACTTTGACACCATTGTACTTCATCCCATCCAGTTGGAAGAGCTGGTGCATCACAAGCAGCAGCAATGAAATCGAGAAAGACAATGGATGGAACTGAAAGGCCAAACGGCACCAAGGATCTGGCCTTTAGCAGGGCTGCAAAGAAGAGAGAGTGATCAACAAACCTTGCCCTTCATCTGACAATTTCTCTTCACGCATACTGTTGATGACAAAAACAAGAAGTTCTTGGCTCTTATTTCTCCTGTTTCTTGACCACAGCCAAACTATTGGCATCCTCCCATATCAGACACAGAAGAACTTAAATATTAGGATCATGGACGTAAAGAGAAGACAGATGAACACTCAGCCGTACATACCTATGGCCGGCAGCCTGGAAACCTATGTATTTTAAAGGCTAAGATAGAGGCAGAATCTGCATAAGGGAACACAAAGCCAAACTGCATAGGAGCCAAGATGTGCTGGATGAGGTAAAAGGCAGTGCAGACTTCAGGGTGAGCTCACAAAGTCTGCTGTGGAAGTTAGATAAGAACTCCGATAGGCCAAGCTCCAAATTAATTCTGATGACAGTACGCAACCAAATATTTGATGCACTGGAAAGCCGACTTGAAACTTTGTGGTCACAACTAAGCATGCAAGAGTCTGAAGCATGGAACTAAATTATTGCCTCGTAATCCTGCAACTTGTCCATGTTCTACATTCCTAAGCCAATGAAAATAAGCTCTCAGCGTATCTCCTGAATGCTCAAATGTGTTTGCTCCATATTCCTCTAAACTGCAGAGACTATGGATTGAATTACCTCAGGCTTTGATCATAAAATCTCAATTCAGGGACCTATCAATGTTATGCCCTTCCTCCAATAAAGAGACAAAAACATCTTTGTTTTTCTTTCACAGGATGTGGGTTTCACTGCTTCGGCCAGCATTTATTTCCCATTCCCCACTGTTTCATGAGAAAGTAGTGATAAGCTGCCTGCTTGCACCAGTCTGTGTGTTGCAGGTCCACCCACAACACAGTTAAGGAGGAAGTTGCAAGATTTTTAAATAAAATTGAACAGTAACAATAACATTCTGATCTCTGCCCTAATATTTAAAAAGTGCCTCTTAATTCTGGGCTGACCCACAAGAAACATCCTTTCTACATTCATCTTGTCAAGACCATTCTGAAGTATATACACCTCAATTTGACACCCTTTATTCCTCTTATCCCCTTTGAAACAAACTCAGTCGATCCAACCTATCCTTGCAAGATATGATTTCACTAAAGTTCTGTACAAGTGACAAATATTTTGTTCAATGTTTCTCATAATTAATTCCATCGATTCAATTATGTGCTGTACCTGCATGCTAATTTTTTGAGACTCACCCAACAGAACACAATCCCCTCGGAATTCTGCAGTCCTTATACATTTAAGTAGACTGTTTTTGGACACTTCCTATCACATTTTCCCACCCACTCCATCTACCCATTTGTGTCTATAACGTCTTTGTGTCTTTTTCACATCACACTTTCCTATTTATCTTGGTGTCATCTGAGAACTCTGGACAATCTTTTTTTTAAAGAAAAAGACATGGCCAACATGTCTGCAATTCTCTAATCCTCTAGCATATTCCCAGAGTCGAGGGAAGACTGAAAATTATGGCCAGTGCTCCTACAATTTCCATTCACACTTCATTTAACATTGTTAGATGCATCTCATCCAATGTTTTGTTAACTTTCTGTATTAATAGCCTATCCAATTCTTCCTCCTTATCAGTTTTGAACTCTTCTAATGACAGAATCTTTTCCTTTGTTAGCATGCATAGCAAATACTTAAGTCTTTATTAAAGACAGGTGCAAAGTATTAATTTAGCACCTTAGTCATGTCTCTTGCCTCCAGGTTAAACTTGCTTTGATTCCTCACTGCCACTAATCCTCCTCTTCCACCTGGTAATTATTCAGGTGCCTATGGAAAACTTCAGGAGTGCCCATTTATTAGCCAATCTTTTCTCACAAATCCTCCTTGCATCTTTAATATTTTTGCCATTTCCCCTCTAAATGTGCTGTACTCTTCTTGTTTCTCAATTCTGTTTTCTACTGACACCTAATGTAATCACTTCTTTGTCTTGTTTTTAATTTCCATCTCCTTTATCATCCAAGGATCCTCAGGATTTGTTTATCAAAAATGGTGATGGACAATTAAAGAACTGACTGCAGACTGGGAAATGAGCTGAAGACTAAGGGATTGATATATCCTTGCCTGTTGACATACCCGCTAGAATGATTGAGGAGCATGAATGCATGACCGCAAGCAATTGGACCTCAGGAAATTGCTGCCATCATTTGTCAACACTGAAATATATAATAATGCATCAAATAATACACTATTACTTGCCTATTACTTATAACAATGTTGAATCATTGATTTTATGTGCATTGCTATTCCTTTATATATGGCATTAGAGCATCAGCCTAGAAGCTACGGCTCTCGCCGGTACTGAATAAATATGTCGAGGGAGATTATAAAATGTGTTATCCATGAGCTTAAATTGGTTAGTAATGCCACTCAAATACATAAAGAATTGTCATACAAATCCATTAAGCATTAAGCTGATAATATTGTAACTGTTAATCTGACTGCTGGCAAAGTACCTCAAACAGCTGATCGAGTTTTACATGGAAAATGTTCACCAACGACACAGCTATTAGATTTGCTTCTAGATTCCAGACATTCCTTTGGCCACACTCCCACCAGCATCATGCAAGCACACTTCATATTGAAGCCTAAAGCATTTACATGAGTGGGAATTCTGGTGGGGAGCATCAGTATGCCAGTGACATCTCCTCCAGAGATATAAGAACAAGGCTTGAATGCAAGACAAAGCCACACTCATTTTCAATGGAATCTGGGAGAGCTCAGAAAATTGGCCAGTGACCAAGCGGAATCAGGTCATTCCCCAGACCCTTCCACGTTCACTCAAACACTTTTCACAACTTGGGAAAAGGGAGTTTTGAGTTCTTGACTCCCACATGGCAGATGGTGTTTTCTTTTCATGATTTTGTCACAACTACACCAGACAGATCCATGAAGTGGTCTACGAACTGTGTATTTAAACCACTCCTTCAGCCACCTTAGCTTCTATTTGGAGTGTTTCAATTTTAAAAAGCAACAGCACAGCTTCAGGCTTGAACACAATGAAGGTTGGTCATTTTTTAGCTAGTGCTGCAGAATAAAACAGGTAAAATAGGATTTTATCTTGGTCATTATCTAAAAAGGATACAGAGCCAATATGGATGAAAGACACTTGTATCCCATAATCTGATTGCGGTTCAAAGTAAGGTCAGTTTGTTATTGTTGCCGGACTGTTAATTGCTTGCAAACTCAACTACTTCACCACATTGAGAGAGAAACGCAAAGTCAGGCTTCAGTAACTGTGATGACTTCTGTCGCTGACTAACTGCAGGCTGGTTCCACAGGTGGGCTGAGCAATAGTACACCGAAGGCTACTTTATTTCACTTACACAGCATAGCTGTAGCTCCTGGTAGTCTAGATCAGTACACAGATTCTTATTTGATTTGCCATTTTCTCCCTTCTTTTGCCTGATTTTGAACCCTCTCATTTTCCCTAATGGTGTCCCTCAGAAGTTCTCTTGGAGTTCAGCTTAAGAAGGTACTTCACTGCCTGTCTTGTACAGATCAAAATTTAATGTATGTTCACTTTGAGGAGTCACTGTTTCACAAAACAAAGTGAATTGTACTGGAATTCCCCACAGAGATTCTTCCAGTCTTGTGGTTTTCTCAATAGTTTGGCATTTCCACACTTCAGAAGGATCTATTGTGTCGTACAAGGTTGATAGAGTGCTAAGTGATTTGTTTTGCAATTCATGCCAAGATAACAGCCTGTCTGCTTTTTGGGTGAAAATGAAATACCAAGATCAGTCAAGGCCAGCGACCATAATTCTATTAGTTTTTAAAAAGTGATGGAAAAGGATAGACCAGATCTAAAAGTTGAAGTTCTAAATTGAAGAAATGTCAATTTTGATGGTATTAGGCAAGAACTTTCAGAAGCTGATTGGGGGCAGATGTTCACAGATAAAGGGACAGCTGAAAAATGGGAAGCCTTCAAAAATGAGATAACGAGAATCCAGCGAAAGTACATTCCTGTTGGGGTGAAAGGAAAGACTGGTAGGTGCAGGGAATGCTGAATGGCTAAACAAATTGAGGGTTTGGTTAAGAAAAAGGAGGAAGCAGATGTCAGACATAGACAGGATAGATAGAATGAATCCTTAGAAGAGTATAAAGGCAGTAGGAGTATACTTAAGAGAGAAATCAGGAGAGCAAAAAGGGGACATAAGATAACTTTGGGAAATAGAGTTAAGGAGAATCCATAGGGTTTTTATAAATACATTAAGGACAAAAGGGTAACTAGGGAGAGAATAGGGCTTCTCAAAGATCAGCAAGGCAGTCTTTGTGTGGAGCCGCAGGAGAAGGGGGAGATACTAAATGAGTATTTTGCATCAGTATTTACTTTGGAAAAGGACATGGAAGATATAGAATGTGGGGAAATAGATGGTGACATCTTGAAAAATGTCCATATTACAGAGGAGGAAGTGCTGGATGTCTTGAAATGCATAAAAGTGGTTAAATCCTCAGGGTCTGATCAGGTGTACCCTAGAAACCTGTGGGAAGCTAGGGAAGTGATTGTTGGAGGGAATCCTGAGGGATAGGACGTACATGTATCTGGAAAGGCAAGGACTAGTTAGGGATAGTCAACATGGTTTCATGCGTGGGAAATCATGGCTCACAAACTTGATTGAGTTTTTGAAAAAGTAACAAAGAGGATTAATGAGGGCAAAACAGTAGATGTGATCTGAATGGACTTCAGTAAGGTGTTCAATAAGGTTCCCCACGGGAGACTGTTTAGCAAGGTTAAATCACATGTAATACAGAACTGGCTCAAAGGTAGAAGACAGAGGGTGATGGTGGAGGGTTGTTTTTCAGATTGGAGGCCTGTGACCAGTGGAGTGCCACAAGGATCGGTGCTGGGTCCATTACTTTTCATCATTTACATAAATGATTTAGATGTGAACATAAGAGGTATAGTTAGAAAGTTTGCAGATGACACCAAAATTGGAGGTGTATGGACAGCGAAGAAGGTTACCTCAGATTACAATGGGATCTTGATCAGATGCACCGATGGGCTGAGAAGTGGCAGTTGGAGTTTAATTCAGATAAATGCGAGGTGCTGCATTTTGGGAAAGCAAATCTTAGCAGAATTTATACACTTCATGGTAAGGTCTGAGGGAGTGTTGCTGAACAAAGAGACCTTGGAATGCATGTTCATAGTTCCTTGAAAGTGGAGTTGTAGGTAGATAGGATAGTGAAGAAGGCATTTGGTATGCTTCCCTTTAATGGTCACAGTATTGAGTCCAGGAGTTGGAAGGTCATTCAAAGTTTGGGAGAAGATCATGTTGGAAGGTCATGTTGCGACTGTACAGGACATTAGTTAGGCAACTGTTGGAATATTGTGTGCAATTCTGGTTTCCTTCCTATAAGAAAGATGTTCTGAAGCTTGAAAGGGTTCAGAAAAGATTTACAAGGATGCTGCCAGGATTGGAGGATTGGAGCAATAGGGAGAGGTTGAATAGGCTAGGGCTGTATTCCCTGGATCGTCGGAAGCTGAGGGGTGACCTTATAGAGGTTTATAAAATCGAGAGGGGCATGGACAGGATAAATAGACCAAAGTCTTTTCCCTGGGTTCGGGGGGTCCAGAACTAGAGGGCATAGGTTTAGGGTGAGAAGGGAAAGATATAAAAAAAAGACCTAAGAGACAACTTCTTCACGCAGAGGGTGGTACGCATATGGAATGAGCTGTCAGAGGAAGTGGTGGAGGCTGATACAATTGCAACATTTAAAAGGCATCTGGAGGGTATATGAATAGGAAGGGTTTGGAGGGATATGGGCCAGGTGCTCACAGGCGGGACTAGATTGGGTTGAGTTATCTGGTTTGCATGGATGGGTTGGACTGAATAGTCTGTTTCCGTGCTGTATATCTCTCTGACTCTATGACTTCTAAGAGCCTTCATTTTAAGCTTCTTCTGTTTATTTGTAGTGAAATTTGGGATATTGCGTGAGAATTAATTGTCCAAATTGAAGAAGGTCTTGTTTTCAAAACAAAATGTATCAAGTGACAATTTAAGATGAATACATTATACATGAATCTTTCTTTTTTTTAAACTCTTCATGAGTTATTTATTGAGCAAGGGGCTTTCCTATGTCCACTGTAAAGTAAACTACTCATTTTACTTCTGGGAAACCAAGTCTCCTGTCTAAGGTTTTAGTTATCAGCCGCAACACCGGAATATCAAATTTATGAAACTTAAATACACATTTATAGCATTATGGACCAGACCAACCACGCTCAAAATATGTTAGGGCCTAGGCTGTCAACTTTTTCTTATTAAAAATAAGGTAAATGTAAAGCATTGCATTCTAGATGCAATTTGATTGGTCAAACTACTCAAATTTAAGAAAATTACACTTTATTGTTACACTATAGTTAAAATACAGACAATAAAAATGGCTTAATGTAACTATCAAAATGCTGAACAAAATATATATAAACTACAAATCATGAATTGCACCAATATAGTAGCATCCCATAAACATACTCTCGGCAAAGGCAAATTCAGTAAGTAGATTGGCTGTGAGACAATTCTAGCAGCAGGAAAAGAACCCCAGCTTTTAGCTGTGTTAAAGGTAGGAATAGGAATTTCAGTATCCATCTGTAAGGCTCCAGCAGAAAGCTTCAACTAAATATCCAGGTTCTGTGGAAGCTTGACCCCACCACCCATTGTAGCTGCTTCTATTGTTCCAACTTTAAAAAAACCCAAGGCCTCACAATCGGTTTACTTTATTGGCTTTGAGCAGTTGCTCATCATCTGTCTCAACCTTTCCTCATTAAAAAAAAGACAAATTACACCTCTTAAAGCCATGGTATCATCACAGGATTTGAAAGCATGCTGTTGACTAATTCAGAACTAATCTTTTTATCTGATTTCTATTTAAGATAGGATGAAAACATTGAATATTAAATGCTTGCTTTGCATGTCAGTTAAGTTCATATTTCATGGAAATAACTTTCAAGCGCTTCACTTTCCAAATTCACCTTTAAAGCTAATGATGATTGTACTGAGCTTAAAAAATGTTTTTCTCTGAGCCAAGAATAAGATTAAGGAGTTTCCCCACACAAATTTGACAAAATTTAAGTGACGAACAAGATACAAAAAAAACATTTCAAAGCTTTTGTTCATTTCAGATCGCAAAATATCACCTTGTAACATGATAAGATTCCCCTGCTAGGATCACTGCCTTCCTGATCAACATTAATGATCTTCAGTGTACACGACACAATAGAAAAGTTTGTAGATCACAAAGCCTGAATTCTGATAAAGAATGATATGAGACTTCAAAGCGGTTACAAACAGGCTGATGCAATACGGAGATATGTTTAGAAGTTGTGGACTGAAATGCACAGATACGTTCAGTGACTTTGTTTTATTGTATGCATTTTTCTTCCCAAAATGCAGTTACAGGTGTAAAGATGGATTCAACTGAAGGTATAAATGTATACAAACTATTTAAGTTTAAGCCTAGCAAGCCTCATCCAGAATTAAAGACTAGAAGTTAAAATTACAGTTGGAGCTGTTGCAAGTTTGCCCAAAACAGGATCTTTTACCTCATGTGGCATGCTTAAATTTGTCTCATATAATAAAAAAGCTGTGCATAGATTTTGTGTATTGAAGAAAACAATGGAAACTGATTACCACTAGCTCATATGTACAAGCCTTATATTCCTCAGGCATAGCAATCTCATAATTGGTATTATGCTGTTTGCCTACAACAGAAGAACATGCTTCTAGTAGAATGTCAGGCATCAAATGATCAGAATTAAAATGGAGTCTGAGTGTCTTATAACATATGGCCTGAGGGTAGTGTACAGGACTGCACAGCTGTTCAAGTTAGATTGCATGAGATATAATACATGTCCCGCCCTTTTCAAAAGTTAAAACCTTTTGCCAAACAGATATACAAGGCTGTAAAAGGCAGGTTTTCAATTTGATAATTAGACAACAATTAAAGTCGTGTTTACAAGATTAATATTTCAAACTTTAATCAAACACTTCAGAAGTCTGCCAATTCATCCTTCTGCAGTAATTATATACTTGTCAGCAGAATAGCTCCCTTTTACAACTGTTTGACAAGTTGGTTGTCTTGCTGCTGATAATCACTCAACATCACTACACCCAGAGTTTGTTTGCACTTGCTTTCTAAATGATTGGATGTGCTGTGCATTGGGGGTTTGAGCTTCTGTTCTTTTGCAATGTCACACCATGATTAGTCATTATTTTGCAGGATTTGGTTTGGTTGGGTGGTCCAGAAACTAATCACTGACATTTAAATATTGTATTTCTAACTGTCAATCTGCCTACTCCAGTTTTGCAGATGTCTACTGCTCACCCTTTGTGTATCACTAATTCTCCTCCATTTTTGAGCAAGAATAACCAGCGCTATGGAATAGTTAGACAATAGGTTGCTGGTCAAGATCACTTGCACTTTGCTTCAGGCCATAATTGATGCTAGAGACGATAATCATTTTACCATTGGCATTACACAAAAATGCAGCATTGCAAAAATTTGCTCAATATTTGATGACCATTGATTTGATAGTTATTGAACTTACATTCCAATTAGTACAGCAGAACATGTAGTTCTGCTGTACTAATTGGAATGTAAGTTCAATAACTACATGTTCTGCTGGACCATTTAAGCATGGATTGAGGGATGATGACATGTTAGTAGACATCTTAGAATGGTTTCGGCCTGCAACAAGGAGCTGATTGGTGTGTAGAGTTGTGACCAGTTACCAATGACAAAGGCCTTCTTCCCACCAACTAAATACTAGTTCCCAGGTAGATGAACAGCTTGTTGGTACGAATGAAATAGTCAGACGCTCCAGAAAGGAAGGTATTGTCTTTCTCATTGCAATGAAAAAAAACTGAAGCCTGAAGAGAATCAATCCTCTTTCCCCTCCCCAGTTGTGCAAGCTGTTGTTTTTAACCAAAAATTCAGAGACGTTCTAAGTTATGAACCAGTCACTCCATGCCTCCTGGATACAACAGAAAAGGACCCAGAGGAGAAAGATAAAGGAGCAGCAAGTCATGACAGGCCAAAAGGATCATCTTGGCAAACCCAGCGGAAATTGCTCTCCCAGTTTTTCTTTCCACTGATAACACCAATTCTGTGCTTGCTTGTGTCTGCCTGCATGCATGTGTAGGGCCATAGTCTAGCTACAGCGAAACACTTATTTATAAAAATAGCACTTTGTGCTTTGTACAGAAACCTTGTCTATGATTTCTGTTAACCTGGTTTGAAAAAAAAGACTAGCAAATTGGGAAATTTTGCATACTTTTACAAAAATCTTTAACTTTTTGTTGACAATTCCTAGGATAGTGAGGTTCAATTTCTAGCGCACTACTATACTGCAGTGAGGCAGGATATTATTAACTCAGGAACAGAGTACTCTTCCAGTTTTCAATAACATACTTCACAGGCTATGTTCCAGCTTGAAAGTACACTGCAGCCTTTTTTTATTTTTTTATATAATACAGGAAATCCTATAAAATTTGCTTGTATTGAAAGAACTTATATTTCAATTAAAAATAAATTATTTTGCTTTATTTTTGTAGTTAATGCCCTATCTGCAGAATTGTATAGCTGTGTCGGTTCATAACAACGGATGCTGTATAGGGGTGAGCAATTCTCCCTTTGTCCAAATTTTCTCTTGTCCAAAGCTGTTCATGGTCTCTTCAATCGGTTTTCCAAATATCTGTCATCAATATGCTGGAGCCTTTTACAGATAGGCACCACTGTTACCATGGTGCAAGTTTGTTTCCAACATGGTCAATTCTAGTCTCCCTATATTAGGGAAAACGTTGTGAAACTTGAAAGGGTTCAGAAAAGATTTACAAGGATGTTGCCAGGGTTGGAGGGTTTGAGCTATAGGGAGAGGCTAAATCGTCTGGGGCTATTTTCCCTGGAATGTTAGAGGCAGAGGGCTTACTTAGGTTTATAAGGTCATGAGGGGCATGGATAGGATGAATAGCCATGGTCTTTTCCCCAGGGTATGGGAGTCTAAAACTACAGGATATAGGTTTAAGGGAAGAGAATAAAGATTAAAAGGGACTTAAGGGCCAACATTTTTATAGAGGGTAGTGCACATATGGAATGAGCTGCCAGTGGAAGTGGTGGAGGCTGGTACAATTGCAACATTTAAAAGGCATCTGGATGGGTATATGAATAGAAATGGTTTAGAGGGATATGGGCCAGGTCCTGGCAAATGAGACTAGATTGGGTTGGGATATCTAGTTGGCATAGATGAGTTGGACTGAAGGGTCTGTTTCTGTGCTGTACATCTCTATGACTTTGTAGTGTTTTATCTGGTTGTAGTGTTTCTCAGTTACATAAGAAACTGGGCCCAATTCATGATATTGAAGAATCCAGACATTTATTATAACCTAATATTATACACAGCCATTACATTGTCGTGTGTCAAGGCTAATATTAAGCTGGTAGTTACAACAGAGGAGCTTGTTTCCAGTAGACAGTGGTCATTCAAGAGGTATGAAGTGTGAGATCTTTATACCCTCAGGTCACATGTTACGATAGCGATAATATCATATGCATATTTGTTAAAAGTGTGCTGACATACTACCCATGGAACATAACACAATAGATGGTGCCATTATGAATGTGTAATTTACATTATTAAAATACCAAAGAAACAAAGTTGATGAAAGGTGTGAACCCATCTAAGAGGCAGTGTAGATTGATGATGAGATAAATTCTACATGGCTGACAGAAGCACATGATTGACAGGGTGATTCTGCTGCATGACTTTTTCTGTTATCAATGTCTCTGACACGCTGTGAAACAATATCACACTTTATGCGATAGAATCCTGAAACAGACAGGCATGACTGCCTTACAGGAGTTTCTGCTTGATTTCAAACCACAAGGCGATCACACAACAGAACACGAGAATGTTAATGATGAATGCCTCCAGCTGCTTTTGCCTTAGTCTTTGAGGGTTGGGAATGAATACAGTAGTCATGTTCAGTCAATTAGTTTATAATTGGAATCGATCAAACTTAGAACAGTCATCAGCATCACATGCAGAAGCAATGTTTGCTCGTCAAAAGTTCAGCCAACACTATATTATTGTAATCTTTCAGATGGTGTGCCTTTTTAGAGTATGACAGGAAAAATAACCTGATCAATGTGCTTCTTTAAAAAAAACTGTAAAATGAATTCTTTTTATGCAATACTGGATACAGCATCACAACATGAGATGATAACAAAATCAAAGGAACAATCTGCCACTTTCCTAAAACCACACAAAACAGAAAGAACAGGTGGGTGGAATGGAGGAAGATGCATGACATACCAAGTATTGAATGGAAACCTACTAAGCAAAAAAATGCCTGCCTTATGGATTCTTGTCCTACATGTTTCATACATCACAGCAATATAGTACAACATTTGGCATGGGAAGCATCTGGGTAGGATCCTTCATTAGGTCAAGTGAACCACTGTAGCAAGTAATTCATTACTAGAGAAGGCTGGAGCAAGCAGTTAGGAAAGCAAATCATATGTTGACCTTTATTTCAAGAGGATTTAACACAGGAGTAATGAAGAAGTGATCTCACCGAAACCGACAAAATAATTACAGGCCATAACAGTGTAGTTGTGAGTAGGATGTTTCCAACTGACTGGTGAGTCTATGACTAGGAGACAGATTCAGAATATGGGGTATGCCATATAAAGGAAAGGAACTGTGTCACTCAAAAGATTGGCAAATCTTTGGAATTCTTTCTCCCACTGGACTGTGGAAGGTCAATCATTGAGTCACTGCTAAATTGCTACTGCTGACATCTGAAATTCTTTTCATCTGAAGGTCCTGGGAACTTGACGGAGCTTCCAAATGTAGTATTGCTAACTACCTTGTAATACCTGAGGCAGTGGATTATGACCAATTCCCAAAAACTCAATTCCAGGTTGACTGCAATCAGAAGTGAAATTCATCCTTCAGTCTGCAATTCTACCTCATTGATTGGAAATCCAGGGGACATGTGAAGTCACCACTTTGTTTCTAGACTCTTGGCCAAACGGTGGATTCTTTTTCCCCCTTTTTTGACCTTGTTTCTTAAGTAATCTCAGAACAGACTAGTCTTTTGCCATTGAGAGTGGGTGTCCGAGTTTGGTATTGGGGGGGATAAAGCTTTAATTCTATATCATAACTTATTGGTTAATCAGTATTTGTCAGTTCTATAAGAATAAGTTTTGTTTATGATTGAATTAATTTGAGTTCCTTAAAGAAACCTGGTGAGATCCCTTTTATTTTAAATGTTAGTAAGTACAAAAGTGAAGCAGTTGGCTATTTTGGTAACTGAATCAACTCATTTCTACTGTTGATGTGACTGGTGGCATAGTGAATGTTGATTATTAATCACACTTCCTTTCCATAACAGAAAAAGTTTATACATGGTTCAAATTATTTAAAAGCATGCAAAATACTCAACATGACACAAACAGTTAAAATAGCTTGAAGCAACAATACTTCTTTTTACAAAAAAAATAATTTAGATCAAACAAGCAGTGATTCAAATAGCCAGCACAGGATCAGTTCTGAGCCAAAGTACAGCTTTTTAACCAATAAAAATAGTCTCTAAGTTGCACAGTAGTTAAAGAATAATTACTGTGATGGGGGCAAATAAAGCAAGTCCATCCTCCCCCAAATTTTCAGGATGCTTACTAGCCTGGTCACTGAGTGTAACTTCAAAAGATACCCTAATATCAAACTCTTCACAAACAAAAACTGAAATTGCTGGAAAAGCACAGCCAGTCTGCTAGGATCTGTGCAGAGAAAGCAGAGTTAACATTTCAGATCCATTGACCCTTCTTCAGAATGTAGTTTAAGTACAAATAGGATTATAATCATATGAAATGAGCATATGCTAGCATATAGAGATTGAACAGATAATTTATTGTACAAACACATTTAAGATAAATGTTTGTTAATATCTTTTGGGAGAACCTACCCAGGAATTTTACATGTTGTAGACTGTCCCAGACAGACTGAACAAGGACCTATAATGTGCAAGCCCTTTCAAGCTATTTCCCTTAGGATGCAGATCCAGAAAAGTGTATGACAACAGCAACAGGAAAACCGCGCTGATGTATTGTTGGCCTGTAACTTTTACATTAAATCAAACCAAAGTTTTTACATCTCATTTAAAATACATCAAGTGTTATGTGGAAGCATCCCCATAACATACGAGCCCAGTTAACATGCAGAGTACATGAGAACCAAAGTACCTCCAGTAATAGTGTGATAAATTTTGATGCCATTTCCAGCTTAATCATTTGGAAAGAGTTAAACTCAATCCCTGCATAACCCCAAGGCCCAACCAGAAAAGAAAAAAAATAACAAACTGAGCAAGGATAAACTTAAAACATCTTTCTATTTGAAAAAAGAAACACAAGACAGAAATTAATCTCAAATTAAAAGGATATAACCAAACTGACTTTTCCATGTAGATGGTCTTAGCTGACCTTGTCTTAGAAAAAACAAAATGGTATGACAGTCCATTAGTATATCACAACCCTATGTTGTCCTGAATACATGCATATATATGTATGTTGTAGTTATTTGTTGCTAATATATTTTGCTAAGCGAAGCAAAACAAAATTAAATATTCACAACCATTTCAATCAGATCTTGGCTTTGTACTCACCTGTCTCACATCTCAAATCAAAGGGAATAAAAATTAGAGTGTTGTAGAGATTCAAAAATCTTCCCTCAAGTGCTTTAAACTATTTACAGCTTTGCCTGATGTTCCTACACCAAATGGTCTACATTTCTGTCTCTTGATGGAAACAGATGGCAGTAGACAACACAGAACCATGTCTGCATTAGGTAAACCAGGAGTTTACAGCCATTCTACCCAGGACCCCTGGACAGCTGCACATGATCTATTTACATGTTACAAATCCCAGACAAATTTAGGGACATGTGAATTGCAGCTAACTCTTTGCTTTGAGGTTGAATTACCATGACATGGCACGATTCATATTGACTCAGAGAAATCAGTCTGCACCCAAATAGAAGGCTTGATTTACAAAGATTAATTCTTCAGGCATTCAAAGCATTTCAACTCTACACCAAATTACAATATACTTAATCTTAATACTTAATAAATGCTTCATCATGCTATGCCTCACTACTAGAAATCATATTTACTCTCTCACTTCATGTCTTTTTCCATTTATAACAATAATTATTTGTGAATCTCAAATGGCAGTGATTCAACCTATTATTCATAACGAATTATATCGCCCTGAATTTTCCATTGCCGATGCAATAAAATTTCTCTCAATTCTCACAATGAAGAGAAAGAAATACTTTGAGCTTTTACAAAACATAAAAAATTAAAGGAAGCCACAGAACATTATTTGCCATCCTGACTATGTTAATGATTTATAGATATAGACTCGTACAGCACGGATACAGATCCTTTGGTCCAATCAGTCCATGCAGACCATAATCCCAAACTAAACAAACTAATCTCACCTACCTCTCTCTCCAAACATTTATTTTCATGTACTTATCCAAATGTCTTTTAAACATTATAACTGTACTGACATCCACCACTTCATCTGCAAGTTCATTCCCCACACAAACCACACCGTAAAAAAGAATTGCCCTTCATGTCTTTTTTAAAATCTCTCTCTTCTCACCTTAAAAATATGCCGCAGTCTTGAAATCCCCTACCCTAGGGAAAATACACTTGACGTTCACCTTATCTGTATCCCTCATGATTTTATAAACCTTTAAAATATGACCGCCTAACCTATGCTCCAGTGGAAAAAGGTCCCAGCCTGTCCAGCCTCCCTTTATAACTCAAGTCCTCCAGTCTACAATAGCAAAATGTCATAACAACAACAAAAAAGCCAGTCTTACTTTTTATTATTATCCTGTGATATCTGTTCACTCCTATTCACAGTACAATGGCTGAAAGAATAACCAGCAGACAGTAGATTCTGGTCATAATTACACACACTGGATTAGTGGTGCTGGAAGAGCACAGCAGTTCAGGCAGCATCCAACGAGCAGGGAGATCGACGTTTCGGGCAAAAGCCCTTCATCAGGAATAAATCAGGTTTTATTCCTGATGAAGGGCTTTTGCCCGAAATGTCGATTTCGCTGCTCGTTGGATGCTGCCTGAACTGCTGTGCTCTTCCAGCACCACTAATCCAGTATTTGGTTTTCAGCAACTGCAGTCATTGTTTTTACATAATTACACACAGTCAGCTTAGGCTCCCTGACTGAACAACTTATATCAGGGTCAGCGGTTTAACTAAAATATTAAGTACCATACCATTTGTCTGAAAAGTATGATGTAATGAAAAAAGCTCAAAATCATACAACAGAAATTCAGTTAAGAAATTTTGCAGATTTTTCAAATCCAATTTTTTTTAACACAGTGTAACTTCACCTGTAATTTTATTCAATGATAAATCAATAACCTGCTCAGTGATGCCCAGTTTGGGTTTTGCCACGGCCACTCAGCTCCTGACTTCATTATATGAACAAAAAAAGTGTTGAATTCCACTGGTGAGATACAATCCACATTTGATCAAATGTGGCATCAAGGAGCCCTGGCAAAAATGGACTAAATAGGTTTAAGGTAGCAAACTCTCCACTGGTTGGAGTCATACCTGACACATAGGAAGAGGTCATGGCTGAAGAGGTCAGTCATCTCAGTTCCAGGATATCGCTGCAGGAGTTCCTCAGAGTAGTGTCTTAGACCCAATCACCTTCAGCTGCTTCATCAATGACATTCTCTCCAACGTAAGGTCAAATGTGGGGATGTGTGCTGATGATTGCACAATGTTCAGCACAGTTCATGACTCCTCAGAAACTGAAGCAGTCCATGTTCCACTGCAACAAGATCTGGACAATATCCAGGCTTGGGATGACAAATGGCAAGAAACACTCATGCAACACAAATGCCAGACTATGACCACCACCATTAAGAGACAATTGAATCACCACCCCTTGACATTCAATTGCATTACCAATAATGAATACCCCACTATCAATATCCTTGGGTTTACCATTGACTAGAAACTCAACTGGACTCACCACATAAACAGTGACAATAACAGCAAGTCAAAGACTATGGTGAGTAGCTCATCTCCTGATCCCCCAAAGCCTGTCCACCATCCAAAAGGCACAAGTCAGGAGTGTGATGGAATGCTTCCCACTTGCCTGGATGAGTGCAGCTCCAACAACAGTCAAGAAGCTTGACATCATCCAGGACAAAGAAGCCCATTTGATTGCCACTACATGATCTACTCGGCACACTCAGTAGCAGCAGTGTATACTATCTACAAGACGCACTGCAAAAATTCAAAAGATCTTTAATAAGCACCTTCCAAACCCACAACCACTTCCATTTAGAAGGACAAGTGCAGCAGTTACATGGGAACACCACCATCTGCAAGAACCTCTTCCAAGCCACTAGCCATCCTAACATGGAAATATAATTGCCACAGTCTCTGGGTGAAAATCCTGGAATTCGCTCCGTAAGTGTAATGTGGATCAACCTACAATATGTGGATGACAGCGGTTCAAGAAGATAGCCTACCACCACCTTCTCAAGGGCAACTAGATCAATCAAGACTGGCCAGTGATATTAATGTCACACAAGAAAGAACAATTCAATCAACCAATAATAATTAATGTATGGTAACATTTCACATCCAAGTCTACAATACAATCTTCCATATTGAAAACAATTGCATTTTTGATTATCATTCATTTTAAATAGGCAGAATTTGACAAAATATTGTACACGTGGAGCTTTGCATGTTGAAATATAATTAATTAATTAATTAAAATACAGTGCAAAGAAAACATCACCCGCTGATGTTTGTGCTCTATCACTAAACTACCAAAATTAAACAATGCCAACAGATACAATGGTAATTTTATACATCTGTGTTGCAGAAAATTTAGCTACAACTTTAAGATGGGGGTTTGGATTTTGCACACATTGAAATTTCAGGCCCATCAAGATCAAAAACCTTATTTCCAACTTTAATCAGACAAAATAATCTTAGTTTTGATCCCTTCTGCTTTGAAATTTTCTGGTCAGGAGTCTCCTGTTATGAAACAGTGCAGAATAATCCAGGAATGCTCAAAGCCAGCGGCAGTATAAAATTACTGTTGGGACCACATCCCTTATCAGCAGTAAATGTGCTGGGTTCTGCAATCACTCTTACAGCTACTTAGAAAAGATAAATACACAAGGTAAGTAAGCGAGAAGGAGGGAGCAAGGTAGGGAACAGCAGAGAACAAGGGGTGGCAGCTCAGTGTAAGGACAGGAAAGGTGACAGGTGAGTGAGAGTTAGACACTGGGACAAGAGCCTTGAAACACACTGCAGCTGACAACATTGTATCTACATGGTCAGGAGGCATAACATTTGAGATGACAGAGGTATGCTACGAGCACCTCTCCAACATAGGGGACATCGAACTGTAGAAAATCTACGTGTCCTTCTCAGTCAAGAATTTTCAGTCAGGTAAGATGGCATGTCTTGACCTGAATCGTCTTGGTGGAACAGTGGCAAGAGTTACACTATTATATAAAGTTAATGAGTCAAAAAGCAGCTGAGGAAGATTTCATCAAGCTCCCTAGACTCAATTAGGAATCTAAACCAGAAACTGAATTCACTGAGATTACTAACATTGACATGAGAAATTTGTTTCATACTATAAACAAAATGGGAACCTGCGACTGTACTGGTTTGGCACAAATTTTTTTCCACTGCTATAAAGATTGAAGAGCACTCACTACAACAGCCAGCAAGGTTTGAGAGGAAAAACAAGCACTGAAATGAGCCACATACTTCATTTGAGCCAACTGACAAACCTATGATGGATAGAACTCAGAATACAACACGTCTTCAACAAAAAAAACAGTTGTGTTTAATGCTGAAGTGACTCAGAATGGATGAGATCAAGTGAAATATTTGACCTTCACATCTTCCCAGGAAGAATTCTCAGTGGCTGTGACAGTAATGATGCTGAGCCAGAAGCAATTCTCGAATAACAGAACTGAGGAAATGAACCTGTTGGTTTCACTAATAATATAATTGCTGGTGAATGAGAAAGTTCAAACCAATCAACATTTAGAAGGAAAAAGGTTTATCTGTTTCAGTACAAATCTGCAAGCAAGTCAACAATATCAGCTGACAGATTGAAGTTGAGACGCATACAACGCCATGCAAGCTACTATTGAGAAGGGGCAGCCAATATCTAATCATTCAGGATAATGCAAAGAAATTGCCTATTTCAGGAGAGAAGACATTCTCCATTAAGTAGTCTCAAGAATTCCAGGCTCTCTCCCTGACAGTATGAAGTCTAAGACAGTGGTCATCCATTCAGCAAAGTTTACGTTTTCCAAGTCTGAGGAGAACATTCTAGAAGAATAGCAAAACCTCCACATCGCCTGAATTCATAAAGACAGACACTTCGAGGGAGATAAATACACATGCCATGACTCTATATACATAAATGTCATTAACAATGAAAAACACTTGGGAGCATTTTTACATGGGTCTGGTACTGAGAAGTGCCATAAACACCACCTTGTGGGCAGAACGGCTGAGGATCCCCAAGTATTGAGATCTAACATCTGGTTCTCCTCAAAATCTTTGTAACAAGGTCTGTCCTATCCATGTAACCTGTAACTACTTTCTGATATCCAATAAACAGCATCTAGTTAACTACAAGAAGTTGCTCCAAGTAGACCAAGCAATGGTTTTCTTCAACCACATTAAACCAATCAGGCCTCAGTCTCCTGCCCTTAAACAGTATGGTATTCGGAATTATTACCAAGATTTGTAGCTCATACAGTGCAGTGAGCTGGTATGCCCATACAACATTGAAAGGATGCCAAGATTCAACAGCATGTTTGTCTGCTGGTATGCTGAGATTGACACAAAAGGTCAGGCCCTTGTTATCCATTGCCTACAACTCCTGATGTTCTAATGGCTGCCATTAACGTTTTCCTGCTGCAATTTTAAAGGAGAACATTATCTTACATTAAAATGAAATGCTAATACAGAACTGGAAAATATGACTCAATTACACTAGCGCAGGAAAATAGAATGTGGTACAGTTGTGTGGTGAAATTCAGTTGGGAGAATTCCAAGCACTTGTATAAAGTTGTGTGCTTAAGACTATTGAACAGGAGAAGAGGCATCTGTTATTATAGGGCAACATTCATTAAAAATCTACAAAGAATGATTATATTGGAAGTCATTACAGGGAATTTTCACCTTGCCAAGTGCAGACATTAACATGACAATCCACTGGAATTGTTTTAAAACTGTATTTGGTCATGGGTGGGACCACATCTGGAAAAGTGTGTACTATTTTGTTCATCTAGTAGGACAGATAGGGAGAGGGATCTCACACCTTAAAACACAAATTCATGACAAAAGATTGATGACTGTGAGTCCTTTATGTGAAGATACCATAGAGCTGGACCAGATATATGCAAGGTTACTACAGGAAGAGAAGAATGAGATTGCTGCACCTCTGGTGATGATCTTTGCATCCTCACTCTATATGAGAGTAGTACCAGATGATTGGAGGAGGCGAATGTTGTTTCTCTGTTCAAGAAAGAGAATAGGGAAATCCCTGGGAATTACAGACCAGTCAATCTTACATCTGTGGAAAGTAAGGTACTGGAAAGGATTCTGAGAGATGGGATTCATGACTATTTGGAAAAATAGTTTGATTGAAGATAGCCAGCATGGCTTTGAGAGGGGCAGGACATGACTCACAATCCTTATTGAGTTCCTTGAGGATGTGACGAGACAAGTTGAAGAAGGTCGAGCAATGGATGTGGTGTATATGGATTTCAGTAAGGCATTTCATAAGGTTCCCCACGGTAGGTTCAATCAGTAAGTAAGGAAGTGTGGGAAATTTGGTTGTTTGGACACAGAATTGGCTGGCCAAAAGAAGACAGAGAGTGGTAGTGGACTGGAAGTTTCTGCCTGGAGGTCAGTGACAGTGGTGTCCTGCAGGGATCTTTCCTTGGGCATCTGTTCTTTGTAGTTTTTATAAATGACTTGGATGAAGAAGTGGAAGGGTGGGTTAGTAAGTTTGCTGATGACACAAAAGTCGGTGGTGTCACAGATAGCGTCAAGGGCTGTTGCAGGCTACAACAAGACATTGACAGGATGCAGAACTGGGCTGAGAAGTGGCAGATGCAGTTCAACTTGGATAAATGCAAAGTGATTAATGTTGGAGGGTCAAATTTGAATGCTGAATACAGGGTTAAAGGCAGGATTCTTGGCAGTGTGGAGGAACAGCGGGATCTTGGGGTCCACGTATATAGAACACTCAAAAGTTGCCACCCAAATTGATAGAGATGTTAAGAATGCGTGTAGTGTTTTGGCTTTCATTAACTGGGTGATTGAGTTTAAGAGCCATGAAGTTTTGCTGCAACTCTATAAAACTCTGGTTAGACCACACTCGGAATATTGTGTGCAGTTCTGGTGCCTCACAATAGGAAGGATGCAGATGCTTTAAAGAGGGTGCAGAGGAGATTTACCTGTACACTGCCTGGATTGGAGGGCATTTCTTATGGAGGGAGGTTGAGTGAGCTCAGGTTTTTCACACTGGAGAGAAGGAGGAAGAGAGGCGACTTGATAAAGATGTACCAAGTAATGAGAGGTATAGATAGAGTAGATAGCCAGTCACATTTTCCCAGGGCAGAAATGACTATCATGAGGGGTCATAATTTTAAAGTGATTGGAGGAAAACTTAGGGGAGATGTCAGAATCAATTCTTTATGAGGAGAGTGGTGGGTACGTGGAATGCATTGCCAGCAGTGGTAGTAGAGTGAGGGACATTAGGGACATTTAAGCGACTACTGGACAAGCACACAGATGGCAGTAAATTGAGAGGAATGCAGGTTCGGTTAATCTTAGATTAAGATAAATGAGTGGCATAACAGTGTGGGCCAAAGGGCCTATATACTGTGCTGTACTGTTCTCTGCTCTATGTTCTATGTTCTAACTGGACAAATTGGATCCAAGTGAGCTTTTACACAAAAGTGGCGCACAAAGGGTATGAAAAAGTGAATGCTGGTTGTATGAAATCAATTCACAGCGAATGGGTCTTTTTTTAACAATATGAACCATTTCCTTTGCTAATGAAGCCATGAAAATGTTTTTAAAACTTTACACTTTTCAAGTATCATCCAGTAGTATAACACTAAATCAGAATTGTATCAGATTTGGGCGGCACGGTGGCACAGTGGTTAGCACTGCTGCCTCACAGCACCAGAGACCTGGGTTCAATTCCCACCTCAGGCGACTGACTGTGTGGAGTTTGCACATTCTCCCCGTGTGTGCGTGGGTTTCCTCCGGGTGCTCCGGTTTCCTCCCACAGTCCAAAAATGTGCAGTTAGGTGAATTGGCCATGCTAAATTGCCCGTAGTGTTAGGTGCAGGGTATATGTAGGGGAATGGGTGTGGGTGGGTGCGCTTCGACGGGTCGGTGTGGACTTGTTGGGCCGAAGGGCCTGTTTCCACGCTGTAAGTAATCTAATCTAATCTAATTCATCACTGGTTCGAGCACTCTTATTTCAAGCTATCAAGCAGTCTCCCCGTTTCAGATATGAGAGCTGTCTGCCTCAGGTGACCAGCTCAGTAACTGCAACAGCCCAACTTCAAACAACAAGGCACTGCAAGTTTTCATTTCATTATAGTGTAATATCTTTTATCACCTGTTCATACAAGACAAGACACTAGAAAATTGCACCAGGAAAATGCAAATGGAACTTCAGAAGAATTGCAAAAATATACTGGGCTGAAATAAAAACAGCAAATAATTTTTAAAAAGCACAATTCTTGCAAATTTGGGACAATCAAAAAAGTTAACATATGATTTCAGAGATAAATAATAATCCCCTAAGGTTTACTTTATTGTTTCCCATCAAACCTAAACTATAGAAATATGACAAATTGAACCATCATTCTTCCCTCCTTGAGGAGAAAAGTAACTGGGAGAAAGTGAGGACTACAGATGCTGGAGATTCATAGTCGAAAAGCGTGGCTCTGGAAAAAAAACAGCAGGTCGGCAGCATCCGAGGAACAGAAGAGTCGACATGTCGTGGTTTTGAAAGGCTAATGCTCGAATTGTCGACTCTCCTGCCCCTCAAATCCTGCCTGACCTGATGTGCTTTTTCCAGCACCATGCTTTGAGAAACGTAATTGGCCAAGTTGAGCAAGAACACCAAACACACATCATCTGATTCACACATTCAATTTAAGTTTAGATTTTTCTCATTGCACAAGCGGAAGAAACATGAGAAGAGGCAGATGGAATTTAATTCAGATAAATGCGAGGTGCTGCAATTTGGAAAAGCGATGCGGCTATACAGGACATTGGTTAGGCCAATGTTGGAAAAATGCATGCAATTCTGGTCTTCTTCCTATTGGAAAGATGTTATGAAACTTGAAAGGGTTCAGAAAAGATTTACAAGGATGTTGCCAGGGTTGGAGAATTTGAGCTATAGGGAGAGACTGAACAGGCTGGGGCTGTTTTCCCTGGAGCGTCGGAGGCTGAGGGGTGACCTTCTAGAGGTTTACAAACTTATGAGGGGCATGGATAGGATACATAGACAAAGTCTTTTCTCCTGGGGTCGGGGAGTCCAGAACTAGAGGACATAGGTTTAGGGTGAGAGGGGAAAGATATTAAAAAAAGACCTACAGGGCAACTTTTTCACACAGAGGGTGGTACACGTATGAAATGAGCTGCCAGAGGAAGTGGTGGAGGCTGGTACAATTGCAACATTTAAAAGGCATTTGGATGGGTATATGAATAGGAAAGTTTGGAGGGATATGGGCTGGGTGCTGGCAGGTGGGACTAGATTGGGTTGGGATATCTGGTTCGGCATGGACAGGTTGGACCAAAGGGTTTGTTTCCATACTATACATCTCTATGACTATGTACGTGAAAATTGTAACTATTTTGTACATGTTGGCACATTTAAAGATTGTAGCCAAAAGCTCATACAAAACAGAAAAAAAATCATGATTTTGACTTGAACACAAATGAAAAGCTATAAATTGCTGAAAAATATCCATATTCTTTCTTCTGAAAACCAATAGGTCTCAGGTGAGGTTGTAGTTTAAGACACTACCTTTTCAATTGATACCCAAGGGTTCTATCTTCTTGGGTTTGCTGATTTTAGCAAAAGCAAAATACACCAAATCAAGTCAACAAATTTGCTTACAACTTTCTATTTAACTTTCGACTAAAATTCGTAAGTGGGGAAATTTTAATTCCCATTTAGAATCCTCAAATTTATCAGCGTTATCCTGCTCTCTGCAATATACATGAAACTAGCTGAGTTTACCTTGATCAGTCTCAAATGGACTCCTATTGAACACAAATGCATTGAACATGAAATCATGAGGCCACAAGATAAATGGCATACAAAATAAAAATCCCAATGGTGCAGAACACACTCATCCTGGGGTCAATGTAAATCAGACTTTGTATGTGGCCTTGCAGCTCTTCATGCTAAAGTTGGCGATCAAAGTTAGAAAAGGGCCCCAATTCAGCAGATGCTTCCTCAACTGAATTTAGTGTTGTTCCAACACAGGGTAAACCCCTCTACTCAACACACAGAAGCTCACCTCACACCTTAATCTGTTAAATTTTGAGGCGCAAAGAACTATCCCAGAAGTCACTATTTAAAGTAAAAAATAACAATTTTATTCTTTAAGTCCAACAGAGATCATTAAAAACAACATCTATGTACAATTCCTTTCTCTTAAACCTATCTTTTTACTTCACACTTTACAATACTGGTCTGATAAATTCCCTCTTATGTTTACAGCAAAATCAATTTCAAACTCAGGTATAATCTTTGGATGTCGAACTTTCTCTGTAGATTCCTTTAGGTTGATTTTGGTGTTCTACTGCACAAATTTCTTATAGACAGGAACCTTTCAGACAGCTATTCAGCTAGCAGTCAGTTTGTTGGCACTCCCCCTAACTATTCAAAATATCCAGTTTTATCCCCAAAACACTGGATCATTTCATTTGTTTGATGTCATACCAAATAGTAAAACTCAAATTCAATTGGATTTTGGTATCAAGGGCATCATTTAAACTGATTAGCTGAATTTGAATTTGTTTTTGTTCCTTGGCAACATAGCACCAGCTATTTACGTTAACCAACTATTACGTTTTTAAAACCTTTCAGTACACTATATGCTTCTCTAAGTCCTTGCCAGCTTCATCTCTCTCTTAAAAGATACAGTACACACCTATACCTTCATAACAGTGTAGAAACATACCAAGAGAAAGAAACTCGCTGGGATAACAACATTTAATTGGATTTTCAGCTTCTACATAAAAAGACAGTTTTTTTTAGAATAACAATATCTTTAAGATAATAACCTAAGTGAATGAGCTAGTACAAGAGAAGCAGATGACCCATTTCAGTCTATAATAGATCCAACAGATGGTCAGAGTTAAATCAGGGAAAGTATGTGGAATTTACTTGGTGCAAGCATGTCTCCAAAGATCCATCTGCTTCAGTCTCTGACCTGTAGAGATTTCTATTGCAGATGAATTGAAATTGCTATTAAATTCAAACAACCTCTCAAAACGTTTTATAAGACAGCAGCACAGTGGTTCAGTGATTAGCACTACTGCCCCTCCAGGAACCAAAGTTCAATTCTACCCTTGAGCGACTGTCTGGAGTTTGCACATTCTCCCAGTGTCTGTGTAGGTTTCCTCTGGGTGCTCCTGTTTCCTCCCACAGTCCAAAGATGTGCAGGTTAGGTGAATTGACCATGGGATATGTGGTATTACAGGGATAGAGTAGTGGAGTAGGTATGGGTGGGATGGTCTTCAGAGGGTTGGTGTGGACTCAATGAGCCAAATGGCCTGCTTCCACACTGCAGGGATTCTATGATTATGGTCCCATGAGCTGTTTATTTGGCTTTACTGAAGATATTGGAGCAGAATTTGGCCATTCGGCCCATTGAATCTGTTCTGCATTTTGATCATGGGTGACATTTCTCAACCCCATTCTCTTGCCTTCCCCCCATAATCTGTGATTTCCCTATTACCAGACTTAAACATACTCAATCACTGGTCATCCCTTCTTAAACAGGAATGTTATATTAGCCAATTCCCAGTTACAAAATAAAAAGGCTAATTGAGCTCAGTTTGTTAAAGAATGCAAAATATTTGTCTCTGATAAAAAGAAAATTTCCACAGTTTTAAATTAAATAATTTTCAGATGGCCACATTTTTTTAAAAATTATTTCAAATTGTCACATTTTGAATTGACTTTTTTTTAAAAACAATTCTGGAATTTGCATCACCTTCAAGTCCATCTCAGTTACAAACAAACAAAAAAAGAGCAGTAGACCATTCAGATCTTTCAGCCTGCTCCAGCATTCAATACGCTCATGACTGATTATGCAACACAATAGCCTGCTCCTACCTCCTTTGCTCCCTTTAGCCCCAGCTACAATATTCAACTTTTTCTTGGTATCATACAAAGTTTTGGCCTCCAGCTCATAGACTCCAACACCACACAACCCACTTCTATTTCCTTCCCAAAATCCACAGACGCAGAGACAGACACTGCTGGATACACCTTCATTAAAGAGACATCCCTTTGGGTTTGGAAGCATGCATCATGGCACACTAAAATATTAGACTGACAGCTAGTTGTAATATGGCGTACCTTTTCGTTTGCCTTCAAGGTGACAGACTTATTGGCGAAAAGCAATTTTTTCTTCCCAAGTTAAACTCTACAGAGAGAAATCTATTTTTATGATATACATTTCTCATGTTTTATATAAAGGAATTGTGTTGAAGATAAGATTATTCATTTACATTTATGTCTGACATTATCCTAAATTTGCCACATTGTCAAAGAGATGGGCTGCAGGCTAGGGGTTTATTGTGTTTAATGAAGTGGTGCATTTGTCACAGAATTCAGTTGCAGATCACCAAGTTGGAAAAGCCAAGGTAAAAAATGGTAGCCAGGCTTGTATCCCAGGTGAAGAAATATTAACTTTATCATTCACTGTACAGTCTGCAGAAGCTCAAACTTAATATTGAGAGAGATAAAGTCAGTCTAAAGCTAGAGGAAGATGTCTACCTAGCATTGCTCACAAATCCCAACAGTGAAGACATTCTGCTATTAGCTTGGAAGCAGGTAGCAGGAAGAGACATAAAGAAAGTAGCTACCAAGAGTGGGGAATCAGCTGCAGAGCCAGCAGTTGTACTAAAGCATTGTGCACGCAGGGCACTATTTGGACCTATGGTGCTCTTGATGTTTAAAGTCCTGAACAAGAATACAATTTCACCATAGTTTCAGCTGAGCAGTCCATAGTCAATAGGTTTGGAGGAGAATTTTGAGGATCACACAGCCAGAAACTAATGAAAGGCTCTCATTGAAATTTCACACTTTGGAGAATGGTTGGATCACAGAGGAGAAATCCAAGTAATGGTAGTCTTGGGAGATTGGGTGATGGTAGTGGTGGTGGTGGGGAGGTGGGGAGGGAGGGGGGAGAAGGGGGTTGGTGGGATGAGAAACACAGCAACAGGAGATAGTTAATTATTATTTGCTTGTTCCCAGGAAAAGCAAACAAGCACAATCTTCAAGACGTAGGTTACGTTTGATTGTTCCAAAAAAATGACAGAGTGTTGCAGAACTGTTGGTTGATGGAGGGAGTTAACTTTTCAAACCAAAAATGAACAAACATTGTAAGAATCATAGCTTCTCACTCTCATTTGTCTTATGTGACCTGTCTGGTTGTCTCAAACCATCAAGTTCAGCAACTACAAAACCCAACTGAAAAACTGTATGCACTAAGCTAATACTCCACGGCTCAAATCATAATGTTCCATGTTTCTGAAATTATGAGATTGAAAATTTCTTCATTGGCTGATAGAAAGGCAAAACAGTGCAGAAGTATGAAGTTAACAACGGTAAGTATTCAGTGAGTCAATCATGGAATATATTTAAAAATAGTGACTTTCCGATTAGAGTCAATTTGCGCTGAATCCAATTGCAGTTTTTTTGTTGTTTCCTCTGTCAACTCTCAAATCAAACCAAGATAGGCCAAATCATCTTTTGCACACAAATTTTATATTTCTTAACCCTCAAAAATCAGTAGCACTCAATGCATTGAAGATGCTTAGGTTTTTATACAAAAAGAAACCTACCTGTTCATTATACACCTTTGAAGCACTTGTGACTTGAACCTGGGCCTTCGAATCAGACATAGGGGCATTACCACTGTACCACAAAGCACCCTTTCATGCTTACAACAGAGGTTGAGCTGAATAATTTCACATGTACACAATTAATGAAAATATTTCTGTGGTTAATACACCAATTAAATCACTTTTTCCTCAATTTAAATGCCAGTTAAAGCTATTAATTAATTGCATTACAAAGAATATTAAATCATTTATGACTGGCAAAATTTTGATTCAATAATAATGATAAAAATAAATTCACTATCAATCACATTTCTGCACAAAGTAAAACAAGTATGAAGCACGCATGAAAACAAAAAGTATGAAGATCGGCAACTTTTCCACACAGCGGGTGGTGCATGTATGGAATGAGCTGCCAGAGGAAGTGGTGGAGACTGGTACAATTACAACATTTCAAAGGCATCTGGATTGGTATATGAATAGGAAGGGTTCAGAGGGAAGTGCTGGCAAATGGGAATAGATTAGTTTTGGCTAGCTGGTCAGCATGGATGAGTTGGACTGAAGGGTCTGTTTCTGTGCTAACATCTTTATGACTCTGTGACTGATGCCAATGTTGGGTACTGAGTAATAATGTTCTACTTTAGCACTTGTACGTCAGCATTAAACACCAATTGTGCTACATCTAATATGGTCGGCATTTTCCCTACCTGTCAAGGCCTAGGATCCAAGACTGGTAGTGGGTACATCAGAGCCCAATAGCCAAGACACAATGGCTTCATGCTCAGGCCATTCAATGCAATCATGGCTGAGCGAACACTTTAAATGTCTTTTACTCACCACATCGCAAAACCTCTGCACGTTTTATTGGTAATCTGAAATTTATCAGTCAAATTCTACCATAAACATAAACAACTGAGCTTCAACAAGTTCTCTGTGGCAGATAATTCTAAAAGTTCACAGTCCTGAATAAAATCATTTCTCCGCACCTCAGACATAAGTAGCATCTCCATTATTTTTAAACTGCGGTCTCTGGTTTCAGACTCCCAAATAGGGAAACATCTCTCCTGCATCTACCCGATCTGTTGCTTGAAGGAACTTTGTGGATTACCATGAGATCACCTCTCCTTCTTCAAACAAAAGCTCTCGACAATATGGGCCAAGTTTTCCTAATTTATCTTCAAAGGACAGACCCACCATCCCAGGTGCAAGTTCAGTGAACTTTCATTGCTCTCCATCTACAGCAATAATCTCTTTAATGAGATATGCAGTCTAAAATGGCACACAGTACTCCAAATGCGACATAACTACTTCAAACTAACCAACTGAAGAAAGGGTTCCTGTACTCAAATCCTCTTGCAATAAAAGGCTAAAATACCATTAGCTGTCCTAATAGCTTATTGCACCTACATCTTAGTCTTCAAATGACTGACCTGCAAAGACTCCCTTTGTAAATCTACACTGTACAGCCTCTTTCCATTTAAGAAATTTTCTGCCAGAGTGAATAACCTCACATTGCTCCACATTATATTTTGACTACCACATTCTTGCCCACTCAACGAGCCTTTCCAAATTCTGACGTGGCCACTTTAAATCATCCTCGCTGCCCAGCTTTATATCATGTGCAAACATTACATTTGGTCACCGACTCCAGGTCATGTATCGTGAAGCTAGGCCCCCAAGTTCTGATCCTTGCGGTACCCCTATAGACACAGTTGCCAACATGAGTAAGACCCATTTATTCATCCATTATTTTCTGTCCGTTAGACAATCACTAATTCATGCCAGTACGTTATCTCTGATCCCATATGCTTTAATCTTTCTAGTTAAAAGTCACAACACCAGGTTATAGTCCAACAGGTTTATTTGGAAGAGCTAGGTTTTGGAGCGCTGTTACTTCATAAGCTACAAAAAGCAAACAAACACACAAACAGGTATGTCGAGACAAAACTCCACGATTCACCACGCAAAACAGCAAGAGCTGATCTGTGGAACTTTTCCATCATTATATTCTCTTAACTAAGATCAATTATTTCTCCTGATTTTAAGCAGAAGTAGTGGGCGGCACAGTGGTTAGCACTGCTGCCTCACAGCGCCAGAGACCCAGGTTCAGTTCCCCCCTCAGGCCATTGTCTGTGTGAAGTCTGCGTGGGTTTCCCCCCCCCCACAGTCCACAAATGTGCAGGTTAGGTGAATTGGTCATGCCAAATTGCCCGAAGTGTTCGGTGAAGGAGCATGGGCAGGTTGCTCTTCGGAGGATCGGTGTGGACTTGTTGGACAGAAGAGCCTGTTTCCATACTGTAAGTAATCTAAAAAAATTCTAACCCAACATGCACCATATGGAGTCAAAATTGTATATTTGGGTAAGATGTTTGCAGTACACAGTATTTCAAAAGATGTTAAGTCAGAAAACATTCTAAGCTAGAATTCAGTGTTATAACTGTTTGATGAATATCCTAAATTTCATCAACATCAGCTCACAGTTCAATGGCCAGACTATAAAGAAAGGCCAAAATATTCATGAGAATTGATCAGAAACAATAATTGGACTTTCCCAAATGGCACTCCAGCATGGACAAAGCCCATGAACAATTAAAAAAACAAATTGGTCTGGGGTGGGGAAAGAATAGACTAGCCAAGCAATGGTGAGAAATATGACATTGCAAGAGAAAAGTTGCCACAACACACCATATCCAATCACAAAGTTGAAAATCATGCTGGTGAGAAACAGTAAACAAAGTGAATCTAGAACCTCCACTGTACAAACAACTCACAATTCACAACCCCAGTTCCAAGACCTGTCTAAAAGGCAAAGCTTTAGCCAAGTAATAGCAGCACATACTATAGTGGACGATCACAATATTGGTTTTAGTCATTATGGATCAGATAATTCAACCGTCAATATCCAGAATCAAAGATCAGTTACTAACTTCATCGTTTTCAGAATAGATCCTTATCTCTAGGATCAGTCCTGTTTAAATTTGTGCGTTCTATTTTATGAAGCATAGTTATTTAATTTGAAAAGAATAGATTGCCAATGTCTCAAGGAAGAAAAGCACAGGAGAGATGTAGAATCTAAACATGACATGAGAAACTGTTGTCATTTTTTTCCCCCAAGAAAAGAATCACGTGGGGCATTTTTTATTTAAAGCACTGATTTAGACAGTGATGATGACAGGAATGTTTCAATTATGAAGAAAATGGACAAACGGCGTCTTCCCCAACAGTTGAGGGGATCTCAAACAAGGGGTTGAAGTTTACAAGATAAACTTGACAGACTGAAAACAAGGATCAAGAGAAACATCTTCCAGGGCAGGTGGGACTAGATTGGGTTAGGATATCTGGTCAGCATGGACGAGTTGGACCAAAGGGTCTGTTTCTGTGCTGTACATCTCTATGACTTGTCAGGATGTACAATTCAGGGGTTCAGGCAGGAACAATAGCAATATTCAAGATGGGTACTTAAAGAGACAAAGGACAAAGGGGGCATACAAGTGAATATGATCAGAACTTTTCAAATAAAAGAAAAATACTGTGAATGCTGAAAATCTGAAATAAATAGAGCGGAAATGATAACTTGCTCCTAATAAGTAGCAGCATTTTTATCTTGCTTATCTGATTCACATTAGCATGTAACCATTTGACTCTTCTTCACAATGAATCATACTGGACTTGAAACATTAATGCTGTTTTTCTCTCTCCACAGATTCCGCCAAACTTGCTGAGTTTGTCCAGCATTTGGCACTTTGATCAGAATTATTTGCTTCCACTGAAAGGAATGATTGGGAGTTGCTGTTTTGCACCAATGGTCTCACTGTAATGTGGATCAGAGAATCAGGAACTAAACGCAGTTCCTCATTAGGAAAGTAATCATTCCCGAAAAACTCAGCTCAGGATTCAATTTGAAAACATGTCAAAAATTAAAATTCATTGCATCCTTGCTGCTTTTCCAACTAAAATATTTAGCACATTACTAACTCCTCCAAAATTGATCTCAATAACAGTTTACACTTACAGCTTAAAACTCAAGACACCACCTTCACAAAGTCATTTGAAGAGAGATTGCAAGCTGTGCACCAATCACTAAATCAGTATATTAAACTAACTCCAGCAATTGTCAATGCAATAACCACAGGATTAATGATTTCAATGACTGCCAGCAGTTAGATATTTCCACTTCAGCACAGGCGTGAGCTACAAATCCACGGCATCAATTTCAACAATGCACAACTCAAGTGGTTGCATGATGGCCTGTTATCACTATAACAAATATTCACCAAGCTCAATTCTTGGAATTAGTCCTAGGTAACTGCAGAAGCAATTTTATTAGAGATTATCTGTTTTAATAGCATAGGATGAAAGAATCAAACATGCTGTCTGTTGAAAAAGAAAAAAAATTTAAATAACCCTGCAACTTTTATTGCTGATAGTGAAAAAGGAAGTAGTTCAAATCTTCTCAGCCTTTTCTCCATTCTCACCTTACTATTTGCTAGATTTAACTTCTGTATATTTTAATAGATATAAAAAGTTAAATTAGTCTATCTGACCCAACTTCAGAATATTTCAAACTCTTTTTAATAAAGTTAGTTGTCAGCAAGACACATCTTAGATGTAACTATGTCAATTTTTGAATTGATTTGTGATTGAAAAGAAGTACAGCTGCAATTAAAAGAAGGATATCTTTAGTGCTCTTCAGGGCATCGTTTAATGAGATGAATAAATCCTCACTTGTTCTTGCTTTAATGTACTTGTCTGATAAAATGGAAAATTGTGTCAAATGTAATTACAATTTTATGTAATAAAACAAGGAGTGGTTATCGAAGGTGCAAGATCAATCAGGCACCTCACTAATTAAACATACTGATGCTTTATCAATGTGTTCTTCAATCTGGAGATCTTTAACAATGAACCATGTGTTATATATAACTTCATAAATTTTATACTGTTACATGTATGAATGGTTTATCCGGCTACATCACTGACCAATTTATATCTGCAAAACAGACAAACATAGTTGGCCAGATAGCATGCTTAACAATGTCTTCAAGCATGGAGCATGGTCATAACATACGCATACGTGACAATTTATCCACTATGAAAAAAAAAGAACCTATGACTGCATTTACTCTCCATCTTTAGATTGCAGCAACCTGACTCCCAACTTCAAGATTAACTTTCCAGAAATCACAAATCAAACGTGTTCTTGTATAACCTAATTCAGCATCTAGAAAATTCAATGATTTGGACTCAAACTCTTCAATTCACTGTGGAGTGCAGTCAACATTTCCAAGTCACTGTTGTTTCCAAGCAAAGTAATGAAAAAGAGTATTAGGACTTTACATTTGTGTGTGTGTCTAGCTATGGTAAACCAGAAATTCAATATTTATATTTGACACTTAGACAACACCAAAGTACTAGATGAACTTTTGAATTAAGAGTGAATCGCAAAGTAATTTTGAGGGGATGTCACCTTAAAGAAATCAAATTATAAGCTGCTCATATCAAGCTTATCCGAATCAAAGCAATCCCAGTTCCCTTGGCCCTTCCTCCCTCAGGTCTGCAGTCTCTGTTCAATTTCTGAACGACGGCATTTAAAGCCAACAGTACCACTCTGTGGATTCCCATGTGCTACTGCAGAATTACAGCATTGCAGGGCAATAAAATAGCAATGAGGTAGCTGCCTGTATCAAAGATTGCAGTGTCTCTTTATTCACAGGGTGGAAGTTCCAGAGCATGCCAGCCATGTATTCTGAACTGAAGGCCTCCAAAACGTGAGATTAGAGCCTGCCAGACAGCTGACAGCTGTTAGTTTCAGGGAATTAGAATGTAAACATGATCATGGAACCAGATTCCTCGGATTACTTAGGTAACACCTCCACTATCACACCTTGCCACTTGCAAGACTGGAGATGGATGAAGTGTTGAAACTTGTGGCGCTGGAAAAGTGTAGCCGGTCAGGCAGCATCTGAGGAGCAGGAGAATCGACGTTATGGGCATAAGCCCTTCACCAGGAATGCAAGACATCACTTTCTTCTGGAGATGGATGAATAAAAGTTGGTCCTCTGTCAGCCGGGACTGTCTCTATGCCTTTGTAAAGTGTTAATTTAATTAGGGTTAAGCCAGAAATTGAAAGTATCTTCCTTGTCATGAAGTGGATACTGGGGCTGGCTGGCTGGCTCTGCTGGCAGCTTAGTTTGTGACTACAAGACCAGAACTTTTATTTGAGATAGATTTAGTTGACATTCAGAACCCCAACTTCCCGGTTTGATGATGAATTTTAAACTCAGAATCTTAGTTCATTCTTGATCATGCGATATCATCCCAAATGTAGAGAGACACACCGGCAGACAGAGATTCCTGCACAGGAGATTATTATCTGGGCCCTCTCAACACATGTAAACAGCTTGTTATGGCCTTGACATAGTACAAACACTTCGTTTCTATCAGATGCATAGGCCAAGAGGAAATGCAACAATACCTCCAGTGCTTACGCAGTCTCTCCCTTACGACCATAGGAAATAGCAACAGGAGTAGGCCATTGGGCCCCTCAAGCCTCCTTCACTACACGATAGGATCATGCCTGACCCAACATTCTTCGTGTCCACTTTCCTGCCTTTCCCTCCCATGATTCTCAGCTGGAAATATACACAAGGTCTCTATCCCACAGCTCTCTGTGGCAAGGGAGTTCCAAAGACTCAACCCTCAGAAGAAACTCTTCCATTTATCAATCTTAAAATTGATGCCCCTTTATTCTGAGATTATGCTGTCTGGTTCTAGGCTCATTCCCGTATTTTTCCTGTCAATCCCAGATCTTTCAATAAGATCACCTAACATTCTTCTAAACTCCAGTGAGTAGCATTCTCAAATCGCTTAATCTTTGCTCATAAGACAATCCCTCCATAGCAGTCATCAGGCCAGTGGCCTTCTCTGAACTACCTCCAATAAAATGATCTTTTCTTAAATAAAGGGGACAAGACTGTTCATAGTACTCCAGGTGTAATCTCGCTAATACCTTGTACAGTTGCAATAGACTTTCCAATTCTTATACTCCAACCCCCTTGAAACATTCCATTAGCCTTCCTGGTTTATCTGTGTGCTAGCTTTGCATTTCATGCTCAAGTACCCGCAAATCCTTTTCTGCTGCTTTTCTCCATTTAAATGCTGTTCCTTTCTTCTCCCTTTCAAAACAAGCATTTGATAAACTTTTTATTCTCCTCTGGTCTTCTGCACTACACAATCTCCTTAAGACTGCCAATTGTATGTGTGCCATAAAAGGGAGTATTATTTCCACCCAGCCTATTGAGTCTGTGCCTGGGAAATACTAATTGCTGTGCAACTTCACTTGAGTATAGCACAGAGCATTTGTGAGGAATCTCCAGCACAACTGAACATATTGGTAAGAGAGAGCCTCAACTAGGTCTGTGAGGACCACCTGTCAAATCAATTGGAGGCTGTTTAACATCACACCCTATCCACTGTCACCCACATGGCCTACCTGTACTTGAACCAATTATACAGTATCACAAGAGTCGTACTGCATCTGTCCAGAACCATTCCAGCTTTTATTATTTCACATCAAGTACCTGCCTTGAAGAATCCAATTTTGCAAGCACGGAGTCTGGCTCAGGAAATAAGTTAAAGCATAATATTTAATGCAAAGTTGTGTCAAAATAGGACAGAAAAAGAAATAAAGTAAGGAAAAGAAACAATGATAGAAATGATAGATATATAAAGCTAAGTTCTCTATACACACAAACTACAGGTAAAATCTGAAGGAATGATACTCTATGCATTCAAAAAGTAACTTTCTTTAGGGACACAAATTTTGTTAGTAATTAACTTATGTCAGACATTTAAAATTCATTTAAACTTGAACAATCTAACTATCAAAAACCTCAAAAAATGTAAGCACCATAATCACATGCTTTTCATGCATTTTAATGCCACATCCCTTTAAGTGTACCAGTTTAGTAGTGCCTTTGGACTACTCCAACAAAAAATTGGACAGCAGCTTCCCAAATGTCATCACCCTTGTGTAAAGCCGATGAGTGTTTTATCCTCATGAGAAGGTGACGAGGCTAATCAGTGTTCATCACTGGTCTTAATGCAACAGGTAGACCAACATATTCAGGATTGAGGAAATGGAATAAACA
Source organism: Chiloscyllium punctatum (assembly GCF_047496795.1). Taxonomy (NCBI): domain Eukaryota; kingdom Metazoa; phylum Chordata; class Chondrichthyes; order Orectolobiformes; family Hemiscylliidae; genus Chiloscyllium; species Chiloscyllium punctatum. Next base: position 42,996,124 of record NC_092753.1, on the reverse strand, counting down.
CTGACTAGGGTTAAAATTTACATGTTGGGTTGAATAACAAAAATCTTTACAAGATAATAAAAATTAACAGCAAAATTAATTTTGCCAATGTAGGTATTCAGCCAAATATTAGGTATTTCTTTGCGTGAGATTTTGATCCCAATTTTCTCCTTCCCTCATTTCAATTTGCTTCATCAGCTCAAATGATATTCATTTATTTCTGCCTACCACATATATACAAAAGCTTCTTCATCCTTTGCTCCTCCACCAGTATAATTGTTACTTTGTTCTGATAAATACACCCATTATAACAAATTTACAAACACAATTCAGAGTAAGTCACATGACATTGCTTTATAATAAAGGCCTTCAAGCAACAAACATCATGAGCAGCAACCGCAACCAGTTAATTTTTATGACTATTTGATGCTTATATAAATGAAATACTTAATACAGTAAGAGCAAAGCCTTTCTCCAGTCACTATATTTGTGGAAGGCATAAGCAAGAACAAAGAGAGCAGCCAAAATTATCTGAGATCTAATACAACCACTGGCAGCAATGGTTGCCAAGAAAACTAGACTGTAGTCACTTCCATGCGTGCTCAAGGCTGTTGCTCAATGCATGCAAAGGGAACACTTCTTTGTTGGGTTTTCCAAACTGTCACTGTTCTCCAGTCCTTTGTTTTCTCTGAACAATGACTCTTTATCCTAGCATCATTGTATGATACAGCTTCCATAATGTCAGCATACAAGGTTGGCTTGGAACACACACTTTCACCATGAACTGATCAATGTTATTGCTGATGACATACAAAATGTAGGACAGTAACAGACAACTCCACAACTGATGACATGTGCACAGGTTTATAGGATTGACAAATGAAAGTTGACCTGCATGGATACCAATGGAGTACAGGAGTGGCTGGTGTGAAAGCAAAACCATTATTCCCAGAATGCTCAAGACAGTCCTTTCTTTACCACATCCCACTCCATCCAAAGAATGTAGACTAGAGACTGCAAAGTCAAATAACTTCATTAACAAAACATACTCCAAGTGCCAACCAAACTGCTAAATAATCAATCAACAAATGTTCCTGAACAATGCCCAGTTATGAAGCGCTGCTTTGCAATAATATGCTTAAATAACAGCCTTTGCTAATTAAATAAATTAGCTCAGGATGAATAATTTAGTTGTTATTTGAATAACTTCCGAGTCACGAGCATTTATTCACACATCAGTAGTGATTCTAAAGTACAAACTTCTGATCAGGTTTCAAGCATTTATGCCTCTGATATGGAGATCGTGTGACTTCCCACAGCCATTCCCACCAAACCCTCAAAATGTGTGTTAGTTTGGTAAGTCGAGGGAGTTCCTACTATTCCCTGGAGCTGAACAGGAACTTTCAGGGCTGCATCCTCTCCTGTAAACCAAAGGAAGGCAATTGAACCTCAACTAATTCTGGAAAATGGGCAGCTGTCATTAGTAAACACCTCGATTTGGAAATGAAAGAATGTGTATTTTTGTTTCTGTTCAATGCAAATGTTCATGACATAAATGTGCAGATTTTTTTTCAACAGTTCCAACCCTAACGTAACATTTGGCCATACAACAGAACCGAATAACCAACTGGAAGCTTTAAGCTTTGAGCAAACATTGAAGAATTTGCTTTTGTTCTCAGTAGAAGGTTTTCAAGGTGGTTCAACTGAAAATTTCAAGTTTATGACTGGGATTGATGATGGCTTTCCCTATTGAATCTATTTGATAATGAAAATACTGAGGATATTACAATATTTTGCTTGAAAATACATTTGAAGCTCCAGTTATCTCAACTGTAAACTCCACTTTAAAAGATATCAACGTTTGTTTTTGCTATGTGATGAGGTTTATTAATGTAACATTAGTCGCTAATAATAGAATGCAATATCAAAAGATAACAATATATTGAGTGAGAGAATAGTCAGAATATCATGGGGTTGGTAATAAAGAGGAAACTATGCAGGCTCTGGTCACTGAATGTCACTGGTGCAGTCCAAGTTTTAGGGGCCTCTTACTTTTAGCCAGTAGTGATGTTACAGTTGATAAGATTCCCCCAAAATCCCATGGCCCACGTCTTGCATTTCCTGACACCAAGTGCCACAGTCTCCAGTTCCATTCTCGCCCACATTTGCCCTGATATATCCAAAACATTCCTCATCTTTCTGCTCAGCTTTCCATGGGTGTGTTGATGGGTGCGTTGATAGCTTGGACACATGACAATTTGCTGGCTTCTCCTTGGACATATTTTGTCTTGCTTCTATTGTATCTATGCAGTACCTCTGCTGTGATCTTAGTCTCCCTGGTTACCTTTGCACAAAAAGCTGGATTCCCTCCGAATTGCAATTGCCCTTGCTCGCCAGTAACTGCACTTAATTTGATTGGATTTGATTGATTTATTGTCACGTGTGCCAAAGTACAGCGAAAAGCTTTGTTTACAAACAGTACAGGCAGATCATAGTAAGCAAGGATGTACAGATCAGAAAGACTTAGAGGCATGTAGGCTACATTGCACCGGATGTGCGCTAGGCGTGATCAACGTTAACAAGATCAGCATTGTTTGAGGCTAGAAAGACCATTCATCAATCTAATAATGGCCATGAAGCAGCAGTTCCTGAATATACTGATGCATCTGTTCTGGCTTCAATATTTTCTGCCTGATGGAAGAGGTTGTAGAAGAACATTACCGGGGTGAGATGGGTTTTTGATGATGTTGGCAGCCTTTCCGTGGTAGCGAACCGTGTAAATGAAATCCATGGATGAAACCCATGCCATGATGGCTTGCCTGTTGGTCTGGACTGTGCACACAATCTTCTGCAGTTTCTTACGGACCTGTGCAGAGTAGTTAACGTACCAAGTCATTATACACCAGACAGTCGGCTTTCAAAAGTGCATCTGCAAAAGTTGGTGAGGGTCCTTATGGACATGCCAAATTTCCTGAGCCACCCGAGGAGAGGCGCTGTTGTGCCTTCTTGACTGTCGCTTCTATGTGGGAAGTCCAGGATAGATTGTTACTCCAAGGAGCTCTCCACGCTCTCAACCTCAGCTCCATTGATGTAGTTGGGGGCATGTTCTCTTCCTTTCTTTCTGAAGTCAGTGATCAGTTCTTTAGTTTTGCTAACTTTGAGAGAGAGATTTTTCTCATTACATCACATCACCAACCCCTCGATTACCCTTCTGTATTTTGACTCGTCGTTTCCCTATATTATTCCCACAGCAAAGCAGCTTCACTCTATAATCTAATTGCAACATATACCCTAATCACCCCATGGACTCATTTTTCTCAAACCACATGATTAACCTTATTCCCCCACCCAATCCTGTATTGGCTTCACCTTCCTTCTACTTTCCCCAACCTGCCACCACTCTCCACACAATAGCAGCCCCTTCTACAAGCACAATTCTTTTTCTTGTTCACAACTACATAATTATCCCCACTGAGGTTCCATATTTCTGCCATTTCTCTTCAGGGGAGGAGTGTGGTGTGGTTTCCAATCCTTCTGAGTTACAGCAGGAGGTTTATGAAAACTTAAGGTCAATAGTAACAACGTTAGCCTGCAAACACCTTCCAAGTGACCAACCCCCAACACAACAGAAAACTTCAAATGAAGGAAGAACTGGCTCACTTCAGAGGGAAAATAAACCCATGGTTTCTACCACTCTCCCCTTTCATCACTGACTGATATATCAGGCAGGGACCAACTCCTTCACAACAGCAGATGGAGGTTTTATTCACATCAGAAATGATGCGACCATATTATCATACTGCTATTCCTAGTTTACTGTGTACCATTACCTCCCAGTGCACAATGTACTGCCTCTGGATGCAAGACAAAAGGAGCGTTCTTGATTTTCCAATCCTGCCAACCCACACAAAACTCGGACAAAAAGAGAACTTTGACATCACCCATTCAGTTATTTAGAAGCCATTAGACAAAACACTTTTAGACATGTTTCTGGCCTTAAGCAACCAGGACACAAAGCTCTTGTGTTTGGACAACAACAGCAGGATACCCAAGGTACAAAGCTAGCATTCAGATGTTAATCAGGCTTCTTTGAATGAAGGGGAATTAATTAATTCTGCATCTAGTAACAAAAAGAAACAAATCAGACCAAGTTTATTTACTACCGAAATCAAGGGTACCTCATGGTACATCACATATGTCTCAAACGTTTGCATCATAATATTATTGTGTAAACAGCAACTACTAAGCCAAATGGTAATTCCACACATTGCATTTAACATTTATGCTAATAGAGGATATTAAAACTGGAATTTGCATACAGATGAAATACTTACAGAAACTGATTTACAATGATTCAAGTATGCAGACACACATAAAAAGTGTGTATACAATATTGAGCCAGTGTTTCAATACTGATCTAATTTATGATCATTACCTTCATAAGAGCCCAACTGTTTAACTTCCCAGTTTACATTGATTTAAACTGATGTAATAAATAATAAATAAGTGTACCGCAGCTTTAATGTAATCAAAATTTTTTGAATGGTTCAACACACACTATAACTTTGATTTTATGTTTTGCAATTTTTTTCTGCTCAATAACATTTAATGTTGAGAATGAAATTTCATCAGAAAAGAACTAATTTACATTTATTTCACACCTTTCATGATACCAGGATATCCAAAACTGTCTTGTAATCAATCATGTGAGTTTGAGGTATAAATGCCTCTTGTGACACAAGGAATGTGGCAGTCAATGAGGACAGCAAGGTCCCACAAGCATCAAATATGATTACTAGATATTCTTTTTTCCATACACGGAGGAATGAACATCGACTAAGTCACCAGGGAGTACATGTACAGATCAGCCATCCAGACTTAACATCCCATCCACGATACAGATGAGACCTGAATTTGTCTGAAATGAAAGAAAGCAATGTTGACAGCAAAATACTGGATTGCGATGGAAGCAGACAAATAGGGCTCTTCCCAGACTTCTTTTTAAATAAGTAAATGACAAGCTTCCACACTAGTGGGAACACCCATATATTGCAGAAGCATTTCTGTTGGGCTTTTATTGATTTTAAATTTCCATGATTAAAAACCTCCCATTTCCTTCCAAACATGCTATGCCATACAGACAAAATGTTTGCCCTCTGTACGCTTTTAAGCGAAGCATCAGAGAAAAATCAGATTCATAACGGTTGGGCATTCAGATGCGTGGTTAACTGTATCAGAAAAGGCTAATTAATGGTCCTCCTAATCTGTAATGTGCTAAAGTGTAGTTATACCACAATCCGCACAGTAAATGGTTCTCCAATTTACAAGCCAGATCCAAAAGGGTCTCTTCATGCAGCATCCTTATTTGTCGCCTCATTATTCACAGCTCTTCACACACCTCCATCTTTTTCAGTCTTTGCCGTTCTATGACAAAGCAACAAGTGAAAGAGACATACCCCAAGACCTCCCTCTGCTGGTACAGGTACTGAACTTGTAATGATGCCATTTAGCACTGGGAATCCAAATTATATCAGCCCTTCAACAGGCGTACGAAAGCAAAAAAGAGTAAAATACAACAGTCGGACTCACAAAAGACATAGGCTTCTTTAAATTTTCCTTTGCCAAGGCTAATCACGAAAAGTTTGCGTCATCAAGCTGAAAAATTTGCTCAAGCATGGAACTGAATTCAAAGCATTATTGGCAGCTCAGAAAATGCGCCTTGACTTGCAGGTTACTTAAAAATGCAAGCACAACTTCTAAGTTCTGGTTGTTACCCTTGAGTGACTATAGAAGGTCTGTGAAGATCAACAACAACCCAAGTCACAGGTTCAGAGCTTCCTAGAAGATAATAGACATTACAAAAGCATGCAGAGGAGTTGAGCATTGAGACCATACAGAGGTCCCAATGTAGGGAAATTCAACTTTCTAATGGACAATTAGCCAGCATCTGTAGTCCCTAGAGTAATGGTTTGACTTCAAATGGTTCCAATTCATCCTACATAGGAGAATTTGAGCTATAGGGAGAGGCTGAATAGACTGGGCTGTTTTCCCTGGAGTGGAGGAGCCTGAGGGGTGACCTTATAGAGGTTTATAAAATCATGAGGGGCATGGATAGGATAAATAGACAAAGTCTTTTCCCTTGGGTGGGGGAGTCCAGAACTAGGGAGCATAGGTTTAGGATGAGAGGGGAAAGATTTAAAAGGGGCCTAAAGGGCAAAATTTTCACACAAAGGGTGGTGCGTATATGGAATGAGTTGCCAAAGGAAGTGGTGGAGGTTGGTACAATTACAACTTTTAAGAAGCATCTGGATGGTTATACAAATAGGAAGGGTTTAGAGGGATATGGGCCCAGTGCTGACAAATGGGACTAGATTAGGTTAGGACCAAAAAGCCTATTTCTGGGCTATACATCTCTATGACTTTATGACTCTAATTGAAACCTGCTCTTATACCAACCTGCCTCTGGAACTGAAATTCATCCCTCTGGACATGATCTGATCCAAATCCTACATCAACCCCAGAACAAAAGACCCCTCCAAAGTCCCAACTCCCTTTAATCTAACAGACCCCACCTACATCAAGCTCTGAGCTACCTGCCTTATGTCCCACCACTCCACTAGGCACCTTTACTCCCCACCTACCTGCCCAATTGCCATACTGACCATCTCTCAGTTGCTATTAAAGTGAACTTTGGACCTTTAATCCAAAGGATATGACACCTGTCATAAAGAAGAGGAATGGTTTCAGCATCAGTTCATTCTACAGCCACTCAGGTAGATCCCATGAATCAAAACTGTTGCTTTGGCTGGAGGATTCCTGGCCAAGACTCCTCCAATGTTAAGTGGGTGCTTTCAGTTTGATCTGAATTGAAAACAGGAATCCCTAACAGCTAGTTAGGAATTCTAAACAACATATTCAATCTCTACTTTTGCTACTATTATCATTACCTGTCCCAGCTGACTTGACATTAAGGTCTCAGCTAGTGCACTTCACTATACCACAAACTGAAGGACTACAGCCAACTCGTGTTGGTACCTAAAAGCAACCAAAGTGCTCAGTCAATCTCGAGCCAGAGTAGATGGCAGAATGTGTTATTCAGGCTCACTCGTAATGGGCATTTACAAATTCTGCTATCTGCATTGTAGGCAAAGCCAGTAGTTCTCCATGATGTTTGAGGCAATAAGGGTCAACTCAATTAAATTGCAGCTTTACTGCTTGAATTGAAGTTACTGCAAAAATGACATGGTAACATCAAGGCAGAAATATAATCTACCTCCCACCCTTTCAATCCACTAAATAAATAATGACCACCCTTCACATTGCAGAATGAAATTTAAATCCCTTTAGCTGATTGAGAATTCCATTAATTGAAATTTAAAAGGTTCATTTAGATTTTGGATCAGTTTGTAGTCTTAATTAAAACCTTCATCCAGATTTCAGATACCCAGGAAATAGCTATCAGTTAACCTATGTTAATTTATTATTCTAATGTCAAGCAAAATTAGCAATTAATTTTGCAAGAAATTTATTGAGGGAAAGTGAGTGGGAAGGCAACGCTTCTGCATATTTTGACTAGAATTAATTATGCAAAGTACAACTTGCTAGACCATATACTGTGAAAATCAACTAGGCAAAAGTGAAGACTGCAGGTGCTGGAAACCAGAGTTGAGATCAGAGTGGTGTTGGAAAAACACAGCAGGTCAGGCAGCATCCAAGTAGCAGGAAAATTGACGTTTCGGGCAAAAGCCCTTCAGCAGGAATAGAGGTAGGGAGCATGCAGAGTGGAGAGATAAATGGGGGGAGAGATGGGGCTGGGGAGAAGGTAGCAAAAGAGTACAATAGGTGAATGGGGATGGGGATGGAGGTGATAGGTCAGAGGGGAGGGTGGAGCAGATAGGTGGGAAGGGAGATTGTCAGATAGGACAGGTCATGAGGATGGTGCTGAGCTGGAAGTTTGGAACTGGGGTAAGGTGGGGGAAGGGGAAATGAGGACTCTGGCGAACTCATTGATGCCCTGGGGTTGAAGTGTTCCGAGATGGAATATGAGCCGTTCTTCCTCCAGGCATTGAGTGGTGAGGGAGTGGTGGTGGAGGAGGCCCAGAGTGGGAGGGGGAGTTGTAATGTTGGGCCACGGGGTGGTGGGGTTGATTGGTGCGGGTGTCCCAGAGATGTTCCCTAAAGCGCTCTGCTAGGAGGCGTCCAATCTCCCCAATGTAGAGGAGTCCGCATCGGGAGCAACGGATACAATAAATGACATTGGTGGATGTGAAGATGAAACTTTGATGGATGTGGAAGGCTCCTATAGGGCCTTGGATGGAGGGGAGGGAGGTGGTGTGGGTGCAGGCTTTGCAATTCCTTTGGTGGCAGGGGAGGGTGCCAGGACAGGAGGGTGGGTTGTAGGGGGGTGTGGACCTGACCAGATAGTCACGGAGGAATGGTCTTTGCAGAAAGCGGAAATGGGTGGGGAAGGAAATATATCTCTGGTGGTGGGGTCCATTTGGAGGTGGCGGAAATGTCGGCAGATAATATAGTTAATGCAAAGGTTGGTAGGGTAGAAAGTGAGGACCAGGGCTGTTCTGTCCTCGGTGCAGTTGGAGGGGTGGGGTTTTAGGGCGGAGGTGCGGGATATACTGTGACCTCAACATTACAATTCAGCTCTGCCCCAAGAGGATGTATGCAGACGTGTGCTGGCTCCATTCACAATTTTATGCTTGTATTGCTGTTAAAAAGAATTGTGGAATACACTAGAAGTTACACATCTTCTGAGATCTGAAGCTCAGCACCTACTTCATCAGTAAATAAGTAATTAAAATACCATGTTTCTTTAGGCATTGGCAATTTTTTTTGTATTTTGGATCATTTGAAGGGGGTATAGTGGCAAGATCCAACAACTCTATTTTCTTCTGACAAAAATGGCTGAGCATTGCACGTCAGCAAGAATCTAACAGGAAGAACTTGCAATTGTTCTGAACAACGTGTGGCTAGTCTGCTCCATGTCTGAGCATGGGCTGTTCTGTTCAAAACCATCTGTATTAATACTCATTCAAACCATCTTTTCTCGTGCATTATGGCTGGACAGAAAGCAACTCTCAAACAGCTGATCCCAGAAAATCTAGTCCTGAAAGCTAATTAGGAATTCGAAACAACACATTGAATCTCTACTTTTGCTAGTATTATCATTACCTGTCCCAGCTGACTTGACTTCACTATACTTCACTGTCCTAATGCACTTCACTATACTTCACTGTCCTAAGTCCCTAACTTAGATGAATCTGACCTGGTATAGAGTAATAAAGCTTGGAGAAAGTGAGGACTGCAGATGCTAGAGATCAGAGTTGAAGAGCTTATGCTTGAAACGTTGACTCTCCTGCTCCTCTGATGCTGCCTGACTAGCTTTGCTTTTCCAGCACCACACTCTTCAACCAGTGTAATAAAGCAAGTGTGTTTTGTTCAATGAAGCTTTGATTAACGTAGAATTGGTTCTGCATGATTTGGTTCAACTAGAGAAAGGCATATGGCTGCTTTCTAAAAAAAACCTTCAGTTTACAATAGCTCTCAGTAGAAGTGAGGTTTTGATGAAAAGCCATCAATGTGAAATGTTAACACTGCTTTTCTTTGGTTAGGTCCAAACATTTGACCAATTTCTCTTTCTCATCCAGTAGCATAACCAACACGTTTGCGTATGTTGTACAAGGTAAAGTAATGGTTCTGAAAATGTGTTAATATTGTACATTGCATTATGCTCCATCCAATACGATGATGTCCCCACACAATCTTGATGAGGAAATCAGAGCAAATAGCTCTGATCACAACAAATAGCGAATAGATGAGGAAAACATTCACTGGGCTGTAGAAGAACAAGTGAATTAACATCCCAAGAGCCCTCTTTGCCATGTTATGAACTATTCAGACAGACAGTAGCTTCAAACACTTAACCAAGCATTTAGCAGGAATTCATGGAAAGACCAATCACGAGAAAGACAGCATACTAGGTGAAAGCCTATATTACTTCAGACCTGGTAAGAAGTAGTAAAGATGAAGCTGTGAGAGTCATAAAGAGCTTAAAGACTTTGCACACATGGCAATTACAGATTGCTCCAGGAAGGTGCATTCCCAGTTAGACGCTCAGCAAGGAAGCCAATGTATCAGAGCCTAGTGAGTAAAGATGTTGAACAATGATGAAAGTCTTTAAAATCATCCGGCACAAAAAATGCTGAGGTGAGGAGGAATAAAAGAAAATGAGCACTGACAGCTCAGAACAAGTGTTGCCGCCAACATTTTTAAAATACTCATAACAAGCCAAAATGAAGAGCAGGCTAAATAGCAGATATTAACAGTCAGTGACAGTGCTTGAACCAAAACTTTCAAGCAATCCCTAGCTATTGGCAAAGAAATGCTGCATCTGTAAAACTGTGTCACTTTCAAAAGAGGTACAGAAGTAGGTTGCAGTTTCAGAGCAAGGAAAAATGTTGAATGTCTACTGATACAAATACTTTATTCAACCATTCCACCAGCATGAGAAAAACATATTGTTATGACACAGAGGTGAATCTTTTCTGTTGATTATAGCAAACACTCAGAAAAGGTTGCCTCGCCTCACCCACCCTACCTCTTGCAAAAATGCCATCCCGTATTCCCAATTCCTTCACCTCCGCCAGATATGCTCCCAGGAGGACCAGTTCCACCACAGAACACACCAGATGGCCTCCTCCTTTAGAGACCGCAATTTCCCTTCCCACATGGTTAAAGATGCCCTCCAACGCATCTCGTCCACATCCCGCACCTCCGCCCTCAGACCCCACCCCTCCAACTGAAACAAGGACAGACCGCCCCTGGTGCTCACCTTCCACCCTACCAACCTTCGCATAAACCAAATCATCCGCCGACATTTCCGCCACCTCCAAACAGACCCCACTACCAGGGATATATTTCCCTCCCCACCCCTTTCCGCCTTCCGCAAAGACCGTTCCCTCCGCGACTACCTGGTCAGGTCCACGCCCCCAAACAACCCACGCTCCAATCCTGGCACTTTCCCCTGCCACCACAGGTACTGTAAAACCTGCACCCACACCTCCTCCCTCACCTCTATCCAAGGCCCTAAAGGAGCCTTCCACATCCAAACTTTTACTTGCACATCCACTAATATCATTTATTGCATCTGTTGCTCCCGATGCGGTCTCCTCTACATTGGGGAGACTGGGCGCCTCCTAGCAGAGCGCTTTAGGGAACATCTCCGGGACACCCGCACCAATCAACCACACCACCCCGTGGCCCAACATTTCAACTCCCCCTCCCACTCTGCCGAGGACATGGAGGTCCTGGGCCTCCTTCACCGCCGCTCCCTCACCACCAGACGCCTGGAGGAAGAACGCCTCATCTTCCGCCTCGGAACACTTCAATCCCAGGGCATCAATGTAGACTTCAACAGTTTCCTCATTTCCCCTTCCCCCACCTCACCCTAGTTCTAAACTTCCAGCTCAGTAACTGTCCCCTTGACTTGTCCAGACTTGTCCTACCTGCCTATCTTCTTTTCCACCTATCCACTCCACCCTCTCCTCCTTGATCTATCACCTTCATCCCCTCCCCTACTCACCCATTGTACTCTATGCTACTTTCTCCCCACCCCCACCCTCCTCTAGCTTATCTCTCCACGCTTCAGGCTCACTGCCTTTATTCCTGAAGAGCTTTTGCCCAAAACGTCGATTTCGAAGCTACTTGGCTGCTGCCTGTACAGATGTGCTCTTCCAGCACCACTAATCCAGAATCTAGTTTCCAGCATCTGCAGTCATTGTTTTTACCTCATAATCTGTTAACATGAGTAACAAAAAAAACAATTTATTTTCTAACTGTAAAAGTGAACATTGAACAAAAACTATTCACAAATCCAAGACCCCCTTTCTCTTAACTGCTTATTATCTGCCTCCAAGTCTATAACAATATTCTGTTCCAATAAGGCACTTATTAAAATTACATCACCTTAACTTCAAAACCACACAGTCTCTGTCTTTTTCTGTGTTTTCACTCTTCTGGCTGCTGATCTCCCTGGGTCATCACTTTCCTTTCACCATGAGTATGCTTCACATGAAAAGGGACCTTTGATCGACAGTGATTTTTCATTTCTTTGAGAGCAAGGTTTTAGATGGGCAAATAGATCTCCAGGAGTTTCTCTATAGCAGTTGCTCTCTGACCAATTATCAAAACATCCACATTTTATAGCTCCCCACACCCTCCAACTTCAGATCGTCTCATTGGTTCGATGTTGACAAAACAATAAATTCAAATTCAATTGGGTTTTAGTATCCTGGGGCATAATTTAGACTGTTCGGTTAAATTCAAATTGTTGTTAAAACACCAACCAAACCTCAGGTATCCATTTCACAGACAAACGTTACATATCTTCAATTTTCCAGTACACTCTGGGACTGCTATCTAGTCACATACAAGGTACTTGCAATCTCTCAATTCAGAACAGCATTCTCTGTCTCTTAAAAGGTACAGTACAGACATCAACTTCATGACAATACCTATAACATTCCTATGAGAAATTGGCCATCTAAACAACTAGATTTTGACAGAATCTCTTTGTCAATGGACATCCCCTCGTTAATTTCAAGGCTGATACAAGAATGGCACAGTCATAGTATGTCAAATACCATCACTGAAGAAACAGAAGTCACAGCCTACAGTAAAGAAACTAAGTGATCCAGTTAGAATAACTCTCAGCTTTCCAAACCCATGCATAGAACCATCTCAAAAGGACAAGGGTAGTAACTAGATGGCAGCACCATCATCAACAAGATCCTAAGTCACTCACTATCCTGTCTTGGAAATATATCACTGCTTCTGGGTGAACATCCTTAATGTCGTTGTAAAAAAAAAGGACTTCAGCAGCTCACCACCCCCTTCCCAAAGGCAACTAGGAATGGACAATAAATGCTGGCCCAGGCAATGAGAACACATCCCATGAATGAAAAAGTTATTTTTAAAATTACAAGCAAATCTGCAACACAAAAAGCATAAGAGAGTTGTGAATATACATAGGATTTAAAATAAAAATTTTACACTTTTGAGCCATGTTGGAATAAGGTATTGGTTTCATGTTGTCAACAGAAGATGATATCAGTGTTCCTTTCCTCACTGAAGAACATGAAGCCAGTAAAAATCAGAAAAAAAGGCAGCAAATACTGACTGTAGCAATGAGTAGTACAACCCACTCCAGCTTACTGAGGAATCATTAATCGAAGTTGTTCAGACAGCAACAAACTGGTCTGCTGCGCAAATTGCCAATTGATATTAGATTAGATTAGATTAGATTACTTAGTGTGGCAACAGGCCCTTCGGCCCAACAAGTCCATACCGACCCGCTGAAGCGCAACCTACCCAGACCCCTTCACCTAAGGCTACAGGAAATTTAGCATGGCCAATTCACCTAACCTGCACATTTTTTGGACTGTGGGGAGGAAACCGGAGCACCCGGAGGAAACCCACGCAGACACGGGGAGAATGTGCAAACTCCACACAGTTAGTCGCCTGAGGCGGGAATTGAACCCGGGTCTTTGGTGCTGTGAGGCAGCAGTGCTAACCACTGTGCCACCATGCTGCCCATATCAAAAGATGAGATAATACAAGTTTCATGGGGATAATTTTAGTTCATCTTCAAAAGCAAATTATCAGCACCAATATCAGACAATGTTAAATATCTCTCCAGTACAGTGACCAATGAGGGAAAATGCTGGTGTATCAGTAAAACAAGTGAATATGAACATAATCAGCAAGAAGTTTACAAACTTCAAAACAGATTTATTAGCAAAATTGAGAATAAGATTTACTGGCACAAAATGAAAATGAGCTGCATGTAACACCATGGAAGTCAGAACAATATCCCATTGAATCAGGACTCCTTTAAAAAGGAATGTCCTGGTACAAAAATTCTGGATAATTCAAAGAGGAAAGTACTTCCTTCCCATTGAGAAGCCACCTTCCATGGTTGAGATTATGAACAAAAAATGTGCCCCAGATGTTGCAGTAAGGCAACTATCTGATTTAACAGTTTAAGGGTTTCTCAATGAAAGACACTGAGATTAGAGGTCTTCCAGATAAGTTAATCGACTAACTACCTGGATAAACAAGAACACCCTCTTCTGAGAAGGATATCCAAGAGTTAAAAGCTAACTCAGCAAACAGACAATTTAAGGACCATGCAGGATGAACGACAGTATTAAGGTAAACAACCGGTCGGCATGGACAGGTTCGACCGAAGGGTCTGTTTCCATGCTGTATATATCTCTATGACTCTATGACCTACCAATTTTCAATGTCTGAAGAGTACATGAACTGGAAGAATTTTGAAACATCCTGATTCCATGAATATGACGTTTGAGACTATCTGTGTATGGGGAATAAACCTGGGGGGATATTATATAAGCTAACAGTTTAGAAAGGATTCATGTTCGTCACAATATTAAGCTCCACTCTGTCTGATTATGTCATTTAAGCTTCAGTAGGGAAATCTTGGAGAAAAATAAAACGGGATCGATCTGAGACTCCAAATAGCCTTAGATGAACATTAATTATTTAATATAACATTCACTTAATTGACGTCACAAAACAAACTATATAGTTTTAAATACAAGAACCTCCTTAAGAGCCACCAGTGGTTAATACTCTACCACTAAACCAAAGAGGATTTTAAACCCAGTCAAGGAAAGAGGAATGAGAGCAACACCCTTTCATCCAAAAATACCAGAGTATACTAATACTTCAAGGATGGAAGTGTGAGAAATACATACTCTTAATTGCTAATATTTGCACTTCTCTCCAAAATCCCTCTGCTTTCGTCACTAGGCATTAAATACATAGCATTAACCCAGCAAAATACATAGCGTTATATCCCCTAAGCAAGTTACAGAAGAAGGAATCTCATTCAAATTATCAATACAGCAGATGAACAACAATTCTAATGCCAAGGTAACTACACCTTATGTTGCTGGAATTTCTGAAATACTTTCTAATATTTATAGCCCCAGCAACACACTTGGCTGACTTTTACAACTTGCACCGAAGCCACATCAATTTGGGCACAGTTTGAGGATAAAAGATCTTCTGAAATATATAGAAATGCATTAATAATTTGGACATGTTTTCTATCTTTAATATTGCATTGGACATAAAAGTTGTTCCATCATGACCTAAATGAATTAGGTCACTAAAAAAGGTTGCATAAAATTTTAGGTTGCAAGATAAAAAAAACATGAAAATCACACACTTGCAAGTAAGAATTTTTTCTAAGGTGATGTACAAATTGAAATCAGATTCACTTCAGTGCTATTAAGGCACAAGGTATAAGCACATCCATGGTAACATTAATTACCCGATACAAATCGCTCGAAAATATTAACCTGGCATAAATGAATGCTATTGAAATTTGGCACAAAATATAGGTGAAAACAGTCAATTGACAGTTTCTCTGGTAAATATTTGTTTTTGCATTTATTAGCTTGGCTATCACCAGTCCATGCACGAGGAGATGCATAAGCTATTGATAATATTACCTGGTAGACCAAAAACAGCTTGCAATGAATGTCACGCAGGAATTTTCAGCCAGAAGCAGAATACAGGATCCATTTCCCCTGTTCCAGAGGCCCCTAGCGTCACTTCTACCAGCCTTCAGCCAATTCAACTCATTTCACATAATATTAAGAAATGGCTAAAGACACTGGATGCACCAAACACTGTCAGGGCTGATAGCTTATGGCAAAAGTACTGCAGACATACCCCGAAACCAGTCATACCTCTCGCCAAGCTGTTCTAAATACAATTACAATGTTGGGGAGAATTTCCCAGATAAGTGTTGTCCACAAAAAAAAGCCTACAGCCAATTACTGTCCTATCGATTTACTCTCAATCATGAGCAAGGTGACAGAAAGGATCATCAACAGTGCTTTCAAGTGGTACTTACTCAATAACCTGCTCACTGTTGGCAAATTTGAGTTTAATCAGAACTACTCAGCTCCTGACATTATAGGCTCGATCCAAACATGGACAAAAACAATGAACTGCAGAGGGAAAGTGAAGATGATGACCCTTGTATTAAGGCAGCAGTTAACAGATTACAGCATTAAGGAGTCTTCGAAATGTCTAGTAGAATCTAGTAGAAAGTTCTCCGTTCACTCAAATCACACATGGAACAAAATTAAAATGGTTGTGGTGTGATGATGCTGTTCCTTTAACAAGGTCATGTTGTCCTTGGCTTTTTTCTATTGAGTGGTTGTAAACGCAGAGGTTCCAGAGTGTCTGGTTTGGATGGGTTTCAGGGCCAATTTGATTATAGCTAACAGATACTGCCTCAGGGAAAAAGGCTTTCAAGTTTAAAAAAAACACAGTTGTACAATGAAAGGGGAGATGCCAGCTCTCTGAGCTCAGCTTTTCTCTGGCTTGGTTTGTTTTGGTTTTAGCAGTCTGGCTGTTCAGAGCTGCTGGTCAGTTGCTAGCTGGGAATCCAAAAGAAACAGCTACATGGAAGAGTGTTCTATGCTGAATCTCTCTCTCTCTCCTATAAGACTCTGCGTTTGACTTCACCTTTTTTGCCAAGGGGTGTTGATGGGGATTGTTGCAGGAATTTGGAACAGCATTATTAAGCTGGGATAATCTGTTGGGTTTCAGATACGTTAAGTTATTCGGTATTCTGTTCTGTTTTGTTTGTGTTTCATGCGGTAATCCGGAAATAAATTTTGTTTTGTTCAAAAACGAGGGCTTTTGACCAGCTGCAATACTCCTGGAATATCCACTCTATACCTGCTTATAACAATTAGAAACATTAGGGTCTGGGCTACTTTCTTGAAATGTTTTGAGAGGGTCTGGCCTGGCCCATAACAGTAGTGACTGGAGATCAACCACCCAGTACCTCATTACAGGAGTTCCTCAGGGTTGATATTTTCCAATCAACCTGTTCAGGGATGTTATTACATAGCTGTATAGTATGTGGGACTTGAACCCGAGGTCCAGAGATTACACAAGAACCCTAAATTCCTCAGGTAACATACTAGGCGCAATCTTCTTTGGCTGTGTCATACAAAGTCAGAAGTGTAAACATTCACTGAAAATTGCACTATTTTCAGCACTATTTGAAGTTTCAAGAATATTGAAGCAGTTCAGCTCCAAATACAGCAAGGTCTGCATAACAGAGACTTGGGCTAATGAGCAGCAGATAACGTTTTCACCATACAAATGCCAGGCAAATACCAGCTAAACAGAATCCAACTATTGCAACTTGATCAATGGCATTTGCTATTCCTGAATGGCACACCATGAACATCTAGGAGGGATTCAAAAGACTTCCTTAAATGAAGTCAATGGCATATTTTCTCATCGTGAAACTGACCAACTAATGAAATAGTCCATGAACACACTGGTATCTGTCACAGAGATTGAAATTAAAAAGTGCACGTGGATTTACAAACTTCACGATCATATAACCATAAAAAAGGAAAATTGAGAACAAAAATATACTTCACAAAGTATACAAATAAAAGATTATTTATCTTTCCCTTGAAGGTTCTTGATCAATTGATAATATAGTGCACTGCAACTTTCTGCGCAATGTTATTTCTTTTCCTCTGTTTCTGATATGTAGTAATGGTCAGAATAAACCTTCATTTCAAAATGCATACATATATAGCTTCTTATGCACTAGTGACTTCATTCAGCTTAACTTAAAGTTGTTCATATGGCCCCAGTTCACTTTTCGATTTTTACCACAAAACAAAGAAAATTAGCTGACCCACCAGAATTAAGTAGGAGATAACAGTGCAGCTGCTGACATTGCACACCCAAGTTAGAGATAGCACTCAGGAAACAGCTAAGGCCAGAGTTATGGAAGCTTACAAGGCCACTTGATCAGCACAATGAAAGTTTGCAAGTAACAATGTCTTTAAGAACTGAGACAAAAAGATCATAAAGAAAAAAAATGCGACGAGTCAAGGTAAGCAATTAATGTGTGTTCACTGTGAATGCACACCAACACACATAGTTATGCATAGATGCAGCCCAAAAGTAAACAATCAGTTTACTTTTCACCAAAGTCAAGATACTCTCAGATCTGACTGAAATTAATTCACCCTAATAGAGTCCCAGGTGTCTGACCAGATCAACATGAACAAACCTTTGGTGAAGAAAGCGGATTGTAATAATTGCTTATCACTTGATGCAATGTGGTCGAGCAGTTGTAATAAAAACAATAATATTATTAGTCAATAAATATCAAGGGCAATTTAAGGATGGCCAATAAATGCTGCCTTAGGTTATCAGCAAGGCCAGCAGTAGAAATGGACAATATCACAAAGCCAGTGAGTTACAGCTGGTTGTCAGTTGTATACATAAGCTGACAGATTTGTTAATGGCAAACTGTATTTAGCAAGCAGAGGCACATAAGGGAGTAATGTATTTGATATGATGCTCATGAACTATGAAATGGTGTTTGACTAAGTGCTTTATAACAGGCCTTTCATCAAAGTTGAAGCTCATGGAATCAAAAGGGACTGCAATAACGTGGATCCAAACTGGCCAAGTAATAGGAAATGGGAGTGATGAAAAGTAAAATGCTGCACCTGGGTAAAATCTAAAACACAAACTAAACATTCTGGAAATACTCAGCAGGTCATGCAGTGTTTATGGAGAGGTAATATTTCAGGTTGATGCGAGTTAGACACGTAATCAGTGTTTTAATTAAGTAAAATAGGAAACGGAAAGAGGGAAAAAATGTTTTATGATAAAGGTGGAAGGGAGAAGAGTTTAATACTTACAAGCATTTTGTCATTCAAAGTAAAATTTGCTGAGTTAGTTGAATTACAATGAAGAGAAGAAACTAAAAGATAAGAATAAAAAGTGAAACCTGATTACAACCTAAGTGATTAAGGAGGTCACGGTTTTTAATATGTTCTGCATATAAAATAATGTGAGTTTAATTAAGCACCATATCTTAAAAGTAATGGAAAGAACTGTCACAATTATTCTGGAAGGCCAGAGTCTTGTTTTAAAACAGGCACAGTTGATAATGGGGACTATTTATCAACTAAACTGAGCTAGAGAGAGAAACTTGGTCAGAGAATTTTCCTTTATATCATGCAGTCAGTTCTGCTATAACATGGTAGTTCCATTCTCACACAATACCATGTTATAAGAAAAATCACATAATAGCAGCACCATTTAACCTAATGGGGCTGGAATCGCATTATAAACATTACACGCTCTAAAAGTTTGTACAACAAAGGAAGTGTCCCTAATTCATCAATCAAGTTACAGTGAATGTGTGTGCATTACAGAACCATCTGTAAACTTGATTCGCTGACGCAAAAGGTGGCAAGACCTGAGCGACCTAAGGTGGAGGTCAAAATACATTAAAAGCCATAAGATAAAGCCTCATTCCAAGGAGAAACAGTATCAAATGAAAAATTGATCAAACTAGCCATACTGAATGACACAGACTGGCCCTTCAAGGGCTGTCAAAGGAGGCAGAATGGAGACTGGTGGGCTCATTGAGGCGTAAGTCATGGATTGGAAGGGAAGAGCACATAGTACCAAAGAGTGGAGTAAAGAATGGAAGGACGGCAAAGGAGAGACCACGATGGATGAATGGAGAAAAGCGAGGGGGATTTGAGGAATGTGATTGGGTCGGCAGCAGAAGACAAAATGAACAAAATTAATCTGCAATTTCACCTGATTTCAGCTGAGAATTAAGTCCAGTATATCAATGTATGCAAAGGCAGCAAGCCCAATTTTTGTAGCCATTTAAGTTCAGCTCATACTACAGCTGTTAAGAGAAAGGTGATTGTAAAACACAGAAATAGGAAGCTACTAAAAAAAGGTGATATCACAAACATCTTGTCAAAGGGTGGACAGTAACAGCCCAATCTATTACTACCATTAATAATTAATAGGCCAATAATGAGAATATGCCTAGAATATGCCTAATACATCAAGAATATTGCATTTGCCTGTCATACCACACTTCACCCATTATAGTATCTCCAGTGGAGCAAAAGAGAATTTTAATTTACATACTCTAATTCTTCCATAGTTTCCAGGGCAAGCATTGAGGCATTTCATTTATAAAAAGGCTTATGCAAACATGCATGCAAACACTACAATTACAAAATCAAAGGAGAAAAGAAAAAAAAAGAAATTAATTTGAAATGCAATTCAAAATAACAGAGGTGTACAGTTATTGTGGCTTTTCCTCCTCAATGCGTATCCAAAACAATGGAATGTTGAAGTGGAATTTTCTTTGAATTAGTGCACAATAGAAGCAGCCATTAATATGGCAGTACAAAGGCAGTCACAAACAGGGATGACTTGATTGCATCTTTATGCGGGGAGCACAGTACAAGTTCAGCAGGAGGATAAGACATAGTAAGCAGAAAGCGAAAGCTTTAATACACAATGGCATTAGTCCAGCTAGCTTTAAGTACTGTACTTGTATTTTCGCACTGCATCATTTCCTGAATACTGCAGTCAAAAATAGTGCTGGGGTCACTGAAGTAAAATTTCAACATATCAATGAGCATCACTAGAGCTATCCCAGTGGAATAATGTTGCCCCTAATGCTTCAATTTCTTTGCTAACATGTACAGAACTAACTATGCCAGGAATCAATTATAACAAGCAATTATCAGGCAGTGCAGAGAGGCCTGATGATTCTGACAGAAAATCACAAGGGGAACAACACAGTTTCTCAGATACTGGTTTCCATGAAAACCAGCTTTTGTGTTTAACTTTCAATGTGTGAATGATAAGTGAAAAATATTTGTCGCTCTTGGATAAATGTGTCAATCCCACTAACTTAAACAAGAAACCAACTACTTGCCAAAATACAACTGAATTGAAAAAGACCATTTGTCAAATTAAATAAAATTTCACAAGTCTTCCATGAGTTTAGTGAAAGTCAAAGATTTGAAATGGGAACATTTCTCAACATGTTCAGGATATTTGTATATTAAAGCTTGACAAGTTACACAGAGTAAATAAAAAGGTAAAGGCGCCATGGTCTTCTCAGACCATAGGGATGCTCTCTCAGTACAGAGAGACAATTGATGGTGGTTCAACTTGAGGTCACCACGCCTCAGGCAAAAGGTTAAGACACATTCTTGCACCAATAGATAGGCAACAAGTTGGAAGATTACTTTAATCAACTGGGTTGAACACATCATGACCAATCTCCAAGGCAGGCAGGACTTGACCCTGGACCGTGTGGCCAGGGGGAAGGGACACCACACTTGTACCCACAACAATTGGTATATACATTTCTGATCTAACCTCCAATCAAATTTTAATTTGATAAGTTTCTGGCCACCCACTTAAATGTTGGTTCTGAACAATTTGGTGGAATTCGCTTTGGACTACGTAACCAATCATACTAGGCTTTCTATGGGGATTTTGCAGAAACAAGGAAAAAAAAGGTTGCTTAATTTTATTCATTCCACCTTTTAAAGATGTACAGCCCTTAAATGTTCCTCAAAGTTAGGCATAACAAACAGGGATGGTTTAATCTCTTGTTCTTGCTCCAAAGAAACAGGGATTTCCATCACAGCAACAGACACTCAGGTGGTGGTGAAATCAAATTCCAGAATATTTTGGGAATCATAGCCACTTAAATCAACCATTTCCCCTACTAGTGCTACATCGATATTGTCTCAAACAATTGGCAGATGGAAGCATCTGACAAATGCATGTGCCATTTCCCAGGAGATGCATGTTTTATGCAAAAACTTAAACAGAAACTATATTTATACGTTCCCATGCTTCATATGATTGTTCAATTGTGAAATGAGGATTTGAGTTGTTTCCCATCCTCAGCTAATTTGCCAGTTAATTTGCACCATTTAAAAGGATGTTTTAGTCAAAAGTGTACAACTTAACCTGTGTATTTTTACCTCTGTAAACATAGTCAGAGACATTTCATAATTTTCAGATTTTGGAGGACAGATCCTGCTTCAGCCAGTGAGGTTGAACTGTTGAAATATTTAATAAAAGTCTTTAAAAACCCAAAACTACCAAGTGGTTGACATTTTAGCCACATTCACCCATTGGTTGGAAACATCCCAGTTAGTCTCACTGGGCTACCAGATGGAGCTCTCAGTTACCCACTGTTAACCATAGACAGCAGTCTACCCCTCCAAACTTGGTGCTTCTGTCAATCTCGACAACTTTGTCAAGTCATTCAGAAATTCGCTCCACTTTTTATGGAGCAAATATTCTGTTTCACTGCAGGAATACTAGAGCAAAAATTATGTATTAAAACCTTGACAGTTTGACCCCTATCATCTTTCAATTCTGTTTGGTGATCCAAAATGAACAATTGTAATTTACATAACCAATCGTATTTGTTGCCATGTCCATAAGCCAAGAAAACATCAGTTCAGAAAGGTTGTGCCCAGATTGTTAAGCTCTGCTCATGCTGCTTTCCCTCGATGTTAATACAGTGCTATTTTAAGAATCTTGTTCAATCATATTCAAACATCTGCACAAATTATTAGCAGTTCAGAGTGCTGCCTCTCAGAAAACAACCTCAAATGTTTTCACATTAATATTCGCTGCCCAGTCTTATAATTGGAGATTCTGGCTAATTGTACAATCACAGTAAGCAATGCATCTCCTTTTATTTGGAGTTCACAGTCAAGATCGTTAATGCATGGTTTCCTAAATAAAATATCAAATAAAATAAAAATCAGGTGAAAGTGAGGACTGCAGAAGCTGGAGATCAGAGTCAGGATTAGAGTGGTGCTGGAAATGCACAGCAGGTCAGGCATAAGACCGTAAGACCATAAGACATAGGAGTGGAAGGAAGGCCATTCGGCCCATCTAGTCCACTCAGCCATTTAATCATGGCTGATGGGCATTTCAACTCCACTTACCCGCATTCTCCCCGTAGCCCTTAATTCCTTGTGACATCAAGAATTTATCAATCTCTGCCTTGAAGACATTTAGCGTCCCAGCCTCCACTGCACTCTGCAGCAATGAATCCCACCACTCTGGCTGAAGAAATGTCTCCGCATTTCTGTTCTGAATTGACCCCCTCTAATTTTAAGGCTGTGCCCACGGGTCCTAGTCTCCCCGCCTAACGGAAACAATTTCTTAGCGTCCAAGGCAGCATCCGAGGAGCAGGAAAATCGATGTTTTGGGCAAAAGCCCTTCATCAGGAATGAGGCAGGGGGGCCTCGGGGATGGAGAGATAAATGGGAGGGGAGTGGGGCTGGGGAGAAGGTAGCCAAGAGTGGGTGGATGGAGATAGGGATGAAGGTGAGAGGTCGAAGAGGAGAGTGGAGTGGATAGGTAGGAAGAAAGATTGGCAGATAGAACAGGTCATGAGGATGGGGCCGAGCTGCAAGGTTAGAACTGGGGTAAGGTGGGGGCAGGGGAAATGAGGAAGCTGGTGAAGTCCACTTTGATGCACTGGGGTTTAAGTGCTCTGAGGTGGAAGATGATGTGTTCTTTCTCCAGGCATTGGGTGGTGAGGGAGTGGCAATGGAGGCAGCCCAGGACCTGCATGTCCTCAGCAAAGTGGGTTTAGGGAGTTCAAATGTTCAGCCACTGAGCAGTGGGGTTGATTGGTGCGGGTGTCCCAGAGATGTTCCCAAAAGCGACCTGTGAGAAGGCGTTCAGTCTCCCTAGTGTAAAGGAGACTGCATCATAGAGTCATATTCATAGAGATGTACAGCATGGAAAGAGACCCTTCAGTCCAAACCATCCATGCCGACCAGATATCCCAACCCAATCTAGTCCCACCTGCCAGCACCTGGCCCATATCCCTCCAAACCCTTCCTATTCCTATACCCATCCAGTTGCCTTTTAAATGTTGTAATTGTACCAGCCTCCACCACTTCCTCTGGCAGCTCATTCCATACACGTACCACCCTCTGCGTGAAAACGTTACCTCTTAGGTCTCTTTTATATCTTTCCTCTCTCACCCTAAACCTATGCCCTCTAGTTCTGGACTCCCCGACGCCAGGGAAATGACTTTGTCTATTTATCCTATCCCTATCCCTCATGATTTTGTAAACCTCTATAAGGTCACCCCACAACCTCCGACACTCCAGGGAAAACAGCCGTAGCCTGTTCAGCCTCTCCCTATTGCTCAAATCCTCCAACCCTAAACAATACAATAAATTACATTGCTGAATATGCAGGTGAAACTTTGATGAATGTGGAAGACTCCTTTGGGGCCTTAGATGGAGCTGAGGGGGAAGAGGTGTGGGCGCAGGTTTTGTGATTCCTGCTGTGGCAGGGGAAGGTGCCAGGAGAGGCGGGTGGGTTGTTGGGGGGGGGAAAGAGGCGTGAACCTGACCAGGTAGTCACAGAGGGAATGGTCTTTGCGGAAAGCGGATAGGGGTGGGGAGGGAAATATATCCCTGGTGGTGGGGTCCATTTGTAGGTGGCAGAAATGTCGGCTGATGATGCAGTTTATGCAGAGGTTGGTGGGGTGGAAGGTGAGGACCAGGGGGGTTCTGTCCTTGTTACGGTTGGAGGTTGAGGTTTGAGGGCGAAGGTGTGGGAGGTGGATGAGATGCATTGGAGGGTATCTTCAACCACGGGGAAGGGGAAGTTATGATCTCTAAAGAAGGAGGCCATCTGATGTGTTCTGTGGTGGAACTGGTCCACCTGGGAGCAGATACGACGGAGGCGGAGAAATTGGGAATACAGGATGGCATTTTTGCAGGAGGTACGGTGGGAAGAGGTGTAATCCAGGTAGCTGTGGGAGTCGATGGGTTTGTAAAAAATGTCAGTGTTAAGTCGGTCGTCATTGATGAAGATGAAGAGGTCCAGGAAGGGGAGGGAGGTGTCAGAGACGGTCCATGTGAATTTAAGGTCGGGGTGGAACGTGTTGGCGAAGTTGATGAACTGCTCAACCTCCTCGAGGGAGCACAAAGTGGCGTCAATGCAGTCATCAATGTAGCGGAGGAGGAAGTGGGGAGTGGTGACGGTGTAATTACAGAAGATGGACTGTTCCATGTAACTGACAAAGAGACAGGCATAGCTGGGGCCCATACGGGTGCCCATGGCTACCCCTTTGTTCTGGAGGAAGTGGGAGGATTCGAAGGAGAAATTGTTAAGGGCGGGGACCAGTTCAGCCAAATGAATGAGTGTGTCAGTGGAAGGGTACTGGTGGGGATGACAAGATGGCAAATACCATAAAGTAATAGGAGTTGTCATCCAGGAAAATACCTCGGTCATCACAGATCATTGTTTTGGAAATCACAGGCTGTGGGGTGCCGAGAATTCTGAACTGAGCAGATAGTCAGGCAGACCATGAGGAGTATAAAATAAAACTTCTGAGCTACCATGCAACAAAAGCTGATAAAATTAACTTCTACTTATAAACAAAGACATAAAAATCCGGCAATGGCCCAATTCATGTTCAGATTTTGTTTTGAACAGTTTCTTCCAAAACTAAAAGTCAGTTTTGTTTAGAAAAAGACTTTTAGTTAAGAAAAAAAGACAAGTGGCAACTCAATGTATATTATCAAGCAAAATACTTCACAACAAAATAACGTACACACTTGTTCAGCACCACATAACAGTTAAACACTCTTGCTTAGAATATACATCAGATAGAGAGTGAGAGAGTTGACCATTTGGTTCCTTGAAGCTGATCTGCCAATCACGAAGATCACAGCTGATCCGATTGTAGCCTTAACTCAACTCTCTACTTGCCCCCCTCCCCCCTAAAAAGTCTCAACTTCTATTTTGAGGAAAGGATGTGGGCGGCACAGTGGTTAGCACTGCTGCTTCACAGCGCCAGAGACCCGGGTTCAATTCCCACCTCTGGCGACTCAGGCCCACGTCAGGTGTGGAGTTTGCACATTCTCTCAGTGTCTGCGTGGGTGGGCTCCGGTTTCCTCCCACAGTCCAAAAGTGTGCAGGTTAGGTGAATTGGCCATGGTAAATTGCCCGTAGTGTTAGGTGAAGGGGTAAATGTCGGGGAATGGGTCTGGGTGGTTTGTGCTTCGGCCGAAGGGCCTGTTTCCACACTGTAAGTAATCTAATCAAATCCCAGCAAATATATTTGTGACCCCACCCCCACTGTTGAGGCAGGGAACCCAAAAGACTAAACAAGGACGAGTGAAAACTTTGACAAGAACAGGAAGCAACCAACCTTTGAGTTTTTAGTGGCATAATTATTCTGATTGTTTTAGTTCCAATAAATAAAAAAGGCATCTTTAATCTCTACACATTGAAAATGGGCAAATAACCAAAAAGAAAGCAAAAATGTGAATAAGCAAACCAATTCACAGAGAATAAAAGGGGTAAAGAGATTAAATGAATTGTGCTCAGATTCTGACCAATCAGATGCAACTATTCAGACAATATTTATGTTAGCAACAAGAATTTTTAAAATAAATGAGGCTAGACAGACTGAAATCAGATTATAGCTCACCTTTCAAAATGAAAATATTTGGACAGGAACATGAGGGATCAGATAATATATGTTATTCAAAATCCTAGTTCCAGTGCAAATTAGCTCACCCATTTAATACCTATGCAGTGTCTAATAAAATCATGAATTTTTTCATAACTTATTAGGGGGAATACTCTTTACTCAACAAAGCCTGAATCCCTACTAGCTTGCTGTATTGAACAGAAAACATGCTAAAATACTCCGAGGAATTAATAAGGATTTGAATGAAGCCAAAGCAAATCAAAGAGAGGTTCATTGCATGGTGAATGAATGGGCTCAAAAGATTATGACCAATTAGACCTACATTTGAAAAACATGAATCAAAAACCAATTTGATTTAATGGGGTAAACATTCAAAGGGCACTTTATGGAATACAGTACCATAAAAGCTCACTTATAAAGCATAAAGGTAAGTCAATACTGTTCATTTATCTGAAAAAATAAAATTTATTTCCAATTCCTAGAAGATAAGCACCCTAACACATAGGAATGCAAGTAGGGAGATCAATCAATTCACGTGTCCAGGAAGACCTGATTTAGAGTAGGCTCAGAACATACAATACTAATACTATGACCCCAAAGGCAATGTCCCTATCTCTGGGCCAGGAGGTCCAGGGTCAAGTCCCACCTGTCCTGGAGGTATTGGTCATCACATGCCTAGCCAGGTTGATTAAAAATGACTACAAAGCCCTTGAAAAGGCAAACCAAACTCTCAATACTTTTCATGGATGAAACAACACAGTTTCACTTTAACAGATCCAAAATATATTGACCAAGTACTATAGCGTGCCCACCTTGCCCTGTTACTTAAACATTTCAACCCATAAATCAATCACTTAACTGGAAGTACTAAACTTCAGAATCTAGTTGAATACAAATACAAATAAGGACTGGAACAGTGCAATGTAAAAGCCAGTCAAGAAATTATATTTCATAATCAACTGCCATTTGAAAAGCATACAAGTATTTGGTGTGACATTTTATGCATTTTTCTACTAATATAAGCATGTGCCTATCAGATATTTGAAGTAATCTTCCACTTTTACAAAAACAAACATTCATCTTTAATGTCTTCGTGTATCTTTTCCCACAGTGTTACAAAATCTGAGCACAAGGGCCCAGAACTTGTAACAATGATTTTGATTAGTACATGCTGTTATTACCATGTTAAACTATCAGCAATGGCTGGGATTTGCTCACGTGCAGTTGCAACCTGCAAACCTAGAGCACACTGTCAGATGATATCCTACTCCCCTACAGGCTGTGTTGTGCCTGTCTTTGTGCTAAAATCATTTACCAATAAATGAACGTCTGGTTGTGAACTTCAGCTAATATATTTTTCTCACGGTGAAAAAGACTTAATATTTTGTTTGACTTCTAATTTTAAAAGTTTTGCTGTTTCTAAACAGCCAAGACATAATTACAAAATGATAAATCTGAATATTTAATTTTAAAATAGAGTTTGAATCCTCTAAATATAAATATTTGCAAGTTGCATATTTTCAAACAAAATTCTGAAGTTTTCATTCCGAAATCTATGTATCTCCTTTGATCCTATGTGCACATGCCAACTATTTTTCTCTTTTGGGACAGTGATAGACATTTCCTGCTTTTTGCTGCGGATTCTTCAATCCAATTGGCTGATCAGCCTGCCTGCTGCTTGACATCACAGAGTGGTTTTGGCATTGGGGAAGAAAATCCTGAATTTTAAAGTCCTATAAATCATTATGACAGCATTCCTCAAAGTCAGCGAGCACCTATCCCCTTGTTGCGAAATGCTAAATCCAGACCTTTACATGACAGTAGGAAACTTCCTGTCCCTTTCCATTTAATAATGTTCTTGTGGTCCATGTTCATAGGAAATCAGTTATGACTTCACACCATCTTTCACCCAAATTAAACCTACATATTTTAAGTCGGTGTACCACTACTTTACGTAGTGTATGCATTTGCAAGTCAAGCTTGCATTTTTTTTTGTGCAGTATACGTTGACAATCTAAATAGTAGAGGTCACGCAGTACATTTCACATCTCACCCATGAAAACAGACTTCAGGAGTACAAACCACTGCTTTTTTATGCAAAACATTTAATTTAAGTAATTTTTTCCATCTGACTAAAACTCCCTTAGGTTTTCATGCTTTTTCAGTCTTATTTTCATCATGCAGATGAAACTAGTCAAGTGGGAAGATCCATCTGTCCAAAATACAATGCAGCTGTTCCACCATGTTTGAACAGGGTAAATTGTAACAGGGCAATTTTTGCATCACATTTTTCTCAAACCAACTTTTCAGCAAATCTGTTCTATATTCTCCCCCACAAAACAGTACTGGGTTCTCCAGGATCAAAATGATTTTTAAAAAGGGTGACTAAGCAACATCAGCCTGTCCTTCAGGAATCAAGTTTAAAGGCAAGGCTTTAACTTAAGCGTCTGGGTATGCTTTTAGCAGGAAGTCTGAATAGAGTTTCAATCGGCGAATGCCAATTTAGCTTTGCAACCAATCTTAAAAGAAGAATTCCTATCGTCGGTCAAATCACAATCCCCTTGTCAACCAAGTTATATTAAGAAAACCACAGAACCAGTTCAACTGCAATCCCTCAAACTACATGAGAATGAAAGGTACAGAAAACTTTAAACCTAACCAACAAATTACCAAGTTGGTCTGTGCAAAGGTACAAGGTAAAAGCTTCCATTTGGAAATGACGTAAATACCTTACTTTATGCATTTTAGATAGTCTGGTGTAACGGTAATAAAATGTTCACAGCTAACAATGTTAGATCACTGACAAACTAAGTCAGATCACCTTCAACAGGACCAAAATAATTAAAATAGAAAGATTTTCAATGGGCAAAAATTATTTGCTTGTGTTACAACTACCAAACAATAGAAACATTCTTGAACAATAAAAATTACTCATTGACGAACTGGAAACATACACTTTGATGAAATTAACAAAATCATGCAATTGGCTATTCAGTCAAACAAAGGAAATGCACGGTTCCATCATTTAATTTTAAAAACAGCTGTCATAAATTTCACTGAATTTCCAATGATTTGGAAACAATTGAGAATCTGTTCATTTTAAGCTCAGAGCAATTTGCAGTGTCTCCAAAGTCAGAAAGGGCATTCAAACAGTTTTGAAGCAGGTATTGTTGAAATGAAAAAAAACACTCAAGTCAGAAACATGCATTTAAAAGTATCTCAAACTCTGTTTTTCATAGGACTTCAATCTAATTTGTTTTTCAGTTTTCTTGTATATCCAGTAAGAAAGTATAACATAATGACTACAAATACCTCAAAACTAAGCAGAAGCAGCTCCTGATATTGTACTATGCAACAAAGGCCCATAGATCCAACTTCTCAAGTTAGAAAAAAGATGAAATCTGCCTATTTTTATCCTGCTCATTGCAAAGTAATTCTTGTTAGAAGGGTACACATCTGGAAATCACACAAGGAGACAATGCACATGATTAATTCTCAGTATAAAATGGTCCCCATGATAAAATAGCTCGCTGTTCAGGCTGTGCAGAATGAAATACATACTTGGACAAATTGCCACAGAACTGCCAGTGTGAATGGAACTCAATGTCAACACAATTAATGCTTGACAGGGAGAGGACAATATTCTCGAAAAGCCGATTATTATTGACGTTGATTCTTAAGAAAAAGTACTGGCCTCCAATCCACACCACCAGATGATGACACTGGGTGATTTTATACCTTGGAGATACAAAACAAACAACAGCCATTAAAATTTAAAACCAGTCAGGCAACATGAAATAATCTGCTTAAGAAATGCACATGGCTGCCCTGGCAAAGAGGGCAATGCCTGCCAAATTCAGCATCATTCTCAAATTTAAATAGCAGACCATGCATACAAAGAACAGGCATAGGAAATGAAGCAAGCAGCACACTAATATTTAGAACCTCTAAAAAATTAAAATGATAAATCTGAAAATGACACTGCCTGGAGAACTGACATCTGCTCTCTGCGCAAAATCTACAAATGATCAGGCCCTCATAATACCAACTAAATGGGAGAACGCCATCACACAGCCCAATGCACCCACATGACGAGAACATATCATATCAATGATTTGATTCAGCGAACAGAAGAGCAGCAAGTGGTACTCAATCCAGAGTAGTGGCAGGTTAAACATTTGGGTTGGACGTACAAAGCAAGGGAGTACATAATAAATGGAACAGTTTTGAGGGAGTTGGTAGAGAAAGTGAGAAATCTTCAAGTACATGTCTATGAGTCTCTGAAGGTGGCAGAATAGATAAATAAAAATGTGGTAAAGGCAGCAAATGGGGTGCTTTTGTTTGGCTCCCTGCCTCCTTGGGCCATCCCCTCATTCCTGGTGGGGGGACTCATGCTCAAGATGTCAACTCTCCTGCTCCTCTGGTGTTACCTGACTGGATGTGCTTTTCCAGTACCCCACCTCTTGACTTAGAGGGATATGGGCCAAGTGCTGACAAATGTGACAAGATTAATTTAGGATATCTGGTTGGCATGGACGAGTTGGACCAAAGGGTTTGTTTCTGTGCTGTACATCTCTATGACTATTTGTTATCTTCATTGCCAAAGCAGAGTGGCAATGCTGTAACTATATAATAAACTGGTTAGGCCACAGTGGAATGGTGTGTATAGTTCTAACCAAGACATTACAAAGAGAACAACATTGGGACGGAGTGCATAGAGAAGATTTACAAGAATGTTGCTCGGGTTTGAAAATTGCAGCTGAAGACAGACTGGATTAGCAAGGTTTGCTTTTCTTGGAGCTGGAAGAGGCCGAGGTATACAACAGATCGTGGTCAGAATCGACCAGTTTCCTCCAGCAGGAAGGTCAATTGCTAGGCAGCATAGATTTAAAGGTGGTAGTCAACGGGGACGATTAGAGGGGACATGAGGGAAAAGCGAGGGGGATGAGCATCTATAATTACGTCGATTTTGCTGCTCGTTGGATGCTGCCTGAACCGCTGTGCTCTTCCAGCACTACTAATCCAGTATTTGGTTTTCAGCATCTGCAGTCATTGTTTTTACCATCTATAATTCACTGTCCAGTTTGGTGGCTGGGATGAAAAGTTTAAACCTATTATCAGAAGAAGAACCCTGATCTGCTCCTGAAGAATTCAGGCACTGGTACATGGGATTAGAATGGGCAGCTCGTTTATTCAGAAATGATGGGATGCATGTCCTCTTTCTACAGTGTAAATAGACTGTGTTATAATGAAGTGAGACCCACCAAAAGTATCAGAACAGTAGTCAAACAATAGACAAGCAATTCAAATAAACATTTTTCCTTTCTTCTGGTAACAACAGTGTGATTATATATGCATTACCCAAAGTGGTTGTGTAATCAGTAACCTTTATCTGTTCACATTCATTCTTGCTTATTCCTTAGATGAAAAAAATATTCAGGAGTAGTCTTACATGCAGCAGTTGCTTTTTTCCTCAACATCCAACCATACTGTTGATTCTTCTAGGTCATGTGTGATGGATTAGACATTGGGAATAGCTAAGTATCGGGATCATCATCTTCTTTGGCTTGCTGGACAGAGGGCTTTGATGGACAACATGGGTTAATATTTCAGCATCTGCCATCATCCCATTCCAGGCTTTTTGGGAACTCTGGTGATAAATTGGTTTCTTGGACTGTCAACAGTAGTGAATGTTGCAGTTAAGTTCTTGGCTCTCTGATGTTTATTTCCAATCAATACGGTCAACAGAATTGATATTCTGCGATGCATGGATGACATCAATCTCTAATTTCAGCTCCTAAGTATGGACATGTCATTTTTGTTTCGATCATGGGCATTGAATTCACAACACACTTCTTGCTTTCAAGTACTTGTCAGGGAAGCCTTTAAAACTCTCAAATAAACCATTGCTGGTTTCCACCCCAATTCATCGGTTTCTGTCTCACATCGTTCTCTTGTGAAAGTTGTCATGTCATCCTTACTGCTCAAACCCTTTATCAATTCTCTTCTGTAGTTACATTGGAAGGTTCATATGTTGCCTTTGTCAAGTAGTTGAATTTCTGATGTAATCCTCTTCAGTCGCTAATGTGATGACAACAATGTGTTTATCAAGTGATTGGGATTTGGGTACAGCAACAGCTTCCACTAGTTTATGTCTGAAATCTTCTCTGACATTTATCCAAACTTATAGTGGAAGAATTTTTGTTTTTAAAAAAGGGTCATCCATGATTTCACATTACTAATATATTTCAAGTTAGTAATCTTACAGTAGATAATAAAAGTAGTGAGGTTTGAAGAACATTTAGATGATGAGCAAAGTCAGCTTATGCAAATCAAATCAGTTGCACTTAAAGGAGAACTGTTAACCTAGTCTTTATCTCATCTCAAGTAATATTTTGGAATATGGTTGTCTCTGTTGTAGACTTGATCTTCAGTAAATCCAGTGCAAAAAGGCATCTTGTTCAGTTGGAAACAACATTAAGGTAGTTTGTCCATGGACCATTATTCTTCTCTTACTCGAGATATGCCACACATATGGATCTTGCAAATTATCCTTTGCTGGCTTCAAGCTCAAATGGACAATTTGCATTTTCATCTGTTTGGTGGCAAAATTGAATAACACACTTGATAGTAGCTCTCTGCAAGTTAAACTAGATATACACATTACTGTCAACAGGTTTATGCTTGGCATTTTTTTTTGTTTGGGCACCTTCATGAATCTCTGAACAATATTCTCAACTGCTTTTCACCTTTAACTACCACCTGTAACTAACATGTAAGAAAAGATGAACTGACTTCCCACTTATAAACCTCGCCAGCTGATTGTAAAACCTTTCAGCTCTTCTTAAGCACAAGAGCATACTCTTTTCCAGTTAAATGTTTCTTGTAAGCTATCAAAGGGAAGGAACTTGGCTGAAAGAAAGAGATTGACAATACTCTCGATATTACAGAGAAAATGGCAATTTGATGACATGTCAGCTGATTGAGGTGCTGCAAGAGAAGTTAGCAATTAATGGCAAGTTTACTTTGCAGTCCAGAAGAGTCCATCGATATAAGTGGACACTGCCAGACTTAAACCTAGAGGTTTCAGGTCAAAACTAGGCCTTCGGCAACAAACAATGGCAGGAGGTTCACTTGAGATGTTTCAACTTGTTAAGTTGTTAAGATGCAAATTCTCGTATTCAAACATCTCAAATCACTGCAGAAGTTCAAATTCAGCTTCCTGTCAACGAATGTGGGCTCCAACCTCCCCACCCCCGTGCGCACCTCCAACCTCATCGTCCCGTCCATCTCTGCCCCCACCTGCACCCTAACCCCGTCATCTTCTGCTCCCACCCCCACCCACCATCCTGTTCTGCGGCAGCCAGACTGGACAACAATGGAGTTGGGGGGGTAGGGTGGTGGTGGAGGTGAGTCTACAAATAGCGTACACATACACACACACACATACACCTTTTTCTCAGGTTCCACCTGTGCCCTTACAAGAAAATGTTAGAGATTATCTGGGAAGGAGGGTTTCAGGTACACCCCTGTGTAGAACCCCAGATATGAGAGAGAGAGAGAGAGAGAGAGAGAGAGAGAGAGAGAGAGAGAGAGAGAGAGAGAGAGAGCACGATGGTGCCTGGGCTCCCATTGATGTCCAGCACTGTCCTCAGCAGCATTTCAGTCAGCCAAGTTCATTTTTAATCACTGTAAACAAAAGGGACGATCAGTGTTAGAAACACTTCTTTGATGTAATGTTTCTATCAAGACCTTGAGATCTCCTTCGGATAATCGAGGTTTCTCTGTAGATGAGAACATTTTGAAAATGTGCCTGTGATTGCAGTCGAAGACAAAAGTACTTCATCAGTGGGTTTGCAACATTAATGCTTTTGATCCTTCTTTAGCTTGTGCACTATGTTGCAAGCTTCTAATAAGACGCGTAACCCAAGTAAATTGAAGTACATGTGATGTTTATGATCAATCACTTCAGCTGACAGAAGTGGGTGCATCAAATTGTTGGCCTCATTCAAGTGTACATTGATACTGAAAAGATTGGGAACCATTGAATTAGAAAATAGCTACAAGAAAATTGATCCATACTACTTGCCCATAACAAGACTAGCTAAAACTCTAATCTCCTGGAAATTCCCCCTTACACAGACAAACAAATAAAAGGAAAAGAGAATATTGACAGCGGTAACATAAATCTGGAAAGTCAATTCATTGCTGTTTGTTTCCTGATTCAGATATTGAGGTGATCTTTCTGTACTACTTACAAACTTGTGGAAATTTCCAGAAAGTGATTGATTTGGAAAATATCTGATTTATCAATTCCAAAGTTGCAGTTCACAACAACCACTGCAGGAAAGCTAACCATTTCTCTTCAATATTAAACCATGTTTTTTTTAAAAAAAACAGTTGGAGAACAATTGCACATATTTCTATCTCTTTTTCGTCTTCTGAGTCCATGTCTCTAATATACCTCCTCTTCCAACCTACTCAGTTAACTATTAATCAATCAGCTTCACCTGTAAAAAAAAATCTCCTTTGCTTCAGATCAACTGTACATTGCAGGAACCCACAGCCACACAAAAAAAATGTTTAGAATAGGTTTTGAATTCCTTATTGATAAATTATGCAGACATCCTGGTAAATCCTTTTTTTTATTACAAAACACTTCTCTTTCATTGTAATCCACAGCTTTTAAAAGATACAAAAATTTAAAAAGATCCTTTAAATCTGTACATTATATATACATAGCTGAATGACAACATTTCACTGAATCCATTACACATTAGGTCAAAGCAAAGGTCAAACCTTTTTAACCAGCATGTCACATTTTTGATGCCATATAAGTGAAGTACAGACTTGTCTAATCTGAAATCTAAGCCATCACGTAACAGTTTGTATTGATGAAAGGTTGATGGAATGCAAAGATATCTTCAAAGGTCCATATTTTATATCATGAGATCCACAAAGTACTTTTCCAAGGATGCCCTTTCTTTACAAAAAAGCTGTTTGCAGTGTTGCACCTTCCCTAATCAGGGCAATTATTTTCAGCTTCTTAGGTGACAATATTTTCAAGTGATCCTGAACGGATTACTTTGTGTTCATTATAGATGTTTGATTTTTTTTTAAACTGTAAAATCAGGATATTTAATAAGTCAGCATTTATTACTCATCCATATTGACCCATGAGAGAAGGTATAGGTGAGCTGCCTTCTTGAATCACTATAGTCTACATAGTCTAGATCAGAGGCTTTCAACCATTGTACTGCAGCACATTGGTGTGCTGTAACAAGGTGAGAAGTGTGCCAGTTTTCGCAGACTTCTATTACAACAGGGTGCAGAGATTCAGCACCATGCATGTATGAACATTGCCAACCATGTGCATGCACAGGTGGAAGAGAACCTGTTCATTTTGCAACCTGTTTGCACACATCTAGATACAAACACTAGGTGTGAACAGGCACATTGATCATATTTCTGGGATGTGAAGCAATCCTGCATTCTCAGTTAAGAGGAGCACATTCAAAAGATCTGAAGTAACTTGCCTGCTAGTACAAATTTCCATACCAACACAGGTTATAAAGCAAATATTGTTTAATGTTTTTTTAAACCATAGCACTGATCTTGGTCTTCAATTCAGAGAAAGAAACTGATCACTTTCCTGTAAAAAGAGGCAATTTCTCTCCTAATTCATCAAAATATACGTTAACGCAGAGAAAATATGACAACAGCTAATCGGGTCTATGGATTTTCATGGCCAAGAGATGCTGCTTGTCTCTGTCAGAGCTGCACATAGCTAAAGCAGCATGAAATGGCCAAGGATGATTTTGGCTGAAACAGCGGCTTTCATGTTCTGCTGCATCTGAAATTAAACTATGAACCTAACAGGAGTAGCTGCCTTTACGGCAGTATATCCAAGATAACAATTAAGATTTCACAAGACCCTTTGCGTTATGTATAAAATAGGCCCTGTGGAACAGAAGCATATGTAGCTGCTTGTTTAGACATAGATGACATATAGCCTTGAGGATTACTGATTGAAGCCTCCCCATCAGGCTGGTCCAAAATATCGCATTCATTGTGTGATAGAAGGGAAGGATCTGACTACACTGATCACACGCCCACACGACATCAATATCCCCAGGCAATTATAGCCTCGTCATGTTTTGAAGTAGAGTTTTATGTAGGCAGTACAGGATTCCTGTGAATACTCAATCTAAAAGGTGGATAGAAGTCGCCCCTGTCTGTCAGCTGGAGAGTGTTGTATAACCGGTGCAGGAATCAAGTCTGGTTGAATAAGATGTATTGTGAAGACCCAAGAATAATTGATAAGTAGGTCTGGTGAACATCATGAGATGGCCTAAAGCTGTCCACAGACTGATCATGCAGTCAGATGATTTACTGGACTGGAACTGTATATAATCAATTCACAATACAATTGACTTGCAACAGTAACGGTAGGCTAAAAGCAAATGCATAAAAACTGCGTGTTTCCCTGTGATCAGTGGAGAAGTCCCTTCACTGCCCAGGGTCTCTCCCCCTACTGGTGTAAAATAGTAAACTTTCTACTGCTTAAAAAGTGGACCAGGGTATCACACAATTTTACCCAACACTTCTTACCATAGTGTCTCATCTTCAAACAAAAGTTGGTAAATAATATGTGGTAACAAGTTAAGACACCATTTACAGACAAAATTTCCATGAAACATCCATCGAAAATGCATCTGTATTCGTAGTTGAAGACAATAGATTTGAAACATTAATGCTTTTGATCTTTCTTTAGCTTGCTTTATATGCTATGTTGTAAACCTCTCCACTTAGGACATAATCACAGTAAATGGACAAAGTTAAAAATCACACAACATCAGGTTATAGTCCAACAGGCTTATTTGGAAGCATCAGCTTTCAGAGCGCTGCTCCTTCATCAGGTATCCTGGGGAGCAGGATCATAACACAGAATTTAAAGCAAATGATCACAGAGTCAGGCAACTGAAACAGTGTATTTAACAAACAGCAATCTAGGTTTGTCCAATATATCATTTCAGTTGCATGACACTGTAATCTTTTGCTCCACAGCTACCTGATGAAGGAGCAGCACTCTGAAAGCTCGTACTTCCAAATTAACCCGTCGGACTATAAATTGGTGTTGTGTGATTTTTAACTTTGTCCACCTGAGTCCAACACCAGTATCTCCATATCATAGTAAATGGAAGTAAATGCGGCATTTTACAAACAATCAAATTCAATTGGAAGAAGTGGGTGTACAGTGGAATTATCTATTTCCTTGGCGTGTGCCTTGATATTGAAAAGGTTGGGATACACTGATGCAGGTACATCCACAGTACTACTAGGTAGAGAGTGTTCCAGAATTTTGACTGGGAGAGAAAACTGACAGCCAATTCTCTGGAAACTTATGATTTGGAACCAAAGTGATATGTGGAAGAAACCTATTTCAAATGTTCTGAAATGATACATTTACATAAACATTTTGAAATGTACGCAAGGTCACAATTACACAGGGGCCCAGCGCATATACCAGGTTGTGGTAGTGCTTTCGGCATATGCTAATAAGAAGGGTAGGCAGTGATTAGCATCAGTGACACAATCACATGAATGTAAAATTTAATGCAATGCCTGACTAGAATTATTTTCTTCAGAAAAATGTGCTGATTTGGATCTCAAGCATATATCACAACCCACACTTAACCAACTGAAAATATACAAATTTTTAATGTTGCAAATTAAATTTTCTTCATAATGATTTTACTAATTTCTAGTAGCGGAATATAAGTGTCTTGATATGCGTAACAAAAATTGCTATAAACTGAACTGCATTCTAAGTAGAGAAAATTCAACTGTATCAAATGATTTAAGTATCTCGTACTGTGGATACTCTAGGATGGTGCGAAGTAAGATCAATCGTAAACTTAATATCTGAGAAGGAGACTGAATATTTCAAGAGCATTTCTCCAGACAGAAATATCTCATTCAGCTCAATACTCAAACAAACTAATACATTCTAAATATAAACAAAATGGTTTCCCCGCTTGGGAATCATATTTCAGATCAAAAGGACAAATGATGTAGCCTTAGCCCAGCTGTCAGAACGAGTGTTTTACAAATCTATTTTTTAAATCAGTGCCGTTCCAGACAGTGCTCCTGCTTAGACAATTGCAACATCTTTAAAGACAGGAGAGGGGCTCATGTGACTCAACCATTATTTAAAATCATTAAATAGTTACAATAAAGAAGAGGCCATTCAGTCCTGTGTTAGGACTGGCTCTCTGACGGAGAAACTCATTTATTGCCAGTACCCCGCACTCATCACATAGCCATGCATTTTTTTTCCTTGCAGATTGTAATCCAACTCCTGAACTGCCTCAACTGAACCTGCCTGCTCCACAAACAAGGCAACACATTCCAGATCCTAACTACTGACTGTGTGAGAAAGCTTGTCCTTCTGTCGCCACTGCTTCTCAGGTCAATGGTCTTAAATATGTGACTTCTGGTTCTCAATCCTTCCAACAATGGAAATACACTTTCCCCGAACTACTCGACCCACGTGCCTCATGTTTTTGAATATCTTCGCAACATCTCATCTCAGTCTGCTCTTTCCCAGGGGTTCAGCTAACAATTTCTAGTATTTGCCAACTATTTCAGTAGGGTAGGTTGGTAATTAAAAAATATACAACATTGATTTCACTACAGAAGTACGCAGAATTTAGAATATATGAACAGTGTATTACTTGATCAAAATCGTCCCTCACCATAAGTCAGTTTCTTCCTCCAAGTCTGATCTTGCAATTCTTCAGGGGCAATTAAAAATCGTTGTCACAAACTCAATGACAATCACCGGAACAGCTGACATGCATGTATTAACAGATTGTGAAATTGTAACACATAGATATAACTAATGGAGCAGGAAAAATCAATATGATTACACACTTATAAAATTGTTGGGATAGATTTCCTTTATTTTCAGATGACTTGCAAGGTTGAAACTTTTAATTTACATAAGTTTATGAGGCAGGAAAATAAGCAAGTTAGCAACTGCATCCGAGACCATGTCAATATCGAAGACTGGACTAAACAGGTGGTTTAGGAGGAATAAAATGAATACTGGAATGTAATGTTGAGACATGGGATGAGCACTTCTGCTCACATGAAGCATTAACACCAAGAACAACCAGCTGTGGTAAATCTGCATCCATGCTGTAATTTTAGGCAATTCAACATAAAAATTTAACAACTTAATTATTTCTGATCAACCTGGTCAGACATGTTATGACACACCTCTGAGCCAGGTGGGAGTTTCTTGAACATTTGTGCCAATGGAGGCAGTACCACTGCCTTAGAGTCATAGAACATTACAACACAGTAAGAACCCTTTGGCCATCAATGTTGTGCCAACCTGTGGAACCAATCTGAAGCCTATCTATCGTGCACTATTCAATTTTCATCCATATGTTTATCCAATGACCATTTGAATGCTTTTAAAGTTGGCAAGTCTACTTTTGCAGGCAGTGCTAGCCATCACCATCTAAGGAAAAAGGCCTGTCCACTCTACTTAATCCTCTGATTATCTTATATGCCTCTATCAAGTCACCTCTCAACCTTCTTCTCTCTAACAAAAACAGCCTTAAGTCCCTCAGCCTTTCCTCATAAGACCTTCCCTCCATACCAGGCAACATTCTGGTAAATCTCCTCTGCACCCATTCCAAAGCTTCCACATCCTTCCGATAATGCGGTGACCAGAACTGTACGCAATACTCCAAATGTAGCCACACCAGAGTTTTGTACAACTGCAGCATGACCTCATGGCTATGAAATGCAATCCTTCTAACACATCATATGCCTTCTTAACAACCCTTTCAAACTGAGTGGCAACTTTCAAGGATCTATGTACATGGACACCAAGATCTCTCTGCTCATCTACACTACCAAGAATCTTACCAATAGCCCAGTACTCTGCATTCCTGTTGCTCCTTACACAGTGAATCACTGCTCACTTTTCCACACTAAACCCCATTTACTACCCCTCAGCCCAGCTCTGCAGCTTATCCATGTCCCTTTTCCAGCACTTCATCCATAACTGAACTAAGGCTCACTGGTCTATAACTACCAGGGCGTCTCACTCCCCTTCTTGAGCAAGGGGACATTTGCTATCCTCTGGTCTTCTGGCACTATTCCTGTAGACAGTGATGACATAAAGATCAAAGCCAAAAGCTTGGCAACCTCCTCCCTGGCTTCCAAGAGAATCCTTAGATAATTCCCATCCGGCCTAGGGGCCTTACTTATTTTCACACTTTACAAAATTGTTGACACTTCGTCCTTGTGAAACTCAATCGCATCTAGTCTAATAGCCTGTATCTCAGTATTAGATTAGATTAGATTAGATTACTTACAGCGTGGAAACAGGTCCTTCGGCCCAACAAGTCCACACCGACCCGCCGAAGCGCACCCACCCACACCCATTCCCCTACATTTACCCTGCAGCTAACACTATGGGCAATTTAGCATAGCCAATTCACCTAACCTGCACATTTTTGGACTGTGGGAGGAAACCAGAGCACCCGGAGGAAACCCACGCAGACACGGGGAGAATGTGCAAACTCCACACAGTCAGTCGCCTGAGGGGGGGAATTGAACCCGGGTCTCTGGCGCTGTGAGGCAGCAGTGCTACCAATGTGCCACCGTGCCCACAATGTCCTCATTATTCTCCTCGACAACACAGTATTCACACTAGAAAAAGACAAACGAAAAATATTCATTTAGCACTTCGTCTATCTCCTCGGACTCCACACACACAACTTCCCACGACTATCCTTGATTGGCCCTAAATTTTTCTCTAGTTGTTCTTTTGTTCCTGATATTTGACAATTTAATGCAAAGATTGTTGCATCATGTTGAATTAGCCATTTCCTCATTATGAAAGTGGAGTGTGTTAACGATCAAGTAATTGAGTGTTACATTACATTCAGGTGGTGGGCATTAACAGGGGTTTCATTTGTGTTCCCATGTCAAGGGCTCATGAGGTACAATGGCAGTGTCCCCACCTATGAACCAGGAGGCCCATGTTCAAAGCCCACCGGTTCCAAAGGTCTGAAGAAGGGTCACCGGACTTAAAATGTTCACTCTGCCTCCTCTTCATAAATGTTGCTGGACCTGCTGAGTTTCTCCGACAACTTCTATATTTGTCTCAGATTTCTAGCATACACATTTCTATTTTATTTTAGTTAAGAACACTGTTGTTACATACGTGCGCCAAGGTACCACATTCATAGCTCCACGAGAGTGTGTTGTGGGATAGATAATAAGAACCAGCTGAAACTAGCCATGCTGCCTGTACAAATATACAAGTACTAACAACAAAACAAAGAGCTTTCACCTTTTCAAGCTTAAAGTATGATCAATTCAAAACATCCAGGAACCAAGAAATGAGCAGGGCATGTAGCAGTTTGTATTAGATTCCATTTTTCTCTATTATCATACAATTGGTTATCTACAATAAAACTGAGTATGATTGTGGTAAAGATGTAGAAACGTTGAAGCTGTTATTCGTTTTATCTGATCCTGGCAGAGGTTATTTACGCACCTTCTAAAAAAAAACAATCACTTTCACAGAATATTAATGCCAAGTTCTAACCGTTTTGCTTCACCCGAGCCATGCACAGTCCAATCTTTATTTTAGGAAAGGATAATAAAACACTTCAACAAGCATATTCATCAGATTCCACTGATGTAGAAAATTTCCAATGTGACCAAAGAGACAATAACCTTTTGCCTGAACCAAGGAAGATACTTGTCACAAGTATTAAACCATTAGTGTGATAACACTCTAGTCACAGAGGCAGAATATTAAACAGGGAATGTTAGTCTACTGAGTGCAAAGTGGAAACTAATCACCACAGAAACCTTTAATATACATCCTCCACAATCAGTCACTGCACTGATTCTGTGCAATTCTTTTTAAATTCGTTAATATCCAGCTCTCCATCCAAACGTTACTGTTTCTGGTTTCATCTTGGAGGCTTGAGAGATGACATGATTTTCTCAGACGTGGTTGTCTTCAGTTGTTTTGACATTCAGGCTGTGAAGACTGGAACCTAAATAGATGGCCTGACAGCAAAGAGAACATCACCATCATCTAAAACTCACTGCAATAACAAAGAAGTTTACTGTAGTTTTCTTATTATCTTCTTAAAAGCAACTTCTGAGGCAAGCAAAGGTTTGCACTAGAGTTCAATTACTGCCAAATTTTGGATTTATAATACCCAGTGATAAACTTTACAGCACAGTGTTCAATGTAAAATAAAATCCTTCTGACAATAAAACAGCAATCTAAAGATAAGTTAAAATTTTTAAACTTGTTATCTGCACCTTGTTTTTCAAGAACCAGTCAAATGAAGTCACAACATTAACTCTCCCCACGGATGCTGCCAGACCTGCTGAGTTTCCCCAGCATTGTCTGTGTTTGTTGCTGAGCCAGTGCTTTCTGGCAGCTTTTAAAACTAAGGGACAATATTAAACTATTGAATGTCAAAACACTTCAAACCAAATTAATCAATCCACAAAGACTAAGTGTCCTTACCACATGTTAGAGAATGACAAAGACTGAGATTTGAGAGGTCATGATAGTATAATGACTTAATACTGTACAGAGGATCAGGAATTGTTCAGCTGAAGAGCTCTAACTGCTGGACTATCCCATTTCTTTTTCACCTTCCATGTCATGAATGTTGTCACCTTCATCATGTTGAAGGCCTTCATCCAGTAGTAGCTGAAGATGCCATCCACGTTACGAAAAACAACAGTGATACAGCATACAAGAAACAAAACCAGGATCATTGTTCCAGGTTGTTTTGGGGATTGATTCTGCCAAATCTGCGCAGGTAGCAGTGTTGCTACCTGAGGATGCT
This sequence comes from Chiloscyllium punctatum, assembly GCF_047496795.1. NCBI lineage: Eukaryota > Metazoa > Chordata > Chondrichthyes > Orectolobiformes > Hemiscylliidae > Chiloscyllium > Chiloscyllium punctatum. The sequence continues at coordinate 42,952,804 of NC_092753.1, read as the reverse complement.
AACAGTTTGTTCAATGAGGGCTCCATTTGATTGGTGCACCTTGTTATAGCAGTTTTCCTGCCAATCATAGGTTTCCAACAGTCATTAGCCAAGTACAGAAGGTAGTCCTTCATTTTGTTACAGCACCCCACCAGAAGCTGTCAGCATTATTGTTCATTCAGAAAAAAATTAGTAGGAAGGAGCTCTGGCGTCCTTGTCGCCAAGCCCCCAGTCTGTCACTTGTAACATGACTAAAAATGAGGGATGGTTGTTCGGTAAAAATGTCAGTGCGATTGCTAGGAAAGCAGTCAAAGACCTGCGTGACATGGTGCTGGCGGTTATATACTGTTGCAAACTAATGGAGTGATTCATGGAAGCACTGGATTTGTCTGAAGGACCCTGTGAGTCAATAAATTTACAAATCATGAAGACCTGGACTTGATGGAAACCTATAATCTGAGCAAGAGGTTAATCTTACCATTACAATTTTTTTTTATAGGGATAATACTGAGGTTATTTGCTTTTGCAAACATGGCTTCATTAAATGTTGTAAGACTCAAGTTAGCAATATCCCCACTGGTGGTCTGGAACTTTATACTAATGATTTAGTGTTTATTTCTTCTAGTTGCCATCCTGTTACTGGCTAACTTACAGGATAAACTATAACAGAACTTTATTAAAATACAGAGAAGAAGGTTCCGAAATGTGATCAAGGCAGTTGCACTTACTCTGCTCATTCTGCTTATAATTATCAGCCATCATACTGACTGCTTATTGTTAGTGATACTCTCGCCAAATATGTATATTTAGCAAGATTTTAAATTTGGACAAAAGACTATTCGTTAAAGTGGATGAGATCCTTTTCATTCAGTCAACATACAAATTATTTAAATCAGCTCAAGTCATACTCAGTTTATACTGATCCAAACATTCAGCTTGGTTTTTGTTTTATTCCACGACTGGGATAAATAGTTCTGCTAACGCTGCCTCCAAGGGTGACATTTTTTTCATGACATCCTGTGTGTGCCCTTGGCTGCACAAACCGCAGGTATCACACTTAAGGACAGACAGTGTTTTCATTCAAAACATTTTCATAGATTCAATGGAATGAGATTCCTATTATCCTGGGAGGAGCTACATGATTGGATGCCACACTGCAAGTATGCTCATCTGGCAAGATGGTGGCAGAGTAAGACACTCTAGTTGGAGCTCCTCTGCTCCAACTGTTCTTGTTCTTTTTCTCTCCCCTCTCCTTTTACACCTTTTGTGTGTTTTATTTCTAATTTCTGACTTGGACTTACCCAGAGCGGAATGGGGGAGCTGGTGAGCCCAGGCAGCCAGGCCTGCATTGGAGGCTGGCAAGCTCTGGGGTAGGGATGGAAGGGCCGAGGCCGGAGAAAGCTTACTTTGGAACAGCTGAGAGCTGGTGCAGAGCAGACTTGCAGAGCGGAGACAGTTGTTGGACTGGATTCTGGCACAAGCGGTTAGGCCACATATGCAAGTCCCTGCGCTGAACTACTGCAATGTAATGTTTATTTGTAATTTGTTTATCTGACTATAAAGTCTATCCTTTTAACTATGTCATATTTCTAACTTACATTATGAATCACTGTAAAGGAGTGCAACTACATTTCTTTTTCATTCCTCTTTTTATATCGAAGATCTGGAGCCAGGTACTTTGTACCTGAGATGGCGCCATAAGAGGTGACATTGCAAAATCTTTCACTGTACTTGAATACACTTGATAATAAAGGATATTCTATTCTAAAAATCATTCTTTCAAATATGCAGCTTTGATACTGCATTCAATTCTTGAGATGCAGTACCTCTTCAACATAATTTGAATCATGAAATTCTGCCAGCCCTATCCATTTAGTACTTCCAACATTTTTAAAAATTTTGAAACATTGTATGATTCTGATCCCATACAAAAGACCAATTTCAAGGAACAATGAACCAATAGCACATTTACTTAATTAAAACTGCTTAAGAGAATTGAATAACGGATGACAAAAAACTTCAAGTGCAGCAACTCATAACACCAAACAGAAAGGGTAATGGATACAAACGAGCACATTAACTTTCTTTGATCCTGGTTTTTCAAGTTCAGAAAATGTTCTTATTGTTGAGGACTGATTGACACTTTTACTCTTAATATCCGAAGCCAGGATTAGTAAAGCATCCTGGACAGAATGGACAAACATCTTTTCTGGGTGGTAGAAATCTTGAAATTAAAAAAAAGCAAAATTTGGGCTGCCTTAAACCTAATCCTATAGCTTAGTGTTCACAGCTCAAAATTGCCCCCTAGTGTGGCTCGAGAGTGGCAATTTTGGTAATAATAAAACTGAAAATGATATTGAATAAGGGAAACACATGTACCCAGAAATGGGAAATTTCTTTGTTTACTTGAGAAGATACATAATTTGCGTATGTGCCCTTACTACATAACAGGAGTGACTGTTTGGCTTCTTGGCACGATATAAGAGTTGTTTATTTTAAAAGTTCTTTAAAAAGTGACGTTTCAGAGGTGATAGCATGACATGTTGTGTTGAATCATTGTTAACTGCACTAGTCACAAATGAAATATTTTCTTTTGATACTAAAATGCATGGCTCTTTCTCCATCAATAGGAAAGATCCATCTTTGCAATTATTGATTAGCTACATGCAAAACAAAGTCATGTGCATAAGAAAGAGTTTCCACATTGCACATGCTGCTCCAAGTTCACTCAATAATTCAAACAAAGTACATTCAGAGGACCAAAAATCTCTCTACTTCCACTGAATGTTATTCTAAAACAATAATGGGGTTCTTGGTGGAATCAGCCCAAGTTTAGTTGGTAGAGCTTCCACAAGAGTCACAAGATTGTGGATTTACGACCCACTCCACAGACCTGGAAATGGAGAGGCATAATAGGAATGTCAGTAGATCAGTAATTCAGCAGCCTGGGCTCAGCTCTGGGGACATGGCTTTAAATGCTACCACAGTAGATGACAGTGTGTGAATGCAATTAACTAAGTCTGCAACTGAAAACTAATCTGAGTTTCGTATAGTGGCTATTACATTTGTAAAAGCTCATCTGGAGTACTCTTCTTTTTGGGAAAACAAATCTGCTGTCTTTGCTTGGTCTGACCTACACACAAGTCCAGAGCCACAGCAAATGCCCTCTGAAATAGCCTGGCAGGCCAGTTAATTCAAGGACAATTAGGTACAGGCAACAAATGCTAACATTTATATCAAGAAATAAAAAACTCCTATAGCGCGCCTCAACACCCAAGGTGTGTTGCATTGTCATTCTGATGACCAAGGTTCTGTCTGCCTTCTGATGCAGACATAAAATGACACAAAAGCATTATTTCAAAGGAAGAGCAGGCAAGTTACCCCAAAAACTGATCAATATTCATCGTTCAAACCTTTATCACAACAAACTGATTACCTGGTCATTACTGTATTACTTTGCTATTTGAGAGAACTTGCTGCACTCAAATTGATTAGTATTTCTGATATTACAACAGCAACTACAGTTCAAACAAACATACTAAATTGGTTTGAAAACACTTTTATGATGTCTCAAAGTGACAAGCCATACTTGATAAATGTAAGTCTCTCTTTGTATTGCTGAAATTTACTGGCCAGCTTTCTTAGTGAAGTAAGAAACTTTCCAATTTAAATGTGAATGAATATTGTGGAACAATTGAGAGGGTTTTTATTAAATACTACAATACATGTGATAACTTCTTTGATTCAGAGAAAATGCATTTCCAATAAATCACAATAGGTGCTGCGATACTTTGGAGCCCTCTGTGTCTTGCTATTTGCTTGGATATGCCTGGCATATCCCTAAATTGTGCCCTTTCCAGTAGAAGATGCTGCAAACGAGTGCTATGAGGATTGCACATAACATATATCATTGGGCCTCCAGCTCCTGCATGTAGCACCATTTCCAACAGCACTTTTGGAACTAACTATTTAGCCCAATCTTTTATTTATGCTAAAAAGTGTTTCCATCAGCAAATACTTAGTCGTTTCCAGAGAAGGCAAATGCTTCAAATAAAACTGATCATCCATAAGCTGACTTTGACAGCATCTGAATATAACCAAACATTAACAGCATTAAAAATGCTGTCAATCTAAAAAGTGCAAATCCATTTTTCTTGAGACACAAGTGAATTGTGTCCTGACTTGTTCACCTATGGACCAAAGTCAGTGCACATTTGGATGGGAGATCAACTAACTAGGCACAAATTGGGTGGTTTTGAGCTAGGTACTTTCCTAAAGTTTCTGCTAAAATTTATTTATGTACCAGCACATTCAAAATCTGCCATGAGCAAGCAAAGGCTGCATGACAGAGCATAAACATTCCTGGCAAGAATCTTAAATATTATTGTGCTCAATGTTAAAGTGCATATATCAGGTTTGAATCCAAATTACACATTAGGCTGTTCAATTCCTATTCCCTTATAGAAAACTTGCTTCATACACAGACCAATTATGGACTTATTAACTGAACATGTGGTGGACGCTGGCACATTTGCAACAATTAAGAGGCATTTAGATGGGTACATGAATAGAAAGGGTTTGGAGGGATATGGGCCGGGTGCCGGCAGGTGGGACTAGATTGGGTTGGGATATCTGGTCGGCATGGACAGGTTGGACCGAAGCGTCTGTTTCCATGCTGTACATCTCTATGACTCTAAGACAAAAAAAAGCTTCCAATCAAAATAGGTCACTGTGAGCACCCAACGCAAACAAAATGCCTCAGTGTACTCAAAATAGTTTTCAACTGTGCAACTTTGAGTGGACACTTCACTAGTTCCCACTTTACCATCTTTACTCGCATACAAAATGACCTTGCCAGCAAACCCCACCAACGCTGTGATTTTCCAAGCAAAAGAAAATCTATAAGTGTGACTCCCAGTTGAATAGATAAGTTAATGCAGTTGAATCCTAACCACTGTCTGTTCCGTGCACATGTGGAATGGGATGCTGGGAACCTGAGAGGGCAAGTGTTTAGAAACGGACACAAAGTATTAGTGAGGAATGGTGTCAGTTGGTGAATGCACTCTTCAAAGTGAGTTACAGTCACATCCACCGCAATAGCTTATGAATATGAATAACTCCTCACACAATCCAAATTCAATGAAATTGGAAGTGAATGTACAAAGATTACTTCTTATAATTTCAAAGAGTTATGGACCAGGCCAGACCCCCTCAAAACATTTCAAGAAAGTAGTTAATTTTGCTAGTTGTTTTAAGCAGGTGTAACGTGGATAATCCAGGAGGGATGCAGTTAGGCAAACCACATTATTTGAAACAGAAACAGAATTTTTTTACAAAATTACCTAATTAAACACAAACAAAAGAGAACACAATACCAAATACCTTAACGAAAGCCAAACAGATCATCCCAACTTAATGATGCGGTTTCAAATATTTGCAACAATCCCCATAAACACCCCTTGGTACAATAGGTAAAATCAAACCCAGGTTCTTACAGGACAGATGTCAGAGAGGACCAGCATGGACCTGCTTCTTTGGGTCCAACAGCTTCAAAACTGCCCAACTGCCTTCAGTGCATAGTCAGATTGCCAAAAACCAAACCAAACTAAACCAAAACAAACCAGAGAAAAGCTGAGCTGGGAGAACTGGCCACTCCCCTTTCATTGTACAACTTTTTTTTTCCAAACTTAAAAGCCTTTTGTCTGAGGCAGTATCTATTAGCTATGATCAAACTGGCTCTAAAACCTTTCAACTTCGAGTTTTCGAAGTTTGCGTCTTTTACGACCTCTCTGAGAAAAAATCAAGGATATCATAACCTTGTTAAAGGAGCAGCATCATCACAAAACGGAATATGACTAAACAGCAACAGCATCAGGATAGGTCAGCTTTTGACTTAATTTGCATTATTCCACAACGGTAAATTAACAAAAATGGTAGAAGTGCACAATTTATTTTTGACAGGGATGCATGAGGTCATAATTGGATGAGTTGTCAGAACATTGTCAAGGTGGAGGAGGTTGCAGAGATAGGGAGGAGAGATGCAGGGATTTGTGAAGCAAAAGTTTTCAAATTCTCAATGTAGGTCAGCACACACTGGAAGCGATAGTTGCATAGCATTTCAGCACATGTACAGATTAGCCAACAGAACTTTAAAAAGTTTAACATTTTAACAAGAAAGTGACCATAGCTTTCCACTTGGTTGTCATATTTAACAACTAAATATGTACATGAAATGTAGAACTATGTGCAAGCAGAGAGATTTCCAAATGCCAAATCTAGTAAGTGCAGAGTTATTGAAGTAGGACTGGATCATGTTTACTAGTTAGAAAGAATAAGTAGCTTACAGGCTTATACCAGAAATGAGAAAAGCATAACATGAGAACACAACTCACAGTACAAACTCAACTGCACAAAGTTAAGCAACTTTATTACTTTTCTATAATTTTGGTCACAAAAGCAGCATGCATTTTAGTGGTTCAACCTTCTTTCGTGTACTTCTTAAACAATATAGTTCCTATAACCACAGCACTAAAGTGCTTAAATAATTTATGTTGAAATCCTTCATTTGTAATAAGGCACAGCTGTTTAACTAGCTAACTGCAAAGTTCATAAGTAGATACGACTGCTGCTTATTTATATGACTCAGTTTCAATGCAGACTTAGGGTTCAATTACTATCACTGACCTTTGCCTAACACTTTTATTCTATAAATACAGATAAAAATAATGTTATTATATAATTTGAAGATGCTTGTGGAAATACTGGAAATAGTGGGTATTACAATCAGTATACATTTGTATCAGTTATTGCAAAGGCTGAAAATAACAAAGGACTGAATATGGTTAATCTAACCTTTGCTGAAAAAGAAAAGGGTGAAGTTGGGTATTTTAAAAGAGAAGTACTTTTTTTGGAGCATCTACTCCAAAAGAAAGATTGATAGAAGTTTAATTCGGGATAGCCACAGGAAAACTGGGAAATGAATAAATTATTTGTTGTCAGAATATTTAAATAGCATGGTAAAAGATGAGTATTTCTTCAATGATGCTTGGACAAAATGATCTCTTTCAATACTGCAGCACTTTTTGTTAAATTTATGATACAAAGTCTATCTTGATGGGTAGGAGGAGTCCATTTTTCAAACTTCATTGCACACGCTTTGCAAACACAGATTCTTCTGAATTCCAATATCCACTAGATCTCTCACATTTGAAAGACATTCCATTTATCTATTCTCACTAACAAAGTACATAACTTAACATTTTGTTAACCGGTCTACATCCATTTCCAAACATTTTACATCCTCTTACAAAACTAAGTGAGAAAATAACAAACTATCAGCAACAAATTTGGATTTATTGCACTCAGCCACTTAATTTTAGTAGATTATAAATAGCTGCCAAGCTCTGCACTAGTTAAACCTTGCGTGTGAATAATTACATGTTTATACCTCTTTGGTTTATTAACCGACTCCAAATCCATACAAATATGTTCAGTATTTCCATTACTCCAAATCTAATATAACTCCCTCCTGTGTTGAACTTTGCTAAATTCCTTCTAAAAATCTATGTAGACTTTATCAACTGGCTTTCCTTTAGCTAAAATGTGGGTTACACCTTCAATATTTGAATAGACCTGTCAAATATGATTTCCTGTTCACAAATCCATGCAGGTTGTGTCAAATTGGAATTTGCCAAGTGCCCAATTGATAAAATTTTAAAATCATAGGTTAGAAATCATCAAATCCATGAAATTTATTAGCTTTTAGCGAGTTAATTTCTGCAGTGTATTCACTTAATACAAATTACATCAAGTAGCTCACTATGGAGGAACCAAGTGGCCTGTGAATATTTCCACAATATTATTTCCAATTTTTTGTGAATACAATCACAATATTTAACATCTCTGCCATGTCCCTATTTCTCATAATTAATATTACCTGAAGAACCCATGTTTACCATCAATCTCATTTATTTCATATACTTGTCAAAAGCATTAAAACATTTTTAAGCCTTGTGTTAATGTATCATATTCTACCTTCTCTTGCTCCACAAATTTCTTAAAATCAGTCATTGCTGATTTTTAAGAGGCTTCCAGTCCTTAGGTTTACTATTTATTCTTTCAACCCTTTAAATCTAAATGCCTCGAGTTAGCCAAGATTGTGCTATTTCTCCAGTGGAGTTTTTTAATCCCGCCAAAACCTAATGCACATTTAAGAATAAAGAAAAAGTAATTCTTATGATTAAAATATTTTAAGGTAGATAAATACTGGCAATCAAATTCCCACAATAGCTCAGGAGAAAGTGAGGACTGCAGATGCTGGACATTAGAGTCAAAAATGTGGTGTGAGAAAATCACAGCAGGTCAGACAGCATCTGAGGAGGAGGAGAATCGACATTCTGGGCGTAATAATGAAGGGCATATGCCTGAAACATCAATTCTCCTGCTCCTCGGATGCTGCCTAACCTGCCGTGATTTTCCAGCACCACCCTCTCGACTCCCACTATACCTCAGCCAAATTCACTCCATATACCTCTATGACGGGCTTTAAGTTTGAAACCTCAATTCAGAGCCACCTACATTTCTGTTGAAAGGAATAGAAAACTTGAGCCCTTCCTCAGAAGTTCCTTTACTCTAAAGATTACTAACTTACACTGTCTCATTATACTATCTTAGTCTAGAAGGATTCTCTGGTCTTGTCAGTTGAGAGGGATCACTGTTCAGAAAAACTGTCTTGAATGCACTGTATGAACTCATCCTCCAAATTACAGTGGCCTATTTGGATAAACTAGCCTATTAAAGTTTCAGATTTATTGGTGTGGGAGCTAGCTCAGTTGGCTGGACAGCTAGTTTGTGATGCAGACTAACATCAACAGCATTAGTTCAATTTCCATAGCGGCTGATGTTATTAAGAAGACTTTCCTTCTTGACCTCTCCCCTCGCCTGAGATCTAATGACTCTCAGGTTAAACCACCACCTGTTGTCTCTCTCTAGTGACAGAACAGCCCCAAGGTCTGGTAAGACTATGGTGACTTTATGATGATAAATACTGAAATCTTCCATCCCTTATACCCTTGTTGAATACTCCTGATTGATAATAGTTCTGAACATTCCTAATGAAGGGCTTTTGCCTGAAACATCAATTTTCATGCTTCTTGGATGCTGCCTGGCCTGCTGTGTTTTTCCAGCAACACACTCTCAACAACAGTACTGAACAGACTATTCAAGAGCCTGTAAACTATACCCAGTGAGCTGCCAGAGGAAGTGGTGGAGGCTGACACAATTACAACAATTAAAGGCATCTGGAATGGGTATATAAATAGGAAAGTTTTATTGAGGATTATGGGCTAAATGCTGGCAAATTGGACTAGATTAATTTAGGGTATCTGGTTGGCATGGATAGGTTGGACCGAAGGGTCAATTTCCATGCTGTACAGCTCTATGACAGATGTCAACAGCATTGATTCAATTTCCACAGCATCTGATGTTACCATGAAGACTTTCCTTCTTGACCTCTCCCCTCGCCCAAGACCTGGTGATCCTCAGGTTAAACCACCACCTGTTATCTCTCTTTCATGACAGAGCAGCCGCATGTTTTGGTAGGACTACAGTGACTTTATGATATAAGTACTGAAATTTTCCACCCCAATGCCTTGTTGAACACTCCTGATTAATAGTTCTGAAACAGACCATTATCAATATCCAAGGGCTGATAAAATGTCTCCAGTGTGTTCTGCCCTTGGTTTGGGTGGAGATAAGGAACAGATTCCATATTTATTTTTCCAGAATATTTGAAGGCATTCATTTTACCTGTCATTTTATCTTTAGAAGACCCACCCCCCTCCCTGTTTCACAAGCCCTTGGTCACTCACACTCTCTTACTATTATTAAACTCTGTCCATCCTGACAATTTACTTGATTTTACCCAAAATCAATCTGCTGCTCACCAGTCCTGAAATTTTCTAACCGAACTTCTCTGAACATTCAGCAAAATTGTCAAAATAAATAATTTTGTTACTTAAATGAGAACATAGTGACAAAATTGTTGCAGTTTTAATTCATCTGCCAAACGCATTTACTTTCACAAGCTAAGACAGAAATAACTGGCATACCTGTCAATCAAATCCGTGCTGGATAACAAACTTACTGCAAACCAATACAATAAAAATTAAAATACTCCAGAATATAATTGACAACAGTATGCAATTTCATCAACCTCACAATTTCTTTTCTTACTACTACACGTTTAAGGATCTTCCAAATCATGTTTCTCTCTCTTCTGACAGCTACTTCAAATAAACGCAAACTAGAATTTCTGATTCATTCTAAGTTATATCATGATTGACAATTCTGGACAAAGCCTGGGAAACACGCAGTCTCTTCAAATACATCGGATGTTTTACCGCTTCCATCTTAGCAAACATGACCTACATTTGATAACACATTTCATGCAATTTCTGACTGATGTTTAAGAATCATCAGTAACATTGTTTACATTTATTTCCGGTCACATACATACAAACAATCCCACAAATTGTGTACACGTCTCACATTTATTATTACATTTTTAAATGGGCAGAGTCAAAAAACTGGCACCACTGTTGTAAAAGTGTGATCCTCTACTGACTAGTTCGCTCGCTCCCCCACTTTGTATCAGTTACTGGTACAGATATTAAAAGCAACACTCTCCACTTCTAATACATTACACACCACGACAGAGCTCTGTCCATTCACTGCTCGGTGTTCCATTAACAACCAAGTCTCAACCACAAAACGTCAGAAATAAAGAAGAAAATGAAGGAACCTGTTAAGACCTCATTAGTGAAGTATCTTGGTAACTTCCAGCGTCAGTCTTCTCCCAACAACACCGCAAGCTACTCTGTCGCGAAGTGTTGCTACTTGGGAAACATGTCTTTCTTTTAAACAAAATAACCTTTAAGTCTTACCTTGGAAACAAATTATCCCAAGGCAAGCAATCCACAGGTTCCAATAACTATGTTTCAGCACCATCTCAGGGCAAGGCGTCGGGAAAGGCATAAGAACAAAACTAGGTGGAGGGGTGATACCCCGGTCTCCAGGGTTGAAATGTTGCCCTGGCTTTCTCGGAGTTAATTTCAGCAGGTTGGAGCTGTTCCCACAGAGCAGAGAGAGGAGCAAGCTTCCCCAGCCCGAACCTCACGCAGCCTTTGATTGCCATTGATTGACAGCCGCTCCCAGGAACCCAGCCTCCCGTTCTCCAGCGCTGCGCCCTCTGCTGATCTGTCCTTGCTTGGGCCACTCCAGTCATTCTCTCATTCATTCATGTGAAATTTCCCATACTCTTAACCACTTCGAAATGCAGCCTGCACTTCAGTACTAGACTACTACACATCATGGGTACTGAAATATCCCCAGCAGCTTTGTCCATTTTGTCCCAGTTGTTACACAAAGAAAATAAGGTAGTCTTGTGGAAACACTTACCAACAACAGTTTGTATTTAGATGGTGCCTCCAACACAATGAAACATCCCAAGGCTTTTCACATCAGCTTTCTCAAAGCAAGTAAGAAACACCCTATAAGAAGGCATTAAGTCAAAAGACCAAAAGCTTGGTCAGCAAAAGGTTGAGGGGCTAGAATGATAGTGAGATAGGAAAGGAATATTTTTGGGCCTGGAGCCTGGGCAACTGAATAATGAGACACCAATAACAGAGTGATTAAAGAGTCAGATACTCTCAAAGAGGACTTCTCAGCATAGGTATCAGGACCCTAAGAGGGGTTCAGAGCTGACATTTTTGGGGTCATGAGCCCTCTGCAAGTTATAACAATTGCACTCCCTCCCTAACAGATTCTTGAAGTCTTTGCTCTCATAGAGCTCAGACAATTTTCAAATCTCAAAATTGGCTCACAAAGAGAAAACCTTTGGGAAGCACTGGTCCAGAGGCCAGAAATAGTAAGTGCAGATATCTCAGAGGGCTATGGGATTGATGGGGATCACAGTCATGGGAAGAGGTGAGACCATGAAGCGATTTGAAAGCAAGGCTGAGAATTTTAAATGAAGGCTTTGCTTGACCAGGTGGCCAGTCAAGACTAGATAACAGAGTTCAAATGATCTCAAGTTTACAGAGGGTAGACCAGCCAGGAATACATGAAATAGTCAAGTACAAAGAATAAAGGTATGAATGAAGGTTCCAACAGCAGATTAGCTGAGACTGGGATGCAGTGAATGTTACAAAGGTAGAAATAGGAGGTCATAGTAATGGCATGAATATAAGATAAAAGTTCACCTTACGATCAAATATGATACCAAGGATGGGAATTGACTGGTTTATTCTCATATTTCTGCCAACAACAGGGATAAAGTCAGTTTCCAGGGAAAGGAATTTAGAGCAGGAACTGAAAATAATGATTTCAGTCTTCCCAATTTTGGAGGAAATTTCTGTTCCTCCAGTATTGGGCTTCATAAATGCAGTCTAATCATTTCAGAGCAGTGTGAGCAAAGGTGGTGAGAAATAATTCAATATCATCAATGCTGTGCTTTCAGATGGCATCCCCAAGAACAACGGAACAACAAGAACTAGGAGGGGGCCAAAGACAGATCATTGTCACTGTAACAGACATGGACAATACTGTTCATTTTATGTTTTTGTTTTTAAAAGTAGCTCTGGTCACTGTGGAGGCTGTACAACCCAAACATATCTGGGGTAAAACCTGCTATTTCAAACAAAATCCAGCCCATTTCTTCAAGAATATATGGGAAATCCACATCACTTCATCTGAGGAAGACCAACTGAACTAAATGTATTAAGGAATTTGACTGTTCAACATCAGGCCTACCCTGCAATTTAAAACCTGAGACTAGCCACCTTTATATTAGGAAACTGGTGCCTGCTATGTTCCATCAGTCATGCTTAGAATTCAAGAATGGTGGATGGGTTTTACTGTTTATATTTATCTTGTGATCTTGTAAGTCACTGCCATCAACCCCCACCAAGAGAGTTGTTTCTTAGTGTTGTTATCTTCAGGTTATTTGAGGAATATATTTTGAAGGATGCAAATTTAAATGTTTCAAATTAACAAACTGCAAATGACCTCTTTATATGCTAACATACTATACGATTCAAAAGATTTGAAAGAACTTCAAAGAGCTAAGTAAGTTGTTTCATATTATTATGAGCTCCTTTGCCTTAACTCAACATCACCATGTATTTGCAGCACTTTAGTCATGTTCTGTGTTTCACTAATTATTCCCTTTTGTAAACAACTCCTGTCCCCTCTATCCTGCAAAGAGGGTATATCTACAATGATGTTTGTCACTTTAGAAGTAAATGACAAATGGCATTGTAAAGTTCTCTGCTGAGTTTTTACCTTGAGTTTTGCCAACATAGTTTAAATCCTTATATGATTTAAGTGCACAGATTGAATGGCCAGTCATGCAAGCAGGCAGTATTGCCACACAAAAAAAACTTCTATTTTTGGATTTTGGAACCTTCAGCAGTCGATAAGAACAAGAAGCCAGACAGCCTTACAGCTGAGGACATTGTGTGCCTCGTACTCTAAACTCTGTTATCAGTGCTATAATACCACATTTCCTAGATTGTCAGTTAATCTTTCTAAGCCAAGTCTAATGTTTATGTGACACATCAGAAAAGATCTAAAAAGGCAAAGATCCTCCCAATACAACTTGAAGTATTTCAGGTTAAGTTCCATTTAGTTAAGGTTCTAACGTTACAAACTGGAATGTTTTGGGGCCTGAAACAGACATTAAACAAAGGTTTTCACTGTAATTACAAGGGTTTTTACATGTTTTTGAGAGAGAATTTACAAATGAATAGTTATACAGGACATAAAACAGCATAACATTTCAATAAATTATATCTGTAAGTACTGAAGTTTCAGTATAATAGCCAGAAGAGAAAACTAACAGAACATGTCAGGTTAGCCAATTAGAAATATAGTTGAACAGAGATGGGATGCTGTTAAACTCAAAACAGATCGAATCATGATCATTCTCAGATTGTGATGAGTAAGAAAATCCAAAGCCACACCATTTAGGCATTAAAATATTACATATTACAACTCAATTTATTTCATACACTTGCTGGTAAATATTTCCCGGATTCCCTTCACTACTTTAAGCTTCATTATGGAACATTTTTAGTGTTTTGAATGTATTGAAGTTATTCTGTGAAATTTATCATTCGTATTCCCTGCAGAATTCATAAGAATAAATTTTAGAATGAAGGCAGTACGATATCACTGACATAGTAAAGCATTCAAATCTGCAATGTTCCATTGCTTCTTGGCTCACCTATGAATGTGTAAGTGATATAAAGAGTGAAAGACAAAATTATGACTGAATATGGGGATCTCAAAATTTAAGTTCCCTACTTCCTCTATAGTATCTGCAACCAGCATCTCTGAGATCTTCTCCCTATATATTTGGTATCTTCCCATCTTCACCCTCTTCTCTCCACAAGCACTCTTATATACCACATAGTAAAGAGTCATATAGAAATCAAAATGTCAACAGGAAAGCACCTTTTTTTTCTAATAGACCAACTAGAAAAATAGACTATCTAATTTATCCTACATAATTGTGAAACTGTATGAAGTAGGCCAAAAGACTCTCTATCCTCCAGGTACCATGTAATCTCCTGAATAATGAATTGAAGTCCAATATGAACCATGAATTATATTAAATTATACCAACCTTGACCACATGTGATTTCTGCCATTGCTACAAACTCTTTATCTTAATCATATACAATTAATCAGTACTTTCAATGCAAATAACTAGCCTGTTCCACAAGTCTAGGATTCTCTGGGAAAAGATAAATGGACTCCCATCTAATATGTTGGAGGTAAGAATTTGAGAAGGACATGTATGTAGTCAAATATCCAGTTCGGTAATTGAATGCTTGAATAGGGAAATGCTGGATATCCTTCATAGAATCATAGAGATCTACAGCACAGAGACAGGCCCTTTAGCCCAAATTGGTCCATGCTGACCAAAATGTCTGTCCACACTAACCCCATTTCCCTGCACTTGGCCCATATCCTCTAATCCTTTCCTATTCATTTATTTGTCCAAATACCTTTTAAAAGTTGTTAATGTAACTGCCTCAACCAATCCCACTGGTAGCTCGTTCCACATGTATACCACCCTCTGTGTAAAAATAAATTGCCCCTCAGGTTCCCTTTTATTCTTCCCCTCTAACCTTAAACTGATGCCCTCTCGTCCATAATTCCCCAACCCTGGGAAAAAGACTGACTGCACACACCCTATTCATGCCTCTCATAATCTTAAATAACTCTATAAGGTCCCCTCTCAGTCTCCTATGCTCTAAAGAAAAATATTCTAGCTTGTCCAACCTCTCCCTCAACTCAAACCCTTGAGTCCAGGCAACTTCCCTGTAAATTTCTTCTGCACTCTTTCCAGTTTAATAACATCCTTCCTATAAAAAAGTGACCAAAACTGAACAAAATACTCCAAGTGCAGCCTCACCAATGTCCTGTATAACTGCAACATACTTCCCAACTTCTTTACTCAGTGCCCAGACTGAAGACCAATATGCCAAAAGCCTACTTCACTGTCCTGTCTACCTGTGGCTCCACTTTCAGAGAACTAAGAACCTGAATACCAAGATCCCTCTGTTCCACTATATCCCTTAAGGCCCTACCATTCACAATGAAATTCCGACCTTGATTTGATTTTCCAAAATGCAAGACCTCACACTTAGCAATATTAAACTCCATTTGCCATTTCTCAGCCCATTTCCCCAGCTGATCATCTTCCTCACTGTCCACGATACCACCCATTTTAGTGTCATCAGCAAACTTACTAATCATGCCTTATACATTCTCATCCAAAGCATTGATATAGATAACAAACAGTAATGGGCCCAGCACCAACCCCTAAAGACACTCCACTAGTCACAGGCCTCCAGTCCAACAAGCAGCCTTCCACTATTACCCTCTGCTTCCGACCAAAAAGCCAATTTTGTATCCAATTTGTCAGTTCGCCCTGGATTCCATGTGACCTAACCTACCAGAGCAGCCTATCACATAGGACCTTATGAAATGGCCTTACTGAAATTCATATTGACTACATCTACTACCCTGCCCTCATCAACCTTCCTGGTCACTTCATCAAAGAATTCTAACAAATTTGTGAGGCATGATCTCCCACTCACAAAGCCATGCTGACTACTCCTAATCAAACCATAACTTTCCAAATGCATGCATATCTTATCTCTCAGAATCTTCTCAAGTAACTTACCCATCACAGACATTTAGCTTACTGGTCATAATTCCCAGTCCTTCTTGAATAATGGCACATCATTCACTACCTTCCAGTCTTCCAGAGCGTCACCCATGGCTAGCAATGATGCAAATATATGAACTAGGGCCCCCGCAATTTCTCATCTAGCCTCTTGCAGTGTACTTGGATATATATGGTCAGAACTAGGAGATTTATTCACTTTCATACATTACAATCCATCCAACAACTCCTGTACTGTGATAAGGACTGTCCCCAAGATATCGCCACTAACTTCCTCAAGTTCCCAATACTCCATGTCTTTCTCCAGGGTAATCTTTGAGGAGAAATATTCATTGAGAACCTTGCCCATCTTTTGCAGTTCTACACATCCAGGCAAGTTATTTGGATGGAACTGAGAAATAAGAAAGGGATGATCACCTTATTAGGATTGTATTACAGACCCCCCAATAGTCAGAGGGAAATTGAGAAACAAACTTGTAAGGAGATCTCAGCTACCTGTAAGAATAATAGGGTAGTTATGGTAGGGGATTGCGTGCAATTCTGGTCTCCTTCCTATCGGAAAGATGTTGTGAAACTTGAAAGGGTTCAGAAAAGATTTACAACGATGTTGCCAGGGATGGAGGATTTGAGCTACAGGGAGAAGCTGACCAGGCTGGGGCTGTTTTCGCTGGAGGGTCAGAGGCTGAGGGATGACGTTATAGAGGTTTACAAAATTATCAGGAGCATGGATAGAATAAATCGACAAAGTCTTTTCCCTGGGTTTTGAGGAGTCTAGAACTAGAGAGCATAGGTTTAGGGTGAGAGGGGAAAGCTATAATAGAGACCTAAGGGGCAACTATTTCAGGCAGAGGGTGGTACATATATGAAATGAGCTGCCAGAGGATGTGCTGGAGGCTGGTACAATTGCAACATTTAAGAGCAATTTGGATGAGTATATAAATAGAAGGGTTTGGAGGGATATGGGCCGGGTGCTGGCAGGTGGGACTAGATTGGGTTGGGATATCTAGTCGGCATGGACGGGTTGGACCGAAGGGTTTGCTTCCATGCTGTACATCTCTATGACTCTATGACTCTATGACATATATATCCACTTTGGTCCATGAGGGGCCCGATTCTCTCTCTCAATATTCTTTTTCATTTAATATACTTAAAGTACCTCTTTGGATTCATCAGTCTTCTCAAGGCTATTTCATATCCACTTTTCCCCGTCTTGATTTCCTTCTTCAGTAAACTCCTGTACTTCCTATACACCTCCAGGGATTCCCTTGATCTCAGTTGTCTGTACCTGAGCCATACCTCCTTCCTTCTGGTCAAAGCCTCAATATCTCTTTTCATCCAGGGTTCCCTATTCCTGCCAAACTTGCCCTTCACCCTCACAGGAAACTATAGATCTTGAACTCTTTTAAAGGCATCCCACTTGTCAGAGATCCCTTTGCCTGCAAACAAAGTACTCCAATCAATCCTTGCAAGCTCCTGTCTAATTCCATCAAAATTTGCTTGCCCCAATTTAGAACTTGAATCTTTGAACCATTTTGTCCCCCATCATCATCCCCCACCCCCCGCCCCCCCAGCACCACCTCAGCACCCACACCCACCCCCACCCCACCCCTCCCCACCCCCCCTTACCCCCGCCATGAGTATTTTAAAATTAACCCTCCTTGACAGTGTTAACGTTGACTTTAACGTTGACACGTTCACTTTCACTTCTCGGGATAAAAGAGGTCAGATTCATTCTTCTTCATCTTCTTTCATGCAGTGCAGACTTCTTCTAAGAATGGTACTGTTCTGCTCCAAAGGAAGCAATTCTCCACTTCCTCCAGCAACACATCAAAATTGCATAATACATACAGAAATTCTATTTCCTCTGTGCAACTCAACTGAACTGAAGGATTACAGCAATAGACTTTCTTCCCAGTCAACCATAACGCAGTGTCCGTTTACATAGTTATTTAATAGCTACTGGTATCCAGAAATTCTCCTCGCCTGTAATCAGCAAAGACACTCCATTAGGATTAATTCAGAGTGGAAAGTTGCTAGAATCCTTTGAATGAGTTCAACTCAAAAGTCTCCATGAGGTCAGCCTTCTTTAACATTAGTGACGAAAACAAGGTTTGTAGTTCAAGGCCACGACTGGAAAATGCGTTTTAAAAATTAATGAGAGAAGATTTGATCTATTTACTTTGAATCAAAAAAATGCAGATTACTGTGCCATGTAACATCCTGTTACAAAATTATGAATATAATTTATGCTGATTATTCTCTTGCCTCCACTCTTTTCTGATAATATTTCTCAGCTAGCATGTTCTGTTCTTTTGCTATTGTTATGCTGTGCTCCTCCTCCAATCACTTCACAATCAGTGATCACGCTTCTTTCACCTGAATCTGCACCCTGCAATTTTCTTTCTTACATATTTGCCTTGCTTCTTTCGCACCCTCCCAATAAAGAATGCTGACAAACTACCTCATTGATCATTATTTCAGCCAGCTTCCCAAATTTCTGCCTGTCTGCTTTCCAACACTGCCCTAATTAGCAATTTAGCATATTTTGATTTAAGAAATGGCATAAAATGTTATTTTTATTGATACTATACGTGAACAACACAGACTGTAAATTATTATTCGCAGTACTTGCAAACAAACGTGTAACATAATTATATGAAATCTTTCTGTCTTCTGTTCTAATGGAAGGATTAGTCCATTTATTTCAAACAGTTCAACACAGCCATGATAATCTCATGGTATGGATACTATCTTAACTTTAAGCATTTATATACTAATACCTCAAAAACAATTTCTAATTTATAAAATTACTGTTATTTTTAACTTGGTAAAACAACCTGCTCAGTAATAAACTTCTCCTATATTAAATATTTATGTACATCTCCTATATTAAATATTACAGCTGATATTAGAGAAGGATTAACTGAACATTTATTTATTTGTACCGTGTTCTGATAATTTTGTAAAAGGATATGTAACATCATTCGTGTTTAAAAGTGTGTAATATTCTTCTGCAGTCCTCCATGAGTCAAATGTAAGAGGGTTTATGCAAAAAGATAATGAATTACATTATTGAATTAATAAACTTGAATTAAGCTGCGGTGGTGCCTGAAATTGTTCCCAAGTTCATACACTGGCCTCTGCTGCACACATTCAGAACTGCAGCCTCCACAAACTATATTTTAATTTCAAAGGCAGCTGCAAAGTACTTTGTAGATATCCAAACGTCTTTGATTCTTTATAGTTTATTTATACTATATGGTTTCCCTGATTAAGAAATTGTACATACTATTAAAATGTAGATCAAAACATTAACGCTTACATTTAATAATACACTATTATGTCAAAATTGCTTCCACATTTTTGTTTTAAGTTCAATGACTTTCATAGGCAAACACTGCAACTCTTTTACAACAGGAACATTACACTGACAACAATGCTTTAAATCATCAGTTCTTTTTCAGTTATGTTAGTTGATAATGGAATATTACCCAGAAGACTGGGAGAGTTCCTGATTCACAGTCAAGTTGTTACATTTTTGACAAGCTCCTGGACAATTCAACATCTCAATTTAGCATTTCAAGGACATTATTTCAAGTGGTGCTTAATTCAGTCATTACTGCAGCAGAGCAAAAGCCCAGATGAAAGGCTGATTTCTTCTAATCATGGTCCCGGTGCAGAGTCTTCTGTTCCTAGCACAATGACAACACTCAATTTTATTTCAGAATGTATTCGGCCAGCCAAGAAGATTTCTAATTTTCCTGTCCGCTTCCCTTTTCCCCCATAAAATGATAATTCCTTCATGTTCTGCAGCATTTCTCACCTCTCAAGCCCAATTAGGGATCGACGATACAGTAAATGTTGGTCTCACCAGTGATGCCCATATTCGTGACCAATTAAAGAAAGCATTCTGTAAGGCCAACTTTTAAAAATTCACGAGAGGACTTAAAGCAAATATATTTGCCTGTCAGCTATGCATATCAAGAAATTACACAACACAGTCCTCCATCCATTAATCTTAATTACCTAATTGGGGTATTCAAGGTGATTAATGCAGTTGATAAGAGTGGATAGAAAGTATGTCGAGAAAGTTTCTCTGAAACAAGAACCCAGAACAATGTGGTATAACATCAAAATGAGAGTTTGGCCCTTCAGAGGTGATGTCAGGAATTATATGTTCACATTAAAGGTGCTGGGAATCCAGAACTCTCACCACACAATACAGTTGAAACTAGCCCAATTAAAAATATTTACACTGAGATTGTTATATTTTTGTAATATAACAAAATTGTAATTGTAATTGTACACTGAGATTGTAATACTGAGATTGTTATATTTTTGTTAGGCAAGGCTACTAAGGGTTGCAGAATCAAGGAGAGTGGATGCAGTTAAGATAAAGATCAACTACAATTTAAATGAATGGCAGAACAGGTTTAAAGGAGTGAATGACCAACTCTTGTTCCGATGTTTCTGTAAGCCTTCTTGCATTCCTAATTCCTAGGGTGCACACATTAGGGCCCAGAGTTTCAACCTTCCTCTGTCAGAGCAGGACCTAAACCTATCAATGCAGGGACAGAGAAAATGACATCTGTAGGCAAGATACAGATCATAAAACATCTTGATCCTACTCCACCTTTTCTCATATTCACTTGTGAGAGTTGCTGGCTGGCCCAGCATTCATTGCCTGTCTCGAGTTACTCTTGAAAAGGTGGTGTTGAGCTGCCTTCTTGAACCACTGCAATCCATTCACTGCAGGTAGATCTACAATACCTGTGAGGAGGACATTCCAGTGACACTGAAGGAATTGCAGGCCAGTAGGGTGAGTGGCTTGGAGAAGAACTTGTAGGTGACATTTTTCTGATCCTCACTCTCAGACCCATTTTTCTGCTTAATTCCAATATGCCTTAATTGCCTTCGATTCCCAAAATCTATCATTCTCAGTTTGAATCAACTCAATGACTATACAGCCCAGTTCCATACTCTCCCATCAGGGGAAACATCTTCTCGGTGTCTGCTCTGTCAAGCTCTCTCACAGCTTATGTTTGTTCCCATCAGACACTCAAACACTATTCCAAACAGTGACACTTGGATTATCTGCATATTGGAATCAGAAAGACTGTCCAAACCTGTAAACTTGCATCACTAGTGAACAACTTGACAACAGTCCTAAAAATGTTGAAAAGCCCCTAACTATAAAAGACTAATTGCACCCTCTGAAATTCTTTTCATTCATATTAAGAATAAGGATATTTGCTTCAGCTTCAAGACAGAGGTCTGGTTATGGAACGTACAAATTTACTGTGATAATGTGTTGACAGAAAACACAAATTGTAACAGTTAGCAACTACTTTTGACCAGAAAACTGTATTACCAGCCCAATAAAAGAGCTCCAAGCAGATGGTTGTCTCGTATTGGTGCCTGGAATATAAAAACAGATGTTACAGACGGACAGAAACAATTAATGGCAGTGGTTTAAAATTAGTAGAACAGTCCATTACTGGTATAGTCATTGTTTTGTATTTTTCATATTGTTCAGCCAGGTACGCTTCCGCATTCATTAAATCCACCAATAATTTTGAAACAACAACAATGAAGGAACAATTAGCTTCTAAAGCATTGTACTTTTGCTGTTAAAGTTGTAGTAAACACAAGCTTTACAGCTGGGTTGAAAAATTAATCACAAAGTTCATTTTATTTGCAGTAATCTAGTGGAAAATAGGAAAGAACACGAGTTTGGAAAATAATTAGTTGATTGTGCCTTTTCTTCAAAATAGGAGAATTTATAATGTCAGGACAAAAACCAACAATCATAGCTTTTAATTAACATGTACATTAACTCTAGGTGAAGCATAGGGTCCCAGAAATTATTATAGCCCAAGAAGGCTTCTTGTTTTAAGCAGACCATAACACTGTAAGACATAAGGGCTGAAGTAAGTGATTCAGCCCATTGAGTCTGCTCTGCCATTCACTGAAATCATGGCCGATCTGATCACTCTCAACTCCACGATTCTACCTTTTCCCCATAATCCAAGGGAGTTAATCGGGAAGGTTGGTGATTGAATCTGAAATGGGAGCATCTATCCATGTCTCCAATAAACATCTTTCTAATTCAATACTTTCCCATACATTCCACTGGAAAGAAACTATGTACTGGCCATCTTTGTGAGTACTTTATTTGCTTTATGCTAAGTACAAATGAACAAAATTTTGAACTGCCATTTATCTAATTTTGCATAACGTCTACAGAACAAACTGGACTACTGAGATTACCAAACTCATCTGTAACCCTGTAGCCCAGTGAATTTCAGGAACATTCAACACCATGAACAAACTATAATGAGTTTAAGTAAACTTGGACAGACTACTGTGGGAATTACACAGAATTTAGATCCAAAACTGAAGCAGGAGGCAAAGATAAGTAACAGTTCACCCACCTTCACAGTGAGACCAATAGAAAAAGCAACATAATGTGCATAGCATTACAGGTCACTTCACAAACAGTTGTGAAAAGGATTTGGGAAGAAGGAAATATGGATCTCTATGACTTTAACACTTTCATTTTGAAGCTCATGGATGAACAGAATAGTTACAACAAAGAAGGAGGCCATTCAAGCCCACTCTGATTGTGCTGGCTCTCTGAAAGGGAAATTTACCCAATGCCACTCCCCACCTTCATGCTGAAGCACTGTACACTGTTCCTTTTCAGACAATAAAATTCACTTTGAACATTTGGTTTGAACTTACCACCAACACACTATCAGACAGTGTATTCTATATACCAAACATTCACCATGTGAAAATATTTTTCCTTATTTTGCCAATGCTTCTTTAATCCAGTATCTTAAACATGTGTTGTCTTAAATTAAAATTCACACAACATCAGGTTATAGTCCAACAGATTTATTTGGAAGCACTAGCTTTTAGAGCCCTGCTCCTTCACTAGGTGGTTGTGAAGTATAAGATCATAAGACACAGAATTTATAGCAAAGGTTTGCAGTACTATGCAACTGAAATTATATATTGAAAAAGACCTGGATTGTTTGTTAAGTTTCTCATATTTTAGAATGACCACAATTGGTTTCAGTTCTTTCACACGTAAGCCCCAGAACTTATTTTTTAAAAGTTACATTCTCAAGTAAACTTTAACAATAGTGCCATGTCAGCTGGGATAATGCATTGAAGGTGTGAGGTACCCTGTGTGAGGCTGTCTGTGCCCGAATATTCAGACTAATTCCATTTCTAAAAAGGGATTTATAAAACCTTACATGGATTCATGCAGTTTTTGAGCAAAATAAAATGTAATTCTGCAAGTACAAATTCACCCCACAAACTTATACGTGTGTGTGTGTGTAAGCACACACGCATGCGGGTGGGTGTGTGGGGGGCCTTGGGTGAGAGAGTGTGTGTATGTGTACGTGTGTGAGTTAAAGGGGTACAAGTCTGTGAGAGGTGTGTGTGTGTTTTTTTTGCAATGGGGGTCACCTGTAGTGTCAAGGTCCCGGTTGAGGCCATCCCCATACGTACCAAATTTGGCTATCAGCCTCTGCTCGGCCACTTTGCGTTGTTGCCTGTCTTGAAGTCCATCTTGAAGGATCGTCACTCGAAGGTCTGAGGTCGAATGTCCCGGATGGCTGAAGTGTTCCCCGACTGGGAGGGAACACTCCTGTCTGTTGATTGTTGTGCAGTGTCCATTCATCTGTAGCCTCTGCTCGGTCTTGAAAATGCACCATGCCTCAGGACATCTTTGCCTGCAGCGTATGAGATAGACAACATTGGCTGAGTCACAAGAGTACCTGCCACATACATGGTGAGTGGTGACCCCACGTGTAAGGGTGGTATCCGTGTTGACACTCTGACACGTCTTGCAGCATCTGCCATGACAGGGTTGTATGGTGTTGTCCTGAAAGCCATAGAGTTTGCTGAAAACAATGATCTGTTTGAGATTTGGTGGTTGTTTAAAAGTGAGAGGTGGAGGCTTGGAGAAGATCTTGGTGAGGTGCTCATCCTCATTGATAATGTGTTGCAGGTTACGAAGAACATGGTGTAGGTTTTTGGCTCCTAGGAAGTACTGGACAATGAAGGGTATCCTGTCGGTTGTAGCTCATGTCTGTCTCTTGAGGAGGTCATTATGGTTTCTTGTTATGTCATGTTGGAACTGGAGGTCGATGAGTTGAGCAAGATACCCCATTCTTATGTGGACATCCTTGAGTACTTCCAAGTGCCCATCACTTTTCTCCTCATCTGAACAGATCCTGCATATGCACAGGGTTGTCCGTAGGAGATGGCTGTTTTAATATGTTTCAGGTGGAAACTGGAGAAGTGTAGCATCATGAGGTTATCGGTGGGTTTAGGGTAGAGTGAGGTGCTGAGATGCCCATCATTGATGGAGATGCATGTGTTCAA
This sequence comes from Chiloscyllium punctatum, assembly GCF_047496795.1. NCBI lineage: Eukaryota > Metazoa > Chordata > Chondrichthyes > Orectolobiformes > Hemiscylliidae > Chiloscyllium > Chiloscyllium punctatum. The sequence goes on along the minus strand of NC_092753.1, from coordinate 42,928,164 downwards.
GAATGAGATAAATATTAAAAAGTAGCCCATGGTGAATTTGATGGTGGGATGAAACTCATTGATATCACTATGTAGTTGTTTCAGTGACTCCTTGCCATGGGTCTAGAGGAAGAAAATGTCATCAACATACCTAATGTATATACCTGTTGGTTGGAGGTCCTGCATAGAGAATAAGTCTTGTTCAAACTTGTGCACGAAAATGTTGGCATACTGGGTTGCAAATTTGGTCCCCATGGCTGTCCGTGTGTTTGGATGAAGAACAGGTTGTCAAAGGTGAAAATTTTGTGGTCAAGGATAAAGCAGATGAGTTGTAGGACGATGCTTGGAGATTGACAGTTGTTGGTGTTGAGTGCTGAGGCTGTTGCCACAATGCGGTCATTGTGAGGGATGTTGATGTAGAGTGCTGAAATGTTCATTGTGACGAGGAATGTTCCTGGTTTGATTGGTCTGTGAGGGCTGAGTTTCATTAAGAAATCTGTAGTGTCACGACAGAAGCTGGGGGTCCCCTGTACAATGGGTTTCAAGATGCCTTTGGTAAAGCCAGAGCCATTCTCACACAGAGTCCTGTTGCCTGATACGATGGGAGGTCCTGGTGTATTGGCTTTGCATTTTTTTTAATTTCAAAATATACTTTATTCATGTAAATAAATCTCTGGCACTTGTACAATTTTCCATGTTGTTCATAGATACATTGCATGTCTTAACGTTACAAAGAACATATTGAATTAATCGAATTCACAGTTATCCTATTAACAGTTACCTTTATTAACTATCCAGTCTCTTGGTATTTGGCTGTGACTTCAGCGGAACCCACCTACTTAGTGGGTGCCCTGTTATATGAAAGCAAATGAAACTTCTTTAACCCCCAGTTTATGGGGTTACCATTGTCCATTTGACTGTCCTGTTTCTGGGGTAGCTTGTCTACATCCCCATGGTAAGCACGAATTTCTGGACCTTCGCTGGGCTGAGGTAGCTATCCAGCTCCTCACTGTGGTCATTTACCCGCTCTGGTGTCATTGAGCCAAGGCAAGGGTCCTCACTGTCCAGTTCTGTGTCTGACAATGGGACTGTCAGAGGATCACAGCTCTCGGTTGCCTGTAGTTGTGGGACAGTGGGTACCTTTGCATATCTTTGGATGACTGTAAAAGTTGCCTACGAAAGAAGTATGTGGGATGAGGGCGCGTAGGGAACTCTGAAGGACTAGATCCACATCCTGATCAATGTGTTTAGTTCACGGGTGTAGTCTTTGATCGAATCGGCCGGTAGTTGCCTATAGTGTTCCTGGTTGTTCAGTTGTCGGTACACTTCCTTGCAGTAAGCTATTCTATTCTGAATGACAATGGCTCCTCCTTTATCTGCTGGTTTGATGACAATGTTGTGATTGGTTTTGAGAGCATGGATGGTGTTGCATTGTGATCAGGTGATGTTTTGCTCTACCTTGTGGGTGCAGCTGCTGAATCTTGTAGTTATACATTTCCTGGCTGTTTGAGCATACATGTCAAGTCCTGGGCAACGGCCCTCCAGTGGGATCCAAGTTGCCTACACACACACACACACACACACACACACACACACACACACACACACACACACACACACACACACACACACACACACACACACACACACAGTCTCTCACAGACTAATATCCCTTTACTCACACACATCCACATACACACACTCTCTAACACGCACTCATACCCCACCACATGCACACAACCAAATGCACGCACACATATATAAGTTTGTGGGGTGACGTTGTACTTACAGAATTAAATTTTATTTTGCTCAAAAATTGCATGAATCCACGTAAGATTCTGTAAATCCCTTTTTTAGAAATAGAACCAGTCTGAATGCTGGGGCACAGACAGCCTCACACAGAGCACCTCACACCTTCATTGCATTATCTTTGCCAACATTTTTGGGGTTTACATATGAAAGAACTGAAACCACATTCTAAAAGATGAGAGACTTAACAAACAATCTATGTCTTTATCAATATATAATTTCAGTTGCATCACACTGTAAACCTTTGTTATAAGTTCTGTGTCATATGATCTTCTACTCCACAACCACCTGATGAAGGAGCAGCGCTCCAAAAGCTAGTGCTTCCAAATAAACCTGTTGACTATAACCTGGTGTTGTGTGATTTTTAACTTTGTACACCTCAGTCCAACACTGGCACCTCCAAATTGTGCTGTCTTGCCCTTGATGGTTCAGCCAAGGGAACAATTTCCCCTATTTACTCTGACCAGGACCTCATAATAGCTATCAAATCTCCTTTCATTCTTCTATTCTCTAAGGAAGACAGTCCCAAATTTTCCAAATGATCCACACCACTGAGATTCATTATCATTGAAACCATTTTTGTGACTCTTTTTCTGCCTGTTCAACCAGTTATGGTAGAAACACGGGAGTATTCAAGTTTAGCATAACCTCCTTGCTTTTGTACGCTATGCCCCTAAGTAATAAATTCTAGGTTGCTGTCTGCTTTATTGATTGCTCTCACAACCTGACCTGCCACCTTCAACAACTTAAGCAAACATTATGACTCAATTCCCATTGCTTCTCTCCCCTTTTAGGATTGTACCCTTTGTTTTATATTGCCTCTGTTCATTCCTCTTACCAAAATGGATCTCTCCACATTAAATTTCATCCGTCAATGTGTCCAACTTTAGGCATGCTATCTCTCTCTCACACACCGTGAAGAGCTGCCCAGGCCTAAGTCCAGTTCCCAGGCTTTGACCCCACTCCCAGATTCTCAGTCCCCAATTCCTTATGCATGCAGAAGCTCGGTCACAGTAGAGCCATCTGCAAATGTGCTGATGGTGACGCTCTTACACATGGATCATAGTGATGCCAGTCACTCAGGTAGACACATTCTGGCTTTGGGATGTCTGTAGCCAGTGGTTGACTGTGCCCTTCTGCACAACTTACTGTTGACCATTTTGTCAGCTACCCTTGTATATGGGCCAATATTCTGTTGCAAAAATATGGAAAACAAGAGATGTATATAAGTTGTACAGAATTGAGCATTATACAACATATTAAGCAAAGAGGCAGAAGTGGTATAGCACCCTCTTGTTATATGTAAATATTCTGGAAGATAGTATTTTTTAACGTTTTTAATTATTGTTTAATTTTTCCACCTTCTGGCTCCTGCTCGAATGATGTTTTGGGTTGGAAGGCCTACTGGTCCTGCTGCCAATTTGGTAACACTTAGCTGCTTAGCTGCAGAACTATAATTTTCCTTATTTGGACCAGATACTCTTACTTTTTATACTTACAACCTGTGTTTGTCTATATTTGAAGTTATATTTTTATTATTTTCCTTCACCACACTTAGGTGACCAAGTAATGATCATTACGGGCCTTTGGGATTAACTGAGCTGCAAGTAAGCCTTTCATCGTGTTGTCACCAATACTGCACTACTGTGTGGGCAGCTTGACACTTTGGGGGTGGAGGGGAGAATTCCTTCATCAAAGGCCATCAGCACCTAATTGTATGTTTAGACATTGGAGAAGAGGGTGTTCACCGAAAGCAAGCCCCTTGCCAACATCCCATCACTCTCTCCCAGTAATCCTAAAACCCATGAATTTAAAATGATAATTTTCATGAAAAGATATAAAATCAAGGCAAACTATGTCAGCATCAAGGAATTTACAACTTCTGTTTAAATTCACACATGTACAATAAATTCCACCAATTGGGAGATGAAAGGCATATCTGCCAGACAACTAACATTGAAGACAATGGAGCTCGTCAAAAAAAGATACTGAGCTATATTTCAACACCTGTCATAGAATAGTAAAGCAAGGACAGTGGGAAAATAAATTAACAAGAGCTTGGGGAAAAATAATTCACCGAGATCTTAAAGATCTGTACGTATTCTGCTACTGCTGTGGGTGTAAGTCAACTGGAAAACTACTATGGCCTCAGGTTAAGAATTTTACACCTCAAGAACTCCAAGGGTTGCTGAGCTACATAACTATAATTTTCCTTGTCTAGACCAGATACTCTTACTTTTTATACACACGACCTGTGTTTGTCTATATTTGAAATTATAATTTTATTATTTTCCTTGGGATTAGTGAATAATAACATGCCTTTCCTTCAAGAAAACATAGGTATTTGGCAACTTCATTTCCTAATGAACTACGTTTTAATTGAAGTGTGACAGCTACATGGAAGAAACAAAGAACAGAAATAAAAATACTGATTGTGACCAATCCATAGATTGTTTAAAAAAGAGTCAATTCCCCCTCCTCAGGACAATTCAATGTTCTTTTTTTAAATTTAGCTCTAAATGCATTTCTGATGAAAGCAACTATGAGTTTATGTCTTAGAGCTGTGCTTAGAATGTGATTACACTGGAGAGGATGCAGAGCAGATTTGCCAGGAAGTTATCTGGGCTGGAGAGTATTGGTTATGAAGAGATTGGTTAGACTGGGTTGTTTTCCTTGCAGCAGAGGAGGCTGAGGGGGTATATGATTGTGATGTATAAAACTATGAGGGGCATAGATAGGATAGACAGGAAGAAACTTTACTTTTGATGGAGGGATTATTGGCTTAGATTTAAAGATATGGGCAGGAAGTTTAGAGGGGTTATGATATTTTTTTTAATCCAGATGATGATGGGAAACTGGAATTCACTGCCTGTAGAGACATTTAAGAAATATTTAGATGTGCACTTGCGAAGTCAAGGCATACAAGGCTATGGGCCAAGTGTTGGAAATAGGATTAGAATAGTTGAGTGCTTGTTTTTGACTGGCGCAGACTTGATGGGTTGAATGGCCTTTTTCTGTACTGTAGACCTTTATGACTCAACAGTAAGGTGCCCGCATTTGGTTTGGACTTGAAATACAAAAAAGCTGTGATTTATATTGGTGAATGAGTAATGATGGTAGGGAAAACCTTCCTCGAATTTGTTCTGGCTCCGATTGTGGTCTTCATATTTGCAACCTTCTGTTAGTGGCATGGAGCCTCGACTTCCAATGGCCCAGCCTGCCACAGAGATGCTGCCTTGATTCAGCTGGTGGTCTCCTCAGGACATTACATCGCCTCCAACAAAACGTCTACAAGCCCTCTGAATTACCCTTACTTGCAATTGTAAAACTGCATGTTGGACTATATTGGGAAACTATCCCAATTTAGCTTTCCCCATTTTCCTATTCCCCACACACCCCCACTTTGCCTGTCACCATGTGGCCAGGAAAATTCAGCATGTCATGTCCAAATACACTGAATATTTTGTAACGATACAGAAATCAATGTTGCAGAAGCTAGTATTTGCTGTCATAATGCTTGTACCAAGAGAACAATTCAGCTGCTAGTTTGGCCTATGTCCAAATCACAGCATTCCGTCATCATCTCTAGACTAACTGCTGCAAAAGGTCAAATCCAAATCTAAATCCAAATCAATTATAGTCTGTCAGGTCACTGATACTATCCAGATCAACGCATCATTCTTCAGTTGCAGGATTTACCGACACATCAATTTCTCGACCTTTCAAATCTCAAACTCCCAATGCAGACATCGGCTCAGCTCAGTCAATTAAATTACCAAGTCTGCTGTCTGCTTTCTGCCTCCATGTCCCTGTCACACACTGCAGGGTCTGTGTGTATGCAAGACCCAAAACCAATACTGACACCAAAGACCCTGAAATTCATTCAGGTCAGTGTGAACTGGAGCCAGGAATCAGTCCCAGCAGCTGAACATGATACAGGGTCCTGGGACTTAATTAAATTAAAGTGGTGTATGTCTGATACTTGCTGTGCATCCCCAGGAAGTTCTCCAGCAAAGGCCTTGAATCTTTGGCCATAACGTTGCCAGCACTGACTTCGTGTCAGGGTTATCAACTCAGAACATATCTATGCCAGCAGAATTTTCTTCTCTGAACATAATGATGTGTTGATTGACCTTTGACTTGGCATTATCAAATCAGTGTAACATAAGGCCTCTTTGTTTGTTTTTAGTTATGTCAATAATTATTAAAACTTAGTTGTCTTCTATGGGTGCTTTATTTAAGCAATAACATTCCTTTCCATAATTAACTCAGCTCATGTCTCTCAGACTCTGAGTCAAGACACTTGGAGACAGCTTTCTGTGGTTGGCAGTTAAGCCTTACTAATGCAAATATTCTACCACAACAGCAAACAACATGAAGCTGCAAGCAGTACTCATTGTTAGGTGATTCTTGGATTTTGAGAAAGCTTTCTTGTATTGCTGGGATTCAGAGTGCCACTAGATAAATACGGTAGGTTATAAATTTTTCAGGGATGCAGGGAGAAGTTTTTCCCGCTGTCCTTCCAGAGTGAAAAAACTAGTAAAACTAGTGAATGAAACATTCGGTCTGACAAATCCTGTATACTTCAAAATATATCACTAGTTTGGTATCACTCACTACTTTGGAAACTTTAGCTCCTGGCTGGGTGATTTCGGCTGGTTGATTGTTCTCTATATCTCCCTCTCTTTGAATCCTGACTGAAAGCCAGGTCACCACCGGAACTGAGGCCCTCTTATAGGCTTGCACCAGTTACCTGTAAGATAAAACCAGACAGAGCAGCAAGCAGCAATACTCTTGAGCACAGAGAGCTCAGATTTCACTTGTGGCCACAAGGTAAACTTTCCAGGTCACCAGGCTGCACCTGCATTAGAGTGTTGCCTGTGATCACAAGTCATTCAACCTGTTCATTTAAATGGCCTCTCTGCCCACTGGAAGCCAATGAATGGAAACATGTGGTATTCAACTCTCCCAGGATGCTTTTAATAGCCACCAGGCGATTGGGGATGAATTTGGTCATCACATGGTCATTCCCAGAGGTTTGGCAACCCTACCTTGTGAAAATCACTAAAGGAAACTTGGATGTGATGAAGATGAAAGGTAATTGGAAGGAGGGTAACAAAGATACCAAACATGCATCAAGGCAGGAATGTGGAGAAGGTGTTGAGTGGAATTTGGGAGGGCGCAATATAAGAGGGGTATTCGAGGAGAAAGTGCTGGCCAGTAGCAGTCTGTACAACTAAAATAAGATTGATAGGAGAACTCTTGCTCCTCCTGACTCGAATTTGAGGGACGGAATTATGTTTTTGTGGCTGCCTTGTACTAGCCCCTTTTCAGAGCTGCAGGTTCGGCCACAAATGAAGCTGAGTCTCCTGAACACAGCTAACTTAATGCCAGCTCCATTCCTCAGAGATCTCAATGTTCAAGCATAAAAAGAAACAAGCGGGGTGTACATTCAGCCCCTTGAGCATCTCTGTCACTTGATAAGATTGTGGTGATCTGATTGTGGCCCCTACTATTTACCCACCCTCCCCCCATATTTTCGTATTCAATGAAGAATCTATCCGTCTCAGCCATAAGAACGTTCAATGGAACAACTTCCTTTCAATGACTAATGAACTGCTGAGAAAATAATTCTCTGCATCTCAGTCTTAAGTGCCCTAGTGCCCTTAAGTGCCTTCCAACAAGGGAAGCTTCCTTTTAGCATCCAACCAGTTAAAGTCCCCTCAGCATTTTACATGTCATAATAAGATCACCTCTCATTCTCTTCTAAACTATGATGAATAGAGGCCCAACATATACAACAGTTCCTCATAATATTATTTCTTCCCAGGAATCAATTGATTGAACATTCTCTGCACTGCGTCCCACACAGCTATATCCTATCCCAAATAAGGAGACCAAAACTGTGTACTCGACTCCAGATGCAATTTCACCAACATCTTGTAAAACAGCAGCAAAAATTCTCCATTTTAATGTTCCCTTACTATATTTTGTGATTCACGCTTTAGGAAGCCCAAGTCCTTTTGTACTGAAGAGTTCCACAGTCTCCGTCCAATTGAGTAATATGCTATTTACAATTAGATTTTTTAGTACATTAGATTCCCTACACTGTAGAAACAGGCCATTTAGCCCAACAAGTCCACACCAATCCTCCAAAGAGTAACCCACCCAGACCCATTTCCCTGCATTTACCTCTGACTAATGCACCTAACACTATGGGTAATATAGCATGGCCAATTCACCTGACCTGCACATCTTTGGACTGTGGAAGGAAACTGGAGCACCCAGAGGAAACCCATGCAGACACGGGGAGAATGTGCAAACTCCACACAGTCACCCGAGGCAGGAATTGAACTTGGGTCCCTGGCGCTGTGAGGAGTAGGGCTAACCACAGAGCCACCATGCCACTCTATTCTTCAAGCCAAACTAACAAATTTATGTTTTTTTACACAATACTCTATCTGTAACCTTTTTGCACACTCACTTAATCTATATCTTTAACAAACTCCTTGTGTCCTTGTCACATATACTCTCCTTTATTGTGTCATGAACACACTTCGCAAGCACACAAACCAATCCCTTCATCAAAGTCATTAATATAAATTGTAAAACATTGGGGGCCCAGCGATGATCCCTTTAGCAGATCCCTTTAGCCAACCTGAAATTGATCCATTTATATTTATGTTCCACTCACTAACCAATTCTCTATACCATGGCTTCTTAAATTATACAGTAACAGTTGATGTAGCAACTTGTCAAATGCCTTATTTTAATCTAAATACATCACAGTTACAGAGGCTCCTTGTTCACATTACCACAAAAACTCTAATAAATTGGTGAAACATGATTTCCTTTCCAGGGAACTATGTTGATTCTGCCTGATTGCATTAAGATTTTTTTAAGTGCTATGCGATAATGTTTTGATTAAACAAACGAATGAACTGTTGGAACTTATTTGCATAAATAACAATCTTGCCTGAACTAATATAGTGGGTGGTACAATTTTTTGCTGGATTCATACCACCTGCCCACCATATCAGAGACTTAATTGGCTTGTTTAGAGTCCATAAAGCAAGTGTATTGCCTGAATTTCCTGATAAATATCTTTAAATCATATACTCAGATTTACGTGGAATGGTGGCACTTACTTAAGACAGTTGGAAAGAGTTATTCCTTAATGTTTAATTCCAATTTTGTTCCACTTTATTCATATCTTCGGGTTACCCAATACATAGAAAAAAACAGGGTGCATTCAATTCATGAGTCAAGCAAAATATAGACCAACAGCAGATATGGTGATAGTCTTGGTAAGATGGCGGCAGAGTAGGATGCTCCAGCCAGAGCGTGTCTGCTCTGCACATTCTTTTTCTTCCTTTTTCTTTTTTCTCTCCCTCTTTACCTCCCTTCTGTGTTCTTCTTTTCCGCTTTTGTCTTCTTGGACTCTCAGCCTTAGACACCCAGTCCTGGCCTCCAAAGCAGGGTCAGCAGTCGGCGGCCTAGAGTATGGACACCAGTAATTAGCAGCCTGGACCGGGGAAGCCAGCGACCAGTGGGTAGGTGCAGAGCAGGGGCAGGGGCTTAGTGCAGAGCATGATGGGAGCTAGCGGTCAGACCACGTGGAGGCCACCTGCACTAGCTGACTTTTAACTTTGCTTCTTATCTTTCTGAATGATGGTTCTACTGTATACAAGCTGTAATGTAAATTAGAGTCATGGAGTCATAGAGATATACAGCACGGAAACAGACCCTTCGGTTTAACCTGTCCATGCTGACCAGATATCCCAACCCAATCTGGTCCCACCTGCCAGCACCCGGGCCATATCCCTCCAAACCCTTCCTATTCATATACCCATCCAAATGCCTCTCAAATGTTGCAATTTATTCCAGCCTCCACCATTTCCTCTGCAAGCTCATTCCATACACGTACCACCCTCTGTGAAAAAATTGCCCCTTAGGTCTCTTTTATATCTTTCTCCTCTCCCTCTCAACCTGTGTCCTCTAATTCTAGACTCTCCCACCCCAGGAAAAAAGACTTTGTATATTTATCCTATCCATGCCCCTCATAATTTTGAAAACCTCTATAAGGTCACCCCTCAGTCTCCGACGGTCCAGGGAAAACAACCCCAGCCTGTTCAGCCTCTCCCCATAGCTCAAATCCTCCAACCCTGGCAACATCCTTGTAAATCATTTCTGAGCCCTTTCAAGTTTCACAACATCGTTCCGATAGGAAGGAGACCAGAATTTCACACAACAGTGGCCTAAGCAATGTCCTGTACAGCCACAACATGATGTCCCAACTCCTGTACTCAATACTCTGACCAATAAAGGAAAGCATACCAAAAGCCTTCTTCACTATCCTATCTACCTACAACTCCACTTTCAAGGAGCTATGAATCTGCACTCCAAGGTCTCTTTGTTCAGCAACATTCTCTAGGACCTTACCATTAAGTGTATAAGTCCTGCTAAGATTTGCTTTCCCAAAATGCAGCACCTCAAATTTATCTGAATTAAACTCCATCTGCTACTTCTCAGCCCATTGGCCCATCTGGTCAAGATCCTGTTGTAATCTGAGGTAACCTTCTTCGCTGTCCACTATACCTCCAATTTTGGTGTCATCAGCAAACTCACCAACTGTACTTCTTATGCTCGCATCCAAATCCTTTATGTAAATGATACAAAGTAGAGGATCCAGCACCGATCCTTGTGGCACTCCACTGGTCACAGGCCTCCAGTCTGAAAACAACCGTATACCACCATCCTCTGTCTTCTACTTTTGAGCCAGTTCTGTATCCAAATGGCTAGCTCACCCTTTATTCAATGAGATCTAACCTTGCTAATCAGTCTCCCATGGGGAACCTTGTTGAACACCTTACTGAAGTCCTTATAGATCACATCTACCACCCTGCCCTCATCAATTCTCTTTGTTACTTCTTCAAAAAACTCAATCAAGTTTGTGAGACATGATTTCCCATGCACAAAGCCATGTTGACTATCCCTAATCAGTCCTTGCCTTTCCAAATACCTTTCAGGATTCCCTCCAACAACTTGCCCACCACCAACATCGGGCTTATTGGTCTATAGTTCCCTGGCTTGTCCTTACCACCCTTCTTAAAGAATGGCACCACATTAGCCAACCTCCAGTCTTCCGGCACCTCACCTGTGACTATCGATGATACAAATTAGATTAGATTACTTACAGTGTGGAAACAGGCCCTTCGGCCCAACAAGTCCACACCGCCCCGCCGAAGCGCAACCCACCCATACCCCTACATTTACCCCTTACCTAACACTATGGGCAATTTAGCATGGCCAATTCACCCGACTTGCACATCTTTGGATTGTGGGAGGAAACCGGAGCACCCGGAGGAAACCCACGCAGACACGGGGAGAACGTGCAAACTCCACACAGTTAGTCGCCCGAGGTGGGAATTGAACCCAGGTCTCTCGCGCTGTGAGGCAGCAGTGCTAACCACTGTGCCACCGTGCCGCCCTCAGCAAGAGGCCCAACAATCACGTCTCTTGCATCCCAGAGTGTTCTAGGGTGGACCTGATCAGGTCCTGGGGATTTATTCATCTTTATGCATTTTAAGACATCCAGCACTTCCTCCTCTGTGATATGGACATTCTGCAAGGTGTCACCATCTATTTCGCTATTTTCTATATCTTCCGTAATCTTTTCCACAGGAAATACTGATGCAAAATACTCATTTAGTATCTCCCCCCTTTTCTGCGGCTCCACACAAGACCACCTTGCTGATCTTTGAGGGGCCCTATTCTCTCCCTAGTTATCCTTTTGTCCTTAATGTATTTGTAAAGCCCTTTGGATTCTCCTTAACTCTATTTGCCAAAGCTATTTCATGTCCCCCTTTTGCCCCCCTGATTTCCCTCTTAAATATACTCCTACTTCCTTTATACTCTTCTAAGGATTCACTTGATCTATCCTGTCTGTACCTGACATATGCTTCCTTCTTTTTCTTAACCAAATCCTCAATTTCTTTAGTCATCCAGCATTCCCTGTACCTACCAGCCTTTCCTTTCACCTTAACAGGAATATACTGCCTCTGGATTCTCGTTATCTCATTTCTGAAGGCTTCCCATTTTCCAGCTGTCCCTTTGCCTGCGAACATCTGCCCCAAATCAGCTTTTGAAAGTTTTTGCCTCCTACTATCAAAATTGGCCTTTCTCTAAGTTAGAACTTCAACTTTTAGATCTGGTCTGTCCTTTTCCATCACTAATTTAAATCTAATAGAATTATGGTCGATGGCCCCAAAGTGCTCCCCCACTGACACCTCAGTCACCTGCCCTGTCTTAATTCCCAAGAGTAGGTCAAGTTTTGCACCTTCTCTAGTAGGTACATCCACATACTGAATCAGAAAATTTTCTTGTACACACTTAACAAATTCCTCTCCATCTAAACCCTTAACACTATGGCAGTCCCAGTCTATGTTTGGAAAGTTAAAATCCCCTACCATAACCACTCTATTTTTCTTAGACACACTTGAGATCTCCTTACAAGTTTGTTTCTCAATTTCCCTCTGACTATTAGGGGGTCTATAATACAATCCCAATAAGGTGATCATCCCTTTCTTATTTCTCAGTTCCACCCAAATAACTTCCCTGGATGTATTCCCAGGAATATCCTCCCTCAGTACAGCTGTAATGCTATCCCTTATCAAAAATGCTACTCCCACTCCTCTCTTGCCTCCCTTTCTATCCTTCCTGTCATATTTGTATCCTGGAACATTAAGCTGCCAGTCCTGCCCATCCCTGAGCCATGTTTCTGCAATTGCTATGATATCCCAGTCCCATGTTCCTAACCACGCCCTGAGTTCATTTGCCTTCCCTGTTCAGCCCCTTGCATTGAAATAAATGCAGTTTAATTTATTAGTCGTATCTTGTCCCTGCCTGCCCTGACTGTTTGACTCACTTCTGTTCTCAACTGTACCAGTCTCAGGTTGATCTCTTTCCTCACTATCTCCCTGGTGCCATGTGTCAATGACAGTGTTACCCTGTAACTAATCTTATACCTGAAGAGTCTGTACCTAGGTACCTTTGGACCTAGGATAATGCTGTAAGTGGCATCTTATAAACTTTGCACTGGAATCATTTGAGCACATGTAACAATAAAGCTAATCCAATTCTACTCTGTACTAGTCATGTTAGGTTAACAAAAATGTTAACACCATAGTACTGGCTCTTAGTCATCGCTGAAAGGAGAGCAGTGTTTCGGAAGCTGTAATGATTGGGACCAGGTTGACGTTGTTGACAATGACATTCTTGGTTAGAGTTGTTAATCTGGGCCTATCAGGAAAGCCTTGGCTGACCAATTAGAATCTCCTCAGTTGAGGACTGACTCTGAGCTGGCTGGGCACAGCCAATTACCGTGCACTAGTAAATAAAGGGTGACTTAGTGACAGGACTCGGCCTGTGTGCAGTTATTTCTGTGGCGATGGGAGAAAACAGGATTCACCTATCATCTTGCAGTTGAGGTAAGCATTTCTGGCATCATGCTTTTTTTGGGGAGCTTGACTCATTTGACCATGCTGTCGAAGAGTGGGCCCAGTATGTGGAAAGAATGCAATATTTTTTCTGGACAAATTACATTTATGGAGATGAAAAGCAATGATAATCCTTCTGATTTTGTGTGGACCAACAGCATTTTCAGTTATAAGGGGCTTAACTTTCCCAGAGGCACCAGACACAAAAACCTTCCAAGAGTTGATGGACTTGATTAAGGAATATTATGACTCCAAACCTCCTCCAATTCTGAGATGCTATAGGTTTTATTCAACTGTTAGAGAACAGGAGAATCCATATCAGAACTTTGAGGTGTTTGAGACTTGGCAGAGGTATGTGATTTTGGGTTAACACTGAATGAGTTGCTGAAAGACTGTTTGGTATGTGGGATTAATGATGTAACCATACAGTAACGCCCAACAAGGACAAACATTGCCACCAGCAGCGCCCGCACATTCGTGGGAATGACTGAGTAAAGCCTGGACTCAGTTGCATGTGAACTACGCTGGTCCTTTCATGGGCTCAATGTTCTTGGTTATTGTGGATGCCCAGTCAAAGTGGTTGGACATGCATAAAGTTCATTCGGGAAAATCAGGATTGATGATTGAGAAACTGCAAGCATTGTTCGCAATATCTGGACTCCTAGAAATATTGACCACAGACAATGGGACGTTATACAGAGTCATAGAGTCATAGAGATGTACAGCATGGAAACAGACCCTTCGTTCCAACTCATTCATGCCAACCAGATATCCTAACCCAATCGCGTCCCATTTGTCAATACTTGGCCCATATCCCTCTGAACCCTTCCCATTCAAATACACATTCAGATGCCTTTTAAATGTTGCAATTGTACCAGACCACTTCCTCTAGCATCATATTCCACACACGCACCACTCTCTGCATGAAAAAATTGCCCCTTTTATAACTTGCCCCTCTCACCCGAAAACCTATGCCCTCTAGTTCTAGACTCCCCCACCCCAGAGAAAAGACTTTGTCTACTTAACCTATCCATGCTCCTCATGATTTTATAAACTTCTATAAGGTCACCACTCCATGGAAAATAGCCCCAGCCTGTTCAGCCTCTCCCCATAGCTCAAATCCTCCAACCCTGGCCACATCCTTATAAATCTTTTCTGAACCCTTTCAAGTTTCACAACATCTTTCTGATAGGAAGGAGACTAGAATTGCACACAATATTCGAAAAGCAGCCTAACCAATTCCTGTACAGCCACAACATAATGTCCCAACTCCTGTACTCAATACTCTGACGAACAAAGGAAAGAAAACCAAACACCTTCTTCACTATCTTATCTAAATGTGACTTGACGTTCAAGGAACTATGAAACTGCACTCCAAGCACTCTTTGTTCAGCAACACTCCCTAGGACCTTACCATTAAGTGCATAAGTCCTGCTCAGGTTTGCTTTCCAGAGATTCAGCACCTTGCATTTATCTACATTAAACACCATCTGCCACAGGATTCTGAGTAATCAAAGATGGAGGATGGGAAAAATTTCTGGCTTAGCGAGTTTTGAGAAGATTTGTAGCTCAGGTTGAGGTTCTGGATGTAGGTTTGCTCACTGAGTTGAGAGAACCATTTCTAGATGTTTCGTCACCCCACTAGGTAACATCCCTAGAGGCCCACTGAAGATGTTACCTAATAGGGTGATGAAACATCTGGAAATGAACCTTCCAGCTCGGCAAGCAAATCTACATCCAAAATGTCTGGCTATAACAGCTGCTCGTTGTTTGAGGTATTTTAGGTGTTGGAGGTGATTTCCTCGAATTCCAGGAGCAGAAATTACTATTTTACATGCTGTTGCATTGTTTTGGAGCTTTGGAGAAAAAAAGTCAAAGCAACATCAGTTTTAAAAGGGAAAGGTACAGACAAAGGAAGCACATGGTGAGGTCAGTGCAGGACAAAGAGAGAGAAAGAAACTGACAGAGCAGTGAACCTGCAGAGTTACTGCCTTTGCGCTGTTTGAATTCATGTATCGCTGGACATCGGAGTGCTTCTGGGAAAATTAACAAACAGTGAAATTCACAACTGATCTTGGAGGAACCTGTTTGGGAGAGGTCACAGCACAGGAACAGTGGATATTTTAAACGTACCCTTACAGTAAGTCTGCAGTAGTGAGTAGAGTGGGTTCTTTCTTGATGATATGTTTTTTGAGACATGTCACTTGATTTAACTTAAAATATAAGCCATAACTTTTAATTTAATCTGGAGCAATGTTTTGTAGAGGAATAACTCGGTGTTATTATCTGCGTCTGTAGATTGTGAAGGAGCAAAATGGCCTTTAGTAGAGTGATATGCTCTTCTTGTCGGATGTGGGAGTTTAAGGAGAGTTTACGGGTTACTGCGGATTATATCTGCAATAAATGCTGTTGGTTGCAAATCCTATCAGATCAAGTGGATCGGTTAGAGAGACAGTTAGAGGCAATGAGGAATTTATGAAGAGCAAGGGAATGTGATGCTTGGCAGTTATAGGAAGGGGGAAAAGTCACAGATACAGTCACACAGATGGGTTAACTCCACGAAAGGTAAGAGAGGTAGGCAGTTAGTGCAAGGATCTTCTGTTGCTATCCCCATTTCAAACAAGTACACTGTTTTGGAAAATGTAAGGGTGATGGATTCTCAGGGGAAAGAACATACAAGTTTCTGGCATTGAGACTGGCTCTCAGGCAACGAGAGGTATGAGGAGTTCCAAGAGATCAATTGTGTTAGGGGACTCTCTCGTCCAAGGTACAGATAGAGTTTCTGTGGCCAGCAGTGAAAAATCAGAATGGTGTGTTGCTTCCCTGATGCCAGGATCAAGGATGTCTCAGAGAGGGTGCAGAATGTTCTCACGGGGGAGAGGGGCCAGCAAGAGGTCATTGTCTACATTGGAACCAATGACATAGGAAGGGAAAAGGTTGAGATTCTGAAGGGAGATTAGAGAGAGTTAGGCAGAAATTTAAAAAGGAGGTCCTCAAGAGTAGTAATATCCAGATTATTCCTGGTGCTATGAGCTAGAGAGGGCAGGAATAGGAGAATAGAGCAGATGAATGCATGGCTGAGCTGGTGCACGGGAGAAGGATTCACATTTTTGGATCACTGGAATCTCTTTGGGATAGAAGTGACCTGTACAAGACGTACATGGGCAGCATGGTGGCTCAGTGGTTAGCCTCGGGTGACTGTCTATGTGGAGTTTGCACATTCTCCCCGTGTCTGCGTGGGTTTTCTTCGGGTGCTCCGGTTTCCTCCCACAATTCAAAGATGTGGCTGTACAGGACATTGGTTAGACCACTGTTGGAATATTGTGTGCAAGTTCGGTCTCCCTCTTATCGGATGGACGTTGCGAGGCTTGAAAGTGTTCAGAAAAGATTTACAAAAATGCAGCCAGAGTTGGAGGATTTGAGCTATAGGGAGAGACTGAACAGGCTGGGGCTGTTTTCCCTGGACCGTCGGAGATTGAGGGGTCACCTTATAGAGGTTTACAAAATTATGAGGGGCATGCTTAGGATAAATAGACAAAGTATTTTCCCTGGGGTGAGCGAGAGGGGAAAGATATAAAAGAGACCTAAGGGGCAACTTTTTCATGCAGAGAGTGGTATGTGAATGGAATAGGCTGCCAAGGAAGTGGTGGAGGCTAGTACAATTGCAACATTTAAAAGGTATTTGGATGGGTATATGAATAAGAAGGGTTTGGAGGGATATGGGCCGGGTGCTGGCAGGGTGGGACTAGATGGGCTGGGATAGCTGATTGGCATAGACAGGTTGGACTGAAGGGTCTGTTTCTGTGCTGTACATCTCTATGACGATGAGTCCTCAGCCCATTGGTCCATCTGATCAAGATCCCATTGTAATCTGAGGAATCTTCTTTGCTGTCCACTACACTTACAATTTTGGTGTCATATGCAAACGTACCAACTATAGCTCTTATGTTCACATCCAAATCATTTATATAAATGATGAAAAGTAGTGGACCCAGCACCGATCCTTGTGGCACTCCACTGGTCACAGGCCTCCAGTCTGAAAAGCAACCCTCCACCACCACCCTATGTCCTCTACTTTTGAGCCAGTTCTGTATCCAAAAGGCTAATTCTCCCTGTATTCCATAAGATCTAACATTGCTAACCAGTCTCCTCTGAGGAATCTTGTCGAATGCCTTACTAAAATCCATTTCGATCATGTCCACTGCTCTGCCCTCATCAATCCTCTTTGTTACTTTTTCAAAAACTCAATCAAGTTCATGAGACATGATTTCCCACATACAAAGCAATGTGGACTATCCCTAATCAGTCCTTGCCTTTCCAAGTACGTGTACATCCTGTCCCTCAAGATTCCATCCAACAACTTGCCCATCACTGACGTCAGGCTCCCCGGTCTATAGTTCCCTAGCTTGTCCTTGCCACCTTTCTTAAATAATGGTATCAAGGTAGTCAACCTCCAGTCTTCTTTTTTTGTTCCCTGAAATGGAGACAGGGAAGTCAAGAAAAGGAAGGGAAGTTTCAGCAATGGATGATGTGCAAGTTATAGACCAAGTTATATGCACCTTCCCATGTAACCTCAGTAGGTGCATCACCTGACCCTTCACCTCATCCCTGCTCACCATCCAAGGGCAATCTTTCCAGGTGAAGTAACATTTCACCTGCACTTCCTCCAACCTAGTGTATTGTGTTCGCTGTACCCAATATGGCCAACTCTACATTGAAGAAAACAAACACAGACTGGGTGACCACTTTGTGAAACACCTCCAGTCTGTGAACAAGCAGGACCCCGACCTTCCCATAGCCAGTCATTTTAACACAGCGTTCTGCCCGCAGGCCCACATGTCTGTCTTCAGTATTTCAGTGGAACATAGCTCTCACCGGAGGAACAACATCTCATCTTCAGACGAGGCACTTTACAGCCTTTTGGATTTAATATTGAGTTTAACACCTTTAAATTGTGAACCAACTCCCATTTCTTCCCTTTCTTTTGGCTTGTTATCATGTCCTCCCCTCCCCCAACTCCACTTTCTGTCTTTTCAAGTCTGGCAAGAGACACACCACTGTTCTGCCATTCTTACATTCCGATCACTTAATCGGAACTATCAACATTTTTTTCCATCAGCAGTCTAAACCCACTACCTCCACCCCACCCCTCCCAAACTATAGCATAAATTCTGTCCACTTCACAACTCACTTCAGCTCTGATGAAGAGACATCTACACAAAAATGTTAGCTTGCTGTCTCTCCATGGATGCTTCCTGACTCACTGTGATCACCAGCAATTTGTTGTTTTCAGTACAGATTCTAGCATCTACAGTAATTTGTCCCTCACATGCATATTGACTGGTGAAATCACTACACATAGACAGTCATGGAAGAACTAGAAGCTAATTTATTAACAAGCACATTGAGGAAATTGAATGTATTAGGCTGTGCCATCCTCAAAGTGAACTGGAGCATGGATGTGGTGTATAAGATGTGTTAGAAAATCCTTACATGCAGCTACAGTTACAAAGATCACAAAAGTATCATGTACATACTAGAAATACGTACGGGATAGGCGATCAAGACATACTCTGTTCATCAACTACGTTTTTTTGATGAAACCAACCATTTCTTCACTGGAATTCCTGCCAACTAGTCTGTCATTCTCCACTGTATGTAAAAACACCAACTTGATTATTTTAATTGAATCCCCTCTTCTTTTCAGTAAATGAATTTAATCGGTGTTTGTCAACAAATTCAATAATCTGATTCCTACTTGGAATTGGGTAACCTCCATTCCCTGTTGGTGGTCACATTGCACAGCAAACTACAGGTGTCCTATCATTACTGGGAAAAAATACTCCAATGTGAAGAATAACTACAGTTGTCAGGATGTGTCTATAAACTTATAGAATAGCTCTCGCTAATTGTGTTATATTCCCTGAAGCTGAAGATGATATCTCTAAGTACTTGGAATAACAATTTTCTTATAGAATGAAAATTAGAATTTTCATTGTGTTCTATTACAACACTGGAGTTAATGTGTTTATGAACCACAGCAGAGAACACAGCTTTACATCTAAAAAGCAAATCAACTTCTTCACATCAATCAAAAAAAGGATTAGGCTCGAAATTTGTAAACTAATTTTCACAGTATGCCAAGTGCATTATGCGTAACTTTTACATGCTGTGCACTATGATGTCAGTGGCCAATAGTTTTGGTTTCATTATCTGCTGATGCCCATCCTGAAATTGATGAACTTAAACATCAAGAAATAATGAAGTCTCCTTGCTCATATGTGACAACACAAACCAATCACAACCAAGGATTTAATAGCTTCATACACAGTTTGACATCCACAATGTACAAAATAATTACATTCTAATAAGTTCAATTTATGGTAATGATATTAGTACTTTAATTAATCTAATTTATGCTAATTACATTCTTACCCTCATCAATCTAATTTCTGCTCATATTATCAGAATTTTTATGAGGCTCATTTATAGGGAGCATTTAAAAAATCATTTTCAAATAATTATGGTTATCTTCAGTTCTTTTTCTCCCCATCTACCACTGCTAATTGATTTCAATACACATATTTAATCAGTGAGTGGCAATGACATAATCCTGGGCAATGGTATGAGATATGAGATACTAAAGTTGCAATTAGAGAAAAGCGTCTGAGCAAAGAACTAACACTGGAGAAATTAATTGGACTAAAAGAGGACAAATCTCATGGTCCTGATGGCCTGCATCCTAGGGTTTTAAAAGAGCTACCTACAGGGAGTACAAAGTACAATGCACAGTTAAAATGCATTGTTGGTGGAGAAATGAGATCAATGATTGTGTCTAACAACATTATTCAGTTTTCTGACATTGGTATTCAGTAAATACTTCAACGTAACTGGTCAACAAACACTTAGCATTTAAATATAAACATACAAAAAGACAGGCATGAACAAATAATTTCAACACAATAAAATTGATTTGCATCATTTTGTTTTTAAAAGAAGCATTATAGAAAAACTTGATGTTATTTCTTCATAATGTTCACAGACTCAATTCTCCCTCCATGAACGACACTAAGCTTGAACTCTGAGTCTTGATAGTGAAATGTAGCAAGCTTTAAACCAGGAGAGGGCAACTTTTTCAGCTGCAGGACCACATTTAGAGCTGGAAATTATATGGGGAGAGGGGGGCATAAATGCTGAATAAATGAACAATTAAAATATGGATAATTTTGAAACAAATAGACATAAACTCTCTATTAACATGGTAATTATACCATTGTAACAATTCAATATACTCATAAAACCAAATTTACCCTTTTTATTCCATACCGTTGTGATTTCATTTTAATATTTCAGGTCAGCTGTCTTTATAATGGCATCAGGCATAAACGTTTGGTGTCATTTTTGTTAGCTTCAACACATTTCATCAAGAAAAAGTTTGCTAATATCCATCGGTAGAGTTGAATGAAGCAGAGAATTTCTGTGTCTCTTTGCAGATATTTGGAGACTTAGATTCACTCTAGGAAGCACAAAGCTTTGACCAGTTTTGCTGTATCGTATTTTCCCTTGAAGATGGATGAGCTATGAGCTAAAGTTATCATCCTTGTGGAGACTTCTTAAATAGAATGACAATGGACATGACATTAGCTCCAGGTCATCTGTATCACTTTAACGTCAGAGAACCGATGGAAACATTCTCCATGAAAGTCACTCAAAATTGTGCTTCTCTTGTCTGTTCTGGCAACATTTCTAATTTTTTTGTGCTGGAAAATGTGCCAACTCTTTTGTTGCTATTTGTTTTGAAAACAAAGCCAGTTTGGCCTTGAAAGTTTTAATACCAAAGCATAAGTTGTGTGCAAAAAGATTCTTGCCTTGCAGCTTAATTCTATTTAAATGTGTCACAATATCAAACTCAAAAGTGAGCTTGTCTATCTTAAATGAAGGAAATCATCTCTTTCGTATGCTTTTCCTGAAATGTGAATTTCATCTCTCAACTCCCATATTAACTTCAAGACATTTTTAGGCCAAGCCAACAGACATGGATATGATAACGGAGAGTCTGAGGTTTGCATTAGTATCTCCAAGGAGAGAAAAAAAATTATGGTGATTAAATTTCCTCCTTCTAATACAGTCCACTATTTTGCCACTGTGCAAACAGGGTAATTTTTTGTCTTTGAGTCATGTGTTGATGCTACCTCTTTAACAAAGTTATGTTGTCCTTGTTTTTCTTTCAAGAGGGATTGTAAAGGCATAGGTGATGATTTGTCTGGAAATGGTTACTTTGAACAATAGCAGGGGCATGGCCAGTTCTCCCAGTTCAGGTTTTACTTATAGTTTGGCTTGTTTTAGCAAGAAGTCAGAAAACTAATGGGGACTTAGAAAAGCAGCTACCGTGAAAAGAGGTTCCAGGCTTCAACAGAAGTCTTGCCTGAACTTTCTCTCTGAAAACTTCTGCATTTACCTTTTGCCAAGGGATGTGTTTGTGGGATGTTGCAGGGTTGGCACAGCTTCGTTACGTTGCAATAGAGCCGTTTGAGTTATTAAATAATTTATTCTAAATTCTGTTTTCTTCTGTTTGTGTTTCAACCATAGTGTGTAAATAAATTTTGTTTTGCTTGAAGCTGAGTAGTTTGACTAGCTGCATCACTCCTGAAATATCACTTTACATCTGCCTAAAAACAAAAATAAAAGTTAGGATCTGGGATACCTGCTTAAAACATTTTGAGGAGTCTGGCCTGGTCCACAACTGTCAGCATAATGGTAATGGAGAGGGTAAGGTCATCACTATACTGTAATAGGTTCTGCAGCAGTCCAGGTGCATTTTAACATTACTTGTATTGACAAAGAAATAGTGCATAATGTCATAAATCTACTTAAACAGAGTGTCTCCTCCTGCTGTTTTACCAGTGCTGTCTTTTACTTATATGATGTTACCTCATTATTACACAATGATCTGATTGGCTCATGCAGTTAAACCATTACTGCACAATGAATAATGTCTCCTTCAAATCAGATTATGTTACATCCACAAAATAAAATAAAACCATACGAAACAGGAGGAGGCGTGGTCCTCGGACCTGCACCTCCATTCAATTGCGATCTTTTTCCTCAATTCCACTTTCCCATCCCTGTTCCCCACACACCTTGATTCCATGACAGACCAAACATTGGACTATCTCAGCTTTAAAATGCGTTCAAGAATTGAACATCACCAATACTCTTGGGTAAGAGAATTCCAAAGATTCACAATCTTTCACATTAGAAATCTCTCTTCATCTCAGTTCTAAATAGCAACATTCTATTTGTTAGAAATATAATTAACAAACCACTTGTCCTCACAAGAGGACATAAAATGTTTCATTATGATAGCTGTTGAAAAGCAGAGAGAAATTCTAGTCAATGTTTATCCCTCAACCATTGCTGTTGTGGACCTTGCTTTGGAGGGATCGACTGCTGTGTTTGCTGTATTAGAACTGAGATATGAAAAGGGCTCATCTGAGATGTCCTCAGGTTTTGAAAAGCAAGTCTTTTGAACATAACAGCAAATTAATTCAGGGCAGAAATAGGACAAGTGGCCTTTCAATAATCAACCTCTGCCTTAAAAACATTTGAAGATTCTGCTTCCATTATATAGAATAATACAGTCAGGGAGTCATTCAGCACAGAAACAGAGCCTTTGGTCCAACTCACCTGCAACAACCAGATATCCCAATCTGTCCTAATGCCATTTGCCAGTATTTCGTCCATATCCCTAAATTCTTTCTATTCACATACACATCCTGATGCCTTTTAAATGTTGTAATTGCACTCGCTTCCACCACTTCCTTTGTTAACCCATTCCATATGTACACCTCCCTCTGAATGAAAAAGTTACACCTCAGGTCCTTTTTTAAACTCTTTCCCCTCTCACCTTAAACCTAAAAAGTCTAGATTTGGACTCCCTCACCCTCAGATAAAAACCTTGGCTATTCACCCTGTCCATGATTCACATGGTTTTATAAACATTTATAAGATCACCTCTCAGCCTCTGACACTCCAGGGAAAAAAGCCCCAGCCTATTCAGCCTCTCCCCAATACTCAAACCCTCCAATCCCGGCAACATCTTGGAAATCTGTTCCACACCCTCTCGAATTTAACAACATCCCTCTTATGGCAAAATGACCAGAATTGTATGCAGTATTCTAAAAGTGGCCTCACCCATGTCATGTGCAACTGCAACATGACATCTGAACTCCTACACTCAGTGTTCTGACCAATGAAAGCAAGTATGCCAAATAGCTTCTTCAGCATCCTGCCTGCCTGTAACTCCACTTTCAAGGAACTATAATCTGAACCCCTAGGTCTCTTTGTCTGGCTTCATACCCCATGGCCCTACCATAAACTGTATGAACCATGCCCTGGTTTCCCTTACCAGAATGTAATACCTCACATTTATCTAAATTAACTCCATTTGCCACTCCTCGGCGCATTGGTCCATCTGACCAAGATCCCTTTGAACTTTGAGGTAATCTTGTTCACTGTCCACTGCACCACCAATTTTGATTGGTGTCATCTGCAAATGTACAAATTATGCCTCCTATATTCACATCCAAATCCTTTATATAAATGACAAAGAGCAATGGATCCAGCACCGATCCTTGTGGCACACCGCTGATCACAGGCTTTCAATCCGTAAAGCAACCCTTTACTCTTTGAAACAAAGGTAGAAACAAAAAGGTGAAAACCACACCCCAACCCCCCTCCTCCACCCACCCAACACCACACCATCAGATACTCCTGGGATGGGAACTGCAGCAGTAAAATACAGAGTAAAGTT
Organism: Chiloscyllium punctatum; assembly: GCF_047496795.1. Taxonomy (NCBI): domain Eukaryota; kingdom Metazoa; phylum Chordata; class Chondrichthyes; order Orectolobiformes; family Hemiscylliidae; genus Chiloscyllium; species Chiloscyllium punctatum. Next base: position 42,904,065 of record NC_092753.1, on the reverse strand, counting down.
TTCTCTGCTCTATCTAACCAGAAGGAAAAGTTTCCTCAACTCTCAAAGCAAAAAGAAAGTATCTTTAATTCTGGAAAAACCAAAATCAATAAACAAGCAAAAATTGCCCAATACCTCCCCCTCCTTTGACTCTGGCCCCACCAACCACTAGGGACAACAAAGGCGTCAAATTGTAAAATAAACTTTCCCTGGCTTGTTCAAAAGCAAAGGAAACTAAAAACAAAAACAAAATCTCTCTGCTCCATCCCCATTGAACACTCCCAGAACAGGGACAACAATGATTTCAAAATTCACCGGAAGTTCCTCCACTCATTTTAACTAAAAATAAAATTCCCTCACACCAAACCTGTCAAGCATGCCTGGGACATGGACAGTACGGAATCCAAAATCAATACAAAAGGAAAATAAAACAGTCAGAAAGCAATCCTCTACCACCACCAAATTTTCAAGCAAATTTTATATCCAATTGGCTATCTCCTCCTGAATTCAATATATTCTAGCCGTGATAACCAGTCTACCACATGGAATCCCATCAAACACTTTGCTGGAGTCCATATAGACAACATCGACTACTCCGATTTCATCAACCTTCTTTGTCATCTCATCAAAAAACTTAATCAAGTTTGTGAGACACGATTTCCCATCCACAAAGCTTTGATCACTATCCCTAATCAGTGCTTGCCTTTCCAAATGCATGTAAGTCTTTTCAGAAAGAGAGATCCAAAGACTCAGGATCCTCTATGAGAAAGATAAATTCTCCTCACCTCTGTCTTAAATGAGCAATCCCTCATCTTTATACATTGATCCCTCAGTCTAGATCCTCCCAGAAGAGGAAACATCCTTTCCACATTGAGTCTGTCAACAACCCTCAGGATCTTCCATTTTTCATTCAAGTTGCCTTTACATTTCTGAACTCCAACTGATACAAGCCTAGCTTGTTATTCCTTTCCTCCTAAGAAAAGTTACCTATTTCAGATATTAGTCGAGCAAACCTTCTCGGAATCGCTTCCAAACACTTAAATCCTTCCTTTACAAAAGGAGATCAATACTCTACAGTGAAGACCAATGCAAAATATCTGTTCAATTCACTTGATGTCTCCTTATTTTATTGTTAATTGCCCAGACTTACTTTTTATGGGACAAGTTTTTACTTGCTAATGCTTTTCCTTTTTAAATATAGCCAAGAAAAAATGGTTACCAAAACCAGGTGGAGATATGAAACAAATCGGGCTGAAAATAACTTTCTTCTGGCTGAGTGCAAGTTGCATTGAGGTTTTTGAAGGAATTCTTGCTGCGAGGCCCAGCAAGAATTTTTTTACCAAACATGCCTCATTAACTACAAACTCCAATCCTATGTTCCCTTATATCCAATTCTATCCCCATCGTATCATACACCATTCCTAGAACCACTTGTTACCCACTAGATATCCATTGAAAGACAGGCAAACCTTGCATCCATGCCATCTTTAAAAGACAAACAAACTGCAACCAGACAAAGGCTAGCTTGTTTTGGGGGCATTTTGAAAGATTGGAAGCTGAAAATTAATAAGGCAACTGTGGCATTTAAAAAGTGTTTAGAAAGCAATAATCCCCTTCAAATGCAACAGGCTACTGTTCAGTGAAAAAGTCATCACACTGCGTGATGCTTCCAACATTGAGATGGATCTTGCCAGACCTCTCATATGATCCTGAAAGGTTTTTTGCCATAACCCATGTCATTCAGCACCCAATAAGATGTCACTCATTATTTCTGTAACCAAAGTTCGCAAACAGAAAATGATAACAAAGTTGAAATAAACAAGTTCATTTTTTTTAAGTTACTGGTCTCTATACAAATTGTAACAAAAAAAGAATCATGCAATCGAAAGATAATACATGAAAGTAGAGTTGAGATATAATATTAGCCATAATCTTATCGAACAGAGGAATACGCTTGAAAGGTTGATCTCCTAAACCTGCTTTTAATCCAAATGATCCATGAGGAACTTCACTCACAGAGATAGATTACTGAAACTTGGGTTGTTCTCCTTAAGGAAGAGAAAATGAAAACAAGATTTGGTCAAAATAGTCAAACGCATAATGGTTTGGTTTCATGGGCGGCACGGTGGCACAGTGGTTAGCACTGCTGCCTCACAGCGCCTGAGACCCGGGTTCAATTCCCGCCTCAGGCGACTGACTGTGTGGAGTTTGCACGTTCTCCCCGTGTCTGCGTGGGTTTCCTCCGGGTGCTCCGGTTTCCTCCCACAGTCCAAGGATGTGCAGGCCAGGTGAATTGGCCATGCTAAATTGCCCATAGTGTTAGGTAAGGGGTAAATGTAGATGTAGATGTAGGGGTATGGGTGGGTTACGCTTCGGCGGGGCGGTGTGGACTTGTTGGGCCGAAGGGCCTGTTTCCACACTGTAAGTAATCTAATCTAATCTAATTTCTAGATAGGAAGTAGCTATTTCCATTGGTCAAAGGATCAAGAATCAGATGGTACTGATTTAAAATGATTTGCAAAAGCAGCAGCATCAACATAACCATTTACATAGCAAATTTTTAAGATCCAAAATTTATTGCCTGAGAATGTGGTGAAGGCATACTCAATTGCAGCTTTCAATAAGGAACTGCAACATTATCCAAAAAGGAAAGATTTGAGCAGTATGGGGAGAAAGTAAGTGAGCGGCATTTAGTAAATCTCTTTTGCCGGGATCCAGCAAAAATATAACAGTCCAAATGACCTCCTTCTGTGCTGTCAATGTTCCATAATTCTATGTTCTTTCATTCATGAGTTTAATAACATCATATAATTGATCAAATATTATATCCACAATTACACAAAATCCTGTCAATCATCTCCTAACCATCATTAACTATCAGGATTAATACCTGACAGTGAACCATTAACCAAACCTCTCACCCACATCTTTCAGCTATTCTGACAATCACACCAGCAAACATGTTCCATAACAGTCACTGAAATATTTCCCCTTCCCATATAGGACAAACTGATGCATAACTGGAGACAACCAGAGTGGGACCGTTGCACCTGTATATCCTGAACCTTATAGAGAACGTCAAGCTGCCATTACTGAACTAACCATTAATAATTCTAAGTGACAATAGAATTTATAGTAATATACAAAGAAATAAGAAAGAAAAAAAAACATTATTGACAGTAATCAAATGTATATATGTAAATGATGTATTTATTATATATAGGAAAAGCAACTTTATTATAACACAAAACTGGTCAGTCCATGACAGATCCCAAAACTGGTAAAATAACTCTTGGGACATATATCACCAAGTCTCTGAGTAACCTTGCACAAGGATGGGTTTTCTGGTCAATCACTCCTTCCATGGTCTTTTCTCCTCTGTCATCTTCAGTGGTTGACTGGACCAGTTAACTGCAGCAATGAATCCTGGAAACAGTATCTTCTTTAAGCATAACTTTGGGCTACATTCCAGTCTTTCAATATCTTCTTTACATGTTCCCCCCAAAAAAGGTTTTATCAATTCTTTCTCACAGATTTTGTAAGGTCTGCAGCCTTTGCAGAACTCAAGCTGTGTACACATCCTTGATGGTGTCTCGCAAATATCATTATGTTATTAGGTTAAGTTGTTATGTTGTCTAGCTATTAAACTTCATCTCTATATATGTGACACTTAATGTGCAAAGCTATTCATTGTCCTGACTTGTAGTTCAAGGATCATCAAGGTCAATACAGTAGGAATAGTTCCTTTTTTAAGCTATGCAAAACAATTTTGTTTCCCTGCAGTTTGCTGATCCAGGAAAGAAAACAATAATTCAGTCACAGCGGCTGTACATGTAAAGCATAAAAAAGTCCTTGATAAATAAAGGCTCAAGGTTAGAGTTAATATTATTGCTTTTGATTTTTAAAATCAATTTTGTGGGATGTGGGCATCGCTGGCTGGGCCAGCATTTATTGTCCATCCCTAGTTGCCCTTGAGAAGATGGCAATGAGCTGCCTTCTTGAACCACTGGTGTCCATCTGCTGTGGTTTGACCCATGATGCCATTAGGTAGGGAATTGCATCATTTTGTCCAGTAATAGTGAATGGTGAAATATTTCTGAGTCAGGATGGTGAGGCTTGGAGCAGAACTTGAAGGTGGTGGTCTTCTAGATGGAATTGGTTGTGGGTTTGGAAGGTGCTGTCTGAGGATCTTTGGTGAATTTCTGCAGTGTATCTTGTAAATAGGAGCACACTGCTGCTACTGAGCGCCACTGGTGGAGGCAGTCTATGCTTGTGGGTGCAGTGCCAATCAAGTGGTCTGCTTTGTCCTGGATGGTGTCAAGCTTCTTGAGCGTTGTTCGGGCGGCCCTCATCCACATGTGTATTCCATCGCACTTCCGACATGTGCGTTGTAGATGCTGGACAGGTTTTGGGGAGTCAGGAAGTGAATTACACACCACAGTATTCCAAGCCTCTGACCTGCTCTTGTAGCCACTGCATTTATGTGGTGAGTTCAAGTGAGTTTCTGGTCAATGATAACTCCCAGACTGTTGATAGTGGCGGATTCAGTGATGATAGTACCATTGAATGTCAAGGGGCGGTGAATAGATTGTCTCTTGTTGGTGATGGTCATAGCCTGGCATTTACATGGAGTGACTATTACTTGGAACTTGTCAGCCCAAGCCTGGATATTGTCCAGATCTTGTATTGGGACATGGACTGCTTCAGTATCTGAGGAGTCACGAACGGTGCTGAACATTGTCGAACATACTGATTTCTAATCTTATGATGAAGGGAAGGTCATTGATGAAGCAGCTGAAAATGGGTGCACTGGGACACTAACATGAAGAACTCCTACAGAGATGTCCTGAAGCTGAAATGACTGACCTCCAAAACTAAGACCATCTTCCTATGCGTCAGGAATGACTCTTAGATTACTAATTATATTACTAATTGCTTGTTGCTGTGATTTCATTGGGCCATTTTAGTAAATGAAAAGTTGAATTTGCCATGGTCACTTGGTTACTTTTTATCTCTCAACTATGATGTCTGTGTCTGCTAGCTTGTACAATGCTGTAACGTCTTTGAAATTTCCCACCATTACAACTCTCTCAGCTGTTGTCCTTGTTAAGAAATATGGAGGCCTCTCTCTATTACTCATAATTAGTTTTTAAACCTTTCTCTTTAATATGTTGTTGAGTAATTTTCATATGTATGTGTTAAATCTGTAATTTATTTGGAAACTGTATCTATGATTATCTTGAAGAACCTTAATTAAAACTTACTTAGTATTATAACTGATTTGATTAGAAACAATGTCAAAGAAATAACTAATTGTGTGAAATTTTCTTATCTTTAGGATAGCAAAGAATATTGCACATCTAATCTTACTGAAAAACACACAGTCATTGTTTCATGTGCTGAGACCACATTAAGCAAATGTTTCCCACACTTCATAATTTCTGTTACTGCAAAGCTTTTTGGGCCTTTCATCGGCCACTTTATGCTGTTCTGTCATGGGCAGCCCCAACAGCTCCTAACATGTAGTTTCAACAAAATCACCTGCGTATGGTGTGACACAGGACACAAGAGGACTGTAGGTGGGGCAAAGGCAAAGATTGTGTCGATATCGACCTGTCACAAAATGAGATTACATGTGGATTCTGCTGCAGAGGACTCAGCTGAGTACTTCAACAGGGCAGCACAGAGAAGGCGGCTGATGAGTATGCACACCAAAATGCTGAGTGCATAAATCAGGGAGTTCAGCACCAAATGAGCTCAAGGATTTGCACAGAGCTTGGACCCCGCTAATTCCAGCATGGTAGTGGTGATCAACTACATCCGCATACTTGTGGAACCAATCATGATGGCTGATGGCTGACATTTCAACTTTCATTACTTCACAAGTTGGTCCTACTAAAAGTCTATGTGTTGCAAGTGGAAACTCACATTCAAATCGTACAAGTTCAGGCTACAGTCATGATATTGATGGGTTATAGTGTCAAAAAGAAGGCTGCATGGCTTAACAGCATTCCTGAAAAATGTCCTCCATCACATTATTGCGGTCTCTGCTCCAGGGTGTGGCAGTGGCTTCATTGAACACAAACCTGCTGATCTTTCCCAGCGTGACAGCATTGAATTTCCCAACAGTACTACTTGCCAGTCCCTGTACTGTTATCTGGAAGGCAACATGCCGAGAGTGCAGATACCCATGCTAACATAGTGCAGTCTAATGATGAACTTTCTTGAACAACATCTACTTGAGGTCATCCTCCAAGGCCATCTCCAGTCTCCCCCATTGAATGTTAAACAACTGTCCACACACCAGGATACAACCACTTGGTAGTACACCACAGAAGAGCTAGGCCAGGCAAAGCCACATGAGTGACAGACATTAAGGTAACACATAAGACTGTTTAACTCATGTTTGTGTGAAAAATTGGATGGTTTGTTTTATAACTTCAAATCAGAATATTTATTTGCATTGACCTTTATTCTTGCATTGTGGATAAGTGAAATATCCATGGTCAACAACAGAGAAGGAGTAAGATATCAAACTGTTAGTGAAAGATAAACAGGAATTACAGTTACTGGTATCACATTCAAAAAAATTCATGAGCTGTATTGCATACAGGTCTGAAAGGGTCTGTACATTGGTGTGTACCCTCAGAACCACCCATTATGATAATGTGTTATGGAGGTTTGGGCGAACACATCATGGAGGAGTAAGACCTAACGTCCATTCTTCCTCATAATCTGTGCTACAATTTTTATTGTCACAATGTCACTGTAATTAATTGCAAACATGCAATAAACAACTCCTAGTTCAATATAAGAACCTCTTCTAGTTAGACCAGTATCCTTAGATCCCTACAATCAAGGAGTCGCTGACAGAAAAACTGCCACGTGGTGATGAACAGATTTGGTTTAGTTGCACAAACATGGAGAAGGGGCTGTTCAGGTTACCTCTTCTTATGTTCTTCTTCCTCCTCCTCCTTATACTCTTGTTTCTGAGCTACTCATCATATAACTAGTAATAAGGGCTATCTCCTCATACTGACAAGGTAACGTAATATGCAGGATGTAGCAAATGACCATGAATCTTAACAGCTGCTCTTATGAAGACTGCAAGGCTCCTGATTCCATTTTTTACACCTGGTAAGTGCTTTGATATGCTAACATTTATGACCAGAATTCTGCAGTGCTCTATGTGTCAGCTTGTTATACAGTTCCTGCTTCTCTATGCCAAAAGTAAACATTATAGCTCTTTTATTGTCGTCGATGACATTATGAAAGTAGATTAAAGATTGATTGTGACACAAGGAGGCTCATACTTTAAATAGTGACAGATTACAAAATTGTCCAGAAAAATTTATCTGCATGGTCAGGAAAAGTATCGATGGCAGAATTGAAACTGATTAAATGCAATTTCTAATTTAAAACAGTGCTCAAAATCCAAACAGTGTCAAATTCGTTCAGCTACTTTAAAATTCTAAATTATCTTTTCAATTGTTTGATCAATATGACTAGGAAAAATATTGATTAAAGTTTAAAATAGCAGCCTTCTCGATGTCACTATAAAATGGAATGGTATTACAGAAGAGATAAATATCGCCATTGATGGTATTATTTCTCTTTTGTCAATTTGACAAAAATATATTTGATTTTAGAGCAGATTTTTGTTTAGTCGTTTTAAAGTTAGTAAATAAAAGCTAGACACTGAAATCAATAAAAATAATACTCCTGCTGGTGGTGAGCAAGAATCAATTTCTTCTGACGTACTAGGATTACCAGATTTCAGTCTATCCACATATTTTTCACATTTGCACATCTTGCCCTCATACAGCGTGCACATGAGTTCTATCTGACAATCCTCATTTAAGGGTAATTCCACAATCCTGCAACCTATGGTGTCCCATCTACTAAAATTAGAGGAGCCTTACTGCAGATATAATTTAAATATTAATGTAGCCCCTGAATTTAAATTCTTCACACTGTTGTCCTACTCACTATCAAATCCAGCTAGAGATCAGCAGCATTATCACATATGATGAAAGCAAATTATGAAAGCATAATGATATTTATTTTAATGGTTATTTTAGAAACTTATGAAGTTTGCTTTCTCAGCTCAGGTCTCACAGGGATGAAATAAATGACCAAGGCACAAAAATCAGCACCATGTTTAGTCTGAACATCTGATCATCACCAACCATACATGCAGGCTTTGGCACATCGATCTGGCAATAGCCATGGAGGATTGCTTCTGAACAATATTTACAGAATTGCGCTTTTTGTTATAAAAGCATCTGTAGCTAACTATATCACAGGAACAGCAAAAGCAAGTGCAAGGAAAGGTCATTGTTTCCTTCAATAGTTTTAGAATGGAAAAGGAAGTATCTTCTGTATAGGCAACTTTCTTTCCAAGTTATCCAAAAGTTCATAAAACATTCCACAAGAATTTGAGCTCCCATTTCCTTTTCTACCATGAAGAAACAGCAATAGCTGTCAAATCTTGCATCATTGCTGTACTTTACAAACAGCAGGAACTACCAATAGCATTCTCCAACCTGTGGTGTGTGTCAGTAATCGAGGCTGCTTCTTGCAGCCATGATGTGTTAGCAGGACCTGCTTTGTAAAATAGCTTTAAGATTTTATTGAGGTAGCAGTTCCAAATATATGTTTGCTGCCATAAACCATGCATGCCCAATGTGGCAAAGTTGCAATGACAGCTTTGGAGCAGCAAGATTTAAGTGTGCCATTTCCTGAAGACATATTTGTGGTAGTTAATTGGTGTAAATAAGTACTCAGCCATAGTCCACATAAGTATCTCTCTACATTAGACAGAAGAATGCATTAATTTTAATACCATGCATTCTTCCAAATTTGCAGCCATATCGTCTGGATATTATAAAGAGAAATCACTCTACAATTATCACCTATCCAGCTATTAGGATTAATTCATCTTTGGAGAGAGTGCCAGCAAATGTAAACTTCCTTGTTTCACATATGTTTTTACAGCTTTTTATACAGTCATTGAAGTCATAGAAATGTACAGCAAGGAAACTGACCCTTCAGTCCCACTCATCCATGCCAACTAGGTATCCTAACCTAATCTAGTCCCATTTGCCAGCACTTGGTCCATATCCCTCCAAACCCTTCCTATTCAAATACCCATCCAGATGCCTTTTAAATGTTGGAATTGTGCCAGCTTCCTCTGCTGTGTGCCTGTTATATAGCTCCAACAAAATACCAGAAATGTAAATTAAGCAGTGTTTCTGAAAGGCTTTCTCGCCTGCGATGAAAGTCCATTACCAATGAACTGCATTGCATGTGATACACAAATCACGACAGAAAAATGGCATTTTTGTCTATTTCAGGATTATTTTCCATATCATGTGGTCCACTTTCAATAGCATCTGAAGTTCATGATCCACTGTGCTTCCATTACAAATTTAAAGTTTTGTTTCACGTCATACATTAAGTCATTCAATTTCAGTTTTTAACTGAAAAACAAACTGAATTGTGAAATGTGATCACAAAATGCTTAAAACTGCAGTTTATCAGTGAACCAATTAACTGTTACTGCTCAGCTTGGACTGATCTCTGTCCTTTTACACAGAGACATAGAAAATAGGAGCAGGAGTTGGCCACTCAGCCCTTTGAGCCATCTCTGCCATTCAATTCCTACAGTGTGGAAACAGGCCCTTCAGCCCAACAAGTCCACACTGAGCCTCCAAAGAGTATCCCACCCCAGACCGATTCCCCTACCCCATATTTACTCCTGAACAATGAACACTATGGGCAATTCAGCATGGCCAATTCACTTAACCTGCATATCTTTGGACTGTGGGAGGAAACCAGAGCACCTGGAGGAAACCCACGTAGACACAGGGAAAACACACAAACTCCTCACGGACAGTTGTCTGAGGCTGGAATCAAACCTGCGTCCCTGGGGCTGTGAGGCACCTGTACTGACCACTGAGCCACCATGTCACCCACTGATCATCTTACCCAATATCCAGTTCCTGCTTTCTCTTCATATCCTTTGATCTTTTTAGTCTTATTTACATCTTTCTTGATAATCTTCAATATTTTAGTCTCAAACATTTTCTGTGGTAGAGAATTTCACAGGCTCACCACTCTCTCGGTGAAAAAAATTCTCCTCATCTCTGTCCTAAAAGTCTACCCTATATCCTTAAACTGTAACCCCTGCTTCTCGATTCCATGGTCATTGATCCTGTTTCTACCTGGTCTCCTCTTGTTAGAATTTAATAGGTTTCTATTAGATGCCACACCCCCATCCTTTTAAATTCCAGAGAATATAATATGAACTGATTCAGTCCTTTCTGTATGTCAACCCCACCACCCTAGGAATCAGTTTGGTAAACCATTTTGCACTTCTTCCACAGCCAGAACATCCTTCCTAAGATAAGGAGATCTAAAATGCAATGTTCTATAAAATTGCAACAAGATTTCCCTACAACTGTGGTCGAATCCTCTTTCAATGAAAGCTAACATTCAATTTGCCTTGTTCACCGTCCCCTGCATCTGTATGCTTACTTTCAAACACTGGCATATGACACCCAGCTCTTTTTGTATCTCTTTTCCAGTCTATCCACTTTCGGATAATAATTGTGTGTTACCAAAGTGGACAACCTTACATTTACTCACATTCTAATGCATTTGCCATAAAATTGCCCACTTGCTTCACTTGTTCAAGTTACACTGAGCTTCTCCACATCTTGTTCACAGCTTACTCTTCCTGCTTTGTTTCATCTGCAAACTTGGAGTCATAGCACATAATCTTCTCATCTAAATCAAGAATACATTTTGTTATACTGTGAAAGCTGAGATCCTAGAAGCAAGCCCTGCAGTACCTCACTAGTCAGTGCCTGCCACTCAGAAAAAGGTCGGTTCCTTCCTACTCTTTATTTCCTGTCTGCCAACTAGTTTTCAACCCATTTCAATACACAACCTCCACTTTTATGTAGTTTACTTTTACATGCTAATGTCATAAGTGAGACTTTATTAAAAGCCTTCTGAAAATCTGAAAATCTTAGACCACATCTATTGGCGACTCCTTAATGACTCTACTAGTTACACCAGCAAATACTTTCATAAGATTTGTCAAGCACAATTGCTGCTTTGGCATAAGGAGGGAGGATGTGTTGAGTATTCTAAAAGGCATTAAGGTGGACAAGTACCCAGGTCCAGATGGGATCTATCCCAGACTACTGAGAGAAGCAAGAGAGGAAATAGCTGGAGCCTAAACAGATAGCTTTGCAGTATCCTTGAACACAGCTGAGGTCCCAGTGGACTGGAGAATTGTTAATGTTGTCCCCTTGTTTAAGAAGGGTAACAGGGATAATCTACATAAGTATAGACCTGTGAACCTGACATCAGTGGTAGGGAAGCTGCTGGAGAAGATACTGAGGGATAGGATCTACTTACATTTGGAAGAAAATGGGCTTTTCAGTAATAGGCAACATGGTTTTGTGCAGGGAAGATCATGTCTTATCAACTTAGAATTCTTTGAGGAAGTAACAAAGTTGATTAATGAGTGAAGGGCTGCAGATATCATATACATGGACTTCAGTAAGGCATTTGATAAGGTTGCCCACGGAAGGCTGATGGAGAAAGTGAAGTCACATGGGGTCCAGGGTGTAATAGCCAGATGGGTAGAGAACTGGCTGGGCAGCTGGAGACAGATAGTATTAGTGGAAGAGAGTTTCTGAAAATGGAGAACTGTGATGAGTGGCATTCCATAGGGATCCATGCTGGGACCACTGTTGATTATACATAAATGATTTGGAGGAAGGTATAGGTGGTCTGATTAGCAAGTTTGTAGATGATGCTAAGATTGGTGGAGAAGCAGATTGTGAAGGGGACTGTTAGAGAATGCAGCAGGACATAGATAGATTGGAGAGTTGGGCAGAGAAATGGCAGATGGAGTTTTTTTAGATTAGATTACTTACAGTGTGGAAACAGGCCCTTCGGCCCAATAAGTCCACACCGCCCCGCCGAAGCGTAACCCACCCATACCCCTACCACCCATACCCCTACATCTACATCTACCCCTTACCTAACACTACGGGCAATTTTAGCATGGCCAATTCACCTGACCTGCACATCTTTGGACTGTGGGAGGAAACCGGAGCACCCGGAGGAAACCCACGCAGACACGGGGAGAACGTGCAAACTCCACACAGTCAGTCGCCTGAGGCGGGAATTGAACCCGGGTCTCTGGCGCTGTGAGGCAGCAGTGCTAACCACTGTGCCACCGTGCCGAGTTCAATCCGGGCAAATTTGAGGTGATGCATTTTGGAAGATCCAATTCAAGAGCAAACTATACAATAAATGGAAAAGCTCTGGGAAAAATTGATGGACAGAGAGATCTGGGTGTTCAGGTCCATTGTTCCCTGAAGGTGGCGATGCAGGTCGATAGAGTGGTCAAGAAGCCATATGGCATACTTTCCTTCATCAGATGGGGTATTGAGTACAAGAGTTGGCAGGTCATGTTACAGTTGTACAGAACCTTGGTTCAGCCGTATTGGGAATACTGCGTACAGTTCTAGTCGTCGAATTACCAAAAGGATATGGTTGCTTTAGAGATGGTGCAGAGGAGATTCACCAGGAAATTTAAGGGAGATATGTATGTAAAGTTCTTTACGCAGAGGGTGGTGGGTGCCTGGAACACATTGCCAGCGGAGGTGGTAGAGGCAGGCACTATAGTGTCATTTAAGATGTATCAAGACAGATACGTGAATGAGCAGGGAGCAGAGGGATACAGATCCTTAGAAAATAGGTTTAGATAGAGGATCTGGATCAGTGCACGCTTGAATGGCCAAAGGGTCTGTTCCTTTTCTGTAATTTTCTTGTTTTTGTGCTTGTTCTTCTTAAATCCATACCGCCTCTGTCTGATCATGTCACTATCTTCCAAACAGTGCTATTACATCATCTAACTGAACCCTAGCATTTTTCCCACTAACAATTTCAAGCAAATATTAAGATCGACAATTTCCTGACTTCTCTCTTCTTCGCTTCTTAAATACTGCGGTTTTATAAGGTACTCTCCAATCCAGAGGAACTGTTCTAGAGTCTATAGAAATTTGGAAAATGACCAATAATGCATTTATTATTTCTAGGGCCATTAGCTTAAGTACTCTAGGATTAAGATTATTACATTTTAGGACTTTACCTGCCTTTAATCTCATTAGTTTCCCCAAACCATTTCCCTGCTAATATGAATTTCCTACAATTCCTCCTTCCCAATAGACTCTGATCTCCCCCATATTTTTGGGATGTTATTTGTGTCTTTCTTTGTGAAGACAGAACTAAAGTATGTATTTAAATGATCTGCTTTTTTTTATTTCCTATTTTAAACATGTTCAGGTTGGCAGAAGTTTTGGTTTTCAACTTTAATTTGATTGTTCTTTATTATTTCCATAGAAATTGAGATGGTTGGTTTCCTGTCTGTGCTTACCTGTTCTGTTTCTCTTTCTGGTCGTCTTGTTTTAGTTAGAATCTGCCTCAAAATCTGCAAATTAATTTTAAACTTACACGTTCCTCAAATTAACAGTGTCAAAGAGAGAACCACAATCTCATTTCATTCATTATTGTTGTTACTTCGTTGGCTGATGAGTCTGGTTTTCCCTGGAAATGCATGTCCATAGAGTGAATGCTGCATCCTGAAGGTACCAGGTTAGGTGTCTTGATACTTCTAGCAAGGTTGAGCTGCTCATTAAGCTTTCCTGTCTTGGCCAAATTGTTCCCAAACGCGGACATCTAATTTTCACTGTTTCAGGTTACATTTTAGCAGTCTTTATATGAATTGTTAAGTCCTTCAAAATTACTTCCCAGCCTAAGGATTATAATCAACCATCATTATGATCAGTAAAGTTTAACCCTTGCTTCAAAGGGAAGACAACATCTTGTCAAATTGCTGGCAAGTTGTTACTAGACTACTGTTGACTGCAAAGCACCTGTGGATGGATCATCAATAAATTGGACTTCTTGAACAGCCACCTTAGAGTCTTCTTCATTCGAAGAGCTGCCATCAGTGGTGATTCTGATCTTGATTCTAATTTTGAGGTTATTGAAAGCCATGCGAAGCACAAAAGCAAAAAAAATTATTAAGAATGGTTCACATCAATGCAGTTCCAGTAGAGAAATTGAAACTGGCTCATCTTACATCAACTTTGCTATAATTGCTGTTATTCTTTCATGTGACATGGGTATTAGATAATATTAGTTGCCCTCCTGAATTGTCATTGAGGAAGTGGCTTCTAGACTCACTGTTGTCCATCTTGAGAAGGTAACTTCCGGATTTTGATGCAGCGATCGCACAATGATGGCAATATAATTTCAAGTCAGGATAATGTATTGATTGAAGGGAAATAGCAGATGGCAGTCTTCCCATGCATTTGCTGCTCCTATCCTTTGAGGTAGCAGAAGTCACAGATTTGGAAGATGCTGTCAAAGGACTAGGGAGGCAATGGCACAGTGGTATTTTTGCTGGATAAATAATCCGGAGACCCATGTAATGGTTTGGGGGTGTCCTAGTTCAAATCCCAGCAAGTCAGATGGTGGAATTTAAATTAAAGAAAATAATCTGGAAGTGAATATTTAATGATGACCATGAAATCACTGCTGTAAAAATCCATTTTGTTAACTATGCCTTCTAGGAAAGCAAATCTACTATCCTTACATGGTCTTGCTTCCATGTGATTGCAGATACACAGTAATGTGATACACTTTTAAATGATCAAGGAAGCCATTCTGTTGTACCCAACCATCAATATGTTAAAAAATCAGGGTGAAACCTGTCAGACAATCTGGCATCAGAGCACTTGAAATGCCAACGGCAAACACTAGTGTGCCAGTGCCAAATTTGGAAAGTTGTCTCACAAACTAGCCAAGCAACAACATGATATAGTTCTGCTCTGGCAATCGTACTTAATAGAAAATTTCCCAAACAATTAGAATGGTTCCAGATCCGAGAAATCTCAGCTGTGAGGATAGATTGAAGAAATTGAGACAGTTCTCCCAGCAGAAAGGAAGGCTGAGAGGAGATCTGACTGAGGTTTTCAAAATCATCACAGTCTGGACAGAGTAGATAGGGTGAATTATTTCCACATGTAAAACAAAAGAAGAATGAGAGGACAAATGAAGCAAGAATGATGTGAGAAAATACCTTTTTCAAACAGCAGTTTGTCAGAGGATGGAATGCATTGCCTGGAAATGTGGTGGAAGCAGGTTCAACTGAGGCATTCAAGAGGGCATTGGAATTTTTTTGGATAGCAATTGTGCACAGGGTATCGACGAAAGGCAGGAGATAGCAGCGCTGATACAGGTACACTGCGCTGAATGGCCTGCCTCTGCACCATAATTAATTCTGTGAACACTGTCACCAAATTGGGGAAGTTCTGTTCCACTGACAGAACAGATCCTGCAGAGATATTCAACTAGGAGTGAGTTGCTCTGGGATTCCTCATCATTGACTCTGAACCCCATGAAATCTCATGTTAACAGGTCAAACATAAGTGAAGCCACATCCTGCTGATTTCTATATGCTGTTGCCCAACCTTCCCACCCCATCTCCAGCTGATGAATTTGTGGAAACACTGGGACTGGCAATGGAATATACTCTGGATGGGGGACTTTAATATCTATCACCAAAAGTGGTTTGAGAGCACCACTACTGACCAACCTGGACAAGTCCAAAACATAGTTGCTGGGCTAGCTCTGCAGCAGGTGGTGAAGGAACTAGCAAGGGGGAAAAGCATAGATGATCTCATCCCCACTAATATGCCTATCGCAAATGCATGTGAGTGAGAGTGAACAGTGCACAGTCCTTGTGGAGGTAAAGTCAGTCGAAATGGGATAAATTTCAAACAGATTTAGCAGCTCAAGTCTGAGTATAAATGAAGTGCTATGTGCCATCAACAGCAGCAGAATTATACTCCAGTGCAATCTATAGTCTCAAGGCCCTCTCTCCCATTATTCTCAAGCCAGGGGATCACCTCTGATTCAATGAAAAGCACAGGGGGCATACCAGGAGAAACATTAGGTAAACCTAAAAATGAGCTGCCTATCTGGTGAAGTTAAAATAACGGACTTCTGAGTGCTAAACAGCATAAACAGCAAGTGATTGACATGACTAAGCAATTCCACAATTAATGGATTAGATGTAAGATCTGCAGTTCCTGCCACATCTCATCATGAATGGTGGTGAACATCTAAACAACTCTGGAGGATTAGGATTCACAAATATTTCTATAGTGAATGACAAGAGAGCTCAGAACATCAGTGCAAAAGATAAAGCTGAAGCATTTGCATCATCTTCAACCAGAAGTGCTGAGTTGATGATCCACTTCAGCTTTCTCTGGACATCTTTAGCATCATAGATGCTGTGGTGCTACTTAACTTCAGCTTCAAATCTTCACCCAATTCATTTCCTTTCATGTGATATCAAGAAATGTTTAGAGGCACTGGATACTGCAAAGGCAGTCAAGATGGCAGCAGAGTAGGAGGTTTCAATCAGAGCTCCTCCGCTTCTTCTGTTGGATTAGATTAGATTAGATTAGATTCCCTACAGTATGGAAACAGGCCCTTCATCCCAACAAGTCCACACCAACCCTCCACCCAGACCCTACCCTACATTTACTAATGCACCTAACACTATGAGCAATTTAGCATGGCCAATTCACCTGACCTGCACATCTTTGGACTGTGGGAGGAAACCCATGCAGAAATGGGGAGAATGTGCAAACTCCACACAGACAGTCACCTAGGCAGGAATCGAACCCGGGTCCCTGGCACTGTGAGGCTGCAGTGCTATTTCCCGTTTTGTTCTCTTTCTTTCCCTTTTTACCCTCCTTGGTGTTCTCTCCTGAGGTACAGCGGGCTGGAAGCATGAAGTGGAAGAGGGACAGCCAGTGGGCTAGAAGGCCAAGCCAGATTGGAGTAGCCAGCAGACTGGACGCTTGACCAGATTGGGCAGTCAGCAGCTTGATAGGCCAGGCAGACCATGTGTGGGAGCCATAAGACCATAACGTAAAGGAGCAAAAATTAGGCCATTCAGCCCATTGAGTCTGCTCCACCATTCAATTATGACTGATAAGTTTCTCATCACCATTCTCCCGCTTTCTCCCTCTTTACTTGATCCCCTTGACAATCAAGAATCTATCTATCTCAGTCTTAAATACATTCAATGACCTGGCCTCCACAGCTTTCTGTGGCAGTGAAATTCCTAGATTCACCACTCTCTGGCTGAAGAAGTTTCTCCTTATCTCCTTTCTAAAAGGTTTTCCCTTTATTCTAAACCTGTACTCTCGATTCCTAGTCTCTCCTACCAGTGGAAACCTCTTCCCAACATCCACTCTGTCCAGACCATTCAGTATTCAATTATATCACCCCTCATCCTTCTAAACTCCATCGAGTATAGACGTAGAGTCCTCAAATATTCCTCATATGTTCAGCTTTTCATTCCTGGGACCATTCTCATGAACCTCTTCCGAACATGCTCCAGGACCAGTACTTCCTTCCTGAGACATGGGGCCCAAAACTGCACACAATACTCCAAATAGGGCTGGCTCCGAGCTTTATAGAGCCTCAGAAGTACATTCTGCTTTTATAGTCAAGTCCTCTCAAAATAAATGCCATCATTGCACTTGCCTTCCTAATTACTGACTCAACCTGCAAGTTTGCCTTAAAAGAATCCTGGACTAGAACTCCCAAATCTCTTTGCACCTCAGACTTTTGAATTTTTTCCCCATTTAGAAAATAGTCCATGCCTCTATTCTTCCTCCCAAAATCACGACCTCACACTATCCCACACCCTTGTGCTGATCTCCTGAAAGACTGTAATGCTGATCTTTTTAACTTTATTCTTATTTTTCTAACTTATACTATGAAAAACTGTAAATAATGTAATTTTTGTTTCCGTTTATTTCTATATTTTGCATCTAATATCTGTACCTCAGTGCTTTGCACGTATGATTGCACCATATAATGCGGTATGATATACTTTTCACTGTACCCCTGTACTTCTGTACCTGAGTACACATGACAATAAAGGATATGCTATTTGATTCAAATCTATTCTATATTCTATTCTATGAGCCCTGATAATATTCCAGCAACAGTATTGAAGACCTGTGCTCCAGAGCTTGTCATGCTCCAAACCAAGCTGTTCTAGTACAACTAACACTGACATTGCCCCAGTATATGAAAAATTGCCCAGGTACGCCCTGTCACAAATCCAAAGCAACTATCTTCCCATCAATCTGCTCTCAACAATATTTTATCAGGCAGCACTTGCATCGCAATAACCTGCTCATTGATACTCAGTTTGGGTTCCAACAGGGTTACAGCTCTGGACCCCATGACAATTTTAGTTCTATCATGGACTAAAGAGCTGAATTCCAGATGTGAGGTGAGAGTGACTGCCCTTAACATCAAGGTTGCATTTGACAAAATGTGACCTCCAGAAGACTTATCAAAATTAGAGTCAATGGGAACCATTGGGAACCAATGGGAAAACCCTCCACTAGTTGAAGTCATACATGGCACAAAGAAAGATGATTGTAGATGTTGGAAGATAGTCATCTCAGCTCCAGGACATCTCTGCAGGAGTTCCTGAGGGTTATGCCCTGGACCCAACCATCTTCAGCTGCTTCATTAATGACATTTCCTCCAGCATAACGTTAGAGGTAAGGATGTTCCCTGATTGCCCAATGTTCAGCATCATTCGTGACTCCTCAGAAATTCAAACTGTCTATGTCGAAACGCAACGTCTGAGATATTTTGCAGGCTTGGGCTGACAAATGACAAATAAAGTTATGGCACACAAATACCAGACAATGACCAGCTCCAACAAGAGACAATGTAACCATTACCCTTTGACATTCAATGGCATTACCATCACTGAATCCCTCACTATCGATGTCCTACAGTTTATCATTGACCACTAATTTAACTGAACTAATTGCATAAACACTGTGGCTACAAAGACTGGGAATCCCGCTGTAAATAACTCAGCTCCTGGTTCCACGTGTAATGCACACCATCTGCCAGGAATAGGTCAGAAATCTGATGGAATATTTGCTCAGATGAGTACAGCTCCAACAATACCCAAGAAGCTTGACACCAACCAGAACAAAACAGCCTGCTTGAATAGCATCACGTCCTCAAAGTTTGCTCACTCCACTGCTGACATGTAATAGCAGCAGTGAGTATCATTTACAAGATGATCTGAAATTCATCAAGGCTCCTTAGACAGCATCTTCCATATCCACAAACATTACCACCATGGAAGGACAAGGACAGCAGATTTATGGGGACATCTCCACCTGCAAGTTCACCTCCAAGTTACTAATCACCATGACTTGGAAATATCTCATTTTTCTTTCCCTGTCACTGGGTCAAAGTTATGAAACTTCCCCTAATGGCATCGTGGGTGTACCTCCATTGAATGTTTTATTGCAAGTCGCCACTACCTTCTCAAGAGCCATTAGGGATGGACAATAAATCCTTGCTCAGACAGCAAAACCCACATCCCTTGAATGAATTAA
Source organism: Chiloscyllium punctatum (assembly GCF_047496795.1). Classification (NCBI taxonomy): domain Eukaryota; kingdom Metazoa; phylum Chordata; class Chondrichthyes; order Orectolobiformes; family Hemiscylliidae; genus Chiloscyllium; species Chiloscyllium punctatum. The sequence goes on along the minus strand of NC_092753.1, from coordinate 42,884,533 downwards.
AATAAAGGAGCCTTGGTGAGTTGTGACAGTGCATCTTCTCGTTAGTACACATCCAACGACAGTGTTGCAGGGAGGGTTTGGGTTCATGGAGTGCCAATCAAATGAGCTGCTTTGACATTGATGGTGTTGAGCTTCTTGAGTCTTGCTGAAAGTGCACTGATCCAGGCAAATGCATATTCCCTCACTATTCTAACTTGTTTTTGTCTGTAGCAGACATGTTTTGAGGATCCAGGAAGTGAGGTTCTGCTCTGCCAGTCAATAAGTTCATGGTTAATCTAGTTGTGACTTCAGCTCTGCTTTCCTGTCTGCCCCTCATGATGCTTGACTCCCTTGTCTATTATTATGAAGGTACTTTATATTTAATATTGCTCGGAAGACTTCAGCTTTTAAGCGTTATAAGAAAATTAGTTTCTTCAATGTTTTGTGCACATTCCTGGTGCTGTTTCTTTAAAAAATATTGGAAGTTCAGTGTGTTCATTGGAGTTTTTTTAAACAGGGTTACTAGAAATCACAGGACTGGTGATAAGTGCTTATTTTGCTGACGACTCCACTGGGGTTGTTTTTGAACAGTGGTAGTCCAAGAGGGCAGCATTCCTTCTAAGCTGCATGACTCTACAGCTGCTCTAAGGGTCTGTGCATGTGATCACTGCTCCAGAGGTACTTGTTTTATCTCGCTGAGGTGGAGGAAAGCCTGCTCTGCTCAGAACCAGCTGATTTGAAGGAAAGCTTGCTGTAAGTAAGGAGTTCAACTGATCTCTCCAATTTATGAAAGCTCTCCATACAAGGTTATGACAAAACCTATTTTTTTATTTCGAAGAACAAATGAAAATAAATCTCAAGATTTTACTTCCTGAACAAGCTGTGCCTGAAAGACTTGAGAGACAACTATATTGGCTTAACCATACTTGCCAGAACATCAATCTAACAGACTCCAGAATCTCTTCAAAAGCAATCCAATATCCAATGAATTTTTCTGTAGCCAAACTCTACAGAGAAATCTACTGTTTCTTTTTCCTCTTTTCCTGAAGACAGTATATGGTGTTTGTGCATATATTTTGGAGATGTATAAAGGCATAAGCATTTTTAATTCTTTATTATTGACTCTGTATGTTGAACAAATATTGCATCTTTAGGAATAAATTTTGTTAATAAACTTATAATTGTGTTTATTAAGACATTTAGTTGATGAATTTATCATTGAAAACTTGATATAGAAGTGCATTATTTGGTCATCTTGGCAACTGAATTGCTTTTTGTTTTATTTTGTGACACAGGAGTGGTGGGACTAGAGTGACAGTACACTACTCCAGCCTCAGCTGTAACACACAACAATCTATCTAACCCCAAATTAAATAAATTAAATGTTCCATTTTCTCGTTTTCTGGGTAGGAAAATTCTGTGCTCTAATGATCCCAAGGGAAAATAGTTGTCTTCATTTCCATACTTAATGCAAGATAAGACCACAAGACATAGGATCAGAAATTAGGCCACTTGGCCTCTCGAGTCTGCTCTGCCATTCAATCATGATTGATACGTTTTTTCAAAATCATTTTCTTACTTTCTCCCCGTAACCTTTGATCCCTTGCCAATCAAGAACTTACCTATCTCTGTTTTAACTATATTCCATGACCTGGCCTCCACAGAGTCACCACGCTCTGGCTGAAGAAGTTTCTCCTTATCTCCATTCGAAAGGTTCTTCCCTTTACTCTAAGATTATGCTCTCGGGTCCTCGTCTCTCCTACCAATGGAAACATTTTCCCAATTTCTATTTTGTCCAGGCCTTTCAGAATTCTGTGCGTTTCAATCAGATATCCCCTCATCCTACTAAACTATATTGAGTGTAGTCCCAGAATCCTCAAATGTTTCTCATATGTTAAGCTTTTCATTCCTGGGATCATTCTCGTGAACTTCCTCTGGCCCCGCTGCAGAGCCGATACACCCTTCCTGAGGTATGTAGTCCATAATTGCTCACAATGCTCTAAATGTGGTCTGACCAGACAGCTTATTCTTAACCTGTGTACCATAGTTCTAGTGATTAGAATTCAGTGATATTAATCCCTTTTGAATGTCAAACGGAGATGGTTACATTCGAACTTGATGAAGATGGTCATTGCTTGACAGGTGCGTCGTGTGAACAATTATCATTCCATGCCTGAATGTTGATGATAACCAAGTGCACATGGACACAGACTGCTTCAATATACGAAGAAATACAAATATTACTGAACATTATGCAATCACCAGCAAATATCTCTGGTGTCAAAACATTTTATGTTATCTTCCTGAATATAAGAAGCTGGACATGGATATCACAGTATTGAAGAATCAAAAAGACATCTATAACAACCACTATTATATCCAAGCATTACATTCACAGGCATACAAGTGTCTGTGTCATAATATTAAGGGACTAGATTACAGCAGTGAACAGCATGTTTTGAGAAAAGTTTTGTACTTCAAGTGATCCCAGGGCAAGTTAGAGTACAAGATCCTGATACCTTCAGGTCACTTCTTTTAATAGTGATGATATCATGAGTATGTCTCTTAAAGGCATACTGATCATGGGGTATAACACAAAATCCACGCTCTACCAAAGACGAAACATAATCCCAAACTGATCTGCATGGTTATACACAGGCATACACTTGCTAATTATACAAACTGATAAATAAGAATTTACAAGATTACATTTCAATTTCAAACTTCAATGCAATATTTTTGGAGGTTAGACAAGTTGTGATCTGGCAAATGTATACTGTCTGAAAAGATGCACTTTTCTGTCAAGTTGGTTTGACAACATGGTGGTTTTGTTGAACAACAAAAACAGAAAGTGCTGGAGAATCTCAGCAGATCTGACAGTGTCTGTAGAGAAAGAATTAATGTTTTGTGTCCAGTGACCCTTTGGGGTCTAGAATAAGAGCTCATAGTTTTAGGATAATGGATGGCAGATCTAAAATAGAAATGAGGAGGAATTGCTTCTCTCCAAGAGTCATGGATCTTTAGAATCCAATACCCCACAATACTGTGGACACTGGGCCACTGAATAAATTTAAGCAGAAAATAGACAGATTTTTAATCATGCAAAAGTAATGGTTCATGGAAGTAGGCAGGAAAGTGGAGTTGAGGCTAAAATACGATCAGCCATGATCTGACTAAATGGATCTGAATTGCCTTTTCCTGCTCCTAGCAGAGCAGGGCGGCCAACGGGCTAGAGGCTCATGCAGAGCAGGGACGACCAGTGGGCTAGAGATTCATGCAGAGCGGGGACGGCCAACGGGCTAGAGGTTCATGCAGAGCAGGGACGGCCAACGGGCTAGAGATTCATGCAGAGTGGGGACGGACAATGGGCTAGAGGATCATGCAGGCAGGGATGGCCAACAGGCTAGAGATTCATGCAATGCAGGGACAGCCAATGAGCAAGAGGTTCATGCAGAGCGGGGATGGCCAACGGGCAAGAGGTTCATGCAGCACAGGGATGGCCAACGAGCTAGAGGATCATGCAGCGCAGGGACAGCCAATGGGCAAGAGGTCCATGCAGCGCAAGGATGGCCAACGAGTGAGAGATTCATGCAGAGCAGGGATGGCCAACGAGTTAGAGATTCATGCAGAGCAGGGAACGGCCAACGGGTGAGAGACTCATGCAGAGCAGGGATGGCCAACGAGTTAGAGATTCATGCAGAGTGGGGATGGCCAACGGGCTAGAGGTTCATGCAGTGCAGGGATGGCCAACGAGTTAGAGATTCATGCAGAGTGGGGATGGCCAACGGGCTAGAGATTCATGCAGAGCGGGGACGGCCAATGGGCTAGAGATTCATGCAGAGCGGGGACGGCCAACGGGCTAGAGATTCATGCAGAGCAGGGACGGCCAACAGGCTAGAGGCTCATGCAGAGCAGCGACGGCCAACAGGCGAGAGATTCATACAGACCGGGGACTGCCAACAGGCTAGAGGTTCATGCAGAGCAGTGACGGCCAACGAGTTAGAGATTCATGCAGAGCAGGGACGGCCAACGAGTTAGAGATTCATGCAGCGCAGAGATGGCCAATGAGTTAGAGATTCATAAAGAGCAGGGATGGCCAACAGGCTAGAGATTCATGCAGCGCAGGGATGGCCAACGAGTTAAAGATTCATGCAGAGCAGGGAACGGCCAGTGGGCTAGAGGTTCATTCAGAGCGGGGACGGCCAACGGGCGAGAGGTTCATGCAGCGAAGGGACAGCCAATGGGCAAGAGGTCCATGCAGCGCAGGGATGGTCAACGAGCAAGACGTTCATGCAGAGCGGGGTTGGCCAACTGGCTAGAGATTCATGCAGAGTGGAGATGGCCAACGGGCTAGAGGCTCATGCAGAGCAGGGACAGCCAACAGACAAGAGATTCATGCAGAGCGGGGACAGCCAATGAGTGAGAGACTCATGCAGAGCAGGGACGGCCAACGGGCTAGAAGTTCATGCAGAGCAGGGACGTCCAATGGGCTAGAGGTTCATGCAGAGCGGGGATGGCCAATGGGCTAGAGGTTCATGCAGAGCAGGGACGGCCAGTGGGCTAGTGGTTTATTCATAGCAGGTACGGCCAATGGGCTAGAGGTTCATGCAGGGCAGGGACAGCCAACGGGCTAGAGGATCATGCAGCGCAGGGACAGCCAATGGGCAAGAGGTCCATGCAGCGCAGGGATGGCCAACGAGCGAGAGATTCATGCAGAGCGGGGATGGCCAATGGGCTAGAGGCTCATGCAGAGCAGGGACGGCCAACGGACAAGAGGTTCATGTAGAGTGGGGTTGGCCAATGGGCTAGAGATTCATGCAGAGCAGGGACAGCTAACGGGTGAGAGACTCATTCAGCGCAGGGATGGCCAATGAGCTAGAGATTCATTGAATTAGTGGTGCTGGAAGAGCACAGCAGTTCAGGCAGCATCCAACGAGCAGCCTAGCTAGAGATTCATGCAGAGTGGGGATGGCCAACGGGCTAGAGGTTCATGCAGAGCAGGGACGGCCAACGGGCTAGAGGTTCATGCAGAGCAGGGACGGCCAACGGGCTAGAGGCTCATGCAGAGCAGGGACAGCCAATGGGCTAGAGATTCATGCAGAGCGGGGACGGCCAACAGGCTAGAGATTCATGCAGAGCAGGGATGGCCAACAGGCTAGAGATTCATGCAATGCAGGGACAGCCAATGAGCAAGAGGTTCATGCAGAGCGGGGATGGCCAACGGGCAAGAGGTTCATGCAGCACAGGGATGGCCAACGAGCTAGAGGATCATGCAGCGCAGGGACAGCCAATGGGCAAGAGGTCCATGCAGCGCAAGGATGGCCAACGAGTGAGAGATTCATGCAGAGCAGGGATGGCCAACGGGCTAGAGGTTCATGCAGAGTGGGGACGGCCAACAGGCTAAAGATTCATGTAGCGCAGGGATGGCCAACGAGTTAGAGATTCATGCAGAGCAGGGAACGGCCAATGGGTGAGAGACTCATGCAGAGCAGGGATGGCCAATGGGCTAGAGGTTCATGCAGTGCAGGGATGGCCAACGAGTTAGAGATTCATGCAGAGTGGGGATGGCCAACGGGCTAGAGATTCATGCAGAGCGGGGACGGCCAATGGGCTAGAGATTCATGCAGAGCGGGGACGGCCAACGGGCTAGAGATTCATGCAGAGCAGGGACGGCCAACAGGCTAGAGGCTCATGCAGAGCAGCGACGGCCAACAGGCGAGAGATTCATACAGACCGGGGACCGCCAACAGGCTAGAGGTTCATGCAGAGCAGTGACGGCCAACGAGTTAGAGATTCATGCAGAGCAGGGACGGCCAACGAGTTAGAGATTCATGCAGCGCAGAGATGGCCAATGAGTTAGAGATTCATAAAGAGCAGGGATGGCCAACAGGCTAGAGATTCATGCAGCGCAGGGATGGCCAACGAGTTAAAGATTCATGCAGAGCAGGGAACGGCCAGTGGGCTAGAGGTTCATTCAGAGCGGGGACGGCCAACGGGTGAGAGGTTCATGCAGCGAAGGGACAGCCAATGGGCAAGAGGTCCATGCAGCGCAGGGATGGTCAACGAGCAAGACGTTCATGCAGAGCGGGGTTGGCCAACTGGCTAGAGATTCATGCAGAGTGGAGATGGCCAACGGGCTAGAGGCTCATGCAGAGCAGGGACAGCCAACAGACAAGAGATTCATGCAGAGCGGGGACAGCCAATGAGTGAGAGACTCATGCAGAGCAGGGACGGCCAACGGGCTAGAAGTTCATGCAGAGCAGGGACGTCCAATGGGCTAGAGGTTCATGCAGAGCGGGGATGGCCAATGGGCTAGAGGTTCATGCAGAGCAGGGACGGCCAGTGGGCTAGTGGTTTATTCATAGCAGGTACGGCCAATGAGCTAGAGGTTCATGCAGGGCAGGGACAGCCAACGGGCTAGAGGATCATGCAGCGCAGGGACAGCCAATGGGCAAGAGGTCCATGCAGCGCAGGGATGGCCAACGAGCGAGAGATTCATGCAGAGCGGGGATGGCCAATGGGCTAGAGGCTCATGCAGAGCAGGGACGGCCAACGGACAAGAGGTTCATGTAGAGTAGGGTTGGCCAATGGGCTAGAGATTCATGCAGAGCAGGGACAGCTAACGGGTGAGAGACTCATTCAGCACAGGGATGGCCAATGAGCTAGAGATTCATTGAATTAGTGGTGCTGGAAGAGCACAGCAGTTCAGGCAGCATCCAACGAGCAGCCTAGCTAGAGATTCATGCAGAGTGGGGATGGCCAACGGGCTAGAGATTCATGCAGAGCGGAATGGCCAACGGGCTAGAGGTTCATGCAGCGCAGGGACGGCCAATGGCCAAGAGGTCCATGCAGCGCAGGGATGGCCAACGAGCTAGAGATTCATGCAGAGCGGGGACGGCCAACGGGCTAGAGATTCATGCAGAGCGGGGACAGCCAACGGGCTAGAGGATCATGCAGAGCAGGGATGGCCAACGAGTTAGAGATTTATGCAGAGCAGGGATGGCCAACGGGCTAGAGATTCATGCAGCGCAGGGACGGCCAACGAGTTAGAGATTCATACAGCGCAGGGATGGCCAATGAGTTAGAGATTCATGCAGCGCAGGGATGGCCAATGGGCTAGAGGTTCATGCAGAGCAGGGATGGCCAATGGGCTAGAGGTTCATGCAGAGCAGGGACGGCCAGTGGGCAGAGGTTTATTCATAGCGGGGATGGCCAACGGGTTAGAGGTTCATGCAGCGCAGGGATGGTCAACGAGTGAGAGATTCATGCAGAGCGGGGATGGCAAAGGGGCTAGAGATTCATGCAGCACAGGGATGGTGAATAAGTTAGAGATTCATGCAGAGCAGGGATGGCCAACGGGCTAGAGATTCATGCAGCACAGGGATGGCCAATGACTTAGAGATTCATGCAGAGCAGGGATGGCCAGTGGGCTAGAGGTTCATGCATAGCGGGGACGGCCAATGGTCAAGAGGTTCATGCAGGGCAGGGACGGCCAACGGGCTAGAGATTCATGCAGTGCAGGGATGGCCAATTAGTTAGAGGTTCATGCAGAGCAGGGACGGCCAGTGGGCTGGAGGTTGTTGCAGTGCGGGGGCGACCAACAGGCTAGAGGTTCATGCAGAGCAGGGACGACCAATGAGCTAAAGGTTCATGCAGAGCGGGGACGGCCAATGGGTGAGAGGTTCAAGCAGAGTGAGGACAGCCAATGCGCTAGAGATTCATGCAGAGCAGGGAAGACCAGTGGGCTAGAGGTTCATGCAGAGCAGGGACAGCTAATTGGCTACAGGCTCATGCAGAGCAGGGACGGCCAACAGGCTAGAGGTTCATGTAGTGTGAGGGCAGCTAACAGGCTAGAGGTTCATGCAGAGCAGGGACGACCAACGGGTTAGAGGTTCATACAGAGGAAGGATAACAAATGGGCTAGAGGTAGATGCAGAGCAGGGGCGACCAGCGCGCTAGAGGATCATGCAGAGCAGCGATAACCAGTGGGCTAGAGGTTCATGCAGAGCGGGGACGGCCAACAGACTGGACACTTGAGTGGAACAGGGATGATCAATGGACTGGTTGCTCGAGTGGAGCAGAGACAGCCAGCAGACTGCGGCTCGAGTGGAGCACTCATTCGAGTGGGGCAGGGACGACAAATGAACTGGACACTTAAGTGGAGCAATGACAACCAATAGACTGGACACTTGAATGGAGCAGGAGGCGACTAATGGACTGGATGCTCAAATGAATCAGGGACGACCACTGGACTGGATGCTCGAATGAAGTATGGGCAGCTAGCAAACTGAGGCTTGAGTGGAGCAGGGACAACCAGAGGACTGTGGCCTGGACGGAGTGGTACGGTTGTTGGACTGGGGACCTGTGCAGGCAGTCAGCAGTTTGCGAGCCCAGTCAGACCACATGTGGAAGCTCCCTGCGCTGCACAGGCCCTTCCTGAAAAAACTGTAATGTTTATCTTCTTAACTTTACTTTCTACTTTTCTAACTTATATTATAAATAACTGTAAGTAATGTATCTTATTCCTTTTTTTCCTTTTATTTCTCTATTTCATATCTAAGTTCTGTACCAAGGTAATTTGTACCTAAGATGGCGGCACATGGGGCTACATTGTGAACTTTTCACGGTACTCTTGTATTTCTGTAATTGAGTACATGTGACAATAAAGAATATTATATTCTATTCTAGTTCAGCTGACATGTCAAACTTCCAAGCGGACTTTCTGGAGTTCTTCGTTCCTTACAGAGTTCAAGAAAAGCTTAGTTGGAATCAATAATGTGTTTGAGTGGTTTGGCTGGAAAGAATATTGTTTGCTTTCTCAGTTTGCATCAGGTATATGGTAGGATTTTCACAGCTATGAAAAGGATTGTACAAATGGTGTGATTGCAGTGTCGACAGACTGAATAATAAGTCTCTGCAGGTGATCAAAAATGTCAGATGGTGTGAGTGAAGTGTCAACAGCTGAATAGCAAGTGAAGCGATCACCTATGATCTGATTAATTGAGGCAGAGAGATAAGTACAAAAATTTAAAAATAAGATAGTGATGGAGACAAACCAAATGGCTGGAATAACATAATAGATCCACGAGTCACATGCGAGGGTCTAACCATCGTAACAAGTAATCCAAAACTGTACAACTGTAGAGAGATCATAACAAATTATCAAGGTGACCGTGTCAAAACAGGACAGTAAGAAGATTTTATAAATATAGAACAGTGTAGTGGGGTTACATGTCATGCAATATGAACCCAAGGTCACAGTTGAGGCTGTCTTCATGGGTACGGATATACCTAAACACAGTGAAAAGCTTTGCTTTGCGAACAGTACAAATGCTTAGACAGCGTGAGACATGCAGATTACATTGCGCAGGAGGTGTGCAAAGCAAGATCAACATTAACAAGATCAATATTATTTGAAGCAAGACAATCAATTCATCAGTCTAATAACGGCAGAAGCTGTTCTCGAACCTGTCGGTGATTGTGTTCAAGCTTCTGGATCTTCTGCCTGATGGAAGAGGTTGTAGGAGATCATTAATGGGGAGGGAGAGATCTTTGATGATGTTGGCAGCCTTTCTGCAGCAACAACAAGTGTAAATGGAGTCTATGGATCGGGAGGTTGGCTTCCGTGATGGACTGGGCTATACAAAAAACCTTCTATAGTTTCTGACAGTCCTGGGTGGAGCAGTTGCTGTACCAGGCTGTTATGCATTATAATAGTATGCTTTCTATGGTGCATCTGTAAAAGTTGGTGAGGGACCTTATGAACATGCCCTATATTATAAGCCAGTCTCCTGGCTTGCTGTGTTCTTCAAGCCTCCTCCTTGTCTACCTATTTTCTAAACTGCCTGAGGAAGAAGAGGCACTGTACCTTCTCCACCATTGCATCTACATGGTAAGTCTAGGACAAGTTGTCAGTTACTGCCACTCCGAGAAACTTAATGCTTTCGACACTCTTCACCTCAGCTCCGTTAATGCAGATGGGGACATGTCCTCCTCCTTCCTTCCCGCAGTCAATGGAATAATTATTCCTTTGTACGAACATGCCTCTGAAACGGGTGGGACGTGAACCGGTGAGAGATAGGGACACTATCTCCGCCCCCTTTTAAAACCGAATTGCCCAACTTCACCCTTTGGCTGCTCGTTCTGCGGCTCCTGGGTGTGAAGAGGCTGCAGTGCCAGAGGGGGCGCCTGTTCCGGAGCCGTGGACGGAAGGCCATCTTGGACACGGCCTGGTGTCGTTGGCGCTGGGAGGGTTGCATCATTCTGGGAGCGGCGGTTGGCGGGCGGCTCGGCTCGGGAGGCCCAGAGCAGGATGACGGGAGACGATGCCGGTGTCACCGTAGGCCAACCGCACCTGGCGAAGCAGGATCTCGGCTCCTTGGTGAGTGCTCGGGCTGGGGGTGGGGGGAGAGAGGGACTGGTCCCGGGGCTGGGGCTCACTCGCAGCCTCCCGGATCGGCACATGGAGACACACGCGGGCCTAGAGGATCCCTGTAGAAAGGGAGTGCGCAGGGGTCGGTGGACAGGAACAGACTCTGCCTGGCCTGCCTGCCTGCCTGCTGAAGCTGCACCGGCCAGACAAGCCTCGCCTCGCATCGGATCGGCTCTGGCCTGTACAATTTTCGGCCCGATTCCCCCCTCCCCAAGGCTTCCGTTCCTGCATAAAGCCCGCTGGCGTTATTTGTGAACCCGAAACCAGATTTCTCAATATTTCTGGCGAGGGATGAGACGTGATTTTTTTTGAGGCGGGAGGTTACGTGGAGAGAAATGGGGCCAGTCTCTTCTCGGGCTTGGTCTCTGCACACATGGAGTGACAATGTGGTATCCGGTCCTCCTCCTCCTCCATCATCCAGCCTCTTGAAATGTTTCTCTTTAGTTAAGAAGGGAGGGTGATTAAGCAAGAACCGGGGAGCAGTTACAGAGACGCCGCTCAGCCCGTCCTGTGGCTGAAACAAACTAGCCCTCCCATTCTCATCTCACATTCCAGCGCTACATCTGTAATTTTGCAGTTTACAGCAGAAGCGGTGTCTTTTAAGTTAGTTGAGGGTTGTTGCCTCAGCCACCAAACCGGACAGAGAATTCTGGAAACCCAGCGCCCTCCAAGTGAAAGCGCCCTCCAATTCTCATATCCCCTTTCATCTCTCTATCTTACAGGTTATTGACCTCTCCACTTGGGGAGTCAGATCTGCCTTGTCAACGCTACCCCATCATTTTTTAAACAACACTTAAATCACCACTCAAACCACTTCTGTTTTGAGGAAAATTACCTTTCGCTATCAGCGTTAAAAATCTCTCAACACCAGGTCATAGTCCAACATGTTTATTTGGAAGCACTAGCTTTTCCGGTGCTGCCTCTCCATCAGTGATTTTTAACTTTGTCCACCCCAGTCCAACACTGGTACCTCCAAATCATTTCTCTATCAAGTCTTCCCTCAAAGTTGCAATTTCAAGGCCTGGCAGTGTTCTTGTAAAATCTTCAGTTCCCATGAGAAAATTCTTGTGCGGTGATGAGAAATGTAGACAAAAGTCCACTGTTGCCAAACCAGAGTCTTATATAATTTAGTATTACGTCCCTGTTTTGGACTTCATACAATGAAGGAAGGAATTCTATTTACTATCTTTAACACTTTGCCAACCTATTCTGCTACCTTCAGAGGTCTGTGGGCACAGATTCCCTGGTCTTCTATTCCTCTATCCTCTCTGTGCTCTCCTTTGCTTTGCTTGCCTTCCTCAAATGCATAACTTCTTTCTTCTCTGGATTGAATTCCATTGTTGCTTTTCTGCTCACTTAACCAAAAGATATGTATCACCCAGCAGTTATCCTCTTCATTTCTGCAACAATTTTGTGTTTTCTGCAAATTTTCTATTCGTGCCTCCCACAAGAGCAGAGACATTAGGTGGGTTTGGCAGAACAATTGGAGAAAACAGTTAAATGTTTTTTCTCATGGAGGTACAGCATACAAAAGCAAAAATGTTATTCCAAACCTCTGTCAGCAAAAATGCACCAAATGAAGACAGCACAATAAAGTGGATCATTTGTTGCCTGTTCAGCGTCCTTTGTGCTTGAATTGAATCCAAGAAAACAAATCAACAGGATTGCTTCAGCTGGAGTAGTTATGTTCTATATGTCACACTTTGAAAGATCTCTTTGCATTGGAGGATGTAGATAAGAGGTAGCTAAAATGGCATCAGGATCAGAGTTTTCTTTTTGTATGATGATACTGAAGAAGCTGTGCTGTCCATTGAGCAAAGGTAGCAGAAGACTTTGAGGGGGGTTTTCTAAATCATGAAATGTTTTGATAGAGTAAAGCAGTAGAATTATAGCTGAAGGCGGAAACATAGGTAACCACAGGATATGAGATTGAACTGATTGTTTTCTAAAAAGAAACGATGACCTTGAACATTAAGTTATAATCTGGAACATACTACCGGGTATGGTGGTGGAAGCAGCTTTAACAGCAGTTTTCTAAAAGAGAATTGGATAGAAACATTCAAAGGGGAACATAATGAGGATTGAAGAGAGAGCAGTGGGGTGGAGCTGATGGCCAGCTATACCAAAGAGTTGGTTCAGGTATGATAGGTTGACTGGCGTTCGATGCTGTAAAATTCTCAGTTATACATTTGTCCAACATTTGCGACATCAGATATTGAGTCTGCAGGGCAATTCATATGCTGTGAATTGACATTTGAATGGTCAGTGAATGCTGTTGGTGTTTGTTTTCGCAGTATAAAAGGAGATTGACATATTGATGGAATCAGCAGTTGCCAAGTATTGAACCAGCTCCATAGTTCAGATCTTTCTTTTAAACTCTGTGAAGGAATGTTCTTACACAGTCAGTTGTGTAAGCTAGATTGGTTGATGTCAAGTGATTAGTTAATTTTTGTAGAATGAAGTATCAATATAGTGAAAAATGATGGTAAATTTAGGATCTAATAGAATGGCAGAACAAACTTGAGGGTCAGTGGCCCACGTCTTTCCCTCTGTTATTCTGATGTTGCATCAGGGGTTTTTGTTTGGTTTTGAAAACTTTCATGATATTCCCTGGATAAGCTTAGAAAGCATCTGCTCACTTGTGAATTTTCTAAAACCCTTTTTAACATCATGTTATTTGGCAAACTGCATTTTAAATGCAGTATTAATTTTGAATTAATAAATATTTTGTATATTGTGCCCATGTTAATTTCAGATTTAGTAAGGTTACCTCTAATTCTAATATCTTAAGATCTCTACTGGAACAATAATCCTGCTAACGTGAAATAAATTTGCATTTTTAGTACATCATACACATCATTTTAATAGACTAGGTTTATAAAGAAGATGTCAAGTATTAGATTTAGAAAATAATAAACAAATGTTTGACAATTGTACTTAAAAACACAGAAAATTAGAGTTTATTTTGGAAAACTGAGGGATTCAGAGAAGAGATTCAGGAAGTAACAGCTGGATGAGTGAAAGGTGGTCCACAAATGATGAAGCAGAATGAGTGGATAACAAAATAAATCTGTGTCGGAGGTTGAAAACAAGACTCAAGTGATCTCCAGTATTAAGTAGTCAAAGACAGTGAAGTCTGGTAGAATTTAAAACTGAGATGGAATTATATGCATAAATCCTCAGATTCATTGAGTAAAACAATTATCATATAAGAAAACTACTTCTTTATGTTTTCACTTGCAACTTGTTATATTTTGCGTTCAGAGAGATTTTGTCTCGTACTTGCCATCATATGTTGGTTTTGGCTAGGTTATGGGGGAAAAAAACAATTTTATATGTTTGCTATTTTCAAGTTAACAGTGGAAAGAGGACAGTGTCTAATAATGAAATAAAAACAAAATGTTGACATTTCGGGTACATTTGTTTTGCAGAACTGGAAGGTGTTACAGATAAATTAGAAAAGGGGGTATAAGAAAAGAATATGCAAAATGAATATAATGAGTTGGATGGTGATTAGGAAAACAGACAATAGTTAATTGTCAAAAGATAATCATTTCAGATGAGGCATATTGAATAATATATAAGTCCCAAAGGATGTAAGAAAATCATGATTTGCTCACTGCATGCATGGGGGGCTGATAGAAGCATGGAAGTTACCATGTAGCTCATTCTGCTGATTATGTCTTTTAACCTGCTTCTGCTGTCCTGCAAATTGAATTGTGCTGCATTTTGTAGGTGGGATCAGGAATTCCTATCCAGAATGTCTACATGTTGTAACATACATGACATCCTTGCTCATGAGCAGACATGACTTCCTGTATGCTGCTGGAATGAACTTGTTTACTTCCAGACCCAAAATCTGATCAAAGACCCGAGTGGCTGTGGTGGTTAGGAAAGGAAAGGTGGAAGGGATAGAGCCTGTTCATTTCTTTTCTGCTGGCATCATTATGTATGAAGTGATGTTTTTGTAACATTTTCTAATAATTTTATCAGTTTTATCATGTGCATTTTACTTTTATACAATATTACAGGATTTTTCAGGAAATTGACTATTTCTCAAAATAAAGGCAATGCCTAAAATGTTCTGACAATGTTCAAATTAAGGTTAATGACTATTGCTTTTAGGCTGATACAAGCAGCTGTCCTTATTGAATAATGATGATCATGGTTGGAGAGAGAGAGAATATGAAAACCTGAAATTCTGGAAAGTGCCAATTAAAAGTGGGCAGGTTAGCATTTAGTTGCAGACCAAACTGCCAGTGGTATAATGGTTGGAGATTCCCATTCTAAATACCAATTCACCACCTGGGAGCACTAATTTCCTTATCTTGTTTTGCAGTTAGCTATGGGAATAGAAAAATAGATCTGGTACCAAATCCAAATAGGTACCAAATTAGACTAAAAGGATGCAGATGCTCAGGATTTGGTGCTTTTTCTGAATTTGTGAATGCACTGAGTTTTCTATGTTTAGCAAGCTATTTTGGGGAGAATTCACTAAACTAAGAACTGCAGATTCTGGAAATCTGAATCAAAAACAAATTGTTGGAGAACCTCAGCCTGTCTAGCATTATTTTTGGAGAGCAAGCAGAATTGACATTTTGGGTCCAGTGACCCTCTTTCAGAGAGGCTCCAAGGCTCTGCCTTCTCTCCACAGATGCCACCAGATCTGCAGTTCTTCAGTAATTTGTGTATAATTGTTTGGAAGATGGATGACTACAAGAAAGTGGCTGTCCACCACCAACAGTGATTTGGGATTGGTTTACAGGCATGTATGAATGCTATTGGGAGACTGTTAAAACTTAGTTTTGTGAGGCTGTACTTATGAAAGTTGTATTACAATAGAGCTCAGGTCTATTTGGAGGCAGTATTAATCAAATTGATGGAAGGCAAAGTGGTATACAAAGTTAGCTCTCAAGCTTTCACATTAAAATTCAAGGTCTGAATATCTGACTCTGAAATGAGAACTGGTGTTAAGGCATCACTACCTGGTGGATAAAGACAAATAAAGAACTTAGGCTTTATTGTTAGGCCTTGAAAGTAGAAATCCATTCATTTCATTGGTGTCAAATCAGACAAATCGATGTTAGTCCATGTAAGATACTGGATGTGATCAAAAGCTTGTTCAAAGAGATGGGCAATGATAAGGAGAGGGAAGCAGAAAGATTTAGGCAAGCAATTCTGGGATACAGGCCTCAGATAATTGGAGGCACTTCCAAGTTTTAGAGTGAATGGAGTATGGAGTGTATAACTCTTACAATAGAAGAACGTGGATATCTCAGCAGCCTGTCAAATTGATATGGCATTGCAAAGGTGATTTCATGGCTAATATGGATTCCTGTCTTTTGTAATTTACATTAATAAGTATCTTCATATGACTTTAATTTGTAATCCAGTGACCATCTATATGTAACAACAACTGCAGATGCTGTAAATCAGAAACAAAAACTGAAGTTTCTGGAAAAGCTCAGCAGGTCTGGCAGCACCTGTGAAGAAAAATCAAAGTTAACGTTTTGTGTCTGGTGACCAAGGCTCATGGGACCCGAAACATTAACTTCCATTTATCTTCACAGATGTTGCCAGACCTGCTGAGGTTGTTGGAAGCACTGTTGCCTTGCTGAAATAACTTGTCTCAGATTTAGAGAAAAGATGCAGCACCTTTTTGTAGGATGTTTTAGTTGGAAATGAACCATCTGTGAGTTGGTCATTATTTAGTACAGAATCACCAAACTTGGCAACAGTTATACTGCAGCTGCAGGTTACAACATTGAGTCCCAAATTGGAATTTGTTTTGCCTGAAGGGAGGGGTTAATTTGTAATATGTTTTACTAATTCTGACTGAGGCATGGAGTGGGATTGATTATTGTTTAAATTAGAAGGAAAATGATGGCGATGGTGGAAATCTGGAATGACAAGTGTTTGAAATACTCAGCACATGTAACAGCATCCAAGGAGAGAGAAACAGCTAATGTTTCAGGTTGAATGACTTTAGAATTGAAGGAAATGTCCGTAATATACTGTTGGAAGGAAAAGGTAGGAAAAACAGGAGGAAAAATTTGGGGTGCGTTACAGGGTTAGAGAGATTAAATAAAAAGATATCATGGAACAAAAGGCAATGAGAGGAACAATTGTGACAAAAGAAAAACTTTTTCTTTTCTATGGATTGATGACCGGCTTTGGCCAAAAGTAAAATATGAAATATTTACGTTTCTGATCCGATGCATTTTTTTCAACAGGATGTTAGTAAATTAACGCCTCTCTCTCCTGAAGTTATCAGCAGGCAAGCTACGATCAATATAGGTGAGTTATCTTTCTCTGTTACATAGTCATTGAGATGTACAGCATAAAAACAGACTCTTTGTATCTTGTCCATGCTGACCAGATATCCTAAATTAATCTAGTCCCATTTGCCAGCACTTGGCCCATAACCCTCTAAATCCTTCTTATTCATATACCCATCCAGATGACTTTTAAATGTTGTCATTGTCCCAGCCTCCTACACTTGCTGTGGCAGCTCATTCCATACATGCACTACCTTTTGCTTGAAAATGTTGTCCCTTAACTCCCTTTTAAATCTTTCCCCTCTCACCCCAACCTTATGCTGTCTAGTTCTGGATTCTTCCCCATCCCAGAGAAAATACCTTGTCTATTTACCCTATCCATGCGCCTCAAGATTTGATAAATCTCAATAAGGACACACACACACCACCTCCCCCCCAAGCCTCTGACGCTCCAGGACTAACAGCTCCAGATATTCAGCCTCTCCTTATAGTTCAAATGCTCCTACCCTGGCAACATCCTTGTAAGTCTTTTCTGAGCCCTTTCAAGTTTAACAACATCCTTTCTATACGAGGGAGACCAAAATTCCACACAATATTATAAAAGTGGTCTATCCAATGTCCTGTACAGCTGCAACATGACGTCCCAATTCCTATACTCAGTGCACTGACCGGTAAAGGCAAGCATACTGAATGCCTCCTTCACAATTCTGTCTGGCTGAGACTCCGCTTTCAAGGAACTATGAACCGGCACTTCAAGGTCTCTTTGTTCAGCAACACTCCCCAGAACCTTACCATTAAGTGTATAAGTTCTGCTCAGATTTGCTTTTCCAAAATGCAGTACCTTGCATTTATCTAAATTAAACTCCACCTGTCACTCCTCAGCCTATTGACCCTTCTGATATAAGATCCCATTGTAATGTGAGGTAACCTGCTTTGCTGTCCACTACACCTCCAATTTTGGTGTCATCTGCAAACTTACTCATTGTACATGCTATGTTCACATCCAAATCATTTATTTGAATGATAAAAAGTAGTAGACCAGCACCAATCCTTGTGGCATTCCACTGGTCACAGGCCTCCAGTCTCTGGAAAGCAAACTTCCACCACCACCTTCTGTCTTCTACCTTTGAGCCAGTTCTGTATCCAAAATGGCTCTTTCTCTCATTATTCCATGAGATCTAACATTGCTAGCCAGTCTCCCATGGAGAACCTTGTTGAACACTACTGAAGTCAATATAGATCCCGTCCATTATAGATCTACCCTCATCAATCCTCTTTGTTACTACTTCAGAAAACTCTATCAAGTTTGAGAGACATGATTTCCCACGCACAAAGCCTTTTTGACTATCCTGGAACAGTCCTTGCCAATCCAAATACATGTAAATCTTGTCCCTCAGGACTCCCTCCAAAAACTTGCCCAACAGCAATGTCAGGCTCACTGGTCTATAGTCCCCAGGCTTTTCCTTACCACCTTTCTTAAATAGTGGCACCACATTAGTCAACCTCCAGTCTTCTGGCACCTCCCCTATGACTATCAATTCCAACACTCAGGAGGCTACGCACCATTCTGATTTCTCATTATCTGCCACAGAAACATCTATCTGTGCTTCTCAATAGAGAGTTCCCTATCACAATCAATTGCTTGGAACCTGACGTACCCCTAGTTATATTGGAGCCTGTCTAGGTACTAGAAACTGTTCATGTTATATCCCCCCTGAGAGTCCATCACCACCTACATTTTCCAAGACAGGATACTCGTTTGAGATGGAGATAATCACAGCAGACCACCTCCCTCTCTCTGTCTCACCTTTCCTGGTGGTAACCCATCTACCTGACTATATCAATGGCTTTTCTCCCTATAACTGCTGTGCTTCCCATCCTCCAGTCCCTGTAACTTCCTCATTGCCTCTAACTGCAACTCCAGCCGATCCATGTGATCTGATAGGATTCGCAACCAAACACACGTAATGCAGATATAACCATCAGTAACTTGGAAATTCTTCCTAATCTCTCTCATCTGACAGGAAAAGCACATTTCTCTAGTAAAGGCCATCTTTGCACTTTAACAACCTATAGCCCCAGAAAATAGTAGTCTTACTGCTCTAGGTTAATTTAGTACCTAGTTTTATATTTTAAAATTTTAATCAAAAGACAGATCTCAAAAAAACATACAACCATCAATGTTTGTTTTCTACTGGAGATGGATGCCTACTTTTAATGCAACATGTTGGAGCCATGGACATTTTAAAAACAAAAGATATTAAGAATATTTTCTGATAATTGAATTTATCAATTATTTTACATGAAAGCCAGTTTTTTTATAATTCTGTCTAGTCACAAGTACTTGCATTTGCTGTTCCCTTAAATGTAAATCATTAAAATGTTCAGAATGAGAAGTAGAATTATTGTCATGTGTACTCAAGTTACAAAAGAACACGAGTACAATGAAAAGTGTACAGTGTCGCCAACAAATGGTGCCGTGTTAAAAGTAAGTAAAGCTAAAAAGATAGACAATACAATCTTTCTGTGAGGGCTACCATGTGGTCTGACCAGGTCCACCAGTTCCCGATCAGTAGCCATCTTTGCTCCGGCCTTACTGACTGCTGTCCCTGCCCTGCTCCAGGTTGCTGGCTGAAAAGTGCAAAATAAAAGGGGAAAAAAAAAGAAAAATAATGGATGGAATGGATGAGTTCCAACTGGAGCATCGTACTCCATTGCCATCTTGGACTCCAAAGGTTCTGCAGTTTTGAGGGTTTGTTGTGAAAATGTTACGTTGAATTGACTTATGTTACAACTTACGTTGAAAACTTTCAAAAGACATGTTTGTTACTTTCTCTTGTTCGTTATCTTGTTCATGATTATTCCCTTTTTCCATGTGGGCTTGTGTCCTCTAAGTCAATTGGGCAACTTGTGCTCTACTGAGAGTCTCTACCAAATCTCATTTCCACCAGCAAAATTTAATACTTTAATTCTGGGCACTATTTGAACACTAATAGATAACCATAATCCCATTTGACAATTTCATAAGTTTTGGGAAATTGTGATAAACATTTTAATGAAAAAGTTTTAAATGTGTAGTATTAAAGCTTAGTCAAATACCATGGTACATGTTTAAATGAAGGATCCCTTATAACGGCACAAAATAAAATGAAGGCTAATCATTGATTTTATTTTGATTAGCTGGTTGAAGATTCGCCTTTTGTGTACTTTTGTATGAATTGCATATATTTGCAGTAGACAACCTGAAATGATAAATGTCATAACTCTTGTAATTGAAATCTATAAATACCTGTTCAGTTGTAAGCAGCTGAAATATTTTCAGAGTTGCTGCAAGAAACAGAGGGTGGGCTTCTTGTGCTGTGGTAGCGTTGGTTGGGCCAAGAGACCTGGGTTCAAGTCTCACCTGCTTCAGAAGTCATAGACACATGCGACACAAAAACAGACCCTTTGGCTAAATCAGTCTAAGCCAAACATAATCTCAAACTAAACAAGTCTCACCTGCCTGCTGCTTCCTTATATCCCTCCAATTCTTTCATATTCATGTAGTTGTCCAAATGTCTTTTAAACATTGAAATTGTGCCCACATTCACCAATTCCTCAGTAATTTCATGTGCAGAGCACTTTGTGTAAAAGAAAAGTCCTTCATGTATTTTAGAAATTTCTCTCCTCACCTTTTAAAGTGTGCCCTCTAGTCTTGACATCCCCCATCTTCAGGAAAAGACACCTCCCATTAAACCTATCTATAGTCCTCATGATTTTGTAAACCTGCATAAGGTCACCTCGCAACCTCCTACGCTCTAGTGAAAAAAGACCCAGCCTGGCAGCCTGTCTTTATAACTCAAACCTTCCGTATATGGCACCATCCTGATAAATCTCTTCTGAACCCCCTCCAACTTAATAATATCCTTTCTCTAAGTGGGCAACCAGAACTGGATGCAGTACTCCAGAAGAGGCCTAACCAATGTCCTGTACAATCTCAACATGCCTTATATAATAACATCTCTGAACATTTGATTAGAAAAATAGATTAAGTAAAAAAAGAAACAAAATTTAGAGAGGCTAACTAGTTGGCAACAAGTGAGCAGTGAAGCCCATTATCCTATTATAATTCTGTGCTCTAAGAATTTTGAAGTGAATCAGGAAAAGGAGATAATTGTTGTTAATTCAGAAACATGCAAGATCATAAATATTGTGAATATTTGGCAAAAGTGAATTGTAATATGTGCTGATAGTATGAGTGTCTGAATAACGTGTCACTGGGGCAACTTTAAGCAGTAAAAGAAATGTTTGCTATAAGTTGCTTTTCTGCTTTGCTGCACTGCATTGTTCTCTGATTAATTCAAAAGGTAACTTCAAGAATGCCAGAAGAGTATATAATGATGTAGGTGCCCTGTCCTACCCACGAAAAGAAGTTACTCTGATTAACATAGGCTTTAAATGTGTGAATTTTTACATTATTTGGTATTTGAAAGCTTTAAAAGTTTATTTTATGATTTTGTTTAAAGAAATTGCATGCTGCTTTAGAAGTAAATTGCTCTTTGATTCTCAGTTAATTAAAAAATAAGGCAGAATTTGTTTTTGACTGGGGTTTAGTTCAGATTTTGAGGCATGTTCTGTCCAGTAACAGTGTCAAGTATTTAAACATAACTTGTTTTCTCTTAGGCACAATTGGTCATGTAGCCCATGGCAAGTCCACTGTAGTTAAAGCTATTTCTGGTGTTCAGACTGTCCGATTTAAAAATGAACTGGAAAGAAATATTACTATCAAGCTCGGATATGCCAATGCAAAGGTAAAAGAAACCTCAAGATTGAAGGGTGGTGCGTAATTCAGACTTCATAATTTATGGCGACTTTAAGTTGTATGTGGTTTTTAACTTGCACTTTTATTTGTGCTATGACATTGTCAAGATCATTGCTTCCTAATTTAGTATTTCTAAGATTTTAAGTTAAACTATTAACATCTAAAAATAAACTATATACTTCAAATGTAGTGGTTCTGTGTTTATGTAACTATTAAATAGATGGTGGAAATACTGTATTATGAGTACATAGTGAGGCATTCAGGGTAGCTTGAAACTGGTCATTGTGCATTTTGAATTACAAAGGTGACATATTTGATGGAATGTTTGAAAAAAAAGGTCTTGTTGAAAGATTTTATGAAAGGTATCCAGCTCCTTGTGAGCCAGACCAAAGGAGAACCATTTAAGCAATTCATAGCTTTGTTGTGTTTCAATTTAATCCAGTATTTTATTTTTTAGTTGTCTTTTGTGATACTTCAACATTTTCTATATTGATTTAGTTTTAACTTTTCAGGTTTACAAACTTGATGATCCTAGTTGTCCGAGGCCTGACTGTTACAGGTCGTGTGGTAGCAGTACACCAGATGAGTTCCCTTCAGATATCCCTGGAACCAAAGGAAATTTTAAGCTAGTCAGGTTGGTGCAATGTAAATGCAAGTTATTGAGATTTACCCCATTAATGAGAATTATTTTGGAGACATTTTAGGGATTTCAGTTTTTTTTTTAGTTTGCATTCACTATCATGTCACAACAGTTTATTTTACTGGTTAGTGTAACTCTGAGATGAAGTCCAAAAATCCTTTATTTCAATTCTTGCTCCTACTTTGTAGTATGCTTTGGAATTTTCTGTCTATTTATTGATTCGTTCATTCATACTTAGGACGTTATTGGTTAGGCCAGTGGTTATTGCTTATTCCTAATAGTCAAGGTAGTGGCTCACTGTCATTTTGAATCATTAAAGTCCATGTGATGTAGATATACCCACAGTGCTGTTAGTGAGGGAGTTCCAGGATTTTGAATCAATCAGTCAAAGCTGATTTAGCTGTAAGCCTGTATGGCAAGTGACTTGAACGAGCTTGCAAGATGTGATGTTCTCATGCAGCAACATGTTTTTCTTGCTGAGGATTATTTAACATTTTCACACAAGAGGCCACATTTGGATTCTCTTCCCACCCCCCCCCAAGAATTCGATGAGCACATTTCAGGAAACGAAGTTTTGATACAATATCAAACGTGAATTAGGTCCCAAACCCTGGTCACCAGTAAAGGGACCAGGATCAAGCTATGTAATTGGGATTAACTAACTACCTTGTGATTGGTTCTAATGGCCTCAGCAAAATTCATTCATCCTTTCACTCCCTCATGCACACTGTTCCTCACTCTCCCTGTCTCTTGCTATCAGCTTGGGAAGGCTCCCAATCTCACTTTGTCCTTGGAATGGGATAGGGAGCGGTTTCTCTGACACACGACTCCATCCTGATTGTGTAGGAAAAAACGAGGACTGCAGATGCTGGAGATCAGAGTCAGAGTGTGGTGCTGGAAAAGCACAGCTGGTTAGGCAGCATCCGAGGAGCAGGAGAGTTGACGTTTTGGGCATAAGCTCTTTATCAGGAATGCCATTAATGGGAGCCTTGTCTTCTCTTCCCTTTCGACCCAGACTGAGGAGTGCATTGTTTACAGTCCTACCTTCCCATGTCATGCTGACATTGTGCTTTCTAGGGCCCTGGCTGGGTGAGACTACTACCTCTGTTGTTTTCTGTTTCTCCAATCCCAGTCTTTGTCTCCTGTATGTGTGGCCAACACAGGAACAAAACCGCTTGTAATTAAGGAATATCTGCTTTCAGATTTCATGTGTCCATTTGTCAGTATTTCGATCATTAGTTCTATGAGATGTTTGGAGATACATTGTTTGCTGGATTCTGGCACCTGAGTCATTTTTTGTAAGAGCCAGTTCTGGATGATTTAAGTTCCTAGGTTTGGAAGGTGCTTTGAAGGTGCTGTGAGCTGCTGCACTGTATCTTGTAGGTGGTATTCATCATTTTCACTGTGCGTTGATGGTGGACAATCAAGCAGGCTGCTTTGAGTGTTATAGTGTTGAGCTGATTGTCTGCTGGGGGGCTACATTCCTCCAGGCAAAGATCAGTCCCAACACAATCCTGACTCCTATCTTGTTGGTTGTGGAGTGAGGAGGTGATTTACCCACCACTGAATTCATGTTGTACTCTTGTAGTTGTACAACTTCTACTGTACTGCTGTATTCATACTATTTTATATGGCTGGTCCCTATCAGTTTCTGGTTGGCGGTAACCCCAGGATGATGATAATTTGATGGGGAGTGTTCGCAGATGGTCATGGCGTTGGATGTCAAGAGATTGATTTGGAGATGGTCCTTGTTTAGTCCATGGGTGACTTGGTCCAAGCCGGAATGTTGTCAAGTTCTGGCTACACTTGCTAAACAGACGACTACAGGATCTGAGGAGTCATGAATAGTACTAAACAGAAGTGCAATCATCAGTATCATCTTCAATTATGCTCTTATGCAGGAGAGAAGGTTTATGAAATGTTAACTTTTTTTTCACTCCTGGGCATGGGGTTGCTAGGCCAGTATTTATTGCCCATCCTTAATTGTTCAGAGCGCAGTTGAGAGTTAACCGCATTACTGTGGGTCTGGAGTCATATATAGGTCAGACCAAGTAAAGACAGCAGATTTCCTTCCATGAAGGACATGGGTGAACCAGGTGGGCTTGTATGAGAATTGATATTCATTATGTGGTCACCTGTTTTTATTCCCATTTAACTGAATTCTAAGTTTGCCACCTGTCTTGAAGTGGGATTTGAGTCTGTTACACTAGAGCATTGACCTGGACTTCTGGATTGCTAGTCCAGTGGCATTACTGCTATGCCACCTCTCCCTGTATAAGTCCCATATTGTAGTACTGTTGATACTTCGCATCATTTTGCTGATGATGAGTAGGCCAGTGTGCTGAAATTGACAGTTGAATTTATTTATTATTTTTGTAGAGAGGATGTGCTTGGTTCACAGTTAGGCTAATTCTGGAACGCATGTTATCAGGTTTGCTGAAATGTTGTCAGTGTTTGCAGTATCCAATGCCTTCACCTATTTCTTGATATCACATGGAATGGACTGAATTGGCTGAAGACTGGCCTCCCTTTTGCTTGGGCCTTCATGGCGAGACTAAGCTGCATCGGCATTCTGCACTTCTGCCAGAAGATTCTTGCAAATGCATACCCTTGTCTTTTGCACTGATATGTTGTGCTGCCCCATTGTTTGAAGGTTAGGTATGTATGGGGCTTCCTGCTCCAGTTAGTTGCTTCATTGCCGCACACCATTCACAATAGGATGTGGTAGGATTGTACAGCTAAGATCTGACATGTTGGTTGTAGGGTCACTCACCTCTATCCATGGCATTGCTTCAATGTTAGCTATTCAAGCAGTCCAGTGTTATTACTTCCCTAGGTTAAAAATTTCTTTTTAGGTATTAAATAAAAATCGAAAGAACCGCAGATACTATAAATCAGAAACACAAGCTCAGCAGATCTGGTAGCATCTGGAGAGAAATCAGATTTTAAGTTTCGGGTCTCTTGACCCTTTCTCAGAACCGATGGTAGCTAGGAAAATGTCAGTTCATAATGATAAATGGGAATAGAGCCCAAAGAGAGAGAAAACCCGTTTGGCCGGCAAAGGAGTGGATAATGATCTGGCTTGGAGGGTGAATAGCTACTAATGAGCACTGTTAGTGCCTTACAATGGGTTGTGTGGAATAACAGATTGTGATAACAAGGTCTGGTGTGCAGAGGTAGGGGCAAGGACGTGGGAGAGTTCAAGCCCAAAGGTATTGCACTTGATATTGAAGCTGGAGGGCTGCAGGGTCCCCAAACAGAAAATGGGGTGCCATTCTTCAAGTTTGCACTGAACTTCGCTGGAGCGCTGCAGCAACACTGAGGTCAAGATATTGACCAGGGGCCAGGATGGTGTGTTGAGGTGGCACTTCTTCCCTCTTGTTGATTTCCTTTATTGCAGCAAATTCTGTTCAACCATTAGCTCCATTCTTGTCTTTCTTTTGTTTCTGGTCCCCCAGTGATCAAATTTTAAAATACTTCTCATCTTGTTTAAATTCTGTAATGATTTTGTCTCTTTTATCTCGGACTGATAACTGGCTCACTGCATTCAGACTCTACAAGTGCTAGGCAAAGACCATTTCTAATGCTAGAATCTAACCATCTCTCCTCGATTTTCTAATGCCACTAACCTTGCTGAATCTTCCATCATCAACTCCCTGCATCTCACCATTGACCAGGAGGGTAACTGGATCAGCCAAATAAATATTGTGCATATGAGGGGATGGACATTGGACAGCATGTACCTTGCCTCCTAACCTCACCATGACGGCTGTCAATCATGTACACAACATTGCCAAAGGCTCCACTTTTCTGGCTGATTGCAGCTTCAACAGCACTGAACTCAACAGCATCTTGGACAAATGAGGGCATTTGGTTTGGGGGTTGGGTATCAGAATAAAAAGAAAGTCTTGCTTGGTTAAAGCAGAGACGATGACTAACGACCTGATGTAATTTTCTCAACTAGCAAGAGTTGATAGTCAAAGCTGTAATGACCCTCTGTAGATTCAAATCTCCTTTTGTAATCATTTTCTTATTTAACAATTGTTAATAGTCATCTACTGCCTTGATGATACTTAAGCCCTTCTGTCTTCGCATTGGAAAGCTGTAATACAATTGTCTTGTAGAGCCCATAAGAGAAATGGCTGAAAACATTCTAAGCAAGAGAGACAAACCAAAATTTTCACACGGTGGTTATCTATATGTGTTTGATAAATGTAGCAAAATGTAGAAATTCGTTTTTATAATGAAAAGGTTAAAATTAATGAATAAAAAAAATTAGATTTATTTCTTACAATGCAATAAAAATGAATTTCTTATGGGCTCTTCAAGACATTTTTTAATTTCTGCACTGGCGCCAAAACAACTCAGCACCAAAGTAATGAGTGCCAAAACAGTTTTGAGCAAAAACGGCGGGGCCAAATGATCGGCGCCAAAAGGGCGGTGCCAGATAGTCCTATTCCATTGGTTTGTACCCCATTTGTTACCTTGAACCTTTACTCCTTTGACCACTGTCCTATAGTGGCAGCAGTTCATGTTGTGTACAAGATTTACTGCAGCAGCTCACTAAGGCTGTTTCAAAAACACATTTCAAATCTGACTTCTGCAAATTATTCTAGAACAAGGGATCTAAACCTTTTCCAATGACAACCCATTTCAAGCTGGGGGAGGAAATGACGGACCTGCTAGATTAACTGGTGGATCTAGAAGGCTGTGAGGGGTAGGAGGAGTTTTATTCTTTCAAAAGCAGTCAAAGCTTGCTGCTTCCACTACTGCACAACAAAGGGCACAGGTTGAGTTACTTAGACTGCAAAAAATACAAGGATTTAAAGTTGTTTCTAACTTGCTTACTTGGTCAAAGCTCGAGTTGTTAATGCCTTGGAGCTCTAAACCACATAAATTCAGATTGTGATCAAGTGAGGTTGCAGCCCCCATTTTGCAAAGCCCTGATCTCAAAGAACAAGGTTAACAGTGGTGTGAAAGCAACAATGCCTGCAAATCTCATGCCATCCTAATTTGGAAATTTATTGCTGTACATTACTGTCGCTGGTTTAAATCCTGGAACTCTTTCCTTTACGCACTATAGATGTCCCTATATCTCACGGTCTCTATTGGTTCAAAAGCTGCAAGCCATCACTAACTCAAGTGTCATTAGGGTTGGTAATGTCTCATGATCTAACAATAATTGTTTGTATATGTTTTTTAGCACCTTGTGATGTTTCTGTTCATTAAAAATAATTAATACATGGAAGTTGTTATTTTTGATGAAAATAAATTTTGGACTTTACCACTGACACTAGAGTTCTGGTGATGCAATTTTTAAATAGTTGGCAAATTTGAGACTGCTTGTGATTTTCTTTCAATCTTGATTTTTAGATGTTTCCAAAGTTTATAACTATATTGGGTATATTTTTAACTTTCAAGACTAAACATACAAACGTTTCTGTATTTTCAAATGGCTACTTCATGTTGTCCTCCATTGTGTTCTGACTTGTGTATAAATCAACTTGCGAGCAGCCCCACTGTTCACATCCTGGAGATGTGGTATACTTAGTTTTGTTTGTTCTATTGTAGGCACGTTTCTTTTGTGGATTGCCCAGGGCACGACATCTTGATGGCTACTATGTTGAACGGAGCTGCTGTCATGGATGCAGCTTTGCTTCTGATAGGTAATTGGGATGTTGACAGTAGGTGTGGATTTGCACTATTATCCACGGACTGTTGTTCTTAATTTCATGACCGTGTTAATTGCTTCTGTACTTTACTCTTGATACAAGATTTCTTAAACCAATCCTTATGATCCAAGGAATCCTGAAAGAAGCTTTCTCAGGTTATTTCTGAAATCTTACCACAATAGTTCTTAAATTTTTCTTGTGTAAATTGGCAAGTGTGAATAAGAATGTCTGGGTTACGGTGCCCGAGCAGAAACTGATAGGTACAGGATTTGGCTATGAAGGTGGCTCAACCGTGATCTTGGGTTCATGTCGCACTACATGTGACTCCACCATGCTGTTCTGTATCCGTAAAATCTTCCATACTGTCCTGTTTTGACACCATCACCTTGATAAATTGTGATCTCTACCTTAATTAGTTTGTACAGTTTTGAATTATTTATTACTTTGGTTAGACCCTTGGCATACGACTTTTATACTTGTTATTCCAGTCATTTGGTTTGTCTCCAGCACCGCCTTATTTTTAACTTTTTGTAATTATCTCTCTGCCCCATTTAATCGGATTATAGGTCGTCCCTTCACTTATTCAGCTCTTGACACTTTACTCACACTGACCTTTGATCACTTGCAGACACCTTATTATTCAACATTCCACTCACTACTTGTATGATCTTTTGATCTCTCTGCTGATAAATTCTGTGTCTGTGTGCTTCTCTCTCACTTCCCCTGACCAAGGAGCTCTACTCCAATTGCTTGTGATTTCAAATAAACCTGTTGGACTGTAACCTGGTATCATGTGACCTCTGTCTTTGAGTTAAAACCATGAGCAATGCTGAAGAATACAAATGTTTTTAGTCCAGAAAGTTAAGAGAATAGTAGAAATTCTAGGTAGATGACCATCAGATCAGTTGATAGCATTCTTTCAGGGACTGTATTCCATGCTTAGTTAAAACTTTGAGTATTTAAATTTAATAATTTCTTGTGGTGAAGATAGAGTTCCCTTTTAAATTATCTCCAGGGCTGGAATTATTTAATTGAAGTGTGTGAATCTATTTCCCTTAACTGTGTAAGGGTTGGTCTAAAAATGAACAGATGAGAGTTTATTTAGCGGAGATTTCAAAGGCTCCGCAAACATGATCATCAGTAGTGCTCCAAGTCCTACCTGATGATGATGTCTAATTTTTGAAAATGACTGATATTTTGATACTTCCCAGTTATGTATTACCTGATTGTCTTGTCTCCTCCACAGCTGGTAATGAATCTTGCCCACAGCCTCAGACTTCAGAACATCTGGCTGCTATTGAAATCATGAAACTGAAACATATTCTGATTCTGCAGAACAAGATTGACCTTGTAAAGGAAAGTCAAGCAAAGGAACAGCATGAACAGATTCTTGCTTTTGTTCAGGGTAGGTTGTCCCTAAACTAAATTTCATTCAGATTTTGACTTGTAATTTCATGAATCTTCGAATGAAATCGCACATGAAGGACCATTTTGTTCAGTCATCCATCATCATCTCTTCTGTCGAATTTCATTTAGTCACATTTCTTTCCCCTTCTCCAATAACCATATTCTTCCGTTATCTGTCTTATGGGACACTGTTGAATATGGTTTATAAAATCATGAGAGGCATGGATAGGGTAAATAGACAAGGTCTTTTCCCTGGGGTGGGGGTTCCAGAACTAGAGGGCATAGGATCAGGGTAAAAGGGAAAAATTTTAAAAAGGACTTAAGGAGCAACATTTTCACACACAGTGTGGTGTATGGCATGAGCTGCCAGAGGAAATGGTGAAGGCTGGGATAATTACAAAGTTTAAAAGGCACCAGGATCGGTATATGAATAGGAGGGGTTTAGAGGGATATGGGCCAAGTGCTAGCAAATGGGACTAGATTAATTTAGGATATCTGGTTGGCATGGATGAGTTGGATCAAATGTCTGTTTTCGTGCTGTACATCTCTGTGACACTATGTCACCAGCAGTTTGGGACGTGGGTGTCACAGATTGTCCAGCATTCATTTCCTGTCCCCAGTTGTCCTTGAGGGTGGTGATTTGCCACCTTGAACCACTGCAGTCCATCTACTGTAAGTAGATCCACAATGTTGTTGTGGAGGAATTCCAGGATTTTGTCCCATGGACATTGAACGAATGGCATTACATTTCCAAGTCAGGATGGTGAGTGGCTTGGAAGGGAGATTGCACGTGGTGGTGTTCCCATGTTTCTGCTGCTCTTGTCCTTGTACGTGAGAGTTGAGTTTGGCAGACACTGTGTGAGGATCTTTGCTGAATTTAAGCAGTGCATTCTGGAGATAGTACACATTGCTACTACTTATCATTGCTGGTAGAGGGAGTGGATATTTATGGATGTGGTGCCAGTCAAACATATTGCTTTAACTTGATAGTGTCAAGCTTCTTGAATTTTGTTGAAGCTGAACTTATCCAGGCAAGTGGGGAGTATTCCATCACACTCCTGACTTGTGCCATGTAGATTGGAGGCTGGCTTTCGAGAGTGAGGAGGTGAGTTACTGTGCAGTATTCAGTGTCTGACCTACTTTTGTAGCCACTGTCTTGATGTGGCGAGTCCTGTTGAGTTTTTGGTCAATGCTAACATCAAGGATATTGATAGTGGGGGATTTCAATGATCGCCACACCATTAAATTTTAAAGAGCAGTGCTCAGATTGTTGTCTTATTGAAGATGATCATTGCCTGGCATTTTTTTGAGGTGTGAATGTTGCTTGCAACTTGTCAGCCCAAGCCTGGATATTGTCCAGATCTTGTTGATATTGAACATTGCTACTCCTCAAACACTGAGTCAATGTTGCTGAACTCTGCAATGATCACAAACATCCCCACTTCTGACGTTATGAGGGAGCACGGCAAATGAAGCAACTAAAGATATTTGGGCCTAGGACACTACCATTAGGAGCTCCTGCAGAGATGCTCTGGAGCTTAGATGAATGATTTCTAACAACCATAGTCATCGTCCTATGTGCCAGGTTGACCTCCGCCAGTAGAGAATTTTCCCCAGTTCCCATTTGTTCCAGTTTTGCTATGGCACCTTGATGCCACAGTTAGTCAAATGCAGTCTTGATGTCAAAGGCTGTCACACTCTCACCTTCATCTCTGGAATTCAGCTCTTTTGTCCATGTGTGAAGCAAGGCTGTAATGAGGTCAGGTGCTAAGTGGCCTTGGAGGAACCTAGACTCTCTGTCAGTGAACAGTTTGTTGCTACTTGATAGCTGTTGGTGACTCCTTCTATCATTTTACCGATCAAGAGTAGACTGATGAAGTGGTAATTGGTCTGGTTGGAATTGTCTGCTGTTTCTGGACAGGACAGACATGGGCAATATTTTACATTGCTGGCTTGATGCCTGAGCCACCATGCCTCCCTAAAGTGGATCAGCTTGCAATTGAATGCATATCAGCTGTTTCATAGAAGTTTGACTTGTTTTTTATGTGGTGTAATCTCTTTTCAGGTTAAGAAAACCTTGGCCTTGTATTTCCAAGTTTTGCACCATTTACAAGCTTGAGACATTAAGCTGGGTCCAGTTAATTAATATACATCAGAAAAAGCAGTGGTCCTAATAACAACCCCAGAGAAGCATTACTGTCTAGCAGTCTAAAAATCAACTGTTTACTGTTACACTCTTCTTTGACCACATTTACATGTATGCAAGTGAGTCTGTTTTGTGGTGTTTCATTAAATAAATTTTGTGAGTCTATATTTTTAAAAAATCATCCCATAACCACCCTCTATTGCTTCATTCAAGAACTGGATCAAGTTAATAAGACATGATCTGCCCTATTAGAACAAGAAGATAACCAATTAAAATATTTTTGATTGAGGTATTATTGTTGGCCAGTAAACCAGAGGAAAGGCCCTGTTTTCTCTTTAGTAATTGACTAGAGTAGTACTTAGCCATGGTTCAGTGATACAGAACAACACACTGAAAGGGTAACACTCTTGAAAAGTAGAAACTGCAGTGAACTAAGATGTATAGAAATGAAAAAAAGAGTAGCAGATTATGGAAATCACAAACCAAAACAGAAATTCTTGGAAAAATTCAGAAAGTCTGACAGCATCTGTGAAAAGAAATTAGAGTTAACGTTTTGGGTGCTGTTTTGAAGATTTATTGGACCTGAAACATTAATTTTTCTCCACAGATGTTGCCAGATATTTTTTTTTCAGCAATTCGTTTTTGTCCAGAAATGAACCTGTTCTGCAGTCAAGCCCCATTATGATATGTAAGCATCATGATAATTATTAAAAATTAATAATCAGGTTTATTCAAGGTAAACATTCATTTGGAACAATGGCATTTGAAAGGAACAAATTGACACTTAGAATTGTGAGCCAGTATGAGATGTTTGCTTCAGAAGTTGAGGGGATTGTGGGAAGCTCATTATATTTGAGGTTATTTCATTACATTAATATCTTAAATTTCAAAAGTTATGGTTGCACTTTTAAGCAATAATATATTGTTTGGAGTTATAGCCTAATAAATTTGCATATTTGGATGCACAGGTACAGTTGCAGAAGGAGCACCAATTATTCCAATCTCAGCACAGCTAAAATATAACATCGAAGTAGTGTGTGAATATATTGTAAAAAAGATTCCAGTTCCCATTCGAGATTTTATATCTGAACCGAGGCTAATTGGTGAGTGTTTTATTTTCCTTGTTCTTTGAAATCTTGGATTGTTTATGCATTGGACGATGGTCATAATTTTGAACAAGTCTGAAAGGACTGTATTTACTTTCTGTGCACGATAAAATATTCTGTAAATGCAGTATACTTCAAACCATTAGTTATTTTTCATATGGAATTGGGCATAATCATTTTGTTACCAAGCGCTGCATGTCTTTGATCTTTTGTTGGCGTTAAGGTTAACTGATTTTTAAATGGAATGGCAGTAGGAGTTTTTTAGACTTTTATTTGTAAGAACACAGTTCTAGCATGCAGGGTGTCTGCACCTGAAATGTTTGTTCTTGTTTTGGAATTGGACGCAATGCTGCATGCTTCAGGCCTTTTTTGTTTCTTGTCGCTGATATTATTAGTAAAATTTACTGTTTAGCCAGGTTAATTTAGTTTGAACAACAAGCACATTCTAATGTTGGTTCTAGTACGTCAAAGCGACCAATTTTAGTTCTTTAATCATTCCTTGAAGTATTGTTGAATGGTTTTCCCCCATTGAGTTGGCCTTCAGTTATGTGGGGTTGAGGCTCTGACTTGTTGAATGTTCTAGAATTGTGTGCAGTTTCCTGAGATGTATATTGCTGGTAATTTTAGTTGAACATAACTGTATGTGCCATAACTTACCAGAGAGTTCTTCTCGCTAACAGCCAAGCTATTTCAATGATAAGCATCCCAGTTAACTATCTGTAACACATTACAATTTAGGAGATTCCAGGTTGTGCCACTCTTGTGACATGGGTTACTTTTCCACCATCTTTGCCACAATTTACATTCTTACTCTCTCAGCCTTTAGTTGTCTTCACAGTATACCCCCAGATGTTCAGCTTGAAGCTTTGTTTTGTCACTACTCTTTTTAATTTTAAATCTAGCCACTTTAGCTATTTTCCTGAACACTTCTCTCTTTACTGTTCACTGCTTTTACTTCTGTGACTTTTCATTAAAGTACTACTTGAATCTAAGCTATTTTATTTATATATAAGCTAGAATTCTGGGTATTTCTTTTTCTCTTGATCTTGAAGGGCGTTGAAGTGAATTACATACTTTAAAATTTGTTTTTACATTTCTCTCCATCATTGCAGTAATTCGATCTTTTGATGTCAACAAACCTGGCTGTGAAGTAGATGATCTAAAAGGTGGTGTGGCTGGTGGCAGCATTCTGAAGGGAGTATTAAAGGTATGGCCAAGAACAAAAATTGGAATGGAGTGCAGTTAGGAACCTCTGAATTGGGTCGACTATGGTTGAAAAGTTTAAATTTGATTGATTGGTGTCTAATGTGGAAGGTGTTTTTGTTGCTGTAGCTTGATATAAAATTTATAACTAAAATCTGTTTTCTTTCAGTTATTTTCACCTTCCATATGCGCTAACTTGCATAGGTTTCAAATATCTTCAAAACCCCTAAATTCCTGCTGGTGGCAGTAATGAGCTTTTAGTCACTGCTAGTATCTGTCTGAAGGAACTTCTACTGATGAAGGGCTTATGCCCGAAACTCCACTTGTCCTGTTCCTGAGATGCTGACTGACCTGCTGTGCTTTTCCAGTACCACACTCTAGACACTCATCTCCAGCATCTGCAGTCCTCACTTTCTACTACTTGCTTCTATTGCAGCCTTTTCACCTGATCGCTGTGTAACAGTAAAGTTTGTGTTTCAAATTGTGGTCTATACTAAATGTTACAGTTGAGTACAGACCTTTAAAACACTCTTAAGCCCCTTAGTTTTGTACAGGGGAACGTCGATTATCCAAATGTGATGGGCAAGCACTGTTTTGTTTGGTTAATCAATTTAAATGCATTTTCTTTGCGGCTCGGAGTTTTTAAAATCTGCTCCTCGTTCAGGAGACTGCAGCATCTCACAACACGCAACGCCCTCCCCTGACGACTACTCCTAACACCATCCAACCCCGCCTCCTGCCCTGCGCAACACCCCTCCCTGCTCCAACCCTGTCCAACACCTCCCCCAACTCCCTGCCCTCAATCCCTTGAAGCACCCCGCCCCAACACTGCCCACCCCGTCCAACACCGCCCTCCCAACCCCAACACTGTCCAACACTGCCCTGTGCCCAACAACCCCCCCCCCCGCCCCCAACCCTGTGCAGCGCCCCCAACCCTGTGCAGCACCCCCAACACCACCCCGTGCCCACCACCGTACACACCCGCCCCCCTCTCCAGGGCAGCTGAACTGGACACCAATAACAGCACTGCTGCTGCTGCCTTTGTGGGGTAAGTCTCCAAATAGCGCGCGCGTGCGCACACACAGCCACATACACAACGTTTTACTGCAACTTTTTGACAGGTTCCACCTTTAAGGACAATGTTGGTCAGATTATCTGAGGAAGGGGCGGTGGGGTTTAGGGTACACCTTTGTAAAGAGCTTTGGGGAAAGTGTGGGGAGAGACAGAGGGCGGGCAGTTAGTCAGTCATTTGGAGACAGTGCCTGTTTAATCTTTGTTGGAAACACGTCTTTGTAATGTTTCTATTGAGACCTCGAGATCTTCGGATAATCCGATTTTCAGATAATTGGTATTCGGATAATTGAGGTTCCTCTGTATTAGCTTATTCAAGAAGTGTGTTTATTCTTTAAAATCAGCAATTAATATGCCTTGATTGGTTTTAATGATGCACCCTTCTTCATCAAATTTTGTTCCTTTGATTAAAATACATAAACAAAAGTTAGGAAAAGACAAGTTAGTTTGTCAAGCCAACTCCTCACTCATGATAATCTGAAGTATCATCATTACACAGTACTGAACCCAACATCAGCAATGTAATCTGTTTTCTGGCATGAAAAAACAATGGATAATAAAAATGGCGGGAAATTCATTTCTTACCCACTCTTTGGCCGTCAGAACCAATCTTGCTGATTAATTGGACCATGTTTTATTTTGAAAGCCACTTTAATTCTGGTTGATGGAGCCTGTTCCCCAGTCATAAAGTGGTCCACCTCTATCTTGAAGGCATGCAGATAATTAACGTTAGCCGATAACACAATGTGTCTCAGAAAAGATTTGTCAAACCTCTTTCTTCTTACTCTTCCGTAGTTCAAGCTTGGATCATGGTTTCCCCCTCAATCTGTTAAACTAGAGTAATTTATCAGTAGGCATTTTATTTTCTACCTGAAACCTTGCATTTATGTTCTAACTTGTTAGAAATGAGTGATTTCAGCTCTTGTCTATGGTAATCATCCTATTTCTCAAGTGACTGAGTATTAGTTGTATTCTATATATTATGATTTTTTTTTCAGAAAGTTCATCATAAGTGTTTGGTCTCAGCCCACTGGCAGCTGTGTGGGTCTAGATTTCCCATTTTGGTGTGCTGACTTTCACCTCATTGATTGTCTTCCTAAAGTATTTTTCATGTTTTCCATTTTAAGTACTTTTCAAGTCATAGTTTTTGTCTTATTGGTTATTTGTGATGAGTATTCCTCAATGTTCTGATAACATTGTGATAAAATGTTTTCCTTTTTTCTTTGACTATTGTGAGTCTTTACTCCCTTCATACCAGTATCCTAACAGTGGAAAACAATCTTTGTTATTTGCCACTGGAATCTTTTCAGTTTTCAGCATCTTATAGATTTTGGCCTTTAACACCAATTTTCCATTTTTATTGGGGGGGGGGCGGGAAGCACTTGAACATTTCATAATTATAATCTCCCACTTCTAATATCATTCTGGAGAATCTTTACATTTCTTCGTATTTGAAGTATGCCTGTGCTTTCCCTCAAATCTTAATATTCGCTGTTGCATTCTTCGTCAGTTTGGCATAGGAACACGTAGTATCAGTTGTTGAGATGTTGTACAGTTTGATTCCATTTTGGCTGATTTCTACTTTAACTCCATTTTCCCATCTTTGCTGCATAGCAGTGGACATCCTAACCTAATTCAAACTCCATGTTGAAAGCTTCAGTTGTCTTTGAAGTCATATCTTTTTAGACAAATTTGATCAAACTAATTTCACTCCGAATGCCCCAACCTTAATTTTCACAAAATGCCTGTTTGCACTCTAGTCTCTCTGGGGAACAAAGTAGTTTCTCTGTTTCTACCTTTTCAAATCCTTACTGCATTTTAAATTTCATGTTCACCTGTATTCTAGGACATATATTCAACTTGGCCTTGTAATTTAGTCCTCTGAGACCCAGAACTAACCTAGTGAATCTGCACTGTGCACT
Source organism: Chiloscyllium punctatum (assembly GCF_047496795.1). NCBI lineage: Eukaryota > Metazoa > Chordata > Chondrichthyes > Orectolobiformes > Hemiscylliidae > Chiloscyllium > Chiloscyllium punctatum. Next base: position 42,847,876 of record NC_092753.1, on the reverse strand, counting down.
TATCTGTGGCAGCCAGTAAACCAACTGAAAGATGTAATACAAAGGTGAACCTGCAAATATTCTCCAACTGGAATGAAGTTTCCTCTTCTTTGTAATTCCTTCCTTTTCGATCCAACTCATCCGTGCCAACCAGATATCCTCAATTCCTCTCGTCCCATTTGCCAGCACTTGGCCCATATCCCTCTAAACTCTTCCTACTCATACACCCATCCAGATGCCTTTTAAATGTTGTAATTATCCCAGCCTCCACCACTTCCTGAAGGAGTTCATTCCATACACACACTGCCCTCTGTGTGAAAATTGTTGCCCCTTAAGTCACGTCTAAATCTTTCCCCTCTCACCCTAAACCTATACCCTCTAGTTCTGGACTCTCCCACCCAGGGAAAATACCTTGTCTACTTGGCCTGTCCATGTCCATCATGATTTTATCAACCTTTATAAGGTCACCCTCCAACACTCCAAAAGAAACAGCCCAAGCCTATTCAGCCTCTCCCTGTAGCTCAAACCCTCCAACCCTAGCAACATGCTTGCAAATCTTTTCTGAACTTTTTCAAGTTTCACAACATCCTTCCTTTGGGAGGGAGACCAGAATTGCGCACACTATTCCAAAAGTGGCCTAACCAATGTATTGCACAGCTGCAACATGACCTCCCAACTCCTATATTCAATGCACTGACCAATAAAGGAAAGCATACCAAACACCACCTTCACTATCCTATCTACCTGTAACTCCACTTTGGTGGAACTATGAACCTGCACTCCAAGGTCTCTTTGTTCAGCAACACTCCACAGGACCTTACCATTAAGTATATAAGGCCTGTTCTGATTTGCTTTTCCAAAATGCAGCACCTCTCATTTATCTAAATTAAGTTCCCATCTGCTGAAATCCAATATGTCATTATTCTTTTACTTTCATAATTGTGCATTAGGTTTCAGTGGTTTGTATAAAATAGATACACGTTCTTTTGTGCCATGCACAGATTTGTAGTGGATGTGGAATGATTTGAGGTATTCAAAAAGGTATTGCATTTTTTTTGAATAGAAACAGCATGCAGGGATTGGGGAAAAAAGATAGGAGATTGTGATTAAGCCAGAATACTCCGAGCTGGTATAGATACCTTGGGCCTCTTCCTGCAACACAACAGTTGTGTAATTCTATCAACACTCAAATCACATTATCCTTAGTGACTGGGAGCTCCCCAGAATTGGCACAACCGCTGCTTGTGTTGTCTTATTTGGTAGAAGGGGTGAGGATGATAATTTAGTAGTACTGTCACCAGACTAGTAATCCATACACCCAGTTAATGTTTTTGGGAGTTGACTTCAAGTCCCACTGCGGCAAATGGTAGACTTTGAATTCAGTAAAAATCTAGAATTTGAATTCTAATGACTATGAAACTGTTATCAGTTCTCATAAAAACCCATCTCATTCATTAGGGAAAGAGACTGCCATCCTTACTTCTGGTCTACATATAACTCCAACCCACAGCAATATGATTGATTGGTACCTTCCCTCTGAAATGGTCTAGCAAGTCAGTTATATCAATCATTTTACTAAGTCTAAAGAATGAAAAGAAACTACGCAACTACCTGGCATCAACCAAGACACCATAACTGACTATGGTGAACACAGCCCTGTTGACACCATGCAAAGTCTAATTTGATAACATCTGGAAATAGTGAAAACTTTTAACTCCTTTCCTAATGGTTTTTTATGTGTACCTACACGAAATAGGCACCACCATCTTCTCAAGGATAGGGATAGGCAATAAATGGTGGCTTAGACAGTGATGACCACATAGTAATGAGTGATTTGTTTTTTAATAATTTTTGTTTTGTGTTACAGGTAGGGCAGGAACTTGAAGTTCGACCTGGTATTGTGTCAAAAGATCATGAGGGGAAGCTGATGTGCAAGCCCATCTTTTCAAAGATTGTGTCACTCTTTGCGGAGCACAATGACCTTCAGTTTGCAGTACCAGGTGGCCTTATTGGTAAGGAGCAGACCTTACTTTTAAGCTGTCCAGTTTTGAAGTTTTACCTGATAAAGCATATTACCTAATTGTTGGTATGGTCCACAAAGTCACTTAACATACCGTGCAGGAAATACTTTTTTGTATGTTAGTATGTTGAGAAAGCTATTTCATGGGAAAAGAAATGCAAATGATCCACCTTTATGCTTATTCATAAGAAATGACATATTTATTATTGATAATAAGTTGTTTTAATTAGCAAATCCTTTTTATATGATTAGAAATATTTTTTGTAGATGATTGTACTCCAGAAATTCAGCCAAGTAAAATAGCATTTAAAAAATCAGAAGCCTACTTATTTTCAAAGCACATAACAAGCAATGCTGCTGGTTAAACATTTCTAAAGTTTGATAGCTTAGAATCTGTACAAGTACTAAATTATTGTTCAGTTTAAACGAGAACATTCCATTGTGCATGTTCAGTTCCTTCCTTCTGTTTCAAGCTGGACTTTCAAAGTTAAGCTTGTCCTCAAGGTTGGAATTGATCAGTTCCACTCAATGAATATCTGTTTAAAAATATTTCATAGCCTAGTCAATTGACAAAAAAGTCATTTTAACCACTGAGTCATTAGATTTTCGTTTTGTGTGTGATAATGATCAGTGCCAAGTATTGTAAAAATCAACCATATTGTCGAGGACAAAATTTGATCCCTAACTGTCTGTCACCAGTATGTTTTGTGATGAAAATATTATGTTTTATTACCTTCAGTGTCGGACCCAGTTAAATACGTCCAGCAGTAAGATTAGAATATATTCAGTATTGTGAAATGTAGATTTTTCTCCCCATGCAATAGTGTATTTTGGTATATACCCAGTGCATTATGAGACTCATAGCCAGCAGATTGCAAAGAGTTGATAGTTGTCCAATTGTTGGAAAGAGCAAAACTACTATTATTTTTCGTGACTGAGCTTGCTTCTTTTAGGTGTTGGAACTAAAATTGATCCAACTTTGTGCCGTGCTGATCGTATGGTGGGACAGGTGCTTGGTGCTGTTGGAGCTCTTCCAGAAATCTTCACAGAGCTGGAAATCTCCTATTTTCTTCTCAGGCGATTGTTGGGTGTGCGTACAGAAGGAGACAAGAAAGCAGCAAAGGTGAATTCAAAATTGTGCATTACCTCATTTTTGAAAATAATACGTAAAAATAAGTTTTGAAGAATTGGGTGGCATATTAATCTGCTGAAACTTGGCATTTGAAGTTCAGAAAATTAAGTGTGATTGTTTTTTTTAAAGAAGTGTCTAGGCCATAAGTTTACTGAAACAATGGATAAATCGAGAAGTTTTTAGTTTGTTACAAAAATGTTAAAATGAGCAATTCTTACTTTATTCTTGGATTTTGTATTTAAAGTATGCATTGTTTATTATGTTGCACCATTTATTTAAATAGTGAAATTGTATTTAGTAATTGGTAGCCAAAAAAACTTACCAATGATCCTTAAAGAGCACCTTCCAAATCCATGATCACTACCACCTACAAGTTCCCCTCCAAGCCACTCACCATCCTGAAGTGGAAACATATCGCTGTTGCTGGGTCAAAATCCCAGAATTCCCTCCTTCAGGGCATTTTGGGTTAACTTGCATCATGTGAAGTGCAGAGGTTCAAGAAGGCAGGTCACCACCACTTTTTCAAGTACAGCTGGGAAGAGGCAGTAAATTCAGGCCCGTCAGCAAAGCCCATGTCCCATTTGTGGGGTTTTTTATAAAATGTTTTATAAGAAGTGAATTTTAGCATCTGATTTTGTTTCTTTAGGTACAAAAGTTATCCAAAAATGAGGTGTTGATGGTAAATATAGGATCCCTTTCTACTGGAGGAAGGGTCAGTGCTGTGAAGGCTGATTTGGGGAAGATAGTACTCACAAATCCAGTGTGCACAGAAGTTGGTGAAAAGATTGCCCTTAGCCGAAGAGTAGAGAAACACTGGCGGTGAGTAGCAAAATTGGCATAAGTATCAAGTTTTCAGGGGAAGTTTCTGCAAGTTCATATCTTTGCACACTTTGAAAACATATTTATAAACTTAAATTTAGAAAGTTGTTTCAATAGGGTTATTCAAAATGATACCCCGAGAAACATGTTTTTAAGAACACATTGAGAATAATGATGGAAACAGTATTGTTGATTTACATTGGGAAAAGAAAATCAACATTGTTTTCAAAAATGGAATGTTACTTCTAAGCATTAAAGATAATTGAAAACAAAAGTTAAAGTTGCTTTGATCTTAATCAACCTTTAACCGTAGTTTTGTTGTTTATACCCAACATAAAAATTGAACACATTGAAAACATTCAAAATTATGAATCTGTTCCAAGTAAATCAGAGTTGACAAAATGCGAGCTATGCCCATTGTTCACATCAGGAAATATGCTGCTTAAGACTGTGCCTTTTCAACAGTAAAGGAAAACCAAATGCCAAATTACCCACACTGTTCACAATGATCAGAGCTCATTGCTGAATTTAGCTAACACCTATATATAATGGGCTTATTTTCTCTTTTCAGAATAGCTGTAATGCAGCAAGATCTAGAAGGGATTGATTTTGAGGTGTTACCGATTGCACAATTATGAAACACACGTAGAAATTGGAATTAACTTTCAGTTAGAAGTGGTTGACTTTACTAATTTTGTATTGGACCATAAGATGCAGGAGCAAAATTAGGTCATTTAGCCCATCGAAACTGCTCCACCATTTAATCATGGCTGATCTGTTTCTTAACTCCATTTTTCTTCTCCTCCTCCTCCTCATCCATTCCCTCCCCATGACCTTTGATCCCCTTTGCTAATCAAGAACCTATCTATCTCACTTAAATACATTTAGCGACTTGGCTATCACAGCCTTTTGAGGCAATGATTTCCACAGATTCACCACCCTCTGAAAAATTATTCCTTATCTCTATTCTAAACGATCGTTCCATAACTTTGAGGCTGTCTCTCTGGGCCCTAGTCTCTCCTACTAGTGGAAGCATTTTATCCACGTCCATTCTATCCAGGCCTCTTTGTTATGAGAAGACACCCCCGCCCATCCTTCTAAACTTCATCCAGTGCAGACCCATGTTTATGTTTGAGCTCTTCAACCTTGGCATCATTATTGAAAACCTCCTGTGGACCCTCTCCAATGCCAGCATATCCTTTCTTCTATATGGGCCCCAAAACTGCTCTCACCATTCCGAATGCATTGGAACCAGAACCTTATTAAGCCTCATCAGTACATCTTTATTCTTGGCCACTTGAAATAAATGCTAACATTGCATTTACCTTCCTAACTACCAGCTTGAACATGCAAGTTAACCTTAAGAAAATCAAGGACCAGGACTCTTAAGTCCCTGTGTATTTCAGATTTCTAAAGCTTTTCCTCATTTTGAAAGCATTGTGCAGGAGTTATTGCAAATTATTCACACTTCCTTCTTCCGTATGGTTCAATGAACAACGTACCATCTAATGTGATACAGAAGTTTACACACCAGGAAATATCCTGGATTAATTCCCTCACTCTGGATTAACAAATTAATCCTAGGGTACCAGTAGGGTCAACGCACTTCAGCTTGTTTTATAATGATCCCTTCTAGAAAATGAATTAGAATTGATTATAATATCATTCAGTTGTATAAACTTAACTTTGTTTCATTCACTCATTAGCTTTTTTCCTTTCTCACAGTTTAATTGGCTGGGGTCAGATAAGAAGAGGTGTAACGATAAAGCCAACAGTCGATGATGATTAACCTAGAGAGAATTATATCATTGAAGAGGACAAGTGGACTGCCTGTCGCAGTATATAACGTTTTCCAAATACAGTTAAATACTACTTAAACATGGTTGAAAAGAACTTATGGTATCAAGCCAGTTGACTTGGAAAAGTGATTTTTTAAAAAAAAATGCAAATATCTCCTGGTGATAAAAAAAATCTAATTTATATTTGATTAGAAATTGTTTTCTCTGCAAGAATAAAGTTTCATTTCAATCAGGTCTGTCAACATTGGCAGTCAGTGAACGTAAAACATTAAAAGTGTTTTGACATTTAAAATTAAATGTGTATTTTACCTTCCTTGACATTTCTATTTTCCCTCCTAAATCTACATCTTTCAACTGTTTCATTCAAATACAATAATTTTGTCTGCACCACAAGGGATTGTCCTTGCAGGGCATTTGATAAATTGTGTTGAGAAGGGTGATTGAGGCAAATTTATTTAAGCTAGATCAAGGCCATCAGACCATTGAGTTTCATGCTTATTGATTATCAAACTTTGTTGTTCTCATTAGAATGTTTTGAGAGTTTATTACATGAACTCAAATGGCCTTCAGTTTGGAAACTGGTTCTAACTTTTAACAATCAAGTAGAGAATAACTTGCTGATATGTTGCAGTTTACAACTCATTCCGTACAGAATATTAGGATATAAATCATCTTTGACAGCTGTCAGTACGGATCCTGTATGAAATGAACGTGCAGACTCAGGGCATGAGCTCTCAGAACAAAACTAGCACAATTTGTTTACATCTGCAAATTCTCTCAAAGGCAGTTTGGATGAGAAGTGGAAAATGTCTCACTGGTATTTATCAGTAGAGGAAAGTCTGGAGTGGAATGGAAGTATGTTGTATTATTCAATTATTTCATCAAATGACTGATCTCTATTGATGCTGGTTACTGAAAGTAATGTTTTAATTTTTTGTGCAGTTTGGTGTTTTTTGTATTTAAAAATCAAAACCTTGAACTGATCACATTAATCTTGTGCAATATATTGAAATGTTCCACTCCTATGAACAACACTGCAAAGTAACAAAAAAATTGGTGGATATGATTATCAAATGGAAGTTTGCTCAATCCTTTTGTTCACAAGTGACATTGCTTCTTGCGAAGTTATTTGCAATTTTTATTGTATAACAGGGATTCAGTTTGTTTCAGCCACTAAGTAATTCAGCCATATAGACCAATCTTTGCTGAATTCATTCAGGGCACCTCTTGAACATATTACCCTGCAGATACCAACTTGGAAGGAAATGAAAGCAAAACATTTATTGCTAAGAGATTATGTCCACTTGCAAATAATATCTAGGCAGTTATTTTAAAAATGGCCATTTGAATGACAAGCTAATGCTGACGTGTGGATATAAAACTGTATGCAACAAAAGAGACAAGAAGAAAATTAACAAAGAAACAAAATCTTCGATCGCAGTAGTTATGCTGATTAAAGGAACAATTACTGAATCAAAGAAAAACATGGCAAAACATAAATTTTATGCCTTGAGTGCTACAGATAGAGAACCGCAGAATTCCTGTAGGGTGGAAGCAGGTTATTCAGCCCATCGAATCCACACTGACTCTCTGAAGAGTATCCCACTCAGACCCAACCCCATCCCTGTATCCCTGCATTTCACGTGGCAAACCCACCTAGCCTGCACATCTCTCCACACTATGAATTATATAGCATGACCAATCCATCTAACCTGCATATCTTTGGAATGTGGGATGAAATTGACATAGACATGGGGAGAACATGTAAGCCCCACACACAGTTGCCAGAAGGTGGAATTGAACCTGGGTCCCTGGTGGTGCTAGCTGCTGAGCCACTATACTGTCCTATATAGTCACTTGAAAATTGTATGGAAGTATCTACATGTAAAACACGTCTTTTGTATCAATTAGTTGTCATTTTTAGAACATTTTTCTGATATTTATGTCTGAAATTCTCATCACAACTAGCTGACAGCTAAAATATTTCTTGATCTCTGTTCTGGTTATACTTACTACTTGAAATTGCACTAACGGTGTTAGATAATTGAAAATTTCTAAGTTAACTTTAAGTGCTTTTATAATTTTCAAATCTATGATGTCTTTATTAACAATCTTTATTCAACTTTTGTTTTATTATTCTACAGATACACTAATTATTCCAATATTTAAGGTAAAAAAAAGATAAATGCTTAACAATCATTATTTTTCAACCTTTTTCAATGACCTGCAGCTTCAGCAGACATGGCACCTTTCATATAAATTTAAAAGGGAATTTGGCCTGCCTTGCTGGTTTATTAACCTTTTTTTTACTCCATGCTTGTTTTTTTTTAAATCCGTAGAAAATAGGCAATTCCTACTGTGCTCAAATGACTAAAAATAAACCATCAATTCTACTGGTTGTGGTTATACCAAATCAAAGCACTAGAAATACTCAGCACTGCTGGCAGCATTTGTGGAGAGAGAATGGTTTTCCTGTTTCAAATCTATGATCTTCCATCAGTTAGGGGAGGAAAAAATGAAAGTCATAAATTTTAAAATATCAACTCCAGTTGTTTCTTTACAGAATGTGCCAGATCTGACTATTTCTGGAGGGTTTTTATTGTCAACATTGCTGTTTTTGTATTCCTTTGCAAGTTTTTTTTAATTCGGGCAACCATTGCCTGTTTAATCCTATGGGCTTCAGTTTTGCTAACAAGTCTCAAGTCACTTTTTAAAATTTTGATTCTCATATGGAACTATCATTCCTTGGGCCACTGTACGTTCTTCAGCTGCCATTTGTGATTGTTGAGATTTCTTCAGTACTTTGTCTTCAAGTAGTAACACTGCAGTATTGGTTCAGTTTCAATTCCAAATCTGCAGTTTGGTATAGCTCTATCAATTCAAGATTCTTTTGTTCCATTCCTGTTAAATAAGATGGATTAAACCTGTTAGATTCACTGTATATATGTCCATCCCCTTTAATGTTTTGAAAAATTGTATCTGAACTGAATTGCTAAGACACTTCCCTTCAAATCTATGGGCCTGAGATCTAGTCATGAAACAATCCAGTATTAGTACAATATAAGCATGTTATTTTATTTATATCATTTTTTTGGTTCCAATCTTTCTCCTTTATTACTTTGGTATCCTTCAGTTTGTTCTTAAAACTAGTACATCCTTAATTTGCAGATGGTTTTTGTTCCTCAAATTTCCTTGTAGATTCCAATAACACCATCACCACATCCATAACCTTTGAGATATCATGGGTATCTGCTAGAACTGCTGCTTTTGAAATTTGACTCTTGCCGAAATAAATTTCTGGTTTTGCAAGGTGACAATCCGGTTCTCCGTGGGTTGCCACCTTGTGGTGGAGAAGCTTGTGTGGTCCTGAGATCTTGTGTGTGATGCTGACTGGAGCTATGCTTCTGGTAGAGTCACCCATGGTGGTAAGGTCAAGGATGAAGACTCTGACCAAGAACAATCCGATCACGATCTCAACAATGGAACAGGCAGACAAAGTTACTTTGAACTCAATGGCTAAGAAAGTTACAACAAATCCGTCAACTCCAATCGTTGTGGTCTCAATGCCATTGGAATCAGTTGGTTGATTTGCAAAGTATTATGTGCTTCTTGGAGTGCAACATCAAGTATATGTCAAATACACGCACAGGCATCTTCGCTCTGTGGTCTACTTAAAGTCTTTTGCGTTCGGGGGAGGGGGACGGGCGCAGGCAACTGGAAGCTCCTAGTTAAGAACTGGCAGGAAAGCAGTGAATACTTGCTTCAGTCAGTCAACTATTGGACAGAAGCAGGAAAGTTGTTCGGTAGCAGTATTCACATCTGAGCAGCCCTATTTAGGATCCACTCTGCTCAGCCTGAACTGGGAGGGGACTAGAAAAGGTGCTGTATAAATAGACTACTTCACCCCATCCTGTTCGGAAAGCTGCGTCTAGAGGGATCACCATTATGCGGTTGAAAAACATCAAGAAGTGAGACTATGAAATTTGGAACCTGGAATATATGAGCGCTGATGGAAACTCAAACCAGCCAGAGAGAAGAACTGCCTTTACTTGGGAACTCCAACAATTCAACTTTGACATTGTTCTGAATGAGACCTGCAGAGCTGGAGAAGGGCAACTTTAAGGAAAAGCAAGGTCAATACTTTACTTTTTCTGGAAAGGACTTGATCCTGAACAATTGAGGATCCATGGAGTAGGTTTTGCCGTCTAAAACAGCCTACTTCAGAAGCTGAAAAAGCAACCACTGGGAATCAATGATTGTTTCATGACTGCGAATCCAGCTCATCGAGAACCAACATGCCACCACCTATGCTCCAATTCTGGACACTGAATATGAAATAAAGGAGAACTTCTATGCCCAACTTTATAACATCCTTTCCTCTGTTCCCAACAATGATAAGAGCATTCTCTTGGGTGACTTCAGTGCCAGAGTTGGGAAAGATCATAGGCTCTGGACTGGAATAATACACCATCGGCTATCAAATGGAAACCATCAGGGCTGCAGTCCAGAAGAGCACTGGAAGTCTGAAAAACCAATGATGGAGGAAGGAAGCTCAGGAAATCCAACAACGAGCAAATGCCAATGACACTTGAGGCTTCTTCCACAGCCCCCCTCAAAAGCAAAGATGGTTCAACCATCCTGAAGAACTATGCTGATATCAATTCTAGATCGAGGGAGCACTTTGAAGATTTTCTAAATCAAACTGTCCCATTTGACTGGAATGTGATTAACAACATTCCAAAACAGCCCGTTAACAACTCCCTAAGCAAAGTACCAACACTTGAAGAAGTGAAGGAAGCCATCAAAACCTTGAAAAAACATCAAGGCTGCTGGAGTTGATGGAATACCAGCCAAGGTCTACAAAATTGGAGGTAACCTGCTTCATTACCAACAGCATCAACTTCTCATCAAGATCTGGATAAATGAAGACGTACAAATAGACTTTAGAGACTCAGCAATCATTACCATCTACAAAAGGAAAGGCTATCGATCTGAATGCAGAAACTATTGCGGAATTTCCCTGTTAGTAACAGCGGGAAAGATTCTCCCTGCGTAACGAACAACTGAATCAAGCCTTTAGCCGAGAAGATCCTTCCAGAGGCACAAGCTGGTTTTAGACCATCACATGGAACAATCGACATGATCTTCACTACACGACAACTACAGGAAAAATGTGAACAACTTGGATATGGCATTCATTGATCTCATCAAAGCCTTTGACTCTGTATCAAGGGAACGCCTATGGGATATCCTATTCACCTATGGATGCCCTGAAAAGTACATTCAAATCCTGAGATGGCTCCATGATGGCATGCTTGCCAGTTATGGTCAGCAACAGTAACAGTGAGCCTTTTCAAGTCCGATCAAAAGCGAAATAGGGACATGTGATTGCCCCAACTTTGTTCACCATCTTTACTGTGACAATTATCCACATCATCAAGGATGACCTACCCCTAGGAATCGAAATTGCCTGCTGAACAGATGGCAGACTTTTCAATCTTGCCCGTCTTGAGTCCAAAACAAGACATCTATGAGTTCCCTCATCAAGTTCCAATCCGCAGATAATAACAGCATTGCAGCTTACTCAGAAAACCATCTGCAACAGATTCTGACTGCCTTCAACCATGCATACATGAAACTTGGAATTACCATCAATTCCAAGAAGACTCTGATCATCTATCAACCATCACCAACAGACAAATCTGATGGAACTATCAATTCAACTTGGTGAAATCTGGAAAATGTGAACCACTTTTCGTATCTTGGAAGTCACCTTCTCTTCCAATGTCAACCTTAATCGTGAGATCCAACATTGTCTTAAATGCGCTAGAACAGCTTTTGGACGTCTCCAAACAAGAGACTTTCATGATTGTGATATCTGGATAGACACCAAAATGTTAGTATATAAAGCAGTGTTGATCCCAATGCTCCTGTATGCATTGGAAATTTGGACAGCATACTGACTACATCTGAAGGTACTGGAAAAGTTCCATCAACAATGCCTTCAAACATCTTGAATATCAGCTGGGAAGATAGGAGAACCAACATCAATCATTGAAGCCTACGTCATCAAGAACCAACTAAAATTGAGCCGTCATGTTGTTCAGATGAAAGATAAACATCTGCCGAAACAAATCTTCTACTTCGACCTTAAAGAAGGCAAACATTAAAGAGGCCGACAACAGAAGAGATTCAAGTATGTTTGTAAAGCTAACATGAAGAAATGTAACATTAACATCAACAGTTGACAAACCATTGCCAAGGGCAGGAAACTCTGGTAAGCTATCATCTGAGAAGGAACAGCAACTTTCGAAGCCAGCAGATGTGCAGGACTAGAAGAAAAAAACAAAGCAAGGCAACAACAACCAAAGCCCAATCTGCCATCTGGAACTACTTGTCCAGAATGCAGAAGACCTTTCAAAGCCAAGATTGGACTCCTAAGCCAACTGAAGACCATAAGTAGATCAACAGAACGAAGACCATCATCTTCGACCTCTAGGGATAGTCACTGTTATGAAGATGTAGATGTATACTGTACCTTAGAGAGGGGAAGCTTGCAAGGACTGAAAGCACAGAGTGTGCTGAACAATTTAAAAATGTCACATTTGGTTGACACAAATAGCTGGCGCGGTGTTGCCATGGTCCATAAACAAATTCAAATTCAGCCAATCAGTTTAAATTTGAATTTTACTGTTTGGGGTGATATCAAACCAATGAAATTCTGATGTTTTGCGGTATAAAACTGGACATTTTGAACAGTTAGGGGAGAACTGCAAAGAGCACCAACACGTACATACTGCCAGCTGAATAGCTCTCTGAAAGGTACCTGTTCATAAGAAAGGTTGTGCAGCAAAAGAGCTAAGAAAAGATGACCCAGGAAAATACAGCAGAAAATCTACAAAGGAGAATGAACAAAGCTGGCTGGTTTCGAAATCTGACTTTTTTTGTAAATCTTAATCTGGTTTATTTTTTATTGAACTAGTACTGTAGAGTGGGAGGTCTAAAAAAAAATAGGTTTAAGAGAAAGAAGTTGTAAATAGTTGTTTTAGTGTTCTCTTTTGGACTTAAAGAATAACAACATTGTTAATTTTTACTTTTAAATAGTGAGATCTGGGATAGTTCTTTGCCACTCAAAATTTAACAGATTATGATGCAAGGTGTGGCTGGTTTAAATTAGCAGAGGGGTTTACCCCATATCGTAACATGACAATTTCTGAATTCTTCCATAATCATAGCTTCCCTTATTCTGAATTTATTTTCTAACTTTAATGATCCCATAACATTTCTTTTTTTCTCTTACGAATTCTACAAATATTTGATTTATGTTTAGAACCACAGAAATAATACAGCACAGAATGGGGCTATTCAGCCCATCTCATTCATGTTGATTCAAAGTCACCCAACTGACCTTTCTGATCCCATCTTTCTGCACATGGACCATAGCCCTGCAGCTTAAAGCACTTAAGTATCTGGATCTGCATCTTAAGAGTTCAGAATCTCTGCCTCCATCACAAACTCAGACACTGAATTTCAGATGTCTACCACCCTCTGCATAAAACGTTTTTTCTCATGTTCCCTCTAATTCATCTGTCACTTATCTTGAATCTGTGACCCTGGTTCTTGAACAGTCTAAGGAAAACAGGTTCCTCACATCTATTCTAACTCTACCCCTCCCAATTTTTCATACTTCAATCATACCTAATCTCTGTTTTCTCCGTTCCAAGGAAAACAACCCCAATTTCTCCAATCCTCATAGCTACAATTCTGCAGCACAGGGGACATTCTAGTAAATCTCTGCATTCTATTCAGAGTAATTACATCCTTCCTGTAATGTGGTGACCAGAACTGCATACAATACTCCAGTTGTGGCCTCACCAATGTCTTATAGTTTCATTATTATGCCCCTACTTCTATGTTCTACTGCAACCTTTATGGATCTGTGCACTTGCATGCCAATATTTCTCACTTCCTCTACCCCTCTCAGTATATTCCTGTTTATTGTGTATTTCCTCTTCATGTTTGATGTCCTTAAATGATTACCTTATGCTTAGCAGAATAAGTAAATCAAACTGTCCCATTTGACAGGAATGTCAAATGAAATCCATCTGCCAATTTCCTCCCACCTCCTATCTATATAACTTTGGAGCTTATAGCTATCGTCTACACTATCCACGACATGGTCAATTTTTGTGTCATCTGAGAGTTTCCCCAAGTTGCTGCCCAGATTCATGTCCAAATTCCTAATGTATGAAACAGAACAGCAGGGGTCCCAACATGAAGTCCTGTGTACCACCACTTGAAACAGCTTTCTGTTTGCAAGGGCAACTATCAACTATTACCCTTTGTTTCCTGTTACTGAGCCAAATTTGGATACAATTCAAAACATGACCCTATGTCCCAAAAGCTTTTGCTTTTTTGACCAATCAGCCATGTGGGACCTTATCAATGGCTTACTAAAATTGATGGAGATAATATCTACTTGTCCTTGTTTCCATGTATTTTAAAATATTAATAAGCATCAGTGTGTTGCCTTTTTAAAACCATTTTCATATTCAGTAGATTGTTCTTCCAACAAACGTGTATACATAGTCATAGCCACACTAATGTCTTTTAGCAACATTGTAAGCCCAGTTATTAATTCAAATCAGGCAAAATACTTTCTGGCTTCCCTTCTTTCAGCTATTCACTGGCTGAGTCATGTTGTCTAATCCCCCTATCTCTTAGGAGTTCAAGCTTCTTTAATTTCATTAACAATTCCTTTTCTTCCCTTTCCGCTATTCTGTTTTTTCTTTATCCCTTTTCCAATTCAAGCTGCCTTATTACAAATCTGTTTCCTCTGTCCTCCATTTCCATTCCTCTTCTCTCAATCTCTTCTATTTCAAGTATTTTTATTGTTTCTCTCTTTCCTCTACGTTAAGTTTCTTTACTTCTAACAGTCTCTTAGCTAATTCTGGCTGTGCTATCTTAATTTCAGATCTCCCTTGTAATTCTAAATGCTGGATTTTAGACATCTCCTTACAAGATCTCGCTTCTACCTCTAACTTCAATTGAACTGTTAACTCTTATTATAGCCTTCAACCAAGATTTCTAATGTAATGTTATGTATATTTTACTCCCAGAAAACTCTTAATAACATTGAAAATCCAGTCCATATGTGAACTTCACCATACTACTCCTGTATTATGTTCAGAACCTTCGTGTAGCTGTTTCTTTTTTTTAAAAAAAAAGAAAAATCTCCCTTAAATTGAATTGCTTCAAATCTTGGTCACTTGTTATGGGAACAGCTGATGGTACAATTGAGGTCCCAGAATAAAGTCTGGTTTAATAGATTATTTTCTTTAAAAATAGTTAAGCTGGCGGTCAGTCACTGAAACAGTATTGCAAGGTTATGGAGTTTCTTTAAAGGTAGAAAAGAAGTTTTTCACACAAAAGATGGGGGGGGGAAAGTATTGTCCAGATAAAGAAGGCAATTTAGGGAATGAAACCTTAAAACACCTAGCATAGCAAAGCAAAACTTTCAACATATATCCAATGCCATCATTTTACGAGGATTTGATTCCAGAAAAAAATACTGCCTTAGCAAGTTTGTGAGTTTAGTTAAATGCTTCTTCATTTCTGTCCTGTGAACTATGAAGTCGTCTTACACAAATATTCACGTGACCAAAAAGTTAGACTATCTCTGCTTCAAATAACATACAGACTTCTAACCAAACATTTCTGATCTAGAAGTTGCACTTTTGCTGAGGTAACATATTCTGATAACTCTTTTGGAAAAATTCCTTTCTGGTGGAGAAAATACACTTATTTTAGTCACAGTTAGGTCTCTGTTGAATTGTTCTTTTAAAAAAACATTCTTTGGATTTTATCGCCTGCAATCAATCTTTGATTATTCTGAATCAAAAACAGCGTGATGGTCTTCTATATTTACTCTGCCTGTCATAAACTATCGGAGCACAAAAGAGTTTATATTAACACTCCAGGGATTGGTAGTTGTTTGTTCTCTGGTCAGTTCACTTTCAGAAGGACTATCAGACCTAGCTTTTATTTAAAACACTTTCACAGAAGTAACTACTACCATTATTTTTAAGTTCAAACCTTACATGTTTATCATAATATATCATTGCATGATCTAACACGTTAATCTTCTCAGATCTTAATATTGGTTACACATTAAATGTCTACCTGTTGTCTAAATAACTATTAAAAGCACAAAATACTGTTGAAGTACAACAGATCTGGCAGCATCTCTGGAGAGAGAAAAAAATGTTCCAAGTTCAAAGACTTTTAAGGAAGAAGCATAACTTCCTTATTTTTATGTTCAAGTCCTCTCATAACAAAGGGTAACATCTCATAGTCTTTTGATTACATGCTGCATTTAGAAATATACAGCACGGAAACAGACTCTATGGTCCCATTTGCCAGCACTTGGCCCACATCCCCCTCAACCCGTCCTATTCATATACGCATTCAGATGCCTTTTAAATGCTGTAATTGTACCAGCCTCCACCACTTCCTCTGGCAGCTCATTCCACACATACGCCACCCTCTATGCAAAAAAGTTGCCCCTTAGGTCCCTTTTATATCTTTCCCCTCTCACCCTAAACCTCTGCCCTCTAGTTCTGGACTTCCCCACCTGTATCTTAGCTTTTTTCTGATTCGTAAACTGGAGCACCTAGATCCCTCTGCGCCTCTGAATTTGGCAATTGTTCTCCACATAATACTTTATTTTTATTCTGCCTAC
Organism: Chiloscyllium punctatum; assembly: GCF_047496795.1. Lineage (NCBI taxonomy): Eukaryota > Metazoa > Chordata > Chondrichthyes > Orectolobiformes > Hemiscylliidae > Chiloscyllium > Chiloscyllium punctatum. The sequence continues at coordinate 42,831,386 of NC_092753.1, read as the reverse complement.
CAAAATAAATAACTTCACAATTCCCACACTCCACCTGCCAGATTTTTGCCAACACATTCAACCAATCTATTCATCTGTAAACTCCTTATATGTTCTTCACAGCATACTGTGCATCTTTCCATCATGTGTGAATTTTACTACTGTACCTTTGCTCCCTCCATCTAAGTTATTGATATCCTGCCAATCAGAAAATGAGCCATTTAAACATACTAGCAGCTGACAAATCTTCTACCTAGAAATTGCTGAAAGGCTCAGTAGGTCTGGTCGCATCAGTGGATAGAAATCAAGAGTTAACTTTTTGGGTTGAGTGACCTTTCCTCACCAGCCACTTCTTTAAAGACCGAGGATTAAATCCACCAAAACCTAGCACTTGTCACGCCTCTACCTCCAACAATTTGTCCAATGCCGCTTTCCTGCTAATTGAATGTTTCTTGATTTAATATCTCCCTTCCATTTCCTGATTCACAACTATTTGAGATATTACTTGTTTCCCCTACAGTGAAAACTGATGCAAATTACCTATTTATCTGTTATCTCCCTATTTTCATTAATTGTCCAGACTGACTTTCTATTAGACGAATGCTCAGTTTGTAACAATTTTCTTCATTAAATAGCTCTTGTCTGTTTTTAGATTTCTTGCTAGCATTTTCTAGTACTCTTAATTTTTTCTCTCCTTGTTGAAATTGTTTTGTCATTCTTTTCTGATCTGCCATCTACCTTTGCACAAAGATACAAGAAACAGAGAAAAGGGAGATAAAAACAGCGCAGATGTTGTGCACTTTGGGTAAGATGGGTTCAGCCACAACTGAAGATTCAAGTGGAGTGATAAACTGCGCCAAAAGGTGATTCATTACAATGGCACAGCAGAAGCAAATGCTTGTGTCTCAGGAAAGGCTAGGGACAGATACAACTATATTACTCACAACGAATAGGTTGAGCCACAGAAAATTCCATCCGAATGTTGTCTGAGAGCCTTAAAAAAAACTGATTTTATACAAAGCATCGAACATTAGCTTCTCAGACTAGACTCAAATAACATTGATTATCCCTTCCCGGCATTTTCCCTTTGTGTGCTTATTTCCTGCAACAGTGACAACTCTTCAGAAGTGATTAATTGGCTGTAAAACTTGGTAGGACATCCTGTGGTCATCAGAGGAACTACAGAATAGTTAACTTGTCATCAATCAGGAAAATGCTGCAATCTATTATTAAGGAAGTCTTAGTAATGGCATTTGAAAATCATACTGTATGAGAGTCAACATCCTGACCAACAGAGTGGGTCTAAGTTGATAATTTAAACTTACATAAGGGTAAATGAGAACTGATCTATCTGAAGTGAAGTGTGGTACTGGCCAAGGCAATAGATCAGTGGAGAAACAGTGGGAGACATTCAAAGGCATATTACAGAATACTCAATAAATATACTGCAACTGTAATCTGAAGAAGATTTTCAATTGAAGGACCCACCATTTGTTGTTAACAAAGTTCAGGAAAACATCAGAACGAAGGAAAAAGCATATGAAGTCACAAAGGTAAGTGACAGATTAGATGACTGGTCAGAATATAATGAACAAGTAGGGGGCTGGAGGAACACAGCAAGCTAGGTAGGATCAGGGGGTGGAGAATTTGACGATTTGGGCATATTATACCTAGCTTGCTGTGTTCTTTCGATTCCAGCATCTGCAGTTCTTTTTTGACTCTAAGAAAATAAAGAACAGCAGAGAACGACTGCAAGGTGAATCTGAACAAATTAGAGCATGAGATAAAGCGAGCTAGAAATGTAAAAACTGTTAAGTTCGATAGGTATCTAAAAAGGAGTAATTTGTTTTTCTTTTATTCATTTATGGGTCATGGCCATCACTGGCTGGGTCAGCATTTATTGCCTGAACTTGTAGTTGCCCTTGGGAAAGTGGTAGTGCGCTGCTTTCTCAAATTACTGTTTTCCATGTGATGTAAATGGACCTGCAATGCTGCTGGGGAGGAAACTTGAGAATTTTTGTTTAAACACATGGAAGGAATAGTAATAAAAGGATGATGAGTGGCCTGAAGGGGAAATTTAAGGTGATGGTGATCCCATGTATCTGTTTCCTTTGTCCTTTGAGATGGAAATGGTTGTTGGTTTGGAAGGTGCTACCTAAGGAGCTTTGATGAATTTCTGCAGTACAACTTAGGTTGGTGGTATACACTGCTACTACTGAGTGGCAGTGGTGGATTGAATGGATGCTTTTAAGTATGGTGTTAATAAACCGGGCTACTTTGTCCTCAATGATATCAAGCTTCTTGAATGTTTTGGAGTTGCATTGATTCAGGCAATTGGGGAGTATTCCATAACACTGCTAACTTGTGACCTATACTTGGATAGGCTTTAAGCAACAAGAAGTGAGTTACTCACCAGTTTTCCTAACTTTCGATCTGCTGTTGTCGTCACTGTATTTATAAGGTGTAGGAGCAACCCAACTGGCTCAAGGTTCAGAAGGCAGCAGAGTTTAGGCACATGGCAGTTTAATCAAGCAAGCACCAGTATTATGCAGAGAGAGGCATTCGAGACAATCCACATAGGACTGTGTCAAATGAGCTCTACCCCAGTACAAGCAGATTCTCATTTTATACATTTTCCTTGTCCCTCCCTAACACTGCACTGGATTCTCCAAATGTGATTGGATCTGTACATCATTCTATATCAGCAATTTGCTTGCTGTTGTGTGTTTAACTGTCAATTAATTAGATCAGGAGCTTTAAATTTTCTCATTACAGGAAATACAAAAGAATGCTGATTCTTGATCAGTTCCAACAAAATCGTGTGGTTACACCTAATGCCAGAATGCTTTAGCTAACAACTTGTGTCTCAATATGCTCATTCAATTCACATTCCAATGTCTGATAATCTCTGTCCTCCCTGTAATGATAAGGGAGGACTATCTGAAATTGGTTTGGATCTTTTCTTCTCATGCTTTTGGTGATTTTTGTGCATCAGTGGATCTATAACTACTTCAGAATCTATATCTATGATTATCTAGAGGATCTTAACTAAAACCTACTCTTAATATTATAACAGATTAATTAAAGAATTCAAGAGAAACAACTAATTTGTGTGAAATGTTTTATCTACATAAGCGATTGCAGCTGCACATTGGATCTCATTTAGTACAGACCTGCTATTGTTCTACTAGCTGAGACTACATTAAGACACACACTCTGGCCACTGTCAGCCATGTTCTGCAGAGCTTGCCTGGGGCAATTGTCAGCCATTTTGTGCCACTCAGTCATGGGCTAATCCAGTTGAGTTTCTATTCAATGGTAATCCCCAGAATGTCGATAATGCAGAATTCAGTGATGATAATGCCATTGAATGCCAAGGGGTAGAGTTTATGTTATCTGGTATTGGAGATGGTCATTGAGCAGTTGTGTGGCACAAACGTTACTTGTCAATTTTCAGTCCAAGCCTGGATATTTTAAAGTGGATTTTGGTCTTCTAGAAAGTGAAGAAAGAAATGGTAGTAGAAACAAATAAATGTTTGCTTCCATTTTCATTATAGAGGAGATAAAAAAATTTTGAGTACTAGCTGTAAATCAGGAGCAGCAGGAGCAGAGGTATGTGGTAAAATTATATTTACAATCCAGGTCCAGTTGACTATAAAAGTAAGGAGGCTACGTTTGATTTATATCAATCATTTGTGAGACCACATCTTAAACATTGTGTGCAGTTTTAGTCTCCTTATTTAAGGAAGGATATAAATATGCTGGAGGTGGTTTAAAGGATATTTACTAGAATGATACCTGGAAATGAATGGAATGTAAAAGGTTGGAGTTTAGGAGAATGAGTGCTGCTTTGTGTATGAGAACATGAGTGCCGAATAGTCTTGACAAGGAAGACGTGGAAATGACATTTCATCTTGTGGATGAGCCCAAAGATTAGGGGCTATGTTTTAAAATTAAGAATTGGGCTTCTAGGATGGAGGTGGGGAAAATTAACCAAAATTGATCATTTAAATGGTCAAGAAGTTGGAGCGTTGTTAAATTGTAAGCTATAACTTGTGGCATGCTGCTAGGTCTCAGCTATTTACAACAAATCAATTACTTTAATAAGAAAAATGAGAATAACGAATCTAATTTTGTTGGTGATTTAATGTAGGTAAGAATACAAGATATGAGGAAGAAACAAAGAAGTATGAAGTATGCCTCTATGACTCCATGAAATTGACAGGTAACATGTGTAGGCAATAGATGGTAGATGATGTAAAATGTGGCAAAATGTGAAAATATTTACTTTGGTAGTGAGAATGTTGTTTAAAGGTGTAAATGATTAAGTGTTGGGGTTCTCAGGCCTTGTTTGTACTTACACAAGAAATACAAAAGTTTTGCATGCTGCACACCAATCAATTTGGAAAGAAAATGGTATGTTGACCACAGTTGCAAAAAGATTGGAGTGGTGGAAAAACAAGTCTTGCTACAACATTTTGGGGCTTTGATAGATCACCTAGAATAGTATGTGCAATTTTGATTTCCACATTTAAGTAGAAATATACTAGTATTGGAAACGTTCACTAGATTGATTCCTAGGATAGAAGGGGTTATCCTATGTTAAAAGACTAAATAAGTTTTGTCAATATTCTCTGGAATTTATAAGAAATCAAAATATTCTTAGTGCATGTGCACCATATTGTGCATTTACCAGCAGCTCAAGTACTTGTCAGCATTGGAACCTTTTGGAATTTCTGTCACTGGTGACATATTTAAAATCCAGCTGAGCACTCGGTCAATTGTTGCTAGCCATACCCTCTGCCCTTGAACCCCACCCCTCCAACTACAACAAGGATAGAATCGCCCGGTCCTTCCAGCCCACTAATATCCGGATGCAGCAGATTATTCTCTGCCAATTCTGCCAGCTACAATCAAACCCCACCACCAGAGGATATATTTCCCTCCCCACCCCATCAGCATTCTGCTGAGACCATTCCCTCCGTGCCTCCCTTATTAGGTCCACACCCGTCACCAACTCACCCTCCACTCCCGGCACCTTCCCTCACCGCCACAAGAGGTGTTCATGCCTACCCCCTCACCTCCATCCAAGACACCAAAGGATCTTTTCACATCCGGCATAGTTTTACCTGCACATCCAAACACCTCATCTACTGTGTCCGTTGCTCTCAATGTGGTCTCCTCTACATTGGGAAGACAGGATGCCAAATAGGGGAATATTTCAGGGAACATCTTTGAGACACATGCATCAAACAACCTCACTGCCCTGTGGCCAACCACTTCAACTCCACCTCCCACTCCACCAAGGACATGCAAGTCCTGGGCCTTCTCCACTGTCAAATCCAAGCCACCTGATGACTGGAGGAAGAATGCCTCATCTTCCGCCTTGGAACCTTTCAACCTCATAGCATCAATGTCGACTTCACCAGTTTCCTTATCTCCAATTTCCTACCTCATGCCAGATCCAACCCTCCAACTCAGCGCTGCCATCTTGAATTGTCCTACTTGTTCAACTTCCTTCTCATCTATCCACTCCACCCTTTCACTATCACCCCACACCTGCATCTACCTATTGCCTTCCCAGCTACCTTCTCCCCATCCCCACCCTCCTATTAATCCCTCAGCCCCCTTTCCTCTCGCCACATTCCTGATGAAGGGCTTATGCCCAAAACATCGACTCTCCTGCTCCTCGGATGTTGCCTGACCTGCTGTGCTTGTCCAACACCACACTTTTCGACACCAGCCATGAGCAGCCCCCACAGAACATACAGTGCAACGGAAATGGAACAACAGTTTCTAAGGGACCAGAGGTGGCAACTGGAAAACATAACACTACATTGGGAATAGAATTTCACATTTGTACATTGCCTCTTTACATCATCATCAACCATTATTGCAGATGCAAGAATGAAGCTTCACTGGCTATCTGTCCTTAGTACATATTAGAATTCTGTCTAATAGTGTGCTATTCTTTTCCTAACATTCCAGTCAGCATAACATCTTGTTATTGTTCAAGACGAACCTTGGCCCATCCCCATCACCAACTTGGAAAGACATTGCCAACCAGACTCCTGACTGATCTCTGTGCAGCTCCTCAGCTGACTTACCACAAATCCTCTATCAGGTTACACTGGACCTGCGGACTGATCATGAGTACTGCCCAGTGTAAAGATACAGACAACACACCTTACATTCCCACCTGCACTGTATCACCAGTAAAGTTAGATATATTCTCATTTTCTTCACTTATTAATATATTCTGTAAATATCTGACCCTGACAGCCTCAAGCACCCAACTGTGTCCCAGTCCCTGAACTAATAGATCATGCATTTTTTTACTTACTGCATCAGTCCTACTACGTCCCTTAGTCTTTGAGACATGACCTTTTTTTGAAGTGCACACAATTTTTTTGCCACACAAGCTGCCAGGTATTGCTGCAAGTGTGACATTGATAAAGCATGGTATCATAAGCAACATGTCTGCTCCTTAACTGATCATTGCTGACAACTATGACAAGTCATCTAGCTTTGTATCTGTGCTAAAAGGGCAGGCAGGACTGAAGTTTGATGAGCCTGTAAGTTCTGAATGACGTAGCAATGTGCAAAAATCTAGGAAAGGCTGAGTTGCCGTCAGCAATCCAAGTAGGCACAGAGTGTATGAATGCTAAGAGAGCAAACTAAGAGGCCTGAGATGCACCATGCCATTTCTTCAGTATCATGGAGTCAAAATTCTTCAACTCCCTGCCTAACAGCACTGAGTGCACCTACAACCAAATGGACTGCAGTGTTCAGAAAGGCAGCTCTCCACTGCCTTCTCAAAGGCAATTCGGGATGAACAAATGATAATCTAAACAACAATGCCCACAACCCATGGATAAAAATGGTGTGATGAGACTGATGTGTATCCAATACTAACCTCTGCACATAGACCGTAAGATATAGGAACAAAATCAGGCCATTCAGCCCATTGAGTCTGCTCCACCATTTAATCATGTGAGACAGGTTTCTCAATTCCATTCTTGTGTCTTATCCTCAATTCTCCACACTATCCAAAATACGTGATTGCATTGGTGATAGTGCAGAGATTTATCATGCTGTTGCCTACGATGAAATTTCTGTTATGAGGAGAGACCGGATTTGTTTTCCTTGAAGCACAGGAGGTTGAGTTTTACAAAATTATGAATGGAATTACATAATAGTTTGTGAGAATCTCTTCCCCATGGCAGACATGGCTAAGACCAGAGGACATGGTTTAAGGTGAGGAGCAAATGGTTTAAAGGATATATGAGGATTTTTTCAACCAGAGGCGGTAAATATATGGAACGTGCCATTTATAGAACATAGAACATTACAGCGCAATACAGGCCCTTCAACCCTCGATGTTGCACCGACCTGTCATACCAACCTGAAGCCCATCTAACCTACACTATTCCATGTATGTCCATATGCTTGTCCAATGATGACTTAAATGTACTTAAAGTTGGCGAATCTACTACCTTTGCAGGCAAAGCATTCCATACCCTTACTACTCTCTGAGTAAAGAAACTACCTCTGGCATCTGTCCTATATCAATCACCCCTCAATTTAAAGCTATGCCCCCTCATGCTCGCCGTCACCATTCTTGGAAAAAGGCTTTCCCTGTCCACCCAATCTAACCCTCCAATTATCTTATATGTCTCTATTAAGCCACCTCTCAATTTTCTTTTCTCGAACGAATACAACCTCAACTCCCTCAGCCTTTCCTCTTAAGACCTTCCCTCATACCAGGCAACATCCAAGTAAATCTCCTCTGCACCCCTTCCAAAGCTTCCACATCCCTCTTATAATGCGGTGACCAGAACCGTACACAGTACTCCAAGTGCGGCCGCATTAGAGTTTTGTACAGCTGCAGCATAACCTCATGGTTCCATTTGAGAGTAGTGGAGACAGATACTCTCGCCATATTTAAAAAGCATCTGGATGAGTACTTAAAATGCGAGGGTCTAGTAGGTTGGACTGAGTGTGGGTAAATGGGATTAGTGTCGTTTGGTGTCTTTTGGTTGGCATAGACATAGTGGACCAAAAGGGCTGTTTATAGCCTGTATGACTCCAAAAGATATCATAATGTGGTTACTGCCTGCTCAGAGTTCCTTCACATGAGCTCCCTAACCAGGTCTGTTTCATTGTACATTACTAAAACCAGGATTACCTATTTCCTAGCTGGGCTCTCCCACAAACTGTTCCAAAAAAACCAGCTTGTATACATTCCACAACTTCCTTTTCTTACAATCCATTACCAATGTGATTTCCCAGTCACCTGCATATTGCATGAAGGATGTTGGTAGTTGCTTCACAGGGAGCATACCCTGAAATGTTGGGGAATATTGGCCATGTTGAAAGCCTGAATGAGCAAGCAGTAAGCTTGAGTCACAACACTACTTTTTGTCTTTCATCCAGTTTTTCTCTGCCAAGTAAGAGAATAGCAAGCTACATATAAATGTCGCAAGGACAAGTAATAATATTTAATGTAACTAGACTTCTTTCTTCCTACAAGTTAAGATTTTTAATGCTAGATTAAAGTGGTGCTGGAAAAGTACGGCAGGTCAGGCAGCATTTGAGAAGCAGGAAAATTTGACGTTTCAGGGAAACTTCCATCAGAAATCAGGGCTTTTTCCTGCTCCTCGGATGCTGCCTGACCTGCTGTGCTTTTCCAGCACCACTCTAATCTAGACTCTGATCTCCAGCATCTGCAGTCGTCACTTTCACCGAAGATTTTTAACGCCACCATTCAAATCTCAGGTGAAAAATTAGGCCTTTCTTTTCTCTTTGTGATTCTCATTTTTTCTGAATTCACATTTTTCAAAATTATTTACCGTTGCCCATGTTGTTTAGCAGCTGGGAAAATTCAGGGTAATTGAGAAACAAGGGATGGGTGTAAGGTCATTCATATAGGACTGAGACATTTCAATAAATATTTCAGGGAATCATAGGTATCTCACAAAAGTAGTTCAAACCCAACCACAGTCATAGCTATCTGAGCAAGCTTTATGGGCCACATTGTTTTCTCCTGCTCAGATTTCTTATATTTTCGTCAAAGAAATAGAAGATGTATCATTCTTCTTCGTTGCTATTTTTAGTAATAATTATAGCTGTCTTCAATATTTCGCACAGCAACTTAAGATATTAAGAGATCAATTTCAATGCAATGCCCACTACAGGTGAATCTAAATAAACAGTTAACAATTGTATTTCCAAGGATGTGATTGCATTGGAAGAGGTGCAGAGGAGATTTACCAAGGGATAAAACACTTCTTGACACTTGCAGCTGTCTTTAAACTTTGTACAGTAACTTAAGAAATTAGAGATCAATTTCAATGCAATGCACTCTACAGGTGAATCAGTTATTGACAAATCAAATTGAAAATTATTTATTTCAACATGGTAAATGTAAATCAGAAACTGCAAGTTTGAAATCATAATTTTATGCAAAATCATTTTTTCCCATTAATTTCCATCATATCCTGAGTAAATCTGTTGGCATTATTTTCCTCCTTTGGCGTTCTTCCATCAACATTACAAAGCATTTGGTTTTCCTTTTCTTCTATTTTGACATAAAGTGCAAGTATGAATATGTAATTCAATGTAAAATGGTGTTTTGGAAACAAAATAAAGAGAGGGAAAGAAAGATGCAAATAAGAGAGGCGGTAAGAGGGTCAAAGAAGATTTTTTAAAATTTTAACATTTAAATTCTGAGGGAATAGATTGGGGACAATATTTCATCCTCACTAACACTCAACAGTGGAGCCCCCCTGGGGTGCGTACTCAGCCCCCACTGAAATCGCTGTATACCCATCATTGCGTTGCCAAATACCAGAATAATGCCATTTACAAGTTCGCTGAAGACACCACCCTGGTCGGTCAAATCTCAGATGGCGACGAAACAGACTACAGACAGGAGGTGGAAGACCTGATAAAATGGTGCACTGAGAACAACCTAGTTCTCAATGCCAGCAAAACCAAGGAACTCATTATTGACTTTCGGCGGGAGGTTACTCATGCACCCCTCCAAATTAACAGCACAGAGGTGGAACGAGTGGAGAGTATCAAGCTCCTGCGAGTGGTCATCAACAACAAGCTTTCTTGACATCTTCATGTGGACACACTGGTTACAAAGGCGCAACAAAGTCTCTTCCTCAGGTAGCTGAGAAAATCTGGCATGACAGCAAATACCCTTGCAAACTTTTTAGGTGTGCCCATAGAGAGCATGTATCGCAACTGTACCATTCAAGATCGGAGACAGTTACAGAGAGTGGTGAACTCGGCCCAGACAATCACAAAGGCCAACCTCCCATCTATAGAATCCATCTACCAGACCCACTGTCAAGGAAAGGCCACCAGCATTCTCAAAGATCCATCCCACCCTGGCAATGCTTTTCTACAACCTCTACCATCAGGATGAAGGTACAGACGCCTGAACACATTCACCAGCGGGTTTTCCACCCTACTGTTGTTAGAATACTGAATAGACTCAAACTCTTCAGAACTTGCCTGTACCTGTGTTTTTGTTTTTGCCACTGTTTACCTATTATTTACTTACCTATGCTATTTAACTATGTGATCTGCCTGTGTTGCTCGCAAGACAAAGCTTTTCACTGTGCCTCAGTACAGATGACAATCAATTCAATTCAGAATATTTCATACCTGTAAATTTTTAGTGCCAAAATTTTTGTTAGGCCAAAATCAAGACTTGCAACCTAATTAAATACTCAGCTTGAATTAAACAGACAGGCTCTATCCCTTTATAAAAGACTTCTCCAAAAGGTGGTCTGTGTTTGCTGCTTTACTTGTGAACTAGCAGCAGTAACTGCAGAAGAGAACTGGTCTTTGATCGAAACAGCAATGAATTGTGTAAACATGAGAATCAACCTGAGCATCGGGAGCAGTGATAATTCTGTGGCAGCAGGGTAGAAGATACATTGCAAGTGACAGGATGCCCGCTGGACAGGTACACAAAAAGAGTCTACAATATGTAAGGCAAGTGTAGGGGAAAAGAGCTTTCAAATTGCCAAATAAGTGCAGGGAAAGTTTAAGTTCATTGTGAAGGTGCAAGGAAAAGAAGATCTAGGTTGGTAGAATGTGAGGGGCTCCCACTCAGGGAGTCAGTGAGGCAAGGCAAAGCTCCCTTGCAGATGCCCATAATTAAGATTGCAGAGTGCACTTGCTCTCCTATGAAGCCATCAATGAGAGTTTGGGTGTGAGAGGGGGAGAAAGAGTGCAAAGGAGAGAACCTTACTAAGCCAGTAAGTATGTGAGAGTGTGAGGGAGGAGATGTACGAGGGAGAAACAAGTTTTTGGTTGAGGGAGGAAGTGTAAATGAGCTAGTGAGTGTGATGTGGGAGTTGCAGGGAGAGTGTGAGAGGGCAACAAGGAAGCAGCAGTGTGAGACATTGGAGTATGACTGAGGGAGTAAATGTGAAGGAGAGTGCAAAGATGGGAAGGTGATGGAGGGAGAAGCAAAATATGAGGTCAAAGAAAGATTAGGAAGGAAGTCCAAAAATGTGCATGTTAGTTGAATTGGCTATGGTAAATTACCCTGTAGTGTCCAGGGATGTACAGGCTAGATGGTTAGGCATGGTAATTGGAAGGCCACAGGAACAGTGTGGGGGAGCTTGATCAGGGTGGGATGCTGTTTAGAGGGTCGCTGCAGATTTGATGTGCCAAATGGCCTCTTTCTGCACTATCATGTATTTATTATTGTTCTAGTGTTCATTGGAAGTCTATGGGCTAAATAACATCTCATGCTTTTCCTATATTCAAATTCCAAGTACACCTTATGGAGGTACAAGACAAATTGGACAGAAACTTCCTACTTGAATGTTCAGCTAAGTGAATGCTTTTTAATTTGCTCTTCAATGGTGAGCACATTGATTATTTAAATGTAAACCCCAAGTGAACTTCCTCCTTTATTTAAAAACCTGGATATGTTATCTTTAATCGCTTTCAGAGTCATACATCACGGAAACAGACCCTTCGGTCCAACCAGTCTTTGACAAACAGAATCCCAAACTAAACCAGTCCCACCTGCCTGCTCCTGGCCCATATCCCTAGGTAAAAACAATGACTGCAGATGCTGGAAACCAGCACCAGAATCTGGCCCATATCCCTGCAAACCTTTCCTTTTCCAGTACTTATCCATGTCTTTTAAACCCAAATGTGTTCTTTGTGAGGACATTGTGTGATGCTCTGGACATCAGAGCACCTTCTACTTTTCTTTTTCACCCTCTTGATTTCTTGTTGCTCATTTCTTCCATATCCTGCAAGCAATCATGGCATCCATCATTTCAATGAAAAGTCTCAAAAGTATTTATCGAGTCATCAATAGTACTCTTATACAATTTCCAACACCCAGTTTGCTCACAAAGTTATTTTCATTTGGTATATTGGATGGGGAAAATTGGTGAGAGAAAAGAATTGAATAATTGAATTGATGATCATTTAGAATAACTTGTAGATAGTATTTAGTTTTTCAGAATGTTGGGAGAGACACAGACAATGAACATTCAAGCTTGGAAAGATGGAGTAAAATAAAGTTGAGTAATAAATGGCTACATAGCAATTGGGATCTTACAAGCCACTTTCTAACACCTTGGTTGACAGATCTCATTTACTTGTACATGTGCACCCAACCTGTTCAATCTACTTGGATACTTTCATGCCCAATAAGCTTTATGCCTTTAGTTTTGGTTATTTCTGTGTTATGGCCTAAGTGGAATAAGCTTGACTGCATCAAATGCACAACTGTTTTAGCCATTCAGCAACAGAACAGGATGGGTGACCTCAAGTACTGTAAGACAGCAAAACTGATCCCTATTCCAGCATCACTAGAACAAACATATCCAGGTTACTTTTATCCCCAATGACCATCTGTAACATTCACTCCTACACTCATTTCAACACATGGAATAAAATCGGTTCAATTCCCCATACTTTCCCCCTGAAGCCACTTCCCTCCCATGTCTTGCTACACTGACTGCAAACCCACCCCGATTATGTGACCCACCTTCCATTCTACTGACTTCATTCACTCCAAATGCCCTAACACATAACATGCACCGCTGGCCAGTTAGTTGGAATTGTAAATAATTGATTGCCTCAGGTATAGTACCCCTTCCTTTCAAAACCGTAACTGTTACCTTCTACAAATGTCAGCACACCATTTATCTATTACCTGCTAAATTGCATGCCCATCTTAAGGACAAATGTTGTGAAATTTGAAAGGGTTCAGAAAAGAGTTACAAGGACGTTGCCAGGATTGGAGGATTTGAGCTATAGGGAGAGGCTGAACAGGCTGGGGCTGTTTTCCCTACAACATCAGAGGCTGAGGGGTGACCTTATAGAGGTTTACAAAATTATGAAGGGCATGGATAGGGTAAATAGGCAAAGTCTTTTCCCTGGGGTTGGGGAGTCCAGAATTAGAGGACATAGTTTTAGGGTGAGAGGGGAAAGATACAAAAGAGACCTATGGGGCAACTTTTTCCACACAGAGGGTGGTACATGTATGGAATGAGCTGCCAGAGGATGTGGTGGAGGGTGGTACAATTGCAACGTTTAAGAGGCATTTGGGTGGGAATATGAATAGGAAGAGTTTGGAGGGATGTGGGCCGGGTGCTGGCAGGTGGGACCAGATTGGGTTGGGATATCTGGTCGGCATGGACAGGTTAGACCGAAGGTTCTGTTTCCATGCTGTACATCTCTAGGATTATGACAATATCACATTATTTGCTCCATGCGTCTGCCCCTATAAAAGTACCAGAGCATCCTCCCACAAATCACAACTGATTATTCCATCCCGAACCCTGTCATTTTCTTGGAAGACTTGTTTGATGTCCGATTCTGTCCTCGCTCAACTGTCCCGATTCTCATGTGCCCTTGTTGCCTCTAATATTCCACCTCATCTGGGTGCCCTCCTATAACGTACCAGCCTTTAACCTTGAGAGAGGTCGTTGGGAGTATGGGGGGTGGCAGAGAGACGACAGAATAAAATCAAATGCTCACGAGTACGTCCAACAGGCACTTGATATGTAATCTAATCGTCAACTCCCATGTATGAATACAGTGGTTAGGAGACAGGAGAGGAAGAAGGCGAGCATTAACTAAAATGGTGGATGGAAGAGTGGAAAATGGCGGGCCCGGGGGTTGTAACGATGAAGTAAATGGATCCGATTTGCCCTAAAGTCAAACATACAAATCAATGTCTCGGCCAAGTTCTTCAGTGTTCGACTGACCCACAAATATTACCCCCTCACAGACAATGTTAAGGAGCTGGGGTGGTTCTTTCACACATGAACATCTCACCGTGCCGTCTGTGCAAAGAGTTTCGCCCGATCGGTGGACATTACGCGGGAAGGGGGGGGGGGTGAAACGGGGCATCTTTTTTACATACAACCCGGAGGGGGGTTTAAGCCTTTGACAAATCTCAGCCGCATGAATGCTTCTGAATTTATTATTCCAGCCACCACACGCACCAAAGAAATAAAAACAGGGGAGTTAAAAATAAATCCAGTGCGGTGCGTTAAACCTCTCGGCGCTGAGGGAGGACAGGCCCCGAGCCGGGCGAGCGGCCTGCGCCGGGGTGTGGGTGAAGGGAAGAGGGGGGAGGGCGATGTTAAATGTCTGCAGGCTTTTGCCACTCTCCCGTCTCTGGCCTGACCGCACTTGCTTCTTCCGCATTTTCCTAGGGGTTAGGCTCTGACGTTACGTATTACGACGGCGGCGGGAGCGAGGAGCAGTCGAGTCGAGTCAGCCCCTCCTCCTCCTCCCCGCAGCCATCAAACAACAAAGCCTGATTGGCAGGGCTAGGCCCGACCCGACCCTCCAGCACTCGGCCCAGCCAGGAAAGGCTGAGCCTGGCAGCCCAGCGAGGGAGGCGAAACGTCCCGAAATCGGGCCGCCGGCGGCCGGTTCGACTCACCAGGTAAGGGCAGGGTAGTCAAGTCTCCGGATGTGGGGCCGCTTCACCGGCGGCAGGCGGCCCACGGCCGCTCGCGCTGCAGCTCGCGAACGGCCGTTAGGAGCAGTGGCGGTTGGTAGGCCGCGAGGAGGCCGCACTTAGGCCACGAGGGTTTCTCCCAACCCCCCACCTCGATCACTCAATCGGGTTGAGTGTTGAGGCCTCGCTAGAGAACTGGGCACGAATTTTGTTTCTCCCTCACCCCCGCCCAAAGAAAACCATTTAGGAAAGAAAACGAGACTGAAGTGTAGGGTGGCGACCAGCCCGCCTTTCCCTTTGTTTTCGATGAAAATGTCGCCGAGAAGGAGCTGCCGCAAAGGCGCATTGTGCGGCCGATGGCAGAGACAAAATGTCGGCTGGGGGCAGGGTTGGAGGAAGGCGTCCGGCGCCATCTTGGTGGTGAGTGGTTTTCTTTTTCCCCTCAGTGAGGGGCAGCATGGAGCCTGTTCCAACCCCCACCTCCTCCAACTGGCTCCTGAGTCACCTTTGTTTTCCCTCCCCTCCCCACCTTCTGCGAGAGGAGCGGAACTCGCGGCCCGGTCACTTCGAAGGAACGTAGTTTTTTTTTCCGAAAAAAAAAATAAATTCCCGCGCCTTCGTTGCGATGGAATTTTAAATTCTGCAGATGCATTTTCCGATGCTGTTGTGTTTTTATTACCCCAGTCGGGAGGCGGCGGCGAGCTGGTTCCTGCGCTGCCCGCCATTTCCATTAGGATTATCGTCATCACCAGATGGGCACTGCGGCAGCTTGCTTGCTTTCCCGCTCACTCATCTCTGCACCGCTTTATTAACCCCGGCAAAGTCAGCCTATTTGTTTTTCTCCCTTTTACAATCCTCTGCTCCCTCCCATACCGTGGACTTCCAAGCAATAATTTCACCCATCTCAAAACATTTCTGAATACTTCTTGTGGCAATTCTTTTCAGGACAAATAAATGTAGCTTTTTGCTCTGAACGTTATTCGGGTGTGAAACATTCAGACAAATTTGGATTTTAGACTGGGTGGGGTTATTATTTTTAACGGTCGATGCATTTAATCGTAATGCACGCTTTTCGTCTTTGAAATACAGTTTCTGGCGGGATGGGGGAAACTAGCTCGTCCATCTGAAAACATACTCTCAATGACTGGTGCAACGAAAAGTTAGCCCTTGCCTTTTTTTTACAGTCAACGCTCTTTTAAGCTTTTTATTTCTATCTCAAAAGCCACTTTTAAAGCTATAGATTGAAACACATAAGGACTAAAGGTTGGCAGCTCCAAAATGATCCTAATTTTGTTGTTCCTCATTCCCTTCCATGTCATGAGTTACAGCTATCTCGAGGATGTTACTTGCATTCTCCCCAGGGTAGGCTGATATAAAATGCCCGTTCATTAGTCATCTCCATATTTTCCATTATGATTTCCCCAGACTAACTTTCTATAGGTCCAATGCTCATTTTGTTGACTGATTTATTTTCAAATACCTCTGGAACACTTGCTATTTTTATATTTCTAGCTAACTTTTGCTTATAGTTCAATTTTCCCTGATTAATCTTTTGAATCACTTTTTGCATGCTTCTCTTTTGACCTGCTAATCACCTTTGCTCAACGCTATTCATTTTTGTTAAGTTTGATACTTTTATTAGCACCTGCAACCTCCTTGTGGAAAAATATAATTAGCTTTTTACCGTAAAACCCTGAATATATAAGCTGGAGATCAGAGATATATATGAAGATCAGAGCTGAAAATGTGTTGCTGGAAAAGCGCAGCAGGTCAGGCAGCATCCAAGGAGCAGGAGAATCGACGTTTCGGGCATAAGTCCCTCCTCCGTACCTTTTATCTTAGCCTGCTTGGCACACCCTCCTCATTCCTGAAGAAGGGCTTTTGCCCAAAACGTCGATTCTCCTGCTCCTTGGATGCTGCCTGACCTGCTGCACTTTTCCAGCAACACATTTTCAGCTGCTTTCTCCAGTGAGGCTTGTGTTGAAACAGTTTGTTGTGTACGTTACATAGAAAAGTTCCTGACCTTTCTGAGAGGGGTGTAGTCAGTGATCACAGGTTGGAGGGAATAAAGCTGTTTACTGCAGGCTGTCCTCACTTTACGAACATTCAACTTCCAAATGTGCATATCAACAAAAGAGCTCCCATATTAATAATTTTCAAGATCCAACATGCAAACATAGGAACTACTTAGGAACAATTATTTTCCGGCATATTTTGCATGCTTGCGTACAAACTGACTTACAAATGTACTCAAGAATGGAACTAATTCATAACCTGGTGATAGTCTGTATTTTAAAAATTGCTATAGATTGTCACATGTCCACTACTCTTGGTTGTTTCTTTCCAAATAGACATTTCAATGAAGAGGTTCATTACTCTTTGTAATGCCCTACCGAACATTAACAGATAGACAATAGAAATCTCTCAAACATGATTTCTCTAATTCCGATTTGGTCTATCTTAGATAAAAACTTAATTTGCTTCTCAATGATTTTGTACATTAGTATTTTAGATATTTTCTATTTCATAGATTTGTCTGCAGTGTGGAAAACAGGCTCTTTGGCCCAATAAGTCCGCACTGATCCTCCGAAGAGTATCCCACCCAAACCTATTACTCTACATTTCCCCCTGACTAATGCGCCTAACCTACATATCCCTGAATGCTATGGGCAATTTAGCATGGCCATTTCACCTAATCTGCACATCTTTGGATTGTAGGAGGAAACTGGAGCACCCGAAAGAAACCCACACAGACACAGAATGTGCAAACTCCGCACAGTTACCCATGGCTGCAATTGAACCCGTGTCTCTGGCGCTGTGAGGCAGCAGTGCTAACCACTAAGCCACTGTACCGCCCTGTTCAAAAATGAACCTATGGGGCAAGTGGGACTTGAACCCAGCCCTTCTCTCTTGAGAGATACATTTATACAAGAGCTCTTATGATAGTATTCTAACCTACAGCCATGAATGTCAAAATCAAGTTAACCAGTAGTGTGGCATTTACACATCATCCTTATCTATTGGGTGATAATATCTTGCCAGCCCAGCCACTTCTTGACAACATATGTTTCATGTTAAATGCAAAATTATCTGTGGAGGGTCGAAATTGATAACTTCTCTGAATACTCTGTCTTCTGTAGTCCTCTTTCAGATTCGTAAAACATTTGATATATGTGTTCAATATTCATTTAAACTTATTTGAACAAAGGAGTTATATATGGGAAGCAGACTAAATGGATAACTGAGTTGTAGTAGATGTGTTGATATACCTCCTATGTGTAAAATTCTGGTTTTTTTTTCCATGAAGAGGGGGCCTTTTGTCACTATACTGTAATTAGTTAACTTTAGTACACCCAATTTTATTACAAAAACTGAAGTTGCAGAATAAATTGACTGCTTCTTTGGAGACCTCAATGTTTTTTGATAAAACCCTAAAACAAATTAAATAGTTTTAATTTAAACAGTTAATGCTAAAAAGTTATTTCAGTGGCAGTGAGTGCATTATTAATTTATAATATCAAACAGGAGCTGTGGTTTCCTGAAAATTAACTGAGGAATGTGATGGTAGATTGGAGGCATTGTTCAAGCTTCCTTTACTGCCTCTTGCTGTTTTGGATGGTGGTGCATCTGATGGAGCCTGTGCATTTGATGGGCTATAAGTTTGTACTTAACAACAATCCTTTGCAAAGGAAAGAACTGGAAGTGCTATGTTAAAAAATGCACAATCTATTCTTAGTATTTTATTTCATTTTCAGCTGTTCAGTTCTGCCATCCCCACCCCACATAGCTGTTGGCATTTCATAAAACTGCTACACTCTCATTGGGGAGAAATGGGAGTGTGTCAGTCTGCTAGTGGAGTTGTCCAATATAAGGTTTTTGCCTGTTCTGAAGGCTTTGATACTGTTAATGAAATAAAAAAACAGAAACACATTGGAAATACTCAGGCCAAGCTGTGGAGAGGGAAGCAGGGTTAATATTTCATCAGAACTGGGGAAAAAGTTGAAGATGTTCCAGCAAGCACAGAGGCAGGAACAATAGAGAGGGGAGGGGTAGAGAACAAAATAGAAGGCCAGTGATAGGAAGACAAGTAATTTAATTACAAAAAAGTTAATGATACAAGAGAAAAGGTAATGGGACGAGAAAATGTAGTTTCTTAAGAGATATGAATGATAGAATCATGACAGCTGTTGTCTGGAATTAAAAAAAACAAAATTGGTGCAGAAGTTATCAAAATCGTTGAGTCTAGTATACTCTAAAGTTCTTGATTAAAAGCTGCTTCTGTGCAACTTCACTGTAATACTGCAGCAGTCTGAGGACAAAGAGGTCAGAGTGGAAATGTGAAGAATTTTGCAGTTGTGATGCTTTCAGTAAATGTTGTTCCATGGGCAGCAGTTGTCCTATATTAGCTTATCAAAGTAGAAGTGATTGACTGAAGTTTATCAAAATTATGCCCTGGTCATTGAGTGCTTCTGTGAATGTTTATTTTTTAACCTGACGCATTGTGGCAGTTTTACATACCTTGTATTGCCTTTGCTGATATCAGTACAAACTGAGACCCACTCCTGGAAATATCCTGTGGTTAAGAGACCAATCCATAAGTCATCAGTGTAGAGTATGGGCTCAGTAAGGAGCATGTTCAGTGTGAGGGTGACTTTGTCTGGGCGAGAGAGATGTCAAGTATATCTGGCACAAATGTTGAAATTGCTGGAAAAGCTCAACAGGCCTGGCAACATTTCTGCAGAGAAACCAGAGTTAATGTTTTGGGTCGAGCAACCCTTCCTCAGAAGTATATTGGGGAATTTGTTTTGAAATTAGAATTTGGTGCAGAGGGGTAAATAGCACTTTAAGTAAGGTTTACAGCAAAGACAGTAAGTCTACAGTGAGAAGTGAGTGGGAGAGGATGAAAGGCATAGATCAGAGGCCTACTTGCAATGAGTGACATCATGAACCACAAAGTGGCAAAAGTGCAGGTAACATAGTTAATTGGCAAGTAAGATTGGTGAGTATTTCTAGCCTTCACGTAAATGTATCTTCTGTTTGTGTTTAAGTTCATTGTGATTTCAAACACCCCTCCCCTTTTTTTTCTTGAAAGTAGCTTGTTAAACAAAATAATGCTGGTGTAAAGATAATTGCAATAAAGTGTAAGGAACAGGGATACTAGAATAATTAAGTTTTGTAAAATATCATGGTGATGCAGTGGGAGTTACAGGACAAGACAGGAACTTCCCAATTTGATCCAGGGCAAACATACCTAAACACATCCGAGTTGAGGAGGTCGAATCCAAGCTGAAGGCGCTTAAGTCACACCAGGGAAGGAGAAAGTAACTTGGACACTATGTTTTAGAAATGCCCCTCAGACTAGGTAATTCAAATGTAGTCTATGATCAGAGATAACAAAATGTGTTTGTAGGTCAGACAGATATGGAATCACTGGGCTATTATTCGAAGAGCCTTGAACTTTGCAGTCATTCAGCAGTTAGGAGGTGTTAGAAGTTATGTGGATGGAAGTTTTGACTGCCTGGAGAACGAGCAAACTGACCACAGAGCATTGAAGGTAATAATTTCAAGATTACTACATGAGCCACCGGCAAACTAGCATAGAATAAATAAAATCAAAAAGTTAAATAAGTCTGGGGAATATTAAATCTGCAGAAATAAATATTCGGGGGTACATGATTCTGAAAGGACAAACAGGATGGAAAGGGTAGTGGGGTAACTTTGCTAGTAAGAGATGGAATTTCTGCAAAGCAAGAAATTATCTTGGAAGATGTTGAATCCACATGAATGGGTGTAACAAAGGGAAGAAGATCTGTAAGTGTGCTAATAGTGGCTATACTTGAGACATGGAATAAATCAGCAAATAATGAGGGTATGTTTTTAAAAAAACTATATTAATTATGTCGATCAGATTGAAAAAGTTAGCCATGAGGAAGAATTCATAGTGTATTTGGGACACATTCAGTGAACAGTGTATAATGGATCCAGCCAAGGTCTGGTTGTTTTGGATTTCGTAATGCGTAATAAGGCAGATTTAGTTACTAATCTCAAAGTAAAACTGGCCATAATATTGTATAATCTAGGATTAAGTTTAAGAGTGAGACACCTTGGTTAGAAACGACCTAAACAAACTTAAATGAGGATAATTACAAAGGAACAAGGGCGGAAGTGAACTGGGAAAAGAGTTTGACAGGAAATGAAGTTGAGGAACAGTAGTAGATGTTCAAGAAAATGGTTCATGACTTGCAGCAAACAGATATCCCAGTGAGGAAGAAGGATTCTAAGAAGGAGATAGACTGACTGTGCTTACCCAAGGAAGTCAAGGATAGTATTACATTGAGGAAAAAAATATATGCAATGTGGCAAAGATTAATGATAAGCCAAAGGATTGGAAATTTTCAAAAACTTTTAAAGAGGATTTTTCTGAAAAGAGGTGAAATAAATTTTGAGGGTCAGCTAGCGTAATATAAAAATGGACAATAAAAGCTTCTTTAAAGATATAAAAAGAAAGTGAGAGGCTAAAATGAATATAGGCTTCTTAGAGAATTAAGCTAAGGAAACCATAGTGGGGAACCAGGAAATGTGAAGAAGTTGAATATATATTTTGCATCAGACGGTGACAGCTTAAGTAATCAGGGCAAAGGGTAGAAGAAGCAGAATAAATATAATTCCCAATCCTAGAGGAAAAAAAGCTTAGAACTAATGAGCTTAAAGACCAATAAGACCCTTGGATCTAATGGGTTGCATCCGAGAAAGTTAGACAAAATAGCTACAGAGATCGTGGATATGCTAATTTTCCAAAACTTTTGGATTCTGGAGAAGTCTCAGTAGATTGGAAAACTGTCAATGTAACATCTTAATTCAAAAAGGAAGAAAGGCATGAATAGGAAAGTTAGCTTAACCTTTGTCATTAGGAAAATAAGTATTATAAAGGATGTAATAGCACAGGATTTGGAAATATATAATCAAGCATAGTCATGTCATCATGATAGGAAAATCAAAACTGACAATTTATGAAATTTCTTCAAAATAGTAAAAAGTAGGATAGATAATGGAAAACCAAATAGTAGATTTCCTAATAGTACTTGATAAGATACTGCGCACAAAGCTTTCTATTAAGACAGGAGCTCATGATATATTAGCATGGACAGTTGACTAACCAACTAAAGAAGGCAGAGTTGGGAAAAGTGGGGTGCTTTGGAGATTGCAATCTGCAACTTCCACAAGTGCAATAGGGATCAGTGCTCATCCACAATTTTTTTACAATCTATATTAATGATTTGGATGAGGTAAGTTGCTGTACTATTTCCAAGTTTGCAGGTGACAGAAAATTAGGTGGGAAGGCAAGAGGTGAGGATGACACAGGGTTTGCAAAGTGATTTGGACAGATTCAGCAGATGGGCAAAACTACATAGAACATTAGTAGGAAACTGTGATATTAAGCACTTTGACATAAAGAATAGAGGATCTAAATTTTATTTAAATGGGGAAATACGGAGAAAAGGTGCAGCAATGAGGAATTTGGGGGTACTTGTACATGAAACATGTAAAAACGAAGATAAAGAGAATGTTGGTTATTATTTCAAAGGGAACAGTGTATCAAACTAGCAAAGCCTTAAGTCAAACAAGGTTCTAGATAGATGGCACCTGGAATACTATGAACAATTTTGATTCCTTTATCTAAGGAAAGGTATAGTTGCATTGGAGACAGTCCAGAGGAGGCTCACTAGGTTGATCATAGGGAAATTTTCTTATGAGGAGAGGTTGAGTCAGTTATGCTTGTACTCATTACAGTTTAGTGGAATGAGAGTTAATCTTATTGAAACAAATACAATCGCTAAGGAGCTTGATGTGGTAGAGAAGACAGAAGTTGTTTCCTCTTGTGGGAGAGTCTGGGACCAGAGAGCATAACATCATAGAGTCATAGAGAAACAGAGTCCATGCCAACCAGGAATCCCAACCCAATCTAGTCCCACCTGCCAGCACCCGACCCATATCCCTCCAAATCTTTCCTATCCATATACCGATCTAAATGCCACCACTTCCTCTGGCAGCTCATTGCATACACATACCACCCTCTGTGTGAAAAAGTTGCCCCATAGGTCTCTTTTATATCTTTCCCCTCTCACCCTAAACCTATGCCCTCTAGTTCTGGACTCCCACACCCGAGGGAAGACTTTGCCTATTTACCCTATCCATGTCCCTCATGATTTTGTAAACCTCTATAAGGTCACCCCTCAGCCTCTGATGCTCCAGGGAGAACAGCCCCAGCCTGTTCAGCCTCTCCCTTTAGCTCAAATCCTCCAACCCTGGCAACATCCTTGTAAATCTTTTCTGAACCCTTTCAAGTTTCACAACATCTTTCCAATAGGAAGGAGACCAGAATTGCATGCAATATTCTAACAGTGGTCTAATCAGTGTCCTGTACAGCCGCAACATGTCCTCCCAACTCCTGTATTCAATACTCTAACCAAGAGATTGCCCAGAGATGGAGTTAAGGATCGTCAGATCAGCAGTGGTCTTATTGAATGGTTAAGTAAACTTGATGGGTTGAATGGCCTGCTCCTACTCCTATCTCTCACTGACTTATGATAAGTAGGAAAAGAGATTACTCAGAGTTTCACTATTAGGCAGTAGATAATCATAATTGAGGTATTCCATGTAAACTGTGTTTGGCTGAGCAGATTAAATGGAGAAGTCTTTTTTTAAATCAAGGAATCTTGGATTGTTGATGAGATAATGGAAGAAAATTGTTTTTCAAAGCCTCTTGAGCATTGCAATAGAACATAGAACTGTACAACCCAGAAACAGGCCCTTTGGCCCATGCTATTGTGTGACCATGACGCCAAATTAAACTAACCCTATCATATATGCCTTCACCACCACCCCAACAGTGCATTCCGCTCTCCTACAACTCTGTTTTTTTTAAAAAAAGCTTGACCCTTGCTTTTTGAACTTGCCTCCCGCACCTTAAATACATGCTCCCTAGTTTTAGACGTAGAACATTACAGCACAGTCCAGACCCTTCGGCCCTCAATGTTTCGCCACCCTGTGGAACTAATCTGAAGCCCATCTAACCTACACTATTCCATTCTCGTCCATATGCCTATCCAATGAACATTTAAATATCCACAAAGTTGGCAACTCTGCAACTGTTACAGGCAGTGCATTCCACGTCCCTGCTACTCTGACATCTGTTCTATATCTATTGCCCCTCAATTTGAAGCTATGCACCTTCTTGCTATTTATCACCAGACATTTCAACTGTAGGTAAAAGATTCTGAATGTCATCCCTATCTACACATTTCATAATTTTTACAGACTTCTGTCAAGTCTCCTTTCAGGCCCTACCACTCGAGGGAAAATGATCAGACGTTTTCTATCCTCTCCTTATAACTCGTACCCTCTAATCCAGGCAGCATCCTGGTAAACCTCTTCTGCACCCTCTCCAAAGCCTCCATCACCTTCCTGTGATGTGGTGACTAGATTGTACGCAATACTCTTAAGTGTGGCCTAACAGGTATTTTTTGTTTCCAGTATCATTATTTGAGAAACTGTCTTGTCGACAGAGTATGTGTTTCTGTGTTCACAACTTTCATGTTTTGTGCACTGTGAAGTACAAGAAATTGATATGCCAATTATTAAAGTAAATCCTCCATAGGGCCCATCCATGTCTGATTACAGCCACCATCACTTTTTATTCCATTAATGAGGTTTTTCCTATTTCTCACATATTTGCGTTATGTATTTTGTTTTGGAATTGTATTTCTTGCGATGGTTTAAGATATTTATATGACCTATCAAGTTGACCCTGGAGCAATACGCTACCTCTTCTCACCACCTCAGCAATCAACATGGAACTGTACATCATTGGAATGGGCCGTTCGGCCCACAATGTTGTGCCGAATGTGACACCAAATTAAACTAATTCCTTCTGCCGCGTTTGGTTGATATCCCCCCATTGCTTGCATATCACACGTTTATCTAAAAGTCTTTTAAATGCCCCTATCATATTTGCAGTGTTTCCACACTCCTACTACTCTCTCTGTAAAAAGAAACTTGCCCTCACATCTGCTTTGAATGTACCCCCATCACCTTAAATGCATGCACCCTAGTGTTAGACATTTCAACTCTGGGGGGGAAAAAAGATTCAGACTGTCAACAATATCCATGCATCTCATAATTTTATAGACTTCTATCAAGTCTTCCCTCAATCTCTGCTGCTCCAGAGAAAACAACCTGAATTTTTCTTGCCTCTTCTTATAGCTCATACCCTTTTAATCGAGGCAGCATCCTGGTGAACCTCTTCTGCACACTCTCCAAAGCCCCCACATCTTTTCTGAGACCAAAATTGAACACAGTACTCTACCTATGGCCTAACCAAAGTTTTATAAAGCTACAGCATGACTCTTGTACTCAGTTCCCTAACAATAAAGGCAAATGTGCCAAATGTCTTCTTCACTATACCTACTTATGTTCCCGGTTTCAGGGAGCTATGGAGTTGAACCCTAACATCAGTCTGTACATCAATGCTGTTCAGGGTCCTGCCACTAACTATATACTTTTTCTTAATATTTGATCTCCTAAAATTCAGCACCTCACATTTACAAAAGCTCCATCTGCCATTTGTCCACCCACGTCTGCAACTGATCTATATCCCGCTGTATCCTTTGACAACCTTCTACACTATACATAACTCTACCGATCTTTGTGTCATCTGCAAACTTACTAACCCATCCGTCTATATTTTCATCCAAGTCATTTATATATATATTACAAACAGTAGATGTCCCAGTACAGATCCCTGCAAAACACCCCTAGTCACAGATCTCCAGCCTGAAAAACAACCTTCCATCACTATCCTCTGCCTTCTGTGGGCAAGCTAATTCTGAATCTACGCACCCAAGACACCGTGGATCCCAGGCATCTTAATTTGATCGAGCCGACCATGAGGGACCTTGTTGTAAGCCTTACTAAAATCCATGTAGACAACATCCACTGCTCTACCCTCATTAATCACCTTTATCACCTCTTCAAAAAATTCAGTCAAGTTAATAAGACTATGACCTGCCCTGATTGGTCTTAATTAGGCTATGCTTTTTCAAAAACATGTAAACTCCATCCTAAAAAATTCTTTCCAATAGCTTTACAACTATTTCCTTGCTTGAATATGGAATAACGTTAGCTACTCGCCAGTCCTCCCAGACCCCTCCAGCGGCTAATGAGAATACAGAGATCTTGGTCAAGGCCCTAGCAATCTCCTTTTCAATAACCTGGGGTAGATACTGTTTGGAGAAAGTGAGGACTGCAGATGCTAGAGAGTCAGAGTTGAAAAGTGTGACACTGTAAAAGCACAGCAGGTCAGGCAGCATCGAAGGAGCAGGAGAATCAACGTTTCAGATATAAGCCCTTCGTCAGGAATGTGGGGTCGTTGGAATGGGGCTGAGAGATAAATAGGAGTGGGCGGACCTTCCAACCACATGGCATCAATGTCGATTTCACACCTCCTCTCGCATCCAACCCTCCAACTCAGCACTGCCCTACTTGAACTGTCCGACCTGTCCACCTCTTCTTCCCACCTATCTGCTCCACCCTCCGCTCTGACCTATCACCATCACCCCCACCTGCATCTACCTATCGTTTTCCCAGCTACCTTTTCCCCCCAGCCCCACTGCCGACGCCTATTTATCTCTCGGCCCCACCCCCACATTTCTGATGGCCTCATGCCCAAAGCGTCAATTCTGTTGCTTCTCGGATGCTGCCTGACTTTCCTGCACCACACTTTTCCACTGCAAATACCATTGGGCCCTGGGGACATATCCACCGTAATGCTCTTCAAGACACCCAACACTCCAAAAAAGGTTCTTGACCTCAAAAAAAGTTAAATGCTGAACAAGAAAGTCTGTGGGTGAACTTCACAACTTGCCACAAATTCAGACCCTTAATTGGTCAAATAACAGGCACTTAAGGACATCAACTTGAAACCAGCCTGATTGCAGATGAGAAATGTGGCTGGTTATCTGATGGGAAAACCAGTGTGTCTCCTGGCTAGGTTTAGGGGTGGAGGGTTCCTCCATTTAGCCCAATCTGGGAGCAAATCCGCCAGCAAGTGGCGACAAGGAGTGGCTGTTGAGAGTGCAACCCTGGCCCTTTCCTTTTAAGCCCTCCCAACCCTGCCTATCAATACAACCTCATATTAAAGTACACATTTTTATAAATCCTTAACTATGGCAACTGAGTAAAGAAGCTACACTTACAAGATCACAAGTAAGTCAGGTAAGGGTGCATAAAATAGAAATTTTTGAAGTGTCTCACCAGTTTACAACATTTAAAGAGCAGTATTTGCAAGCTTGGGTGATTGTTGGTCAGTGCTTTATTTATTTGGTTGATGTTGGCAGCAGACTCACATTTATTAGGCATTTAGTTGGCAAGTGGGTTTTTACCTGAATAAAAGTACAGGCTTGCTTTTACATTCTGACAACATGTGAATAATCTAGTTGTCTGCAATAATAGAATCCATAGAGTGCAGAAAGAGGCCATTTGGCCCATGGGGTCTTAACCAATCCTTTGAGCATTTAACCCACAGAAGTGCCCCTACCATATCCCCATAATCCCACATTTACCCTGACTCATCCAACTAGCCTGCACTTCCTTGGACACTCTGGGGAAATTTACTATGGCCAATGCACCTAACCTGCACATCTTTGGACTGTGGGAGGCCCAGAGACCAGAGGGAAATCCTTGCAGCTTGCAAACTCCACACAGATTCACTTCCAAGTTTGGAATTGAATTTGATTCCCTGGCAGCGTGAGGCAGAAGCTGAGCTACCATGCTGCCCTCTCAATTATCAATGAGGAAAAAGTAAAGAGTTTGATACATACTTTTCATATCTTCATTGCTAATGGTTGGCTAATTATGGGGTTAAGGATACACAAGTGATGTGCAATTTTGATTAAGGACACTGAGCACATAAAGCAAGAGTCAGGTCCCTACCTCTAGGCCTTAAGATCTGAGTTGAAGTCCCAGCTGTCACAGAGGTATGTTGTAAAATATCCAAATAGCCTAATTACTTTTAATTTTTCAGCCTTTTGTAGTGTAGTGGAAGTGTTCTCCCTCCAAGTGGAAAGTCCAGAATCAGGTGCCATCTGGTATGGAAATATGTCTAAATGGGTTGATTAAAAATACGTTTTGTTGCCCACTAGCATATCTCAGTGGTCTAAGGTACAGGGTTACGGTTGTAATTTATATAGAGTAAGAGTTTCGCATTTCACCATTGCTAAAGTGTCCAATGCTTCATGTTTAGACTTCCAGTGATAGTGTTCCTATCTCTAGTCTATGAGGTTTGAATCAACTCCCACCTTAAGATGTAATGGCCATGGAGGTATGTCATAATACATTTAAGCAGTTTGAATAGAAAAGTCTTTTATAAAAAGTTACAAACAAACAAAGAGTTCATCCATTTAGCACTCAGAGGAATGGAGTGCTTTTGAACCAATTAAGTATATTTTGTTGACGCATAAGTAGGAAACAATGGGAGACAATTACTACATCTTTTCAGTTCCACTCTATTTTCAGGAGAACAACAGTCACTATCTGATCAAGGTTCATGTCAAGATGTCACTTTGTAATAAAAATGGACATTTCTTGGAAAGCTCACCAGACCTGGTGGCATCTGTGAAGAGCAATCAAAGTTAACGTTTTGGGTCCAGTGACCCTTCCTAGCAACTTCAGGGTTCCGAGGAAGGGCCACCGGACCAAAAACATCAACTTTGATTTGCTAGTAACTTCTGTTTTTGTTTCTGATTTACAGCATCTGCAATTCTTAGTTTTTATTTAGTATTACTTCGTAATGTTATGAAGAATGTCCAGTTCAGTCTTTCATTCCCCTCTGATGAAACCTCTATTACATGGGAACACTAAATTCATAGATTTTGAAGAATGAAAGTATATGGCAAAATTGAATTGGACTTTATTTCCTTCTAACAGGTGACTCCTTCACTTATCTATGCCTGGATAGGCATGCCACAGCCAGTGATCTACTTCTCTACCCATTGAAGAAATGTTCTTAATGGTAAGTAATTCAAGTATGCAGGGCTTGAATAAAGGAACCTCTATTATCCAGCATTTGATTATCTGAATATCGGATTATCTGGCAAGATTGCAAGGTCCCGATCCTCGGCTAAACTATGTTATCCGGTATTCAATTATCCGGAATTCAATTAACTAAACAAAATACTGCTTACCAATGTCCTTTGGATAATCGAGATTTCTCTAAACATCTTTAAAAAAATCACTGAAAACTGACACCTCAAGACTGCTTGTAGTTTTAAGATAATCCAGTGTAGATTTCAGATTGAAGGTTTTATTTGAATGATTATCTCAGGGTAATGCTCAACAATTAGCTATTGCCTCAATAGCATTTTGCTTTTGCTCTTTGAAAAAGTGACGAGTCATCGCTTGTTCAGAGTTGATTTTGGGACTTTGACTGCAGAAATTTATCAAAGTGAACATTTAGTTTTA
This sequence comes from Chiloscyllium punctatum, assembly GCF_047496795.1. Taxonomy (NCBI): domain Eukaryota; kingdom Metazoa; phylum Chordata; class Chondrichthyes; order Orectolobiformes; family Hemiscylliidae; genus Chiloscyllium; species Chiloscyllium punctatum. The sequence goes on along the minus strand of NC_092753.1, from coordinate 42,801,922 downwards.
TCCTATTTAAAGCTTTTATTGCTTTTAATGTCTCTGATATTATCATGAAAAATATTCCAAGGTCAACAGAAATTTTGCTCAGTGTGTAGGTCATATAGATTGCTACATAGTCATTAAAATAGCATAGTCAAAAAAACTGTGCATTGCACCAGTTTTTGCAATCTGCCAAATTCAGATACAGTGTACCCTGAATAAATCTGTTCTAGCAATACATTTTAATATTCTATGGTCATTAATATTTAATTATTTGAAATTTCTGGTAGTTAAAGATGGTAAGAAATTTATATGTAGTTTTAATTTAATAGCCTCCAAGCAAGTCTATAGCATTTAAGTTGCATTAACATTACCAATGCTTTGTATGTCATGATTCAAATTGTGAATAAAGCCCAGTAGGTAATTGAGCCTTTGGGATTGATCCCCATTGATCGTAAACTTCTTTTATCCTATCTGTGAAAGGATATTGTGAGAAACAAATCATATTTGTATGCAAGTCATGATTGACTCCTTAAAGATTCTTGGTTCCTTTAACAGATTTAGCAGTGATTAATGAAATTTGTAGACCATGGATGAAGATGTAGGAAGGCTTGAACTGCAGCAACAGGAGCCCAAGGTGATATTTGATAACACAGGTAATCGAAACCCCATTTTGTATTATGAATGGTATAATTTGGATTTTCAGTGGCAAGATTACTTTGGCCATTAGGACATAGATAACTGCTCCACTTCTTTCAAATGTCCACAAATCTGTCCATATCCAGATTTGCATTTTTCAGATACAGTTCTCAAACCTGTTTAGAATTAATTATATTGCTTCCTCTTCGATCAAAGGATATAACTTAAGAATTTGCATTTGAGAATGTCTCAACCTGAAAATTGACACTTTTTTTCATTTCCTCTTCACCAATCGTTGTGCATTTCTGTTCGAGTATTCAGAAACAAATTCTTAATAGGCAACAAAGCATTATGACTTAGTACCAATTGACCCTGCATATTGTTTCAGTTAAAATAATGGCATCTTTCAAGCCTCAAATGAATTTGCCTCCACCAAAACTCCAGGTAGTATGTTCCAGATTCTCATCTTTTCTCGCAAATCTTTTTTAACCTGTGCTTTCTGTTTATCTATCTTGTTATAAGTTGAAACAGTTTCTCCCGATCTAGTCTGTCTAGACCCCTCAATTTTGAACACTTGTATCAAATCTCATCGGATATGTGGAACAGTCCATCTTCCACTGCTACACTGACACCACCCCCCACCTTTTCATCCGCTACATCGATGACTGTATTGGTGCTACCTCGTGCTCCCACGAGGAGGTTGAAAGTTCATCCACTTTACTAACACCTTCCACCCTGACCTCAAATTTACCTGGACCATCTCAGACTCCTCCCCCCCCCCCCCCCCCCCCCCCTTCCTAGACCTCTCCATTTCTATCTCGGATGACTGACTCAACACTGACGTTTACTATAAACCGACTGACTCCTACAGCTACCTAGATTACACCTCCTCCCACCCTGCCCCCTGTAAAAACGACATCCCATATTCCCAATTCCTTTGCCTCTGCCGCATCTGTTTCCAGGAGGACCAATTCCAATACCGAACAACTCAGATGGCCTCCTTCTTCAAAGACCGCAATTTCCCCTCAGACTTGGTTGACGATGCTCTCCACCGCATCTCCTCCACTTCCCGTTCCTCCGCCCTTGAACCCCACCCCTCCAATTGCCACCAGGACAGAACCTCACTGGTCCTCACCTACCACCCCACCAACCTCCAAATACATTGGATCATCCTTCGTCATTTCCGCCACCTCCAAACAGACCCCACCACCAAGGATATATTTCCCTCCCCTCCCCTATCAACGTTCCAGAAAGACCACTCCCTCGTCAGGTCCACACCCAACCTCCACTCCCGGCACCTTCCCCTGCAACCGCAAGAAATGCAAAACTTGCGCCCACATCTCCTCCCTCACTTCCCTCCAAGGCCCCTTAGGATCCTTCCATATCCGTCACAAATTCACCTGCACCTCCACACACATCATTTACTGCATCCGCTGCACCCGATGTGGCCTCCTATACATTGGGGACACAAGCAGCCTACTTGTGGAACGTTTCAGAGAACACCTCTGGGACACGGACACCCACACCCACCAACCCAACCGCCCCATGGCTGAACACTTTAACTCCCCCTCCCACTCCACCAAGGACATGCAAGTCCTTGGCCTCCTCCATCACAAGACCATTGCAACATGACTCCTGGAGGAAGAGTGCCTCATCTTCCGCCTAGGAACCCTCCAACCACAAGTGATGAATGCTGATTTCTCCAGCTTCCTCATTTCCCCTCCCCCCACCTTTTCACAGTCCCAACCCTCAGACTCAGCACCGCCTTCTTGACCTGCAATCTTCTTCCCGACCTCTCCGCCCCCACCCCCTCTCTGACCTATCACCCTTACCTTAACCTCCTTCCACCTATCGCATTCCCAATGCCCCTCCCCCAAGTCCCTCCTCCCTACCTTTTATCTTAGCCTGCTTGGCACACCCTCCTCATTCCTGAAGAAGGGCTTATGCCTAAAACATCGATTCTCCTGCTCCTTGGATGCTGCCTGACCTGCTGCGCTTTTCCAGCCACACATTTTTCAGCTCTAATCTCCAGCATCTGCAGTCCTCACTTTCTCCTAGTCAAATTTCATTTAGCCTACTCTGAGGAATACAGTCCCAAATTCTTCAATCGATCTTCTGAGTTCATTCCTGAAATTATTCTTGTATATCTCTTCTGTACTCAGCCTAGTATATGTAACTCTTTACTGAAGTGTAGTGCCCAGAACTATCAGCAGTACTTTAGCTGTGGTTCAACTAGCATCTTGTACAAGTTTAGGATAACCTTCTTGATTTTGTACTCTCTGTTATAAACAAAGCTAGAATACTGTATGCTTTGTTTACTGCTGTCCACCAGTCCTGCCATCTTCAATAAGAACATAAGAAATAGGAGCAGGAGTAGGCCATTTGGCCCCTCAAGTCCTCCCACCATTCAACTAGATCATGGCTGACCTCCAGTCCCCAACTCCTCCTCCGTGCCATCCCATTGTAGCCCTTAATTCCTGATATTTCAAAGATCTATCAACCTCTTCTTTTAAATACTTACAGTAATCTCACCATCACAACTTACTGAGGTAGAGAACTGCAGTCATTTCCCCTCACAATCTTGTCTATTTTTCTCAGCTTACCCCACATTCCTTTAAACTGTAATAAATAAAGACCTAACTTGTTTAGCCATTTTTGATAAGTCAGCCACTTCAACCCAGAAATCAACCTAATGAATCTCTTGAATGGCAAACACATTTCCTGTCCAACTCAATTTCTTCTCATTAGCACCTTATTTATCTGTTATCTTTGGAATGTTTATAGTGTCCTTCACTATGAAGGCCAATGCAAAGTATTTCAGTTATTTAAATGTTCAAATTATCTGCCATCTCCCTGTTATCTGTAACTAATTTCCCAGTTACATCCTCTAAGGATCCCACGTTCACTTTAGCTACTTTTGTTTTATATATACGTAGAAACTTTTGCCATGTTTTGATTATTTCTTGTCAATGTCTTTTTTGTTATCAGTTTTTCCCCTCTTTATTAATTGTTCAGTCATCTGCTGGTTGTTCTTTTCAAAAACAAATTCCCAATTGTCTGGCCTAACATTAGATTTTGCTCCTTTGTATGGCTTTTATTTTGACTGGATACTCTTCTTGACCACCATTGTTAATCATGGGTTGTCCATCCTTCTCATTGAGTGCTTCTTTTTGATTGAAATATATTTTTGCTGAGCATAATGAAATATATGGTTAAGTGTCTTATACTGCTCATTCACTGACCTTTCCACTCTGCTTTAGATAATACTATCTTCATGCCATTGGAATTGTCCATGTGTAAGTTGAGGACACTGGTTTGAGACTCAAGTTACTTCTACTCAAACTGAATTTGAAATTCTACCATGTTGTGATTATTACCTCCTACAGAATTCTTAAACAAGAGACCTGATATTAATCATTGTATGTTACTAGATCTGTAATATCTTGTTAATGATTTGTGCATGTTTACACTCAGGTCTTCTTCTACGTACCCTCTAGCATAGTTTTTATTTTATACTGTCTCTCCACATTTACAATATTAACAATTTTATATAATCTGCAACCTTTTAAAATGTTCCCGTACACCATGGTTTAGATCACTAATATGTCATGAAAAGCAAGGGTCCCGATACCAACCCTCCGCGAACTCCACTGTAAACTTTCCTCCAGCCCAAACAAAATCCCCGAACCATTACTGTCTGTTTTCTATCACTCAGCTAATTTCATGTTTACATTGCTACTGCTTTTATCCCATGAGCTCAAATTTTTCTCATCATTCTGTTGTGCAGCATGGTATCCAATAGCTCTTGGAATCCATATATGCTACGTCAACAGCTTTCTCCCATCAATCCTCTCTGTTACACATTTTACAAATTCCAGCAAGTTAGTAAAGCATGATTTTCCCTGAAGAGACCCATGCTGGATTTTCTTAATTAACCTACACTTATATATATGACTATTCATTTATCCTGAATTACTGTTTTTAGAGGTTTCCTCTCGACTGAAGTTAAAATGATTGATATGTCATTTCTGGAATCCCTGAAACCATTTTTAAACAAGGACATAGTGTTTGCTACTCTCCAATCCTCTGACATCCCTCCTGAATTTAAGGAAGACTTAAGAATAACCAATGCCTCGACAGTTTCCACTTAAGAACAAACTGTTTAAGACCACCTCCTTACCAAAGTTGAACTTCTCTAGTGACTGAATTTCTTCCTCTGTCCCCAGCACCTGGGTAGAACCTGTTTTCCTGGTAAAGATAGATGCAATTTATTCATTGAGTACCTCAGCTTTGCCCCGATTCCATGTGTAAATCCCCTTTTTTGTTGGATTTTTAATCAGCCTGTCCTTTCAGCTACCCTTTTATTACTGATGTGTCTTTGGAAGACCTTGGAATTACCTTGAATATTAGCTGTCAGTGTCTTTCCATAACTCCCCATTCTTTTTAATTGGTGTTTCAGCTGTCTTCTGAAACCTGGTTCTTAATTGTACTTTCTACCTCACACCTGTCAGAAGGACAGTTTTTTTTCAATCAAGCGAGAATGGGATCTGTTTGACAGAATATGTCTGGACTGTGCCAGGATGTTTCATTTTTTAGCAACTGTTTTGTCCCCACCAACCCTTGGCTCCATTCTATCTGGACTGGTTCTATTCTATCCGATCCAGCTCCATTCTTGCCCCATTGAACACAGCATTTTTTCTCCCATTGTATCAGAAAAATATCTCTTTCCCTATGGAATAATTAAATTGGAGCAAAGATGATATCTTGGGATAATATTGTCACATTGGCTTTAAGTGATTATTTACGAGAACTGTTTCCCAGTTGTGAACTTCTGTATGTCACTAATTTAAGAACCCGTGGATAAACAATGCAGCATTTGGTTCCTTCATAACTGAAATAATTTCATGGAGGCCGGTATTTCATGACCAAGACATCCTTTTCATGAAAAGCTCACCTTAAACCTATGCCCTCTAGTTTTAGACTCCCCTACCCTAGTGAGAAGACCTTCACAATTCACCCTTTCCATGCCCGTCATTATTTTATAAACTTCTATGAGGTCACATCTCAACCTCTGACACTTCATGAAAAATAGCCCCAGCATATTCAGCCTCTCCCGATAGCTCTAACCCTGGCAACAACCTTGTAAATCTTTACTGAACCCTTATAAGTTTTGCAAACTGCTGCCTCCAGCAAGAAGAGCAGAATTGTACACAATATGCCAAAAGTGGCCCAACTAATGTCCTGTACAGCTGCAACATGTCCTCCCAACTCTTATGCTGACCAATAAAGGCAAGTATGCCAAATGCCGCCTTCACTACTCCCTCTACCTGACACTTCACTTCCGAGGAACAATAAACATGCACTCCGCGATTTCTTTGCAAGGCCTTGATTTTTTTTTAAGTAGCCCTAGAAGGGGTTTGTGGTCTGTTACTATTGCAAATTTACATCTATAAAGGTATTGGTGGAATTTTGACTGCAGGACAATATTATTAAATGTGTTAGTCATGCCCTGATTTGCTCTACCAAAATGCAATGTTTATCTAGATTAACCTCCATCTACCACTCTGGCACATTTGCCCACCTGATCAAGGTCTTGTACTCTGGGCTAACCTTCTTCGCTGTTCACGGCACCACCAGTTTTGGTGTCACCTGCAAACTTCTTAACAATACCTGCTCTATTCACATCCAAATAATTTATATAAATGACAAATAGCAATGGACCCAGCATCGATTTTTGCAGCACACCGCTGGTCACAGGCTTCTCCTGGATGTCTTTGGAGGAGTTCAGTCAGTATCTGGCGGCAGCCTTCACTTGGGACAATCACTCTTGCTCCCCATTGTAATATGCCGTCCTCAACAATGATCTGGTCGTACTGCGTCCATGAAAGGTTTCAATTCTGGTTGTGATGGCCTTTCTGTTTCCTCTATCACTACAGCTGTTTTATTTTGACAGGAAGGAATTATCTTGTGTCCACAGTTGAATGTGGTAATTGGTGACTGGAAGGGTGTACAGAAAATCTAAAACCAGAACACACTCTTTCAAGGGTAGGCACCACCAGTGGGTGTGTCTGTCAGTGGGAGGCAAGTCATGGTATCCGCATTTGTCACTTGGCCTTCCGGATTGTGTTCCAAATTATAATTACATACCCTGAGAGTAAAGGCCCACCATTGAATCCAACCAGAACCTACAGATGACACGGCCTTGACTTCTTTTAGTAGCCCTAGAAGGGGTTTGTGGAATTTTACCAATACAAATTTATATCTATAAAGGTATTGGTGGAACGTTGTCACACCAAAGATGACCATATTTGTGTTCGGCATCAGCCAAAGTCTGGGAAGCATATGTTATTAGGCGTTTCCCTCAGTTGGGCCATTTGTGAGCCAACACTACGCTGATACCATATGGGGAGGTATTGCATGTCAGAATAACATCTCACTTGGAATCATAGTGGGCCAAGACTTTAGACAGTGATAGCTGCTTTTCACTTCTCTAAACTTTACTTCTTGGCTATGTGACCATTTCTAAGGCTGACCTTTTCAATAGCAGATAGAAGGGGGCCAGGTTACGTATGCATTTTCCAGAATAGTTCACTGAACCAAGGAAAGACCAAAAGGTGCCCAGGCTCCCCTGGAACAGATAGGGGAGCCTGGGCACCTTTTGATTGGAGGATAGAGTGAGGGCAATGGGTGAAACCTGGTCTTGTAAACTCTGTAGCCCAAGAAGGACGCTTGGGTGTCTGGAACACACATTTATCCCTTCTGAAGTGTACATCCACCAGGGAGAAATGTCTTCAGAACTATGTCCAAGTTCTCCAAGTGCTCTTATTGGCATTCTTGGTTATTAGCACATCATCCAGATAAATGGCGACCTGTTCAGATTTGTAAAATGTTCTCCATCGTCCTCTGAAAAAGGGTGCAGGCTGATGATACCCCCAATTGCAGTCTTATATACTGGTACAAACCCTTGTGTATTAATTGTGGCATACAGTGTTACAACCGCAGGTACGCGTGGCTCACATCCAGCTTCATTAAGGACACCCATTCCTCCCAGTTTTGTGTGCAAGCCTCTGTGAGGGATTTGGTATTTATCCAGTTGCGAGAAGCAGTTTATCGTTTGCTTAATATTCCCACAAAGGCAAACCGGCTAGTCAGGATTCATAATCAGTACGGTGAGTGCTGCCCATTCCATAGACTGTGCTGATTTGATGGTTCCTTTGCTTTCAAGCCTCCTGATTTCTGTCTCTACTTTTGCACGTAAAGCAAGTGGCACTACGCGGAATTTGCAGAATATTGAAATTGGTTTCTGGTCAGAGGGTGGCCTTGACCCCTTTTGATAGTCCCTAGACCTTCTTGAAAAATCTCTGGGTATCTAATTAGAACTTTGCTAAGGTAGCCATGTTGAGCCAATCAAGTGAATCTTTCTGAACCAATTCCACCCCATCAAATTTGGGCCTGAGCCTTTTACTACAATTAGTGTTAACTGCATCAACTGCTTCACATAGGAGACTGAAACCAAAGTCATACCTTTAATTGGTCACAGTTCCCCGGTGTACATTCTCAGGCTATCTGAGGTCTTGTATGTTAACGTAAAGGTTGGAGTCCAGAGTGGATCTTGTTAAAGACTGTTTTGTGATCATTAATACAGCTGTGCCAGTATCGACCTCTGTTAGAATCAGGGGACCAGGTAATCAAGCACTTATTTTGATAAGTTCTGATTTGGCTGTTGCTAATCATTTTAACTGTTCCAAACCTGATGTAGGTGAACTTTCCAGGGTGTGCATTCTCTTAGATACCAACCTATGAGTTCTTTTACTCAAGTCAGACCTTGAAGGATTCCTTTGCTGTCTCAAGTCCACATACTGGCAGCAACTACAATAGCTTGCCAGTCCAGACTCTGAAGAACACTTTGGCCGAGGCACGGCTTTGTTTTGGGGTATTACTGTGTGCTGATTGCCATCCCTCTGCTCAGGATAGGTCCTGCATCAGACTATGCAGTTGCATCACTCAAGTGATGTTCCCCAAGCTCAGTCAGACAGGTCAGGGTGTCCACTTCCATCGGGATGCCCTGTAGCTCATGCTCCTCTTGTCGCATTTTCTAATGACAAAGCCAGTTGTATTGGCTGTTTGAAATCCAGTTGGGCTTCAGCTAGTTGACACTTTTATATGGTTAAGTCATTAATCCCAAGTACCAAACAGTTTCTCATCATCTCATCTCAGGGTTAACCCAAAATCACATGCCTCAGCCAGTCATAATAACTTTGTCAAAAATCCGCAGCAGGATTCCCCAGGTTCTTGAACTGCCGAATAAAGACAATAGCACGTTTTGAGAAGATTTCTAGGTCCAGTTGAGGTTCTGGATGTAAGTTTGCTCGCTGAGCTGGAAACTTAATTTTCAGACATTTCGTCACCATACTAGGTAACATCATCAGTGAGCCTCCGGTGAAGCACTGGTGTTATGGCCTGCGTTTTATTTGTGTGCTTAGGGTTTCTTGGGTTGGTGATGTCATTTCCTGTGGTGATGTCACTTCCTGTTCTTTTTCTCAGGGGGTTGTAAATGGGATCCAAGTCAATGTGTTTGTTGATAGTTTGGATTGGAATGCCATCCTTCTACAAATTCTTGTGCATGTCTGTTTGGCTTGACCTAGGATAGATGTGTTGTCCCAGTCGAAATAGTGTCCTTGCTCATCTTTATGTAAAGATACGAGTGAGAGTGGGCCATGTCTTTATGTGGCTAGTTGATGTTCATGTATCCTGGTGGCTAGATTTCTGCCTGTTTGCCTAATGTAGTTTTTGTTACAGTTCTTGCAAGGTATTTTGTAAATAACATTAGTTTTGCTTGTTGTCTGTATTGTGTCTTTCAAGTTCATTAGCTGCTGTTTTACACATTGACCTGAATCCCATTTACCACCCCCTGAGAAAATGAACATCACCAACCCAAGGAAACCTAAACACAAAAAGTGGGCCATATCACCAGTGCTTCACTGATGATGTTACCTAGTAGGGTGACAAAATGTCTGAAAATGAACCTCCGAACTCAGTAAGCAAGCTTACATCCAAAGCCAATAGTGTCTCAGAATTAGAGCAAGCTTGGGGTCATAATATTCCTTAACTAATTGCATCAACTGTTGAAAGGTTTTAGTATCTGGTGCCTAAGGGAAAGTTAGGCTCCTGGTAAGGCTGAGGATCCGCAATTGTTGCTTTTCATTGCCAATGTCATTTGCCCAGAAAACAAAACACGTTCTTTCCACGTTCTGGGGCCATTCTTCAAGTCAACAGATCAAACAAGTCAACTTCACAAAAAATGTCATGATGCCAGAAGTGCTTACCTCAACTCAAAGGTGACTGTTGCGAGCAAATTTTCTTTAGGAGTATACTGTTTTTTCATATACACTGTGAGGCAAAGATCCTACCACCAAGTCACCCTTTACTTACACGTGGGTGTCCTTGACTCTGATCCAATTCTCTCAGAGCCAGTCCCTAGAGTGAGGAGAATCCCTAAGATGCCTGTTTATATCTGTCAGCCAGGACTTTCTGATTGGGGCTGTTAACCTGGGCCAGTCAGAGAACTCGTACTCCGTGAGATCCACCCGGACAACCTTGTTCCAATCATAAAAATGTGTTGCTGGAATAGCGCAGCAGGTCAGGCAGCATCGAAGGAGAAGGAGAATCGACATTTTGGGCATAAGCCCTTCAGGAATAAGGAGGGTGTGCCAAGCAGGCTCAGATAAAAGATAGGGAGGAGGGACTTGGGGAGGGGCATTGGGAATGTGATAGGTGGAAGGAGGTTAAGGTGAGGGTGATGGGCCGGAGAGGGGGTGGGGGCGGAGAGGTCAGGAAGAAGATTGCAGGTCAAGAAGGCGGTGCTGAGTCTGAGGGTTGGGGCTGAGAAAAGGTGGGGGGAGGGGAAATGAGGAAGCTGGAGAAATCTGTATTCATCCCTTGTGGTTGGAGGGTTCCTAGGCGGAAGATGAGTCGCTCTTCCTCCAGGCATCGTGTTGCCATGGTCTGGCGATGGAGGAGGCCAAGGGCCTGCATGTCCTTGGTGGAGTGGGAGGGGGAGTTGAAGTGTTCAGCCACGGGGTGGTTGGATTGGTTGGTGCGGGTGTCCCAGAGGTGTTCTCTGAAACGTTCCGCAAGTAGGCTGCCTGTCTCCCCAATGTATAGGAGGCCACATCGGGTGCAGCGGATGCAGTAAATGATGTGTGTGGAGGTGCAGGTGAATTTCTGATGGATATTGAAGGATGCCTTGGAGGGAACTGAGGGGGAAGGTGTGGGCGCAAGTTTTGCATTTTTTTGCAGTTGCAGGGGAAGGTGCCGGGAGTGGAGGTTGGGTTGGTGGGGGGGGTGTGGATCTGACAGGGGAGTCGCGGAGGGAGTGGTCTTTCCGGAACGCTGATAGGGGTGGGGAGGGAAATATACCCTTGGTGGTGGGGTCCGTTTGGAGGTGGCGGAAATGACGAAGGATGATCCGATGTATCTGGAGGTTGGTGGGGTGGTAGGTGAGGACTAGTGGGGTTCTATCCTGGTGGCGATTGGAGAGGCGGGGTTCAAGGGTGGAGGAGCGGGAAGTGGAGGAGATGCGGTGTAGAGCATCGTCAACCACATCTGAGGGGAAATTGCGGTCTTTGAAGAAGGAGGCCATCTGGATTGTTCGGTATTGGAATTGGTCCTCCTGGAAGCAGATGCGGCGAAGGCGAAGGAATTGGGAATATGGGATGGCGTTTTTACAGGGGGCAGGGTGGGAAGAGGTGTAATCTAGGTAGCTGTGGGAGGCAGCATCCAAGGAGCAGGAGAATCGACGTTTCGAGCCCTTCTTCAGGAATCAAGGAGGACAAACGTTTGACAATAAAATGGTTTCCTGACACATTGTGTCAGAATGTCTTCAATATTAGGCATAGAATAATTTCTAAGCTAGGAGCAGACTCCTGCTTTTTAAGCGCGGAATCATTCTGTACCTGAGGCTGAGATTAGATTAGATTACTTACAGTGTGGAAACAGGCCCTTCGGCCCAACAAGTCCACACCGCCCCGCCGAAGCGCAACCCACCCATATCCCTACGTCTACCCCTTACCTACACTACGGACAATTTAGGATGACCAATTCACCTGACCTGCACATCTTTGGACTGTGGGAGGAAACCGGAACACCCGGAGGGAACCCACGCAGACACGGGGAGAATGTGCAAACTCCACACAGTCAGTCGCCTGAGGCGGGAATTGAACCCGGGTCTCTGGCGCTGTGAGGCAGCAGTGCTAACCACTGTGCCACCGTGCTGCCACGAGATGTTATGTACAGTTGCATTTAAACTGATTCATTTGTCTTTGAATTAAACATGCTTTCTTTTCAGGTTGTAATTCAGATTTAAATAAGACGTAAGATTTGATTAGTTAGAATTGACAGTGAGGCAGTCTGTAAGGTCTGTAGAGTGGTCTGCAAGAACAGCAAGTAAGTTAAAGCTTCACGAATATTACCTTTTACAGAGCTTGTATTTAATAACCGATAACGGTTACTCAATATCATCGTAAAGTCCTAAAATGCAATTAAGTTCAATCCATAGCAGGTAAATAGTTACTTTTCTACTGGCTTCAACAGCCTTAGCATTAAAATGGTGTCTCTCTCTCTCTCTCTCTCTCTCTGGTGTCCTTTTGAACTCTCAAGTCAGAGTCTTGTAATAGCAAAAATGTTTTTCTTTGTGTCTGCCCAGCTTGCAAGGGTAAAAAGAATTCATTATAATTGACAGGACCTGACCATCAATTACAAGGCTTTTGATAGTACGGAGTTTCATTTCAGGGTCAGAATCAAACACTTTCATTAATTTCTCAAGGGAATAGCCGTGAGTGTTATCACTTGATGTCCTGTTTACACAGATTCACTGATGCTAAGACAAATGTTCTTAATTGCCTTAGAGCATCCTGTTCTCACTTGGTGAGCACAGATATTTTTACCTTTTACATACCTTGAGTTCCCCCTTTTTCTGAGCCTTCCAGCCTGTCTTATTTTCTAGTGTTTAGCAAACGTGTTCGATAATTCAGCATTACATTTTAGTCTGAATGTTTAAAGACAAGTTTTAAGCCGATAGCCTTTCTCAAAGATATCTTTCAAAAAACCTAATGAACCTGAGCAAACACTTGGTGATCCCTCCAAATCTCTCCTTGTCTCGCCTGAATGAAGCGTGCAGAGATGTTTGTCCAGCATAAATACTGTAGAAATTTGAGGTGCTGTGCTCCAGTTTCTTTCTGTCCAAGGATGTTAGACAGCTCAGGAATGAAAGGAGTAGAGAGAATTTTTGTTTTCCCTTTAACGGTCCTGGATTTTGTTGCTGTTATACTATCAGCAGATAGAAACGAGTTTAATCTCGGTTCTGCAAACAATTAACTGTAGCTTCACAGGTGGAATCATGGCTTAAATGTTACAGCGGGGGTTGAACACCAGAATGTTTGCCATGTGCACATTAACACAGAAATCATGAAGTTGCAGCCTGTCATCCACTGGTCCATCACAGGTTGCATTAGTGATCCTCCAACCTGTAGAACCAATAATTAATTAAATCAGTTGGTCAAATGAGAATTTTCCTTATTTCCACTCTCACCTCATTCATAAAAATCTTTATGAAAGTATGATTTATTCAATTAAAGTTTTAAACTATGGTCTGATTAATAAGCTGAAAATGTGTTGCTGGAAAAGTGCAACAGGTCAGGCAGCATCCAAGGAGCAGGAGAATCGACGTTTCGGGCTGGAGCCCTTCTTAAGAATGGCTCATGCCCGAAACGTTGATTCTCCTGCTCCTTGGATGCTGCCTGACCTGTTGCACTTTTCCAGCAACACACTTTCAGCTCTGATCTCCAGCATCTGCAGTCCTCACTTTCTCCTCTGATTAATAAGTACAACAGATCTGTCCTTAAAAATAATTTTATGTTGGAGTATTGTTTAATATCTCCATTAGAATTAGTTGCATTCTTTAATTTAACAAGTTATTTTCTCTGATACTTTAATTTAACATTCTGTAGAACATTGCTATATTTAATGTATTTTTTAAAAGTAATTTTATTTTAGTACCATCTCTAAGTAATTGAAAATTCTTTAATGTAATTGGCTACTTGGATAGTAACACTGTGCCTCCAAGCTGGAAATCTCCATTAAATAATGGTACAATCAATTGCGGGGTGACACAAGTAAAGGTCTCACTGCAGATCACAAGATCTTTCAGCAGGATTTTCTTTTGAAGTCAGCAGTGAGCATCTTTGCTTCCCTACTGACCACAGCATTCAGATTAATGGTACTGTAAGTTGCATACAGAGTACTCAGAAAACCAGAAAGTATCAATCTGTTAACATAGTACAGTCGATTCTGCTATAACGCGGAAGTTCTGCTCTCGTGCAACCCTAGGTTATAAGAAAATCGCATGATATCAGCACTGTTGAAACTAATGGTGCCAGAATTGCATTATAACCAACACACGCTATAAAAATTTGCACTGTAGAAACAGTGCTCCCAATTCCTCAATCTTGTTATAGCAAATTCACATCAATCAAATGTGCATTATCGCAGATAAATTTAAAGTTTAGCACATTTTAATACATAGGTCATGCACAATGGAAGCAATTTAAAGGGGGCATTAAGTTGGAAGGATAGACTTTGCATTCTTCTGATTAGTTTCCAGCCAAATCAGAATACTGAACAATGTTAAAAGCCCAATCCTACTAAAAATAAGCTATAGATGAAATATATAATCTCTTTATAATTTTGCAAAGTAAACTGATCAGATAACTTATGTAGGAGGAAATATTGGTTTGGTTTTGCTGGAGACACTTTCAACGTATTATTTTGTTAGCTTACCACCCCTTACTGATTTCAGAGATACTTTATAGGAGACCTAAGCTTAAAAAATGTAATTTTTGTTTTTTGCTTTAAAGTTGATTCATTTGTATTGTGTATCAGGTGTGAAGTTAATTACTCTTGTGTTAGGTCAATAAAAATCTAGCTTTATATTTTAAAGATTTTTCTGTATCAATTTTTGTTTATAGCCCATTTTAATTGTTTATCAGTTTTAAATTATTCAATCAGTAAAATGTAGAAATTTACTTTTATCTCCAAATCTAAACCTTTGTTTTGCTTTGATTTAAATAACCTTATATTAGGATAACAGTGGGATTATGTAATAGGTGTCACGAACTGAAGTTTTGTGGGACAAGATAATTTTCAATTTTTTTTAGTTTTTATTAAAATTGAACCACTTGCACACTTTAGAGTGGTCTTCTGTATTAATATGTTTGTCAACATCAATATGCTAATATCTACTATCCAATTTCAAATTACTCTGGTATGTTTCACTGTTGCACTCAAATGGAGTTTTTATGATTTTTGAATTAAGAAATTAAGGTAAATGTATTATGGATTTTTTTCTTTGTTCTGAAAGTTGCTATAATTCAGAAAACTTACTTGGAGGCCTTTGTTCCAGATACTGCACCAGTAGTAATCTGTTTAATTTTGTATTTACGTTTAAGATCAAAATGTTTACAGTTCATAGGACATGTATCTACAGCACACTTTTTATTAATTAGAAAAATGACAGTAACAGTTTAGAAGTGTCTTCAAGGATCTTTACCAAGATGGTACTTGAAGTATGAATTACTGATATCTAACTGTGTCCCAGGGGTTCTGTATTTCTGAATACTGCACCTCAACGACCACTTTCTGAAATGTTTTAATAATGTGAAAAGTACTGAAAATTAGAGTGGTTGAGGATATTGTAACAGATTATATTGAATTCTGTACCAGAGGGAAATAAATGTATTCCTAGAATAAAAATAATGCTGTGAAAAATCTATGATAGCCAATAGTAATAACGGTTGATAACAATCTACTTCTTTTAGCTGATTATTTAGTTAACCTCTATATACTCACTATAATTAACTGCATTTTTATTGTACTTTTTTCCATGTCAATATAATGTTGTGAAAGTAAACATTTCCCTTAATTTTTATAGTTCAAGAAGTGACTTCAGAACACATTGATGGGCATCATATTCTCGTAGAAGTTCAAGAGACTGTCTTTGTCGATTCTGCTATCAATTCTGGTCCCCACTTTGTCTCTGGTGATGCAGACTCTGTTGTAATACAGGATGTCATTGAAGATGTTGTCGCTGAAGATATTGTTGCTGAAGATGTTCACTGCCCTGATATTATTGAGGAGCCAGAAACCATTATTGTACCTGAACAAGTACTGGACACTGATGTTGCCACAGAGGAAACCTTGAGTACAGTCCCTGAAGATGTTTTGGCTTCCGACATCAACTCAGAGACTATTTGTGTATCAGAACATGTCCTGACCAGCGAAGATGTGTCTGATATGGCTACTGTTGAGCAAGTTGCTGTCACAGAGGCTGAAATAGTCACAGGCACCTTGTCACCTGACGTTGAAGAAGTTCTAGTGGCCGATCCTGCTACAGAGACTGAGATAGACACACGGAGTTTACATGTTCAGAATCAAGAGACCGTTCCAGTCACCATTGAGGCTCCAGTAGGAAATAAAGACACCAGTGAGGATTATTTAATGATTTCCTGTAAGTGACGAGAGAGGTAGGCCTTTGGCACATGGAAAATGAAATATTAATGGACTTTATTCTTTTATCTCTGAAAAGTAGTTGAATTAATTGTTCAGCATATTATATATTGTGTATAGTTAAAAAATCACAACACCAGGTTATGGTCCAACAGGTTTAATTGGAAGCACTAGCTTTCAGAGGATTGCTCCTTCGTAAGGTAATTGTGGAGTACACAATTGTAAGACTTGTGTACAGACAGAATTTATAGCGAATGTTTACAGTGTGATCTAACTGAAATTATACATTGAAAAATACTTTGATTGTTTGTTAAGTCTCTCATCTGTTAGAGTGACCATGTTAGTTTCACTTCTTTCATATGTAAATCACAAAGCTTTTTTTAAAAGTTACATTCTCAGGTTAATCTTAACAATTGGTGTCAGCCCAGATAATATGTTGAAGGTGTTAAGCCTCCTGTGTGCTGTTGTCAGTTTAGACTGATTCTAATCTAAAAAATGAGTTAACAGAGTCTTGCATGGATTCATACAGTTTTTGAGCAAAGTACAATGTAACTCTGCAAGTACAAATTCACCCCACAAACATATATGTATATGTGTGTGTGTTTATCTGGATTGGGGGATTGTGAGTTTAAAGGGATCGAAGTCTGTGAGAGGATGCATGTGGGAGTCTGTGTGTCTCCCTGTATTGAAGTGGTGTGTGTGTGTGCGTGTATACAGTGCAATGGTGGTCACCTATAGTGTGACATGAACCCAAGGCCCTGGTTGAGGCCCTCCCTATGGGTACTGAACTTAGCTATCAGCCTCTGCTCGGCCACTTTTCACTGCTGCCTGTCCTGAAGTCTGCCTTGGAGGATGGTCACCCAAAGGTCCGAGGTCAAATGTCCTGGACCACTGAAGTGTTCTCCAACTGGGAGGGAACACTCCTGTCTGTTGGTTGTTGTGTGGTGCCCAATAATCCATTGTCATAGCTTCTGCTCGGTTTCACCAATGTACCAAATCATATATTGTATAGGAGACATGGAGGCTGAAACATTTGCAACTTATGACTAAAATGCAGAGAGAATAAATTGAATTTATTACAGTGAGTTTAAGTTTATAATTATAGATGACCTTACTAAGGCTTCTATCTCCAAAATCCGAATCAGTGTTGCAGGTGAGCAAATATTGCTACAAATTCTTGAGTTAGTTCTTTTAGCTACTCCTCCATCCTAATGATTTTTTAGAGAGCTTGTATTCAGTAAATAACGGTTTAATTGTTTCCATCTTAGTTTTTTTTCAAATCCTGAAATTTGCATTAAATTGCATCTTGATGTTAACAATCAATGGTGTATCCTTGATTCAGTAGTCACACTAAAGTCTGGATGAGAAGATTGTCAGCTCATATGATGTAGTGGGGCTCACCTATTTAGACAAATGTTATTGAGCTATTCTGGAGCTCCTTAAGTGAGTCTTTATATAGTTTTTGATTCCTTGACACCCTCTGCTGCGACATGGTTTCAGAGGTATCATTCGTACCTGGGCCTTAACTTTTATCTTTTTTTTAATGCAGGAAGCTGAACAATGAGTGTCAACAACCTAAATGAATGTCAGACGATCAAAGCTTAATTTTATAATACAAGCCTCTATGCTTAATTGTTATCAAATTGAATAATTTCATTTTAAATTAACCAGTTGTGTTCATTTGTATAAATTTACTTGAGGATTAGCTTTCTTTATCATATGTATTTAGATTGTGAGAAATTGGCTCTTGTTGAAAATGTTGTCTGATCTACTACTTCATTTATTGAAATCTTGCACTGTCCTGTTCCTTCAAAGCTTTACCCATTGTTCATTTGTAAGAATCATTGTGATAGGTTAGTGAAGCAAAATAACACATACTTAAGAGATCAGAACAGTCAACCAACTGTGTTTTTTAAAACCTGGTGCAGATATTCAGGCCCAAAATTCTTGCTTAGGTACATAAATGCTGCAGAATTTATTTTTTCTGTATTTTTCATTTCAACTATTGTTAATATCCAAAGCTATCACTTTTTTATCCTTTTGTCTCAGCAGTTTAATAGTGTATATTTCCCAACTGAGTTGTTGAGCCTGAAGATTAGTTTTTAAGTCTATTCAACATTCTCTGCATGCATCCTGGACAGATTCATGTAAATCATTAAAAAATAAATCATGAAAGGGAACATACTGTGTGGTTGTGTTGTTGAGAAAGCATCTTCATAGATTCACTCAGTATCTGGTTATAGTTCATAGCACAGTCTAGTAGTAATATTATCAGTTTTCAATCCTTGGAGCCAACTGTCCCAATTATCTTGGGTAGAGAAATATTTTAACGTTTCCTGATTATTCTGTTTCACTGTCCAGAACCTCAACTGTGCTATACATTTTAAATTTTGTTTTAGCTTGTCTTAACTGTGTAGTATTTTTCTTTGTTAGTATTTTCAGTTTTGCTAATTAAATAGTAGTTTCATCTAGCAAAATTTAAATGGTAACAGCTAACTTCTGTTTAGCTATGTTTTCCCACATATAATTCTGTTCTGTCTGTAAATTTTTAGTGGAAAACATTTGCTAATTTAGCTCAAAGGAGTCTGATCAGTCAAAGGTGCACTTTCCTAGAAAACTAAATGGTTTGCAAGAAGCATGTCAAAATATTTTTTGCTCTATAATGTGATACAATTAATAGTAAATTGTACACTTTTTTATTTTAAAAAGTGGATGATGATGGAGGAAAGATTGGACATGAAGGAAATAGTGAACTAAAAATTGAAAGCGGCCTATCGGCACAGGGCGATCGTTTAAAAACAGATGGTGCTTGTTCTGAAGTCATTAAAGTTTACATTTTCAAAGCAGATGATGGAGATGATGATTTAGGTGAGTAATTAGGTGAATTACTGCAATGCAAGTTTTTTTTTCAATGGTTTACTTAAAAATTGATAAACAATTAGGATGGAGAGTGTGAGTTACAACCATATTCTGTGGTTGAACTAGGTGACTTTCGGCAAAATTGTTAGCTCAACTAATTTCTTGGCTTTTGTGTAATAGTTGTGGCCTTGTGTTATGTGAGTAACTAAGAAATAGGTTACTAAGAGTCCAATATATGTGTTTTTACATGCTTTCTTAGATCATTTTTGCACAGTGAAAGTTTTGTGTCTGTGTAGAACTTGGATTGTAACAAGCACGGAATCTACTGCCCCTCTTATTTCCCCTTGGAATGTTGTACTCAAATTCAAGCTTTCTATTAAGAAAATAGAAATGAAGTAAGGTATTCCCAAGAATGTAATTTTCAGAAAATTTAGTTTTTCGCCTGCCCTATTTGTCCTCGCTTTTGTATACTCACTCCCATTGTTCCATTGGAAGCATGTTGTCAATAAGTGCAGATATTTGAAGTACAGACAATGGTGAAATTGCAAGACTTTTTAATCTATACAGCAGTTTTTGCACTAGCAGATTCCTACAGTCTGCAACCGTGCCTTGTGTTATTTCTGTGAAATTTCACTTGCTTTGAGGCTGAGAAAACTACTGCAACAATAAGAAGTGAATGAGCCTTTATAAGCTGAGGAAGTGGGGTGAATATAGGAAAAATTAGAAGAGTAGGAATTGCTGGATTTTGATGGACTTTTTAATGTTGCAGTGCTGTTAACCTTTTATTTTCCTTCAATTTAAGGTGGAACTGTGGATATTGGTGAAAGTGAACCTGATAATGATCATACAGTTGGCTTACTGGACCAGGGCAGTGTAGGCAGAATATCACGAGAGAAGATGGTTTACATGACTGTTAATGATCCCAACCAGGAGGATGAGGACATAAGTAAGTAGCTGGTACAAATGTCTAACATTTTAATTTTTGTGTTGTATATTAGTACAGGTTTAATGTTGCCTTTTGGATTTTGTAAAAACAGGATTGCAACTAACTATGTTAAACACTACAGCAACAAATACTTTTAAAGAAAAAAATAATAGAGAAATAAATACGTAACATTTTAAAAACATTTTCTCACAGGATATGGGAATCGTTTGTTGGTCCAGTATTTATTATCCATCTCTAAATTCCCTTGAGAATCTGGTGGTGAGCTACGATGTACAGTACCATTAGGGAGGAAGTTGCAAGATTTTGACCAGTAAAAGTGAGGAAATGGTAATATTGTTCCAAGTCAAGATGGCTTGAACTTTGAGTGGTGATGCTGCTAAGCATTTGCTACCCATTATGCCCTTGTACATGTTAGGGGGTTGCAGATTTGGTTGTAGAAGAAGCCTTACTGAGTTACTACATTCCAGCTTTTGTATGGTACGTACATTTGCCACTTTGGCAGCGGTGAAGAAAGTGAATGCTGATGACGATGAATACGATGCCAATCAAATGGGCTGCTCTTTCTTGCATCGCATCAAGCGTCTTATTAGAAAATCCAGAGAAGCCCAAGCAATTGGAGAATTTTCCATCACACTTCTCGTACATACCTGGTAGATGCCTTTATGGAAGTCAAAAACTGAGTTATTAGCCAAGCCTCTAATCTGTTTTTGTAACCACTTTATTTATATGGCTAGTCTGGTTCAGATTCCAGTCTATGGTAATCCTGAAGATTTTGACAGTGGAGAATTCAGCAGTTGTATTGCCATTGAGTGTCAGGATGGCCTTTGTCTAGCATATGTTTGGCACTTGTTAGCCCGAACCTTGATGTGGCAAGGGATAAACAACATGTAAGTGTGTATTTGAAGACTGAAAATGGTGCTAAACATTGTAAAGTCATCCGTAAACATTCCCACTTCTGACCTTATCGTGGAAGGAATGCTATTGATGAAGCAGATGAAGATGTTTGTGCCTCAGAAACTATCCTGAGGAACTCCTGTATTGATGTAGTGGGACTGAGATGATTGAATTCTAACAATCATCAACATCTTCCTTTGTGCTTGGTATGAGTCCAACTAGTAGAGTTTTCCTGCTGATTCTTATTGACTTCAATGTTTCTAGGGCTTCTTGAGGAAATTCAAGATGTATTGAAATGGTTGTGAAACTTTGTTCTTATACTAGGAGCCCATTTTATATCATTTCATTACGCCTGATGTGTCTGCTTAGTTTTGCCAGTGTAATTTTTTTGTTTATTCCTGGGATGTTGCTCACCTAAGCAAGTTTTCATAAATTACTCTTGCCTAGATATCCTGAAAATAGAGGTCATCTTCATGAGTGATTGATCTTACCAGGGAATAATTATTTTGGAGCTAATTGTGTTACGTTCTGTATTGGTAATATGTTGCAGTAATTTTGCTAATGTCAGAAGTAGCAATTTATTAATTTTTATAACTTGCCATAATGAGATTTTAACACACAGCTTCTGGATTGCTGTGTTTGTCCGATAATAGTACACTATATTGTTTGATTAAACTTGCGTAAAAGCTTTGCTGTTTTTAATAATTTAAAAATTGATCCATGTGCATATATATATCCTGTAGTCGAGTGATCAATAACTTTCATTTGCTTACGTCATAGTGAATACAACACAACAAGAAGAGAACTGCTACCTTCAAACAAGTGAGTGCCATTTTTTATTGTATATATCCTAAAATTGAAAGTTTTAAGTTTAGATAGCATTGGAATATTGATTAGGTAGTCTTATTACTCAAATTATTGCTTCATTTTGAGCAATAATTTTTATGGAACTATTCTAAACACTATTCCCTGTGCATATTGATTAAAAGCACAGGACATGCTTACGGCTTGAAAAGGCTTTAGGATTGAGGTTTTGGACAATATCACAACATATTTACATTATATTTGTTTGATGTAATCAAGGCAGGTAGTTCTGGGATAATGCACATTTCAGCAGCACGATTTGATTATAACATTGCTGAAGAACTAGGGAACAGTATTTTGGAGAATGCTTACCTCTATTGGCAATAGCGCAATTCTAGCAGGGTTCAGTTTGTACGCTTCGGCCTACGCACATGCGATGTCAACGCCATTCTACACATGCCGACATTAGCTGCTGACAGAGCAGCTTTCTGTGAAAAGTACTGTATAGAGAGCAGCTTTCTTACATTTTTTTTTACATGTACTGTGTGAAATTTTCTTTTTTGTTTTGTTAATAAATATGATTTAAAACCTTTATTCAGCCTGTGGTATACTTTGCGTTAGACTTTTGGGTGATTCTTGAGCGATTGTGAGTGGGTTTTTTTGCTGGTCTGCCCCAACTCCACTTTTCCCATAGGCCCCACTTTTTCTATTATGCGAGGTTTCGCTGCAACACAACAACATTGTTATAGGAGAACTACCTGTCAATTATTTTAATCCCAGTTGATCTCTGTGGTGGTAGTTACAAAATTTGAAGAAAATTTTGAATTAAATAGATACTGATTGTAATCATGACCTAATGAATGGAATCAACTCGTGACCAAACACAATTGTTGTGACATAGCAGTGAACCTCTCTGTAAGTTAAACCAAACACCCAGAAAAGCTCACCTCGCCTCGTAATCTGTTAAAATATGAGTGCTGGAGATCTCCCAAATTCCACTATTTAAAGAAAATAAAATCAATTTATTTTTTAACTCTAAAAGTGAACATTAAAGAATAACTATTCACAACTCTAAGCCCTCCTTTCTCTTAACCGCTTATTATCTGACTCCAACTCTTTAACAATATGCTGTTCCAATAGCACACATTCAAATTACATGAACTTAATTTCAAAACCACACAGCTGCTGTTGTTTTCGCTATCTGTCGTCTTCCGGCTAAAGATCTCCCTGGATCATCTGTCTTTTTACTGCGAGTGTGTTTCATATGAAAAGGTACCTTTTGATAGTGTTTCCTAATTTCTTGGGTCTCTCCTGATGGCAGTCGCTCTCTCTGCAATTTTCAAAATGCCTACATTTTTATAGCCCCAACATTGGATTGTCTCATTGGTTAAATGTTGGCAAAACAATAAATTCAAACTCAACAGGGTTTTAGTATCCTTGGA
Source organism: Chiloscyllium punctatum (assembly GCF_047496795.1). Taxonomy (NCBI): domain Eukaryota; kingdom Metazoa; phylum Chordata; class Chondrichthyes; order Orectolobiformes; family Hemiscylliidae; genus Chiloscyllium; species Chiloscyllium punctatum. The sequence continues at coordinate 42,778,804 of NC_092753.1, read as the reverse complement.
CATAATTTAAACTGGTTACGGTTGAGTTGTTGTCAAACAGCAACTAAATCTGGTATCAATTTCACAGGCAACTGTTACAAACTTTCAATTTTCCAGTACGCTTTCAGACTGCTGTCTAGTCATGTACATAGGTGTGTGTAAGCTGTCAGTTCAGAACAGCGTTCACGCTCTCTGAAAGGTTCAGTACACATCTTCAACTTCATAACACAATATTGGAAACTTTCAAGCTAAATTTGTTTCAATTTAATTAAATGTAATACTTAGATATCTGTAAACTAAACTCTTTTTAAGTATTCATATCAAGCTTCAGTCCTTTATTTTGAAATATAAAATATTTATCATTTGAAGAGCGATGTTACTCGTGGAGAAACTTGTTGATAGCAGCATAGTTGTAGATTGTGGGGAGACAAGCAGACTTTCTGTTTTTCAACATGATGGCAAAGTTGTATCTGGCCTAAGAATATTACCTAAAATACAGCTTGTCATTTTTCCACCAGTGTGTTCAGATTTCAGTTCTTCTGTATCATATTCAATTCCTGTGGAATTTCGCTGTTGCATCCACATTTGGATCGAAGCTGTGATGTTTTCTGGAGGTGGGACAGTTCTGGTGGAATCTGAACACAGCTTTTACTTCTTTTCCTGAACTGAGGAGTTTCAAATCCCCTCTTTTTTTTAACAGTAGTGCTTATTCTGCCCCATACCAATGTTGTGTGCTTTCAGTTGTAGGACAAAGTGAAGAAACATTGAGTGCAGAAAACTTCATTCACATTTCCCCCCACCAGGAAGAAAAACACCTGAGTAACCAGTGCAAGAACAGAGCTTTATCGACTAGTCGCAATTGATGGTTCCTTTGATGAACTTTAACGATTTGGAATTGGCTAATATTGCTGTAATTGGTCTGGCTAAATTAATCCTGCATTTTGTCACTAAGTTACACCTGGGCAAATTTTGAATAGAAGTCATCGTCACAGATATTCTAAAATTTATTTTTTGAAGGGCACGATGCACTTTGCACAGGTTTTAAGTATTATGTGCATGATGCTGTCAGGGATTCATAATAAGCAGGAAGAGGGGTAAGCCATTCAGGTCTTCAAGTTGCTCCACCATTTCATACTGTTATACCTAATCTCCTAAAATTAACCCCACCTTTCTCCAATCTCCCCTATGCCTTCAATCCTTCATACCAAAAAATTGTTGATCTTTGCCTTGTATATACTTAATGAGTGGGCATCCACAACTCTCGATTATAGAAATCCAAAGATTCACAGATATTAAAGTGAAAAAATTTCTCTTGATCTCTGTCCTATGTGTTGACTCTTTAATCTGATACTGTGATGTTACTGAGATCATCTCTCATTTTTGTAATAGGAAACATTGATCTAGTCTACCTTGTAGCCTTTGTGTATGTAGTCCGAAATTGGACAGTATGGATTGAACAGATTGGTCGTGTAAATTAGCAACAATCAAAGTGATTTGGATTGTTGCATTCATAATCATCTGTTTGAGTGTAAAGGATGGATGAATAAATGAAGAACTTAAGGAAAACAATCTGGCACCAGAGGAAGATGCCATTGTTTCTGCTCGGCTGATGAAGATATTTTTAAACTGGATACATGAAAGCCAACAGTTACTTAAATAATGATGCACTTTTCCCATTATACTTGAGTCATTTTCATTTTAACAGTATTAAAGGTTTTACTTTATCCTCAGTAATATGACTAAAATTGCTCTTTAATCACCATTAACATCTACTACCACTGATTATGAAACTGATTTACCTTGGAGATAATAAGGAAATTATTGATTTACATAAATTTATGTGTTGGGAAAGGGAAAAGGAAAATCTAAATGTGAACATTTTATAACAAGAATTGGATCCATATTACCCTGAAAGTTTTTGCTTTTATGTTTAGTAGATAAATATATACTCATGTATCTATGTCTTGAGTGACTTTTTAACGAATTGAGATAAATTCTCTGCCACTTCTCAAGCCTTTTGATTGGTTTTCGCAGGTTGTACTGATATTGCAGATGAGGTTTACATGGAAGTCATTGTAGGAGAAGATGATGCAACAGTCGGTCATGAGCAACAAATTGAAGACGCAGACATTAGCAAAACATTTGTGCCTGTAGCTTGGGCTACTGCATATGGTAATTATTTTTAAATTTTCTTCTTTAGCATTTCCTTTTTATTGTAGGATTATTTTCAGTGAAAGTTTTCTTTTGCATTTTATACTTATCAAGTCGATGCATCTGTAAGAAAGGGACACAAATTCTCTTTCTCCACCCCTACTCAACATTCCACTGATTACTTCATGAAAACTTAGTCTGCAGATAGATAGATGAGAAGACTTTTTTTCTGGATTTTCCTTCAGGCTACTGAAATCAATAGTCTGCATTTAATTTAGTCTGTTTTGAAACTGCGAAAGTACGTTCCTACTCATTCAAGAACTTTCTGGCACAGTGGGACATTAAACTATTTGAGGAAATTGCTAACGCTATTCCTTAGAAAGCCATTGGGAGCGGTGTGTCCAGTTTTACTTTGTTTTAGCTTTCTGCGCTTGGTGGGTCTTACAAACTAATGGAGGATCATGGCACACAGTAAATTAGAATAGTGTACATGACACGTTATAATTTGAAAGTAGAAAAGAAAGCAATCTGTACTAAACTCAACCAAAAATTGAAGATCTCAAAAGCCTAATATGTAAATAAGGACAATGTCCTGAGTTTGGGTTCTGAGGAAGGTTAATTGACCTGAAATATTGACATTTTTTCACTCTCCACAGATGTTGCCAAAGTTGCAAAGTAGTTCTAGCAATGCCTGCTTTAATTTCAAAGCTTTGGGCAGGATAACTGCATTTTAAAATAGGAAGGCAAAATCAGGACCACAGGCCATATTTAGCTATGAAGATTAAGTCAAAAGATTTTACACAATGCTTACCAAGTCATCATTTTAGTTGCTGGAGTGTATTTTATCCTTTCAAGATCAAAATTGAATCTGACAGAGGTCAATTTCTGAAATTTGTTGATTTTATTTTGTTTTTTTATTTTGGCTTCTAGCATATGCACAAGAAGCACAGGTTATATTTTTAATTCTGAGTTAGGAACTGTAGCCAAATTCCGTGGATTAAATTAGTAATTCTAACATAATATACATATCTCTGCACAAAAATGAATTTTTCTTTACTCAGTGTTTGAAACCCATAAATGTCTATTAATATTGCCCGTTGTCCTTGCCTGAGCCAATAATATGTTAAAAGTTGTTGAACCATTGACAGTATCAAACGTGTCACCATAACTGCTTTAAGAAGTGGTGTAAGAAGATTATTCTTGAGTATGCAATCTATAAATATATATTCACCAACTGACATCACTAAAATTGGTTATTTGGTCATAATTGCATGGCACTTTGTTGTGATAAATTGGCAGCCAACATTTCCAGATTACAATAATCTGCATGTGACCATGTATCAAAAATACCACAGTGGCTCTAAAGCTCATGAGGTGCTATGAGGTCGTGTAAGGTGCAGTGTAAAGATGTTCTTCTTTATTATGACTGGCTTAAACATACTCTATTCAGCATTCAGTGCACTTGCCAGTATCAATCACTGAATAGTAATTTAAAGTAGAACTTTTAAGGCAGTGATGGAATGTATCTGTTAAAGCAACTTTCTGGGATTCCACCATGTTGGGTTTTCTAAGTGGAATGGTTCTGTTTTAATGGCTCTTCTGTTCCAACTAATATTTTAGAACTGATAAAATTAATATCCTGTAAAGTTCTTCTGCTATAAGACCAGAAGACAGAGGAACAGAAATTAGGCCTTTCAGCCTATCAAGTCTGCTCTGCCATTCAGTCATGGCTGATGGTTTCTCAACTGCATTCTCCCGCTTTCTTCCTGTAACCTTTGATCCCCTTGATACTCCACACATTTTGTTAAAGTGAATTTGCTGTAACACGATTGACAAATTGGGGACACTGTTTCTAAAGTGCAAACTTCTAAAATGTGTGTTGGCTGTAACATGATTACATCACCAATACTTTAAATGCTGTTTCTAAAATGTGATTTTGCTATAATATGGTGTTGCACAAAAATGCAACCATCACATTATAGAAGAATTACCTATATACAAAGGAACCTCGATTATCCGAAGAACACGGACAGAGAGTATTTTGTTTGAGTTAATTGAATGCCGGATAATCGAATACTGGATAACATAGTTAACTAAGCATCGGGACCTTGCGATCTTGTTCGCATAATCTGAAACTCAGTTAATCGAATACCGGATAATCAAGGTTCTTTTGGTACTAGTTCTGGCACAGCAGCAATGACATATTCAATGCTATCTTTTATATTTTAAAACCTTAAACTAATGTAAAACTTTTCAGTGGAATTGTTTACCTGTAAAATGCATTGGAAATAATAACTGCAAATTGTAAAATTTTAATGTAATGTGTCCTGAAATGAATGCGGATAATTCATATTTGTGTTAGGTTAAACAAAATATAGTAAGACACTGTGAATGGCCATTAGTACTAATCTTTGACCTGCAAAGGTCTATTTGAAAATCTTAGTGTTATTGTATCCGTGCTTTCATAGCTTCTTCCAACTTGTTAGAAGCATGTAGGGACTGTTTAACTTTTGCTTGTGACCAAACTTTCTTTCTAGGAGATTACTGTATGTACTCTGTCAAATTACAGAAGTATTTGCATCTTCTTTGTCTATTTTTTCATCTCCTCCTTTCTTGTTACTACATTTGTTTTTAAGGTAAAGATTAATTTGATCTTATACAATTAGAGGAATGGATTGTCTTTGGACTTGGTGTAAGAAATAAGTTAATTATGTCAAGCAGTAGATAAGACTTGATTAGCTAGCTCCATAGTAGTTTTGGATCCATCTTGGATGAATTTCTTCAAATACAACTCTTTAAACAAAGGCCCAGGCATACATCTAGATAATAACGGCCAAATGTAACAAATGAAACATTTTTTAAAATTCTATATAAATATAATATATTTTCAAAAAATCAATTAAGGTACCCACATAGAATATGTAAATGAACAATAGAAATTGATCACAACGTTTTGTCCTTTCTCAGGTAACAGTTCTGAGACTGTAGAGAACAAGAATGGAACTGCCAGCCATCTTCTACAAGCAGATGGAACAGCTGAGCTTAACAGACTGGCGAAACCAAAGTCGAGGAAAAGAAGGAGATTTGAAAGTAGACAGTATCAGACAGGTACAGAATGTTCCTCATTGATGCACATTCTGTGTTGGCTATGGAGGAACATTCTTATGGTGCTATTTAATGACTGGTTAATTTCAATTTAGCAAAACTGACGACTTTCCTGTACGCATACATCTTCAGGAAATGTGACTTCACAATATCAGCTGACATTACCTGTGATAGTTTCTTTGATATCTTTTTAACATTCGATGCACCAAGAACTATCATTCACAGGCAATATAACTGGGAAATTTGATCATTCATTCACACTTTTTTTTAGAAAAAGCTTTCCCTTCATTCTGGTAAGAAAGTGCATGAACTCTGGCAGTGTGGCCAGTTGCTTATCATTGGGTGAAGGTTCTGCTTTATGCTGCACTTGTGGTTGTGCAGAATTGTGCTGAAAATCTACTTAATATTAAAGAAGCTTGTAACATTGGCCATGAAGATAGAGTCAACGAACAATTAAATTCTCATATTCCAGAATTAGTTAAACAGGATTTGCACTGAGATTTTCATTATCATTACAAACTTTGATTTCTACACCTGCTACACAACCATCCACTAATTTTCCAATATAGTGGGCAGTTGCCACACTATTTTAAAAGCATCCACACTCATTTAATCATGAAATGGCAACAGTCATGTCTGGTTAATATATGCTAACTGCCTGGTAATTCTAGGTGCAGTACTCATTTCATATTATCAGATGCTGCTCCCTGTATCTTTTACTTTTTCATTATTTGTGTGGGTCCGTTCACTGGAAAGTAGAGATTAAGAGCCATTCTCCTGTCTTGACCTGTTGCCTTGCATTGCTGTCATATTGCCATATAAATTAAAAGAGCCAATGACAAAAGCACATATGAAAACCAAGCAGCATTGTGCTACAATGTCTTTATAAAGCCAGTGTGAAGATGTTTGCCATTGCCTATTACAAATTATAGCTCAAATGTGGGTACATGTATATGAACAATTAGCAATCAAAAAAACATAGTTGTGTGAGAACTTGGCATGGATCACATTGCTTTATTAGGAAAAATTGAGCAGTTTGCAACTGTACTATTTGGAATTGAGAAGAAAGAGATTTTATTGAAATGTAATGATTTTTGGGGAGTTTGATAAGATAGATCCTGATAGAATGCTTTTTGTCTTGGGAGAGTTGAGAACAAGTTGGACACCATTTTAAAATTAAGGGTCTTCTAATTATAGAATCCCCACAGCATGGAAACAGGCCATTCGGCCCAACAAGTCCACCAACTCTCCAAACGGCACCCCACTAGACCTGTCCCTCTACCCTATCCCTGTTACCTTGCATTTCTCATGGCTGACACACCTAACCTGCACATTTGGGGCGGCACAGTGGCTCAGTGGTTAGCACTGCTGCCTCACAGCGCCAGGGACCCAGGTTCGATTCCTGCCCTGGGTAATTGACTGTGTGGAGTTTGCACATTCTCCCTGTGTCTGCATGGGTTTCCTCCAAGTGCTCCAGTTTCCTCCCACAATCCAAAGATATGCAAGTTAGGTGAATTGGTCATGCTAAATTGCCCATAGTCAGGGGTGAATGTGGGGAATGGGTCTGGGTGGGTTACTCTTTATGGTCAGCATGGATGGATTGGACCAAAGGGTCTGTTTCCATGCTGTACATCTCTATGACTCTATCCCTGAACACTGGACAATTTGGCATGGCAAAGCCACCTAACCTGCCCATCTTTGTTCTGTGAGAGGAAACTGGAGCACCGGGAGGAAACCTACGCAGATGTGGGGAGAACCTGCAAACTCCACACAGTCAGCTGATGCTGGAATAAAACCCAGGTCCCTGGCACTGTGAGGCAGCAGTGCTAACCACTGAGCCATCATGCCAAGATGGAAAAGAGGATTTTCTTCTCAGATGAATTTGCTGCCATAACAGTGAAAGAAGGGTGATTGAATGTATTTGAGGTTGAGTTAGACAGATTTTTGATTGACAGGGAAGGTTATGGAGGTGGTAGGAAGAAAAGGGGAATGAAGTCCACAATCACATCATCCATACTCCTTTGAATGGTGGAGAAGATTTAATGAATGGACTACTCCTATTCTTATGATCTCTTTAACACCTGAGCAAGGATGCACTGAGCAGTTATCTGATAGATGCAACAGTTCCATAGGCTTACTTTGCCTGGTTCCAGATCCTGTGGGTGGTGCTATTAAGCCAGACCACCAACATTGGCTGCTAGACAATGTCCAGCTGATTTTTGCTATTCTGAAGTATCCTTCTCAAACCTGTGAACCCTCCTGCATCCATCATCTGCAAGTGCACATCCAGTACATCAGCCACCAAACAGCAAATAAAGTGCCATGCTGGTCCCTCACTAGGCCACTGATTCTATGGGCTGAACCTTAGACTTAAGTCAAAAAAAACCTGTGAATTTGCATTGAGTTTTTAGGAGGGGTATCTGCTACAAGACCTAGCATGCTTTCTTGCCATATCTTATTGAACTTGCTTCACTAACTACCTAACCTACCTTTTATTGGCTCCTCATGTCCAACTCCAGGTCCAATTTACCAGATACTATTTCTAGTGGCATCTTTTGTCCTGTCATCATCTTTAAAAGGCATCGTGCACCAAACACTGTCAGTCCTGAGCTGCCCTGCAACGTTCCTGACGTTTGTTCAGGGTATGCAGAGAGATGGAAATCAGCCTTTGGCTGTGCAGTCGGGGACCTGGAGGTCCTGCTGGGTAGTGTGGTGCAGACAGGGCTTCCTGTTCGCTCAGAACCTGGATTGGAGATCATGACATAAAACAATACCAACCTGGTGTGAGGTTGCCACCCGAATTAAAGCTGCCTCAGTCATCTGGATTAATGTGCAGTACTGTAGCTAGAAGGCCAATGACCTTGTGTTGCAACTGTACTGGAACCGCTTGTTGGGGACATGACTTGTTTTGGAGCACAGGTCTTCAGTTACTATTGCAGGATATTGTTAGGACCCATAGTCTTTCAGTATCCGGTAGAGTGAATCAAATTCAGGTTGAAGACTGGGATTAGTGATGCAAGGGTGGCACAATGGTTAGCATTGCTGCCTCACAGCACCAGGACCAGTTCCAGTCTTGGAGGACTGTTTGGAATTTGCATATTCTCCCCTTATCTGCTTGGGTTTCTGCCAAGTGCACTGTTTTCCTCTCACAGGCCAAAGATGTGCAGGTTAGGTAGATTAGCCATGGTAAATGTGGTGTTACAGGGACAGGGTAGGGGACTGGGTCTTGGTGGGATGCTCTTCAGAGATTCAATGCAGCCGAATGGGCCAAATGGCCTAAATCTGCATTGTCAGGATTCTGTGATCTCCGTGGTGCCTGGGATGGATCATCTACTTGGCACATCAGGCTGTAGAAGGTTGAAAATACATCAGACTTATCTTTTGCACTGGTGTTGAGGATGGAAATATTTGTTGAGCCTCTAGTTCTGATAGTTGTTTGGTTGTCCACCACATTCATAATTGGCAGGAGTACAAAGATTAAATCTGATCTTTTGGTTATGGGGTTGTTTAGCCCTGTCTATTAAATGCTGTTTCTACTGTTTAGCATGCTACCATTCTGGCTATGTAGCTGCACCAGATAGGCACTTTTTTAAAGCTATGTCTGGTGCTTCTGCTGACATAACCTCCTGCATTTTTCATTTAACCAGTGTGGATCTCCTTGCTTTGTGATAATAGTGGAATGGGAAATGTGCCACTCCATGAGTTTACAAATTGTGGTTGAATATAATTCTGCTGCTAATGGTCCATGGCACTTTATTGATGCTCAACTTTGAATTGTGACCCATTTAGTATGATGGGATGACAATGAAAGGATCTCCACAATGACAGTGTGGTTTTCGCTCCTACTGATACTGTTTTGGTTGGATGCATCTGCGACAGGCAGATTGGTGAGGATGAGGTTTGATAGATTTTTCCCTCTTGTTGGTTTCCTTACCACTGCCAAGAACCAGTCTAGCAGCTATGTTATTTTGGACTCAGCCAACTCAGTCAGTAATTGTAGCCTAAGGTTTAGGACTTGGTGAGCGTAGTCAGTACTCGGGCTACGGAGCTATTCTTGATTTTGAATTGCTGCCCCACCCATTCTTCAGCACTCCTCCATGTGATTTCATCTTGGAATTAATACTGATGCAGCAGTGGGTATATTTTGTTCTGGATGTATGTCAGTATGCTGCAATAAACAGGAGATTTATCTTTGATTTGATGATGTGAAGGACCGGTCTTGGACCGGTGTGGACAAAGTTAAAAATCACACAACACCAGGTGATAGTCCAACAGGTTTATTTGGAAGCGCTAGCTTTCGGAGCGCTGCTCCTTTATCAGGTAGCATTGGAATAGGATCATAAGACACAAAGCTAGTGCTTCCAAATAAACTTGTTAGACGAAAACCAGGTGTTGTGATTTTAACTGTGATTTGATGGAATGAGATTTCATGGCATCAGGAATCGATGTCTAGATCAGTTCCCTCCAAACTATACCACTGCGTTGCTACCTTTGCTGGGTTGGTGGATCTATTCTGTGGTGAGACAGGGCATACCCTGGGATGCTGGTGGTAGTACCTAGAATCATACCTGATAGATAAAATTCTAAGAGTATGACTGTGGAGAGTTGTCCCACAATCTTGACAGAAGGCTCTAGATGTTAGGAAAGCAGACTCTATGGGGCTGACAGGGATGTTTTTGCTACTGCAGTTTTCATTACTTAGGCCAGTGCCAGGTAGTTTTTCTAATTTCAGTTCATTCTTCAGACTTACTCGCACTTTGATATAACTGTGTGGCTTACAAGTTGAGAGTCAATTGCTTCATTGTTGGTCTGGAGTCACGTATAGGCCAACTTCCTAATTGTTTGTAAAGTATCTGGGCTTTAAAATTTACATTCATATTTCCAAGTCATCATGTGCTTTCTTTAAAACCATCATCCCTGTTCCACATCCTCCTTCACTCCAACCACCTTTTGATGCGCCACTGGCTTACATTGATGTGTGGATTCATTTGCCTTGGCTACTATCTGGTGGCACATTCAAATGAACATTTTTTTTTCTACTTTGTTGACAGGCTGATCACTATACACAATAACTGTCAAAGGAATGTGCATCACAATCCATTTAATCCTGTCCAGACTTATAATTTACTTTACAACAGAGAATTTTGGATTACAGTCAGGGATGGGATCTGTTACTTTTTAATCTCTCCCTCAGCTGAAGGGTACTAATGACACGGCAGCACCATTCATATCTGTTTTGATTAGATCAGCTAACAAAAAGTGCATTGATCAGAATTGTAGGGCACTATGCTCCTTATTAGTTGAAACATGAGTTAGGGCTACCTGAGAGCATTTTTGAGTACAGCTGCTTCTCTTCAACATTCCTGAGCCTAGTAGGAGAAGAATGGAGATTTTATTTCGAGTAAGTAATTTAATTTATTTTATTGCATAGGACAGAGGTTTGGTTTGCAACCTTCTCATTTATGCTCTTTTGAAGCTTATGTAAAATGTAACATTTTAAGATCGTTGTTGAGATGCATGAAAGAGAATTTAATTACAGAAAGTTATTCACTTTCTGTCTGTTGTGGGCAATAATGTCAATGAACTAATAATCCAGAACCCCAGCTAATATTCTAGCACCATGGGTTTGAATCCCACCATGGCAGATTCAATAAAAACCTGGAATTAAAAATATAAACTAGCCTAAACAGCGGATTGTCATTTTTATAAAACTCTGGTTCATAATGTCCTGCAGGGAAGGAAATCAGATGTCCTTACCTGGTCTGGCCTACATGTGACTCCAGACCTAATAATGTTGATTTATAACTACCCTCTCAGCAATAAGTGCTGGCCAAGCCAGCAATACTCCTATCCTGTGAAAGAATAAAAAAGAATAACTATGATATCCCTGGAAACCATTAAAAAGTAACAGCTGTACTAGTTTGATGTTATAATAATAATTTGGTGCTGAAGACTGACATTTTATTCTTCATTCTGTTACAGCAATCATCATAGGGCCAGATGGACATCCCATAACTGTTTATCCATGTATGATCTGTGGAAAAAAATTTAAATCCAGAGGTTTCCTGAAGCGACACATGAAAAATCATCCAGAGCAGCTGACCAAGAAAAAGTACCAGTGTACTGACTGTGATTACACTACTAACAAGAAAAACAGTTTACACAACCACCTGGAGAGTCACATGCTTATGAACAAAGTGGAGAAGACCTATGAGTGCGATGAATGTGGCAAAGTGTTTTCTCATCCAGGAGCACTGGTTTCCCACAAATTGGTTCACCGTGAAAAAGGAGCCACAAAGATGCACAAATGCAAATTTTGTGAGTATGAGACTGCAGAACAAGGGCTTCTGAATCGCCACCTCTTGGCTGTGCATAGCAAGAATTTTCCACACATCTGTGTGGAGTGTGGCAAGGGATTTCGCCATCCTTCAGAGTTGAGGAAGCACATGCGAACCCACACTGGGGAGAAACCTTATCAGTGCCAGTACTGTGACTACAAATCAGCTGATGCCTCAAATCTGAAAACTCACATGAAGACAAAGCACAGCAAGGATCTACCATTCAAATGTGAGCATTGCTTGATGACATTCACGGATGCCAAAGAACTACAGAAACATGCCATCATGCATCAGGGACACAAGACCCACCAGTGCACACATTGTGATCACAGAAGTTCCAACTCTAGTGATTTGAAGCGCCATATTATTTCAGTCCACACCAAGGACTATCCTCATAAGTGTGAAGTATGTGATAAAGGCTTTCATCGACCCTCTGAGCTTAAGAAACACATGTCCACTCACAAGGGTAAAAAACTGCACCAGTGTAGGCACTGTGACTTTAAAATTGCAGACCCTTTTGTTCTTAGTCGTCATATTCTTTCAGTTCACACCAAGGATTTGCCATTCAGATGTAAACGTTGCAAAAAGGGCTTTCGACAACAGGTTGAACTTAAGAAGCATATGAAGACCCATAGTGGCAAAAAGGTTTACCAATGTGAGTACTGTGAATATAGCACTACTGATGCCTCAGGCTTTAAACGGCATGTTATTTCAATTCATACAAAGGACTATCCACATCGTTGTGATTACTGCAAGAAAGGCTTCCGAAGACCTTCGGAAAAGAACCAGCATATCTCTCGACATCATAAGGATGCAGTTTTGGTTGAGGGGTTACCATGAACTATTACCAAGTTAGGAAGCAGCTACTTCCAGTACATCCATTTAATGGTAAAGAATATTGTGTATATTTGTCGTTAAAGACTTAAAAATTAAGTTCACTTCAATAATTGAACTAACTTATCCCCTTTTCCAATTGTATTGTCATAGATTGAAGATCTAGTCTAAAATGCAAATTAATGTCCACAGACATAGAAATCCATTAAATGGACAGGTTTTGCAATATGGTGTCAGATCTTAAGATATGAATGTAATAAATTAGTTACAACAAATCAGCTACAGCTTTGGCTTCTGCCATTATATAATTACTGAATCCAAAATTAGCTATTTCTGAAACAATTTAGCTTCAGTTTAATTATTGATGGCAAATGTGGTCCTTTTATTAGTTTGTATCATTGCTCAGTTTTGTTGAAGTGCTACAGTTTATGTGCTTGCTTGCTTGCCTGTTTTCTGGCTGAAATTCATGTTATCAGCACATCCTCCTGTATTTTGAAATTTCATTTGGTGTTGGAATTGTAGTTATTTTTCCATCTGTGCTTCTGATGCTTCAGTGTATTATGGTAATGGTATGTTTTCAGCCCTTATCTGGATTTACATTTTTATTACAGTTTCATCTTTTAAAAAGAGGGAAAAAAAACTTCACTTGATGTAACCTTGGGACTAAAGGCCTTTGCCTAACTACATTTTACTTGTTCTTCCAGATGTGCTTAATTCCTCTGTGTCAAATGTGGTCTAGCAATGCATTGTTGTGGCAGGATTATTTCATCAAATTTACTTTTCCATATATGGTGTGTAAAAAAAAAATGACATTGCTCATGTTTTTACAAGTGTACACATTTTTTCCAGAATTATATTTTGCCAATGTCTTTATCTTGTAAAAATAAAACAAATAGCGCTATATGTTTTTTAAAAAAAGTTCTGTGCTTTCTGTATACTGCAGCTTAATCTTAAAGCAGCAACTTAAAAGAAAATGTATGTATTAGTAGTATTTGTTCTGCATGAGCTGCAAAATCTATTTTAAACAAATAACTCCAGATGTAGGGAAATGTTTTACATGATGTACCTCAGTCTGATCATAATGTGGAGAGGTGTTGGGGTATTGGGAAGGGGTGTTGCAGGGAATTGTGTGGTGAAAGAGAGGCTTTCTTTCTGACTAAATCTTTATAACATACAAAGTAAAAAGGATGTATATTTGATAACATTGAACAACCACTGTTGATAATCTTCTTCTGAAATAGCCTTCAAATAGTTTATTCGTTTGGGAAACTTGATAAAATTGGGCGGTTAAAACAATAAAATTCCGGTATGATTCAGGATTTTCGGTATAACATTTTTGAGCTTCAAGATGTCCTGCTTCTAATTTCTACAGCATCCTGTAAGGTTTGAAATGCAATGAGTTGGCTTCATTTGTACGTCAGCAAAGTATGAATGGTATGCAAATGAAAGGAAATTTCAAATGGAAGAATTGAAAATTATATCATAATGTAACTGGCAAAACTCATAATTCTGCTTCATGTTTTCGGTGCATAAGCATTTTCTTTGCTGAAAATGGGAGAACATACACTATTTTTAAAAAAAACATGATATAAGACAACATTCTATTTCTCTGAAGGACTTTTTTAAAAGCCATATTCAAAATTCTTCAGAAAACAGTTCATTTGAAATCACTCCAGAAAGAGTTAGCCTATGAGAAGTATTTTTAAAAATTGCAGTTTTTAAAAGCTTTAACCTTTGCAATTTAACCCCCCCACCCTTTCCTTCCTTATCACAAAATAGTGTAAACTCTTAATTATTTGAAATCTGCTTGAAAACATAGATTTTGCAGTGCATTGAATTAGACACTACTTAGTAGTTATATAAATATTCTACTGTTTCATTTAGCTAACTTCAGCCCCTCTCATTCCTTTTTAATGTGAACTCCATATTGCAACAATCTCCATTCTCATTTTTGAACTTTTGTAAGGAAATCTTTAGTGCTGTAATATCCACTATATGCCATATGAAACTTAGTTGAATTACTGTCTTGTCAGAAACATGTATGATATTACATTTGCTATTTTGATACTAGGAACCTTTGGAAGTTTCTTTAGAACTGTACATGACAGCAGATGCTGTGCTATTGGTTGAGCTTAAGCACATCTCGTTGAAATTGTAGTGCCAGAGGCTATGGTCCAGACCATCTTCGCAACTGCCTGCACTGCTCCAATTTAATACTATTTTCAGAATAATGGAAAATTGATGAAGGGGAAATAAGAGAAATTGTACATGTTTAAAATTTTATTTTAAAAATGAAAGACATACTGTATTAGAAATGTTAATAGTTGATTATTGTGCAGACATAATTACTCTGAATAAGTTCTTTAGGTGTTAATCAATTAATTTGTTTCATGGATTAAATCCATTTTTGTGGCAGTTGAGGAAAACTTTTGAATGGGTGCAGCATTTTTTTAAACTGAGATACAATATAGAGTGTTCAACAAAATGCCAGCTGATTTGGAAAGAAAGTTTTATGTCCCTGTGCCTGTAAGCAAAACCATCCTTTTGTGATATTATTGTACTTAGCAATGTACTTCATTTAATCTGTAAACAAATAAAATTCAGATTATTTTCCTTTGCATTATTTAATGAATTTTCCCCACTGTTCTGTAAGTACATTGGTAGTAAATATACTGTTCACTGGTAGTTAATACATATCTGTACAGATTTTTAATAGCTAATAAATATTTGGGATTATAAGTAGGAGCCAAATATAGTCTTTACAATAAACATTTATAGGTTTGCCGTCTCTT
Organism: Chiloscyllium punctatum; assembly: GCF_047496795.1. Classification (NCBI taxonomy): domain Eukaryota; kingdom Metazoa; phylum Chordata; class Chondrichthyes; order Orectolobiformes; family Hemiscylliidae; genus Chiloscyllium; species Chiloscyllium punctatum. The sequence continues at coordinate 42,763,605 of NC_092753.1, read as the reverse complement.
AAATGTATTCTTGATAGGCTATTACATTGTCCTTACATTCTTAGAACATTAATTTCAATGCTGCAACCAAGGCAAAGATTTCCTGCAGACAGCTGGGATCAGCAGTTTCAAATAAACATTTACTGGAGAGAGAAAAACAGCCTAGACATGAAATTTGAACAAGACAAATCACACAAATATCCACCAGAGGAACTAGTGGACTGAGCCTTCATCAGCTAATGCAGTGTGTCATGGTTGAGCAGCATAATGGTCTGTACCATAGTTCCTTACATGCCTAATAGTTAATTCAGCTATTACCAGTGCAGTTTGGGATTCCAAGTAAAAATGTACCCCTCCCTCAATATCTGATAATATAGGCTATCTTGCAGGGTGTCTAAGTTGCTTTGTATTTGGAATGGTGGATAAAAGAAGCCAAAAACAAAATATCTTGGGCGTAGTTCTTATACTAGCACATTTGGTTTATTGTGACAAAGCAAAAAAAAAACAAACATGAGAAAGGCAACTCTGGAAATAAAGGCATGCTGAATAATGTGAGCTGTCACTATTGTATAAGTATGCAGGTGAGTAGCATCTGGAATGTTACTGATACCAGGCTGAATAGAATACAATCCAGCGGTAAATCTCGAAAAGATGTATAAAATCATTTATGTACTAGGACGATGAACTTAGTCTACATCCACTGGTGTATATACCATGACAACATGAAGTCAGAAACACAAGGTGAGTGAACAGATTTTTTTTAATGTAGCATACATAAAATAGCTAAGTTGATTATTTGTCAGTAATTCTTCACTGAGTCATTGCTTAGAACTTCCAAACTTCCTCACCTTGTTTCCTGTTGAAGCTCCATATCCCTCCTGTGTCAATTTTAAGATTCTCATCTTCAGATATCAACACATCAAGCCACTCAACCGTATTATTTCATCCTCCTTTGTGTCTCCACATTGACCTTTACTGCCTTAATAACAAGTTCTCTCCCACTGACCCTTCTACTCTAGTACTGTTGACACTGCACTTCTGCCTCAAACTGCAAACCACTGTTTATTTTATTTTAAAAAGCAGCAGGGAAAATTTTCAAAACATCAGCAAAATGCAATTATTTTGCTACTTTGCACATTTCTCTCCAGTGTTCTTAAGCCAAGATTTATTTCTGTCCATTTTCTTGTGAAGCATATGAAGATGATCTCCTTGTCCATAAATGATTTACTAGCTCTAAAATACAAAATATTAAAGTTTTGAATATGTCTGCAAAGGAACTTTAAGTTTGGAATATCTAAAACAATATGTAAAGCTCAACGCTGAGAAGCCTGAAATTTGTTCTTTGGGCTAATAACAGAGTGAAGACTTCCAATAAGTCATGACCAGGATCTCCCAGATTTCATTAAATGTATCAAGCTCAGAAATGTAGAACTGACAGCAATAAAAGAGCCTTTTGCAGATATGCCAGAACTTAGTGTTTACAGGACAGTTTTCTATTCATCAGTGGGAAAATTACTGAAGTCAAAAAAAACCCAGAAAACTATTTTAGCAGCAAAGTAAGTAAAATGCCATTTTTTTGTTCCAAAACAAGATAAAGCACAAAGTTTGCAACTTTTTGTCGTCATTTGTTCAAACGTCACAATATTCTCAGGGCTGCTTAGCAAATTCAACATGTTACATATCAAACTTTGCAGCTAATGTGGATATGTTAATCAGTGCAATGTTGCTTTAAAGCTATTTTAAACCACCAAAAATATAAGCAATGGAAACTATGAAACCATTATCTGAAATAACTCCACAGAGGTTGGTATCCTATCACCAAGTCTCCCCTTATTTCCATGTGGAATGTGCTTAACACTGAGCCACCTCTCGAGTGAACAGGTTGTTTGGCCCTTCTGTTTATTTTTTTCCTCTTTTTTTTTACCCCCACACTGCCACCTAACTGCAGTAGTGCTTATTTTTTCCCCCAGCACCCATGGTGTGTGTGTGCGCAGGTGTGAGACACAGTGAGAGACACAAGGTGTACAAATGTTTATTCAATTTCCACCACCAGGAAGATAGGAAAACACCCGAGTGGCCAGTGACAAGCATCACCCTTCACATCAATGGGCAGTGCTGTGTGATCAAAACAGTGAAAGGGAGGGTAGGGACTAAATCAAAATAAGACCATAAGACATAGGAGTGGAAGTAAGGCCATTCGGCCCATCGAGTCCACTCCGCCATTCAATCATGGCTGATGCGCATTTCAGCTCTACTTGCCAGCATTCTCCCCGTAGCCCTTAATTCCTCTAGACAACAAGAACCTATCAATCTCGGCCTTGAAGACATTTAGCGTCCCGGCTTCCACTGCACTCCGTGGCAATGAATTCCACAAATAGAGTTGGAAGGGGAAATAATGCACTCTCCCTGAACAACTCCAGGGTGTTGGTGGACACCACGTGCTCCTTCTCCAAGGACACCCGGGCCCTAACGTAACCACGGAAGAGGGACAGGCAGTCGGCCCTAACGACCCCCTCCACGGCCTGCTGCCTGGACCTGTTGATGGCCAGTTTGGTCAGGCCCAGGAGCAGACCCACAAGGAGGTCTTCGGACCTGCCCTCCCTCCTCCGTACCGGCTACCCGAAGATCAGGAGGGTGGGACTGAAGTGCAGCCAAAAGCAGAGGAGAAGGTTTTTAAGAAAATCAAAAAGTGAGTGCAAACACCCACACCCATTATATACATGGTCCACGGACTCCACAGCGCCACAGAACAAGCAGTTGGGCTGGGAGTCCATGAACCACCGCAATCTGCGGTTGTAGGGGACTGCTGCGTGCAGCACCCTCCACCCCAGATCCCTGAGAGAAAGAGGGAGGACTCCCACGAAGAGAGCCCTCCACTGGGGATCCCCACCGCCCGGTGGCAAATGCACACGCCAAGGCGTGTCCGGACGGTGGATGAGGGAGAAGAGGTGGACGGTGTGCAGCAGCAGTCGATACAGGGCCCTCCTTTTTATGTCCCTGAAAGCAACAAAATTAAAATTCCGGAGGCGGCTCAGGTTGTGGGGCACAGGCTCCCGCGGGAAGTACGGGACCTTGGGGCCAATGTGAAATTCCGTCCGGGCTGGGGTGAGCGCGGACGGGATCCCACCGCACACCTGAGCGTCCTCCAACCGGTGCACTACGTCAGGTCCGAGCACCGCCGTTTTAAGGCGTCGGATGGCGGTGGCCACGTACCGGACGTCTACCGCTGCCCTGCTCACTATGTCCTGCGGCAGCGTCCAGCCCAGGCCCCCGGCACCCAACACGTCCCCGACCCTGGTCGCCCTCGCCGCCACGGCCCTCCCCTCCGACAGCCACTTGAACCCGCGAGTACGGAGGTGCGGATTCCTGAGCAACGGCTCCCTGACGACAGCCGCTACTCCAGCCGGAGGGTAGGCGCGACGCGATTCGACCATGATCCAGACAGTAATCAGGTCCTGGTAAAAGACAGGCAGCACCTTGAGGGCGACCTCCAAACCGTCACGGTCGACGAACAAGAGCTGCGTGTCGTAGTTGAGGTTACGCACCTGGCGGAAAAAATACGTCGCCAGGGCGCACCACCTAGGAGGAGGCTCGACGTAAAGGTATCGCCGCAAGGTCTGAAGGCGGAACGTCGCGACCTGGGTGCGGACGCACACCAGCGACTGACCGCCCTCCTCAATAGGGAGACTCAGAACCTGCGCGGCGACCCAGTGCATCTTTTTGTCCCAGAAGAAGTCGACCAACGTTCTCTGGATGTCAGCGACAAAGCCAGGAGGAGGGACCAAAGTGACCAGCCGGTACCACAGCATGGCGGCCACCAGCTGGTTTATGACCAGCACTCGACTCCTGTAAGATAGCACTCGGAGCAGTCCTGTCCAGCGGCCTAGGCGAGCCGAGACTTTGGCCTCCAGCTCCTGCCAGTTGGCCGGCCAGGATTCCTCAGCCGGGCTGAGGTAGACCCCCAGGTAGAGGAGATGGGTGGTACTCCAGCTGAACCCCCGTAACTCCTCCGGCAGAGAGTCCACCCGCCACGGACCGACCAGTAGTCCGGAACACTTGGCCCAGTTGATCCTGGCGGAAGACGCCGCCGAGTACACGGCCTGGCACTCGCGCATCCTCCCCAGGTCAGCCGGGTCGGTGAAAGTGAGGAGCACGTCGTCGGCGTAGGCCGAGAGGACCACCCCCGTGCCCGCGCCGCGCAGAACCAGCCCCGACAACCTCCTCCGCAAGAGGCGCAGGAAAGGCTCCACGCACAGGGAATACAGCTGGCCGGACAGGGGGCAGCCTTGACGCACTCCTCTCCCGAAGCGAAGGGGCGCCGTCAGGGACCCGTTAACTTTAACCAGACACTCTGCGGCGGCGTACAAAAGTCGGATCCGGGCGACGAACCGCGTCCTGAACCCGAACGCCCGCAGAGTCCCGAGCAGGTACTCGTGATCGACCCTGTCGAACGCCTTCTCCTGGTCGAGAGTCAGGAAGGCGCTCGGCAGACCAGCCCGTCGACAGAAATGGATCAGGTCCCGGACCAGGTGGACGTTGTCGTGTATCCTCCGGCCCGGGACCGTGTAGGACTGGTCCGGGTGAATCATGTGGGCCAGCACGGAAGCCAGGCGAGAAGACAACACCCTGGTGAAGATTTTGTAGTCCGTGCTGAGGGGGGAGACCGGACACCAGTTCTTCAAAGAACAAAGGTCCCCCTTCTTCGGCAGCAGGACGATGACCGCCCTGCGCCAAGAAAGGGGCAGCTGTCCGGCATTTAGACACTCCCCCAGGACCTGTGCGTAGTCGTTCCCCAGGACGTCCCAGAACGCCCTGAAGAACTCCACAGTCAGCCCGTCCAGCCCCGGGGTTTTGCCCCTCGAGAGCCGGTCGAGGGCGCCGGTCAGCTCCTCTAACGTGACGGGAGCGTCGAGCCTTCCGGCGTCCTCTGGGCTGAGCTGCGGCAGGTCCTCCCACAGAACTCTGCGAGCATCCTCGCTGGACGGATCCGGAGAGAACAGAGCCGTGTAATAGTTTCGGACGTGGGCCCTGACGCCCTCCGGATCCGAGACGAGGGACCCGTAGTCGGCCAGCAGCACAAGGAGCTGCTGACGGGTGCCACGCCTTTTTTCCAGCGAGTAGAAGAAGGGGGAGCCGCGGTCCAGGTCCTGGAGGAGCTGGATCCGCGACTGCACGTACGCGCCCCGAGCCCCGACGAGCTGCAGGTCCCGGAGCGCGGCCTTCTTCTCTTCGTACACCCCGCGCAGGGCCGGGTCCGCGTCGGTTGCCTCGGCCCGGCCAGGGGAGCGTAAACGTTCACCAAGTGAAGCACCGCGCCCCCCAGCCGAACCGTCAGGTGAAGCAAACGGCCTGGCACTGGCTCCCTGACCCCCAAGATCTCCGGCTGAAAATGCGGGGCCAACAGGATAGCCACCCTGCCAGATCTGCGGGTGAGGTGACTCATGTAGACCCCCCCTCGCCACTCCAGGAGCCAGGTGGCTTCGTCTCCCGGGGTAGTGTGGGTTTCTTGCAGGAAGCACACCGCATACCTCCCGTCCCGAAGGACCGAGAGGGTCTGGAATCTGCGCTGTGACTCCCTGCTGCCGTTGATGTTGAGGCTGGCTATAGTCGTCTCCATGTCGGAAGCGTTGTGCTACCACCACCAGTACAGTTAAAACCAAATACAATTACTGGGAGGACGAGGGAGGGGCACAGGAGTCCCTCGCCCTCACCAGGAGTGCCCCCAGGAAGTTCCTGACTCGCTTTCGCTCGTTGACGTCGAGCCCAGGCGCCTGGCGAGCAGCGTGGGCCGACCAATAAACTTTCTCGAAGGAGCTCCAGCGGTCGAGCGCCAGTTGGGCTCTATCCCGGCGACCTCGAGTTTCCTCGACAAATTCCCGGAGTTCCTCGAGGGGGATGAGGGGGAGATCGGCGGGGGGCACCTGGGACTCAAAAACGTCACTACAGACAGAGTGCGCGTCGTCCCCGGTGTCCGCCACCGATCCCGAACCCTCCTCCGGGAGGTCGCCCTCGGTCGCCAACCCCTCCCCCACCGAGAGGATGGGGGCTGGTCTGGCGCCGCCAACCGGCCTCGAACCCCCGGCGACCCCATCCCCAGGGTCACCGGCGGTACCTTCCTCGGCGCACCCCGTCCCGGAACGCCCCGAGTTCGGGTCGTCGGGTGGCGGAGGCTCGGGGCCCCGCTCCTCTCCCGACACCGGGACGCCCGGCTCCTCGGGGAAAAGATCGTCCCCCAGGGCCAAGGCCCCCGGAAAAACAGTCTGTGAGGGAGGAGCGGGGATAACACCTACCTCCCCTCCGCCGCTCGGCGACCCAGTAAAGGGTCCTGTGTCGACGCCCGCACCGCGGCCCTCGTCGTCGTTATTGGGCAGGTCAGGCCGCGGTGCGGGATCGTTGGGGGGTCCCGTGGTCCCGTCCCCTGGAGAGGGGCAGCGCCGCCGGCGCGCTGCAGGACTGTCTCCCCCCTCCAAGGGCCAGCCTATCTTCCCCAGAGAGACAGGGGGGGATTTATGGGCCTTCCCCTCCCCGCCCGCCTTGGTGGTCATGGGGCCTGAGGCCCCTACCCCCAGCCTTTCCCGGAACACGATTGGCTGGGGGAAGGCAGGGGGCGTGGCCAAGGTGGGGAGGGTCAGCCGTGTCACTTCCTGCCCCGCCCCTGGTTTATCAGGTGATGGCGGGCGGGGCGGGGCAGGGGCCCAGTTCCCTCTCCGGGGCACGGAGACACGGTCGCTGCGGGAGATTGGGCAGCGGTGGTCCCCCCCAGGTTAGTGCCAGGGTGTGGCTGGGTGGGGCGGGGCTCGGGCTCGGGCTCGGGCTCAGGGGCCCCCGGGCCAGGTGTTGCAGTGCCCGGGGCGGGCGTCGCAGCCCCAGGGGTTTCTCCATTTGGGTGGGGGGTAGATGTGGGGTCAGGGTCGGGTACGGGTTCGGGGGTCAGGGTTCCCGCGCTGGGGCGACGCTGGCACGGCCGCAGGGGCATTGTCGTGCCGGGGCGGGGCAGGTCGTGGGCTGGGTGTCGGGGAAGGGGATAGGGTGGTCTCCCCGTGGGCGGGCTTGACACGACGCGTCTTCTTCAGCGCCTTCCGGCCGGCTGGACGCTCACCCCCCTCCCTGCCGGAGGCTGGAGGATCGGAAGCCTCCGGCTCAGGCTCCGGTGCCGGGGCCTGCGGTGTTGACTCTGGGGGAGGGGGAGTGGGTGCGGCGGCACCACCGTCAGCCGTTGGCGAGGGCTGGGCGGCCTTCTGGGTGGGGCAGTTTTTTCTGATGTGCCCCACCTCACGGCACAGGTGGCACCGCATGCCGTCCGCCATCCAGAAGGTACGGTAGGCCGCGCCCTCGGGGAGGAGGGTAAAGGAGCTCTCGGTGACCTCCTCCCGGGCCAGGCAAATGAACACCTGGAGTCGGAAGGAGTAGATGTGCCGGAGGGCGGGGTCCTTCAGACCGAGCAGGAGCGGTTGGATCCCCGACCGGATCTCCCCCAAGGTGGTGAGGTGGGGGAGAAGGAGCTCGCTGGCAACGAAGGGCGGGACGTTGGAGATCACGACCCTCTGGGCCGTAACCTCCAGAGGGTCGACGGGCAAATGTGTCCCGCCCACAGTGAGCCCCCTCTCCACGGCCAGGTGGACCGCCTGCTCGGTCTTTAGGAAAAACACGGCCTTCCCGTACATCCGGGCCGCAGCGACGATGGCCAGTGGGCCGACCACACTAGCCATGGCCTTGCTGCAGGCCTCGATGGTCATGTTTGGGTGGGGATAGGCCTTGACCCCCAGGCGTTTAGTGAGGTGCCTGAAGGGGGTGTGGTTTGCACCCGGGGCTGGGACAGCCGAGCCTAAGGCAGCGGCTACCCCGGCATAGGTGCAGCTGGGCCCCGCAACCTTCAGGCTCGCCATCCTCTGCTGCTGGACGTGGAGTCGGGCCTGTGTCGGCAGCAGTGGTGGAGGTTGTGGGGAGAGTCCCAGGCAGTGACGGTGGAGACGGCCTCAGGTAACAACAGCGCTGGAGGCAGGCCTCAGGCGAGTCCCAGGTGGGCCCTCGGTTGCAGTGGTGGGGGCAGACCTGTTGGGGAAGGCCCCCAAGGCAAGTCCCAGGCAGCCCCCAAAATTGAGTCCTAGGCAGTGTTGGTGGAGGCAGGCCTCAGGCAACAGCAGTGGTGGAAAGCAGGCCACTGGCAAGTCCTAGGCAGTTCCTCAGTCGCAGTGGGGCGGGGGGGGGCGGGGCAGGGGGGCCCCCAAGGCAAGTCCCAGGCAGCAGCAGTGAGGCAGGTCCCAAGCAGCAACAGGGACAGTCCGTACACACGCACGCACACGTGTTCGCACGTGCACACGTGTTCGCACGTGCACGCACGCATACACGCGTTCGCGCACGCACGCATACACGCGTTCGCGCACGCACGCATACACGCGTTCGCGCACGCACGCATACACGCGTTCGCGCACGCACGCATACACGCGTTCGCGCACGCACGCATACACGCGTTCGCGCACGCACGCATACACTCCAGATAGGCAAAACACCCAAGTGGCCAGTGGCCCTTCACAAAAGGGCACCTTTCTGTTTATTTTTTTTTATTTTATTAAACAGTTTATAAAAAACAGTTAACATTTACAGCTGTACACAACAGCAATTTTACAAGGGAGAGGAACAGCAAAACCAGGCCCCAAACCCTACCGTTCAACCAGTTTACAGGGAGATGAGGACAAACCCCAAATCCCAGTTCCACATATAAAAGACAGCAACAATGACATTGTACATTAGACATAACTGTTACATACAAACGTACAGACAATACAGACCCAGCAAGCCCCCGCCCCTCCCACCTTCCGACCACTCTAAGGTAGCCCGCCCCTTCCCACCTTCCGGCTCTCTGTCCACCCCATGCCCCTTCCAGTTCTCGGTCTGCCCTGACACCTTTCGACCACCTCTGGGGCAGCCCGCCCCGGTACCTGCCCGGGGTGACAGCGGTCAGGACGGCTACCCGCCTTCTGGCTCTCGGTCTGCCCCTACGTACCATTGGGCTCTCACCCACCCCGATGTGCCATCCGGCCAGTGGGCTATCCTGGCACACCTTCCGGCCACCTCTAGGACAGCCCGTCCCCTTCCCTGGGACGACAGCGTGCAGGGTAGCCCACAAGCCTTCCGGATCTCAGTCTGCCCCATACGTGCCTTCTGACTCTCGGCTGGTCTGACACACCTTTCGACCACTTCTAGGACAGCCCGTCCCGATTACCCCTTCTCGGGACGACAGCGCTCAGAACGGCCTACCCACCATCTGGCTCTCAGGGTGACTGGCATCAGAGTGGCCTACCCACCCTCAAGCTTTCGGGACAGCCTACCAACCTTCAGGTTCACAGGATGGCCTAACCACCCTCCGGATCTCAGGGTGACAGCTTTCAGGACAACCCATGAGCCTCCCAGCTCACAGTAAGACCTGCCAGACCCAGAGACACGCAAGACAGTGCAGCTGATAGACCCAAACAACACAAAACAGTTAATTACATAAAAACAGAGTCCTTTCTGGTCCACAGTCCAAATATAGAGTCTTCAAATATAAAGTCCATTCCCAGGAATGGAGTCCACTCCAGTTTACAAGGTGCATTGTCCAAAATGGAGTCCACTCCAAACTGCAGAGTCCACCGCTAGAAAAAAAGGATCCACAACCAAGGGCAGAGTCGACTCCCGAAGGCAGCAAATACACACCCCACAGCACAGGTGTTCAGTCTCTGTGGAGTCCTGGCCCAGCCTTGGAAAACCAGGCCCACTCACAGGAACATAGTACATTGTACAGGTGCAGTTAACTCACAGGGGTTTGGTCCATTCCTGAAGGCAAGGTCTTCGACCAAACTCCAGGATACAGCAATTGCTCACCTCCCAGCACACACAGGTGTTCAATCTTCAGAGGCCCAGTCCCAGGGCTAGGCCTCCCCACAGGAACAGCTTCTCTAGTGAAATGTATTTCTTCCACAAGGGCTCAGTCCAACCACCAAAAACAGTGAAGACACTTACACAAAAAGCAAAGAAAACTAGAGTCCAAGGGCTAAGCCCTACCACAAAATGAACATTGTTCTTTTCTCAAAAAAAAAGAGAAAAGAGTAACACACAGGCTGTAACCAGCCAGGGAAACAACAATCCCCTGATGAGAACTGAGTTACACCTGAAACACATTATGTGCATCAGGAGTTTAACAATCAGTCCTCACTAAAAGGAATGCCAGTTAACAAACTGGCTAAATGATTCAGCCAGTTCAGGAATCAGGTTTCCCCCACACCAACAGTAACATACTGACTGTAGCACCAGCCAGCACAGAGTCAGTCCCCTAAACTGAAGAGACTCTGAATCTCCTGTTTATTTTTTTTTCTCTCCTGGGTGTCGGTGGACACCGCGTGCTCCTTCTCCAAGGACACCCGGGCCAATCTCCTGTTTATTTTTTTTTTTCACTCACCTGGTTTTTTTTTTAATTTTATTAAACAGTTACGAGAGTGTATAAAAAACAGTTAACATTTACAGCTGTACACAACAGCAATTTTACAAGGGAGAGGAACAGCAAAACCAGGCCCCAAACCCTACCGTTCAACCAGTTTACAGGGAGATGAGGACAAACCCCAAATCCCAGTTCCACATACAAAAGACAGTGACAATGACATTGTACATTAGACAATACTGTTACATACAAAAGTACAGACAATACAGACCCAGCAAGCCCCCACCCCTCCCACCTTCCGACCACTCTAAGGTAGCCCGCCCCTTCCCACCTTCCGGCTCTCTGTCCACCCCATGCCCCTTCCAGTTCTCGGTCCGCCCTGACACACCTTTCGACCACCTCTAGGACAGTCTGCCCCAGTACCCGCACAGGGTGACAGTGGTCAGGACGGCCTGCCCACCTTCCGGCTTCACTAACCACCCTCAGCACCTTTCGACCACCTCTGGGGCAGCCCGCCCCGGTACCTGCCCGGGGTGACAGCGCTGAGAATGACTACCCGCCTTCTGGCTCTCGGTTTGCCCCTACGTACCATTGGGCTCTCACCCACCCTGATGCACCATCCAGCCAGTGGGCTATCCTGGCACACCTTCCGGCCACCTCTAGGACAGCCCATCCCCTTCCCTGGGATGACAGTGTGCAGGGTAGCCCACAAGCCTTCCGGATTTCAGCCTGCCCCTACGCGCCTTCTGGCTCTCGGCTGCTCTGACACCTTTCGACCACCTCTAGGACAGCCCGTCCCGATTACCCCTTATTGAGACGACAGCATTCAGAATGGCCTACCCACCATCTGGCTCTCGGGGCGACCAGCATCAGGGTGGCCTACCCACCCCCCGGCTTTCGGGACAGCCTACTAACCTTCAGGTTCACAGGATGGTCTACCCACACTCTGGCTCTCGGGGTGACAGCTTTCAGGGTGACCCATGAGCCTCCCAGCTCACAGTAAGGCCTGCCAGACCCAGGGATACGCAAGACAGTGCAAGTGATCGACCCAACAAATGTCATAATACAGTTAATTACAGAGTCCTTTCTGGTACACAGTCCAAATAGAGTCTTCAAAATATAGAGTCCATTCCAGAAATGGAATCCACTCCAGTATGAGGTGCATTGTCCAAAATAGAGCCCACTCTAAACTGCAGAGTCCACTTCTGAAGGCAGCAAATGCACAGCACACAGGTGTTCAGTCTCCATGGAGTCTTGGCCCAGCCTTGGAAAACCAGGCCCACTCACAGGAACATAGTACATTGTACAGGTGCTGTTAACTCACAAGGGTTTGGTCCACTCATGAAGGAAAGGTCTCCTCCCAAACTCCAGGATACAGCAAGTGCTCACCTCCCAGCAGACACACAGGTGTTCAATCTTCAGAGACCCATTCCCAGGGCTAGGCCTCCCCACTGGAACAGCTCCTCTGGTCAAATGTATGTCTTCCACAAGGGCTCAGTCCACACACCAAAAGCAGTGAAGACACATACAAAAAACAAAAGAAACTAGAGTCCAAGGGCTAAGCCCTACCACAAAATTAACATTGTCCTTTTCTCAAAAAAAAGAGAAAAGAGTAACTCACAGGCTGTAACCAGCCAGGGAAACAACAATCCCCTGATGAGAACTGAGTTACACCTGAAACACATTATGTGCATCAGGAGTTTAACAATCAGTCCTCACTAAAAGGAATGCCAGTTAACAAACTGGCTAAATGATTCAGCCAGTTCAGGAATCAGGTTTCCCCCACACCAACAGTAACATACTGACTGTAGCACCAGCCAGCACAGAGTCAGTCCCCTAAACTGAAGAGACTCTGAATCTCCTGTTTATTTTTTTTTTCTCCTGGGTGTCGGTGGACACCGCGTGCTCCTTCTCCAAGGACACCCGGGCCAATCTCCTGTTTTTTTTTAGGGTGTCAGTGGACACCCGCGTGCTCCTTCTCCAAGGACACCCGGTTCCTGTGTTTTTTTTTGTTAACCCCCACACTACCACCTAAGTGCGGTAGTGCTTATCTTTATCCCCTGCACCCATGGTGTGTGTGTGCAGGTGTGAGACACAGTGAAAAGACACAAAGTGTACGAATCTTTATTCAATTTCCACCACCAGGAAGATATGAAAAACACCCAAGTGGCCAGTGACAAGCACTGCCCTTCAAACCACAGGGCAATGCTGTGTGAGCAAAACAGTGAAGGGGAGGGTAGGGACTAAATCAAAATAGAGTTGGAGGGAGAAATGACGCACTCCACTCCCTGCGGCGCCCACCTCTCCCTGAACGACTCCTGGGTGTCGGTGGACACCGCGTGCTCCTTCTCCAAGGACACCCGGGCCAATCTCCTGTTTATTATTTTATTAACCAAATTACAAAACACAGTTTACAAAAAACAGTTAACATTTACAGCTGTTTACAACAGCAATTTTACAAGGGAGAGGAGCAGCAAAGCTAGGCACCAAACCCTACCATTCAAACAGTTTATAGGGAGAGGAGGACAAACCCCAAATCCCAGTTCCACATCTAAAGGTCAGCGACAATGACATTTGTACATAAAAGCCAACCCAGTTACATAAACAGTGTACAATACAGACCCAGCAAGTCCCCGTCCCTCCCACCTTCCGGCCACTCTAAGACAGCCCGCCCTATGTACCTTCCGGCTCTCGGTCCACCCCATGCCCCTTCCAGTTCTCGGTCTGCCCTGACACACCTTTCGACCACCTCTAGGGCAGCCCGCCCCGGTACCCGCCCAGGGTGACAGCGGTCAGGACGGCCTACCCACCTTCCGGCTTCACTAACCACCCTCAGCACCTTTCGACCACCTCTGGGGCAGCCCGCCCCAGTACCTGCCCGGGGTGACAGCGCTGAGGACGGCTACCCGCCTTCTGGCTCTCGGTCTGCCCCTACGTACCATTGGGCTCTCACCCACCCCGATGCGCCATCCGGCCAGTGGGCTATCCTGGCACACCTTCCGGCCACCTCTAGGACAGCCCGTCCCCTTCCCTGGGACGACAGCGTGCAGGGTAGCCCACAAGCCTTCCGGATCTCAGTCTGCCCCTACGCGCCTTCTGGCTCTCGGCTGGTCTGACACACCTTTCGACCACCTCTAGGACAGCCCGTCCCGACTACCCCTTCTCGGGACGACAGCGCTCAGAACGGCCTACCCACCATCTGGCTCTCAGGGTGACTGAGATCAGAGTGGCCTACCCACCCTCAGGCCTTCGGGACAGCCTACCAACCTTCAGGTTCACAGGATGGCCTACCCACCCTCCGGATCTCAGGGTGACAGCTTTCAGGACAACCCATGAGCCTCCCAGCTCACAGCAAGACCTGCCAGACCCAGAGACACGCAAGACAGTGCAGCTGATAGACCCAAACACAAAACAGTTAATTACATAAAAACACAGAGTCCTTTCTGGTCCACAGTCCAAACATAGAGTCTTCAAATATAAAGTCCATTCCCAGGAATGGAGTCCACTCCATTTCACAAGGTGCATTGTCCAAAATGGAGTCCACTCCAAACTGCAGAGTCCACCGCTAGAAAAAAAGGATCCACAACCAAGGGCAGAGTCGACTCCCGAAGGCAGCAAATACACACCCCACAGCACAGGTGTTCAGTCTCTGTGGAGTCCTGGCCCAGCCTTGGAAAACCAGGCCCACTCACAGGAACATAGTACATTGTACAGGTGCGGTTAACTCACAGGGGTTTGGTCCATTCCTGAAGGCAAGGTCTTCAACCAAACTCCAGGACACAGCAATTGCTCACCTCCCAGCACGCACACACAGGTGTTCAATCTTCAGAGGCCCAGTCCCAGGGCTAGGCCTCCCCACAGGAGCAGCTTCTCTAGTGAAATGTATTTCTTCCACAAGGGCCCAGTCCAACCACCAAAAACAGTGAAGACACTTACACAAAAAAAAACAAAGAAAACTAGAGTCCAAGGGCTAAGCCCTACCACAAAATGAACATTGTTATTTTCTCAAAAAAAAGAGAAAAGAGTAACACACAGGCTGTAACCAGCCAGGGAAACAACAATCCCCTGATGAGAACTGAGTTACACCTGAAACACATTATGTGCATCAGGAGTTTAACGATCAGCCCTCACTAAAAGGAATGTCAGTTAAAAACTGACTAAATAATTCAGCCAGTTCAGGAATCAGGTTTTTCCCTCTCCAAAAAAAATCAGAAACCAACAGTAACATACTGACTGTAGCACCAGCCAGCACAGAGTCAGTCCCCTAAACTGAAGAGACTCTGAATCTCCTGTTTATTTTTTTTTTCTCCTGGGTGTCGGTGGACACCGCGTGCTCCTTCTCCAAGGACACCCGGGCCAATCTCCTGTTTTTTTTTAGGGTGTCAGTGGACACCCGCGTGCTCCTTCTCCAAGGACACCCGGTTCCTGTGTTTTTTTTTGTTAACCCCCACACTACCACCTAAGTGCGGTAGTGCTTATCTTTATCCCCTGCACCCATGGTGTGTGTGTGCAGGTGTGAGACACAGTGAAAAGACACAAAGTGTACGAATCTTTATTCAATTTCCACCACCAGGAAGATATGAAAAACACCCAAGTGGCCAGTGACAAGCACTGCCCTTCAAACCACAGGGCAATGCTGTGTGAGCAAAACAGTGAAGGGGAGGGTAGGGACTAAATCAAAATAGAGTTGGAGGGAGAAATGACGCACTCCACTCCCTGCGGCGCCCACCTCTCCCTGAACGACTCCTGGGTGTCGGTGGACACCGCGTGCTCCTTCTCCAAGGACACCCGGGCCAATCTCCTGTTTATATCTGTCAACCAGGGCTCCCTGATTGGGGATGTTAATCTGGTCTAATCAGAGAATTTGAGTTTCACCTGGCTCACCTCATTCCAATCATGACATCCTTCACTCTGAGTCAAAGGACATGGCCTAGTTCTTCTTTTTGTTAAACCATCTGGGACAATTTATGACTGGGTCAGGTTCCTCCCAACTCTGCCTCTGATACAGGCAGCATGTAACACACAATAGCTCACCGTCTGGAATGTCTTGGAAGAAATTCATTCTCTTCAGGTGGCAAAGGCAGCAACATCTGCCACGTTAATCTCAGATTCCCAGGTATCTTCAACGTTTGACAGAGAGGGAGAGCCAGCAGATTCAGGAACAGTCAGAAAGGGTGTAGATGAGCCAGGTGTGCTTTGTTCCTGTACCGTTTGCAAGTTTGCAACTTTCATATGGTCCATATGCTTGTTCCGGACTGTCAGGCTCCCCCCTGGCCCAGAAAGATCTGATTTAACCTGGTATGGAGTCTTCTCCCCATTAGCAACTCTGCTTTAGTTATCCCTGTAGTTGTATGAGAGGTCGTCCTTTCATCAGAAAGGAACTGGGACAGTTTGGTATCTATTGAAGCTGCAGGCTGTTTATTTTAAGCCTGCCTTCAACGTTTGGCTGCTCTTTCTGCCAGTCCAATGGCTGATAGATGATATGGAGCTGTCCTTGTATTGTTGAATACCATTCAATTTTAGGAAACAGACAAATTCTCTGCTTCTAAAAGATGGCCCATTATCTGGGATCAACACTTCTGGGAGTCCATGTATTGCAAAAGATGTGCAGTTTTTCTGTTGTCCCCACAATTGACGAATGAATTCTATGCATGTTCAGCCCCTTTGAGTGGGTTTCCATAATGACTAGGAAAATTGAATATGCAAATAATTTCATTGACTCAATGTGTAACCGAGTCCAGAGTTTACCCGGCCGTCTCCATGAATGTTGGCTCGCAGCTGGCTGTAATTGTTGGCAATCGTAGCACTTCCCCACCATAATGGCAGTGTTTGCATCTATTTTAGCTACCACACATAATATCTCACCAACATCTTCATTTTGGAAACCCCCTCGATGAACCTGGTGGGGTTCAGCCAGTATTTGGCGGTGACCTTTGCTCAGGACAATCACTCTCGCTCCACACAATAATATGCCGTCCTCTGCTGTGATTTGGTCTTTCCAGGTCCAAAAAGATTTCAATTCTGGTTGCGATGGGTTTTTGGTTTGGCGATCTGGGATAGACCTTGTAAAATGTTCTCCATCGTCCACTGAAAAATTGATGATACTCCAAATAGCAGTCTCTTATTTTAGTACAAACTTATGAGTATTAATTATAATATACTTCTGGGAATCCTCATCTAGTCACAATTGCAATTATGTATGGCTGTGTCCATTTTTCTGAAGGACGGCCCGTGCCAGCTTTGTGTAGAAATCCTTGATGTAAGGGATTCCGTTTTACCCAGCTGCAAAAAGCGGTTTACCATTTGTTTAAACTCCCCATGAAGGTGAACCAATCTATTGGGCTTCACAATTGGTACAGCCTGTGCTGCCTATTCTGCAAATGGGATTGGTTTGATGATTCCTTCGCTTTCTAGCCTCCTGATTTCTGCCTAGACCTTTGGCTTACATGCAATAGTAACTTGGCGGGCCTTTCAGAATCGTGGGATTGCTTCCTAGTCTACATGTAAGGTGGCCTTGGCTCCTTTGATAGTCCCTATACCTTACTGAAAAAATGTCCAGGTTCTTAATCAGGCAGCCATGTTCAAATCTCAAAACATTGACCCAATCAAGATGAATCTCAACCACTTTCACTCCATCAGGCTTGGGTCCGAGCCTTTTACTACAATCAAGGGTAAATGGTCCCGTTGGAGACCAGAACCAAAGTTGTCCCCTTAATCTGTCAGGATTCCATGTTATAGGTTCCCAGTCTGGCCAACATAGAGGTGTACAGCACAGAAACAGACCCTTCAGTCCAATTCGTCCAGGTCGACCAGATATCCCAACCCAATCTCGTTCCACCTGCCAGCACCCAGCCTATATCCCTCCATACACTTCCTATTAATATACCCATCCAGGTGTCTTTTAAATGTTGCAATTTTATAAACCTCTATAAAGTCACCGGAGGATACTGGCAGGTACCTTTGTCAGAAAGAGCAAAGGCACTTTAAGCTTTCGCAACATCGAATGTCTTGTGCAAATTTAAGTTTTGGAGTTCAGACCAAATCTTGTTAAAGATTGGTTTTGTGATCATGATATCAACCTCAATTACAACCAGATGACCATTTAATCAGATGTTTATTTTGATTGGTTCTAATTTGAATGTTGCTAAGTAATTTAACTGTTCTAAATCAGATATAGGTAGACTTTCCAGGGTGTACATTTTCCTGCATACCAGCCCAAGACTTCTCTTACTCAATTTAGGTCTAGTGAGGCTCTCACTGTCTCAAGTCCACATTCCGGCAGCAACCATAGTGCCTAGTAAAATGGATAGCATTTCAGAACTAGAGGAGGTTTGATGTTGTAATATTCCTTAACTAAATCAGTCAACACTTGAATGGTTTTAATATCTGGTACCTCATAGAAAGTTAGGCTCCAAAATAGCTGTGCGTCCACAAGCTGTCAGGAGAGTTACTTGTTGCTTGTCATTTGCCCAAAAAAATTGCATTCTTTCCACTTGGCCCAGTTTTCGACAGCAGGATTGAATAAGTCAAGCACCCAAATAATTGCATGATACCAGAAATGCAACTCAAAGATGACTACTGTGAGCTATATCTTCAGGATTGTGCTTTTCTCTCAGCGCCACTGAAATAACTCCACAGAGGCTGGTATCCTATCACCAAATCATCCTTTATTTACATGTGGGTGTCCTTGACACTGACCCAGCTCCCTCCATGCCAGCTCTGAGCGAATAGGATGTGTGACGCTCCTTATCTGTCAGCCAGGGTTCCCTGACTGGACCAGGATAACAGCCCCAACCAGGGAACTCATATTCTGTGACATTCCCCTGGCTGATCTCGTTACAATCACTACATTATCCTATTATTAAAGTCTAATGTTCTTTAAAGAAGATTGTCTGTTTAATCATGTCTCAGTATTCCGAAATATTAACTATGCTTTTTTTTCCACAGATGCTGCGAGATCTGATGAGGTTTTCCAGCAATTTTTGTTTGTTTTTCTGATTTTTAGTTCTTTGGATTTTTTTAACATTTATTGAAGACATGCTGCACCCAGACTACTTTTCCAATAGCTAAAGGTCTATAGAAGTCAAAAATAGTAACAAGTGTGAGTGATCAGATCAAAGGAAGACAACGTAAAGCTAAATGTCATTTTGTTAAAGCTGCCAAATCATTGCCAGAACTGATAGCTCTTGCACATAAAGCAGCCTTAAATTTTACCAACACAGCAAAGAGCTAAGTGATAATCAGTCCCAGTGGTTAACCTTTCCCTCAACAAATGCAACAGTTCAGTGCCAATTACCACAATAGCAACATTCATCATGGCACTATTTCCCACAGAAATCATGTTGCTACAGGAATCTACAGGCAACCTATCAATAGTATTCAGACATAATCCCATTTCACCATAGATTAAGGCTCACAGCTTCTCCAAGATAATTCTGACATTCCAAAATATTAAGTGGAACTAATATGTGGAAGTCTTGTCTCCAGTTTGAACATCCCCATATTCTCTGATAGTAAAAGGGGCAGGGCACGTATCATACATGAGGGAAACCCAGATTTAGCTGGCATTTCAAATTAATGCCAAACAAATGTATAGTCTGCCTCTATCAGAGAGGTAAAATTATTCACATTGTGACATTATTTAAATATACAGCCCTCTACAAAACTTCTTAATTTCATCAGTATGAGGTTGAAAAGAAATATGGTCCAGTACTTTTGTTGTCATACATCTGAGGACTAGTGATATGTCATTTTTATTGCTTGACTGGTTTCCACAACTTATAATTATCCTCCAGTAGACCTACATTTATAGTTTAATTGACAGATCAAAGATGTTTTTAAGGGATTAATGACTTGAGGTTTTTTTACAATGTTTTTAATGATCTTTCATGAATGGGAGTTGTAACCGATATACAGAACTTCATTTCTGTTATTGATGGATACTAGTTGAGTGGCATAGTGGATGTCCACAAAGCATGGTGGGCGAGTTGATAGTATTTGCCATTAAATTAAAATTGAGGTTTTAAGCATGAGTGGAAGATATGAGGTGGCAGCAGGACTGGAAGGTGGTTTAAGGGCAAGACAACCTATAATATGAGTAAGTAACTAGGATATAGTTGCATTGAAGTCAAGCAAGCCTTTTAAACAGTTGATCGCGACTCTGTAATCCTTGCAATTAACTCAAATCTGCATATTGGGACAGTGGGCCCAATTCTATCCATAAAACAAAGATCATGCTATATAGGGGAGTTTATCCAGAGGCAAGTGTAGCGAGCTGGGAAATTTTCTAATCCGCACCATCTCAGAAGCCAAAATCTGGGCCTATTTGCACAATAAGTCTGTAGTGACTGACTTGTTCTTTGTAATCTGTAACAGTGCAATCATTTTGTTCATGTGTGACTTTCTGGGGCTATGTATATCAAGTAATTTGAATGCTTGTGACCTCTGATTTTATGTAAATAAAGGTTTTGGACAGTAGCCATTTTACAAACTACATTTCAATCTTTATAGTGGAAATCCATGCCATAACAGCTCCCAAGTTACATGAAGATGTATTTATTTAGCTGATACAATTCTAAAAAAGTTGTACTCCTCTGCAGGTAATTTAAAAGTCACTTCATTGTATAAGCACTTCTAAGAAAGCAACAAAAGAACTTTACAGATCTTGTTCCATATCCTTTCAATTGGGATTTCTATTCCATCTTAACTTCCACATCCCAGATTTCTTATTCACAGTTTGTGTAAAACAAATGTGTAGGTTTTCCATGTATTAAGTAATTATTTTATTGATACATTTGTGGTTGAACTTTCCATTGTTTTTTTTTCTGTTAAGAATGATTCATGATTTTGTTTCTAAATTTGCTTCAGTGATTGTAGTCTCTTTTTGAATCAGAATGCTTGTGTCCCACTCCAGAAACTTGAGCTCATAATATGTGCTGACATTTTATTAGGATACGGTGGCAGTGTTACATTGTGATTCACTTGAGGTGTTAAACTGTGGCCTTATAGACCCTCTCAGACAGCGTAGCTTCTTTTTTTTACATAGTTACTGTGGTCAGGAGGCAGCACCTTGATTTATAGTCAACTTCAGGGTTAACATATCTGTAATCTCATTTAAAAGGCTGCTATGATTTCTTTAGAGACCTGTAACTTTTGAAAGGAAATTCCAAGTTCTACTTGATAGCTGAAAGAATAACAGGTCAGGATTACACTTTTAAAACTAACTTTCTCCTCTTAGACTTGATGCACATCACGCACACCATTGAATTACAACTTACCATAAATAGTCCACAGTTGCTTGCAGTTTCCAATGGGTTCCCATTTTCCCACAGTCCCACAAAATATTTTCAAGTAACAGTCTCCAGGTACTTTTGCAGAGATGTTGAGAGTTAAAAATCCACCTACAGTAAAGTCTGTTCCAATGATCCTTATTCCCCTGCCCATATCAGAATAAACCTCCAGTAATCTGTCAAAGGATGCGTGTCATCAGTGAATGGCTATCTCCTTCCTGGATCTGGTTGTGGTAGCTCACACAGTTTGGCAGCCTTTTCTCTCTGCTGCTTATACAGAGCTGCTATCCATTGCTGACATTCATTAGCTTTCAGGGAAATGTATAATCTGAACTCAAAAATAACTTTCTCTGTCCTCTTTCCCATAACAACATGAAACACATTAATCTTGCATCCAAGTAGAGATGCTAAGTGGTTATAGGTAATCTCAAATCATCTTTCCTAAGAGTTTTCCTAATCAATGTGTACAAAGATGTTATGACCCTCCTCCAGAGCAGGTGGGACTTAAATCTGGCCTCCTAGATCAAAGAGCCACTACCATTACATCATAAGAGCCCTAATTGTTTTTTATATATCACAATATATAGGTGTCTCTGGCCAGGCCAGCCTAATTCATCTTAGAGATATTTTTAATTAAACTGTTCAGAGATGTTAAGACACCATTCTAGAGCAGGCAGGACTTGAACCTGGGCCTGCTTAGAGGTCGGGACATTACCATTGTGCCACATGAGCCCCCAATTCATCTTCGATACAGTTTCACAACAACACAAGTATTACGCCGTGTAACAGCCATTGTAGATATTGACTAATTAACCTGCGTAGAGCTGCTATTACTTCTGGACTAGGTGTTATTTGATCTTGGGCATTCTGGCCCAGAGGTAAGGAAGCTGCCACTGCACCACAAGAGCCTGCTAACTCAACTTAGATTTTTCATCTAATTTCAATCTGTAAGATTCTGTTTATAAACTGCACGGATCCCATTTCTACATTTTGTCAACTTATTCAGACATATTTTGGCACACCTCTGCAGTTGGTGGGATCAGGACCCCAGGCCTCCTGGCTCTGAGTTAGGGACAGTAGCATTGAACTACAGAACCCCCAATTCCCCACATACGCTACTCATCTTAAATATTTTCTAATCAATCTGTACTAGAAATGGTTCATTCTAGAGATATTTTCCTAACTAACCTATTGAGAGATGTTATGACACACCACTGGAGTAGGTGGGATTTGAACCCAGGCTTCCTGGCCCAAAGGTAGGAATTCCACCACTGCACCACAACAGCCGCAAACTGACAGATACTTTCTAATTCAACACTGTTACTGCACCCATCTGGAGCAAGTCAGACTAGAACCCAGGCCTCCTGGCTCAGAGTTAGGGGCACAACCACTTTGCCACAAAGCCCTAGGGTTCATCTTAGTTTTTTATAGTTAATCTGTTCAGTCATGTTGTGACACATCTCTGGAGCAGATGGGACTTGAACCTATGCATTCTGGCTCAGAGAATAGGGATACAACCAGTGTGCCTCAAGAATCCTATGGTTCATCTTAATTTTCTTTTCTTTCTATTAACCTATTTTCCTAATCAATCTGTTCAGAGAAATTATACCTACCTCTAAACCACAAGAGAGCCCATGGTTCATCTTAATAAACCTTCAAATAGGAGAGGATGGTTTTGATCAATCAACCTCTGGATTATGGGATCAGGGTGCTCCTGCTGCACCACTTTGCTAGCATTGTTCATCTTCGAAATACATGGACCATGTATAGCACACCGGTGTACAACATTATGTCAATAATACCTTTATAAGCCTTTGAGAGACTTTGGGTCTATTCATGGCAAACCCAGAGATAACTTTCACTGTCTTCAGTCACTAACAAAACACTTCATATTAGTTAACCATGATTTATGGTAACAAATCTACAGTGTCTTTCTTTAAATAATCCACCACGTCCAAATTAATTTTATCTTCTGAGGTTAAACTGACTGGCCTAAGTTGCAGGTTTATCTTGCATACTTGTTTTTTAATAAAAGTGAAACATTTTGAAATTCTCAAGTCCTTTAGTATCAACCTATACCTAAGAAGAATTATGAGAATATAGATTTTTGTTCCATCAACCGCATGGCTGTGAATTCAACTCCTGCCCTCAGAACATTAGTTTTGATTTATAGGTTACTAGGCCAGTGAAGAAATCACAATGCAGCCATCTCTTTCAAAAAGACTGAAAGCAAAAATGAAAATAAACCCCAATACCCAGTGACTGGTTTGGATTTGGGATACACGACTTGAGACAGTATTTCACACAGATACACCATGGCTTTCAAAAGAGTTTTAGATAATCCTTTGATAAGTAAAGATTTGTAGGGGCCCCAGAACTAGGGGTTTGGAACTAGCAGAACTGCTATTGCAGAGAACTGGAAAGGACATGAGTGGCCAAGTGGCTTCATTCTGTGCTATAACCATTACAATTTACCAATTCTAAACATAAATGTTGATGCAGTTGAAACATCATTTTGTTGCAGTAGTTCTGTTGGCTTTATAGTATTAACCTTTTATTTGAAACAGGTAAGAAATTCAGACAGAAATGACAGGCTATCAGTTGTAATTTAAAGTGAAAAGATTCAACGTGGCATGGTTTTGTCTTCGTCAAATACAACAGAAACACGCTCTCTTCTGTAATATTCAAACCAGGAGTAGCTAAGATTACAAGTCGAGTTTTTGATAAATTTTATTTTAACTAAGTGCCTAGTTTATTATTTAAGCTAGTGGCTTAGTTGCTAGATAAAAATGATTAAGTCTTAGATATTTTATCCTAACTTTTGGGCTCATAATCTGAGATTTTGTGTTTCTTTGATGGAAATGGAAGATCATGAAATATATGTAAATTATTCCTTTTCACATATTGGTCCAATTTACTTTTGAAAGCCAGGCTTGAATCTGCCTCATTCTGAAGGAGTGTATTCCAGATCATAGCTACACTCAAAATAAAATAGCTTTTCCCCATGTCGCAATTGCTTTTTTTAGCAACCACTTTAACTTTGTGTCCTCTGGTTCTTGGTTGTTCCACCAATGGAATAATCATCAGCTAGAAATGTCACTTAAATGATCTATCTTGGCCTTTACCAGAGGTCCCATCATCAAAGATGCCAATCTTCAGCCATTTTAATCACTCCATGTACTATCAAGAAATGGCTGAAGACATGAGGTACTGCATAGCAACATTTCATTTAAGCTGCACAGTCACACAGCCACTGGGGGGCTCCATGAATGCTGGCCAGCATGCTAGACATATTGGCTTCCACCTGCAGAAGTTGCTGCTGTGCATGGATGGGAAGAAAATGTTATAGGGTATATTGCTGCATCAACTTCGGACCCTGGCAACAACATTTGAGCAATAGAACTGAAGATTTATTCTTCAGAACAAGCCATGCCCCAGTTACTCTGTTCCAGGGCAGCTACAATATAGGTATCTACCTGCCAATGTGCAACATTGCCCAGCTATGTCCTGTTCACAAAAATAAATTTACCACTTTTACCATTGTATCAGTAACTCTCAATGAGATATTCATAAATGCATTCAATGATCAGTAAAGTGGTGGTAGAGATTATCAAGCAGTACTTGCAAAGGAATAAGGAATATTTACTCATTAATGCACATTACATGTGTGCCTCAGCTACTCAGCTCTTAACCTCATTGCAGTCTAGATACAAACATAGACAAAAGGCTGAACTCTCACGGTGAGGTGACATCAAGGCCGCATGTGGCATCAAGGAGTCCTAGCAAAACTAGAGTCAATGTGAATCTGGGTGAAAATATGCCACTGGTTAGAATCATACCTGGCACAATGGAAAATGGGTGTGGTATTGCAGGTCAGTCATCTTAGCTCTAGAGGTTCCTCAGAGTAGTGTCCTAGGCCTAACCATCTTCGGTAGTTCTATAAATGATCTGCCCTCCATCATTAGGTCAGAAGTGGGGGTGTTCCCTGATTATTTGCCCAATGTTCACTATAATTTACAACTCCTTAGATACTGAAGCAATCCATATCCAAATGCATCAGGATTTGGACAATATCCACGATTGAGCTGACAAATAGCAAATAATATTTGTACCACACAAATGCGAGGCAATGACCATCTCCAACAAGACAGAATCTAACCATCACACTTTGATTTTTTTTTAAAGATTAGATCCTCTACAGTGTGGAAACAGGCCCTTGGGTCCAACCAGTCAACACCGACCCTCTGAAGAGTAACGCACCCAGAACCATTTCCCTCTGACTAATGCATCTAACACTATGGGTAATTTAGCATGGCCATTTCACCTGACCTGCACATCTTTGGACTGTGGGAGGAAACCCACACAGACACAGGGAGAACGTACAAACTCCACATAGTCGCCCAAGGCTAGAATCGAACTTAGGACCCCGGTGCTGTGAAGCAGCAGTGCTAACCACTGAGCCACCGTGCCACCCCAAAGACATTAATGGCATTACTATCACTGAATCCCCACTATGCACACCCTGGGAGTTACTTTTACAAAAACTGAACTGGACTGGCCATTAAATGCTGTGGCTAGAAATGTTAATCAGAGACTAGGAATCCTCAGTGTGTATCTCAGCTCTTTATTCCATGAAATCTTTCCACTACGACAAGGCACAAGTCAGGACAATGATCCCCAAATGTCTGGATGGATGCAACTCTAACATAAGAAGATAAAAAACAGGTGCATGATTAGGCCATCTGGTCCCTTGAGCCTGCTCCACCATTCAATAAGATCATAAGTCAACTCTCTCAACTCCAGAATCAACCTAGTGAACATTCTCTGCATCCCCTCCAGTGCCAGTACATCCTTTTTCAAGTAATGAGACCAAAACTATACACAGTACTCCAGGTGTGGCCTCACCAGCACCCTATACAGCTGCAGCCTAACCTCCCTGTTTTTAAATTCCATCCCTCTTGCAATGAAGGACAGTATTCTACTTGCCTTCTTAATTACCTGCTGCACCTACAAACCAACCTTTTGTGATTCATGCACAATGACATCCAGGTCCCTCTGCACAGCAGCATTCTATAATCTTTCACCATTTAAATAACAGCCCATTTTGCTGTTATCACTCCCAAAATGGAGAATGTCACATTTACCAGCATTGTACTCCATTTGCCAGACCCTTACCTACTCACTAACTTACCTAGATCCCTCTGCAGACTTTCAGTGTCCTCTAGGAGAAAGTGAGGTCTGCAGATTCTGGTGATCAGAGTTGAGAGTGTGTTACTGGAAAAGCCCAGCAGGTCAGGCAGCATCCGAGGAGCAGGAGAATCGATATTTCAGGCCAGAGACCTCCATCAGGAATAAGGGCTCTGGCCCGAAATGTCGAATCTTCTGCTCTTCAGATATTGCCTGACCTGCTGGGCTTTTCCAGCAACACATTCTCCACACTCAGTGTCCCCTGCACACTTTCCTCTACCTCTCATTTTACTGTCACCCGCAAACTTTGACACACTACACTTGGTCCTGAACTCCAAATCATTTGTGTAAATTGTTGAACCAACACTGATTCCTGAGGCATACCACTAGCCACTGATCACCACCTGGAAAAACACCCTTTTATCTCCATTCTTTGCTCCCTGTAAATTAACCAATCTTCTATGCATGCTAATACATTAGCCATACTACCGTGCATCTTTATCTTATGCAGTAGCCTTTTGTGTGGCAGCTTGTTGAATTGCTTCTGGAAATCCAGATACACCACATCCACCAGTCCCTGTTGTCCACCATGCTCGTAATATCCTCAAAGAATTCCAGTAAATTAGTTAAACATGACCTGCCTTCCATGAACCCATGTTGCAACTGCCCGACGGGAAAATTTCTATTCAGATGTCTCACTATTTCTTCCTTGATAATAGATTCAAGCATTTCCCCACTACGGAAGTTAAGCTAATGGGCTTATAGTTACTCTCTTTTTATCTACCTCCTTTTTTAAACAATGGCATCCCAGTGCTGTTTTCCAATCTGCTGGAACTGCCCCAGCATCCAGTGAATTTTGGTAAATTACCATGAGTGCATAATTCTATTTCCCCTGCCATCTCTTTTAGTATCTTGGGATAAATTCCGTCAGGGCCAGAAGACTTGTCTACCTTTAGCCTCATTAGCTTGCCCAAGACTAACTCTTCTGTGATAATGATTGTTTCTAGGTCTTCATCTGCCATAGCCTCCTTGTCATCAATTATTGGCATATTATTTGTGTTTTCCACTATGAAGACTGACACAAAATACCTGTTCAGCACCTCCGCTATTTCCTCATTTCTCATTATTAAATCCCCGTTCTCATCCCATAAGGGACCAATGTGTACCTTAGCTGTTCTTTTTTGTTTTATATATTTGCAGAAACTTTTGCTATCTGTTTTATATTCTAAGCTAATTTACCCTCATAATTTAACTTACATTTCTTTGTGGCTTTTTTTGTAGCTTTCTGTTCACCTTTAACGATTTCCCAATCCTCTGGTTTACCATGAATCATTGCCACTTTGTTTGCATTAGCTTTCAATATGATACCCTCCTTTATTTCCTTCGTTATCCACGGCTGATCATTCATTTTCTTACAGCCCTTCCTTTTCACTGGTATGTACTTTTGGTGAACTCTGTGAAAATCACTTTGAAAGTCCTCCACCTTTCCTCAATTGTCCCATCACCCAAGAAGCTTGACAGTAGATCAAAGCAGTCCACATGATTGGCACCACATCCACAAACATCCAGTCTCTCCAGTACCAATGCTCAGTCGAAGCAGTGTGCACTATCTACAAGATATACTGCAGAAATTCACCTCTAAAACCTTTTTAGACAGCAGCTTCCAAACACATAATCACTACCATCTAGAAGGGCAAGGGTAGCAGACACGTGGGAACATCACCTGCACTTTCCCTGTCAAGCCACTCTAAATCCAGATTTGGAAATATATTGCTGCTCCTTCATTGTCACTGGGTTAAACTCTTAGAACTCCCTATTGGCATTGTGGGTCTACCTACACCAAACAGATTAATGGTTAAAGAAGGCAGCTCACCACCACCTTCTTGAGTGTAACAGATGGGCAATAAATGCTGGTCCAGCCCTTGCCTTCCCCATCCTATGAATGGAATAAAAGTTAACAGAATCAGATCAACACCTGACAGCAAAAAAGTCTAGGGCTATGGGTAAAAAGGGTTTGGAGTGGAGTTGAGTTGCTCCTGCTGGAAGTTAGTAATGGTCTCTGTCTGTGCCATAACAATTCAATATGTTAAGCCCTTGGTATCAATAAAAATAAGCCACAAACATAATTAAGCACAACATTATTAATGTGATGCAGTGCATTCAATCTGTACACTTTAGGGACCGAACAACACAGCTTATACTTCATAAGTAGATTAGCTACACCGTGTGGCAGGCTTTCTCATTGTCAGAACTGAATATTTCTGTGCACCCTTAATACACAATACAAGAAGCAACAATGACCTTTAGAAGTGAATTGATTGCATTAAAAACCTACCATACCTCATCTACTACATGTTATATAGATTAATCTGCATTAAGGTCAACCCCCAACACATCCACAAAATCCCCTACACTCCCATTCTCAAGTTTAAGATTGGAGATGCTGGTGTTAGATTGGGGTGTACAAAGTTAAAAATCACACAACACCAGGCTATAGTCCAACAGGTTTAATTGGAAGCACATTAGCTTTCAGAGCTCCGAAAGCTAGTGTGCTTCCAATTAAACCTGTTGGACTATAACTTGGTGTTGTGTGATTTTTAAATTCTCGAGTTTAGGTTGCCTTCCAGCCTAGAGACTGATCTGAAGATGATATCTGATCTCATTTTCATGTGGTTACCACAAGGATACCTCTGTCCACAGCCTCAGGCTTAGGAATTCTGATCAGACCTGAGCCAGGGCCCATTCTTTCTTTCTGATATGAACCTCCCAAGTCCTAGCCTCAGTTCCAGAAATGCCTCTGCCAAGAGTATCTTCATTTCCAATCTCAGGCTCACTTTAACCTGTGGAATTTGTTGCTTTAAGTCACCAGAAAATAAGAAGCTGATTCTATTCTGTTTTTATTGCAAAAAATACTTTACTCATAAAATAAATCTTTATATACACGGTTACGAACGCAGTTCAGTTCTGTATCGTCTTCGTATGTGGAAAACGAACAAACATTGGAGTTTGATTTTCTCTAGAGTTGCAACAAATCCAAAGGCAATTCTTATTTATGCAAGATACAACTTAGTGTATTGAGGCACTGGGAGGATCCGATAACTGAAAGGAGCACTATTGTACTTTGGCAGAAAGACTTTAATTGCTAACCCATCTGATCAGTCTCCTTTCTACTTTAACTTAGACTGGGTATTGGTGCAGCTCCTCGGCCCCCTCACCTGGTTATGTTCCAAACCTCCACTCTCGGTGTGCCTCACTATCAGGTTCCCGCCACCACCCGTGACCTCCGGAGATTTAGAAATATGTTCAGCAAATAGACATTACTAGAATATTACTCTTCTCTCGGCAACTTGTGAAAAATCAACAGGTTGAGAACTCTTAGTCAGAGTTGCTTTTTGAGATAGCTGTAATGTTCTCGGGCCGAGCTTCTCATTGGCCAGTCCATGTGGGGCTCCTGCAGCTTTCATGGGATATACAATGTTAAAAATCATACAGCACCAGGTTATAGTCCAACAGGTTTAATTGGAAGCACTAGCTTTCGGAGTGTCGCTCCTTCATCAGGTGGTTGTGGACCACCTGTGAGACTATAACCTGGTGTTGTGAAATTTTTAACTTTGTCCACCCCAGTCCAACACCGGCATCTCCAATTCATGGGATATGGTATTCAGCCTTTTTCAGCCTCTTTAGCTGTCTGGAGATATGGTTAAAAATCTCACAACACCAGGTTATAGTCCAACAGGTTTAATTGGAAGTACACTAGCTTTCGGAGCGACGCTCCTTCATCAGGTGATTGTGGAGGGCTTGATCGTAACACAGAATTTATAGCAAAAATTTGCAGTGTGATGTAACTGAAATTATACATTGAAAAATTGATTGTCTGTTAAGCCTTTCATCTGTTAGAATACAGTGATAGTTTCACTTCTTTCATGTTTAAATCACAAAACCTTTTTTTTTAAAGTTGCATTCTCGGGTTAGCTGTTAACAATGGTGATAGGTAGACAATATGTTGAAGGTGTTAGCCCCCTGTGTTCTCTATCTATGCCATGATGTTTAGATTGATTCTAATCTAAAAAGTGAGACAACAGAGGTTTACATAAATTCATGCAGTTTATGAGCTCAGAGTTCTACATGAATGCATGCAGCTTTTGAGCAAAGTGCAATGTAACTCTGCAAGTACAAATTCACCCCACAAACACATATGTGTGCATGTGAGTCTTTGTCTGTGTGTGTGTGTCTGTCTGAGGTGGGGGTTGTGAGTGTGAGAAAGTGTGTGTGTGTGTATAGTGAGTGCAGAGTGTCTTAAGTCTGTAAGGAGATGCATGTGTGAGAGTGAGAATGGGTGTGTGTCTATAAGGGTGTGTGTAGGTGTCTGTGTGTACCTGTGTCCGTGTGTATGTGAGAGTGTGTGTGTGTTGGAATATCTGTGTGTGTGCGTAGTGCAATGGTGATCACCTGTAATGTGACATGAACCCAAGGTCCCGGTTGAGGCCCTCCCTATGGGTACTGAACTTAGCTATCACCCTCTGCTCGGCCACTTTTCGCTGCTGCCTGTCCCGAAGTCCACCTTGGAGGATGGTCACCCGAAGGTCCGAGGCTGAATGTCCTGGACCACTGAAGTGTTCCCCAACTGGGAGGGAACCCTCCTGTCTGTTGATTGTTGTGCGGTGCCCATTCATCCGTTGTCATAGCCTTTGCTCGGTTTCCCCAATGTACCATGCCTCCGGGCATCCTTGCCTGCAACGTATAAGATAGACAATGTTGGCTGAGTCACATGAGTACCTGCCATGTACGGGGTGGGAGGTGTTCCCATGCGTAATAGTGGTATCTATGTCCACACTCTGACATGTCTTGCAGCGTCCACCGTGACAGGGTTGTACGGAGTTGTCCTGAGAGCCGGGCAGTTTGCTACGGCACCCTCCTCTAGGTTATCTCTCCACGCTTCAGGCCCCACCCTCCTCTAGCTTATCTCTCCACGCTTCAGGCTCACTGCCTTTATTCCTGATGAAGGGCTTTTGCCCGAAACGTCAATTTCAAAGCTACTTGGATGCTGCCTGAACTGCTGTGCTCTTCCAGCACCACTAATCCAGAATCTGGTTTCCAGCATCTGCAGTCATTGTTTTTACCTTGTTGATTTTAACCCTACTGCGAATCCTCTTGCAAGGATGCCTGCCTTGAAGAAGTTTTCCTCCTCTCTCTACAAGAATCTCAGGGAGTCCCTCTCCCACTGCAACTCCCAGGTACTCTATGCTACTTTCTCCCCGCCCCCACCCTCCTCTAGCTTATCTCTCCACGCTTCAGGCTCACTGCCTTTATTCCTGATGAAGGGCTTTTGCCGGAAACGTCGATTTCGAAGCTCCTTGGATGCTGCCTGAACTGCTGTGCTCTTCCAGCACCACTAATCCAGAAGATGCTACGAACAATGATCAACCTGTTGGACTATAACCTGGTGTTGTGTGATTTTTAATTTTGTACACCCCAGTCCAACACCGGCATCTCCAAATCATGGAGATATGGGGTTGAATTTCAATGACCGCATTCAAATGTTTTTGCTTGTAATCTCAGATTGCCTGAGAGCGTTTTGTACGGGATGTTTACCCTATGACCTGGTTAAGTAATGAGTGTTGAGGGCGTTTGTACGTTTATGTTTACCTTCGGGAGAATGCGAACGTGTGGGAGTGAGAATGGGTGAAGGTGTGTGAAGAGAAGGAACAGCCCCACATTGTGCAGCACTCGCCAGCCTGATTTGGACAGCGGTGCTGAGCCTGCTCTCAGTCTCACTGCTGACTCCTCACAGACAGTTCCTGTGAGTGTGTGTGTGTGTCTTGGAGAGATGTCTGACGGAGCAAACCAGAGCCTGGACATTTATTGCGGCTCCAGCCCACCCAGGGCCGTGGATATTTTAAAGAGTAAGTAAGCAAGTTGGCTTCTGTCCAACCCTTGTCGGTCTACTCAGTGGGGAGCGGTGTTTTGTGAATCAGCCACTCGATACCAGGAGGGTGAAGATGCTGCTCAAATCCTGCAGTTCTCAACCTGAGCAGCTGAACTCAAACTGGTCAATGGAAAAGGAGCCTAGGGAGTCACGCAGAGCAACAAAGAGCCCGGGGACAGCCCCAGCTCCAGTTCAGGGGGTTGGGGAGGTGGATGAAAAGGGCCAGAGTCCCGGTGCCTCCCCAGCCTCAGGGAACACTCCCTTCCTCAGGAGGCACTCGGTCTGAGGAGCGGGGCTGCGGCTTCTCCCAGCCCCTGTCACTGCTAACTTTCCGGCCTTTTGCTCGAAGTTGCTGCTCTGCTCTCCTGAGTTGTCGGAGCTGATGTGGTGAGAAGCTGTAATCGAGCTGTTACTGAACTTTGCTCGATTAGACACACGGAAATCCATCCAGTCTTGCACCAGTCATACCGTTCTCTGATCTAGTTTTCACCCGTTCATGTGCAACTCTTTCTATTCCGTCCTTTTCAGATTTGTTGATGTGGATAACTCCTTAATTTGCTGGTCACAGCATTTGCAGACCATATACTGTTCCAGTTTATACAAGTGCTAAACTTCTCTGCTGTCAGTATTGTAATTTGCAGCTATTTCAACGATATAACGAGCAAATACATTTTCAATTATAATGCCAGTATCAAGTGGTTTAGTTCGTGTAATGCGGTTTGAATAGACTGCCTGGATTTGATCCAAACACTACAACTTGTAGCCACTTTGCAATGATTTCTGGCGAGAATGATTCGAGGTCAGAAGTGGTAGATTGTGAATGGATCGTGAAATCAGAAATTGGCAAGGAAAATTATGGAGTTAATATCGATGGCTTCTGGTTGACCAGCTCCTTAAGCAACTCTTTATTGCGCACCTTTATCATTGATAATCTTCTGCTGTCCTTAGCCCCTCTTACCTGTCCTCCTCCCCACTCTTCCTCCACCCTGATCTTATGACTTACATTGTTTAAATTCCTCTTGCTCATTTGACTTTCAGATTCCTGTTTTCTCTGAGCATCAAGTCTATGATTATGTACTGGGCTGCACTGCCAGCTGCTTCAATTTACAAACAAAACACTTTGATCATCTTTGAGATATAGAGTGATACAAAGAAGGTATCAGATCTGGCCTTATCTGTGATTGTTTTATTAGTGAGACCTCTTGAAATAGTAATGTCAGGGGGATTGGTTGTGATTATGGGTTGGAGAACTTACACATGAAGAGAAATTACAAGAAAAGAGGGCAGAACTTCAGGAGACAGGATTTGGTGAGTTATGAAGTTGGTTGAAATCACTTTTTCACTCAGAGGGTGGATTGAGCTGCGAGAGAAGTGGTGGAAGCCAGTACATTTGCAACATTTAAAAGGCATTTGGATGGGTATATGAATAGAAAGGATTTGGAGGAATATGGGCCAGATGCTGGCAGGTGGGACTAGATTGGGTTGGGATATCTGGTCGGCATGGACGAGGTGGACTGAACGGTCTGTTTCCATGCTGTACATCTCTTTGACTCTATGACTGAGGATGAGGAGTCATTCAGTACAGATACTGAGGGAGGAAATGTCACTTATTATCTCTCTCTCTCTCTCTCTCTCGTGCTCTCTCTCTCGCACGCTCTCTCTCGCGTGCACTCTCGCTCTTGCGCTCTCTCTCTCGCTCTCTCTTTCGTGCACTCTCTCGTGCGCTCTATCTCTCACGCGTGTGCTCTCTCTCACACTCTCTCTCTTGCGAGCTCTCTTTCAAGCACTCTGTCTCGCGCACTCTTTCTCTTATGTGCGCTCTCTCTCTCTCTCATGCACTCTTTCACTCTCTTGCACGCTCTCTCTTGCTCTCTCTCTTGCGCACTCTCTCTCTCATGCGTGGGCGCTCTCTCTCTTACACGCTCTCATGCACACATGTTCTCTCTCTTTCACGCGCGCTCTCCCTCTCTCTCTCTCTCTCTCTCACACACACACACACACACATATATCTCTCAAGTTCTCCAAGGATCTATTCCTGGCTCCCTATTTTCCATGTACACGTGGTTCTTTCATAACATCATTGGCGTGTCCATAAAGACTCTTACACGTTTTTATAGGTGCATCATATCTGGATGCACCACAGCGTAGTGTGGTAACTGCTCTTCTCAAGACTGCAAGAAACTGAGGAGTCGTGAATACAGACCAATCTATCTCACAAACCAAACCAGATTCCCATCCATTGACATCACCTGTACTTCCCGCTGCATTGGGAAAGCAACCAACATAATCAAAGACCTCCTCCCACTCCAGTTATACTCTCTTCCACACTTTTCTGTCAGGCAGGAGATAATAAAAGTTTACATACATGTATGAACAGATTCAAGAACAGCTTCTTCCCCGGTGTTATCAGACTTTTGAATAGACCTCTTTAATGTTAATCTTGCTCTCCCTCTGTTCCTTTTCCGCACCTGTAACATTGTATCCTGTACACTGTTTTGTTACCCTGATCCACTTGTATGGTATGATCTGCCTGTAAAGCACATAAGACAACACTTTTCACTGTACCTCAGTAAATGTGACAGTAATAAATCAAATCAACTCATCCAAAAACACACAGTTTCCACATGCATTATTGATATATATTCCACATCTATCATTTCACAGCTTCTTTCAATCATTCAGTTCTTTTTAAATTAACAGACTGATTTTCTGTTATTAAATATTAAGTGAGCAGAAATTTCCTGCATTGAAACACCAGAAAGACCAAGGCAGTGATTGCTAATGATACAGAGTTGAGTGAGAATGTAAACTGTGAAGAAGGCACAAAGAGGCTACAGATTGAATGTATTTGCGAGCAGTCAGTAATGAGACAGATGACATTTTCTATGAAGTTATTCACTTTTTGGTAGGAAGAATTATAATTTAAAAATAAACAGTGAACAGGGAAAAAGGCAGGAGATTGGCACACAAATGCTCACAAATAGCACAGACACGTTGGGCCAAATGTCTCCTTCTGCGCTGTAACAGTTCTGTGATTCTGTAATACTGTGAAGTACAATTTTTCAGTGGTAAGAAAGGGTTTAATTTAATCTCAAGGAAATCTGAGTATCCTCTTACAAAACAAATCAGAAATTTAGCATGCAGGTCCAGTAATTAGGAAGTCAAATAGACTGTTGACTACCATAAGGAATCTGGAGTGAAAGAGAAAGGATGTTGTGTTTGAATCGTAGAGGGCTTTGGTGAGACCACATAAAGGTTTGATCTCCTTAAGTAAAGAAGGGTAAAGTTACCTTGCTGTTAGTGTAGCAAATATTTGTTCGATGATTCGTGACATTGAACGATTAGCCCATGAAGTGTTTTATAGGCCTCTAGTCTGTAGAGTTTAGAATAATGAAAACATTGGAAAAGGTGCAGAGGAGATTTACTGGGATGTTGCCTGGTCTGGAGGGAAGATCTTATGAGGAAAGGCTGAGAGACTTGGGTCTGTTCTCATTGGAAAGAAGAAGGCTAAGAGGGGATTTGGCAGAGACATACAAAATGATCAGAGGATTAGATAGGGTAGACGTGAAAGTCTTTTTCCTAAGAAGGTGACATCAGCTTGTTAGAGGGGGCATAACTACAAATTGAGGGGTGATAGATTTAAGACAGATGTCAGAGGCAGGTCCTTTACTCAGAGAGTGGTAAGGGCATGGAATGCCCTACCTGCCAATGTAGTTAACTCAACCACATTAGGGAGATTTAAACAATCCTTGGATAAGCACATGGATGAGGATGGGATAGTGTGGGAGGACAAGCTGAGAATAGTTCACAGGTCGGCGCAACATCTAGGGCCAAAGGGCCTGTTCTGCACTGTATTGTTCTATGTTCTATGTTCTATATCTATTGAAACACATAACATTCTGAAAGGATTTGACAGTGTAGATGCTGGGAAGTTGCATCCCTTGCCTCCTAGTGTGTAGCACTAGAGGGTGTGGTCTCGGAATAAGCAGTCATCATTTAAGACTGCGATCAAGTGAGGAATCTTGTCATTTTCTTTACTCAAAGATTCTGGATGTTCATTGTTTAACATACTCAGCTGGAATAAATAGATGTTTGAATGCTGGAGAATCAAACTATATAGGAATGGGATAGGAAGGTGGAATTGAGGCAAAAAAAAAGAATGATTACTTGAATGTCACAGGAGATTTAAAAGGCCATATGGTCGAATCGTGTTCATAGTCTTCATGCTTGTATGTTCATTATCCTTGGTCCCCATCACAAACTCCATTCTCTAGCCACCAATTGGCAGTGGTCTGAGGCTGATCCAGTCTGTTCTTAATGTTAGTGTCATATTTAACCACAAGGACACCTTCTGACCACTGCCCTGAGATTATCTACTTCCAACTGTACCATCACCCGACTCTACCTGTGTCTCAGACCATCTGCCAATGAAAACCCTATGTATGCTTTTATTACTTCTGAATTTCAAATGCAGCCTTCTGCAATCTACCCTCTGTAAACCTGAGGTCATCTATACCTACATTGGGTCTCTTTTATATATTTCCCCTCTCACCCTAAACCTATACCCTCTATCTCTGGACTCCCCACCCCAGGGAAGAGACTTTGCCTATTTATCCTATCCATGCACCTCATAATTTTGTAAATCTCTATGAGGTCACCCCTCAGCCTCTGAAGCTCCATGGAAAACAGCCCTAGCCTATTCAACCTCTCTTTATATCTCAAATCCCCCAACCTTGGCGAGATCCTTGTAAATCTTTTCTGAATCCTTTCATGTTTCACAACATCCTTCTGATAGGAAGGAGACCAGAATTGCACATAATATTCCATCAGTAGCCTAACCAATGCCCTGTACAGCCGCAACATGACCTCCCAACGTCTGTACTCAATACTCTGACCAATAAAGGAAAGCATACCAAACGCCGCCTTCACAATCCTATCTAATTGCAACTCCACTTTCAAGGAGCTATGAACCTGCACTCCAAGGTCTCTCTGTTCAGCAACACTCCTGAGGACATTACCATTAACTGTATATGTCCTGCTAAGATTTGCTTTCCCAAAATGCAGCAATTCGCACATATCTAAACTAAACTCCATCTGCCACTTCTCAGCCCATTGGCCATCTGATCACGGTCCCATTTGTACCAACCTACAATAAATGGATTTCAGCTGTTTAAAAAGGCAATTCACTATCTTCAAGGGCAACTAGGGATGGGTAATAAATGCTAGCCCAGTCAGCAATGTCTACATCCCATGAACGGAAAATAGAACAGAGAATTGACATTATCTGCTACTGATTGAGAGTTCTCTTAGTTAGTTTGCAGTTTATGACTAAATTCATTTTCTGTTGTATTGAATCGTACTGGAGAAATCAACAAATTCTATCGTTTGAGCCTACTCCATCCCAAGAGTTTCCAGGTGACTACATTCAATTCTGCAGAGAAATATGGATGGGGCTTCTTGCAGTGTTTTCAATAGGTCACTTAAGGTGACCTAGAGATCACTGAAGAGTAGTCCAAATATTACAGGTAGTTGTGAAAGGAGTTTGTGGGAGGGGAGAGAGAGGTGTGGGCTCCATGTGAGGCAGTGTTGCTTTTGACTGAAACAAAAACAGCAAGTGCTGGACAAGCTCAGCAGATCTGACAGCATCTGTACAGCGTACCCAGAGTTTTGTGTCCAGTAACCCTTCTTCAGAACTGCTTTTAACTGTACTGCTGGGAATGCAGTTGAATTACACGGGTTCTGTGCTGGGGACTCTGAGAAGTCAAGTTGGGATTTGTATGGTTCTGTGTTGTTTGAGTTCAGGAAAAAGTTTTAAGGATTAGTACATAGCAAAGTGTTTGGGCCAGGCCTCACGAAAATACCTAGGGGCTATGAGAGCTCATAAGGAGCAGTTGTTGAGCCCATTCATGACAGAGCAGGTCTTGAGAAGGGATTTCACTGCCAGGTCAGCAAAGGTGAAGAATTTTAATCCCACATGAAGTTAAATGAAATTTTAACGATCCAGTGTATTTTAACATCTGGGGAGAATTGCTGAGAGATCTGTTGGATCAATCTTGATCATATTTGCTGTTTGATTGCAACTTTGGGTATTCAATCACAATCGTATTTACTACATGTTAATTCTAGTGTTAAAGTGTGGAATCGTGTGAATTTAATCTCCACTGGATAAGTGGAGTCTCCTGAATATATCACCTGTCTACCTTTTTTTTAAGAAAAGTTACTGGTCCCTAGCTAGACAGTAATGTAAATTTTGGTAGTCTGGTCTGGAATGATAAAAAAATTATAATTTGGAAGGTCCCAGTCAAATTTTCAAACATTGAATAAATAACACCTTGAGAAACACTTGCTACTGTTCCCACCTACAACCAGTTCTGAACTTTAGTACAGTTTCTGAACCATTCCACTTGACGTTTTGTGCTCCACCCTCATCAGCATAAACATTAAAGCAATCAGTTGAACATTAACTAAAGAAAATAATGCATATTGCAATTTTTTACATTGAGTCACATCATCCAAGTTCTGTATCTTTCAGTAGCAAAATGACCCTCCTGAATGTCTCATTTTTCTCATGGAAGAGGAGCTGTCAATATACAAGCTAGAACTATTCCTGGTACCATCAGGATATCTCAATCTTTCACAGTACTAGTTTACTGTGATCATCCTTCAGAGAGCAGCATGGTGGTTCAGTCGTTAGCATTGCTGCGTCAAGACTCCATGGACTTCGGTTCACATTCCAACCTTGAATGAGTGTCTGTGTGGAGTTTACATGTTCTCCCCATGTTTGCATGGGTTTCTTCCAGATTTTCAGCTTTCCTCCCACAGTCCAAAGATATGCAGGTTACATAGATTGGCTGTGTCAAATTGCCCCTAGTGTCCAGGAAATGTAAGCTAATTGGATTAGCCTTGGGAAATGCAGGTTTACAGGGATAAGGTGGGGGGGGGGGGGGTACTGGGTCTGGGTGGGATGCTCTTCAGAGGTCAGAGCAGACATGATGGGCTGAATGGTCTCTTTCTGCTCTGTAGGGATTTTATGATTCTTCAATAACATCATAAGTATTTCCTCTGACACCAATTTGCCTGCTCTGGAAGATACCAATTCAACCATTATAGAAGATATCAAATCAAATTACACATGCATTGTTTAATTACTTTTATTTTGTTTTTAAAAATCCATTCTCTATTCTGGCTGGAATTTTTATTCTGAGAAATAAAAAACTAATTCTTCCAATAACTGAAACTTTTTCCATAATCTTCACAGCTCTTTGAATCTATTTTCATTTGAAGTGTCTGCAACAGATATATTTCTATATTTCACAACATTTAGAACTTATAAAAGGACATAAGAATAGAAGAAATAGAAACTGAATTTGGCCCTTTGAGTTTGCTTTGACACTGAACAAGATCATGACTGATCTTCCACTTCTCTTTCTCACACTATTCCCAGTTCCATTAATTCATTCAGTGTCTTGAATGCATCAAGCTGTAACTTGAGTTCAGACAATGAATGGGCATCACAGCTTTCTGGAACAGAGAATTCCAATGATGTGCAACACCTTGAGTCAAGAAATTTCTCATTTCAGTCCTAAGTAGCTGACCCTTTACTCTGAGTTTGTGACCCTATTATCGTACAGTCCCCAGCCAGAGGGAACATTTTCTTAGAGCTTTCATTGTCCCTTAGTCTAAATAAAGAACAAAGAACAAAGAACAGTAAAGCACAGAAACTGGTCTTTTGGCCCATCAAGTCCTTGCTGACACATGCACCTTTCTAAACTAAAAACATTTTTGCTTCTACGCGGTCCATATTCCTCCATTCCCTGCCTGTTCATGCGTCTGTCAAGATGCCTTTTAAACGTTACTATTGTATCTGCTTCAACCATCTCCTCTGGCAGTACATTCCAGGCACTTACCAGTCTCCGTTTTAAGAAATCTGCCTCTCGCATCTCCTTTAAATTTCCCTCTTTATCTTAAACCTAAGTCCTTGAGTAATTGCCATGAATGCCCTGGGAAAAAGACTCAGATTGTCCATTCTATCCATGTCTCTCATAACTTTGTAAATTTCTGTCAGGTCATCTCTCATCTTTTGACATTCAAATGTAAACAAACCAAGTTTGTCCAACCTCTCCTCACAGCTAATACCCTTCAAACCAGACAACATCCTTTTCTGTACGCTCTCCAAACCTTCACATCGTTCTGATAGTGTGGCGACCAGGACTGTACACAAGTTTCCAAATATGGCCTAACAAAAAAAAAGCCCTCCTGAGTGACAGTAACAAATCTCCCTGTCAGGATATTGATACATCTCCAGTTTAGGTGCAACTGTCCTTCTACAGGCTCCACCTGCTGCCTTATTTTTGTGCCTCTCAATTCAATTGCCTCTCATCATCTAAATCCCAGAGAATGTAGGATTAATCTCCTCATCTAGAAACCAATCTAATAAACCTTTCTTCAAGAATGTGCTTCCTTGGGTAAGAAGATGAAAACTGTATCTGAGACTCGAGCTGTAGCCTCACTACTGGCCTGTACAATTTTAATAAGATTTCTTTACTCTTATCCTACAGTTCCTTTGTAAAAACAATTTGTGTTGCCACTTGACTGCTGGATCTATTGTTGGCCTTCTGTGATCCACGTATAAGGATACCTAAGGTCCTCTGAATGTAGACATTTTTTAGTTTCTCTCATTCAAAAGTACAGACTATTCCTGGGTTGTGAATGGGTTCTATTCTGGAGTCAGTTTGCAAGTCTATTTGTATGCAAGTCAAAACACAATGCAGGATAATATAAAGTACAGGAATTGTTAATATGTTGGGTCTTTTAAAATTACTCCCCTGTATGAGATTCTATTTATAAGTCTTAATTCAAAGATTCCACATACTCTGTTTTTTGTATTTTCCCACTAAATTGGTTAACTTCATACTTTGTCACATAGTATTCCTTAACCTTGCCCACTCTCTTAATCTGTTCCCTCTGCACCCTATTTGCAACCTCCTCACTGCTTACTTTCCCAGTTAAAGTTGTATTTCCAGCAACATTGAATACACAAATCTATGCCCTTATCCTACTCATTAACATAGATTGTAAATGACTAAAGTTGAAGTGTTAATTTTTTTGGCACCCCACTGATTACAGCCTGGATTAGTGGTGCTGGAAGAGCACAGCGGTTCAGGCAGCATCCAAGGAGCTTCGAAATCAACATTTCGGGCAAAAGCCATTCATCAGGAATAAAGGCAGTGTGACTGAAGCGTGGAGAGATAAGCTAGAGGAGGGTGGGGGTGGGGAGAGAGTAGCATAGAGTACAATGGGTGAGTGGGGGAGGAGATGAAGGTGATAGGTCAGGGAGGAGAGGGTGGAGTGGATAGGTGGAAAAGGAGATAGGCAGGTAGGACAAGTCCAGACAAGTCATGGGGACAGTGCTGAGCTGGAAGTTTAGAACTAGGGTGAGGTGGGGGAAGGGGAAATGAGGAAACTGTTGAAGTCCACATTAATGCCCTGGGGTTGAAGTGTTCCTAGGCGGAAGATGAGGCGTTCTTCCTCCAGGCGTCTGGTGGTGAGGGAGCGGCGGTGAAGGAGGCCCAGGACCTCCATGTCCTTGGCAGAGTGGGAGGGGGAGTTGAAATGTTGGGCCACGGGGTGGTGTGGTTGATTGGTGCGGGTGTCCCGGAGATGTTCCTTGAAGCGCTCTGCTAGGAGGCGCCACAACTCAAACATGTTTTGTTTAATCATACTCTGCTTTCTTTCTGATGACCAATCCCAATACATGCCAATATCTTACTCTCATTGCATTGTGAAATAATCTCTTGGTAGCACTTCATTAAATTTTTTTTTTGAAAATCCAAATGTACTCCCTCAGCCATGCTCCTAAATACATCTCCAAAAAGTTCTAACTGATCTGTCAAATTCAGTTTTCACTCTGCTTAATCATATTATGAATTTTTAAAAGTGCTGTTATGACATATTTCATAATAGATTCCAGCATTTTGACTATTGCTAATGTCAGGGTAACTGACCTTTAGTTTCCCACAATCATTTTTTTTCTTCCTTTTTTAAATGTTAACGTTACATTTTCACCTTTTAAATCAATGGAACTATTTTGGAATCTAAACAATTGCAGATGATGAAATTAGATTAGATTCCCTACAGTGTGAAAAGGCCCTTCGGCCCAACCAGTCCACCCTGACCCTCCGAAGAGTAACCCACCCAGACCCATTTCCCTCTGACTAATGCACCTAACACTATGGGCAATTTAGCATGGCCAATTCACCTGGCCTGCACATCTTTGGACTGTGGGAGGAAACCAGAGCACCAATGGAAACCCACATGGACATGGGAGAATGTGCAAACTCCACACAGACAGTCGCCCAAGGCTGGAATCAAGCCTGGGACCCTAGTGCTGTGAGGCAGCAGTGCTAACCACTGAGCCACCGTGCCACCCCATCTAGCTATTATCTCTAAAGCTACCTGTTTTATAACCTTAAGATTCTGATTATCGGGTACAGTGGATTTGTTGCTAATAATTCCGTTCATTTTCTCTGTTAATATTTTGTTGATCGTTTTTTAAATTGTCATTTTCACTAGATGTTTAGTTCACCATTGTTTCTGGATTTTTTGTGTCTCCTATGGGGAAAACAAGTATGAATTATTTATTTAATATCTCTGCCATTTCCCAGTTGCTTATCTGCATTATAATTTATCTCTGCCCCTAATGACAACAAACATACTTACAAATTTAGGGCAGATATAGTTGTTCAGTGCGGTGAGCTTGCTCCACCAGTTGATAAGATCATGGCTCATCTGAATGTGTCTTTTACTTTCCTGTTTACAGTCTAGGTTCTTTGATTCCCTTTTAGTTAAGAATCTGTACACTCCAGATTTTAAAATATTCAATGACCCTGCCTCCACCACTTTCTGGAGAAGAGAATTTCACTAACTGAAGTTATTCTGACAAAAAAAAATGCTTCTGTTCATCTCTGTCTGAAATTGAGGTCTCTTTTTTTCAAAAACTGTGTCCCCTAGTTTGAGACTGTCCTACAAAGAGATACGTTACTTCAGCATGTACCCAGTCAACATCCCTTAGGATCTTGCATATTTCAATAAGATCATCTCCCATTCTTCAAAACTGCAAGGGTTATATGCTGAAAATATCCAACTTTTCATCACAAGATAAGCCTCTTCATTTCAGGAATTCATCAAGTGCATATTCTCTGAACAGTTTCTAATGCAGATTAATAAGGAGACCAACACGGTCAATAGTACGTACTCTCCATTTTCAATTCTCTATCCATACTACTCTCAAATGTGAGCTCTTATCTTAGGTAGTATTTTCTGATTCACCATCTTATAACATGTCTTATGAAAATCCAAATACTCTATAGTAGATCTACAGACCCCTTTTATTTACTTTTCTTGCTTCTACCCCAAAGAATTTTTTAAAAAAACAAAGTCAAACACAATTGCCATCTCACAACCCATGTTAACCGTGCCTGATTGCACTGTGATTTTCGAAGTGCCGTCCTTAATAACAGATTCCAACATTTTGAATTTGATGGATCTTGGTTAATCAATTTGTACCTTTCCTGCTTTCTGTCGCTCCCTTTTTCTAGTACAGTGGATTTGTGTTTTC
Organism: Chiloscyllium punctatum; assembly: GCF_047496795.1. Classification (NCBI taxonomy): domain Eukaryota; kingdom Metazoa; phylum Chordata; class Chondrichthyes; order Orectolobiformes; family Hemiscylliidae; genus Chiloscyllium; species Chiloscyllium punctatum. The sequence continues at coordinate 42,720,193 of NC_092753.1, read as the reverse complement.
CAATCTTTTTCCTGAATTGAGGAAGTTTAAAACCAATGTATTTACTACTTCAACAGCCATATCTTTTAAGATTCTCGGAGAAACTGCATGAGGACCTGGAATGTTTTTTGTAATTCTTTTATGGGATGTGGGGTGCTCCTGGTCAAGCCAATATGTGTTGCCCAGCCCTATTTTCCTTTGAACTGAGTACCATGCTGTGTCTTTTGTGGCTAGTTTGAGTGTTAATCATATAGGTGTGGATATGGAGTCAATTTTGGACCAGATGTCCTTTCTAAGATGATACTAGTGAACCAAATGAATTTGTTTTACAGGGATCAATAACAATTGTCATGGTAGCCATTATTGACACAAGCTTTATATTCCAGTTTTAACCAATTAAATTTCATCAGCTGCCATGGTAGGATTTGAACCTCTAGCCCTATAGCTTGAACTTCTGGATTACTAATAATGACATTACCATGATGCCTCCATCTTCCCTGACAGCCTTTGGTTCCAATAATTTTCTCAATAGACAATAGACAATAGGTGCAGGAGTAGGCCATTCTGCTCTTCGAGCCTGCACCCCCATTCAATATGATCATGGCTGATCATCCTTAATCAGTATCCTGTTCCTGCCTTATCTCCATAACCCTTGATTCCACTATCCTTGAGAGCTCTAACTCTTAAATGAATCCAGAGGCTGGGCCTCCACTGCCCTCTGGGGCAGAGCATTCCACACAGCCACCACTCTTTGGGTGAAGAAGTTTCTCCACATCTCTGTCCTAAATGGTCTTCCCCATATTTTTAAGTTGTGTCCTCTGGTTCGGCACTCACTCATCAGCTGAAACATGTTTCCTGCCTCCAGAGTGTCCAATCCTTTAATAATCTTATATGTCTCAATCAGATCCCCTCTCAGTCATCTAAACTCAAGGGTATACAAGCCCAGTCGCACCAGTCTTTCAGTGTAAGGTAGTCCCGCCATTCCAGGAATTGACCTCGTGAACCTACGCTGCACTCCCTCAATAGCCAGAATGTCTTTCCTAAATTTGGAGACCAGAACTGCACACAATACTGCAGGTGTGGTCTCACCAAGGCCTTGTACAACTGCAGAAGAACCTCTTTGCTTCTATACTCAATCCCTCTTGTTATGAAGGCCAGCATGCTATTAGCCTTCTTCACTACCTGCTGTACCTGCATGCTTACCTTCATTGACTGGTGTACAAGAACACCCAGATCTCTTTGTACTGACCCTTTACCTAAATTGATTCCATTTAGGTAGTAATCTGCCTTCCTGTTCTTGTCACCAAAGTGGATAACCATACATTTATCCACATTAAACTGCATCTGCCATGCATCTGACCACTCACCTAACCTGTCCAGGTCACCCTGTAATCTCCTAACATCCTACTCACATTTCACCCTGCCACCCAGCTTAGTATCATCAGCAAATTTGCTAATGTTATTACTACTACCATCTTCTATATCATTAATATATATTGTAAAATGCTGCGGTCCCAGCACTGATCCCTGCAGTACCCCACTGGTCACTGCCTGCCATTCCGAAATGGAGCCGTTTATCACTACTCTTTGTTTCCTGTCAGTCAACCAACTTTCGATCCAAGTTAGCACTTTGCCCCCAATACCATGCACCCTAATCTTGCTCACTAACCTCCTATGTGGGACTTTATCAAAAGCTTTCTGAAAGTCCAGGTAAACTACATCTACTAGATCTCCCTTGTCCATCTTCAGACTTACATCCTCAAAAAATTCCAGAAGATTAGTCAAGCATGATTTCCCCTTCATAAATCCATGCTGACTCTGACCTGTCCTATTACTACTATCCAGATGTGTCGTAATTTCATCCTTTATAATAGACTCTAGCATCTTTCCCACCACTGAGGTCAGACTAACTGGTCTATAATTTCCTGCTTTCTCTCTCCCACCTTTCTTAAAAAGTGGTACAACATTAGCCACCCTCCAATCCGTAGGAACTGATCCCGAATCTATCGAACTCTGGAAAATAATCACCAACACATTCACAATTTCTCGAGCCACCTCCTTTAGTACCTGGGATGTAGACCTTTCTCAATACCCTTCCTGTGTTGATTTTAATTGTTTTAAGTTTTCCATCCCTTTCACCTTTTTTTATTATTAGATTAGATTCCCTACAGTGTGGAAACAGGCCCTTCGACCCAACCAGTCCACACTGACCCTCCAAAGAGCAACCCACCCAGACCCATTTCCCCTTGACTGATGCACCTAACACTACGGGCAATTTAGCATGGCCCATTCACCTAACTTGCACATCTTTGGACTGTGGGAGGAAACTGGAACACCTGGAGGAAACCCATGCAGACACGGGGAGAATGTGCAAACTCCACACAGACAGTCACCCGAGGGTGGGACCGCACCTTGGACCCTGATGCTGTGAGGCTGCAGTGCTAACCACTGAGCCACCATGCCACCCGATTACAGTCATTTCTACTGTATTTCTATCATTTATGCCTTCTGGACTGAAGACAGATGCAAATAGTTTATCCACTATTTCCTTTATTTTCCATTATTAATTTCCCAGACAGTCTCTCAGAGGACCAATCCTCACTTTAGTTGCTCTTCTGGCATTGTGGTATCTGTAGCTGAACCTCTGGCTCAATGACTCTGTGCTGAAGCTTCTTAAACCGCAGACATTTACTTGAGAAATGTTTGTCTTAAATAACACCAGCATCCAGAAACATATACATTCTACAGCCAAAACGCATCATAACATTTGCTTTCACTAATCTCTGCCTAGTCATTATTTATGGAAGCATTTGCAAATTATTTTATTTCTCTTACTAGTCCAGCCCCATTTCTCAACCCCATTTTCCCATTTTCTCCCCATAACCTCTGATCACTGTGACAACCAAGAACCTATCTATCTCAGTTTTAAATATGCTCAGTGACCTGGCTTCCAAAGCCTTTTGTGGTAATGAATTCCATAGATTCACCACTCTCTATCTGAAGAAGTTTCTCTTCATCTCTGTTGTAAAGGGTCTTCCCTTTACTCTGAGGCTGTGCCCTCAGGTTCTCATCTCTCCTGCCAATGGAAACATCTTCCCAATGTCCTCTCCATTCAGTATTCTGTATGTTTCAATTAGATTACCTCCTCATCCTTCTAAATTCCATTGAGTACAGACCCAGAAAACTCAAATGTTCATCTTATGTTAAGCCTTTCATTCCTGGGATCATTCTCGTGAACCTCCTCTGGACCAGCTCCAGGATCAATACATCCTTCCGTAGGTATGGGGCCCAAAATTGCTCACAATTCTTAAAAAGTGTGCTGACCATTGCCTTATGAAGCCTTAGAAGTACATCCCTGCTTTTAAACTTTAGACCTCGAAATAAATGCCAACATTGTATTTGCCTTCCTAACTACCAAAGTTAACTACCTAACTACCAACAACCTGTAAAGTTACCTGAAGAGAAACCTGGAAAACTCCCAAGACTCCATGCACTTCAGATTTCTGAATTTTCTCCCATTTAAAAAATAGTCTGTGCCTATTTTCCTACCAAAGTGCATGACCTCATACTTTCCCATGTTGTATTCCATCTACCACTTCTTTGCCCACTCTCCTAACCTGTCCAAATCCTTCTGCAGCCTCCCTGCCTCCTATATACACCTGTCCCTTTACCTATCTTCTTATCGTCTGCAAACTTAGCCACAATGCCCTCAGTTCCTTCATCTAGATCATTAATGTATAAAGTGAAAAGTTGTGATCCCAACATTGACCCTTGCAGAACACCACTGGTCACCGGCTGCCATCCTGAGAAGGTCCCTTTTATCCCGACTCTCTGCTTTCTGCCAGATAGTCAAGCTTCTATCCATGCTAGTGCCTTGCCTGTGACAACGTGGGTCCTTATCTTACTGAGTAGCCTCCTGTGCAACACCTTGTCAAAGACCTTCTTGAAGTCCAGGTAGATAACATCCATTGTCTCTCCTTGGTCTAACCTGCTCATTACATCCTCAAAGAATTCTAACAGATTTGTCAGGCACGACCTCCTTTTGATGAAACCATGCTGTCTTTACCCTATTTTACCACACATTTCCAAGCATTCAGAAATCTCATCCTTCACAATGGACTCCATAAGCTTTGATCATCCTTTGCCGAATTCTAAAATTGTCTTATCCCTCAAGCGCACTACTCTTTTTGCAAATATAATAAATCCTTCCTTTGAGCTAATCTTACCAATCTTCTTGTTGGCATTGGTTGGACCACATTTATCTCTGGGATCTTTGCACCTTAAAAGTATATATATCAGTTATTTGAATACTAACCATTACATGTCTACCATCATAACTTATAATTCAGTTTCCCAATCTATCCAAACCAACACATCCCTCATAGCTATGTGGTTTGATCTCCTATCCAAGGATTGGGAAAAATCTAAATTGTGTCTGAACTAAATATAATATTTAATCATATTGTGGTATTTTTCCTAAATGTCCTTTGCCATCAATTTATCAATTATCTCTTTCTCGCTGCACACCACTGGATCAACTACTTGATTCTTTGACATACTGATCTTGAAAACTGTCTTGTATGAGTTCCCTGAACTTATCCTCCAAACTATTACTGTAACTTTGGTTTCTCCAGTATATGTAGAGGTTAAATACCACTTATTGTTGTAAGTTGCATCCAAAGTTTCCTGGTTAACATTTTGCCCTCGACTACAACTATTGCTAGCGAACCCATAAACAACTGCCAACAATGCTTTCTGTCCCTAGCTATTTATTTAGTTCCACCCAAACTAATTTATCTTACTCATTTTCAGAGTTAAGTTATTTCTCTCTGCTCATTTCTCATCTTTATTAAAGGGTTACCTCTCCTTCTTTTCCCTGTCACTGTGGTCTAGATTCTGCATCCTGAATTCAGCTGGTTGGGCTGGGCAAAATTAGGACTTTCTGCATTGAGGCCTTCCAACATACAAGGGGGACTCAATGACATGCACCATATCAGATGCTGTGGGTGGTATAGAGTGGCACAGGAAAACAACATTAAGTTTTTTTTTGTCATAGAATGCTTACAATGTGGAAACAGGCCATTTGGCCCAATGACTCCACACCGACCCTCTGAAGAACCCACCCACACCCATTCCCCCACCCTATTGCTTTACATTTCCTCTGACTAATACTGGAAGCAAATAGCAGTGCTGTGGTGTTAAAACATATTGAGCAGCCATTTCAGTAAAATTGGAGTATAGAAAATGGACTAGGTAAAAACAAGGACTGCAGATGCTGGAAACCAGAGTCTAGATTAGAGTGGTGCTGGAAAAGCACAACAGGTCAGGCAGCATCCGAGGAGCAGGAAGCTTTTGCCTGAAACATCAATTTTCCTGCTCCTTGGATGCTGTCTGATCTGCTGTGCTTTTCCAGCACCACTCTAATCTAGTATATAAAATGGAACTTGCCCATTTCATCAACATTTTTACTATTATAGATGTTAACATAGCATATTCAGCCATGTAGGAATTAGAATGTAGCAGAGAATCTTACTGTTAAAAGCTCTGAAATATTTGATTACAGAGCTGCTAGGGGAGAGTTTCAGAGTAAAGAAGGTAACAAGTATCGTGAGTTGGACCTTGGTTAAGACTGAGCAGTGTTATGTAACAAACTCACTAGCATTGTTAAGTTGGCCACCATAAGAAATTCAAATCTGTAAGACAGTGGATGTAAGGAATTAGAAGTCAGCATGATTTAGCCTGCAGTTAAAGTGTGTATGTGGCTAAAAGAATTGGAATTTAATTTGGAGTCTTGGGTGGGTGGGGGGGTGGTGTGGGGGAGAGGGGGAGTGGGAGAGTGGGAGAGGGCAGGGAGGCAGTTGCTTCCCTTACGGTTCTCTAAGGTTTCAACGACTCACAACAGCACAGAACAATAATCAGGGATATTGATCCTCATTTGGAAATGTACATTCCAGTTTACAAGTTACATTGTATGTTTGGTTTTTTCCATAGCAGTAAAAGTCTTTCCAAACACCTTTTCTTCCCTCAGTGATCCTTCTTCAAGCACAGGGATTTTCCCAGCAATTCTATTCTCATTTGTTTTTGATATACAAACACCTTTTCCCCAACTGCTCGTGGTACACCACAAGTTTGCCAAAACCATACACGTTTGTTTTTACAAATGAATACAGTTGGATTGGTTGTATTCCATCTGAAGCTTATTTTTAACATGTCAGTATTTTATCAAATATTACCTCTTGAGCTGGAAGTGCACTTTTAAAATTTTTACAAGGTGTGGGCATCTCTGGCTAGCCAGAGTTTACTTTCCGTCCTTAATTACCCTTGAGAAGATGGTGGTGAGCTGCCTTCTCGAACCGGTATTCTGTTTACTTTATAACTTCACTATTTGCTGATGAGCATTTCTACACATTTCATCAGATGCCTTGGTCAGATTTGAACCCATGCCCTCAAAGCTGTTCCCAATGCATCCTAAAATCCACACTCAATGCTACATGTTTCCCCAAGCAGAGTCTAAATGTCTCTCTCCATCAGTACCACCTCATGCTATCTCAAATCTTTCTCAGTTCTCTTATTTTTTTGTCTCAATCAACATTTGAACAAGAAACTTTTCCTTTCAGGTGTTAAGGAACACAAGCTCCAAAAACGCACAGGTACCAATGTCCCTCTGGATTCTCCCTTCCCTCCAACTCTATTCCTTCCTTTAATCTTACCTCATACCATTGTATTCATTCTACCCTATGAACAGTCTACCCTCTCTGCTTCAAACTGCAGTGTCTCCATCCAGCACTACCCTCCTCCTGGCTGAGCTTGTTCTCACTTTGAATAACTTCTCCTTTAATTTGTCTCACTTTTTCCAAGTGAAAGGTATGTCAATGTGTATCTGCAGCAGTGCCAGCTTTGCCTATCTGTAGTTAGATATGTGGAATATTCCTTGTTCCAATCCTACTTGGGACAGGGGGTTGAGTCCATAACTCTCTCGGATACACCAATGATGTCATTGGTGCTTCCTGCTGTTGATTGTAATTGGAAAAATTAATCAGTTTTGTTTCTGATTTCCATCTTTCTCTCACCTTCACCTCATCCATCTCTGACTCTCCCTTTTGACTTCTCTGTTTCCATTTCTAGGTAATCTGTCCCCTGATACCCATTAGAACCTACCAACTTTCATATTTACACAAATATCTTGATTCACTGCTTCATCACTTCTAACACTTCTCACCCCACCTTTGTACCTTCCCATGCATTCTGAAAGTTTAACACTTGCCCTTCCACCTCCTCCCTTTATACTGTCCAGGGCCCCTTCCAGATGAAGCAGCTTTTTACCCGGACTTTTTCAATCTTATTTGTGGTGATTGTAATGAGGTCAGCCAGGTGGACCTCTTAAATATACATTCCCTGATTGTGGCTATTATCTGGTCCAATCTGGAAGCCCTGACTATTAGATATAAACAGGAGTGCCAGAGGTTCTGTTCACTCTGACAGCTTGCTGTGTGGAGGCTGGACCAGTGTCAAGTACTATGCACATGTAAATAAAGGGTGACTTGGTGAGGGGATACTGGACTCTGTGGAGCTATTTCATTATCTATTGTAATCACTGCTCACAAATCTGTCTTCATTTGCCCAGAACAATGGCCTGGGCCTAAGGATTACAATGTAGTTTCTTTTTGCATTGGCGAGATCAAATGTAGATTCTGTGACTGCTTTGCAATACATCTCCACTTTTGTCCATAGGACTTTCAATTCCAGACCTTACAATACCTTACTATTTCAATAAACCATCTTGCTGTCATGGTAACATTTCTGTCTTAGGTCTGCTGCAGCATTCCAATGAAGCTTATTGGAGGAACAACATCCCGTTTTCTGTTTAAGCACTTTACAGCCTCTAGAACTTAACATTGAATTCAACAGCTTGATGACATGATCTTTGTTCTTCATTTTGACGACAACCCACCAAGACTCTCGGCTCTGTCTTGTTTGTCATTTGTTTGTTACTGTTACTTGGCTGATTTGTCACCATTTTATACCTGTAATGTGCTGAAAAATAGTCTTAGTAGACTCAAAACATTAACTCTATTTCTCTCTCCACTGATACTGCCAGATCTACTGAGTTTCTCCTGCATTATCTGTCTTCATTTGCCCAGAACAATGGCCTGGGCCGAAGGATTACAAGTCCTACAGTCATCGGGATAATTTGCAAGAAATGCCACAGGGAAAACAACATTTATACTGCTTGAGAGACAACAGTTGGGTTGATTTGTTGGCAAGCAGATGATCACGGGCAGGGATGTTGTTAAGGAGAGCTAATGATGTCTGTCAGTTAATTTCCAAGCTCTCTGTAATGTGTATTACTACATGTAGATTCTATCACACACAGGTGCACCACACTGTGAATCCAACTGATAATCCTAAATTGGTTGTAGATGTAATACTTCACACATTCAGGATTATTTAGCAAATGCTGTCCAATAGCAGATTACATCTAATATTGAATACTGTACTGTGAGATTTTCAAGAGTGGCTGATAGATTGTAGTCATACTTCACTTAATGTGTATACCTAAGAGATCTGCTGTTTGATATGATTCACCATTTGAAATTGACAAATATGGTATATGAGTTTGTGTTGTTGTGATGCTAGGTATATAGGACATCAGTTCCAAATACTTGTGTAATGTATAAAAGTTATAATATGGAAGTTTAAAAACATCACTGTCTGTTTATAAAATTAAAGTTAACTGTTCAGCTCCTAACCCACTACTAAGAATTTATTCAAATATACACATACATAACATTTTTCTAAATATATTAGAAATATATATTATCAAGGTGGTAATGAAAACAGTTCATTTCCATAATGGTTTTGTTTCTTTCCACAGATTTGAGTGTGTCTTCTATCATTCTGTATAGTGTACTCAGTCTAATGACTTTAGTTGCAAATCTTGTGTATTTTGAGGAAGTTATCTACCTGTTAAGAAACGTTCCTGCCACAAACCGGAGAACAACTATAATGTGGGTCAGTGGAGTTTCATCTGTGAGTACACTTTCAAACATCTAATTGAAAAATTCATACATTCCTTGCTTTTGAAGAGTGGCTGATTTTAAAGACAAAATTCTGATGATTGGAGTCATACCTGGCACATAGGAAGATGGTTGTGTTTTTGAAAGGTAGTCATCTCAGCTCCAGGACACCTCTGCAAGATAATATCCTTGTGCTTTCAGTGCTTTATCAATTACCTTTTCTCTATCAGAAGGTCAGGGTATGGGGATGTTCACTGACAACTGCATGATGTTCAGCACCATTCACTACTCCTGAGATATAGGAGTCCATGTTCATTTGCAGCTAGACAATTTCCAAGTTTGGGCTGATAGTAGTAAATAAATTTATGTCAGTCAATGACATCTCTAACAAGAGAGAACCTAATTCTTGCCTTTTAATGTTCAATTGCATTACCATCACTAAAACCCCACTGTCAACATCCTGGGGGGTTACCATTGACTAGAAATCATTCAGGGCCAAGCAGCCTGATTGATTGGCACCACATCCACAAATATTCAGTCATTGATGCTCAGTGACAGAAACTATCTACATCTACAAGATAGACTGCAGAAATTGACAAATGATCCTGAGACAGCACTTTCCAAATCCACACCGATTTCCATTTAGAAGGACAAGGACAGCAACCAGATGGGAATTTCAAGATTCCCCCTCCAAGCCACTCACCATTCTGACTTGGAAATAAATACACTTTTCCATTTTTCTGCATGTCTTGAATTTCCCGCAAGGGATTTCAAATTGAAAAATCACTTGCTCACATAAATTATGAGCAACTTGGCATAACTTGGAGATCTGTTTGGAAAACAATGAACCAAAAATTGAGGAATACCAGCATTGCCTGAAACTCAATCCTCTCCTAACTTGCTTTATCAAAATATTGTAGTGAAGTAAAGAATAGAGAAATATATGTAGGTATTCCTTGATGTCTTGTTGTAAGCTTTGATGATTGAGCAATATAATACTTTAATTAACAATGCAAATGGAAGGTGCTGACAAAGAATTTTAAAATATCTGATTGGTCGCAAAAGCCCTCAAGTAAAAGTAAGTATATGAGCTACTTATCTAAAATGTGACAAAACAGTCAAAATCAATCTGCTTTACCCATCATTAGCCATACCCCTATCCACAAAAAACGATTCAAGAATAAATTATGCACAGATACTTTGAAAATGCTGGGAATACTCAGCAGACCTCACAGCATTTGTGGAGAGAGAAGCAAAGTTAACATTTCAGCTCTTGGATTAGAACCAAAGGTCTGTCTTCTGGCTGTGGTGAAACATTGAGAAAATATGGCGAGAAAAGGGGAAAAAGAAAGAAATGTCAAAAGTTGAGAAAGGGATTACGGATTTTCTCTTTAAGCTTTAAATGGTGAACTCAGATTCTCACTACTGAGCAGCAACTAACTAATTTCCATGTACTTGCAACTCATTATTAACCTAACTCACCTTATTATAAGCCACATTTTATTCTCCTTTCACTCCCCAAAAACTAGATAGTGCAGATCCCCAACATTAAATACAACATCAGCACCAGGCAGCTGCAGCTCTCCAGTTCCTTGTTCTGGCCTTCACCCAACTCTGCCTTTACCACATTGACTGTGGATACTCAGCCACTTTCACCCCCCACTGACGCCACTCACCTGAACACCGCCGACAGAATCGCTGATGACACGCCTCCCCCCCCCCCCCCCCGTGGATCCCACAGTCACCACCTCCGACCCCCGATGCTCTGGGTGAGCATCACTTCTGTTAGTGATGTCACTCCCGGTCCCTCCACTATCATGCCCACTCCAGTTACAGGCTCCACTCCCACTCCAGGTCCAAGTTTCCAGCCCTGCTAAGTTTTCACCGTCCCCCTCACTGAGGACGAATGATCAGTCCTCATCAAAGGATTTACCTTTATCCCCCTCCACTCCCAGATCAACAAATTCAGCATGCATTGTGACGTCGAACACTTCTTCCACCGCCTCTGCCTCCAAGCTTACTTTTTCAATCAAGATTCCTACCCACCTTCAGAGGATCCCTCCACCTGCCTCCAACACACCCCAGCCCCCACACACCCTGCGCCAGTCTGTTACCCACTCTCGACCTTATTATTTCCAACTTCCGCCGCATCACTGACCACCTCAACCTGTCCACCCCCCGTCCCCCACTCCAACCACTCAAAATCACAACACACAGCCTTCCACTCCCTCTTCTCCAACCCCAGCCTCACCATCAAACCACTGGACAAAGGGGGTGCAGTGGGAGTTTGGTGCACTGACCTCTACACCGCTGAAGCCAGTTGCCAACTGGAAGACACCTCCTCCTACCGCCCCCTTGACCATGACCTCACCTCCCATCACCAAGCCATCATCTCCTAGATGTACACAGCTTCATCACCTCAGGGGATCTCCCACCCACAGCTTCCAACCTCATTGTTCAGGAACTCAACACCACCCAATTCTACCTCCTATGCAAGATCCACAAGTCTGACTAACCCATCTGACCCATCGTCTCAGTCTGCTCCTGCCCCACCAAACTCTTCTCCACATACCTTGCTGCTGTCATATCCCCCTGTACAGGAACTCCTCACATACATTCAGAACAATACCCACACCTTCCACCTCCTCCAAGACATCCATTTTCCTGGCCTCCAATGCCTCATCTTCACCATGGACATCCAGTACCTGTACACCTCCATCTGTCATGACCAAGGCCTCCAGGCCCTCAATTTTTCCTCTCCCAACATCACCACCAGTACCCTTCCACTGACATTCTCATTCGTTTGACTGAACTGGTCATCGCCCTCAATAGTTTCTCTTTTGAATCCTCTCACTTCCTCCAGACGAAAGGGGTAGCCATGGGCATGCGCATGGGCCCCAGCTATGCCTGTCTCTTTGTCGTTACGTGGAACAACCCATCTTCCACAGTTGTATCGGCACCACTCCCCTCCTCTTCCTCCGCTATATTGATACTGCATTGGCACCACCTCATGCTCCCATGAGGAGGTTGAACAGTTCATTAACTTCACCAACACATTCCATCCCAACCTAAAATTCACCTGGACCATCTCAGACACCTCCCTCCCCTTCCTGGACCTCTCCATCTCCATCAACAGTGACCAACTCAACACTGACATCTTCTACAAACCCACCAACTCACACAGCTACCTGCACTACAACTCCTCCCATCCTGCCTCCTATAAAAATGCTATCCCGTATTCTCAATTCCTCTGCCTCCACTGCATCTGCTCCCAGGAACACCAGTTCCACCACAGAACACACCAGATGGTCTCTTTCTTTAAAGACCACAGTTCCCCCTGCCACGTGGTTGATGATGCCCTCCAGTGCATCTTATCCACTTCCCACATCTCTGCCCTCGAACCCCACCCCTCCAATTGCAACAAGGGCAGAACCCCCCCTTGTCCTCACCTTCCACCCCACCAATCACTGTACATCGCATCATCTTCCGCCATTTCCGCCATCCACACATGTCATTTATTGTATCAATTGCTCCTGATACAGTCCCCTTGACATGGTGAAGACAGGACGCCTAGTTGGAGAGTGCTTCAGAGAACATCTGTGGGACACCCGCACCAACCAACACCAATGCCCCATGGCTGAACACTTCAACTCACCCTCCCACTCTGCCAAGGATGTGCAGGTTCTGGGCCTCCTCCATTGCCACTCCCTCACCACCTGATGCCTGGCAGAAGAACGCCTCATCTTCCGCCTTGGGACCCTCCAACCCCATGGCATCAATGTGGATTTCACCAGTTTTCTCAATTCTCCTCCCCCCACCTTATCCCAGATCCAATCTTCCAACTTGGCACTGCCCTCATGACCTCTCCTACCTGTCCATTTTCCTTGCCACTTATCCACTCCACCCTCTTCTCTGACCTATCCACTCCACCCTCCTCTGACTATCACCATTACCCCCACCTCCATCTACCGATCGCACTCTCAGCTACCTTACCCCAGCAACCCCCCCCAACCCCACTTATCTCACCACCCCCTCCGCTCACACAGCCTCATTCCTAATGAAGGGCTTTTGCTCAAAACGTTGACTGTCCTGCTCCTCGGATGCTGCCTGGCTGGCTGTGCTTTTCCAGCACCACATTCTCGACTCTAATCTCCAGCATCTGCAGTTATCACTTTCACCTACATCTGTTCCAATGTCTTATGGTCGTTTATATTTTCATTTCAGGTGGTGGCAACTACATCTTGTGTCGGGATGTTCATTCCTCTGGCATCAATGATCACAGATTTAACGACAGTAGTGTATGTATTTCTATTGAGTTTTCTATTGTACCAAGTATGCATTGCTTTTTAATTGTTTTCATTAAATTCTGGAAAGTAAAAATGCCTTAAAATTACATCCTGTCTAGACCAAGAATCAAGAACCCTTCAATCAAATCTTTCTCTCTTTTGTTCAAAAATAAATTGCTTACATGGTTTATGGAGATGGAATGGAATAAACTGTGCTGTCTCTGATAAGAGTTTTAAAGTATAAGATAATAACTATAGAAGATAGAGCTCACAAAAGAAAGTGCAGCTGTCTCCCTTTACAACATCTAATATGAAATAACTGTGCAGATGAACGCAACTGCCCTTTCTATAATTTCTTCTCTGTGAGGTAATTAAGAATACTTGACTCATTTAGAAACATGACTGGTAGAATGTAGCTTTAAAGGTATTTTTAATCTGTAATGGGTGATTTCAGAATTTTAAACTAGTTAGAATTTATGCTATGATAATGGAAATTTCCCACAAACTATCCCTTGGTCAAAGTGCACAGATGTTGTGATCACAGGAGATATGAATTGGAGCTGAGATAACCATACTGCAGGCCTGATCCTATTGAGCCATAGAAAGCGTGCATATTTATTTGTATGATCATAGCATTAACCCCAAGTGACAACATTTGAATTATTTTCTAGCATTCCTGGCAAAGCACTTACTTCAATCAATTTGTTCTCTCTTCCTGGCTGTCTGCCTGTAAGCAGAGAACTAACTTGCAGACACATGTTGTGGTTAAGAATTGCATAATAGTAAACTGGTGATGAATGTCTTTCCAAATTCCATTCTAAGCTGATGGTAATAATTTATTTTACAGGCAAAGCCTGAAAATAAAATGGAGGAGATTGACAATTTAATAATGTTCAGTAATTACAGATGAAAATCTATATCCTGTTACTTTGTAGCTATGCACCATTATGCCTACTTTATCCGATTTGGGATTTTTTTTGGCAAAGTAACTCGGAAATTTCTTGACAAGTCAACTTTGTAGTCTCGGTTGAGTGTAACTAATTTTTATCTCACAGCAATGATAAGAGAGAAACCTCTCACAGCATTCACAATCCAATGTAACAACTTATCAGTGGGACAAACTTCACACAGAAAATTTTGTTTTTTATATTAGCAGTTACCAAGTTTCTTTCAACTGGAAAACTTTTCAGCATGAAACATAGCAGGAGACCAGCAGGAAACTCCGAGAGAAATAATGTAAATACATGGCCATGCTAGCTGAGAAATATTTTAAAGCATTCAGGATAAAGCAACAACTAGCAAGAATACAAAGTTCATATGCATGAACCATATTTTATAGATGAATTTCTTGGAACACTTTTATCATTTCTATAGGTACTTTGCAATAGCATTTCACAAGTTCCAAGAGATGATGATAGAAGAATTTGGTGGAGATGAGGCCTTTTTGAAACGATTTGAAAATACACCAATGACGTTTAGTACAGGACCCTGCTGTTGTTGCTGTCCATGTTTACCAACTGCAAAGACTTCAAGGTGAGGTAAATATAATTTGCAAAAATGTTTGTGGAACTGTCATCTGTCATTTCTGTAATTGGCACATGTTGTTTATTCTGAGTTGTAGAAGTTAAAGTTAATAAGTGGTTTGAGTGAAATCCTTGATCAGTTTAACAAGGAGTCTGGATGCTATTCCATAGAATTATAGAGTTATACAGTAATGAAAACATCACTTTGGTCCAACTTGTCCATGCTGACTAAGTTTCCCAAACTAAACTAGTCACATTTGCCTGCCTGTATCCCTCTATAGGCATAGAGTCATTGATAGGATGAGATTGTGTTCTCTTTGTTAACTGACGGTTTTCATTGAAGTAGGTTATGTGATGTCAATCCAAACCCTTGTAGGCCAGAAAAACAAAATAATGATAAATTTCCATGTCTGGAATGGAACATGGAAACAGGAGTAAGCTACTCAATCCCGCAATCAATTTAATTAGATCAGAATTAATATGTATTGCATGTCTATTTACAACTTTCCCATCCCACAACCCATGGATTTCATTTCTTTTAACATTCTTTATCTAACAAAAATCTATCAATCCTAGTTATGAAATTTTCAATTGCCCTAACTTCACCGGAAAACTGTTACAAATTGCTCTTCTCTTTTTTGTAAATTTGGATATAACACGGTTACAATGAGAGACTCTTGTATTATTTGGGATGAAGACATATTAGGGATTTGTAAATGAAACACTTCCTATTCTTCTCAGCTATAATAAACATGACCTTGAAATATTTTATGTTGACAGAGCAAAAATTGAAAAGGTCTTCCAGACCCCAAGTTCTATTTTATGTCTCTTTTAGCTGTATTCTCAGATGCATTTTTGAAAGCATATTTGTTCATTTTAATTTGCAGCTGTGAGAGTCATAGAGTCACAGAGCCATAGAGTTATAAGCACAGAAACAGATCCAACTTGTCCATGCCAATTAGAAATACTAAACTGATCTAATCCCATTTGCCAGCATTTGGCCCATCGTCCTCTAAACCTTTCCTATTGCAAGTATCCATCCAGATGCCTTTTAAATGTTGTAAGTGTAACTGCCCCCACCTTGGGCAGCTTGTTCCATACACACAACACCTCTGTCTTTATAAGGTCATCCCTCAGCCTCTTTCACTCCAAGGAAAAAAGCCCCAACCTATTAGCCTCTCCCTATAGCTCAAACCCTCCAATCCCAGCAACATCCTTATAAATCCTTTCTGAACCCTTTCAAATTTAACAACAGCTTTCCTACAGCAGGGAGACCAGAATTGATGCAATATTCCAGAAATGGTCTAACCATTGTCCTGTACAGCTGCAACCTCCCAACACCTATAGTCAGTACACTGATCAATGAAGGCTAGTGTACAAAAATGCCTTCTTCAGTATCCTACCCACCAGTGACTCCACTTCCAAGGAACTATGAACCTACATCTCTAGGTCTCTTTGTTTGGCAAAATTCCCCAGAACCTTACCACTAAGTGTATAAGTCCTGCAGCACCTCACATTTATCTAAATTAAACTTCATCAGCTACTCCTTAGCCCATTGGCCCATCTGATCAATGTACTCTGAGGTAACCTTCATTGTCCACAAAAATCTTTGACACCTTACCAAAGTGATCATATTTCACGTGTAATTGTAAATGGTGAGTATTCATCAAAGGAAAGCATCACATAAAATCCCAATCATATTTTTGCCAGATAGTCTCACACAATGAACGTTCCAGAAGAGATCACTGATCCATAATCAAGTCCAAATCTTCCTACGTTTTCTTTCCCAGCCCAACCAGGTTCGACTCCAGCCTCGGGTGACTATCTGTGTGAAGTTTACACATTCTCCCTGTATCTGTGT
Organism: Chiloscyllium punctatum; assembly: GCF_047496795.1. Lineage (NCBI taxonomy): Eukaryota > Metazoa > Chordata > Chondrichthyes > Orectolobiformes > Hemiscylliidae > Chiloscyllium > Chiloscyllium punctatum. Next base: position 42,703,527 of record NC_092753.1, on the reverse strand, counting down.
GGGTTTCTTCTATGTGCTCCAGTTTCCTCCCACAATCCAAAGATGTGCAGGCTAGGTGAATTGGCCATACTAAATTGCCCATGGTGTAGGTAATTAGTCAGAGGTGAATATAGGGTAATGGAATGGATCTGGGTGGGTTACTCTTCAGTGGGTCAGTGTGGACCTTTTGGGCTGAAGGGCCTGTTTCCCCATAGTAGGGATTCTAATTCTAATCAGACACTGAGTAAATTCAGTTCCTGATTTGGACAGGCTCTTCTCATAACAAAAGTAATGGCTGAAATGTTATTGGACAGTGGTTCAGTGGCTGGACAGTTGAGATCAACCTCACCGAGGTAAGATATGGAAGCCCCAACTGTAATTTCCATTCATCAGGCTGTTAATTTACAGTCAGGACTTCTGCCCCTTTAAGGAGGGATTTCTCAGCCTATCAGATAGGTGGCAGCACTGTGAGCAGTGGCTTCTGTTGGAAGAGCAGCAAACCCAGGCCAGGCATCAGGAAGGAATTCAATTTGAGTCAGGTTAGGTTTGCCTATCTGGGGGTAGAGAGTCACTTTTGAGATTAGAAAGGACTTCTTTCAGCAGAAATACCCTCTCTCAGTGAAGATGTAGAGCAATTCTTTGTGGTCGGGACTGTGGTGCTGGAAAAGCACAGCAGGTCAGGCTGGATCCGAGAAGCAAGAGAATCAACGTTTTGGGCATATGCCCTTCATCAGGAATGAGGCTTGCGATCTGGGGGCTGAGAGATAAATGGGAGTGGGGGGTGGGGCTGGGGGCAGGTAGCTGAGAATGCAATAGGTAGATGAATGTGGGAGAGAAGGTGATAGGTCAGAGAAGAGAGTGGAGCAGATAGATGGGAAAGACAATGGACAGGTCAAGAGGGTGGTGCTAAGTTTTGGAGGCTTGGGAGTGGGATAAGGTGGGGGCGGAATGAGGAAACTGGTGAAATCACATTGATCCTATGTGGTTACAGGGTCCCAAGGCAGAAGGTGAGGAGTTCCTCTGCCTGGTGTTGAGTGGTTAGGATTTGGTAATGGAGGAGGCCCGGGACCTGCATATCTTTAGTGGAGTGGGAGGGAGTGTTAAAGTGTTCAGCCATGGGGAGGTGGGGTTGGTTGGTGCAGGCATCCCAGAGATGTTCTCTGAAATGATCCACAAGAAGGTGTCCTGTCTCCCTGATGTAGAGGAGACCACATCGGGTGCAACGGATACAGTAGATTACATTAATGGAAGTACTGGTAAATTTCTATTGGAGGATCCTTTGGGACCTTGGATGAAGGTGAGGGAGGAGGTGTGGAGTCAGGGTTTGCACTTCCTGCGCAGCAATGGAAGGTGCCAGGAGTGGGGTAAGGGCTGGTGGGGGTGCGTAGACCTGACAAGGGAGTTGTGAAGGGAATGGTGTCTCTGGAACGCTGATAGGGGTGGGGAGGGAAACACTGGTGGTGCAGTCCGTTTGTAGGTGGCGGAAGTGACGGAGGATGATGCAATGTATGTGGAAGTTGGTGGGGCGGAAGGTGAGGATTGGGGGATTCTGTCCTTGTTGCATTGAGAGGGGTGGAGTTCAAAGGAAGAGGCGTGGGAAGTGGAGGAGGTGTGATGGAGGGCATCGTTGAACACGTTGGGGGGGAAATTGCAGTCTTTGAAGAAGGAGGCCATCTTGGATTTTCTATGATGGAATTGGTCACTCAGGGAACAGACGTGGCGGAGGCAGAGGAATTGGGAATAAGGAATCCCATCTCCATTTCTGGCAGCCGATTAACTCCGGACATCTACTACAAACCCACGGACTCCCACAGATACTTGGACTACACCTCCTCCCACCCTGTCTCCTGTAAAAACACTATCCCTTATTCCCAATTCCTATGCCTCTGCCACATCTGTTCCTAGGATGACCAATTCCCAGGTAGCCTCCTTCTTGAAAGACCTCAATTTCCACTCACACATTGTTGACAATGCCCTCCAGCGCATGTCCTCCACTTCCCACACTACCACCCTTGAACAACACCCCTCCCAAAGCTAGAACCCCCCCAGTCCTCACCTTCCACCCCACCAACCTCCATATACATCGCATCATCCTCCACCACTAAGGATATATTTCCCTCCCCATCCTAAATATAGTTCCAGAGAAACCATTCTCTCCGCAACTCCCTTGTCAGATCTATGCCCCCCACACCAGCCCTCACCCAACTCCCGGCACTTTCCCCTGCCACTGCAGGAAGTGCAAAACCTGCGCCCACACCACTCCACTCACTTCTGTCCTAGGCCCCAAAGGATCCTTCCACATCCAACAGAAATTTACCTGTACCTACCTAAATGTCATCTACTGTATCCGTTGCACCTGATGTGGTCTCCTCTACATAGGGAGTCAGGACACCAACTAACGGATCATTTCAGAGAACCATCTCTAGGATGCCTGCACCAACCAACCCCACCACCCCGTGGCTGAACACCTCAACTCCCCCTCCCACTCCACCAAGTATAGACAGGTCCTGTGTCTCCTCCATTGCCAAATCCTAACCACCAGTGGGCAGGAGGAAGAATGCCTCATCTTCCACCTTGGGACCCTACAACCACATGGGATTACTGTGGATTTCACCAGTTCCCTCATTTCCCCCCTATTTTATCCCAGTCCCAAGCCTCCAACTCAGCACCACCTTCTTGACCTGTCCATTGTTTTCCCATCTATCTGCTCCACCCTTCTCTTCAACCTAAGACCTTCCCCAATTTTCATCTACCTATTGCATTCCCAGCTACCTTCACCCCCTGCCCCACCCCCCCTCCCATTTATCTGTCAGCTTCCTGGACCATAAGCCTCATTCCTGATGAAGGGCATCTGCCAGAAACATCGATTCTCCTGCTCCTTGGATGCTGTCTGACCTGCTGTGCTTCTCCAGTGCCACACTTTTGACTTTGATGTCCAGGACCTGCAGTCCTCACTTTCTCCCAATTCATTGTGGAGCCCAATTAGGTGGACCCCCATCACCTTAGCCCACAGGATAGTGACCAGATAACTTATTAATGGTGTTGGGAAGTGGCCCTTAAATGTCTACCCATCATTCTTCATGTCGCCCACAAAATCCTGGCCAAAATTTCATATTAGGAAGTCTCTGATGCACAATACCATAATGTGACAAAGCTGCAAAGATGACTTTTCTAATACAATATCCATATGGTGAGCTCCTAATCATTGTTGAGTGATGTTTGTTTGGTTCCTAACAGAAAACCAGTTGATTCTAATCCTGTACTGTTCATTGGCTCTGTAAGATGGTTAGAAGTATACGAGTTAGCATGCTATCATTTCAAAGTAAGAATATTGCTAATGTAATATAAGGTGCCATAGTCCACAAAAGGACCATAGGCAGTTCTTTTCATTAGGGAAAAAGAGACAGTTATTATATGAGGTGTGCTCAAAGGTAACACGTCCACAAGCCTGGGCTAAAATGAGGTACCACAAACAGTGCAGGGACAGAACCCACAGTGTTTGTATTATTCTGTGCATCACTCTAGTCATCTAACCAACTAATATAACTGATCTTGATAGTGTATTAATTGTATTATGATACATGAGTGAAGTGTATTATTTAATCAAATACCTTGAGCATTTGTAATAAGAAACTACAATTTATTTAATTTCAAAAGAGCACAAAGGTTTTGTGGCACAGTGATAGTATCCCTACATCTAGGCCAGAGGGTCTGGGCTTTAGTCCTGCCAGCCTCCAAGAAGTGGCAGAACATGCCCTAACAAGTTGATTGAAACAAATATAGGGAGGAACTTATTTCCATGGCCAGTGGACACCGTGTGGATTTTGCCCAATATTTGTTCCCCAATCAATATCCATACAAAGAATATTCTGGTTATTGTTATATTCCGGTTTATTGGGGTTTGATGTGCACAAACTGTTGGCAGCATTTCCTACATTCCAACTGTGACTACACTTTTTGAAAGTGCTTAATTGTAAATACTTTGAGACTTTCCAAAGCCATGAAAGATGCTACATAAATTCAAGTCTTTATTTTTCTTCAGGAAATATTACACAAGGTGCTCCATGAAGTGGTTTGAGATAAGTCACTTGTTGGATTACAATGTTAAGTGTAAATGGGAGATGGATCTGATGATTTACATATCCATCTAAAGCTGTTGTTTACATATATTCATGTTTTTAAATTTCCTTTCAGGCGCTTGATGTTCTTGCTGAAATTGGGAACATTTCAGCTTGCTTTCTTACGGCCAGTCCTAATGATCTTCACATTAGTCCTTTGGGTTAATGGAACATTCATCCCAGATGACGTATGTTCTTTTTCCCTATTGATTTACATGCTAATAGATGAAAAGGATGAATAAAAACGCTGGTGATTAATTGACAAATTTTATTTACAGATGGCCATTGACACGTTTCCATCTTCTGAGCAGCTAATTGAGCAGTACCTTTTATAAAGCTGCAACCTTTTAAAAATATGCATCATCATTTTTCAATATCTCTGCAGTATAATGTTCAGGGAAGATGGACAGTGGTTGTAGAGAATGTTCCGAAAAAAGAATTGTGCTGAAAGAATACTTAGACCTCTAAATAGATCTCCATTTCGTTATGTCTCACCATACATTGTTAGCCAAATATTAGCAGTATGTTTCAAAGCTGTTGTCCATATTTGATCAATTACAAATTACCACTGTAACACCAAAATAGATTGATCAAGTGTAGCCCAGCCACCACTATAACCATAACAGGCTGATTGAACTTTTCCATTTCACAATTAATTTTTTTTTAAAATTCACTTGTGGGACGTGTGTGTTGATGGCTGGCCAGCATTTATTGCGCATCCCTAGTTGCCCTTGAGAACATAGAACGTAGAACTGTACAGCACAGGAACGGGAACTTCGGCCCACAATGTTGCGCCGAACATGACACCACGGAACATAGAACAATACAGCACAGTACAGGCCTTTCGGCCTTCAATGTTATGATGACCTTTTATCCTACTCTAAGATAAGACTAACATACACACCTTTCATTGCACTATCTTCCATGTGCTTATCCAAGAGTCACTTAAATGTTCCTAATGTATCTGACTCTACACAGAGAGTGGTGGGTGTGTGGAATACACTGCCAGTGGTGGTAGTAAAGAACCTACCTCTGAAATCTCCTCTAAACCTTCCTTCAGTCACCTTAAAATTATCTTCGAAATCGACGTTTCGGGCAAAAGCCCTTTGCCCAAAACGTTGATTTCGAAGCTACTTGGATGCTGCCTGAACTGCTGTGCTCTTCCAGCACCACTAATCCAGAATCTGGTTTCCAGCACCTGCAGTCATTGTTTTTACCACCTTAAAATTATGCCCCCCCCCATTTCCACCATTGGAAAAAGTCTCTGGCTACCAACTCTATCTCTGCCTCTCATCATCTTGTACACTTCTTTCAAGTCACCTCTCATCCCTCTTCGCTCCAATGAGGAAAGCCCTAACTCCCTTAACCTTTCTTCATAAAACATGCCCTCCAGTCCAGGCAACATCCTGGTAAAACTCCTCTGCGCACTCTCTAAAGCTTCCACATCTTTCCTATAATGAAGTGACCAGAACTGAACACAATATTCCAAGTGTGGTCTACCCAGTTTTTTATAGAGCTACAGCATAACCTCGCGGCTGTTAAACTCAATCGCTCAGCTAATGAAAACCAACGCACCATATGCCGCCTTAACAACCCTATCAACTTGGGTGGCAGCTTTGAGGGATATGGATCTCACATTGCCAAGAATCCTGTCTTTAACCCTGTATTCTGCATTCAAATTTATCCTTCTAAAATGAATCACTTCACACTTTTCCAGGTTGAACTCCATCTGCCACTTCTCAGCCCAGATCTGCATCCTGTCAATGTCCTGTTGCAATCTACAACAGCCCTCCACACTATCCACAACTCCACCAACTTTTGTGTCATCAGCAAACTTATTAACCCACCCTTCCACTTCCTTATCCAAGTCACTTATAAAAATCACAAAGAGCAGAAGTCCCAAAACTGATCCCTGCAGAACACCACTGGTCACCGAGCTCCAGGATGAATACTTTCTATCTACTAACACCCTCTGTCTTCTCCGAGGAACCTTGTCTGAAACCTTACTAAAATCTCTGTAGATAACATCCACTGCTGTACCCTTGTCGATCACCTTTGTCACCTCCTCGAAAAATTTGATCAAGTTAGTGAAGGTGGTGTTGAGATGCCTTCTTGAACCATTGCAATCCATTGTAGGTTGACCCACAATATCCTGAGAGGGGGAATTCCAGGATTTTGACCCAGTGATGGTGAATGAACAGTGACATATTTCGAGGTCAGGATTGTGAGAGGCTCAGAGGGAAACTTGCAGGTGCTAGTGTTCCCATGTGTCTGCTGCCCTTTTCCACTGAATGAAAGTGATTGTTGGTTTGGAAGATGCTGTCTAAGGATTGTTGGTGACTTTCTGCAGTGCCTCTTGTGGATAGTCAATATTGTTGCAACTGAGTGTCAATGGTGGAGGGAGCTTATGAATGGCTTATGCCCGAAACATTGACTCCCCTGCACCTTGGATGCTGCCTGATCCGCTGTGCTTTTCCAGTGCCATACCTTTCAACTCTAGCTCTCCAGCATCTGCATTCTCACTTTTTCTGAGTTGATGGGGTACCAATCTACTGAGCTACTTTGTCAAGTTTTGATGAAACTGCACCTATCCAAGCAAATGAGGAGTATTCCATCACACTACTGATATGTACCTTGCAGATAGTGGACAGGCTTTGTGGAGGTGGGAGTTGAGTTACTTACTGCAGTATCCCTAACCTCTGACCTGCTCTTGTAATCACTCTGTTCATGTGGCAAATTCAGTGGAGTTTCTGGTCAGGATGTTGTTTACTGGGGGAAGCAGTGATGGTAACACTATTGAATGTCAAGCAACGTTAGTTAGGTTGTCTCTCGTTGGAGGTGGTCATTGCCTGGCATTTTGTGTGGGATGAATGTTGCTACTGTCAGCCCAAACCTCAACATTGTCCAGATCTTGCTGCATTTGAACACGGACTGTTTCAATAGCTGAGGAGTTGGGAATGGCGCTGAACATTGTGCAATTATCGGCAAACATCCCCACTTAGAATGTAGAACATTACAGCGTGGTACAGGCCCATCAGTCCTCGATGTTGCACCACCCTGTGAAACCAATCTGAAGCACATCTAACCTACACTTTTCCATTCTCATCCATAAGTCTATCCAATGACCATTTAAATGTCCTTAAAGTTGGCAAGTCTGCTACTGTTGCAGGCAGTGCATTCCACACTCCTCCTACTCTGAGTAAAAAATACAGTCGACACAAACAGGTGACATTGGCAGCCCATTTCTTTTCCTGTTTTTAAAAGGGCAGGAAGAGGGTGGGGACAGTGCCATTTTTACAGTGAGACCGTCTTGAAGATGGTACCTCCTTCCTCTCATTTGAACTTAAAAATCCACCCTCCAGCCTCCTTGCCCCCTCCTTCCCTCTCAAGCTCCTCAAACCCTCCCTGCTAATGCCTGGGCTGGGTCCATGATCCAGTGGGGCCTCCATCCTGCCATTGGTGGTAGTCCCAGCATGCTTGGTTATTCTAATACACTTGTGAACAGTTTCCAAATTTTCAACCTGCACAATCTGACCTAAGACACTCCTGTCCATAGTGCAATTCTCAACAAGCTCATTGAGTTCAATGAGCTATACTGAGTCCCATCTTATCATTCTTGTCCTAATTTTTCAAATCAGTTAAATGTCTTGGCCCTGATTTCCTCCTCTCACCCTCCATTATGTTGACACTCCCCTCAATTCTGAGCATCACTGTTCATTGCTGAGACACTAAACCTTCCTCACCATCCCAAAATCTCTTCCCTCCTTTGAAATGTTACTTAAACATTCTGTCCACTTTTATTTGATCATGCTTCTGTGATGTGTTTTGACATGTTTCACTATGCTAATGTCACTCTATAAACATTCTCTTTTCATTGGGCTTCGACACAAGATGCTAAAGTCAACTGAATTAGTGCATTCGCAGCATTGGGGGTAGAGTGTCCACTTGGTAGGACAGCAGGCAGTTTGTTTGTAGAAGGTAGTGATGTAGTGGAATGTCACTGACTAGTAATCCAAACGCCAAGCTAATGTTGTACATCCCACCATAGCAGATGGTTAAATTTGAATCAATACAAAGTTCCCGAATGGTGAGCATGTGATTGTTGTGTAAAAAAGACATCTGGTTCAATAATGTCCTTGTGGGAAGGAAATGTGGCATCGTCCCACTGAATGGCCTACATCTGACTCCAAACCCACAGCAATTTAGTTGCTCTTAGTGACCCTCCGGGGAATTTGGAATGTGTAATAAATGGCCTAGCCCATATTCTATGAGCAAATTCTTTAAAAGACTACTGGTTTTCCCCTAGCGAGTGTAAGAACTGGGAGGTTTCTATGTTGGAAGGCAGCAACAGAAGATCAAGATTCATCTTCAAAGTCTGTTCCAACAAAGGCTCTGAAAGGGCTAGTCAGAGCCAATGTTAGAAAATTAAACTTTAACTGGTCAGATCACAATTTGAGATCGACAAGAAAGGAAACTACAACTGTACATTCAGTTCACTATTCAAATAGTACAGCTTGTATGTTCTGGAAAGGGCTAGGAACTAAAAATAGCTAAAAATATTTGCTTTGTCTCACGTATTCTGCAAAGATGCACTAAATCTTTAATGTTTGTGACAGGTAGTTCAGAGAGAAGGCTCACTATTCCATTTTAACCTGCCAGAATGCACAGTTGTACATCTAGATTTTGGGTAGTAAATTAAACTTAATTATGATGGACACAGGTGGACTTACAGGAGATATTAAACCAAGAGACCATCTAAAGGGTAAATGAGGGATTATACCACCTGCAACTAATAAAACTGCCACTTCCTCCCAGCTTTATTTAACAGCATATATTTACCTTCAAACATGCACTGGTGCTTTGAGTTTGAGTGGGTTCCATTTGTTTGTCCAGGTCACAGATACTTAAATTTGCTTAATAGCACAACCTAATGTCCCCAAACCCATGTCACTAGGAATGGAAAGCAAATAGACTGAACATCATTAATAAACATTCGGGTTTTGGGTTACTGTGCTAACTCCAGCTGCTGTGCTGAATATGGACTTGTTTCATCATACTTAGCCTGTACTTTGATAAACAGAAATATACTCTGTACATTATACAAAGTTTTTTGGTCTTCATTTTTGTTATCCTGAATCTAAAGTAGATTGAGGTTAAAGTAGTTCCTACTAATTCCAAAATCATAATTTATTTTACTTTTAATTGTGTTCTTGCTTCAATAGTAGTCAGTTACAAATAAATAAACCATGAAGCAATATCTATCCTGAAATAAGAGCAGCTAAAAAACAGCGTTTGTACCTTATCAGGTTCTGATTATTATTATGGCATCTATGAAGGTGGTCTCTTGGTGATTACTGATTAAAACTTCTGACTTTATGATGGAGGGAAGGACATTGATGAAGCAGCTGAAGGTGGTTGGGCCCAGGAAACCACCCTGAGGAACTCCTGCAGAGATGTCCTGGAGCTGAGATGACTGATCTCCAATAACCACAGCCATCTTCCTATGTGTCAGGTATGACACCAACCAACGGAGAGTTTGCCCCGGTATACGATGATTCCAGTTTTGCTACATTAGTATCAATGAACACTCCATTGAATGCAGCCTTTATGTCAAGGGCTGTCACTCTCTCCTCCCCTCTGGAATTCAGTATTTTTGTCCATGTTTGAACCAAGGCTGTAACGAGGTCAAGAGCTGAGTAGCCCTGGCGGAACCTAAACTGGATGTCACTGAGCAGGTTATTGCTGAATAGGTACTACCTGATAACACTGTTGATGACCCCTTCCATCACTTTACTGATGATCAAGAGTAGACTGATGGGGTGGTAACTGGCTGGGTTGGATTTGTCCTGCTTTTTGTGTACAGGACATAACATGCATAATTTGTCACATTGTTGAGTAGATGTTAATGTTGTAGCCATACTGGAGAGTTTGGCTAGGGGAATGGCAAGTTCTGGAGCACAAGTCCTCAGTATTTTCACTGGATTGTTGTCAGGCTATAGCCTCAGTATCCAGTGCCTTCAGCTGCTTCTTGATATCATATAGGGTGAATTAAATTGGTTGAAATAGGATCTCTAATGCTGGGGACCACTGGAGGAGGCCAATATGGATCATTCTGGCTGTAGATTTCGGTGACTGCTTTAGCCTTATCTTTTGCAATGATGTGCTGAGCTCTTCTATCATTGAGAGGATAAGGATATTTGTGGAGCATCCTCGTCCAATCAGTTGTTTAATTGTCCATCTTCAGGAATGCCTGATGTTGCTCTTGGCATGCCCTCCTGCACTCTCCATTGAACCAGGGCTGATCCCCAGCCTTCGTGGTAATGGTTGAATGGGAATATGCTGGCCACAAGGTTGCAGATCGTGCTGGAGTACAATGCTGCTGCTAATGGCTCCTAGGTCTTGAGTTCCTAGATCTATTCAAAGTCTTCTCCATTTAGCATGGTGATAGTGCCACACAACACGATTTGAGGGCATTCTTAATATGAAAGCAAAACTCCACAGGACTGTCCGGTGGTCCCTCTTACTGATACTAAGATAGACAAATGCTTCTGCAGCTGGCAGGGTGGTAAGGATGAGGTGAAGTATGTTTTTTTTCCTCTAGTTGGTTCGCTCACCACCTGCTGCAGACCCAATCCAGCAGCTATGTCCTTTAGGATCCAACCAGCTTGATCAGTCGTGCTGCAACTGAATCACTCTTGTTTGTGGACATTGAAATTCACCACCTAGAGTGCATTTTGCACCATTGCCACCCTCAGTGCTTCCTCCAAATGTTGTTCATGTTGGAGGAGTACTGATTCATCAGCCAAGGAAGGATTGTATGTAATAATCAGCAGGAGGTTTTTTTGCACACATTTAACTTGAAGCCATGGGCCTGATGGGGTCCAGAGTCAATGTTGAGGGCTTCCAGGACAACTAAGTCCCGATTGTATGTCACTCTGCCATCAACTCTGCTGACTGTGTCCTGCTGGTGGGACAGGTAATATTTAGGGATTAGTTATGGTGGTGTCAGGGACATAGTCACACTCACAGAATCATAGCTTACAGACAATGTCAGGAAGTTGCTTAACTAGTGTGTGTGATTAAATGCAACAAACATGAAACAAATAATTTGTAGGATAGAGCTGAGAATGGTTACATGTATTTTCACTGAATGTAACAAGTATATGATTTCTTATTTTGCAGTTTTCTCCTAGTGGACCTGCCTTATGGATTAATATTTCCCTTGGTGTGTCCACAGTGTTTGCACTGTGGTCACTTTCAATTGTATTTTACAAAGTCAAAGGTGAACTTAAAAATCAGAAGATTATGCCCAAGTTCCTCCTTTTTAAGGTAGATTGAATTCTGCATCTTGCTGCTACTTAATGTTTGCTTTTCATTTGAATGGGAAGAAATGTTAGGGGCTAAATTAGTTTGAAGGTCTTTGGACATAATAAATAATGCATTATTGTAGAAAATAAACAGAATTATCGAATATTAACTTTTTAATACACTTGCATAAATCAATAATCATTTTATCAACTTATTTTTTGGATATGTTCTGACATGCCTCTGTAACCATCACACCCTGGGACTTGGACACAAACATTCTCACCTAAAGCTAGGGGCATTACCACTGCATTGCAAGCCCACCATCTCCAGCTGCATCAATAATCTTCTCTATATCATACTATTAGTAGTGGAGATGTTCACTGATAGGTGCACAATGTTCAGGATCGTTCATACCTCCTCAGATATTGATGCAGTTCTTGCCTATATACAGCAAGACCTGGACAATATCTAATAAATGGCAAGTGAAATAACTGTACAGAGGTCGGTATACCATTACCAAGTGACCCTTTAGTTATATGTGCACAGTACATAGGCTCTGACCATCCTGCTCAGAGTCTTAGACTGAGAAGATCTTCCGAATCTCCTGTTTCTCCCTGTCAACCAAGGCTTCCTGACTGGCCCAGGTTAACCCAATCAGGGATCTTATAATCAATGATACCCACTTGGCCCTCCTTCCAATCACTACAGCAAGTAACATTCATGTCATGCAATGACCATCTCCAACAAGAGAAGTTAAAATTATAATGAGCTTTAACGTCTCTTACTCAAATAAGTACAGTGAAAAGTTTACAAGTCACCATTTATGACACCATCTTTGCTACAAGGGTACCAAGGTATAGATTCTTAAGGACAAATTCTTAGGGAAAAAAATAGAAAATAAATAAATAAATAAATAGACCAGCATTGCAGATCATAAGAATAAATTTGAAGAAAAAGAAATAAAAAGTTCAGAATAACAGTCCTTTCAACCCAGTCCATACTGATACCTAGTCTTAAGTCCACGCCAGGCTTTGACTCCAGCCTGTGCAGGGCTTTACGATGAGGCTGGGAGATCACTCTGGAATCATCTGGAAGCTGGAAGGCCACAGTGAGGCCATGCTGGGCTGGGAGACCTTCCACACCAGGCCTCTGAGAGATGGCTATGCCAGATGTGGAGATGTCCATGCCAGGCTGGGAGACAGCCACACCAGGCTGCTGGGAGACAGCCACCTTGGGATACTGGGCTGCCAAGAGATCATCATGCCAGGCTGCTGAGTGACCACTAAAGCAAAAATAACAAGAAAAGAAATAGATGGAGTGGACAAGTTATGGCTGAAGAGTCCTACTCTGTCACCATCTAACCATCATCCCTTGACATAGAGTGACGCTATCATTGCTGTAGATGTAACTATCAACATCCTATACGTATAAGAGCAGGTCAGAGGCTAGGAATTCTACAGCAAGTAGACCATCCCCTGCCACCCCAATGCCTGATCACATTTACAAGGTATCAGTCAGGAATATTATACAATACTCTCCACTTGCCTGGATGGGTTCAGGTCCAACATCACAGAGGCAGCTGCTTGATTGGCCTCCCATCCACTGCCTTCAACATTTGCTCCCTTCACCACTGGTGCACAATCTGTACAACCTTCAAGATGATGTACTGTAGTAACACACTGGCTCCTTTGACAGCATCTTTAAAGCTGTGACCTTGACCACTTAGAAAGAAAGAAGGGCAGCAGATGTCTTGGAAATCCACCAGCTATAGAAAGTAGAACACTTAAAACAAATACTTGAATTTATTCACGTGGTCATTAATGTGATTCTTGATTTCTTTTCTTATTCTATTCATTTATTTAAGCTATTCAAAAATGATCTTAAATTTCTTTTAACTGACTGTATTGTGACATTTTATCAGTAAAAATCCATGGAGTCATTGGAACTAATTAAGTCCTCCCAAAGGAAATGGACATCCAAAATAAACAAAGCCTTCTGGATTTTCAAAGACACCCTTATATATGGAGTCAAAGATCTTAAGAAGCATATGTTCTCATGGTTCAAATGTTACATGATCAAAACACCTATGCCGTGTATTCAAAAAGAATGGGTACCCAATGAACACAGTCCACCAATTTCTCAGCAACAAACCCAAACAAGCAGACAAAACACGCCCAGAAACCCTAGCCACTCTCCCCTACATCAAAGACATCTTGGAAATGACTGCCACACTACTCAGACCCCTTGGCATCATGGTAGCCCACAAACCTACCAACACACTAAAACAGCAGCTAATGAACTTGAAAGACCCTATACAGACAATGAGCAAAACTAATGTCATTTACAAAATACCACGCAATGACTGTAAGAAACAATACATTTGACAAACAGGCAGAACACTAGCCACCAGGATACATGAACACCAACTAGCCACAAAAAGACATGACCCTCTCTCACTCACATTTGGATGAGGAAGGACACCACTTTGACTGGGACAACACATCCATCCTAGTACAAGCCAAACAAGGACACACACGAGAATTCCTAGAAGCATGGCATTCCAACTGGAACTCTAGCAACAAACACATCGAGTTAGACCCCATCTTCCACCCCCTGATAAAAGGAACAGGAAGTGACTTCACCACAGGAAATAACATCACCACAGGAAATGACACAATCAGCCCAAAGAAACCCAAACATATAAATAGAAAGCAGGAATTTTCAGCATTGCTTTGCATGAGGCCCACTGAAGATGTTACCTAATAAGGTAACAAAATGTCTGGAAATGAACCTCCAAGCTCAGCGAGCAAACCTACATCCAAAACCTCAACCTGAGCTACAAATCTTCTCAAACCTCGCTTACACTAACAAACTTCCCAGGATTCCATCCAGTAAGAGTTGGCATGCTCATCCTCTCTCTGGCTGCAGCCACAGAAAACAAAGTGAACAAATCAGCTTCTAAAGGATCACATGAAGAGAATGTAGAAAGTTAGGCAGCAATTTAAAAAGTAGGTCATAGCGTCATGGAAACAGACCCTTCGGTTCAACCTGTCCATACCGACCAGATATCCCAACGCAATCTAGTCCCACCTGCCAGCACCCGGCCCATATCCCTCCAAACCCTTCCTATTCATATACCCATCCAAATGCCTCTTAAACATTACAATTGTACCAGCCTCCACCACTTCCTCTGGCAGCTCATTCCATACACGTACCACCCTCTGTGTGAAAAGGTTGCCCCTTAGGTGTCTTTTATATATTTCCCCTCTCACCCTAAACCTATGCCCTCTAGTTCTGGACTTCTTGACCTCAGGGAAAAGACTTTGTCTATTTATCCTATCCATGCCCTTCATAATTTTGTAAACCTCTACAAGGTCACCCCTCAACTTCTGATGCTCCAGGGGAAACAGCCCCGGCCTTTTTAGCCTCTCCCTATAGGTCAAATCCTCCAACCCTGGCAACATCTTTGCAAACCTTTTCTGTACCTTTTCAAGTTTCACAACATCTTTCCAATAGGAAGGAGACCAGAATTGCATGCAATACTCCAACAGTGGCCACCCTTGAGTGTAATAATATCTGGATTACTCCTAGTGCCATGAGCTGGTGAGGGTAGGAATAGGAGGACAGAGCAGATGTATGCATGGCTGAGGAGCTAGTGCAAGAGAGAAGGATTCACATTTTTGGATAATTGGAATGTCTTTTAGGTACGAAGTGACCTGTATAAGAAGGATGGATTGCACCTGAATTGGAAGATAGCTAATATCCTATTGGGGAGATTTGCTAGAGCTGCTCGGGTGGACTGAAACTAGTGGGGGAGATGGTGAAGAAAGTGATCAATCTGACAGGTACATGTGGGAAAAAGAATAATTCAATCAGACAGGGCTGGTAGGAACATAGTAGAGAATGAGATAGGACTGATAAATTAAACAGCATTTATTTTAATGCAAGAGGCCTAACAAGTAAGGCAAATGAACTCAGGGGATGGTTGGGAACATGGGACTGGGATATCATAGCAATTACAGAGATGTGGCTCAGGGATGGACAGGACTGGCAGCTTAATGTTCCAGGGTATAGATGCTACAGGTAAAATCGAAAGGGGGCAAGAGAGGAAGGGGAGTGGAAATTTTGATTAGGGATAACATTATGGCGCTACTTAGGGACAATATTCCTGGGAATATATCCGGGGAAGTTATTTGGGTGGATGATCGCCTTAATAGTCAGTGGGAAACTGAGAAACAAATTTATACGGAGATCTCAGTTATCTGTAAGAATAATAGGATGATTATGGTAGAGATTTTAATTTTCCAAACATAGACTCGGACTGCCATAGTGTTAAGGGCTTGGATGGACAGAAATTTGTTATGTGTTTACAAGAAAAGTTTCTAATTTGGTATGTGGACATATCTACTAGAGAAGATGAAAAGTTGACCTACTCTTGGAAATTAAGGCAGTGCAGGTGACTGAGATGTCAGTGGAGGAGCATTTTGGGGCCAGTGACCATAATTCTATTAGTTTTAAAACAGTGATGAAAAAGAATAGACTAGATCTAAAAATTAAACTTCTAAATTGGAGGAAGGCCAATTTTGACAGTATTAGGAAGAACTTTCTGAATTTGATTGGGGGCGGATGAACACTGGTAAAGGGATGGCTGGAAAATGGGAAGCCTTCAAAAATGAGATAACGAAAGTCGAGAGACAGTATGTTCCTGTTAGAGTGAAGGGCAAGGCTGGCTGACTAGAAAAATTGAGGTTATGGTCAAGAATAAAAAGGAACCATGTTTCAACCATATTTCAGGTACAGGCAGCAGAAATCGAGTGATTCCTTAGAGTATAAAGGGAGTAGTGGGAGTACACTTAAGAGGGATGTCAGGAGGCAAAAAAGGGACATGAGAGAGCTTTGGCAAATATGTTTAAGGATATTCTAAAGGGATTCTATAAATACATGAAGGACAAAAGGGTAACTAGGGAGAGATTAGAGCCCCTTAAAAATCAGCAAGGCCACCTATGTGTAGAGCCGCAGGAGATGGGAGGGGTACTAAAAAAATATTTTGCATGAGTGTTTACCATGGAGTAAGATATGGGATATATAGAATGTGATGAAATAGATGGTGACATCTTGAAAAATGTCCATAACACAGGGCAGGAGGTGCTGGATGTCTTAAAATGCATAAAGGTGGATAAATCCCCAGGACCTCAACCTCAACAGGACCTCAAACTCTGTGGATATCTAGGCAAGTGATTAGCGGGCCTCTTGCTGAGATATTTGTATCAGCAATAGTCAAAGGTGAGGTGCTGGGAGAATGGAGGTTGGCTAACATGGTGCCATTAATTAAGAAAGGTCGTAAGGAGAAGCCAGGGAACTGTAGACTGGAGAACCCAACATTGGTGGTGGGTAAGTTGTTGGAGGGGATCCTGAGGGAAAGGGTTTACATGAATTTGGAAAGGCAATGACTGGTTAGGAATACTCAAGATGGTATTGTGTGTGTGGGAAATTATGCCTCACTAACTTGATTGAGTTTTTTGAAGAAGGAACAAAGAAGATCGATGAGGACAGAGCAATAGACGTTATCTATAACAAGCTTCCTCATGGTAGACTGGCTGGTAAAGTTAGATCTCATGGAATAGAGGGAGAGCTAGCTGTTTGAATACAGAACTGGCTCAAGGGTAGAAGGCAGAGGTTTGTGGTGAAGGGTTGCATTTTAGACTGGAGGCCAGTGATCAGTGGTGTGCCACACGGATCAGTGCAGGGTCCACTCCTTTTCGTCATTTATATAAATGATTTGGATGTGAACATAGGACGTATGATTATTGAGTTTACAGATGACACCAAAATTGGAAGTGTGGTGGACAGTGAACAAGATTACCTCAGAGTACAATGGGATCTTGATCAGATGGGCCCATGGGCCGAGGAGCAGCATGTGGAGTTTAATTTAGATACATGTGAGGTGTTGCATTTTGCAAGGGCAAATCAGGGCAGGACTTATACACTAATGATAAAGTCCCAGGGAGTGTTGCTGAACAAAGAGACCTTGGAATGCAAGTTCATAGTTCCTTGAAAATGGAGTCACAGATAGACATGATAACGAAGAAGGCATTTGGCTTACTTGTCATTATTGGTCAGTGCATTGACAATTGGAGTTGGCAGGACATGTTGCAGCTGTACAGGATATTGGTTATGCCACTATTGCAATGCTGCATGTAATTCTGGTCTCTCTGTGATTGGATGGATGTTATGAAACTCAAAAGTGTTCACAAAAGATTTACATGGATGTTGCCAGGGTTTGACAGTTTGAGCTACAGGGAGAGGCTGAATAGGCTGGGATTATTTCCCCTGAGTGCCAGAGGCTGAGGGGTGACCTGTTCGAAATTTATAGAATCATGAGGGCATGGATAGGGTAAGTAGACAGGGTCTTTTCTCCAGGATGGGGGAGTCCATGGGGACATAGGTTTATGGTGAGAGGGGAAAGATTTTAAAGGGACATAAGGGACAACTTCTTCATGCAGAGGGTGGTGTGTGTATGGGATGAGCTGCCAGAGGAAGTGGTGGAGGTTGGTACCATTACAACATTTCAAAGACATCTGGACACGTATATGAATAGGAATAGTTTAGACTGATATGGGCCAAATACTGGCAAATAGGACTAGATTTATTTAGGATATCTGGTCAGCACGGACAATTTGGACCAAAGGGCCTGTTTCCGTGCTGTACGTCTCTATGACTCTATGACACAGACAGCAAATTTAAAACCAAGCAAATGCGTAGTGTAAGGCCACAGCCCAGGCCTGGATACTGAAAGACAAGGGGTCATTTCCTGCATTTCAAAGTAATCGATTAAGAAAAGTAATACAAAATATACCCTATAAGACTGGGGAAAAGACCCTTTTATTCACCTTATCCATGCCACTCATGATTTCATCATGGTTTATTATGTAAGAAAAGAATAAGGATTGAGTGAAATGGGATGTTTCTGTGTTGTCATTCTTTATGTTCATGTGTTGGATGTGAAATAAAGCAGCTTAACAATTCATATCTATTTGACTCATCAAATGTTTGTCTCCCATTTGATGCATGTTGAGGGAAAATAGTAAATACATAATTCTCAATTTGATCACAAAACCATCTGATTGCATGATTCGATTTTGGGTGGTCCCAATTTTCCCTGTCTGTATTGACAAGAGAATTGACAAGAATGTTCCCTGGAGAATAAACTAGCTCCTAAAGTTTTGACAAGCACCATGTTTTTCTCTGAGCCAGTTTTAGTAATTAATTAACAAATTTCAATTTCTGTCCTACAGGTTTGCTTAACATGGGCAAAAAACCAAAAGGGCTGGAAACTTGAAGCAAAAACAGAAATTGCTGGAAAATCTCAGCAGGTCTGGCAGCATCTAGAATCCCTATAGTCTGGAAGCTGGCCATTCAGCCCATCAACTCTGCACTGACCCTCTGAAACGCATCCTACTCAGGCCTACCCCCTACCTTATACCTACATTTCCCATAGCCAATCCATTCCACCTAACCTGCATGTCTTTGGAATGGCGGGGGGAGGGGGGAGGAATCCCACACAGACACAAACTCTGCAAACTCTTCACAATTGCTTGAGGGTGGAATTGAATCTGCATCCCTGCCACTGTGAGGTAGCAGTGCTAACCACTAAGCCACTGTACTGCCCAGAACTGATAAAGAGTCTGAAGATTCTGAAGAAGGTTCACTGGACCCAAAACATTAATTCTGATTTTCCTCTACAAATGCTGCCAGGTCTGCTGAGATTTTCCAGCAATTTCTGTTTTTGTTTGCTTAACATGGTTTATGTTATACTCTGTGATTTTTAATTTTCTGTTTTTTTTCTTTCTACAGATTTCATTCATTCTTAATCAACTGCAAGCTTTAATTATCAATATAACAGCATCAGCAGGTAGTATAGCCTGTGCACCTCCGTTTTCAACTGCAGCCAGAGGAGCATGTATGTTATTTGTAAATACAATTTTATTTTAAAACTACAATGCCTTGTAAATTTCTACTTGAGGAGAATGCATGAAAAGTTTTCACTACTTATCAGTACTAATTTAAATTATTCTTATTGATCCTACTGATTCATATGTTCCTAAGTGGTAGAAGTTAAGGATGGTTGGAATGAAAGCATGTACTTTACAAACAGACAGAATATGCTGGAAAGTCAATACGTAAAACAGTTTCTTGGAAACAAATGTTTTTTTACAGATGCAAGGTCTCAATAGAATTAATGTCAGATCAGAAAGAGGCTAGAACACTGTGGCCTATTGTCAAATCTGTGTTTGCTGCTAGCTATACTGAATACTAATAGCACAGCCTCACAAAACTGCTTGAATTGTTTTTGTACTTTTACACAAAAGATTTAGGTAACCTCTACTGTGGTTAATCTTTTGGCCACTTAATTATTCAATTAGCTAATTGCTGTTCAATCTTTTCCAGACATGAATCAGCAACTTCTCATCATGGAAATGTTTCTTATCACTTTATTATCACAAATCTACTACAGGAGGAAATACAATGGACAAGAAACAGATGAAACGCGGCCTGCAGTAAAACCACAAAATACTCGAAACGATGTTATAGTGATACCATAACAGAAGGTGAAAGCTCAAATGTGTAAAACAGCAATAAAACACCTTCCTCATGACAAGGATTCATGTTACATCATCAATCGTTTCTCACTACTTGTTTAGCCCTTTTCCAATCACTACCCTCTCAATGCAATAGCTCCAATGCATTTGGTTTGATTCTCAGTGATATTAACACTTGCAGGAACAACTGACGTATTTTTTGTCTCCACAAGTGACTTTGTAGAGCCATTCTTACTGCTGTGTGGTGATACCAGTGAGCATTGTGAATAGGGGTGGAGGGAATTGAAATGACCCAGCGATCTGAACCATGGCCAGATCAGTAGTATTTGTGGGAATTTTATAGATTTAGTAGAGATTGGGGAAAGGATGTGTTGTTGGGGTGATGGCAAGCTTCCTTTAATAATTGTGTTCTTTTGCTGCTGTTATCATATATGGATTTGGGAGGTTAGAACATGCCAGATGATTCCCAAAATGGATTGACATGGTCTTCAAAGCAATGAAAATTAACGTGTTAATTCCTCGACAGTTCACTCGCATGGTATTTGCAGATGGATTAAGGCTGATTCCTTGATCAGGCGCTCCCAGCAAGATGTAGTGTTTGTGAATTGCATTGGACAGGAAATTAGGAGCTTGTATCCTGGATTTTCAGTTTATTAATTCAAGTGGATGGACAATCTGGGCCAAGGACCTGTGTTTTCCTGATCAGCATTTCCTGTGAATGCAATTTCTTCACTACATCACTTCTTGAGAGAGTCTCCCCACTTCAAAGGTAAATGTAGGGCAAAACAGTTCCCAGCTGGGACAAGACTGAGGATGCTATTTGACGCTTGTACACCTTGCTAGCTTTGGAAAATGAATTGAGATCATTGTTTGGCTTTACTGAGTATCACACTGAAGGTGAAATATACTTTGTGATTATTAATATACATTTATCCAATTCAGTATGTTCAAAATGTCTCAACTTTGGTAGCTAATTGTAGGAGCCCAAATTTAAAACATTCTAGAAGTTAAGAAAATATTTGTCAAATTGTAAATTTTTGCCTCAAAAAGCACAAGATTCATGATATTTTTGTTTCAGAAACACTTTTTTCCCTGAGGTTCTCTTTGTGGAATTTCTAAATCACTAGTTCCTCTGGAGATGGATATTACATTCTTCCACTAACTTGTTTGAATCAAATGGGAGATAGGGATCCACCACGTGGTCCACCCTTAGCGCCTGTTGTCACCCTTAAGTGTCCAGATAATGAGTATTTAAGGAACCTAAACCCAAGGGGGAGAGGCTAACACCTGACCAAGTTAGCTGTGTGTGTTTCTGCTGTGCAGAGCAAGCATGCGGTTAGGTGTTGGGGGGGAACCTCCGCACCCTGGGACAAACAAAGGCCTACTCATCCACTTCCAAGGTCATCTCCTCTCTCTCTCTCTCTCCCCCCCCCCCCC
Source organism: Chiloscyllium punctatum (assembly GCF_047496795.1). NCBI lineage: Eukaryota > Metazoa > Chordata > Chondrichthyes > Orectolobiformes > Hemiscylliidae > Chiloscyllium > Chiloscyllium punctatum. The sequence goes on along the minus strand of NC_092753.1, from coordinate 42,682,085 downwards.
AAACATCTGAATCTGGTCACCCATAGCCCTTCCCTCTTAATACCCCCGCTTCCACCTACCACCTAGGCCTGGCAACACCTTGGGCTTAACTGTCAGTCAAGGTTCCTTGATGTGATGAGCTTCCTATAATCCAGATGGCACTGCTGAGATTAAAGAGTCTCTGCCAGTCAATTGGCCGGTAATTGTCTAACATGTGACTTCCTCCTGAGGGATGAAAGTACTCTTTCCAACCACAATATTGTTCACACTGTAAGATGGATGGGCAACAACTGTTAGGGTTCTGGCAGGGAGAGAGAAGAATCAAGGACTTGAATTACCTCTTAGAGGCTTACCAAGATCTGAATTTTAGTTTTTAAGAGATTGCACCAAAAGAAGCTCTTATAAATTAATTACATAAATTCCTAAAAGCTTGCAAAATAGCATGGAAGAAGAAGCAAATTCTGTGAAAAGCTGGTTTACTTCATTACATGATAATGCTACAATTGCCATTGAGTTACCACTGAAAACATTTTATACGATGTGCAAATGACAACATACTGTGAAAAACTGATAATTTATATATTAAGGCTAGCTGTAAATTAGATCTGTTTGTACAAAAATTGAATGTTAATTTAAACCATTTGATAGTGCAATATCTTGGCATGGGAGTCAGCATTATCAGAAATTATTAAGGTTTTATCCCATCATCAAAATCAGCAGTTTTACAGAACTAATTCTGTAAAATTCTGATACCTGATGCAAAATAAATGTGCACTGTTTCACGACATTATGTCTTCACAGTTATACTGTAATGATCCCCAGACAAACAGAAATGGTATTTAAATTAATATTTTAACAGAACTATTTTGCAAAAGAGTGTAAGTTTAAGTGGAAAATACTGACTATGGCTGCATATGAAAGACAAGTGCAAACAGTATGTGAATGAAGTGTTAAGTGATCCACTGTATGATACTTATTATTTCAATACATCTCTTATCCATGCATCGTTAACTTATATGTACAATATTAATTTTGCTCCTGTTAATAAACTAAAACCAATTCATTTTAAGTTATGCTGGTTTTATGGTTAAAATAACACGTAGCATGTGACATTAATGGGGAAGACACATAAAAAGCTAAGGGCAAGAGGCCTGGCCTGATGTAGGCAGTACTACTCATCTGCTGGTTCAAGGCTCAAGTTATGGCTCCAGCAGGCAACATAGTTTAGTGATAGTTCCCTTTGCTGAAGCGAATTTGCATGAAACCTTGTTCCTCAACATTCCTGATGAAGGGCTTATGCTTGATTCTCCTGCTCCTCGGATGCTGTCTGACTGGCTGTGCTTTTCCAGCACCATACTCTTCGAATCTGATCGGCAGCACTCTGCAGTCCTCACTTTTTCCTTGTTCCTAAACAAGGTTGAGTAGATTCAGTGTTCCTTGAAGATCCTCCGTTCATGTGACTTCCTGACAAGTGCCCTCCTCCACCTACTTCAAGCAGTTGTTGATGCTCTGAGGTCCTTTTATTGCTGCTGTGCCAACCCCATCAGCCCTGAAGCCAACCCTACAAGACTACTCTTGACCGCAGCCAAACTATTTTTGAGGCAGCCAACAATGAGATTTGAATACCTAAAAGATAAAATAATTTCTTGAATGTGGAGTAACAGTAAGGCCCTAGGACTAAATAGATTCTTCTGGCTTAACTAAAATGACTACTTCCCACTCCTAGTAACAACTAGTAATTGAGATGTAAGATATCATGCAATAAATGTCACATCCTTGAATGGGAAAGATGGCATTACAACTTATTGTTCCTGTGGGTCTTCACCCTAGGGTTTTCCTCATGCTATATCTGGATGTTTTGTGGACTAATAACCACATTGACTATTGTAGTTAATCAAAAACTCCATTATCGTTGTATCATTCAACAACCAGGATAGTAAAAAATTAACTATTTGGAACTCATTCTCTTTTGAATATATCCCATTGGCTTGATATTATTTAATGTGCAGCAGTTCAAGTGGGTTTTAGTTACACAATCAAGTTTTGGAAAGCTACTAGAACCCATAAAACAAAATGTCTGTAGATATTGGTCACACGTTTGATTGTGTAGCACCTGTATTTTCAGCACCATGGTTGCCAATTGCATTCAAAGTAATATCAGATGGAAGCTTTTTGCACTGAGCACCATTTCGGGTAACTGGGTAAAGCAAACACAAGGGGCGTGTGTCAAAAGTATACGAAGTATGTGGATCCTGTGTCATTCAATTGATTTGGTATCATAATTATGTTTTCAATCTTAACACCCCAACTAATTCCCACATATAACATTGAAGCTGATTGTGTACTTAGCAGCCCAGTTAAAGGTTTAGAAACCCACTCAGGTTAGGTACTATTGATTTCTGTTAGCTGTTGTAGTGTTGCTGATAGTGTCTGTTGGTTTGCACAGTTACTGCAGTGTCCTGTTTAATTCCACAGGAAGTAGTGATGCATGTGGTCAGGTCCCTCGTTCTGATTTCAAGGATTCTGCTGAGCTCACGTGTTTCAAGTGAGAGGTATTGTCTGGAGCAGGAAAGGGAGATTGAGCAGAAATGGCACTGGAGAGAGTAAATTGCTGAACGAGGGAGAAAAGCTATTAACAGGAAGTCATATACTACCCATAGACTACTTCCACCTCAATCACAGCAGCATCAGTGTGTCCACTTCACTAAGGTGGTGCTCACTGAAATCTTCCAGCTCTTGCAACCATACTTGCAGCCTCAGAGCAGGATGAATATGGTCATGGAGATGACACTCTGTATGCAATCCACAGAGAAGTAGATGGTTAAGGCACATGGCTTCACTCGGATTGTACAGTTCACATGGCACACAGTTCCATTCAGTGAACATATATTGCTTTGCAGGTGTGCAAGTAAGTTCAGAGATGGAGCATAACAGCAAAACGATTCCACTCCCTCAGTATATAGAGCACAGGTCAATGCCAGGTAACTAGCAACAATCATTTGCCTTTATTTTCCAAAGGTTCACTGTACTGTTAGCAATTGAGTCACCATGAGAAACTAGAGGCAGGCCTCTGAATGACAATCCAGCTTATGACTCCAGTGCGTGATCCCTATGTATCCTGTATTCAAAGAATACATGGCTTATTGTTGAGAAGACCATTGGGGTGTTTAATAAATGCTTCTGCTGTTTTGGATGAGTTCTGCAGTATTTTTCTGAATGCAGCTCTTAATTCACAGTGATCTGTTGCATACCAGACAACCTGGATATCATGAGGACACAGCCTTATTACTGGGCATGTGCTGAGAAGGTGAGGAGGTGAAGGCATCAACTCAGCCCCTTCTTGGTTGGGCTTTGCATTGTGTTCCTTGTAAACAAAATCCTAATTCTTTATGCAAAAATAGTTCCATTCCTTCCCTTTTATCAGAAGCTGAGGCCACAACATTGACAAAAAAGTCACCACAAAACAAAAGTTTGAAATTAACTTTACCAATCAAACCATAAATATTCAATAAAACATCTAATTAGTCAATCTTGTGTATTCACTTAATGCTTTCCTTATGTGTGACTTTGTCTGTCCCAATGCTTTGACAAGGTACTATCTCAATGGCTAAGGCACGGCTGGTGGAACACTGCTGACATTCAATAGCAGAGGTTACAGCTAGCCATGCAGGATAACCATGTATCAGTCTACGCCTGAAAGACATGGCTTTGGTCTGCAGAACTTCAGAATGGAACAAAACAGTATGGGTTGGCTGGAACAAAGTGTGTGGTGCTGGTAAAGCACAGCTGGTCAGGCAACATCTGAGGAGCAGGAAAATCAATGTTTTGAGCATAAGCCCTTCATCAGGAATGAGGCTGAAGGGTTTATGCTTGAAAAGTCAATTGTCCTGCTCCTTGGATGCTGCCTGAACAGCTGTGCTTTTCCAGCACCACGTTCTTTGAAATTGATGTCCAGCATCTGCAGTCCTCACATTCTCCTGGGCTGGCTGGATGGCAGCTACCAACAAGAGCATGGGTCAGATGGCTGTTGTGGAAGGATGAATTGCTGCCATTCCCGACCATGTATAAGCAGCTTTTTGCTCCCTTGAGCAATTGTCACTCCCCCAGGTGGTGCCTCCTTAATCTATGTCACATGTTTATAGATTACAGGGCTACTGTAATTCACAGCAAACTCCTTTGAACATCAGTATTGCCAGTAATGATGGCTTCAGTCTGAGCTCCAGTGCAGCAGCCAGATATTGCAACATAAGCAGAGATTTCCCAAAGGAAGTTGAAACATCATCTATCAAATGCCATATAATGGCTATTCCAGTCATGGCCTATATTCATGCTGGAAACAATGAGTTCCAAGCACAATGTAAAGCCATGCTCAAGGTTGATATACTCCTCCACACTCCTTGAAAGTGAGTGCAGACTTCCTGGTAGTTCTGCAGAGGTACAAAAGTTTTTCAGTCTGTTTACATATCTGTATGCCACCCTTTTTGAATCCTCAGAGTCCTCAGTAATTCATGTCTACTTCACCCACCAAATAGTGTCCCATTCTTTCTCTTCGCTCTGATTCTAGGACACTTCTGACTCACCATGTGCAAATCTTCCCTCTAAGCTGCTCTAAACTACTCACAGTGTCAGTATCTGAGGTAGTGGCAGTAAGGCTAAGAATGATTATCAGTATCTTTATCCTCTTCCACAATTTGTTCCTGCAGCACTATCCAGTCAGGTGGCAGTTCTTGGTATCTAAAAGGATAAAGGCTCAAAGGGAGAGTTGCTGTGAGGGAGAGGGGAGAAAAACAAGAGGTAGATTATTGCATCATACAGTGGCACAGTGGTTAGCACTGCTGTCTCACAGTGCCAGGGACCCGGGTTCAATTCCCCACACCGTGTCTGCATGTGTTTCCTCCCACAGTCCGAAGATGTGCAAGTTAAGTGGATTAGCCCATAATGTCCAGAGATGTGTGCATTAGCCAAGGAAAATGCAGGGTTACAGGGATAGGTGGATGGGTTTGGACAGGATGCTCTTTAGATGGTCATTGCAAACCAGTGAGGCAAATGGCCTGTTTCCACATTGTAGGGATTCTATAGGGGTGTGTGATTTGCAGCAGTGCAAGAGTGAGGCGAAGATATGGCTGTTGGATATAAGTGTTGATTAGTAGTGGTTAGAAATGGTGGTGTTGCATTAAGCAGTGTTTGAGACTTGTGCAACTGGTTTGACATTTGTGCAAATGTCACTAGTATGTGACATTTAAACATGCATTCTCTGACCCTGACTACTTATAGAGTCATAGAGATGTACAGCACGGAAACAGACCTTTCGGTCCAACTCGTCCATGCTGACCAGCTATCCTAAATTAATCCAATTCCATTTGCAAGCATTTGGCCCATATACCTTTAAACCCTTCCTATTCATGTACCAATCCAGATGCCTTTTAAATGTTGTACTTGTACCAGGCATTGAGCTTCTCAAGCTCAGGTCCTTGGGACCAGGCTGCTGGCATTTGTATTTGAAAGTTTCGTGGAGATAGAAGATTTTTTTCTTTGTTTCAATCTCTCGGTGTACCCGAGAAATCTGTGGGAAGCTAGAGAAGTGATTGCTGGGCCTTTTGCTGATACATATTTGTATCATCGATAGTCACAGGTGACGTGCCGGAAGACTGGAGGTTGGCAAACATGGTGCCACTGTTTAAGAAGGGCGGTAAAGACAAGCCAGGGAACTATAGACCAGTGAGCCTGACCTCAGTGATGGGCAAGTTGTTGGAGGGAATCCTGAGGGACAGGGTGTACATGTATTTGGAGAGGCAAGGACTGATTAGGGATAGTTAACATGGCTTTGTGCGTGGGAAATCATGTCTCACAAACTTGATTGAGTTTTTTGAAGAAGTAACAAAGGATTGATGAGGGCAGAGCAGTAGATGTGATCTATATGGACTTCAGTAAGGCTTTCGACAAGGTTCCCCATGGGAGACTGATTAGCAAGGTAAGATCTCAGGGAATACAGGAAGAACTAGCCATTTGGATACAGAACTGGCTCAAAGGTAGAAGACAGAGGGTGGGGTGGAGGGTTGTTTTTCAGACTGGAGGCCTGTGACTAGTGGAGTGCCATAAATGATTTGGATGTAAGCATAAGAGGTACAGTTAGTAAGTTTGCAAATGACACCAAAATTGGAGGTGAAGTGGACAGCGAAGAGGGTTACCTCAGATTACAACAGGATCTGGACCAGATGGGCCAATGAGTTGAGAAGTGGCAGATGGAGTTTAATTCAGATAAATGAGAGGTGCTGCATTTTGGGAAAGCAAAATCTTAGCAGGACCTATACACTTAATAGTAAGGTCCTAGGGAGTGTTGCTGAACAAAGAGACCTTGGAGTGCAGGTTCATAGCTCCTTGAAAGTGGAGTCGCAGGAAGATAGGAGAGTGAAGATGGCATTTGGTATGCTTTTCTTTATTGGTCAGAGTATTGAGTACAGGAGTTGGGAGGACATGTTGCAGCTGTACAGGTCATTGGTTAGCCCACTGTTGGAATATTGCATGCAATTCTGGAATCCTTCCTTTCAGAAAGATGTTGTGAAACTTTAGATTAGATTAGATTACTTACAGTGTGGAAACAGGCCCTTCGACCCAACAAGTCCACACTGACCTGCCGAAGCACAACCCGCCCAGACCCATTCCCCTACATTTACCCCTTTACCTAATACTATGGGCAATTTAGTGTGGCCAATTCACCTAATCTGCACATTTTTGGATTGTGGGAGGAAACCGGAGCACCTAGAGGAAACCCACGCAGACATAGGGAGAATGTGCAAACTCCACACAGAGAGTCACCTGAGGCGGAAATTGAACCCGGGTCTCTGGCACTGTGAGACAGCAGTGCTAACCACTGTGCCACTGTGCTGCCCACTTTAAACTATTGTAGCTTTCTTTCCAAGCAGTTTATAGCTTTCTCTTCAATTTACCCTGCAGTCCCTTTGATTGGAATGCACCATCTCCTGTTCTTAATTGACTTGTTCAATTTCCTTGTAGAAGTGTGGTTTACCACGATCTACCCAAACTTGAAAGGATTCAGAAAAGATTTACAAGGATGTTGCCAGGGTTGGAGGATTTGAGCTATAGGGAGGGGCTGAACAGGCTGGGGCTGTTTTCCCTGGAGCGTCGGAGGCTGAGGGGTGACCTTATAGAGGTTTACAAAATTATGAAGGGCATGGATAGGATAAATAGACAGTCTTTTCCCTGGGGTCAGGGAGTCCAGAACTAGAGGTCATAGGCTTTGGGTGATAGGGGAAAGATATAAAAGAGACCTAAGGGGAAACTTTTTCATACAGAGGGTGGTACGTGTATGGAATGAGCTGCCAGAAAAAATGGTGGAGGCTGGTACAATTGCAACATTTAAGAGGCATTTGGATGGGTATATGAATAGGAAGGGTTTGGAGGGATATGGGCCAGGTACTGGCAGGTGGGACTAGATTGGGTTGGGATATCTGGTCAGCATGGACAGGTTGGACCGAAGGGTCTGTTTCCATGCTGTACATCTCTATGACTCTATGACTCTAATGGGATGCCAGCATCAAATAGATCTTCTCCCCTTTTTCAGCATTCCAAAAGGGTTGTTACATTTGTGTCAACAAAGTCACTTTTCAATCATCCCCAAAACTCTTTCACCATTCCATAGTGCCCTCCTATGCAAATACAGGACATCTAATACCCTTTCCCTTCCCATGATTCAAGTCCCAGAAATTTATTTCAGTCGCTCAGTTATAGGAAGTATATAATTGAGCTGGAGAGGGTTCAGAAAATATTGACCATAATGTTGCCAGGTACGGAAGGTTTGAGTTATAAAGAAATGCTGGATAGGCTGGGACTTTTTTCACTGGAAAATAGGAGGGTGAAATATGACCTTATAGAGATTTATAAAATCATGAGATTTTTTGTTTTCCCTATGATGGGGGTTTCAAGACTTGGGGGCATATTTTTAACGTGAGAGGACAGAGATTTAAAAAGTCATGGGGGCAAAAAGTTTTACAGACAGGGTGGTCCGCATGTGGAATGAACTTCCTAAGGAAGTGGTGGATGTGGGCACAGTAACAACATTTAAAAGACACTTAGACAAGTACACAAATAGGAACAGTTTGGAGGGATATGGGCCAGGAGCAGACAGATAGGATTAATTTGGGATTATGTTCAGCATGGACTGTTTGGATTGCAGGGTCAGTACCATTCTATGAATTAACAATTTAATTGTATGTCTTTCAATGTAACCTATGTAATTGCTGCACCTAATGGGATCTTCTTTATATGGGGGAGACTAAAATCAGATTAGGTGATTGATTTGGTATTCACTTCATTCAGTCTGTAAATAAGACTGACCAAGCAACTTGTCATTTTAATTCTCCACCCCATCCTTACAATGTTCTAGATATTTTCTAGTCAATCTTGTCAGAGTTGTTACAAATTCTAGAAAAGGTGAAACCTGAAATTTGAGCTTCTGCCCAGAGGGACCTGGAGTCTATAGATACTTTTTTTAATCAGTGTGTTCAGAAGCATTATAACACACCTCTGGAGAAGGTGAGACTTGAACCTAGGTCTCCTGATCCAGAAGTAGGGACAATACCATTGTACCACAAAAGAATTACCTACGATATCCTACCAAACTTAATACAGCTCAAGAAACAACACCATCATTAGGCATTTCACAGCCTCTTGTGCTCAACATTGAACTCACAATTTCTGCTCCTAACCAGTCTGTCCATTTATTTAAACATCAGCTGATTCTTCTACCTCCGTGAACTCCTTGTCTAGACATATTCTTTTATGTATCTTCTTTGCCTTGCATAATCGTGCTTTCCTATGTAGTTTCTCATTGCACCCCATCACAGATCTCCACTTTTTTTCTTTTATATTCTCCCTGTTTTTCCTATTTTTGTACTTTTTAAAAACTTGTTACATCCCTTGAGTTTTATAGTTTGAATAGAGATCATCAGGCTGAAATGTTGGCCCATATAATAACTAGAGTTGAAAAATGTGGTGCTGGAAAAACACAGCAGGCCAGGCAGCATCCGAGGAGCAGGAGAATCGTTGTTTCGGGCATAAGCCCTTCTTCAGGAATGAGGAGGGTGTGCCAAGCGGGCTGAGATAAAAGGTAGGGGGCAGGGAATTTGGGAGAGGGGCACTGGGAATACGATAGGTGGAAGGCGGTGAGGGTGAGGGTGATAGGCTGGAGAGGGGGTGGGGCGGAGAGAACAGGAAGAAGATTGCAGGTCAAGAGGGCGGTGCTGAATCTGAGGGTTGGGACTGAGATAAGGTGGGGGGAGGGAAAATGAGGAAGCTGGAGAAATCTACATTCATCCCATGTGGTTGGAGGGTTCCTAGGCGGAAGATGAGGCGCTCTTCCTCCAGGCATCGTGTGGTCAGGGTCTGGCGATGGAGGAGGCCAAGGACCTGCATGTCCTTGGTGGAGTGGGAGGGGGAGCTAAAGTGTTCAGCCAGGGACGTTTGGGTTGGTTGGTGCGGGTGTCCCAGAGGTGTTCCCTGAAATGTTCCGCAAGTAAGCGGCCTGTCTCCCCAATGTACAGGAGACCACATCGGGTGCAACGGATACAGTAAAAGATGTGTGTGGAGGTGCAGGTGAATTTGTGATGGATATGGAAGGATCCACTGGGGTCTTGGAGGGAGGTGAGGGGGGAGGTGTGGGCACAAGTTTTGCACTTCTTGCGGTTGCAGGGGAAGGTGCTGGGAGTGGAGGTTGGCTTGGTGGGGGGTGTGGACCTGACGAGGGAGTCACGGAGGGATGGTCTCTCCTGAATGCTGATAGGTGGAGAGGGAAATATATCCTTGGTGGTGGGGTCTGTCTGGAGGTGTGCACCCAATGTGATCTCCTCTACAGTGGGGAGATAGGCCGCCTACTTGCGGAACATTTCAGGGAACACCTCTGGGACACCCGCACCAACCAACACAACCGCCCCCTGGCTGAACACGTTAGCTCCCCCTCCCACTGCACCAATGACATGCAGGTCCTTGGCCTCCTCCATCGCCAGACCCTGGCCACGCGCCTCGGAACTCTCCAACCACACGGGATGAATGTAGATTTCTCCAGCTTCCTCATTTCCCCTCCCCCCCACCTTATCTCAGTCCCAACCCTTGGATTCAGCACCACTCTCTTGACCTGCAATCTTCTTCTCGAACTCTCCGCCCCCACCCCCTCTCCGGCCTATCACCCTCACCCTCACCTCCTTCCACCTATCGTATTCCCAGCGCCCCTCCCCCGCCCCCCACCTTTTATCTCACCTCGTTTGGCACACCAGCCTCATTCCTGAAGAAGGGCTTATGCCTGAAACATCGATTCTCCTGCTCCTCGGATGCTGCCTGGCCTGCTGTGTTTTTCCAGCACCACATTTTTCAACTCTGGTACTCCAGCATCTGCAGACCTCACTTCCTCCATATAATAACTAGATCAGTTTCACAGACAGGTCAGGATGGAGTTTCAAATGGAAACCCCCAAGGTACATGTTTTCCTGCAGACTGAAACTCGGTGGCATGCTAGAGTACAAATAACCAGACAGTGATGGGTCGACCACTGGACCACTTCAATTCACTTCCAAGCTTTGAGTTACAAACAGCATATTGTGCACTTTCAATATAAAAACTACAGTTTCAGTGAGTTCCTAAATGTATAAGCCCAGCTGAGTACCCAGCTAACATGCACAATCTGGATATAAGAAACCACCTACTTAATATACAGCTAACATGACATGTATCTTTAGTCTGCAAGTCCCAAGTTTCTCAAGTTCTGGGAAATCCAACTAGCCTCTTTCAGTCTGCAAAGTAGGTTTAATCAAAAGCTGCTAGCCTCACCAAAATATGTAAATTATCAATTCGTTCTTGATTTTGTTCATGATCAGGTTTCAGATTTTTAAAAATGTAAGCATTTGCACTATCTCCAACTCAGCCATTTTTGAGAATCAAAGTTCAGCAGGTGAGTTTGTTTCTTTCCACAGACGCTGTCCAACCTGCTGAGTACTTCTGGCATTTTTTTAAAAATTCAGGTTTCTATATCAGTATTTTGCTTCTGTCTGATTAAACTATTGCAACAATGATCCTGAACAATTTCCACAGCTTTTTGTGGTTGAGAAATAAGCAGCTTGTAACAAAGTTTAAAACAGAGGCTGTGGTTATTCTACTTTCAGTACAAACTCAACAAACTGAGAAAACCTCTTGGTGTGGCAGATCTCAGATGCTAGGGCTTTTAATCCGTTACTGATTTATAATCGCAATTAAATGCAACTAAAACTGCTTTTAATTTGTTTTTGTTTGGAAGGGGTCTGACACATGTGAAACAGGCATATAAAAGGGAGTTTTGTTGTGAAGTACTGCAATTCATTACCAAATGTTCCCAAAAGAAACTGCATTGTCAACTCTGTTTTAGCAAACTATATTGGAACGTTTGCCATCTACTTCCCTGCAAACTTTTTGCATTGTTTTTAACTGTTATAATAATTTATTTAACAGATCAACAATGTAGTAATTGAGTGAATAAAATTCATTTGCTGTCTGCCCCTCCAATCTAAACATCCCAATTTAAGTTTCTTCACTTTGTTTATGATCATAATTATCAATTATATTGTGCTAATTCAACCACAAAGTTACTTATATTCAGTCCAAGCACCCATTTCTCACATCACTACATTAATTGTTGATAGAGCTGGTGCTGGCCCTGATATTATCCAATAGAACATTGGAATGCAAAATGGGGTGAAGCATCAGCTGAAGAATCCCACATTGTTTCATTTGTTAATGGGACATGGCAGCTGTTGACAGCAGTTAAGTGTCAGCAACATTGCCATGGGATCTGGACCCACAAATAAAACCCAGTAAAGATGATCTATTTCTTCCCTGAAGGACATTTGTGATCAGAACTGTCAGGAGGGGCAGTTGAGACAAAAAAAAGAGAATACTGTAGTCACTTTCAGAACCATGCATAAACCTCATCATCCAATCAGAATATTTTTCTAGATGAACCGTTTGCTGCTCACTCACATATTTTTTCCATAGGAGTTACCTCCTGCAGCTGTACCAACCCATTACAAACCATTGGGAGCCCTGGAATCCTGAATGTTGATGACCTCAGGATGTTTTAAAAACAGTCTTACCAGGATTAACTATACCTAATAGTCCTTGATGGGGTGGGGGGGGGGTCCTTTTCAAACTATTATAATCTGAAGTGATTTATGGGAAGTGTAGGTTAACCCATAGTGCTATGAGGAAGGAAGTTGTAGGATTTTGACCTTATGCCAGTGAAGGCCAGTGAGGCAGTCAAGAAGGCAGCTGCAACTGGCTGTGACCATAAGGTGGCAGTAGCAACATTTGGGCCATTGGAGGTTAACATGTCAGATTTAGTTAAAAATCACACAACACCAGGTTATAGTCCAACAGGTTTAATTGGAAGCACACTAGCTTTCAGAGTGCTGCTCCTTCATCAGTTGGTTGTGGAGGCCACAATTGTAAGGCACAGAATTTATAGCAAAAGTTTACAGTGTGATGTCACTGAAATTATACATTGAAAAATACCTTGATTGTTGAGTCTTTCATCTACTCGAATACCATGATAGTTTCACTTCTTTCATGTGTAAATCGCAAAACTTTATTTTAAAAGTTGCATTCTCAGGTTAACTGTAACAATGGGTGTTAGCTAGACAATATGTTGAAGGTGTTAGCAACCTGTGTTCTCTGTCTGTGCCATGATGTTTCAACTGATTCTAATCTTAAAAGTGAGATAACAGAGTCGTACATAGATTCATACAGTTTTTGAGCAAAGTACAATGTAACTCTGCAAGTACAAATTCACCCCACAAATGTATATGTATATGTGGGTCTTTGTGTGTGTGTGTGTGTGTCTGTCTGTCTGGGTTGGGGGGGTTGAGTGTGAGAGAGAGTGTATATGTGTGTGTATGTGAGTGTAGAGTGTCTTAAGTCTGTGAGGGGATGCATGTGTGAGTGTGGGAGTGTGTGTGTGTCTGGGGTAGGGGGTTGTGAGTATCTGTGAGAGAGAGTGTAAATGTGTGTGCGGCACAGACAGAGAACACAGGGGGCTAACACCTTCAACATATTGTCTAGCTAACACCCATTGTTACAGTTAACCTGAGAATGCAATTTTTAACATAAATTTTGTGATTTACACATGAAAGAAGTGAAACTATCATGGTATTCGAACCACAGTGTGTACTCCACAACCACCTGATGAAGGAGTGGCGTTCCAAAAGCTAGTGCTTCCAATTAAACCTGTTGGACTATAACCTGGTGTTGTGTGATTTTTAACTTTGTACACCCTAGTCCACCACTGGCATCTCCAAGTCATGTTAGATTTATAGAGGGATATGGAAGAAGTAGCAAACAGCGGTAGAACACCAGGGGGCAGTAAAAGATACTAATGGCATCTGGCAGGAATAGAAAAGAGTGGCAGCATGATGTTGCATTCAGCAAACCTTTATGAAAATACAATATAGGAATGCACAACATGGGAAGGAAGCCACATAGAGGAGGTTGGGTAACTGATGGTGGTAGCAAGGGAAGTGAACAGTCAGAGAAAAACATTGTCAGTAACGTCTGGTGCACATTCAAAATAGCCTGAGAAGACCAGTCAAGATCCACATGTTGCATCAGCTCTGACCAAACGGGCCGCAGGAGCAGTCATAGAGTCATGGAGATGTATAGCACGGAAACAGATCCTTCAGTCCAACCCGTCCATGCCAACCATATATTTTAACCAATCAAGTCCCATTTGCCAGCACTTGGCCCATATCCCACTAAATCCTTCCTATTCACATACCCATCCAGATGCTTCTTAAATGCTGTAATTGTACCAGTGTCCACCACTTCCTCTGGCAGCTTATTCCATAAACACAACACCGTTTGTGTGAAAAAGTTGCCCCTTATGTCCCTTTTAAATCTTTCCCCTCTCACCCTCAACCTACACCCTCTAGTTCTAGATTCCAAAAAACCCCCTCCCCCACCAAATCCGACTCCCCATCCCAGAGAAAAGACCTTGTCTATTTATCCTATCCATGCCCTTCATGAGTTTATAAACCTCTATAAGGTCACCCCTCAGCCTCCACTATGCAAGGGAAAACAGCCCCAGTCTATTCAGCCTCTCCCCATAGCTCCACACCTGGCAACATCCTTGTAAATCTTTTTTGAACCCTTTCACATTTCACAACATATGTCCGATAGGAAGGAGACCAGAATTGCATGCAATATTCCAAAAGTAGCCTAACCAATGTCTTGTACAACCACAACATGACTGCCGACCTACAATACTCAATGCTCTGACCAATAAAAGAAAGCTTATCAAATGCCTTCTTCACTATCGATCTACTTGCAACTCTACTTTCAATGAGCTACGAACGTGCAGTCCAAGGTCCCTTTGTTCAGCAACACTCCCTAGGACCTTACCATTAAGTGTATAAGTTCTGCAAAGATTTGCTTTTCAAAAATGCAAAACCTCTCATTTATCTAAATTAAACTCCATCTGCTACTCCTTGGCCCATTAGCCCAGCTGATCAAGATCCCATTGTACCCTGAGGTAACCTTCTTCGCTGTCTATCACACTTCCAATGGTGGTGTCATCTGCAAACTTACTAACTACATCTTCTATGTTCACATCTAAATCATTTATATAAATGACGAAGAGTAGTGGACCCAGCACCAATCCTTGTGGCACTCCACTGGTCACAGTCCTCCAGTCTGAAAAACAACCCTCCACCACCACGTTCTATCTTCTACCTTTCATCCAGTTCTGTATCCAAATGGTTAGTTCTCCCTGTATTCCATGAGATTCCACCATCAGGAGCCTTGTTGAGCACCTTACTAAAGTCCATATAGATCACGTCCACCACTCTGCTCACATCAATCCTCTTTGTTACTTCTTCGAAAAATTCAATCAGGCTTGTGAGACATGATTTCCCATGCACAATGCCATGCAGTCTATCCCTAACCAGTCCTTGCCTTTCCAAATAAATGTACATCTTGTTCCTCAGGATTCCCTCGAACAAAATGCCCACCACTGATGTCAGGTTCACTGGTCTATAGTTCCCTAGCTTTTCCTGACCACCTTTATTAAAAGGGAACACATTAGCCAATCTCTAGTCTTCAGTAAGAGGCCAAGCAATTACTTCCTTAGCTTCCACAGAATTTTAGAGTACAGCTGATTAGGTCCTGGAGATTTATCCACTTTTATGCATTTCAAGACATCCAGCACTTCCTCCTCTGTAATATGGACATTTTTCAAGATGTCACCATCTATTTCCCTACATTCTATATCTTCCATGTTCTTCTCCACAGTAAACACTGATGCAAAATACTCGTTTAGTATCTCCTCCATCTCCTGCTGCACCACGCATTGACTGTCTGTTGATCATTGAGGGGCCCTATTCTGTCCCTAGTTACCCTTTTGTCCATAATGTATTTGTAAAAACCTTTTGGATTCTCCTTAACTCTGTTTGCCAAAGCTATCTCATGTCCCCTTTTTGCCCTCCTGATTTCCCTCTTAAGTATTCTCGTACTACCTTTATAGTCTTCTAAGGATTCACTCGATCTATTCTGTCTATACCTGATATATGCTCCCTTCTTTTTCTTAACCAAACCCTCAATTTCTCGAGTCATCCAGCAGTCTTACAACTACCAGCCCTTCCTTTCACCCTAACAGGAATGCACTGTCTCTGAACTCTCATTAACTCATTTTTGAAGGCTTCCCATTTTCCAGCTGTCCCTTTACCTGCTTACATCTGCCCCCAATCAGCTTTTGAAAGTTCTTGCCTAAAACCATCAAAATTGGCCTTTCTCCAATTTAGAACTTCAACTTTTATATCTGGTCTATTCTTTTCCATCACTATTTTAAAACTAATAGAATTATGGTCGCTGGCCCCAAAGTGTTCCCCCACTGACCCACTCCCCCACTGTCACCTGCCCTGCCTTATTTCCCAAGAGTAAGTCAAGTTTTGCATCTTTTCTTGTAAAGGTCATCCACATACTCATTCATAACATTTTTAAATTGCTTGGAATCAAACAAAAAATTCACACCGACTACCATTTGCAAAGCTCAGGCATGGTATAGCAAATGAATAAGACAATGAAGAGAGCAGTAGCTGAGGTCATCCAGGAGACAAGAGAGGGATGGATTGGTCTGTTGTCGAGTATCCAAATGGGTTTCATGGCAACACCGTCTAGAATGACTGGATACACTCCATATAAACTAATGGCAGGAAGCCAAATGAAATTCCTTAGGATTTTGTGACTGGCTTTGAGTATGTAGGACCCATGAGAGAGAGTTAACTGTTTGTGAGAGAGCTGTGCAAGCAGCTGCACAGACGGAGACTAGAAGTTCAGAAGTAAAGGCAGGAACAGAATAGGCTGAGATGTCCAGAGTCAGGGTTAAGGCAATGGAGAGACTGACAACAGAGAAACCATGTTTTGCCTGCAAGTGAAAAGGACTTTATGAAGTAATAAAGAATAGTGATATGAAAGAGAGAGGGCACTGGAAACACTGGTCACAACTGAAGGCAAGTCATTCATTAACTAATATTGTATATCTTTTCCAGAGTAATTAGTCATGGGGGTAATCGAATCTTGCTAACTGCAGTAGTGGCATGGACTGTTGGGATATAAACTGCCTCCCCAATAACTCCTCAGACCTATTAATAAATGAACATTTACTGTGCAATGGAACTGTTTGCTGCTTTGACTAGGAGCATCTTACCTTTATGCTGAATCACTTATTGTGCATGACAGTAGTTTTCTTAATAGTGCACAAGTGGAAGAGGAGGAATAAGTAAAAATACAGCTGCCCTTTGCTTAAAGCTTACAAACCACACCATGGTAGCACTTGAATCTTCCTCAGGTAGACCGACAACAATAGCATTGACTGCCATCATGTACATCTAAAGTGAGGCAAAAACATTTCATCACCCATCTTGAGGATGGACTGCATGAGCAAAGAGATAGTGACAGGGTCAACGAAACTGGAGATGCTAACAGGAGAATGCTCATAGAGCAACAAACCTACCACGAAAAGTAGCAACAACAATTGCATCCATCATCTACTGTGCAGCAGAGGATAGAGAACCAGAGCCACAAGTAACAAACCCATCTAGTCTGGCTCTAAGCCCAGAATGAGAAAACTGTCTAGTGTTTGTGAAGGATGAGAACATTTTTGACAATAACATACACCATAAGTTGTAACCCTTACTTCTACACATCTCCAATACTGGTTTGCCAAAGTGGTGTTTGGTTCAGACCCAAGCATTGTTTACAGCTTTGGTTAAACAAACGTCCACACAGGACAGCAGCATGGAAGACCGTCAATGGCTGCATCCCAACTCAGCGAAAGGGTCGACTAAGTCTGGTTGATGATGTCACCATGGCATTTAACAAAGTGACCTCAGTAGGCAGTTCACTTGATTTGGCCACCATGGACCAAACATTTTGGACATTAAGTTGTCAAAATAGTTGAAAAGGGTCATGGGATCCAGAAGAGACAGCTCAGTGTGGAGCAAGGCTTGATGTGTAATTCAGAGCTTGGCCACAGTGGCAGATAGTTATGCTTAGACTATTAACGGATGGATTACCGTGCACAAAATTCTATCAAACAGTACAGTCAGGAATGATACCTCCAACACTTTGAATCATGAATTCTTGAGCAGATACAGGAAAACCTGAGACAAATTCATGAGAGTGAGGCACCCCCTGTTGATAACAACTGCACACTTATTTAACCTGCCACAGCACAAGAGCTTGCCTGACAGGCTACCAGCTTGGGGGTTTAACAATTCTACTTGTGCCTGATGCAGAATGTAATATAAATAGTAGTATGTTAACTGGTATTGTTATGATAATTCCAGTTATACCAGTATCGTTATCCAATAAGACAGTATATAGACTGGAGAACTTTGAGGTAATTAGCAGGTTTAGTACATTTGCACTATTTATTTATTATGTAATGTGTTATTATGTGGGGAAAATAGAAGGAAATATTGGAAGCACCAATATAGATAGATTTAGTGTAGAAATCTCTTTGGTAGTTTGTCCCCAGATGATAGGAGTCAGATGAAGTAAGCTGAGGGTTTAATGCAACAGTGTATTGTGTAATGGATGTTGAATGGGCTACAATAGAACCAGCTACACTGCATACCTGGGTACAGGAAGATATTGTGTTACCATTTCACGGAAAGAGTACCAACATAGGAACAATCAATCAACTCTGAATGACGCATGGAAGGCTAGCAGGCTGGAGGCCTGAGCAGAGAGGGATAGGTTATGGATTGGGGAGTGGTGCAAGTGGTCAGTATTTTGCGAGTCCAGTCAGACCATGTGTGAAAGCCCCTTGCGCTGATCTACGCAAGCCCTTCATGGAAAGACTGTAATACTTATCTTTTAAACTTTATTTCTCATTTTTCTGACTTATAATATGGATAACTGTAAGTAATGTGTCTTTTTTTCTTTTTTTTCTTTTATTTCTCGATTTTGTATCAAAGATCTGTACCTAAGTACTTTGTACCTAAGATGGTGCCATGTGGGGTAACATTGTAAACTTCGCTGTACTCCTGTGCTTCCATACTTGAGTACAGACAACATATAAAGGATATTTTAATTCATCTCTTATAACCAACCATGCTAAAAAAAACATAAAAACATAAAAAACATAAAACAACAGTGTGTTTATACTCACAGCTAGCAGCTAGGGTGACAAAGGTAGAATTGGTAGAAGTGAGGTAGAAATTATTAATGTACAGGTGAAGGAAAGGAAGGAAACTCTGATACAGTATCTGAACAAGATCTATTATGTAATCTTACTGTTATCGGAACACATTATAAGTATTCATAATGAAGCTCAGTGAATGCAGAGCATATATTACACACTGTAGAAACAAGCTATGACATTGGCTAATGATGCCATGCAAATACGTGCCATCGCTTGGTGAAAGGACCTTTGAAATTTGGGAACAAATGCACAGATTCACTCGTGGATGAGGATCTGTCCCACATTTTCATTGTTAACCTATTAATATTGGTTCTATTATTGGCCGACTTGCGTAAGGGTAAAGAGATGAGAACTTGTGGGTTTTTGCCAGAGTTCAGTTCTAGAATGGAAAAGATTGACTCTCCTTGGCTCATAGTTTTTGGTATCAAGATGAACCAAAATAGGTCCATCTGATTCTGCTGACCTTACCTGGTCTTGGAGATAGGGAAGACTGTTGATGCTGGAAAGTCAGAGTCGATAAAATGTGGAACTGGAAAAAGCACAGCAGGTCAAGCAGCATCAGGGGAGCAGGAGAGTCGACATTTTGAGCAGGACTTTTCATCAAGACTGATGAAGGTCCTGCCCGAAACATAGATGTGCCTGCTCCTCTGATCTTGCTTGACCTGCTATGCTTTCTCCAGCTCCATATTTTATTGACCTTGCCTGGTCCGGCATACATGTGTCTCCAGGCTCAACAGCAATGTAGTTGATTCTTAACTGCTATCTGAAATTGTCTAGAAAGACATTCAGCAGTATCAACCTGCTATGAATGAAATCTGATTGATCACTGAGCATCAAACTAGGCATTAGAAACAAAAGTGACAAATTCAGCATTGTTGAGTCTGAAAAATCATCTTATTAACATCTAGAGGCTAGTGCCAAACTTTGGAGAGTTGTCTTATGCATTAGGCAACCAACTGTCTGACACAGTCATCTGCAGTTCGCTCGTTCATCTAAGGTACGACGTTCATTTTTGGATGATTTGTAAAATGCTCAAAAAGGTCCTAGGGTCAATTCTCATTTCCAGGAATATGGTGAAAAGGCAGCAGATTGACACTAGGTCATTGAACAATCACAAAAGATGAGCTGAATGGCCTCACTTAGCACCGTATCAATTTTGTGCTTCTGTGATACTTATAGAATCATACCTTAGACATGATGTCCCAAACAATACTATTAACAGGTTTGGACCTATCCTTTCCCACCAACATAACAGACCCAGCAAATATGGTGGTACAGTGGCATACAGTGGGGGGGTGGTAGAGGGGGATTGCATTGGGAATCTTCAACATTGATTCCTGACCCCAAGAAGTTTCATGGCACCAGGTCAAATATGGTAAGATACTGCTGATTACAATCTATCATGCCCTTTCCCCCAGATGATGAATAAATATTTGATGAATCAATATGTTGAACATCATTTGAAGGAAGCACTGTGTATGAAAAGGGCGCAGATTAAACTTTGGGTGGGGAACTTCAATGTCCGTCATTGAGAATAGCACAATCAATCAAAGTTAAAAATCACACCACACCAGGTTACAGTCCAACAGGTTTAATTGGAAGCACACTAGCTTTCGGAGCGATGCTCCTTCATCAGGTGATTGTGGAGGGCTCGATCGTAACACAGAATTTATAGCAAAAATTTACAGTGTGATGTAACTGAAATTATACATTGAAAAATTGATTGTCTGTTAAGCCTTTCATCTGTATTCTAACAGATGGAAGGCTTAACAGACAATCAATTTTTCAATGTATAATTTCAGTTACATCACACTGTAAATTTTTGCTATAAATTCTGTTACGATCGAGCCCTCCACAATCACCTGATGAAGGAGCGTCGCTCCGAAAGCTAGTGTGCTTCCAATTAAACCTGTTGGACTGTAACCTGGTGTGGTGTGATTTTTAACTTTGTAAACCCCAGTCCAACACCGGCATCTCCAAATCATGACAATCAATCAAGATCAAGTCCTAAAGAGCATAGCTGCTGGATTCTGTTGCAGAAGGTAGTGAGGGACCCAACAAGAGGGAAAAAACATATTTAACCTTATGCTTGTCAATCTGATAGTAGCAGATGCATCTGTTCAAGACACTATTGATAAGAGTGACCACTTGGACAGTCCTTGTGGAGACAAAGTCCCACCTTCACATTGAGAATACCATCCATCACATTCTGTGGCACTACGACAGTACTAAATAAAATAGACTTTGAATAGAACTAGTGACTCAAGACAGGAAATTTATGACTCACTGTTGTCCATCTGCAGCAGCAAAATTCCACTCAAATGCAATCTGCAACCTTATGCTTTGGCATATCCATCACTCTATTGAGACCATCAGGTCAGAGGATCAAAGCCAGCTCAGTGAAGAGTGCAGAAGGGGATGCCAAAAGAAGCACAAGTTGTATTTAAAAATGAGGTGTCAACCAGGTGAATCTACAAACCAGAATGACTTTCATGCTGACCAGAGTACGCAGCAAGATACCAGCAGGGCGAACTGATTCTAATAGATTACATGTAAGCTGTGTTGTCCTGCCACATCCAGTTGTAAAATGTGGTGGTTAATTAAACAACACCTTGGAGATGGATGTACCACAAATATTCCCATTCTCAATGATGGAGGGGAGCAGAACATATCAGTTCAAAGGATAAGGCTAAAACATTTGCAAAAACGTTCAGCCAGAAGTGCCAATGATTGATCCATATAAGCTTCTCCTTTCTGTCCTCATCTTCACAGATGCCAGTCAATTTGATTCACTCAACATTATAGCAAGAAATAGCTGAAGAAATTGTTTACTGCAAAAGGTTATGGAACCTGACAACATTCCAGCAATAGTATTGAAGACTTGTGCTCTAGAACTTGCTGTATTTCTACCCAACAACTACAACAAGACTGCATTTTACTCAGTATTACATCAAGGAGCCCAACTAAGATCAAATGCTGCCATCCTGAGTAAGAAGAGCAAGAATTTGCAGAAGAAAGTCACTGCCACTTCTCCGGGACAAGAGTGGAACTATCTAGCCAGGCTGTTGTGACAACCTGCATGACCCACTGAGCTGCAATGGCAGCTGTCTGAATCTATATGACACAAAGCTGGACTTACATGGAAATAAGCATGGATCTGATTACCTCAACCTCCATGTTCAAACAATGGATTCTGACTATGTTGCAATGTAAATTGACACTTTGGCCACTAGACATTGCATCATGGCTGAGCTTCAGTGTTCTTATGATCATGTCTGCCTGGTGGGAAAGAAATGCGCTCCAATGTGTGTGCTAAACCCTGGACTTCTTCTTGCTCCTTGCTGGTGGAAATGAGCTCTGAGGCAGGCAGCTAATCCATAGGGTTTTTCAGTATGTATGCCACCAACCTTTTGCTGAATGCTGTTCCTTCAAAGTTCTCATAAGTGACCTGAAACAGAACTCATCTGCAATCTTCCACGATCATGATTCTTTTCACCTGACTGTAGTCCATCCTGACCACGAGCTCCACCATCTCATCTACATACCACCTTATAAGGTAAAGGCAGTTGCCAATCTCTGAGCTGCCTATAACTGTCAGATCAAGTGGCTGTGTTAATCCGATGTCTGCTCTGGCTTGTGTACCTCATGGTGAGGTTGTAAACATATAAATGCAGACAGGAAGGTTAGTAGTGAAAGAAGAGAATTAGTGTGGAAAGCAGATGCCCCTAGACAAATCATCTGCAGCTTGTGCCTCAAGTCAGATAGTGGATTTGAGAAGGGGTATGAGATCAGGACGTACTGTTATTGTGCATGCTCGTGGTAACTCTAAATGGAATGACCTCAGTTGACATTGATCCCATAATCCAGAATATTGCCTCCTCCAAAGTATCCAGGAGATGTAGGCACTAATTCCATGCTATCATCTCTTGTTATGTGTGACATTGTCCTGCAAAAAGGTAGCAAAATGTATTGCATTATGTTTAGGTGATATGCCTGTTATAGCTGGAACTATAGACTTTGCAAGATATGGATGTGGAGTTGCTACATCAGTACATATATGAGAGGGAGATGAAGCATTCATTAGGTATAAGTCTTGATTGCTAATTGCTCTTCTGTGAACAGAAGAGAATCTGGTGTGTGGTTGGTTGGCGCCGTCAT
This sequence comes from Chiloscyllium punctatum, assembly GCF_047496795.1. Lineage (NCBI taxonomy): Eukaryota > Metazoa > Chordata > Chondrichthyes > Orectolobiformes > Hemiscylliidae > Chiloscyllium > Chiloscyllium punctatum. The sequence continues at coordinate 42,659,212 of NC_092753.1, read as the reverse complement.
GGGAAGATGCATTCACTGACCTGACCATTTCCTTTTACTGCACCAGAACTTGGTTATTGGAGCTAGACTATTGGAATTCACTTCTGCGCCGACCGTTCCCTCTCCCTTTGCAGTATATTCCTGATGGCCTGCTGGCAACAAGGAAGAAATGTAACCTTTCAACCAACAGGACTAAAGCCTCCAGCATAGCATCAGAGAACCTTGGACTGGAGAGTAATGTGTGTGCTGGTAAAGGTACTGTTGGTTAGATCTGATCTTGTTGTGCTGAAGTTCAAGTTCTCCAAACAATAATAGATTGTTTCTATGATCTAAGAATCTTATAGCATAATTTAGAAAGTAGTAACTTTGCGCTTATTTATTTCATTAGCACAAGGGAATATCAAGTTTAAATTTAAGAGCTATTTTCTATGTATGAAAATGTTAACATTTGCAATGTATTATGAATGTGGCTGTTGTATATGTTCTGCTGTAGTAATTTCACCACTTTCCTCAGTTATGTGCAATTAACCTTTCATTTAAAATCAGATAAGAGTTTGTACAGAAACAGTTTATGGTTATAGAGTTGAAATGACATATCTCATAAATGATTAACATGCTTTGGAATTAAACGGTGATAGAATTTAAGCTACCAAGGTTCATACAATCACAGAATTATTATACTACAAGAGGCCATTCAGCTTATCAGATCGGCATTGTATTCTGTAGGACCAATTTAAACAGTGCCACTGAACCCAATTTACCTTATTGCCACTTAACCTAATCCTCTTCCACCCTTTTCCCTGTGTCCCTACACATCTTTCCTTTGCAGATAGCAATCCAATTTCTCCTTCAACTCCTTACTGAACCTATCTCAATCACATTCTTAGATAGTGCATTCAAATCGTAAACATATGTGAAAAGAGTTTCCTTGGCATCATTGCTTTGCTTGCCAATTAATTAAAATTTCCTTCTTGATCCTTGTTCCAATGGGTCAGGAGCTCTTGTTTCGAGGTAGGGTATTACTGTAGCATAAAAGCTCTAACTTCCAATAATTTTATATTGTATTTAAAATGTCTAAGTTGCTGTTATTAAATTCTTTCTCAATTTGGCCTGCCATATTCAATGATTAAATCCTTTACATTGTTTCTCTGCAAAAAAAAATCACTCTAGTTTATCACTATCCTCCTCACAATTTACAATTCTTTCAAGCTTTGTTTCATCTACACATTTTGAAGTTGTGCCAGGTACATTTAGCCTGGATCATTAATACTTAGCAAGAAATGTAGAGCTCTGCCCCTGGGGAATTCCATCATACACCTTCCTATGGTCCATAAAACTACTTTACACAACCATGTTTTGTTTCTTTTCAAATTTGTGCAAATTTATAGTCATGCTTCTACTTTAATTCCCTTTAAGTCCCTTTAATTCCGCGTGCTTTAACTTTGCTGACAAGCCTGTTGAGTGGCTATCCAAGTATGTCACATGAATAACATTACCCTCATCAACGTTCCTCAAAAAACTAAATCAAGTTAGTAAAACCTGATTTGTCCATAACATATCTGAGCCAGATTTACATAAATAATCCACAAGTTACCAAATGGCCATAATGTCCCAAATTGTTACGTCTAAAGCTTTTCTCATCATTTAGTTTATACTAACTGGCATATATTTGCCAGACTTATCCTTACACCAGACACATCCTTACACCACAAAGGTGTAGCATGTGCAATTCTCCAGTCCTCTGATACCACCTGTGTATCAAAAGAGGATTAGAAAATTATGGCCATTGTGCCTGTATTTTCTACCCTCGCTTCCCTCAATGTTGTATGCATTTCATCCAATCCTGCTGAATTAGCAGGTAGGATCTTACAGGAGCCTGAATGATATGGGCTACAGTGAGATTGATGTCAAGAGTAACTCACTGTATCTTTTCATGCAACTGTTGAGCAACAAGGCAAGTTTCTTTGTAGTTCTCCCATAGCAAGTTGCCAAATAATGGGGACTGTTGCTTTATAAATGTCTTACTGATGGCACAATATACCTCATTTATATTCACCTCCTATCTTCCCAAATGTGTCAACCAAGCTAGACATCACAAAATCTTGACATGGTAGTCAGAGAGGCTACCAGGTGAATGCAGCCCATTGCTTACTCCAAACAACCTCCATATTGATAGCAGGTACCATTATCAGAGGGCATGCTCCATTGGACCTGGCCACATGCACTTGACATGGGCCAGTCTCTAGGAACTCACATCTCAAATCCACACACAGAATGCATCTGCAATTTTACGCTGCACTGGTAACTATCATTTTAATACTGTAGCAAGGAGAATGTGCACTCAGGGACATGCACCCAGATCATGGACTGGATCGGCTGTATCACCACTTTCTCTCCTAGCAACGACTCTGAGCCTACTCAGAGAATTCCTGCCTTGCATTGCCTTATCTTGCCTTTTAGAGCTTGGTCCCCTTGACCAGAGATACCAGACTCAAAGTAATGTTGTATTGCCTTGCTGTTTACTGCTGACACAATGCCTGGAAGCTTACCAGTTGTTAGCAATCATTAGTCCAATCAAGGGAGATAGGCTTTGGTCAGGGGCTTTCAGTACCAGAGAGACTAGGGTAGCCTTTGATTCTAGTCCAGGGACTAGTTCAGCTGCTTGCGGCTGTCAGAGTCAGGATGCTCTTTGTATAATGGGTCAGAATCCTAGAATCCCTACCATGTGGAAACAGACCATTAGACCCAACAAGTCCACATCGATCCTCCAAAGAGTATCCCACCCAGACCCATTCCCCTATCCTATTGCTTTACATTTTCCCTGACTAATAAACCTAGCCTACACATTCCTGAACAATATGGGCAATTTAGCACAGTCAATTCACCTAGCCTGCACATCTTTGGACTGTGGGAAGAAACCGTAGGACCTGGAAGAAACCCACACAGACACAGGGAGAATGCGCAAACTCTACACAGACAGTCACATGAGGCTGGAATCAAACCCAGGTCCCTGGCACTGTGAGACAGCAGTGCTAACCATTGAGTCACTGTTCCACCCCGGGGGGATCTTTGGTTATGATTACACAACATTCAGCACCACTCACAACTCCTCAGATACTGAAATACTCCATGTCCACATGCATCAAAACCTGACACCACCTAGCCTTCTGCAGATAAGTAACATATGTGGGATAAATGTGCCAGACAATGACCATCTCCAACAAGCATAGATCTCATAATTTCTCCTCAACATTCAATGATATTACATTATTGAATCTCCCACACGATCAGTATCCTGGGAATAGATATCAACCAGAAACTGAATTAGACTAACCTTACAAATAATGTAAAGAAAATAACAGGTCAGTGGTCAAGAATCCTGCAGATGTTAACTCACCTCCCCCATCTACAAAAGCACAAGTCAGAAGTGTGATAGAATACTCTCCATTTGTCTGGATAGGTGTAGCTTCAAGAACTCTTAAGAAACTTGCCACCATCAAGGACAAAACTACCCTTTTGTGTGGAGCTAAATATCTTTTTTTCCCTTTTGGGGGGCTTCTTTCCTCCTGAAAAGATAGACAGACATATATTAAGGGAGATAAGTGTGGGTTGCACAGTTGTTATTTATAATGCAGGTGGGAATGTGTCCCAAATGAGTGTGTAGCAATGCAGAGGGCTTGCAGAGTTGTTGGAGTCAGGGTTTGGAGTTGGCAACATCCACTGGAGGAAAATGTTGCAGGTAATAATGATGGTGGTAGAACATGCTCCTTGCTGTAAGGTGGGTCTAGTAGCAGAGATAGAGTGTAAGGTATTAGAGAGAAGATAATGGCACCTACACAGGTTGAGTGGAGTATGTCATTAGCCTTCTTTCTGTAGTGTTGCGCGTTCCTCCACATGGCTGAGAATGCACTGACCTGAGTGGCAATCATAGATCAGGCTGGGTATGGTCTGGTGCCGTGGCCTCCTTTGCTGCAGACAATGGCAGATGAGGAGATTCTTCCGATACATTACCCTGTCTACTAGGACCTCCATTTCCCTGCCCACAATGTAGGGAATTAAATTTCCCTCATCTGCCACATCTGAGCAAAAATCATGAACTGTGCAGGGTAGCTTTGGACTGACAGTGCTTGTTCAGGTGTGTAATGTTCTTTGAAAGATGGTGTCAGTGCTAGGTTGATGGCCAATTTGTCGTACTGTGGCATGGGCAAATTGTTCTGCGAATAGCATGTGGTAAAATGGGGAAAATAATGGATCGAGAGGAATGAAGTAGATAATTAATGAGGTGAATTTGGTAAGACACAGCAAGAAAAACTACTAGGCCTTCTGGGAAAACCCGTTCAAAAAACTCAATGCAACTAGCACTTCACCAAAACTACATAAGATTCAGCTCATGAACCTAAAGCATGGCCAGTCTATATAATCCTCTTTCCTTTCAATTTTCAGTTTATCCAGTGACTTGGCTACCTTCTCCTAAACTATTATTGGGTTTCCATTTTCTCTTTGGGTGAAGATAGACAAAGATTATTCATTTAGTATTGTGGTTCTGTTCGCCGAGCTGGGAATTTGTCTTGCAAACGTTTCGTCCCCTGTCTCGGTGACATCCTCAGTGCTTGGGAGCCTTCTGTGAAGCGCTTCTGTGCTGTTTCCTCCGGCATTTATAGTGGCCTGTCTCTGCCGCTTCCGGTTGTCAGTTCAAGCTGTCTGCTGTAGTCGATGTGGACCCAATATACCAGCCACTACAGCGGACAGCTCGAACTGACAACCGGAAGCGGCAGAGACAGGCCACTATAAATGCCGGAGGAAACAGCACAGAAGCACTTCACAGGAGGCTCCCAAGCACTGAGGATGTCACCTAGACAGGGGGATGAAACGTTTGCAAGACAAATTCCCAGCTTGGCAAACAGAACCACAACAACGAGCACCCGAGCTACAAATCTTCTCCCAAACTTTGAACATTCATTTAGTATCTCACCCATGTTCCCTAACTCTAGATATAGAGCCCTATCAGTTCTCTAATCAGCCTCACTCTTCCTTTTGTCATTCTTTTATTCTTTGTATGCTGAAAGAAGACTTCTCAATTAGAGTCAGAGAGTCATAGAGATGTACAGCACGGAAACAGACCCTTTGATCCAACTTGCCCATGTTGACCAGATATCCCAACCCAACCTAGTCCCACGTGCCAGCACCCGGCCCATATCCCTCCAAACCCTTCCTATGCATATTCCCATCCAGATGCTTTTTAAACATTACAATTGTACCAACCTCCACCACTTCGTCTGGCAGCTCATTCCATATACGTACCACCCTCTGAGTGAAAAAGTTGCCCCTTATATCTCTTTTATATCTTTCCCCTCTCACCATAAACCTATGCCCTCTAGTTGTGGACTCCCCTACCTCAGGGAAAAGACTTTGTCTATTTATCCTATCCATGCCCCTCATAATTTTGTAAACCTCTATGAGGTCACCCCTCAGCCTCTGACGCTCCAGGGAAAACAGCCCCAGCCTGTTAGGCCTCTCCCTATAGGTCAAATCCTCCAATCCTGGCAACATCTTTGTGAATCTTTTCTGAACCCTTTCAAGTTTCACAACATCTTTCTGATAGAAGGAGACCAGAATTCCATTTTTATTTTAGCTACAATTTGCTTCTCATATTCTTTATTCACTCCTTTTTATTATTTTACTTTCCCCTTGTGATATTTATATTCAACCTGATTCTCAGCTGTAGCATACACTGATATTTAGTCACATCTAGTCAACTGTGGATTTGTTGATCCAACCTCAAATACAAATATATCTTGATTTTACCCAAATTACTTTTGCTTTAAAGGCTCGCCAAAGGAAGAAATTCTTTTGCACATTTTATTAAGTGTCAAGTTCTACAATCTATTATAACTGGAAGTGAAGACATCCTGAGCAGAGAATTCCTGTATGTTGATAACAATGCAGTGCTAGCTGATTACATGGAAACTCAGCTACAATGGCATATAAACTGTCTTACCTGTTACCTGTTTGATCTATTTTACCCTTCTTTTGATCTCCCTTCCACTACTTCCCTGCTCCCCACTGAATTAGGGTGAAGTTTAGGCTTAAGGTCCATTTATGTCACTACACGATTGTTAAATGATTGCAATTTGTTAGCCTGATTAGTTAACTTCTACATAACCTTTTAGATGTGAGCTAGAACTGCAATTCAGCTTATGGCCTGCAGACCTGGTATTTAAATAAAATACCATTATGATCATCATTTATGTTGCATTATGACATAATTATTGAGCATGTGCAAGGGAAATAGCAGATTACTGCTGATTCTCTCAAGAATAATCATCAACTGCCCAAGGAAGGAAGATGACAAATGGACAGACATTGATACTTTCATCACCTACTATTTGCTGGACACAGTGAAGAAATTGTAGGAATATCAAGACGCTCAATTGTTTGATGGACATCATGCGCAAATTCAATGTCCTGTAATGATGGCCAGGGGGTATATGTCCTCAGTAACCTTGTTCTGTGGCAGTACCTTAAACAGTGCCATCAAATCTTCATAATTAATAACCTTGTGGTTTATGATGGGAAGTGGGTGCCTTAAGTGTTCCCCATTTGGAATTCTTCAGAAAATCCATCAGAAATCTGTGTGTTTCCGTATTGCACCAGGGCACTACAATCGCACAGTGGCCAGGTATTTCATATTACCTGGAGGACATATTATCCAATTGTGCCACCTGTGCCTCTTAGGATTTCTGCCCTCCTCGTTTCCTAAAAGCCATGGGAACACCTTGCAATAGATCTTTTTTAAATTAAAGAAATGATTTTCTCATCCAAGTGGGCTATTATTCCTGATGGATTGATGTCTAGAACCTCAATCACTCCACCTCAGAAGCTGTTATCACTTCTTTGAAGAGGTTATTTTCAATTATTGGTCATCGCAAAAAATGGGCCACAATTCATGAACAAGTGTTTCTAATTTCTTTGTGGTCTGATTTGGATTTGTTCACATTACAAGTTCACTGCAATATCCTTGAGCCAATGGCAAAGCCACATGAGGGGTACCGTAAAAGACCTACTGAGAGAGAATGAAAACTTTCATTTAACCTAACTCAAATACTGTTCTACACCACTGCAGAATAGTTTTGCCACATGCCAGCTTGGGTAAGCTGCAGCTGGTGAATCCAATTCCCTTCTCCTTCCCATCCACTGACACCAAGCTTCACAGTGTAGAGTAATGAGCAGGCATGACACAGAGAAATGCTAAGGACAGACTGAGCCTGTACTTTCAACCAGACACAAAGGGCTTGCTGTCTTCACAAGGGGATTGCACATGTTATTTGGGGACCAGCAGCAGGAGGGCATCAACGGAACAATTAGGAGTGTCTTGATTCACTGAAACATAAGCGAGTTGCCTGATGGGCTGCATACACTGATCCCCCAGAAGAAAATATGACTGCATAAACACTGATGGCAGAGATGAGGGATTAAGCTCCTCAGAGAAGGAGTCTGGAATGTACAGAGACCCCAACAACGTCCAAAGGAACTCAATATATATTCACCAGAAATGTTCCACAGACATGGGATGGGGTGGTGTAGAATGATGTGCAATTAGTGTAACTAGCGTAAACCATAAATGGGGAAAAAGACTTGGGGAGATGTGAAGTAAAGGGTTAACAGTACCTTTACTCTTTATGATAGCTACTGTGCATGCACACAAGGAGCTGTGTACTGATGATGTCACAACCAATTTGGGAATTTGCACTGATGTTTGAGCTCCACTACTCCTGGGGGTCATCACAAACATTAAAGGTTTAACTAAGTTACTCAAAGTCCCAACCTTCCTGTCTGATGAACTCAGGTTATTTGAAAACATTGACCAGGGTTTGATACTTAAAAGGGAATGACTAGTTATAACAAAGAAAACAATTCTAATCACAGGCAAACAAATCTATGAATTATCGACATGTAACTTTATTAGCTGAAACTGTAGCTCCCTCTTAAATACCTTCATACATTATAGACTGACACAGAAAAACAGAAACAAAAACATGGATATTATGGGGGGAAAGAGAGGAAGTATAGTTCAATAGCAACAATCCAATGATTTCAATGAACTGTCCCCCTTTTTTCCCAGTCACTCTGATCTCCAAGATTCTTGTTTCCATATCTTTCACTTCTTTACTGCAGATACAGTACAATTGGTACGCTAATTGTTCAGTTTTTTTAGTTATTGGCTTGAGACAATGTTTACAGGAACTGGTAAAGAATAAATCCCTATTTTTCAGGCTTTGGTTATTTGTCTGCAGAGGAAGGGACAGACTGCTTTTCTATTGCAGTCTACAGGCTTCTGCCTTTGTATTGTTCCAAGTCTCTCTCTTCACTTGCCCAGAAGCCAATCAGAGTGGTGTTATGCTGATGAGGCCTGGCCTCCACAACTGGTCTAAATTTCACAAACCAGTCAAAAATCACCCATGGTGCTGTGGCATCTTAGATATCTTTCCCCTCTGATTGACCAAAACAAAATTGCAACACAACTCTCAACGAGTTCAGTTACATGTTGTTAAATGTATAGCAACTCCTTTCAAAGTCCTTGACTTAAAGTAATCATTTTCATATTTTGTTCCACAATAAATAACAAGAAAAAACAAATGTGGTCTTTACAATGATGTCAGATCACAAAGAGGGAGTTGGATACCAGAAATGTCACCTCTTACTCTCTCATGTATGTAGTGTAAATACTTAATAAAGATTGCTTGTGTTCCCTGATGAGTGTGTGTACAACCTTCTATCTATAATTCAGGCATGATCTTACAATACCCCTGCTTGCTAGTTTGTTCTATTGTTCCCTAGATTCTACCTGTAGTCATCAAAACTTGTGACAATTGCTCGTCTCTGGTTAGGCTGACTATTATCTACAAATTGATTCATCTGGGGATAAATGCAGCTGGGTAGGAGCAGGAATGTATTTGGCTATAATTTCTATTGCACATGTCTCTTAACTTATTGAAGTGTAGTGCCCGATAATTTATCATCACTCAAGCTTGTAGTCAATGCTACCAAAACCATTCATCAGATTAAACAACATATCCAGTTTGAGCAGCTGGATATTGGGGACATTAAAGACTTTGGGGACATAAAACTCCTGAAAAGAGGTGTGATTTGGCTGCAGACACCAGGGAATTACTTAGAAGGAAAGCTAAAGCTGCAAATTGAGCTCAGGTTTACACATCCTAGACAAGGCTTTATAATGACCACCAAGCCATTTGAAATGATCTCTATGGTAACTCAGCAACTTTATCTTTCAAGCTATAGCTACTGTGAAACACTTTATAAAATAATTGGAGTAGATTAATTAGCACTGAATGCATTTCATTGCTCAGGAGAAGGCTGATCCTTCATGATGACACACTTGAAGCAGCTGTTCATAAATCTGGATCAATGCACTCAGCAGCTCCTCTACATATTATGCAATGGAAACATTTTTTGAATACTCAGATTATTTACAGTCAGGTTGTTTTTGGTTATGTTGTTGTCACTGTGAGTGGACTCTACTTGTTGCTTAGTAGCTAGTCTTCATTTTGATGGTGTTATAATGCCAGCTGAAGTTACAACTGGCCAAGTCAGATCCCAGATTGAAAACTAACTCGATGGATTATATTTTGTTTTATTTGTATTTAATGAGGTGATTTATCATAGAAACGCAAGCACACACTGCTATAGATTTGATTTTAACATAAAACAGAATCTTCTATTTTGTAATAAACCAAGCTATTTATGCAAAATATAATTTGTACTATTTTGAAACACAACTAAAGACACAATTCCACCTAACACATCATGACTACTTCACAGTGCTCAAACACCAGAGAGAATTCATTTTTCTATTACATCCGTAAGTTTAAATTATCTGGGTTTATTTTTCAATTCCTGATCTAGAGAGTTTGATTGCCCTTATGATTAGTCACACAACTGAACTCAAACTTTCTTAGATTAAATAACCCCTTCTGGGTTCGACTCAAACATTTCTGTTCTGGAGCTTTAAACAAAAACCCCTTCACTGAGGTATCTTATATCCTAATTTTTCTGAACTAGTTTCTTTCTCTAAGAAGAACAGTTTCATACATCCAATTTTAAGCAAGTCTTCTGGACTGATTTATAAAGCTTTCCAAACTAGGGATTCCCCACTAAAAAAACCCCATGACTCTTCTAACTGAAAGCAAGCTAATGTTCTTCAATGTTTACTTTGTTTCCTTGTAAAATACTCCCAATGTAAACAAATTCCTATTATCACCCCATAACCTCTCTCTCTCATATTAAATTAATAAAACTTGACATGTAAATTATTAAACATCATACACATAGGCCAAAACCCATATGCCGCTAGTTCATGCCAGGCTAATGGCAGGGACCATACAAAACTTGGCTGAAACCTGTGATGTGGTCAAAGTTCAGTGTAATTGCATCCTGCTTCCCTCTGTCCATGGGGAATTAAATGTGGATGTTTTGTAGATGTAGAACCAAAATGTTCTCCTGGTAGAATGCAAAAGGAGATTTATTGCTGATTTCATGATGGCCTTCTTTTCAAAGCAAAGGTGCCACAGGTAATATTACTCAGTGAAGTTAAAGAGTTCCTTGAATTGTGGATAAGGCTTCCTTTGTTGTGCTTTCCTCCTCATCTCTAGTGCAACTGCTGCTCCTGCCTTTTACTCTTTTGTCCTTGCTTAATGCAGCTCATCACACTCCAATGTGAAAGGGAGTCTTTTAAACTCTCCCCATCCCACCCCACAACTGGAGACAAATTATTTGAGTAAGTCATCATGATAGTATTAAAATCTTGTTTGATGCAGACAATATCAAATGTTCAGAATAATTATTTTGTTATTTTTTAAGCACAGAGGTGTAGACTATGTTCTAAATAGTAAAAAACTTCAGAAATAGAACATAGAAAATTACAGCACAGAACAGGTCCTTTGGCCCACAATGTTGTGCCGAGGTTTAATCATAATGTAAAATATAACTTAACCCACGCATCCCTCAACTCACTGCTATCCATGTGCATGTCCAGCAGTCGCTTAAATGTCCCTAATGACTCTGCTTCCACCACCTCCGCTGACAACGCATTCCATGCATTCACAACTCTCTGCGTAAAGAACCTTCCCCTCTGGCATCCCCTCTGTACCTTTCTCCTAATATCTTAAAACTATGACCCCTCATACCAGTCAATCCTGCCCTAGGGAAAAGTCTCTGGCGATTGACCCTACCCATTCCTCTCATTATCCTGTATACCTCGATCAGGTCTCCTCTCTTCCTCCTTCTCTCCAGAGAAAAAGTCTGAGCTTATTCAACCTTTCTTCATAAGGCAAGCCCTCCAGTCCAGACAACATCCTGATAAACCTTTTTTGCAAAGTCTCTGTATCTTTCCTATAGTCAGGCGACCAGAACTGGACACAAATCTGAAGCATTAAGGGACTTAGGAGTCCTAGTTCAGGATTCTTGTAACATGCAAATTCAGTTGGCAGTTAAGAAAACAAATGCAATGTTAGTATTGATTTCAAGAGGGCTGAAATACAAGAGCAAGAATGCACTGTTAAGGCTGCATAAGGCTGTGGCCAGACCACATTTGGAATATCGTGAGCAGATTTGAGCACAGTATCTAAAGGAGGATGTGCTAGTATTGGAGGGGTCCAGAGGTGGTTTACAAGATTAATCCCTTTTCATTTGACAAGTGGTTGAGGGCTCTGGCTCTGTACTGGATGGAGTTTAAGTTGAGGATGGTTCTCATTGAGACTTACATAATACTGAGAGACCTAGATAGAGTGAATGTGGAGAAAATGTTCCCACTAGTTGGAGAGAGAAGGACCACAGGGAACAGTCTCAAAGAGAAAGGATGACCCTTTAGAGCTGGAATGATGAGGAACTTAGCCAGAGGTTGGTGAATCTGTGGAATTCATTGCCACGGAAGTCTATGGAAGCTAAGTCATTGAGTGTATGTTAGACGGAGATAGATAGGTTCTTGCCTAATAAGGGGTTCAAGAGTTACAAGGAGAAGGCAGGAGAATGGTGTTTAAAACATATCAGGTAGTAGAAAGTTCAGGACTGCAGATACTAGAGATCAGAGTCAAGAGTGTGGTGCTGGAAAAGTACAGCAGGTCAGGTAGCATCTGAACATCAGGAGAATCAACATTTTGGGTATAAGCCCTTCATCAGGAATCATGAAGGGTTTATGCCTGAAATGTTGATTCTCCTGCTCCTTGGATGCTGCCTGACCTGCCGTGCTTTTCCAGCACCACACTCTCGACCTTGAAACACATATCAGCCAAGATGAAATGGTGGAGAAGACTCAACGGGCAAAATGGCCTAACTCTGCTCCTACAACGTATGGTCTTGTAACATGTACAGTAAATAGTCACAGAGCCAAGCAAACCTAGTCAGTGGCTAGATGGATGAAATCATGTTGTTGCTCAATTTTGGTTCCATGATACCAAGATTCTTCAAGTGCTGATTTGTTGAATTTGCTTTGCTGGGAGGAACACTGGCTTTCCCAGTGTGGGCTGCATGTTGATGATTGGGAGGAAAAGGGTGCTGATCCATTGCCACCTTGTCTAGCATTGTAACATATGCAAAGAAACAACCAACCAACTAGCAGCCTGAAATGATTAAACAGTAACTAATCTGAAATTTTATATCATCCCTTTAACTTGCAGTGATTTGAAGACTTTACCTTGCTGCTAATTAGCAACCCTTGTTGCTGGGCCAAATTTGGGATGGGTTCAGCAAACGCAGAGCTCTAATTTAACTCAGTTACTCATCATTTTAAATACTCATGAAGTATATTCCCATTGATAACGGAAAAGCTAAATTCAAACAGGTTGACAGTGCCCATCTGGCTTGAAAGGTGCATGCACTTCCTACTTGTAGGTTGGAGACATAGTACATTGTTGAGTGACTAAAAAATTGGGCGTGATTGAATATCTAGCCCACAGACTTACCATTGAACCTATAGTTCATTGCTCTGGAGAACATACAGATTACCATCTGTAAAGTCATTTTATTGCTTTTTTTATCTTTGTTGAAATACTAGCTATTAGTCAACTCATGACTAATGCTGATGTAAAGCATGTAAGAATAAAATAATCATCTTGACCTCATAATGGAAGTACGTGGTATGACTTGTATTATATTAAGTTTTGCAAAACATTTTCTACAAATGGAAATGTAATCATACATACATTGTATTAGAAGTCTGTAAATTATATTTATCAATTATTTATGGAGAAACTAATCTTTTGCAGAAAACCACAATTTATTCACAAAATAACTAATTTCTTTCCTTAATTTTTAGGGAAATACAATTGTAGAAAATTCAGCATGCAACTTTTAGTGACCACATAATTTATTTTCCTGCTTTGGATATTTCCTGCCACCATGTCTCTCCTGCCAATAGCTATTCAACACAAACTTCTTGGGTCGACTTTCATTCCACTGGCATCTGTAATCACATTGCACACATTTCTTCAATTGCTATTAATCACATCCTTTTCTTTCTTGCCCCCTTAAAAGGTCTGACTATTCTTTGTTAGTTAGTCAATTCTTTGACTGCTTGTTTATGATCTTGTCTGTTTTGCTGTTTTCTTCAAACATGGAAATAAACTAGACATACGTAGAAATGACTTTTGAGAAAGACAATTAATATTAGAATGATGAATAATAAGAAAAATAAAAAAAACAAATACAAACAAATTTGGGCAAGCTATTCCATTTGTAGTAAGCCTGACCTTCTGAATATAAAAATATATCTGTGTACCTCATTAAATCAGGGCTCTTTCCAGTCCAGTGCCCTAACTTGATTTCTAAATAAAAGAAATGCACAAAGAAAGTGACATTTACAAGTAACCAGGCGAGCACATACTAGCAAAAACACTCACTTGGAGCCAAGATTTTCTGTGTTTTTTTTGTGTGATTGGAGTATACCATTAAAGAAAGTACATGTGCATGTTGAGCTTGCAAAACTGAAAGATTTACTGCTCATCTTGGATCATGTCCAGATGGAGAAAAGATCTTTTTTCATCCTTTGATTACTGTGTGCATATATGCTTATATATAATATCTTTTAATTGATGCATTCTCAGGGATCTTGCCTCTCATGTTATCCTGTTTCCTCACTAATTTTTAAATCTATAAATCCTCTTTCTCATGAAATGTGAAATCAAGAGATGTCAGCCCTCTGGTCATTATCTCATTATTTTATACTTCCTATTTTTTCTACAGTGCTGGTCTGAACTAATACTGTATTTTAATTAATTTTTCATAAAAATAAACATTGCATTTGCATTTTGTCAGAGAATTTTTGAAATTCTTATTTCAAATTTACTATTTTTGGCCATGCCTTTTTATATGATTTGGCACATATGATTACTCTTTTAGTATTACAGCCATGGATACTAGAATTTCCCAAACTACCAGACATGGATCATTACCAAAACCTAAATTCCAAGAAATTACTTTATTCATCAGCCTATGAATAAAGAAGTAAGAAAGCAATCTGTATCGCCGATGGACGTATTCCTAACTTCTTAGTTTTCCTTCCTCACTTTTGCATTCATCAACTTGGGCAGTTGTAATTTCCTATGATATCATGTCCTTTTGCAGATTTCTCTAAACCAGAAAATATTTCCTCTTTGTCCTTTTCTCTAAATGAGAAAGTTTGCAACCACAATCACTAATTGCCCTCTTTCCTGCCTTTGACATAAACCTGAGATAGGGCAATTAAACAATATAATTTAAGAAGACTTACTTTATGCTTTTATTATCCGCATTACTATTCCTTCATTTTGTTTTAGCTACAGAATAATAGACTTAATTGTCAATGTTCTGAAATTGATTTGGAGGCAATGGAAATACTTGCTGAACTTGAGGATTAGCTCTATTGCCAACAGTTGTTCATTGACACTGTAGCATGCCAAATTTCAGATGTCACATTTCACAGCTGAAGCAAGTTGTCACATTGATGGTTGTTGAAGCATACATCTATTTCAAGCTTCTTATGGCAAAACGTTCAGTGCTTCCTAGTGCTCAACGGAGCATAAGTTGGAACAGATGCAATCAAGTGTGTCAACTATGGCTTGATTGGTAGCAACTTGTGACTCAAAGTCAGAATATTGTGAATCAAAGTCCACACTAGAGCTTTCAGACACTAATCTAAGCCAGTACTTCAATGCAGTATTGAGTAAATGCTGTGGCAATTTTTTTTGTTTGAGATCTTAAATGCAGGCCCTTTCTGCTCTCTTAGGTGGGTATTAGAGATCGTGTGGTATGATAATAAGAAGAACAGGGGATTTCCTCCGTGGGCAATTTATATTCCTCAACCAACACTGCTGAAATACTCTGATTATCCAAGCATTACAACTTTCCCCTAAGTGGGAACTCATTATGTGAAAACTGACAGCTGTGTTTCTTTGCATTTCATTGGAAACCATACTTCAAGATTACTTCATTGGCTTTAGTGCACTTTGTGACATCTTGAGGTCATATAAATATAAGCCAGTTGACAATGACTGAATGGCATGATCTTCAAATGTTGATAGTGATCAAGGAAACAATTACATATTTGAGACATCTGCTTGGAATTATCTGTAGTTCATATTAATGATATTGTCAGTACATGTCAAGGTGACAAAACTTTCATTAATTATGGCTCCAACCCTTATTGTTACTGCAATAAAGAGGTAAAGATGCTTTAATCAAGAGGTTACATTCATTTCTCTCCCACTGGTTAGAATTAGCACATTTCCAGGTTGCATAATTTTACCAAAGTCCTGAAGTATAGGGTTGATGATAGCTCCTATTTGACTACCTGACTAATTGTCCACAATTCAACAGGAATTTGGGTGGCACAGTGGCTCAGTGCACCAGGATCCCAGGTTCAATTCCAACATTGGGTGACTGTGTGGAGTTTGCACATTCTCTCTGCATGGGTTTCCTCCCACAATCCACAGATGTGTGAGTCAGGTGAGTTGGCCTTGCTAAATTGCCCATAGTGTTAGGTGCATTAGTCAGAGTGAAATGGTTCTGGGTGGGTTACTCTTTGGAGGAGTGGTTGGGCTGAACGGCCTGTTTCCACACTGTAGGGAGTCTAATCTAATCAGGACAATATGGGATTCTGGAGGTAATGTGCGAGCCAGAAGCCAGTTCCCAACAACTAGCTGCAATGTTTTTATGCTGTACTAATCATTATGCCAGACTGATTGAATATGAGAAGAGGTTGGAACGATGGCCCCTGGAAGATCAAGGTTACTCGTTTCAGCCCTGAAAAATGGCACTGTTATGACAATCATGGACAGATTTGTAGCATTAATGGAAAGGGGTCAAGGGACCAGTATTGATGCATCAATGTCAGCCAAAGGCAGAACTTTGAATGTTTGCATAAAGAGGACTGGATTTTGTTTGTGCAGTGGTGGCAGTGAAGATTGGATGGAAAACCCAGATCCTATGGCAACCTAATTGTTAATGAGCTTTCATCTCCTGTCCCTTTAACATGCAAGATCCCACCTCCAAAAGCTGCAGATATTACGTCTCAGTTATATCACTGGTAGTGGTGAATACAGCTGGGTCTGCACCCAGCCAGGAGAATCAGCATTGTCATTCCCCTTAGAAGCTGATAAGTGGGGTCACATTGCCAAGACCAGTCAGATTCAATGGAAGGAAGGCTTTGCCTATTTAGAATGAATAACAAAACAAGATGGTAGGTGTGTTGTTGAAGTTAGAAGTAGTGATTTTGTAAGGATGAAGTATGTGTTAACAATAATAAAACTCAGAAACCTGGAGCACAAGGAAAGATTTATGGAAGAAAACAAAGGCCTTTGAAAAGTAGATGTTAAACATATGCTTAAAATTGCAAATACAATCTATAAAACAAATGAAGAGGTCCTTCAAAATGCAAAAACAAAAATAACCCTAAGTTGTACAGAAAAGAAAATGAAGATAAAGTCACCATAGTCTTACTAGATCAAAGGACTGCTCTCACAATAGAGAGATGGCTGGTGGTGGTGGTTTAACTTCAAGTCACCATGCCTCAGGAGAGGGGAGAAGTTGACAAGGTGAGTCCTTTATGATAACCTCAGCCAATCTGGGAATTGAACCCCCACTGTTGGTGTTACTCTGAATCTCAAACAAGCCATCCAGCCAACTGAGCTAGCCAATATCCAGAAAAGAAAGAAACTGTCAGTATTTCAGCTATTTGATCAGGGCTGAAAAGCTACAGGAATTTTTTTTAGAATCGTAGAACTGTTACAGCACAGGAGAAGGCTATTCATCTCATTGAGTAGATTATACCCTTTTGAAATTAAACATAGCATCAGTCTTGTTGGATAGTATCATATGTGCTGATGACTGAGGCATGTTGCTGCCTACAATCACACACTTCTCTGTCTATGCAAGTGAAAAGTTGAGCAAATTACAGGACGAATCATGTGGTAGGATCACAGGTGGGTGGGACCTCCATGTCCGAATGGTCTGGCACCATAATTAAAGGTTAGTTGGCCACCACACTAATTCTGGAAGGTATGACTTTGGATGAAGGGCTCCGGCCGGAAACGTCGATTTTCCTGCTCCTCGGATGCTGCCTGACCTGCTGTGCTTTTCCAGCACCACACTCTCAACTCTGATCTCCACCATCTGCAGACCTTGCTGTCTGCAGGTATGTCTTTCTAGTGGTCACTTCTACAACACAAGAGATGTCAGTTTTTAAAAAGCCTGTATTGGCTCCCCACTTCATAAAGCACATCCCGAGGTGATATTGCTGGATGGAGTCACAAAAAGATGTCACATCCCGCTGAATAAAATCACAAGACAGTCACATCACAGGCATCAAGCCTGAGCGCTGTTGGCAGTGCATGTCAGTCCTGTTGGACCTCACAAAAAGGATGGTAAACAGTACCAGAGCAAAGCCAAAAATCTCCTGAGCTCCTCAAGGATGAATGGCGCTATTTTCTATCCTCTGCCTCCCACCTACGGGGCAATCATTCACTCTAACTCTGCTTCTGCATACACACCTCACAAAGCCTCATATCCTCAAGTTTCAGCAACACATGCGTGATATCCAGTCAAGTGCTCACACTTACCTCATCCTCTCATACCACTAATCCTTCCTGCCCTCTGCACTTCATTCTCATTCACTCTGTTGTCATTTTGTGTATTCGTAAATTAGTTGGTCATGCTCAATGAATTCAGTCAGCTACTGAATAAAAAAATCTGATTATAATTAGAAAATTATTATTGAATTTTGGTTATAAAGTTGTAACATTATCAGGTAAAAACAATGACTGCAGATGCAGTAACATTATTAGGCAGAGCCACATGAATTTCCATCTCTATGACTGTATGACTCCAAATCAACAGACAATCTGTTCCCGTAATGTGGATCGGAAAGTTAAGAGATAATGGCCATTGCATTGGAATCATTTTATGGCGGCTGACCCATCTATTTCCCCGTGAGCTGCCAGCAAAAGTGGAGTTGACATTTCGGTTTCAATAGTTTGTAATCTCTAAATTACTTTACGGCTTTGATTATTGATGTTTATGTATTGATGGACGTGTGGGAGTGAGAATGGGTGAAGGTGTGTGGAGAGAAGGAACAGCCCCACATTGTGCAGCACTCGCCAGCCTGATTTGGACAACGGTGCTGAGCCTGCTCTCAGTCTCACTGCTGACTCCTCACAAACAGTTCCTGTGAGAGTGTGTGTGTCTTGGAGAAATGTCTGACGAAGCAAACCAGAGCCTGGAAATTTATTGCGGCTCCAGCCCACCCAGGGCCGTGGATATTTTAAAGAGTAAGTAAGCAAGTTGGCTTCTGTCCAACTCTTGTCGGTCTACTCAGTGGGGAGCGGTGTTTTGTGAATCAGCCACTCGATACCAGGAGGGTGAAGATGCTGCTCAAATCCTGCAGTTCTCAACCTGGTTAAAAATCACACAACACCAGGTTATAGTCCAACAGGTTTAATTGGAAGCACACTAGCTTTCGGAGCGACGCTCCTTCATCAGGGGATAGTAGAGGGCTCGATCGTTTAAAGCAAAAATTTGCAGTGTGATGTAACTGAAATTATACATTGAAAAATTGATTGTCTCTTAAGCTTTTCACCTGTTAGAATACAGTGATAGTTTCACTTCTTTCATGTGTAAATCACAAAACCTTTTTTTTTAAGTTGCATTCTCGGGTTAGCTGTTAACAATGGTGATAGCTAGACAATATGTTGAAGGTGTTGGCCCCCTGTGTTCTCTGTCTATGACCTGATGTTTAGATTGATTCTAATCTAAAAAGTGAGATAACAGAATTTTACATAGATTCATGCAGTTTTTGAGCTCAGAGTTCGACATGAATGTTTGCAGTTTTTGAGCAAAGTGCAATGTAACTCTGCAAGTACAAATTCACCCCACAAAATATATGTGTGCATGTGGGTCTTTGTCTGTGTGTGTGTGTGTGTGTGTCTGTCTGGGGTGGGGGTTGTGGGTGTGAGAAAGTGTGTGTGTGTTCTCAACCTGAGCAGCTGAACTCAAACTGGTCAATGGAAAAGGAGCCTAGGGAGTCGCGCAGAGCAACAAAGAGCCCGGGGACAGCCCCAGCTCCAGTTCAGGGGGTTGGGGAGGTGGATGAAAAGGGCCAGAGTCCCGGTGCCTCCCCAGCCTCAGGGAACACTCCCTTCCTCAGGAGGCACTCGGTCTGAGGAGCGGGGCTGCGGCTTCTCCCAGCCCCTGTCACTGCTAACTTTCCGGCCTTTTGCTCGAAGTTGCTGCTCTGCTCTCCTGAGTTGTCGGAGCTGATGTGGTGAGAAGCTGTAATCGAGCTGTTACTGAACTTTACTCGATTAGACACACGGAAATCCATCCAGTCTTGCAGCAGTAATACCATTCTCTGATCTAGTTTTCACCCATTCATGTGCAACTCTTTCTATTCCGTCCTTTTCAGATTTGTTGATGTGGATAACTCCTTAATTTGCTGGTCACAGCATTTGCAGACCATATACTGTTCCAGTTTATACAAGTGCTAAACTTCTCTGCTGTCAGTATTGTAACTTGCAGCTAATTCAATGATATAACGAGCAAATACATTTCCAACTGACATTTCAATGATTTCGTTCGGCATATTAACTGTCCTGCAACCTGCTGGACGATACAATTTTGTTTTGCTTCCTTTTGGGCCTGGGGCCTTGTGACTTAGTGGGCAGTGTGCCATCATTTTCATATCCCACTCTCCAATGACCATGAAAGCAGTGTTCATGATGTGTTTCACCAGCTTGGCAACTGACCTGCAAGTCCTTCTAATTATTCCTTAAGAGGGGAAGCGTGAGGAAAGCAAATTTTGAGTCCAGCTTGGTCATCACACCTGATTATTGATGCAAATTTACAATTGTTGCCAAAGTTTTTGCTCCATCGTAAAATAAACAAAAATATGTTCATAAGTAACTTTTCAGTAACTGTTAAATAAAGGCTGCTTGCAGCAATGGTTTCCCAAATTTCTAACCTTGAAACAAACTGCTGACGTCTTTGGAGCAGCTCATAGTTTTTTAGTTAAGAAAGCAAACATATGAAAAAAAAATCTGAAGAAGTGAAGAAAAGATTTGCTTTGAAAATAAACAAAGCAAATTGTACTAAGAGTGAAAATCTCCATTTAAAGCGTTGGTAGGTAGAAAGTGTTTCAATATGCATTCACAGTCCTTCCTTATGCAATCCTACAGTTCTGAGTCTCACATATAATGGAATCACTGATCAGCTCCTTACTTTGGTCGCTTTCCAAAATAATGCTAAGCGGGTTTCTTGGCAGGCTACGTTTTATTAAAAATATTTCAACTACATCCCGAAAATAGCAATACTGTGTCAACATAATTGTTGCCAGCAATTACACAGCATCACGGGAAATGTTTTCCATTAACAATAAATTAATAGAAGGATCCACCCTTCTCAATTTCATTGGAGGGGAAGAAAATCATATATGCAATTGCGCAACATTCAGCTGATCTGAAAAGGCTCATATAATGAGTGCAGTGATGATTGCTTTGTAGTTATTGTTCGGTTTTCAAAATGTTTTATTTTGCTAAATATTTGATGATAAAATCTTGTAATCACAAACAAGTAGAGTCACAGGTAGATAGGATAGTGAAGAGAGCATTTGGTATGCTTTTCTTTATTGGTCACAGTATTGAGTATAAGAGTTCGGATGTCATGTTGCAGCTGTACAGTACATTGGTTCGGTCACTTTTGGAATATTGCGTGCAATTCTGGTCTCCTTCTCATCAGAAGGATGTTGTCAAACTTGCCCATAAATGGTTTTTATTTCTCTGTTCGCCTTCTGTTCATATGTCTATCAAGATAAGCCTTAAACATGCCTGCTTCTACCACCTGTTCTGGCAGTCCATTCCAGGCACCCATTACTCTCTGTGTGAAAAATTATCCCTGCGCTTCTCTAAATGTCCCTCCCCGACCTTGAACCTGTGCCCTCTTGAGATTGACCTTTCCACCCTGGGAAAAAGCTTCTGACTATCCACTCCATTTATGCCCCTCATAATCTTGTAGACTTCTATCAGGTCACCCTTCAGCCTCCATCTTTCTAGTTAATCCAACCTCTTCTCATACCTAAACCCTCCAGATCAGACAACATCCTGGTAAACCTTCTCTGCACTCTCTTCAATGCATCATGCCCTTCTGGCAATGTGGTGGCAGAACTACACATAATATTTCAAATGTGACCTAACTAAAGTTTTCTACCACTGTGACACATCTTGCCAACTTTTGTATTCAATGCCCAGCTGATGAAGACAAGCATGCTATGTGCCTTCTTAACCACTTTATCCACCTGAGTTGTCAACTTCAGGGATCTGTGGACCTATACACCCAGATCCCTCTGTATGTCAGTGCTCCTCAGGATTCTGCCATTTATTGTATAATTCACACCTGAATATGATCTTCCAAAATGCATCACTTCACATTTGTCTGGATTAAACTCCACCTGTATTTCTCTGCCCAAATGTGCAATCTGTCTATATCTCACTGTATCCTTTGACAATCCTCCTCATTACCTGCAATTCTGCCAATTTTGGTGTCATTTGCAAACTTACTATCAGACCACATAGATTTTCCTCCAGATCACTTATATATATATATATATATAAAACAGACAATAAAGGTCCCAGCACTGATCCCTGTGAAATACCACTAGTTAGTGATCTTCCTTGTGAAAAGCTGCTACTCTCTGTCTTCCATGACCAACCCTGTTTTGTGTCCATCTTGCTGGCTGTCCTCAGATCCTACCAGCCTGCTATAAGGTACATTCTTAAAAGCCTTACTAAATTCCATGTAGACAACATCCACTGTCCTTCTGTCATCAATTATTCTTGTCACCTCCTCAAAAAACTCAATCAAGTTGGTGAGACATGACCATCCCCACCCAAACCCATGCTGACTATCCCTAACAAGTCCATTTGCTTCAAAATGTAAATAAATCCTGTTTCACAGTATCTTTTCCAACAGCTCCCCAACCACTGACATCAGGCTCAGTGGCCTAAAATTACCCAGAATTATCTTTGTTTCCCTTCTTAAACAAAGAAACCACATTGGCCATTTCCAGTCCTCTGGAACCTCACCTGAGGCCAAACAGTATGCAAAGATATCTGTTAAGACCCCAGCTACTTCCTCCCTTGCCTCCCACAGTAATCCTGGGATAGATCCCATTTGGACCTGGGGACTTTGTCTAGCTTAATGTATTTCAAGACACCCAATACTCCCTCCTTCGTTATGTTGACTTGCCTGAGAATATTCACATACGTTTCCTTAACCTCAACATCTCTCATTGGTGAATACCAATGTAAAGTACTTATTAAGAATCTTGCTCACTCTTTCTGGGTCCATACATAGCTGCTCGCCTCTATCTTTGAGTGGGCCTACTCTTTGCCTAGCTACCGTCTTGCTCCAATATATGGTGAAAATGCCTTGGGATTCTCCTTAACCCTGTTGGCCAAGGACATTTCATAGCCCCATTTAGCCCTCCTAATTCCCCTTTTGAGTTCCTTCTTACTTTCCTTATATTCTACAAGGACTTTGTCTGTTTTTAGTTGCCTCGACCTTTCTTCTGACGAAGCTGATAATTTTCCCTGTCATCCAAGGTTCCCAAATCCTGCTATTCCTGTCCTTCATTTTCACAGGAACATGCATGTCCTGCACTCTGATCAACTGGTTTTTAAAAGATTCC
The DNA here is from genome assembly GCF_047496795.1 of Chiloscyllium punctatum. Classification (NCBI taxonomy): domain Eukaryota; kingdom Metazoa; phylum Chordata; class Chondrichthyes; order Orectolobiformes; family Hemiscylliidae; genus Chiloscyllium; species Chiloscyllium punctatum. The sequence continues at coordinate 42,636,009 of NC_092753.1, read as the reverse complement.
CACATGTCAGTTGTGGCTTTATCCTGAAACAGTCACTCCTAACCCACATTCTCCAATTCTTATGTAATTCAGTTATGGTTGGCCTTCTCCCAATTTAACATCTCCATCGAGCTCTACACTTGTCCTTATTCATAAGTATCTGAAAACTTATGGAATTGTGGTCACTATTCCCACAATGCTCCCCACTGAACCTTTATTACCTGGCAGAGCTAAGTTCCCAACATCAGGTCTAGTATGGCCCCCTCCCTCATTGGATTGTCCACATACCGTTTCAAAAAGCTCTCCTGAATACACCTAACAAAGTGCTCCCCACACAATCCCCCAGCACGAAGGGAGAAATTAAACTCACCCACTACACCAACACTGTTATTCCAACATCTTTCCAGAATCTGACTACATATTTCTTCCTCTATCTCCTGCTGATAGCTGGGAGGTCTGTAATGCAATCCCAGCATTGTGACTGCATTCTTCCTATTCCTGAGCTCTACCCATAATATCTTGCTGCAAGATCCTCCAGGGTATCCTCCCTCAATACAGCTGTGACATGCTCCCTAATGCTCCCTGTAATATGCAACATCACCATCTCTCCCACCCACCCCCCACCCCATCCAGTCCACCGTTTTTGCTTTCCCTCTGTCTCTATAGTGAATGTAAAGAGGTCAGCCAGGTGTTCCTCATAGTGAGTTCCCTGATTGGAGCTGAGGGAGCTGAACCATTTTCCATGTGTAAATTAAGGGTGATTTGGTAATGGGATACCGACCTCTTAGGAGATATTTCAGTCTTATCTAAAATATCAATATCCTGGAGCGTTAAGCTACCAATCCTGACTTCTTTCAACCATATCTCTGGGATAGCATCAACATCATAATTGCATGCATTAATTCAGGCTCTAAATTCATCCGTCTTACATGTTATGTTTCTTGGCATTGAAGTAAATGTAGTCCAAGCCTTCAGTTCTGCTAAGCTCAGTAACCTCTCCCAGACAGTGCTTCTTCTTAGTCTTTAGTCTCAAGCTCTTCCCCAGTCCCTCTACTTACTTGCTGCTCTGGTTCCCACCACTCCACCCATTTTAACTTCTCCCAAATGGCACTATCAAACCTCCTGGTCAGGATATTGGTGCCTCTCTAGTTTAGGTGCAACCTGTCCTTCTTATGCAGGTGGCACCTTCCCTAGAAGAATCAGCCCCCTGAGAAGTGCAGGATTCTCTTTGGAAAAATTGAGTCACCAAAATGCAGCATTACAGAACATAGGACACTCAGAAAGCTCTTGATTTTTTTTCCATTTGTCCATACCTCCTGATTGTTTCCGTATCACTATCTCACCCCAAGCCAGCCCCTTGACATTAATATTTTCTTGAGCACAAATGCAAATGAGTGTTATTAATACATTTGTAAAATTGTTTGTGAAAGTGACAATGGAGAGAGCTCATTTAAATAACTAATATTATTTATTTCTACAGATTTAAGTTTGCCTGCTATCATCTTATACACTGTTCTCACTCTAATGGTTGTAATTGCAAATCTTGTGTATTTTGAGGAAATTATCTACCTGTTAAGAAAAGTCCCTGCCACAAACAGGAGAACAACTATTATGTGGGTGAGCGGGGCTGCACCTGTAAGTACATTTGCAAAACCTTACAAACTATACGTTTTCCTTCTTTTCAGAAATCATCTTCAATTTTTCATAAGATTTCATAATTTCCCTTTCAACTTATTAAACTCTCTGATTTCACCCAAGAGGTTTGAAATTGATCAGTCACCTGACCATATAAATTGTATAATTTAGTTTGGAACTCTGCTTAAAAACTACAGGGCTATTTTTTAAGGAATGCCAGCATTTTGTGTTTTATCTGATATCCCTCTCTTCCCCACACATTTCAGTGATGTATTAATGCATGTCTTTTAAGTAAAACAAAAAAATGTGTTGATTGTTTGAATTATTTATAATTATTTGGTGTAATTTCAGGGCTCTTCTCCTGTCATGTCCTTCAAAGAACAGCTCAATGTAGCACTTTAAGTAACTGGAAAAAGGAAGCTATAACAAAGAAAAAGAAACATATTCTGACTAACAGCTAAATTCCTAAATGTTAAAGTAAATGTATAAGCTATCTAAAACCTAATGAAACAACTAAAATCACTGCACATCATATGCCATTAGACATTTTCATCCCACAAATATCAATTCAGGAATTAATTTTCAACAGACAATTTAGAAATTCTTTTTCACAACATTAAGGAATGTTAACTTTTAAAGTACATAATGTCATTGTAAATGTTTGATTGTGTATCTGATAATCATGACCTTAAGTGATACAACTTTCAGTGAATAATGGGTTCCATTAGGAATAAATGGTAAAGCCAGAGCTAGGTTTCTTTGAACATTTTGTATCTGGAGAAATCAATGTGCAAGTTGAAATATAAAAGCATGAATATGCCGTGCCACACTTTCCTAGCTAAAATAACTTCTAAAACATGATACATCACAAAATATAAAAGACACGTAAACCACTCAACATACATTGTAAAATGTTTAACAGAAACTTACAAAGATGTTGGCAGGGTTGGAAGGTTTGAGCTATAGGGAGAGGCTGAATAGGCTGGAGCTGTTTTCCCTGGAGAGTTGGAGGCTGAGGGGTAACCTTGTAGAGATTTATAAAATCGTGGGGGTCATGGATAGAGTGAATAGCCAAGGTCTTTTGCCGGGGTGGGGAAATCAAAAACTAGAGGGCATAGGTTTAAGGTGAGAGCGGAAAGACTTAAAAGTGACCTAAGATGCAACTTTTTCACACTAAGACTGGTACGTGTATGGAATGAGCTGCCACAGGAAGTGGCGGCAGCTGGTACAATTACAGTATTTTAAAGGCATTCGGATGTGTATATAAATAGGAAGGGTTTAAGAGGGATGTGGGCCAAATACTGACAAATAGGACTAGCTTTATCTGGGATATCTGGTAGATGTGGACGAGTTCGACTGAAGTATCTGTTTCTGTGCTGTACATCTCTGTGACTTCAAATGCTCATCTACAGTACAGCTCATTTAGATTAATTAGGCTCCACCTAATGGCAAAGATTAGTTGGTGCGGGTAGCAAGTGAAGACCCAGGACTACTGGCACACACCAACTTCTGCCACCAGATGGAGCCCAGGTCATCCATGTGATTTCAGAATGTGTGCAGTGAAAGAAGAAACGCCAGGTCTGAGATAAGAAGACAGAGCAGGAAGAAGAGCCAGGGAGAAGAGGGACTGGGGCAGGGTAGATGTGGGAACCAGAGTAGGAACATGGGCTGTTTAAGGTAAAAACCTAGAGACATGTTGGAATGTCCCCCTAAGCTGCATATCCTTTCTGAGGGTCAGTGTGTGACACATTGACTTGCAGTTCTGGAATCTGCTACTTTACACGAAGGTCCATGCAATGGCAGGGAAAATGAAAGGAAACACAGAATTGCCAGGGATGAGCAGTTGAAGTCTCCAGTGGCTGCACAATACACCGAGGATTTCAAAAGTACAAATAGAAATTGGAACCCAGGAGGAAATGAAACCTCAAGACCAAGGGCTGGAGTGGAAGCACTAGAAAGTAGGATAATGGGTGCATTGTAGGCCATAGAACAGGAAGTGGCAAACAAAGTTAAATCCTGGATCAAAGTCCTGGATACCCTCCCTAAAGGCATTGTGGGTCTACCTGCAGCAGTTCAAGATGGCAGTTGCCCCCATCTACTCAAGGGCAATTAGGGACAGGCAATAAAAGCTGTCCAGCCAGTGAAACCCACATCCTATGACTGAATAAAAAAAACTCAGTGATGGAACGGATATGTTGAGGTAACTTTAATAATTTTGTTAAAGTAAATCAATGTTAAGACAATGTTAAGCAGGACTTGATGTATTAAAAAAAAGGTTATATATTTTTGTTTCAGGTGATTGCATCTACATCCTGTGTAGGGATGTGGATTCCTCTAGCATCAATGATCACAGATTTGACGACAGCAGTGTAAGTATTCCTTTTGAGTTTACTATTACACCCAGGTCGTATTTTATTTTAATGGTCTTCATTAAATTCTGGGAAGTAGAAATGCCTTAAAAGCACTTACTGCCTAGACCAAGAAATCCAGATCCTTTCAACTGAATCTCTCATTTTTATACAAAAATAAATTGTTTTTTGTGGCCGTTGGAGATGGAAGAGTCTAACATCTGTTTCCATATCTCTGATGTGAGTTTTAAAGTAACACACTCACGTGTTTCAATAAGAACCAGACAGTGTTCCAGCAACACAAAAATGCGATTGAAATTCTCCCAGCAATGCATTAGCTGCATTCTCCAGATTCAGTGGGAAGGCTGTCAAACATACTGCTTTTTGTGAGTCAGTTCTACAAACATTCAGGCAAAACTTATGCAAAATCAACTAGGACAATTGTGGACTGCACAGTAGGTCCAGATGACCGAAAGTGTATTCTCTGCCTGGCCTTGTTTTCTCAATTCTGAAAAGGTTCATGTTCCAGGGAAGGTAAAAACAGACATTTCAAAGATACTCTCTGACACTCTCCTTGGAGTGCAGCAGCATTGACGTTAATGTATGTGAGGACCTAACTACTCATCCTTCAAAATGGTGACAACTTGTCCATCTTGCTTCATCATGCTTTGAGTACAAATGCTTTGGTGGTGAGGCAGAGTGGGAACCAAAAGAAAAGATAAGGTAGCAAATCTCACAATCTGGAATGCACTTCTCTGCACAGAGTCGAAACTCTGTGGGTCGAGAAGTGGCCTGTTCAGTTACCTGAAGAGCCATGGTAAAGACACATTAGATATCATCCTTAAATAAAGGAAAGCCAATGATATCAAAAGTACAAAACAAAAAAAAGCTACCATAAATTATGCTACTCCATCATGTTACAATGTCTAATATTGAATGGGAATGAATCAATGCAGTTGCCATTTACTTCATTTCTTCATTATGAGCTATGTTAGAATAGTTAATAACAGAGCTGAAAATGTGTTGCTGGAAAAGCGCAGCAGGTCAGGCAGCATCCAAGGAGCAGGAGAATCGACATTTCAGGCATGAGCCCTTCTTCAGGAATGAGGAAAGTGTGTCCAGCAGGCTAAGATAAAAGGTAGGGAGAAGGGACTTGGGGGAGGGGCGTTGGAAATGCGATAGGTGGAGAGAGGTCAAGGTGAGGGTGATAGGCTGGAGTGAGGGTGGGGGAGGAGAGATCAGGAAGAAGATTGCAGGTTAGGAAGGCGGTGCTGAGTTTGAGGGTTGGGACAGAGACAAGGTGGGGGGAGGGGAAATGAGGAAACTGGTGAAATCTGAGTTCATCCCTTGTGGTTGGAGGGTTCCTAGGCGGAAGATGAGACGCTCTTCCTCCAACCGTCGTGTTGCTATGGTCTGGCGATGGAGGAGTCCAAGGACCTGCATGTCCTTGGTGGAGTGGGAGGAGGAGTTGAAGTGTTGAGCCACGGGGTGGTTGGGTTGGTTGGTCCGGGTGTCCCAGAGGTGTTCTCTGAAACGTTCTGCAAGTAGGCGGCCTGTCTCTCCAATGTAGAGAAGGCCACATCGGGTACAGCGGATGCAGTAAATGATGTGGGTGGAGGTGCAGGTGAACTTGTGGCGGATATGGAAGGATCCCTTGGGGCCTTGGAGGGAAGTAAGGGGGGAGGTGTGGGCGCAAGTTTTGCATTTCTTGCGGTTGCAGGGGAAGGTGCCAGGAGTGGAGGTTGGGTTGGTGGGGGGTGTGGACCTGATGAGGGAGTCATGGAGGGAGTGGTCTTTTCGGAATGCTAATAGGGGAGGGGAGGGAAATATATCCCTGGTGGTGGGGTCTGTTTGGAGATGGCAGAAATGATGACAGATGATATGATGTATCTGGAGGTTGGTGGGGTAGTAGGTGAGGACCAGTGGGGTTCTGTCCTGGTGGCAATTGGAGGGGTGGGGCTCAAGGGCGGAGGAGTGGGAAGTGGAGGAGATGCGGTGGAGGGCATTGTCAATCACGTCTGGGGGGAAATTGCGGTCTTTGAAGAAGGAGGCCATCTGGGTTGTATGGTATTGGAACTGGTCCTCCTGGGAGCAGATGCGGTGGAGACGAAGGAATTGGGAATATGGGATGGTATTTTTACAGGGGGCAGAGTGGGAGGAGGTGTAGTCTAGGTAGCTGTGGGAGTCGGTCGGTTTATAGTAAATGTCCGTGTGGATTTGGTCGCCCGAAGTAGAAATGGAAAGGTCTAGGAAGGGGAGGGAGGAGTCCGAGACGGTCCAGGTAAATTTGAGGTCGGGGTGGAAGGTATTGGTAAAGTGGATGAACTGTTCAACCTCCTTGTGGGAGCACGAGGCAGCGCCAATACAGTCAACAATGTAGCAGAGGAAAAGGTGGGGGGTGGTGCCAGTGTAGCTGCGGAAGATGGACTGTTCCACGTATCCTACGAAGATATGTGCTGCCTTCCTAACCTGCAATCTTCTTCCTGACCTCTCCGCGCCACCCCCACTCCGGCCTATCACCCTCACCTTAACCTCCCTCCACCTATCGCATTCCCAACGCCCCTCCCCCAAGTCCCTCCTCCCTGCCTTTTATCTTAGCCTGCTGGACACACTTTCCTCATTCCTGAAGAAGGGCTCATGCCCGAAACGTCGATTCTCCTGCTCCTTGGATGCTGCCTGACCTGCTGCGCTTTTCTAGCAACACATTTTCAGCTCTGATCTCCAGCATCTGCAGTCCTCACTTTCTCCTCTAGTTAATAACAGAGTCAAGAATAATTTGATGACAGTTATCTTTAATCTGAAATGGGTAATCTCACAACCTTATACTATGAGTGAGAACCATGCTCATAGAAACTGGTTTAGAGATGGGGGTCTAAAGTTTATAAACCTGATTCACTGAATTAAGTCGTCATGTGGAATGCCAAATCAGAGTTATCCCTCAAGTGACAAGATTAGCTTAATTCTCTAGTACTTATCACATGTGACTAATTTCTATTCTTAATTTGTATTAGTGCTAGAAACACACTCTGCAATTATAAGGTACAGTCCTCCCAAAGTACTTATAATCTAATGCACCCTTTCATGAGTGGAATAGAACTTCAAAAATTGTCCATTTCCAAGCTTCCTTCAACTAGATGTTTTGAAACGTAAGACAAATGTAGTACCATCATTATTAATTTCATTAGGAGAACAGCATGAAGATTAAGGAAAATGCTGTCAGTACCAAGGAAGTTCATGGTGAAAAATTCTAAAACATTCAGCATTATATATCTAGGAATGATACTAAATCATTTAATTGAACTGTATTTTGTCAGAGAAATGTCTTTAACTACTTTATCATTACTTCTCCAGGTATTTTGCAATTGTCATCCACAAATTCCAGCGAATGATGATAGAAGAATTTGGAGGTGATGAGCTATTCTTGAAACGATTTCAGAATACACCTGCCAAGATTAGTACAGGACCCTGTTGTTGCTGTTGTCTTTGTTTGCCTTTTGCAAAGATTTCAAGGTGAGCTATAGATTTGGTTGAGAAAAACGTTTTGTGGAACTACAGCTCATTCTGCTATCATGCATGTTTTGTTAACACATTCGCTGCAATACGATTGATGAATTGGGGACACTGTTACAAAAGCACAAACTTTTAAAATGTGCATTGACTGTAATGTGATTACATCGCCAACACTAAGTGCTATTTCTAAAGTGTGATTTTTCTATAATGCAGGGCTGCACAAGAACGCAACCATCGCATTATAGAAAAACTACATGTATTGTCAGTTATAGTTCGTAAGGCTGGAGGGATCAAAGAGTATGAACAGAAGTCAGGGAACGGATACTGAGTTAGATGATCAACCATGATCAGATTGAATGATGTAGTAGGCTTGAAAGAGCAGGAATAGGCCATTTGGCCTTATTTACTATGATTCAATATTGATTCGGAAACAGGGCAGTATTTAATGTAGGTGATGGGAGTCTCCCCTACCAATTAGAGAGCTGGTGAAAATACCATCACCATTTTATTTGGAGGCAGAAGTATTTTTTTAGATTAGATTAGATTACTTACAGTGTGGAAACAGGCCCTTCGGCCCAACAAGTCCACACTAACCCGCCAAAGCGCAACCCACCCATACCCCTACATTTACCCCTTCACTTAACACTACGGGCAATTTAGCATGGCCAATTCACCTGACCTGCACATCTTTGGACTGTGGGAGGAAACCCACACAGACACAGGGAGAATGTGCAAACTCCACACAGTCAGTCGCCTGAGGCAGGAATTGAACCCGGGTCTCTTGCACTATGAGGCAGCAGTGCTAACCATTGTGCCACCATATGTATCTGTTAACATCCACAACTGTGGGAAATTGTGCATGGGCGCTAGTCCGGAAATATGCTCACGCACAATATATCATGACCAACAATTTTGATGACACCATCTGCAAAGGCCCAGAATCACGATATTGAAAAGAGGGTTCATTAGGAGGTAAGGGAGAGAGTCAGGGTGCGGTATGGGAGCCAGGAGCTGTTCAGTGAGGGCAGGCAGGGAATGAGGACCAGGGGCCAGGAAGAGTGAGAACTGTCCTCTCACCTATCTCCCCTTCTCCCATTCACACTTCCCTTCTTTATCACCCCTTCCCCATCCTCCCACCCCATTCGCTACTACCCACCCCCATTCATCCCCACTGCCCGGATCAGATGCAGTGAAACATTTTTGTGAAGATTTTATAGCTTAATGAATACAATCTTTACTCTTCTAGTCTATAATATATTTCACAGTGGGATAGAGTTCTGTTCTGAAAATCTTTGGACTGGATATATCATGTGTGTTCTGCTTAAAGGCAAGTCCTTCCCTCATTGTCTGCTGATGCTTCGTCCTGAACTGCTTCCTTTGCAGATTCCATCAGTGGTTTATAAAGTTAAAAATCACACAACACCAAGTTATAGTCCAACAGGTTTAATTGGAAGCATTAGCTTTCAGAGCGCCGCTCCTTCAGGTGATCATCAACCACCTGATGAAGGAGCGTCGCTCCGGAAGCTAGTGCTTCCAATTAAACCTGTTGGACTATAACCTGGTGTGGTGTGATTTTTAACTTTGTATACCCCTGTCCAATACCGGCATCTCCAAATCACTTTCAGAGGCAGGCTGAGGATACAAGTCTACCTCAAATAAAATGAGAATTGAACCCTGGTTATTGACATTGATCTGAATCACATGTGAACCAACTGTGCTAACCAGCTCCCCCATTGGAACTAGATATTTAATAAAATTGACAATAAACTTATGCAGAGACAGACAATTGTGTGTATTCTTCAGTAATTTTCTGGATATTTTTAGACAATATTTCACTTTCTAAAAATTGTTCAATTTTATGCCTATTGAAACAGTTGCTTATATTGAATTCAGTTCGGAGTATTGACATTTTTTTCACATATGAGCACAGGTAATGAGAATTAGTGGTAAGTGTTGCAAGGAGAACATCATAGCAACAATTGGTCCAGCCATCATAGTCATATATTGTGATGTCCCAGGTGAAATCATTGAATATGAATGAAGAGCAATATCTTACAGGCACTTTGTTTTATTTAATTCAGATGTTAAAGCTTCAGAATAAATTGCCACTAGTTTGCCAATGAAAAAATTTTTAAAAATGCCTGGCTTGAAAATCTTAGCTCCTGGCTATACTGTATCTATAAGCCATGTAATGGGAGATTGTGCATTCAAGCATTAACAATGCAGTGAAGGAGGACACAAATGACCTTGAGCACATGCTGGGGGAATAGAGGGTGATGCATGTAGGAACCACTGAAAGAAATCTTTATTAGTCAGGAAATGGTATTGGGAAAATTGATGGAATTAAAACCATTAGGTCCCAGGGCCTGATGCTCCTCACCCAGAGTTTTTAAGGAAGTGATCCTAGAAATAGCAGATGCATTAGTGATCATTTTCCAGCAGTCTGTAGACTCGGCAAGAGTTCCAGTGGACTGGAGGGTAGCTAATATAACCCCACTCTTTAAAAAGGGTGGAGGAGGGAAAACAGGGAATTATTGTACAGTTAACCTGACATTGGTGGTGGGGAAATCATTAATGATGTAATAACCGAGCAGTTGGAAAGCAGTGATAGAATTGGTCCTAGTCAGCATGGATTCACTAAGTCAATTGTGGGCAATTGTGCCTGCACACTAATCCAAAACATGCTCATGACTTACGATTTTTGCCTAAATCAATCATGCTTGACAAATCGTCTGGATTTTTTTGAGTATGTGACCAGTAAGAGTGGACAAGGGTGAATCATTGGATGATGTGTATCTTAACAGGCTTTTGACAAGGTCCCACACAAAGGATTAGTAATGAACATTAAAGCTCATGATATCGGAGATAATGTATTGATGGGATAGAGAACTGGTCGGCATACAGGAAGTGGAGAGTTGGAATAAATGGGTTCTTTTCACAGTGGCAGGTAGTGACAAGTGAGGTGCCGTAGGATTCAGTGTTGGGACCTCAGCAGTACACAATATACATTAACGATTTGCACGAAAGAACTGAAAGCAATATCTCCAAATTTGTAGATGACACTAAGCTGGATGGCAGTGTATGCTGGGAGGATGATGCTAAGAGGCTGCAGGGTTACTTGGACAGACTGGCTGAGTGGACAAATATTTGGCAAATGCAATATAATGTGGATAAATGTGAGATTGTCCACTTTGGCCGCAAAAACGAGAAGGCAGATTATTATCTGAATGGTGGCAGTTTAAGAAAAGGTGAGATGTAATGAGACCTGGGTGTCATGGTGGAACAGTTGTGAAGGTTGACATGTAGGTGCAGCAGGTGGTGAAAAAAGCTAATGGCATGCTGGCCTTCATAGTGAGAGGATTTGAGTATAGGAGTAGGGTTGTCTTGCTGCAGTTATATAGGGTCTTGGTGAGACCACGCCTTGACCATTGTGTGCAGTTTTGGTTTCCTAGTCTGTGGAAGGATATTCAATACTATTGAGGGAGTCCAGCAAAGGTTCACCAGATGGCAGGACTGACAATATGAAGAATGACTAGATTGAGTGGGCTTGTACTTGCTGGAATTTAGAAGAATGATGGGGGGGTGGGGGGGAAACTCTCATAGAAACATATGAAATGCTGATGGAACTGGACATACTAGTTGTGGGAAGAATGTTCCTGATGTTGGGGAAGTCCTGAAATAGGGCTCACAGTCTAAGAATAAGGGGTAGGCCATTCAGGACAGAGATGAAGAATTTCTTCACGCAGAGAATTGTGAACCTGTGAAATTCTCTCCCAGAGGAAGCTGTTGGGGCCTAGTTCATTAGATATGTTCAAGTGGGAGCTGGATATGGCCCTTGTCGATAAAGGGATCAATGGGTATGGAGAGAAATTGAGAAAGGAATACTGAGATTGCATGGTCAGCATTGATCATATTGAATAGTGGTGCAGGCTTGAAGGGCCAAATGGCTTTCTCCTGCACCTATGTTCTATATTTCTGTTTCTATGAAGCTGTAGATGATTTTCTGATACAGTCTACCTTGGTGAACTATGACCTTAATTTTCCCAAGGGAAAATTGCCTGATTCAAATTCCTGCTTCACAGTAGCTATTTAGGATTGTTTGGTTTTTTTGACACTTTCAAATAAGTTTTGTTGGCACTTTCTCTCACTTCAAAGAATGATTGGATTGGATTAATTAATAATAACAAAAGGAGGTAAATATATTAAAACATTTTGATTAATCATTGGTAAATTAACACAACTGATTGTAACAATTTGTATCAGTGCATATATTTAACATAAATATATAATATAAATAATACCTATATGTTATCCTCTATCCTGACAGTGTTTGCAAACTTACAGTAATTAATTTAATTCAGAGTATCTAAACTTAATGCAACAACAAAAGCCTGTCGTTGCCCTTCACAAAGTGTTAATTTGTTAGGTTAAATATGTTAAAAGTGAACAAAATATCTATATTTACCATTTTTAAGCTGTTGTCTAAAATGCTAATATTTGTTTCTGTTCTTTCAGGCGCTTGATGTTCTTATTGAAATTGGGAACATTTCAGCTCGCTTTCTTACGGCCAGTCCTAATGATCTTCACGTTAGTCCTTTGGGTGAATGGGACATTTAGTCTGGATGATGTATGTTGTTTTTTTTCCCTGTCTCATAAATGCTTACAGTACAGAGAGAGACTATTCAGCCTGAGGTGTTCACATTGGTCCACAAACATCTGTTTACACTAATCCAATTTCCCAGCTCTTGGCCCTTAACCCTGGAGGCTAGGGCATTGCAAGTGAATATCAAAATACTGCTGAATTATTATGAGAGTTTTAGACTTAACCACTCTTTCAGGCAGTGAGTTTCAGATTCTCCAGATGAAAATGATTGTCCTTAACTCTGCTCTTAGCCCTCCATCTCTTGTGTTAAATCTATGCGTCTGGCTATTGAGCTTCTACTCATAAAATGTGCCTTCCTACCCACCCTATCCATGGCTGTCATAATTTTATACATCACTATCAAATACCCTCTTAAACTTTACTATTCCAAGGAAAACAACTCTAGCCTTCCAATCTTTTTTCATAGCTGAAACCGGCTTTTCAAGTAGAATCCTGGTAAATTTCCTCTGCACCATCTCTAATGCAAGTTCATTGTTCCCATTATATGGTGACCAGAACTGCATACAGTACTCCAGTTATTGTCTAACCAGCATTTTATGCAGTTCAGCATAACCTCCCTGCTCTTGTATTGTGTTTTGGCTGACTAAGGCAAGTTTCCCATATGTCTTCATAATCACTTTATCTAACTGCCTCACTACCTTCAGGGATTTATGGATAGATATCCCTCTGATCTTCAGTCCTTTCCTAGGTCCTATCATTCAAATTATTATCCATTGCTTTGTTAGCCATCCCCAAGGAAGCAGAGTGTGAGGAAGTGTAGACAAGATACCTGTGTGAGTTTGTAGTTTTATAATGGATATTGATGCATTGCTTATCCTCAGAAATGGAATTCAAAGTCAAGATAGGGAAGGAAAGATTCAAAGGTGGATCAGATGAACGTGAGAGAAGGATTAAAAACTAAATGCAAAATTGATCAAGTTTTCCAATTACAGAGAAGAAGTAATAGTGAAGAAATCATTGATTTATCAAAAAATGTAGTGTGGAGAGGGATCCAATAGACCTACTCCTACCCCATACCCCAAAAGAGACAAGCATAACTGAGACATAACTGAGACATACCTGTAGCTACATCTTTGATTTGGAGAGATTGTTCGAAGTGAAAGTGGGCTCAGCCAGAGGAGAAGGATGGTAATGGTTGGGACAATACAGGGCTCCTTTCAAGAAAGAAGCCTTCAGATCATCCTGATGGGGGTTGACATGTCGAGGGATCATACTCCCATGGCAAACAGGAGGTGGCTAAAGCCAGGACACTGAAAATTATGGAAACAGTATAAAGTATCAGAAGACTCACACATTGAAGTTGAAAGAGACTTGGATGAAGGGAGACAAAATAGTGTCAAGTTGGGAAGAAATAAGTTAAATAAAGTGGTGGTGATCAGTTGGTAAATCTTACATGTGACAAATTTTGCTTCTTCTTGAGGTAACTAAATGATCCTTGTATTTTGAAAAAAAGCTTTCTAAAATAAGGCTAATCCAGTCTAAAAATGCACACCATAATTTTTCAGTGGTTGCTGCAGTGTACTGTTCAATGAAAATGATGAATAGCTGTAGAGAAAGCTCTGAAGAGAGAACTGTGCTGAAGGAAGACTGGCTAAGAACTCTAACTCTTCACTTCTTCATGCCGTATCATATGTTATTACATTAACAATTAGCTGTATGTCTTCACATTTGTGGTCCATATTTGGGTTTCAAATCTCAACTGCAGCACCAACAGTTAGGTACAAAGAGGAGTTCAGCTGTTAATACATAAGATTGATTATATACAGCAAAAGACACCAAAGAACGCATGATATAGAATTAACAATAGGTGAATGTGTTTTCAGTGAAGATAACAGTTTATAATTTCTTATTTTACAGCTTTCTGCTAGTGGACCTGCAATATGGATTAACTCTTCCCTTGGTGTGTCCACAATAGTTGCACTGTGGCCCATTGGAATTGTTTTTAACAAAGTTAAAGGTGAACTAAAAAATCAGAAGATAATTCCAAAATTCACTCTTTATCAGGTAAGGTTGGACTGTGGATGTTGTAGGTACTTACTTGAGCTGAGATGAGTGGTTTGCCAATGCCTAAGGTGATTTTTCTTATGCAATTTCCTCCTGTTCAGCTTATTAATTATGCAAATAGACTCATCAACACCTGTGTCATGGAATGCAACAGGAGCAGTGGAAGCTGTCATTGCTGCCGGGACTTTGTCACATGCATGCCACTGGCAATATATTTCAGCCTAAGCTGTACACCACTTCAAAGTGTGAACTACCCTTCACAATTCGGAGTGCCACTGTTATTACTAAGGACTTACTGAGAATAGGAAGCTATGTGCTCATTGGCAGTTTTGTCAACAGGGACCAGAAGGGTTATTGGTGAATAGGGTAGTAGAATGGGATCTTTCTACTGACTGGCAAATGATGCTAAACCAACAGGGTCCCCCTTGTCCTCACCTACCACTCCACCAGTCTCTGCATCTAATGCATCATTCTTAAGCACTTCTGCCAACTCCAACTAGACCCCACCACCAAGAAAATCTTCCCCTTCCCATCCCTCTCTGCCTTCTGCAAGAACCATTCCCTTTAACAGTCTTTGGTTTGCACCATTTTCCCCACCAACCCTACCTGAATCCATAGGTGCCTTCCCCTGCAACCGGAAAAGAAGCAAAACTGACGAGTACACCACCCCCCCTCCCACCCATCCAGGGCCCCAAACAGTCCTTCCAGGTGAGACAGAGGTTCACCTGCCTCTCCTTCAACCTAGTTTACTGCATCAGGTGCTCCCAATGTGGTCTTCGCTACATCGGGGAGAGCAAACCTAAACTTAAGGAACGGTTCACCGAGCATCTCAGCCGGGCCCGTAGGTGCCGACCAGACTTCCCAGTCGCTGCCCATTTTAATTCCCCATCCCACTCCCTTTCCAACATTACCATCCTTGGGTCTCATCCATTGCCATAATGAAGCAAACCGTAAATTGGAGGAACATCACCTCATCTTCTGCCTGGGCAGCCTACAGCCCAGAGGATTCAACATTGAGTTCTCGAATTTCAAATAATAGACAATAGGTGCAGGAGTAGGTCATTCTGCCCTTCAAGCCAGCACCACCATTCATTATGATCATGGCTGATCATCCTCAATCAGTATCCTGTTCCTGCCTATCCCCATAACCCTTGATTCCACTATCATTAAGAGCTCTATCCAACTTTTTCTTGAAAGTATCCAGAGACTTGGCCTCCACAGCCTTCTGAGGCAGAGCATTCCATACACCCACCACTCTCTGGGTGAAGGAGTTTCTCCTCAACTCTGTTCTAAGTGGCCTACCCCTTATTTTTAAAACTGTGTCCTCTGGTTCGGGACTTACCTATCAGCGGAAACATGCTTCCTACCTCCAGAGTGTCCAATTCTTTATATATCTCAATCAGATCCCCTCTCAGCCTTCTAAACTCAAGGATATACAAGTCCAGTCACTCCAATCTTTCAACATAAGATAGTCCCACCATTCCGGGAATTGACCTCGTGAACCTACGCTGCACTGCCTCAATAGCCAGAATGTCTTT
The DNA here is from genome assembly GCF_047496795.1 of Chiloscyllium punctatum. Lineage (NCBI taxonomy): Eukaryota > Metazoa > Chordata > Chondrichthyes > Orectolobiformes > Hemiscylliidae > Chiloscyllium > Chiloscyllium punctatum. The sequence continues at coordinate 42,620,332 of NC_092753.1, read as the reverse complement.
CCTCAAATTTGGAGACCAAAACTGCACACAATATTCCAGGTGCGATCTCACCAGGACTATGTACAGCTGCAGAAGGACCTCTTTGCTTCTATACTCAATCCCTCTTGTTATGAAGGCCAGCATGCTATTAGCCTTCTTCACTGCTTGCTGTACCTGCATGCTTGCTTTAATTGACTGATGTACAAAAACACCTAGATCTTGTGCTGCCCCTTTACCTAACTTGACTCCATTTAGGTAGCAATCTGCCTTCCTGTTCTTGCCACCAAAGTGGATAACCATACATTTATCCACATTAAACTACATCTGCCACGCATCTGACCACTCTCCTAACCAGTCCAGGTCACCCTGTAATCTCCTAACATCTTCCTCACATTTCACCCTGCCACCCAGCTTAGTGTCATCAGCAAATTTGCTAATGTTATTACTAATACCATCTTCTATATCATTAATATATATTGTAAAAAGCTGCAGTCCCAGCACTGATCCCTGTGGCACGCCACTGGTCACCGTCTGCCATTCCGAAAGGGAACCATTTATCACTACTCTTTGTTTCCTGTCAGCAAACCAGTTTTCAATCCATGTCAGTATTTTGCCCCTAATACCATGTGCCCTAATTTTGCTCACTAGCCTCTTATCAAAGGCTTTCTGAAAGTCCAGTTATACTACATCCACTGGATCTCCCTTGTCCATCTTCAGAGTTAAATCTTCAAAAAATTCCAGAAGATTAGTCAAGCATGATTTCCCCTTCATAAATCCATGCTGACTCTGACCTATCCTGTTACTACTATCCAGATGTGTCGTAATTTCATCCTTTATAATAGACTCCAGCATCTTTCCCACCACTGAGGTCAGACTAACTATAATTTCCTGCTTTTTCTCTTCCACCTTTCTTAAAAAATGGTACAACATTAGCCACCCTCCAATCCGCAGGAACTGATCCCGAATCTATCGAACTCTGGAAAATAATCACCAACATATCCACGATTTCTCGAGCCACCTCCTTCAGTACCCTGAGTTGTAGACCATCAGGCCCCGGGGACTTATCAACCTTCAGACCTAACAGTCTCTCCAACACCAATTCCTGGCAAATATAAATTCCCTTAAGTTCAGGTCCTTCAGCCACTGTTACCTCAGGGAGATTGCTTGTGTCTTCTCCAGTGAATACAGATTTGAAGTACCAATTCAATTCTTCTGCCATTTCTTTGTTCCCCTTAATATATTCCCCTGTTTCTGTCTTCAAAGACCCAATTTTAGTCTTAACCCTTTTTTTTGCCTTTCACATACCTAAAAAAGCTTTTACTATCCTCCTTTATATTTTTGGCCAGTTTACCTTCGTACCTCATTTTTTCTCTGGGTATTTCCTTCTTAGTAATCTTCTGTTGTTCTTTAAAAGCTTCCCAGTCCTCCGTTTTTTACTTATCTTTGCTATGTTATACTTTTTCTCTTTTAACTTTATATGTTTCTTAACTTCCCTTGTCAGCCACGGCCACCCATGCCTCCTCCTAGGATCTTTCTTACTTTTTGGAATGAACTGATCCTGCATCTTCTGCATTATACACAGAAATATCCGCCATTGTTCCTCCACTGTCATCCCTGCTAAGATATTGCACCATTGAACTTTGGCCAGCTCCTCCCTCATAGCTCCATAGTTCCCTTTATTCAACAGAAATTGTCACTTCCAATTGTACCCGCTCCCTCTCAAATTGCAGATTAAAGCTTATTGTATTATGGTCACTACTTCCCAATGGCTCCTTCATTTCGAGGTCCCTGATCAATTCTGGTTCGTTGCACAATACCAGATCCAGAATTGCCTTCTCCCTGGTAGGCTCCAGCACCAGCTGTACTAAGAATCCATCTCAGAGGCACTCCACAAAGTCTCTTTTTTGAGGTCCAATACCATCCTGATTCTCCCAGTCTACCTGCATGTTGAAATCCCCCATAACAACTGTAGTAACATCTTTGCGACAGGACAATTTCAGCTCCTGATTCAACTTACATCCGACATCCAGATTACTGTTTGGGGGCCTGTAGATAACTCCCAAGAGGGTCTTTTTACCCTTAGAATTTCTTCGCTCTGTCCATACTACTCTATATCCCCTGATTCTAGGTGCCCCCGCGTGAACTTGAAAGGGTTCAGAAAAGATTTACACACATGTTGCCAGGGTTGGAGGGTTTGAGCGAAAGGGAGAGGCTGAATAGGCTGGGACTATTTTCCCTGGAGCATTAAAGGCTGAGGGATGACCTTATCGAGGTTTGTAAAATCATGAGGGTGTGGATGGGGTAAATACACAAGATCTTTTCCCTGGGGTGAAGGAGTCCAGAACCAGAGCGCATAGATTGAGTGTGAGGGGGAAGATTTAGAAGGAACCTCGGGTACTTTTTTCACGCAGACGGTGGTGCATGTATGGAATGAGCTGCCAGAGGAAGTGGTGGAGGCTGGTACAATTACAACATTTAAAAGGAATCTGGATGGGTATATGAATAGGAAGGATTTAGAGGGATATGGGCCTAGGTTAATTTAGGATATCTGGTTGGCATGGACGAATTGGACCAAAGGGTTTGTTTCTGTGCTGCACATCTCTATGATTATGATTCCAAGGTACTGCATCTTCCTATAGGCTAAAAAGCAAAGCAAGCCACGGATTCTGACAGCCTCCATACAAAGTGCAAACCGAGTGAGCATTTAGAAATGAAGGGAAAAGCCATAAGGTACATCCCAAGTAGATGTATGTTATGCACGTATCCCTATGTGCAAAGCAACCTGACACAAACATGCAAATTGTAGGTGACCTTACACTCCAAAGTGGAGTCCTGAAGTGGCCTGTGAGTTGATCCAGGAGCAAGCCCTGATGATGTGTGAGGCTGGTCATTTCGCAATGCGATTTGCTTAGATGAAGGGTGGAAGAGGATAGTGTCCATGGAGAACACAGGGATATTATGAAGACAGAGTTGGATGAAAGCTTAGAAAAGCAATTGATGAGTTGTTACGACCAGATTATCTGCCACTCTAACTTTCATGTTGTCTAGTATCTCAAGATGGAAAGAATAATTAGCAGCTGCATGGAAATGAGGCTAATTCAGGTGAAAGTGAGGCAAGTTCAGTTAAGGTGCAAATGCATGGAACTAATGTAGTTACTGTTCATTGGCAAGATGCAGAACTTGCTACTTAAACCTGAAGGGGAAAATTGGAATTTTTTTCTCAATGTGAAAATCTGAATTTTCCATTTCCTTCATATTTTCCCAACTTTCTCAACCTTGCCTATTCCACCTAATGGAGAGGAAAATTTAGGCCTCTGTATTCTCTTTAAGAAAGATAATTACCAAGCCGAACATTTGTTCATTGTGAGGGTAATTGACGACATGAGTAGGGAGGTTATGCTTCAGTTATACAAGGCATTGGTGAGACTGTATTTGGATTATTATTGTTGTATACAGTATTAGTCACAAACCTTCCAGAAGGATATTAATGCTTTGGAAGTAGTGCAGAGAAGGTTTACTAGACTAATACTGGAACGAGGAGAAAGGACTGCAGATGCTGGCGATCAGTGTCGAGAATCTGATGTTGGAAAAGCACAGTAGGTCAGCCAGCATCCAAGAAGCAGGAGAATCGATGTTTCAAGCAAAAGTCCTTCATCAGGATTGAGGCTTGTAAGCCAAGGGGGTGGAGAAATAAGTGGGAGTGGGTGAGGGTGGGGGTGGTACTGGGGGGTGCAGGGGGAAGTAGCTGGGAGTGAGATAGGTAGATGAAGGTGGGAGTCACGGTGCTCGGTCGGAGAGGAGGGTGGAGCGGATAGGTGGGAAGATAGAGAGGTAGGACAGGTCAGGAAGGCAGTGTCGAGTTGGAAGATTGGATCTGGGATAAGATGGGAGAGGGGAAATGAGGAAACTGGTGAAGTCCACATTGATGCTTTTTGGTTGGAGGGTCCAAGGCAGAAGATGATGCATTCTTCCTCCAGGCACTGTGTGATTAAGGTGTGGTGATGAAGGAGGCCCAGGACCTGCATGTCCTTGGTGGAGTTGGAGGGGGAAGCTGAAGAGTTTGGCCACGGAGTGCTGGGGTTGGATGGTTCCCCAGTCCTCACCTTCCACCCCATCAACCTCCTTGTATATCACATCATCCTCCACCATTTCCACTACCTACAAATGGACTCCACCACCAGAGATATATTTCCCTCCCCACTCCTATCTGCGTTCTGTAATGACCATTCTCTCCACAACTCTCTTGTCAGGTCCACACCCCCCACCAACCCACCCTCCTCACCTAAGGCCTTCCCCTGCCACCGCAGAAATTGCAAAGCCTACGCCCATACTTACCCCTTCACCTCGATCCAAGGCCCCAAAGAAGCCTTCCACATCCATCAGAATTTTACCTGCACTTCATTTACTGTGTCCATTGCTCCCATTGCGGTCTCCTCTACACTGGGGAGGCAGGACGTCTACTTGCAGAGCGCTTTTGAAAACATCTCCGGATACCCGTAGAAACCAATCTACCGTCCCATGGTCAAGCACTTCCCCTCCCACTCCACCAAGGACATACAGATCCTGGGCCTCTTCCATTGCTACACCTTAACTACCCGATGCCTGGAGGAAAAACACATCATCTTCCGCCTTGGGACCCTCCAAGCCCAGGGCATCAATGTGGATTTCACCAGTTTCCTCATTTCCCCTCCCCCCACCTTATCCCAGATCCAACCTTCCAACTCGGCACTGCCCTCATGACCTCTCCTACCAGTCCATCTTCCTTCCCACCTATTCGCTCCACCTTCATCTACCTATTGCACTCTCAGCTACCTTACCTCCCATTTATTTCTCCACCCCGCTGGCCCACAAGCCTCGCTCCTGATGAAGGACTTATGCCCATAACATCAATTCTGCTGCTCCTTGGATGCTGCCTGACCGGCTGTGTTTTTCCAGTACCACACTCTCGACTCTAATACTGGAATGAGCAGATTGTCTTATAAGGAAAGTATGGACAGGCTAGGCCTGTATCCTCTGGAGTTTAGAAGAGTAATGAGGTGACTTCATTGAAACATATAAGATCCTGACGGAACTTGACTGGGTAGATGTTGAAAGGATTTTTCTCTTAAGGGAGAACCTCGGGGTTGTAATTTTAAAATAAGGGCATCCCCATTTAAAATAGAAATGAGGAAACATTTTTTCTTTGAGGGCTCAGAGTCTTTGGAATTCCCTTCCCCAAATACAGTGGATGTAGGATCTTGAAGGAAGAGGTAGATAGATTCTTAATTACCAAGGGGATGAAAGATTATCAGGGATATGCAGGAATGTAGACTTGAGGTTAAAATCTGATCAGTCATGGTCATATTGAATGATGGAGCAAGCGCGAAGACCGAGTCACACACTCCTGTTCCTTGTCCACATTGTTGGGCATATTTCATATCATATTGATGAAGAAAATAAATTAAGTTACAGAATACTAATTTTAAAAATACTATGTAAAACAAGATGAGTGCTCCAATTATTGGTTCCCTTTTACTCTTCTTCACTTTAAAAAACTACATTATCCATACCCAGGCACACATCCTACAGACAGAAATGAATGATCTTGTGTTCAGCATGGATAGGATGTAGCAAACAGAAAACAATTACTGCTAAATACACTAGTTTTTACGAGAGGTTGTCCAAATGTTCTATACTGCACTTCTGAAGGTAGAAAATAATGCACTGTCAGCCCATGATAGCAGCGATAAAATGGTGTGATTTATTTATATAGACATTAGTACAAGTCATTTTTTATCCATCAACGTAAATAGTTCACCATTGTAAACTTAAGTTAATTGAGCCTGTTACATTTTTTTATGTGGTGAAAGTCCACAGAGACTCTTTTACTAACTTGATGTAGAAATACTCAGTCCTGCCCAGGCACTGTAGACTCAGGGGAAAAAAAAACTTTTAAACTCTCCTGGAATTTCCAAAGGCAGATTCAATGCCTGTAGCCAAAGGTGTCCTTTCTTTATAAACAGACGTTTAACATGTCAAATACCATTCGTCAAACTGCTAAGAATAGCTTCAACAACATTGGCAAGCTGATACTTTCTACGCTGCAATCACAGGAAATAGAAACAAATGGCAGAGGGAATTTAATAAAGTGTGAAGCAGTGTATTTTAGCAGAAGCAATAATGAAAGGCAATATGTTCTCAATGGCACAGTTCTTCAGACTGTGCAGGGATGGAGAGACCAGAGAACTCATGTAGATTCATCTTTGTAAATGACAGGAAATACTGAGAGAATAATTAGCAAACTATATGGGATCTAGGGCTTTGTAAATTGGGGGATTGAGTGCCACAGCAAGTAATTTATGCTTAAGCTTTGTAAAACTCTGGTTAAATCACATTTGGTATACTAAGTGCAGTTCTGATCACAGCATTTTTGGAGGATACAATCAGAACACTCCCTGGAGAAAGGCAAATCAGGTTGATCATCCTGGGACTCCATCTTTAGTGGACCTGCTCTGGGCCCATAGGCACATGGGAGAAACCAGAAACCAGGGTGGAGTGACTTCCAAATAAGTGAGTGTGGCACTGTGTGGCCTTTGTTCCTTTCCAGTTTAGTTTGAAGGTGACATGACATTATTAATGCAAAGTAGCTGCACGGATTTATAACCTGTAGACATTCATTTGCAGGATGGAAGCAAAAATTTCAGAGCCACAGTGTGGGGTGGGGTGGTGATTTGTGGTGGGGCATAGCATAAGCTCTATTGTGTCTATGGCCCTGGGGAATGGGGTTCCTGCAGAGTCTGATTTACCATAATATTTGTACGCTGATATTCCCTCTAATTTTCTTACCAGCTGCGTGGGCCTGGAGCTAGAAGACAATGCTGTGATTGGTGTGCCAACGACAGTTGCCATTCATGGAACATATGGAGCGTCTGCACATGTGCTCAGTCATGTGGCTTAGAGGGAGTATTGTTATTCCCCACTAGAGATGGCTTTGGGTATAAGAATCTGTGAGAGGGTGCAGAGGAGATTTACTAAAATGATGCCAGGGATGAGAAATTTTAGCTAAAATGTTAACTTGGAGAAGATATTGTTCTGTTTGGAACAAAGGAGGTTGAGTGGAGATTTGATAGAATTGTACAAGATTATGACAGATAAGGTAGATAAAAATAAAGAAAATAGTTCTCATTCGCTAATGAACACAGATTTAACGTTTTGAGCAGAGACAGAGAGTAAGTTATTTGATGCAGGATCCCTAGCCTCAGATATACTCTTGTCCCCATGGTACCTATATAGCTGGTCTAGTTCAGTTTCTAGTCAATGGTAATCCCCAGGACCTTGGTAGTGGGGGAGTTGATGATGGTCATGTCATTGAACATGAAGAGTTGATGGTTAAGTTCTCTCTTGTTGGAGATGTAATTAATTATCATGAATTTACTTGCCACTATCAATCCAAACCTGGATGTTGTCCATGTCTTATTGCAAGTGAACATGGATAGTGCTGAACATTGTACAATCAGTAGTGAACATTCCCATAGCAGACTTTATGATCAAGGGAAGGTCATTGAAGCAAATGAAGATAATTCAATATCAGACACTACCCTGAGGAATTCTGCTCTGATATTCTGTGGTTGAGAGGATTGACATCCAATAACTACACAATCTTTCTTTGTGCTAGGTATGATTTTAACCAGTAGAGAGTTCTCCCCTTGATTGTCATTGACTTCAGTTTGCTAGAGCTTTCTGATGCCCTACTCAGGTGAATGCTACCTTGATGTCAAGAGTTCTAAGGAAAGGTCACTAAACCCAAAATGTTAACTCTAATTTATGTCTACAGATGCTTCCAGACCTGCTGAGTCTTTCCTGCCATTTCTGTTTTTGTTTTGTTGATATCAAGGGCAGTCACTTACACCTCGCCTCTGGAGTTCAGCTCTTTTGTCCATGTTTAAACCAAAGATGTAATGTGATCAGGAGCTGTGTGGCCCTTGCAGAATCCATCTGAGTATCAGTGAGCAGATTATTTTCTCACGAGCCTTTGTGGACTTCATGAGCTGAATGGCCTCCTTCGCAATAATTCTAACTTTGTATGAACTGTAATTTTCCTTGACTGGTATTTTCTACAATCATTTACACTTTACATTTGCACATCTACACTTTTCACCCTACCAATTCATTTCTAGTCTTGTCTCATCAAATATTTTACCCCATCTTTTAAAAGTTTGGCAAAGTGTGCATGAGGATAAGTGTTAACTAATAAGTATATGCAATGTGGACCATTGAAGCAAATGACCAACATATATTTAAACAATGTAAGTCATGTGGTCTGTTTACATGATTGACACTTGTACCTTGGAGATAATTTGACAGGCCTGAAACTTATAACATTCAACCTGTGTTTGTCAAATCAATTCCTTAATCAGTTAATTAATTGTCTCATCACCTTGGGACATCAAATTGTCAACCTCAAGAAATTTGTTGAAATGCATGTCTAATTCTCAAGATGTTTGTCTTACTTGATGCTTTAATTTTGTATTATATATGCAGATTTCATTCATTCTCACTCAACTCCAAGCTGCCATTATCAACATAACAGCACTGTCAGGTGGCATCGCCTGTGCACCTCCACTTTCACCCACTGCCAGAGGAGGATGTATGTTTTTTAAAATAATATTTTATTTGAAATGTACTATATCTTTTAAATTGAAAAAAATTGTACTGTTTGGATTTAAATCTGAGAAATGTGCCTGCAAACCATTTTCAAAAAAGGTTTCTGATTGTCCACATCAGAATTATCTCTAGCCTTGTTACTCAGAGATCTATCACTTGCCACTCAGTCAAAGAACAGCTTTGATGATGGATTGAACAAATTCTATGTGACAGACTTCCTTTACTATCTGGTTGACGAAACAGCTTGTACTTACTACTTATCAAGATAATTTAGGTGGTATCTTACTAACCCAGTGTATACCTATATTCCTTAGGGGTGCAATGTGCTTAGGAAAAAAAAACATACCTTACAAACAGAGTAATTTAGTTTTGCTTATGGTGCAGGCCTGCTTAAAGTATACATGTAAAACATTTATTTGACTCTTCTTTCGTGCAAATAAAGGTTCGGTTACAGGTACAGAGCCTCTTTAGCCTTAATGTCAGATCAGAAATAGGATTGTAACACCATCTTATGCTGAAATCTGTGCTTGCTACTGACAGAGCAATTTGTGAGGTTCTACTGAGAATTATTTATACTTCTGCACAAGTGGCCTAGGTAACCTGTGTCAAAATTAAATAAATCTTTTGACAGATTAGTCATTCAACTAGCTCATTATAGATCTATCTCTTCCAGATATGAACCAGCAGCTTCTCATTATGGAGATGTTCATTATCACTTTGTTATCACGAATCTACTATCGGAGAAAATACAATCAACAACAAATAGATGAAATGCAACCCCCAGTAAAAGCACAGGAGAACCAAAACCTCTCAAATGGTACCAAAACAGAAGCTGAAACTATGAGAGTGTAAAACATCTTTTTCATGGAAAGGGTTGATGATCTGTCATTGACAGTTTCTCAGTCTTCATTTTGGCTTCTCGGACAACTCAAAAATTTGTTGAGATTCACAATTTTCATGACTTCGATGGGGAAAATGTTTCCTGTTCCTGTATATAATGGATATCTGGATGCAGTGAATGCAGAACAAATATGTGGAGGTAAACACATGCCATAAATAAATCCACTTTAGCAGTTTTAAAAAATGTTATTGATGGGATGCCCTTGAACTGCATGGTTTGGTAGGCAGTTCAAGGTCAACTATATTCCTTTGCATCTGGAGTCACACATAGGTCACAGAGCAGATAAGGATAACAGGTTTTCTTCCATAAAGGACACTAGTGAATTAGATGAGTCTTTATAACGATGGTTGCATGGCCACTACTAGGCTAGCTTTCAATTTCAGATGTGTTGAATTCAAATGTTATTATTTGCCATAGTGAGATTCAAACCAATATTCCTCTAACATGAGCCTGGAGTTCTGGAGCAGTGACATTACCACTATGTTACCACCACCTCCATTTCTGTATTTGCTGTACCCATTTTGACTATATCAGATATAGATCTGAAGTATAGTCTAGATAATTCACCAATTTCACACAATTTTAGAGAAACTCAACAAGAGCTTTGCTTATGGTTTAGCTCTGATTGAAATGGGTATGTGAAGGGCTTTTACATCATCAAATGAAGATATAATCCAAGTAAAAATGCAAAAAGTAAATGTCACCTCAGCTACAACACAAACTGTAATGACATCTGATGAATCTTCATCCACAAATGAAGGATTTTGGGTATTTAGCATCATGGTATCATTCACTGAATGTCACACCTGTATGCTACTGAATAAATCTGTAGGAAGTGTGGAGATCAAATCCAACATTTTGGTGGCAATTTCTGGACCTAGAGTTATTTTGTTTCATACCAAATTCCAAACAGAATAATGGCAGGTCAGAGACTACTCATTGCTTCTGTTTAGAATCTCACAGTGCTAAATGCAATCAATTTTGAGGAAGAAGGAGAAAGCTTAGAGAGACATGGAGGGATCAAAAATGTCATCAACTGAAGACCCTGACTGGAGGAACAAATAATACTTAAAGGAGGTCTCTCCTCAGTTCTCATTAACTGTATTCTGGTCCACTCTTGCAGCTGCCTGGCAATATATCACTGAACAGTGGGGAAAGGGAAGGAGGCGGCAAATATGGTAGCAAACCTGAGCCTTGACACCTCCATTAGTAAATGCTAGTGTAGCATAGACTAGCAGTTCTAAGGAAAGGATGTTTAATTTGGATCATCTCTTAATTGTGCCCATTTACTACAGCTATCACAATTAATCTGAACTTCATGTCGTTCCAGCTGTTGTTAAAATTGAAGGGGTCTTGTCAGAATAGTATCACAACTAGAGTCGAAAAATGTGGCGCTGGAAAAGCAAAGCAGGTCAAGCAGCATCCAAGGAGCAGGAGAGTTGACATTTCAGGCATAAGCCCTTCTTCATTCTGGTGAAGGATGCAGTCCTCACTTTCTCCTAGTGTCACAACTAGCCAGGAGGCCCAAGTTCAAGTCCTACCAGCTCTAGAGATGTCTATTAACATCTCTGAACAAATTAACTTAGAAAATATCTGATAATGAAGCCTATTCTGTGCTCTTGGGTGCAGTGGTACGGTCTCTACATCATCGAGGCAAAGTCCCACTTGCTCCAAAGGTATGTAATAACAGGTTGATTCTAAAAATCCCAGTCTATTGTAACTAGTACATTGTTGCACACAGCATTTTCTATGCTGGTCAAATCAATCTTTTTTTATAATCAACCTGTTCAGTTGGCAAACATTTACTTCCTCAAATAGCATGATATTAATTTCTCATTTTGTTCCAAGTCCTCGTTTATGCATTTTGTTTTTACTTATTCACGTGTAATTAATGTGTACTTTTAAACCACAATGAACTTAATCAAAAACAGCATTTATAAATTACGCAAGTTTCAGAAACCTACAAACCAGCACGTAGCAGAAAACAAGTTCTAAGAAATACTGCATATACTTGTTACCTGAAAATGCTGTAATTCTCATTTTCAGTTTGAAACCATATTCTTTTCTCAATGGCAAATTGCAGCATACTGTGAGACTGATTATTTGTATATTAAGCCTAGTTCAAAAGCAAATCTTTTCATGCATGAAGATTAATTTCTAGTAAGCAAAATGTGAATCTGAGGTACCGAAACAATTGCTGATATGCAAATAATCTATTTTGCAGAATTTATTTTTGGGAGAAGACATTATTAGATCTATCTATTTTCAACAAAATTAGCAGCATTTAAAAAAAAAACTATTGTTGAAATCTGGTGCACTAATTATATATTCCTTCACTGAATGATGTGTTCACAGGAGTTACCTGATAATGCCACATCAAATAGATGAGGTATTAAAGTTCATACATTTGCATTATTAAGTTCTGTAATGAAGACATGCCAAATTAAAGTAAATAATATTGTCTGATTGTTATTCACTTTCATATACAGCAATAATGTGTGAACTTAGTGTCAAGTGAGCAGATTTCATTCACTCTACAAACTTCAGATTAAAAAATTGAATACATATGCATGTATTCCTTATGCATGTACTTAAATAACTTTTACTGACATTAGTTTTGTGCCTGTTAATAAGATCAAATAAATTTATTTTAAATTGTGGTCTAATAGTTAACAGGCACCACCTTTTCACAGCTCCAGGAGTTATGATATATGGGAGTATCCCCAAAACAGTTATGCTCTATTGTATTGCTATTATTGTAACATAGACAATTGTAATGAGCAGATTCCAGAAAAGGCCCCAGTTTGTTACAACCAGACCTCTAGGGAAGCACCCAACATTATTCTGTTTCTAGATGGGATACACCAAATTGTCAAGCACCCTGATGAGGGATGAAGTGTTTCCTAATCTTTTTCACCCACGTATTCAGTTGATCGTAAAAGGGTAAATTTACAAAGGATCTTTCCCATGTGGATATGTTTCTGTCAGACCAAATGAATATATATTTTAAAAGGACCTATTTTAACCAGGTTTTCTTAAGTTAACAGAAGAGTGAGTGCATTAGTTGCTAAAATGTGAGAGTAAATAATGACACAATATACATACACAGATTAGAAATGAGAAGTGAGTCCAAACAAAAATGAAAGCTAATAGGTACACAGGTCAGTCAGGAATACATGGTGTAATGTTGTCAATTGAACAGTTAGGTTTGAGATGTTTAGCTTTACAGGCTAATTGAAATCCTTTCATCCTGTTTCTTTTTGACAGTGGCTGATGGGCAGCACTCAAAGCAAGGGAGCCCTTCCTTTGTCTTGTTTCCTCTTGATTGGTTTGTTGACTAGTTGACTTCTAACATTCAGAGCAAGGGAGTCCTCTATCTGCATCAAAGAGGTGACCAGTAGGATGTCTCTTCAACTGTGATCTTCACATCACATTAAAGTTCAAGCCCAGGCTAATATACACAAGAACCTACCCTCACTAGCAAAATGTATTCCACTAGCACATACAGACCAGGACTGAATTGGCTTTTTACCCCTGTTATTATGATTGAAAGGGGAAGAAACAAAGATGTCTCTCCCAGGTTGCTGCACTTTTCTTTCATCACATTCACAGTCTGAGTTAACTCCCAAGAGCTTACAGTTCAAGTTAGTAATGCATTTTCTCCCTTTTAATTCCATCCCCTTGGAATTCCTTAACACTTCATCAGGAATGATATTCCATGGTCTTTCTTGCTCTCTCTCTCTCTCCAGAAAACACTAAATTTATATCAATTGACATTTTGCCTAAATCACTTACTTTTTTAAAAAAACATTGAAACTAAAGTTCAATGCATCTATCGATGACCTTGGGTGATGATCTGTTGTCATGATAGAATATACCAGCTCAATTGTGCACAGCAAGGTCCCCTGAACTGCAAGGGATTTATGACTTGATAATTTGTTTCTGTCTTTTTAGTTGAGGTATAAATATAAAACTGTTTCTTTCTTAATAAATAATTGTGCTATATTTTCTTTCATGCCCAATACAACTTGTTTGGGATTGAAGAGAAATGGAAAATTGATGGATTTTATCCAATTAAAAACATGGGGAGGAACAATTAGAACAGAACAGAGGTCAGGGAAGGTTAAAGGATAAGGAAAATTAGAAATCACAAAGCATAGAGCCAGAAGAGGGTAAATATCGGAACGGAGGACAAAGGATCAAGAGCTCTGTCCATCATTTGATATCCAGTTCCCACAGTGTCTGTATCCTTTTCATGTTTTAGCTTTCAATCAGAGTTAACATCTATTCTACTAACAAAACCTATTGATGCCCACACTGGATCTTTGCCAGGATTCCAAAATTTTGGGTTGAGACTGCATGTGGGATTGTGAGCTGAAATTTTGGGGTTGTAAGCTATGAGCTCAAGTTTCACCCTCTTCTCCCTGCACTCTCACATCTTCTTTCTGCCACTCATTAACCTCCTAAGTATTCTCCCCCAACTGTCAGACTTCTCAGTTTTCACCAATGGTGAGAATTTTCAAGCCTTGCAATGGGATCATAGTGAAATAAAGTTTGGCAAGCACTGTCCATGATTTTTCAGTTTTCTTCAACCGTTACCCTGAATTATTGATTGTGCCTCTTATTCCATTCTTGTCATAGTGTCATAGAGATGCACAGCATGGAAACAGACTCTTTGATCCAACTCGTCCATGCTGACAAGATATCAACACAATCTAGTCCCACCCAGCAGCACTCGGCCCATATCCCTCCAAACCCTTCCTATTCATATACCAATCCAGATGTCTTTTAAATGTTGCAATTGTATTAGCCTCCACCATTTCCTCTGGCAGCTCATTCCATTTACGTACCACCCTCTGCATGAACAAGTTGCCCCTCAGGTCTCTTTTATACCTTTCCCCTCTCACCCTTAACCTATGCCCCCTAGTTCTGGACTCACCCACCATAGGGAAAATACTTTGTCTATTTATCCTATCCATGCCCCTTCATGATTTTATAAACCTCTATAAGGTCACCCCTCAGCCACTGAAGCTCCATGGAAAACAGCCCTAGCCTATTCACCTTCTCCCTATAGCTCAAATTCTCTAACCCTGGCAATATCCTTGTAAATCTTTTCTGAACAGTTTCAAGTTTCACAACATCTTTCTGATAAGAAGGAGACCAGAACTGCACGTAATATTCCAACAGTGGCCTAACCAATGTCCTGTGCAGCCGCAACATGGCCTCCCAACTCCTGTACTCAATACTCTGACCAATAAAGGAAAGCACCAAACGCCTTCTCTCGCTATCCTATCTACCTGCGATTCCACTTTCGAGGAGCTATGAACCTGCACTCCAAGGTCTCTGTTCAGCAACACTCCCTAGGACCTTACCATTAAGTGTAGAAGTCCTACTAAGATTTGCTTTCCCAAAATGCAGCACATCACATTTATCTAAATTAAATTCCATCTGCCACTTCTTAGCCCATTGGCCCATCTGATCAAGATCCCGTTGGAATCTGAGATAACCTTCTTCACTGGCCACTACACTTCCAATTTTGGTGTCATCTGCAAACTTACTAATTCTACCTCTTATGATTAGATTAGATTCTCTACAGTGTGGAAACAGGCCCTTAGGCCCAACAAGTCCACACCGACCCTCCAAACCCATTCCCCTACCCTATATTAACTCCTGACTAATGCACCTAACACTGCGGGCAATTTAGCATGGCCAATTCACCTGACCTGCACATCTTTGGATTGTGGGAGGAAACCGGAGCACCCAGAGGAAACCCACGCGAACACAGGGAGAATGTGCAAACTTCACACAGACAGGCAGGAATCAAACCCAGGACCCCAGTGCTGTGAGGCAGCAGTGCTAACCACTGAGCCACTGTGCCGCCCACATCCAAATCATTTATGTAAATGATGAAAAGTAGTGGACCCAGCACCGATCCTTGTGGCACTCCATTGGTCACAAGCCTCCAGTCTGAAAAACAACCTTTCACCACCCTCCTCTATCTTCTACCTTTGAGCCAGTCCTGTATCCAAATGGCTAGTTCTCACTGTATTCAATGAGACCTACATTGCTAACCAGTCTCCCATGGGGAACCTTGTCAAATGCCTTACTGAAGTCCATATAGATCACATCTACCGCTCTGCCCTCATCAATCCTCTTTGTTACTTCTACAAAAAACTCAATCAAGTTTGTGAGAAATGATTTCCCACGCACAAAGCCATGTTGCTTATCCCTAATCAGTCCTTGACTTTCCAAATACATGTACATGCTACTCCTCAGGATTCCCTCCAATATCTTGCCCACCACCGACCTCAGCCTCACTGGTTGATAGTTCCCTGGCTTGTCCTTACCACCTTTCTTAAACAGTGGCACCATGTTAGCTAACCTCCAGTCTTCTGGCACCTCACCTGTGACTATCGGAGATACAAATGTCTCAGTAAGAGGCCCAGCAATCACTTCCTTAGCTTCCCACAGAGTTGTAGGGTACACCTGATCAGGATCTGGGGTTTATCCACTTTTATGGCATTTCAAGAGATCCAGCACTTCCTCCACTGTAATTTGGACATTTTTCAAGATATCACCATTTATTTCCCTACATTCTGTATCTTCCATGTCCTTTTCCACAGTAAATTCTGATTCAAAATACTCGTTTAGTATCTCCCCATTTTCTGCGACTCCACACAAAGGCTGCCTTGCTGATCTTTGAGGGGCCTATTCTCTCCTTAGTTACCCTTTTGTCCTTAATGTGTTAATAAAACCCCTTTGGATTCTCCTTAACTCTATTTGCCAAAGCTATCTCATGTCCCCTTTTTGCCCTCCAATTGCTCTCTTAAGTGTACTCCTGCTGCCTCTGTGCTCTTCTAAAGATTCACTCAATCTATTCTGTCTACACCTGACATATGCTTCCTTTGTTTCCTTAATCAAACCCTCAAACCCTTAATCAAACCCTCAACCCTTTACCTGCGAACATGTGTCCCCAATCAGCTTTTGAAAGTTCTTGCCTAAAACCATTAAAATTGGCCTTTCTTCAATTTAGAACTTCAACTTTTAGATCTGGTCTATCCTTTTCCATCACTATTTTAAAACTAATCGAATTATAGTCGCTGGCCCCAAAGAGCTCTCCCACTGACACCTCAGTCACCTGCCCTGCCTTATTTCCCATGAGTAGGTAAAGTTTTGCACCTTCTCTAGTAGGTACATCCACAGACTGAATCAAAAAATTTTCTTGTACACACTTAACAAATTCCTCTCCATCTAAACCCGTAACACTATGGCAGTCCCAGTCTGTGTTTGGAAAGTTAAAATCCCCGACCAAAATCACCCTATTATTCTTACAGATAATTGAGATCTCCTTACAAATTTGTTTCTCAATTTCCCTCTGACTATTTGGGGGTCTACAATCCCAATAAGGTGATCATCCCTTTCTTATTTCTCAGTTCAACCCAAATAACTTTCCTGGATGTATTTCTGGGAATATCCTCCCACAGTACAGCTGTAATGCTATCCCTTATCAAAAACACCACTCCCCCTCCTCTCTTGCCTCCCTTTTTGTCCTTCCTGTAACATTTGTATACTAGAACATTAAGCTGCCAGTCCTGTCCATCCCTGAGCCATGTTTCTTTAATTGCTATCTTGTCTGCTCACTTGGATAATGATACCTCTAGTTTTATACACAATTCATCAATATTCATTGTGAATGAATATGGTCCCACAATTGGATGATAATGGACATTACCAGACACTTTCACCCATTTAGTTTCTGTTTCCTCCCTTTTAAGCACCTTTTAATCTAACACTTAATTGTAATTCTGATCATGTTGTGTTCTCCTGTGTGGTACCTGGAACATGGAACATAAAACTATACAACACAAGAACAGGCCATTTGGCCCTTTGTGTCTCTGCTGACCATCTGCCTGCACATGGTCTGTATCCTTCTATTCTCTGCCTGTTCATGTGTCTCATAAATGTGTCTTAAAGCTTGCTATTATATCTGCTTCTATCACCTCCCCTGAGAGCATGTTTCAGGCACCTATCATCCTCTGTATAAAAAAACTTGCCTCACACATCTCGTTTAAACCTTTCCCCTTTCACTTTAAACCTACGCCCCATAGAATTTGACAGTTCCACCCAGGGAAAAAGCTCTGACTACCCACTCTATCCATGGCTCTCATAATTTTATAGACTTCCATCACATCATTCCTCAGCCTCTTACAGTCTGGCAAAAACAATCCAAGTTTGTCCAAACTCTCTTTGTAGTTAATAGACCCCAATCCAGGCACCATTGTGGTAAATCCCTTTTGCACTCTCTCCAAGGCCTAGATACCCTTCCAATGGTGTTGAAACAAAAACTGCACACAATATTCCAAATGCAGTGTGACGAAGGTCTTATACAACTGCAAAATGATTTGCCAACTTTTACGCCAATGCCCCAACCAATGAAGGCAAGCATGCCATATGCCCTCTTTACCACCTTATCCACTTGTGTTGCTACTTTCAGGGAGATAGGGATTGCACCCCAAGATCCCTCTCTATATCAATGTTTCTAAGGGTCCTGCTATTTACTGTATACCGGCCTCTAGTGTTTAACCTCCCAAAATACATCACCTCATACTTGTGTGAATTGAACTCCATCTGCCACTTCTCTGCCCAACTTTCCAACTGACCTATACCTTGCTGTACCCTTTGACACTATATCCTTTCCTCACTACTTTCAACACCATCAATTTTTAACTTTGCAAATTTTCTAATCAGATTATCTACATTTTCTTTTAAGTCATTTGTATAACTTCTAAATAAGAGTTCCTAGCACTGTTCCTTGTAGAACACCACTGGTCACAGACGTCCTGTCAGAAAAACTCTCCACACCAACCTTTGTCTTCTACGATCAATCTAATTGTGTATCCAACTCACCAACTCACTATCAATCCATGTGACTTAATCTTTTGCATCAGCTGACCATGAAGGATCTTGTCAAATGCTTTTTAATAAAGGCATGTAGACAACATCCACTGACCTACCCTCATCAATCACCTTCTCACTTCCTTGAAAGAAATGCAATTAAATTTGGCACACAACACCTCCCCCGCACAAAGTTATGCTAACTATCCCTAATAATTCAGTTATTGTTTTCTAAATTTGATTAGGTTCTGTCCCTATGAATCTTCTCTGATAATTTCCCTACAACTGATTATCTCTGTTCCTCTTCTTAAACAAAGGAACAACATTGGTAATTCCCCAGTGTTCTGGGACCTTGCCTGTGGCTACAAAGGATATAAAGATCTCTGTAAAGGTCACAGCAATCTTCTCTCTTGCATGCCTCCCCACACCCCGCCCCACTATTGTGGGCTACATTCCATCAGGCCCTGAGACTTAATTATCTAAATGTTTTTCATGACATTCAACAGCTCCTCCTTCTCAATTTTGACACTCCCTAATCTTAACATCTTCTGTGCTCTTTTCTTTAGTGAATACTAATCCAAAGTGTTCATTAAGGACCTCACCCACTTCTTCTGGCTCCATGCATAAATTTCCTCCTTTATGTTTGAGTGAACCTACCTTTTCTCTTGCTGTCCTCTTGCTGCTAACATTCATATAAAATGCTTTGTGATTCTCCTTAGTTTGACTTGCCAAAGATACTTCATGGCCCTTTGTAGTCTTCCTAATTCCTTGTTTAAGTTCTATCCTGTTTCTTTTACATTCCTCAGGTGTTTTGTCAGATTTCAGTTTCCTAAACCATACATAGGCTTCCTTTTTCTTTTCAACTAATCTTTCAATATCTCTTGTCATCCAGTTTTACTGGATCTAGCTGTCGTAATTTTTCATCATTCCAGGAACATCCTGGTTCTGAAATCTGATTAAGTGGACTTTAGACTGGATTAACCCTCAAAGAGCCACCCCCAATCTAATTTCTCCAGTTCCTGCCTAATACTATTGTAATGTGCCTTCCTCCAAATTAGCACTTCCACCCAAGGACCAATCTTAACTTTCTCCATAACTATTTTAAAGGTTATGGAAATGTGCTCCCCCACTGAAACTTCAATTACCTGGCCAGGCTTGTTCCCCAATAAAGGTCTAAAATTACCCCTAATTGGACTACATATTGCTTCAAGAAACCCTCCTGGATGCAATTAAATTCTGCCAGATTTAAGCCAAAGGAGTCTCAGACTATATTGGCTACAACAAAAGACTTCTTTAAAGCCTGGACTCGTATTGGGGCTATAGTTTTTTTAGGGAGCTGGGATGAGCAGTCCTGCTCACCATGGCTAATTAGAAAGCAAACTGTTAAAATATTCAAATACTTTTTGTTGGTGATCTCCATCTTACAGATTGGGTTGCTGAAGACTTGTCTCAGCTAGGCCTAGCATATGTGGTACAAAGGTCACTCATGATAAATTATAATTGGAATTGTAAAACCATTGTCTTTTAATTGGACCTAAAATGATACAAATTTAGCATAATTTTGGACAAATTAACTGTGATGGAACTGTTACTGCACCAGCTTTGGAGAAGGTAAGAATTGCATGGGTTTATATTTTACAATGGCTCTCTCTTCTGAGAAGCAAGACCTTTGCTTCCAATTGAGGTGAATGGTGTTCATCAGGGTGAACTCATTTTTCATTGATTAGGAACAGTACCTTGACATTGCTTTTAATGCATTCTGGTTCCCCCCCAAAAACAAGGGCTTTTGTAGTGCATTAGTAATTTTCTTATCTCTAGTGCAAAAGATCCTGTTTCAGAGATGTGTCCAAACATGTCAGAATAGGTTGATTGAAAGTACCTTCCCTCAAAATCAAGGAGGTCTCAAAAGACACCTGTGTAACTAGGCAGAACACTGAACTTAATATTATAGTTTACACTAGGATTTCCACTGTATACCTGTGCAGTTTACCAGTGATGCAGGTATATCTCAACTGGGGTCACAATGCTTTAATCTGAAGACATCATCTGTGACAAGCTTACTTCAAATCTGAAACAGTAGTAGTTCAGTAATCAAGGGCATTCTTTTCTGCGCTGTTGTCATAGTGATCGAACAGTGGCCACAACAGAAGTGGAGAGCATATGGAATGAAAGACATTATTTTGTCAGATTCGTAAAGTTTGCACAATTTGTATTTTGATTCTGTGAATCAGAGCTTTTATGGATTAAGAGGCGCATTGCAAAAGACTCATTCTTATTCCAAATCAATAGTGCAATTTAGCTAGATCTATATTCACAATTAATCATGTGCACCTAGTGGCTAATGCATTGGGCAACGATGACATAGATATGTGCACCATGTAATTTAGTTTTATGTAAGGTTTTTAAAATATTGATCACATGTAGAGTGATAAATGAAGACTTTAAGGTGGATTGCAGAATTAACCTGTGCGTGATAACCCGGTCTCCCATCTGGTGAGACCTCAACAGAATGGTTCACTTTGTAAAATTATCTCTAACTTACATTGTATATTTTCCTGGATAATTGCTAGTATTTAGTAACTGTCATATAATGACATATTCATGTAATGTGTGCGTCAGTTACATTTTTGTTACTCTTTGAGACGCATCATAGCTTTCTTTTCAATGCTCAGTAATCTCCAAGTATAACAGCAAAGAAGAATTAAGAAAATAATTTTGAAAAGATTGAATGAGAAATAAAATATAGAATAGCAGGCCTGACAGATCAAGGCAGTAATTTCAGGAGCTAATGACTTTAATAAAATGCTCACCCTTCACAACTGTGATCTGTGACCTCAACACAACTTCTTTGATAGAATTGCTGCCAGATATTTATTTTATATAAAAACAAATTGTCCCTTTTTATTTATGTCAGGCATTTACTCAGTAGTCCTGGCGCTAAGCTGAAGAACATGCAGTTGTATGAATCTGTGACCGATCCTATGTAATTACTGTGTCACACTCTAATTATATTTGTAAGAAGTTGAACTAAATGTGTTAAATGCATAATAGATTACATTTTCCCCTCATTGCTTCAAATTGCAGGTTGTTTCATTTAACACAAAAGGATACTGTCTTATTAAATTTAGGTTTTTCATTAATAAAGTACACATTTGCTAGACATCTAAAAGACAATTGCTGATCCGTCAAAAAATTAAATCACAGAAGATAAATATAGATAGTGTAACACCCCATGAATCGCTTTGGCAAAGAGCTTCAGTACGAAGTGCAATTAACAGTGCTATATCATGGTTTAACTTGTCTGGTGATGTGATTAATGTTTAAAAGCTAAATTATATCAGGTTCCTGTGTATGTCAGGGTTAACATTATTAAATTTTGACATGAAGCACCACAATCAAAAGGCAGTTTATGTCATTATCTCAAAGACAAAAATAATATAATGCTTGCAATGAACTTGAAAGAGTCATAACCATGGGTTAGTAGTTGCGACAAACTTTATAGTTAATTATTGTCTGGTAAATATTTAGTATTTATAGTTCTTGACAATGGAATGTATATTCAAACTTGAGATTTGATTGTAAATGACCTTTAATCGGACAAAATGTGTCTTTATTTGGGGGTATTTGGGAGTACACATTATGGCATTTGAATAAAAAGGAAAGCTCATATGGTAACACATTAGTAGGGAGACATTGCGGTCACGCAAGACATTAATTACTTTTAAAAAATGCCACAAGTGGTAAACATCAGTAATTCTGAGCACTTTAAATCTAGATTTACAGACATTTGTTTAGAAATTTTTTAAATGTACTGGATGAATCCAGTTCATTATGCAATGAGCAGGATAGACGTAAGGAAACTAATAGACCCAGTGAACTTGGATCTCCAAAACATATTCAATAAAATCATATCAATTAGGAGCAGGAGTAAACTATTTGGCCACTCAAGCCATTCAGTAAGTTAATCTGATGAGGCCTAATTCCACTTTTCTGTCATGACTCCATAACATTTCGACTCTCTTACTGATCAAAAACCTGTCTAACTCTGTCTTTAGTGTACCCATTGACACAGCCTCCATTAGTGTCTGGGGAAGCGAATTCTCAAGTCTTAACAATGTTATAAGAGTAAGAGAATCGTTCCAATGTTCAACTTAAATGGGAAATCTACAACTTTTAAAATATGCTCCCTAGACTCTTTAAATAAGTACATCATGCATTCTTCTAAACGCCAGTTAGGTTTAGGACCTAACATGATCAATTTATCCTCATAAAATAATCCCCAAATATCAGGAATCATTTGAGTAAATGTCTGCTGAACTGTTTCCAATGTAAGTAAATACCTCCTAATGTAACAACCAAATGATTCACAGTACTGTCTCACTTAGACTCTATAAAGCTAGAGCAAAACTTCCCAAATTTCATGCTCAACTCCTCTTACAACAAAGGCCGGCATTCCATTTGCCTTTCTAATCACCTGCATGGTACTTTCAATGTTCATGTACAGGACCACAGGTACCACATAATTCTACAATCTCCATCTAAATAATCTCATGTTTTTCTATTCTTCCTGCCAAAGTGGACAAACACGTATTTTTACACATTATACTCCCATGGCTAAACTTTTTCCCATTTGTTTAATATCTAAACCTTTTTGCACACTCTTTGTATCCTCTTCATAATTTGCCTTTCAATGTATCTTTGTGTCAGCAGCAAATAAAATTGTGCAGCACTCATCCCTATAGGACTCCGCTAGCTACATTTTTCTAACCCCAAATAACCCTTTTATCCCAAATCTGCATCCTTTTTCATGCTAATATGCTGTTCCCAATACCATGAGTTCTTGTGCAATAAACTTGTATGTGGCATCTTTTGTAAATTCAAATACACTACGTCTACTGTTCACCATTATTCACTATGCTTATTAATTGTTCAATAAACACTAGTAAATTAGTCATATTTCATTTACACAAGACCATGTTGACTCTGATTTTTTATGATTATGATTTTCTAAATATTCTATTACTTAATGTTACATTTAAGAATTTTTCCTATTAGCGAGATTTGAATAGATTTGTAGCTCAGGTTGATGATAAGTATGTAAGTTAGCCCACTGAGCCGGAAGGTTTGTTTTTAGGCGTTTCATCACCATGACTAGGTAACATTATCAGTGAGAGTCTCCGGTGAAGGGCTGGCGGTATGTCCCACCTCTCTGTTTATAGGTCTTGGTTTCTTAAGGTGAATCAAGTCATTTCTAGTTTTTTTCAAGGAAAGGTAGATGGGACCTAAGTCGATATGGTTATTGATGGAGTTCTGGTTAGAATGCCATGCCTCTAAGAATTCTCGTGCGTGCCTTTGTTTCGCCTGTCCTCGGTTGTGAGTGTTGTCCCAGTCAACGTGGTGTCCTTCTTTGTCTGTATGTATGGAAACTAGTGATAGTGGGTCATGTCCGTTGGTGGCTAGTTGGTGTTCATGTACTGTAGTGGCATGTTTCCTGGTTAAAAGGCAAATACAAATATCAACACTTACTAGCAGGTGGCGAGAGACCCAACCCCATATCTACGAAACAGAGTCTCATTCTTTCTAACAGGACTTAAAAATTCAGGAGAATTAAATAGGACAGATTTCCAAAATATGAAACCAAATGGATCCAACACACCATGTTTCTATGGATTATCAAAACTGCATAAACCTGGGGCCCCCCCTCAAACCCATAGTCTCTCTCCCTTGCACACCAACATACAGGCTAGCCAAGGAACCCCACTAAAAACTAAAACACCTCATTGAAGATTCACGCCACTCTATTCATTCCACCCAAGAATTCCTGAACACCAAAGATACCAAGATAGAAGAGGACAAAATAATGGTCTCTTTTGACGTTACAGCCCTTTTCACATCAATTAACATTGACCTGGCCAAAGAATCACTGCCAACACTACTAGGAAAACAAACACGCAGCACCAACCTCTTCAACAAAGACAGCATCCTCAAGCTAGTGGACCTATGCCTCACCACGCAATTCACATTCAATAATTAAACCTACAAACAAGTCAACGGAACACCCATGGTATCACTAATATCAGTTCTCATAGTGGAAGCGGTAATGCAGAGACTTGAACAAGCTGCCCTCCCATCTATCCAACCCAAAATTTAAGTCCATTACATGGATGACACCTTTGTCATCACAAAACAGAACCAATTAGAGGAAACATACACCACCACCAACAATATCCTGACAGGCATAAAATTCACAAAGGAGGAGGAAAACGACAACAGACTCCCATTCCTAGACGTGACAGTTGGACGTATACTTAACGGAGAGCTTCAAACCACGCATCTATAGAAAAACAACAAACATGGGCCAAATACTTAACTTCAGAAGCAATCATCCCAACACTCACAAACAGAGATGCGTCAAGACATTATTTCAACAAGCTATATCACTCTGCATCCCCAAGAACTACAAAAAGCAGAAGAAAAATATCTATACATTTTCAAGAAAAACAGGTACCCAATAAACACAATCCACAATTCCATAGAAAGAAACCCAAACAAGCAGACATAACACAATCAAAAACTATATCCACATTACCTTAAATCAAAGACATATCAGAAATGACTTCCACACTACTCAGACCACTTGGCCATCATGGTAGCCCACAAACCTGCCAACGCAATTAAACAGCGACCAATGAACCTAAAGGATCCATTAGATACTACCAGCAAAACTAACGTCATTTACAAAATACCATGCAAGAACTGTAAAAAAAACTACCTCGGACAAACAAGCATGAAACCTGCCACCCGGATACATGAACACCAACTAACCACTAAAAGACATGATCAACTATCACAAGTTTCCATACATACAGACAAAGAAGAACACTACTTTGACTGGGACAACACACACATCTTAGGACAGGCGAAACAAAGACATGCACGAGGATTCTTAGTGGCATGGCATTCTAGCCAGAATTCCATCAATAAACACATCGATACAGATCCCATCTACCTACCTTGAAAAAACAACTGAAAATGACATCACCCACCTTAAGAAGCACAAGACCTATAAACAGAGAGGTGGGACATACTGCCATCATTTCACTGGAGTCTCACTGATGATGTTACTAATCATGGTGACGAAACATTTGGAAACAAACCTTCCAACACAGTGAGCTAACTTACACACTTAATTTTTCCTATGCTAGATAGTAGGCTAACTAGCCTACAGTGTCCTGCTTTCAGCCTTCCTTTTTTCTTGAACAGAGGTATAGCATTTGTCATTTTCCAATCTGCTAGGACCTTTCAAAAGTCCAGGGAATTTGAGAAGATTGCAACAACTGTAACAAATATCTATGCAGCCACTATTTTAACACATTAATTTTTCTGTTCATTTTTCACTTTTCCTTGCCGCTTGTTAATATTTTTTCAACCATCTGACCTGCCATTAATTTTTGCAGTATTATAGTTGTTTTCTTTCTGTTTTATACTATCCTTCCTTAATTCTGCATGGATGATGTAAACATCTCAGAGTCTTTCCTTCTCAATTTTTTGTAGAGAGTTATGAAATAGCTCCTTAAATGTTTACAGTGATTCCTCACCACACTACTCATTAACCTATTTTTCCAGTCCATTTTCACCCATACTGTCTACTTTTGCTTGTATTTGCCTTTTCTGAAGCTTAAGACAGGAAGTTTAGAATGAAGAGCAAATAAGGAAGAACAATATAGCATAGGAACAGGTTCTTTGGTCCTCCAGGCCTGCCGCCGACAGATTTTGCTCTTCCATACTAAAACTATCTTCACTTATCATATCCCTCTATTTCCTTCCTATTCATGCATTCGTCCAAATACTTCTTGAATGCTGCTTCCACCACCTCCTTTGGCAGTGTGTTTTAGGCACTCACTACCCTTTTTGTGAAAAACTTACCTCGCACATCTCTTTTAAACATTCGCCCCACACCCACAACCTGTCTCCCCTAGTAATTGACCCCTCCACCCTGGGAAAAACTCTATTCATGCCATTCACAATCTAATAAATGTTTATCAGGGTGCTCCTTAATCTCCTGCTCTCTAGTGAAAACAAAAACAGTCTAACCAACCTTTCTTCATCACTAAAATTCCACATATCAGGTAACATCCTGGGAAACATTTTCTGTACTCTCTCCAAAGCATCTACATCCTTCTGTTAGCGTGGTGACCAAAACTATACACAATAGTCCCAGAGTGCCCTAACTAAAGTTCTCTAAAGCTACAGCATAACTTGCCTATCCTTGCATGCAATGTACCCTCCAATGAAGACAAGCATAGCCCTTTATTACTGCCTTATCTACTTGTGCTGCCAACTTCAGTGATTTGTGGATCTGCACACCCTGATCCCTCTGCATAGCTATAGTCCTAGGGGTTCTACCATTTACAATATAATTTCCACCTGTGCTTGACTTTCCAAGACACAGGTCATTCTGCTATAATGCAACAGTTGTGTTCCTCTGCAACCTCGTGCTATAAAAAAATCGCATTATCGGAAACCACTATAGAAATCGTGCTGTAGAAGATCTCACTATGGAAAACCCGCCATACCCATTCAGCAGAAAGTTTGCGTTATGTAACAATGTCTACAACTCATTAATCAGGTTATAGCCAATTTGCACTGATGAAATGCACATTATAGAAGAACTACCTGTACATCACCTAACATTTGTCTGGATTAAATTGCATCTGCCATTTTTCTGTCCTCCAACTGTTCTATATCCTGCTGTACCCTCTGAAATTTTCTCCTCACTATTGGCAACTCCTCCAATCTTTGTATCGTCTGCAAACTTATTAGTCCAGCCACATTTTCTCCAAATCATTTATGTCGAACACGAACAGCAGAGGCCCCAACACTTGTGGAACACCACTAGTCACAACCCTCCATTCTGAAAAGCATCCTTCCACCGCTACCCTCTGTCTCCTAAGACTAAGCCAGTTCTGTAACCATCTTGCCAGCTCATCCCGATACCATTTGCCTTCACCTTTTGTACCAGTCTGCCAAGAGGGACCTTGTCAAAGGCTTTGCTCAAGTCCATGCTTTTCTCTCATCAATCATATTCATCATTTCTTCAAAAATATGATCAAGTTAGTGAGGCACAACCTCCCCTGCATAAAACCATGCTTTCATTAGTAAGTCCATTTGCTTCTAAATGCATATGGATTTTGTTCCTCTGAACCTTTTCCAATAATTTTCCCCATTAGCAATGTAAGGATCACAGGTTTGTAATTTCTTAGATTATCCCTGTTAGCCTTCTTAAACAATAGGACAACATAGTCCCCAGTCCTCTGGAACCTCACCTGTGCCCAGAGGATACAAAGATGTCTATCAATGTTCCAGCAATTTGTTCTTTTGCCTCCCTCAATATTCTGGCATGGATCCCATCAGGACCCGAGGTTGTATCTACTCTTTTAAGATGTACAACACCTCTTCCTTTTTATTAGCAATTTGGCTTAGAAATTAAACCAACCCTTCCCTGAGTTAATCCTCCACCAATTCCTTCTCTTCGGTGAATCCCAACACAAAAATATTCATGAATAACAAGATCATAGCTGATCTGCCTTAGGCCTCAACACTTCATTCATGCCAGTTCATCATAGCTGGAAAAGAACAGCACGTCAGGCAGCATCCGAGGAGCAGGAGAATCGACGTTTCAGGCATAAGCCCTTCATCAGTAATGTTCACCATAGTTCTCAATTAACTGAAATTTTCATTCTCTGGGGTTGAGAATTTTAGACATACACTACCCTCTGGGAGAAGAATTTCTTGTGCATCTCAGTTATACATCATTGCTTATGCTGTACCTATGTCCCTTAGTTCATGATTCACCACTACTGCAGACATCTTCTCAACATCTCCTCTGTTAAACACCTCAGAAACTTCTATGTTTCAATAAGGTCGCTCCTAATTTTTCTGAACTCTGATGAATAAAGTTCTAACTGTTAGCTCTTTTTTAATAAGTCGATCCCTTCACCACAGTAGTCAGCCCAGTGAAACACTTTTGAACTGGTCCAATGCTAATACATCTTTTCTTAAATATGAGGACGAAAATGAATACAGTATTAGTGTGGCCTCACTAATACCCTGTACAGTTGTAATAAGACCTCACTATGTTTAAATTCCAATCTCTTAACAATAAAGGCCAAAATCACATTTATCTTCTTAATTACTTCTTGCACCAGCATGGCAATTATATGTGTTTCATGCATAAGAACACTCAGATCTTACAGTGCTGCACTTTTTAGAATCTGTGTATATTTAAACAATTATTTGCCTTTTGATTCTAACTACCAAAGTGCAAAGCCTCACATTTCCTTACATTAAAATCCATCTGCCAAGTTTTTGCCCAAATATTGTCTAATGTTATGCAACAGGGTAGGGCAAACAAGAAATTATATATTTTAATAGAGTGGCAATCCTCCATGAAGGAAATTGATGAGACTAAAGTTATTACAATCGAGCTATTGCTTGTTTCATCAGAGATGACTACCAGACTACTCCAACCTCTTGGCATCATGGTAGCCCACAAATCTACCAACACTCTGAAACAGCTACTGATGAATCTAAAGGACCCGATACCAACAACCAGCAAAACATGAGCACCTAGGAGGGGTTTGGAGAGATATGGGCCGGGTGCTGGGAGGTGGGACTAGATTGGGTTGGGATATCTGGCCGGCATGGATGGGTTGGACTGAAGGGTCTGTTTCCATGCTGTACATCTCTATGACTATGACTATGAAAGATGTCTTCAGTGAAAGAAATCCAATAAGATAAACCATCCTCCAGTTTAAGGGGTTTATAGACTTCATACTGTCTTGAAGAGCATCAAAGTCACCAGTCTTCAATCCAGAGACCTATCGTTTTCCAAGTCTGACGAGAATGCAATCTGGGAGAATAGTGAAACTTTGTGAAGTCAGAAGTTTGGAAGGTGTGATGGGGAGTGGATGGAAAAATGCAAGAACTAATTATACATAATGTATAGATATAAATAATGGAATAGAAAACTTGGGGGACATGTTGTATAAAGGTGTAAGGGTCTACAAATGCCACAAACAGCAACAGAATATAGTTAAGAAGGCTATTAGAATGCTAGCTTTCATCTAAAGGGTTGGAGCATGGGGCTGCAGTTATACAAAACACTACTTGGGTCCCACTTAGAATATTGTGAGCCGTTCTATATACCTGGATTAAAGATGATTTGGAGATGCTAGTATTGGATTGGGGTGTACAAAGTTAAAAATCACACAACACCAGGTTATACTCCAACAGGTTTATATGGAAGCACTAGCTTTCAGAGTGCTGGTCCTTTAGATTACATTGAAAGTTGTATGTCTATCCAAAGGTTCCTGCACAGGCCATGCTCAATTTTTTGAAGAAACTGTGTTTTGAAGGAGTTCTGAAGAAGGGACACTAGACTTGAAATATTAACTCTGCTTTCTTTCCACAGATGCTGCCAGACCTACTGAGTTTTTCCAACAATTTCTGTTTTTGTTTCACATTTCTAGCATCTGTATTTCTTTGAGCTGTTTTTTATTGGAATAGTTGACTTCCACAAGTATATATTCCTTGTCTTGCAAATCACTTTAAGAATCTTAACTTGCCTGATGTAATCGTATTACAGTACTACATCCTCAGGAGAATTCATACTCTCAACAACAGTATTTCAATTCCATCTCAAACATAAAATTCCATCTCCGTAACCAACTCATCCCACATGGACTCCGGACCACCTTTAAACCAGCAGAGTTCGGACCCGAACAGGACAAACAGTACAGACTACAGATTCAAAAACACCAGCAACAGTTCTCCTTCAAGATCCTCCGCTCCATGCTTGCAGCAATGTGCCGGCACCTAACCTCTCTCCAGTCAGCCCTGCCTCAGCTGAGGGCCACACTCTCTCAGAATTGCAAAGGACCTACTCTGTACTACATCCTCAGGAGAATTCATACTCTCAACAAACAGTATTTCAACTCCATCTCAAACATCAAAAACTGTAAGTACAACAAACTTATATCTACCCACCTCCATAACCAGCCCTCCTCAAACATTCCAGAAGATTCCCCTGGCCTCGGAATCTATTCCACCATTAGCCATACGGCTGATGCAGCTGCCACCCCCACGCTGATTGATTATTTCACTTCCGCCCCCATCATAGCCACTCCCACAACCACTTCCACCCCTCACAATTCCTCATACATCACATATGACATCACTTCCGCCCCTCACATCATCGCTGATGCCACATGCTCAGTGACTTCCGCCACCTCTACTGCCATGGTCACCACCACTTCCGCCCCCACTAACGCCACTCACCTGCATTCTGCTGACACGCCCCCCACAGACCCCACTGTCACTATCCCCACCCCCCAGAACCCCGAGGAGAACACAACCCCTGCTCATGACTCCAACCCCATTCCCCCCACCATCACACCCACTCCAGTTACAGGTTCCGCCCCACTCCCAGCTCTACACCCACACCAGATTCCAGCTCCCAGCCCTGCCGAGTTTTCACCATCCCCCAGACCTCCCCCTCACTGAGGACGATCAGTCCTCAGCAAAGGACTCACCTTCATCCCCCTCTGTCCATGCATCAATGAATTTAATACACGCCGTGACGTCAAAAACTTCTTCAGTCGCCTCCGCCTCAGGATTCCCGCCCACCTTCCAAGGACCCCTTCGCCCACCTCCAACACACTGCATCCACCTGGACACCCCGCGCTGGCCTATTACCTGCCCTCAACCTCTTCATTTCCAACTTCTGCCAGGACATTAACCACCTCAACCTGTCTACCTCCCTCCCCCACTCCAAACTCTCACCCTCACAACGCGCAGCCCTCCAATCCCTCTGCTCCAATCCCAACCTCACCATCAAGCCAGCGGATAAAGGGGGCGCAGTGGTAGTCTGGCGCGCTGACCTCTACACCGCTGAAGCCAAACGTCAACTCGAGGACACCTCTTCCTACTGCCCCCTCGACCATGACCCCACCCCCATTAACCAAACCATCATCCCCCAGACCATACAGAACCTCATCACCTTAGGAGATCTCCCACCCACAGCTTCCAACCTCATAGTCCGGGAACCCCGCACTGCCCGGTTCTACCTCCTTCCAAAGATCCACAAGCCTGACCACCCTGGCCGACCCATTGTCTCAGCATGCTCCTGCCCCACTGAACTCATCTCTACCTACCTCGACACTGTCCTATCCCCCCTAGTCCAAGAACTCCCCACATAAGTTCGAGACACCACCCACGCCCTCCATCTTCTCCAAGACTTCCGTTTCCCTGGTCCCCAATGCCTCATCTTCACCATGGACATCCAATCCCTCTACACCTCCATCCGCCATGACCAGGGCCTCCAAGCCCTCCGTTTTTTCCTCTTCAGACGTCCCCAACAGTACCCTTCCACCGACACTCTCATTTGTTTGGCCGAACTGGTCCTCACCCTTAACAATTTCTCCATTGAATCCTCCCACTTCCTCCAGACCAAAGGGGTAGCCATGGGCACACGTATGGGCCCCAGCTATGCCTGTCTCTTTATTGGCTACGTAGAGCAGTTGATCTTCCGTAATTACACTGGCACCACTCCCCACCTCTTCCTCTGCTACATTGATGACTGCATTGGCACCACCTCGTGCTCTCGCGAGGAGGTTGAGTAATTCATCAACTTCACCAACACATTCCACCCTGACCTTAAATTTACCTGGACCATCTCTGACACCTCCCTCCCCTTCCTGGACCTCTCTATCTCCATTAATGACAACCGACTTGACACTGACATTTTTTACAAACCCACCAACTCCCATAGCTACCAGGATTACACCTTTTCCCCCCCTACCTCTTGCAAAAATGCCATCCCATATTCCCAATTCCTCCGCCTCTGCTGGATCTGCTCCCAGGAGGACCAGTTCCACCATAGAACACACCAGATGGCCTCCTTCTTTAGAGACCGCAATTTCCCTTCCCACGTGGTTAAAGATGCCCTCCAACGCATCTCATCCACATCCTGCACCTCTGCCCTCAGACCCCACCCCTCTAACCATAACAAGGACAGAACGCCCCTGGTGCTCACCTTCCACCCTACCAACCTTCGCATAAACCAAATCATCCGCCAACATTTTCGCCACCTCCAAACAGACCCCACCACCAGGGATATATTTCCCTCCCCACCCCTTTCCATCTTCCGCAAAGACCGTTCCCTCCATGACTACCTGGTCAGGTCCACGCCCCCCTACAACCCACCCTCCCATCCTGGCACTTTCCCCTGCCACCGCAGGAACTGTAAAACCTGCGCCCACACCTCCTCCCTCACCTCTATCCAAGGCCCTAAAGTAGCCTTCCACATCCATCAAAGTTTTACTTGCACATCCACTAATATCATTTATTGTATCCGTTGCTCCCGATGCGGTCTCCTCTACATTGGGGAAACTGGGCGCCTCCTAGCAGAGCGCTTTAGGGAACATCTCCGAGACACCCGCACCAATCAACCACACCGCCCCGTGGCCCAACATTTCAACTCCCCCTCCCACTCTGCCGAGGACCTGGAGGTCCTGGGCCTCCTTCACCGCCGCTCCCTCACCACCAGACACCTGGAGGAAGAACGCCTCATCTTCTGCCTCGGAACACTTCAACCCCAGGGCATTAATGTGGACTTCAACAGTTTCCTCATTTCCCCTTCCCCCACCTCACCCTAGTTCTAAACTTCCAGCTCAGCACTGTCCTCATGACTTGTCCGGACTTGTCCTACCTGCCTATCTCCTTTTCCACCTATCCACTCCACCCTCTCCTCCCTGACCTATCACCTTCATCCCCTCCGCCACTCACCCATTGTACTCTATGCTACTTTCTCCTCACCCCTACCCTCCTCTAGCTTATCTCTCCACGCTTCAGGCTCACTGCCTTTATTCCTGATGAAGGGCTTTTGCCCGAAACGTCGATTTCGAAGCTCCTTGGATGCTGTCTGAACTGCTGTGCTCTTCCAGCACCACTAATCCAGAATCTGGTTTCCAGCATCTGCAGTCATTGTTTTTACCCCATAGTATTACAGCGGGCAAGATTTTGCTGACAAAAGCTGATTGAGAATCAAAAACATATTGGTGGTTATCTTACTACAGATATGGAACATTGTTCTTTAATAATAAAGATAATTCATGTGTTGTTATGTATTCATTTATGTATCAACTGTCCGGATTAGAGTGTACCAGGTTTCCAGCGTTTGTATTGCATGGCATTGGCTTTATTTTGTAGCTCAACAGTGCACGTCAGTCTTTTATTTTTTCTTTTAATTAAATCAATCATAGATTTTTTTTATCTTGAAAGAGCTTACAATCTGATCAAAAATAATTTGGCTCAGTTTTCTCAGTGATTAATGCCTGATCTTTAAATCTATACACTGTCTGTACTTAGACAAACCGCTTCCACTTAGGGGTGAGGATGTCTCTCACTGCCCAAATTCTCTCAAGTTAGTCTTCAAACAGTATTCCAAATAATTGTCACCAGGATATTGGAGTCTTTTCTAAATGACTATTGCTGCCACTATGGTGTGAGCTTGCCTTGAACTGGATGTATTACCTGATGCGGCAATGCTGATGTTATCTGCCGTGACACAAGAAGCTGGCCATAGATAATATGGTATTGAAGAATTCAGGCACTTAATACAACTGAATAAACTTTAATCCTCGGACACACATTTGATAACTACAAGACTCTTTCAGTTAGATCAGGAAGTGTTTTTTTTCTATACAAGACAAGCAGGCCTTGTATTGCAAGGTTTGTAGCTCAGGTTAAGGTTTAGGGTGTAGGTTTGCTCGCTGAGCTAGAGGTTTGATATCCAGACGTTTCATTACCTGGCTAGGTAACATCATCAGTGACGACCTCCAAGTGAAGCGAAGCTGTTGTCTCCTGCTTTCTATTTATATGTTTCTATAAACAGAAAGCAGGAGACAACAGCTTTGCTTCACTTGGAGGTTACCACTGATGATATTACCTAGCCAGGTAATGAAACGTCTGGATATCAAACCTACAGCTCAGCGAGCAAACCTACACCCTAGGCCTTGTATTTTTCTGCACCTAAACAGGATGATGCTTGAACAGCAACTCATTAGCAGTGAGCTGGAATATTCATGCAACATGATAGGCAGGTGTGCGGATTTTACTGAACCAAGCATTCTACTTAATAAGCCAAAGTGTGACATTTACAGATTCAGTTTTAAGTCACTTGCTTATAAAATTGGCAGCAGGGCAGAACTGAGGATTTAAGAACCTATAGAAGAAACTCTAGTGGTAATCCTAAACAAGGAAGAATATCTCAGTAAATGGCAAAAGCAGTTCAAACCTGGGAAGAGAACATACTGCAACAGATGAGTTAGGAGCTCTCTGGAATGGTCCCAAGTCAGAGCAGAGAATGAACAAACATCGGAAGCTCAATGAATAAAGGTTAAAACTCTTGATGAGCTTGGGGAAAGAGCACAGTAATCCAGGCTGGAAAAGTGAGATGTCAAAAAATTGCTTACAGCTCAAATCAAGTATCACCTCCATAATGAGTGGAGGCTACAAAACATGGCTACAGAAGCAGAAATAAAAGGATGGAAAGGAAATACTAATCAAAGGTAGTAGACCCAGGGATAATGTGAAACCAATAAAGCAATAACAGCTTAAAAACCTAAGCAGACCTGGGATAATGGGGAAAAAAATTTGGGAGTGTTTATTCAGTCTGTGACAAAGTGTACAAGGTTCTTCATAAGAGCCGTAATAAAGGCAGGAATCAATAACCCAGAGGACAGTTAAAAGTCAACCACACTGCTGTCGGTCTGGAGTCACATGTTACCAGACCAGGTAAAGATGGCAGATTCCTCTCCTAAAGGATATTACTGAACTGGATTTTTAATGACAATTGACAGAGGTTACATGGTCACCAAGAGAGTAGCTTAAATTCCAAATTCTAGAAAGTCTAGTGTACTTCACAATTAAGAATTCTCTTTCTTGAGTAGAATGGCATACCTTGATTTCTGTTTTCTTCAAATGGTAACGGAATTGAACTATATAAAGTTAAGGGACAGCCAGT
This sequence comes from Chiloscyllium punctatum, assembly GCF_047496795.1. NCBI lineage: Eukaryota > Metazoa > Chordata > Chondrichthyes > Orectolobiformes > Hemiscylliidae > Chiloscyllium > Chiloscyllium punctatum. Next base: position 42,584,828 of record NC_092753.1, on the reverse strand, counting down.
CAAAGGACAGCTTGTTCAGGGATAGCCAGTCAAGGAACCACTGGTCAAAAGATTGTAAGTGAACAAAAAAGCAGAAACTATGAGATCAGTTATATTAGCATAAGAAATTTGTCTCATGTTGTCGATAAGATGGGAACCTGTGACTAAGGTAAAAGATAAAGCCCCCATTGTCTTACTAGATCATTGGGCTGCCCTCTCATTAGGGAGAGATGACTGGTGGTGGTTTAACCTGAGGGTCACCATGCCTCAAGTGAGGGGAGAGGTTGAGAAGGACAGTCCTTCATAGCAACCTCAGCCAGTACAGGAATTGAATCCACACTATTGACATTACTCTGCATCACAAACAGCCATCCAGCCAACAACCAACACTCAACAGCACTCACTATAAGTGCCAACAATGTTTGCGAGGAAAAAACAATGAGTTACCCACTTGAGCCAACTGACAAATTTAGAGCTGACGTTCCTCAAAGTGCAACATAGCTTGGTGAACAACTCGCTTTATGTCAAGACTTACTGTGGTTTTGCAATGGAAATCAAGATCCATTATTCCAGGAGTCATTACAACTGTGAAAATTTGATTAAACCACTGAATCATCCAATTCTACTTAACTGTCCAAGAATATGTGCAACATCTTTGTGTATTTAGGAAGAAAGTAATTGTTTGTTGCAAGCAAATTGTCTTTAAGCAATGACAAAAATATGAACTGCTAACTTATAACTGTATAATTGTAACTCTGCTCATTCTGAAATTTTCCTGTCATATATTATATATGTATATATATGACAAATTGATACTTAGGGTGGAAAGAAAATCAAGGAAACACTGTTAATAGCACCGATCCAGACCACAAAATTTGATGAGTTGTATTCTTTTTTTCATTTTAATTCTTTGATATTGACAAATTTGATTGCACTCTAATATTCAATCTTCCGGTTATTCTTTTAGAATTCATCCTTCCAAAGGTAATTTATTCCTCCTTCACCAGGAGATTTAGAAAGATACAGAGAAAAGTGAGGGGGTGTCAGCTAGTTTTTGCTGGAGACTTTTTGGTATAGATTTTTGATGCTTTCTCTTTGTAAGCTAGATGTTTCTGTTACACTGCCTCCAGACCAATAATGGTCACCTTTCAGAAGCCAATCAAACATTGTCGTCATGCAGCCGTCTCTTAGTTCAGAACTCACCAATTCTATTCTGTCTTCTCTTCACTGTTCCAGGAAAAGGCAACATTTTTATACCACTCACAAGGTGCTCCATTAAATATGACTTGAAAACTATTAAAAAATCTGTAAACCATTTCAGCAAGAAAGACATCTGTAAAGGAAATGTAAGAGACCAAAGGTTTAAAGAGAAGTAGAGAACTCTGACTATCAGGAAGAAAATCCAGCAAACAACCAGTTTTGAAGATAATGCTTTTTAGGAGAGTAGTGAAACTTTAATGTCAGAGATTTGGGTAGAAATGGGAGTTGGAACTGTATAATATTAGTAATGAAACAAAGCTGTGAAGAGTTGTTGTATTTGGTTCTGAAAGGGTCAAGACGGAGAACTGCCAACTATGATGATGTCATATGGGCTGTGGGCAGACGGCTTAGGATCTCAAAGATTGAGACTTTAATATGGTCCTTCTCAAAGTCTCTGTAACACTATCTACCATATCAGTGTAACCTGTAACTAGTTGCTAATATGCAAAATGCCATCTTGTTAACTACAAGAAGCTCTTCTAGTTAGACCAAGAAGTGTTTTCTCTCTTTCACACAAGATCAAGCAGGCCATATAATTTCCTACTCTAAAAGAGGACGATGACAGCAAACTTCACCATGAGCAACATCTCTTACAATGTAGTGAGCTGATATGCCCACACAACATGGTGGTCCTCATTCTTTGTTGTTGAACCCAACATAATTGTTACAAATTACAATGATGACTCACCTCTCGCAAGTGAGTTTCTCACATGGAAAGTAACTTACTGAAGTTGAATGTTGTAGGCAAGAGGTTGGAGAAGCTTCCTGGTTTACACTAGTTTCCAATGCTTTGAATCAGCAGTGACCCCATGCCTACTAACTCCAATAATTCTCTCCCTAATCTAGAGGCTTGCATAAATTAAATTTCACTCCAATGTGACAGAGCTGAGCGCTTTGTATTACTTTCATGGATGGCCCTAAAATGTATACATTAGCATAATTATGCAAATTACGCCCTAAAATTATTTTTAGTTTTTAAAATATTTATAAACTAAACATTTTTCTCAGAAATGATGGTGAATATTTGATGCAAGAAACTGATTCTGAAGGAAATATTTTGTGGATTGATTCAATATTTATCATTTCCTAAGTACTTGCTAAAACCAAGTGTTGCCAGCCCTTGCTCTTTACCTTTAACATTGACATTTGGTTGCTTCCAGTTACGGGTAGTGAAACCTGTTCCAACTGTGTTGGGTTCAACAGCATTATTGTTCCATGTTTATACAATAAGTAACCTACTAGGGGTGTGTTTGCATTCAGAAACAACCATCTAAAGTGAACAGGAGATATTACACCAGTGTTCAGAGATCTGGAGCAGAATGTTTGTGTGCATTCTCCATCTGAGATGATTTGTGATGTAAGAGAAACAGAACAGAATTAAAAACTGGCATCTTAAAAAAATAAAATTACCTATTTGATGAAGTGAGAGATAATAATGAGGTTCTAAAATTCTGTTTTTCAAGTCTTCCATTCTAATTTTGGCACAGAATTTGGCCAACTCTAGGAGTAACTAGGAACAGCTACTAACCATTAATTATTTCCCTTGAGATTTTGCTGATCTCCTGCTGTAGGTAAAGTGAGACACTAGGAGGACTCCACAAAATTTCCAGGCCAGAATCAGTTTCTCTGATCATTCAGTTGGTGAACACAATGTACAACTGATCATATAGATTCCAAGTTCAATATGCGGTGAAGGTATCAATCTGAAATATTATCCTACAATTCTGTTCTCAATGGTGTTGCCTGAATATGTACATTTTTCTAATATCTTCTATTTCAATTTTTGGTTTGTTCTGAGTTAGCTGACCTCAGTCAAGTTGGTACAACACCGCTTGAGTTCGGGAGAAAAATTGAGCTTGTTGCTGATTATAATGTTGCTGACATTATTGGGACACTTACTTTTGTGGACATTGATTGAAGACAGAGTTGTGTTTCATTATTTATTTTTTTCATGGCACTTAATTTTACTTTCCAATAGGAAAAGTAAACTTGTGTGGTGTGGAAAATGAGCGGCCAATCTAGTCATGCCAGCTTCCCACAAATGAATTATATTAAAATTATTCCCTCGGCATCTGCATACATGCTCAAAGGGTGAAATAAAAACAAAATAAAGCAAGATATTATGGATGTTGGGAATCGACGATAAAAATAGAAAGTGCAGGCAAGATTCAGCAGATCTGACAACATCTGTAAAGAGAGAAATGGAGTTAACATTTCAAGTCAAATATAACTCTTTTTGCAATGTAGAATAAGACAAAGTAACAGCTTAAAGGAATGTATTCTGCTTCACTACTACTGTATGGTTCAAGGCTTTACAGAATAGGGACAAGGACCAATAGGGAAGAGGGAAAAGTGACCCCTGTTTGGTCATTTTCAGAACAATGCATAGGCATTATCATTGAAGCAGAACATTGATTTTTCCCTTGCTGGTTCCTCTTTCTCCCAGCCTGATTTCCTTCTGCAAATGTAAACTTCCATTACACAATATTAGGCATTCAAATCTCTGCATGTAAATAACCTCAGTAATGGAATACAGCTGGGGTTAGGAAGGCATTTGTGGCCAGACAGAAGTTACCCATAATGCCACAAGGGATGCAACAGAATGGGAAGGTTAGGTGAAGGAACCTAAACTGTATCCACGGATGGCATGAATAATCAGGTTTTCAAAAATAATATTTTTAAGGTATTTGAAAGCAGATGAAACAGACAATAAAGATATTAAAGTTATCACATTTAATTGTTAACTTAGCAATCTTGTCTTTTGTATCTGCCACAAGCTTTACTCTCTAACCTCTGACAGGCTTGTATAATATCCAATACTGTGAAGTCTAAAGGTTTTGGTTATCACTAAAATAAAACTTAGCCTCCTAATCTTTAACTCCATCCCTTTCTCTGGCAACTGTCTAAAGTGACTGTACACAACACTGATGTCATATTTGACTCCAAAAGAAGAGCTGCTAACCATATATTCTTACCAAGGCTAAAACTATCTTCTCTATCCCTCCCTTGACTCATCTATTCCTTGAACCCTCACCCATACTGTACTTTATCTCAGAAAAAAATTACTGCAGATGCTGGAATCTGTACTCTAAACAACAAATGCTGGGGATCACATTGGGTCAGACAGCATCTACGGAGTGAGAGCAAACTAACATTTCGTGTCTAGGTGACTCTTCAACAGAATTGAAGTGTGGAGGAGACAGCATTTATGCTATTGTTTGGGAGGGGTGGGGGTGATGGTAGTGGGTGTAGGGTATTGATGGAGAAACGATGTTGTTAGTTCAGATTATATAATCATTAGGTTAATGGTGCTATAAGTTTATGTTATTGTTATAATATGTCTTAAAATGTATTTGAATACATAATTCAAGTTCACATGTTGCAGGTTACAAACCTAAATAGCAATGCACATTAAATACATTTATACAGTTGTTGCAAATTATAAACTTATGTTATCTATCAGTGTTGGTATGCCATGTGTCATGAATACAGATCATCATCATGAATCATTTATGGACTTATTGGACACTTAATGGTGTTTTATTTTCCTCCTTTACTCATTAGAGCCAATCTCTTTGAATAAACTTTTGGTAATCTGACCTAATGTCACATTAAGTAGCTAGGTGTCATTTTTTACTTTAATGTGCCTTGAAAGCATTTTGGGTCATTCTCCATCTGCATGGTACTCTTAACCAGGAGAAAAATGTCTCTATTTGCTTTGCTTTGCAAGAAATTTATCAGTTACAATTTGAAAGCAAGTCGCATCAGAATATATGACCAAAATCTTGATCAAATGAATAAGAATGGATTTTCCATTGCATTCTACCTATTTATCATATGCAATGTGGGGAGATTGATTCTGCACAATCATGTGCCCCAATTTTCACCCATCAAATTTTGCTTCACCATTCTGGAACCTCCTTACACTTTTCAGTAGTTACTTGCAATAAATATGATAATTATGTCTTAGTGTTATATATGCCATTTTCTGTCAGCTGTGTTTCATTTATGCTCAGTCATAAAATAAACTGAGTAGGTACTTGAGGGAAACAAACTTGCAACTCTAGAGAGTTAGAGTGGGGAAACGAGACCGACAGGATTGCTCCATGAACAGCTGGCAAGGGAGGAGTGTCCTCACAGTTGGTTTCACGGTGAAGCAGTCTGGGAAGAATGTCCCCGGAGTTAAAATCACAATGAAACAGTCTGGGAAGGATATCCTGCTTATTGGGAAGAAACAAAGAATGATAGGGGTGGCACGGCAGCTCAGTGGTTATCACTGCTGCCCCACAGCGTCATGGACCTGGGTTTGATTTCCGTCTCGAACCACTGTCTGTATAGAGTTTGCACATTCTCATGTCTGCATGGGTTTCCACCAGGTATTCTGGTATCCTCCCACAGTCCAAAGTGTGCAGATCAAATGAATTGACCATGCTAAATTGCCCATAGTGTTAGGTCCATTAGTCAGGGGTAAATGTAGGGGAATAGATCTGGGTGGGCTACTCATTGGAGGATGGGTGTGGACTGGTTGGGCCAAATGGCATGTTTCCACACTGTAGGGAATCTAATCTAATCTAATATCACAAGAAAACCAACGTGGTCTTATCCTACTGTTGGAATAGAGGCTCTAAGGGAGCAGATAAGTTGTAGTAAATATTTACAACTTTTATCACTTACAGGTTGTAAGGTGTTTTTGTGATTTACAGTTTCAAGGGCTGTATTCCGTAGTAACAAGGAACAAGAAAGAAAGGCCCTAGATAAATTGATATTATTTGATATCAACCTTCCAATAGTGTTAATTAAAAGGGTTTGCTCCTCCTGCTCTATGTGAGAAACTACGTACATTTCCAATTCCTGGGGCCAGCATGTGTTCAGAAAGCATCTCTAATTGCAGCACCCGAAGCTTGGATTTTGCAGGTGAAGCAGTGGCTGGAGGCACTGTGGAGCTGAAAGTGTTGGGGTTAGCACATATATAGAGGCGGTCACACTTCAAGCTAAGTCTTCATAGGCAGAAAGGAAATGGGTGACCAAAGTTAGTGTAAGATGACTAGGCTAGCAGTGCAAAAACCCACTGTGGCTATTCCCCAGATAGACAGCTATATTGATTTGGATGCTGTGATGGGAATGCCTCTCAGGGAAAACAGCAACAGCTAAAGTTTTGGCATTTCCTTATTGCATAGGGAAGGAGCAAAAAATGTGGAATGCAATAGTCATGGGGAATTCAATTGTAAGGGGAATAGATTGGGATTTCTGGGGTCACAAATGAGATTCTAGGACAGTATGCTGACTCCTTGGGTCAAGGAAGTCTCAGAGCAGCATACAGTTTGAAAGGAAGAATAGCCAATTGTCGGAGTATGCATTGGTAGTAATGACATAGGTAAGAAAATAGATGATGTCCTAAAAGTCGATTTAGAGAACAAGAAAGCAAGCTGAAAAGAGGACTGCAAAGGTAGGTATCTCAAGATTACTGACAGTGACACATGCTAGACAGAGTAGAAATAGCACAATATGTCAGATGAACCCTTGGCTAAAGAGATGATATGAGGGGGAGGATTTCAGATTTCTGGGGCATTAGGACCTGAGAGAGGTGGGAACGGTTCTGTGGGAGGTGGGACCTGTTATACTGGTGCTTCCTTTGGAATCAGGAATGATATACAAGACAGACAAATGATAAATCTGAACAGGAACACTATATTGACAATGCTCACACGTCCACAGCCGGTTCTAGACTGTGGATCTCTGCCCTTATGGGTCACTGACCAATTCTTTTAAAGGGGTGGCGCCCCCAGCTACATACATAACAAGACCAGTAAAAACTGGATGGTTACGTTTGGGCAGACCCAGGATTGATGTCCAAGGCAGAGTATTTGCTAGAGTGGTTGGGGAGGGTTTAAACTAAATTGGCAGTGTGTTGGGAACCTATGCAAGGAGTCAGAAGTCAAGGACAAGACCAAACCAAAAAAGGGGGGAATAAGAGGTGGCCGGCAGAAGAATCAAGGGTCAGAATCAAACAAGTACATAGTAAAAACATAGTGGCAATGGAACAAGGAATGTGAAAAAAACCTTTAGGTATTGTTTCTGCATACATGGAGTATTCAAAATAAAGTGAGTGAATTAGTTATGTATTGATATAAACATCTATGTAGATACAATATAGTTGGGATTGTGTGCAGGGTGACCAGGGATGGAAAGTGAACATGCAAGGGTATTCAGTATTTAGGAAGGACAGAAAAAAGTTGAAGAGGATACAAAAACAATATTGAGGAAAGAATTTATCTCAGAATCAGTGTGGGTAGAATTGAGAAATACCAAAAAGGTAAAATATATTAGCAGGGGTGGTATATAGACCACAAAACTTTAGTAGTGATGTTGGGAATGGCAGTAAACAGGACATCAGAGATGCATGCAGGAAAGAACCATCTATAATTGTGTATGATTTAAATCTGCATAGAGATTAGAGGTATCAAATTAGTCACAATACTGTGGGGAAGAATTCTTAGAGTGCATACAGGATAGTTTTATGGACCAACACGTTGAGGAACCAACTAAAGAACAGGCTACCTAAGACTGGGTATTATGTGATGAGAAAGGAATATAGTAATTGGTAAATGTAGTTGTAAGGAACCCCTTTGGGATGAATGACCATAATAGGGTAGCATTCTTCATCAAGATGGAGAATGAGGCGGTTGATTCTGAGGCTAGGGTCCTGAATCATAATAGGAGGAACTTTTAAGAGATGCGAGTTGGCTATGATTGATTGGGAAATATTACTAGAAGGAATGACAATGGATAGAGAATGGTGGACATTCAAAGAGCGAATGGGTGGACACACAAAAACTGTTTATTCTAGTCTGGTGCAAGAGCGCAAAGACAACAGTGGCCACACCATAGCTAATGAGAGAAGTTAAAGATACCATTTGATGAAAAAAAAGGTATACAAATTGGCAAGAACAAAAGTAGACTTGAGGATTGGAAGCAACTTAGAAGTCATCAAAAGGGGGCCAAGCAATTGATTAAGAAGGGGAAAATAGAACATAAGAGTTAGCTTGCAGGGATAAGAATTGACTGTAAAGGTTTCTATAGGTATGTAATGACAACTAAAGTAGGTCCCTTACAGTCAGAAATGGGCAAGTTGTAATGGGAAACGAAGAAATGGCTGACAAACTAAGTTAATACTTTGCTTCTGTTTTCACAAATGAGGACAAAATAATGTACCTCAAATGATGCAGAAGACAAGGTTTAGTCAGAGGGAGGAATTGGAGCAAATCTGTATTAATAGAGAAATAGTGATGGAGAAATTGATGGAGACATTGTCAACTGCGTGGTCAACTGGTTAGTAAGATTAGATCACATGGGACCAAGGGAGAATGAGTTAATTGGAATCAAAATTGGCTTTAATGGTAGATGACAGTGGGTGGAGCTAGATAGCTTTTTCAGACTGGAAGTCTGTGACCAGAAGTGTGCCCCAAGGATTGATGCTAGGTCTACTGTTGTCCTTCATTTATATTAACGGCTTCGATGAGCATGACATGATTAGTAAGTTTGTGCATGACACTAAAAATTGATGGAATAGTGGACACTGAAGAAGGCTCTCCAAGACTACAATGGGATCTTGGTCAACTGGGGCAGTGAGCCAACGAATAGCAGACGGAGTTTAATTCAGATAAATGTGACGTGTTTCATTTTGGTGAAATAAATCAGGGCAGGACTTACACAGCTAATGGTAGGGTCCTGGTGAACAGACAGATCTACGGATACAGGTACATAGCTCCTTGACAGTGGCATCACAGATAGACAGGATGGTGAAAGAGGAATTTGGCATGTTTGCCTTCATTGGTCAGAGCATTGAGTACAAGAGTTGGGACACCATGCTACAGCTGTAAAATACATTGGTAAAGTCACATTTGGATTACTGCATACAATTGAGGTTACCCTGCCACAGGAAAGGTGTTACTAAACCAGAAAGGGTGCAAAAAGATTTACAAGGGTGTTATGGAGACTGGAAGGGTTGAGTTATAAGAAGAGGATGGAAAGGGTGGGAGGCTGAGGGGTAACCTTACAGAGGTTTATAAAATCATGAGATGAGGTGAATAGCCACGGTATTTTCTCCAGATAGGGGAATCCAAAGTTAGAGGGCATAGGTTTAAAGTGAGAAAGATTTAAAAGGGACCTGAGGGGCAACTTTTTCACACAGAGGATAGTGCATAAATGGAATGCGCTGCCAGAGGAAGTGGAGAGGTGAGTACAGTTACAACATTTACCACACATTTGGACAGGTACATAGATAGAAAAGGTTTAGTGGAATATGGGCCAAATGCAGGCAAATGGGACTGGTTCAGTTTAGGAAACCTGATCCACCTGGACAAGTTGGGCTGAAGAGCCTTCTTCCATGCTGTATGATTCTATGACTCTATATGACCTGGATGTCCAAGTGCACAAGTTGTTGAAAGCAAGTGTGCAATTGCAGCAGGCAGGAAAGGAAGAAAATGACATGTTGGCCTTCATAGTGAGAGGATTTGTGCACAAGAACAAGGAAGACTTGCTGCAATTATACAGGGCATCGGTGAGGTTACACATGGAATATTATGCACAGTTTTGGTCTCCTTATCTGAGGAAGGATATTCTTGCTGTAGAGGAAGTGTCGTGACTGTTTTCAAAATTGATTCCTGGGATGGCGGGACTGATGTAAGTGGAGATATTGAATTGGTTAGGATTGTGTTCACTGCAGATTAGAAGAATGAGGCGGGGGATCAAATTAAAAATCAGTCAAATTCTAACAGGACTGGACAGGTTTAATGTAGGAAGAATGTTCCGTGTGTGTGTGTGTGTGTGTGTGTGTGTGTGTGTGGGGTGGCGGCAGTGGGGGGAGTCCAGAACCAAGGTGAGAGATAAGGGGAAACCCTTTACGACTGAAATGAGAAGAAACTCGTTCTTCTGAGTGGTGAGCATGTGGAATTCACTACACAGAAAATGGTTAAGACTAAAACAGTATGTGTTTTCAAGAAACAGGTAGGTAAAGCTCTCATGGCTAAAGGAATGAAGGGATATAAGGGGTGGGCAGGATTACGGTATTGAGCTCAGTAATCAACCATGATCATAATGAATGGTGGAGCAGGATCGAGGGTTTGAATAGCCCACTCTTGCTTCCATCTTCTATGCTTCTATATTTGTAAAGCATGGATTGAATGGTCTGAATTGACTTGTAGGCAGTTATAAAACCTACAGTGATGGATTGGATCAAAAATTCCGATAAATTAAAAATAAAATGTAAATGGTTCTACACCTCGAGTCAACTCTATGTTAATACAGGAAAAACACCTTTGTTGGTTCAGTATTCCAAACAGAACAATAAATTCTGTGGTTGACAGTGTTTACTTTCTTAGTTACGGTTTAATTAAATATGTTCAGTAACTTATAGCCTATGTAACAGTATAATTCAGTGTTTACTTGTCTGCCTCTTGAACCAAATAAATCATATGTCAATATATTACCTTGCATTATTCCTCAATGTTAGCTACACTCCTCAGTTTGCTGTCAGCAGCAAATGTTGATACTGTATTAATGTACAATAATATTCAGTAAACAATAATGCATGTTAGACTTCTGCATGACTGATACGGAATCAGCTAATGATATAGTACACAAGGCATTCAGCCTATTGGGACTTTTCTAGCTTTTTGATAAACTTACCCAATTAGTCCGATCCACTGCTCTTGCCTCATCTACAATATGTTCTTCCTTACAAATATTTACCCAACTTTCCTTGGTTGAATCATCCTATCTATTTCTATTTTATCAATTACCTTCATAAGTCTGGATGTTTCTCTAAGATCCTCACTCATTTTTCTGAATTCCAATGAATATAATTCCAATCTACTCAGCCTCGCCTCATAAGCCAACACCCTCAACTCCAGAATCAACCTAGTGAACCTCCTCTGCACCCCATCCAGTGCTAGTGCATCCTTTCTTAAGTAAGGAGACCAAATCTGCACACAGTTCTCCAGGTGTGGCGTCACCAGCACCTTGTACAGCTGTCACATTACTTCTCTGGTTTTGAACTCAACCTTTTAGCAATATAGGATAAAATTCCATTTGCCTTCCTAATGACTTGTTGTACCTGCAGATCAACCTTCTGTGATTCATGCACAAGGACACCCAGATCCCTCTGCAAATCATAATGCTGCAACTTTGCTTTGTGAAAGAAAAAAATTACTTACATTGCTTCTGATTCTTTTGCCAATTGTCCAAAAGTTGTATCCTCTGATACCGATCTGCCTTCCACGAGAAAAATGTTTCTCCCTATACTTACCCTGTCAAAACTCTACATGTTTTCGAACACTTCTATTAAATTTCCTCTTGCACGTAACTGATATTTTTCTTCCCTGGTACTATTCTAATAATTTTCTTCTCTGCCTTTTCTATGGTTTTGACATCCATTCTCAAATTTGGAGTTGCATTTTATGATGGCTGGGGTGCAGACTGCTGACCCCTTCTGGAAGGAAAATTAACTGGAAACAGGGTTTGAGTCAGCTTCGAGTAAGCCTACCCAATAACTACAACATTCTGAAGGTGGGGTCAATCAACTAATAGTGCAACTTCTGTCCCTCAGTGTGGGAAGTTCCGTCCCTTGGGAGTTAACGCCCAGTATGATTGGGCAGCACCTTCCACAGTCTCTGAAGTATCAGACCTCTGCTGTGGGTACTGCTGGATGGGCAGGAAGAAGCATAGGTCATTATTGCTCCAAGGTAATTCAGGGGTTTTATGATGGTGAGGAATTCTGGAGCCAAGGGAGGGATGATAAGGAGAAGGGTGTGGATTTTGTCGGGCAGACATGCAGAAGTTGGGGGTGGGGTGAAATTTATATTGACTGGATGCCACTAATGCATGTACAGTCCCCCTAAATAAGTTGCTCCACCCATGCCTGTCCACCTTTTTACATGTGGGCCACAAAAGCTATTATCTACTCCTACCTGACTGTCCACACCACCTGCATTATAGCGCAGGCAGCACATTATTCAGGTAATTACATTTTTTCACCAAGCCTTCTGACCCTTATTTATATACGACAGGTGGGCTGCTGATTTCCATGCCCGCTCACCTACTGTATTATGGAGGTGAGCTTGTGGGTGGGCTATCCATCTTACGTACATGGCTTCCCCTATTGAAAACATTCCCAGTGGGCACATATAAAATGCAGCCCATGATATCCACAATTGGGTCCAGTTTCCTATTGAGGATAGCCTATGTTTCATAAAAGTTAAATACACTGTTCTTGCTTTTGTATGTTTAAAATATTTTTATAATGTACCAAGCAGTAGGCTCATGACAGATTAGATTAGATTAGATTAGATTACTTACAGGGTGGAAACAGGCCCTTCGGCCCAACAAGTCCACACCGCCCCGCCGAAGCACAACCCACCCATACCCCTACATCTACCCCTTACCTACACTACGGGCAATTTAGGATAGCCAATTCACCTGACCTGCACATCTTTGGACTGTGGGAGGAAACCGGAGCACCCGGAGGAAACCCACGCAGACACGGGGAGAATGTGCAAACTCCACACAGTCAGTCGCCTGAGGCGGGAATTGAACCCGGGTCTCTGGTGCTGTGAGGCAGCAGTGCTAACCACTGTGCCACCTGTTAGGTATATGGAGCCATTGGAGAAATTACTGAATAAACAACAAAATGGCTGGAATAAACCATCTCAGAATAGAAATTAAGCATAGTTAACAAGACTGGGGGAACTGAGAAAGTACCATCCGAACCAGTTCTGGGATCGCTGATACTCAGAGCTTACATCAACAATATCGACCTAGGAAGAAGTAACTCAGTATCAAAGTTTGCCGATGACAGCAAACTGACAGATATTGCAAACATTGAGGAATAATGCAAGGTAATGCAAGAAAGCATGAGACAACTTGCAGACAAGGCAACTAAATAGCAAATGAACTCACCATAAATAAATATGATGTGATTTATTTTGATAGAAGGAACAGAAACAAGTTTGCATTTTTCCAAGCTACTAGATGTGTTCACAATACGATGAGGGTATTCTCATTGTGAACATGGGACTTTGTCTCATCAGTGTTGTGCAGTGGTCACTTTTTCATGGCCAGATACATCTGCAACGGGTAGATTGGTGAGGATGAAATGAAGTATGTTCTTCCCTCTTATTCTTCACCATATCCCTCACCACCTGTCATAGACCCAGTTGAGCAGCTTCATGTTTTTTAGGACTTGACCAATTGGTGGTAATCGGCAGAAGGTTTCCTTGTCCATATTTTACCCAATGCCTTCAGAGTTTATGGGTCAGGAGTCAATATTCAGGCCTCAGGCCAGCTCCCTCTTGACTGATTACAGCTCTGCCACCATCTCTACTGAATTTGTCCTGGTGATGGACAGGAAATATCCGAGGAAGATGAAAGTATTGCATGGGATATTATATGATTCCATGAATATGACTACATCTGTGACTAGTATGTGAGAAAGCTTTCCCAAGTTTGGCACTAGTCCCCAGGTATTTGTGAGGAAAAAACTGAAGCATCACTGGACCTGAAAGGTTAACTCTGTTTCCTCTCCACAGATGCTGACAGAACCTCCTGAGTTTTCCAGTAATTTCTGTTTGTAATAGTAAGGAGGATTTTGCAGGTTGGACTTGGTTCTATTTGCTGTTTCTGGTGCCTTACTCTATGCAAAGTAGTCCAGTTTTATTTCTTTTTTTCTATTCGTGTGGTTGACACAACTGAGTGACTTGCTAAGGTCATTTTAAAGGGCAGTTCATTCAGAGTCAATCACATTGTTGTGGGTTTGGAGTCACATGTAAGTCAGACCATGAAAGGACAGTATTTTTTTCCTGAAGTACATTGGAGAACCAGATCTTTTCTTATATAACGATTGCCTTTAATTTCATGATTATTGTTAAACATTTAATTCTAGATCATTATTGAATACAAAATTGCACCATCTGCCATGATTGCATTGAAATCTCCTGTCCACAGAACATTACCTAGGTCTCTGGATTATTAGTTCAGTGACAATACTATTAGGCTAGTACCTCCACCTTTCAGATTATGTTCCCAGGACTAGAATTCTGTAAACCAGTAATAATAGTTTCTCACTATTAGTCTGGTAAATCTACATTGCACTCCTTCAAAAGCAAACATATTCTCCTGAAGGTGTGGTACCTTGAAATGAACAGAGTTTTCTGCATGGTCTCATCAGGGCTTTGATTAGCTGAAGCATGATTTCACACACTTTTATTCTAATCTGTGATATATGTGACAATGCTGCTCCTTTAAGAAGGTTACGGTGTCCTTGTTTTTTTTTCAGGAGGTTATAAAAGACACAGACTCCAAAGAGTTTTAGTTGAAGGGTTTTAGGGCCAGTTTGATTAGAACTAACAGATACTGCCTTCGGCAAAAGGCTTTTAAGTTTAAAAAAAAACACTGTACAATGAAAGGTGAATGGCCAGTTCTCCCAGCTCAGCTTTTCTGTTTTGGTTTGGCTTTAGCACAGTAGAGTTGAAAAAGCTGCTGGACCCCAAAGAAACCAGTCCAGACTGATCTTCCTCTCTCTCTCTGGCTTCTCTCCTGTAAGACCCTGGGTCTGATTTTTCTTTTTGTGCCAAGAGGTGTATATGCGGATTGTTGCAAAATTGGAAATAACATCATTAAGCTGGTACGGTCTGTTGGTTTTCCAGGTAGATTCAGTTATTCAGTATTCTGTTCACTTTGGTTTGTGTTTCATTTGTTAATCTTGTAAATAAATTCTGTTTCGTTTAAAACTACATGGTTTGACCAACTGCATCCCTCCAGGAATATTCACGTCACATCTGCTTAAAACAACTAGCAAAGTTAGGGTCTGGGCTACTTCCTTGAAATGTTTTGAAGGGGTTTGGCCTGGTCCATAACAGATAAAAAGTCCAGCAAACTATTTGTCTTTTTGATTATTTTCTGGAACTGTTGATGACATTTCAATTGTCTTCTGTACATGGATCTCCAAATATCTCTGTCCTCGGCTTTTTATAGTTTTTCACCATCTGGAAAGTATGCTGCACTATCCCTTTTAGGTTCAAAATGGATGCCTTAATGTTTGCTAACATTGAAATCGATTATCCATCGATTTGGCCATTCACTGAATCTAATCATATCTCTTTGCAATTTTGATCATTCCTTGTAATGCCACCTGTCTTTGTTTCATTAGCAATCTTGAAAATGTGGCTGGTTCTACTAATGAACAGTTATACAACGAATAGTTGAAATCCCAATATGAAGCCATGCTGAATAACAAAAGTTATATCCTGCCAATGGGAGTACCTGCCCATTACCCAGACAGTTCACATCCACTTTGCTGGCAAGCTTAATAAAATGCCTTCAATTCCTCAAGTCAATTTCAGCTAATAGTCTTTTATGAGGAGCCTTATAAAATAACTTCTGAAAATCTACATTAATAACATGCATTAGTATCCCACTATCCACTACTATACTTTAATCACCACATTATCTTTTACAAATCCATGCTAGCACTCTCTCAGCTGAAAACCTTGAAGATGTTAAGTCACTTCATCCCTAATTGTAGATTCTACAACAGATGTAATACCAACTGGTGTTTAGTCCCCAGACAGCCGGTTCTTCTTTTTCATAAGTAGTGAAGAGACAATACAATATTTCACGAATCGAGAGTAGTTTGGAAGATTATGATTCAGAGAATTGCAATGTTATAGAGTCATAGTCATAGAGATGTACAGCATGGAAACAGACCCTTCAGTCCAACCCATCCATGCCGACCAGATATCCCAACCCAATCTAGTCCCACCTCCCAGCACCCGGCCCATATCTCTCCAAACCCCTCCTAGGTGCTCATGTTTTGCTGGTTGTTGGTATCGGGTCCTTTAGATTCATCAGTAGCTGTTTCAGAGTGTTGGTAGATTTGTAGGCTACCATAATGCCAAGAGGTTGGAGTAGTCTGGTAGTCATCTCTGAGATGTCTTTGATGTATGCAGAGACTCGAATGAACAGCCCTTTGCACGATCCAACCCAAACTTTGGGTCCGCTAAGTGAATGACACCTTTGTCATCATAAGATGGAACAAATAAGAGGAAACCTACAGCAACCGATTCCCCTTCCTAGATGACACACTGGAATGAACAGCTAATGGAGAACTGCAGACCAGCATCTACAGGAAACCAATACACAGACCAGATATTTAACTATAGAAGTAATCATCCCAACATCCACAAACGGAGCTGCATCAGAACATTATTTCAATGGGCTACAACACACTGCAGCACCCAGAACCTATGAGCAGCCGAAGAAAAAAATACCTCTACAGCGTATTCAAGAAGAATGGGTACCTGATAATAATAGTCCATCGAGCCCAAACGAGTAGACACAATACATCCAGAAACTCTAGCTACACTACTATACATCAAAGACATCTCGGAGAAGACTACCAGACTACTCCGACCCCTTGGCATCATGGTAGCCCACAAACCTACCAGCACATTGAAACAGCGACTGATGAACCTAAAGGACTCTATTATCAACAAGCAGCAAAACAAAAATCATTTACAAAATACCATGCAAGGACTGTTACAAACACTACATCGGACAGGCAGGCAGAAAACTATCCACTAGGACACACGAACACCAATTAGCCACCAAAAAACATGACCCATTATCACTAGTATCCTTAGATACAGACGAAGAAGGACACCACTTCAACTGAGACAACATATCCATCCTAGGACAGGCTAAACAGAGACATGCACGGGAATTCCTGGAGGCTTGGCATTCAAACTGGAACTCCATCAATAAACACATCGATTTGGACCCCATTTACCAACATCTGAGAAAAAGAACCGGAAAGTGACCTTAAGAGACCAAGATATATAAACAGAAAGCAAGACAGAACACCACCACTTTACGAGAGGCTCTCTGATGATGTTACCTAGCATGGTGATGAAATGTCTGAAAACAAACCTGTCAGCTCAGCAAGCAAACTTACAAGCTGAACCTCAACCTGCCTACTAATCTTCTCACCACCAAGTGACGTCCAGGCCTGACACTTCCAACTACCTCCCCTTCCTACCCAAACATCCAAGTTTGACTGTTCTGTGGATGTAATACCTCCTGGCACCAACCTGACCATTTGATTTGATTTGATTTATTGCAGTTATGTGTACCTAAGTACAGTGAAAAGCTTTGTTTACAAGCAGTACAGGCAGATTGTCGCAAGGAAGGACATACAGATCATAGCATGTTTGGGCATAGTGAGGCATACAGGTTACATTGCGCAAGAGGTGCACATAGTAAGAGCAACATCAACATTATTTGAAGTTATAATCCATTTATCAGTCTAATAATGGCAGGGAAGAAGCTGTTCTTAAACTGCTGGTTCATGTTGGTGTGTGTGTTCAAGCTTCCGTATCTTCTTTTTGATGGAAGAGTTTGTAAGAGAGCACTATCGAGGTGGGAGGGGTCTTTGATGATGTTAGCAACCTTTCCATGGCAGTGAGAAATGTACATAGAGCACATGGATGGAAGGCTGGCTTCCATGGTAGTCTGGTCTGTGCACATATCTTTCTATTGTTTCTTATGGTCCTGGGCAGAGCAGTTGCCATATCAGGCCATGTGCACCTGGATAGTGTGCTTTTTATGGTGCATCTCAAAAAGTTAGATTAGATTAGATTCCCTACAGTGTGGAAACAGGCCCTTCAGCCCCACAAATCCATACCGACCCTCCAAAGAGTAACCCACACAGATCAGTTTCCCTCTGACTAATGCACCTAACACTATGGGCAATTTAGCATGGCCAATTCACCTGACCTGCACATCTTTGGACTGTGGGAGGAAACCAGAGCACTCAGAGGAAACCGAAGCAGACACAGGGAGAATGTGCAAACTCCACACAGACAGTTGCCTGAGGCTGGAATCGAACTTGGGTCACTAGTACTGTGAGGCAGCAGTGCTAACCACTGAGCCACCGTACTGCCCCAAAGTTAGTGAAGATTCTTCTGGGCATGATGAATTTCTTAAGCCACCCGAGCAAGATGAAGCATTGTTGTGCCTTCTTGACTGTTGCATCTACGTGGGAAGTCCAGGGCAGGTTATCACTCACAGCTGGTGGACTGACCTCTTTGGACCCTCCCCTGCCACAAGCAGATGGCACATGGCCTGATATGGCAACTGCTCTGCCCAGGACCATAAGAAACAATAGAAAGATATGTGCACAGACCAGAGCATCACGGAAGCCAGCCTTTCATCCATGTGCTCTGTGTACATTTCTCACTGCCATGGAAAGGTTGCCAACATCATCAAAGACCCCTCCCACCTCGATCGTGCTATCTTACAAACTCTTCCATCAGACAGAAGATATGGAAGCTTGAACACACGCACCAACATGAACCAGCTTCTTCCCTGCCATTATGTGCACCTCTTGCGCAATGTAACCTGTATGACCTCACCTCCAGACCTGATATTTCTCCACATCTCACACCCTACCACTAGGCTGGCTCCACCTCAGGACACAACACCTATCCCCTCCCTGACTGCCGCACTGATCCCACTTCTGGATCTGGCACCTCCCTCCTTCCCTTGCTGTTAACCTGACTCTTATCTCAACATCGTGGCTGGGTGACAATGGCTCTGCCCATCTGATACAACCTGCACACCCTGCTTTGAACATTCAAGGTGACTGGGATAGAGTACAGATTGATTTCACTTCTTTTATAATGATCCTTTGCAAAGAAAGTCTGGAAAGTGATGCAGTGGTTTTTTTTTGTTGCCGAGATGCATTTGGAACAGCACTTTGAAGCAGGTCACTGTTCTCTACGGGAATTCCAAGGATGCACACTGGAATAAACATTGATTGTATCTGCAGGACGACACCAACTCACCGATATACAGTATTTGGTCTGCCCAACCTTTAACCAGCCTTTTCAATGAATAGAGGTGTCTATTACGGAATATCGTTGACATTCGATGGTGTAGAGTACATGCTGATGGAAGCATTAAAGCTTAGGGATGCTACACCCAAAGGTGCAATGGGGAAAGTCCACTGTCAGACGGCTTTCACTCCATGCAGTTAAACCCTGCCTACCACCTTTCTCACTACAATTAGAGTAGCACTTGACATTAAAGGAGAGTAACCTGAGGTGAGGTAGGCCCAGCAGTGAAAGATGGCACCCAGGGACTGAGACTTCATTATTGGTTTGGTCCAGAGCTGGCAGCAGTGAAGGGGTGAAGGGCATCACAGCGAAATTGATTAGGTTGGTTGTGATGAGAGACTCCGACATTGGTAGATCCAGTGTAGGTGGTGGTGAACAGCGGTGAGAGATGTTACCTGAGAATTAGCTACTTTGACATTCTGGAGAGGCGCTGGTGGTTCAGTCAGCTCAAAATTTGATGGACTTCTCTTTAAACTAAATCTTTTAATTTTTCTCTTATTCTCAAACTACCAAGTCACCACATGACAGATGAAAGCTTTTCACTATATTTTACTGTATTTCTCACTGTAAAATATACCTAACAATAAAAATAATTTGTTCATTCTACCTGCCTCTTTTGGAAAATGAATGCAGAAAAACATCTTTAGCCACAAGTTTAACAGGCAATGATTTGCACCTAATCTCATTGAGCTCCAGAGGGACAGATAAAAGGAAAAGCCTGCTGAACGGTTCCCTAGCTGAAGCCTGAAACGTCAACATTCCTGTTCCTCGAATGTTGCCCGACCTAGTGTACTTTACCAGCACCACACTTTTCGACTCTAATCACCAGGACTTTCCAGCAACCACCAAGATGCAACTTAGTGGTGACAAAGGCCACTCTTTCATCCACAATATATTGAGTGGCTGGAAACTGTGGAGAACTCCGTGGCTGTGTGCTGACATGGGATACATATAGTAAATATCAAGAGAGTTGCAATTGTATTGAGGCATTTGAGAAAGTTGCATGGTGCAGAGAGAAAAGTTAGACTTTATTTCACTTTCTGCAATATTTAATTTGAAATGCTTTGTAAAGCAGTCTTACACATTTGGTGAATAAAGCTTAATTTTGGAAACAAAATAGCTTCTGTCAGGATGCTTCAGATGTGCTAATGCCTAACGTCTCTAAATACAGGATGTGTGACAAATATGAGGAAACTGCATTCACTCTCTCTCCTCAATGCAAATCAACAAGTACAATTTAACCAACAATGTCTTCCTTTTCAGCCTTTGCTGATTATAATCTTCCCAAATATTCTTTTATTCACCAGCACAATCTACATCATAAGGACTATCAATTTGGTGAAAAATACCCCTTTGATCTACCTGAAACTCGCTGGCCTTCCAGCGCAATGAGTTGGCAACAATCCTGTTGTGGATTAGTGGTGCTAGAAAAACACAGCAATTCAGGCAGCATCCGAGGAGCAGTAAAATCGACGTTTCGGGCAAAAAGCCCTTCATCAGTGCCAACTGCCACATTCCAAGATCCATGGCTACATGCTGAGGACTACTGCAAGGGCACACGTGGGCAAAAGCCACCAAGGCTTTCCAGCCCGAATACACCTAAGCGATTGCAAACTGAAATTTGCTCGAGTTGTATACTCAAGATGTGTGTATGGTAAATACTAAGTAATTGTAAACGCAGTAACACGCATACCAAGATGAAAGTGACTCAGAATTTGAATTGCCATGGAAGCGAACTTTTACAAATTTTACGAATAAAGTACATTTTGAGGAGGAGGAAAATACACGTGAACAGCCCGAGACGACAGGAAAAGTAATTGACGACACAGTTTTAGATAGTCAGCCCCGGATGCTCTGAGGAACTCAACTTGCGACGACTGATTTGTGTAAACCTCTAACCCATGTTCTTGTTTCAGATGCCGGGGGGAGGGGAGGGGAGGGGAAGGAGCATTGAAGGAACTTCCCTTCGGCTCCCCTCCCGGTCGCCATCCTGACCTGGGAAGGCGACATTTCGCTCAGGGGGAGAGCTTCTGGTTCACGTTTCCTGACGCCCTTCGCCAGGCCCACCCCAGCAACGTGCATTTGTGAACGTTCCCGAAAGGCCAGTCACAGCTCGCCGCCCTGGCTGGCACCTTCCCCCACCCCCCCGGCCCACCATAACACCCCATTCCCTTCATAAACATACTTCTCACCATCAACGGGGAAAAAAATAAAACCATTCGAGTGACGGAGAGCTTGGGGGGGGGGGGAGTGACGATCGATGATATTGCTGAGGCCGAGTGTTCACTGTCCATCAAGCTGTCACGATCCGGCTTTTTCAAACACTAACGGGCGCCGCTCGTGAACATTCGGAGCTGGGGGAGGGGGCGGGGCTTTGAGGGAAAAAAAAAGCATCGACAATGCGGACGCGCGAGAGAGGAGTGTGTGACGGGAGGAGGTGATCAGGAAGCGAGGCGGACAGAGCAGGGCCGGCACGGGGACACACTGCCGGAGGCAGAGGGGCTCCGGCTGCCTTCAACACCACTCACTGTCGCGCGCCCGCGCGCACGCAAACTGCCAATGATCGACTGCCAAAGCATTGCTTGGCTAAAACCAAAATCGCCCCCCATTCTTTAATAAGCAATACGCCTGACGATTCAGGGAGCATCATGCGGCTATTCGGCTATTTGATGAAAAACCCCATTCCGAAGCAGGTCGAATATTACTCTCGGTTTTCCCCTTCTCCTCTGTCCATAAAACAGTTCCTGGATTTTGGTGAGTCAGTTTATGGAGGGATATTGTGAGCGGGGAAGGGGGGGGGGGGGGGGGGGAAGAATATCTCGGTGTATTGAATAAGTCCAGAGGTTGTTTTTCCATCACTAATGTGATGGACGAGGCTGTGATGTTTATTGTCCGGGGGCTGATGCTGTTGCTGATCTCGGAATGGCTGCAGCTCAGCTATTTTGGCACGACTGAAACGTGACCCAACAAGTGCAATGTTCAGAGCTGAAGCAGGTGAATTAAATGTGTTACGTCCGTACGTTTACTGAAAACTTGCAAAGTGAGAAAAGTTTCCCTGCACGTTCACAAGGGGAAACAAGCTTGTTTTAAACAAAAGAGAAACGTTTGGGAATGGAGATCCAAGGCAGTGACATTAAATAATTCAAAACGTTGCTGACATAAAATGTGAGGATTGGGCTCATAGTATGGAATTGTCTCCTTCAACCACAGACCATGAATTGTCAAGAGCCTTTTGAAAGGAAGCTGATTAATTTGGGTGAAACATTTGGCATGTGGAACAGAAACTAGTTTCTTTATACTTTTAAGTCAGTTTCGATCTGAAATTTATGGTGCGTTCAGTTCTGCTATAGGAAGGATGTTGTGAAACTTGAAAGGGAGCATAAGGATGTTGCTAGGGTTGGAGGATTTGAGCTGTTGGGAGAGGCTGGTGCGATTTTCCCCTGTAGCGTCGAGGCTGCGTGCTGACCTTTATAGAACTTTATAAAATCATGAGGGGCATGGATGGGGTGAATAGTAAAGGTTTTTTTTTCTCCAAGGTAATGGAGTCTAAAACCAGAAGGCATAGGTTTAAGGTGAAAGGGGAAAGATTTAAGAAGGACTTAAGGGGCAATTTTCCATGCAGAGGGTAGTGCATGTATGGAATGAATTGCCAGAGTAAATGATAGAGGCTGGCGCATTTACAACATTTAAAATGTATCTGGAAGTGTATCTGAATTGGAAGGGTTTAGAGGCATATGGGCCAAATATTGGCAAATAGAACTAGATTAATTTAAGATATCTGGTTGGCATCAATGAGTCATACCAAAGGGTCTGTTTCCCTGCTGTACATCTTTATGACTGTATGACGTGTGCTAATTCTTCAGGTGTGTGCCAGGAATCATGATCTTTGAGATAAATTGCACTAAATCCTAAGGCAGCAGCATCTGGACAGATAATAATTGCTTTATGGATAGTACAAATGCATTACTAACTTAGCAATGTTCTCTTAATCTTAAACTGTACTATATAGTTGGTATTGTTTTGGAATAAGTGAACTTTGATCGATTGTACTCTTGACTAGGAGCCAATCCTGGTCCAGTGACAGATTAAAGGAGAGACTTTAAAAAAAGTTTTACAATAGTTGTAGTGATGAGGGATTATACTTGGATGGGTAGATGGGAAGAAACCAAATTTCTACTTAATGCACAGAAGGATGAGGAGATTTAATAGAGGTATTTAAAGTTATGAAGGGTTGAAGATTATTTCATCAAAACTTTACACTTATCTCTCTGAATACGTGCTACCAAACCTATTGAGCATTATCTTTATTTCAGATTTCAACTTTTTCAGATTTTGTGCCCTGATCTTATGCCATTGCCTGCCCTACTTTATGTAGAAAGATGATGGGGACTAGTCCAGAAGATCTTAACATGAACCATCTAACTTGTATTAGACAGTAAATTGTCTCCAGTTTGCATATTGCCATGTTCAGCTTAGAATGAGGTCATACATTTTAATCTGGTTTATCTCCTCCTTTGCAACAAATGGGCTGACATAAAAGCAGAGGTAGTTAGTTAGACCTGTTAAAGTAGGTTGTCATTATGATGGCTAGGAGCAAGAGTCTAATGTCATGTAAGATGTTGATGCTGTGAACAATCTGCTTCGATCTGAGACTAGCTGAGATGAACTGAAACTGGGGCGAGTGTAGAGGTAGTGGTCAGGGCCAAAGAATATATCTGAACTGATGTGAACTCCTTGTTCACTAAAGCAGTAGAGGAATGTCACAACACTGGACATTGAAGTAAAAGGAAGGGATCGTAGGTAGATCCTTGAAACAGTTCAAAGATAATGTTTTGGTTTAGGAACAAACATTGCTGGACTTATAGCTCAAAATGGATGGGTAAAATATGGCAAAATATCTTTCAGCAAGATATGAATAAGGGATACTTATCATCAGCAATATTTAGGTGTTAAACTGTGATAATCACCTAATATTACACACAAAAACAAAAGAAAAAAACATTTTTCCCTTTTACCTACTTTGTGGTCAGGATTTGAAAAGTTAGAAGCTGTACAGTCAAGAAACATGGCAGCAGTGTATTTGAGCTAGACAGTTTTTGAATGTCAGCTGAAAATCACAAATAGAACTCTTAGTGTCCAGGGATGATTTGGTAACTTGGCAGGAACCATATACACTGTATAGAGTCGAGAGTGTGGTGCTGGAAAAGTATGGCCAATCAGGCAACATCGGAGGAGCAGGAGAATTGATGTTTCGAGCATAAGCTGTTCATCAGGAAACCATTTTTATATATGTTTGTTTATAAAATGATTAGACTAAACAATGGAATCCAAAATGTGTGAAATTTGGAATGTAAGTGTACAGATCAATGTCATCTGCATGCAGAGAATTTAACTTGTTCCTTGGATTTGCTCACCAGTTAACCTGTTTCTCAGTTGTTAATTGAGGATGAGTTATTGACAAGGTCTCCAAGTGAAAGCTCGACAATTTCTTTGGTGCCATTAGATCTTTTATAGCCACCTAAGAAGCAAACAGCAGACTCTGACAGTACAGCACTCCTTCAGTACTGAACAGCTGTGTCAGATCAGATTATACACAAATTTTACAGTGGGCATTGAATCCATGACCTTCTGTCTCAAAGTCAAGAGCGTTAGCACGATACTTTTTTTGTGTGACATTGCAATTGTTGCATATAGGGAAGCAAGCCAGTTTTTGTTTTCTTAAATAACCATGTGTTCTGTGATAATTTGTGGATGTTTGAGAATAAATTACATAAGCAGATACATGGGAACATTGCAACCCACAAGTTCCCCTCCAAGCCACTTACCATCCAGCCTTAGAAATATATCACTGTTCCCTTAATGTTGTTGTTGGATTAAAATCCTGGAAATACTTCCCTAATGGCATTGTGGGTCTACCTGCAGCTCATGGACTGTAGCAACTCAAGAAGGCAGCTCACCATTACCTTCTCAAGGGAAACTGAATACCGAACAGGACCACAGTACAGGCTCTTTGGCCCTTGATGTTGTGCCAACCTTTTATCCTACTCTAAGATTAAAGTAACCAACATACCCTTCATTTCACTATCATCCATGTGCCGATCCAAGAGTGGCTTAAATGTCCCAAACGTATCTGACTCTCCTACCACTGCTGACAGTGCATTCCATGCACCCACCACTCTGTGTAAAGAACCTACTTCTGACATCTCCCATAGGTCTTCCTCTAATCACCTTAAATTATGCCCCCTCATGATAGCAATTTCCACCCTGGGAAAACGTCTCTGGCTAACCACTCTATGCCTCTCATCATCTTGTACATCTCTATCAAGTTACTTTTCAGCCTTCTTCATTCCATTGAGAAAAGCCCTAGCTCTCTCAACCTTTCTTCATAAAGATACATCTGCCCTACACCCTCCTAAAGCTTCCACATCCTTCCCATAATGAGGCAACCAGAACTGAACATAATATTCCAAGTGTCGTCTAACAACGGCTTTATAGATCTGCAGCATAATTTTGAGGCTCTTAAACTACATTCCCCAGCTAATGAAAGCCAACACACCATACGCCGCCTTAACGGCCCTATCAATTTGGGTGGCAACTTTGAGAGATCCATGGGTGTGAACCCCAACACCCCTCTGTTCCTCCACTCTGCCAAGACTCTTGACTTTACCCTGTAATCTGCATTCAAATTGGACCTTCCAAAATGAATACTTGACACTTTTCCAGGTTGAACTCCATCTACCACTCCTCAGCCCAGCTCTGGATCCTGTCAATGTCCTGTTGCAACCTCCAACAGCCCTCCCCAATATCTACAACTCCACCGACCTTCGTGCCATCGGCAAACATACTAACCTACCCTTCCATTTTCTCATCCAAGTTATTTATAAAAATCACAAAGAGCAGAGCTCCCTGAACAGATCCCTGCAGAATACCACTGGTCACCAAGCCCCAGACTGAATACTTTCCATCTACTATCACCCTCTGTCTTATGGGCCAGCCAATTCTGTATCCAGTAAGCCAAATTTCCCTGTATCCTATGCCTCCTTACTTTCTGAATGAGCATACCATGGGGAACTTTATCAAATGCCTTGCTAAAATCCATATACCCCACATCCACTGCTCTATCTTTTTCAATGTGTTTTGTTACGTCCTCAAAGAATTCAGTAAGGATTGTGAGGCATGACCTGCCCCTCACAAATCTCTAATCAAGCTATGCTGAAGATCGGCAATAACTGCTGGCCCAGCCAGCAACACTACGTCCTATGAATTATTTTTTTTTAAAAACGTGACAGATTTGTAAGTTCATCTTCTGTTTCAATTGCGGTTTATTTAAAATTCTACATTTTGAATGTAGTAATTCACAGCTGTTCCAGAACATTCTACCTTACATTTGAAGTAGAGTATCAGAATTTATGGTTGTTAATACTTAATATAAAGGAAGGTGTTACAAAATCAAAGATGCCCAAAAAACATCCAGTGCATTCCGAAATGGCAAATGAATTTTAATATCAATAACCGTGGTAATGATTTTGGTAGGAGATACAAAGAAACCATCTATTTCTTGGAAAGTTAGTCTAAATTGATGAGATCTAGGAAAGCATATCCATAACTGATTAGAAGTATCAACACTGGTGAACAAAGGAATAAATAATGCAATAAAAGTTACGTTTTAGAATTGATTTAAAAATAGGATTTAAAAGCAGAGAATAAATTAATATACACTCAGATTTGGCCATATTTAAAGTACAGGCTGAGTATTAAGTATGTATTTTAAGTAGAATGTAGGTGCATTGGAGGAAATGCAGAACAGATTTATAAGTAGGACACCAGAATTGAAAGTGTCCATCTATCAAGAAAGACTGATCAAACTGGTACTCTTTTATATTATTTCTGGAATTGGGAAGACTGGGAGTTGTTTAAAATGAAGGGGCATTTTCATTATTACATGACATTTACAAAACAGAATTGATCATTTGTTCTGACTGGTCAATGCATTGTTTATACTCGATTGAGTCATAGAGAAACAGACCCTTCGGTCCAACCCGTCCATGCTGACCAAATATCCCAACCCAATCTAGTCCCACCTGCCAGCACCTAACCCATATCCCTCCAAACCCTTCTATTCATATACCCATCTAAATGCCTCTTAATTGTTGCAATTAAATCAGCCTCTACCACATCCTCTGGCAGCTCATTCCATACACGTACCACCCTCTGCATGAAAAAGTTGCCTCTTGGGTCTCTTTTATATCTTTCCCCTCTCACCCTAAACCTATGCCCTCTAGTTCTGGACTCCCCGACTCCAGGGAAAAGACTTTGCCTATTAATCCTATCCATGCCCCTCATAATTTTGTAAACCTCTATCCGGTCACCCCTCAGCCTCCGACACTCCAGGGAGAACAGCCCCAGCCTCTCCCTATAGCTCAATTCCTCCAACCCTGGCAACATCCTTGTAAATCTTTTTTGAACCCTTTCAAGTTTCACAACATCTTTCCGATAGGAAGGAGACCAGAATTGCATGCAATATTCCAACAGTGGCCTAACCAATGTTCTGTACTGCCGCAACATGACCTCCCAACACCTGTACTCAATACTCTGACCTATAAATGAAAGTATACCAAACGTCTTCTTCACTATCTTATCTACCTGTGACTCCACTTTCAAGGAGCTATGAACCTGCACTCCAAGGTCTCTTTGTTTAGCAACACTTCCTAGGACCTTACCATTAAGTGTATATGTCCTGCTAAGATTTGCTTTCCCAAAATGCAGCACCTCGCATTTATCTGAATTAAACTCCATCTGCCACTTCTCAGCTCATTGGCCCATCTGGTCAAGATCCTGTTGTAATCTGAGGTAACCCTCTTCGCTGTCCACTACACCTCCAATTCTGGTGTTATCTGCAAACTTACTAATTCTACCTCTTATGCTCTCATCCAAATCATTTATGTAAATCTGAATGTTAGGTTTTCTGTCTAATAACTTGAAAGCCTTCTGTTACAGCAATGATGTAGAAGAAAGATCTCTAGTTTGAGAGGAATCTTAATTTAGGGAATATGTAAATAAGGTAGCCTTTCAAACAAAAATTACCAAACTCAGAGTTTTATTTACTTGTAATGTGGGGAAAATTGGAATTTGTGGCCAAGTATATATTCTGTCCAATAATCATTGTGTGTGTAAGGGGAAGCTAGGCAAGTATGAAAAAGAAAGAAATAGATGGAAAGCTCAATCAAGTGGAATACATTGAGGTAGTTGAAGGGTCATATGGAGCATTCAAATGGAATAGATCTGAATGGTTTCTTTCAGTTTTAGAAAATATTGTATAATTCCTAAATAGTGTAACATATACAATTTAATGCTTTGGAGATGCCGGTGTTGGACTGGGGTGTACAAAGTTAAAAATCACACAACACCAAGTTATAGTCCAATAGGTTTAATTGGAAGCACACTAGCTTTCAGAGCAACGCTCCTTCATCAGGTGAAAGCTCCGAAAACTAATGTGCTTCCAATTAAACCTGTTGGGCTATAACCTGGTGTTGTGTGATTTTATTTTTAAACAATTTAATGCAGTAGTTTAGGACATATTGGTGTGCAAAAATTCCTAAACTACTGCATTGATTTGTGTTACACTATTCTGTGTGAATATTTTAATTCCTTTTTTTTTACAGTAACCTGGTGAAGTGCATTTGTTATTGTATCATTGCACTGATGGGAAGGGAAAAAATCTAGAGAAGCATTTTAGCCAGGTTTCTTGTGGAAAGAAAAAGGAGAAACTATTGGTTCACAGTCCATTGTCACCATTTATAGTGAAGCATGGTGAGAAACTTAAGATTTTCATGTACATAGTGAACTAAACAAGTAGCCCTTTTAAATATGGATAAGAGGAGCTGACTGGCCTAGTGGTTTTATTGCTGGGCTAGTGGTTTTATTATCCTCGTGCCCCAGATAATGTTTTGGGTTCAAATTTTGCAACAGCTGGTGATGGAGTTTGAAGTCAACAAAAATCTGTAATTAATGACCATGAGTCCATTGCCAATTGTCGGAAAATGCTGTCTAGTTCACTAATGACTTTTAGGGAAGAAAACTGCCTGTATGTGAATCCAGACCCACAGCAATGTGTTGATTCTTAACTGCCTGATGGGCAATAAATGCTGGCCTATCCAGCAAAGCCCATAATCGAGTGAATGAAATGAAAAAAAATTCCAACTTGGGTTTTTAGATTATTGAAGGTCAGAAACAAACCTAATTCTTGGAATCTAGTACTCTTTTCTGTCAAAAAAAAGTCTCTCAGCAAGGTGAGAAGATATTTACTCTGTGACAAATGATTTTCCTTATAAAGAAACATTCTTGCCTCCTCCCCCAAACCCACATCATCCCTCAGGCTGGAGGGAAGGTCGGAAGTCAAGTGATCCAAATCCAAATCATGTTTGTTGCTTTCTGGCCTCTTGCCTGATCCATTAATAGCCTATGATAGTATTTTGAATTGGCAGACTAGCAGTCAAAAATTGATGACCGGCACGTAGATTGAATTATTTCAGAATTCTTAACTGCTCAGAAAGTTTTGGCAATAAATTTCAAATTACTGTCTGCATATACAGAATTAAGTTGAATTGAATCGACCTTTACCTCTACTTTTATAATAAACGAATCCTTTTGTATGTGTGTTCTGATCACGAACTGCTCACCACAAAACTCATGTTTATTATTCAATTAAATTAATGGATGGTTGTTTTCCAAAAATACAATATTCAATTTAAAATGTATTAATTTACCGAAACATCAACGTTTGTACCCATAGTTAACTGTGTGTGTTGTGGTTAAAGTCTCATGGAAAGTCAACCTCTTTATCCCATGGGATTTAACCAATATTAGCAATTTATTTTTTCATGGAATGTACTTTTGCAATCTCTCTTTTTAATAGTATCAATCCTGTTGCCAAGTGCTTCTGAAGAAAAAAATACTATAGATCTGAAATGTAACCTGTTTTCTCTCTCTGTAAGGATGCTTATTTCATATGCTGACTTTTACTTCTGCACTTTTTTCTCTTTATATCTCACCTAGCTCACTTGCATCTTTTAATATCTGTCCTAATCCATTGTTGTTTTTTGGTTCTTTACTGGGTTTTTTTTAAAACTACAAATCTGAAGTCTTATTGCATTGTTGCCACTTCACTAATACTGAGGTGTTAATGGAGGAAGGTTTTCAGACCAGTATATTAGTTTTAAAATGGTTATGGAATACAATAGGTCTGGTCCACAAGTAAAAGTTCTTTGGAATGAGGCCAATTTTGATGGTACTAAACAAGAATTTTCAAAAGTTGATTGGAAGACCCTGTTTGCAAGTAAATGAATGTCTGTCTGGAAAATGGGAAGATTTCAAAAGGAAGATAACAAAAGTTCAGGATCAGCATATTCCTTATAGTGTGAAGGACAAGGCTGGCAGGAGCAGGGAGCACTGGATGACTGGAGATATTGAGATTCTGGTCAAGAAAAAGGAGTTATACATGAGAAATAGACAGCTGAGATCAAGTGAATCCCTTAAGGAGTATAGGATTACAGTTAAGAGAAAATTGGAAGGGCAAAATGAGACATGAGATTGCTTTGGCAGATAGGGTAAAGAGATTTGTACAAATGTATTACAGGCAAAAGAGAAACTAGAGAGAGAATATGGCCCCTTAAAGATCATTGAGGCTGTGTAGTGTGGAACCACAGGAGATGGGTGAGATCCTAAATGAATATTTCTGGTCAGTATTTACTCTGGAGAAAGACATGGAAGCTAGGAAATAGGAGAAGTGAAGAGTCCACGTTATAGAAGAGGAGGTGCTGGAGGTCTTAAAACGAGTAAAGGTTGATAAGTACTCAGGATCTGATAAAGTGTAACACAGGACATTGTGGAAAGCTAGGAAAGACATTGCAGGGCCCCTAATGGAGATATTTGTATCATCAACAGCCAGGAGTGATGTGCCAGAACAGGGTGGCTAATGTTGTGCCATTATTTAAGAGGCTGCAATGAAAAGCAAGGGAACTACCGACCAGTGAGCCTAACATCAGTAAGTTGGTGCAGGGTATTCTGAGAGACAGGATAGGGCTGATTAGGGATAGTTAGCATAGCTTTGTGTCTGGGAAATTGTGTCTCACAGATTTGATTGAGCTTTTTGAAGAGGTGATCAAGAAGATAGATGAAGGCAGAACAATAGATGTCTGCATGGACTTTAACAAAGCCTTCAACACGGTTCCGCATCATAGGCTAGTTAGTAAGGTTAGATCATATGGAATCAAGGGAGATCTAGCCAATCGTATAGAAAATTGGCTTGATGTGAGGAGACAAGGTGGCGATAGAGGGTTGTTTTTTAGACTGGAGGCCTAGGACCAGCAGTGTGCTGCAAGGATTGGTGTTGGGTCCATTGCTGTTCATCATTTATATATAAACAATCCGCTCGAGAATATAGGAGGAATGGTTAGTAGGTTTGTGGATGACACCAAAATTGGTGGTATTGTGGACAGTGAAGAAAGTTATCTAAGAGTACAACGGGACCTTGATCAACTGTGCCAGTGGGCTGAGAAATGGCAGATGGAGTTTAATTCGTATAAATGCAAGATGATCCATTTTGGTAAGACAAGCCAGAGCTGGACTTGTTCAGTTCATGGTAGAACCGTGGGGAATGTTGCCAAACAGGGAGACCTAGGGTGCAGGTACATAATTCCTTGAAAGTGGCATAACAGACAGACAGCATGTGGTGCAGGCATTTGGCATCAGTCAGAGATTGCGTATAGGAGTTGAGACGTTATGTTACAGCCGTACAAGACATTGGTACGGCATCATTTGGAAGACTGCTATTGTAAGGCTGTTATTAAACTGGAAAAGGTGCAAAAAAAGATTTGCAAGGATGTCACTGGGACTAGAAGGTTTCAGTTATAAGGAGAAGCTGGGACTTTTATCCCTGGAGCGTAGGAGGCTGAAGGGTGACCTTACAGGAATTTATAAACTTATGAGGGGCATAGATAAAGTGAATAGACAAGGTCTTTTCAACAGGATAGGAGAATCAACAACTATCATTCAAGACAGCAAGTTGGTGACGGCAGAGTTCCAGCGTTCCGACTACTGAGCCCGAGGCTTGTGTACTTTCGTCTGCTTTGCTTTTTTTTCATTTTTCTGATTTTTCTTTTTACTTTTTTTTCTATTTTCTTTAAAGTCTTTTCTCTTGCCTTTTTGCCTTGGTTACAGCAGCATCAGTGAGAATGGGCCCTGTGTGGAATGGTGGATGAAAATGACGGTCTGGGCACAGGAAGTGGAAAGGCCAAGCAAGTTTTGAAAGAGGAAGTGTCTGGTGCTAGCAATGCCAGGATGAGGCGGACACTGCTCCATCCAGCCCAAGGTCTTCCGACGAGAAAGGAGCAGGTCCCGGGTTTAATCCTGTAGTTCAGATTCGCAGGCTGAGCTGAGGCTCCAGGTGCATGGCTAGGCTTGGGAGCCTGATGGTGATGTAACGATGGCGGTAAATTTGGTTACAATACAGAACTCTGTGGCACCTGCATCAATGCGGTCGGCCCAGTGTCAACTCATGGCAGCAGAGTGCGATGGTGCCAGCAAGTGGCAACTCTTTGTTCCAGTGGCAGCAGCACAGTGAAGTACAATTACAGCAGTGTCATTGGTTTAGCAGCCGGAACTCGAGGCACTGCGGAGAAGGAACCCGGATCCAGGCCCATGGCTGAGCTAGAAGTAGGAATTGTTCCAAAGACCACCTAACTTTATTGAGATAAGAATATAAGGTGAACTTTATTGTTTTATTTTTCTGGCTATATATTCTGTGTTTTAAGTTGGTGCTGTGGATTGGCAACAATGAACAACACTTTTCACTATAGTTGTAATAAATAAATAAATAAAATCAAATAATCTAGAGGGCATAGGTTTAAGGTGAGAGGAGAAAGTTATAAAAGGGATCTGAGGGTAGTGCATAGATAGAACAAGCTGCCAGAGGGAATGATAGCAGTGGATACGCTTACAACACTTAAAAGAAATTTAGACCACTGCATGGCTAAGAAAGGTTTAGAGGGATATGAGCCAAATGCAAGCAGATGGGACTAATTCAGCTTAGAAAACCCTGTCAACATGGAGGGTTGGGGTGAAAGGGTCTGTTTCTGTGCTGTATGATTCTTTAACTCTGCTCATACTACACAACATTGGATTAAGCATTACCTTCACCGACACTTGTATCCGTCCTTGATATGCATACAAGAAGGGATGCCAAATTGGTTTTAAGAAATTGGTTCCCGTTTCAACCTTTCTTCTGTTTTTGTCCCACTTAGTAAGAAGATAATAAAAATCTCAAGGAATAATGCAGCTACTCATGCTTCTAATTTGATGGCAAGTCTTTACTTAATTTATATCCTGTAATTTGGAGGCCTGTATTAACACCTATTATCACAAGCTCTTTTTTTACCCTTGACTCAGAATCTTTTCATGGCATGCATCAATGCCATTCTTCTTGCTGCAAAATTGGGTCCAATAAAATTGTCCAACTTACACACCAGAATGTCCAGAAAATGGAAATTGAATAATTGCTACTTGAATGGTGTTAGTTGAGGGAAGACTGTTGAATTTGAACCTCTCGCTTTAAGTAGTATAAAGTGACTTCTTGTGTCTGATTTAAGAGATCATCAATCGTGCAGCACTTCCTCAGTATCTCATTGAGGTGTTACCCTAAATTATGTGGTCAAACGCTAGAAGAGAATTTGAACCCAAAATCTATTAATTATGGAGCAGAATTTCTGTGAATTGAATCAAGCTAATCCATATGGTTACGATACTCTGTAGTTAATATTTGTCTACAAAGCTAGATTTTTGTTTTGCTGACTTGATTCAGAAGATATAGTATTGTATAACAGTTACAAGAACTTGAGAGAATAATTCTGATTCTTAACAAGAGATTAAATGTATTTGAAATGGTGAGGAAGGCCATACCAATGGCACAGAATCCAACATCGTATCTGTTTCTGATTAAAGACTACTCAACTGGCTCACGCTCACAAAACTCTTTGAGTTGATTCCACAATTGGACAGTATTTGCTCGGTAATCCTGATTAAGCTAAATATTACAAAGACCGCAGTTTAAGATTTGATGTGGCTCACATTTGCCACTCTTGTACATGAAATGACTCCACAGAGGCCAGTGTTCTGTCACCAAGTTACCCTGTATTTACACATGGAGAGTCCTTGCCACTGATACAACTCCTTCAGAGCCACTCCTTCAGACAACCTGAAACTTCTTTTCTTTAAGAGTAAACAAGAGGTCAGACACTCCTATTTTCCCCCCCCCCCACTACCATCTACCAGCAGTACGAAACTTATTTTTTATTGAACAGGCTGTCCGACACTCCTATTCCTCTTTATTTTAAATTTTTTTCTTTACTCCCACACTACCGCCTAATTGCGGTAGTGCTTAAAAACTTATTTACTTTTTTTCTTCCTTTTTTTACTTTTTTTTTCTGAAGTGCAACCAAAAGCAGAGGAAGAGGTTTTTAAGAAAATCAAAAAGGGAGTGCAAATGCTCACACACAATATATACATGGTGCACAGACTCCACAGCACCACAGAACAAATAGTTGGACACTCTTGTTTTTTTTCTTTTTTTTACCCCCCCATACTACCGCCTAATTGTGGTAGTGCTTAAAAACTTTTTTGTGTGTGCAGGTGTGAGACACAGGTGCACAAATCTTTATTCAAATTTCCACCACCAGGAAGAAAGGAAACACCCGAGTGGCCAGTGAGAAGCAGTGCCCTTCACGTCAAAGGGCAATGCTGTGTGATCAAACAGTGAAGGGGAGGGCAGGGATTAAATCAAAATAGTTGGAGGGGGAAATAATGCACTTCACTCCCTGCGGCGCCCACCTCTCCCTGATAAACTCCAGGGTGTTGGTGGACACCGCGTGCTCCTTTTCCAGAGACACCCGGGCTCTAACGTAACCGTGGAAGATAGGCAGGCAGTCGGCCCTAACGACCTCCTCCACGGCCCGCTGCGTGGACCTGTTTATGGCCAGTTTGGCCAGGCCCAGGAGCAGACCCACGAGGAGGTCTTCAGACCTGCCCTCCTCCGTACCGGGTGCCCGAAGATCAGGAGCGTGGGACTGAAGTGCAGCCAGAAACAGAGGAGGAGGTTTTTGAGAAAATCAAAAAAGGAGTGCAAACGCCCACACCCGATATACACATGGTCCACGGACTCCACAGTGCCACAGAACAAGCAGTTGGACACTCCTCGTTTTTTTTCTTCTCTTTATTTACCCCCATACTACCACCTAATTGCCGTAGTGCTTAAAAACTTCTTTTCTTTTTTTTATCTTTTTCAACCCCCACCCTACCGCCTAACTGCGGTAGTGCTTATTTTTACTCCAGCACCCATGTTGTGTGTGTGCAGGTGTGAGACACAGTGAAAGACACAAGATGTATGAATCTTTATTGAATTTCCACCACCAGGAAGAAAGGAAACACTCGGGTGGCCAGTGACAAGCAGTGCCCTTCACATCAAAGGGCAATGCTGTGTGATCAAACAGTGAAGGGGAGGGCAGGGATTAAATCAAAATAGAGTTAGAGGTGGAAATAATAAAACTCCTTTTCTTATCTGTCAGCCAGTTCTCCCTGATTGGGGCTATTAATTTGGTCCAATCAGGGAACTCATTCTCAGTGAGGTCCACCTGGCTAACCTTGTTGCAATTACTACATTACATTGTGGAAGCTACATATAAATGCAATATTTGACTTAGTATTATTCATAGTATAGTAAGTACAATGATAATACTATGAAAATTTTCTTTTGCAAGCAGTATAGGCAGATCATATCAAACAATGGCATACAGATCATGAGGGAGGCACAAGATTAAGACTGCATAGGAGGTTCACAAAAGCAAGGCCAACATTAGATTTGAAATTAGAGAGGTCCGTTCAGCAGTCTAATAAAAGAAGGGAAGAAGCTATTCTTGAACCTGTTGGTGTGTGTATGTGTGTTCAAGCTTCTATCTCATCTGCCTGATGGAAAAGAGTATTACCGAGTTGGGAGGTGTCTTTGGTAGTTTTTCTGTGGCAACGAGAAGTATAGATGGTGTCTGCAGATGGACATTTGGCTTCCACAATGGATTTGGCTGTGCACACAACTTTTTGTAGCTTCTTATGGTCTTGGGCCGAGTAGTTGCCATACCAAGCCGTTATGCACCTGGATGGGATGCTTTTTGCGGTGCATCTATAAAAGTTAGTGACAATATATTGCAGGCTGAGCATACACATTATGTGTCTGTTTCAACTGCTCAAAAGAGGTGGCAGCCATTCAGAGGAATGAACCAATCAGAGTCAAGCTGCCTGGTTTAAATTGAGCTTAGCAATTAACTACCAGTCATCATCTAACGGGTGCATTTTCCATGCATTATCTCAACCAAGTACAGTCTGACCAGTAGCCAATCATCGTCCTTGTCTAATTGGCATTCCTGATGGTAGTAAGATGAAAATCTCTCTGTGTCTTTTGTTTTTCAGTAATACTCCAGTTCTGTATGACCAAATGACTATAATGTGTAATGCTGAAATAGGGAAACCCATAATTTGGATGAACGCTAAAAATCACACAACACCAGGTAATAGTCTAACAGGTTTAATTGGAAGCACTAGCTTTTGGAGCGCTGCTCCTTCATCAGGTGGTTGTCATCATGAATGTTGTACATGCTCATGCTGGTATATAGCCTTCTGAAATATTCACGAGCTACATATTACACAATGTAACTTATTTCCATGGTATAGTATGAGTCAACATGACAAAGCACTATTTATTTCCACATTATGGCAGAAGGAAACTATTTTAGAAAGATATTGTCTTACAGCATTTATTATAACCATCCCATACTGAGTATACAAGTCTCTGAACTATTTGCTTATTCTGTTAGCTTTCTTTTTTACCAACTTTATCAGTAAGTGCAAAGTAAACACCAGCATTGGATGCAGTATTAGCTTGTATTATATATTGTGCTTCAGTTGCTGTAAACAAATTTGCAGCAAAGCATTGACCTTCAGTACAGAGTGATATTTATAGTGTGATCAGATTGCAAATGTCATCTTGCTTCTTAAGAAATGTGTGCTTGTACGCTAGTTGATTCTTACGAATGAAAGATGCAGCTATATTAATCAAAGTAGTAATGGAAATGTAAAATAAGGTTTGGCAAAAATCATCAGCTTTTTGTTTTATTTAGTACCTGAGAAGGTTAATGATTAGTATGATTGGAAATCAGGGTGTATCTTTGCAGTTGAAATTCAGTTGGATTAATTTTGTATTTGAGTCATAAAAACAAGATGCTATAAAAACTTAACGGAGACAAAAAAAACTGCAGATGCTGGAATCCAAAGTAAACAGGCAGGAGATGGAAGAACACAGCAGGCCAGGCAGCATCAGGAGGTTGAGAAGTCAATGTTTTGTATATAACCCTTCTTCAGAAAAACTTAACACGCTAGCAGGATCGGTGAAGAGAAATGGAGATTATGTTTCAAATCCAAGATGGTTCTTTGGAACTGAAGAAAAGTACAATGTAAAACAAAAATAGAAATTGCTGGAGAAACTCTGGAGAGAAGGCAGAGTAAATATTTTGGGTCCGGTGACCCATCTTCAGGACTGTCCACAGATGTGGCCAGAACTGCTGAGTTTCTCCAGCAATTTCTGTTTTTCTTTGATTTCCAGCATCCACAGTTTTTTTTATTTTAGGAAGTGTGATGAGTTTTATGCTGTTGAAACATTTTAGAGCCAGGGAGGCAGACTAAAATGAAAAGCTGGGATACGCTGTAGAGGATGGGAGAAATGAAAAAAACAAAGATGTCATGGAACAGAAGGTGAAGGGAATGCTAATGTTTGTAGTAAAGAACTCCAGCATTGATCAAAAATTATTGTTAATAACATTATAATGAACATGCAAAATGCTAATCCTGATTTTTGCCATAGTTACTGGCAGACTTGTTTACAGTTTCAACAGTTAAGGAAAGCGATGGCCTAGTGGTATTGTTGCTAGACTATAAATCTGGAGACTCAGGTAATGTTCTGGCAACCCAGGTTTGAATCCTGCTAGAGGAAATGTTGGAATTTGAATTAAATTTTTAAAAAAACAAAACCTGGAATTAAGAATCTAGTGATGACCATGAAATTATTGTCAGAAAAACTCATCTGTTTCACTAATGTCCTTCAGGGAAAGAAATCCTTACCTGGTCTGTCCTACATGTGACTCCAGACCCACAGCAATGTGGTTGACTCTCAATTGCCTTGTGAAATGGCGTAGTAAGCCATTCAGATGTACTAATTGCTGCAAACTATCCAAGGACAACATGGCACAGGCAATAACTAGGGACAGGCAAGAAATGCTGGCCAGCTAGCATTGTCCATATCTTCCAAAATCAATACATAAAAATTGCTTTAATTTTGAATTTACAGTATTTTGCTTTTATGTTAGTATTAGGATATTTTTAGAAAAAATTAATTGACACCCTTCAATAGTTTTTTAAATGCTAACCTCTTACTGTTGAGATTTCTGGTTTGACAGGCAATGGCATTGATGAATTTAAAGTTTGGAAAAATAGTTAAATGCATTGTAATATGGTGTTTACATCCAGAATAATATTTTAATTTGGAAAACAATTATTTTCACAGCTTTTAAAGTAAAGTCTTACCTGCTTCACTGAATTGCACTACTCTAACAAATATTGGTGTGTATATTTATGGAGTAGCAAATTAATATTATGGGTCACAACCAGATTTGCTTCACTAATGGTCAATTGTCTAACTGCCATTTTTGGGATATTGCTATCTGCAAGTTGTCTGTTGTCACTATCAATTGTTTTGCACTCTGTGGCATAAAGAGCTAAAAGCCAGTCTAAATGAAAACGCTTTGCTCCCCTTCTAATTTAATGTCAATTCTGACACCAAAAAAACTGATGTTGGATATTGTGGTGGAAGGGAATTAGAAAATAGCTGGGAACAGGGCCCAGGCCTGGCATGCTGTATTTGATTGCATTGTTTTTGTTTTTGCAGTCGAGATTCAAAGTGCATGAAGATTGCCCAAATACATTTTATCTAACCACTTTCCAGTGTGAATCCATATAAGGAGTCAAATCCCGCACAAAAATTGAGTGGCTATTTAAGATGCCTGTTTTTACAATCCGACATCAGGAATCTCAAATATTTAATTCCCTTTTCATTTTCATTAGGTCGTGATAATGCATGTGAAAAGACTTCTTTTATGTTCTTACGAAAGGAGCTACCAGTTCGATTGGCCAACACCATGAGAGAAGTGAACTTATTGCCTGATAACCTGCTCAGCAGACCCTCTGTGCGACTCGTCCAGAGCTGGTAAGTGAATACCATATGTGAGAGATGAACAGGAATAAGATGAAATGTGCTCTAATACCAGTGCAGAGAAATTTCTGTACTTGGAATCTATTTAAAACTCAATTTTTGTGCAGAGTACATTAATGTGGTCACTGGTAAAGCCATGCACTTGGGAAATTGTATTAAAATTGTATTAAAATTTATACATGAGCAATTTGAACGTAAGGCTCATTGATATCAACAGATGACTCATTTTGTCAACATACATCACACTTTTAAAGGTATATGGTAGAAAAACATCAATTTATTTTCTTTATCCTGTGTAATTTTTTCTGACATGATTGTCCCACAATAAATATGGGATGCAATAATTTACATTAACTGATATGTCATCTATTTCTAAGTGTAATATCGTATGGACATTTCAGATTTCAGATTTTAAATGAGAAATTAATTGGCATTAAGTTTCACAAATTTTTCTTTTTGATGTGATTCTTTTAATAGTCAAATCAATATGCCTTAAGTATGTTTATACTTTTTTCACATTCAGAACGATAAAATTCTCAGTTCAGAATCAAAGTATTTTTTAGGATATCGCCTTTTCAGCAAATACTAATTTTAAAATGTGAGCGGAAAGTGTGCTGTTTGTTTAATAATAGTCTTGCAAACTAAAATGAAAGCGACAGAACTTTTCTTTCAAGTTTTTCAGGTACTTGCTTATGTCTCACCAAAAGTGACATTTTAATCTTGTAGTGGTAAACCATATTCTTTCTTTTTTTGTGTCTTTCATTCACTGGGATATTCCATAGAATGACAGGCGGAGAGAAAATTTCATTGCATTGCATAATCTTGTGGTTATGTGATAGTGCGTGTGTTATTTCACTTCTGCAGCTGTTTGCCAACATGGCAGAGTGTTCGTGGAAGATCAGAAGCTACACTGCACTATAGTCCAATAAGAATTTCAAGAATTGCATTGTCCTGTTGTATTCTCTCTAATCTGGACATTGAAAAAAAAATAATGCTTTGCATATCAAAATGTGAAGAAGAGTGCTGGTGTTCAACACCTTGCTCACAATGAAGAAGCTTGGCGGGGGGAGAGAGAGAGAGATGAGCACAGACACTTTACTTCAGCAAAATGGTCCTTTATTTTGTGACCTAACTATTTTGATTGTGAGTCTGGAGGACATTGTCAAACCTGGTTTTAGGATTGCACCTGGTCTGGAGTTGAGCAACTGTGTATTGCAGAGAGACCCTCAAATAAGGGGAAAGCCATTTACTTGCGCATGCAAAGTGCCTAGTGTCTTTACTAAAATGGCCGTTAGCAACTTCCAGCTCTTAATTAACATGCAATTATTTCAATTGTGTTGGGGTTGGAAGTTTAAAGACATCTGAAGACAGTCACGGGGCTATCAGATTTCTCAGTCATGCTTTTACAAAAGCTCGATCTTCCATGACTGACCAAAAACTGAGTTCCAGATGTTGGTGCATATGAATATTTAACTGATTTAGGATTGGACAAACATTAGCAGGACATTTTAGAGAGAAGCTGGAAGCTTCAGGAGTAGATGACTTTCCATCTGTGACTGTCACCTAGGCCCTTTATACCATGGAGGTTAAAAAAATGAGAGGCAATCTGATTCAATCATGGGACCTCCAGACTGTGGAGTCATAGTTTCAGAATAATCAGTTGACCATTTAGGAAAGAGATGAGAAATTTCTTCATTCAAAGAGTTATGAATCTTTGGAATTCTCTAAGCTCCCCTCAATCCCCTTTTCTTCATCGAAGAGTGTACTCTGATAGGGGTTGAAAGATTTTTTGGGGGTACTGGGGAATTATGGGTTTATGATTTTAAAAAAAGCAAGAAGATAAGATTGAAGTATAAAATCAACCATTATGTTATTGAATGTTGGTGCAGACTTGCATTGCCAAATGGCCTACTCCAACTCCCAGTTTGTTTGTTTATATGTACATTGTGAATTGCTCATGTTAAATTAGAAGTGCTATGAGGAAATGCACATTCTTCCAATTCATAACTCCAGTCAATTCCAAGAATGCATTACTTACACCAGCATTCATACAGGTATACAGTTTCCTGAGATTCAAAATAATTTAATCTAAATGTTTTGGTACAGTGAACTAAATAGGAGTAAAATGTGATACCATTAGATCTTGAGGTGGTTCTGTCAGCATACCAACCTCACAAGAGGGACATTGACCTTGAAAATTGTGCTGCTTCTAAGATCTATAGATCCAAGGTATATATTCTTGTCTCACCAAATACCACTGAAGGCACCTACCTAGTATAGTAAGTTGTTGTCTGAGGGATTTGTCAAAAGTATTACCGAGCACTAGTACCCAGGCAAAGAAGATTGACGTAGTGCATGGAGAAAGTTGGATACGCTTTCGGGGTCTTTTGTAACTTTGTGAGAGTTGTGAATTTGGGTGCAGCAGTGAGTGAAAGGTTTGTTTGAGATTTCAACATAATGTACTGTGTGTACTTGCTGAGGTTGGGCATTGTGAATTCAAAGGATTCCAGTAAGGCTTTTATTGAACTCCCAAAATATCTTTTCATAAAATGATTGCAACTCCCTTTTGTTTTCCTTATTCTTTATTCACTGGTTTAGCCAGCAATTGCAGTAATTTTAATCAACCTGTTGGACTAGGATGATTCCTGGTCTGGAAGGATTGTCTTATGGCAAAGGCTAAGTAGGTTGGGATTCTACTCCTTGATCTTTTTGAAACATATTCTTAAGGGGCTTGACAGCATAAATGTTTTAACTAAGTCTGTCTCTTGCTCAATGGATTAGCATGATCGGCTGTTAAGCATAAGGCTGCTGGTTTGAGGTCACCCAGGAACTAATTTCTCATCATTTAAGGGCAGCACAGTGGTTGGCCAGCGACCCAGGTCCTGAAGAAGGGCTCATGCCCGAAACGTCGATTCTCCTCCTTGGATGCTGCCTGACCTGCTGCGCTTTTCCAGCAGCACATTTTCAGCTCTGATCTCCAGCATCTGCAGTCCTCACTTTCTCCTAGGTTCTAACTTCAGGCAATTATCTGTGTGGAGTTTGCCTATTCTCCTCATGTTTGTGTGGGTTTTAACCAGGTGCTCAGGTTTCCTGCCACAGTCCAACCATGTGCAGATTAGGTGGATTGACCATGGTAAATTGCCCCATGGTATTTGTGGATGTGCAGGTGAGGTGGTTTTAGCCAAGGTTAATGCAAGGTTGTGGCAAGAGGGGTGGGTGGTCAGTGGGTCTGGGTTGGAAGCTTTTTGGAGGGTCAATGTAGACTCAATGGGTTAACTCGCCTCTATCTGCACTGTAGAGATTCTGTGACATGCTGTTACACACCTCAGGACCAGATGGGCTTGAACCTGGATCTTCTGGCTAACAGATGGGGACAATACCACTGCACCATTTGACCACAAGAGCAGCAATTGTAACCTTTCCCAAACTGTCCTTGAACTAAACTGCTTGCTAGGCTATTTCAGGATGCAATTAAGAGTCAGTCATTTAACTGTGGGGCTGAAGTCACAGATACGGCAGACCAGGTAAGTTTAGCAGATTTTTAATATTTACAAATTGAATTTAAATTCTACAAATGTCATGGTAGGATTTGAACTCATGTTCCTGGAATATTAACAAACAAAAACCGAAATTGCTGGAGAAACTCAACAGATGTGGCAGCATCTGCGGAGAGAAAACAAATTTAATGTGCCTTGTACCAAATACAACTGTCAAACTTTAACTCTGTTTTCTATCTGTAGATGGTACAAGACCTGCTGAGTTTATCCAGCAACTTCTGTTTTGGTTTGTTTCAGATCTCCAGCATCTGCAGTTCTTTGTTTTCTTTTCCTAGAACATTAGTCTAGCTATCTGGGTTATTGTAGTTATCACTATACTACCATCTCCCCAAGGGAATTGGAAAGACGTAACCAGACAACACAAGGAACCAAGGTGTCATAGCTGCTGGAATGTTGCCTTCATCTGGTTCTCAAATAAATGGTCACCAATTGAAGTCTGGTCACTGTCTGCAGTTGACTTGTTAACAGCGGAAACAAAAACATTGTGGTTACATCATATACTTTTGGAATTGTTAAAGAGGAGATTTAAGTACAGAGAAACACATTACTATTTGGGAAAGAGGAAGGGCATCCAAAGAAAGAATTGTCTGAATAATGGAGGTTACAATTAAAAATATAGTAAAGAAGCTGAGTATAAAAATATTAGAGAGGAGGTTGGAAGAGGCAGTGAAAGGGGCAAACAGCTCAACAAAGAACAAAAAGATGTTGTGAAACTTGAAACGGTTCAGAAAAGATTTACAAGGATGTTGCCAAGGTTGGAGGATCTGAGCTACAGGGAGACGCTGAACAGGCTGGGGCTGTTTTCCCTGGAGCGTCGGAGGCTGAGGGGTGACCTTATGGAGGTTTACAAAATTATGAGGGACATGGATAGGATAAATAGGCAAAGTATTTTCC
This sequence comes from Chiloscyllium punctatum, assembly GCF_047496795.1. Classification (NCBI taxonomy): domain Eukaryota; kingdom Metazoa; phylum Chordata; class Chondrichthyes; order Orectolobiformes; family Hemiscylliidae; genus Chiloscyllium; species Chiloscyllium punctatum. The sequence continues at coordinate 42,540,828 of NC_092753.1, read as the reverse complement.
ATGGGGTGGGGAGTCCAGAACTAGAGGGCATAGGTTTAGGGTGAGAGGGGAAAGATACAAAAGAGACCTAAGGGGCAACGTTTTCACGCAGAGGGTGGTACGTGTATGGAATGAGCTGCCAGAGGATGTGGTGGAGGCTGGTACAATTGCAACATTTAAGAGGCATTTGGATGGGTATATGAATAGGAAGAGTTTGGAGGGATATGGGCCGGGTGCTGGCATGTAGGACTAGATTGGGTCGGGATATCTGGTCAGCATGGACGGGTTGGACCGAAGGGTCTGTTTCCATGCTGTACATCTCTATGACTCTGATGTATTTACTTGGTTAGTTCTTTGCTCAAAGGCAAATCCAATTCACAGTAACACAATCTCCACCACAGATGGGGAAAGGAATCAAGTCCAGAATCCATTCAGCTAGCCTGGAGTGAACCTCATGATGGTACTAATCTGAACTAGACCAGTTGTCTGTCTAATCAATCTGAGTTCAAGGCAGTGACAACTTTTACAGACTTTTATCTTATGGGGCTATGGATAGTGATGGTACAAGCTCCAACAATTTGTTTCCGACATTTGGAAATTCTCCCACTCTTACCCCCTACCCTTGATTATGTTGGAAGAAATTACATGTTAATAACCAACCCATTTGGCTGTGTTACGTACACATCTTCAGTGACTATTGAGTCTCCCCTCAGATGTAGGCATGCTTTCCACTGTGCCACAAGACTTCCAAAAATATTTGAAAAGCGCATAAATATAAAGTTAGTCAAAGTCAAGATGCAACTAATTAGCAAATAAAAATGGGGTTCAGCAAAGGCTTGGGGTTGAGGCTTCAACCATCTCAGATTAAAATCTGCTTTGTGCTTGCCAGCTGCTTTGCATGAATGACCCTACATCAGAGCTTAAGAATCTGCATTATTTTGTTATGCTATTTAATTAGTACCATGCATCTGTCTTCACTAGAAAGGAGAATGCTGCCAATAAAGGAAGAGGGAGTAATGATGTTGGTTAAGATAAAAATGTAATTAAAAAATCCAGTCTTCAAAAGTTGAAATATCATATGAATGAGATGCATTTGAAGTCACTAAGGGCTGTTTAGGTGGAAATTGCAATGGCTTTGGCCACAGTTTTATAATTCTTTGGTGTATATAGGATGGTACTGGACAATTGATCAACTACAAATATTAAACCTAAACAAATGGAAGGAATAAGCTTTGCGACTAGAAGCCAATCAACCATCACTGTTTGGAGAAATATTTGCAGACAATCATGGACAAAATGAATTTGCATTTGATGAGGGTGGGATAATGATTGGAAGCCAAGAAAAAATTGTGAAAGGCAAATTGTATTAATATGACTTCATCAATTTTTTTTTGAATTAATAGAAAAAAAATGGGGATTTTGCTGTTGATTTGTATCTGAACTTCCAGCGCATGGTACAGCATGTAGATCTGGTAAAATTGGGATTAAATGAACAGTGGATTCTGAATTGGGAAACGCATGGATAGCGGACAGTACTGCTTTTTTTGGTACTTCCCAAGGACTTTAGTAAGATGACTTTTTGATAACATTAATTACCTGGATGTGGATATACAGAATAGTTTGAAAGTCTGTGAATGATACAAAGCTTAGAAAATAATGGAATAAGGTATTATCCTGGGGTTAAGTAGGAACAGGGATCTTTTAGAATGTTTCTACCAAAGTCCTTGAGGATAGCAGGATTGTTGAAGAAGAATTGTGAAATACATGGAATCTTTGCTTTGTTAATAAGTGTAGAATACTAAAGCACGAATGCTGTGGTCACCCTTTATAAGGGTTTAAAATGATTGACAAGAGAATCAGATACAGCATGTTGCGTGGTCTCCAGTGCACTGCCTGAAATGGTGGTAAAAGCAGATTCAATAATAATGTTTGAAATAGAATTCACTAAGTAGCTGAAGGAGAGAGAAAATACAGAAAAATAGAGGAAGAGCAAGGAAGTGGGAGCAATTAAATAACTTTACCAAAGACCACAAAATATATGAGCATTCTGCCCATTGAGTCTACTCTGCCAAAAGATCATGGCTGATATGTCCCTCAAACCCATTTTCCTGCTTTCTCCCTATAATGTTTGATCCCCTTACCAATCAAGAATCTAACAATCTCTGTCTTAAAGTTTCTCACTGACTTGGCCTCCATAGCCTTCTGCAGCAATGAATTTCAGAGATTCACCACCTTCTGACTGAAGAAATTCCTTCCCTGTTCTTGGGGATTGTCCCTTCACTCTGATGCTGTTCCCTGGTGTTCCAGGCTCTTGTCTTAATGGAAACATCTTCTCCAATTCAAGGCCTCTTGGTACTTAATGTTTCAATGAGATCTGCCAGCATCCTTCTGAACTCCATTGAGTACAGATCCAAAGTGCTCAACTGCCCCTTATATGACAAACCCTTCATTCCCATCCTTCATTGTTGCACACCTCCTGCAGATGTTCTCCAGCACCAACACATCCTTCCTTAGATATGGGGTCCAAAACTGGTCAAAATATTCCAAATGTGGTCTGACCAGGGCATTTTACACCCTCAGCAGTGTATCCCTGCTTTTGTGTTCTAGCCCTTTTGAAGTGAATTTTAACATTCCATTTGCCTTCCCAGTTGTCCATTAAACACACGTTTAGACATTAAGAAAATCCTGAACTAGGAGTCATAAATTCTATTGTGCTTCAGATTTCCAAAGTCTTTCCCCATTTGGAAAATAGTCTATGCCTCTTCTTCCTATCAAAATACACATCACGCTTTCCCATATTAAATTCCAACTGTCATTTCTTTACCCACTCTCTTAGCCTGTCCGACTCGTTCTGCAGCCTCCTCACTTCCTGAACACTACCTCACCCTCCACCTACCTTTGTATTAAATGCAACTGAAACAACAATTCCTTTATACAGATAATTAATGTATAATGTGAATAGTTGTTGTCCCAACACTGACTCCAGCAGAACTCCCCTGGTCACCAGCTGATAAAAGCCCCTTTATTGCCATTCTCTGCCTTCTGTAAGTCAACCAATCCTTTATCGATGCCAGTGTGTTGGCTTTAACACCATGGGCTCTATGTAGCATCTTGTCAAAGGCCTTCTGGAAGTATAAATAGATTAAATCAGTTGGCATTCCTTTTATCTAACTTGCTTGTTACCTCCTCAAAGAATTCTAACAACAGATTTATTAGGCATGACCTCACCTTGGCAAAGCTGTGATGACTCAGACTTGTTTTATCATGCACTCCCAAGTATCTCATAGTCTCATCCTTAATAACGGACACTAAAATCTTACCAATAACCGAGCTCAGGCCAACAGCCTGCAATTTCCCATCATCTGTCTCCCTCCCTTAAACAGTGATGTTACATTAGTCATTTCTTATCTTCTGGGATTCTCTGTGCCTCGATAATCTCCTCAGCTTTCTCTTTCAGAACACTGCGTTGTCCATCTGGTCAGGGCGATTTAGTCTTCTTCAGACCTTTCAGCTTCCCTAGCACCACCTTCGTAGTGATGGTCACTACACTAACCTCTACCCCTTGACTCTGCAGGGGTTCTGGTATGCTACTGATGTCTTCTACCATGAAAACTGATGCAGAGTTAGTAGTCAGTTCCTCCATCATTTCTTTGTTTCTCCTTACTACATCTCCAGCCACCTTTTCCAGAGGTCCAAGTTAAATAGGGGAAGGCTCAGGAGAGGTCCTTTAAAGTTTCCAGAACAAGTAATAAGACAGAGTATGGTAAGGGTCAGGAATCTTAACTTTAGGCACAGCGAATAAGGGGACAACAATGAGAAGCAGGGCAGTCAATGCAGCACTGAAGGTATTGTACTTTGATGCGCACAGTATACGAAACCAGGTAAATGAGTTTGTAGTGCCGATTGAAATTGGTCGATACAATGTTGTAGGCATCACAGAATTGGCTGCAAGAGTATCAGAGCTGAGAACTAAATGTTCAAGGATGAGCATTCTGTCAAAAAGGCAGGTAGTTGGCAGCCTGCCTTGTTAGTAAGAAATTAAATTTAATTGCTAGCAAGAAGTGATATAAGATTGAAAGGTATAGAATCTGTGTGGGTAAAGTTGAAGAGCCACAAAGCGTGGTGGGAGCTGACAAGGTGGGCGGAATAGCCTCCTTTTGTGCTGTGACTTCATTTACAGATGGCAAGAGCTTGACCCTTGCTGAACCTCAAATGCCAGTACCAAATTACTGATAGTGATATGACCCTGAACTTCCAGTCACAGCTTGCCCATTTCTCTCCCTATTTGACATTTTATCTTTTATGGATTTAAGTCTGCCACTCTAATTTTTCTTTTTAAACCTTTGTTGTTTTCTATGTCCATGTCAAGTTTCTCTGCAGTTTATCCTTCCTCCATTCCTCATGGAACATCTAGACTGAGAAACCTGTCTTGGTTGATTTGCCTGCACCTACAAGGAAAATGAAATACAGTAAATTTTTCAACTGTGCTTAACTTGTTTTGAGATTAGTTAAATTACTCCATTTTAATCAGTATTTGGCATATTAAGTGGAATATTTTGCCACAAACATTGAAAACCTTGTTGTAACGCAACTTGTTATGGTGTGACCATCAACTAAAATCATTTTTTTATCACCTCTTTTACAGGTATATGCAAAGTTTTTTAGAGCTGCTAGAGTTTCAGAGCAAAGGGCCTGAAGATCCTCCTGTGTTGAATGAGTAAGACTCTGAATTGTTTTTTATTTCTATCAAAGTACTACATGATTAAGAAACTTTCAGTTGACAGTCTATTTTCTTTTAAAAGCTGTCTTCTGTTCTTGCATTCCACTTATTGATGTGTGACTGAACAACATTCAAAAATCTGTAATTTGGCCAGAAATGTCTTCTCCTTCCTAATCTATTCTAATTGTGCTGACAACATATTTTTGACTTCCAAAATATGAGCTTGTGCACGTTTTGATTACACTTTCTGAACTGTCTTGAATTGCTGCTGAAGGTTTCCTGAACTGCCTTAAGGTAAAGTAATAGAACATAAGATACTATTTTGAATGGACTTATGGCAAATTTGCCATGTCGAAATAGTATCTTTTCCTTTTTTGAGTTGATTTGCATTGTTAAGTTAACACCTTTCATAGAGTGTACTGTTTTTATGCGTCCGATTCCTTTTGCCTGCATTTGGAAATATCTCTCCTTTTCTGCACTGCAATTCTTCTTTGAGCTCCACCTACATCCCACTATATATCGGGCATTATACTTGCTTGTACTGATATACTCAGAATTGCCTCCAGTATTCCAGTGCAGTTTAGAAAACCTTGTTGTGATGTTGATATAATCCTGAACTTTCTAATACGACTGAAAATTTTACCTTTTTGCACTCTAACATGGAAATATGTCCCAAGATGGTGAATTCCCAAAGGGTCAGGTAGCCTGAAATAGAAACAAAAAGGCAAGACTACTACAGAGGTATTTGGCCTTCAGTATGAGGATGACCATTCAAATTTGAGGTGGTGATTGATTTTTGAAGCAAAGTAGTTCAGTTACTACAGAGATGATGGGTAACTGCAGTTTGGAATGAATAATTGTACAGACAACATGACTTTCAATACGCTTAAATTTACAAGAATAGCAGTAAAAGATTATTTTTTTAAAATTCATTCATTTGTGGGATGTGGGTAGTGCTGGCTGGCCAGCATTTATAGCCCCTCCCTGTTTGCCCTTGAGAAGTTGGTGGTGAGCTGTCTTCTTGAACTGCTGCAGTCCACCTGCTGTGGGTTGACCCACAATACCATTAGGGATGGAATTCCAGGATTCTGAATGAGCGACAGTGAAGGAGTGGCAAAATATTTCCAAGTCAGTATGGTGAGGCTTGGAGGGGTTCTTGAAAGTGGTGATGTTCCCATATATCTGCTGCCCTCTTCCTTCTAGATGGAAGTGCTCATGGGTTTGGAAGGTAATGTCTGAGGATCATGGGTGAATTTCTGCCATTCCTTTTGCAGATAGTACACACTGCTGCGACTGAGCATTGGGGTTGAGGGAGTGGATGTGGTGCCAGTTAAGTGGGCTGCTTTATCCTGGATGGTGTCAAGCTTCTTAAGTTCTGTTGGAGCTGCACTCATCCAGGCAAATGGGGAGTATTCCATCACACACTTCGTTTTTGCTTTGTGAATGGTGAACAGGCTTTGGAGTCAGGAGATGAATTACTTGCTGCAGTATTCCTAGCCTCTAACCTGCTGTTGAAGCCATCATTTATGTGATGAATCCAGTTGATTTTCTGGTCAATGATAACCCCCAGGATGTTTGTCGTTGGAGTTCAGTGATGCTAATACCATTGAATGTCATGGGGCAATGGTTAGATTCTCTCGTATTGGTGTTGGTCATAGCCTGTCACTTGTCACCCCAAGCCTGGATAATGTGCAGATCCTGTTGCATTTGAAAATGGACTGCTTCTTTACCTGAGGAGTCACAAATAGTGCTGAACATTGTGCAATCATCGGCAAGCATCCCCACATCTGACCTTATAATGGTGGGAAGGTTATTGATGCAGCAGCTGACGATGGTTGGGCCTCTGACACTAACCTGAGGAACTCCTCCAGAGATGTCCTGGAGCTGAGATGACTGACCTCCAACAACCACGACCATCTTCCTATGTATCAAGTATGACTCCAACTGGCAGAGAGTTTGCCCCCTCATACCCATTGATTCCAGTTTTGCCAGGGCTCCTTGATGCCATGCTCGGTTGAATGCAGCCTTGATGTCAAAGGTGGTCAATCTCCCCTCACCTCTGGAATTCAGCACTTTGTCCATGTTTGAACCAAGGTTGTAATGAGGTCAGTAGCTGAGGGCCCCGGTGGAATCTAAACTGGGTATCAGTGAGCAGGTTATTGCTGAGCAGGTGCTGCTTGATATCACTGTTGATGACACCTTCCTTCGCTTTACTTATGATCGAAAGTGGACTGATGAGATGATAATTGGCCAGGTTGGATTTGACCTTATTGTGTACAGGATGTAACTGGGGAATTTTCCACTGTTGGATAGATGCCAGCATTTAAACTGTTCTGGAACAGCTTGGCTGGAGTGACAGAATGTATTATGGATGTGGGACTTCAATGACCATCACAGAGCTAGTCTTGGAGCACATCTGCTGTCAGAACCAGTTTTGCATTCGAGAGAGGCTGTGGCCATCAACAGAATTGTATTCAATCATAATCATGCATCTCAACGTCCCGACACATCCCTCACTCCATTATTACCATCAAGTCATGTGCCCAACCTTGATTTAAAAAAAATAGAGCTTGCCACAAGGGCAATACCATAAGACTACATTCATGCTAAACATGATTTGCAGATGCTGATGTTGGACTGGGGTGTACAAAGTTAAAAATCACACAACACCAGGTTACAGTCCAACAGGTTTATTTGAAAGCACTAACTTTCAGACCGCTGCTTCTTCATCAGGTGATTATGGAGAATCATCTTTTAGAATGACCATGTTGGTTTCAGTTCTTTCATAAGTAAATCACAAAGCCTTTTTTAAAAGTTATGTTCTCAAGTGTACTTTAAGAATTGGTGTCATGTCAGCCCAGATAAGATATTGAAGGTGTTAACTTCCTGTGAGGCCGTCTGTGCCACAATGGTCAGACTGATTTTAATGTAAAAAATGGATTTACAGAAAAGGTTTTACGATTTACATACGAAAGAACTGAAACCAACATGGTCATACATCACACTGCAAACGTTTTTGCTATAAATTTCGCCCCCCCCCCCCCCACCCCCCCCAACTCAACTCCTCTCCTCTCCTCCTCCTCACTCCTCCTCCTCCTCCTCCTCACTCCTCCTCCTCCTCCTCCTCCTCCTCCTCCTCCTCCTCCTCCTCCTCCTCCTCCTCCTCCTCCTCCCCCTCCTCACTCCTCCTCCTCCTCCTCCTCCTCCTCCTCCTCCTCCTCCTCCTCCTCCTCCTCCTCACTCCTCCTCCTCCTCCTCACTCCTCCTCCTCCTCCTCCTCCTCCTCCTCCTCCTCCTTCTCACTCCTCCTCCTCCCCACTCCTACTCCTCCTCCTCACTAATCCTCCTCCTCACTAATCCTCCTCCTCCTCCTCCCCACTCCTCCTCCTCCTCCTCCTCCTCACTCCTACTCCTCCTCACTCCTACTCCTCCTCCCCACTCCTACTCCTCCTCCTCACTAATCCTCCTCCTCCTCCTCACTCCTCCTCCTCCTCACTCCTCCTCCTCCTCACTCCTACTCCTCCTCACTCCTCCTCACCCCTCCCCCTCCTCCTCCCCACTACTCCTCCTCCTCACTCCTCCTCCTCACTCCTCCTCCTCCTCCTCCTCCTCCTCCTCCTCCTCCTCCTCCTCCTCCTCCTCACTCCTCCTCCTCCTCCTCCTCCTCCTCCTCCTCCTCCTCCTCCTCCTCCTCCTCCTCCTCACTCCTACTCCTCCTCACTCCTACTCCTCCTCCCCACTCCTACTCCTCCTCCTCACTAATCTTCCTCCTCACTCCTCCTCCTCCTCACTCCTACTCCTACTCCTCCTCACTCCTCCTCACCCCTCCCCCTCCTCCTCCTCACTCCTCCTCCTCCTCACTCCTCCTCCTCACTCCTCCTCCTCACTCCTCCTCCTCACTCCTACTCCTCCTCCTCACTCCTCCTCCTCACTCCTCCTCCTCACTCCTCCTCCTCCTCCTCCTCCTCCTCCTCCTCCTCCTCCTCCTCCTCCTCCTCCTCCTCCTCCTCCTCACTCCTCCTCCTCCTCCTCCTCCTCCTCCTCCTCCTCCTCCTCCTCCTCCTTCTCACTCCTCCTCCTCCCCACTCCTACTCCTCCTCCCCACTCCTACTCCTCCTCCTCACTAATCCTCCTCCTCACTCCTCCTCCTCCTCCTCCTCCTCCTCCTCACTCCTCCTCCTCACTCCTCCTCCTCCTCCTCCTCCTCCCCACTCCTACTCCTCCTCCTCCCCACTCCTACTCCTCCTCCTCACTCCTCCTCCTCCTCCTCACTCCTACTCCTCCTCACTCCTACTCCTCCTCCTCCTCCTCCTCCTCCTCACTCCTCCTCCTCCTCACTCCTCCTCCTCACTCCTCCTCCTCCTCACTCCTCCTCCTCACTCCTACTCCTCCTCACTCCTCACCCCTCCCCCTCCTCCTCCTCACTACTCCTCCTCCCCACTCCTCCTCCTCACTCCTCACTCCTCCTTACTCCTCCTTACTCCTCATTCTTCCTCCTCCTCACTCCCTACTCCTCCTCATCCTCCACCCTACTCCTCCTCCACCCTACTCCTCCTCCACCCTACTCCTCCTCCACCCTACTCCTCCTCCACCCTACTCCTCCTCCACCCTACTCCTCCTCCACCCTACTCCTCCTCCACCCTACTCCTCCTCCACCCTACTCCTCCTCCTCCTCACTCCTCCTCCTCCTCACTCCTACTCCTCCTCCTCACTCCTCCTCCTCACTCCTCCTCCTCACTCCTCCTCCTCCTCCTCCTCCTCCTCCTCCTCCTCCTCCTCCTCCTCCTCACCTCCTCCTCCTCCTCCTCCTCCTCCTCCTCCTCCTCCTCCTCCTCCTCCTCCTCCTCCTTCTCACTCCTCCTCCTCCCCACTCCTACTCCTCCTCCCCACTCCTACTCCTCCTCCTCACTAATCCTCCTCCTCACTCCTCCTCCTCCTCCTCACTCCTCCTCCTCACTCCTCCTCCTCCTCCTCCTCCTCCCCACTCCTACTCCTCCTCCTCCCCACTCCTACTCCTCCTCCTCACTCCTCCTCACTCCTCCTCCTCCTCCTCACTCCTACTCCTCCTCACTCCTACTCCTCCTCCTCCTCCTCCTCCTCACTCCTCCTCCTCCTCACTCCTCCTCCTCACTCCTACTCCTCCTCACTCCTCACCCCTCCCCCTCCTCCTCCTCACTACTCCTCCTCCCCACTCCTCCTCCTCACTCCTCACTCCTCCTTACTCCTCCTTACTCCTCATTCTTCCTCCTCCTCACTCCCTACTCCTCCTCCTCCTCCACCCTACTCCTCCTCCACCCTACTCCTCCTCCACCCTACTCCTCCTCCACCCTACTCCTCCTCCACCCTACTCCTCCTCCACCCTACTCCTCCTCCACCCTACTCCTCCTCCTCCTCACTCCTCCTCCTCCTCACTCCTCCTCCTCCTCACTCCTACTCCTCCCCACTCCTCCTCCTCCCCACTCCTCCTCCTCCCCACTCCTCCTCCTTCCCACTCCTCCTTACTCCTCACTCCTCCTTCCCACTCCTCCTTCCCACTCCTCCTTACTCCTCCTTACTCCTCCTCCTCCTCCTCCTCCTCCTCCTCCTCCTCCTCCTCCTCCTCCTCCTCCTTACTACTCACTACTCCTCCTCCTCCTCCTCCTCCCACTCCTCCTCCTCCTCCTCTCTTCCCCCCCCCACTACTCCTCCCTTCCCCCCCCTCACTCCTCCTCTCTTTCTCCCTCCCCACTACTCCTCTCTTTCCCCCCCCCCCCCCCCCCCACTCCTCCTCTCTTTTCACCCCCACTCCTCCTCCTTTCTTTCCCCCGTCCCCCAGTCCTCCAGTCTTCCAGTGTTTGGAGAAGGCAATTCACCACCACCACCAGTCAAGGGCAATTAGGAATGCCTTATCAGCAACATTCATATTTTGTCAATAGACAAATTTAGAGGTGAGCTTAGAATTTTGGATTTGCTAATTCTGGAGGATAGAATAGTATGGATGAAGGTTTCAGCAAGACAAAGGCTGAAATTAAGGAAGCTATGGATAACCTGTTGAAATAAAATTGATATTTTATGTTGGAGAAAATAGGAGATCAGCCCACAGATTAGCATCAGAAAGTATGTTGAAGTTGGTGTTGTTTTCTGTGACCAAAGACAGGAATAAAATCAGTGATGAGGGAATTAAGTTTATAATAGGGGGTTAAAGACTGCTGGCACGGTGGCTCAGTGGTTAGCACTGCTGCCTCACAGCGCCAGAGACCCAGGTTCAATTCCCGCCTCAGGCAACTGTCTGTGTGGAGTTTGCACATTCTCCCCGTGTCTGTGTTTCCTCCCACAGTCCAAAAATGTGCAGGTTAGATGAATTAGCCACGCTAAATTGCCCATAGTGTTAGGTGAAGGGGTAAATGTAGGGGAATGGGTCTAGGTGGGATGCTCTTCGGAGGGTCGGTATGGACTTGGGCCAAAGGGCCTGTTTCCACACTAAGTAATCTAAAGACAATGGGTAGAACAAATGTTTTGGTATATTTTTGATATTTTTAGTTTTAAGTCATATTTGTGTGCATGTTTCCATTATATGGCTTCAGTGAAAATGATAATTTTTGACTTGAATGTATAATTATCTTGAACCAATTAATTTTTCTGCCTCAGTTTTCTAGAATCTCTGATTAAAATCCGAAATCGACACAATGATGTAGTGCCAACCATGGCTCAGGGAGTTATTGAATATAAGGAGAAGTATGGCTTTGACCCATTTATTAGTAGTAACATCCAGTACTTTCTGGACCGTTTCTACACCAGCCGTATTTCATTTCGGATGCTTATCAACCAACACAGTAAGTCTGTTGTCTTTGTGATAAAGTTCAAAGCTTTTTGTAATTTATTTCATGGGATGTGGGCATCACTGGGTTACGCCCACATTTGTTGCCCATCCTTAATTGTCCTTAAACTGAGTGTCTTGCTTGACCATTTCAGAGAGCAATTAAGAATCAACCTTTATTGCTGTGGATCTGAAGTCGTATGTAGATAAGGCCGTGTAAGGATTGCAGTAACGATAGAGTCCTAACTGCTTTCTGAAATGGCTGAACAGGCCACCGAGTTGTTAGAAAGGCAGGTCACCATCTCTTTTTCATTAGCAGTTAAAGTGAATGCCGAATTTGCCGTCATTCTGTGAATGATCAAAGACTGTCATTCCCAGTAACACTTGTAGTGTTTTAATTAATAAAATAAAATTAGCTTTCTTGAATTCAACTGTGTACACAAAGTTACCAAAATTTAAAAGTGGAAAAATTTTTAAAATGTTTGCTTTACCAGCTTTGTTCTCTTTTTTTTTCTATTTCATCTTGATACTGATCTTCATGTTTATCTAACTTCTTAAATAAAGCTTGTTCTGTTGTGATAGCTCGCAAACCATATTTCAATAATATTTTGATGAAATTTTTTTAGCCTTTTTCCACTGTAAAATTGTTTGTTTATTTACGATTCACCAAACAGTAGAAATAATATTTTTAGTCTTTTTAGATCCTTTAATAATTTTAACAATTTCCATTGAACATTTCTTAACTCTACTGAGCATAATCCAAGTATTTTAAAATCCTGATAACTAAGCCCTTTCATCTATTAAATTTATATGTCATCTGCGTAATGCGTGTTACATACTCTGCTTTCAATTAAACCTTTGCAGGATTAATAAATCTTGTTCTGGTTTCCATTTTATACATTTTTTTTACTTAAAAGCTTGCTTTTAAAGATTTGTGTTTCTGCAGTCATACATCTCTTTCTTGTTCAACTGCGCTGAAAATTTAAGTTCTGATTCTTTCTCCTACCTGCGAATCTCCACAAAGTTTACATTTACTGCACTAGATTAAATTTATGATGCTTTAACATAACATTAGTGATTCATGAATGCCGTACACTTTGGTGATTGCCATGATGTTTTAGAAAGAGCCCAAGTTTCTGCCTTAGTAAATCAAAAAATCCCTACCAGTGGTGCACTGTTTAATTTGAAGCTTTACTGCTTTGAGCTTTAAACCATGCAAGAGAATGTGAAAGCAAGTGCTTGATATAACAAAGCAAATATTTCAGTTAAATAATCTGTCATCGGACTTTCAAAAATATATATAGTAGCATTCCAAACCTCTAGATGTACCAAAGCACTTCACAGCCAATGAAATACCTTTAAAATGTAGTCACTCTTCTCAATTGGAAACATGAAGGAACCAATTGCACACAGTAAAGTCCACAAATGGCCTTCTAACTGACTAAATAGTCACATTTTGAGTGCTCTTAACTGAGAAATGAATGTTGCAGGCACAAAGATAAATATTAGTTATCATCTTTAAATACTTGAATATTTTATACCTAAAAGGGAAAACTGGAATTTGTTTTACATCCTAACCAAAAAATTGTATCTCCTCTCAGTACTGCTCTGAAATGTCAGTCTAGATTGTACTTCTGTTTTTGGAGGAAAAGACCTGAGTCTGTAATTCTGAGTTCATAAGTCAGCATCAAGATGTTACCAGCAAAAGAGGCTGATACCTGGTGAATGTGACATTGCACACAGCCAGATTTTCTGAGAAATGTCAATTACATTCTGAATCGTACTGTTTCAGACTGGTTGGTCCGAAGGGTCTGTTTCCATGTTGTATGATTCTATCTAGTCATAGTCTTTCTGTCCTAGTGTAAGTTCACATTGTCCACGAATCAGTACTTTTACTCATATTTTTCGAGAGTTGCTAGAATTTTGCTGCATTCTTAGAAACTATAATTTTGGATGTAGGTTTGCTCGCTGGGCTGGAAGGTTCGGTTTCAGACATCTCACCACAATACTAGGTAACATCTTCAATGAGCCTCCGGATGAAGGACTGGTGGTGTAGCCTACATTCTATTTATGTTTTTGGGTTTCCTTGGGTTGGTGACATCATTTCCTATGGTAATGTCATTTCCTGTTCTTTTTCTCAGGGGTGATTAAATGGGATGCTAGTCGATGTGTTTGTTGATAGAGTTCTGGTTGGAATGCCATGATTCTAGGAATTCTTGTGCGTTTCTCTGTTTGGCTTGTCATAGGATGGATGTGTTGTCCCAGTTGAAGTGGTGTCCTTCCTCATCCGTACGTAAGGATACTAGTGAGAGAGGATCATATTGTTTTATGGCAAGTTGATGTTCATGTATCCTGGTTGCCAGTTTTCTGCCTGTTGTCCAATGTAGTATTTGTTACAGTTCTTGCAAGGTATTTTGTAAATTCCATTAGGTTTGCTTGTTTTGCATTGGTTTTCTTCCTAATCTTTCTGCTGGATTTCTGCTCCCCATCCTGCACTGCCCATTGATTCTTTACTGGCAGCCATTGTATACCTTTTAGTGAATTTTCCATACTTTTATGTATGACCCAAATATTGGAATAATATCTTGGAGAGTATGGTCATACGTTCACCACATGCATTGAAATAGTTCAAGAAAGTGGGCCATCTCCATATTCTCAAGTGTTAATAGGTGGTTAATGGTCGCCCTGCTTATACTACCTACAGCTCAAGGATTTTTTTTTAAACCTGATTAGACTTGATTCATTTCTTTATGTGCTATTGATTATAGTAACCAGAATACACCTTGGTCTTACACCCTGTGCTTTCACAATTACTTGGAGAATTTTAAAAAGTATTGTGTTTTTATAGGGACTGTATATATTCCTCATTGCGTGAAAGGAAACTCACTATTCTCAATTTGTCAATAATTTGCATTGGATAGTCTCAACCTTAATCTTATTAAGATACCCTGCTAAACAAAAGAAATAGTATATCAATGAGGATTGATGACTTGGAACTGTATCTCACAGTCATATGCAAAGGTTATTTATCACAATGAACATCTTGTCGCACATAAGTTGAATTCCCAGTGTAGAATTGAATTGTGTAATTTTATTGAATTTCTGTAAAAGTTAGTAAGGCATAGAGCACTCATTTTTCACCATCTGAGAGAACTTCCATAATATTTAACAGAATAAGCAATTTTGTTTCTAAATATCTGAGTGTACAATTTTGTAATTCTAATATTTTGACCATCTTAAAAATGCCTTTTTTGCAGACCAGGGCTATTATAATATTGCAGTTTCAAGTACTAAAGAAAATACAATAACTCAACATTTTAATGATTTTTGTTCTTACATTTTGTGTGTTTATCTAATTCCAGTCAACTTCTTATTAAAGAGTTTCTGATTGTACTTTCCTTTTTTTTTTATTATGGTAGCTCTGCTCTTTGGAGGTGACACAAATCCAGCACATCCTAAGCATATTGGAAGTATAGATCCGAACTGCAATGTTGCTGATGTTGTTAAAGGTGAGAAACACCATGAAGAAAATTTCTGTAAGAAGCTTAACCAAGAGCTTTCGAAGTGTTAACCTAAATTTTGTTCAGACTGTTTTATCATATAGATTTGATAAACTTTTATCTTGAAATTGATTAGATTTAGTACTAAAACGTTCAATATGCTGGATGGCTTACACTTATGCATGTTTAAATAGATCTTTTATTGTAATAGTACAGACGTCAAAACTAGTTCAGGCATATGCCTGAAATGTATACAAACAAGGGACCAAGGAACTGTATGTTGCCTTTTACTAATGGAGTTGGTCTTAGACATAGCACAGCATGGTTTCCATGCATTAATCACATCCAAAACTCAGCTTTATCTCTGCTCCCTATTTTCTATGCTTCCTGATTTCTATCCTGCATAAAATCTGTTTCACGTTTTCTACCTACGTTGGCTCCTGGTTCCCACATTTCTAATTTAACATTCCCATCTTTGTATATAAATCCATTTATGGCCTTTACCTCCTGAAGAAGGGCTGATGCCCGAAACGTCGATTCTCCTGTTCCTTGGATGCTACCTGACCTGCGCTTTTCCAGCAACACATTTTCAGCTCTAATCTCCAGCATCTGCAGTCCTCACTTTCTCCTCGAAGATTTTTACCTTTATGTCTTGACTTGTTTCAGCTTCGCCATTTTTCCAACTCAATCCTTCACTGGCTGACAGTGGCTTCTTGTGAATGCCTTTCCCTGTTGTCACATCTTTGGCGCAAGTGACTTGAGCTTTACAGGCCCTACGTTTTCTGGTAGTTTCTCCCTAAATGTCTCTGTGCTTCACCTCTGTGTCATCTCTTTAAAGTTACCTTTTCAAATTAATGATTTTCAATCACTTGCCACCACTGAATTCATGTCTGAAAACTTTAACCAACTCTCAGTACTTCAGTTGACTTTAAACTCATGGAACTGAGTTCCCAAGCTGCATGTGGCTATGGGTTACATCTTGAATATGTACCCTCACCTGTTACATATTCTTTGATTTCATAAAATTGTGTTTGAAAGCCAAATAATATGTTAAATATTTTAAACCTGTCCAGTGTGCTGCAGAGGGCTTAGAATTATTCTAAAGCTATTTAGGGATAGATTAAAGGTGCAAATTCAAAGATTATGCCAGTGTATTTGTAAGGCACTTGTCCAACTAGGAAATAATTTTTGTCGTTTACTTCTTAGTTGCTAAAATGTTGGAAACTAATACACCTGAGTTGTTATTGCTTGTTCTTTAACTTGGAACTTCTTTTTGCTGTTTGTATAACTGAATACTCACATGACAACAGCAACATCAAAAATGTGGAAAATGTCCTATAGGCTAGGTGTCTGTCAAGGGACAAAGAGAGTTAATGTTTTTTTAAAGTTGATTGCTTTTCATGAGAACTGAAACCTTGGACGAAATCTTAACCTATTTTGGCAAAGTGTCATTTTTGTCTTGTCTCTCTGTCTACAAGCTTTCTCAGGCAGTCATCCCAAACTTACCTCCTTATCTACCTACTATGTACCTATGGTACTTCTTTTGTCCATTGCTAGCCCAGCTGTCCCATTTGTCATAGCCAGAAATACTCATTACTGCTGAGATATCCCACAATCCCTGGTGCTGGCACTACCTTTTTAAAAAAAGATTGTTGTGGATCTGATCAAGCACTGTTAGTCCAGAGCTGTCCTGCATGGCGGATAAAGGAAAATTTATTTGTTGTCAGGGACTTGGATGTCCGGCTGGATACTGTGGTACAGAGGCAGGTGTCCCCTACCTACAAGTCTGGCTTATCAGACCATGACACCAGACCCTACCAGCCTGGTCTGAGATTGCCATTTGGATCAGTGTGGATTCAGCCTTCTGAAGAAATGCTCAGCAATGTAGCAGAAAGGTCAATTACATTTGCTCTATCATGGTAGATAGAGTCATAGAGATGTACAGCATGGAAACAGACCCTTCGGTTAAACCCGTCCACGCCGACCAGATATCCCTACCCAATCTAGTCCCACCTACCAGCCCATATCCCTCCAAACCCTTCCTATTCATCTACCCATCCAAATGCCTTTTAAATGTTGCAATTGTACCAGCCTCTGCCACTTCGTCTGGCAGCTCATTCCGTACACATACCACCCTCTCTGTGAAAAAGTTGCCCCTTAGGTCTCTTTTATATCTTTCCCCTCACCCTCAACCTATGGCTTCTAGTTCTGGACTCCCTGACCCCAGGGAAAAGACTTTGTCTATTTATCCTATCCATGCCCCTCATAATTTTAGATTAGATTAGATTACCAACAGTGTGGAAACAGGCCCTTTGGCCCAATCAGTCCACATTAACCCTCCAAAGAGTAACCCATCCAGACCCATTTCCCTCCTGTCTAATGCACCTAGCACCTTGGGCAATTCAGCGTGGCCAATTCACCCGACCTGCACATCTTTGGACTGTGGGAGGAAACCGGAGCACCCGGAGGAAACCCAAGCAGACATGGGAAGAATGTGCAAACTCCACACAGACAGTCGCCCGAGGCTAGAATTGAACCTGGGACCCTGAAGCTGTGAGGTAGTAGTGCTAACCACTGAACCACTAAAGTCACCCCTCAGCCTCCGACACTCCATGGAAAACAGCCCCAGCCTGTTCAGCCTCTCCCTACAGTTCAACTTCTCCAACCCTGGCAACATCCTTGTAAATCTTTTCTGAACCCTTTCACGTTTCACAACATCTTTCCGATAGGAAGGAGAACAGAATTGCAGGCAATATTCCAACAGTGGCCTACCAATGTCCTGTACAGCCGCAACATGACCTCCCAACTCCTGTACTCAATACTCTGACCAATGAAGGAAAGCATACCAAACGTTGTCTTCACTATCTTACTACCTGCGACTCCACTTTCAAGGAGCTATGAACCTGTACTCCAAGGTCTCTTTGTTCAGCAACACTCCCTCGGACCTTACCATTCAGTGTAATTGACCTGCTAAGATTTGCTTTCCCAAAATGCATCACCTCTCATTTTAGATGATGCCATCTACCCTCTGCTATCTCTCTCTCACTCTGGCTCTGCTATTGCACACACATCCCAGTAAGGCTTGTGTTCTTGATATTGCATGCAACATCTTCCCTCACTTGCTCTTAGTCAACTGATGCCCCTTTACCACAAACTCTGTATAGCCTCTGTACTATTTATTCACTCACTAGAGACACTTCACCACCTTTCCCTTATCTGTCCTGGCACTAACAGCTGTGCCACTCACTTTCATCTCACTCTGTCCTTCCCTTTCTCTCATTACAGCAGAAAACAGCTCATAATAGAGCAGAAAAAGTCAGATGGTGGGCTGCCTGACACTGGGTTCCTCGAGGTAAAAACAATGACTGCAGATGCTGAAAATCAAATACTGGATTAGTGGTGCTGGAAGAGCACAGCAGTTCAGGCAGCATCCAACGAGCAGCGAAATCAACATTTCGGGCAAAAGCCCTTCATCAGGAGCTTTTGCCCGAAACGTTGATTTCGCTGCTCGTTGGATGCTGCCTGAACTGCTGTGCTCTTCCAGCACCACTAATCCAGTACTGGGTTCCTCGACCCTGCCGTGAAGAGAGGATCCTGACCCTGACAGCCCAAGTGGTTGAATGACCACACCTAAGCCCCTGGAATGATATTGGAGGTTGTCCTTGACTTACTTCACTGAGACCCTCTGACTGAAGGCTGTCTCCCTTGACTCAATTGGGGACTATTCCCCGTAAGACTTTTTGAGATGTAGCCATTTGATTGAAGCAGTGTGTTTTGCCACTTACGCTGCCACATGGTAGAGCTGTGAGATTGGCATAGCATGGCACCTTAAACCAACACGTGTCCTACCCCTTGACTGATCTTTGCTGACAATCGTGACAAGCTTCCTTGTCGTTCTAAAAGGCAAACCAAAAGGGAAGTGCAATGCATATTTTAACTCTGGATGTGGGGCAAAAGTCTGAAAGGTAAGGTAGGGATGCTGAGCGAGTGAACGCTAAGAAAGCAAGCAGCAGCCTTAAGATTCAGTCTGGTTCATTCTGTGAGCTGACGGCAGCATTTCAATTGCCAGTATATTTCACTGTGCAACAATGAAATACAGAAGTTTCCTGCAAGATGTGTCATGATGTTGCAGAGAGGCTGGCTTGGGAATGTCTATGCCTGTTGATGTGGAGTATGTGCTGCTGCTGCCCTGGAGTATGCCTTAAGACATAAATGGTCATGTCCAAGATGGAGGTCTGGAGGAGCTAGCAGTGATGGAATTGCCAGCTATCCACTCTGACTTCCACTTCGAGAATTCATGCATCTAGCTTCTATCAGGTGGATGGGAGGATCGCTATAAACAGAAATTGCTGGAGAAACTCAGCAGGTCTGACAACATTTTTGCAGGGAGAAACAGTTATTGTTTTACGTTTCTCTGTTTCTCTCTCCACAGATGTTAGAAGACCTGCTGAGTATTTCCAGCATTTTGTTTTTATCCCATCCTATCACCCATAGAAACTAGATGACATGAGTTCTCAACATGAAAGTTTTTGCTATTTCAGATATCTGTCATCGGTTGTACTTTGGTTTTGCATTAGTGACCAAGTAAAGTTCTATTCCCAGACTGAGCTGATGTTCTTGGCTTGCATTTTACATGTGCTTTATGCTATGTACGCTTATGGTCTTCAATTTTTTTTTAACACAGATGCATATGAGACTGCAAAGATGTTATGTGAGCAATACTATATGGGATCTCCAGAGCTGGAGATTGATGAGTTCAATGGTAAAAAATATTTACAAGTTTTCTCTAGTTTAGAATTGATTTGTTTAAAAAAAATCAATTGAAGTAATTACGTTTAAATGTATTGACTATTTAATGAATAATAATAACAAAAACAAAATTTGTCATTCCTTGTCATTGAGTGGTATGGTGGCTCCTTGCTGAGCAATGCTGCCTGACAGTGCCTGGGATCCAAGTTCGATTCCAGCCTTGAGTTACTATATGGAATTTGCGTGTTCTCCCCATGTCTGCATAGGTTTCTGCCAGTTGCTCCGGTTTCCCCCCACAGTCCTAAGATGTGCAGGTTAGGTGGATTGGCCGTGCTGAATTGCTCCATAGTATCCAAGGATGTGCAGGCTAGGTGGATAGCCATGGTAAATGTAGGGTTATAATTTAAGGTGGACAGCTGGATCTGGGTGGGATGCACTTCGGAGGGTTAGTGCAGACTCTATGTGCCAAATGGTCTTTCTCTGCATTGTAGGGATTCAATGATTCTAATTCAACTTGGAATATGAATTTATCACATCTCAATTGCTTTCAGTGGACTAATGTTGATGAGTTATCTGCTGTGCTAGCCAACTGATTGTTGGGTTACTTTGGATGTATTGATTGATCCTTGGATGTGCTAGTTAACCAAATATTTTGCGAACTAACAATGACCCGAATGATAGCATTTGTCAACCATCTGTGTTCACTAAGCTGATAAGGATGATACTAAATGATGCCTTTGCTCCACACTGGCCTGTATTATCCTTTCAAAACCTGGGCTCTTGTGACACAATGATAGTGTCCCTACTTCCAGGCCAAAAAGGCCAGGTTCAAGTTCCACCTGCTGCTGTCATGTGTCATTAATATGTCTAGACTGGTTGGTTAAAAATGTTTTCCAAAGAGTGCATTGAATCAATGGGCTTATTGTTTTTCCTCTGTTCATTGCAAACATATTGAACTTGTTTGTTAGTGCTTCTCTAATTATTGAAATGACACGCAAACAAACTCCTGGGCTTCTCCACAATATTTATTTTGATGCTTTAATTAGCCATCTTCCCAGAAAATCAAAATATATTATGTTTGCTCATTAGCTTGATTAAGTTTGAATGAATGGTCGTTGAATTTGTCATCAAATCAAAATTGGAAATTTCCATGTTTGGAATACTTTCTGACTGAAGAATTATGCAAAAGAAGAGTATAACTAATTAATGAACTTGTGTATTTATTTTAGCTAAAACATCTGTGAAACCAATCCAAGTGGTGTATGTACCCTCTCATCTCTTCCACATGTTGTTTGAACTTTTTAAAGTAAGTCAGCAATTTTTGTTCACCAGTATAATAGTGAGGAAAGTATTCTTGTACTTTCACATTAAGGTGTTCCATTGTTATGGTGCTATCTGTCTTCCTGGATGAATGTTTATGAACATTAAGCACCAACTTTTAAATTTGTTATTAATATGTAGAGTTTTTTTTTAAAAGATGCAGGTACTGCAAACTTGTGTAACAAATTTGTGCACTTGAAATGTGCTGTTTCCTTAAATTTCTACACCACTTCTCGGAACAAGTATAGGTCATTTAACCCAACAAATGCATTCCACCCTCCAACAATGTCATTACTTATCTGTGCTAAGGTTAGGAAAAGCCCTTCTCCAATTTACAATTCTAAATTATGCTACAGTATAAATTAAATTATTGCTGGGGGAAAGCTTCACATTTTTACTTTTGTATTTAGCTTTTATCCTTCAGGAAGTAGACATTACCCACAAAGCCAGTTTTTGCTACCTATCCCCAATTACCTCAAAAGTGATGGTGAGGTTCTTCATTAAATTTTATTATTTATTTGTATTATATTTTCTGTATTATGTTATATAACTTTCCTCCTGAATGACCTATGCTTGATTTTGCAGTTACACACCCTTAGCCTAGTCTCCCAACCAGTAGAACAGTTCTCTTTAGACACTGTATCAATTTTTCTAAATGTCTGAAACTTACAATCAAACCATTCTTGAATTTTCTATATGCCAGACATACAAAACTATTTTGAGTGATTTTAGTGATCAGTCAACTCTCTTTCAACTTGCACTGTTTCTTAGCTTTTCTCTATTTTAGACATACACTGATCACATCTTTTTGGAGCCTGTATGAATGACTTCCAGTTTTCTGCTTTTGAATCAATCACCTATTCATGGTGAACAACCTAGGATCCTTCTGGAATTTGATTTAATGTCCAAGACTTCCTGACCTGCCATTTATCCTGGATTCCTCCATGGAGACTGTTCAATGTCTCTGAGCATGTGCACTGAGCTGTTGTGCATGAGCAATCTTGAGCTGGGACTTGAATGCTCAAGCCCTCCGCCACAAAGGAGCAACAGCACTGACCAGCACACTTCTCCCTGAGTGCTGTTTGTCTGTGGTAATGGGTGGTTCATTTAGGAAGGGAGGTGGAGGTGGAGGTGGAGGTGGCCCTTCTTCAAAGGTGTCAGGCAGTGGTGGTGTTTGGCCAGTGGGGGAATTCTGAGGCTCAAATCCAGTGAGTCTGATCCAGAAGCTTCTGGCAGGGCTGACATTGGGTGGCAGTGGGGATGTTAGCAGGCCTCGGGCAGTGAGGCACCCATGAAGGCAAATTCGATAATTGGGTGAGGATCGGCTGATGGTGGGTGATGGTAGCTGGACAGCTGCAAGGGCAATAGCAATTTTTCCCTTATCTGACTGTACACTTAAACAGATTTAAATCAGTGAGAGTAGTTGACTATATTTAAGTGGCTTCATTTACTTACTCGAGCAGCTTATTTTCACCCTCCATAACATCACCCATCTAATTCTACCCTTACTTCACACCAGCCTTCCACTTTTCAAATCAATTTGACCTTGCAGAATCCAAAATTACCTATGCTCCAACTTGCTCCAAAATCTTGTTTGCCAAAGTTTCCACAGAACTCTATTTATCTGTGCAGCACCCTGGACGAAAACCTGCATGCCTCATTCAATGATCATTAATACGCATGCATGAATACACAAATAAAGTTTAAAGGAGCCAGGCACTGATGAAACATGCCATGCACAACAACTGAATTGAGCTGCTTGATCTACATTGTCCACCAGTTGAGCAACATCTCTACTTTAAATTTCTCAGTCTTTGCTTACAAGTTGTTGCACAACTCATGAGGGTGGTGGTGTGTATGGAATGAGCTGCCAGAGGAGCTACAGCATTTAAAAGACATCTGGGTATATGAATTTGAAAGATTTAGAAGGGAAAGGGTAGATGCTGGCAAATGAGACGAGGTCAGATTGGGGTGTCTGGTCAACTTGGACTGAAGAGTTTTTCTGTGCTGTATGACTTCATGACTCTAATTCACCTGACCCTAACCTGTCATCTCCACTGGGCATGCTTCCTCCAATACTTGAGCTTGTCTAATTTTAGTTGCCCTACTATTGGTGGCTATGCCTTCAGCTGTGAATAACCTAAGCTCTAATATCTCAATTTCCGTACTTCACTTCTCACCTTTAAGACATCCTTAAAACCTACCTGTTTAGTCAGGCTGCTGACATGTGCGCTAAAATCACCTTTTATAATGTTTCATGCTGAATTTTGTTTAAGGTTCCTGTGAGCACTGAGATGTCCTCTTCTATTAAATACAAATTGTTGATGTTGTTTGACTTGCAACAACCTTTAATGGTTAACCAATTCATTCTGGTACCATGGCTCAACTGTTCATTTTGTGTATGCATTCTAGAAATTACGTTTGTATCTGTTTTAAACATGCCTCATAGACATTACTTTCTCCTCTTCATTGACATTCATCACTTTGGTAAATTATGCCATTTCCCTTTTTGCAAGAGTAGGCACATTTTGATCAATATCTACTTGTATGATAGAGCAAGCTAGGTATAAAAATTGCATACCTGCTTTGTGTTATGAGTTGTAAATGTCCATATGTATTGCTCCAAACTTCTGGAAACATATCAAGGAAATACCTGACAAGTCCAAGCTTGTTTTGAGTTGAAACATCGCTTTATTTTGAAGCAAGTAAATGTACTTGTTGGGCCAAAGGGCCTGTTTCCACACTAAGTAATGTAAAACTTGTCTTTGTGGAATGAAATTGCTGTTTCCCTGCATCAGTAAGTCATCCTGCTTAGCTTAATTGATTTAGTTTTGACTGGTTTGATCACATTAGTTCCTCAGGTTTTGGTCACTTGAATGGCTAACATTTTAAGGTCTATTCTCAGATACTCTGAAATGAAGTATTTCCTACCAGAAACTGTTCTTAGTGAGTTTTGAGAAGATTTGTAGTTCAGGTTGAGGTTTTGGATGTAGGTTTGCTCAGAGCTGAAAGGTTCACTTCCAGACGTTTCATTACCTTATCAGGTAACATCTTCAGGGGACTTTAGAAAGCAGGAATTTTCAGCATTGCTTTGCATATTTATATGTTTAGGTTTCTTTGGGTTGGTGATGTTATTTCCTGTGGTGAAGTCACTTCCTGTTCCTTTTCTCAGGAGGTGGCAGATGGGGTCTAACTCTGTGTTTGTTGATAGAGTTCCGGTTGGAATGTCATGCGTCTAGGAATTCTCATGCATGTCTTTGGTTTGGCTTGTCCTCTGATGGATGTATTGTCCCAGTCGAAGTGGTGTCCTTTGTCATCCATATGTGAGGATACTAGTGAGAGAGGGTCATGTCTTTTTGTGGCATGTATCCTGTTGGTGTTCATGTATCCTGGTGGCTAGTTTTCTGCTTGTTTGTCCAATGTATTGTTTGTTACAGTCCTTGCATGGTATTTTGTAAATGACGTTAGTTTTGCTCATTGTCTCTATAGGGTCTTTCAAGTTCATTAGCTGCTGTTTTAGTGTGTTGGTGGGTTTGTGGGCTACCATGATGCCAAGGGGTCTGAGTAGTCTGGCAGTCATTTCCGAGATGTCTTTGATGTAGGGGAGAGTGGCTAGGGTTTCTGGACATGTTTTGTCTGCTTGTTTGGGTTTGTTGTTGAGAAATCGGCGGACTGTGTTCATTGGATACCCATTCTTTTTGGACACGGTATAGGTGATTTTCTTCTGCTCTGCTTCGTTCCTTTGTGCTGCAGTGTGTGTTGGCTTGTTGAAATAATGTTCTGATGCAGCTTTGTTTGTGGGTATTGGGATGATTGCTTCTGTAGTTCAATATTTGGTCTGTATCTGTTGTTTTTCTGTAGACACTGGTTTGAAGTTTCCCATTGGCTGTTCATTCTACTGTGACATCTAGGAATGGCAGTTTGTTGTTTTCCTCCTCTTTTTACTGAATTTTATGCCAGTAAGGGTATTATTGATGGTCTTGAAGGTTTCCTCAAACTTGTTTTGTTTAGTGATGACAAAGTTGTCATCCACTTAGTGGACCCAGAGTTTGGGTTGGATGGTTGCTCAAGTCTCTGCATTACTGCCTTTGCTAAGAACCCTGGTATCTGAGATCCCATGGGGTTCCATTGGTTTGTCTGTAAGTTTTGTTGTTGAAGGTCAAGTGGGTGGTAAGGCATTGGTCCACTTGCTTGATGATATTCTCCTTGTTGATGAAGTTAATGGTGTTTTGTGTCTGTGTCTTTGGGTCTTCTAATAGTGTAGTCAGTGTTTCCTTGGCCAGGTTAATGTTGATTGGGGTAAACTGGGCTGTTACATCAAAGGAGATCCTTATTTCATCATCTTCTATCTTAGTGTCTTTAATGGTCTTCGGGAATTCTTGGGTGGAGTAGTGTGAGCCTTCTACTAAATTGTTTAGTCTTTCATGTAAAACCTTGGCCAATCTGTAAGTTGGTGTTCTCGGTAGTGAGACTATAGGTCTGAGGGGGGCTCCTGGTTTGTGAATTTTGGGTAATCCGTAGAAGCGTGGTGTGTTGGATCCATCTGGTTTCATTTTTTGGAAGTCTGTCTTATTTGTCCAGATTTCTGAAGTTTTTTGAGTAAGGCTGTGATTCGGTTCTCTAGTTGTGGGGTCAGGTCTATTGCCACTTGTTGGTAGGTGTTGATATCTGCATGGCATTCCAACCAGAACTCTATCAACAAACACATCAAGTTAGACCCCATCTACCACCCCTGAGAAAAGGAACAGGAAGTGACTTCACCAAAGGAAATGACATCACCAACCCAAAGAAACCCAAACATATAAATAGAAAGCAGTAAGTTTCAGCATTGCTTTGCATAAAGTCCACCGAAGATTTACTTAGTAAGGTATTGAAACATCAGGAAATGAACCTTTTCAGCTCGGTGAGCAAACCTACATCCAGAAACTGTTCTTGTTTTGAGACTGGCAAAAGTTTCCCCATTCAGTTTGCTGCAGAGTAACAACGCTTCTCACCTACGTGTTTTTACATCTTGATGGGGGCTTCTACTGTTCAATCCTGCCAGGCAGGTCATGAATAACTCAACATAATGCAAATGTGGCTAATACAGACTGATGAATTATTTACAGTTTTGTGGGAAATAAGTTCATTATTTTGCTTATTGGCATTTTTATTATCTCCCATCTCAGTATCTATTTTTTAACTTGTGAATATACTTTGCACTTCATAGTTGTGTTTTTAAAGTAATCATATAAAACCAAGATCTATGAATGCTGGAGATCTGAAAGAAGCACATTACTGAGAAACTCCAGTCTGGCAGCATCTGTGGAAAGAGAAAAAGAGTTGATGTTTCAAGTCCACTGACCATTCTTTGGAAATGCCAAATGCAACTCTGGCCTTCAAAGCAATTCAATGAAAAAGTAAATTAGAAAAACCTGACGAATTAAGTCCTCCTCTGCAGCTTGCACACCATTTAGACTTCCTGAAAATGCAGGATCAATTAATTTATCCTTGACAATATCAGATTAATGTATAGGATTTCTATTTACCACAGAATTCAATGCGAGCTACTGTGGAACTTCATGAAGGCAGAAAAGAAGGTTACCCGCCTATCAAAACTTTGGTGACATTGGGAAAGGAAGATTTGTCTATTAAGGCAAGTACAGCAATTTTCAAACTTTTTGTTTTCTATATTATGTTGAATATATAGCTGCATTTGTTCTTAATTTTCTGAAAAAAGTATGCTTAACTAAAAAGTGATGCCACATTGATGGAAAGTGCTAAAGGGTTATTTATCTTTATTGAGCACTACTTTGAAGATAATACTAACTTGACAGCAAGTCTAGATTACCGAGGCATTCTTATAGTCAAAGTGAACTGATGCAACATTCTGCACTTTGACTGTCAGTTTACATTTCAGTGCAGATTTGTTGTTAATTGTTCAGCAAGTTTTAAAGTTGACAGTTTTGGGGAGATTATAATTTAAAGAGATCAGTCTTATCTGGGCTCTGGTAATTGAAGTGTGTCACCTTGATTTATGTAAACTTGTGCAAATGATAATCCCATTTAATGCAGAAAATTTATCATTGCCTTCGATTTGATTGCTGCCAGTGCATTCCAAAAATCCAAAAGCAGCATTTCCAGAATCGTGCATTTTCTTTGTAGTTTTCTTTTATTTTATGATGACATGTGATAGACTGGAGAGAATGGAAAAGGTGTGAAGCAATTCTAATTAATTTGCACTGTTAGTCATATATATGGCTAATTGTGGTTCTGCCTTCAAGTGTAAATTTTTCAGTCCTGTTTGTGAATAAATTTTGCTTTTCAAATGGTTTACTATTTCAAAGAGTAGTGGGTAGAGCTAAAATAAAACTAGTGAATTGTAAACATACAGTTTGCTCAGTAACTGTATTTTGTTATTAATTCTTGATACATCCCCTGAGAGTAACCATTGATGTATCTCCGTCAGTTTAATTTCTTTCACACTAAAATCTGAATCTGTAATGTGAACTATTTTCTCGCTGTGCAGATGCAGAGTTACCTGTTGAGATTTTCCAACATTTTTCTTTTCTTGTCTCACATTTCAAACATCTGTAGTTTCTTGCAATTGTCTTGAGGGTACAGTTTTGTGAAATTTTCTTGGATGCACCTTTAAGTCCACTTGAAAAGATAATTTTCTAGTGGAAAAACTATTCTTAACCTTCACAGTTGGAAATTCAATTGAATAATAAAGTTAGATTATATACAAGAAATGGTCAATTTTTCTTCAACATTTCATGGTATACATAGAATCTATTGGGGAAGGTAGCTGTTTTTTAGCTTTCCCTTTAATAATTTATCTTGTAACTTGTAACTTGTGTAGATCTCTGATAAAGGCGGTGGTGTTCCTCTTCGGAAGATTGACCGTCTGTTTAATTATATGTATTCAACTGCACCTAGTCCCAGCTTACACCCATCACAGGCTGCCCCTTTGGTAAGTGCATATTGTATTATCCACTGACAACAAAGAACTGTAGTATTAAAACATTCTGCGAAAGTATTTATTCATAAGACATAAACTGCACAAAATTATGGATTAGCATTCTTTTTCTTGATGACTTTTTCTATGTATTCCAAAGTTGATTGTAATTATTTTGGGAATAGGACCAAAGCAACAAGTCATGAATAGTACTTTTTGGATATTTGCTAATTTACAGGTAAAATGCCAGAATGTTAATTTCTTGTGTTTAAAGGTATTTGAAATATCATCTGTCATGGAACTAACAGAACTGTTTCCTCCATTATATTTTGCCTATTATTTCCTTGCACACATAAATAGAAAATATCAGTATCCCGAATGCAGAAAAGAAAATAGTTAATGGAGAAATAAGTATTGATATTTTTGTAATATAAAACACTCAACCCCATAAGACATAGGAGCAGAAATTAGTCCATTCAGCCCATTGAGTCTGCTCCACCATTCGATCAGCCCCATTCTTCTGTTTTCTCCCTGTAACCTTTGATCCCTTTGATACTCAAGGAATCTAACTATCGCCAGTCTTAAATATACTCAATGACCTCTCCTCCATAACCCTTTGTGGCAATGAATTTCATAGATTCACCATTCTCTGGCTGAAGAAGATTCTCCTTATCTCTGTTCTAAAACGTCTTTCCTGTACTCAAAGGCTTGGGTCCTAGTCTGTCCTACCAAAAGAAACATCTTCCCAATATCTACTCTGTTCAGGCCATTCACTATTCTGTATGTTTCAATTAGATCTTCTCTCCTGCTAAACTCCAAGTATTAACCTAGAGTCCTCAAATGTTCCTTTTATGTTAAACTTTTCATTCATTGGACCATTCTCGTAAACCTTCTCTGAGAACGCTGCAGGGCCAGTGCATTCTTCCTGAGAAATTGCACGCAATACTCAAAATGTGGGTGACAAGAGCCTTATAGGGCCTCAGAAGTACATACCTGTTTTAATATTCAAGTCCTTTCAAAATAAATACAATCGTTGCATTTGCCTTCCTAACTGCTGACTCATCCTGCAAGTTTATCTTGACGGAATCCTGGACTAGAGCTCCCAAGACTCTTTGCACTTTAGACTTCTATGTTTTCTACCTATTTAGAAAGTAGTCCACGCCTCTATTCTCCCTACCAAAGTGCATGACCTCACACTTTCCCAAGTTGTACTCCATCTGCTGCTACTTTGCCAACTCTCCTAATCTGTCCAAATCCTTCTGCAACCTCCCCACCACCTAAATGCTGTCTGTCCCTTTTGCCTATCTTTGTGTTATTTGCAAAGTTAGCCAGAATTCACTCAGTTCCTTCATCTAGATCATTAATGTATGAAGTGAAAAGTTGTGGTCCCAACACTGACCCCTGTGGAACGCCACTTGTCACCAGATGCCACCCTGAAAAGGACCCTTATATGTACACTCTTTGCTTTCTGCCAGACAACCAATCTCCTAGCCAAGCTAGCACCTTGCCTCTGACACCATGGGCCCTTATCTCACTCAGTAGCTGTCTGTGCCACACCTTGTCAGTCCAGGTAGGTAATATCCATTGGCTGTCTTTGGTCTAACCTGCTCATCATTTCCTCAAAGAATTCTAGCAGATTTGTCAGACATGAACTCCTGTTGATGAAACCATGCTGACTTTGCCCTATTTTACTGTACACTTCTAAAAATTGAGAAATCTTATTCTTCACAATAGGTTGCAGGATCTTATCCATGACAACCCTGGCTATTAACTCAATACAATGTGCTTGTATCAAACTGTTAGCATTTCTGTCAAAGGTGTTGGCTGGACCCAGATACTTTGGCTGGCACTATACACTACTTGTGTGTATTCTGTCCCACACACGCCTTAAACTAATCAACTAAGTTGTGAGTGCATTGTGCTGGCATTCTGGTGGCCCCAGGCAGTGTCTGTTTGCTCTGCTGTCTCTCTCCATATTGTGGTCCAGCAGTTATCTTGTGTGTCAAGTGGCCAACTTATGGCTCAGCAGCCATCTTTTGTGTCCGTGTGCCTAGTGTCACCCTGCCCCGCGCCATCTCCCACTTCAATATGCTCCTCAAACAAGGCCTCCTTCAATGCAAGTGATATATTTTATAGGTAGATGTTGCACCCTCTGAATTATTCCATCAAGTCACTTCAATGATCTACTGTCTAAAATTTAAAGGAGTGGTAATTTCATTAGTTGTGTCTGCTGGTGGGGAGTTGACCTGGACAATGGTGAGTCACTTGTGAGTGGTGTAAATGTTTGGTCCATTGGGTGTGGAGGTCAGGTTGGGTCCTGCTTGGGAGAGGTTGGCTCCACTGTGGTGGGTTGTATACTTTTTGCCTTTCAGCAAACTTTCAGTCAGCTCTTTGGTTACCCCAGAACTGTCGTGAGTGACCTATTGGAAATCTTGTTTCTAAAAAACACCCTTCTTTTTCCTGGGAATTGGATGTTTCCACCTCACAATTCTTGAACTCGGTGTGCTTTGAAGGTTGTGTTCTGCCTTCCCTGGTACAATTTGATGTATAGGAAATGCATGTAGAATTGCAAATCTTCCCTACCCATTCCCTCTGGATGAATGCAATTTTGTGTCTAAATTGGGTTACAGTGGGGAGAAAAGGTTTTGAAGGTTTTTCTTAAAGATTAGCTATTCATTCGAATGTTTAACATAACCATTATAGATGACTGTCAAGACATCAATATTTTCAGCTTTCCATCAGTTTAGTGACAAAAAAGCCTGGTTGTAGATCTCTCTGCCTCCGTTCTCCTTCCTCTGGGAAAGGGGTGGCTAGGTTACAGTCTAGGAGTATAGTTGGGCATGAGTAAGACAAGTTTGTGATCAGTTTACTGTTACTTAATAGTTAAATTATGTATGTAATAATCCAATTTTTCATGAGTAATTGTTTTTCTACTTTGATCTTTCTAAAGTGTCCGTTATAAATGGATGTTTTCTGAGGGTTCCAGCTGTAAAGGAATTGCTTGGTTGAAAATTCTCTGTCCCCGGCAATTCCTTTGAAATGCACTACTGGGTCCCCAGTAGTCCATAGGTGCAGCTCCTGTCTGTGCTGGCATAACAACTATCTGGCCAGTGGAAATTCTGTGCCTGTTGTCAGTAGTTTTTCGGGATGAATTGCAAATTGATGTTTGGAATGGTCCTTGGTGCTATTCTAAATGACTGACTGACAAAATTAAGAAAAATGAATGCTATCTTTTTCATCCTGTTTTCTTTGATTGGCAGCCAGTTAGGTACCAAATATATTTTCGGGTTACCTGAAAAATTTCAAGTTGTGACTTTAATTGCAATTTTCAACATGCCCCAGGTATAAGTCCTGGAGTTAGAAGGAGAAATTTATTAGTCATAGAAAAAGAAAACATAATGACAGGATTCCATGGTTTGAAACAAACAATATTCCTTTATTATGATGCAAGTTAGAAATAATACAGTCTACAATGCATGTGCAGCTATTTCTAACAAGCAGTATTAAAGTGTTGTAAACCTTGGTATGATGCGATGTTCAGATCCATACATGAAACAGCAAATGTGATCAAGATAGAGACCATGGATTTCTCTGTAAATCTCTCTTATAAGCCACCCTAATGTCCAGAATTTTCCATCGGCCCTAGATTCTGGATAATCCAAGATGGAGGATGGGAAAAATTTCTGGCTGTAACAGCTGCTCCTTGTTTGAGGTTTTTTTTTAGGTGTTGGAGGTGATTTCCTCGAATTCCAGGAGCGATTACTGTTTTATATGCTGCTGCATTGTTTTAGAACTTTGGAGAAAACAAAATCAAAACAACAGCAATTTTAAAAGGGAGAGGTACAGACAAAGGAAGCACATGGTGAGGTCAGTGCAGGAGAGCGAGAGAAAGAAACTGGCACCAGAGTGAACCTGCACACTTACTGCCTTTGCTGTTTGAATTCATGTATCGCTGGACATCGGAGTGCATCTGGGGAAACTAACAAACAGTGAAATTCACAACTGATCTTGGAGGAACCTGTTTAGGAGAGGTCACAGCACAGAAACAGATCAGTGAGTAGTTTTAACTGCGGCAGACAGAAAGTCTGCAGTAGTGAGTAGAATGGGTTCTTTCTTGATTATTTTTTTTTCAATGTGTCTCTTGATTTAATAATTATGGCTTATATTTTGAGTTTAATTTAACCTGGAGCAGTGCTTTTTAGAAGAATAAGGCAGTGCTATTTTCTGGGTCTGTAGGTTGTGAAGAGCAAAGATGGCCTTTAGTCGAGAGATATGCTCTTCTTGTTGGATGTGGGGGTTTAAGGCGAGTTTACGGGTTACTGCAGATTATATCTGCAATAAATGCGGTTGGTTGCGAATCCTATCAGATCCAATGGATCGGTTGGAGAGACCATTAGAGGCAATGAGGAATTTGTAACAGCAAAAGAAGATGTGATGGATGGCAGTGAGAGGAAGGGGGAAAAGTCACAGATACAGTCACATTTGTGAGAAGAGTTGTAGCTCGGGTGCTCATTGTTGTGGTTCTGTTCGCCGAGCTGGGAATTTGTGTTGCAGACGTTTCGTCCCCTGTCAAGGTGATATCCTCAGTGTTTGGGAGCCTCCTGTGAAGCGCTTCTGTGATGTTTCCTCTGGCATTTATAGTGATTTGTATCTGCCGCTTCCGTTTGTCAGTTCCAGCGGTTAATTCCAGGAAAGGTAAGAGAGGTAGGCAGTTAGTGCAGGAGTCTTCTGTGGCTATCCCCATTTCAAATAAGTATGCCGTTTTGGAAAATGTAAGGGGTGATGGACTCTCAGGGAAACATAGCATGAACAGCCAAGTTTCTGGTATTGACACTGGATCTAATGCAATGAGGGGTATGTCGGGTTCCAAAGACATAAAAAGGGAAAAGGTTGAGATTCTCAAGGGAGATTTAGAGTGAGGCAGGAATTTACTCGCGAGGACCTCCTTTTTAGTAATATCTGGATAACTCTCAGTGCTACGAGCTAGTGAGGGCAGGAATAGGAAGATAGAGCAGATGAATCCATTGCTGAGGAGCACATATAAAAGGATTCACATTTTTGGATCATTGGAATGTCTTTTGGTAGAAGTGACCTGTACAAGGAGGACGGTTTGCACCTAAATTGGAAGGGGGCTAATAAACTGGCAGGGAAATTTGCTAGAGCCGCTCGGGAGGATTTAAACTAATAAGGGGGTGGGACCGGTACCCAGACCTAGGGTGATATTGAGGAAAGAGACCAATCTGAGACTGGTGTAGTTGAGACCAAGAGCGAGTCAAACACTCAGGGCAGGCAGGGCCAAGGTAGGACTAGTAAATTAAACTGCATTTATTTCAATGCAAGGGACCTAACAGGGAAGCAGATAAACACAGGGCATGGTTAGGAACATGGTACTGGGATATCATAGCAATTACAGAAATATGGCTCAAGGATGGGCAGGACTGGCAGTTTATTGTTCCAGGATACAAATGCTAGAGGAAGGATAGAAAGGGAGGCAGGAGAGGAGGGGGAGTGGTGTTTTTGATAAGGGATAGCATTACAACAGTACTGATGGAGGATATTCCTGGGAATAGATCCAGGGAAGTTATTTGGGTGGAACTGAGAAATAAGAAAGGGATGATCACCTTATTGGGATTGTATTATAGACCCCTAATAGTCAGCGGGAAATTGAGAAACAACTTTGTAAGGAGATTTCAGTTATCTGTAAGAATAATAAGGTGGTTACAGTAGAGTATTTTAACTTTCCAAGCATGGTCTGGGACTGCCATAGTGTTAAGGGTTTAGATGGAGACTAAATTTGTTGTGTGTACAAGAAAGTTTTCTGATTCAGTTTGTGGATGTACCTACGAGAGAAGGTGCAAAACTTGATCCAGTCTTGGGAAATAAGGCAGAACAGGTGACTGAAGTGTCAGTGGGGGAGCACTTTGGGGCCAGCAATCATAATCCTATTAGTTTTAAAATAGTGATGGAAAAGGATAGACCAGATCTAAAAGTTAATGTTCAAAATTGAAGAAAGGCCAATTTTGATGGTATTAGGCAAGAATGTTCAAAAGCTGACTGGGGGCAGGTGTTTGTAGTTAAAGAGACGGCAGGAAAGTGGGATGCCTTCAGAAATGAGATTACGAGAGTCCAGAGGCAGTATATTCCTGTTAGGGTGAAAGGAAAGGCTGGTAGGTGTAGGGAATGCTGGATGACTAAAGAAATTGAGGGTTTGGTTAAGAAAATGAATGAAGCATATGTCCGGTATAGACAGGGTAGATCGGATGAATCCTTAGAATATAAAGGTGGTAGGAGTATACTTAAGAGGAAAATCGGGAGGGCAAAAAGGGGACATGAAATAGCTTTGGCAAACAGAGTTAAGGAGAATCCAAAGGGTTTTTACAAATACATAGGGACAAAAGGGTAACTAGGAGAGAATAGGGCTCCTCAAAAATCAGGAAGGTAGCCTTTGTGTGGAGCCGCAGAAAATGGGGGAAATACTAAACAAGTATATTGCATCAGTACTGTAGAAAATGACATGCAAAATATAGAATGTAGGGAAATAGATGATAACATCTTGAAAAAATGTCCATATTACAGTGGAGCAAGTGCTGAATGCTTTGAAATGCATAACGGTGGATGAATCCCCAATACCTTATTGGGTGTTCTCTAGAGCTCTGTGGGAAGCTAGGGAAGTGTGGGCTGCGCCTCTTGCTGAAATATTTGTATCATCGATAGTCACACATGAGGTGCAGGAACACTGGAGGTTGGCAAACGTGGTGCCACTGTTTCCGAAAGGTGATGAGGACAAGCCAGGGAACTATTGACCAGTGAACCTGACGTCGGTGGTGGGCAAGTTGTTGGAGGGAATCCTGAGGGGCAGGATGTGCATGTATTTGGAAAGGCAAGGACTGATTAGGGACAGTCAACATGTCTTTGAGCATGGGCAATCGTGTCTCACAAACTTGATTGAGTTTTTTGAAGAAGCGACAAAGAGGATTGATGAGGGCAGAGCAGTAGATATGATCCATATGGACTTCAGTAAGGCGTTCGACAAGGTTCCCCATGGGAGACTGATTAGCAAGGTTAGATCTCATGGAATACAGGGAGAACTAGCCATTTTGATACAGAACTGGCTCAAAGGTAGAAGACAGAGGGTGGTGGTGGAGTGCTGTTTTTCAGACTGGAGGCCTGTGACCAGTGGAGTGCCACAAGGATCGGTGGTAGGTCCTCTACTTTTCATCATTTATATAAATGATTTGGATGTGAAAATAGGAGGTATAGTTAGTAAGTTTGTAGATGACATCAAAATTGGAGATGTAGTGGACAGCAAAGAAGGTTACCTCCGATTACAACAGAATCTTGATCAAGTGGGCCAATGGGCTGAGAAGTGGCAGATGGAGTTTAATTCTGATAAATGCGAGGTGCTGCATTTTGGGAAAGCAAATTTTAGCAGGACTTATATACTTAATGGTAAGATCCGAGGGAGTGTGCTGAACAAAGAGACCTTGGAGTGCAGGTTCATAGCTCCTTGAGGTGGAGTCTAAGGTAGATAGGATAGTGAAGAAGGCGTTTGGTATGCTTTCCTTTATTGGTCAGAGTATTGAGTACAGGAGTTGAGAGGTCATGTTGCGGCTGTACAGGATATTGATTAGACTGCTTGGAATTTCGCATGCAATTCTGGTTTCCTTCCTATCGGAAAGATGTTGTGAAACTTGAAAGGGTTCAGAAAAGATTTACAAGGATGCTGCCAGTGTTGGAGGATTTGAGCTAAAGGGAAGAGGCTGAACAGGCTGGGCTGTTTTCCCTGGAGCATCGGAGGCTGAGGGGTGACCTTATAGAGGTTTATGAAATTGAGGGCATAGATAGGGTAAATAGAAAAGCCTTTTTCCTGGGGTGGGGGAAAGAGTCCAGAACTACAGGGCATAGGTTTAGGATGAGAGGGCAAAGATTAGAAGAGAGATCTAAAGGCAGTAAGTGTATGGAATGAGCTGCCAGAGGAAGTGGTGGAGGCTGGTACAATTACAACATTTAAAAGGTGTTTGGCTGGGTATATGAATAGGAAGGGTTTGGAGGGATATGGGCCAGGTGCTGCCAGGTTGGACTAGATTGGGTTGGGATATCTGGTCGGCATGGACAACTTGGACCGAAGGGTCTGTTTCCGTGCTCTACATCTCTCTGACTCTGAGTTGCCGATGAACTCCTAAACTTGCCCTGAGTACTAACAGTCATGACCTCTCATGAAGTTGACTGCTCACTTAGGCTCATTTTCACTTTCAGCTCTCTAAAGAGGATCCATGTAGTTGCCTTCCCTCCAGTACAGCTAACAAGCATTCTTAACATGCAGATTACTTTCTCTTCTCCTTCATGTACTTGTTTCTTCAGCTCTTCAGTGACCCCAGACCTGTCCTGAATGACCTATTGGAATCTTGCAAAAAGCCCTTCCCATTTTGCTGAGCATTGACTGTTTCCACCAAGCAGCTCTTGAACCGAGTGTGCTCTGAGTGATTTGTTTCAGAGAATTCTGGCTTCAATGGTACAATTTGGTATACAGAAATAAAGGTAGTGTTGATATTTGAAAACCTTCCTTTTCCTCCCCCTCCGGCAGAATGAAATTTGATGTCTAAATGCGGTCACAGGGGGAAAAATGTTTGTGAAGTATTTTCTTAAACAATAGTTATTCATAGAATCCCTACAGTGTGGAAACAGGCAGTTTTTCTCATCAAGTCCACACTGGCTCTCCGAAAAGCAACTCACTCTCTTATCCTATTCCTTTCACCCTGTATTTCCTGTGACTAAACCCACCAGGCCTGCACATCCCTGAGGTACTATGGGCAATTTAGCATGGCCAATCCATTGAGCCTGCACACCTTTGGACTATGGGAGGAAACTCATGCAGACAAAGGAAGAATGTGCAAACTCCATACTGACAGTTGTTCAAGGGTGGAATTGAACTCCGGTCCCCGGCACTGTGAGGCAACCGTGCTAACCACTGAGCCACTGTGTCTTCCCCTCCGTTCATGAATTTAAATTAAAACCGTCATTGCTGATTGCAAATACATCAACATTTTCAGCTTTCCATCAGTTTCATAACAAAAAGCCTGGTTGTAGACCTTTCTGTTTCAGTCCTCCCTCCTATTCTATTTACTAATATAATTGGATATAATTTATCTCTTTGAGAGCCTATCATTTCATTCTTTAATTTGCTCAAGTATCTTTGTAATGCATTTTAAAAGAATTACTGTCCTAAGTTTTGAGGATAATACCATCAAAAATAACTGCTTGTTCCATAATGAGATTGAATGCCTCCTAGTTGTCATCATGCACCTCTTTAATACTGGTTTCCATGATGATTTAGTGGTAAGCTTAGTAATATTACAACAGTTCAGCTAGAGATCATAAATCCAAAAGTATTTTGATGAGGCAAAAACAAGGGTTTCTCCTAGCTTATATTCATAGGAATGCCTGGTTAAGTAAATTGAAGCTACTTCACATTACCTTTCTTTTTAACTGTTGTATCTAGAAACTTCAGATGTTTAATTGCATCTTAAGCTAGGGCCTTATTCTTTGCTAGATTGTTATAAGTAACCAATTTCCAGGAATGGATTCATATTGATAACTAACACACTCAGGAATTAAATATCTCTCCTTGCTGTTAAGGCAGAAAACCACCTCTATCATTCTGCTAACATGTATGTATTGTTGAAACGTTTTAATATGGAAGGAATTTTGTTTAATCTGAAGAGCTTCAGCTTCTTATTTACAGTTGATTCACTGGTATCTACATTTTGAGACCTAATATCATTCCTCTTCTGTAGAGAGAGAAACCATTAATATCTTGAACCAATGACCATTTCTTCAGAACTGGTCAGTGTTACATGTTATTGGCTTTGAGCAGTCCCAGTGCCAGGAACTGGAGAGGAGAATAAAGAAAGAAGGTCTGATAAAAGGTCAAGATCAAACGGTGAAGGAGATGATGCTGACACACACAGAATTTCCACCCTTGAGTGCAGTAAATCTTCCAAACTCTCTACTTGTGGAAGTTTGGTCATTGAGTATATTCCAGACAGGGATTAAATAGATTTATACATACTACATT
The DNA here is from genome assembly GCF_047496795.1 of Chiloscyllium punctatum. Lineage (NCBI taxonomy): Eukaryota > Metazoa > Chordata > Chondrichthyes > Orectolobiformes > Hemiscylliidae > Chiloscyllium > Chiloscyllium punctatum. Next base: position 42,502,752 of record NC_092753.1, on the reverse strand, counting down.
GAGGTATGGGAGTAGCTTGGGAAAAATAGCTTGAGGCAATTGATCAGGTATGATCTAGAATAGTGGAGTAAATATGAATCATAGAACCATAAAATCCCTATGGTGTGGAAGCAGGCCATGCGGCCTATTGAGTCCACACAGAACCCCCGAAAAACATCTCACCCAGACCCATTTTTTCCCCCCCCCGCCTCCACCCATCCCTGTAACCCTGCATTTCCCATGACTAATCCACAGAGACTGCATGGCAATTTAGCGTGGTCAATCCACCCAACCTACACATAGAACATAGAACATAGAACAATACAGCGCAGTACAGGCCCTTCGGCCCTCGATGTTGCGCCGATCAAAGCCCACCTAACCTACACTAACCCACTATCCTCCATATACCTATCCAATGCCCGCTTAAATACCCATAAAGAGGGAGAGTCCACTACTGCTACTGGCAGGGCATTCCATGATCTTACGACTCGCTGAGTGAAGAACCTACCCCTAACATCAGTCCTATATCTACCCCCCCTTAATTTAAAGCTATGCCCCCTTGTAATAGCTGACTCCATACGCGGAAAAAGGTTCTCACTGTCAACCCTATCTAACCCCCTAATCATCTTGTACACCTCTATCAAATCACCCCTAAACCTTCTTTTCTCCAAAGAAAACAACCCCAAGTGCCTCAGCCTTTCCTCATAGGATCTTCCTACCATACCAGGCAACATCCTGGTAAACCTCCTCTGCACCCGTTCCAGTGCCTCCACATCCTTCCTATAGTATGGCGACCAAAACTGCACACAATATTCCAGAAGCGGCCGCACCAGAGTCTTATACAACTGCAGCATGACCTCAGGACTCCGGAACTCAATTCCTCTACCAATAAAAGCCAGTACGCCATATGCCTTCTTCACTGCACTATTTACCTGGGTGGCAACTTTCAGAGATCTGTGTACATGGACACCAAGATCCCTCTGCTCTTCCACACTACCAAGTAGTCTACCATTAGCCCAGTAATCCATCTTTTTATTACTCTTACCAAAGTGAATCACTTCACACTTAGCTACATTGAACTCCATTTGCCACCTTTCTGCCCAGCTCTGCAGCTTCTCTATATCCCGCTGTAACCTGCCATATCCTTCCTCACTGTCTACAACTCCTCCGACTTTCGTATCATCCGCAAACTTGCTCACCCAACCTTCTAACCCTTCCTCCAGGTCATTTATAAAAATGACAAACAGCAATGGTCCCAAAACAGATCCTTGCGGAACACCACTAGTGACGGCACTCCAAGATGAATCTTTGCCATCAACTACTACCCTCTGTCTTCTTCCAGAGAGCCAATTCCTAATCCAAACCTCCAACTCACCCTCAATGCCATATCTCTGTATTTTCTGCAGTAGCCTACCATGGGGGACCTTATCAAACGCCTTACTAAAATCCATATATACTACATCTACCGCTTTCCCCTCATCTACCTCCTTCGTCACCTTCTCAAAGAATTCAATAAGGTTTGTGAGGCACGACCTGCCCTTCACAAAACCATGCTGACTATCCTTGATCACATCATTCTTATCCAGATGTGCATAAATCCTATCCCTTATAATTCTCTCTAAGACTTTGCCCACAACAGAAGTGAGACTCACTGGCCTATAGTTACTAGGATTATCCCTACTCCCCTTCTTGAACATCTTTGGACTGTGGGAGGAAACCGGAGCACCCAGGTGACTGGATATCTGCCTGAGACATAATCTCTATTTCTCTGCCTATAGATGCTGCTGGGAATTTCTCACCACTTCTATCCTTTTTAAAAGTTGAGCATGTGTACTGTTTTACTGTCCTGTTGGTTGGCGGTTCTGGGGCTGGGTTTCCGATCAGGATGAGATGTGTGAAGGGAACGTTTAATGGATTGTCAGGGGGTAGAGGGAGTGTGACTATGCTCCATGGGCTATCAGGCAAAGAAGGAGATCTTGGGTCTGGGGAGGTCAGGCTAGTGGTGTGTTCTGAACATCAAGGGTGAGTGTTTGGTTCTGGCAGTGTCAGATGGGATACATAGCAGATATAAGTAGTCAGGGAAGCTGGTTTTGGGGGATTGGTTTAATAGGTAGCTAGGACTTGGAGTAGATTTTTATTTCTGTAACCTTTCCTGGTCAAGCTTAAGTCCATTAGAACCCACCAAAGTTCCTGATTTTGGGCTTTTCAGGATTTTTCAGATGCAGAGGAAATGTCTATCAAACGTTTCAATTTCCCAGGCAATTCCCACTGTCTACTTTCTCTGGAATTGTGTGTGGTTCCAACTCACTATTCCAGTCTGTGCTGCTTCAATGTCATTGGAATATTTGAGCCACTGGCCAGTTACATGTTCCATGCTGTGGATTCCCACAATTTTCAAGCTGATCTTGGCATGCCATTTTCTTCAAAATCAATTTATCATTACTGGCTTGTTCAATTCTTAACACTTGCCTCTCCATATCCAGGAAAGCTGTGTTAAAAGAGTTAGTAACCAGCAATAAACTAACTTGTTGATAAAGTTGTAAGATTTTGTCTAGAAGTTTAACCTTCCAGAAACAATTCATATCTTGGGTATTTTGTGCGTAACAGTAAAGTATGGATTGGTCTAAGAGTCATAGAGATGTACAGCATGGAAAAAGACCTTCGGTCCAACTCGTCCATGCTGACCAGATATCCCAACCCAATCTAGTCCCACCTGCCAGCACCCGGCCCATATCCCTCCAAACCCTTTCTATTCATATTCCCATCCAGATGCCTTTTAAATGCTACAGTTGTACTAGCCTCCACCACTTCCTCTGGCAGCCTATTCCACACACGTACCACCTTGTGCATGAAAACGTTGCCCATTAGGTCTCTTTTATATCTTTACCCTCTCACCCTAAACCTATGCCCTCGAGTTCTGGACTCCACCCCCCCCCCCCCCCCCCCCCCCACCACCCTAGGGGAAAAAGCATTGTCTATTTATCCTATCCACATGCCTCTTAATTTTCTAAACCTCTGTAAGGTCACCACTGAGCCTCTGACATTCCAGGGATAACAGCCCTAGTCCCCAGGGTGGCACTCAGTGGTTAACCCTGCTGCCTCAAAGCGCCAGGGACTCTGGTTCGATTCCAACCTTTGTCGACTGTGTGGAGTTTAAATGTTCTCCCTATGTCTACGTGGGTTTCCCCCAGGTGCTTCGGTCTCCTCCTACAATCCAAAGATGCGTAGGTCAGGTGAATTGGCCATGCTAAATTGCCCATAGTGCTCAGGGATGTATAGATTAGGTACATTAGTCAGGCGTAAATCTAGTGGAATGATTCTGGGTAGGTTACTCTTCAGAGTAGTTGGTGTGGACTTGTTGAGCCAAAAGGCCTGTATCCATACTGTAGGGAATCTAATCTATTCAACCTTTTCCTACAGCTCAAATCCTCCAACCCTGGCAACATCCTTGTAAATGTTTTCTGAACCCTTTCAAGTTTCACAACATCCTTCCGATAGGGAGGAAACCAGAATTACGTGCAATATTCTAACAGTGGCCTAACCCATGTCCTGTACAGTCGCAACATAACTTCCCAACACCTGTACTCAATACTCTGACCGTTAAAGGAAAGCATACCAAACATAGTCTTCACTATCCTATTTACCTGCGATTCTACTTTCCAGGAACTATGAACCTGTACTCCAAGGTGTCTCTGTTCAGCAGCAGTCCCTAAAACCTTACCATTAAATGTACATGTCCTGCTAAGATTTTTTTTCCCAAAATGCAACACATTTATCTAAATTAAACTCCATCTGCCACTTCTCAGCCCATTGGCTTATCTGATCAAGATCCCATTGTAATCCGAGGTAACCTTCTTTGCTGTCCACTACATCACCAATTTTGGTGTCATCTGCAAACTCACTAACTATAGATGTTAAGCTCACATTCAAATCATTTATATAAATGACAAAAAGTAGTGGACTCAGCACCAATGCTTGTGGAACTCCACTGGTCACAGGCCTCCAGTCTGAAAAACAACCCTCCACCACTACCCTCTGTCTTCCACCTTTGAACCAGTTCTGTATCAAAATGGCTAGTTCTCGCTGTACTCCATGAGATCTAACCTTGCTAACCAGTGTCCCACAGGGAATCTTGTTGCATACCTTACTGAAGTCCATATCGATCACATCCACCACTCTGCCCTCATCAATCCTCTGTTACTATTTCAATAAAACTCACGTGAGACATGATTTCCCACGCACAAAGCCATGTTGACTATCCGTAATTGGTCCTTGTCTTTCCAAATACTTGTACATCCTGTCCCTCAGGATTCTCTCCAACAAATTAAGCACCACTTGCTCACAGGTCTATAGTTCCCTGGCTTGTCCTTACCACTTTTCTTGAATAGTGGTACCACATTAGTCAACCTCCAGTCTTCCAGCACCTCACCTGTCACTATCGGTGATACAAATATCTCAGCAAGAGGCCCAGCAATCACTTCCCTTGCTTCCCACAGAGTTCTAGGTTACACATGATCAGGTCCTGGGGAATTATCCATTTCAAGACATCCAGCATTTCCTCCTCTGTAATATGGACATTTTTCAAGATGTCACCATCTATTTCCCTACATCCTATATCTTCCATGTCTTTTTCCACAGTAAACACTGATGCAAAATACGTTTTAGTGTCTCCCCCATCTCCTGCGGACCCACACAACGGCTGCCTTGCTGATCTTTGAGGGGCCCTTTTCTCTCCCTAATTACCCTTTTGTCCTTTATGTATTTGTAAAATCCCTTTGGATTCTCCTTAATTCTATTTTCCAAAGCTATCTCATGTCCCCTTTTTGCCCTCCTGATTTCTCCCTTAAGTATACTCCTACTGCCTTTTATGTATTCTAAGGATTCATTCGATCTATCCTTTCTACACCTGACATATGCTTCCTTTTTCTTAACTTGCCTAATACGGTCAAAATTGGCCTTTCTCCAATTTAGAACTTCAACCGGTTATAATAAATGATAATTTAAAATTTATCTTAAAAACATTTTCATGTAATTCATGCATACATCATTCTCTAAAATTGTTTTGTTATTTTGTCCGGGTATGTCATCTTTGTCTAATTTAAGTTTGACACTTCTATGGTGCTGCTGTTCTGTAAAGTTGCTTTTAACACTTCTGCCTGCAGGCTGGATTTGGATATGGCTTGCCAATCTCCCGCCTATATGCTCGTTATTTTCAAGGGGATCTCAAATTGTACTCCATGGAAGGAGTAGGCACGGACGCAGTCATCTACCTGAAGGTATCTTACAACGCCAGTAATTTTTTCATGTTTTTTTTTTAATTCGTTGTTGAAGGACACCAGAAGTCCATTGTTGCTTAGTTTTAGAGTTATTCACAAAATCAATCTTTACCAATCTATTGCTGCTAACTCTGCAATCCATCATTAGTGTCAATGAATGTCTGTTTAATCAACTTGTTTGGACGTGTTATGATACACCTACGTGGCCATCACATCCTGAGGTGGGAATTTAAATCAGACCTTCTGACCCAGAGTAGAGACTCTTCCCCTGCTCATCTAGATCCTTAAAGTGTCTCTTGACATTATTTTTATCTTTCAATCGACATTTGGACTTTGATGTTATATCTCCGATGTAAAGCTGGACTTTCTGTGCCAGAGCAAGGACAACATGACTGCACCACAAGAACTTTATATTTTATTAAACAATACACAGTTTACAAAGCAATTGACATTAATACAGAGAAACAGCAATTTTACAAGAGAGAGAAATGGCAAAGCCAGGCCCCAAACCCTACCATTCAAACAGTTTTCAGGGAAATGGGGACAAACCCCAAATCCTGAAATTAAATCAGCACCTGAGACTGCTTGGCCAGTCTGACACATAAAGTTGTAACAAGGTTTCCTTGGGTGAATCTGCAGAAGGATCATTATCGGATGGGGGTACGCCCATTCTGTTTCACCTCGTCTCGCAGGGGGTTTCAGGGCCAGCAGGAGCAGGCCCTGTAGCTGTGGTCCCTGCAACCACCCCACCAGTTGGATGCCTACCTACGCGGCTAGGAGGATACTGCCAATTACAAATCTCAGTTTGCTGAGTCCACTCCAAACGCACGCGGGCGGGCAAGTTTTACTGTCCTTCGCAGCAAAGGTCGACCCTTGGCGGGTTGCGAACTCTGTGCCATCGTCTTGTCAGCAGTGCTGACCAGTCTGTGATAGACAAAGGGAGCCACATCAGGTCTGGTCCTAAAGCATCACTTTTTATTTGGGCAATTATCCAGAGTGTTCCACCTGTGGATGCTTCACCTTAATTGTACAATCATGACAAAGAATTTAGGTATGGGATGTGACCAGTATTTTCTATATTCAGAATGCTTGCACCAAGTTCAGCCTGGAGTTTTACAAACTTTATTCTTGTAAGAAATTTATATTTGCCTTCCCCATTCTGGACAGTTCCTGTCTATGGAACCATGTTTTGATGGAGTCAGTGCATTTAACAAAATACATTTGGATGCGAGCCATCTGTCAGTTTGCAGATGACACCAAAATTGGAGGTGTAATGGACAGTGAAGAGGGTTACATCAGATTACAACAGGATCTGGGCAGATGGACCAATGGGCTGAGAAGTGGCAGAAGGAGTTTAATTCGGATAAATGCGAGGTGCTGCATTTTGGGAAAGCAAATCTTAGCAGGATTTCTACACTTAATGGCTGAAAAAAGAGACCATGGAGTGCAGATTCATAGCTCCTTGAAAGTGAAGTCGCAGGTAGATAGGATAGTGAAGAAGGCGTTTGGTCTGCTTTCCTTTATTGGTCAGAGCATTGAATACAGGAGTTGGGAGGTCATGTTGCAGCTGTACAGGACATTGGTTAGGCGACTGTTGGAATATTGCGTGCAATTCTGGTCTCCTTCCTATCGGAAAGATGTTGTGAAACTTGAAAGGGTTCAGAAAGGATTTACAAGGATGTTACCAGGGTTGGAGGATCTGAGCTACAGGGAGAGGCTGAACAGGCTGGGGCTGTTTTCCCTGGAGTGTCGGAGGCTGTGGGGCGACCTTATAGAGGTTTACAAAATTGAGGGGCGTTGCCAGGATAAGTAGGCAGTCTTTTCCCTGGGGTCGGGGAGTCCAGAACTGGAGGGCATAGGTTTCGGGTGGGAGGGGAAAGATATAAAAGAGACCTAAGGGGCAACGTTTTCATGCAGAGGGTGGTACATGTATGGAATGAGCTGCCAGAGGAAGTCGTGGAGGCTGGTACAATGCAACATTTAAGAGGCATTTGGATGGGTATATGAATAGGAAGGGTTTGGAGGGATATGGGCCGGGTGCTGGCAGGTTGGACTAGATTGGGTTGGGATATCTGGTCAGCATGGACAGGTTGGGCTGAAGGGTCTGTTTCCATGCTGTACATCTCTAAGACTCTATGACAAGGAGCAACTTAGGAGAGGAGGAATATTGAAAGGAAATAAAATTTGTTTTTGGTTACTGTATTTTCTTTGAATCAAATCATATTCATTAATGCACAGCAACTTTCCTGCCACTGACACCAAATTTAATTTGGTGTCCTGTTTCATTCTGACCTAAAGCAGTAACAGAGAATTGTTAACAATGAATACATTTCTACTCCAAGTGCTCCTGATTGCCACACATACTGCTTCCTCAGCATCTTGCTCCCTCACTCTCCAAGTGACTGTAATTCTTCCTTTCCCTGACCCTCTGACTTAAGCCTCTTTCTCCACCCCTCTTCATTAAGTCTCTGTCTTGTGACCTCCATTGTCTTGCATGCTTTGATCACGTTGACTTGTGCCTGTCACCACTCACCTATCACCACTCCCAACCCTCTGATTTCAGGCAGTTTACTTCATCCACCCGCTACTTAGCCCCCAGTACTTTGACTTGAGGCAGCTGACTTACCAATCTTTCCATCTCCACCCAAAGCCAAACCCCAGTTTTGTGACCTTGTACCGTCCACCTATTGCCAATTTCCCCTGACCCATAACCCTTCAACTTGAGATGACTTACTTCAACCATCCCCCACCACCCTCTGACTTTCAGTCTCTACTCATGCTTGACCTTCCCTCTTATAACTACTTCTTCCCACAAGTCAAGCAACCTTCCAATTTGTGTCCTCCCTCACCTGCATTGTTGCTGTACTTCCTTCTACCTGACTCATTCTTTCACTGCTTCCCTGTACTGAATTTGCTTTACTGTCCAAGATACAAATCCGATGCCCATGTTCTGAGGCTACACAAGTGAGAATGCCATTAATGCAGAAGTGCCAAGTCTGGCATTTTGCAATCCATTTTTTTTTTCAGAAGTGCCCCTGCTTGCTGCTTTCCATTCTTCGGAATTCTTATAGTAAGTAAGGAGTCTGTTGATGAACAGCTAGAGGTACGAGGATCGACTTCAACACTCATTTTTAAATTAAGTTTATATTACAACAGCCCTTGCCACATGCTTCTGCACTATCAGGATGCAAGGGTACAGCCCCAAGAACGATGAATGAACTTCAAAATATGATGAAGTTGAACATAGTATTTGAAAGAGAAACTATGATTCTAGATTTAAATAAAATGGATTTCAATAGAATGAGACAGTAAATCCACAGTAAATTGGATAAATCTGCTGATGGATAAAATAGTTGTGTGATCAAAAGGCATTTAATGGAATTCAGGACAAGTTTATTATCCTGAATGAGCTTTACTTGCCACAAAAGAAGCAAGGATAAGTAAAGTGGTAAGCGACAATGTTAAAGCAAAAGATTAAGCTCTTAAAACATGTAAAAAAGTAATAAAATTAATTTTTAGAATTCCTGAATAGAATTTGAGAACACTTAAAAGGGTTGATGTTTAGTTGTCTTTGCAAACTAGATGGGTGAGGTTGCACATATGAAATTAAACAGCAGATCTACCATTATTTGACTGCAGGTTGGCAGAGGCCCAAGGGGCTAAATGGCCTGTTTTTGGTTTTCAAATTTTTGTGCAATCACTGACCGAAGGCTAATTTCTTCTTTAAAAATGTACTGCATTGTTGTCTACTTACACATTTATTCTTCAAATATTTTTCTGTTCATATAGGCTTTGTCAAGTGAGTCATTTGAACGACTTCCTGTTTTTAACAAATCAGCTTGGCGGCATTACCAGACCACTCCAGAAGCAGATGATTGGAGCAATCCTAGCAGTGAACCAAGGGATGCTTCCAAGTACAAAGCCAACCGGTAGTCCTGCTCTAACCTCAACCTTGAAGACCAGTGTTCTGTGTACACCATATAAACTAAGCTATATGTGTTTATAACCTTGGAACCATCAAGAACATGTGGCGAGTACATAATTCTTCTATTGATTATTGAAGCTTCTTTAGTAAGATGTGGAACACATACAAGGTTAATGGAAAAAGCTTGTAATTCAAATGCGGTTTTGCACTTTAGACTGTACTAGCCTTTTTTCTAAAAAGTGTTACATGGATGTTTTAGCCTCTATAGTTCTATAATATTTTATTAAAATACTCAACTGCTGAGTGCTGAAGGAACCTCTGCAGCTGAACAATGATTCTACGGAGCAGCGCTTGAAATCAAGCTTTTTAAAATGGTCAGCATTATTTGTCAAAGGTATGTAGGAACGTCTGAGTTATTTTAATCTACAAAAAGGTGTTGGGAATTTCATACAATTTTAAACAGCTTTATTTTTCTGGTCAACTGAGGGTTTGCTTTTAATCCTGTTAAAATCTGCTTAAATTTGACTCCCATTGTTCAAAATTAACAGTAAATTTGCAAAAATATAAGGACTCCACACATCTTCCACTATTAGGAAATAAGAAATCTTAAGAAATGAGAAATCTAAAGAAATGTGAATCAGGAAGGATTTCACTTTTTGGAACTAGTGCAAAATCTGGTCTAGATTGCGGTTCTGAATTTATTTTCAAGTTGCAAAAGGATTCTTAGTAATTGGTTTATTCAGTGACAATCCACTTTCAGTTGGAAAGTGAAAGTTGGAAAGTTCAGGGGTGAAATTGCCTAGAGTAAAATTGGTCAGGCCTACTTGATAGCTTGGAGGGAGCTTTTGATTTGCATCATTCAAGACTGTTGCTATTAACAGCTCAAAAATAAAATGATCCTTTCTGAAATAATTTTCCTTAAATTAAAAATTTAGAGACTATTGGTTTTAGCAGGAGAGTATCAGATTGCTTATTTTGCACTCCACCTGGATATCAGTTTGATCAGCTAAAAGCAAATTTGGGGAGCATGTGTAAACGAGTGTTCAGTTCACGACTACTAGTTTTCCACTCTGCCACAGTTGAAAGTTACTCCCACGAGAGAATTTCTAGCAGATCAATGAGGTTGCATTTTCTAAATGAAAAGAGATTTGATGTAATAGATAAGAGACATTGGGTGGACTGTGGGTGGAGAAGTGTGTAAATCAGGTTAATACCAATAGGGCAAGATTAACCTCCTATTCTAGCTGATATAGGCTCAGATCATGTCTCTTCACCTTCCCCACAGTAAAGATGCACAATTCTTTTCTGTGGTTTGATGAATAATTGCCAAAGATCTACTTTTTGTCAGGGATCTCATGAAGAAGGACATCAGTTGGAATTTGTTCAGTCTCATTCTCTAGGAAATGAATATGTCAGCCCAGTCTGGATTGCAACAGGCTAGACTGTCAATTGCATGCTCACAAGTGCTGTGTTTTGAATGATTTATTTATATAGTATTCACCAGCTGAAAGAACAAAATGTCTGAACAAGATGTTAATCACAGTTGGTGTGGGTGGGTGGTGTTCTTTATGTTTTGGCTAATAAAAGTATTTATTTCCCATTACAAATATACTTGATGTTCATATGCTACTAGAGTTGTAATGTGTCAGTAACAAAACAAAATCATATTTGTAAGTACTGATAGTTTCTTTCTTACTTTGCATTACTATTGCACAATTTTTAAGCTATTAAAACATATGTCATGAAGTGATAGTTATAAAGTGGATTATCTGTCAGAATACATAGGCACAATTGTTGATGCAAATAAACTTGGTCCCAACTGACCTTCAGCTTGGCCAAAATGTGTTAAGGAAGTGAAACTGACTACAAGCCAAAACTTGGAGAAGGACTCGTCTAAGCCTTCCGATTCACAAAAGAGCTGTTCTTTTTGTCTCTTCACCATAGATGTTTGGAGTTGGATCATGTCAACACTGAAGGTATTCCTTGTGTATAAAGATGATTGGCATTTCAAAATACATGCAAGGCACTTGATTTGTGGATTTTCATAGAATGTAATCCTGAAAAGGTTAATATAAATCTTGATCTTTTACAACGAAACCACAATGTGACTGACTTATTCAAGATAAAACAGTGGTTTTAATGTTTGCCAAAGTGACATCTTTACTGATAGTTGTTCTATAATACAGAACAAGGATTACTGAAAAAGGATACATCTTGTTGAAACTGTTTATCTTGCACTCATCAAGACAAATCACAAGAAATACTGAGGTAAAAGGAAAACAACATTTGTGCTATATGAAATGAGAGTGCTGACTGGTTGGCATGTGGCATTTGATACATGCATTACTGTATAGACTGCTCTAGTTAATGATGATTGTCTGTTTACTATCAGCCTGTTTAAATTTTAAGCCATATTGCTGACTGAAACAGTTGCACTGAATGTACATGTTATTTCTGTTTGCAAAGAATGGGGCACTGTATATCAATATATGTAGCTTCCAATGTGTCACACTCCAAATCCAACTGACAATCCTGAATTTGCTGTCAGCAATATCTCAAAGTTTGAGTGATGGATAAAGGCTAGCTGTTTGATGCTACTACTAACCACAAGTGGTGTTCGCCATTTACCAGATGCTGTCATCAAGGCAAAAAGGCACTGTGTCCATCTCACAAATGGTAATGTGCATTGTGAATTTCAATGTAAGTCTAATGCTCGCTGTGTAGGCTGTGCATCCTAAAGATGGATCATATTAAGCAACATTATTCCTTTGGCTGTTCACAGCAACCAAGGTAGTGACCGTGCCCAACCAGGTGAAAGTGAGTGCTGCAAATGCTTGAGATTAGAATCAAGACTGTGGTGCTGGAAAAGCACAGCAGGTCAGGCAGCATCTGTGGAGCAGGAAAATTGATGTTTCGGGCAAAAGCCCTTCATCAGGAATGAGGTTGCGAGCCTCTGGGGTGGAGAGATAAATGGGAGGGTAGTGGGGCTGCAGGGAAGGTAGCCGAGAGTGCAATAGGTGAATAGAAGTGGGGGTAAAGTTGATAAGTCGGAGGGGAGGGTGGAATGGATAGGTGGGAAGGAAGATAGACAGATGGGATGGGTCATGAGGACAGTGCCGAGCTGAAGATTTTCCTGCTCCTCGAATGCTGCCTGACCTGCTGTGCTTTTCCAGCACCATACTCTTGACGGTGCCCAACCAGCCCACACTTGCAAAATACACAACTGTGTCCAACATGAGATGTGATTCTCCAGCTGGAGAATGTTTGGTACGTCATCTTGAGTGTGCAGTGTTATTGTGTGGAAAATCAAGTTATGATCGACAGCTGGATTTGCATTGTGACCCACTTGGAGCTAATGAAAGCTACCTACTCAGGACCCTGTTCTTTGCAGGCAGAAAAAAAAATACAAACAAACCACCTGTTACAAAGCAACAAAATAAATGACAGTCCAACTCCTTGAGAAATGAATCAGCCAATGCCCTGACCAATAAGGTGCCATCTGCCTTATTTCATGTTTTAAAAATCCTGACAGTTAACTTTCCCACATGTGAGGAGTAATATACAATATATTTACTATTCAACCATAATGTATAATGTACAAATTAAGGTCTTTATCAAATCTCTGCTATCTTTTGCCAACATATCTCTGAAATGTTAATAGTTTAATTGTTTCAATACATTTTTGGTGGCTATTTGGTGAAAAACGCATAGTTTGAGCAATAGCAAAGTTTTGACTGTCAACTTGGCCAGTATTTCTGATCATCACAAATTGAGAGTGTAAAGTACACGGAATTGGAGTCACTTCATTTAAATTTCTGCTCCTAACTGACACAGTCATTTGTGGTTTCAGAAAAATCTGCTATCTTATTTGGGGCAGGTCTTAATGTCTTAGTAATGTAGCCCGTAAACAGGCCATTCTAAATCATTATAGTTTTTTTATTGTAATTGAGAGTTGTCAATCAGGAGAAATGTTCAAATGTGCTGCCAACTTAATACACTATAGCCCAATGTTCAGATACAGTTTCGTGTCTGTTATAGATCGATGTGAATTTCCCAGTCTTTGAGTTATTGCACTTATTTTGCATAAGCCTTTAATAAGGCAAAAAACACCTTCTAATGAAGGAATGTCAGCTTTTATGTGAATATTTGAAGACCGTTCCATCGACTAGTACATGATACGTGGTATGTTAGTGTTTTCTTTTGTGGCAAATGAACTCTACCTCTGTGAGAGCCAGAACTTCAAAACAAATTATACTTTTGTTTTATTTCTACAGCCAACAACGAACATCTAATTAAGACATTGTAATTTAAGACAAGCTATATACCAGTGACTGTCCTGCCACTTGTTAAAATACTATTTTCAGACTTCAACTGTGCATCATATGCAGCTTGATGCTCTTGAACAGGATGTCCACAGATGACAACACGTGTAACAAATGTTCATTATTTGACCCTGTGTATTTTGAGCTGGTAAGTGGTGGTGGAGAGTTATTCGGTTGGAGAAGTTCAACAGTTCTAACAAAGTGTTTTGCCTATCTCTACAGGTATTTCTACTAATGTAACTTTGAGGTGAGCATTCTGTTTTTAGGGATCTTTCAAATGAAAATCACAATTGAGTCCATATTCTACTACACTAATACTTTTAAAGGAGACAGTATTTTGTATATAAAAGAAACAATTTTAACATTCACTTTGAGGAATTTTAAATATTTGCAGAGTATTCTAGTTGAATGTGTGCAAATATTTGACTTTTGGAGAGTTATGTTGAAAGACTTCTAAACTTGTTTAACAACATCAGAGGTTGCTCATGCATTCTCACATTTAAAATTGCAATTTGAGTCCAAGATGAGAATGGCACTTTTTAAAATGTCAGGTGCTTTCCTTGATGCAGCTCTAGCTTACCCTCCACTTCTTAATTAATAAATCTCATGAAAGTTCATTGTTGTTATGTGGTCCTGTTTTTCTCTGAACAAAAGTAGTTTATGCATTTACAGCATTAATTTCAAGAATCTTTTTGCAAGGTTAACATTTAATTAGTTGAGGTGTTCATTGTCTACTACCAAACATTCCAGAATGATGTTCGCCAGTTTCCCAGTTGAAATGTGATTTGTACGTACAATGAGCAGCACAATAAATACTTTGTGGTGTTTAAATAATAACACACTGAAAATGTTGTTCAATATCTGTGAAGAAAGAAATTGATATTTCAGGTTGATGATAACCCTTCATCAAGCTTAATTGAGACCTTAGCCCACCATAAATTTCATGTTCTATACTTTTGGTATTATTATGAATTACTACTTAAATATCTCACTCTGAAGAAATATTAAGAAAATGCTTAGAAGTTGTAGCTTTCGGTAAAAGATTTTCAAATGCAGGGTATGGAAATGTGACTTTGATCTAATCATGCTTGATAACAACTCCCTAATACTCAACACTAGGTAGTTTGGGCTCTACAATCAATAGAGAACACTTAGTGGTCATTATCACACTCATAATATTGGGCTGGATTTGGAGTCAGTTCAATTCCACAGTCAAGTTAAAGAATCTCAGTAGTTCAGCAGCAGATTTGTTATTACCAAGTAAATCACATAGAAACAGAAGTTGCTGGAAAAACTCAGCAGGTCTCGCAGCATCTGTGACAAGAAATCAAAGTTAATGTTTCAGGTCCAGTGACCCTTCCTGAGAACTGATGGTAGCTAGGAAGATGTCAATTTGTATGCAGAAGATGGAGTGGGGGGCAGGTAAAGATGAAATGATAGGCAGGGATAGAGCCCAAAGAGAGAGAAGAACAGTTGGGCAGGCAAAGGAGTCGATAACAATCTGGCTGGGAGAGTGAATAGTTGTTAATGGAGACTGTTAGTGGCTTTCTTTGGCCTCTATCCCTACCTATCATTTATTCCTTACCTCCTCCTCCATCCCTATCTTCTGCATATAAAGTAACAATTACCTAGCTGCTGTCAGTTCTGAGGAAGGGTCACCAGCCCCAAAACATTAACTCTGATTTCTCTTCACAGGTGCTGCCAAGTCTGCCAAGCTTTTCCAGCAACTTCTGTTTCTATTTTTGTTTCTGATTTACAGCATCAATGGTTCTTTCAGCTTTTAATCACAGAAATTTTCTTTCAGTCAGCAAACCAGGAAGTATTTAACAGCTAAATCTCATTTAATCCTCAAATTCGATGCAGAAAAATAAATAGTTGAAACGTGCATATATTGTGACCAAGATAAATTTAAGACTGGTCATGTGAGTGGGGAACGAGGCAGATGGAGTGGTGGGGTCTGTTTGATCAGAATGGAATGTTTTCAAGTTCCTGATGTCAGGATAGAAGCATTGAGTTGGAAACAGGATTTTGGTGCTGATAGCATGCAGCAGCTAGCAAATTGGGTAGTTTTGTATTCAGTGAATACTTATTAAAGCAGGTAATGTGGTCTTTGTGGTTGAACATGAGTCAGTTGGAACTGTTTGTCATCACTAGGAAAGTTTATTGGAAGAGGGGACAAGAAGCTGAGCATTGTTGAGGATGTCAAGGATGACCAAGGGATGCTGATTGGAGGTCTACAGTCACAGAACAAAACATGGTTGTGCTGGAAGAACATGTCCTGTCTAAACCTAAGCATCTGTATCCCTCTGCTCCCCGCCTACTCATGCACCTGTCCAGTCGCATCTTAAATGAATCTACCATGCCTGCCTCTAGCACCTCTGCTGACAATGCATTCCAAACGCCCACCACCCTCTATATGAAGTACTTGCTGCGTATATTCCCCCTTAAACTTTCCACCTCTTGTCGTTGAATCCTTCACTCTGGGGGGGAAAAAAGCTTGTCTGTATCCACCCTGTCTATACCCTTCATGATTTTGTAAACCTGAATCAGGTCCCCTTTTTTTCCTAATGAAAATAAACCTAACCTACTCAACCTCTCTTCATAGCTAGCATCTTCCATGCCAGACAACATTCTCGTAAACTTTCTGTGCACCCTCTCCAAAGCGTCCGCATCCTTTTGGTAATGTAGCGGCCAGAACTGTACACGGTATTCTAAATGTGGCCGAACCAATGTCTTGTACAAGTCTAACCTGACTTGCAAGCTCTTATACACAATACCCCGTCCAATGAAGGCAAACATATGCCTTCTTGATCACTCTATGCACCTGTGCAGCAACCTTCAGGGTACAATGGGCCTGCGTTCCCAGATCTCTCAACTTTTCCCAAGGCTCTTCCGTTCATTGTAGAATTCGCTCGAGAATTAGTGATGCATTTAGGCAAGACCTCACATTTGTCTGGATTGAAATCCATCTGACACTTTTCCGCCCAACTCTCCAGTCTATCTATATCCTCCTGTATTCTCTGACAGTCCCTTATGCTTTCTGCTACTCCACCAATCTTCATGTCATCTGCAAACTTGCTGATCATACCAACAGTGCCCTCTTCCAGATCATATATATGTATTACGAACAACAATGGCCCCAACACTGGCCCCTGAGGAACACCACTGGTCACCTTTCTCCATTTCGAGAAACTCCCTTCAAGTACTGCTCTCTGTTTCCATTTGCTCAACCAGTTCTTTATCCACCTAGCTAGAACACCTTGCACACCATGTGACTTCACTTTCTCCATTAGTCTACCCATGGGGAACCTTATCAAACACCTTACTAAAATCCATGCAGATGACATCAACACCCCTTCCTTCATCTATCAACTTGGTCACTTCCTCAAAGAATTCTCAAGTTGGTAAAGCACGATCTCCTCCTCGCCGCCCCCCCCCCCCCCCCACAAAACCATGTTGCCTATCACAGATAAGCCCATTATTTTCTGAATATGAATAGATCCTATCCTTCGGTACCCTCTCCAGCAACTTTCTTACCACCAACGTCAAGCTCACTGGTCTGTAGTTACCCAGAATATCCGTACTACCCTTCTTGTACAGGGGAACAACATGAGCAACCTTCCAGTCCCCCAGCACCTCACCTGTATTTAAGGACGCCACAAAGATCTGTCAGGGCTCCAGCTATTTCCTCTCTAGCCTCCCTCAGCAACCTGGGATAGATCCCATCCAGTCCTGGGGATTTGTCCACATTAATAACCTCTAGCCTACCCAATACATCTTCCCTACTTATGTCAACATGATCCAGACTAATCAAACATCTATCTCTAATCTCAACATTCATCATGTTCCTCTCCTCAGTGAACACTGATGCAAAGTAATCATTCAGAATCTCACCCATTCTCTCAGGTTCGACACACAGCCTTCTTTCATAATCCTTTAGTGGATCAATCCTTTCTCTATTTACCCACTTGCTTCTTATAAGAATAAAATGCTTTGGGATTCTCCTTAATTCTGCTGGCTAAAGCTATTTCATGACCCATTTTAGCCCGCTTGACTCCTCATTTAAGACTTTTCCTACTCTTCTGATATTTCTCCAGGGCCCGCTATGTTCTTAGCTGCCTAGACATTATGTACGCTTCCCTTTTTCCTCTCGGCTAGTCGTACAATTTCTCCCGTCATCCACGGTTCACGAATCTTGCCCTTCCTATCCTTTGTCTTCAATGGGACATGCCTATCCTGCACTATCTTTAATCAATCTTGAAAGCCTCCCACATCGCAAATGTGGACTTCCCTTCAAATAGCTGTGTCCAATCCACATTTCCGAGCTCCTGCCTAATTTTGATATAATTGGCCTTGGCCCAGTTTAGTACTCTTCCTAGAGGACCACTCTCTTCTTTATCTACGAGTATTCTAAAACTTACAGAATTGTGGTCACTGTTCCCAAAGAAATCCCCCATTGCAATTTATTCCACTTGTCCTGGCTCATTCCCCAGTACCAAGTCCAATATGGCCCCTTCCTGTTTGGACTATTGACATACTGCTCTAGAAAACTCTCCCGGACGCTTCTTACAAATGCTACCCCATCCAGACCTCTGACACTAAGTGTATCCCAGTCAATGTTGGGAAAATTAAAATCTCCCATCACCACTACCCTATTGCCTTTACATCTTTCCATAATCTGCTTTCCTATTTGTTCTTCTACCTCTCGCTCACTGTTTGGAGGCCTGTAATATAGCCCCAACAATGTAACTGCACCCTTCTTATTTCTCAGTTCCACCCATAATGCCTCACTACCCAAGACCTCCATAGTGTCCTCTTTTAGCACAGCTGTGATATCGTCCCTGACCAGCAATGCAACTCAACCCCCCCCCCCCCTTTTTACTTCCCTCCCTGTCCTTTCTGAAGTGTCTGTATCCTGGAACATTTAGTTGCCAATCATCATGCCTTTCCTTCAACCAAGTCTCTGTGATGGCAATAACGTCATATTCCTAGGCACCAATCCAAGCCCTAAGTTCATCTGCTTTACACACTATACTCCTTTGCATTTCAGGCCACCAGTTCTTTTGCGCTCATCTGCTCTCTGCCTACTCTTCCCTTCTTATGAATGCTATCTTCATGATTTTTGCCTCAGAAATTGAACAAGTTCCTGGAGTTTTGCGGCAGAGGCAAGTCATAGAGGAAGAATTAGGTACTATACAATAGCAACTGGAAGACCAACAAAGAATGAGACCCAACTCTGTCCAGTCAAGATGAAGATATCCTGACGGATCATTACATCAACAAGTAATGGTTGTCCAAAGGTCTATCACTCCCACCTCAATCACCTACAAACAATCGAGGCAATGTCAGTGACTGCTGAGGCAGGAAGGGAATGCACTGAGGGCATAGGTTCAAATCCTATCAGGGCAGATGTGAAATATTTAGTCAATAAAAATCTTGACTGCTGAAGCTATGTCACAATTCTCTGTGCTTTAATCCAGGACTGCCTCCGGTCCCTTAGACTGCAGGGAACCTAATGCCATGGCTTATTTCAGGGCTCCATTGGGAATTTGTGTGCCATTTGTGCAGGTGGCCACACTTGGCTGAATTAGCTCATAAATAGTGTTTAAAAGAGACAAAAAGTTTGTACGCAATAGTATATAGATCTAGGGAGCCAAATTGCAAGGTCATTGCATATTTCCCATGCTTGTAGGGTATTAGCAACTGCACGAACATAGTGATCACAGCTCTGAGACTAGCCAACAATCTTCATAAACAGATGTGCAATTAGTCTGTGACCACAGGAAATGCATCTCCCAGGTTTGCACTCAGTTCCCAGGGAAATCTTCCAGTCACTGTGTTCTTCATAGATGTTTATACCTCTCTGCACCTGGTAGGTCAAATTCTTGGTGACAGGTCTTCCACTCGCAACTTGCTGATGGCACCAGTCACAAAAACCTTGAATGCCAATTATTTAGCACTAGTGAGCATCCCTGATCCATAAAGGCTACAATAAAGCTGAACATCAGATTGTTGAATATCGGCCACTCACACCTCACACTTGCTAAACCTTTTGAATATATCTCAAAAGGTCTTGAAAATGATAGAGTTTGTAGTGTTTCACACAGCCTTCATTGTAGAGGGGGACAGAATAGCCACATTTCTCAACACAAAAGGATAATGGAGAGGATGCTGTGCAACAGAGTGTGTTTTACCGTCAAATATCAGGGCTCTGGAGAGATGATTGAGGGACATCCTCAAGTTGCTCATTGGAGACCAGTTCCAGTAAGCGATATGCCATTGTTGCTGAAATCCCACTCTGGGCCTTAGGGCGAAGTGACCATGACACATCAACCCAATATCAAATCACCAACAGCCATCTTAGCCCCCTCTATCTTTGCCACCTCAATTGCTGTGGTGCTCATTTTCCATTCATCTTAAAGGATTGCTATTTCCCGTGCAAAAGATTGAACCTGGTTGGCAAGGCAATCCACCAAACCACCCACCATACATGAATGAATTGAACGTTCTGTAATCTAATGTTGGAATAACTGTACCATCTTTGGACCAGTGCAAACTTTTAAGATTATGATCCCAATGATGTGTAACCCTGAAGTGAAGGCAGGCAGCCAAGTGCGTTGCACCATTATCTGAGATGCACGTGGGCACTGACCTCTGGCTCTTGAGTCACAGAAATTTAAGGGGCCTTTGCACAAGTGCCAGGCATTTCACTGGCAGAGTAGATTGCCAAGAAGCCTTGGACTGCATGATTAGTACTCCTCCATCATTATGCATGATGGCACTTCCTGATGAGGAAGGGCACTGGAAGGAAGTCCAAGTACTTCATTCCCCCTCTCCTCTTGAAGGGACTGTTTAAAACAGATGGCCAGAGCAATGGTATGCAAGTTCAATCCACATTCATCATTCACTGATTGGTCTGCTGACCATGGATGTTGAGAACAGTCACTAACTTCTCTAGATTAGATTAAGATTAGATTTTCTACAGTGTGGAAACAGGCCCTTCGGCCCACCACGTCCACTCTCATCCTCCAAAGAGTAAGCCACCCAGCCACATTTCCCTATGACTAACATACCTAACACTATGGGCAATTTAGCATGACCAATCCACCTGACCTGCACATTTTTGGACTGTGGGAGGAAACCAGAGCACCTAGAGGAAAACCACACAGACGTGGGAAGAATGTGCAAACTCCATACAGACCTGAGGCTGGAATTGAACCCAGGTCCCTGACACTGAGGCAGCAGTGCTATCCACTGAGCCACCAAATTGCCCACTGAGATATAGGAATGAAACTGAAAAGTATCTAAATAGAAGCTGAATTTCTAACCCAAAGATGATTTTTTTTTAATCAGTTACTAACCAGAACCAACCATAGCTTTATAAGATAATTATATTTGTATTTACTAATCTAGTTTGATTTTGTAGAAGGGGTGATAAAATACACCCAAATTAATTTTCCAGACTGAGAGTAAGGTGAATGCTGTCTATTTAAATTTCCCAGTAAATTATCAAAGATGTCAGGAATAAAAAAGTGCTTATTTTCCACGCACTATTATAGTTGTGGTAATCTTAAAGGAAGCATTCCACGGCTTTCTGAAATTTGTAGACTTAGCTTCTATGGGACATGTAGGTGGCATGGTGGCTCAGTGGTTATCACTACTGCCTCACAGCGCCAGGGACCCAGGTTTGATTCCTGCTTCTGGCGACTGTCTGTATGGAGTTTGCACGTTCTCCCCATATGTGTGGGTTTCCACCCATAACCCAAAGATGTGCAGTTCAGGTGAATTGGCCATGCTAAATTGCTCATAGTGATAGGTGCATTATTCAGGGGTAAATATGGGGGAGAGGAATGAGTCTAGGTGGATTACTGTTTGGAGGTTCAGTATGGACCCGTTGGGCCAATTGGCCTGTTTCCATACTGTAGGGAATCTAATCTGGGTTTCCAGGTTTGAATGCTGATTTATGTAACATTGATCTTTGAAGAAGCTACAGGATCTTTACTGTAAAGGATTATTTCCATTTGAAAATATATGGAAGTTAGATGAGGGATATTTAAATGATTATCTTGCCTCATGTGAACTGCTTTATGTACGTTTTTGATTTTGCAAGTTATGATGTTCCTGGACTAGACCACAAAATTCCAGTCTGATTCTCAGCCAGTAGCAATTTTTTGTTTAAGTCGGACAAAAAAAGAGATTCAAGGGACATTCTAAAAGACTAAAACTGGAAGTTTTCATGATTTTGAACAAACTACAACATTTGCTATACAATATCAGAACAGTAACATAATCTATAATACATGTACAACTTGTATTCTAACTCCCAGAATTAAAGTATGGTTAATATGGGCAATAGACTACAATTGACCACCCCAGAGCATGTATCAAATAGCAAATGGAACCAGTCCAGATCCCATTTATTTCTCAGCGATTTCTCCAGAACTTAGTGACACAGTAGATCATCAAATCTCACTAAACTAGATAAAGAATTAGGATAAAGATTTGGCATTGATACTCTCTGTCAAGAGTTGTCATGGACTGTCGGCAGCTGCACTCATACATATAGGCACTACTCTAGCTTTTTACTCACAGCTAACTTCATCAATCAAAACTATCTCTGGTTTCCGTGAGATCTACACTTCTCAGTTGCATCAAGAAAATACCACTTATGGGTTTTTCAACTCCCACTCTGCTGAAGTACTAATGGTACACTGCTTTTGCCTAAGCCCTCAAATCTCCCAAAACATTTCCAGATGCCTGACCCCAACATTTAGGAAAGAGTTTTAGGAGTTAGTCGTCAGTTGAATTCCAAAACAACACACATTCCAACTGCTTTTTGGGCTTCTCAGTGAGTCCTTTATAGAGTCTCATTCATGTGATTTACATGAAAGAAGTGAAGCTATCATGATATTCTAACAGATGAAAGGCTTAACAGACAATCAATTTTTCAATGTATAATTTCAGTTACATCACACTGCAAATTTTTGCTATAAATTCTGTGTCAGGATTGAGCCCTCCACTACCACCTGATGAAGGAGTATCACACCAAAAGTTGGTGTGCTTCCAGTTAAACCTGTTGGGCTATAACCTGATGTTGTGGTTTTTAGCTAAAATAATGACTGCCTAACATGGTGTCTATTTGTTCTTGCAATCATTTTGTGGGGTTCAGTGAGAGTTGATAATGTTTGTTGAGCTTGACAGTTAAATGCAAAATTTACTTGGCAGAAGTAATGAAATTAGTCAACTGATGTTTTCAGTACATTGTAGTTGTTTCCACTGGGGTCCATAGGGAGTCGTTTTGTGGTTCATATTATATGTCAACTAATGTTTTGTTTGTCACTTAGATAAATGATTTGAATGAGAATTTAGGAGGCATGGTTATTAAATTTGCAATTGGCACAATATTGGTGGTAAAGTTGACAGTGAACAAAGTTATTTAAGATTACAAAGGAATCTTGATCAATTGGGCCAATAGGCTGAGAAGTGGCAAATGTAGTTTAATTTGGACAATTGCAAGTTATTGCATCTTGATAAAACAAAAATGGGCAGAGCTTATACAGTTAATGGTAGGGTTTGGAGTAATGTTGTCAAACAGACCCTGGGTAAAGGTACATAGATATTTTAAATTTTCATCACATGTGGATAGGATGGTTAAGAAGGAATTTAGCATATTTGCCTTCATTACTCAAACCATGGTGTATAGGCGTTGGGACATTATGTTGAGGTTTGACATCCTGTACATGAGGCCATTTTTGGAATACTATGTACCATTCTGGTCGCCCTATTGTAGAAAGGATATTATTAAATTGGAGAAGGCTCAGAAGTTATTTACCAGGATGTTGCTGGGACTGGAGGGTTTGAGTTATAAGGAGAGGCTAGATAGACTGGGACTTCTTTGACTGAAGCACAAGAGGTTGAGGAATAATCTTAGAGGTTTATAAAATCATGAGGGGTATAGATTACGTCAGTGGCAAAGGTCTTTTCCAAGGAAGGGGGAGTTCAGACTAGGGAGCATATTTTTAAGGTGATTAGGTTAGATTCCCTACAGTGTGGAAACCAGCCCTTTGACCCAACAAGTACACACTGACCCTCCAAAGAGTAACCCACCCAGACCCATTTCCCACTGAATGATGCACCTAACACTATGGGCAATTTAGCATGGCCAATTCACCTGACCTGCACATCTTTGGACCATGGGAGGAAACCGGAGCACCTGGAGGAAACCCACGCAGACACAGGGAGAATGTGCAGACTCTACACAGATGGTCGCCTGAGGCTGGAATTGAACCTGGGACTCTGGTGCTGTGATGCAGCAGCGCTAATCATTGAGCCACCATGCCACCCAGGTGAGAGGAGAAAGATTTAAGAAGAACTGGAGGGGCATCATTTTCACAGAGGATGGTTTGTGTGTGGAATGAGCTGCTAGAGAATGTGGTAGATGCTGGTACAGTTACAACATTTAAAAGACATTCAGAAAGGCACATGAATTGCAAAGGTTTAGAGCGATATGGGCCAAACGCAGACAAGTTGGCCTCGTTTGGTTTGAGGAAACTTGTTTGGCATGGATGAGTTGGACTGAAGGGTCTGATTTTGTACTGTTTCTGTACTCCATGATTCTGCAATATAGACTTGAATTTAGAGGGAGTGAATCAAGACGTTTACAGATTTATATAAAAATTAGCTGTGTTGTTGATTGTGTTGACTATGAGAAGATGCCAATGGAATAGTCAGGTGGAAGGTGGTGGAAAATGGAATTCAGTCAGAAAAGTGTAAGGTATTATTGAAAAGGAAAAAAGGGCAAAGCAATAAATTGTAGAATAATGAGAAATTGAGAGGAATAGAAGGATCTTTAGAGTTCATGTTCACAGCTTCCCAAAAAAAAGAGAGACTGGTGGATAAGATGGGTAAAATACTTTTAAAAACACTTTCATTTAGCAGGAGCTTTTACTAGAGCTTTATGACCAGTTAGACTACAAGTTGCTATTGGTCATCACCTCACAGAATTTATTCAGTTGCACTCTAGAAAATACAGAGATTTCTGAGATTACTTCCAAAAGTAGTGAATGGTGGTCATGAAGGAAGGTTGGATACACTGTGAGAAGAAAGCAAGCTGAGGGGACTTTTAATTGATCTGTGTAAAATATTGAGGGGCATATGAATAATAATGACCTATTTCTATGAATATAAAGGTCAACAGCAAGGGATCATAGATTCAAAGTTATTGGTGGAACTTCATTATGAATCAGATTGAACCCCCTCAACACATGTCAAGGAGATATCCTAGGCTTATATTAAAGCAAGTGCTAGGCGTTGCATGGCGGATGCAATTTGATTGATCAAACTATTAGCCTTTAAGCAAAACACACTTTATTCAGCACTATAGTGAAAATACAGGTAAATGTAAATCAAAGATCTTGATTGGGGAGATCCAAGATGGCAGCGATCTAGAAAGATCGCGTTGCAGAGCTCCGCACCACATTGCAAGCGGAACAAAGTTCTAACCCGCCCGACCTGGACCACTGCAATCTCTTGGGACTCTGGAAAGTTCATGGGGTCTCCGAAAACTGTTAGAGAATAGCTTACCTCAGTTTTCACCATCCAGATATGATAACAAAGGAAGGAAGTACATACGAGGCCTACAGGATTCTCGGACTGTAATTCCTACCAGGTTATGGTAAAGGAGCTCGCAAAATCGCGTGAGATGTTGGGGAAACAGATAGAGGAGAAGCTGGCCTCGAACTCTACTGTGCCGCAGAAGCAAGAACAACAGCTGAGAGTCCTCCAAGAAAAGGACAGATGAGATAGAATGCAGAGTCATGGTGGTGGAAGCTGGTACTGGTTCCTCCAAAGACAGGATCCAGGCCTTGAAGCCGCAGGTCTGTAATTTGCTTAACCAGGTTGATAATCTCAAACAGGGACAGGAGAAAAAATATTTGGATCGTTGGTCTGCTAAGGGTAAGGAAGGTGAGCGACCAGTGTAGTTTATTGAGGACTGGTTGCTGAAATTCCTCAACTTGGAGGCTGGAATGGGAAGCTTGAAGATTGAGAGGACTCACTGGGTAACGATGTGGAGGTCAGGTCTGGACCAACATCCTCGTCGTATTTTGGTGCGGTTTCATCTCTGTAGAAATAAGGAGAAAATCGTGGAAGTTTCCAGAATCCAGGGGAAGGGTCTGAAGGCCCTAGTTTATGAGTGCTCTAAAATTACATTCTTCCAGGACTTCTCAGTGGTGGTAATCCAGAAAAGAAAGTCCTATGATGACATCAAGAAAAGACTGAGGGAGCTTGGGATCCAGTACCCTGAGGTGGTGCTTCACATCATCTTAGATGGATCTGTACATCTCTTTGACATGTCAGATAAGGCAAGAGACTTTGTGAACAAATTAACTTAATTAACAATTTAGTATGTACAAATACTAGTGTTGTTTGGATACATCTCTTTTTTTAAAAAAAAGGAGACAATCCAGTCGGGACTTTCTTCTTTTTTTTATTGGTAATAATCTATCTAAACTGTGCTCGGGGGTGGCTGGGCTGTTTAGTTTGAATTTCTAAGTTAAGTTAGAGCAAAGGATGGGTGGGGTACTTACTGTTTTTGTTCAAAATTTCTATGTTCACATTGTTATTCCGTGGTGTATTTTCTTTCTTTGCTCCTTGTGTTTGTGGTGCGGCTCTATCTAGGAGGAGAGAAAATGGTTGGGATGGCTCGATGCCTACTTATGGGTAGTTACTGCCCACTTCAGACATTTAATGCTCTGGATGCTCTATTGGCA
This sequence comes from Chiloscyllium punctatum, assembly GCF_047496795.1. Taxonomy (NCBI): domain Eukaryota; kingdom Metazoa; phylum Chordata; class Chondrichthyes; order Orectolobiformes; family Hemiscylliidae; genus Chiloscyllium; species Chiloscyllium punctatum. Next base: position 42,476,480 of record NC_092753.1, on the reverse strand, counting down.
GTGGGATGGGAAGTTGGGTTTTGGGGTGTGTTGATGCCGCCTTTGGGCAGGGGATGAGTTCCCCTATTCAGCGCCATTGACGCTTTATATGTTATTTTTGTTTTTTGTTGTATATAGTCTTTGACAACTTTGTCAGTTTGTAAACTGCCGTGGTTATGGTTTATGTAGTTTTTATGTTCGCTGGATCTTACAACACTAAGGCTTGGCAATTTGTAATTCAGGTTCCTCCTCTCTGGAATCTAAATGTTACTGCAGAAAGTTATGGCTAATGACTTGATTAAATGGTGTACCTGGAATGTCGTGGGGAGTCACTCACTAATTAAGAAGAAAAAGGTACTCTCGAGTCTTCGAAAGGAAAAGGTGGAGATTGCTTTATCACAGGAGACACACTTGGATGATAGGGAGCATTTGAAATTACAACAGAATGACTTTGATCAGGTTTACTTTTCATCTTTTAATACCAGAAGTAGGGGAGTGGCTATATTGGTTTGGAGGAACCTCCCATTTAAGTTACTAAAGTGTGTTAAAGACACACACGGGAGGTTTGTAACCCTCAAAGCCCTGATAAACGGGGAAGACTATGGTTTTTAAATATTTATTGCCCTCTGTCCAATCCCCTCAAATTTCTGGTAGATGTGTTCTCAAGGGCAACACTGGCTCAGTGATTAGCACTGTTGCTTCGCAGTGCCAGGAACCTGGGTTCGATTCTGCCTTTGGGCACCTGTCTGTGTGGAGTTTGCACATTCTGCCTGTGTCTGCATGGGTTACCTCTGGATGCTCTGGTTTCCTCCCACATTCCAAAAAGTGTGCAGATCAGGTGAACTGGCCATGCTAAATTGCCCATTAGTGTTCGGTGCATTAGTCAGGGGTAAACGTAGGGAAGTGCGTCTGAGTGGGTTACTGTTTGGATAGTCAGTGTGGACTTGATGGGCCAAAGAGCCTGTTTCCACACTCTAGGAAATCTAATCTAAATTGATTGGTCTTGGCATATCATCATCGGGGGAGATTTTAATTGTCTTATGGATCCCACGGTAGACCAGTTGCTCAAAGGCCCCCCAATACCCTCTGTACAAACTAAACAATTAACGGATCTGAGTGTGGAGTTAGGGTTGGTGGATGTCTGGAGGCATATCCACCCTACAGGCAGGGATTTTGTTTTTTTTCCAATCCACACAGATGTTACACTAGGATTGATTTCTTTTCCTGACCCCTGTGGACTTGGTGGCATTGTGTATGATTGGTAATATTACCATCTCCAATCATGCTCTAGTGTACCTGTTGGTTAAGATTAAGGACGCTATAGTGGGCCCAAGGCACTGGCGAATGGATCCCTTTATCCTTAAGAATAATAAGTTTATGGAGTACTTCTCCAAGGAATTTCGAGTGTTCCTCGACATGAATTCAGGCTCGGCTAGTAGCCCATCTATACTTTACGAAACTGCCGAAGCCTATGCCAGAAGGTTAGTTATTTCCTACTCTGCCAGTAGAAAGTGGTAGAAAGGTGAGCAGCAATGTCTCCTTGAAGTACGGTTGAAGGCAGCTGAAAAGGCTTACTTTGACAGACCCTCATTGGCCAAGCTACAGAGGATTACAGCGCTGCAGTCTGCACTGAATTCCGTGCTCATGCAGACAGCAAAGAAGGAGCCTACTTTTGCAAAATAAAAGTTGTATGAGCATGGTGACAAATCGGACAAGTACCTAGCATTTCTCGCCAGGAAAGAGAGTGCCCCTCAAGCCATTATGTCGATTTGGAAAGGGGCTGGGAACCTAACATGTGATTCCAATAAGGTCAATGAGGTATTTCAGAGATTCTACTTGGAATTATACCAATCTGAGGGTTGTGAGGAGGGGTGGGCCAAGATGGAGTCCTTTTCCAAGGATCAGGAACTTTCTGATGTGACTCTTGGACAAGAGTCTCTTCTCAATGCCCTTTTTATCAGAACAAGAGGTGTAGGAGCCTGTGAAGCAGCTTCAGAGTGGAAAGGTGCCTGGTCCTGACAGACTTCCCAGCGAATTCTATGAGGAATTTATAAGCATATTGTCAGGCCTGATGCTAAACATGTTCAATGACTCGTACAGTCATGGTTGTCTCCCGTCATCTCTGAGCGGCCAATAGTTTGCTTATTCTCTAAAATGGGAAGCTCCCAGAGGACTGTGCTTCTTACAAGCCCTTTTCAGTCTTAAATGTTGACTTTAAAATCCTCTCTAAGACTTGCATTAAAGCTGGAAACTGTTACCTTCTGTTGTTAAAGAGGACCTGACAGGCTTCATAAAGGGCTGTAGATCCTTCGATAATGTGAGGAGGCCGCTTAATGTAATTCAAGCATGTCAACAACAGTCAATACAGGGATTGGTGGTTTCTCTAAATGCAGAAAAGGCCTTTGACCAAGTTGAGTGGCTGTACCTTTTTTATACTCTGGAGCTGTTTGGCTTGGGCGAAGCCTTTATAAGATGGGTAAAGATTCTCTACAGTGACCCTCTCACTCGGTCATCACCAGTGGGGTATGATCAAGTAATTTTAATATTTTTAGGGGCAGCCGACAGGGCTGTCCCCTTTCGCAACTGCTTTTCACATTGGTGATTGAACCGTTGGCAGAGGGCATTTGTAGGGATCCCAATATATACGGTCCAGAAGTGGGGTCAAACTTATGTAAGATTTCGGTGTAGGCCGACTAAGTCCTTTTTTTTTGTCAAATCCAGCAGTTTTGGTACCTCGCCTGATACAATGCATCAGCTCGTTTAGCATCTTTTTGGGGTACAAGATTAATATTGCAATATCAGAAGCTATGCCTATGGGTGGTCTTATGAAGGTGCTGGGTCTTGAGTGCAAATCTTGCTCCCCATTTAAGTGGTCACAGGGGGGTTTCATGTATTTGGGCACATTCATCACTCCAGTTCTTGATCGATTGTTTAAAGCTAACTTTATTCAATTACTTGACAAAATCAAACAAGATCTTCAAAGATCAGAGGCGCTTTCGGTCTTATGGTTAGGTCAGATAGCAATATTCTCCCTCATTTGTGGTACCCTATACAGATGCTTCCCCTAATTTTCAATAAACAAATGTTCAGCAGACTGAACGGCTGGTTTATCCCTTTTATTTGGTATTGTAAGCGGCCTCTTATTAAATTAACTAAACTGCAATTGCCTCACAGACTGGGGGGGGAGTGGATCTCCCAGACATTTAAAAACTATCAGCTAAGCTCGCTTTCATCTCATGTGAGTGATTGGGTTTGTGGAGACCCTCTTTCAATATGATTAGATATCAAAACCTTTCATGCAAGGTGGCTCCTTACTAGCTTGCTGTTTTTGGACAAAATGAGGGCAGTTAAGGAATATTGCCATAACCTAATAGTTATCAATACTGTTAAAGCATGGAAGGTAACACTGGCAAAACATCTTTTCTTACAGCAGTAGTGGGTATGCTGAGTTTTCAACTTGGGATAATGGATTCAGGATTCCAACATTGGGCAGCTAGGGGTGTGCCTTGCATGGGTGATTGATTTGAGGGACACACAATGATGTCCTTTGATCAGTTAGCGCGGGAATACAAGCTATCCAGCAGGGACCTCTTTCGTTTTTCTCAAGTTAGGGATTTTATTCAAAAAAGGACTACACTTTTGACTGATCCCTACAAATCTGACATAGAGGGTAGGGTGCTCAGTGCTAAAAGTACACTTTCTGTCAGCACTTGATATCATCAACTGGGAATGGAGGTGGGGGGCCCTCAGATGAGTTCGATCGGCTTTACAGGTTGTGGGAGAGAGAGCCAGGCATTGAGGTCTCTTCAGAGGTAATGGGAATACTTGGGATCACAGAAGAAAGATATCAATTTGCAATAGTACCCATGCTTTACAGTTGAAGATTCTCAACAGGGCCTACTTGGTTCCGAATCGTTTGTCAAAATTTAAACCATGAATATCTTCAACATGCCCCAAGTATAAAGTTGTATGGGCACTCTTACCCATTGTCTCTGGTCCTGTGGCAGGCTTCAAACATACTGGAGCGCTGTGGTAGGTAATGGAGCGGACTTTGGGTGTAAGGATGGAGAAGGACCGGATTTCTCCTCTTGGGCTGCTCAGTGTATTGCCTGTAGATGCACGTAAGAAAAACTTTTCAACATCCTCACTTTCTCCACAAGAAAGAATATCTTGTTCAGTTAGGTCTCCAAAGATCCCCCGGGCTTGTCGAGTTGGCATAAAATTGTTATGGAGCATATCCCCTTGGATTTTCTTACAAACTGAGAATCTCTTTAAGACATGGTGGCCCTTTTTGGACTACATGGATGCAGATTTGTCTGCCACATTAATAAGGGCTTTTATACATCCGTAACAATTGTGCTTTACGGGTCCAATATCCAGAAAGGGGGAATTGTAAACGTATGAATATGTGAAAATTAATGCTCTCTATATTCAAGAGTTAGTGTTCTGTTTCGCTGAGCTATATTATTATTTGTTAGTTGGTTGTTAGTTACTTATTTCATTAAGTAGTTGGGGTTTTTTTACTTTGTGTTCTTTCTTCCTATTGTTTTGAAATGTATTGTTTTGTATTTGTTGTAATATTTAAATCTATTTTTCAATTAAAATATGTTTTCAAAAAAAATCTTGATGAGTCAATGCCAGATTCATCAGACTAATCTTCCACAAACCCCAAGTTATCAGTAGCGAGCCCAATGAGACAAATAACAAACCGGAACAGTCAACAGAGAGATCTGCAGTGCAGTGAACAAAGAAGAGAGTCAAAGTGGACCCCTCTGGAAGGCCACTGCCCTAGTTTTAGCATCCATGCTCAAGACAGCAGGAGATGTCAATACCCGATTCATCAACTGCACTCACGAGATAGTGCAGAATGTCAACCAAGCACAATGCAATGCCATCCATGCGCTCAAGACCTCCATAGGGAAGGCAATGACCTCATGGTATTATCACTAGACTGTTAATCCAGAAACTGGATTAGTGGTGCTGGAAGAGCACAGCAGTTCAGGCAGCATCCAACGAGCAGCGAAATCGACGTTTCAGGCAAAAGCCCTTCATCAGGAATAAAGGCAGTGAGCCTGAAGCATGGAGAGATAAGCTAGAGGAGGGTGGGGAGAGAGTAGCATAGAGTACACTGGGTGAGTGGGGGAGGAGATGAAGGTGATAGGTCAAGGAGGAGAGGGTGGAGTGGAGAGGTGGAAAAGAAGATAGGCAGGTCGGACAAGTCAAGGAGACAGTAACTGAGCTGGAAGTTTGAAACTAGGATGAGGTGGGGGAAGGGGAAATGAGGAAGCTGTTGAAGTCCACATTGATGCCCTGGGGTTGAAGTGTTCCGAGGCGGAAGATGAGGCGTTAATCCAGAAACCCAGGTAATGTTCTGAGGACTCTGGTTCGAATCCCACCACTGCAGCTGGTGTAATTTGAACTCTGTAAAATCTGGAAGTAAGAGTCTAATGATGACTTTGCATCCATTGTCAATAATTGGAAAAACTCAACTGTTTCACTAACATCCTTTTAGGGAAGGAATCTGCCATCCTTAGCTAGTCTGGCCTCCAAGTGACTCCAGACCCACAGCAATCTGGTTAACTCTTAACTGCCCTCTGAGCTATTAGGGATGAGCAGTAACTGCTGGCCCAGCCAGTGATGTCTTCATCCGCATTTTAAAAAAACAACCGCAGCATTGTCATCAAATCAGCAGAAAAAACTAGGAGCCATGTAGAATACTGCAAACAAACATACTGACAACTGAAAAACCTGGAACACTGCAAAAAACTACCTGCTGATCTGACCAAAACTCAACAGACTGATCAAATCTTTGATCCAGACCTTCAGATTATCCTATGCACTCTCATCTGTACTTCTTACGTTGGAAACTTCTATTGCCTTCCTTACAAAGCCAACACATCCGAACGTCCCATCATATCAGACAATAGGACCCTGTGTGAGAACTTCTCTATCTATATTGAGGGCAGCTTGATTTGTACAGGGAACCCTCAGCCTCTGTCAATACACTATGCATTTTATTTCAGAAACTCAACATCAACTGACCAGTTGAACCAGGAGCATTCCTTATCACAATGGATATTTCAGCAGCACTCTACACCAGCATCCCCCATAACTGCATTGCTGGAACAGCCTCACGATTCGACACCAATAACTGTAAATTTCCAAATGCCATCCTGCAACTCATCCATTCATTCTTGACCACAATGTCTTCACCTTCACCAAACAGCTCTTCATCCAGATGCACAGCGCAGTCATGGGGACCAAATTTGTACCCCAATATCCCACTCATTTTCATGCACAAGCTCAGGCAAAACTTCTTTGCTGCACAAGACCTCCAATAATCCAGATGCATCAACAAAATTTTCTTCCTTGTGCTTATGGCAAGGAATCACTGAAATGACTACATGACAACTTTCATCTCACCATCAGACTTACCATGGACTACTCTTCAGAATCAGTCTCATTCTTAGGCATATGCATCTCAATCCAGGATGGACACCTCCGTGCTTCACTCTACTGCAAGCCTATGGATAACCTCATGATATTTCACTTCTCCAGCTTCCATTCTAAACACGTTAAAGGAGCCATCCTCGACAGACAAACCCTGTACATACACAGAATCTGCTCAGATGAGGAATGCAGTGGACACTTACACTGAAAGGTACCTTCATAAATATGGAACCCAATGGTCATCACATGTCAGTTCCAACATGCCACAGCAAAAGAAACTGCAACAACATCCTCAAACAGGCCATTGTTTGCAGCAAACTACCTAGCCTTCAGGAAAACAGTGATAACAACACCACACAACCTTGCCTTGGCAAGACAAGACAGATCATCGATTATGGATACAACAATCGCACATGGCAACACCATCAAACACAATAGGCACTCATGTGACTTGGCCAATGTTGTCCACCTCATATGCTATAGGAAGGGATGCCCCAAGGTATGGTATATTGGTGAGACCATGCAGATGTTACGGCAATCGATGAATGGGCACCACACGACTGTCACCAGACAGGAATGTTTCCTCCCAGTTGGGGAATACTTCAGTGGTCAAGGGCATTCAGCCTCCAATCTTTAGGTAAGCTTCCTTCAAGGCAGCCTTCAAGGTAAAGAATAACGCAGAATCGCTAAGCAGAAACTGATAGCCAGTTTCCGTCCCCATGAAGACCACCTCAATCATGACTTTGGGTTCATGTCATGTTACATGTAACCCCACCATACTGTTCTGTGTTTGTAAAATCTTCCTTACTGTCCTGTTTTGACATCATCAACTTAGTAACTTATGATCTCTCTACCATTTTTTAGTTTGTACAATTCTGGATTACTTGTTACTATGGTTAGACCCTCGTCATACAACTCTACCTATCATGTTATTTTGATCAGATCATAGGCCATTCCTTCACTTGCTATTCAGCTGTTGACACTTTACTCACACTATTTGATAGTTCTGATCACCTGCAAAGATTTTTATTCGGCCTGTCGACTTTGCACTCACACCATTTGTACTATCTTTTTACACTGTTAATTATCTGGAATTATCTTGCAATGATCTCTTTGCCCTATAAATTCTGTACCTGTGTGCTTCCCTTCACTTCATCTGATGAAGGAGCAGCACTTCAAAAACTTGATTTCAAATAAACCTGCTGGAGTATAACCTGGTATCATGTGATTTCTGACTTTGGCCACCCCAGCCCAACACCAGCACCTCCACGTCTCAACAATATATGTGGAGGTATCTTTGTAGTGATGGATTTCAGAAGAAATAGACTGTAATGGAAATGAATCAGCATACAAGAGTAAGCTGGATATTAGTTGCTTTAAACTTCATCTTTATTATCATTTTCCTGTTTGTATTTCTGGCCAGTGCATCTTAATAAATAAAAAACACAGTAAATTATACGTGACGGACCTTATCATTTGAAAAAAAATCAACAAAATGGCCTCAGGAACAATGTACTTTCTCCATATAAATTGTATGGCAATAGTGTAAACCAACATTTTAGAGTACTGAATACATGAACAGAGTGTTATACAAAAGCTTTGAATAAAATATATCATGGTATTACTTGCGCAAAACACCCCAGAAGATATCAGAATGTATGATGTGATGTTAAAAGACCCTGATACAAACCATAATTGACAACCCTCCATTCATCAATTTTCAAAATGTGATCTGAAAACCAAAGAAATTCTGCTTTTGCCATCAATTCACGAAGTTCTCCTGGATTTTGAGCGTTGTGCTGCTCTTCGTGCTTTTAGCCTATTAGAGCTTGTCTATCTACTTAACTAATTACTTGTCAACAAAAACATGTAAATTATAAGACCAAGAATTGAAGATGTGAGAGATCTGAAACAAAAGCAAATTTCTTGTGAAACTGCTGAGTTTCACCAGCAATTTCTGTTTTTGTTTGTGGTGCAAATTGTTCCTTGGTAAGATTCATTTTCTCGGATTAATGCTATAAAAATTTAAATTAGGATAGGTAACTGCAGTTCATCAACTTTGTCTAACTATGGAATTCTTCCAGAGTTCTTTATATGTTGAGTACAGTGTCTTTGTGCACACTCTCAAAATTTATAGATGGAAAATCATGGAAATAAAAGCATAGCATTCAGGACTTTTTTTACAGCTAGAAGCTGGAAATGTAAAATTAGTTCTGTTCTACTTTACTGTCTTTTTATTTGCTTCAACTAATAATCTCTAATTAGTTCCCATTAGAAAATGTCTTCCCTGGTACTCGCAGAGGCTCTATTAACATTGGATAAGAGCTTTAAGTATAGCCAGATTCTGTAGCCAACCACCACAGGAATTTGTAATTAAGAAGTATGATATATGGTGATAGCTTGGAATTTATTTCAGAGACATTCACCTAGTTGTGCATAGTTTGTAGCCATTTTTTACCCATAATTGCAAAGTAGCTTGAGATCTCCACTCTAAGTCTCCTAACAGGGAGATTCCTGATTATTTGATTGTTTCCAGTGAGAACACAATAATTAATGAATAAATTAAGAAGTATGGAACATTAGTATTCTAATGCCCACCACTATTGTGACTTATGGCTGTAGCTGAATGGTTGAATTTCTAATGAATTTGTAATTTCACAGTTTGTTTCATTAAAAGGCTGTGCATTGTATCCAGCTGAGCCAAGCAGAAGCTTTAAACAAGATCTGTGATCCACTGACATCCAACATTTTTTTTACTCTGGCATTGTCAAACAAAATTCTTCATTAAAATAATAGAAGTAGTTCGCTTCCTTGCTCATAGATTAAAAATTATGAAAAATACCAGAAGATGCAGCTCAGCATGAAAGGCTGCTTAGTTATCTCACACAGAAAGTAATCAACTTGTGTACCTGCAGAAGCAATGTAAAATCCTCTTGGATGATATAGTACTTCATTCATTTGTTTGCTTGAACTACAATGTAACTGGTGTCAAGATTAGAAAATCAGGATTGTCCTCCATATACAACTGGATGTTTCTTTCATCATCTGCTATCCCTGCCATAATACAGAATGTTTTGCCAAAAGTTATAAACAATATCCTATGGGATTGTGACAAAAGTAAATGTCACCTTCTCATCGTTCTTGATCTGTCTGCAATCTTTGATGCAGTTGACCACACCATCCTACTCCAATCGTTTTCCACTGTCTTCCATTTGGATGGGAATACTCTCGTGTGATTTCATTCTTATCTAGCTAATTATTGCGAGAGTATCACTTTGGATTTCTTCCCTTGGCACTCTCCCATTATAACTTATGGTCGTACATTTGTTGCCTTCCATTTCTCATCTACATTCTGCCCCTTACCCACACTATTGGAAAGCATAGATTTCACATGTATACTAATGACACCCAGTCATACTTCACCAACATCTCACTTCATTCCATCACAGATCTTAAATTATCAGACTGCTCATTTAACATCCAGAACTGAATGAGCTGACATTTCTTTCAATTAAATATTGGGAAGATTGAAGTCATTATTTTCAATCAAGGCTCAAAACTCCATTATCTAGCTACTAGTTCCATCCATCTACGTAGCAACAATCTGAGATTAAAGCAACCTGTTCACAACTGTAATGTCACATTTTATGCTGAGATGATTTTTCAACCTCATTCGCATTATCACCAAGTCATTTCCAGCTCTGTAACATCATCTGACATCACCCTGCCTCAGTTCATCTGCTGAAACTCTCTTCATGCATTAATCGAAAGCCTGTGTCTTAACTCACAGCAAGTTCTAATTGCCTGTTACCTCTGTGCTCATTATGTTACATTGGCCCACAGTAAAACAATATCCTTATTCTAAAGTTATCATTCCTTGTTTTTGAGTTCCTCTATAGCATTACCCCACTCATAATTCCTTCAGCTCCTGCCATAGTCCTCGGAGATATCTTATCTAATCCTGGCCTATTTAGCATCCCTGATCTTCATCAATCCATCATTGGTTTGTGCATCTTCAGTTGCCTTGACCCTCAGCTCTTTCTGCACCCTTTTGCCTCATTTCCTTCTTTTAAGATGCTCATGAAAACCAACTTCTTTGACCAGGACTTTGGTCAGAAGAACTCAACTCATGTGGTTCAGTATTTTTTTAAAATTCATTTGCTCATTTGGTACAAGCATCATTGGCTGGGCCGGCATTTATTGCCTATCTCGAACTTCCCTTTAGAAGGTAGTGGTGAGCCATTCTCAAGAACTGTCACAGTCTATATGAGGTAGGGACACCCAAAGTGCTGTGAGGAACGGGATACCAGGAATTCGACCCAGTGACACTGAAGAAACTGATACAATTCCAAATCAAGATAGTCTGTGGCTTGCAGGGGGACTTGCAGGCAGTGCTTTTCCCATCCGTACTGCCCTTATCCATCCACATGGAAGATATTCTCAGTTTGGAAGATGTGATTGAAAAAGCATTAATGAAGATGCACTGCTACCACTGTGTGCTAGTGGGAAGGAAGTCAATGTTGAAGATGATGGATTAAGTGCCAGCTGTGAACGCTGCTTTGCCCTGGATGATGTTGAGCTTCTTTAACTTTGTCAAAGCTACACTTCTTCAGGCAAATGGAGAGTATTCCCACCCCACTCTTGCCCTATGCCTAACAGATGATGGCCAGATTTTTCAGGGTCAGAGTCAAGCTACTTACTGCTGAAGTCTAACCTCCTAACTGCGCTTGTAATAACAGTATTAATACACTAGGTCTAGTTCATTTTCTAATCAATGGTAACCCAACAATGTTGGTAGTTGAGGATTCACCAATAATAACCCCATGAATGTCAAAGGTCAGATAATTTGACATCAGTTGTGTCAGAGATAGTTTGAAAATTCCTGTGAAACAGCTTTTGATTTTGTCTTGCATTAAAGTTGCTGGATGAAAGCATACAACTAATTTTAATCTTAACACATTACATACATATCCAGGCATCTACTAATCCACAGCCTTTTGGTTTTTGGGTTGTGTGTATAAAGTTTCAGTAGAAGTCAAAAGGCAAATCTGTTATTTCCTTCATTTTGACAGCATTTTTTATTATATGGAAAACATTTTGAATTGTCTGCCAGGTAAGCTTGTCCACTTATACTTGTGAAAGCTTCCTGTTTGACAAGGATCCAATAATTCACTCAGATTACAATTTAAGGTGTGCAAAGTTTGTAATATCCTCTGAACTTTTGAGATTAGAACTATATGCTATTGTGAAAAGACATAGAAAAAGTGACATCCATATAGTCATTGGTTTTATTTGCTTTGGGTCTTTAGTCCTTTTAGGGCCAGCAGTGATTTTCACAGAAGATGTTATAATTACTGATCTCTATTGTGGAAGGATCAGTAACTTTTCACAACAGATTTTTATGGGTCTGTTGTCAACTATTAAGAAGTTAATTGAACAAGGATAACAATATCTGGTGTTCCATTGGGAAACTTACTGATCAAATTGAAATTTAAAAATGCCTGACTTTAAACTCTCAAAAAAAATTAATTGCTACTGGTCAACTGAAGACACTGAAGAATTCTGGAACTTTAAAGCTATGAGACTTTTTTCACCACGAACAAAACTGCATTAGCTGTAATTTAGATTCAATTTTAGTTTCCATTACAGTATGATGTTGTAACATAAACAGTCCTATCATTGGGTATTCTCATTATAATGCTCAAGTGGGATATTTCCAATGCCCAGCCATTGGGGAATAATAAAACTTCAGATTTTTGTTTACAGCTTGACCCCCTGTTTCAATGCCTATTGCTGACTTATCTATAAAGCCTGCTTTTTTCATGAAACCAAGATGGTGTTAGGTAAATGTCTTAGATACAGAGCTAAGTTGCAGGTGTGTTTTGCACGGGGTAAAAATGTTTTTCATTTATTTTCTCTGACCTCTTTTGCCAAAGATGGAACATCCAGCATTTGTTATAATCCAGTGGTCATTTACAAATTGTAAAACATTTACGTTTCGATATTTATAGATAAGATATAAAGTGTCCTATTGTCTCTGTGAACTTTCTGCAATATTTTCCATGGTGAATTCTAATAGTCATGCATATAAATAAACTGCAATGCAAACTTGTCACAATGCAATTAAATTTCTCAACTCCTCTGAACATACTGTGAAAAGTTACCATGCTTCAACTAACGCTAGTACTAAATTATTTTAGTACGGTGTTAAATAGAATACCATTTGAAGGTTGACCAAATTTTAATATAGGGAATGAATTACATGTGTACACAATGCTTCAGCTGAAGAATATTGTTCCTCGACTCCTGCGTGCAAAGCACAGAAGATGGAGCAGTAAAGCAATGCAAGTGGAAGTGATGGGACGGATGATGCATTTATATTGATGCTTCTCTTACTGAGAAATAGTTTCCACTTTACATCCTGCCAAAATTACAGTTTAATTCCGGAGTCATTTCCTGCCTTGACTTGTGAACGATTGAGATCCACTGCTCTGAGGCCATATGACTATGTGGACATGGAACACCATCAAGTATTATGCTTGCATAATGTTATACCTGTTTTGAAAAGTGACAAAAAGATTCTTTTATAAAGCGAAGCCACAAATGTTTAAAAAGTGTTTTGTGCAAGTGAGCATTTCTGCCTGTCAAAACATTCCAAAGTTACCATGTTGGATGTGTTTTGCGCAGCTCAGTGTATTGCATATCCCACAGTATAAATTCAGCACTTCTGCACACAATTCATCATGTGCTCTCTCTGATCTTAGACACAGAATTTGTTCTGGCATAGCATTCTCCAGTTTACCCCATTGTTAGTTTTCTTTTCCTGTTCCTCTCACCCCAAATTGTTTTCAGCAAATTATGAAAAATACAAATAAATAACCACATGGCAAGATCAATGGGGTATATTTGACCTTAATTAGCAAAAGGAATTAATGGTATATTTCATTAAATAATGAAACTGAAGGATGGAGAAACAGTAGAACAAAAATATTGCATCAGAGTCAAATTAAAAAGAACAATAAATAGAATGTTTGGATTAAAAGAAAGGTTAAATACAGAAAAAATAAATAAGCTATTTTGAATTTTTAATTGTAAAATCCTCATAGAGCAGTATATTATCAATGGGAAGAAACAGCTGAATTTCAATTTTTCCCCTTCTGTGCCAGAGAGGGATGAGATGGTATTTCAGGAACATAAATACTATAAAAAGGACCTTTATGTCATTAGGAACCAGCCCTAACTTTGTATGGCAATGTTGGTTTCATTTTAAGAGCACATATGCAGCAATTTCTTGAAAATTAATGGGGAGGTTGACAGAAGATGTCTATTTTCATGTGACTAACTGCAGAACAGTACAAATCTTTTAGCAATTTGTGGTGATTCACATCTCACAAGGTATGTTTTCCTTGCCACTAACTGCTGAGTTATTTACACACTAATAATGGTGTGTACATTAAATTCACCGTTATTTTCCCACCAAGTTCTGGGCAAATGTTTCTACTCCTGGATTTAAAAGTAGGTTAAATTGGTTTGCTTATTCCTGTGATGGCAATCATGCAAGAGGTCACAATGAGATAGCCAATCAATGTTGAAGTGGATTCTGCATTTGAAGATGACCTTCTATTTTTGAATTGTTATTTTTCCCACAGCTCACTAATTTAGAAAATAACAAACAGGTGTGTTATCATGATTTTATCTATCCAATGTTTATCATACATCCTGAATAAAGGTTATTTATTTTTTAAAAAGTCTGTCTTGTAAAACCTCTCATATGATTCAACTCAACAAAGGGAAAGTCTTAAAATTTGCCTCTATTGCTTTGTGTATTTTCCAACCCATTTTGTTTATGGTACTTGATGAGGCAAAATTATAAACATTTTCATTGTATCAGTCACAAATAGTTTACCTACACATTCCATTTATGGATGGCATCTGAGATGTTTTTGGTTTTACATTGAGGGATGTCTCATGTGACTTACGTCAACACAGGAACCATGAACATTGTGATGCTAACATTAAATATAGCACAGATTCTTGTAGAGGGGGACAATTTAGAAGCTGATATTTGTGATGTGTGCACTATAAACATGTTGTAATAATAGGATTAGTCAGACTCTGTTAAGGGCCTGAGAATGATGGAAAGGAAAACTAAAAGGCTAAGGTTTGCCTGAGATTACATCATTGCTGATCATATTCATCTGCTCACGTGCTGCAGGTTCCCAATCATTCAATTTTCATCCTCTTCTCCATCACTGATGCTACTGATGGAGGCAGAAGCAACTTTCGGGGAAGATGGGGGTGAAGTTTTGGTAAATGGCCACTGGAATGTTGGGGACTGGGACCGTTCTCTTGTTGGGCTACTTGAGGGACTTTGCCTTGGAGACAGAGCTTGCAGCATCCGACCGCCTCTCTCCTGGAAAACTTGTTTCTGTAAGGCACGGAAACACAAAATAAGGAAACCTGCAAGCATTCCATGAGCAAGCATACGTAGATTACCTGAATTTTGTAAACGTGAATGAAAAATTCACTTTGATCCAGTGAATAGTAGAGTGGTCCAGCAGAGATATTAAGTTAAATGTGGAAGTCATCAGACACTACCATATTTCCTGGATCGGGAACTATGGGGAGCAACAATAGTAAATGCCTTGATAAAAAGCCCAACTTGCTACACCAATTAGAATTAGTTTCATTGTCACATGTACTCACATGAATACAGTGAAAGTTTACAAGACATCACACTAAGAGTTCAAGATGAGCTGCCAGAGTAAGTGATGGATTCCTCTGGCAGCTCATTCCATACACATACCACCCTCTGTGTAAAAAAGTTGCCCCTTAGGTCTCTTTTATATCTTTCCTCTCTCACCCTAAACCAACGCCCTCTGGTTCATGACTCGCCCACCCCAGGGAAAAGACTTTGTCTATTTATCCTATCCATGCCCCTCATGATTTTATAAACCTCTATAAGGTCACCTCTCAGCCTCTGACACTCCAGGGGAAACAGCCACAGCCTATTTAACCTCTCCCTCTAGCTCAACTCCTCCACCTCTGGCATGGAAGTAGAGGCTGGTACAATTGCAACACTTAAAAGGCATCTGGATGGGTATATGAATAGGAAGGGTTTGGAGGGATATGGGCCAGGTGCTGTCAGGTGGGACTAGATTGGGTTGGGATATCTGGTCGGCATGGACAGGTTGGACCGATGGGTGTGTTTCAGCATTGTACATCCCTGTGACTCTATAACAGAATAACATCCAACAAGTACAATTGCAAACTCTAGAGAAATTAATACTAAGTAAATGAATGCAGCTAATTAAACCAGGTCAACCGTAGTTTTTACTTTCACAGTCTTTTGTTAAGTGGTTGTTGTTGTAAAGTTCTGGATGAATAAACTTTTTTATGGAGTTGAATCTTACTTTTTTTTCTGGTGGTGTCAGTTGTGTCAAGTTTCCCAGCATGTTTTCTCATCAAGCTAGACTCATTAACTTCTTACCTTATCCCAAAGGCACTCTTCTGGTCCAATACTAGCCCCTTCAACCACTCACTGTACCCAGAATACTTCACCACTACCTGGATATTTTGAAATAGTGTGCTGTACATGAAACTTGCACCATCTTTAAAAAGGCATTGTGTACCCAGGTAAGGACTATTAGACAGCTACACTGCCTGGTTCCTGATATTTCCCCTGAACCTGGTAGAGAAAAGAGTAAAGGGGCTGGAGGTACTGCTGGATGGGGTGTTGCAAGGTGGATGCCCTCTCGAACGACCAGCAGGGGAGGCTACAACACCAGACTATGTCATAGAACATAGAACATAGAAAAATACAGCGCAGTACAGGCCCTTCGGCCCTCGATGTTGCGCCGACCGAAGCCTACCTAACCTACACTAGCCCAATAACCTCCATATGCTTGTCCAATGCCCGCTTAAATGACCATAAAGAGGGAGAGTCCACCACTGCTACTGGCAGGGCATTCCATGAACTCACAACCCGCTGAGTAAAAAATCTACCCCTAACATCTGTCCTATACCTACCACCCCTTAATTTAAAGCTGTGTCCCCTAGTAACTAGTTTAGAACGTTCATGGCATACCTCTGCTTTACTATACACTTCTGCAGTTCAATGTTTCAGGTCTTGCCTCTTGTGTTTTGCTCCTCAGTCATTTTCCAGTTCACATTGTTACAGTTTGCATTGTCATTGGGTGCAGACACAAAGCCAATTGTGTCTCGAAATGTCAGTCTCGACTGAGATTGCCACTGGGTCAGTACAGTCTCTAGAGTCTGGAGAAATGCTCAGCAATACAGGAAAAAGATCTGAGACCTTCTTTCTGTCGCCATGTTTGATATCTACTCTCCAATACCTCACACTCAGACTGTTTCTGCTGCAGTACCCACCTCCCACAAAGGCTCAGGCTCTACCACTCTCACTATTGCCTGCAACATCTCTCATTCACTCTCACCCTCCAACCTCTAACACTACTAACCCTGCATGGTCTCTGTGCTACCTCGTCTCTGTGACACTGACTTTCATCTCTTAATACCTACCTCTCCTTTTTGGAGGAAAAAACCCACAATAGGACATAAACAGTCATGATGGGTGATGGGCATTTTGACCTTTAGGTCCTCACTCCTTACAAGCAGTGAATCTTGACCTTGATTGCCTCAAGTGGTTGACTGACTGTCTTTAAGTTCCTGGATAGGCATCACTGCTAGCCTCACTACTGTGGGATCTCTGACCCCCATGACTAGATTGAGAACTGCTGACAATTGGCTTTGTGTCTGCACCCAATGACAATGCAAACTGTAACAATGCGAACTGGAAAATGACTGAGGAGCAAAACACAAGAGGCAAGACCTGAAACATTGAACTGCAGAAGTGTGTAGTAAAGCAGAGGTATGCCATGAACGTTCTAAACTAGCACATGTCGGATGCCAATGTCTGTGGCCTGTTCCTATATCATGCAGTCTTAGTGCCTGATGTCCAACATGGTGGTTTTTTTGGACCAAATAGTGAGCTGAAGTCATCAGGTATCCTCTGACTTTCATGTTGCCGTCCAGTTTGCTTATGGTGGTGGTATGATAGAAGGCTGCATGTTAATGGGGTGATACAGAATCATTATATCCCTATATTGTGGAAGCAGGCCTTTTGACCCATTGAGTCCACACTGGCCATCCACAGAGCATCCCACCCAGACCCACACATTTTACCTCTGCATTTCTTATGGATACAGTGGACAATTTAGCATAGCCAATCTATCTGACCTGCACATCTTTGGTCTGTGGGAGGAAACTGGAGCACCCAGAGAAATTTAGGATATAGGTTTGACATTTCACCTTACCATATATCAAAGAAGTTTCAGAAATGACATCCAGACTACTGAGACCCCTCGGAATCCTAGTAGCACACAAACCCACCAACACTCTCAAACAAAAACTAACAAACTTAAAAGACCCAGTACAACCCATGGACAAAACCAATGTCATCTATAAAATTCCATACAAGGACTGCCACAAACACTACATAGGACAAACAGGAAGAAAGTTAGCCACCAGGATACATGAACACCAGCTAGCCACAAAAAGACATGACCCCCTCTCCCTCATAGCCCTACACACGGATGAAAAAAACTACCATTTCGACTGGGACAACACATCTATCCTGGGACAGGCTAAGCAAAGACATGCCAGAGAATTCCTAGAGGCCTGGCACTCCAACCAGAACGCCATAAACAAACACATAGATCTAGATGTCATCTATCAACCCCTCAGAAAATGAACAGGAAATGACATCACTACAAACCCCAGGAACCCCATCCAGGAGAAAGATATAAATAGAAAGCAGGAGACAACAGCTTCGCTTCACTTGGAGGTCACCACTGATGATGTTACCTAGCCAGGTAATGAAACGTCTGGATATCAAACCTACAGCTCAGCGAGCAAACCTACACCCTAAACCTCAACCTGAGCTACAAACCTTCACAAACCTTGCAGGGACCCACAGAAATCCATGCAAACATGGGGCAAATGTACAAACTACACATAGACAGTTGCGTGAGGCTGGAATTGAAGCCACTGAGCCACCATGCCACTCCAATAGCTATAGTTAATAATCCCTCTTAACAGGCAACTTACTATTGCCTGATGAGAATTTTACCTTGACACCCAAAACGGGTGGCATGGTAGCACAGTGGTTAGCACTGCTGCCTCACAGTGCCAGAGACCCGGATTCAATTCCTGCCTCAGGTGACTGTCCGTGTGGAGTTTGCATGTTCTCCCCGTGTCTGTGTGGGTTTCCGCCGGGTGCTCCGGTTTCCTCCCACAGTCCAAAGATGTGCAGGCTAGGTGAATTGGCCATGCTAAATTGCCCGTAGTGTTAGGTGAAGGGGTAAATGTAAGGGAATGGGTCTGGGTGGGTTGCGGTCGGTGTGGACTTGTTGGGCCGAAGGGCCTGTTTCTAATCTATAAATAATCTAATCTAATTTCACTACATTTCTTTACCAATATCAGGATAGAGCTTGCTGAACCTCCAGCGATTCAGCTACAAATCATGCTCATGGCAATTTTTAAAATCAAATTTCATCAGCGTAATATTGGATAGGTACTTTTGATAATAGTACTATAACTGGTGCAATTGTATTTTTCATTTAAGATACATTTTGTTCTTTTCTTGTTATGTGCAAATTTGTATCACTTCACTGCTTCCTGAAGTCATTGACTGGGTCCTCAGGTGGAGGATCATCATTGATTAGTGTCTCAGTCTTAACTGAAACATCCAGTAGATTATTTGCCGTATATCTCAGCCAACCCTCATCCTGTCCTGATGCATCATGGTTACACACACCATCAGCAAGAGGCACTGCTGGATATTAATCAGGATGGGAACCCTGGCCAATTCTTCCCTAACTAAGCATAGAATGCCAACGCCAGCTCTCCTAGTTATTGTGCCACCTTTGCGTAGATCGTCAGTTCAATATAAATTGGCCATTGAATATGGAATGTTTATGGTCTCTGCCATTTAATGTGTGTTTTGTTGAATATTTAGAAGAGGTTCCTTACTCTCACTATAATCCAAATCCCCACTTCCATCTATCCCAATGACAAACACACAGCCAGGATTTTGCCTTTTCTACTTTCCTGTTGTAGGTGGCAAGCGATTCTTTAATAATCATTGCAGCTAATGTAAAAACATAGTTAAAAATCACACGACACTAGCTTATAGTCCAACAGGTTTATTTGGAAGCACTAGCTTTCAGAGCACTGCTCCTTCATCAGGGGAACTACCTATCAGGTAGTTCCCCTGATGAAGGAGCAGTGCTCTGAAAGCTAGTGCTTCCAAATAAACCTGTTGGACTATAAGCTAGTGTCGTGTGATTTTTAAATTTGTCCACCCCAGTCCAATACTGGCTCTTCCATATCATTAAAAATGTAGCAAATAGGTGCAGGAGTAGGCCACCCAGCTCTTTGAGCCTGCGCCACCATTCAATATGACCAGGGCTGATCATGCAACTTCAGTATCCCATTCTAACTTTCTCGCCATACCCTTTGATCCCTTTAGCCACAAGGGCCATGCCCAGTTCCCTCTTGAACATATTCAACAAACTGGCCCCAATAGATTCCTGTGGGAGAGAGTTCCAAATGTCACAACTCTTAGTGAAGAAATTCTTCCTCATCTCAGTCTTGAGCAGCTTACCCTTATTCTTAGACTGTGACTGCTTGTTCTGGACTTCCCCACCATTGGGAACATGCTTCCCATATCTAGCCCATCCAGTTCCATTAGGATTTTATATGTTTCTATGAGATTCCAACACCGCCCTCCCCCCAATCTTCTAAATTCCAGCAAGTACAAGCACAGTTGCCCCACTCTTTCTTCATATGTCAATCTTAACACCCCAGGAGTCAGTCTGGTGAATCTTCGCTGGACTCCCTCAATAGCAAGAACGTCCTTCCTCAGACTAGGAGACCAAAACTGAATACAATACTCCAGGTGTGGCCTCACCAAGGCCCTGTGTAACATCAGCAAGACATCTTTACTCTGATACTCAAATCCTGTCACTATGAAATCCAGCATTCCATTAGCTTTCTTCACCACCTGCTACACCTGCACACCAACCTTCAGCATAACCCCCATGCCTCGTTGCACCTCACTTTTTCTTAAACTGCTGCCATTCAGTTAATAACCTGCCTTCCCATTTTTGTGACCAAAGTGGATAACCTCACATTTATCCACAAGTATTTGCTCACTCAGCCAGTCTGTCCAAGACACATCTAGCAGCTTCTTGGCATCCTCCTCACAACTGCCGCCCAGTGTAGTGTTATCTGCAAATTTGGAGAATTGTCATTCAAATCCTTTGTCCAAATCATTCATGTATATTCTGGATGGCTGGGGTGCCAGCACTAAACCCCATAGTACCCCACTCGTCACTTCCTGCCATTCTGAAATGGATCCATTTATTCCAATTCTCTGCTTCCTGTCTGCCACCTAGTTCTCCATCCAGGTAAATACATTACCACTGATACCATGAGCTTTAAGTTTCCTTACTAATCTATTTTGTGGGGCCTTGTTAAAAACCTTTTGCAAGTCCAGCTACACAACATCTACTGATTCACCTTTGTCCACTCTACTGGTCACATGCTCAAACAATACCAGAAGATCTATCAAGCATGATTTCCCTTAAGTTAATCCATGCTGACTGGGACAGATTGTGTCACCACTTTCCAAATGCACAGTTATTACACCCTCAATAAGTTTTGCTACATTTCACTGTGTGTCCCTCTCCCAGAAGCTTGAATTTTTGTGTTGTGAAACACAAGGCTGCAAGTTTTGTTTTTGATTGCACCTATTTATTTAAAACAGTTTTCATTCCTTTGCTTCACAGCAAGCCTGTGATCCTCAGCTGGTCTTGTATGGGAACTATTCAGAACTTATTTCAGACTGGGAACCAAAAGAAATCTGGCAGTGAGGCTAGCAATGCTGACTGTTTAGCACTAACAGAGGAAAAAGAACAAAGCTACAGATACTATTACACAACATTCCATTTCAGTTAGTGACAACTAAACAGAGGCACTTTTGCGTTAACTACGTGCTTCAAAAACTGAGTGCTCCATAGTTCATATCACCAGCAGAATAAACAAGAGAAATTCCATGACTTTGACTAAGCCTAAAATCTAACACTGTCCAAGTCCCAGTAAATGCAATTCACCTGCAGAAAGTGCAAGCCCACTATCTTTCGAGTTGGTGCAGTGTGATAAAAACAATGACTGCAGATGCTGGAAACCAGATTCTGGATTAGTGGTGCTGGAAGAGCACAGCAGTTCAGGCAGCATCCAAGGAGCTTCGAAATCGACATTTCAGGCAAAAGCCCTTTATCAGGAATAAAGGCAGTGAGCCTGAAGCATGGAGAGATAAGCTAGAGGAGGGTGGGGGTGGGGAGAAAGTAGCATTGAGTACAATGGGTGAGTGGGGGAGGGGATGAAGGTGATAGGTCAGGGAGGAGAGGGTGGAGTGGATAGGTGGAAAAGGAGATAGGCAGTTAGGACAAGTCCGGATAAGTCATGGGGACAGTTACTGAGCTGGAAGTTTAGAACTAGGGTGAGGTGGCAGGCACTGAGGAAGCAAATGTGGCTGTGGTAGCGAGTTTGTTTCACGACATGGTTGAACAGCTTCAGGGCAGAGGAAATGACCTGGGAGTTGCAGTGGGAGAGGGACTCCCTGAGATCACCCTGGTTCTAACCTTCATCCCCTCCCCCACTCACCCATTATACTCTATGCTACTCTCTCCCCACCCCCACCCTCCTCTAGTTTATCTCTCCAAGCTTCAGGCTCACTGCCTTTATTCTTGATGAAGGGTTTTTGCCCGAAACGTCGATTTCGAAGCTCCTTGGATGCTGCCTGAACTGTGGTGCAGTGTGATGCTTAGTTGTCACAGATGCCTACTGATATACTGTTCCCTTTCAAGTTGTTTGTGGCAACTTAAGCACGTCTTGAGAAACCAGGGTTGATTATCAGGAACCACAAGGAATTCAGTCTAAGAACTGTACATACAATGGACTTTTCTAATGCCATATTAATAATAGATAACTGACATACTAGTCAAACCTTTCCACTAACATCTTGGAAGTTAATCTGCGATACACACCCAAGTTCCATCTGGACCAAACAGCTCTAAAAAGTTTCCAATAAATTCTCGTGATTTTTCTTCCCATTTTTGTATAAGATCATGGCTTTTTTCCTCCACTTTGTAAACAAATTCTTTTGATTTTTCTTCTACGTTCTTTACTTTTTCTTTCATTTTGTCAACATGATTTTGGAAGCGATACTTCTTTTCCTGAAAAAGAATGAAACATTCAGCTCAGTGACTGAAAGCAAAATATATGAAATTGAATACATTGCAGTCTAATACTATTCCATTTCAAAACTACCTTCATCCATTCTTAACTTCACTGACTGCCTCCTTTCATTGTTCCATCAATAGATACTCATCAAAAAGGTAGATAATTTGTCTCTGGCCTTTTCCAATACTGGAATAAGCTACTCACAAGGTGGGATAAGAAAGCAGTGTCATGTAGATTTTTAGCTCTCTAATCCCTCTAAGAACTGGTTTGTGTTTTGCTCAGTTGAATGCAGAACACATTGTGAGGGGCTAAGCCATCTATCAGATCACATTAATACGACACTAGCAAAAATTGGTAACAGTACTGAGAAAAGGTAAAGCAGTCCAATAAACTAGATATTAAGAGCCCAAAAGGTAGGCCTTATGTCACATGAAAAGAATGTGTTAAATATTGCAGTACCAGATTTTCACCATATACAAAATGGCCAGAATAAAATAATTAAAACCTGTTTTTTTCAAAATTGGTGAGACTAAATTAGAAGATCAATTTATGAATATGGGAGCAAGAAATTCCATAAGGACACATGTAGACTCAGCAAGACGCCGACTTTTGTTTCTCTCTTGCAAATTGCTTCAGATTCAGTAGTGCATTAAAACTGAAGTAAACAGAAGTGCACATCACAGAATGGTAAATGTAGATCTCAGATCTCACTGAAGGGAAATGAGTGCAGTCCAGCTGCTGTGGGTTGATCCACAATGCCACTAGGGAGGTAATTCCGGGATTTTGACCAGCGACAGTGAAGGAAAATTAATATATTCCCAAGTCAGTATGGTGAGTGGCTTGATGGGGAACTTGAAAGTGTTGGTGGTCCCATGTATTTGCAGTCCTTGTCCTTCTAGATGGAAGTGATTGTAGGTTTGGAAGGTGCTGTCTGAGGATCTTGGGTAAATTTCTAAGAGTGTTTTGGAGGTAGTACACACTGCTACTAATGAGCATTGGTGGTGGAGAGAGTAGATGTTTGCGAATGTGGCGCCAATCAAACCAGCTGCTTTGCCCTGAATGGTGTCAAGCTTCTTGAGTGTCGTTGGCAGCTGCACGCATCTAGACAATTGGGAAGTATTCCATTGCACTCCAGACTTGTGCCTTACAGATGGTGAACAGGCTATGCGGGGAGGGGGGGCATCAGGAAGTGAGATACTTGCTGCAGTATATCTAGCCTCTGACCTGCTCTTATAGATACTGTGTTTATGTTGAAAATCCAGTTGATGTTCTGATCAATGATAACCCCAAAGATGTTGATAGTGGGGATTTAATGATGATGTTACCACTGAATGTCAAAGTGGTTAAACTATCTCTCATTGGTGATGGTCATAGCCTGGCATTGTGTGGCATTAATGTTACTTGCCACTTGTCAGCCCAAGCCTGGCTAGGTCCAAATCTTGTTGCATTTGAATATGGATTGCTTCAGTATCCAAGGAGTCACAAATGGTGCTCAGCATTGTGGAATCATCATCAAACATGCCCACTTCTGACTTTATGATGGAGGGAAGGTCATTGATAAAGCAGCTGAAGATGGTTGGGCCTAGGGTGCTAACCTGAGGAACTCCTGCAGAAATGTCATGAAGCTGAGATGAATGACCTACAACAATCTTCCAATGTATCACGAATGCAACCAGCAGAGAGTTTTCCACCTGTCACCCACTGATTCCAGTTTTGCTATGGCTCCTTGATGTCACAGTTGGTTGAATGCAACGTTGATGTCAAGAGCTGTCACTCTCGCCTCACCTCTGCAATGTAGCAGTTTTGAATCAAGATAGTAATGAAGTCATGAGCTGAGTGGACCTAGCAGAACCCAAACTGGATGTCACTGAGCAGGTTATTGCTGAGCAGTTGCTGCTTGATAGCACTGTTGATGACATCTTCCATCACTTTAGTGATGAACAAGAGTATACTGATCAGGCAGTAATTGGTTGGGTTGGATTTACCCTATTTTTTATGTCCAAGACAGACTTGGAAATCTTCCACATTATTGCGTAGATGCCAGTGTTGTAACTGTACTGGAGGGTTTAAATTCAAGGCAGATTAGGAATGAAGCAAAACAGAAGGATAACTTAGGACATATTACTGGAGATAATGGAAATCATTAGCATTAAGGTGCTTTACGTGAATGCTCATAGTATTCTTAACAAAGTAGATAAATTAACAGCACAAATCATCATGAATGATTATGACGTGGAAGACACCACAGATGTGGTTGCAAGGGGTTCAGAACTGGCAGTTACACATCCAAGGATTTACAACTTATGGAAAAGACAGGGAGGTAGGCAGAAGGGGTGGGATTGCCTTGTTAGTTAAGAATGAAATCAAATCTATGGCACTGAATGACACAGGGACAGATGATGTGGAGTCTGTGAGGGTGGGGTTGAGGAATCACAAAGGCAAAAAAAACCATAATGGGAGTTATGTACAGATCTCCTAACAGTGGTCAGGACCAGGGATGCAAGATGTACCAGGAAATAGATAGAGCATGTCAGAAAGGCAAGGTCATGGTAATCATGGGGGAACTTCAATATGCAAATGGACTGGGTGAATAATGTGGCCAGTGGATCCAAAGAACGGGAATTCATGGAATGCTTACAAGATGGCTTTTTGGACCAGCTTGTGATGGAGCCCACAAGGGAGCAGGCAATTCTGGACTTAGTGCTATGTAACGAGCCAGACTTTACAAGAGATCTTAAAGTCAGGGAACACTTAGGAGGCAGCGATCATAATATCGTAGAGTTCAGTCTACAGTTTGAAAGAGAGAGGGCAAAATCATATGTAATGGTGTTACAGTTAAATAAAGGTAATTACAGGGGTATGGGAGAGGAACTGGCAAAAATCGACTGGAAGCAGAGCCTAGTGGGGAGAACACAGTACAAAAGGTTCATCCCAAAGAAAAGTAAGATTATCCGGGGTGGGGGGATTAGACTGCCATGGCTGACAAAGGAAGTCAGGAAATGTATCGTAGAAAAAGAGAGAGCCTATAAAGTGGCCAAGAGCACTGAGAAATCAGAAGATTGGAAAGACTACAAAAACAAACAGATAACAAAGAGAGAAATAAGGAAGGAGAGGATCAAATATGAAGGTAAGCTAGTCAGTAATATTAGAAATGATAGAAAAAGTTTCTTTCAATACATAAGAAACAAATGAGAGACAAAAGTAGAAATTGGGCCACTCCATGAGGAGAAAGTGAGGACTGCAGATACTAGAGACCAGAGTTGAAAAATGTGATGCTGGAAAACACAGCAGGCCAGGCAGCATCCAAGGAGCAGGAGAATCGACATTTTGGGCATAAGCCCTTCTTCAGGAAGGGATTCCTGAAGATGGGCTTATGCCCAAAACGTCGATTCTCCTGCTCCTCGGATGCTGCCTGGCCTGCTGTGTTTTTCCAGCACCACATTTTCCACTCCAAATTGATGCAGGAAAGCTCGTGATGGGAGATAAAGAAATAGCTGAAAAAGTTAATAAGTACTTTGACAGTGGAAAACATGAGTAATATCCCAACAATTAAGGAAAGTCAAGGGGAGAGTTGAGTATAGTAGGCATTACAAAAGAGGAAGTGCTAGAAAAACTAAAAAGGTCTAAAAATCGATAAACCTCCTGGCCCAGGTGGGCTACGTCCTAGAGTTCTAAGGGAGGCGGCTGAAGAAATAGCGGAGGCGTTGGTTGTAATCTTTCAAAAAATCACTGGAGTCAGGGAAAGTCCCAGATGATTGGAAAATTGCTGTTGGAACTGCCTTGTTCAAGAAAGGATGAAGACAAAAGATGGAAGATTATAGGCCATTAAGCCTAACCTCAGTGGTTGGTAAAATTCTAGAATTCATTGTGAAGGATGAGATTTCTAAATTCTTGGAAGTGCAGGGTGGGATTAGAACAAGTCAGGGTGAATTTAGTAAGGGGAGGTCATGCCTGACAAACCTGTTAGAATTCTTTGAAGAGGTAACAAGTAGGTTATACCAGGAAAACCCAGAGGATGTTATCCACCTAGATTTCCAAAAGGCCTTTGATAAGGTGCCTTATGGGAGGCTGCTGAGTAAGGTGGGGGCCCATGGTGTTCGAGTTGAGCTATTGGCATGGATTGAAGATTGGCTGTCTGACAGATGGCAGAGAGTTGGGATAAAAAGTTCTTTTTCGGAATGGCAGCTGGTGACAAGTCGTGTCCGACAGGGTTCAGTGTTGGAGTTGCAGCTGTTCACTTCATATATTAATGATTTGTATGAGTGGACTGGGGGTATTCTGGCAAAGTTCACCGATGATACATTAGGCGGACAAGTAGGGGTAGTCCTGAGGAGGTGGGGAGGCTGCAGAAAGATTTAGACAGTTTAGGAGAGGGGTCCAAGAAATTCAACGTGAGCAAATGCGAGGTCTTGCACTTTGGAAAAAAAGAACACAGGCATGGAATATTTTCTAAACAGTGAGAAAATTCATAAAGCCAAAGTACAAAGGGACCTGGGAGTGCTAGTCCAGAATTCTCTAAAGGTTGACTTGCAGGTTAAGTCTGTGGTTAAGAAAGCAAATGTAATGTTGTCATTTATCTCAAGAGGGTTGGAATGTAAAAGCAGTGATGTACTACTGAGACTTTATAAAGTTCTGGTTAGGCCCCATTTGAATACAGTATCCAGTTCTGGGCCCCACACCTCAGGAAGGACATACTGGCACTGGAGTGTGTCCAGCAGAGATTCTCACGGATGATCCCTGGAATGGTAGGCCTAACATACAATGAACAGCTGAGGATCGCAGGATTGGATTCATTAGAGTTAAGAAGGTTGAGGGGAGATCTAATAGAAACTTACAAAATAATGGATGGCTTAGAAAGGGTGGACGCTGGGAATTTGTATCTGTTAGGCAGAGATACTAGGGCCCATGGGCACAACCTTAGAATTAGAGGGGGTCAATTTTGAATGGAAATGAGGAGACATTTCTTCAGCCAGAGAGTGGTGGGCCTGTGAAATTCATTGCCAGGGAGCACTGTGGAGGCCAGGACCTTAAATGTCTTCAAGATTGGCTTTCTGGAAATTAAAAGATCAGTGAACACGGGTGAAGTGTAAAAGGAAAATGACAAAAATTAGGACATGTGCTGCAGAGTTTTGGCAATTAGATAAGAATGAATTGCATTGGGGAGATATAGAATGAGGATGGTGTGGACAACTTTGTTAAAGTCTGCAGACAGGTTGAGAGACATGACAAAGAATAATTTCCTCTAAGTCACAGGCACACAAAGTGGTATTTGGGGCTTTAAGACCTTAGATACATCTCACTAATTTTTGGGTAGAGATCTTTTACACGGCAAGTCTATGATAATCTCAATCAGCTGTGGAATCCACATGCACAATACAAAATCAACTTACTACCACAATTGTAACTCCCTCTAGCTCCATAGGACCCTGAGGTATACATAGAGAAATTCACCTCGCAGAAGCCTATATTTTAGACATTCTTTCGGCACTTTTTAATGAGCTTAACATTATACCATCAGAAACAGGCCAATTATACAAAAATAACAACTTGGTACAACAATGCAATAGAATTTTAAAGTTGGAAATCTTAACATTGTTCTTTAAATCAAGTAACATTCATCACTATTCCAACACTACTGTCTCTCAATTCTGCATGTGTGTAGTTGGAAAAAAATCTAGTGTAACCAGTTGATTTATTCACGTAAGGAATGGTATCGTGTTTCATGAACACTTGATTAATCTTGAAGATGACAACTTTGGGCATGATTATTTCCAGAGTGGTTTATTCCAGAAAATTAATTCTAGTAACTTGCTGACATGTAACTTTTGTAATTCTCAGAAACCATTAGCTTGTCTGAAAATATCTGATTCAAGTCGGTGTGCAATTAACAAATTGAAAACAACACAGATTGATGGTCAGTTTAGAGCAATGTCTCTTGGCATACTCAGGTGGTCTGTTAGCTTAATTAGCTGGACAGCTGGTCTGTTGTACAGAGGAATGCCAACAGTATGGTTCAATTCCAGTGCAGGCAGCAATTAACTTGAAAGATGCTGTTTTTTAATTTCTCCCCTTGCTTGAGGTTAAACCACCACCAGTCACCTCTCGCTAATGAGAGAGCAGGTCCTATGATTATCTGGGATTATGCCGTCTTTACTTCCTAAACCCACAATACACAATGAGTGAACATGAGGATTCATTATAAAATTAGAAATTTCCTGCAATAACAGAGGATGTAATAACAGAAAGTTGTACCAAAATGGCTACAATGGAGATAAAGCTTTACTTTAAACTGCCAGCAGTGTGAGCATTTTGCCTCAGTAGTAAATCATAGCTGCTGAGAATTTGAATTTGTCTGTGTGTCACAGCCACGTTTGTTGCTTCTTAGTTGGATGGACATCTGGGAAAAAGTAACTCAGGGATTAGAAGAAGAAAAATAAAAACTGGTCAGCACTTGGAATGGTATTGACGGTTAACCACGAAAAAAATCAGTGACTCAAACCCTGCTGGGAATAGGAAATGTGTCTGCAGTACTGCCAAAGAGAACAGGGAGAAATCAAACTAAAACGACAAACTATTGGAATAAAGATACAGTCTGCTAATCAAACTGAATTAAATTAATAGTACAATTCAACAGCACTAAGCTTAATTTATTCTTTTCATACTACTGGCATGAAGGTTATGCAGAGTGTACATCAGTTGGACTCTAAACAGTAGGGCAGCTTTTGTTATTGTTAATAGAGACTTTCTTTCCCAGCAGCCCAGAATCTTTGCTGTAGAGAAATGTGCATTGTAAGCAATCCTTTCAAGTCTAAGCTAGACAAAGCCAGCATTTAGTTTGGACACTGTACAATAACATATTCACAGTTGGAAAGGCCGCACCATAAGAGGAGACTCACATTTATGAAACTAACGTTAAGCTCTTTGGCTGTGTAACCTCTCTGAAGATTACGTCGGGCATAAACATCGTAATCTCTTACAATTCTGGTAATAAGGTCAGATGTAGAGATGCCCTCTGTTCTTTGAGTTGGGACAAACATGCCTAAAAGTTAAAAAAAATTGCATTAAGGCACGTCAACTCATTATTTAAAATCATTACATATTGGCTGTAATTTCTAAGATGCTCCATTACAACAGTGACTACACTTCAAAAGTAAATTATTGACTATAATTAGAATGTTTGCTGATATTGGAAAGTGTTATATAGATGCAAATATTCTTTTAAATAGTGATTATTTCCTTCTTGAAGCTGAGTGATAATGTAGTGGCAATGAAGTGCGTGAACATTTTACTTCCCAATTTTGGGTCTGTCAAGCCTGTTTCGGTTATGGTGGTGTAAGAAGTTCAACTTGGCAGCTTTTTGCTCCAAAGTAAAATCTGTCTATGCTGCCTTTGTGTAGGTTTGCTCACCCAAGAAAAACACTCAAGAGTTTTGTCTTATACAGTGTCAGTGTGCCAGCTGCTGGCTGAACATAAAGCTGCAATGACAGATACTCAGATCAGGCAAAGGTTTAAACCACTTAGCCAGTTTTGTGGAAAAAATATGTACCCAGGAATATTTGAGAAAGCACAGTAACTCCAAAACTCCATCATTGTGAAAGTGGGCAGATATATCGAGTATACTTTTTGCCTCCTCCCAGTTTGAATTTCTCCAGTAAACACAGACTCAGGGACTGGTTCACGTAGCATCTGTGTTCTGGACCTTTTGGTTGCTAACCATTTTAATTTCCCCTCCCACTCCCATGGCAACATGTCCATCCTTGCCCTCCTCCACTATCAGAGTGAGGCCAAATGGAAACTAGAGGAACAACGCCTGATATTTCACCTGAGAAGCTTACAGCCCAATGGCCTCAATATCGACATCACCAGATTCAAAACCACTCCTCCGCCAGCCTTGTCCCATGTACAGTCTCATTCCTCCTCCTCACCTCCCTGACCTGTCCTAATCTCTCCATCTTCCTACTCATCTGTCCACTCCACCCTTCTCACTGAGTGATCACAATAACTGATACCTGCATCCACCTATCACCATCCCACAATCCCTTTCCCCAGCACAAATTCCTTCCCTCCATATACTTATGGGCTCCCTCCCCCTCCGCAGTTTTGGTCTTCTTATTTAAGGCGGCTGTAAATGCATTAGAAGCAGTCCAGAAAATGTTTAGTCACCTGAACCTAAGATCAGGAGTGGGTGATTATCAGGAAAGGTTGACCAGGATAATCATTGTGTCCAACAGAGTTTGAGTGAGTGAGTGAGTGGTAATGTTATTGAAGATTAAGATCCTGAGATGACTTGACAGAACAGATGCTGAAAGGATGTTTCTCCTTCACCCATTTAAGATGGAGGTGGCAGCTTAATGTTTCAGGATACAAATGCTACAGGACGGACAAAAAGGGAGGCAAGAAAGGAGGGGGAGTGGCGTTTTTGATAAGGGATAGCAATACAGCTGTACTGAGGGAAGATATTCCCAGAAAGACATCCAGGGAAGTTTTTGGGTTGAACAGAGAAATAACAAAGAGATGATCACCTCATTGGCATTGTATTATTGAGCAATTAATAGTGGGAAATTGAGAAACAAACTTGTAAGGAGATCTCAGTTGTCTGTAAGAATAATAGGGGAGTTTATGGTAGGGGATTTTAACTTTCCAAACATACACTGGGACTGCCATAATGTTAAGGGTTTAGATTGAGAAGAATTTGTTAAATGTGTACAAGAAAATTTTCTGATTCAATATGTGGATGTGCCTACTAGAGAAGGTACAAAACTTGACCCACCCTTGGGAAATAAGGCAGGGCAGGTGACTGAGGTGTCAGTGGGGAGCACTTTGGGGCCAGCGACCATAATTCTATTATTTTTAAAGTGGTGATGGAAAAGTATAGACCAGATGTAAAAGTTGAAGTTCTAAATTGGAGGAAAGCTAATTTTGACGGTATTAGGCAAGAATTTTCAAAAGCTAATTGGGAACAGATGTTCGCAGGCAAAAGGCTTGGCTGGAAAATGGGAAGCTTTCAGAAATGAGATAACGAGAGTGCAGAGACAGTATATTCTTGTTAGGGTGAAAGGAAAGGCTGGTAGGTGTTGGAAATGCTGGATGACTAAAGAAATTGAGGGTTTGGTTAAGAAAAAGAAGGAAGTATATGTCAGATGTAAACAGGAGAGATTGAATGAATCCTTAGAAGAGTATAAAGGCAGACAGAGTATACTTAAGAGGGAAATCAGGAGGGAAAAAGGGGACATGAGATAGCTTTGGCAAATATGGTTAAGGAGAATCCAAAAGGTTTTTACAAATCCATTAAGGACAAAAGGCTAACTAGGGAGAAAATAGGGCACCTCAAAGATCAGCAAGGCGGCCTTTGTGTGGAGCCGCAGGAGATGGGGGAGATATTAAACAAGTATTTTGCATCAGTGTTTACTGTGGAGACGGACATACAAGATATACAAATGTTGGGAAATAGATGGTGACATCTTGAAAATGTCCATATTACAGAGGAGGAAGTGCTGGATGTCTTGAAACACATAAAAGTGGTTAAATCCTCAGGACGTGATCAGATGTACCCTAGCACTCTGTGAGAAGCTAGAGAAGTGATTGCTGGGCCTCTTCTGAGATATTTGTATCATTGATAGCCACAGGTGAGGTGCCAGAAGACTGGAGATTGGCTAACATGGTGCCACTGTTTAAGAAAGGTGGTAAGGACAAGCCAGGGAACTATAGACCAGTGAGCTTGATGGGCAAGTTGTTGGAGGGAATCCTGAGGGACAGGATATACATGTATTTGGAAAGGCAAGAACTGATTAGGGATAGTCAACATGACTTTGTGTGTGGGAAATCATGTCTCACAAACCTGATTGAGTTTTTAGAAGACGTAACAATGAGGTTTGATGAGGGCAGAACGGTGGATGTGATCTATATGGACTTCAGTAAGGCATTCACCAAGATTCCACATGGGAGACTGGTGAGCAAGGTTAGATCTCATGGAGCACAGGGAGATCTAGCCATTTGGATACAGAACTGGCTCAAAGGTAGAAGACAGAGGGTGGTGGCGCAAGGTTGTTTTTCAGACTGGAGGCCTGTGACAAGTGGAGTGCCACAAGGATCGGTGCTGGGTCCACTACTTTTTGTCATTTACTTAAATGATTTGGATGTGAGTATCAGAGGTATAGTCAGTAAGTTTCAGATGACATCAAAATTGGAGGTGTAATCTACAGTGAAGAAGGTTACCTCAGATTACAACGGGATCTTGATCAGATGTGTCAATGGGCTGTGGAGTGGCAGATGGTGTTTAATTTAGATAAATTCGAGATGCTGCATTTTGGGAAAGCAAATCTTAGCAGGACTTATACACTTAATGGTAAGGTCCTACGGAGTGTTGCTGAACAAAGAGACCTTGGAGTGCAGGTTCATAGCTTCTTGAAAGTAGGGTTGCAGGTAGATAGGATAGTGAAGGTGGTGTTTGGTATGCTTTTCTTTATTGGTCAGAGTATTGAGTACAGGAGTTGGGTGGTCATGTTGCGGCTATACAGAACATTGGTTAGGCCATTGTTGGAATATTGTGTGTATTTCTGGTCCCCTTCCTATGGGAAGGATGTTGTGAAATTTGAAAGGGTTCAGAAAAGATTTACAAGGATGTTGTTAGGGTTGGAGGATTTGAGCTATAGCGACTGGTTGAATAGGCTAGGGATGTTTTACCTGGAGCATCAGAGGCTGAGGTGTGACCCCATCGAAGTTAAGAAAATCATGAGGGGCATGGTTAGGATAAATAGACAAAGTCTCTTCTCTGGGGTCGGGAGTCCCGAACTAGAGGGCATAGGTTTAAAGTGAGAGGGGAAAGATATAAAAGAGACCTTAGGGGCAACATTGCATGCAGAGGGTGGTACGTGTATGGAATGAGCTGCCAGGGAAGCAGTGAAGGCTAGTACAATTGCAACATTTAAAAAGGCATCTGGATGGGTATATGAATAGGAAGGGTTTGGAGGGATATGGGCTGGATACTGGCAGGTGGGACTAGATTGGGTTGGGATATCTGGTCGGCATGGACGAGCTGAGCCGAAGGGTCTGTTTTGTGCTCTACATCTCTATAACTCTATGGCTCCATGTAAAGGATTTTTCTCTCTCTCTCTCTCTCTCTCTCTGAGGGTTTCAAGTCTTTGAAACTCTCTTTCCCGGAGAATGAAGATAAAGCCATTGAAAATTTTCAAGGTAATGATAGATAGATTCTTGATGAATAAGGGAGTGAAACATTATTAGTGATAGGTGGGAATGTGGATTTGAGGCCATGATCAGATCAGCCATATTCTTATTAAAGCAGAGCAGGCTGTGGGGATGAATACATTTTGCTGCTGCTAATATGCCTCTTCTGTTGTTGGCCTTGAATATTCCAGTATTCCCCGACTAACTTCCTGATCTTTAACCTTTGTATAACTCAGCTCACCCAATTTCCTGCTGCATATATCTTACTGTGTGTCAATTCCTTCTTATTCCTCAAATCTATTTGCACTGATTTGGATTAGCTCTAATCACCCAATGCCTTATGCTTTAGATTTGTATCCTCTTGTTTAAAGTCCTATGTGGTCTCACACTTCCCTATTTATATAACCTCCATTAACAAAACATTCTACTCATCTGACACTAGTTGGTTTTGTATACCTTCACACTAACACTGACAACCATGCTTTCAGTAGAATTTTGTCCCAATTTTTGGAACTCAACTCTCTTATAAAATCTTTGGTTGTCCTTGTACTCTACTTTGACATAAAGTCCTTTTTTCTTGTGGTTCTCTGAAATATCTTGGTACATTTTTCTATATTAAAGGTTCACAGAGAAGTAGGTTGTTTTTGTTCTATATGCAATGAACAGCCAGACCAATACAAATACTGGAAGAATTGGGTCTCCAACCATACATTTTAAGTACATGTGTTTATGAACATTTTATGCATTATCAAATACAGCAAACTTATGGTGGTTAGATTGACAAGAACATACCAGCGTCCTTAATGTGTTTATAGACATCATCTGATCCAGCAGAGGAGTATGGAATATCATCGTGTGCCACAAAATCAATCTAAGAGAAAGTGTCATTAGAAATAATTTACAATATGAAGAATTTTCAACCAGTTACTCAAGTAAGATTCAATTGTGATACAGCTGGATTTTATTTTCTGTAACCTTACCAGAGAAGTGAATGCAAAGGATGTCAAAATGAGGCATTTTGCGTTGCAGAGGTTCAGTGGGTGCAGTTGGCACCCTCATGAGCTTGGCAGTGACCTGACAGAATGATTGTCCTTCATTATGAGAATTCTCCTGATTTTCAACTTCTAGGAATCAATTGGATGAAAACTGGATGTGTATGACCATCAATAGGCAATCCACACAGCCAGACAACTGCCAAAAGTCAAAATTCCCCAGATTGTAACCAAAGATTTTATGTTTTCAATGCTAAGATAATGAAGATTTCAAAAGAGTAGATTTGGGACTTGTATCAGCTGTTAATACATAAGGAGAGAGGTACATTGGGATACAAATCATCCTGGACCACTGGCTACATTAATGGTGCAGCAAGTCTAGAATAAAACTAGGAAAACTTGAAATGTGAACCAGGTCCATTTGTATCAGACAAGTTATCACTGAAAAGATAGAGATTGATAGATTTTTGACAGGAAGCGTATATGTGCTATGGAACAATGATATGCAAATGAAGTTAAGATATGGATGAGCCATGCCAAAATAGGCTGGAAGAGTTGAATGACCTGTATTGAGGGGTACACCGGGTTCCAAGTGATCAATTGTGACAGAGGACTCTCTAGTCAGAGACACAGTCAGACGTTCTGCATCCCACAGCAAAAAACAGAAGGGTGTGTTGCTGCCCTGGTGCCAGGATCAAGGATAACTCAGAGGGTGCAGAATGTTCTCAAAGGGGAGAGGGACCAGCTTTAGATCATTGTACACATTGAAACTAATACATAGGAAGGGAAAAGGATGAGATTCTGAAGGGACAATATAGGAAGTTAGGCAGGAATTTTAAAAGGTCTCCGAGGGTAGTAATATCTTGATTACTCTTGGTGCTATGAGCTAGTGAGGGTAGGAATAGGAGGAGAGGGCAGATGAATGCATGGCTGAGGAGCTGGTGCAGGGGAGAAGGGTTCACATTTTTGGATCATTGGAATTCTTCTGGGGTAGAAGTGACCTGTATAAAAAGGACAGATTGCGCCTGAATTGGAAGGGGACAAATATAATGGCAGGTTGCTAGAGCTGTTCGGGAGGATTTAAATTAGTAAAGTGGAAAGGGTGGGACCAGGGAAACAGTGAAGAAAGAGATCAATCTGAGATTGGTACAGATGGGAAAGGGAGCAAATCAAAACAGTCAAGGCAGGAAGAAACTAAGCAAAGATCAACATTGGATTGATAAATTAAACTGCATTTACTTCAATGCAAGAAGCCTACCAGAAAAGGCAGACGAACTCAGGGCATGGTTAGGAACAAGGAACTGGGATATCATAGCAATTACAGAAACATGGCTCAGGTATGGACAGGACTGGCAGCTTAAATGATCCAGGATACAAAATGCTACAGGAAGGATAGAAGGGGAGGCAGTGGAGGAGAGGCAGTGGTGTTTTTGATAAAGGAGAGCATTACTGCTTTACTTAGGGAGGATATTTCCGGAAATATATCCAGGGAGATTATTTGGGTGGAACTGAGAAATAACAAAGGGATGACAACCTTATTGGGATTGTATTATAGACACCCCAAAGGTCAGCAGGAAATTGAGAAACAAATTTGTAAGGAGATTCCAGTTATCTGTAAGAATGATAGGGTGATTATGGTAGAGAATTTTAACTTTCTAAACATACACTGGGACTGCCATAGTGTTAAGGGTTTTGATGGAGAATTTGTTAAGTGTGTACAAGAGAATTTCCTGGTTCAATATGTGGATGTACCTACTAGAGAAGGTACGTCTTGACCTAGTCTTGGAAAATAAAGCCAGACAGGTGACTGAGTGTCAGTAGGGGAGCACTTTGGGCCAGTGACCATAATTCTATTAGTTTTAAAATAGTGATGGAAAAGGATAGACCAGATCTGAAAGTTAAAGTTCTAAACTGGAGGAAGGCTAATTTTGTCAGTATTAAGGAAGAGCTTTCAAAAGCGGATTGGGAGCAGATGATCACAGGTAAATTGACGGCTGGAAAATGGGAAGCCTTCAGAAATGCGATTACGAGTGTCCAGAGACAGTATATTCCTGTCAGGGTGAAAGGAAAGACTGGTAGGTGTAGAGAAAGCTGGATGATGAGAGAAATTGAGGTTTTGGTTAAGAAAAAGAAGGAAGCATACATCAGGTATAGACAGGAGAGATCGAATGAATCCTTAGGAGTATAAAGGCAGTAGGAGTATACCTAAGAAGGAAATCAGGAGGGGAAAAGGGGGACGTGAGATACATTTGGCAAATAGAGTTAAGGAGAATCCAAAAGGTTTTTATAAATATATTAAGGACAAGAGGGTAACTAAGGAGAAACTGGCCCCGTCAAAGATCAGCAAAGCAGCATATGTGTGAAGCCGCAGGAAATGGAGAGATACAAAACGGGTATTTTGCATCAGTGTTTACTGTGGAGAAGGACATAGAAGATATACAATGTAAGGAAACAGATGGTGACATTTTGAAAAAAATGTCCATATTACAGAGGAGGTGGTGCTGGATGTCTTGAAATTCGTAAAAGGGGATAAAATCCTCAGAATCTGATCAGAGAACTCTATGGGAAGCTAGGGAAGTGATTGCTGGGCCTCTTGCTGAGATATTTGTATCATCGATAGTCACAGGTGAGCTTTCGGAAGACTGGAGGTTGGTTAATGTGGTGACACTATTTAAGAAAGGTGGTCAGGAAAAGCCAGAGAACTATAGACTGGTGAGACTGACATCAGTGGTGGGCAAGTTGTTGGAGGGAATCCTGAATGACAGGATGTACATGTATTTGGAAAGGCAAGGACTGATTAGGAATAGTCAACATCGCTTTGTGCATGAGAAATCATGTCTCACAAACCTGATTGAGTTGAGTTTTTTGAAGAAGTAGCAAAGAGGATTGATGGGGGCAGAACAGTCGATGTGATCTATCTGGACCGCAGTAAGGCACTCAACAAGGTTCCCCATGGGAGACTGGATAGCAAGGTTAGATCTCATGCAATACAGGGAGAACCAGCAATTTGGATATAGAACTGGCTCAAAGATAGAAGACAGAGGGTGGTGGTGGAGGATTACTTTTCAGACTGGAGATCTGTGATCTGTGGTGTGCCACAAGGATCAATGCTGGGTCCTCTGCTTTTCATCATTTATATAAATGATTGGATGTGAGCATAGGAGGTATGGTTAGTCAGTTTGCAGATGACACCAAAGTTGGAGGTGCAGTGGACAATGAAGAAGGTTACGTCCTTGTACAACAGGATCTTGACCAAATGGGCCAATGGGCGGAGGAGTGGCAGATGGAGTTTAATTCAGTTAAATGTGAGGTGCTGTATTTTGGGAAAGCAAATCTTAGCAGGATTTATACACTTAATGGTAAGGTCCTATGGAGTGTTGCTGAACAAAGAGACCTTGGTGTGCAGGTTCATTGTTCCTTGAAAGTAGAATTGCACGTCAATAGGATAGTGAAGAAAGCATTTGGTATGCTTTCCTTTATTGGTCAGAGTATTGAGTACAGGAGTTGGGAGGTCATGTTGCACCAGTATGGGACATTGGTTAGGCCACTGTTGGAATAATGCGTGCAGCTCTGGTGTCCTTCCTATCAGAAGGATGTTGTGAAACATGAATAGTTCAGAAAAGATTTACAAGTTTGTTGCCAGTGTTGGAGGATTTGAGCTATAGGGAGAGCCTGAATAGGATGGGGCTGTTTTCCCTGGAGCGCCGGGGGCTGAGGAGTGACTTAACAGAGGTTTATAAAATCATGAGGGGCATGGATAGGATAAATTGACAAGGTCTTTTCCGTAGTGGGAGAGTCCAGATCTTGAGGGCATAGGTTTAGGGTGAGAGGGGAAAGATATAAAAGGGGCAACTTTTTCACACAGAAGGTGGTGCATGTATGAAATGAGCTGCCAGAGGAAGTGGTGGAGACTGGTACAATTACAGCATTTAAAAAGCATCTGGATGGGTATATGGGCCAGGTGCTGGCAAATGGAAGTAGATTAGGTTAGGATTTCTGGTCAACATGGACGAGTTGGACTGAAAGGTCTGTTTCTGTGCTGTACATCTCTATGACTGTATGACCTAATGATGTTTCTGTGGAGAATTTCAGTGGGATAGTTCATTAGAACATGCTCAATACCAATTCTGTCATATTCTTAATGATACCAGAAACACAATAATTTGTTTTTATATAGTGCTTTAAATTTAGTAAGTGTCCCAAATTGTTTCATCAACGAAAATTACCTTTCAAGCAGCAATGGAAGAATTAAAAGATTAAAAGCATGTTCAAAAGAAAGTAGAGTTGTACAGAGTTTTGGGTAGAGAATCTTGGAGTGAAGTAGAGATGACAGAAGGCTCTGTCACCAATTGCAGAGTGTGGAGTAGAAGTGATGAGGAGACATGGTTCAGTGGATCAAAGGCAGGTCTGACTTGAAGGGCTGAACGGCGTACTCCTGCTCCTATTTCTTATGTTCTTACCTAAATAAACAGGAGTTGGATACATGAATGAATACAGCAGAGCAAAGAGAGAAGAGAGTTGTGCAGTAAGGCACTGTGAGCATGGAGTTAACAACTGCATGGAAGAAGAGAGAAGATAGGCTAAAATGATAAGAAAGATGCAGAAACCAATTAAATAGTCTAGAAAAAAAGGAAGGGCAGGGCAAAAAAAAAGTTATGGGGGAAGAAATATCCTTTAGGAATTCCAAAGCCTCTTTTGATGTTGGAATGTGATTAATTCAAATGAAATAGATAACAAGAAAGTGTTGCAAAAATGGCATTTTCCCAAAGTAATTAATTAAACCTTTGCACGCTGACATGAATGCTGGAGTCAATGAAATAAAGTAATAGTAAAGGAGCTGAGTGGCTGAACCTGCAATAATTAAAAAACATAATTGCATAAACCTGACTGGATTTTCCTATTTCAGGTGAAAAATTATTTCTTATTCAGATGACCACACAGGAAACTTCCACTTAATGAAATTGGAGGAATGTTATTATTTTTTAATTATGTCTGATGGGGAGAGTGACTAAAATTAAAAATACTTGTCAATATATGTTAATTAAGTACTTATTTGGAGAAACAGGCTATAAGCAAACTTTGAAATTTCACTAACGGGGTGAAACAGATGTCTGGATCACAAAGTGTCGCACCACAGCGTCACCTAGTGGTGGAAAAACCTCAGCTTACAGGGTTTAAAAAAAAGCAAGAAATATGCCACTTGTGATATTCCAATAAGCTATTTCTTCTACTCCAAAATATTGATACATTCAGCTAATATCTTTACATTGTTACTCAAAGATCATGACACATGAACCAAGCTTAATGGAGATAAGAATGCATGCAAAATGCAAGACTTCTAATAATATACCCTGGTTTCTTTGGGTGTTTTTCATTGTGAGTCCAAGTATGACATTTTGATTATTTGAGAGTGTGGGTAGTCAGTTTTACTGCTCATGATGATTACTAGTAGTGTTAATAATTTTTAAAAAGAGTGCAATGTCCATAGAGCGCAAATATTGGGAATTTGGTAAAAGTTGAAAATATAGCACAATGAAGGAAGTACTTTTTTTGCCTTCAGTACTGGCAGTGGTTCCGATGGATTTGCAGCAGTAACTTTGACTTTTATTTGTCTGTCTGTTAGTTTAAATTAGCATGTAAGAAAGGCAAGAAGAGATATAATGAACAAATAAATAGACGAGTATATTCTCAATAATCCAGGCAAACCAAGGGCTTATGCCTGAAACATTGATTCTTCTGCTCCTCGGATGCTGCCTGACCTGCTTTGCTTTTCCAGCAACACACACTCAATTCTGATCTCCAGCATCTGCAGTCCTCACTTTCTCCATGGTAGAGTGGTATTAATATCTAAACTACAGTCCACGGAGCTTTACAGACAGAGATTATCCAAAATTAAATGAATTGGTGTGCAATTTAGGGACAACATCCATTCTATGATTCTACTTCATTATTAAATAGACACATAGGGGGTGGCACAGTGGTTAGCACTGCTGCCTCACAGCACCTGGGGCCCAGGTTCAATTCCAGCCTTCGGTGACTATCTGTGTGGAGTTTGTCTGCGTGGGTTTCATCCAGATGCTCTGATTTCCTCCCACAGTCCAAAGATGTGCAGATCAGGTGAATTGGCCATGCTAAATTGCCCATAGTGTTAGGTGCATTTGTCAGAGGGAAATGGGTCTGAGTGGATTACTCTTTGGAGGGTCGGTATGGCTGGTTGGGCCAAAGGGCCTGATTCCACACTGTAGGGAATCTAATCTAATAAGTAACATATTATATTCCTACTCTTGTTCATATCTTTTCATTAACTTGATTTGTGTTCTCCTATTGCATGTTAATATCCAGCCTGAACTGCAAATCAGACCTATATTGGATTTTAGCAGTTTGTCAGTTGCTATATGCACCCAGTGTAAGAAGTAGACCCATAGGAAGATAGTGGCAGGAAACAACAGTATAATTGAAGAGTAGGTGAATGGCAGTCTGCCTTCGATTTCTGTACATTTCAAAGGTATTGAGCTGGAATGGTGGTTGTTTGCTGCTGTCCTGCCCTAACTCAAGAATCATTCTCTAATAGCAAGATCCTTGAGGACTGGCCCTCTATTGAAGAGTGGGCACTGTAGTTGGAAGTTTAAGGAAGCACTTGGTTGTTGGCTCTACTGGCACCAAGAGTGGGAGCATCCTACTGAGTCCCCCTACTAATTGAACCAGCAGTTGATAGGAGAGAAGCAGTGAGAACAGGCTTTAACTTTAAACATTTAAAATTCCTTAAATTTGGGAAGCCAGCTGAAAGTTAGGCTCAAGAAAACAAAGTAGTGGTGAATCTGGACATCACGTCTTCAGTGATGGGAAACCTGCAACCAAAATACATCAAATACATTGGGCTTCTCAATTGTATTGCAGATTTGATAAATTTGAAGGGCTTTTTCCCATTAAATGCTAACACGGAATATTCAGTATAAATGTTCTCATACAAATTAATTGTACAATTATGAATACAGATAGTGTACAGGAATTGAGAACAAATTCACTTTGGATCATATACTACATTTCAACGATTTGTCAGTAGAGGGTGCTTTCTCCTCTTGTTGAGAGTTTAAATGAGCTTTGAAATGCTGTGTCACTTGAACAAGAATGTCCCTTCACGGTATAATCTGTACATGGAGTAATATACAACTAATTTTCTTAAATTATAAAATTAGCATACAGCAGTAACAGTTAATGCATGCAAATGTTTGCAAAAGATGTATAGACACTTGATAGGAGGGGAAGGGTCATTAAGAAACATACCTTATGTTTTTCAAGAAATTCCGGAGATAGTGTCCATGGTGCATCCCTGATAACCTCATCAACATAGCGACAATGTCTCAGGGCATCATACCGCTCAATCTCATTCATGACAGTGAATCCTTTGTATTGATGTGTTAGATCATCACTACACACTGAGATCAAACACACAAGCACTCCTTATAAGAAATCCATTACACAAGCATTTCCTATAGACATCAGTACTGGTCCTGTCAGCAAATCTTTTTGAATGGCTATCACCATTTCACTTTAATGTCTGTACATTCAACTTTGACAAGTATGATCTTATACAAATATATGAATTTGTAGAATATTTTACAGTATAACACAGAGCATTCCACTTTATTGATAAGAACAATGTGCTACTGCATAATTTATAATTACTTTATATCCATTATTTTCCATTTCCTTCTCAAATTTAGTTTTATAGGGAAATAGCAAGCAAAAGTGTCAAGCAAAACTCTGTCATTTGCATATCGGAAGGGAATGCTGAAAGACAAGTCACTTGCAATGTCTAGCTGTTGTTTAAAAAGCAGCAGTATAGAGTAGGTGAAAGTAGTGTATAAATGGAACACAATGTGGTCAGTGGCATCAAGGAAGAGTGTAACTAATACAGCAAATATTTACACACTATTCAGTTGAGCAACGCAGGTTTTAAAGATACTCTAAGTCATACCATTTGTCAGTACATATCTTAAATGTAAGCTAAATCACAAATAATCTACATCTCTTTCTTCATGACTATCCTTTGCTTTCATGTCGAATATGTTGGGTACAAGATTGATTGTGTGTGCTGTTATTTAACCATCACTTGCAATGAAAATTTATAACTTTCTCTTGTGATCAAACTATTAATATACCTGACAGTACTTTATCTTGTCATTAACACTAATGTATTCCTTAATACTTGCATCAAAGAAAAAAATTGCTTGTTGCAAGAACATTTTGATTACTGAGCAAAGGAGCTGTAGGAGGATATGAGCAGAACTGTCAACACTGAGGGAATAATAGAAGTGACATTTGAGAAAAGCAAGAATGATACAGATTGCAGATCCATTTAAGGGTTTGAAACAGTGCTTATATTTCAGAGTGATATCATCAAAAGTGGTTATATTTTTAAACCAAAAATTGAGTGACACTTGGCAAGCATGAGTGTGTGTGATGGAAAAATCTAGAAAACATAAAAATGTATAGGAGTCATTAGGTAAAGCAGCCACTTTTATTTAGCACTTTTGAACTGATGTACTATTCACCTTTGGAACATCATCAGGGCACAGTGACTGATGGTACACAAGAATGGAGACCAAGTCAACGTTAGCTCTCAATTGAATCAGGGCAACAGTTTTCATCCAGGATGACTATCTTCCATTGAAAGTATGGGGAACAATCTGCAAGAGCCAAATGCACTGCTCTTCTAACAGAAACACCCCAGCAATGGCAGAACCACTGGTCCAATGGGGTCAAAAATACATTGAAGAAATATTCATCACATGTTTTGATGGGAGTAGTCATCATAATTTCTCAATTAGTCTTTGAGTCATCCACAAAAGTTTGTTTCTTTTAAGTTGGCACATTTTGTTACAAATTCTTACCTCCAACAAGTAGGTAGGTATTTGGAAAAAGATTTTTGGCCTGCATGAGAGCCCGAGCATGACCCGAATGAAAGAGATCAAATATTCCATCTGCATAAACTCTCACTGGTCTGTCAACTATAAAAGGATAAACCAACACAGGATTACATATGAGCATGGGATCAGGAGCTATTAAAAGTAT
This sequence comes from Chiloscyllium punctatum, assembly GCF_047496795.1. Taxonomy (NCBI): domain Eukaryota; kingdom Metazoa; phylum Chordata; class Chondrichthyes; order Orectolobiformes; family Hemiscylliidae; genus Chiloscyllium; species Chiloscyllium punctatum. The sequence continues at coordinate 42,432,474 of NC_092753.1, read as the reverse complement.
TGCACAATGAACATCAAACATAAAAACGGTATATACATCAGATAAAATCTTTAAGTTTTGTTATGATATTTTCTTTAATGTTATCATATAGGATATTCATTGCAATAATTAACTCCGTGACATTGCTGGAATTGTTGTCACTGAAATCTTCTGTGAGCTATCTCAGACTGTGAACATAATGGTAAGACAAAGAACAGTCCAGGCAAGAGACTCTTTCAAGGATACACAATACACTGGTACAAGGGTTAAAAGCCAGTTTTCAGCCCTTGTCTGGGTGTACTGTTAGTAAAGGTATGTGCTGTGAGTCCCAGCTGAGGAAATTCTTAGTCATTCCTGTGCTTCAACTAAAAAGAAAGGAAGTCTCTCTGCTTTTACTAGAAACCAGAAAACAAGCAAAACCACAATTGCACAGAAAGAGTTCAAAACCTTTGCAGCTGACCTACAAGGCCAAATATCTTAAAATCATCTACCAACATCACTCAACATGAAGAAAACAATGTCCCATCATCTAGTCTTCACAGTACCAGAGACTGATCATTATACATTGTTAAATTATTTTGGACTCACCTCTCAAATCTAATATGTGTGTTTGTGTATTCTGTTATTATTTCTTCTTTCTTTATAACAAAAGAGTGAATTTATTTGTTAAGTGTGGTTAAATTGGCTGCTTTAAAAATATAAATTAACTTGATCTGATAGGAATGTATCACAAGGAAAGGATTCTTTTCTTAAACTAATCTTGAAGTGACCACTGAGGAGGCCAGTATATAAAGCAAGGAAGCCAGTTAGATGCCTCTCTCTGGGAACTTGACAAATTTAGATATTCCATTTGGAACCATAATGAATTGGAGAACCTTGCCCAAGGATAAAGATATTGTAACCTCCTGAGAGAAGCAGGAGAAATGGGCTCAAGGCTTTGTCAGGGTGGAGAGATTCGCAATGACACAAAAAGTCATCTTCAAGATACTATCACCAGATCACACAATGTGACCAGAGGTTATAAAAGTATTCATCTCCATTTTAAATGAGCCACATGAGATAAGACATGATGGAAACGTACTGCTCTTTGTAACCATATAACTAAGTAAGAGCCCTGACACTGAAGTTCCTATAAATGTAACGTGTGTACATCAGGAGGTGAAATAAATGTCTGTTGAATCTTTCAGTATCTCGTTATTCACATCTGGTTCTTGTGCTAGGGAAGTTAACAAACGTATTTCTGCATCAGGTATGAATATCCTGCTGGAGACATAGCCCACACATGGTGGCACATCACCGATTACATTCCAACCATTATGACAATTCAGAGACTTGGTTGCTAGGTGACAAATGGCTTCTCACTCGACATGTGGCTTATGATTTCCCCCCTATATCACTTGCATTCTGAAAGAGGAAATGCCTAGCATTCAGAAACAATTCTACAGCCCAAATTGCTTAGTGGGACGCCTACAGCCCTCCTGGACTGTGTGTTGCAAATTGCGTGGTGAGCTTCAGCCTATTACTCTACATGCATTTCAGGAGAGTGTAATCCCTGCCACCAAACTTTCAGATGAAGGAGGGACAAAAGCATTCAGGACCCCATCAGTCTATGTGAGAATGGCTAATCAGACCTCTCTTCCTCAAACATTGAAGATACATGATTTAGCACTACATTTTCTACATATTCCACTTCTTTGCTTGTTCTTCTTTGCCAAAGAAATAAATAACGGACATGACACAAAAAAAACTCCATAACAACTTTATCCAACAATACCTCCAAAAATGCAAACAATGTTGAACTATTGAGCTATGCATATCTAATGTGTATGTAAGCACAGAATCTAGACTGTGTGGAAATGTGATATTGTATTTGTGTAAATAGATAATGTGTTAATAAACTTCAAGACCTCTACCTCAGCAAGAACCTGACTGTTTATGGCAAATGTTATATGGACTAATATATTGAAAGCTATCAATTGATTAAGACATGTCATCAAGATGGTCTTGCAAAGCACCATACATAGATCTCAGGCCCTCAGTCTGTGCTTCCAAAGCAGGCATTGTACTGCTTAGGATGTTGCATCAGGTTGGGTTCACAGTTGCTGTTGGAGTTGGCCATCACTTCTACTTTGGATCGGATAGGATTCCAGCTCTACATGACACTCTATCCAAGGTTAGAGCCAGACTCTGCCATGCCAGTGACCGCAGGCTTTCTGACAGGCCTGCCAATGCACTGGGTATCTCCGTATGCATCCCCATCAACATTGACACAAGGTCAGTTAGACTCAAAACGTCAGCTCTTTTCTCTCCTTACAGATGCTGCCAGAATTGCTGAGATTTTCCAGCATTTTCTCTTTTTTAGTTTAACATTCTTTAGAATGCCATCTCATTGAAATCCTCATCTGAGTCCCCTGCAACAGAATTAATTTGTGGCTTTACAATCCAAAAAGTTGTCCCAGGAGATATCCTTTCTCTTGGTCTGGCTACAAATATCTCATGAATCATCATTTACAGACCTGGCCTCTGTGCACAATGGCACTTGCAAGTTTCAGGTCACATGATGGTGTGTGTGTGTGTGTGTGTGTGTGTATGTGTGTGTGTGCGCACGCATGTATATGTGTGTGTGTGTGTGTGTGTATGTGTGTCCCATTTGCAAATTTGGCCTCAGTCACTGCCAGTCCTATCATTTGCAGTGGTGTCTCCTCTAAAGGGCTCAGGAAAAGCAGGTATCACTGTCTGCCACCATTTCTTTGCCTCATGTTGTTATGTGACCTTGTGCTGCAAAAGAGTAGAAAGAGAGTCAGTGAGTGTGTTGCAAGTAAGTTAGTTAGCAAACGCCAACAAGTCATTCAATTGTAGATGACAGCCGGACAGGAATTAAACCTCAATAGTTGGGTGATAAATTTTTCATCGATGAATAGTTGGCAGTTTGTGAACGTTTTGAGAGGCAGGTGTGAGGCTTGCAGCTTTGTAAAGTGTATGAAGGTACAGTGAAGCATCTGACATTAGACATGAGACCTGATTGCTCAGGAATTACTGATAGGTGAGTAATGGGGTTGTTTGTTGTACTGAGCAGTGTGTAAGGTTCCTGATATAGTTGTTCAAAAAGGCATCCAAGAATGCAAAAACTGACCTTGACCACTTGGGTGAGACCACTGGATTTTTTTCCAAAACTGCAACCCCAAAACCTTGGAGCCAGACTCATTGCATTGCTCACCATTGATAATCACTCCTATTTATTTTGCAGTACAGTTTATGCCCTGAGGAAACTGCACTTTTTTGCCCACTTTCCAGCTCTTTCAGATCATTGATTTGCTCTCTCTGGTCTGCTACCCTATTGAAACTCTTAACTCCGCTCAAACATTAGTTGCTTCTCCCTTTGTTGCAGGCTGCTTTAAGAAGCACAGTCAAGCTGTAATTCATGCTCTCCATGCACATACCCAGGCCCCCTATTCAACATGCGTCCTAACATTTTGCACTGGACAGCACCCCATATCATTGTACTGAACATGCAGCACAAGATGCTATCTACATCATCGCAACCAAGCATAAGATGATCACACATTGTGATCCCAAACCTACAAACACTATTTACTGAGGTACAATTGCTGTTTCCAGCTATCTTCAAGAATCTCACCAAGTAAAGTTTGACAATCAATACCAACAAGTTATTCAATTGCATATTACACCATGGACAGATCTAAACCTATGCTCACTCAAAATCCACATATACAGTTTTTTACACCAGGGATCCCTAACCAATGATATCATTTACTTGGTTTTTCAAAAACTGATTTACCATGGCCCAGAAATTCTAACTCCAGTCACAAGCAGACTACTTACTCACCATAGAATCTCCACAATTATCATCCTGTAGAAAACTGGACCATAGACAAGACCTACAAGAGCAAGATGGTTGATGAAGAGGGAGAACTGAATGTCACCAGTATACATTTGGATGCTGACCCATGACTTTAAGTAATGTCAAAGGGCAGCATGAGGTGAGGGAGAAAAGTGATTCTTCACTTTGACATGGTTGACAACGTGGGACAGGGCAATATGCTGGTGATGCTATATGTCTGATCAGGTAGATAAGTGAAAACTGCAAGCAAATCTAATGAACTAGACTGTGGAGACAAGGTTTTTGAAGATCATGGTATGGTCAGAGATTGCCAAGAAGTCAAGAAGGAGGAGATCAGAAAATGGTCACAATCAAAGAAATGTAATTCATGTAAAATCAATGTACTGCAGATGCCTGAGATACAGAAAAATAAGTAACAAAAAGTGCTGGAGAGCTTTAACACATCTGGCAGTATCTGTAGAGAAAGAAATAAAGTTAACATTTTGAGATCAATCCGATTCTTCTTTGGAAGACCAAAGACTGATTGAAAATATCAGCTCAGTATCTGTCTTCACAGATCTTACCAGATCTGCTGAATTTCTCCAGGACTTTCTGTTTTTAATTCACAATGTCAGATTTGATTTGGATGAGATCGCTTTCTGTACTTTGGGAGTGAGCAAACCCAGATTGGAAGTTTAATCACAGGGACAGATTTTATCAAATGGGCAGCTGACCAGCAGACTCTCTGTTGCCAGAGTGTTAATGATATTGTGGTTTTCCATTGGAACATTCAGGCCCATGTGTCTTTGAGGAGAAAATTAATGTCCATAACCTTAGAGATAAAGGAGCACTTGAAGTTCACACACTGATTGGGAGTGTGAAGAAATGGTGTGAAAGATGATTTAAGGAGAATATTGAGAGAGAAATTAAAAAGTCTATGGTATCTTTATTCTTCAGAATGGATAAGTTGGCAATATAGTGGCCAATGCAATGAGATTGTTGTTTGTAAGGAGGCCACAATGTGTCCTTTGGAAAATGCCAGGAGAGAAATAAAAGGATGTTTGTTAACTTCACTGACAAATAGCTTTGGCTGCATCTGGTAAAGTCAATAAAATATTTTTCAGATCTTCATTCCCGGACCTAATTTGAATTGGCTCAATGCCTTGAAAATACTGCAAAGCATACATTTCTTATTATTATATGTTAGGAAATCAGAGACTAACTTGGTGTTCCAAAACGGGCCTGAGCAATAGTCAGTCTTTCGTGGGGGGCCTTGCACTGACAGCTTGTTTCATCTGCAAATGCAGCAGGTTCAGTGAATGTCTGAAGAGAAAAACAAGGGAAAGAAAATAAGAATTAAGGCATACTCTTCAGTGCTTTTGTATGGCTTACAGCATGATTTTTTTTTTCTGACAGCTAGAGGAAAGCTGTACAATATTTTACTGAGTGATTGTTCAATTGGTTTGAGGCTCTTCAGCACTTACATAACATCTTTGTATCAAATCACTTAATATCCACAAAAATCATCTCCTTTGTAAATCCAATATTATTGCAAGATAAACTTGAAACTCTACTTAACGCCGACTATTGTACAATAATACCAAGATGAAATACCTTTAATGATGACAAAGGATCACAAGTAAATTGAGACTTATTTTTATTAATATAGTGATGTGTATTTTAGCTGGTCTTATCGCAACAACCTTTCAAATGTAGCAATTTACACTGGGTTGCAATTAAATTCCTCATTGCCACAAGATAAATGTCAAGGTAAAGACATAAATAGGAATCAAGTAAGAATATAGGAACATTTGAGAAAGGTGTAGACTATTCAATTACTTGGGTCTGCTCCACCAAGATCATGGCATGACTAATTTTCCTGTCTTTTCCTCCAGAGACTTTGATACTGTAAGCTAACAATGCTGTAGCTATCACAATCTTAATGGCTTCAATTGTCACGGAATACCTTTAGAAGAGAAAGTTTCTATTTTTTATATATATTTTTCACACACAGTGCTCCCTAACTTCTAAGTCCTGAATAGGCACCTCTACTTTTAGAATTATGTCCTCTTCTTCCTGATTCCCTTACCAGAGGAACTAGTTTTGTTGGATCTACACTTTCAAACTTTTAAACCAGTTCAAACACATCAAATCAGCTCAACCCATAATTACCTAAAATTAATGGAACACAGCCAAATTAGTATAACCCAGCCCCTCATTTTATCTCTGCAAGCACTGGTTTCCAATGGGCCTATGTTGCGTCCTATTCAAGGCTGATCCTTCAGGATGAGCCACACCATTCAAAACTCCTCAGAACATCAGCGGTATCAGGTGATAGGGGCATCCAAGCTGCTAATACAACAATGAGTAAATCATCTTTCCCCATGTTTAAAAACAAATTCCCTAAATTATTTGATGATATGTTGCAGAAAATACACATTTCATAAAACCACACAGTTAAATAAAAATAAATATAGAATGCTCATATCTGTCTAACACATTCATGACTGTCAGTAAATAGACTGATTTGATGCTAGAAAAAACTACAATAAGAATTATATCACTTGACTTTGTGACTGAAATTTGGCCATGCTGCACCATAATCTGCTGAACTATAAGCTGCAACCTTCTTGTACGCTAAAATGACATAAAACAGCGGTTTATAAAAGGAATTCAAATTCACAAATGGATTACACTTTTGAAATATTATATTTACAATGTTATATTTCTCACAAATATGGTTTCTGATCATTAGCTGCTTTTTCTATACTGAAAAGGTTATACAAATGTAAGTTGTGACCACAGTATCATTGACTCTGTAACTGTAACTGCGATTCACATAACTCCATTTGAAACATTACCATTTTTTATTTTTATTACAAAACGAATGGTCTCCTGTGATTCGGAATTGCGAGTAGATTTTCCCCAGTAGATGATGAGATGACATTCAATCTACAATAGAATTCTAAACTCCACACGTACTTCAGTTTATGTTTAGTTTATACTGAGACCTTTCTGCTGTAATCTGAGAGCTGAGGTTGACGGCAACGGATTTAGTAAATGAAGAGCTCCACAAAGCTACAGCATACCTTTAATGATCAATCTAATTTAAACGGAATTAATTTTTAATACTTATTTGTTAATTAGGAAAACTGTCCCTTTTCATTTCCTCTGTAGTTCTTTATCATCCACTTCTTCAAATGGTTGTTTAATATCAAAGAATGCAAATGGTTTCACCCACAATTCAATGTGACAGAAATTTTCACACTTTAACAACTCTGGTTATGAAGTAAAATTTTAAATTGATAACCTTCCTCATGTCTGACTCCTAAACCCTCACAAATCGCTTGATAATTGTACGATTTTCAATTAAATTTCCTTTCAGTGTAATTGATCCAAGGAAATACTCAATAGCCTAAATATAATAATTACATTCTAATTTTTTTATTTGGATCTAACATTCTTTCAATATGAGTGATCACAAACAGAATTCAATTTTGTGTTAACCACTCCTTGAAAAACAATTTTGCTACTGTACTCTATGCCCTTTCTCAGAAAACTCCAAATGCTGTAGTTCTGTTTAATGGCTTCGATTGTAGCTGTACTTTTAGATAATGGCATTGTTCTTTTACTGAAATATATAAGAAATTTGCTCTTGATTTTTCCTTTTGTTCCCTGAATTCATGTGTCTTGGTGTTAAAAGGAAAATCTGCTCCAAAATAAAGTTGCTCATCTTTATTACAAAGCAAATAGAGCTTGTAAGTAGAAAATGCATTTCTAATCAAGACTTTTAATAAAATGCAGATTTGTAGAAATGATATAATAGTTTTGTTTCACAGGAACACTTGTATTGTTCTCATCAATGCTCGATCTGCTATATCTAATGTTCACTGTAAGTGTACTGTAATTTTCAAAAGCATCTCAGGAAGACATCTGTAAAGTGCAAACTTGCATGTAGCTGCAAACCAAGCTTGTTTACAATTGTCACTTTTTTCTGATATTGTCTTTAACGAACACAGGAATTCATACAGTCGACTCCTTTTTTTCAAAGCTTTTCTTCAGCTTGTAGTTCAAGTTAAGCAAATTTAATTAATGCATAACAACACACTCCACGATTTCTGCAGAGTGCCAAAGACAGCAAAGTATTTTCCAAAATGCTCATGGTTCAAAGTTAAGCACATACGTGATGCACATTGCTAAGTCCAATCATTGCAACAATTACTTTGAGACGGTGTTTTCCTTCTCACCCCGAGTCACAAGGTTCCAAGTTCAAGACATACTCCCAAACCCGAGTGCATTACTGCACTCTAAGTCTCAGATAAAATGTTAAATCAAGGTTTTATCTTCCTGGATTAGTGGTGCTGGAAGAGCACAGCAGTTCAGACAGCATCTAACGAGCAGCGAAATCAACGTTTCGGGCAAAAGCCCTTCATCAGGAATCCTGATGAAGGGCTTTTGCCCGAAACGTTGATTTCGCTGCTCGTTGGATGCTGCCTGAACTGCTGTGCTCTTCCAGCACCACTAATCCAGTATTTGGTTTTCAGCATCTGCAGTCATTGTTTTTACCTTGTTGGTTTTATCTTCCTGTCAATGTAAAATATCTATTATCACTATTGCAAAAAGTGGCAGAGGAGTTACTCTCGTTTTCATGCCAATATACATTCCTCAATCACCACAGTTGAGAAAACATTGCCGGGTCATCATCACATCATTGCTCCTGGAAGTTTGCTGTCGACATTTCAGTAGCATTTGTCCAACAGCATATACTTCCAAAATTTTTCAAAACTGCACTCTGCGACATTAGCCTCACCTTCCTTCCACCACTAGCATCTTCTTACACTACTCAGAAAAGCAAGGATCAGCAGACATTGGCTGGAGTTATTTACAGGTCAAATAGTAGTGGTATAAATCAGGAGATGAGAGAAGCTCGTAGCATGCATAACACACCAATCAGGGTGACTTCCGGGTAAACCAATTGAGAACTAAAATTGTGGAAGACATGTTTGTGAAGGATCTTAGTGATGGATCTAGAGCAGACTGTTGATTAGCCGACTTAGAGGGACATGTAATGAAAAAAGGCTATGCCTGGAATGCTGACTCTCCTGCTCCTCGGATGCTGCCAAACCTGCTGTGCTTCTCCAGCACTGCACTTTTTGACAATGAATGCAACTGTTCAGAGAAACAGAAATCATTGGCTGAGTAGCCTGCCATTCACAATTATCTACATGTCAGATTGACAAGCTACTCAGCAAAATAGCCTCCTCCCCTATCTTCATCTCCTCACCCACACCGAATTCTCCCAAGGGAGGCCTGTGTCCCATTGATTATCATTGTTTGTATAGGGATTGGAACCAAGACCAGGTAGATTTCATTAACTGTGAGATCCTTGCTTGGGGTTGTTAACCTGGGCCAAACAGGGAGTCCAGGCTGACAGATCTAAACAGGACATTCAGGGACTAGCTTTGAGCTGGCTGGTCAGAACCCATGTACTGTGCACATGTAAATAAAGGGTGACTTAATGATGGGACACCAGTCTCTGTGCAGTTATTTCAGTGGCAATGAGAGAAAATGATATGTAGCTGAAGAAAACTCTCTTGCAACAGTTGTCTTTGAGTTGGGGTAAGCATTTCTGATATCATGCCTTTATGTGGGAATCTTGACTTGTTCAATCCTGCTGTCAAAGACTGGGTCCAGTATGTGGAAAGAATGCATTATTTTTCTCCGGGCAAATGACATTGGGGCAGATGAAAAGCAATGAATAATTCTTCTGTCTGTTTAATGGACCTGCAGCATTTTCAGTTACTGTTGGCTGTTCGAGAACCAGGTGAATCTTTTATCAGGATTTTTGACAAGATTGAGATGACTGGCAGAGGTATGTGATTTTGGGTTAACACTGAATGAGATGCTGAGAGACCATTTGGTATGTAGGATTAATGATGTAACCATACAAAAATGCCTACTAGCTGACACCCAACTGAATTTCAAACAGACATTACAACAGGCATGGTCATTAGAAAATGCAGCAAATGGAGCATGGGAGCTTCAGGGAATCCCGATGGAAGTGGACACTCTCACCTGTTCAACTGAATTTGGCGAACATCACTTCAGCGTAGACAATTGCAGAACCTCATGCAGAGCATGTCCTGAGCAGAAGGAGCCTAGGCAAGCTCAGAGCACAACCTCAGAACAAAGCTGATCCTCTAATAAATGGCTCAAAATGTTCTTCAGGATCCACGCCGGCAAGCAATTGTGGTTGCTGCCAGTGTGTGGACTCAAGATAACAAACAGGTCCTACAAGACCTGACTTGAGCTGATATCCATGAGAGTGCACACCCTAAAAAGTCCACTGACATGTGGCTTGGAACATTTAATTTGCTTAACAACATTCAAATCAGAAGTAAGTAAATTAAATGTCTGGTTAACTGGTCACACAGTTCTCATGGAAGTCGATATTGGTGTAGCTATATCAGTAGTTGCAGAATCAGTCTTTAACAAGATTTGTTCTGGACTCCAATCTTTAGGTTTGTGCAAGACCTTGGCCAGACTGAAAATGTACAGCGGGGAACAGATTATGGGTATGACTTTGGATCCTGTCTCCATGAGAAACAGTTGGTGTGGTTTCCACTGATTGTACTGAAAGACTTGGGCCCAAGCTTGGTTGGGTGGAATTGTGGAGAACGATTCACTTGATTGGATTAACATTTTTTGACTAGAAATTGCCTGCCTGAGTGAAATCCTAATCAAATACCCAGAAGTTTTTCAGGAAGGGCGAGGGTCCAAAGGGGCCAAGGCCACCTTGCATGATGACCAGGAAACAATTCAGCTACTTTGTAAGACCCACCCAGTGCCATTTGTAGAGGCAGAAATCAGGAGGCTCGAGAGAGAGAAGGAATCATCAAACCAGTGCAGTTTGCACAATGGGCAGCACTGGTCGTACCAATTGTGAAGCCTGAAGCCTGTTTGCCTTTGTAGGGTTTTTGTTTACAAGCAGTAAAACACAACTCCCAGCTGGATAAATCCCAATCCCCCGCATAGAGGACTTATAAACAAAACTGAGGGCAAGGCTATCCTTAACAAAGCTTGATATGAGCCTGCAATTGTAACTGAATGAGGAGTCCCAGAAGTACGCTATAATTAATACCAATAAGGGTTTATACCAACACACATGGCTGTCATTGGGGTATCATCAGCCTGTGCCCTTTTCCAGGGGACAATGGAGAACATTTTACAAGGGCCAGCCCAGGTTGCCATGTATCTGGATGACGAACCAATAACAGAGAAGACCAATAATCAGCACTTGGACAACATGGACATAGTGCTTAAACATTTCTCCAAGGCAGGCGTATGCCTTAGAAGGGAAAAATATGTGCTCTGTGTGCCCCAAATGACCTACTTGGGTTACAGAGTCAACAAAACTAAGTTGGAAGATAAAGTGAGGGTGATCAAAGGAACTTAGGTCTTCCATTGGTTGTACCAAAGCTTAGTTCATCCATTGGGTTGGTGAATTATTATGAAAAAGTTATATGTAATCTGGCCTCCATCTTGGCACCCTTACACCAGCTATTGAAAAAAGGGTCAGCCTTGAAAATGGTCACATAGACAAAAAAGTAGCCTTTAGGGAAATGAAAAGGCAGCTATCATCTATGGCTCACTATGATCCTAAGCAAGAGGTGGTGCTGATATTTGATACCTCCCTGTGTGGTATGAGGGTAGTGTTGTCTCACTCAACAGACAGAAACAGCTGATAGCGTATGCTTCCCAGACTTTGGCTGATGTCGAATATTAATACACCCAGATAAACAAGGAAGATTTGGCGGTCATCTTTGGTATGATGAAGTTGCACCAATATTTTTACAGATGTAAATTTGTCATAGTAACAGACCACAAACCTCTGCTAGGATTACTTAAAGAAGACAAGGCTGTGTTACCCTTGGCTTCTGGTTGAATTCAGTGGTGGACTCTTATTCTCTGTGCATACAAGTTGGAATACTATCCAGGAAACCAAGTGGCAAATGTGGATGCCTTGAGCCACTTCCCACTGGCAGATAATCCACCGGTGGTGTCTCCCCTGGAACAGTATGTTTTAAACTTCCTGGCCACCACTAACAATATCTGACTGTGGACACAAGAAGTTCCTATCCTGGCAAAACTAAAACAGCTGGTGGAAGTGGTAAGGGGGTGGGGGAGTTTCTGAGTGGCTATCACAACCAGGATGGAAACCTTTCTGGACCTGGCGAGACCATCACCATCGAGGATGGAATGTTACTATGGGAAGGAAGTGTGATTGTCCTGAGTAAAGGTCGCTGCCAGATACTAGATGAATTCTACCATGTGCATCCATGGGTTTCCAAAATGAAAATGTTGGCAAGAAGTTATGTCTGATGGCCGGGATTGGATGCAGACATGGCCACATTGGTAAGGCACTGCCCAGAGTGCCAACAAGAATGATAATTACCATTGATAGCACCCTATTTTTGTGGAAAAGGCTGGGTAAACTCTTGATTTGGTTATACATCAGCTGTGATGGGTGGGGGAATTAATTACTTAATGGACATTGATTTGTCCCCTTAAGGGTTTTAATAGACCAAACAATGGACAGACTGCTTGGTGCCTCCACTAGCGTTGTGAAATGGGAGACAGATGGGCAGGAAGGCCATGTGCTGCTTTTTAAAAGTGACCACCAACATGCCCCTCCCCCCATGACAACTTCCCCCCTGTCCCCCACACCCATCCCCATTTTCAAATCCAATGAGTGGGTACATAAAATCCAGTCTTTCACCATAGGGCAGCAGTTGGCTGTCAGGAAGCCTGGCAAGGTCCTCAATAAACAATCCTTTTGACCTTTGTGATCCTCTTTGAGTTACTGCCTTTTGCTGATCAGCAGTGGTGAACTCTAGGTTCTGCCAGAAATCATCCCTATGACTCTAGAAATTGGATTTATCATTAAAACAAATCAATAATGCTAATTCTGATTTACAGAAAAAAAATGTACTATTTATATTTTACTTTAGCTACTTTTGCTTTTAATTCAAATTATTAAAAAAATCCAAAGTATTTTATTAGTAAAATCTTGTGTCACCAAAGTGAGTGGGACTGGGATTTAGCTCCAAGTTTCACAAAACTGGGCTTTTTAAAAATGTAACCTATTTGTCTAATCAACTGTTCAGACACCTCTGGACCAAGAAGGACTTAAACCCAGGCTTCTCGGGGTAGAAACCCTACCTCTGTGCACCAAGAAAGCTAAAGTACATCTCATTGATCTGTTCAGAGATGTTACTGCTCACCTGTGGAGCAGGTGAGATTTGGACTGAGGCTACCTGGCTCAGAGGTAAGGTGCACTATCACCACACCATAAGAGTCTACAAATCTGGAATTGGAGGTCCTTAATAATTCCTTTCAAATTGCGAAGCCAGTTTAAATTTCTGTTCAGCTTCAGTTAATTAACCTGTCCAGGATTGGAGAATTGGATCGGATTGCTTCCGTTGAGGAAGATTTAGGCTGATCAAAGAGCCATCCTTTTTCATCAGTAAAGAATCAACCTTTTCTAGTTTGGGAAACTTACAAGACTCTTTACGCAGTATTTGTGTTGAATACTGGACATAACAAGTCTATTTTGGTGTTTGTGCACCATATGAGCTTCTTTTTGACAAGTTACTGTATCAACATATTCTTTGATTTCTTTCTCACTCATGCACTAATCTAGTTTTCCCTTAAATACATCTTGCTATGTGCCTCAGCTTCTTCATGCGGTAGCAAATTTCATATTCCAACATTCCCAGAGAAAACTAATTTATCTGGTTTTTTTACTGCATTTAACAATGACTTGTATTTATGTCATATATTTGCAGCTGATATTTGGATTTTCTACAAATAAGAACATGGCACCCAGGAACAAGAGTAGGCCATTTGGCCCTTCAAGCCTACTGCACTGTTTGATAAGTTTCTGGCTGATCTGATTGTGATCGCATCTGCACTTTCCTCTCTGTTACTCCATAACCCTGACATCCTTCTCTATCAAAGATCTAACAAACATGCCCTTGAAATAGAAATTAGTGACCCAGACTTCACTTTCTGGGGAAGAGATATCTGAGTGAAAAAAACCTCATTATCTTCATCTTAAAAGGGAGATCACTTCTTGTTAAACTGTATTCCCTACTTCTCATCTTGCCCAGGAAAAGAAAAACCTTTTCAATATGCACCCATCTGGTTCACTTATATCCTTTAGGGAAGGAAATCTGCTATCCTTACCTGGTCTAGTATACATGGGACTCTAGCCCACAGCAATGTGGTCAAGCCCTAACTGCCCTTTTGGCAATTTGAGAACAGCAATAAATGCTGGCCTAGCCAGTGACACCCACATTCCATGACTGAATTTTAACTGAACCCCTCAAGATCTTATGGGTTAATTCTTCTCAACTCCAAAGGGCATAAACCCTGTTCAACCTTTTTAAATCATAAATCTTTCATCACAGGAATGATATAGAGGTGCTGGTGTTGGACTGGGGTAGACAAAGTTAAAAATCACACAACACTAAGTTGGACAATAAGTTTATTTGGAAGTACTAGCTTTCGGAGTGCTGCTCCTTCATCAGGAATGAGTTGAGAATTCTGAACTGTGTCTAATGTAATTGTATCCTTTTGAAAAAAGGCAGCTGAACTGTACGCAGCATGCTAGATGAGGTCTCATAAGATCCTGTACAGGTGAAGTAAAAGTTTCCTATTTTTGTATTTCATTTCCCTTACAATAAATACCAACATTCCATTTGCCTTCTCAACCACTTGCTAGCCAGACACTGACTGTTGGTGATTATGTCCCAGGATATTCAGATTCATTTGTATCACCAAGTTCTTCAATTTCCATTGATATAATATAATCTTTCTGCTGAATTGGTAAAGCTGATTTCACCACCACTGGTCACAGGCATCCAGTCTGAAAAGCAGCTCTCCACCACCCCCTAACTTCTACCTTCAAGCCAGTTCTGTATCCAAATACCTACTTCTCTCTCTGTTGCGTGTGATCCAACCTTGCTAACTAGTCTACCATGAGGAATCTTGCTGAACGCCTTACTGATGTCCATACAGATCATGTTCATACAGATCACGTCCACCACTCTGCCCTCATCAATCCTCTTCAACACTTCTTCAAAAACCTCCATGTAGTGAGACACTATTTCCCATGCACAAAGCCACATTGACAATCCATAATCAGTCTTTGCCTTTCCAAATAAGTCCATTTCAGTTGATTATTCATGTTCAGTGTTCCACTGTTATGGGACCAGACCAAATCTCTTAAAACCTATAAAGAAGATAGCCCAGACCCGAACTTTTTCTTATTTTAAAGGCTAGTGACAGGGATTGCATTCAGATGCGATTCGATTGGTCAAACTAAGCAAAAACACTTTATTCATGCACTGTGGTTAAAATCTAGCAAAAGAAAGAAGAAATTGGAACACTTAATGCGATTGGAAAACGTGATAGAATAATAGAATATTTAAGTGCTAAACAGTAACTGTTTCAATGCAGTAACATCCCAGAAACATACCCTTGGCAAAGGCAAATTAAGTAAAATAGATTGTCTCATAGGCAATTCTCTAGTCCAGAAGGAAAAACATCAAGAGAAAACTCAGAGTGTACGTGTACACCAGGGAGTGGTATACTGCAACTTCCACCCAGCTACAAAACACCAACAGCTGCTACTGAGAAAACTAAAACTAAAAATCCTGGTTCTGGGGGAGTTGACCTCACCCATTCAGGCTGTTTCTATGGTTTCAAATTTTTAAAAAAAACAAGGCTTCACAGGCTGGTTACATTATTGGAATCAAATAGACAGCTCATCATCTGTCTTCAAATCTCTCTTCTAAAGATAAAATATACCACTTAAAAGTATTGTCAGACTATTAACATCAAATGTTGCTCAAAGTACCATATCTCCAGCAATTAGCCATCAGTTATCAACACTTTGACTGAACATTCAGAAATTTCAACTTTGCCTCACATATGCACCAGTACAGCCAGTCTCACATCCACACTCCAGCTAGGCAGATTACTCAAATATATTGGAAGACACTCAATGCCATTCTTCTGTCTCTTTTGAAGAACAATGTGCTGCATATATACTCAGAGCATCAGACAATTGTTGAGAAGTTGCAGTATGATGGCATCAACTAAGTTCTCCTCATGAAGCCACTGTTACTGAATTCATTTCTCTTGATATTAGATTCTCTACTGTGTGGAAACAGGCCCTTCAGCCCAACAAGTCCACACCAACCCTCCGAACAGTAATCCACCCAGACTCATTACCCTCTAAATAATGCACCTAACACTATGGGCAATTTAGCATGGCTAATTCACCTGACCTGCACATCTTTGGACTGTGGGAGGAAACCGGAGCACCCAGATACAGGGAGAATGTCTGTGTGGAGTTTGCACAGGCACCTGAGGCTGGAATCGAACCTGGGACCCTGGTGCTGTGAGGCAGCAGTGTTAACCATTGAGCCATTGTGCTGCCCAACGAGAACATTATTGAGAACGTAATGATTCGGAGATGCCGGTGTTTGGCTGGGGTGTACAAAGTTAAAAATCACAACACCAGGTTATAGTCCAACAGGTTTAACTGGAAGCACACTAGCTTTCGGAGCGACGCTAAGGAGCAGCACTCTGAAAGCTAGTTTGCTTCCAATTAAACCTGTTGGACTATAACCTGATTTTTAACTCATTACTGAGAACGTTCAGTATACTACTCATTCATACCCCTTCTGAAATTCCACCTCATCTGCACCCTGCTCACTAGCAGGAACTGGATCCTCCGGAGGGAGGACAATATCACCCTCACTGTGTAACGTTACATGTGATGGGGGAAGGGACATGGGCACCAAGAGTTGAATGCATTAGCAGGCCTTAGAGTCTGTTGTTATTGTGAAGGAGCAGGGAGCAGTCAGAATACAACTGGCACAGAATTTCCACACAGTACTTGGAGGCCATCCATTCCAGCGTGGGGCAGGTGGCCAACTCTCTCAGAACACCCATGAAATCAAACATGAGCAACAGCTTCTGTCCAATCTCTCAGTTTCTATTGTAGCACCAACAGGAGCCAATCAATAGAAAGAATCTGATAGGAGTCTCAGCATGGTGAGCAATGGCAAGATCTACTGCAGAACTGGACAGGAAATCCAAGGTTGATATTAACATGGGAGTGACTCACTTTATGTATCAGACACATTACTTGCTACATAGTGAGTTGCCAGCAAGTGGGATGGGGAGGTGGGGGGGGGGGGGGGAAGAGGAGGGAGTGTTATTGCTGATTCAGCTTCCTAACTTACTAAATGCACCAAACAAGCCAGACATCGTGAATTCTCACCATGGAAATCAGGTTTCTGGTCATTTTAGCTCACTACTTGTTCTGGAGGACCTCCATGTTGGACACCAGACACTAACATTCCTGGGCGCCGGCCACATGCACTCAACTTCCACGGATTTCAGCATCTGGTATATGCTAGATTCTAATAATGCTCATGGTACAACTTTGATCTACTCACAGCACCCTTCTGCTCTTCAATGCTGCACCTTGGACTGCACCAACAACTATTATTGGAATGCTATAGCAAGGATACTGCACACTCAGGGATATGCTCCCACATCATGGACAGGATCAAGCCGCATCTCCAGCCTGTTCACTTGCTGTCATCATGCTCATCACTCAGACTACCTGAATGCTCACTGCAACCTTGCCTTGCATTGCCTTTTTATACTTTGCCACCTCAGCCAGAGATATCAGCATCACAATACTGCTGTATTTGTCATGACATTTAGTACAGGCACAAAGCTTAGAAGCTTGTCACAATGACCAACAGGCCTCAGATAAATACAGTCAGGGGACTTGATACAATACATGAAGGGCTGCCTCTGACAATAATTCAAAGGCTTGGACACACAGAGTCAGCTGCTTGGGATGGTCAGAATCATATTGTCCCCTCAGTAACTGCCTCATTAACAAAATGTTGGGCAACATACCATCCAACTTTCTCCCCTACTGTCCGTTGTTTCTCACCTAGAATAAGAGAGAGGCAATTATTTAGAGAGATGAAAGTTGGTGGCACAGCTGTTACTGTTGGTGCAGCTGGGCAGGTATCTCAAGTGAGTGAGTAGGCAGTGCAGAGTTATAGTAGGGTTGGGAGATTTAGCTGGGTGGGAGTGAGTGAGGGAAGATGTTTGAGGCCATAGCGAGAGTGATAGAGCATGGGCCTTGGTGGGAGGTGTGTACGATGGCAGAAATAGAGTACGTGGTGGCACTTTGCTAAGCAGATTGGAGAAGGTGCTAAGCATTCCCCCCACTGCATTGACCAGGGTGGCACACTCAGATCAGGCTGGCATGGTCTTATGTCATCATCTACATCACCGGTCCTGGAGGAGAGAGGAACCTTCAGGTTCCTGCTCTGCAAAGTGAAGCAAAGTTCCTTTGCCTGCCATGTGCAATTCAAATGGGGAGCATAATGACCTTTTCAGGAAGGTGAGTGTTGAAGAAACAAATTGGATTTGGGGACTGGTCATAATATTTTAGAGGACTGATTCAATTTATGTAACAATGTTTTAATAAATCATGTTGATAAGTCTCTTAGCATTTTTAAAAAATATATTTTTATTGAAAAAATAGATTTTTTAAAAATTACAACAAATACAAAACAATACAATTCAAAGCAATACAAAGGAAAAACTCACAAAAGTAAAAAAAAAACCAACCCCGCCTCATGTACAAATGTATAAATAAAAAAGAAAAATACATAACAAAAAACCCAACTAACTATTTAACTAAATAAATAATAACTAACAACAAACTAATAATAGTAATAACTCAACTCAGCCAAGCAAGACACTCATGTTCGCAGTTCCTCGTCACTGGATATCGGAGTCATAAAACACAATCCTTACAGTTATATAAAAGCCCTTATTAGGGTGGCAGATAAATCTGTGTCCAGGTGTTCCAAAAAGGGCTACTGTGTCTTATAAAAATTGTCAGTTTTGTGATGTACCATACTTGAAAGAAAACTCAAGGTGATATGCTCCATAACAATCTTCCGCCAACTTGACAGGCTTCGGGGTGGGGGGGGGCGGGGGGTTCGGATACCCACATTAGCAAGATATTCTTGCGCAGAAAAAGTGAGGATGTTGAAAAGTTTTTTTTCTTATGCACATCTGCAGGGAACACACTGGGCAGGCCAAGAAGAGGAGAGATCGGGTCCTTCTCCACCCTTACACCCAAATCCTCTCCATTGAACCCGCCACAGCACTCCAGTATGTTTGAAGCCTGCCACAGAACCAGAGCCAGAGCCAGTAGGTACGGGTGCCCATGCCAACCTTGCACTTGGGACATGGTGAAGATGCCCATGGTTTAAATTTTGACAAACGGTCTGGAGCCAAGTGGTCTCTGTGGAGAATCTTCAACTGTAAAGCATGGATCTTATTGCAAACTGATATCTTCCTTGCATTTTCCCAAATATCTTCCCATGCTTCTGAGGAGACCTCAATGCCTAGCTCTCTCTCCCACACCCTGCAGAGTTGATCGAACTCATCTGAGGGGGCAGCCCCCAATTGATTATTTCAAGTGCTGTCAGAAAGTGTACTCTTAGCGCTGAGCACCCTCCTCTCTCTGTCAGATTTGTAGGGATCAGTCAAAAGTGTAGTCTTTTTTTGAATAAAATCCCTAATTTAAATAAAACAAAAAAGAGGTCCCTGTTAGATAGCTTGTATATCCGTGCTAACTGATCAAAGGACATCATTGTATCTCCCTCAAATAAATAGCCCATGCAAGACACACCCCTAGCTGCCCAATGTTTGAATCCTGAATCTATCATCCCTCTTTGAAAAACTGGCATACCCACGACAGGTGTAAGAGAAGATGTTTTGCCAGTATTGCCTTCCCTCTGCTGAATTGCACTCCATGCTTTTGTGTAACTATTGGTAACTATTGGGTTATGGCAATATTCCTTAACTGTCCCTCATTTTGTCCAAAATCAGCAAGCAGATAAGGAGGCACCTTGCCTGGGATGTTTCGATATCTAATCATATTTAAAGAGGGCCCCGACAAACCCAATCACTCACATAGGATAAAAGGGAGCTTAATTGGTAGTTGTTAATGTCCAGGAGATCCATTCCCCCCCCCCCCCCCCCCCCCCGCCACCCCCACCCCCAAGTCTGTAAGGCAATTGCAGTTTAGCTGATTCAATAAGGGGTCACTTATGACGACAAATAAAAGAGCTGAACCAGCCTCCTGAATGTTTGCTTATTGAAAATTGGGGGAGCAGACGTATAGGGTATAACAAACGGGGGAGCATATTCATCTTAATAAGTGCTATCCGACCTAACCATGATACCGGAAGCACCTTCCCATCTTTGAAGGTCTTGTTTGATTTTGTCAAATAATTGAACAAAATTAGCTTTGAATATCTGATCCAGAACTGGAATAATGAATATACCCAGATACACAAACCTGCCACCGTGTCCACTTAAATTGGAATCAAGATTCACCCTCAAGACCTAGCATCTTCATAAGACCACCCATAGGCATGGCCTCTGATTTTGCAAGAATAATCTTGTATCCCAAAAAGACACTAAACGCACTGATGTATTGTATCAGGTGAGGCACCAAAACTGTTTGATTTGACAAAAAAATTAGGACATTGTCTGCATACAACAAAATCTTATGTAATTTTGACCCCACTCCTGAAGCTGATATATTGGGATCCTTATGAATGGCCTCTGCCAATGGCTCAATCACCAATGTAAAAAGCAACGGTGAAAGGGAAAATGTTAAAATTGTTTGATCATACCCCATTGGTAATGACTGCAGCGAGAGGATCATTGGACAGAACCTTTACCCATCTAATAAAGACTTTGCCCAAGCCAAACTGCTCCAGAGTATAGAAAAGGTACAGCCACTCAGCTCGGTCAAATGCCTTCTCTGCATCTAGAGAAACAACCAATCCCTGTATTGACTGTTGTTGACATGCTTGAATTACATTAATCAGCCTCCTAACATAATTGGAGGATCTGCGGCCCTTTATGAAGCCCATCTGGTCCTCTTTAATGATAGAAGGAAACACAGTCTCCAGCCTTAACGCAAGACTCTTAAATGTGGACTTTAAAATCCTCTCTAAGAGTGAAACTGGCCTGTACGAAGCACAGTCCTCCGGGAATAAGCGAAACATTGGCGTCTCTCAGAGATTCTTGGAGACAATCATGACTCTATGAGTCATTGAATATGTTGAGCATGAGGCCTGACAATATGCTTATAAATTCCTTATAAAATTCACTGGGAAGTGCATCAGGATTGGGTGCCTTTCCACTCTGAAGCTGCTTCACAGCCTCCTGCACCTCTTGCTTTGATAAGGCGGCATTGGAAAAAAGACTCTTGTTCAGTGGATCATGCCCAGGAACTCCAGGTCCTTAAAAAAACTCCACCTTGGCCCGGCCCTCCTCACAACCCTCAGACTGGTATAACTTGGAGTAAAATCTCTGGAATGCCACATTAATCTTTTTGGAGTCACGTTAGGTTTCCAGACCCTTCCCCAATTGCCATAATGGCTTGAGAGGCACTCCTTTTCCTGTTAAGATATGCTAAGTATTTGCCTGGCCTGTCACCATGCTCATACAACCTTTGCTTTGCAAAAGTAAGCTCCTTTTTTGCTGTCTGCATGAGCATGGAATTCAATGTAGACTGCAGTACCGTAATCCTCAGTAGCTTGACCAATGAGGGCCTGTCAAACTAAGCCTTCTTTGCTGCCTTCAACCGTACTTCAAGGAGGTGGTGCTGTTGACCCTTCTGCCGCTTCCTACTGGAAGAGTAGGAAATAACTAACCTTCTGGCATAGGCTTTGGCAGTTTCCCAAAGGACAGACGGGCTACTAGCCGAGCCTGAGTTAATGTCTAGGAACACTCTAAATTCCCTAGAGAAGTACTCCACAAACTTATTATCCTTGAGGATAAAGGGATCCATTCACTAATGCCTTGAACCCAATTTAATATCCTTAATCTTGACTAACAGGTACACTGGAGCATGATCAGAGATGGCAATATTACCAATTGTACAAGATGCCACCAAATCCAGGGTTGCCATGGGGGTCAGAAAAAAAAAAATCAATCCTGGTATGACATCTGTGTGGTTAGAAAAAAAAAGGAGAATCCCTGCCTGCAGGGCCAAGACACCTCCAGACATCCATCAACCCTAATGCCACATACAGATCCACTAATTGTTTAGTTTGTACAGAGGATATTGGGGGGGGGGGGGTGACTTTGGGCAACCCTGTCTACCGTGGGATCCATAACATAGTTAAAATCTCCCCCATACTGATAAGTCGGGACTAGAGACTGATAAATTTAGAGAACGCATCTACCAAAAACTTGAGGGGATGGGCCAGAGATCAATAAACATTTAAAACACTAAGTTCTTCCCCATTTATCAGGGCTTTGAGAATTACCAACCTTTAACACACTTTAGTAATTTAAATGGGAGATTCCTCCTAACCAATACAGCCACTCCCCTACTTCTGGTGTTAAAAGATGAAAAGTAAATCTGATCAAAGCCATTCTGTCATAGTTTCAAATGCTCCCTATCATCCAAGTGTGTTTCCTGTAACAAAACAATGTCCACCTTCTCCTTTCTAAGACTCAAAAGTACCTTCTTCGTTTTAATTGGTGAGTGACTCTCCTTGATATTCCAGGTACACCATTAAATCAAGTCATTAGCCATAACCTTCTGTAGTAACATTTAAATTCCACAGAGGAGGAGCTCAAATTACAAATCCCCAAGTCTTAGTGCCACAAGATCCATCAAACATAAAAACTACATAAACTAAAACCACTACATTTAACAAACCGACAAAGATATTAAAGATTATATACAACAAAAACCAAAAACAAACCAACATATAAAGCACCAACGGTGCTAAATAGGGGAACTCACCCCCTGCCCAAAGGGGGCAACTACCCATCCCAAAGCCCAATTTCCCATCCCACTGCCAAGACTGCAGCCAGGGCATTTAAATACCTGAACAGAGTATAAAAGTGCCCAAAATGTCGGCATCTAGCCATCCCAACTATTTTCCCTCTTCTGAGTTAGAGCCGCACAGCAAACAAAAGCAGCAAAGAAAGAAAATATACCATGAAACAGCAATGTGAACAAAGAAGTTTTTTGAAAGAACAAAGCGGTAAATACCCCACCCATCCTTTGGTATAACTTAGAAATTAAAAGTACACATCTCAATCGCCACCAAACATAGTTTAAACCAGATTATAACTGATAAAAAAAGGAAAAGAAAGCCCCAATTGGACTTCCTCTATTTTTTAAAGAAAACTAAACAAAGACATAGCTGAACAACACTACTACTTATACATATTATACTGTTCAGAATAGGTTAATTCGTCCACAAAGTCTCTTGCCTTCTCCAACGTGTCAAAGAGATGTACAGATCCATCTAAGGTGACTCGAAATACCACTGGATACCTCAGGGAATACTGGATCCCAAGCTCCCTCAGTCTTCTCTTGACACCGTTATAGGATTTTCTTTCTTGGATCACCACTGCTTAGAAGTCCTGGAAGAACATGATTTTAGAGCCCTCATAAATTAGTGCCTTCAGATCCTTGCCCTGGATTCTGGAAGCTTCCACAATTCTCTCCTTATCTCTATAATGATGAAACTGCACCAAGAGAGGACAAGGGTGTTGACCCAGACCCGATCGCCACACCATGACCCGGAGTGCCCTCTCGATCTTCAAGCCTCTCATTGCAGCCTCCCAGGTAAGGAATTTCGGCAACCAGTCCACAATAACTTCCACTGTTCACTCACCTTCCTTACCCTCTGGCAGACCGACGATCCAAGTATTTTTTCTCCTGCCCCTATTCTCGTGATCATCCACTTGTTCATGCAAATTATGGACCTGCATCTCCAGAGCTTGGATCCTATTCTTGGAGGAACTGGTATCAGCTTCCACCACTGTGACTCGGTGTTCAACCTCATCTGTCTTCTCCAGGTCTCCCAGCTGTTGTTCATGCTTCTGCAGCATGATAGAGATCGGGATCAGCTTCTCCTCAATCTGCTTACCCAATATCTCGCGAGACTTCGCAAGCTCGTTCACCAGGGCCTGGTAGGTATTCGAGTCCAAGGATCCTGCAGGCTGGGCCGCGGACCTGGCCTCGGATGCTCCTCCTCCCTTCTTCACATGTGGTATCTCTGAACGGCAAAAACGCAGATAAGTTGATTTTTCAGTTTCCTGGGACTTCACGACTTTCCAGAGTCCCAGGATATGGCAATGATCCGGGTTGGGCGGGTTAGAAGGTTGTCCTCCTTGTGCTGTGGTGCAGAGCTCTGCAATGCAATCCTCCGAGATCACTGCCATCTTGGATCCTTCTCTTAACATTCTTTTAACTTTCTTTTTGCCTCTGTGTCTGACCTAATGTATTTCTCAGGCCCCTCATTTATCACTAATTTTAGCTTTGTAATGTGAATTGAATTGATTTTCAGAAATATCTGTCTGTTTCTCTGTGAACCATTAGAGTACCCCTGGTCTATTTGAATATATCCTTCTATTGCTTCTCTTTTATAGTAGGTAGTGTTTCCATTCAGTTTATCCAGACTATATTTCCATGTCATTATTCTGCAATTTGTGCTTTCCATTTGAATCAACTGTTTCATGCCTTTCTTCATTTTCATCTTAAAATTCATGTTATGACTGTACATTGCCTTATCAGAGAGGGTGCTAGATGATGTTAGAATTAGGCACTGAATTAGATTAGATTACTTACAGTGTGGAAACAGGCCCTTCGGCCCAACAAGTCCACACCGCCCCGCCGAAGCGTAACCCACCCATACCCCTACATCTACATCTACCCCTTACCTAACACTACGGGCAATTTAGCATGGCCAATTCACCTGACCTGCACATCTTTGGAGTGTGGGAGGAAACCGGAGCACCCGGAGGAAACCCACGCAGACACGGGGAGAACGTGCAAACTCCACACAGTCAGTCGCCTGAGGCGGGAATTGAACCTGGATCTCTGGCACTGTGAGGCAGCAGTGCTAACCACTGTGCCGCCCATGGATTGTCCTGGTTTGAAACATCCAGGAGATATAGAGTATGAAGGCAGGAAGAAACAGTGTTATAAATCAGTCTGGGTGGACATCAACACCAAATTTAATCTTAGTAACAATACGGCAGTCCAACTAGTCCATTATGGATTGTTTAAGTGTGCTGTGTGCTTCAGAGGATCGGTCACATGAGAGTACAAACACTCCTCCAACATGAGACTTGTGTTTCTTAATAAATCTATGAATAAACCGTCATCCTTTAACAGAAGAATTTTATTTTATTCTCCAAGTAATGTTAGTCCCAAGGTGATGTTCAATTGAGAGAATGAAGGCTGTTCAAGTGCTTCAGTGCAATCAGCCAAGCTCCTCACAAATACTTGTTGATTCTTGCTAGAAACCTTCCATCAATAACACTGGGGAAAGGAATCTCTTAGGATCTTCCTAAATTGCTCCTTCTTTTGCCTATGTAAACATTCTCAGTAAATTAATTCACAGCATATAAAGTATCTGAGATGTCTTAACCCAGTTTAAGAGATGTCTTAACCCTGAAGAGGGTAAAGCAAAATCTTGCAAGGGAAGTCGAGCCATTGCTATCAGGTAGATAGCGGTCATCATGGGATACCAAGGTGTATGATAATGGGGAACATGTACTGGAACAAGTTAAGTGAATTTTCATTGGTTACCCCACCCATCCAAACTCCTCTCTGCAAGAGTAGGAAACTGCAGCTTCTTGCTTCCTAATTACTGTTGCAGTTATTCTCTTAAAAGGAGGACTTAGATATGCAAGTTAACTTTGGGTTTCTTTCAACAACCTCAGTCTTAGACTAGCTGAACAGAATGCTGTCTGATGCGCTGTCCTGGCTCAGTCCCACATTTGTTTAATATGTACAGAAAATAATCCACCTTTATACGTATACATTGTTTACTATAGGAGAATGAAACAAAAACAATGTTCTTCCATACTAAGTCTTTCGCTTATCCTGTCTACAGGAATATGTTTACACTCTAGTCTGCTGCCAAGGCTGATACACACCTTTAGGTGTGTAAGGGTCATTTCTGCTGGTGTGGCCACCTACGGATTTTAGGGGTATGGTTAATTTGAGATAGTCTGACACCTGTTGCAATCACTTTTTATAAAATTTTATTCAATTCCCAATATAGTACAACAAGTAAAATAAGACTGAGAATCGTCCTCAAGTAAAAATTCTATCTGTGAAATTCAGCTCCTGGTCTTTCAGCAGGGAATGCTGTTTGACCTTCAAATTGAGCCAGCAACATTGGACACTTTTTGGATGAGAGTGTTAGCACCCCTGCTGGGATTTTGTAATGTTGGTTTGATGCCTACACGACCATTTTACGGCTCAAAGCTCCGGTTAACACCTTTCCATAACCTTAGCAGCAGGAAAGAGCATCCCACAGCACTAGTTAAAGGGATCTTCAGCTTCTTTCAGATTTGTTAACAAGTGGCACAGTGGCTCAGTGGTTAGCACTGCTGCCTCACAGTGCCAGGAACCCAGGTTCGATTCCAGCCTTGGGCGACTGTGGGGAGTTTGCACGTTCTCCCTGTGTCTGTGTGGGTTTCCTCCTACAGTCCAAAGATGTGCAGGTCAGGTTAATTGGCCATTCTAAATTGCCCATATAGTGTTAGGTGCATTAGTCAGAGGGGAATGGGTCTGGGTGGGTTATTCTTTGGAGGGTCGATGTGGACTTATTGGGCCGAAGGGTCTGTTTTCACACTGTAGGGAATCTAATCTGATGTCTAAACACTTGCAATATTTGGAGAAGTGGTCACCAGTTTCTAGAGTTGTTTAAAAGTAGTTGTGTGAATGAATTTGTCATGATTTTGATGATTCAATACAAACTATTTGCTCACAGTTTGCACCCATGTGGATGAGACCATAACAGGGAAATGAGCAGAGACAACACTGAAAGAGCAAGCTGCTACAGGGAGGAAGGAGAGGAATGGACAAATGGGAAAGGAATGGGGCTGTATGATGTTCAATACAAAAGCAAAATACTGCAGATGCAGGAATCCTGAAATAAAAACAGAAAATACTCAGCTGGTCTGGTAACATCTGTGTTGAGAAACATGTTGACGATTGAAATTTTGTTCCTTTCTTCGTGACAAACCAGAAAGTGAGGAGGCGGAGGAGTGGGGAGGAGGGTTTAACTTTCTTCAGTGCTCTGTGGGATGCAGCGCCACAATTTACAGGGGTCAGGCAATACGTTACTTGCCATTGGGTTAGCCTTTCTTAATCAGGGTTGTTCCCCAACTCCCCCTGCAACATCCCCAGAGCTGATGACGATTTGGTGGGCCAGCAGGTCAACAATCCCAGTAGTGCCAGGAGAGACTGTGGCCATTGCTGGAACAGCAGCTAGAAGAGGGCCACGTCATGGAAGGAAGCTGCCCTCCCAACCGAGTACTGGAAGTGGAATTTGGCAGGAATCAGGGTGAGCTAGTCATGTAGGTTCCAGCAAGACAGGGATGCATTGGTGAAGGCAGGGAGTAACGTTGCTAGATTAGATTCCATACAGTGTGGAAACAGGCCCTTTGGCCCAACAAGTCCACACCGACCCTCTGAAGAGTAACCCACCCAGAACCACTCACCTTCTCCCTACTAATGCACCTATTACTATGGGCAATTTAGCCTGGCCAATTCATCTGACCCGCACATCTTTGGACTGTGGGAGGAAACCGGAGCACCTAGAGGAAACCCATGCAGACACAGGGAGAATGGGACAGCACGGTGGCTCAGTGGTTAGCATTGCTGCTTCACAGCGCCAGAGAACAGAGTTCAATTCTCCCCCCAGGCAACTGTCTGTGTGGAGTTTGCACATTCTCCCAGTGTCTGCGTGGGTTTTCTCTGGTCTCCTCCCACAATTCAAAGATGTGCAGGTCAGGTGAATTGGCCATGTTAAATTGCCCAAAATGTTCGGTGCATTAGTCAGAGTTGCTCTTTGGAGGGTCGGTGTGGACTTGTTGGGCTGAAGGGCCTGTTTCCACACTGTAGGGAATCTAATCTAAATTTAATCTAATCCATGCAGACAGTTGCCTGAGGCTGGAATCAAACCAGAGTCCTGCCGCTGCGAGGCAGCAGTACTAACCACTGAGCCACTGTGCTGTAAGAACCATTGGCATGAGTGGGTGCGGCTCCCTCAGTTCAGCAAAAAGTGGCCCCACTACGATTCATTGCAAGGCTACATGGCAGCATTCCCATATGCAAGGCCCATTCACCATTGTAGCAATGCCAATGGCAGATGGAAAGGGTCTTAATAGGAATTAATTATTCAAAGTTTTTGTGGTGCTCGTTTTTGTGGTTCTGTTCGCCGAGCTGGGAATTTGTCTTGCAAACGTTTCGTCCCCTGTCTAGGTGACATCCTCAGTGCTTGGGAGCCTCCTGTGAAGCGCTTCTGTGCTGTTTTCTCCGGTATTTATAGTGGCCTGTCTCTGCCGCTTCCGGTTGTCAGTTCGAGCTGTCCACTGTAGTGGCCGGTATATTGGGTCCAGGTCGATGTGTTTGTTGATAGAGTCTGTGGATGAGTGCCATGCCTCTAGGAATTCTCTGGCTGTTCTCTGTTTGGCTTGCCCTATAATGGTAGTGTTGTCCCAGTCGAATTCATGTTACTTGTCGTCTGTGTGTGTGGCTACTAAGTATAGCTGGTCGTGTCGTTTCGTGGCTAGTTGGTATTCGTGTATACGGATCGTTAACTGTCTTCCTGTTTGTCCGATGTAGTGTTTTGTGCAGTCCTTGCATGGGATTTTGTACACTACATTAGTTTTGCTCATGTTGGGTATCGGGTCCTTCGTTCTGGTGAGTTGTTGTCTGAGCGTGGCTGTTGGTTTGTGTGCTGTTATGAGTCCTAGTGGTCGCAGTAGTCTGGCTGTCAGTTCAGAAATGCTCCTGATGTATGGTAGTGTGGCTAGTCCTTTGGGTTGCGGCATGTCCTCATTCCGTTGTCTCTCCCTTAGGCATCTGTTGATGAAATTGCAAGGTATCCGTTTTTGGCGGATCACTACCAGGGACACCATCACACAAACTGGCCAAAGAACTACAGCAGAAACTGAAACACCTGATCAACGGATCCAGACAATCTATACAATCGACACAGGAATTCTTGGACATCATCAGAAATATACACATAGACAAGGAAGAAACTATGATCTCATTCGATGTAACGGCACTGTTCACCTCCATCGACAAAACCCTAGCCAAAGAAACAATAGCCAACCTGCTGGACAGACATAACAGACAACAGGACGTTGAACCTATCAACAAAGACGGCATACTTAAATTACTGGACTTGTGCCTCACAACACACTTCACATTCAACAACCAAATATACGAACAAATCAACGGAACACCCATGGGCTCACCGATCTCTGGACTCATAGCAGAAGCAGTAATGCAAAGGTTAGAACAAACAGTCTTACCACAACTTCAACCCAAACTCTGGGTCAGATAGGTGGATGACACCTTTGTAATAATTAAAAACACAGAAATAGAGAACACACACCAGATCATCAACGCCACTCTCACAGGAATCCGATTCACTAGAGAGGAAGAAAAGGACAACCAACTCCCATTCCTAGACGTGATGGTACAGAGAACACTGAACGGAGAATTCACCACAAAGGTTTACAGGAAAGCGACACACACAGACCAAGTCCTAAACTATGAAAGCAACCACCCCAATACACACAAACGAAGTTGCGTCAGGACACTATTCAAAAGAGCCAAAACACACTGTAGCATACCAGAACTACAAAAAGAGGAAGAGGAACACCGATACAAAGTATTCGCCAAAAACGGATACCCTCGCAATTTCATCAACAGATGCCTAAGGGAGAGACAACAGAACGAGGATATGCCGCAACCCAAAGGACTAGCCACACAACCATACATCAGGAGCATTTCTGAACTGACAGCCAGACTACTGCGACCACTAGGACTCAACAGCACACAAACCAACAGCCACGCTCAGATAACAACTCACCAGAACAAAGGACCCAATACCCAACATGAGCAAAACCAATGTAGTGTACAAAATCCCATGCAAGGACTGCACAAAACACTACATCGGACAAACAGGAAGACAGTTAACGATCCGTATACACGAACACCAACTAGCCACGAAACGACACGACCAGCTATCCTTAGTAGCCACACACACCGACGACAAGCAACATGAATTCGACTGGGTCAACACTACCATTATAGGGCAAGCCAAACAGAGAACAGCCAGGGAATTCCTAGAGGCATGGCACTCATCCACAGACTCTATCAACAAACACATCGACCTGGACCCAATATACCGGCCACTGCAGTGGACAGCTCGAACTGACAACCGGAAGCGGCAGAGACAGGCCACTATAAATACCGGAGAAAACAGCACAGAAGCGCTTCACAGGAGGCTCCCAAGCACTGAGGATGTCACCTAGACAGGGGACGAAACGTTTGCAAGACAAATTCCCAGCTCGGCGAACAGAACCACAACAGGAATTAATTGGTTCAATTGGCTCCTGGGAGGGAGGGTAACATAGATGGTGGTGGGAAGATGACAGACATTCTGCCACCCAACTTCCCTCACCATTTTATGGATCTTCCAGCCAGTTCCTAGCGGGCTGATTAATCCTGGCCCAATGTTTCAGGTTGATGGCCTATTGTCAGACCTTTCAAGGGACAATTCTCTTTAGTCATTGAGTCAGACAGCACAGAAACAGACCCTTCAGTCCAACTCATCCATGCTGACCAGGTGTCCTTAATTAATCTAGTCCAATTTGCCTACATTTGGCCCAAATCACTCTCAACCCTTCCTATTCATATACCCATCCAGATACCTTCTTGAACCTCAGATGTAACCAGGCTGTCACATGTTGCTACTCTACAAAGGATGTCCTTACAGAAATATGTCCATTTCTACAGTCCTAACTGCAATGTCAGAGTAGAGTGAGGATGACATTGCCAGTGGCTGTGAAAGCAACCATGGCAATGAATGTTTAAGTATTTGTTTCCTTCTAGATATTTACAACGTCTCACAATTTGCCATTCATTTTACTAGGTAAAACCATTGAGGTTCTATGTTCTAAGAGAGGTGAGTATATTTCTTCTCTTCCCAGGAGAGTAACAGTAGCAATGAGCACATAGCTTCACAATGGTTGCTGGCTTCACCAATGGTGCTGTGTGACATTGACTGTCTTCATGTCATTTTTGGAATGTCACATGGTAACTCTGACATGTACCAAAACTCAAAGGATTCTAGCTGGTTTGTATATCAGCAAGGGCAAGGGATTCTTGCCTTATGGTGGCATTGTTCCCTACTCTGGACCAGAAGGGTGAAGTTCAGGTCTCACTTGCCCCCATGTGTGTTATAGCATGTCTGCATAAGTTGATTAAGAATAATTTATCGTGCAAGTGATTACCCAGTGGCCTTATAGCACTCAGGGAAGATGCTGGTGTAGTAACAATGTCACTGAACAGATTCTGCTTTCTCTCGACTG
Source organism: Chiloscyllium punctatum (assembly GCF_047496795.1). Taxonomy (NCBI): domain Eukaryota; kingdom Metazoa; phylum Chordata; class Chondrichthyes; order Orectolobiformes; family Hemiscylliidae; genus Chiloscyllium; species Chiloscyllium punctatum. Next base: position 42,401,078 of record NC_092753.1, on the reverse strand, counting down.
TGCTGCCAGACCTGCTGGGTTTCACCAGCTATTTCTGTTTTTGTCTCAGATTTCCAGTATCCACAGTTCTTTGCTATTTATTTTTTCAATAATACAGAGAGTTAATGCTTGGGTGACTCAAGTTCAAATCTCAGTTTGGTGTTCAGTGAAATTTAAATTCACTTAGAGTCATAGAGTCATACAGCTGTACGGCACAGAAATTCATCCATGCCAACCAAATATCCCAAATCAAATCAATCGAGTCCCGTCTGCCAGCATTTGGCTAATATCCTTCTAAACCCTTCCTATTCATATACCCATCCAAATGTCTTTTAAATGTTGTAATTGTACCAGCTTCCACCACTTCCTCTAGCAGCTCATTCTACACATGCACTACCCTCTGTGTAAAAAAAGTTGCCTCTTCGGTCCCTTTTAAATCTTTCCCCTCTCACCTTAAACCTATGCCCTCCAATTTTGGGGTCCTCCACCCCAGGAAAAAATCCTTGGCTATTCACCCTATCCATGCCCCTCACGATTTTATAAACCTCTATAAAGGTCATCCCTCAGCCTCCAATGTTCCAGGGAAAACAGCCTCAGTCTATTCAGCCTCTTCGGATAGCTCAAATCCTCCAACCCTGGCAACACCCTTGTAAATCTTTTCTGAACTTTCTCAAGATTCACAACATCCATCTTATAGCAAGGAGGCCAGAATGGTATGCAGTATTCCAAAGTGGCCTAACCAATGTCCAGTACAGCCTCAACATGACCTCCCAATTCCTGTACACAATGCACTGACCAATAAAGGGAAGCAAATGTACCAAATGTCTTCTTCCCTATCCTGTCCACCTGTGACTCCACTTTCAAGGAGCTATGGACCTGCACTCTAAGGTCTCATTGTTCAGCAACGCTCCCCAGGATCTTCGCATTAATTGTATAAGTCCTATCCTGATTTGCCCTTCCAAAATGCAGTACCTCACATTTATCCAAATTCAACTCCATCTGCTACTCCTCAGCCTATTGGCTCTTCCGATCAAGGTCATGTTGTACTCTGAGGTAACCTTCTTCGCCATTCACTATATTTCCAAATTTGGTATCATCTGCAAACTTAGTAACTATACCTCCTATATTCACATCCAAATCATTTATATAAATGATGAAAAGCAGTGGACCCAGCACCAATCCTTATGGCACACCGCTCGTCACAGGCCTCCAGTTCGAAAAGCAACCCTCCACCACCACCCTCTGTCTTCTACTTTTGAGCAATTCTGTATCAAAATGGCTAGTTCTGCATATATTCCATGTGAACTGACCTTGCCAACCAGTCTGCCATAAGGAACCTTGTCGAATGCTTTTGTGAAGTCCATCTAGATCACATGCACCCTCTGTCTTTATCAGTCCTCCTTGTTACTTCTTCAAAAACCTCAATCACATTAGTGAGACACAATTTCCCACACACAAAGCCATATTGACTATCCCTAATCAGTCCTTGCCTTTACAAATATATGTAAATTCTGCCCCTCAGGATCCCCTTTAACGAGTTGCCCAACACTGATGTCAGGCTCACTGGTATGTAGTTCTCTGGCTTTTGCGAACCACTCAATTTTTAAAAATCTGGAATTCAAAGCTAGTCTCAGTAATATATTGTTGTAAAAAGCATTTGTGAACCAAATGGATTTTTAGTGAAGAAAATCTGCCATCTTTACCTGGTCAGGCTTGTGTGTGACTCCAGACCCACAGCAATGTAGTTGACTCTTAACTGGCCTGTGAAATGGCCTAGCGAGCCACTGAGTTTAAGGGCAATTATAGATTGTTAACAAATGCTAGCCTTGCCAGACAGCCCGCCTTCCTAGAAGGAATATAGAAAAATTTAGTTATGATGCCTTCATTCTATGACATTTTGCTGGGCCATGAGAACAAACCAGAAGGCAGCCATAGCTTGACAAGAGTTACCTGTGAAGTTGTGGCTCATGAATTTGTACAGAGCCCCACGTGCACATGAACAACATGTGCCAGTGCTACCACATGAAAGGTGACTGAGCACACAATTGGGGGGCTTATAGTACCCTCCTGCTGCCTGGAAAAGCACTGACCTGTGTGACTGTCAAGATTTGTGGTGGTATGCTGCATGCTGCACATCTTCACCACCTTGATCAGTTGAGGAGGAAGGAGGTGGAGAAGATGGAGGAAAAAGAAAAAGATGAAAGAAGAAGGAAGGCAGCAAACAGTATATCCTCCCTGTGGAGGTACCAACCAAATCAACTCAATCAAGTACCATAGCAGTAACTACAACCCCAATTCCTCATTCACCAGCAGTCCCACTCTTAACCTTCCATTTGCTACTCACTGTCATAGTATTTATGTGGCCGCAACGCTAAAATAAACAAATAATATTGAGATGTAAGGTGTGTGATTTATATATCACATTATTTGTTTTGAACTTGAATTTTTGAATTTGAACCACTGACATATGGGTTTACTGTGTGTCTGAAAGGATTTGATGATTAATTATAAGCATTTCTATAGTCATGGTGATGTCTTTTAAAATCAATCTGAAAGATATAATTTTGGAGGCTAAAGTGAACTTGTGAATGTTTAGAAGTGAACAACATAAACAGTATTGTGCATTAAGAATTCAGATAGAAGATTCTGGAATTTTTGTGGGGCTTAGGTGAAACACCCATAGCTCAGAAAGAAACTATGTCTTTTTTATTTTCAGTTTGGGTCGTTCTGTCGTATACCTGGATGAAGTTTGATCCTTAAAGCAATTGCTGAGAAAGGGACAATACAATTTAGAATAGTTAAAACGATATTACCTTAGTGTAGGAGTTTCGGTTAAAAGTTCCAGATCAGAAGTGTTTGGTTCTGGAGCTGACAAAGTCTCGGTTACATGACAAATTAAGACTGGGCTATCAGTTTCTCCCCATGGGGAATTAAAACCACAGATAAGTCAAGTCCTATATGAGATAAAGAAGGACATTCACTTTACTGTCAGAATACTGTAATGAAATACTGTTGGGATTAATAGGACTATATTTTTATCATGAACTTTGAAATATTTCAACATTTGCTAGATGGAGGTGATGGGCTCCTGGTATTGCCACAAGACTATTAACCCAGAGGTCCAGGCAATATTCTTGGGACCTAGGTTTGAATCATGCATGGGTGACAGTGAAATTTGAATTCACTAAGTCTCTGCAATTAAGAGTCTAATGATGACCATTATTGGAAAAAAAATGATTTTTAAATACCCTTTAAGGAAAGAAACAGCTGTCTTTACCTGGTCTGGCCTATACATGCCTCCAGATTCTTAAATGATGCCTGGGCAATTAGAGGTGGGCAATAAATGTTGGTCACTCAATAATTTTTTTTAAAAATGTACATAGATTAATATAGAAAAAATCAAACTATTTTTCATAATAAACATCTTTTATTGTTAAATCCAAACCTGCAGCATTGCATGCTTATATTTCAGTGAGAGATCACTTCATCAAAACCAAAACAAATGATCTATAAAGACAGGTTTCAGTCTGGGATCTGATTTGTCCAGAAATATATATTCCAAACTAAATTCAGAAATTGAACAAGTCATCATCCTTCCACAGTCACTTTGTGCATACCTTGTGGATGTTTTTCCCTGCACTAGTGATCCTTTACAGTACTACTCCACTTGGCTGCCCTACATTTTGGAGAAGCCTGCTCACTTTCAGTGGATGAGATGGTGCAAGTTTTGGACTCCTCTACCTTGGCATGGGAAACATTAGTGTGAGCTGGCTCATTGAATGATAATAGCAAGAGCACTGGTCGATCGACAGAAGTAGGAGGATGAATCCTGAAAGAGAACCATTTCATGCACCATGGAATCAATGCCACTCTCTTGGATCAATGCTTCAGCAATTCTAGAAATCTGCTTGAGAACAAATTGTTGGAGTGCTGGGACAAGCTCCTTTGCACAAAAGAATCCATAACCATGGTGCCAGCCATCTGTGTTTCCTACTAACCTTGTACTTTGCCAGTCTGTACTTCCAATGCAGCATCCAGACATTATCTGGCTTCTGTTTGTGCTGCAAAGGTTGCTGAGACATGAACCATCATGGATCTGAAAGTTGCTAAATGAACGAGTGCCAGACTTCTCAGAGTTTCTTGATAGTGACAATATGCTTTCTGGCACATCTGCAAATGTACACCAAACTGCTTCATGCATTTCTAACGGTCCTCTTCTGTTGGCCACCCGATTTACATTCTCATCTGAGTCTTCTTCAATCGATCTCATCGTGACCCCAACTTGCAGTGAGGTGTAACTAATTCTACCTTAGCCCCTGGCCCAGCTGCAGACTACTCTCACTACACAGTCCAGCTGCTAAGCTATCCACTAAAATGCACACAGTTTCAAAGTCTAAGATAGCCCAAGGAAATGAGAGCAAGTGATGGAGGATCTTCATCGTAACATTCTTCCTGCTGTTTTACCACTGCCTGGTCAGGTTGCAGTTCTTGAAAACCTGAAAGGAGAAAGGTATAAGGGTAGGGTTGTGGTGAAGAGAGTGGTGAGAAACCACATAGTATATGCTCACATCATTTACTCCTTGTGAACCAGAGGAGATTGTAAATTGTATGGAAGTGGGACATGACAACACAGTCATCTTCTGTGGCTTTTGTTTTACCACTGCCCAAGGTCTCATTCATGGTGTTACATTGATTTTGACCACCATTTTCTCCGCAGGGACAGGGACACGCAACTGTGCCTGTCTGTTGCCAGTTAGACCTAGTTGACTCTGGATGTGCTTTACTGTCCTGCAAGTGAAAGGGACTTGTGACAATGAGTGTAGCTCCATGAATTTGGGTGACTGAATTGGCATGTGTGAATTGTACCAAATGTGAGATGTCCATGCAAGGCTTGTAAAAGTCTCAGTGTGAGGAGACACATGAATGTCAGGTATAATTATGATTATTAGAGTTTATTGATACGTCTGTGACGTTAGTAGGGGTACTGTGCATCAAGCAGTGTGCCAGGCCAGTTGTGCAGTGGATGGGATGTGGCATTTGAAGATTTGCTGGTCTTGAATAGACTTGAGGTATTAAACGTTTTGAGATATTGCATCCAGATACTGAGGGATGAACTCCTAGCCATTGGTCTCCACAGCTAACTGACCACATTCCTTTTGAGAAGTTTGTCTGAAAAACCTTCTGAGGCCCTGAGATAGAAGACATCCCTCCTGTTCTCCATTTCCTGCACCAAAGTTTGCAGTATCAGAAAATCTTGAAGTCCACATTCTGCCATGTTGTACCATTCTTGTCTTTTCCAGGTCACTATCAGTTGTGGCATGATTTCCAGCATCTGCCAAAGCCTCAATGCATGACTCCTTTAATGCAGACTAGTTTGCACTTGTATGCATTTCTCATAGTTTTGCACATCCTTATCAGGCATACAGCCACATTTAAATAATTGGGCGACTTGACGTTGTGCATAGGATATAGGTTAAACCTGCACCATGATTCTAACCTCTGTTTTGGGGCTTCATTGAATTTTTGCATCTCTGAGTTGTAATCATTTGGTTACAGGTGACAGAATTGTAATGGTTATAAAAATAGACGATCACGTTTTGACTTCCATTACCTAGTTTTTATAACGTGGACTTCTCACAGACTGAAATGGTTCTTAAAACAAAGACAATTGACTTAAGATGGTCACAGTGATTACCTGAACACCAATTGAGCCAGCTCATAAAACCATCGATAAAGAAGACCTAAACCTAAACTGAAATGAAGCTATCCTCAACATGACTGAACTAATCACTTAAAAATATGTCTCCTGTGTGATTTGCATCTTTCTGGAATTTTACTCCAATACAATAAAAAAGTTACCAATAGAGTATCCAGCTTGAAAAGGAATAAAACCAGACACCGAATGCACAAATGAACTGTATTTCATGATTTGGTTACTGGGCAGGCCAGACAGGAGAAAGATGGATTCATAATAGCTGAACTGAAAGTCTTGCTTTCTCTTTCTCTCTATTTACATTCTCTCTTTACATCTCTCCCTCTCCTACTTGCTGTGTCTTTCAGTCTTACAAAAAGATAAAACAAATTGGAGAAACATCTATTCACTGAGAACTGAATGATACAACCTAATTTCACCACTGCGGAGGAGAAATGTAATCAATTAAATAACCATATCTTCAGGTTAAACTGAACACCTCAGAAGCTCTAAAGACTTTTTAAGGTACATATTCTTGATGCTCCTTTTTATAATAAACACCCGTCCCTCTATTAAACTTCATATCTGTGCACAATTTTAGTATTTTCAGGTTCATTAAGTAATTAACTTTTGTTTTCTTTCATTCAAGAAAAAACTGAGATGTGACTTTATGTTTTTGAACTGGCAAATAGATTTTCAGTGAAGTAAAATATAGGTACTTGCTGAAAAAAAGTACAAACCTTTGTTTTTGCTAACCAAGGAAGTTGAAAGGAGGGGCATCGATTCATTCCTCCTCACCAGGTTATAACATTGATCATTCCAATTTATTACTCTAAATCAACAGATACTTTTTCTTGTCTTAGTGAACTCCCACAATTTTGTTTAATCATCAAAGCTCAAACAGAAAAATGAATTCTGCCATTTGTTATACCTGCTTCTTTATGTTACAAATGACTAATTTTGTGTCTGATTTGTTGGCTTCTTAATAATCTAAGCTTACATAAATGACTGAATGCTTACAGCTGATTTTTATGAACACTTTGAATCTGCTGGCAGGATTTTTAATCCATATGACACCATTTCAATTTTGCACAAGAATTGGAGATCAGGGTAATATTGACCTATTGTACATTTGTTGTGCATTTCCCTAAAATACAATAGCCACAGCAATTTATAATGTTAGCTTCAAAGGAGCATTAATTCCTGAAGTGGTTAAGGGAAACACTGATTATATTGCAAACGTTTGGATTTTTTAAACCTCTAAGCATCCCCTTGTAGGTCATGTTTTTTTTTCTTTCACAGTTATGTATTAATGTAGGAGCAGCTGTGAATGCTGTCTCCCAGAATAATTGGCATGAAAACAATGAAGCTGTCTAATTCACTGGCCACAGTGAACACACAATAAGAGGCACAGCAAACAGAAGCACTGTTTTAAACCCACACAGAGGATCCAGTATTGTTGATCCTTTACCCCGATTAAACTATTTGCCATCTTGATATTTAACTGCCATATTAAATACGTATCACTGATATCTATTATCTGACTTACCGTACGAGGCTGAGGACAGGTATGTTCTATTTCCTCCATAGTCTTTGATGGAAGCTTACAACAGGAGGATTTTGGGATACCTTCTAGTGACTCAGCATCAAATTTAAGAACTGGCATGACCGAGGAAAAGCTGCTGTCTCCACAATCTAATTTCACCGATCACTTTGTTGTCCGTCAGTTCCTTTCTTCCCGTGCTGTTTCAATTTTAGTTCTCACACCCCCAGGGAAACGTGAACATTATTCTCTCATATAAGCTACAAGACAGGGCCTTCAGCTGTCGCTATAACAACCATTCAGTAGGTTTGTTACTACCTCACTAAGCACAATAATTTACATATTGTGCACTGGTTGGCTGTTTTCACCATGGGATGAGAGTAAATGCAAGGCGCATAATTCTGGTGCTGTGCTGGTGACAATGATGACTACAGCCTGGGCCAACAAGTTGACAAGGGTGGGGTGGGAGGGAGGGAGTCAAAATACAATTGCACAGAAGCCGACTTCAAATTCCTATACCAAATCAGAAAATTGAGAACAGCAAGTAAAGTGGAAATAACTAATAAGAGTGTCTTCCACGTGAGTGTCATGGTTGTCACAGTGGCTGAATCAAATGTTTGAAACTTTAATAGTAGTCGTAGCTGCAGGCAGCAGTTGTCTAACAATATTAGCTGATTTTATGAAAGAAAATAAACTGACTGGGCATTGTCTTGCAGGAGCGGCAAAGGTGTCGGCAGCAGGAATGACTCTTTCACTCAGAGACAGAACTGTGTGATCACACAGTGGCCAAATGAGCATGGTTGAGAAGTGAGACGAATTATGTGGCAGGGGCAAGAGGACATCATCGCTCCACCATCACCTCATGGGCTCAAAGGTCTGGGTGCTATATTTAAAGAGGAACTGGACAGATATTTGTTCCATACATGCTGAAAACCTAACTTGGGATTCAGACTGTCTCAGAGAAGTAGCCCCACAATTCAGCAACGTGGCATTGCAGGTTCACCTGCAGGCCACCTGGGAAAGGAAAGAGATCCTGTTTCCCAGGAAAGGCAGCATGCAACCCTCCTGACAAACAAGGCAGCCTTGACTCAGCTAGCTACATTGGGGCCCACACAATGAGCAGACATGAATGATCAACAACACTCCACAAGAATAACTGGCAGTCATAAGTGACACTCATGACAGCATTAGGTGGCAAAAGCATTCAGATGCCTAGGGGTGACAGACAGGAGGATAATAAGCAGACCTCAACAGCATAAGGAAATGTGTGGCAGCCACTTTACAGCTGTGAATGTTCAATCAGTTGGAGGATAGTGTTTTTGGTAAGCATTTACTGGGGAGAGCTCATTAGCACGCATGCCCAAACTACTCACGCAACATCGGGGTGATGATCAATCCTTATGTATGTTTACAAGAGAAAGTCAGTCCCAGTAAACGGGACCACAGTATGATTTGACATTTGAAACCTCACTGCTTGGAAGAATGAGTCCACCAAACTTGCTGGGGAGGACTAGCATCAATTGTGTCTGGTTTGGGAGACTGGAGTCTCACAGCAATCTCATGAGAATGGCGTCAGACTGTTGTTGAAAACTATATGTACAAGACTATGGTCAAAAACATTGTTTAGAGAAGGGAATGTGCAATGAAGGTCCTCACAGTAAGTCCAAAACTAAAAACAATAAATAAAACCTATTAAAATAGGAAATGAATGTACGAGTTGTACTAGTGATTCATTTTCAGGTATACAAGACAAGTCAGAGCAGTCCATGTCATTTCCAAGTTTTACTGTGTTTTATTTTAATCTGGGAGGAGTCAGCCTTCCCACAGCTCTAACTCCACACCAGCTTTGTAGATGATATCTCAGGATTCCCCCAGAATTCCCCATTCCACCATTCAGTAAGTGCATATACATTCATCTTAGTGAGCACACGTTCGAAATTAAGCTGTCTCTTAATCTGATGAGCACATCACAGTCATGGGCTCATAGCTGATGGATGTTATGACAACTCAAGGTCTCTGACACTCAGAAGACTGCTGGAATCCAGCCCCATACTGAGCCCCAAGCCTCTGACAGAGATATCAAAGGCCATTTGCAGACCAGAGCAAAAAGCAGAAGACAGCATTCAGTTTCTGCCTTCCAGCATTATTTCAGAGAGCGATTAGATTCTGTACAGTGTGGAAACAGAGCCTTCAGTCCACACCAACCCTCCAAATAGGGTCAGACCGAGACCCAGTTCCCTACTTACTTCTAATGCACCTATCACTATGGGCAATTTACCTGAATTGCACATCTTTGGACTGTGGGAGGAAATCGGAGCACTCGGAGGAAGCCCACAGACACAGGGAGAACGTGCAAACTCCATGCAGACAGTTGCCCGAGGCTGGAATTGAACGCAGGTCCCTGGCACTGTGAGACAGCAGTGCTGACCACTGAGCCAATGGAACAGCCAATCCTGTTCCAATGCATTTTCTGTCCTTATACTTCTCAATGTGAGAGGTTGCAGGTTTGGAATGTGCTGTTGATGGAGCGTTGGTGAGTTATTGCAATGAATTTTGCAGTTGGTGTGAGGGAGTGAATGCTGAAGGTGATATATGGGATGCTATTCAAGAGGACTGATTTATCCTTGGTGGTATGGAGCTCCTTCAGTTTGATGGAGCTACATGCTTCCAGGCAAGTGAAGGCTGTTACCTAAGACTCTTAACTTGTGTCTGTAGCTGATGGACAATCTTTGGGGTTCACTTAATCTTTAGAATTGGCTTACACGCTACAGAATTCAAAACTTGCTGGTGGGCATAGGGAATGCTTGATGATGAGATAAATTGAGGTTTTGGTTAAGAGAAAGAAGGAGGCATATGTCAGGTATAGACAGGAGAGATCAAGAGTATAAAGGTAGGAGGAGAAGACTTAGGAAGAAAATCAGGAGGGTAAAAAAGGGAGATGAGATAGCTTTGGCAGATAGGGTTAAGGAGAATCCAAAGGGTCTTATAAATACATTAAGGTGAAAAGGGTATCCACGGAGAGTGTAGGACCCCTCAAAGATCAGCAAGGCAGCCATTGTGTGGAGCCGCTGGAGATGAGGAAGATACTAAATGAGTATTTTGCATCAGTGTTTACTGTACAGAAGGTGTAGAATGGAAGATATAGAATGTGAGGAACTAGGTGGTGACATCTTGAAAAATGTCCATATTACAGAGAAGGATGTGCTGGATGTCTTGAAACGCATCGAAGTGGATAAACCCCCAGCACCTGATCAGGTGTACCCTAAAACCCTGTAGGAAGTGATTGCTGGGAGCTTTGCTGAAATATTTGTATCATCAATAGTCACAGCTGAGGTGCCCGAAGACTGGAGGTTGGCTAATGTGGTGCCACTGTTTAAGAAAGGTTATAAGGACAAACCAGGGAACTATAGACCAGTGAGCCTGATGTTGTTGGAGGAAATCCTGAGGGACAGGATGTACATGTATTTAGAAAGGCAAGGACTGATTAGGAATAATCAACCTGGCTTTATGCGTGGGAAATCATATCTCACAAACTTGATTGAATTTTTTGAAGAATGAACAAAGAAGATCAATGAGGGCAGAACAGTCAACTTGATCTATATGTACTTCAGTAAGGTGTTCGACAAGGTTCCCCTTGAGAGACTTGTTAGCAAGGTTGAATCTCATGGAATACAGGAAGATCTGGCCATTTGGATATGGAACTGGCTCGCAGATAGAAGACAGAGGGTGGTGGTGGAGGATTACTTTTCAGTCAGAAGGCCTGTGATCAGTGGAGTGCCACAGGGATCAGTGCTGGGTCCAGTGTTTTTTGACATTTATATACGTTATTGGATGTGAACATAGGAGGTATAGTTAGTAAATTTGCAGATGACACAAAACTGGAGGTGTAGTGGACAGCGAAAAAGGTTACCTCAGATTACAACAGGATCTTGATCAGATGGACCAATGGGCTGAGAAGTGGCAGATGGAGTTTGCATTAGATAAATGCAAGGTGCTGCATTTTGGGAAAACAAATCAGACCAGGACATGTACACTTGATGGTAAAGTCCTTGGAGTGTTGCTGAGCAAAGAGACCTTGGAGTGCACGTTCATAGCTCCTTGTAAGTAGAGTCGCAGGTAGATAGGACAGTGAAGAAGGTGTTTGGTATGCTTTCCTTTATTGGTCAGAGTATTGAGTATTGGAGTTGGGAGGTCATGTTGCAGTTGTACAATACATTGGTTGGGCCACTGTTGGAATATTGCGTGCAATTGTGGTCACCTTCCTATCCGAAAGATGTTGTGATACCTGAAAGGGCTTAGAAAAAATTTACAACGATGTTGCCAGGGTTGGAGGATTTGAGCTATAGGCCGACACTGAATAGGTCGGGACTGTTTTCTCTGGAAGGTCGGAGACTGAGGGGTGATCTTATAGAGGTTTATAAAATTGAGGGGCATGGATAGAATAAATAGACAAAGTCTTTTCCTTGGGTGGGCAAGTCCGGAATGAGAGGGCATAGGTTTAGAGTGAGAGGGGAAAAATATAAAAGGGACATAATGGGCAACATTTTCACACAAAAGATGGTGTACGTATGGAATGAGCTGTCAAAGGAAGTGGTGTAGGCATTTAAAAGGCATCTGGGTGGGTATATGAATAAGAGGGATTTAGAGGTATATGGGCCAAGTGCTGGCAAATGGGACTAGATTAGATTAGGATATTTGGTCGGCATGGACGAGTTGGACCGAAGGGCCTGTTTCCGTGCTGTACATCTCTATGACTCTCTGACCTGCTCTTGTGCTCAACAGTGGGCAGGATAGTTTAGTTTCTCAGCAAGTGACTCCCAGGAAATTGATAATGGGAGACCTCAGTGATGATAATGGTAATGCCACTGAATTTTTCTTGTGGAAGATGATCATTACCTGGCAATTGTGCAGAACAATATTTACTTGTCAATTGTCAGTCTAAGCCTGGCTATTGTCCAGGTCAGGCTGCTTATGGACACAGGCTGCTTCAGTATCTGAGGAGTCTCAAATTGTGATTGGCTAATTAACATCTATGCTTCTGATTTTATGATGATGGGAAGATCAGAAACTCAGTCCAGTTGAACACAGTGTGGTTACCAAATAAGTGCCCAAGCCTGCACTTTATCACTCTAGCCATTGTTGTTGTGCTGCAATGACTAGGTAAGTGAAGGATGAGACACTTTGACTTCCTTCCTGGAGCTCCTCCACTAAAGGACTCAGGCAGGTGTCATCAATCTGGGATCAGAACATCATCAAGGCACTGTGGAGAATTCATCCAAAGAAACATCAGTGGTTCCCAACCTCTCCAACTCTGCTCTGTCAGTGACCCCATCCCATCCAGTAAGTCAGGCAGAAGTGGGTGTAACTCCAACAATGCAGGAGATCCTTAGCAGGTTGGAGCCCTATAGGCCTGAGACCATCAGAAAATGGTCACCAGGTATCTCAGGGAACAAAGCATAGCAGGCAGCAGGTTGCCTCCACATCAGTTGTGCATCTTGGAGCTACACTTAGGTATAGTTGTAGGGAAAGAAAGATTATGAATTTGTAAAGACACAAATGTGTCGCAGATGATTAAACATTGTACAGAAGAAAAAAAATTGTAAGTACGTGTTTAGTTCCACTTAAAGTACACCAGTTGTATATAATGGTTATATGCGTTCAATGCACAATAATGGCTACAATATTTCTGGACTCTCATTCCAGAAAGTATTTAGGCTTAAGCTATCTAGACTCATCTCTAGTTGTCCTACTGTCTGCTTGATTGTTGTCTTTCTTGAGACATATGACCTGATACCTCTCCAAGGAGCACCTTTTGGGAACCACACTGGTGTTATTAGCTAGATCTTCTGTGAGTATCCTCTGTCATGAATGAACCATGATTGTAGTTGATGAGGTGGAGCAAATATTTGTGGAAATAATTCACACATACCTGAGAATATTTACTTTGTGACCACAGACCAACTGCAGGTCCAGACAGCGAAAAACTTTTCCATTAATGAAAGCTGTTGGTTGAGCTCATGGAAATCTATGTGTACTGACAATTAGCCCTTGTACTTGCAGCAAATTTGCAATAGCAGCAAATCTCACAGATCTGGCAGAATCCCCAGCTTCTGCCCTGCTCTCCCAATCACTGAACTGATATGACTTGTCCAGCTCTTTCTCCAGTCAATGATAACCCGCAGGATATTGCAAGTGGGGATTCAGGACTCACTGTATGTCAAAGGAAATGGTTGGATTCTCTCTCATTGGAGGTGAGTTGTCTGACAGTTTTGTGTTGAAAATTTATTAGCTCAAGCCTGAATGTTGTCCAGATCTGTTTGCGTTTGAGTAAGAACTGCTTCAGCATCTGAGGAGTGGTAAAAACTGCTGAATCATTAGTGATTCGGACACTACCCTGAGGAACTGCTGCAGTGATGACCTCGAACCGAGGTGATATAACCTCCAACAAGCATGTCAGGTATGACTCCAACCAGCAAAGAGTTTTCCCCTGGAAATCACTGACTTCAATTTTGCTGGGACTATTTGAAGCTATTCTCAGTCAAGTACAGTAACCTTAATTTTCCCTCTTGGTTATGGCTCTTTTGTCCATATTTATACCAATGGATCAAGAGCTGAGCTTGTCAGTAGAATCCAAACTGAGCATCTGTGAGCAAGTTACAGTTAGTAAATGCCAATTGGTAACATCTTCCAATACTTTATTGATGATCAAAGGAGACAGATGCAGTGGTAATTGGCCAGTTGAATTTGTCTTGCCTTTTATGTAAATGACAAACCTCAACAATTTTCCACATTGTTGGTTAGATACTAGTGTTATCACTGCACTAGAACAACTTTGCTATGGATACAGATAGTTCAGGAATACAGGTCTTCAGTCTTATTGCTGGAATATTGTCAGGATCCACAGTGTTTGCAATTCGTAGTGCCTCTGGCCCTTAATAACCTGTGAAGTGAATTAAACTGGTTGTAGACTATCAACTGTGATGCTGATGACCCAAAGAGGAGGCAGAGATAGATCTTTCACCCAGCACTTCTCGTTGAAAGTGTATGCAAATACTTCAACCTTGTCTTTTCCACTGATGTGCTGGCCTTTCCCAGTGTTGCAGATATATACACTTTTTAAACCACCTCCTCTTGTGAGTTGTTCAATTGTTCAACAACATTCATGACTGGATGTGGCAGGAATGCAGGGCTTAGATCTGATCCAGTGTACTTGGGGTCATTTAATCCTGTCGATTTGATGCTGTTTCCACTATTTGGCACACTAGTTCTGTGTTCTGCCTTCACCAGGTTGGCACTGTTTTTAGGTACACCTGATGCTGCTCCTGGAATACCCTCTTGCACTCTTCATTGAACCAGATTTGATCTCCTGGCCTGGTGGTAATTTTTAGAGGAGGAAAATGACTGACCATGAGGCTACAGATTGTGGTTGAATACAGTTCTCCTGCTGATGATACCTAACAATGCATCATAGATGGCCAGTGTTTAAGTGCGAGATCTGTTCAAAATCTATCCCATTCATTACAGTGGTATTGTTAAATGACATGACAGAGAGCATACTTAGTGTGGATGTGATACTTTGGCACTTCAAAGATTGTTTAGTGGGCACTGTTACTAGCATGGACAGAGGCATTTAAGGCAGGCAGATTAATGAGAATGAGATCAAGTATGTTTTTCCCTCTTGTTAATTCCCTCATTCCCTTTTGATTGACACAGATCCAGTCTAGCAGCCATGTCCTTCAGGACTCAACCAGCTCAATCAGTAGTGGTACTGCTGAGCCATTTTTATTATTGGACATTTAAATTTCTCATCCATTCTGTGCCTTTGCCATCCACCATCTGTCATTCGATATGGAAGAACAGTGATTCATCACTTGGGACGGCGGGGTGGGGGGAGGGGGAGGTGCACGATATTGGGTGTACATGGTAATCAACAAGAGATCCCCTTCGCTCATGTTTAATCTGAGTTGACCTGGGGTATGGATCAATGATGAGGATTCCCAGGGCAACACCATCCTGATTATATACCACTGTGGGACAGGTCATACCTGGGGATAGTGATGGTGGTTTTTGGGAGATTGACTCTGTGTGAATGTCTACGTCAGGCTTTGCTTCAGTAGTCTGTGGGATAGCTCTACCAATTTTGGCATAATTCCCAGATGTTGGTAAGGGAGAATGAAGAGTTGGAAGGGCTGTGTTTGCCATTGTCATTTCGATGCCTTAATCAATACAAAGTGATCTGTGTAATTTCATTGCTTTGTTCAGACTGTAGTGATCAGATACAACTAAGTGGCTTGTCAGACTATTTCAGCATTGATTGCATTGCTGTGAATCCAGAGTCACATGTAGGCCAATCAACAATGGTTTCACAGCATCATTAAATCACATTTCTTTTTTAAAAACCTCAGGCTTTTATAAGTTGCATTCAAATTCCATCATCGACAATGATGGGATTCAAACCCATGTCACCAAAGCATTACTCTGAGGCTTTGGATTTTAATCCAGTGACATTACCACTCTATCACCTACTTCCCCTAATATGTGATGAAGAGAACTCCAGAAGGTGGAGGCTACTAAAGATTAGCCATTTGACACTTTAAGCTGAGGACATTTGCAAATACGTTAGTCATGTCTTTTGCAGCCATGAATTAGATTCAGCCATTGTTGAGAATGGGCATGCTGATTTATGGAGTCTTTATTGGCAATTGTGCACTTTAATCAACTGGCTTGATGATAATTGAGAATATGCTTTTCATGTGGTTTTAAATTATGGCAGAATATAATTCTGCTGTAGCTGACTACTGCACAGGTACACAGTTTTGAACTGCAAGTCCTGATCTTAATCTATTAGATTTATTATTGAGGGAGACAGACAGATGTTCCTCTGGCGGTAGTTGTAACTCCAGAATGGTATGTTGCAACCCTGGTGCCAAGATTAAGGAGGTCACAGAGCAATTGCAGACTATTCTACTGGTGGTGGGTGATTGTGGTCCACACTGGTAAACTTAATTATAAAGTTTCATGATCTGGTAACTCTGTATTATCTGAAAACTACTTATATGCACACAGAAGACAATTTCCAATACGCATACCACTGCTTGTTTGAGTTGATGAATAGAAAATATACAGTAATGGCCCAGGATGGCTCTTACTTCAATATTTCCTCACCTCCTTTCAAAGATGCTCAATATCATCCCAGAGCAGCAAGATTGAAATCAGCGATTCAAAAATACAAGTGAGTGAACTTATATTTTGTCACTTGTGTATTGCCAAGCAAAACTGCTCTGTAAATAATATATTGCATAAGCATTCACTCGAAAAGGTCACTGAGCTGTAATTCTAACTGTTTCTCTCCCCACAGATGCTGCCTGATCTTAATGTTTCCTGCATTTTCTCTTTCTAAATTTGATCATATTGAATATCTGGGCCATTACCTAACATGTCATGGAAATCGTCTACATTTTTTTACCATCAATTTGTTTCTGTCCTCATTTTTTAATAACTGATACATCAAACTATGGCACTGTTCTAAATCTGGAAGCTACTAAATGGAGAATTATTTGAAGGTTTCTGATAATTCAATAAGAGAATGAACAGCCTGATAGTTTCATTTAAACACAGTTTGATATGTGATTACTCATTTGCAGAAGTTAAGTTTTTGAAATAGTGTATTAAGTTAATTTTGTGAAAATGTTGTATGAAGCTTAAAATTGCAACATTTCAGATCAAATTTGCAAATTGAGAAAATAATTGACAGGTCAGCATTTGCAAGGTAAATATTTTAGTTAAGAATTGAAATTGTCTGACCAAGCTGTAATGTGCAAGTAGGATCATACTTCGTCTGCGCAGAGTTGAAGTAGACTATGTTGATATTGTCTAAAAGCAATCACTGCATGTTAGGCGATATTAAGAAAGCACATGCATGAAGCAATTTGTTAATATTTTGCAAGCAAACATTGGTTCAGGGGCCACATGATCGGAAAGCAAGCAGACTCTTCATTACCTGAAAGACCATTCTTGGCCATTTTCCCTCCATTATCAGTATTTTCTTTTCATTAATAACCAAATTCTTGCTGAGAATCTGCAGCAGTGGAGCAGTGGTAATGTGAAGGAAATTGCAAGCTCATATGAGTTTAGATAGAGAGTCTCAGTTGGCTATTTGGCCAAGGAGTGAATCAGAAAAAATCCTGATCCTGTTCTCACTCAAAGTTGTTATGAAGTCATTTTTTTAAAGTTACATTTTCTAATTTTTCTTTTCCTAACTGAGATTAAATGCAATGACCAATTTTGAAGCAATAACTGCCATAGAAATGGACTAATGGAATCTCTCTGGAGTATACAAGTAAGTAGAGTACTTCAAGGGCTTTATCAAGCAGGAGAAGAGGTTAAAACAATGCTGCACTGAGGATGTCTCTCTCTTTCTTTGGAAATGGTATGTCTAGCTTTGCAAAAGCAATCATCCCGCACCATGATATTTTAAAATATAGAAATCTGCTTTATACAACTGCATGCAGGAGAACAGCTGGAATAATGGCCATGAAATTGAACTCACTGCATCGAGGCAAACCAAGGGACATCTAACCTTATATTCCTTTGTTTAAACTTTCAAGAACTAAAAGAATCCTTGCAACTGACCCCCTTACCCTGCCAATTGTATTTATGTGTGTACTGGCCCAGACAAATGTGTGTGGCAAATGTGTGTGGCTGTATGGATGATGTCGCATTACTTAGCCTGGGAAAAATGGTTTCAATGAATTTGTCTTGTTTGTTGTTTAATCTATGAGGAAACCTGTCTGAGTAAATTTTTCACAGCTTTACAATGTAAATTGTGGGATATTTATAAAATTTGGCAAAGTATACCTTCTCTAATTTCTAACGCAAAAGTCTGCTACAATCAAATGAAGAATAGGAGAATTAGGTGAGTTGTTTCTGTTCACACCTGGTCGCGACAAGGACCATATAAACACATTTTTCAGCAGTGGGAAACCTCTTTGAAATTGCTGAGAAATCCAGAAGTGTTAAAGCGAGTTGAAGCATACCAGTTGTTCACATGTTAATAATACAGGTAAAAGGTTGAAGAACTGCTACATTGAGCAAGACATTAATATGTTTGATATATTTTTGTCACTTTTTTCCCCTAAATATTAAACACAACAGTCCATTTCACCAAAGATCTGTATTAATGATGGAACGCTTGTTTGTAAGTTTGCATTTGTTAATGGTAAGACAAAGAAAGATATTGTAAAACTTAAAATTTTCTGGATTGTCCCGATTCCATGTTGAGGGTTGAGAGAAACTTTGTATGGAAGATTAAATGAGTTGGATATACTGTATGATGGAATAAGTTGTGTATGGTCCACAACTATGAAGTTTATATGTTTTTATTTAGGATTGTATCTTTAATGCATGGCAAAATGAAGGGGGTCATGTGATCTATTCTGAAATCTGCCTTACAACAAGCCTGGCTGTTAAAGGTCTTTCACTACAAAGAAGGCGTAAGATGTTCACGTTTGGAGAAAAAGTCAACAACATCTGTGTTTACAGTGATTAAATCCAAAGTTCAAGGAAGATGTTAAGAACATCAGCGTCACAAACAGTTATGGTTTAAGCCACTCATCAACTTTCAAGATAAATAAGACTTGTGGTGTCAAGAATAGATAATCAATATTTCTACCTGCTTGCAAGACACATATAATTCACATTCCCTTGGAGACAGGCTTTGAGAGGGGAAAGATTTCCAAAATATCTCTGAAACTCAGTCAAAATTCTGCTAGGATTTGGAACAGAGGAAGCAGCTAGAAGCTGACAGTCCCTCTGGGTGACTATCCGGGAATGCAGGTGGGAACGTACCCTTCAACTGAAAAGTCCAAATTCTTGGGGACTTGAAATGAGCTGGAAGATTTACCGAGCTTGTACGAGAAGGAGAATTGACAGGTGGCACAGTAACTCAATGGCACAGTGCCAGGAACCTGGATTCAATTCCACCCTTGAGCGACTTTCTATGGAGTTTGCATGTTCTCTCTGTCTTTGCATAGGTCTCAATAATCCAAAGATGTGCGGGTTAGGGGCTAAAATTGCTGATAGTGTCCACGGATGCTTGGGCTTAGGTGCATTAGTGATGGGGAAAATGCAGGGTTACAGGGATAGGTAGGGAGAAGGTGAATCTGAGGGTCAGAGGGTCAGAGTGGATTTGTTGGGCCAAATGACCTGTTTCCAGACTGTTGGGATTCTATGGACAGGAAAATTCCTCCCAATGAAAGATAGTTCTGGGTTTAAAAATTAGCAGGCTGGAGCTAAACATTGGGTAGGGCTATTTTTCAAATCTCCTGCTTCAGACAGACCTGAACCCTGTGCTCGATTGAGGTGATACAAATCTGCAAACTTTGGGCTGCTTGTTCAGCACTTTGATTGCAACATACAACTCAACACTGTGCACTGCTGATAAACCATCTCAGAAACCATCGAACATGATTAAAAACATTCCATCTGCAGCCAACAGGCACTGAAACTGGCACCAAAATTATTTCTGACAACCAATAAAAAATACCAGTAGAGCAAAGCAAAGGCACCCAGACACATTCCTTTTAAAATTTAGTTATGTGTGGCCTTTATTTTTCAACATTCAATTTTTTTTTGCACAGTCATGTTTTATATCACAGAGCAAAGCTTGTATACTATCCTGCAGACTGCTGCATAACTGTGCACCCACATGGCATAGCAGGGATGTCGATGGAGTTTGTGTGATATTGTGCTGGAGTCCAGGGGCGGAAAAGAGGAGAGACATCATGTTCTGGTAAGAGGCCAAAACACCACCGAGGCGTACTCTGCAAAATGAATTGGACAGGGTAGCACTGGGAGACCAATGAAAAGGCTGTGACCCAAGGACCTGGCTGCAGTGCTGTCAATTTTCAGAGATCTTGTACTCGTGATCAAGATCAGTGAAGGCACCTCCTGCACACTAATCCATACCAACAAAGATATACACTGCTCAACACACCATCACTCAGCCAACAGTGATCACTGGCAGGCTGGACTCATGCCTATATAATGAAGGGTTAATTGGGTGAGAGTTGGTTGTAACAAAAACAGAAATTGCTGTAAAATCTCAGCAGGTCTGGCAACATCTTTGGAGAGAAATCAGAGTTAATGCTTTGGATCTATTGATCTTTATTTGGAAGGGAAGGGTCACTGGACCTGAAACATTGACTCTGAATTCTCTCCACAGATGCTGCCAGACCTGCTGTGATTTTCCAGTATTTTCTGCCTTCCTTTATGATTTTCCGTATCTGCAGTTCGTTTGTTTTTTCATTGAGTTGGAAAACTAGTAATCAGTTGGGTATGAGTTTGATTGAGTGTGGTGAACCGAAATAAAGCTCTCCTTAAAAGAATGTTTACACTCAGTTTAAATCCAGTTATCATCTAGTGTATAATGGCAGAATGGTGTGTTGTTTCCCTGATGCCAAGATCAAGGATGTCCCAGAGAGGGTGCAGAATGTTCTCACGAGGGGGAGGGCCCAGCAAGAGGTCATTGTCCACATTGGAACCAATAATATAGGAAGGGAAAAGGTTGAGATTCTGAAGGGAGATTACAGAGAGATAGGCAGAAATTTAAAAAGGAGGTCCTCAAGGGTAGTAATATCTGGATTACTCCCAGTGCTATGAGCTAGTGAGGGTAGGAATAGGAGGATAGAGCAGACGAATGCATGGCTGAAGAGCTGGTGTATGGGAGAAGGATTCACATTTTTGGATCATTGGAACCTCTTTTGGGGTAGAAGTGACCTGTACGAGAAAGATAGATTGCACCTAACTTGGAAAGGGACTAATATACTGGCAGAGAAATTTTCTAGAACTACTTAGGAGGATTTAAACTAGTAAGGTGGGGGTGGGAGGGGGGGGGGGAGGTGGGTGATGGTGGGACCCAGGGAGGTAGTGAGGAAAGATCGATCTGAGACTGGTACAGTTGAGAACAGAAGTGAGTCAAACAGTCAGGGCAGGCAGGGAGAAGGTAGGACTAATAAATTAAAGTTTGTAAGAAGATTTGTAGCTCGGGTGCTCGTTGTTGTGGTTCTGTTCGCTGAGCTGGGAATTTGTGTTGCAGACATTTCGTCCCCTGTCTAGGTGACATCCTCAGTGCTTGGGAGCCTCCTGTGAAGTGCTTCTGTGATCTTTCCTCCGGCATTTGTAGTGGTTTGAATCTGCCGCTTCCGGTTGTCAGTTCCAGCTGTCCGCGACAGTGGTCGGTATATTGGGTCCAGATCCCCGATGTGCTTATTGATTGAATCTGTGGATGAATGCCATGCCTCTAGGAATTCCCTGGCTGTTCTCTGTTTGGCTTGTCCTATAATAGTAGTGTTGTCCCAGTCGAATTCATGTTGCTTGTCATCTGTGTGTGTGGCTACTAAGGATAGCTGGTCGTGTCGTTTCATGGCTAGTTGGTGTTCATGGTTGCAGATCGTTAGCTGTCTTCCTGTTTGTCCTATGTAGTGTTTTGTGCAGTCCTTGCGTGGGACTTTGTACACTACATTGGTTTTGCTCATGCTGGGTATCGGGTCCTTCGTTCTGGTGAGTTGTCTGAGAGTGGCTGTTGGTTTGTGTGCTGTTATGAGTCCTAGTGGTCGCAGTAGTCTGGCTGTCAACGGAATGAGGACATGCCCCAACCCAAAGGACTAGCCACACTACCATACATCAAGAGCATTTCCAAACTGACAGCTATCCTTAGTAACCACACACACAGATGACAAGCAACATGAATTCGACTGGGACAACACTACTATTATAGGAGAAAGTGAGGAATGCAGATGCTGGAGATCAGAGCTGAAAATGTGTTGCTGGAAAAGTGCAGCAGGTCAGGCACCATCCAAGGAACAGGAGAATCGACGTTTCGGACATCAGCCCTTCTTCAGGACTACTATAGGACAAGCCAAACAGAGGTCAGCCAGGGAATTCCTAGAGGCATGGCACTCATCCACAGATTCAATCAATAAGCACATTGACCTGGACCCAATATACCGGCCACTGCAACGGACAGCTGGAACTGACAACCAGAAGCAGCAGATTCAAACCACTCCAAATGCCGGAGGAAAGATCACAGAAGTGCTTCACATGAGGGTCCCAAGCACTGAGGATGTCACCTAGACAGGGGACGAAACGTCTGCAACACAAATTCCCAGCTCGGCGAACAGAACCAAAACTAATAAATTAAACTGCATTTATTTCAATGCAAAGGGGCCGAATAGGGAAGGCAGATGAACTCAGGGCATGATTAGGAACATGGGACTGGGATATCATAGCAATTACAGAAATGTGGCTCAGGGATGGGCAGGACTGGCAGCTTAATGTTCCAGGATACAAATGCAACAGGAAGGATAGAAAGGGAGGCAAGAGAAGAGGGGGAGTGACATTTTTGATCAGGGATAGCATTACAGCTGTGCTGAGGGAGGATATTCCTGAGGGAGGAAGTTATTTGGGTGGAACTGAGAAATATGAAAGGGATGATCACCTTATTGGGATTGTATTATAGACCCCCCAATAGTCAGAGGGAAATTGATAAACAAACTTGTAAGGAGATCTAAGTTGTCTGTAAGAATAATAGGGTAGTTATGGTAGGGGAATTTTAACTTTCCAAACATCGACTGGGACTGCCATAGTGTTAAAGGTTTGGATGGAGAGGAATTTCTTACGACAATGTTCTGATTCAGTATGTGGATGTACCTACTAGAGAAGGTGCAAAACTTGACCTACACTTGGGAAATAAGGCAGGGCAGGTGACTGAGGTATCAGTGGGGAAGCATTTTGAGGCCAGCGACTATAATTCTATTCGTTTTAAAATAGTGATGGAAAAGGATAGACCAGATCTAAAAGTTGAAGTTCTAAATTGGACAAAGGCCAATTTTGATGGTATTAGGCAAGAACTTTCGAAAGCTGATTGGAGGCAGATGTTCACAGGTGAAGGGACGGCTGGAAAATGGGAAGCCTTCAGAAATGAGATAACAAGAATCCAGGGAAAGTATATTCCTGTCAGGGTAAAAGGGAAGGCTGGTAGGTATAGGGAATGCTGGATGACTAAAGAAATTGAGGGTTTGGTTAAGAAAAAGAAGGAAGCATATGTCAGGTATAGACAGGAGAGATCGAATGAATCCTAAGAAGAGTATAAAGGCAGTAGGAGTATACTTAAGAGGGAAATCAGGAGGGCAAAACGGGGACATGAGATAGCTTTGGCAAATAGAATTAAGGAGAATCCAAAAGGTTTTTACAAATATATTAAGGACAAAAGGGTAACTAGGGAGAGAATAGGGCCCCTCAAAAATCAGCAAGGCGGCCTTTGTGTGGAGCCACAGAAAATGGGGGAGATACTAAATGAATATTTTGCATCAGTATTTACTGTGGAAAAGGATATGGAAGATATAGACTGTAGGGAAATAGATGGTGACATCTTGCAAAATGTCCAGATTATAGAGGACGAAGTGCTGGATGTCTTGAAACGGTTAAAGGTGGATAAATTCCCAGGACCTGATCAGGTGTACCCGAGAACTCTGTGGGAAGCTAGAGAAGTGATTGCTGGGCCTCTTGCTGAGATATTTGTATCATTGGTAGTCACAGGTGAGGTGCCGGAAGACTGGAGGTTGGCAAACGTGGTGCCACTGTTTAAGAAGGGTGGTAAAGACAAGCCAAGGAACTATAGACTGGTGAGCCTGACCTCGGTGGTGGGCAAGTTGTTGGAGGAATCCTGAGGGACAGGATGTACATGTATTTGGAAGGCAAGGACTGATTCAGGATAGTCAACATAGCTTTGTGCGTGGGAAATCATGTCTCACAAACTTGATTGTGTCTTTTGAAGAAGTAACAAAGAAGATTAATGAGGGCAGAGCAGTAGATGTGATCTATATGTACTTCAGTAAGGCGGTCAACAAGGTTCCCCATGGGAGACTGATTAGCAAGGTTAGATCTCATGGAATACAGGGAGAAATAGCCATTTGGATACAGAACTGGCTCAAAGATAGAAGACAGAGGATGGTGGTGGAGGGTTGTTTTTCAGACTGGAGGCCTGTGATCAGTGGAGTACCACATGCATCAGTGCTGGGCCCTCTACTTTTTGTCATTTGCATAAATGATTTGGATACGAGCATAAGAGGTACAGTTAGTAAGTTTGCAGATGACACCAAAATTGGAGGTGTAGTGGACAGCGAAGAGGGTTACCTCAGATTACAACAGGATCTGGACCAGATGGGCCAATGGACTGAGAAGTGGCAGATGGAGTTTAATTCAGATAAATGCGAGGTGCTGCATTTTGGGAAAGCAAATCTTAGCAGGACTTATACACTTAATGGTAAGTTCCTAGGGAGTGTTGCTGAACAAAGAGACCTTGGAGTGCAGGCTCATAGCTCCTTGAAAGTGGCGTCGCAGGTAGATGGGATAGTGAAGAAAGCATTTGGTATGCTTTCCTTTATTGGTCAAAGTATTGAGTACAGGAGTTGGGAGCTCATGTTGTGGCTGTACAGGACATTGGTTAGGCCACTGTTGGAATATTGCATGCAATTCTGGTCTCCGTCCTATTGGAAAGATGTGAAACTTGAAAGGGTTCAGAAAAGATTTACAAGAATGTTGCCAGGGTTATAGGATTTGAGCTATAGGGAGAGGCTGAACAGGTTGGGGCTGTTTTCCCTGAAGCATCAGAGGCTGAGGGGTGACCTTATAGAGGTTTACAAAATTATGAGGGGCATGGATAGGATAAATAGACAAAGTCTTTTCCCTGGGGTCTGGCAGTCCAGAACTAGAGGGCATAGGTTTAGGGTGAGAGGGGAAAGATATAAAAGAGACCTAAGAGAAAACTTTTTCACGCAGTGGATGGTACGTGTTTGGAATGAACTGTCAGAGGATGTGGTAGAAGCTTGTACAATTGCAACATTTAAGAGGCATTTGGATGGGTATATGAATTGGAAGGCTTTGGAGGGATATGGGCCAGGTGCTGGCAGGTGGGAGTAGATTGGGTTGGGATATCTGGTTGGCATGGACAGGTTGGACCAAAGGGTCTGTTTCCATGTTGTACATCTCTATGACTCTATGACTAGTTCATTGCAACCCAGCATTGCTGTAAACTTTCAGTATGAAGGTATGTTCCCATCTTGTGTAGCATCCCAAAATCACTATCACCATTATGCTCATAGGTGGTATGAAATACAGGCAAATGATGTGACTTTAAACCTCTTGCTTTGCTGCTAACTCATCTTCCCTCACCCAACCTTTTCTTTCCATTTTCCTGTTTACATCTAGCCAAGAACCACCACCTGCTGGACAGTTGTACAATCTAAGCATGAAGGGCATCTAATGAAGTAACACTGTCACTTAAACCTACTCTCAGCCACTGGCTCAGGGGATAGGATCAGCTTGTGGTGAATTTGTGCAGCCAAACCTGGGGAATAAAACAATAGGAGTGCCATATTCCCAGAGGGTCAAGTTGCAGTCAGGTTCTGCTGCAAAAAAAATCAGGTTAGGAAGTGGGACGCATGCAACTGGCTAGACGTAGGTCAGATGCCATTTCCAGCACCTCCTGGTTCTTGCACTGCTAATACCAGTAGGTGTATGAAGTCCATCTTTACTCAAGGGATTGTACATCAATCTGAGAAATTTTTACATCGTAGAAGATAGCCATTTGGTCCATCATTCCTGTATCAAATCTTAGAGAGAGGTGTCTAGTTTTTCTGCTCCCCTACTCTTTCCAAAAGTTCTCCTGTATTCGGTTAGCTTTCAATATTACTATTGACATTGATCTTACCAGCCTTTTAGACAGCGTGCTACAAGTCATAAGAAGCTGCTATATTTAAAAAAACATCTTATCATTCCTTTGGTCTCCTTTGCAAATTATCTTAAATCTCTGTTAGTTGATTAGCAACAGCAAAGACACATTTTTGTCTTATTTACTCAATAAAGTACTCACATCATTTTCAACACCTTTGTTATATTTAGCGTTAACCTTTTCTGTCCTAAAGATACCAACTATAATTCCTCTAATAATTCCAACTTTCTTTTTCTCAGTGTTGATGTCAGATAGGTCTGCAGTTAGTTATTTTTCATGTCTGATCTGATCTTTCTTGCATGTGAAACCACCGATTTGTCCTTGTTATCCTCTCTCCTGGTGAGATCCATTCAGTCGACAAAATCCATACCACCTAATTGATATTTAACATAGTTAAAAATGTTATCTGACCTTTTTGATGGAGCCCCACAAGACTGTCCAGAGTAATGACATCCTCTCCTGCCACTGTTTGGACGCAACGCGAGTGATGTCCTGCTTTCGCATCAGGAACCACAGTTGCCAGGAAGGTAGCAGTTGATCTCAATCATCTCTGATTAACAAGGCCCTAACTGCCTGCCCACCACACATGAAGGAGCAGCATCCAGGACTATGGACAAGCATCAAATAAAATTGTCTAAGATAGGCATGGGGTGGGGGTGCCAGCATGTCTGAACCCAATATGCTCATGCCCTTAATGTTGGCAGGACCCAAAACGCCAGCCAATGGCATCAGTTACTGAGAAACAGTGTTTGGAGCAGGGACCAGGTACAATGATTTCAATCATTCCAAGGTTTAATAAGCAGAACATTCTGCTCCTTTGGCATTAGAGAAGTAGTCTGATAGTTTAAAACTTATGGAGGGGAGATCCAAGATGGCGGCAACCCAGCAAGTCTGAGTCTGTAGTGCTCTGCCCAAGGCTTAGACAAAGTGGGCTGCCCACCTCCACCACACTTGCCAAACCATTCAAAATAACTTTTATTAAATGCAGTTAGCCATTTTACATCAAACTTGAGTAGTTTGGTGCTTTGTTAAAATGACCGCAGCTCGCAGCAGGCAGGAACCCCTCCCCCACCCTCCCCAGCTGCAGCAGAGACGTCCACAGCTGCCCCGGGGGACTTACCTACAGTGGCGGGCCTTGTTGCTGTAATTACCAAGCTGGAAGAGAAGATCGACATCTTCGTAGAGGAGTTCAGGAGCAGGTGGGAGTCGCTCTCGGACGCGCTGCAAAAGCACGACCAAGAAATTGACTAAATCGAACATCGCATTGGAGGGGTGGAGCTAAATGCCGTGACCTCTGAGACTGCTGCAAAATCGGCCATGGGTCGGGTCCAGACCCTCGAGCAGTGAGTCTGAGCCTTAGAAGATCACATCGACGACCTCAAGAATCGGGGTCGTCAAAAAAATATTTGTTCGCTGGGCCTTCCCGAATGGGAAGAGGAAGGCCAGCTTGCAGTGTTTTTGGAGCAGTGGCTCCCTCAGATGTTGAAGTTGGAGGCTGGATCAGGCCAGGTGCAGGTAGAATGGGCCCACCGGGTTGCTATATGCAGGCCCAGGTCGAACCAGTGCTCCCACCCGGTGCTGTTCCGGCTTCAGTGTTACAGAGAGAAACAAATGCTCCTGGAAGTCTCCAGAACCCTAGGGAAAGATCCCCAGGCCATGACATATAAGGGATCTAGGATTACACATTTCCAGGATTTTCCCCCAGCTTTGGTTCGCAAGAGGAGGGTGTTTGATGAAACGAAGAAGCGTCTAAGGGACTTCAAGATTCAGTACTCCTTGCTACCCAGCGACTCTGCGTTTTAACCACGAAGGATCCGTCTATAACTACAGATCAATGGAGAAGGCCAAGGAATTTTTGGACTCTTAAATGGATTGTAAAAATTAATCCGTGTGGTTAATGATGTTGTTCTGCACCCCCTCCCCTGGTTTACCCTTCTTTTTTTCCCTTATTTCCTTTATTGTTTAATATCATCTCTGGGGGATAGGGAGTGGGGCTTATTTGTTCTCCACTCTGCGATTTCCTTTTTTTATATATGCTGGGCAGTTTAATTGATTCAAGTGAGGGGAGGGGGAGGGGGGTATTTGCTTTGTCCTACCTTATTTCTTTCTTTTAGAGCGGGGTTTCTTCCCCTTTTTTGTGTTATTATACTTAGTTATTACCTGCTGGGACTGTAACTTTATACTTTTACATGTTTATACGTGGTATTATTGTTACAAAATGTATCTAGGTGTTGATATGGGTGGAGGGGATAGGGTACTCACCGTTAACTTTAGCTTTATAGTACACTTGAATTTTTCTATTTTATTATGGGGTGCCTGGGTTGAGGGTGGGGCACTGGTTGAGAGAGGATACGATGGGTTTTCAGATAGGAAGTGATGCCCCCTGGAGGCAAGGGGGAAGATCTCCCTTTAAATATGTTTTACTTTTTTTTTAGTTAGAAATAGTTTTTAACTATATTGGCATGAGTGTATTAAAGAATCTCTCTTTTTGTGAATTCTCTATGGTCTATGCTTGGGGTGCTTTGGATGGGGCTCTTCCTCCTGGGGGGTCTCAGACTTGCCTGGACGATTATGGTAAGTCATTCGATTAAATGGTGCGCCTGGAATGTCAAGGGGAGTAATTCGCCAATCAAAAGGAAGAAAATACTATCACACCTCAAAAAAGAAAGGGTTGATATCGCTCTCTTACAGGAGACACATGTACTGGATAAAGAGAACTTGAAATTACAACAGGGTGGATTTGATCAGGCCTTCTTTTCATCTTTCAGTTCAAAAAGTAGAGGAGTAGTCATTCTCATTCGGAAGATTAGATTTCATTACAGTGTGGAAACAAGCCCTTCGGCCCAACAAGTCCACACCGACCTGCCGAAGCGCAATCCATTTACCCCTTACCTAACACTACAGGTAATTTAGCATGGCCAATTCACCTGACCTGCATATCTTTGGACTGTGGGAGGAAACCCACACAGACATGGGGAAAACATGCAAACTCCACACAATCAGTCGCCTGAGGTGGGAATTGAACCGCGGTCTCTGGCGCTGTGAGGCAGCAGTGCTAACCACTGTGTCACCATGCCACCCTAAAGAGTCTCCCTTTCAAAATCTTATGTCAGATAAAAGATTAATCTGGATGTTACATACTGATTAAGCTCTTATAAATGGAGAGGAATATGGGATTTTGAATCTTTATTGTCCCCCGGCACATCCTGTCAAATTTATAATGGAAGCATTCTCCAAACTGATGGCTTTCGGGGATCATTACACAATTATAGGAGGAGATTTTAATTGCATTATGGACCCAGAGATAGACAGGATACCCAAGAGAACTGCCAGATCCAGGCAATTGGCAGATTTGAATAAAGAGCTAGGATTAGTAGATTTGTAGAGGTGCCTCCACCCGCAAGGCAGAGATTTCTCTTTTTATTCTAATCCACATAAGTGTCACACTAAAATTGATAAGTTTTTTGCTCCCTTGACCTTTTTGAATTTCGTATTATCCTGCAAAATAGGTAATATAATAATTTCTGATCACGGTGCAGTGTATATGGAAATCAAGACTAGGAACAATGAGATGCCCCCCCCCCCAACATAAACATATGGATTCTTTCTTAATGAAAGACAGTAAGTTCATAAAATATTTCTCTCAAGAATTCAAAACCTTTTTGGAAATTAATTCAGGTACGGCTAGTAACCCGTCGATGATGTAGGAGACCGTTAAGACTTATGCGCGGGGTCTGATCATTTCATACTCGATGACCCAGAAAAAAACAAAAGAGAGAACAACAGTGTCTACTAAAGCCTCACTTAAAGGCAGCTGAGACAGCATACGTTGATAGGCCCTCTGTTGCTAAATTACAAAGGATTACAGCCCTTAGGACAGCCCTGAATACTGTGCTTACCCAAACGACAAAGAGGGAAGTATTATTTGCAAAGCAAAAATTATATGAATATGGGATAAGCCTGTAGATACCTAGCGTTTCTTACAAGGGGAAAAAAGGCCCCTCAAGCTATCATGTCCATCAGGGAAAGTGCGGGTACTCTGACTCACGGTCATCAAAGGATCAACACAACCTTCAGAAAGTTTTACTTTGATTTGTATAAATTGTAGGATCGTGAAGATCGAGCCAAGAAGGTGGAGTCCTTTTTTAAAAGCCTGGCCTTTCCGGACTTAACCCCGGAACAGGTGTCGATCCTGAATGCTCCCCTAACAACCCAGGAAGTAGTTGATGCAATCAGGCAGCTTCAGAGCGGTAAAGCACCTGGTCCAGATGGATTTCAGGTTGAATTCTACAGAGAGTTCACAGGAGTATTAGCTGGTCCACTTATAGACATGTATAATTACTCATATGGTCAAGGGTGCCTCCCACCTTCGTTGAGAGAAGCGAATATTTCTCTCATTCTCAAAAAAGAAAAGGACCCAGAAGATTGTGCATCATACAGATGCTAAATGTAGATTTTAAGATTCTTTCTAAATCATTAGCATTGAGGCTGGAGAGAGTATTGCCATATATCATAAAAGAGGACCAGACAAGGTTTACCATGGTCTGTAGATCATCTAATAATATTATAAAGGTTTTGAATGTGATTCAAGTCTGTCATCAGGAAAGAATACTGGGAATAGTAATCTCATTGGATGGGGAGAAGGTTCTTGACCGGATTGAATGGTCATACCTGTTCTATACACTGGAAAGGTTTGGCGTTGGAAAGGTATTTGCTAAATGGGTCTCAACATTGTATAATGACCCCAAAGTAGCCATGATCACCAATGGTTTAGGCTCAGATAGCTTCAGTGTGGGTAGGGGCTGCCATCAGGGATGTCCTCTCTCACCATTACTATTCACGCTAATAATTGAGCCACTAGCGGAAGCTATATGGGCTGATTCTAATATAATGGCCCCGAGGGTTGGCACGGGTAAACATAAAATTACCCTTCATGCAGATAATGTTCTCCTTTTTCTTAGTAATCCTTCAATGTCCGTGCCCTGCCTGATCCAAGTTATTAATTTATTTAGTGCATTCTCAGGTTACAAAATTAACTTCTCAAAATCAGAGGCCATGATGATGGTGGTCTCGCTAGTATGTCCCACTCATTGGACAGATCTCATTTTCCCTTTCGGTGGTCTCTGGAAGGTTTTTTATATTTAGGTATTTTTATTACCCCGGTATTTGGTCAGCTGTACAAGGTCAATTTTGTACATCTACTGGAAAGGATAAGATAGGACCTTCAACGTTGGGGGGACCTTCCAATTTCTTGGCTGGGTAGAATAGCTCTGATTAAAATGAATATCTTGCCCCCGTCTCTTTTACACTATGAGCATGCTCCTGGTGATGCTGCCGAGGCCAGCATTGTGCAAATTATTTGGTTGGCTTGGTTCTTTCATCTGGAATCATAGACGGCCCCTCATTAAGTTAAAGAAGCTACAGCTTCCAAAAGCAAGGGGAGGGCTGGATTTTCCAGACTTTAGGAAGTATCAGCTGAGTTCTCTATTAAGCTACATAGCCGATTGGGTCTTGTCTGACCCGCAATCAATCTGGCTAGACATCGAGGCTTCTCGAGCAAAGTGTCCTCTTATTAACCTCTTATTTTTAGATAAGATGGAAGTCATTATGGACCATTGTAAAAACCCGATAGTATTAAACACAATTAAAGCCTGGAAGATAATGCAGCAAAACGAGGATAATTCACATAAAACCTCCCCTTATACTCCTACAGTGGGGGCATGGGGTTTTCAACTGGGGCTCACAGACGCTACATTTAAATCCTGGAGGTCCAGGGGTATCTCTTGTTTAGGGGATCTGTTTGATGAGGGGGTCATGATGTCTTTTGAACAGCTGCACCAGAAATTTGGACTACCTAATGGAAACCTCTTTCAATACTTCCAAATTTGAGATTACACACAGAAGAAGACTACGTTATTAGATAGCCTTTGTAAATCAGATAGGGAATGAAGAGTGTTGTGGCCAATGGGTTTACTCTCGGTAAGCACTCTCTATCATTTATTACATAAAGAACATTCGAAAGACATGGAATGTTTGTTTAGAACATGGGATCGGGAATTGGGGTTGGAAATATCCACAGAAATGTGGGATGACATCTGGGAAAATGCCAGAAAAATCTCCATCTGTAATAGAACCCAAACCATTCAGTTAAAAATACTCCATAGGATTCATATAGCACCGGAACAATTGACAAAATTTAGGGCAGGAGCATCTCCAATGTGTCCCAAATGTAAAATAGAGGTGGGAACTCTCACACACTGCTTACAGACATGTCATAAGATCCGCAAATACTGGGTCAGATTAACAAATGCTTTGATAGAAACCTTGGGGGTGGAAATTAGAGTAGATCCAGTATCTCTTCTCCTGGGCTTTTTGAGCTTGCTTTCCCTGGATGTGCACGGGAGGAAATTATTTTCCATTCTCTCATTTTGTGCAAGGAAAGATATCTTAGTAAACTGGGTAGCTGAGGGCCCTCCAGGACTTTCAAATTGGTATAGGTTGGTCATGGAATGTATTCCCCTTGACTTCCTTACAAGCATGGTGCACCAAAAAACTGAATTATTCTATAAAATATGGCAGCCCTTTCTGAACTATATAGATACAGATATCTCGGCCATTTGGTCAAGGGCTTTCATCTAGTTGTGGTAGCGGTTCTGGCTGGTCTGGGGCCCTTGGGGGGAGGAATCCTGCATGAATACGGGTTTTGTTATGACTTGATGTTAATTCGTTCTGTGCATGTACTTCACAATTTAATTACTATGTTATCCTTTTTTTTCTCTTGAGTAATGTAAGATATTTTATTAAACGCTCTGGTTAGTTATAGGTTAGATTGGTAGTTAGTTGAGTTTTTTAAAATCTCTTCTTTTTGTCTATTAGGTTTTGGTTATTATTTATTTAATATTTAATTGAATATTAATATTTGTATTTGTGTGCATTATTTTGTAAGTTTGTAAAAACATGTTAAATTTTCAATAAAAATATCTATTTAAAAAAAACTTATGGACAAAGCTAGAGGATGAAGGGAGGGCTCAGCAGACATTATTAAACTTTCCAGAACAAGTGATAGGACAGACAGTATGGAAAGGGTCAGGAATCTAACTTCAGGCACAACATATAAGGGGACAACGATGTGTAGGGGACCAGTCAATGCAGGCATCAATGTGGATTTCACCAGTTTCCTCACTTCCCCTCCCCCCACCTTATCCCAGTTCCAACCTTCCAACTCAGCACAACCCGTCCATTTTTCTTCCCATTTATCCGCTCCACCCTCCTCTCTAACTTATCACTATTACTCCCACCAATATCATTTATTGTATCCTGCACATCCATCAAAGTTTCACCTGCACATCCACCAATATCATTTATTGTATCCGTTGCTCCTGATGTGGTCTCCTCTACATTGGGGAGACTGGGCGCCTCCTAGCAGAGCGCTTTAGGGAACATCTCCGAGACACCCGCACCAATCAACAAAACCGCCCCGTGGCCCAACATTTCAACTCCCCCTCCCACTCTGCCGAGGACATGGAGGTCCTGGGCCTCCTTCACCGCCGCTCCCCCACCACCAGACGCCTGGAGGAAGAACGCCTTATCTTCCGCCTCGGAACACTTCAACCCCAGGGCATCAATGTGGACTTCAACAGCTTCCTCATTTCCCCTTCCCCCACCTCATCCTAGTTTCAAACTTCCAGCTCAGTTACTGTCTCCTTGACTTGTCCGACCTGCCTATCTTCTTTTCCACCTATCCACTCCATCCTCTCCTCCTTGACCTATCACCTTCATCTCCTCCTCCACTCACCCATTGTACTCTATGCTACTCTCTCCCCACCCCCACCCTCCTCTAGCTTATCTCTCCATGCTTCAGGCTCACTGCCTTTATTCCTGATGAAGGGCTTTTGCCCGAAACGTTGATTTTGCTGCTCGTTGGATGCTGCCTGAACTGCTGTGCTCTTCCAGCACCACTAATCCAGTATCCCACCTCCATCTGCCTATTGCACTCTCAGCTACCTTATTATCAGCCCGCCCCTCCCATTTATCTCACCAACCCCTCGGCTCATAGCCTCATTCCTGACATTTTGCCCAAAATGTCAATTCTCCTGCACCTTGGATGCTGCCTGACCTGCTGTGCTTTTCCAGTCCCACTTTCTTGATGCAGGACTAAAGGTGTTGCATTTATGTGCACTTAAATGCAACACCCTCAGTCCTTGAAACTAGGTAAATGAGCTTGTAATTTGTAATGTAGTTTGGGTATGATCTATGGGTATCACAGAGATACAGCTGTAAGGGGACCATGGCTGTAAGTTAAATATCAAAGGATATGCATCCTATCAAAAGGACAGGCAGATGGACAGAGGGAATGGGGTTGCATTGTTAATAGCAAGTAAAATTAAATTGATCGCGAGAAATTATATATGGTCAGAAGAAATGAAATCTATGTGGATACAGTTGAAGCACCGCAAAGGAGAAAAAAATCCCTGATGGGAGTGGTGTGTAGGCCTCCGAGGAGTAGTCACGATGCGGGGAAGAAAAAAATCAGGAGATAGAAAAGGCATGGAAGAAAGGCACCATTACAATAATCATGAAGAACTTTAATATGCAGGTGGACTGGGAAAATCAGGTTGATAACAGATCCCAAGAAAAGGAATTTGGAGAATACCTATAAGATAATTTTTTGGTGCAGATTGTGGTAGAGCCTAATCTGACATTTCCAGCATCTGCAGTCCACACTTTCTCGTACTCACTAGGGATTAGGTTAGATTTTGGGATGTGCAATGAGACAGACTCAATTAGGCAGCTTAACGTGAAGGATCCCCGAGGGGGAGGAGGCAGTGACCATAAAATGATAGAATTCATTCTGTAGTTTAAGAGGGGGAAGCTGGAATCAGATCTGATGGTATTACAATTGAGTAAAGGTAACAGTGAAAGTAGGAGCTGGCCAGAGTTATAGAATCATAGAGATGTACAACATGGAAACAGACCCTTTGGTCCAACCTATCCATGCCGACCAGATATCCCAACCCAATCTACTCCCACCTGCCAGCACCTGACCCATATCCCTCCAAACCCTTCCTATTCATATACCCATCCAAATGCCTCTTAAATGTTGCAATTGTACCAGCCTCCACCACATCCTCTGACAGCTCATTCCATACATGTATCACCCTCTGCATGAAAACGTTGCCCCTTAGGTCTCTTTTATACCTTTCCCCTCTCACACTAAACCTATGCCCTCTAGTTCTGGACTGCCCGACCCCAGAGAAAAGATTTTGTCTATTTATCCTATCCATCCCCCTCATGATTTTGTAAAACTCTATTAGGTTACCCCTCAGCCTCCAACGGTCCAGGGAAAACAGCCCCAACCTGTTCAGCATCTCCCTATATCTCAAATCCTCCAACCCTAGCAACATCCTTGTAAATCTTTTCTGAACCCTTTCAAGTTTCACAACATCTTTCCGATAGGAAGGGGACCAGAATTGCACACAATATTCTAAAAGTGGCCTAACCAATGTCCTGTACAGCCGTAACATGGCCTCCCAACTCCTGTACTCAATACTCTGACCAATAAAGGAAAACAAAACAAAAGCCTTTTTCACTATCTTATCTACCTGCGACTCCACTTTCATGGAGCTATGAACCTGCACTCCAAGGTCTCTTTGTTCAGCAACACTCCCTAGGACCTTACCATTAAGTGTATAAGTCCTGCTAAGATTTGCTTTCCCAAAATGCAGCACCTCGCACTTATCTGAATTAAACTCCATCTGCCACTTCTCAGTCCATTGGCCCATCTGATCAAGATCCCGTTGTAATCTGTGGTAACTTTTTTTGCTGTCCACTACACCTCTAATTTTGGTGTCATCTGCAAACTTACTAACTATACCTGTTATGCTCACATCCAAATCATTTATATAAATGAAGAAAAGTAATGGATCCAGCACCACTCCTTGGGGTTCTCCGCTGGTCACAGGCCTCCAGTCCGAAAAACAATCCTCCACCACCATCCTCTGTCTTCTACCTTTGAACCAGTTCTGAACCCAAATGGCTAGTTCCCCCTGTATTCTATGAGATCTAATATTGCTAATCAGTCTCCCATGGGGAACCTTGTTGAACGCTTTACTGAAGTACATATAGATCACATCTACCACTCTGCCCTCATCAATCTCTTTTTTATTTCTTCAAAAACTCAATCAAGTTTGTGAGACATGATTTCCCAGGCACAAAGCCATGTTGACTATCCCAATCAGTCTTTGCCTTTCCAAATACATGTACATCCTGTCTCTCGGGATTCCCTCCAACAACTTGCTCCACCATCGATGTCAGGCTCACTAGTCTATAGTTCCCTGGCTTGTCCTTACCACCTTTCTTAAACAGTGGCACCCCATAAGCCAACCACCAGTCTTCTGGCACCTCACCTGTGACTATCGATGATACAAATACCTCAGCAAGAGGCCCAGCAATCACTTCCTTAGCTTGATTGAAAGGGAAGCCTAGTAGGGAAGACAATGGAACAACAATGGCAGGGGTTTCTGGGGATAACTCAGGAGGCACAGCAGAAGTTCATTTCAAGGAAAAAGAAACATAATGAGGGGACGACGAGGCAAATGTGGCTGATAGGGGAAATTAGGGACTGCATAAAGGTAAAAAGAAAAGCATAGCATATGATAGGATTAGTTTGAAGATTGGGAAGCCTTTAAAAATCAGCAGAAGATAACTAAAAAAGCAATGGGGGAGAATATGAGGGGACGTTAGCAAGAAATCTAAAGGAAGATTGCAAGAGTGTTTTTAGATATATAAAAGATAAGATAGAGGTAAGAGTGGATATTGGATTGCTGGTAAATGTGGCTGGAGAAGTAACAATGGGGAACAAAGAAATGGTGGAGGAACCGAATATATATTTTGCATCAATCTTTAAGGTGGAAGGCACCAGCAACATACCAGAACTTCAAGAGAGTCAGGTGCCATCGGTCAGTGTAATGGCCATCACTGAGGAGAAGGTGCTGGGGAAGCTGAAATGCCTGCAGGTGAATAAATTACCTAGAACAGATGAACTACACCCCAGAGATCTGAAGGACATAGCTGAGGAGATTGTCAATGCATTTGTGGTAACCTTTTAGGAATCACTAAAGTTGTGGGGGTGGTCACAGGTGACTAAAAGATGACTCAGGTAACACGCTGTTTAAGAATTGAGGAAGGTGGAAGTTGGGAAATGTTAGGCTGGCTAGTAAGATTTTAGAGTCCATTAATAAGGATGAGCTTGCAAAGTACTTGGAAGTGCATGATAAAATAAGGCTGAGTCAACACAGGTCCATAAGTGGAGGTTATGACTAACAAATTTGTTAGAATTCTTTAATGAGCTAACAAGCAAGATAGACAAAGTCAGAGCTGGTGTACATGATCTATTTGGATTTCCAGAAGGCCTTTGACAAGGTGCCACACCAGTGGCTGATAAGTAAGATGAGAATCCATGGTGACTTATAGACTTCTACAGTGGTCAGTGTTAGTGAAATAAATCTATAGAGGCTGGTATCTCATCACCAACTCATCCTTTTTTATGCGAATGAACAGTCCTTGACCACGGTACTGCCTCATAAAGAGACAGGCACCAGACTGTCAGTATCACTGACACTCAAGCTTTTTATGTCAGATAAGGCTCCCTGATTGAACCAGACTAACAGCCACAATGAGGTAACACATATTATATGATGTCAAGCTGGCTGGCCTCATTGCAATCACAGAGATTGTTGGGAAATCTCAGCAAAATAGCAACATCTGTGGAGAGAAAGCAGAGTTAACATTTCCAATCCAGTGAACCTTCTTTTGACCTTTTTTTCTGAAGAAAGGTCACTGGACTTAAAACGTTAACTCTGATTTCTCTCCACAGATGCTGCCAGACCTGCTGAATTTTTCCAACAATTTCTGTTTTTGTTTTGATTTCTGGCATCCACAGTTCTTTCTGTTTTTCAGTACAATCACTACATTTGAGAACACAACTATTCACATTATACATTAACAATCTGGCTGAAGGAAGGGCATTTTTGTGAACTTCATAGAGGACACAAAGATAGATGGAATGGTGTCGAGGAAGCAAGGAGACTGCAGAAGGACTTGGACAGGCTAGCAGAGTGGGCAAAGAAGTGGCAGATAGAATACAGTGTGGGTAAATGTGAGGTTATGTGCTTTGGTAGGAAGAAATGTGGTATGAACTATTTTCTAAATGTGAAAAGGCTTTGGAAATCTGATTTGGGTGCCCTGGTTCAGGTTTCTCTTAAGGTTAACATGCAGGTTCCATTGGCAAATAGAAAGGTGAATGCAATATTAGCATTCATTTCACATCAGCTAGAATACAAGAGCACGGATGTCATGCTGAAACTGGTCAATATTGTGAGCAGTTTTGGGCCCTGTATCTAAGGAAGCCTTTTAGGGGATCCAGAGGAGGTTTACAAGAATGATCCTGGGGTTGAAGGATTGGTCATATGAAGAGTGGTTGAGGACTCTGGGTTTATACGCAATGGATAGAAATATAGAAACATAGAAAATAGGTGCAGGAGTAGGCCATTCAGCCCTTTGAGCCTGCACCAACATTCGAACATGCAATCTCAGTATCCCATTCTTACTTTCTCTCCACACTCTTTGATCCCCTTAGTGTGAGGCCCACGTCCAGTTCTCTCCTGAATATGTCTAATGAATGGGTCCCAGCAGCTTCCTGAGGGAGAGAGTTTCACAGGTTCACAACTCTCTGAGTGAAAAAATTCTTCCTCATCTCAGTCCTGAATTGCTTACCCATTATTCTTAGACTGTGACCCCTAGTTCTGGACTTCCCCAACATAGGGAACATTCTTCCACATCTAGAGTGTTGATTTCCATCAGGATTTTATATGTTCCCAAGAGATCCCTGTCATTCTTCTAAATTCCTGCAAGTAGAAGCCCAGAAGATTCAGTCTTTCCTCATGTGTCAGTCCTGCTCTCCCAGGAATCAGTCTGGTGAAATTTTGCTGGACTCCCTATTTAACTATGTAATCTGCCTGTATTGCTCACAAGACAAAGCTTTTCACAGTTGCTTGGTACACATGAAAATAATTTCACTTCAATTCAATTCAATTCAATAGCAAGAACGTCTTTCCTCAGGCTAGGAGATCACATTTGCACACAATACTGAAGGTCTGGCCTCACTAAGGCCAAATAAAAATGCAGCAAAACAGCTTTACTCTGATATTCAAATCTTTTCGCTATGAAGGCCAGCATGCTATTAGCTCTTAGAGTCATAGAAATGTACAGTACAGAAGCAGACCCTTCAGTCCAACTTGTCCATGCTGACCAGATATCCTAACCCAATCTAGTCCCATTTGCCAGTACTTGGCCCATATCCCTCTAAATCCTTCCTATTCATTTACCCATCCAGATGCTTTTTAGATGCTGTAATTATACCTCTCACCACCTGCTGCATCTGCATACCAACCTTCAGCTACTGGTCCACCATGACACCTAGGTTTGTTGCACCTAACCTTTCCCTAAACTGCCACCATTCAGATAATAATCTGCCTTCTTGTTTTTGTGACCAAGGTGGATGTGGGGATTCTGATTAAAACTTCCAGGATAGTGAGATGCCTGTATAGAGTGGACAACAGAGAAGAAGTTTCCATTTGTATGAGAGACGAGGATCCAAGATCACAGCCCCAGGGTAAAGGGACAAACCTTTAGAGCTGAGATCAGGAGGAATTACTTCAGCCAGGGGGTGTTGAATCTATGGAACTCATTACCATGAAAGACCTTGAAAGGTCAAGTCATTGAGGGTATTTAAGACAATGATAGAGACGTTCTTAAATAGCAAGAGGATTAAGGGTTACAGAAAGAAGGCAGGAGAATGTGGTTGAGAAACATATCAGGAGAAAGTGAGGACTGCAGATGCTGGAGAGTCAGTCGAAAGATGTCACACTGGAAAAGCGCAGCTGGTCAGGCAGCATCTAAGGAGCAGGAAAGTTGATGTTTCGGGCATGAGCCCTTCATTAGGAATGTTTGAAGGCTTACGCCTGAAATGTCAACTTTGTTGCTCCTCAAATGCTGCCTGACCTGCTGTGCTTTTTCCACTGAGAAACATATCAGTCATGATTTAAAAGTGGAATAGCCTTGATGGGCCAAATGGTCTAATTCTGCTTCTATAGCTTATGATCTTATGGTCTATGGTCTATTTTCTGGCATGATTTGGCCACTTTTCAGGGGAGATTTGGTCACACCTGCATATTTTGCCTATTGGGAATTAGTATGTAATAACATTTCTCTCCATTCACTCAAAGAAACCTGGTTTATTTGTTTTGTCATTTTCTAGTGACCTCCATTTTAATGGAGGTGTAATAGCTGCAAGCTGAAAATGCATTTGTTGCAACCAATGGAGAGATGGATCAAAATTAGGGACCTGAATTACCCCTTGTCACTGAGTCATAACAATATGCTGATCTATTTCTAAACTATTAATCTTCTAATTTTGGTATTGATGCAATTAAAGTAATTAAAGTCATTGAATGCCGCTCTATTTCAGTTTTCAAAAGTCCACACTGATCTTTGCTCTTGTTGCTGATGACATCAGCTGGATTTTTGGATAAAGCACCAGCTATAAAACTGACTGCTGAAATGTCATTTCAATTTATATACACAGAGAAAAACCCTCCTAGTTAAAACTTTAAGCAATGAATAACATTGGAGCTAAACACAGTCTCTTAACTTTTGAAATTCTTAAATACAAACTGACAGTGCAGGCGTTACGTAACAAATCAGTTCTCATTTGACGAAGAGTGATTTCCAGAGAACTCACAACTTCTCGATCAGCCTCTGTCTTCCTCTTTAAGGAGTTGACTGCCTGCACAGAATTTCCTGCTTTTATTATCATGAAACATAATGCTTACATGTCTTTATATTACTCTTTTACATTTCTAAATAACTATTTACATACCATTAACAATTGTACGAGTAGATGTTTTGACCAGATTACTAGAAGTTATCAGCATCATCCCACACAAAATCCTTTCCTACCTTCCATTGAGTCTTGTTTGCAGGCTTATCCCTCACTGCCTCTTTGTTGTGTTGTTTGCACTTTCTTACAGACATCACTTCTTTCATGGTGTTGAAGGCTTCTCCTCTGGCTTGCTGTTTCAACAAATACAAACCCTGCAGACAGCACATATACTTTCCTCTGTAACAACTCATCAGGCAAAGGTCATACCAAGTTTGATCCTCGTACCATGCAAATGTGCTGAGTCATGCAAAGTATTATTCCTCCCTGCTCTGAGCTGATGTTGGGATTAGATGGCTCTTTCGCTCCAATTTATTTTTACATTGCAATCTTCTTTTAGGACTGTTGGAGAAATTAGCTCAATAAAGCAGAGTCCACACAAACCATAGAATCATAGAGATGTATAGCATGAAAACAGACCCTTTGGTCCAACCTGTCCATGCTGACCAGATATCCCAACCCAACCGAGTCCCACCTCCCAGCACCCGGCCCTTATCCCTCCAAACTCTTCCTATTCATGTACTCATCCAAATGCCTTTTAGATGTTGCAATTGTATCAGTCTCCTCCACTTTTTCTGGCAGCTCATTCCTTATATGTACCACCCTCTGTATGAAAAAGTTGCCCCTTAGGTCTCTTTTATACCTTTTCCCTCTTACCTAAACCTATGCCCTCTAGTTCTGGACTCCCCCACCCCAGGGAAAAGACTTTGTCTATTTATATTATCCATGCCCCTCATAATTTTATAAACCTCTATAAGGTCACCCCTTAGCCTCCGATGCCCCAGGGAAAACAGCCCCAACCTGTTCAACCTCTCCCTATAGCTCAAATCCTCCAACCCTGGCAACATTCTTGTAAATCTTTTCTAAACCCTTTCAAGTTTCAGAATATCTTTCTGATAGGAAGGAGATCAGAATTGCACAAAATCTTCCAATAGTGGCCTAACCAATGTCCTGTACAGTTGCAACATAACCTCCCAACTACGTATTCAATACTCTGACCAAATGCCTTCTTCACTATCCTATTTACCTGCGACTCCACTTTCAAGGAGCTATGAACATGCACTCCAAAGTCTCTTTCTTTTTTACAAGTGATATCGCTGGAAGATAAATTGACCAGGCTTACACAAGACTGACAGTCGATGCAGGTAGATCAAGGGTTCTCTTCCTTGAGCTGAAGATGAAGCCAAGTTTTATAAAAACTTGTAATTAAAAATGAGGTTAATTAAAAATGAGGAAAGATACTATGTATTTGGAAATGGAGTAATCTAGTTACAATGATGATAATTGAAAACAGTTATCAGATGAATGTCCTGATTCTCGATACAATGCAACATCCTGACATTATCAATGCGTCCAGAGATTCCAGTCTTCTTCACAGGTAGGTGGGTAAGGTGCTTCCATTGTTCCTGTCCTGGGAGCAGGATCCTTTGGTGCCTGTCTGACCTTTCTTTTGTGTGGCTTTGGTATTGCTGTGTCATGAGACTGCCTTCAGGGCTTTGGGACAGCTGTGATCATCTGGTATTGTTAGTGGGTTTTGAGAAGAGTATTCCCTTGTCTGCAAGTGTTGTCTGGTTTCACTTGTCAGCCTACTTGGTCCCTGCTGAGACATTTTTGGTGTAGTTTGGTCAAGTTTGTGTTCTGAAAATGTGTTGCTGGAAAAGCGCAGCAGGTCAGGCAGCATCCAAGGAGCAGGAGAATCGACGTTTCGGGCATGAGCCCTTCTTCAGAAATGAGGGAAGTGTGTCCAGCAGGCTAAGATAAAAGGTAGGGAGGAGGGACTTGGGGGAGGGGTGTTGGAAATGCAATAGGTGGAAGGAGGTCAAGGTGAGGGTGATAGGCCGGAGTGGGGGTGGGGGCGGAGAGGTCAGGAAGAAGATTGCAGGTTAGGAAGACGGTGCTGAGTTCGAGGGTTGGGACTGAGACAAGGTGGGGGGAGGGGAAATGAGGAAACTGGAGAAATCTGAGTTCATCCCTTGTGATTGGAGGGTTCCTAGGCGGAAAATGAGGCGCTCTTCCTCCAGCCATCGTGTTGCTATGGCCTGGCAATGGAGGAGTCCAAGCACCTGCATGTCCTTGGTGGAGTGGGAGGGGGAGTTGAAGTGTTGAGCCATGGGGTGGTTGGGTTGGTTGGTCCGGGTGTCCCAGAGGTGTTCTCTGAAACGTTCCACAAGTAGGCGGCCTGTCTCCCCAATATAGAGGAGGCCACATCAGGTGCAGCAGATGCAATAAATGATGTGTGTGGAGGTGCAGGTGAATTTGTGGTGGATATGGAAGTATCCCTTGGGGCCTTGGAGGGAAGTAAGGGGGGAGGTGTGGGCGCAAGTTTTGCATTTCTTGCGGTTGCAGGGGAAGGTGCTGGGAGTGGAGATTGGGTTGGTGGGGGGTGTGGACCTGACGCGGGAGTCACGGAGGGAGTGGTCTTTTTGGAATGCTGATAGGGGAGGGGAGCGAAATATATCCCTGGTGGTGGGGTCTGTTTGGCGGTGGCGGAAATGACGACGGATGATGCGATGTATATGGAGGTTGGTGGGGTGGTAGGTGAGGACCAGTGGGGTTCTGTCCTTTGGCGATTGGAGGGGCAGGGGAGCAGGAAGTGGAAGAGATGCGGTGGAGGGCATCGTCGATCACGTCTGGGGGGAAATTGCGGTCTTTGAAGAAGGAGGCCATCTGGGTTGTACGGT
Source organism: Chiloscyllium punctatum (assembly GCF_047496795.1). Taxonomy (NCBI): domain Eukaryota; kingdom Metazoa; phylum Chordata; class Chondrichthyes; order Orectolobiformes; family Hemiscylliidae; genus Chiloscyllium; species Chiloscyllium punctatum. The sequence goes on along the minus strand of NC_092753.1, from coordinate 42,357,395 downwards.
TTTGGAACTGGTCCTCCTGGGATCAGATGCGGCGGAGACGAAGGAATTGGGAATATGGGATGGCGTTTTTACAGGGGGCAGGGTGGGAGGAGGTGTAGGGTTAGGGTTAGGGTTAGGGTTACACCTCCTCCCACCCCTGCCCCTCGAATTTCCAACGCCCCTCCCCCAAGTCCCTCCTCCCTACCTTTTATCTTAGCCTGCTGGACACACTTCTCTCATTCCTGAAGAAGGGCTTTTGCCCGAAACGTCGATTCTCCTGCTCCTTGGATGCTGCCTGACCTGCTGCGCTTTTCCAGCATCACATTTTCAGCTCTGATCTGCAGTCCTCACTTTCTCCTCAAGTTTGTGTTCCTATGTTCTGTGTGGGCCTACTTTGGATAGGCAGGGTGGCAGACCTTATCCCACAAGAACCAATGATACTAGTTTGTTCTTACCATAACGAATCTTACTTGATAATGAGAATGGAAATCATTGGCAAAGTAACAGAGCTTACCAATGAAGCCATTCGGTTGAACGGCTATGAAGATGAGAAAATATAAAAACAACTGTTTCCCACTGTCTAAATATCATAATAAAAAGGAACTATTGAATAATTTAATAACTGACAGATTAATTGAACAAATGTGGTAATTAGAAAAATTAACAGATTAAAATGGGATATTTTTAGATAATAACTTCACTGGAGATAGGATTTAGTGGCACAGAGTTGAGGAAGGGACAATTTAAGAGTAGGTTGAAGAAATAGTTTGTAGAAATTCCATGTGCAATTACTATCATTGAAATGTTAAAGCAAGCCATTAGTTTCTGAAGCTTCCATGTGACTCGCATTAACAATGGAAGAGTGCACTCAAGAGGAGTAGAGTCAGAGTCATAGAGATGTACAGCATGGAAACAGACCCTTCGGTCCGACCCATCCATGCCGACCAGATATCCCAACCCAATCTAGTCCCACCTGCCAGTACCCGGCCCATATCCCTCCAAAGCCTTCCTATTCATATACCCATCCAAATGCCTCTTAAATGTTGCAATTGTACCAGCCTCCACCACATCCTCTGGCAGCCCATTCCATACACATACCACCCTCTGTGTGAAAAAGTTGCCCCTTAGATCTCTTTTATATCTTTCTCCTCTCACCCTAAACCTATGCCCTCTAGTTCTGGACTCCCTGACCTCAGGGAAAAGACTTTGTCTATTTACCCTATCCATGCACCTCATAATTTTGTCAACCTCTATAAGGTCACCCCTCAGCCTCTGACGCTCCAGGGAAAACAGCCCCAACCTGTTCAGCCTCTCCCTGTAGCACAGATCCTCTAACCCTGGCAACATCCTTGTAAATCTTTTCTGAACCTTTTCAAGTTTCACAACATCTTTCCAACAGGAAGGAGACCAGAATTACACACAATATTCCAACAGTGGCCTAACCAATATCCTGTACAGCCACAACATGATCTCCCAACACCTGTACTCAATACTTTGACCAATAAAGGAAAGCATACCAAACGCCTTCTTCACTATCCTATCTACCTGTGACTCCACTTTCAAGGAGCTATGAACCTGTACTCCAAGGTCTCTTTGTTCAGCAACACTCCATAGGACCTTACCATTAAGTGCATAAATCCTGCTAAGATTTGCTTTCCCAAAATGCGGCACGTCACATTTATCTGAATTAAACTCCATCTGCCACTTCTCAGCCCATTGGCCCATCTGGTCCAGATCTTGTTGTAATCTGAGGTAACCCTCTTCGCTGTCCACTACACCTCCAATTTTGGTGTTATCTGTAAACTTACCAACTGTACCTCTTATGCTCACATCCAAATCATTTATGTGAATGACAAAATGTAGAGGGCCCAGCACCAATCCTTGTGGCACTCCACTGGTCACAGGCCTTCAGTCTGAAAAACAATCTTCCACCACCATCCTCTGTCTTCTACCTTTGAGCCAGTTCTGAATCCAAATAGCTAGTTCCCCCTGTATTCTATGAGATCTAACCTTGCTTATCAGTCTCCCATGGGGAACCTCGTCGAACGCCTTACTGAAATCCATATAGATCACATCTACTGCTCTGCCCTCATTAATCTTCTTTGTTACTTCTTCAAAAAGCTCAATCAAGTTTGTGAGACATGATTTCCCACGCACAAAGCCATGTTGACTATCCCTAATCAGTCCTTGCCTTTCCAAATACATGTATATCCTGTCCCTCAGCATTCCCTCCAACAACTTGCCCACCACCGAGGTCAGGCTCACCGGTCTATAGTTCCCTGGCTTGTCTTTACCGCCCTTCTTAAAAAGTGGCACCACGTTTGCCAACCTCCAGTCTTCTGGCACCTCACCTGTGACTATCAATGATACAAATATCTCAGCAATAGGCCCAGCAATCACTTCTCTAGCTTCTCACAGAATTCTCGGGTACACCTGACCAGGTCCTGGGGATTTATCTACCTTTAACCATTTCAAGACATCCAGCACTTCCTCTATAATCTGGACATTTTGCAAGATGTCACCATCTATTTCCCTACAGTCTATATCTTCCATATCTTTTTCCACAGTAAACTTCAGTTCAAAGTACTCGGTCCCTTGGTTTATGTGGAAGAAACATAATCACAGAAGTAATTTTTCCCTTAAAAAAAAACTGAATGAAATTTAGTGCATTTCATTTTAAATTTTTTCCCCGAGTTAATCAGGTAAAAACATGCACAGGGACAGCAGCTTCATGTTCGTGTAGAAGCTGATCTGCAACACATGCTTCCATCTGACTATATGGTAAATCTAGCTTCTAGGCATCCTTAAAGTTTCATTGTTTATTTGAAAAATGCATCTACTTCAGGACACAGCTGATTCCTTATCATCAGTCACATTATGAAGACAGATACATTTGATTTTATTCAGTGATATTGGGATTTTTGTGCTAATATTGTTTTCTACATAGATATTATGTTATACACAAATTCTCCTTTTTAATTATCAAAGTATTAAATTAAAGTGTCCAGGAGACAAAATGATGCAAACTCAGTTCATGTAGTTTAAATCAACACAGCTCAGCTGGCAAGTATTTAGGTACAATCCCAACTACTGGGTTCCAGGATTTGCCTTATTGCTGTTTCCAACAATCAATTTGGCTGCGTCTGGAATTGTCATATACTGGAATTATTTTGTAAATGTCAGGATTTGAATTGAATAGTTAATTAACAAGTGAATTAACAAAATGCAAAGTACAATGGAGGGAAAAGAAAATATAATTTTCTGACCTCCATCAACTTCAAATTTACGACAATCGAAAATGCTGGAAATATTCAGCAGGTCTGGCAGCATCCCTGAGTGGCGAAAACAAGGCCTGAATATTTGCTCCCAGACTGAGAGCGCAGGGCTGGAACATTTCCCAGGTCCATAAACCTAACCCATGTGAAGGTGGCCCCAGGAGTCCAGTCATCTGGGAGGGGCTTTCTGGAAGGCAAGCTGGCTGACCTTAGCATAAGTACAGAGGCTGCACAGTACAGAAGCTGGTTGGCCAGAAGGCCTTCCCTGGGGTTCCAGTGCTCTGTTGAATTTTTAAAATTGAAATATGAAACAGCACCCCTTACATCTCTATGCTGCATACATGCCAACCCATGCTAAATCATTCCCAGCCAAATCCATGGTCCATCATACAGTCCACAGCCATCTATGCCCCTACACCCAATACCTCCAGGCCAAACTTTACCCCTTGATTAACCACCAATGGCCCTTTCCAGCCCCTGAACCAAATAGAAACAAAACATATCAACCCATGGCTCTTCACTATGAAATAGAAGATTAAGAAATCAGTCAAGCTGCACTCATCTAGGCTTCAGCTGCATGTCTGAAGACAGACTGAAAGAGCAAGCAATTTTTTTTTGTTTAATCTTGAGAGATCTTTCAATTATTTAAAGGTCAGGAGTTTAAAACAACTTTACAGCTTGACAGTTGATTATGGGAGTTCCCTTCAACACTTTTGACTGCTCGGTTGACATTTCCAATGAGCGTGACAGTTAATGTGTTTATGCACTTTTTAATGCACATTCATGTCTACATTTGACATTGCCAAAGGACATCTTACCTTTCCAAACAACATTTGACCTCTCGTAATTGGGATCTCAAGAACATATACAAAAGGTTACCTATTTCTCCAGCAAGCTTCCTCACTCTCACCCCCACCTCCCAAATGATTCTGTGACATTTAGACATGTTTTAACCAGATTTATTTTATGCATGTTCATTTTCACACACCTAGGTAACCAGAATTAAGTACAAGTGGAGAGGCTGCTGATTTATGTGGGCAGCTGCCTGTGTAAATGTCACGTGTTAAATACATCGTGTCCCCATTGCTGCATCAACAAAATTGATAGGTGCTGTGTTTAGTGGCTCAACTTCCAGATTTTGGCAACTCCACCATATTTCAAAGATACAAGCTCTCCACATTATTGTGAAAATCTAGGTCAGAATACATGTTGACAATCTTTCATCAGATCAGAAAGTTTGCCTGTTTGCCTGTCCACAAATGCTGCCTTGACCTGATGTGTATATTTAAACGTTTTTGCTTTTATTTCATATTTCCAGCATGCACAGTACTTTGCATTTCTATTAAAGTCTGTGAGAGGCTCGAAGGCAAGGGAAATGATGGAAAGGGAGGATTTTGCAAGGTTAAGGGAGACATTAATTGGATAAAATAAAGAAATGGAAGAAAAACAAGTTAGCTGTGGGATGAAGGAAAAATTGGATTGTCTTCTCTCATCCTACCTGTGGACCTAGTCTGATGAAAATTGGAGAAATAAATTAGAAATTAGGAAACAAAAGAAAATGAAAGGTACATTTCAATGAGTGGGATGGGTAATAGTGAAGGAAATTCTTTCACTAACTTAAAAATTTGTTTAGCGATGTAGGTGACATGGGAAATGAAAAATCATTTGCTTACATCAGATTGAATAGGATTGCAGAAGACTTCCACTTAAATGAACAAATTGTTTTTTAAAAAGGTTGTTCTTGAGGAACTGCTGTCCTGATTAAAGTAAAATACTTTGAAATACTGTCCTCATACTTTGTTAGCTAATTAACTTTTAAAATGATGGTAAATTCACTATGACACAAAAAAAATCCAACATGGAGCTAATTGTTACAGAATCCAGGTTAACCTTTCTTGTACAGTATTATTGCACATTTTCTTTATTTCCCTGGTTGGTATGAATGCTGACGCTTTTGTAAACTGTGAACATGAGAAAAACCTCAAACTAAATTTGTAAAGAAAAATAAGCTGATTTGTTGAAATTATTGCAGGTTGTCAATGCTTAGGAAAGTATTGGGATGAGGTGCACATTCATCCCCATCTGCCCAGATGTGACTGGATATCATTTAGGATTAGGCACTCCTGTTATTATTTCTTTTCCCCAGCATGTGTGCAGAGATGGGTCTTAATAACTCATCAGCTGCAAATGTACTTTCAACTTGCCCAGTAATGGCAGGGAATCAAAGCTCAGACCATTCAGCTGCTCAACTGGACAGCCCTTTTATCTACCAGACTATAAGGGAGCTTGCAGTGCACTGTGCCTCCAGGTTTTCTGTCTGACCATCATGAATGTTTTTGCTTATTTCAGATTGTTTTGCGATCCAGTAAGGTAAATAATAAAGCCTTAAAGTTTGTTTGAGACAACTAGACCTTGTTTCTCTTTGGCTGAAGGGGAACAGCTATAACTTACAGAGGTAGATAAATGTTTACTTTGAGTGTTGCAGTCCTAAGAAATCATTGGAATAGTTTGGCGGTGTAGACCAGGGCTCCTAAGAAGGGAAGGAGGGGGAATCAAGGGTTATGTTTGAGACAGCAAGAGAATGGGATTGAGAAATGTACCAGCAATGACTGAATGGTGGAACAACCTCAATGGGCCAAATAGCCTGATTCTGCTCCTATACCTTATGGTCTTAAATAGAGAATACTGCAGGGGAGTCATTATATTCTAGAATCCAACCTGTATGAACATAAGGGTTTTTCTGGGATTTGACATGTTGCTTCAAATTACATATTCACAATATTAATAGTCAATTACAACATTACTTTTAGGCAGTTGGCAACCATTTTAAATGGAGGCTGGCAGCAAGTCACCTAAATCAGGCAAATAGATGATGGCTATGCCACCTCTAAGGTGTTCAAGGTTTGGACAAAGATTTGTAGCCCGTGTGCCAGATGTTGTGGTTTTGGGTATGTTCGCCGAGCTGAAGTTGATTTGCAGACTTTTCATCCCCTAACTAGGTGACATCTTCAGTGCTTTGAAGCCTGTGAAGTGCTGCTGTACTGTGTCTTTTGGACTTGAGCCTTTACAGTTCTTTCAAGTCAACCTGCAAAATGTTTGCTCACTCACATCAAAGACCCTTCCCATCTACCTGTACTGAGGAAAGAAGTCAAAACCCTGAGCCTGACTAAAGATTGACATAAAATAAAACAACGAATGGCAGGTGCTGGAGATCTGAAACAGAGAAACGTGAACTCTGCAGTATTTATTCCCACAAATGCAGCCAGACTGGCTGAGTTTCTCCAGCAATTTCTGTTGTTGTTAAAGACTGATGTAATGCTTTTGAACACTTAATTCTCACTGAGGCCAGCAGCTTCACATTCTGGATTAATCCACACCTTGGAGATCATAATTGTGGGTACGTTCACTGAGCTGGGAAGTTGATTTGCAGACATTTCATCCCCGCCTGGGTAACATCTTCAGTGCTTTGGAGCCTTTTGACAAAAGACCGTATACCCATCATGTGCAAGACAAATGAATTTACAGGATTCCATGTAAAGCCTGTACAAAACACTATAGAGGGCAAACAGGTAGACAACTAGCAATCCACATCCACGGAAACCAACCAGCCACTAAATGCCATGACCAGCTATCCCTAGTAGCCACACACACACACAGATGACAAGGACCACATATTTGACTGGGTGAACACAACAATGATAGGACAAGCCAAACAGAAGACAGCCAGAAAATTTCTAGAAGCATGGCACTCATCCACAGACTCCATCAACAAGCAGATAGACCTATGCCCAATATACCGGCCACTACAACAAACAACCAGAACTGGTAACCAGATGCAACAGGAACGGAATCAAATAAATTCCAGACACAGTACAGCAGCGCTTCACAGGAGGCTCCAAAGCACTGAAGATGTTACCTGAACAGGTGATGAAACATCTGCAAATCAACTTCCCAGCTCGGCGAACATACGCACAACTACGACCTCCAAGGTGTAGATTAATACAGAATGTGAAGCTGCTGGCTTCAGTGAGAATTAAGTGTTCAAAAGCATTGCAGCAGTCTTTAACAACAACAGAAATTGCTGGAAAAACTCAGCTGGTCTGGTTGCATCTGTGGGAATAAAGCAGAGTTCATGTTTCTCTGTTTCAGATCTCTAGCATTTGCCATTCATTGTTTTGTTTTACACCAGTTTTTAGTCAGGCTCTTTCCTCAGTATCAGTAGATAGAAAAGGTCCTTGATGTGAGTAAATAAACATTTTGCAGGTTGACTTAAAGGAACCGTAAGGACTCAAGACTCATTCCAAGACTGAGCATGTAATCCAACAAAGGGAGCTGCAAAATCTGCTTCCTCATGCTGCTCTTGAAAATGGCAATGGCAAACAAACATTGACAAACAAAAAATTGCAAGAAAACAGTTCTGGATGAAGCATCAATGGACAATAGGCCAACATGTTGCATTAAAATGCAGGCTCACATTACAATTTAAGATTTTGAAGAATTTGGAGATTTGCAATAATGTGTAAATCTCTTAATAATATGAGAATATACTTTATAATGTGTTATAGTCAATGATTGTTGCATAACTAATGCTATTGCCATTACACCAGTCGCTTGCCTTCCGATTCACGAAAAGACAAAGTTAAAAATCACATAAGGAGAAAGTGAGGACTGCAGATGCTGGAGATCAGAGCTGAAAATGTGTAGCTGGAAAAGCGCAGCAGGTCAGGCAGCATCCAAGGAGCAGGAGAATCGATGTTTCAGGCATGAGACCTTCTTCAGGAATGAGGAAAGTGTGTCCAGCAGGCTAAGATAAAAGGTAGGGAGGAGGGACTTGGGGGAGGAGCGTTGGAAATGCGATAGGTGGAAGGAGGTCAAGGTGAGGGTGATAGGCCGGAGTGGGGGTGGGGGCGGAGAGGTCAGGATGAAGATTGCAGGTTAGGAAGGCGGTGCTGAGTTCGAGGGATTTGACTGAGACAAGGTGGGGGGAGGGGAAATGAGGAAACTGGAGAAATCATGCAGGTCCTTGGACTCCTCCATCGCCAGAAGCATAGCACAGCTTGCGGACAGCTCCTCCTACTGCCCCCTTGACCATGACCCCACCTCACACCACCAAACCATCATCTCCCAGACCATCCATAACCTCATCTCCTCAGGGGATCTCCCATCCACAGCCTCCAACCTCATAGTCCCACAACCGCACACTGCCCGTTTCTACCTCCTGCCCAAAATCCACAAACCTGACTGCCCCAGCTGACCCATTGTCTCAGCCTGCTCCTGCCCCACCGAACTCATCTATGCATACCTCAACACGGTCCTGTCCCCCTTAGTCCAAGAACTCCCCACCTACGTTCGGGACACCACCCACGCCCTCCACCTCCTCCATGATTTTCGCTTCCCTGATCCCCAACACCTTATCTTCACCATGGACATCCAGTCCATGTTCACCTCCATCTCCCATCACAAAGGACTCAAAGCCCTCTGCTTCTTCCTTTCCCGCTGTACCAACCAGTACCCTTCCACCGACACCCTCCTTCGACTGACTGAACTGGTCCTCACCCTGAACAACTTCTCTTCCCAATCCTCCCACTTCCTCCAAACCAAAGGAGTAGCCATGGGCACCCGCATGGGCCCCAGCTATGCCTGCCTCTTCGTAGGATATGTGGAACAGTCCATCTTCCGCAGCTACACTGGCACCACCGCCCACCTTTTCCTCCGCTACATCGATGACTGTATCGGTGCTGCCTCGTGCTCCCACGAGGAGGTTGAACAGTTCATCCACTTTACCAACATTTTCCACCCCAACCTCAAAATCACTTGGACTGTCTCAGACTTCTCCCTCCCCTTCCTAGACCTTTCCATTTCTATCTCGGGCGACCGAATCAACACGGACATTTACTATAAACCGACCGACTCCCACAGCTACCTAGACTACACCTCCTCCCACCCTGCCCCCTGTAAAAACGCCATCCCATATTCCCAATTCCTTCGTCTCCGCTGCATCTGCTCCCAGGAGGACCAGTTCCAATACCGTACAATCCAGATGGCCTCCTTCTTCAAAGACCGCAATTTCCCCCCGACGTGATTGACGATGCCCTCCACGGCATCTCCTCCACCTCCCGCTCCTCCGCCCTTGAGCCCTGCCCCTCCGACTGCCACCAGGACAGAACCCCACTGGTCCTCACCTACCACCCCACCAACAGCGTATCATCCGCCGTCATTTCCGCCACCTCCAAACGGACCCCACCACCAGGGATATATTTTCCTCCCCTCCCCTATCAGCATTCTGAAAAGACCACTCCCTCCGTGACTCCCTCGTCAGGTCCGCAGCTCCCACCAACCCAATATCCACTCCCGGCACCTTCCCCTGCAACCGCAAGAAATGCAAAACTTGTGCCCACACCTCCCCCCTTACTTCCCTCCAAGGCCCCAAGGGATCCTTCCATATCCGCCACAAATTCACCTGCACCTCCACCCACATCATTTATTGCATCCGCTGCACCCGATGTGGCCTCCTCTATTTTGGGGAGACAGGCCGCCTACTTGCGGAACGTTTCAGAGAACACCTCTGGGACACCCGGACCAACCAACCCAACCACCCCGTGGCTCAATACTTCAACTCCCCCTCCCACTCCACCAAGGACATGCAGGTGCTTGGACTCCTCCATCGCCAGACCATAGTAACATGACGGCTGGAGGAAGAACGCCTCATCTTCCGCATAGGAACCCTCCAACCACAAGGGATGAACTCAGATTTCTCCAGTTTCCTCATTTCCCCTCCCCCCACCTTGTCTCCATCAAATCCCTCGAACTCAGCACCACCTTCCTAACCTGCAATCTTCTTCCTGACCTCTCCGCCCCCACTCCGCCTATCACCCTCACCTTGATTTCCTTCCACCTATCGCATTTCCAACGCCCCTTCCCCAAGTCCCTCCTCCCTACCTTTTATCTTAGCCTGCTGGACACACTTTCCTCATTCCTGAAGAAGGGCACACGCCCGAAATGTCGATTCTTCTGCTGCTTGGATGCTGCCCTGACCTGCTGCGCTTTTCCAGCAACACATTTTCAGCTAAAAATCACATAACACCAGGTTATAGTCCAACAGGTTTATTTGGAAGCACTAGCTTTCAGGACGCCACTCCTTCATCTGGTTGTGGAGTATAAGATCGTAAGATACAGAATTTACAGCAAAAGTTTACCCTGTAATGTTACAGAAATAATATATTGAAAAAGTCTCTCATCTTTTAGAATGAAGATGTTGAAGGAACAGCACTCCGAAAGCTAGTGCTTCCAAATAAATCTGTTGGACTATAACCTGGTGTTGTGTGATTTTTAACTTTGTCCACCCCAGTCCAACACTGGCACCTCCAAATCATAAAACCACAACAACTGCAGAGTGCCTTGATGAAAGATGGCTGCGCTCTATTCTGCACTCCCCCACACTCCCGCGCCGTGCCGAATGACGTCCTTCCGAACGAGCAATTACATTCATTTCAGTTCCGGAGGATTTGGCGCCAGATTTTGCTGTGAATCAATAGTGGGCCGGAGCGGGAGAGAATGGGTCCGGACAGGGAGGCTGGAAGTGAGCCCGAACAGCAAGGTAATGAATGGGGTGCAGCGTGGACAGGCGGAGGATACGAGCTGGGGAGGTTGGGGTTTGATTGCAGGTCATCAGGTTGAACAGAAACAGTGTATGTACACGGTGTACTTGCTGCTTATTACTGATCCATTTAGTTTATAGGAACTGATGAGCGCATTGCAGAGATGACAGGGTTTGTATTCCGGTTTGCAGCTACTCAGGCAGGGATTACAGATACAGCTGATGTACAAAAGCCAGGCACGTCTCTGGTATTACTGCCAGCACTCTGTTCTGTTTCCTTGTGTTGCATATCCAGGTGGTGCAGATCGAGGGCTGGGCCCTGACTCCTGGATATACAGCCAGTGTGGTAGGAAATACCTGCACTTTATCCTGTTTTCAAAAAATAAAATCTTTGATTCACTTCTTGGGATGGTGTTTTTGAACTGGACTGCACATTTGCTAACACCGTACATTAACAGGAATTTTGAGTTAGCACATGATTTAATAGCTTCGCTGGAGGTTTGCAATGCAATGACAGTTGTGTTGCTGATGGTGAAACTCCTGGCATCACAGCTGAACTGTGAAATGACATTATTTCATATTTAAGAATACTTGTGTTTGTCTACACCATTTTTAAAAGGAGCCCATCAAAGAGATGCTTAAAAATCTATTCCATATATCTGATGAACTTATGCAAGTATTTTCCAATTGTACATTTAAATGATTATTTATTAGGAAACCTGCATCCAGGGATTTTCCTATAATCCTGGACTGACAACATGGTGGTGAAGTTCAGAGTAACCACGTTCCTAGGTGGAAATGTCAAATACTAGGGGGCATAGGTTTAAGGTGAGAGGGGGGGAAAGTTCAAAGGAGATGTGTGAGGCAAGTATTTTTTACACAGAGCATGGTAGGTATTTGGAGTGCATTGTCAGGAGAGATGGTAGAAGCAGATATTGTATCAAAGTTTCAGAAACATTTAGATGGACATGGGAACATGCAAGGGATAGAGGGATATGGACCACATGCAGGGAGACAAGATGTGTTTAGATTGGCATCGTGTTGGTGCAGACACAACTGGGCTGTTCCTGTGCTGTACTGTTCTAATTTAAATAAGTTGTCAGTCTTGGTAAAATTAGCTATTTTATTAGGTTAGATTCCCTACAGCGTAAAAACAGGCCCTTCGGCCCAACAAGTCCACACCAACCCTCCGAAAAGCAACCCACCCTGACCCATTCCCCTACATTCACCCCTGACAATTTAACATGGCTAATTCACCTGACCTGCACATTTTTGGATTGTGGGAGGAAACCGGAGCACCTAGAGGAAACCCACGCAGATACAGGGAGAATGTGCAAACTCCACACAGTCGGTTGCCTGAGGGGGGAATTGAACTCAGGTCTCTGGCGCTGTGAGGCAGCAGTGCTAACCACTGAGCCACCATGCTCTCCCAGATTGATTCTGATTGATTTCAGTGATGAGAGGTGACCTGATTCAGTAGTAAAGTACGGTACTGCACACTTTAACTCTGTGCTAGACTTTGAGTTCCTCAGTATAGACTGCAAATACTCCTCCATTAATAACCAGCTCTCTGTTTCTAAGGACAATATTATTTTATCAGGCCTCAATATAATGAGTGACTGACAAGTCTGATTCTTTGTCATCAGTTCTTTTGCATGTTGCTGAAGTTTTACACCTTGCTCTCATCAGGAAAAATGCAAGAATACCAAATTTCAAACTGTCACAAAAATTTATACTCTCAGAGAAAAAGGTGCTGAATGTTGGCAAGCCAACTGTAGCCAAGGCATTGCCCTGAGTAAAGCAATGTGGAACATCAGGCTGCCCAAGCTTAAGGTGAAAATAGCATAAGGGATATGCAGTGGGGCCCAGGTCTCTGGCACAGAGCCTGTCCCTGTTACATAGAAGGGAAAGAGGGAAAGAAAGAGAGTGCAAGTCATTGGGACTCAACAGTTAGAGGGTCAGATGAAAAGTTTGTTGGGAACGAATGAGACTCACGGTTGGTGTGTTGCCTCCCAGGTGCCAGGGTCCGTGATATCTCGAATCGTATCTTTGGCAGAGGGTGATCAGCCTCAAATCGTGGTCCATGTAGGAACCAATGACATAGGTTGAAAGAGGGATAGGGGTGTAAGGCAGGATTTCAGGGAGCTAGGGTGGAAGCTGAGAGCTAGAACAAACAGAGTTGTTATCTCTGGTTTGTTACCCATGCCACGTGATAGCAAGGCAAGGAATAGGGAGAGATATCAGCTGAACATGTGGCTGCAAGGATGGTGCAGGATGGAGGGTTTCAAGTACTTGGATAATTGGGGCTCATTCTGGGGAAGGTGGGACCTGTACAAACAGGACGGTCTTCACTTGAACCAGAGGGGTGGGAAATTTGCTGGTGCTATTCGGGTGAGTTTAACTAGCTCAGCAGGGGGATGGGAATCTGAGGTGTAGTTACAGTGCACAGGAGGATGAAAATACGGAGGACAGGGACAGGATTTCAGGGTCACAGGAATGTGCTGGCAGATAGCAAACTGGTTTGAAGTGTGTCGACTTCAATGCCAAAAGTATCCGAAATAAGGTAGGTGAGCTTGCAGCATGGATAGGTACCTGGGACTTTGATGTTGTGGCCATTTCAGAGACGTGGATAGAGCAGGGTGAGGAATGGATGTCGCAGGTTCCAGCGTTTAGATCTTTCATTAAGATCAGGCAAGGCGGTAAAAGGGGGGAGGTGTGGCCTTGTTAGTCAAGATAGTGTAACGGTGGCTGAAAGAATTTTTGACAAGGACTCATCTATTGAGATAATGTGGACTGAGGTTAGAAACAGGAGAGGAGAAGTCACACTGCTTGGAGTTTTTTATAGGCCTCCGCAGAGTTCCAGGGAGGTGGAAGAGAGGATTGGCAAAATTATTCTGGGTAGGAGTGAAAGGAACAGGGTGGAAATGCTATAACTCTAGTACGTCGGATGGATCAGTTTTTGTCCAATGTGTGCAGGAGGGTTTCCTGACACAGTATGTCGAACGGCCGACAAGAGGGGAGGCCACACTGGATCTGGTACTTGGTAATGACCAGGCCAGATCTTTGATTCAGTTGTAGGTGAGCACTTTGGAGAGAGTGACCATAATTCAATTACGTTTAGTTTAGCGATGGAAAGGGATAGGTACATGCCACAGGTCAAGAGTTGTCGATGGGGCAAGGGCAATTATAATTTGATTAGGCAAGAATTAGGATGCATAGAATGGGGTAGCAAAATGCAGGGGATGCAGACAATGGAAATGTGGAGCTGGTTTAAGGAACAGATATTGCGTGTCCTTAATAGGTATGTCCCTGTCAGGCAGGGAGGAAGTGATAAGGCAAGGGAACCATGGTTTACTACAGAAATCGCATCTCTTGTTAAGCAAAAGAAGGAGGCTTATGTGTTGATGAGGCAAGATGGTTCAGATGAGGCGATGGGGAGTTAGAGATCAGCTAGGAAGGATTTAAAGAAAGAGTTAAGAAGAGCAAAGAGAGGACATGAGCAGTCTTTAGGGTTCTCCTTTATTGGATTTGCTAAAGATTTCTATAGGTATGTGAAGAATAAAAGGATGACTATGGTAGGAATAGGGCCAGCCAAAGACAGAAGTGGGAAGTTGAATGTGGACCCTGTGGAGATCGGAGAGGTGCTAAATGAACATTTCTCATCAGTTTTCACTTAGGAAAAGGAGAATATTGTAGAGGAGAAGAATGAGATATTAGACTAGAAAGGTTTGAGGTTAGTTACGAACAAGTGTTATCAATTCTAGAAGGAGCAAAAGTGGACAAGTCCCCTGGGCCAGATGGGATTTATCCGAGGATTCTCTGGGAAGCTAGGGAGGAGATAGCAGAGCCTCTGGCTTTGATGTTTGCACCATCATTGTCTACAGGTTTAGTACCAGAGGACTGGAGGATTGCAAATGTGCCCTTGTTCAAGAAGGGCAGTAGAGATGACCCAGGTACTTATAGAGCAGTGAGCCTTACTTCTGTTGAAGGAAAGGTTTTGGAAAGGATTATAAGAGATAAGATGTATAATCATCTAGCAAGCAATAATTTGATTTCAGATAGTCAACATGGTTTCGTCAAGGGCAGGTCGTGCCTCACAAACTTTATTGAATTACTTTGAAGAAGGTGACCAAGCATGTAGATGAATGTAGATTGAAGTGCTATACATGGACTTCAGTAAAGCCTCTGATAATGTTCCACATGGTAGGCTGTTGGAGAAAATGCAGAGGCATGGGATTAAGGGTGATTTAGCAGTTTGGATTAGAAACTGGCTTTCTTAAAGGAGGCATCGAGTGGTGGTTGATGGAAAATATTCAGCCGAGAGTCCGGTTACTAGTGGTGTGCCACAAAGATCTGTTTTGGGACCACTGCTGTTTGTCATTTTTATAAAAGACTTAGACGATTAGTAAATTTGTAGATGACACTCAAGTTGGTGGAGTAGTGGACAGTGTGGAAGAATGTTGCAGGTTGCAGGGGTCTTGGATAAACTGCAGAATTGGGCTGAGAGGTGGCAAATGGAGTTCAATGCAGCTCAATGTGAGGTGATGCACTTTGTGAAGAATAACAGGAAGGCAGAGTACTGGTTCAATGGAAAGATTCTTGGTAGTGTGGATGTGCAAAGGGATCTTGGAGTCTATGTACATAGATCCCTGAATGTTGCCACCCAGGTTGATAGTGCTGTTAAGAAGGCATACGGTATGTTAGGTTTTATTGGTAGAGAGATTGAGCTCCGGAGCCGCAATAACATGCTGCAACTATACAAAACACTAGTGCAAGCTGCATTTGGAATGTTGTGTACAGTTCTGGTCGCCATATTTCAGGAAGGATGTGACAGCATTGGAAAAGGTGCAGAGGAGATTTCCCAGGATGTTGCCTAGTCTGGAGGGAAGGTCTTATGAGGAAAGGCTGAGAAACTTGGGTCTGTTCTCATTGGAAAGAAGAAGGCTAAGAGGGGATTTGATAGAGACATACAAGATGATCAGAGGATTAGATAGGGTAGACAGTGAAAGTCTTTTTCCTAGGATGATGACGTTAGCTTGTACGAGGGGGCATAACTACAAATTGAGGGGCGATAGATTTAAGACAGATGTCAAAGTCAGGTTCTTTACTCAGAGTGGTAAAGGTGTGGAATGCCCTACCTTGCCAATGTAGTTAACTCAGCCACATTAGGGAGATTTAAACAATCCTTGGATAAGCACATGGATGAGGATGGGATAGTGTAGGGGGTGACCTGAGAATAGTTCACAGGTTGGTGCAACATCGAGGGCCGAAGGGTCTGTTCTGCACTGTATTGTTCTATGTTCTAACTTGTTCTCCTCATTTGCAGATTTGGAGTGAATGTTTAAATGTATGCCAGTTCTAGCAACTGAAATTGGTTACTTTGGGAGGTATGAAAGAACAACAGAAAATTCGAGAAACTCAGGTGTGGCAGCATCTGTGGGGAGAGAAGCAGTTAATCTTCTGAGTCCAACAGTCAGTTCTGAAGAAGTATCTTTGGACTCAACCTTACCTCTGTTCCTCTCTCCAAATATGCTGCCAGACCAACTGAGTTTCTCTTGTGTTGCCTGCCTTTATTTCAGATCTCCAGCATCTGCAGTATTTTGCATTTACTTTAGGAAGTTAACGATTATTTTGAATTGTTAGTGGAGCTAATTACTTTCTCAGGATTGTTCAGGAGTGCTGAACAATTGCTGGATCACACTAAACAGTGGACATTGTGGGGTTTGGAAGTTTGTGCTGGTTCAGTTCGACCTATACTTTACCTAATACCAACAACTGAGGAACATGCATTTTTCATTTAATTATCCAAACTCCCTAATGTTAGCACTAAAACTCAAACATGACTTTGCTGTACTGTGATATGTACAATCTCTGATGATGGTATCCTGTTGATGGAAAATGCCATGTGTTCAACCACTGCTGAGGTGATTCATTTCTAACATCTATGACCATCCTCCTTTCTGTTGGGTGTGACCCCAACCAATAGGGAGTTCCAATTTTCCTAGGGCTCCTTGATTCAACACACTGCCAAATGCTGCCTGGATGTTATGGACAGTCATTCTCACCACATCTCTGGAATTCAGCTTCTTCGACCTTTTTTTGGCACAATTTTTGTAATGAGCCAAATGACAGTGATGGAATCCAAACCTACAGGACAGCAGAGCAAATGCAGCTTGATAACATCGTCATTAACGCCTTCTATCTCTTTGCTGATGATTGAAAATAGATTGATTGGTCAATAAACTATAAACCAAAGAATTGCAAAGCTGGAAATCAGAAATCAAGTTAGAAATTCCTGAAAAAACTCAGCAGGTCTGATAGCATCTGCGGAGAGAAAGCAAAGTTAACATTTTGGTTTCAGTGATCTGTATTTATCCACATTATTCTGGTTGTGCCTGGACAATTTTCTAGGTATTGTAACTGTGTTGGAAAAGGTTGGTTAAAAGTGCAGTTAGGTCTGGAGCACATGGCTACAATGACTTGAATGTGGTTAGGGCCTATAGCCTTTGCTGTCGACAACGCTTCGACCCGCCACCTACATCCACCATCGCCTTCCCAGCTACCTGCCACTGAGCCGCTCACACACTCACACTCACCACATACACCCATATTCCTGATGAAGGCTTTATGCCTAAAACGTCAGTTCTGCTCTTCCTCAGATGCTGTCTGACCTGCTGTGCTTTTCCAGCACCACACTTATCAACTCTGATGTCCAGCATCTGCATTCCTCTCTTTCTCCTGTTGACAATGCAGTCAGACATTTCTGGAGATAACATGCAAGAAATTATAATTGCTAAAGATGGTGTCTTTCTCTTACATGTTGTTGGAGTCCTCAAGAGGAGGCTGACATGGATCATTCACTCAGTACTTCTGGTTTTAAAGCGTTATCTTTTCCACTTAAGTGATGAACTTCAAAACATTTTTAAATTCATTCTGAAGTGTTGCTGGCTGGACCAGCATTTATTGACCATCAGAACATCTTTCAAGACTGAATGTGTCATGTCTTTGAATAGATTTGTAGATTGTGGGATTGCTTAGCTTCTGGAGTAGAGTGGTGCTGGAAAAGCACAGCAGTTCAGGCAGCATCCAAGGAGCAGCAAAAGCCCTTCATCAGGAATACAGGTCGTTGAGGGCTTTTGCACGAAATGTCAACTTTCCTGCTCCTCAGATGCTGCCTGAACTGCTGTGCTTTTCCAGCATCACTCTACTCCAGAATCTGGTTTCCAGTCATTGATTTTACCTACCGGCTTGCTTAGCTTGTCTATTTGATGCTACTTCCACTATTTAGCATGCATCTCATCCTGTGTTGTCCTTTTCCCACATTTTATATATGGGTATGCAAGTGGCATACATTTTAACAACTCCCTGTGGAAGTAGAGTTACTCCCCTGGCATTAATCGTAATGCTGGAATGAGTGGTGTACTGGGCAGTGAGATTACAGATTGTGATGGAATTCAATTCTGCAACTGCGCTGGCCAACAGCATCTCAGGAATGCTCAGTTTTGAGCTCCTAACTTTATTCTGAACTTATCTCATTCAACATAATGAGAGTGTCACTCAACATGGAGGGATGAACACTTGTGAAGATGGAACTTTGTCTGTACAAGGACTGAGTGATTGTCATTCTAAAACATACTAACCCCACTGATGTCTCTGCAAGTTAGATTGGTGAGCACAAGCTCAAGTAGGTTTTTCCATCTTATTGATTTTCAGATCTTGGCCAGCTTAGTCTGTAGTCCCTTTTGCTGAAGATCATTGAAGTCCCCCAGTCTCTTGTGCATTCTACCCTGTTAACCTAAGTGCCTGTTCCAAGTAGTATTCAATATTGAGATTTGGAGATGCCGGTGTTGAACTGGGGTGTATAAAGTTAAAAATCACACAACACCAGGTTATAGTCCAACAGGTTTAATTGGAAGCACTAGCTTTCGGAGCGCTACTCCTTCATCAGGTGGTTGCGTCAGAACAATGACCTGATGAAGGAGCGGCCCTCTGAAAACTAGCGCTTCCAATTAAACCTGTTGGACTATAACCTGGTGTTGTGTGATTTTTAACGCAATATTGAGATGTACTTTTACGAAGTGGAGGTTGACACTCCTCTGATAATTAAAACTGAAATACCTAGAGAAGATTGCCTTACCTCTTAATCTGATAAATGATAAGGGGTATAACCTACCTCTCAGCCCCCAAACTATTATAAAGGAATGGTTAAATGAAATGAAATCCTTTCACTCACTTTACACTTAAGTAAGAATTTATTTATTCAACTCTAACAGTAAACAGTTTAACAGTTACTATGAAATGGGACAATTTTGTCTTATGTACTAACTGAACTAAATTCTGCTGGAATGAATGCTGTTCAAATAAGCATCAGTCTCATTTATATAAACCCATTAATAAGAACAATAAATTAAAACCTAGTCTCCAATATTACACAGTCTGTCATCTTCACTTTATCTCCAATAAAGTTGATCTCGCATTACAAAGACCTTTCTTCTGATGATTCTTCTGTGATGATTTTGAGCTGGAAATACTATGGTACCTTTGAGGGGTCTTTTTAGAATTTTACCATTTTCACACACCAACTTCATGACAGTACAAATTCATCAGCTGAGGGTTGGTAGTATGTGCTAACAGCCGGACGTTTCCTTGTCCATGTTTGACCCAGTGCCATAAGACACATGATGTCAAGGATAAATGTCCAAGGCACTCCTTCACCACTGTGTACAGACTATCATCATGCTTTGATCTGTTCTGACGTATCCAGGGATCGTGCTGGAGCTGTTTGGGACATTGCAGTCAGTGAATGATGAAAATAGCAAAACTGTATGTCAGTCTTTGTTTGACAGACTTGAGGTATGCTCTCCTAATTCCGTCACAAGTCTCCAGATGTTAATGTGGAGGACTTTGCAAGGTAGAATGGCCTGTAGTCCGCCTCTGTCAATTCATAGGCGTTGGTAAGTACTGGGTGTCAGTCCAGTTCAGTTCTGTTTCTACTAGTGGTTTGATAAACTGATTGACTAGCTAGACAATTTTCGGGCATGGTTAAGAGTCAATACATTATTAGTCTTAAGGAATATGTAGTCAGAACAGATTTCTTTTCTAAAACCACTTGTAAATTGGACTGATTTTTATGCTAATCTGCAAATTACCATTACTGAGACTAGCTTTTTAATTCAGAGTTTTATTAAATAGTTTATATAGAAAGTAGAACAGTTCAGCGCAGTAGTTAATTTAACTACTTGAATTCTTCATGATTAAATCAACATTTTCAGATGAGACCTGTGTCTGCAGCTCAATGATTGAACGTGCTCTCATTTGAGAGCTAAGCATTCTATAGCTGCTAAATATTGTTATGCTTTAGGTGGGGATCATAAATGCTTTCAGAGAAGTAAGAATACCTCATTTTAACATATAGAGCTATGCAGCAAGATCTTACTACTTTTTGAACTAAACTAACTATGTTCATTGCTATGTACCTTAAAAATAATTAAATAAAACAATGTGGCTTAAAACTATAGTCCACTACATTATTCTTAATGTTACTTAGTTCTGTAGAGGTTACCTTTAAGTATACCACAGTCCCCCAGAGAATTGTTGTGGTTCTGTTCGCCGAGCTGGGAATTTGTCTTGCAAACGTTTCGTCCCCCTGTCTAGGTGACATCCTCAGTGCTTGGGAGCCTCCTGCGTAGCGCTTCTGTGCTGTTTCCTCCGGCATTTATAGTGGCCTGTCTCTGCCGCTTCCGGTTGTCAGTTCGAGCTGTCCGCTGTAGTGGACGGTATATTGGGTCCAGGTCGATGTGTTTGTTGATAGAGTCTGTGGATGAGTGCCATGCCTCTAGGAATTCCCTGGCTGTTCTCTGTTTGGCTTGTCCTATAATGGTAGTGTTGTCCCAGTCGAATTCATGTTGCTTGTCGTCTGTGTGTGTGGCTACTAAGGATAGCTGGTCGTGTCGTTTTGTGGCTAGTTGGTGTTCGTGTATACGGATCGTTAACTGTCTTCCTGTTTGTCCGATGTAGTGTTTTGTGCAGTCCTTGCATGGGATTTTGTACACTACATTAGTTTTGCTCATGTTGGGTATCGGGTCCTTCGTTCTGGTGAGTTGTTGTCTGAGGGTGGCTGTTGGTTTGTGTGCTGTTATGAGTCCTAGTGGTCGCAGTAGTCTGGCTGTCAGTTCAGAAATGCTCCTGATGTATGGTAGTGTGGCTCGTCCTTTGGGTTGCGGCATATCCTCGTTCCGTTGTCTCTCCCTTAGGCATCTGTTGATAAATTTGCGAGAGTATCTGTTCTTGGCGAATACCTTGTATCGGTGTTCCTCTTCCTCTTTTTGTAGTTCTGGTGTGCTGCAGTGTGTTGTGGCCCTTTTGAATAGTGTCCTGATGCAACTTCGTTTGTGTGTGTTGAGGTGGTTGCTTTCATAGTTTAGGACTTGGTCTGTGTGTGTGGCTTTCCTGTAAACCTTTGTGGTGAATTTTCCATTCGGTGTTCTCTGTACCATCACGTCTAGGAATGGGAGTTGGTTGTCCTTTTCTTCCTCTCTAGTGAATCGGATTCCTGTGAGTGTGGCGTTGATGATCTGGTGTGTGTTCTCTATTTCTGTGTTTTTAATTATTACAAAGGTGTCATCCACGTATCTGACCCAGAGTTTGGGTTGAAGTTGTGGTAAGACTGTTTGTTCTAACCTTTGCATTACTGCTTCTGCTATGAGTCCAGAGATCACCACATGAGCAAAACCAATGTAGTGTACAAAATCCCATGCAAGGACTGCACAAAACACTACATCGGACAAACAGGAAGACAGTTAACGATCCGTGTACACGAACACCAACTAGCCACAAAACGACACGACCAGCTATCCTGAGTAGCCACACACACAGACGACAAGCAACATGAATTCGACTGGGACAACACTACCATTATAGGGCAAGCCAAACAGAGAACAGCCAGGGAATTCCTAGAGGCATGGCACTTATCCACAGACTCTATCAACAAACACATCGACCTGGACCCAATATACCGGCCACTACAGTGGACAGCTCGAACTGACAACCGGAAGCGGCAGAGACAGGCCACTATAAATGCCGGAGGAAACAGCACAGAAGCGCTTCACAGGAGGCTCCCAAGCACTGAGGATGTCACCTAGACAGGGGACGAAACGTTTGCAAGACAAATTCCCAGCTCGGCGAACAGAACCACAACAACGAGCACCCGAGCTACAAATCTCCCAAACTTTGAACACCTACGGGCGAGAGACGCTAAGACAAGCCATGAAATGGGAATCCTGTGCCAACCGCTAAGCGCCACATACGAACAACTCCGGTTCCTGCATGAATGCCGAAAGAATCGAATCCTTCCACCATGTGTCAGATACAGACCACCAGTCAACAACCCACAAGCCAGGGACACAGCCAGACAGAACGGATTCAGGATGATCCAGGTAATGATTACAGACGCTCACAACAGACTACACAAATACAGACAAGAAATTGCGCGCCAAAAATCGTTAATTTCAAAAACCACCAATCAGGAATGGACCCGGACCATAGAACAGACAGTCACCATAGGACAGAACAGGACCACACACCGCAAAAAAAGGCACTAAAAGAAAAAATGGCCAAACTAACACACAAAGAAGAGGACACCACAACACACACCTGAGTTAAAAACCTCTCCCACAGACAGCTCACAGACACGGAAAGAACAATACTGGCCAAGGGACTCAACTACAACCACAGGGACGCCAAGACAGCAGACTTCCTAGCAGCACTAGAATGCACACTCAGGAGCAATGGACTGACAGAAGAGACACAACAAACTGTGAGACAAAGTATCGTACCGCTGATAACAAGAAAAAAATAAACACATAACCTCAACACCAAGGAGAGGGAAGCACTAAAATCACTAAGAAACGCTAAGAACATAATTATACTACCAGTAGACAAAGGCAGAATGACGGTCATCCTGGACAAAGCAGAGTACATGCAAAAAGCACAACAATTACTTGCAGATACCAACATCTACCAAAAGAGGGAGTTTGACCCCACCCCACAGCTCACCAATAGGATAAACAACACACTGAGGAATCTACAAAAAAACGGACAGATAACCAGGTCTGACCTACAAAGAATGAAACCTGAAAGCAACAACACCCCCCAGATTCTATGAACTACCCAAAGTGCACAAACCAGACATCCCACTCAGACCCATAGTATCACTACCAGGGACACCATCACACAAACTGGCCAAAGAACTACAGCAGAAACTGAAACACCTGATCAGCGGATCCAGACAATCTATACAATCGACACAGGAATTCTTGGACATCATCAGAAATATACACATAGACAAGGAAGAAACTATGATCTCATTCGATGTAACGGCACTGTTCACCTCCATCGACAAAACCCTAGCCAAAGAAACAATAGCCAACCTGCTGGACAGACATAACAGACAACAGAACGTTGAACCTATCAACAAAGACGGCATACTTAAACTACTGGACTTGTGCCTCTCAACACACTTCACATTCAACAACCAAATATACGAACAAATCAACGGAACACCCATGGGCTCACCGATCTCTGGACTCATAGCAGAAGCAGTAATGCAAAGGTTAGAACAAACAGTCTTACCACAACTTCAACCCAAACTCTGGGTCAGATACGTGGATGACACCTTTGTAATAATTAAAAACACAGAAATAGAGAACACACACCAGATCATCAACGCCACACTCACAGGAATCCGATTCACTAGAGAGGAAGAAAAGGACAACCAACTCCCATTCCTAGACGTGATGGTACAGAGAACACCGAATGGAAAATTCACCACAAAGGTTTACAGGAAAGCCACACACACAGACCAAGTCCTAAACTATGAAAGCAACCACCCCAATACACACAAATGAAGTTGCATCAGGACACTATTCAAAAGAGCCACAACACACTGCAGCACACCAGAACTACAAAAAGAGGAAGAGGAACACCGATACAAGGTATTCGCCAAAAACGGATACCCTCGCAATTTCATCAACAGATGCCTAAGGGAGAGACAACGGAACGAGATATGCCGCAACCCAAAGGACGAGCCACACTACCATACATCAGGAGCATTTCTGAACTGACAGCCAGACTACTGCGACCACTAGGACTCATAACAGCACACAAACCAACAGCCACGCTCAGACAACAACTCACCAGAACGAAGGACCCAATACCCAACATGAGCAAAACTAATGTAGTGTACAAAATCCCATGCAAGGACTGCACAAAACACTACATCGGACAAACAGGAAGACAGTTAACGATCCGTATACACGAACACCAACTAGCCACAAAACGACACGACCAGCTATCCTTAGTAGCCACACACACAGACGACAAGCAACATGAATTCGACTGGGACAACACTACCATTATAGGGCAAGCCAAACAGAGAACAGCCAGGGAATTCCTAGAGGCATGGCACTCATCCACAGACTCTATCAACAAACACATCGACCTGGACCCAATATACCGGCCACTACAGCGGACAGCTGGAACTGACAACCGGAAGCGGCAGAGACAGGCCACTATAAATGCCGGAGGAAACAGCACAGAAGCGCTTCACAGGAGGCTCCCAAGCACTGAGGATGTCACCTAGACAGGGGGACGAAACGTTTGCAAGACAAATTCCCAGCTCGGCGAACAGAACCACAACAACGAGCACCCGAGCTACAAATCTTCTCCCAAACTTTGAACCCTAGAGAATTCTCGGGTCACACTGATATTTTCTATATCTCAATAGTGGATGTGTCAGTTGCTTGTTCTGGTTACATTTCCAGTGCTGCCAAACTAATCTGATTGCTGCTTCCTTTTGTCTCAAGGATCTGTGGGAATCACCAGATTCTTCTTTAAATGTAACAAAGGACTGCAGGTGCTGAAGATCCGAAACAATAACAGAAATTGCTGGAGAAATTCAGCAGCTCTGGCGGCATCTGTGCAGAGAAAACAGAGTTAATGTTTTGAGTCCAGTGACCCTTCTTAATTCTCCTGCTAGCTTTTGTTTACGTAAAGCATTGATGTAGAGTTGCCTGCATTCCACATGCTAAATGATGAAGTTGTATTTTTGCTTTTCTTACGAGACAGATCTAACTAACTCAACATTTCCTTTGGCTATGTTTTGGCAAGCTGCAAAATGAGCAAATCCAAACCACAATAGCGCTCTCAGCAGTAATTATTCATATAAATTTAAATAAATAATCTTCCTAATCTCTACTCATATCCATAATGATGTAGCTTGCTCTGGGCTTTGTTCAAACTGACCTTTAAATGAATAATCCCACATCTACAATTTTTTTTTAGGATATGATGAAATAAATGGGTTTTGCAACTTTTCTGGTACATCAAATGCTTTTAATCTAATATTGCTCTAGTATCCAAAACAAAGCCATCCATCTGGACAATACAGTGGCTCAGGAGTTACCACTGCTGCTTCACAGTGCCAGGAACCTGGGTTCAATTCCACCCTTAGGTGACTATCTGTGTAGAGTTTGCACATTGTCCCTGTGTTCTTATTGGTTTCCACCGGATGCTCCAGTTTCCTCCCACAGACTAAAGATGTGCAGGTTAGGTGCACTGACACATGCTAAATGTGGGGTTAGGGGAATGGGTCTAATTTGGATGCTGTTTGGAGGGTCAGTGTGGTCTTGTTCTGCACTCTAGGAATTCTGTGATTCTATGGATTCCCATTACTATAAAGATTGCAAGCATCACATCTTTTGTACTTTCACTGTTTCACAGCTCTTGCCTTTCTAGCTATTAACCTTTCAAGCTAATGTGCCCCCAACCGTTTCAGTGTAATAGACTTCAAACTTGCTTTAATTGCATTTATCTCTTTTTCTCGAGCAACCAAAACCGATAACACAAAAACTGTGAACCAGCTGTTCGCACAATATAAAGTGAAGCTCGCGGAATTATAACCTTCTTCCATAAAATACATTTCTGCTTGGTCCATTGAGTTTATGTTGGCACTTTTAAAGAGAAATCTACTGCCCACGTCAGTGAGAGTTAATGATATGATATATGAGCTAATGAAATATGGTCTAATTTCAAATTTAATTTTTCAGATGATGCTGACTCGTGTGGCTTGGCGGTTACACGCTCGAAACGTTGTCGCAAAGATAAAGCAGGGCGAGTAGCAGCACTGGAACGCCTGAAGAAGGCCAAGGCTGGTGAGAAGATAAAATATGAGGTAAAGTTGTTAATTTCAATTTTTAAAGACAAATTTGGTGGAAGAAGTTGTGTTTCTGGTGAAGGAGAAGTAACTTAACTCAGAATCTGAACCATAAGGTTTCCAGAGTAATATTTTACATTTAGTTATTTGTGACAATAAGAAAATCAAATTCATGTGATTGCTGACAATTGACTGGTTTCTTGTTGGGGAAACGGTATCCATAGTGACTGTAGAAGATTCTACAGCCAAGGGTTGACCATCTCTTTTGTAGATTTGATCTAAAATCCTGAATGTTACGTTGCTTCACAGTGTTCAGGACTTTATAAATGTTCTCAAATAGGAGAATAGGTTATCACTGGTCATCTTTCAAAGCTAGATTTGATCCCATGCAAGTAAAGTTCAAGGAATTACAACCAAGCTGAAATAAAATCAGCAAGATAGTAATCTGAAATTGCTGCATCCTACAAGCCGGAATTGATTTGGAGAAAATGATTTACATTCTTAATATGAGCCTGGAAGGATAGTATAGAAGGGAGGATTTCAGATTCCTGCAAGTATGGTACAACCTTAGTGATCAGGGGAGATTGGTCCAGTCAGGATGATCTTTACCTAGACCTGCTTCCCTGTGGATTGGGTGAATAGGGCAGTGGGAAAAGATTAAAGTGATTTCTTCTCTCTTGGTGTCTCTCACTCCCATCTCTCATTCTGTTCTTAAATGTGTATAACTCTGTCTGCATTTCTATAGCAAATTGATAAAGTTAGATTTTCTGGCCTTCTGTACATTTCTAACCTTTTCTTGTAATGCCAAATAAAATCTGAGGTTTTTCCACTTATTTGTGCTGATTTATCTATTTCTTTATTTCAAGTGTATAGTTAATTACTTGTGTCGTTTCAGTGGGCCCGATGGATAAGGGACAGGCTTCCGAAATGAGGGATAGTGAATTCACATTCCATTTGGGGTGATGTGGCTTTTGAACATTAAACTAATGCAGGATTCTGACCAAAGTTACTGGCTTTTGTGGTGCAGTGGTAGTGTCCAAGGCTCAAGCCCCATCTGCTACAGAGGTGTGTTGTAACATGTCTGAACAGGATTGATTAAAAAGATCTGTAAACAAGTATGTTTACATCCAGTTGTCGAGAGAACAGTTTGACAATGCAGCACTTTTGCATTGTAAAGTCAGTTTACATCATTGTCTAAAGTCCTGGGGTGGACATGAGCCTCTAAATGTAAGACTCTTTCTTTAAAAAAAACTGCCAAAATATCTGAAGTTTGAGGTCAGTGTCTATTGTAAATTCATGATAACCGTAGTACCTACGGTGTTCTGATCCCCATGAGACCGATAACATGATAAAAGATATCTTAATTTCTATTGACTGACTGAAAGAATCATGTGGTTAAAAACAATGACTGCAGATGCTGGAAACCAGATTCTGGATTAGTAGTGCTGGAAGAGCACAGCAGTTCAGGCAGCATCCAAGGAGCTTTGAAATCGATGTTTTGGGCAAAAGCCCTTCATCAGGAATAAAGGCAGTGAGCCTGAAGCATGGAGAGATAAGCTAGAGGAGGGTGGGGGTGGGGAGAGAGTAGTATAGAGTACAGTGGGGGAGTGGATGAAGGTGATAGGTCAGGGTGGAGTGGATAGGTGGAAAAGGAGATAGGCAGGTAGGACAAGTCCGGACAAGTCATGGGGACATGCTGAGCTGGAAGTTTAGAACTAGGGTGAGGTGGGGGAAGGGGAAATGAGGAAATTGTTGAAGTTCACATTGATGCCCTGGGGTTGAAGTGTTCCGAGGTGGAAGATGAGGCGTTCTTCCTCCAGGCGTCTGGTGGTGAGGGAGCAGCGGTGAAGGAGGCCCTGGACCTCCATGTCCTCGGCAGAGTGGGAGGGGGAGTTGAATTGTTGGGCCACGGGGCGGTGTGGTTGATTGGTGCGGGTGTCCTGGATATGTTCCCTAAAGCGCTCTGCTAGAGGAGACTGTAGAGGAGCCTGCATCGGGAGCAATGGATACAATAAATGGTATTAGTGGATGTGCAAGTAAAACTTTGATGGATGCGGAAGGCTCCTTTAGGGCCTTGGATAGAGGTGAGGGAGGAGGTGTGGGCGCAGGTTTTACAGTTCCTGCGGTGGCAGGGGAAAGTGCCAGGATGGGAGGGTGGGTTGTAGAGGGTGCGTGGACCTGACCAGGTAGTCACAGAGGGAACGGTCTTTGCGGGAGGCGGAAAGGGGTGGGAGGGAAATACATTCCTGGTGGTGGGGTCTGTTTGGAGGTGGCGGAAATGTCGGCGGATGATTTGGTTTATGCGAGGGTTGTTAGGGTGGAAGGTGAGCACTAGAGGCGTTCTGTCCTTGTTACGGTTGGAGGGTGGGTCTGAGGGCGGAGGTGCGGGATGTGGACGAGATGCGTTGGAGGGCATCTTTAATCACGTGGGAAGGGAAATTGCGGTCTCTAAAGAAGGAGGCCATCTAGTGTGTTCTGTGGTGGAACTGGTCCTCCTGGGAGCAGATCTGGCGGAGGTGGAGGAATTGGGAATACAGGATGGCATTTTTGCAAGAGGTAGAGTGGGAAGAGGTGTAATCCAGGTAGCTGTGGGAGTCGGTGGGTTTGTAAAAAATGTTAGTGTCAAGTCGGTCGTCATTAATGGAGATGGAGAGGTTCAGGAAGGGGAGGGAGGTGTCAGAGATGGTCCAGGTAAATTTAAGATCCGGGTGGAATGTGTTGGTGAAGTTGATAAATTGCTCAACTTCCTCGCGGGAGCACGAGGTAGCACAATGCAGTCATCAGTGATGCGGAGGATGAGGTGGGGAGTGGTGCCTGTGTAACTACGGAAGATGAACTGTTCTACGTAGCCAACAAAGAGACAGGCATAGCTGGACCATCTCTGACACCTCCCTCCCCTTCCTGAACCTCTCATCTCCATTAATGACAACCGACTTGACACTGACATTTTTTACAAACCCACCGACTCCCACAGCTACCTGGATTACACCTCTTCCCACCCTACCTCTTGCAAAAATGCCATCCCGTATTCTCAATTCCTCCGCCTCTGCCGGATCTGCTCCCAGGAGGACCAGTTGCACCACAGAACACACCAAATGGCCTCCTTCTTTAGAGACCACAATTTCCCTTCCCACATGGTTAAAGATGCCCTTCAACGCATCTCGTCCACATCCCGCATCTCCGCCCTCAGACCCCACCCTCCAACCTTAACAAGGATAGAACGCCCCTGGTGCTCACCTTTCACTCTCCCAACCTTTGCATAAACCAAATCATCCGTCGACACCCCCACAAAGACCCCACCACCAGGAATATATTTCCCTCCCCACCCACTTCCGCCTTCCGCAAAGACCGTTCCCTCCGTGACTACCTGGTCAGGTCCACGCACCCCCTACAACCCACCCTCCCATCCTGGCACTTTCCCCTGCCACCGCAGGAACTGTAAAACCTGCAGCCACACCTCCTCCCTCACCTCTATCCAAGGCCCTAAAGGAGCCTTCCACATCCATCAAAGTTTTACTAGCACATCCACTAATACCATTTATTGTATCCGTTGCTCCTGATGCGGTCTCCTCTACATTGGGGAGACTGGGCGCCTCCTAGCAGAGCGCTTTAGGGAACATCTCTGGGACATCTGCACCAATCAACTACACCGGCCCGTGGCCCAACATTTCAACTCCCCCTCCCACTCTGCTGAAAACATGGAGGTCCTGGGCCTCCTTCACCGCCGCTCCCTCACCACCAGACGCCTGGAGGAAGAATGCCTCATCTTCCGCCTCGGAACACTTCAACCCCAGGGCATCAATGTGGACTTCAACAGTTTTCTCATTTCCCCTTCCCCACCTCACCCGAGTTCCAAACTTCCAGCTCAGCACTGTCCCCATGACTTGTCCTACCTGCCTATCTCCTTTTCCACCTATCCACTCCACCCTCTCCTCCCTGACCTATCACCTTCATCTCCTCCCCCACTCACCCATTGTACTCTATACTACTTCCTCCCCACACCCCCCCTCCTCTAGCTTATCTCTCCACGCTTCAGGCTCACTGCCTTTATTCCTGATGAAGGGCTTTTGCCCGAAACGTCGATTTCAAAGCTCCTTGGATGCTGCCTGAACTGCTGTGCTCTTCCAGCACCACTAATCCAGAATGAAAGAATCATGTGACAAACTTTAAAATTTTAAATCTGTTATTATATTTAAAAAAAACTAAAAGTAATATTCTCTATGCTACTTGGTAGCCAAATTTGACTCTAAAGTTCGATTTTTCTGTTTAACTTCTAAAATCATCAGAAATCCTTTTGGTTATGCTTTATTCTGTCCCTTAAGTTGACAGTTCATCCTCCAAAGACCAGTCCTTGATGGTCTGTATCATTTTTCCATTTCCGGCAGGGTAACTTCTAGTCCTGAACTAACTTCCAAGGTGATGTTCCATCCTTAACCAAAGCTAGGCAAATCTGTCAGTCTCTAAGTCATCAGGAGCTTGGCCTCTTCAATCTGAGTGTGAGCTTGCTCTTGTAATCTGCATGGTGATTCAGTAGAGAGTAGTGAGTAGCGATCCTTGGATGCTTTTTCTCTCTGATTCTTCTGGACTAGCCCATTTATGACAGATTCACTGGTTTCTAAGAAGTAAACTGATACTAGGAGTTAGGCTTTGAGAAGGCAAGAGTCCATGCTGGCTGCTTGATAGCTATCCTCCAGATCCCCAATTCCATTTAATCCAAGAATTAAATGGATAGTTTAAAGAATGACCATTCCTGAAGCCTGACATTTGTGACACTTCTCTGACTTGAGGAGATGAAATATCAACACTGTTGCTCTGGCCATTGTTTACAGTATGAGTGTCATGCTCTTTTTTTCCCAGTTTACAAATAAACCTGGGCGTCCTTAAACCATCAGTAATCAACCCACTTCCTGTCAAGTTGCTGTTACATAACTTAGGGTAAGGAATGAAGGTGGTTGTAGAGAGAAGCCTAAAATTTACAGATGTGATTTTTTTATAGGATTGCGAATGATGATGATAATACTACTTCAAGATCAATATTCTGTTGTCAGTTGTTACTGGAGAGCCTCTCGTGGCAGAACAGCAATTTTACTTTAAAGCATTAAATTAATGAATACTAATGCTGTCTACGGGTTGTGGATAGGGGATCTGCGTGTAGTGCATGAATTCCAATGGATTTGTTCTGCAGGTTGCATCGTGCATATGATCAGCATGTCTTTCTTGACAGATGCTATTTTATATTTAGTGGGACTTAATGCGTGTGCTCAGTTAAAGCTTCTCTTGTGAAATAGTTTTGGTTTCTCTCCAAGGTGCTCTTTAGTGCTCATTTGGTGTTCCTATATGGTTAAGTCCACTTCTTTTCCCGTGGGGTATAATGTAGTGTTGACTTTGCTGTCTTTCAGGTTGAAAAGGTTTCTAATGTTTACGAGGAACTGGATGAAGATCAATACTCCAAGCTTGTATGTGAACGGCAAGATGATGACTGGATAGTTGATGATGGTAAATGCTTAACTTCATTATATTCCTTCTTTGTGCAAATTCCTGTCCTTCCAAAGAAGACTTTTACTCTATTTTTGTCAAATACTTGATAATTTTTGTATTTGGCAGATGGGGTTGGTTATGTGGAAGATGGTCGAGAAATCTTTGACGATGATTTGGAAGAAGATGTCTTTGATAAAAAAGACAACGGTAAGCATTTAGCAGTAAAAACTGAGAATGCTGCAAATACTCAGTCGGTCAGGCAGCATTTCCGAATTGAGAAACAGAGTTAGTGTTACAGGTCGATAATCTTACATCAGAACTCAAGAAATTAGAAAATAGTTATCATTTTTAAATAAGTATGGAAGCAGATGGCCTGAAATTGATAGCAACTCCAATTCAATCCCCACAGATATTGCTTGACCTACTGAATAGTTCCAATGTTTTCAGAGTTCCAGAGTCCGTGCCATTTTAGTTTTGTTGCAGTATTTTATTACATTAAAGTTGCGACAACAATGTAGATTGTTATTTTTCTCATCACTTTTGTTTTTGATGTGGATCATTGGTCATATACTCAAAGCTTTGAATATTTTTCTGTTCTTAAGAGGAGTCATACCAGACACAATATTAACTTTGTTTTCCTCTCTCTACAGATACTGTAGTTTCTACAGCAATTTTTGTTTTTGTTTTACATATTGTCTTTCTGTTGAAATAGCTAAAACCTGTTTCCCACTTTGATGTCTGTTCTTGTAGACAAAGGAAAATCCAGTACAAATAAAGAGAAGAAAAATGTGAAGAATATGCTAGTTTCGAGGCCCAATAACATCAAATCCATGTTCTTGGCCAGCACAGCCAAGAAGAAAGTTGAGGTGTGGTATAAATGAGAGTAAATGAGATTCATGTTTCCTGCTTTTCCGAAGCACTTTGATTTTTTTTTTCTCCTCGTCTTTTTTTTACACACTCTGTTAGCATCCTATCCTTCATAAGTTCACAGGAGCAAAACGCAATTTTAAAAAATTTGATACTGGGGCAAACACATTTTCAGTCTTTGAAGGTAGAGATTTGTAAACCAACATCGATTGTGTGCAATGGGCAATTATATGTGTAATTGTGCATTATATTGTTGATTTTCAGAACATATTTAGTACAGCTTAAGTTTTCCTTGTCTTTGTCCTTTGCTAACTTGACTTCCCAGAATTTTTCCCTCTTGCTGTATATTCTGGTGACATGAGGTTTCAGATAAATGGAAATGTTAAATATCAAGAATTGTTGAAAATTTGCAATGTCAGTTGTGTCCTGAATGTCCATTAAAAGAAAAACCTGAATGACTTATTAGTTTTCCAATGTAATATGATTAGAGAAGGATTTAGCTTGTACTCAAGTGTGGTATAAAGTTCTTCAAACTTTATGAGAGTTTTCCTTTTTGACTATTTGAGTTAAGTTGAGCAGGATCTATTGCCTTCCTTGCTTTAGGTGAGGAACTCATGACTCATAGGACTGATGCTTAATGTAAAGGAACAAAACCTTTACCTGAGTGGTTAGTTAATTTTCAATATTAGACCATTTAAGTGATAACAAACTGTCCAATCTGATGTTAATCCTCAAGCTCCTAAATGGAGCAATAAGGTACGGCCTACCATACGTCGGTTTGAATCCTTCCCAAAAGCCCTTTTAGCATCCTTTGACACTATAACCTGTTATTAGCTGAACTTACGTTGAGTATTTTCACATTGACCATCCCATATACTCTCTGTGGTCCTGCTACATCTTTAAAACTTATTTCAAATTTTGCAGAATTTGGATTTTTGGCTGTTAGTTTTGCCAAAATAGAAAATAATTAGTCTTTTATGATTGTAGAACTCGTGGGTTTGAAACCTGTCTGATTATCTTCCAATTTTAGAATAAATCTTATTGCATGTAGAAGGTCATTCAGTGTAAGACATCTTTGCAGGATTTCTGAACCATGTCCACGTCGTTTTTTTTCCCCCAAGTTTTTTTTTGTTTCTGGTATACTTTCCTGCTTGTCTTTTTTTTTTGTAAACTATTGAATTTTGCTCTCAGCACTATTTCTTATATTGTACCCTTGTTAGCCTAAATTAAGCTCCTCCTTCTGATATCCTCCTCTCTCTCTCCCGCTCTTGTTTTGATACAATCTTTAATTTACTTCAATTTTCTATTAATATGACGACCTGTCCTGTTTACTGTAATGAAATTCCCTTGACTTCTCTGGTATCTCCATTATTTTTCTTTTCCCTGATACAATTGTGGATCTTCATCCTGCAAGGCTTTCACAGCTTTCCGAAAGTAAGCCACTCAAGTTTGGATATCAGTATCTGAATTAACCTATGTTATGATCTGTGTAAGATAGCATTACTTCTTTGCTTCAGTACTCAGTCATTTAATTTACACTATCTCTTGAAAGTTTTGTTTCTTTGCTGGATTCTTCAATACAGTACATGGGCTAGAACACCTCAGTTATGTTTTGCAGGGGCATGCTTGAACATAGAGCATTACAGCTCAGTACGGCCCTTTGGCCCTCATGTTGCGCTGACCTGTGAAACCAATCTAAAGCCTGTCTAACCTAAAGTATTCCATTATCATCCATATGTTTATCCAATGACCATTTAAATGCCCTTAATGTTGACGCGTCCACTATTGTTGCAGGCAAGGCATTCCAAACCTTTACTACTCTCTGAGTAAAGAACCCACCTCCGACATCTGTTCTATATCTATCACCCCTCAATTTAAAGCTATGTCCCCTCATGTGAGCAATCACTATCTGAGGAAAAAGGCTTTCACTGTCCATCCTTCCTAATCCTCTAATCATCTTGTATGCCTCTATTAAGTCACCTCTTAACCTTCTCACTAACAAAAAGAGTCCCTCAGCCTTTCCTCATAAGACCCTTCCTCCATACCAGGCAACATCCTGGTAAATCTTCTCTGCATCCTTTCCAATGCGTCCACATCCTTCCTATAATGCGGCAACCAGAACTGTACGCAATACTCCCAAGTGCGGCTGCACCAGAGTTTTGTGCGGTTGCAGCATGACCTCGTGGTTCCAAAACCCAATCCCTCTACTAATAAAAGCTAACACATCTTATGCCTTTTTAACAACCCTATCAACCTGGGTGGCAACTATCAGGAATCTATGCACATTCTTACCATTAGCCCAGTACTCTGCATTTCTGTTCCTCCTTCCAAAGTGAATCACCTTGCACTTTTTTGCATTAAATTCTATTTGCCACCTCTCAGCCTAACTCTGTAGCTTATCTATGTCCCTCTGTAATCTATAGCATCCTTCCGCACAGTGCACACTCCATCGAACTTAGTGTTATCTGCAAATTTACTAACCCATCCTTCTTTCCAGTTTTATTGATGATCTTTTCTCTCTCAGTCAGTTTCAAGCTCCAAACTAATCTGATCTTTGGCTCTTTATTAGTCATGATAGTTCTGCAACTGTCAGTTTCCTTAACATCTCTGTTACCCCTGCCCCTCCAAGTGCTTGACACAAGAATACCTGTCTAATCTTGATCACACACTTAAATTGGAGTGTTTCAGATCCGAGGGTATCTGATGCTTTAGGTCTGACAGGCCTCACTTTGCTAGCTCTGAAGTGGCTGCAACTCTCATTATCCTACTGAGCAAAGTTAACTTGTTGGTTTCATTTCTCTATTTCTACCCTCATCTTAAAAAACAAGTGACATGAATTTATGTATTTCTTTGTTACTCAGGATGAGACCACATGTTTAGCTACCTCCTTGCCTCATTCACTTCATCCCCTGCCACACCTAAGCCAGATCTTTCCCCAAGTTTCTATCTCGTCAAACCTCTGTCATCATCTTGCTCAAGAGTAGCACTTCTTGCTTCCCTGATCCTTCCACTAAATAGCTTGCCTCTTAAGTTGTCAGTCCACATTGGCTAACATTATAAACTGGTTCCACTCCTCCTGTGTTGTTGTCCACCCTTTCAAAATTGCCCTTATCACACTGGCCTGTCTGAAAACCCAACCCTTACCATTTTGTTCTTGAAAATCGTCGGTCCACCTCTAGTTTTCTTTTCCGAAGTACTTGAATGTTATCTTATCTCCCTAATCAGTGCCACCTTTCTTAGCATTCCAGGTTAGGATCTCTCCATTCAGGTTTCTGCTGCACCCAGTACTGAACTTGTGCTGATCATGAATAATATCCTGTGACTTTGGTGCGCCTTTGAATCGTGTCCTTCCTGACCACTGTATAGCTTTTGTGATTTTGGGCTATAGAAATCTCCTCTAGTGCCTTACAGTCATCCAACTAGGGGTGACACTTAGTTCAACACCTAGCTACCAATTGTAGCCAGATCACTCCCAGCAGTTCCTTTCCTTCCCTTCCCATTCTAGTGCCTTTATTTCCAGGGTCCCTCAAGGATTTATTCTTGTCTGGTTTCCTCACCATTGTCCTTAATCTCTCACTGTCAGCTGCATTCTGCCTCCTAGAAGCACCATCTACAGACACAGGGTCAGCTTCCACAAGTTTACTGATAATATCCGACATGTTACATTCACTGACTCCCATCTCAAATTCTTATCCCAGCATATGCTCACTTAAAGCTGTCCTTTCCTCTGCTTCTAATGAACGGAGCATCTCCCTCTTCGCTATCACTATGGAATTGTCTTCCTAACCTCTGCCTTTCCATCGAATGTTTCCTTTCACGGTGTCCTTAAAACGTCTTGGCAGCCCTCCAGTAACGTTAGCGTTGTGTCTTGTTTTTATTTGGTTTGATCTTTGAAACACCTTGAGAGACTTTTTCTGTTTTAGAGGATCAATTAACGCTACTTATGATTGGTTGTGGAGAAGGCCATGTCACTGACTATTCTGAAGGGATGAAGAGCTGCATGTTGTAAATGATCTTTTTATTTTTGCAGAAAGATGTTGATCTATCTAAGGATGATCTACTGGGAGATATACTTAATGATCTTCATGCAGATGTAAGGACCAAATCATATTTATGTATTTTAGATAATTTATGTTTCACGAATTGCTTACTCGCTTTTCCTATCTTGTCAGTATGAATTGCATTAGTGTTTATGTATTTCTAAATGATAAATGTTTGAATTTAACAGGCACCTTCACTAACTACACCACCACCTGCCGTCATTTTAAAGAGGAAGAAACCTGTTGGAGTATTAGCGAACCCATTTTCCGTCAGGCCGCCCACCCTCAAGGTACCTCTGTAAATGTATTCGGGAAATGTTAAAGGAGTAACATCACTTGGGTTGGAATGTAAGCAGTAAATTGTTTGACATTGTTTCAATGTGACTGTATCTGATTGTTGAAAGAAATCCTGGACAAATGTTCCCATTTGTTCTTTTTATGTCTCTGTGAATGCTGTCTGCATTTTCTCTGTTTCTAATTAAAACACCTCCTTGGTGACTGGATGTTGTAATGACATTTTGAATCACTGTGATTATGGAAGTGGCCATTGTCGATAATATTATAAACTTTGCTTGTGTAAAATGTAATGTCAGCAAGAGATTTTGCAAAGTGTGCAACTAAACTATATGCTATTTTATGGTCACACGGTGAGCAGTTTCTCTCCCCTTCATATCACAACATGTTGTGGTTCTTTCTGGCTCGAGGTTGATCATTGAGGTACAGAGCGGGATGTGACCAATAGTACATGATTCTGCCAAAGTTTGAGGCAAGTAGGTGTATTTAGGTGACTTCTGTTTGTGTTTATTTGTCAATGGGATATGGGAGTTGCTGGCTAGCTAGTATTTATTACCTATCCCGAAATGCCTTTAAGGGTCAGCCACCTTCTTGTATGCCTGGAGTTACATGTAGGCCAGACCAGGTAAAGGTGGCAGGCTTTCTTCCCAAAAGGACAGTATGGGACCTGATGGGTTTTAATGATAATCGATAGTTGTTTCATGGTCGCCATTAGGCTTTTCTGTTGAATTCAGATTTAATCTGCTGTAATGGGATTTGAACCCATATCCTCAGAAACATGAGTGGGCCATGAAATTGCAGCTGTAGTTTAATGCAGATAAATGTGAGATGTTGCAATTTGGTAAGACCAACCAGGGCAGGACTTTTACAGTTAATGCAAGGGACCTGGGGAGTGTTTTTGAACAAAGAGATTGAGGGGTTCAGGTTCATAGTTTTTTGAAAGTGGCATCCCAGGTAAACAGGTAAACAGGAAGGGTTTTCTTCATTGGTCAGAGCATTGAATACAGGAGTTGGGACGTCATGTTACAATGTACAAGACACTGAAGAGACCACATTTGGAACACTGTGCACAATTCTGGTCATCTTGCTATGGGAAGGATGTTATTAGACTGGAAAGGGAGCAAAAAAGATTCCAAGGATGTTACTGAGACCGGAAGGTTTGAGTTATAAGGCTGGGACATTTTTCCCTGGAACTTTGGAGGCTGAGGGGTGACCTTACGGAGTTCATAAAATCAAGAGCGTGTATAAATTAAATAGCCAAGGTTTTTTCTCCAGGCTAGAGTAAAGTGGTGAGTATATGGAACGAGGAAGTAGTAGAGGTGGATCCAATTATAACATTTAAAAGCCATTTGGAGAGGAACATAGATAGGAAGGTTTTGGGGGCTGTTGGCAAATTGCAGGAAAATGGGACAACTTAAGTTAGGAAACTTGGTCAGCATGGATGAGTTGGGCAACCAAGGTTGGGAGGGGGACGTTTAATTGAATCTAAGGAAGAATGAGGAGTCAATGTTTGAGTGAACATACCAGCCAATTGGAGAGGAAGACACTTACAAGGAAGAGATTGAAGGCTCCCAGATGCGAAGAATCTTTGAAGATCTATTTCACCCTCTGTCAATAATTTACTCTTCTAATAAATGCTCATCATTTCAGTATCACAGGTCTTCAGGCAGCTCAATTCTTCACTATTAGGTTTAATGTGAAAGGGCAAAGATAGAAAAGGGACTAAGGGGCAATGTTTTCACACAGAGGTGTTGCATGTATGGAATGAGCTGCCAGAGGAAGTGGTGCAGGTGGGTACAATTTAAAAGGGATCTGGACGGGTATAGGAACAGAAAGGATTTAAAGGGATATGGGCCAAATGCTGGCAAATGGGACTAGATTAATTTAGGATATCTGGTTGGCACTGGACGAGTTGAACTGAAGGGTTTGTTTCTGTGCTTTACATCTCTATGACTCTAGAAAATTTAGTTTGCATTTATTTTTGAATGCTCAGGGTTCTCCGGTCCTCAATTCTAATCATCAGAACAATTCCATAAGGAAGACAGTTGTTACTGAAGAAGTGGTCAGTGTTGTGGACTCTGCCCAGTCTGCTCCAGTGAGATCCTCAATCAAGCAGGTGCCTGTGAAGCAAGAAGAAGAGAGACTAGCAGCTGTCACTTTAAGCAAAGAGAAAATTGCTGAAGGTACGATTCCACTCCACCATTTATTTTTAGACTGACTTATGCTGTGGTCTTGTTTCAAGCAGATGAGCAGCCCTTTCATACAATATCTGGCTGACCAGTTTTTTTGTCTAATTCCTAATTGGAAAGTGTGAAATTTAATTGGAGTCTGATTCACATGGTGGTCCTGTTATCCAAGTGTATGTAACTTTGGTGGACTCTCTTAATTTATTTTCCTCCTTAACTCAGTTCTAACCAATTTGATTTGATTTACCTTGTTTTTTTTTCCATCCTGAGAGTTTACCATTTTATTTTATTGCAAATTATTTTTGTCTTCATGTCCCACATAACTCATACTTGTCTGTTCTTCTGGTGCTTTTTATTTTGAATTGTTCCTGGAGTGTGTATCAGTACTGGAAAGGCCACATTTACCTCTTGTCTGTACTTACCCTGAGAAGATAGTGATTGCATGAACTGCTGCTACCTAAGGTGACGCTGGCTGGTGAAGGGCGAGGAGAAATGGTTAGATTTTCTCTTGTTAATGGTAATTATGAGTGAGAAGCCCTTACTTTGAGTTTACATGTATAAATGTTAGCAGACCATGTCAGATTGCAGCTGATTTTTGCCATTCGAGCTGTAAGCCAGCACATTTCTGAGGAGTTGCAAATGGAACTGAATGCTGCATTTGTCGGGCCTTTCTTTTGTGCCTGTAATTGAGAGAAAGTCATTGATGCAGTTACAAATGTTTGTCTTGTGGATCTCTTGCAGTAAGGCTGTATGGCTGAAGCAGCCACAAACATCATCCTTTTTGTTGAGTTTGACTCTAGCCAATTCTTTTGACCTCCATGTTGGTAAGACTCATGGCGTCTGATTCAAAGTTGCATCTCTTCAGGCAAATTAAGATTTTTCTTCCCCATGTTTAAATCAAGGCTATGATCAGATTTACAACTTTGCTCCTGAAGATTGTGTCTGTGGGTAGGTGTCAGGGTTGACTCTTTCCGTCATTTTACTGATGGTTTTCGAGGAAGCTCTAAAACTGGCATGATAATTATCCAAAGTAGCCATATATAATTTATGTGCATAGGACCTACCATGACACCCATCCATATTGTGAGATAGATATCAGTGTAATAGATGTACTGGCACATTTTGGCTGGGGAGCAACTACGCTGGTTGTTATGGCTTAAGCTCTCCAGTCGGTGCATTATCAGGTCTCTGTTTAATTCTCCTTAAAATCCCATTGAATGAACCAGATTGGCTGAACATAGTCGGGTTGATTTGAATCTTGGGAGGAGTTTGAGCAGGATCCCACACTATGCTTGTGCTGCGCTTTTCACTTCGGTTATTAGATAATATTGTAAAGTTGGTTCATTAACTGTCAATGAAATAGCTATTTGTAGTATAAATTTTTAAAAATGCATTGTGCAGGAAGGTGGGTTGGGTGATGGGAGGAGGGATGACAGTTGAACTGGATTCCAAATAAAGAGGAATGTGGTAAATAATTTCCTTGACCTTCAGTGTTGTTCTGAGTTGCCTGATAGCAGGAGAGAAAAGCAGAGAATGTGTTTTTTGTGAAGTTTGACACATGTACCTATTTTTGTCGTTCATTGGCCACTAGGTGGTGGTAGAATAAAGCTTAGGGAATGTATTGCTTGTTGTAGGACTTCTAATTACACTGTGAGAAAAGGTCAATGTTGTATAATTAGATGAAAATATTGATGTAAACTAATTTAAGAAGCGCCCCTTTTTGTAGCACATCACACAAATAGAGCATTGTGATTGCTAATTTAGGAATCACTTTGGAACTGAGTTTTACAGTTGTCAAGGAGAAGTGGATAAGCAGAGTCAGGAAATGTGAATGTCACATTGTGCAGTTTGCAGGTGTAATCATGTCAAAATTATTAGTACATATCTCCACCCTTCTTTAACACGGGGGACCTAGGTAGTAGCTCTTTGGTTCATGCCTATGTTCTTACCCAGCCAAATATTGTTGCTGAAGGGCTGTTTTTTATTAACGACTAAACAACATTACCTGCCACTAAGCGCAAACAGAGCTGTACTTAGAGATTTAGCAATCTTTATGGCAGGGGTTTCCCATTTCCCAAAGTTAGCTTGAATCTAGCACCAGACCAAGAGGATCTCTTAGATTT
This sequence comes from Chiloscyllium punctatum, assembly GCF_047496795.1. NCBI lineage: Eukaryota > Metazoa > Chordata > Chondrichthyes > Orectolobiformes > Hemiscylliidae > Chiloscyllium > Chiloscyllium punctatum. The sequence goes on along the minus strand of NC_092753.1, from coordinate 42,316,345 downwards.
CTGGCAACGTGAAGTCATCATGGGGATAAGCAACCAATCATATTAAAATATTCTCACAGCCAATCAGGGAGTAAATGCAGGGACCTACCTTCACTTTTTAATATCATTTAATATCAATGAATTGTACGCACAGTAATAATGTTTGAATTATCACATATTTTTCTTCAAAATGGAGAAATATGGCATTCTGGGTATAAAAATAGTTTCTCAAGGTTGAAGGGTTTTCAGAAATTATGAATCTAATGAACATTTGAAAAAAATCAGTTACATAACATTCTTCAAAGTGTAAACTTTTTAGGGGCTTTTGGAATTGAGATGAATAACTTAAAGGACAAGTTTGCTCAGTTCAGTGATTTTCTAATTAATTAAGGATTAATGTAGTTGGTGTGGTGTACATGGACTTCCAGAAGGTATTTGATTAAGTGCCACATAGTCGGCTTGAAGTTAATGGAATAAAAAGAACAGAGGCAGTGTGGATGCAAAGTGAATTCAGTGGTGAACATTAATTTGTTTTGTAGATGGGAGAAAGATATATGTGGAGTTCTGAGGATCAATGTTGGAACTATTGCTTTTCTGGATGTATGTCGATGACCTTATCTTTGGTGTGCAGAGCACAATTTGAAAGTTTGGAAATGACATACATTTGGAAGTATTGTGAACCATGAGGGTGTTAGTGACAAACTCGAGGGACATCGGCTCGTTGAATAGGTCGTAAGGTGACAGATAAGAGTTAATGCAGTAAAATAATACAATTTGATTGGAAATATATAGTGGCGAGTGAAGAATGTTATCGAGGATCTTGATCAACTGGGCCAGTGGGCTGAGGAATGGCAGATGGGGTTTAATTCCAATAAATGCGAGGTGTTGCATTTTAATAAGACAAACCAGGATAGGACTTGCATAATTAATGATAGGGCCAAGGAGTTTTGTCGAAGAGAGAGATTGATGGATGCAGGTACATAGTTCCTTGTCACAGGTAGACAGGGAGTGAGGAAGGGTATGGAAAGCTTGCCTTCATCGGTCGGAGCATTGAGTACAGGAGTTGGGCCGTCGTGTTACAGCTGTACAAGACATTGATAAGGCCACATTTGAAATAATGCATACATTTCTGGTAGTCTTCCTATGGGAAGAACGTAATTAAGCTGGAAAAGGTGCAAAAACGATTTATAAGAATGTTACCAAGGCTGGGAGGTTTAAGTTATAGGGGGAGACTAGATAAGTTAGGACTTTGTTCCTGGAGCCCAGGAGGCTGATGGGTGACCTTCTTGAGGTTTATAAAATCATTGCAAGCATGGATAAGGTGAATAACCAAGGTCTTTTTCCCACGCTAGGGGAGTCCAAAGCTAAAGACCATAGGTTAAGGTGAGAGGGGAAGGATGTAATATGTTGGACAGATGTTTGGACAGGTACCTGAATAGGAACAGTTTAGAGGGATATGGATTGATGGTAGGAGACTTCGCTAGTTTCCAAATCTCCCCTTCCGTCACCTCATCCCAGATCCAACCCTCCAACTCAGCACCACCCTCTTGATCTGTCCAACCTATCCTCCTTCCTTCCCAATATCCGCTCCACCCTTCACACTAAACTATTACAAGCACCCTCCACCTGCATCCACCTTTCACTTTCCCAGCTACATATCCTCCAGCCCCACCCACACCCCTTATTTATCTCTCAGCCCTCTTCAAACCACCGCTCCCCCCACCCCAAACTCTCCAACATGCCTGATGAAGGGCCTATGCCCAAAAAGTTGATTCTCCTGCTTCTTGGATGCTGCCTGACCTGTTATGATCTTCCAGCGCCACACTTTCCAGTGTAATAACACTGCCCTAAAATCAATCGAGTTCTTGAAAATTGAGGGAAATGTGTTAACTTTCTCACTACCTACCTCTTTTAAGACCTAAGGATTAAGTTCATCAGAATCCAAGCACTTGCTAGCCCACATCCCTAGCAGTTTTTGTTGTACCATTTCTCTGGTGGTTGTGCTTTTCCTGAGTTTCTCCTTCCTTTCCATTTTATGATTACTGTTGCTTTTGAACAATTACTGTATCTTCTATAGTAAATACTGATGTATGATAACTGTTCATTTTTATTTTTCATTCAATATTCTTTCCATTATTGGTTTTTCAGACTGACTTTATATAGGACCAAAACTCGCTTTTGTTAATTACTCTTTTTTTTAAAATTAAAAACTGTGTTTCTGGCTAGCTTTCTCTTGTGCTTTGATTTTTCTCTCCTTGTTAATATTTTAGTCATTCTTGACAGTATTTTTTATATCCAGTTCAATCTTCTGACTTTGCACTTGTCTTTGTACAGTTATATTTTTTCTTTTAGTTTGATACTATTCTTTAACCATTCTAGTTAATCACAGATGCTTGATTTGGTTTATTGTAGTCAGATGTACTTATGTAAAGTGAAAAGCTTTGTTTTGCGTCAGTACAGGCAGATCATAGCAAACAAGGATATACAGATCATAGGGTGCTCAGAGCGAGGTATACAAGGTTATAGCTGCGTAGGAGCAAAATCAACATTATTTGAAGTGAGGTCCAGCAGGGAAGAAGCTGCTCAAGCTTCTGCATATCTTCCTGATGGAATAAGTTGTAAGAGGACATTACCGGGGTGCGAGGTATCTTTGATATTGGATGGGAGGTTGGCTTCCGTGATGGTCTGGACTGTGCTCACAACCTTCTGTAGTTTCTCATGGGCCTGGGCAGAGCAGTTGCCTTATTTAGGCCATTATGCAACTGGATAGAATCATTTCAATGGTGCATCTGTGAAAGTTGGTGAGGGTCCTTATGGATGTGCCAAATTTCCCAAGCTGCCTTTTCTGTCCTGGATCTGTCCTTTGGGACTTTATTTTAACTTAAGGATCTGACTAGAAAAAACTTACAAGACTGCAGGGAAAATGTGAGAGAACTGAGACTGGGTAATTTGCTGTTGCTGAGAGTGCATTGATTCCTGACTGGTATCCATTCCACGTAGAGAAATATTGAATTACTGGCAATAGCTTCGAGATTTCTGTGTTTAACTGTGCACGTACAAATTCCAAAAGCTGCTTTCAGTTTTAGACGAGTAATGATGGCAAGCACAACGGATCCCATTTCTTTTTATTAACTGTCACAAAAGCTCGACGTTTATCTTCTGTGGCTGAGTATTGTTATATTGTCTATTATTTTACCAGTTTTTTTCAGGGTCATGCTCTGGCTATTGATGACCTAGTTCCAGGTCTTTTCAACTATTACACCAAGCTCCATGAAATGGAGCAGACAATTGTTCAATTTTGGGAACTAGGGTTTCAGTCTTCCAGGTCCTTTGTCACTCATCCACTGTAGCACTGAAAGAGGCACAGAATCCAGGAAAAAGAGATGAACTGTCTTTGGATCAACTTCAAAAACAAAAACTAAAGTTGCTGGAAAAACGCAGCGGGTCTGGCAGCATCTGTGAAGAGAAATCAAAGTTATCATTTCAGGTCCATGGACCCTTCCTCAGAACTGGACCAAAATGCTAACTTGAATTTCTTTTCACAGATGCTGCCAGACCTGCTGAGCCTTTCCAGCAACTTCTGTTTTTGTTTCTGGTTTATAGCATCCGCACTTCTTTTAGTTTTTATTTGGATCAATTTGCTAGTGCTGTTTCACCAAAGTGCAACTTCTATTCCCTACCCTAAAAGTTTCATCTCTAATGTCAGATAGATAATGCGCTGCAGCATAAACATCCCATTATTCATCACATAAGAGCAGCTTCTGTTGTTTAACACAACGTATCCTATGTTTTAGGAGGACAAAGTGAGGACTGCAGATGCTGGAGATCAGAGCTGAAAATGTGTTGCTGGAAAAGCGCAGCAGGTCAGGCAGCATCCAAGGAGCAGGAGAATCGACGTTTCGGGCATAAGCCTGAAGAAGGGCTTATGCCCGAAACGTCGATTCTCCTGCTCCTTGGATGCTGCCTGACCTGCTGCGCTTTTCCAGCAACACATTTTCTGCTCTGTATCCTATGTTTTGCCTGGCGTGTTCATTAGACAGAGAAGCAGCCTTGTGTTGGGGATCCATTCCCACTCAGAGCTGGATAGTAGATTTTAAGAGGTCTGCTGGTGCCACTGCATGCTAAGCCTATTTTGTGGGTCTATGGCACAGAATCTTGCATACCTTTCCTCCCTTGTGGAGTACTAACCTTTTGATATCTCTGTGTAGTTACTAAGTTTAGTCAATGCAGCTTCAGTGGCAGGGAAAGTCCAGTGCTTGTTGCCCATGAACTTTCAGCTGCACGTGACACTGAATCATCACATCCCTGAATTTTAAAGGAAATGCTTTTGAAAGATTAATGGAGGAGCATGTGTCTGTGGCTAGGGGAAGTTTGGCACAGAGTTGATGTGCTGGTATCTGAGTTTAAGACAGTGCGCTGCATCAGGGAGGTTGCGAGTTACTTGGTCCAGGAAGAAATCAAACCCCTTTAAAAACTTTAGTTTGGTCAGAGGTCAGAGCGGGAAAGTATGAATATGAAGCATTGAATGGCAGATGTAGTGATCCCAGAAGGGAGCACTAATGGAATCGCAGCCACTCCACTAGTTTAAGCAAGTTCATATTCTTGGAGGTTATCTGGACAGGATAATTAAACTGAGCATAATACCACAGTGCAAGGAGCCATTCAAGTTGGAATGTGTGGTGTCGTCAAAGACTATAATTTGGGGACAGATATAGTTCTTCGCAACCAGGTGCACAAGTCCCAAGAACTATATTATTGGCTGCTGACATCATTAAGGCATCATTTTGGGATGGAGGAACTTGGAGTGGGAGGGGAAGAATCCCGTTGTTATGGGCCAAATTGATACCAGTAACATGGGTAGGACTAAACAAAGGTTCTCCTAAGGGAGTATAAGATAATAATGCCTAAACTGCTTTCTGAGCCAGAGGCAAATTAGGATACAGTAAATAACATCAGAGAACTGAGTATGTGCCTCGAAGATTGATGTGGGAGAAATGGATTTTTGTTTACGGTCACTGGCATGCTGGACAGAGGGAGCTATACTTGTATGATAGGATGATCTTCACTTGAACTGTGCTTAGACCAGTCTCTTGGCAAGGCAAATAATTTGGACTATTGAACAGACTTGACATTAAATAGTCGTACTTGATGTGCTGTGTGGGCACTGTGTAATGGATGGAAGAGTTCAGGGGCCCTGAAATTTAGCAAGGTGAGGAGAAAGGATAAGATAGAATTACAAGGTAGCAATATGGACAATATGGTAATAGGAGTGTGACAGCAGGGGACAGACTGCACAAACAGAAGAGTGCAGCGGGGCACAGGGTTGGAGTTTGGAAAATTGGTAAAAGGGCAGGATTAGTGGATCTTTGTCTGAATTCACATAGCATTCGTAAGAAGATAAATTAATTGAGAGCACAAATAGAAATAAATGCGTATGATTTGATGATCATCAGTGAGATGTGATTGCAAACATACCAAGACTAGAAACTGAATATGCAAGAGTATTTACATTTCAGATAAAGGGAAGGCAGATAAAAGGAAGTATGTTAACCCCTGCTAATAAAGACGAGTTTAGAACACTAATGAGAAACGATCTTGGCTGAAAGGATCAGAATCAGTCTGAATAGTGATGAGAAATAGCCAAGGAAATAAGCCATTGTTGGAAGCGATTTAGGCTTTTTAAAACAGAAATAATGGGTGTTTATGGAAAAGACACTGCAATAATTGTTATTCATTTAAATCTTCATATAGATTGGATGAATCAAATTGGCAAAGATACCCATACAGGTAAATTTCAAAAAGGGCATTCAGGATAGTTTTTCATTTCACAGAGACAGAATTAGTTAATGATTAATTAGTGAAGTCTTGGAAAGAGTGATTGTAATTTGATAGAATTCCATATTCAATTTTGAAGTTTGAATGAATGCCTTAACCTTAGGTCAAGGTAATGACTAAAGTATGAAGATAGGGTTAGCTACAGTGACTGGGGAAATAGGTTAAAAACTAAGATGATGATTAAGCATTGGCAGACATTTAAGGCGTTTTTTTAAATCTCTCAACAAAAGTAATTTCTATGTTCTTAAAGTATTGCAGATTCTGGAGATCTCAAATTAAACAGAAAATGCTGGAAATACTCTAATTCTGACAATGTATGGAGGAAGTAAAACAGGGAAACATGATTAGAGAACTCTTTTGTTAAATATGATAGCTCCATCATTGGTATTATTCAAGTTCTTGTTTGTTTAAAGTTGTGCCTTTTGATTTGTAGATGAGCCCTATGTAATGGAGTTCAATAATGAAGACTTTGATGAGCCCATGGAAACAGAGTCTGCTGCCACTATGAAAGTAGAGATGGAACCTGAACAAAACATCAGAGTGATAGAACCAGAGGACAAAGACAAATCATTCATGTAAGATGATTGGTGTCAATCTCATTTTGAGGATGACAATAAAATATTGTGGTGATAGGATGAAACCGGCATTAACTATAAGCTGTGTCTTAAAACATCTGAAAGTCTGCATTCAGTAGGCAACTCTGCTGGAGTCACTGAAGCCAGGTCCCTGTAGGTTTAGCACTCACGTACCAGTTAGAACAAATCTTTTGTGGATCATTCCATTGAACTGTGGGTGCGAAGCCATGCAGCAAACTGGAAATAATTGTAGAAGGAGCGAACAGCCTGCCAAAGCTCCCTTTAAGATATGTACAACCATGCAGGACTCTCAGTGAAATGTGGTGGGTGCAGAGAGACATTAGAGGGAACATTGCTGAGCATGTGTGGGCTCCACACACACTTGTACTGCTATGCTTCATAGCATTAATAGGTTTCAGGATGATGTAGATCACGATATTGGGCAGGTGGGTTCTCAGACCTGGTACTGAAAGTTCTTGAGGAGATCTAAAGAAGGATAGGTGTCCTGCATCCACAAGAGGAAGGAGACCACTTTGCCTTCTCTCCTGTTCTCTTGCAGCAGCTGTTACTGCTGGGCTCAGCCTCTCATCTTCCTGCCATTCTTCTTGTTGATCACAAAAATACCCAACAGATGTTCATGACAAAACATTCCTTGCTCTTGGCGATGCCTGTAAAGTAGCATACACCTCTTTTTAGCTGAGAATTTCTAGATTCTGTATTGCTAGAGTACTGATGAAGCCTTGATGTATGTTTACTTAAATATGTTTATGCCTCCTGAAGTGTTTTCACTGTATGTAATTTGACATCCTTGTACAATAAAAATCAATCTGAATTTTGAAAATTTCAGTATCTTACAGTGATCCAGGTTTCTGTGGATCATGTTTCATAATTTCACTCCATGAAATCATGCCCTCTTGTTCCAGCTTCCCCTAACTTCTCCACGTTTACTCTTTTTATAATTTAAAGGCATCAATTAGATCACCTCTTTTAAGACTGAAGTTCACTTCAATTTGTAAAGCCTCAGTCAATTACAATTAATTTGAGTTTGCAAGAATCAATATAAAAGTTTACTAATCTTGACCAGTCACAAGATCCATTCCAGCTACAATTATGTTTTGCAGAATTTTTATGGAGTTTATTAAATTGATCAAAATGAGTACAAGAGAAAAAATTCTTAATAAAAGCAGTGTTTTTTTTCATTTTGGGATACTAGTTTGCGATACTGGTTGACAGAAGGCTCTTGTGATGACAACAATCCTCCTTCTCATGCATTCAGACACTAAGAGTCACCACTTATTAAATTCTGCTCAGTTGACCCCTGTGAAGGATTAGACATCCTGAACTTGAATTAGCTTATTACTGCAAAGTTTACGGTCAGTATTGGATTGGCTAAACAGCATGGATCCATTTCTTGAGTTGGTTTCTTTAAAAGAGATAGTCATTTTAGTGACATCATTTCCTATTAAATCCTGATTAATTATTTGACACTGAAATACCCTTTTAAAATCATAGCTCTGGAATTGTTATAAACATTTAAAGGTTTTTTAGAAGTATGAAAAATTCTCCAATTTACCTGTTCTTTAGACCTAGCTTGACAAAAAAAAATACATGGACTAGGTTTCTGTACCTAAGGACAATATTTATCCCAAGTAGTTAGACTGTAGCTACAGGTAAATTATTATAAACTATTGGCATAGAACTCTCTTAGTTAAAACTCACATCCCCTTTATAAACTCCCCCTTTCACACACTAAGTAAAAACACAACTGTTATGGGCAGAGGAAAAGCCTAGAAATGCAGTCCAGTGGAACCTGTTCAGAGTTGTTGAGATGATTCTTCTGCTGGTCACAATGCTGCTTCTTGGTCTACTTTCTCTGTAGGTTGTCACTAGCTTGCAAGTGTCAAAGGATAGCTGGCTGACACTTACATAAAGATCTCTGACTTATTAGTTAAGAGTCACAGCCTGCAGAAAAGATAACTGATTTTCTTCAGGTTTGACAGCACTTTTACTCCAGAGAGCAGAGATAACTCCTGAGCTGGTGGAGGCCTAAAGGCTTCTCTCTCTGACTTCTGCACAGCTCCAAGCTGCTCACATATCTGAGAACCAATCATATTGTATTGATAGTCAGATGGCCTTTGTCATTTATAACTGGTCACTAGTCCACAGACCATTTGTTCCAAGTGAAGTTCTAGTCCACAGTAAATCTCTACCATGATATGTTAGCAATGGTAGAATAATTTCAGTCTGCTTAGGGTAAATGTGTCACCTTCTAGTCCTTAACTATAATGCATAAATGTCCCAATTGATGCATCAAATTATTCTCTAAAATCTTTAACTACAAAACATATGTGATTCCACAATAACCTTCGATGCCCAAAATACATTAAAGCTCAAATAAACTATATAAAATTAATATACATAGACCTGTTACATAGTATCAAGTTACAAAATGAAACTAATTAAAAATATACAGAACTGTGTCCTGAGTAAATGTTACATGCACCTCAAAAGCATGTACTCCTTTGTTAGTTTGAACTCTAATAGGAGACATAACCCCAGAAGCCTCCTTTTCACTAGGCTGAATTTGACTTTGTTCCTTTTTAGAAAGTGTTTTAAGAATTGAGTCATAGGGAGAGGCTGGATAGGCTGGGGTTGTTTTCCCTGGAGCGTCGGACCCTGAGAAGAGGGGCATGGATAGGATAAATAGACAAGGTCTTTTCCCTGGGCTGGGGGAGTCCAGAACTAGAGGGCATTGGTTCAGGGTGACAGGGGAAAGATATAAAAGGGACCTACGGGACAATTTTTTCATGCAGAAGGTGGTGCGTGTATGAGCTGCCAGAGGAAGTCATAGAGGCCGGTTCAATGACAACATTTAAAAGGCATCTGGATGGGTATATGAATAGGAAGGGTTGAGAAGGATACGGGCCAAGTGGTGGCAAATGGAACGAGATTACGTTGGGATTTCTGGTTGGCATGGACGAGTTGTTTCCATGCTCTGCATTTCTATGACTATATGACTATGACTCTAATAATCCCAATCAAGCAGAATAAAATTCAATTGCTTAATTAAGTCAAACCTATTAATTATTGCGAGAAAAGAAATCTCATCCCAACACTCTCATTTGACTAGCCTCAAGGGAATAGCAGCCAAATCTGTCCACATAATTCAACCCTCTGAGTCCTGGTTCTTATTCTGCGAAATGTTTGCTGTGTTCCTGACAAGGCCTTCAATTTTTCTGTAATCTTTGCATTTGGCACAAAATACAGTTTTTCAGTTATGATAAAGTCGAGGCTGTTTATAACATACAATTATGTTTACTTCCTACTTTGTTCTAATCGCTGATGGGCAGACATTCCCTCAGTCTCTTTACTTATTGTACCTGTGGACCTGCTTATAAACATTTGAGTATATTATCACCTAAATCCCATTATTCCTTCCCATGCCATCCATGAAGAAAATATTATGATTTATCCTTTCAGGATCTTAATGTTTCTCTTTTCCAAATTAAATTCAATCCCTCCTAATTTGTGCCAGTTACATGGTCAGTCTGATATCCCTTTTGAATTTCCTGTTCTATCTGCACAAACTGCTGTGCCTTCTAATTTAGCGCCATCTAAGATGAGCAGGATATAAAATTCTCTATTCCTTCATCAACTTAATAATTCATATAATGAAAAGCTGAGGCCCCCACAGCAGGTTGCTGGAGGACATCACATCCTACCAATCGGACAACATTCCCTTCATCCACACTCCCACCCTCTCTCCTCTTTACCAGTAATCCATGTTACAAAGTTATCACACTTCATTTTCACTTGTAATCTCCTGTAAACTTGTTAGATATCTTTGCAAGTCCAAGTTGACAGCACCTGTGTTCACCTCTCTTTCTGCATGATAGTACAAATTACTTCTCTCAAATGATGCATTGATGTCCCATCAATCTGCATTTGCTTTTAAAGGAAGATGTTGTGCATATTTTAAAAGTTCTGTCCTATTATTTAGGAACTCAAACTTCATTGAGTCTTCTTGCTGGGACCTTATGGATGAAAATGAAAGTGATTCTGTGGTGGTTGACGTGCAGGTAGATGCAGGTCGTTTGCCATTAGTTACTGGTTTAGAAGGCGACCAGGTATTCAGATTTTACTGGGTGGATGCTTATGAAGACCAGTATCATCAACCAGGTAAGATGAACATTTTTATCAAAGATTTTACTTAAAAACCCTAACATACTGAGTAATCATTCTTAAAGTTATACTGACATCAATGATGAACGATTTACCATTGATATATATTGCATTTTATTAATTACCACCAAACCTTTATCCCCCCCCCAACTAGAATTCATTCTTCAACTCTGGGCGACTCTAGCATCTCTTAGGGTCATAGAGTCGTAGAGATGTACAGCATGGAAACAGACCCTTCTGTCCAACCCATCTATGCCGATCAGATATCCCAACCCAATCTAGTCCCACCTGCCAGCACCCGCCCACATCCCTCCAAACCCTTCCTATTCATATACCCATCCAAATGCCTCTTAAATGTTGCAATTGTACCAGCTTCCACCACATCCTCTGGCAGCTCATTCCATATACATACCACTCTCTGTGTGAAATAGTTGCCCCTTAGGTCTCTTTTATATCTTTTCCTTCTCACCCTAAACCTTTGCCCTCTAGTTCTGGACTTCCCGACCCCAGGGAAAAGACTTTGTCTATTTATCCTATCCATGCCCCTCATAATTTTGTAAACTTCTATAAGGTCACCCCTCAGCCTCCGACGCTCCAGGGAAAACAGTTCAGCCTTTCCCTGTAGCTCAAATCCTCCAACCCTGGCAACATCTTTGTAAATCTTTTCTGAACCCTTTCAAGTTTCACAACATCTTTCCGATAGGAAGGAGACCAGAATTGCACGCAATATTCCAACAGTGGCCTAACCAATGTCCTGTACAGCCGCAACATGACCTCCCAACTCCTGTACTCAGTACTCTGACCAATAAAGGAAAGCATACCAAACGCCTTCTTCACTATCCTATCTACCTGTGACTCCACTTTCAAGGAGCTATGAACCTGCACTCCAAGGTCTCTTTGTTCAGCAACACTTCCTAGGACCTTACCATTAAGTGTATAAGTCCTGCTAAGATTTGCTTTCCCAAAATGCAGCACCTCGCATTTATCTGAATTAAACTCCATCTGCCACTTCTCAGTCCATTGGCCCATCTGGTCCAGATCCTGTTGTAATCTGAGGTCACCCTCTTTGCTGTCCACTACACCTCCAATTTTGGTGTCATCTGCAAACTTACTAACTGTACCTCTTATGCTCGCATCCAAATCATTTATGTAAATGACAAAAAGTAGAGGACCTAGCACCGATCTTATGGCACTCCACTGGTTACAGGCCTTCAGTCTGAAAAACAACACTCCACTACCACCCTCTGTCTTCTACCTTTGAGCCAGTTCTATATCCAAATAGCCTGTTCTCCTTCTTAATTTATTATTTTACTTGAAAAATAACAAGATATTTTGTATGTCATTTCCAATTCTTTTTAAATAACTTTTTAATTTTCATTTTGTTTTTAATCTTTACTGCATTGCTGATCATTTTTTTGCAAAGTTTGTCCATAATTATTTGTTTGGATTTCTTTTCTCAGTTTGTTTAGTATAACCTTTGCAGAATTTTATCCTTTGCATTCCTTGCCTCTTTATTAAGAAAAATCTATTTTATGCTCTCTGCATCTCCAGTTTGAAGGTTCTGTACAAATGTCCAATTCACTGACTTTTCTGACCGGTTACTTAGTTCCTTCCCATCTTGCTGAGCAATGTCTTTTTATCATATTTTCCCTTTTTACAATCTTCTATTGTACTTGCATTAAACATACTCATTCTCCTTGTCCGGCCCCTCTCGCCTTAGTTAGTTATCCTACCTGATTTCTCTCTTCTAAGCTAAACACCATTTCATCACTTCATGGGTTTGAAAAATTCTAATTTAGGAAGTAGACATAATTCATTCCAAAACAAAATCTCTATTTTGTTGGCATGTATTTCACTCTAATTTGGGACACTTAAATTACTCTGTAAAGTGCCGCACAGGAGACTACTGATTAAGATAATGACCCATAGTGTCGGAGGCGAGGTGCTAGCATGGATAGAAGAAGGGCTGTCTGGCAGAAACCAGAATGGGGATAAAAGGGTCCTTCTCAGAGTGGCAGCCAGTGACAAGTGGTGTTCCGCAAGGCTCAGTGTTGGGACCACAATGTTTCACTTTATTCATTAAGGATCTAGATGAAGGAACTGAGGGCATTCTGGCTAAGTTTGCAGATGATACAAAGATAGGTGGATGGACAGTTAGCATTGAGGAGGCAGGGAGGCTGTAGAAGGATTTGGACAGATTATGAAAGTGGGCAAAGAAGTGGCAGATGGAGTACAATGTGGGAAAGTGTGAGGTCATGTACTTTGATAGGAAGAGTAGAGTCCCCATTTTCTAAATGGGGAGAAAATTCAGAAGTCTGAAGTACAAAGAAATTTGGGAGTTCCAGTCCAGTATTCTCTCAAGGTAAACTTGCAGGTTGAGTCAGTAGTTAGGAAGGCAAATGCAATGATGGCATTTCAAGAGGACTTGAATCTAAAAGCAGGGATGTACTTCTGGGGTTCTATAAGGCTCTGGTCAGACCATATTTTGAGTATTGTGTGGCAGTTTTGGGCTCCATATCTCAGGGAGGGTGTACTGGCCCTGGAGCGTGTTCAAAAGAGGTTCAGGAGAATGGTCCCAGGAATGAAAAGCTTAACAAAAGAGGAACATTTTAGGACTCTGAGTTTCTACTCAATGGAGTTTAGAAGAATGAGGGGGGATCTAATTGAAACTTTCAGAATACTGAATGACCTGAACAGAGTAGATGTTGGGAAGATGTTTCCATTGGTAGGAGAGACTAGGATCTGAGAGCACAGCCTGAAAGTAAAGGGAAGACCTTATAGAACAGAAATGAGGAGAAACTTCTTCAGCCAGAGTGGCAAATGTATGGAATTCATTGCCACACAAGGCTGTGGAGGCCAGTTATTGAGTGTATTTAAAACAGAGATAGATAGGTTCTTGAGTATCACGGGGATCAAGGGTTAAGGGGAGAAAGTGGGAGAATTGGGTTAAGAAACTTATCAGCCATGATTGATTGGTGGAGCAGACTTGATGGGCTGAATGGCCTGTGTTCTGCTCCTGTGTCTTATGGTCTAAAGTGTCATCTTACTGCTCAATGTGCAGATCATCCACTCTATTTCACCTCTCCTATCTTGGTAGTCTGTAATCCTGAGAATTACATCATTTCTTTACCAGTTCTTCTCTTTGTCAATTCTTTCATGGGATTGAGCATTACTGTTGCAGCTAATATTGGCTGCCCATCCCTAATTGCTCTTTAGAGTACCTGCTGATAGATGCATGTCTTGATTTGGATCTGTAACAAGTCTTTGCACAGAGGACTGTGATAGAATTCTTACTAACATCGTAGCTGCACTCTTCTTTTGTATTTTGTCATTCTTGAGTAGTTTCTAACCAGGAATAGTCAGTCCCATGTCCTGTCTTAGCTTGATAATGCTGCTATGTATATCCCTTTTTCCTACTTCGTTCTCTTGGACCTATTCAAGCTCCCCCCCACCCGGCTTAATCTTTAGGTAATGTTCTTCTGAAGCCTAATGTGGCCTCCAACTGCTGTCTTGCCTGGGATTGGATAAGGGTGCATAATAAAGATTGACATTGAGTGATCTTTTTTCTATATTTTAAGAGTAAACCTATACATTATAAAAACTTATTACCTAACGATTGAAGAAATGGACCAGAATTGCTTGGAACGAAAAACCATTTGTTTCTGGTCTTGTATTGTTGCATAGATGTAATAAAATGGCCATTGCTGTATTTTTTAAAATTCATTCATGGGATGTGGGCATTACTGGCCATGCCAGCATTTATTGCCCATTCCTAATTGCCTAGAGGGTATTAAAGAGTCAACTACATCGCTCTGGGCCTGGACTCACATGTGGGCCAGATTAGGGAAGAAAACTGCCATCCTTACCTAAACCGCATTTATGAACCAGATGGGTTTTTCCGACAATTGTCAATGGTTTCAAGGTCATCATTAGACTCTCAATTCCAAATTTTTTTTTATTGACTTCAAATTCTATAATTTACCGTGATGGGATTTGAACTCAGGTCCCGAGAACACTACTCTGATCTCTGGATTAAAGGTCAAGTGATAATACCAGTAGGCCATTGCTTCCCCTTTTGTTTCTGTTTGGAACTGATCATTTTGAGTTTTCCTTAGGAGTTGTCTATCTCTTTGGCAAAGTGTGGATTGAATCAGCAAAGACACATGTCAGCTGCTGCGTGGCTGTGAAAAATATTCAACGAACAATATACCTGTTGCCACGGGAAACGGTACGCAATAGCTTTCATCCTGCTATAAAGTTGTTTGTAATGGAACATGTTATTCAATTTTGTAAACTATCAATTTAATGTTCATAATATGTACTGTCTGTTATTTTCACTGTGGTGATTGTAAGGTGGCTTTTGAATTGGTGCAATCATAAATCAACTGCTTGGAGTAGGACACCTTTTTAAAATATATTTAAATTTTAACCGTTTGCCAACTTGGGATGTAAGTTTTGGTTACCAGCTCATCCTGTTTGCTTGTGATGAAACCTTCTAATTTCCAGGTTTTGTGACGTTGCCTCAGATTCTGTTTAAAATTCTCCTCAAGAAATTGATTGATTAAATTATATGATCTCTTCTGAACACGGAGAAAGTGAGGACTGCAGATGCTGGAGATCAGAGTCGAAAAGTGTGGTGTTGGAAAAGCGCAGCATGTCAGGCAGCATCCGAGGAGCAGGAGAGTAGGCGTTTTGGACACAAGCCCTTCACCAGGAATGAAGGGCTGTTGAAGGGCTTATGCCTGAAATGTCTATTCTTCTGCTCCTCAGCTACTGCCTGACCTGGTGTGCTTTTCCAGCATCACACTCTTGACTGTCATTGAACACAGATTATACATGGGCACAATAAGGAAGGAGTTGTACATCTGAGATGACTTCTTTTGGATCACATTTAATGCTAAGGTTTTGTCTAGTTGTTTGTGATGTCATAAAATGTTTCGTGGTCCTCACCATTGGAAGAAAAAGAGGGACAAAATGTTGGTCACAAACATTATTGAGTTGTTCATCTGCTTGAAAATTGCCTGCTATGCTTACGCCTGAAATATTCCATTGCTTGAAATATCTTGAGAGTATAATTAGGTGCTTTATGAAACCCCGGATTTTTTTTTTGTCCTTTCAATATTCCATCTTACATTGAGATTGCACAATATTACGTTATCAAATTAGATGTGTAGTGACTTTTTAAACCTTAAATGTTTTTATTACTTTAAGATATTTTGAAGATAAATTGACGTTTTCACTATGAATTGCTTTCAGCGATTTGATCTGAAAACTGGCAAGGATACTGATACCCCTGTAGCAATACTGGATGTTTATCAGGAATTTAATGAGCTGATTTCTGAAAAGTACAAAATAATGAAGTTCAAATCAAAGGTTAGTTAAATGTGTTAATTCCAATGATTCATGAACGGTGGTTCACCAGGACTTCACTGATGAGACTATTTTAATTTTTTTTCAGAAAGTTGAGAGAAAGTATGCTTTTGAAATTCCAGATGTTCCTGAAAAGTGTGAATACCTAGAAATCAGCTATGCAGTAAGTATAGGACAGAACTGAAATCAGTTGAAAGAACTCACTCTAGTTTATATCTAGAACATGGATGTAGTCATTTGTCTTAAGTGATCTGAACTGATCATTCGTGATTTCTGTTGATGGCAATTTTGTTGTAGGAAAGGGTGGCACAGTGCTTAGCACTGCTGCCTCACAGCGTCAGAGACCTGGGTTCAATTCCCGCCTCTGGCAACTGTCTGTGTGGAGTTTGCACATTCTCCCCGTGTCTGCGTGGGTTTCCTCCGGGTGCTCTGGTTTCCTCCCACAGTCCAAAGATGTGCAGGTTAGGTGAATTGGCCAGGCTAAATCGCGCGTAGGTGTAGGGGAATGGGTCTGGGTGGGTTGCTCTTCGGAGGGTCAGTGTGGACCGAAGGGCCTGTTTCCACATTGTAGGTAATCTAATCTATGAAAGGATAGTGTATTCTGCTAAGGAATACTAACTGCAGGCTGTGATGTACATGCAATCTATGAAGAACACATTATTACCTCAAGTCCCAATGTTAATTTATATTTTAGATTGAATATGGGGGATGCTAGAGGAGAATGAGGGAGAAACAATATGTTGATAAGTTTAGATTACGTAAGTGGAGTGAGTGAAGTCTTTAGAACTAAACAGACTTTTCTGTAAATTCTGTGTAATAAAAAATACAAAAGTCATAACATTTAGTTGAATGTTTAGCAGCAAGTATGAAAAAGTCTTTAGAAACTCATATTTGTAGAGTGTTAAAAAGTTTGCATCAGAAATATCCAGTCTTAAGTTGTCATTCTAATAAATGAAACTTTTGTATTTGGTGTTATTTCTTGATACAGGCTGATCTGCCTCCACTTCCTTCTGATTTGAAAGGAGAAACCTTTTCTCAAGTGTTTGGCACTAATTCATCGAGTCTTGAGCGTTTGCTCCTGAACAGGAAGATCAAGGGGCCAAGGTGGCTGGAAGTCAAGGCTCCACGTAAGATTTTTATTTTTTTTATTGTAAATGATTTTTTGCTAGGTAAGAACAATTTTGCTTTTCTGCAGTACCTCTCATAAGTTCAATGCATTATAAACACTTCACCATCTGTCCATCACTCAGTCTTTAAGTGTAGCCACTGTGGAGGAAATGTGGTAGCCATTTATGCATCAAGCTCGCAAAATCAACAGTGGTCACATAACTGTTATTTTGCTTGAGATATAACTTGGCCTAGATATTGGCTCTTCTTTGAATATGGCCTTGATTCTTTGAACATCCACCTGAGGGGGCAGATGAGGACTTGGTTTAATCTCTCTTCTTAAAAAGTTTTTTTTCACGTTTAAACTATTTTAGTGGGTATTAATTCCAGATTGCCGCAACCTATCACTATCTTATTGTATTGAATTCCTCAAAGATGGATAGCAAGTCTCGGGATGGATTTGAATGCGCTGCTGAACAGGGAGAAAAGGGAAGGCATTAAGTGCCAATGCAGGCCGATATTTTCTCCTCATTTGAAGTACACCAAGACTGACTCAGTGAAAATTATAGTTTGCATTTCCGTTTTGCTACACGTGAGCCTGATAAGACCCATGCTGGATCTCAGTTCTTCAACACTATCACCTGAATGGCTGCATTCACAATTTTACTGCAAAGAACGCTCAAACGTTGGAAAATTTAGTCAAGAGTACAGTGAAATCTGCAGAGTTAATCTTGAAGTTGCTAGTTTTGGGCTGGAGCTTACACAAACTGTAAAACTGAGAGAATTCAAATCCAGTTCCCTGTCATTCATCAAAGCTTGACTATTCATGTGGCTCAATTAAGCATCTCGGGAAGGAAACATGTCATGGTTATTGTCACCACTTAAGACACTTCACAAACATGATAAGTTAAAGATGGGCACAAAGCCAAACGAAGAGATACTTGGGCAAAACTTAGTTGAGGTAGACAGTGACATTGGAGAAGATGAGATGGAAGGATGGTCAAACTGGTGCAAAATCTGAGGTGGGGCTCGAAGGGTGAGTAAGGGAATAAGAATTTTCAAGAAGATGTGAGGGAGCTGGACCAAGGTGAGATGGTCAAAGAAGGAGCAGATATTGGAGTGGTTACGGGATGGATCAAAGTGATGGGGACCACCCTAACAGAAAAATTAACCTGGGACCTTCTGATTGTTGTGCTTTCAATTTTTTTCTGGATATTATTTGAATTCTCTGTATTCACATACAAAAAGGTTGGTCCAAACATAATATTTCTTGGCAAATTATTTATGCATTTGAAAATAAAGCTGGAGCATCTTATAGCTCATTTAACTTTGTCTTTAGAACTATTATGATATTCTAAATGGTCTCTGATTGCTCTGTTAAGATAATTACATAAATATAGGTTCAGCATTTTGCTGTACTGCAGTTCTTTTGTTGTATCATCATTGGGAACACGTAAATTGCAAATGGACCTAAATTAATACTAACTAAAATCCTTTTTGTTTACCATTTACTGTATTTCTTGAACGAGTGTTTGTTCTTTGTAACTCCTAAAGGACCCCACAAATACATTCTAAAGCTGTTAGTCTTCCAGTTGAAGAGGCACGTCTATTGCCATCCTCCTCTGCATGATGAATAATTTGTCAGTTGCAGAAAGAAGGATTCTCTGCGAGCAGTTCCAGTATGAGCAAAACCATATTGTATTCATCTGTTCCCTATTATTAAGGGTGTAACCCAGTCTTTGGGTAACTTGCAATGAATTTACTCCATATTTGTGTCTCCAAGTGGTGTGGCTACTATCAGAGGAATATTGCCATTCTGCTAAGATTTGACAGATTTTTTTTCTATTTGAGGTTAGACATAGTTGTACTGGAAGATTTGTTTCACTTTTCCATCCTTCATGTTCTAAGTAACAATAGCAATAGGCATTTGTAGCTTGGTGCCAATAATAATTGAAGTCCATTGGTCCATTTTGTGTTTTGTGTTTGACATTAGCACAGACTGATGACCAGTTGGTTCAAAATAGAGAAGACCGGTAAGATTCAGTCAGGACAAGCTGGCTGTGTTTCTTGTCCATCTTTGTTAGCCAGGAGAAAATAATGGCCTGTCTTGAATCAATGCAGTCCTAGTGACTGTGACAGTTAGGTCATTTCAAACAACATTAAGACTCCACTTTGCTAGGTTAGATTACAGATGGAGTTTTGTGTATAGTTCTCATCACCACACTAAAGTAAATATATGATTGCACTGGAGAGAGTGCAGGCCAGATTCACCAGGATGTTACTTAGGATGAAGCATTATAGATCTGAAGAGAGGTTAGATAAGCTCAAGTTGTTTTCTTTTGAGCAAAGAAAATTGACGGACCACCTGATAGAGGTGTATAAGATTATGGAGGGCATGGGCAGATTGGATAGAAAATAGCTGTTCTCCTTAGTTGAATGGTCAGTAATAAGATATAATCTTAAGGTGCAAGGCTGGAGGTTATGATATGATTAGAGGAAAATGTTTTTCACCCACAGATTGGTCGGGATCTGGAATACACTCCCTGGGAGAGTAATTGAGGTGGGGCCCCTCGCAACCTTTAAAAATATTTGGATGAGCATTTGCACTGTCAAAACATTAAAGGCAATGGGCCTAGTGCAGGAATGTAGGAATAATGGGCCTATTACAGGGAAGTGGCAATGATGTTAATTTTAGTGTAGTTTTGGTGTTACAGACTTGGTAGGCAGAAGGCCTTCTTCTATACTCTGTGAATCTGTGAAAGAGTTCACTGGAATGCTGGGTGAAAGCTAAGGGGAACCATTGCATTTACTATAACAACAGAAAATTCTGGAAGCACTCAGCGGCTCAATGGTTACTACCGTTTAAGGTTGATGAACCATTGCACTGAGGCAGCAATAAAACATGGAGACATTTTACCTGTATGACAGATTTCTCTCCATCAGGGATTTTGCTGATCCTTGACTTCTAGAAAATGCGTGCAGATAATTGCAATGGTGCTATTGTAAAGACTATTTCCAACCATATTCTGTAGTTTCCCTAAGGAAAGTTGGGCCTTAAAGCAGACTGGGCACAATTGTGGTGTGATGTGAGGGAAAAGGTAATGAAGAAGCTGAAGTTATATCAAACACCGAACCTTGTACAACCTTTCTTTCCTACTGCACCCTCCTGAACAAGCAGACTTATGTTGGGCTGTGATTCCAAGGATACTGCCGTGAATACAGACATTGAGTGTTGACTTCTGGACAGAGAGGGATAGTACAGACGAGCCTGCTCTTGTCCTCATCTCACATCGTGTTTTCACAAAAATTTAGTTTCCATCATATTTTTCCTCCCTTTTACCACAGTCTGGAAACAGTGAGATTGGTTATAACACCATTATTATTGCTGTGACTGAGATGGACTGGTTCAACACTGAACACATGTTGAATCTGGCTTGCTTCACGCTGGTACATATATTTGCCCATTAATTATAATTATCCAAACATGCAAACAATTTTCTATTCCAAATCATGTTTTTGTCATCACTGACCTACATTGTTGCCCTGTTTCAAATCTGCATTTCAAATTCTCAACAACTGTTTAAAATGAGACATTACGTTGACTCTCTTTTTCTCCATGTAACCTCTCCTAGCTTCAGAATTAATAACCCCCATGCCACCACCTACCCATAACTAGTCATCTGTACATTTCTCTGACCTGTTCTGCATCCAGCCTCATAATTGATGCATAATTTTTAGAATTCTGCCCTTGAACTCTACCTTCTCTCCATCTCCCTGTTTTCCTTTGGAATCCTTTTTCACAATCTATCTATTTATTATCGATCTCCTTCACCAAACCAGTTTTTCACCCCATCCAGTATCATCTCCTTTAACTGGGTGTTTGTCTTCTGATTATTATGCAGTACCTTGGATGATCCCGACCATTCTTTGGGTGAAAAACATTTTCCTCTAATCATGGTAGTCATTGTGATGATGCATTTATTTTTATCATAATATACTAAGGTTCATAAATTTAACCGAAAAATGGAAATAGCCTGACTGTTTTTGCTGGAATTTTGTAGATTTGCTTTTATTAAATTATTGGGATAGGGTTTTTTAACTAGGACTAATAAGCCAGAGAACTGAGCTAATGTTATGGAGAGCAAAGGTTCCCCACAGAGTGTTTGGGGCTTGGTCATTGAATAAATTCAAGGTTGAGTTAGACCAGTATTTGATCTCCAAAGTTGTTGAGGTGCTGTGGTCCTTTCAAGCAGGCAAATGGAGTTAATGTCCTGATCTGACATGATCTAATGATATTGCAGAGCAGGCACAAATGGCCTATTCCAGTTCCTGTTTCTTATGATCTCCCTGGAAGTTTACGACTTCAAAATCTTTTTCTTTTTAAATCTAGAGGTGAAAAACTGGTATTTATAACAACTTACCATGAAGCTATTGCACTGTAGTAAAACATGAACTGGTTTACTGATATCCTTGTAGGAAAAGCTGTTTGTTAACCATGCTCTGAAGTGGACTAGCAAGTCTTTGAGTGTAGCAAGCCCGAGTACAATGATTCAAAAGGAATTCTGCAATTTGCTTTCCACACTAAAGCCTTGCACTCTGGGAAATGGATGGGCAGCTGATGCCCATAATGTCTTTGTCAATGATATTCACAACCTCAAAGAAAATTTAAAACAAAAATAGTAGCTTTTACTTCTTGGATTTCTTCTTTCATTTTGAAACACATAGTTAAACAGTATTTTGAGTTGGAATTTGGTTTGTTTGCAGTGCTAACTGGATCTCAAATGGTATCAAGTTGGGTACAGGGGTGGAGGAAGAGATATGGATGCTGAGACAGAGGGCAGAAATGGTCAAGATGTATATATAAGGTTGAGATTTTAACTTGATAGATCATATATCAGGTGAATAGCTAACGGTTCTTTGTTTCCCTGTTCAGAGTTAGCCAACAATCCCATGAGTTGGTGCAAAGTGGAAGCTGTCGTGCAAAAGATGGAACATGTGACTGAGGTGAAAGATCTTGCCCCTCCTCCTCTTGTCATTATGTCGGTCAGCATGAAGACTGTGCAGAACTCCAAGACTCATCAAAATGAGGTACTTGTTTAAAAATAAAGTCTCATTTTCAGTATGTTAATAATGGCAGTCAATAAGACCATTCTGCCAACACCCACGTTTAACTTGTATTCATGTTTCTTTTTTAGCAGTAACAATCTGAAGGTTCAGAGTTGTCCCATATTGTCAGTGTTTTAAGGGGTTGGGGATGTTGACCTTGTGAGGAAATGTTGAACAAGTTGGAGTTTAGAAGATTGATAGTTGATCTTATTGAAAACTATGTGATCCTGAGGAGTCTTGATAGGCTAGATACAGCCAAGGTATCTCCTTTTGTGAGGAAGAGTAAAATGGGGACTTGAGTTAAAAATAAGAGTTCTCCCATTTAAGGAAAAAGAAAGGTACTTTTTTTTCTGAGGGTCATGAACCTTGGAACTCTTCTCCAGAGAATGGAATGGAATTAGAAGCATTGAGTATGTTCAAGACAGGGTAGATGTAATTTTAACTAACAAAGGAGTCAAGAGTTATCAGGAGTACACAAAAAGCTAGAGTTGATACCAGAATCCGTATGATCTTATTGAATGGTGGAGCAATCCAGAAAGGCTGCAAGGCCTGTGTAAAGAAATTGAATGATCCAAATTGAGAGCGAAAAGACATTTATGTACAGACTATGATTCATTGCAATCATTCTGGTAGCCATCACTTCATTTTATAAATTCTTTTTGTCTCTGAATGAATACAGAGTAACAAATCCCTTCATCTGAAGCTCAGCCTAATTGGCTGTGAATTTCTTTAAGTTATTGTTTATTTGGATCCGATGTGGAAACAATCATTGATAATCTCAACTCTTTGCCATCATTTAATGTTTGCTTCTGTTTAAGCAACGAGCGCTGATTACTTCACTGTGGGGTTTACTTGTGTTGAAGAGACTATACGGAACACAATAGTGTAAATTAACTGATTTGACAAATACTTTATGCTGAATCTTTGCAGCATTGGTGATGGACAGTTGGATTGGGTAGAATTTCAAAATGTCAAAAATCTGAAGCTAGATCCTGGCCTACCTGCAATTTTCCCACTTTCTTTCGAACAGACATGGGATTATGGCTGAGGAGTTGGACAACAGACCCATTCATAGGATGCAAGCTGCCATTAAATATTAGAAGAATTTTGTATGCCTCCAAATCAGCCACCTTTTTAATTTTAGCCCGGGTTGATCTGCTTTCCTGGGGCCTTTTGACACTTGGTGGCTTGTTATGGACCAGACCAAACCACTTCAAATATATCAAGGAGATAACCTAAATCCTAACTTTGTCTTATTTAAAGGCAAGGCTAAAGTACTGTGTTCCAGATGTAATAAACGCCATTTTGATTGGTTATACTACTTGGCTTCAAGCAAAACACGCTATATTCTTACCCTACGGTTAAAATCCAAACAAAAAAATGAATACCTCTATTGAAACCTTATTAGAATAGTAGATTATTTAACTACTAAACAGCTGTTAATAGTAATATTATAATACACTCCATTATAACAACATCCCATAAACACACTCTTGGCAAAGTCAGTAAAATATATTATCTCACAGGCAGTTCTCCAGTCGAGGAGGAAACAACATCAAGAGAAAGTTCTGGGAGAGGGAGAGCTCAAACGTTTTGCTGTAGTAGGGAGACATCTGTGGCAGCTTCAAATCCCCAACAACTTCTGCAGGCTAATCTAAAACCCTGGTTCTGTGGGAGCCGAACTCCATCCATTTATGTTGCTTCTATTGTTCCAACTTTAAAAAAATACCCAAGGCCTCACAAGCTGATTGCTTTATTGGCTTGGGACAGACTGCCCTTCACCTGTGACTCAACCTCTCTTCACTTAAAAAAAGGGCAAAAATCTTAAAGCCATAATATTAAAGACTAAAAAGGGACAGGAACTGCTAGATTCTGTAAGTAATCTGGTATACAGAGCACAGTCTCAAATTCATAGCTTTGTGGATGTCACCAAATTTGGAAGATGCTCTGAAGAGGATAGTGTTAAACTTCTAAAGAAAGTGAAAACACAAAATTGTTGGAGAATGTCAGCTGGTCTGGCAGCATTGTTAGAGAGCGAAGTGGAGTTAAAGCTTCCACTCCCATATGATACTACTTCAGCACTGAAAGTGGCTGGAAAATGGTGCCGTTTATTCTGTTGTTGAGGGAGGGGTGGGCGCGGGCTGTGAAGGAGGAGGGAGAGGGGAGCAACAGATGGTGTGTATCCAAAGCAAAAGGGAACATTATTGGTGGTGAAGGAAACTTTGGGGCATGGAGTAGTCCAAATTGAGGACAGTAGTTGTGCTCTGAAATTGTTCAACAAGTATTGAGTCTCAGAGGCCCAAACGTGTCTGCAGTGCATGGAAGATGATGTGGTGTTCGTCAAACTTGAGTTGGGTTTTGGACAGAATGGTAGTCTATTCAGCTCATGGTCTCTTCCCCTTTCTTCAACAGCATGAATACCACCTTTTTTCAGTTCTGAAAAATGGTCGCTAAACTCAAAACATTACCCCTGGTTCTCTCTTCTCAGATGCTGACTGATTTGCTGAGCTTTTCCAGTCATCTAATTTCAGATTTCTAGCATCCATCATATTTTCCTTTTTCTCAAAAGAAAGTAGACAAATTGGTGGACAAGAAATTTAACGCAGAGAAATGTGAAGTTATTCATTTCAGAAGGAAAAATAAGTCGAGGCAATATAAAATAACGGGTACAATTCTTAAAGGGTTGAAGAAGCTGATGGGGGCTAGGGCTGGATGGATACAAATCACTGAAGGCAGGGACGGGGTGCAAGTTGAGAGCACAGCCAGTAAATGGGATCCTGGGCATTACAAATGAGGGCATAGAGATCCAAAGTATTGTGATCTTCAGTTTTTTGCTGAAAGGCAGATCTGACCGAGAACGTGTCAATTTTCACCATGAGTAGGGCAAAGTGGCAGGTCGTGAGTTCACCCAGTAGAAGCAGGAATTGAAACCCATCTGGGTGGCAGTAATCTGATCCAGCTAGGCTCTCCAGCCAACTCAGTCAAGGAGTCCAGGTTGCTGTGGCACCGTGCAGTTCTCCATGTTTGTTGTAGCCTGGAGCCATGGATAATGGTTTTAGAGGTACCCTGTCTCTTTCTATCACATGGCTGAAGCTGGAATCTCTCCCGCTCATACTGCCTGCCTTTGGTGTATGTTGAAAGGATTTACGTGTTTTGATAACTCGATTTCTTTGGCCACATGATGAATGCACCTTCCTTGGTTGTGTAGTTCTGGAGTGGGACTTGAACCCAAAGCTTCTGGCTCAGTGGCAGGATCATTACCACTGTCTTAAGAGTTTCCAATGTTGACATGAACCTCTAAAAATACCACACTTTAGGAAGAATAAGAATGCATTAGGGAGGTTACGGAAAGGATTGATGAGGACATAGAAAACTTGTGAAGCTGGGGTTGATTTTCTGGCAGACAAGTAGGTTGAGCGGAGATTTGATAACACTATTCAAAATCGTGAGGGGTCTGGATAGACAGGAGGAACTGTTTTCATCGGTAGAAGGATCAAGAAACAGAGAGCACAGATTAAGCAAAAGAGGCCACGTGGTAAAACATTTTTAATTTAGTAAGTGGATCAGATTTGGAATGTACTGCCTGGGAATACATGCAGAAAATTCCGTTATGGCTTTCTAAAGAGAATTGGGTCATTGTCTCCCTGAAGAACTGTTTATAGAACTGCTCAGAAAGGGCAGGGAAGTGGACAGAATGGATTGCTCTTGCTGTAACCATTTGAATTGCCTTTCCACTGAACTGCTGCTTCCAGTTCACTTGCTTTATCTATTCCCTAGTGATTAGATTAATCCCCAAACCATCCAATCTCCTCAATCTTTCTCTGCTGCCTGACAGCGGCTGATAGCCAACTCTACCCATCTAACAATCAGCTCTCCAACCTTCCTCCCTTCGTGGCAGAGAAATGGAAGCTGGGAATGTAAATTGGGTTCAACTGTTAAATTCAAGATCTGAGGGAAACCAATTATCCTGGCTTTGCCTTACCCTCCAGCTCCATCCTTGCCTCTGAGTAATATGTAGATCCAGTTAGTCATAGAAGAATCATAGAATCCCTAAAGTGTGGAAGCAGGTCATTTGGCCCAACAAGTCCACATCAACCCTCTGAAGAGTATTCCACCCAGACCCATTCCCTTGCCCTATTTCTCTACATTTCCTCTGACTAATGCACCTAGCCTACACATCCTGAACAGTATGGAAATTTAGCATGAACATTTCACCTAACCCGCACATCTTTGGACTCTGGGAGAAAACCCACGCAGACACTGGGGGAATGTGCCAACTCCATACAAACAGTCGCCCGAGGCTGGAATCGAGCTCAGGTCTCTGGTGCTGTGAGGCAGCAGTGCTAACCACTGAGCCACTATGCTGTCCTTGGTTCATTCAGTCAGATCCTGTATCAAACCTTGGCTTTAGTAATTTGAGTTCATCTTAACAACAAGAAAATGAAATGTGGCCAGAATAAAGCAAGAAGATGTTTGCTTCTTGTATTGTAGTGAAGTATCTTAAAATTAATCTTTAATTTTTGTTGAGACGATCTATCTATCTATTACCTTCTGTTCCAGATTGTGGCCTTGGCAGCTTTAGTTCATCACAGATTCCCTCTGGACAGAGCTGCTCCCCAGCCTCCATTTCAGTCCCATTTCTGTGGTAAGTACTTCATTTTCTCTTCTGAAAGAAGAGCATACAATATGCAAATCCAGCACGCCCCTATAGACGCAGGTCGCTTGAGTGGTCAGTGACATTCGGTTGCTAAACTGGATTGAGTTGGCCTTGTTGGGTTCTTGTGCTAAAGTCCTCAATGGAATAGATTGCACTTCTCTTGATCCACTTCCTGGTTATTTAGCATGACTTGCAATTTGTTCAGAAAGGTTTCAGTGAGACTGATGATGAAATGCTGCTGGTGTACAGTGGGAATGATTTACTGATGTAAAGACAGATTGTGAGGCAGAACGGGGTTTTTTTTTCTCTGCATGTAACCAGTGCTTGATGTTAGCCCTTGGAGCAAAAGCAGAAACCTTTTGTCCCCAGTTCTAAACTGCTTTATATGACCACAACATTGAACCTACCCAAATTCCTGAAATCAATTTTTATCCTTTTTTGTCATATTTCTTAAAATAGTGATACACTATGATAGCTATTAGGAACTATCTGTTATTTGCTGGAGTAAGATGAAAAAAATAGTGTTGCCATGCTTTTTGACCGTGTAGAACGTCACTGTTGAAGTCCAGTGTTGTCATGCACTGATGTCCTTTTGTATTTCCACTCAACAGCAAGCACAAGTTGTTGATTGGGACTGGGAAACCTGTTCAGTTAATGTTCCCAATCGTTCAGAGTGTGACTTTAGGGTAAATAGTACCTCGTTCTTTCTGAGACAAATAGTACAAAAACGGAGATGGACCTAGGTTTTGATCTGCAAAGTGTCAAGTGGATTCCCACTCTGTGATCCTCACTTCTATAAAGACTATCCAAATATTGGGAGTTTTGGAAGGAAGTAGATCGGGTTCCTCCATTTTCCAAACACGTTCTCAAGGAAGAAATTTCAGCAGTCACAGCATTTTTGAAACACTAATACTGTCTTTCTTTCTAGTCATCACCAAACCTAGTGATTGTATATTTCCTTATGATTTTCGGGAGGCACTGATGAAAAAAGTAAGTCATTTCTGTCTGTCTGTATATATATGTGTGTAGAATGTTACTTATATATGACGTTATTAATATGGAGATAAATAAATCAATCTGTATGCTTGTATTGAAATTATGCTTTTTCATTTCTGATCATTTCCCTTTTGAATACATTGAAGTAATGTTCATCTGTTCCCAGTCATTTCTCATTAATAAAAATCTGTGTGAGAATACATGTTTTGTCAATTTATAAATCAAAATATGTTTTGGTTTTACTTCCCTGAGCTGCCCTTCATGAACTTGAATAATGTAGACTGGGTCAATTATCATCTTTGATGAATGAATTAATCAAACTGGTGGTCTTACTTCACCTTGCTGGAATAATTGATTGATTGATTTAATTCATTGTTATATACCTAAGTACAGTGAAAAGCTTTGTTTGAGAGCAGTACGGGCAGATCATAGTAAGCAAGTACATACAGGTCATAGGGTGAGAAAAAACTTGGTCAGAGTGAGGAATACAGGTTACACCACACAGGATGTACACGAAGCAAGATCAACATTAACAGGATCAACATTATTTGGAGTTAGAGAGTCCATTCAGCAGTCTAATAACGGCAGGGAAGAAGTTGTTCCTGAACCTGTTGGTGCGTGTGTTCAAGCTTCTGTATCTTCTGCCTGATGGAAGAGGTTGTTGGAGAGCCTTGCTGGGGTGGGAGGGGGGTATTTGATGATATTGACAGCCTTTCTGTGGCAACAAGGCGTGTAAATGGAGTCCATGGATGGGAGGTTGGCTTCCATGATGGTCTGAGCTGTGCACACAATCTTTTATAGTTTCTTATAGTCCTGAGCACAGCAGTTGCCATACCAGGCTGTTTTGCACCAGTATAGAATACTTTCTGCAGTGCATCTGTGAATGTTGGTGAGGGTCCTAATGGATACGTTGAAATTTGCTGAGCCTCTTGAGGAAGAAGAGCCATTGTTGTGTCTTCTCAATCGTTGCGTCTACATGGGAAGTCCAGCACAGGTTGTTGGTTATCATTACTCCAAGGAACTTTGCGCTCTCCACCATTTTAAGCTCAGCTCTGTTGATGTAGATGGGGATGTGTACTTCTCCTTTCATTCTGAAGTCAGTGATCAGTTCTTTCACTTTGCCGACCTTGAGAGAGAGTTTGTTATGTTTGCACCACGACATTGAGCCCTCTCGCTCCCTTCAGCATTCTGGCTCATCGTTGTTAGATATCCGCCCCACTATGGTGGTGTCATCAGCAAACTTAGAGGTAGCGTTTGTTTGCAATTTGACGATACAGTTGTGAGTGTACAGGGAGTACTGTAGGGGGCTGAGGACACATCCTTCGGGGGCTCCAGTGTTGAGGTTATCATGGAGGAAGTGCAGTTGTCTATCTTCACTATTTGCAGTCTATGGGTCAGGAAGCTGAGGATCCAATTGCACAGGGCAGAGCCGAGAGCTAGGTCTCTGAGTTTTGAGATCACTTTGGAGCGGATTATGGTGTTGAAGGCAGAGATGTAGTTGATAAGCAAGAGTCGGACTTAGGTGTTGGTTTCCACATGTTCGAGGGGTGAGTGTTGGGCTCGGGAAATGGTGTCTGCTGTGGACCTGGTTCTGTCAGCAGGCAAATATCAGGAGATCGAGGCATGTTGAGACACTGGAGATGATGTTGGCCATGACCAGTCTCTCAACGCACTTCATGGTTATGGAAGTCGGAGCCACTGGGCAGTAGTCATTAAGGCACGTTGCATGTGCTTTCTCAGGTACCAGGATGATGGTGATCTTCTTGACGCAGGTGGGGACTTCAGCTTGTAGGAGGGAGAGGTTGAAGATATCAGCTGCTCCACACAGGATCGAAGTGCAAAGCTGGGGACTCTGTCCTGGCCCATTGCTTTCCTCAGGTTGACTCCCAGGAAGACCGATCTGACATCTGAAGCAGTGACGGAAGGGAACAGGAGAATTTGCTTGTCCAGTCATTATCCAGTGATCTCTATGAATCAGAGAAGCACTAGGCTCAGATGTGGTACCCCTTTTGTTCAGTAACTTTCTGACATGCACTAACCTGAATCAGACCACAGAATATTTCAGTGTAAGTCAATGCTTTCAAAGAGAATACAAATATCTAGCTGAAAGAGATTGTAATGTTGACTTTGAGAGGCTGATGGTTGATTAAATCAGTGGATATATTAGTAAAATACTTCATGAATTAAGAAATGACAATTTCATTTGGAAGGATCATTTTTCACTTCTTGGACATGGATTGTCATCTGTGATTCTGTCAGAACTTTCTCTCTCATAAGGCTGGTTGAAAATGTTGATCACTGAATCTATGACTACAGAATTACCACAGGAAGAATGTTCTGGCAGTCTGTCTTTTAAAAAAGAAGCAAAATATTTCTTAAATGTTGAGAGTGGCAAATGTTGGTATTTGGAAGTATCTGGATGTCCTTACACATATATAATTGGTAACATGCAGGTGCGGCAAGCAAATGGTCTGTTAGTTCTTAGTAGCCATGATCGAATGGCGGAACATACTCAGTGGGCTGATTGGCCTAGTTCAGTTCCCATATCTTATGGTCTCATGATCTTGCTGTAAACGGTTTGGAATACATGAGTAACGCAGTCTCTGTGCAATTGTATTGCATCCTGTTGAGACCACTTGAATACTGCATGCTTTTTTGGACTCTTTAAGAATGTACTTATCTTGAAAGGTTTCGGGAGATTAAGGGCATTGTCCTGTGAAGAGTGATTGAATACACTAGGTCTGAATTTTCCTGAAGTTCAGAAAAATGAGAGGAGTTTGCATTGAAGCCTGAACAGTACTGAAGTGGCTTGACAGATTAAGTGGTGGTGGGACATTCGTTCGGTCTTGGAATTCTGGAACGAGACGTTACTGTCTCAATATAAAATTAATGCTTGACAGCTTAGAGTGTGATGAGCAATTTCTTCACTCACACGGTTGTGAATCTTTGTACTTCATGGCCACAAAGAGGTCTAGATTCTCCATTAAGTAATTATATATATATATATATATATGCATAGTGCAGGAATGGACAGCTGAAGTAGATGTTTGGTCGTGGTCTTATTAAATGGTGTAGCAGACTTGGAACGTAAAGTGGTACTCCCTGTTTCTTGTACTCTTGATTAAATTTACAATTTTTTTTACATTGTGTGAACGGTGTGAGGAGTTAATGTGTGCTTTTAATCTTGTTTCACTTGAATTTAAAGATAACTCTTAAGGTTTTTATTGAGTTGATTTTCTTCATGCTTCTTGTCCAAGGGACTATCTTCCAAGGTCTGGATTTTAAGTATGATTTTACCAACCAATTCAATGCCTACACTCTTAAGATTGGCACCAGTAATTGTACAGACCAATTTTTTGCAATAGTCATCAAATAAAGAAGGAGCTGTGCTGCATCAATATATTCTTTGTCCCTTATGAGCTGACAGCATATGTATGATTACATTTGGCAGTGATTCTTTAAGGTTAAAAGTTAAATGCATTAAGTAATAAGGGAAATAAAACTATGTGAGAAAGCTCAAGATGTTGATGACAAAGAATTGTAGGACGTGATGGGAAAAGCTTGTACAAGCCGTGTGTTGCGATTACTTTGCTGTCGTAATGAACCTTATTAATGTGGGGTTGAGCAAACCAGTCCTCTCAGTCCATGCTGAAGGTGAATTAATGAGGTTGTATAAATTCTAGATATATAGCAGTTGGCTCTGTAGTTAAAACTCAACCTGATTTATCCTCCTGATTTCAGGATGCCAAAGTTGAGGTTGCTGCTACTGAAAGGACTCTCTTAGGCTATTTCCTGGCAAAAATTCACAAAATTGACCCTGATGTTCTTGTGGTAAGTAGAAACTTAAAACTGTATTGATGATTGTTCCAAGAGGTCCTGAATGTGAAAGTTCACAGCTACTGAATTAAATTATAATGTAAAGTGCGGTGACCATTGTCAGCATTTAAATACAAAAAAAAGGCTTTTATGTCGTCATTTGCAAATGATTTGGTACAAACCAACCTAAATTTTCTGAAGCGTCTGCCTTTTCAGAATTCTTATATTTCAGATTTCACATAGACCAAACTAACCCAGTTGAACTTGCATGTGATTGACTTTTTAAGCTATGTTAACATCAAACTATATTTGAACTGCATCTAAAATTGTTCATCGAGCCAGTAGTGCTTTTTACTTATTATTTATTTAGCTTATAATTCATCAGAGTTATTACATGTGTTCAAGTACAAGGTGACCCACCTGCCAGTTTAGCTTGCAACAAAAAAGACACTCTGGTGCTTAGGAATGTGAAAAATATACTGAAAGGCCAATTATAGTTAATACACTGATGGTATGTCATGAATGCTGGGTATGTTTTTTGGTGGGAAATAGTGTTTACTGGTGCCTGGACAATTGTGGAAAAAATGTACAATGTAAAGTTTGTAGAAAGCAGAAAACAATGTATTCCTTTCAAATATTAGTTATGGATTTGACCTGATGGAGAATATGGACAAAAGCCAAGGTCAAATGGGTGAAATTAATTTCATTGCAATATTGGACCTTTACACTTACTCTTCCTACTGGCTTCATCTATCCCCACCTCCAAAAGGAACTGGCCTGTATTGAATTAGTTCCCAGATACAACATCTTCCATCCCTTTAGCTCTGCAAAATGACCACCCTGACTGAGCTTCCACTATGATGATTGACTGACATTTGGGGGTGAATTGAATCCTGTCAGCACCACATTGTCTCATAAACCCTTTTTTTTTCTGCACAGGACATGAAAAAAATCAGGAAAGTGGCTAATTTTTCTTTGGTTTGTCTACTTTGAATAAGTTGTCTTATGAATATTCGACAATTGACAGGCAAGGCCCACTGGTCCACTGAATTTGCCCTGCATAAATGTGTTGTCCATTGTAATAAGTCTAATATGTCCAATCCTTATCCATTTGGTGCCATGTAAGTGCTGGGAGCGACAGAAACCCTCTCAATTTGGGAAAACAATTTGAAAATTCCGAAGCAAGTTTATGAGGTGCTTAAAGGTATTCTAACAAATTACTTTGGCCCTGATTATCGTTCAAGTGTATTAATCTTTTTGGATGTGGTGTTCTCAGCCAGCTCTTGTCCAAAGCCTCTTCCATAGTTCCAATAGTGGAATCAAGCTGCTCCCTAATAGCTAACCTAAATCTGTATTTTTCATAATCTGAGATTATGATTTCTGTTTTTTTTTTAAACACTAGTATAGTATATACCTCACTGGATGAAGTATTCAGAGGCCCAGAATTATGATCTGGAGAGATTGGGTTCTACCCAATCATGGCAGCTTGGGTAATTTAAATAAACCTGGTATTAATAATGGTGACCATGAAATTACCAGATTACTATAATTTTACTATAAAATATCCAGTTGGCAAGAAACATCTGCCTTCATGTTCAGTCTGGCCTTAGATATGACTCCAGATCCAGATAGTATGGTTGATGCTTAAATGCTTTCTCTCTTCCAAGCACCTCTATCATACATTTAACGATAGACAATAAATGCTAGGGCTGCAAATGTAAATAAATGAAAAAAAATTTCAGCCGAAGCCAACAATCTAATAAACACAGTATAGCCATTTATTTTTATAAATATTAATGATATTACTTTAAGTCCATGCTTCTCAAATCTAGCGAATCTGCTTTTTGAGTCTTCTTGTGGATTAAGATATCGTAAAGCTGGTATTTTATTTTAAAGAAAGCCTGGTTTGGTAAAGGGCAGCACGTGTGTAAGGGTGTGTACCAAGGTTGTGACCGGAGTTCTGAAGCATCCCATGGTTATGCTGCACCTGGTAACATTTCCTCAGTCCTTCATTGTGCTACTCATTGAAAACCAATGTGCATTAACTTGCAGGGCCATGATATTTATGGATTTGATCTTGATGTCCTATTGCAAAGAATTAATGTCTGCAAAGTTCCTCACTGGTCAAAGATTGGTCGATTAAGGAGATCTGCAATGCCGAAACTTGGGGTAAGGCGTAGTTCAGCTCTTCAGAATGAGAAACCTGCAAAACTGCCTGGCAACGCTAATAAAAGAAGTAAAGTTGCTGTTGTGTTGAAACAGCAATAGAGCAGAAGAAATGGAAATAGATTGCCACATATATTGGTAAAAATGCTTTTAACCTCGTGTCATTATGCATTTGATATATGCTACAGACTAAATAATGAAATGCCATTATCTGTCTAAAGGAAACCTACACAATATGTGACCTAGGAATGCTAAGCATTATCCCAGATGCAGAGTGAAGGGGAAAACACTTGTCATCACACCTACATTAAAAAAAAAACAAAATTAGCAGTCTGTACAATGGCATCCTTAATGTTAAGGTGCAAGAATAAGTGCACTTAGTGTTGCAAAAATTGTTCAGAAAGATTTAGTGTAATGTTACAGCAGTAAGCTTTAGAAAGCTAGACATGTATTGTTTGTTAATTGCAATTACTTTAGACGATTTTCTGCTTAATAAAGAAGGTGTCAAAGCACTAGCATATTATCACTTATAAATCAGACTTGTACAAAAGGTTTTTTTTTTAACCTGTTTATCAACTGGGTGAATTAGATTCTGCTCTGAGTGAATGGAGTTACTGTTGGAGCTAAGTAGTCCGCCTAGGCTTCTGCTTATTCAACTGCAGCTGCAGTGAAGGGAATTGTAGGAAGGAATATTTTAATATCTGGTCGTCTGTCCATCCAAAGAGAGAAAGAGAGCAAAAATACCCAGACCATTTTAAGTTGCGTCTCCCAAGCACATGTAATATGGATTTCCTCTGTCCGCAGGGAAGCTGATCATTTGTTAACTGTTTACAGAAACAGGCTTTTCAACTCAACTGTTGTATGATTGTTGAGAGTGGTGCTGGAAAACCACAACAGGTCAGGCAGCATCAGAGGAGCAGGAGAATCAACGTATCGGACATAAGCTCTTCATCAGCTTATACCTGAAACATCGATTCTCCTGCTTCTCAGATACTGCCTGACATGCTGTGATTTGCCAACACCACACTCTCGACTCTGCTGTCCAGCATCTGCAGTCCTCACCTTCTCTGGTGTATGATTGTGTTTATTCTGTGTACAAGTCTTCGCCGCCTACATCCTCTCTACTTCTCTGTTTCTTGACATTTCCTTCTCTTTCCTTCACCTATATTCCATCTGAAAGATGTGAGCTATTTCTTTCAAACACTTGCTCCGGTTGTGTGTTCCACATTTTAACCACTTTCTTATTAAAGGAGCACCTATCTATTTTGCCATTTTACTTCATTTGGTTTCTTATTTTCTTGGTGATATTTGTTTTGTTTTTTGCCAAAGGGTATCTCTTTACTGTTAAGGCATGATTTGCCAATTAACTAGCCTACAGGTTTCCGAGTGCATATATTAACTGTATACTACGGTGGCCAGGGTGCTGTGTCTGAATTTGGGATATCAAAATATTGGATCTCGTGTTTGAGATTGTACATACTTGGTTTTTAAGTCAACTTTCAATCTCTGTTCCCTTGGCTGGAAATTCAGTGGGGGATGCTGTATGATAAAGGTCAAGTCAGATCTGAGTTGGTGTGTGGCTTGCATGCAGATACTCAGCCTGTGGGGTGGTGATGTGTTCTATTCGGCTTTGTTCCCTTCTTCTCTTACACATTGGCTCATTGTGGGATAGTCATCTATTTCATAGGAGTAGTGCTTAAGGCTAATTTTCCACAAGTTATCCATTAGACATCAGCAAGCAGCTGTGGGAAACATCTGTTAACTATCCATGCAACTTGGCCGTTTCATGCTATGAGAGTACTTTTGTGTGTTATTTAGGACAAAACCGTGGGTGTCATTTCTTTTAAGGAAGAAAAATGTATCTGAAATAGGAGTACATTGAATATCGAAAAAACTCTTGCTACGCTTAAGTTTTCCCTTTAATTGGCTCAGTGCTTGCACTTTGTGATATAATTCCCCAAGGCTTTTGTTTCAACTGTTTCTTTACATCCCTACTTCATTTATGGAACTAATACTCCTCTTCATAACTCAACATGCTGTTGCTTTCTTTTTGAAGGGTCGTGGTGGATTTGTGGAAAAGAATGCAGCTTGTGGAAGGCTGATTTGCGATATTGAAATTTCTGCCAAGGAGTTGATTCGATGCAAGAGTTACAATTTAACGGAGCTGGTTCATCAGGTCCTCAAAACAGACAGAGTGACTATTCCAGCTGAAAGCATTCGTAATCTTTACAAGTGAGTAACATTGAAAGTTTGCATAGTTTTTTTTAAAATGGAAGTTTTAAATGTATTATTTAAAGTGACCCGGTGTAATTGAGAAGGCAGACTTTGTTCTATTCCTGAAAGCCACTTATTCATAGAAATTTGTAGAATCCCTACAGTGCAGAAGCAGGCCATTCGGCCCATCGAGTTCACAACGACACTTTGAAGAGCATCCCACCCAACCTCTACCACCCTGTATTTCCCATGGCTAATCCACCAAGCCTGCATAACCCTGAACAAATTAGCTTGGCAAATCCACCTAATCTGCACATTTTGGGCTGTCGGAGGAAACCGGATCACCCAGAGGAGACCCATGCAGACATGGAGAATGTGCAAATTGCACATAGACAATTGACTGAGGGTAATTCAAACCTGGGTCCCTGACACTGTGAGGCAGCAATGCTAACCATTGAGTCACCGTGTTGCCAGTTGGTGAATAATGATATCAGAGCCATTCTTTACTTGGTCTTGTAATGTTTCACACTGTGACTAAACATAAATGAATGCCTCCTAACTCAACTTTCTAATCTTTCAATAAGTGCCTCTTTTTATGTGTTCAAGTTAAACTCCACTTACTGCCCACCACCAACATATAATAAAACATAGCTGATATATAATTAACTGTCTTGGTGATGGGTTCAGCTTTGTATTTCAGTTATCACCAGGTTTCAAATCTTTTCAGATTGCTGAGGTGAAAGATCCGTGCATCTACTGGGGTTTTTCATATTTTCAATTTCACATATCGACTTCAAGGCAATTCAAATGAATTTATTTACAATATTAAATTGGCAATTCCATTCAGGGAGGGCCTATTGATGCTAAATGGAAAATGTATCATGCAGGTTTTGTGGGGCGGTGAGGGTCAGGAAAATGGATTAAATGCCACAATTAGATCAGCCATGATCTTATTGAACTGTGGCAAAGACCAAAGGGCTGCCTCCTACTCCTATTTCTTGCATTTAAGGTATTGCTGAATCAAGAAAGAACTTCACTCTGTTTAGCCAGATAGTTGATGGTGTCTGGGTACCTGATGTGAAATTACTTGGGTTCCAACATATGTCATGCAGATGATTAAAAGTGACTTAACAGTAGGATATCTTCAACAAGTGGGATGACTGACAGTAAAACTACTGTGGGCGGCACAGTGGTTAGCACTGCTGCCTCACAGCGCCTGAGACCCGGGTTCAATTCCCGCCTCAGGCGACTGACTGTGTGGAGTTTGCATGTTCTCCCCGTGTCTGCATGGGTTTCCTCTGGGTGCTCCGGTTTCCTCCCACAGTCCAAAGATGTGCAGGTCAGGTGAATTGGCCATGCTAAATTGCCTGTAGTGTTAGGTAAGGGGTAAATGTAGGGGCATGGGTGGGTTGCGCTTCGGTGAGTTGGTGTGGACTGGTTGGGCCGAAGGGCCTGTTTTCACGCTGTAATGTAATCTAATCTAAAAACTACATTTTTGTAGAAAACGCATCTAACTGGGTCAACCTCAGTGGAAAGAAGGGTCACCTTTAGAAGTGGTGTGTTATTCTTTCCTGACTTTATGAAGTAATAGAATGATTTATCAGAGGACTTCATTTATAAAAATCTGCAGCTTGATACATTTTATCATACCTGTTGCCATTTGGATAGATTTGCAAATATTGGTATTAAATTGAAATGTTTTTGTCAAACCTTGAATACTGCAGACTAACAAAATAAGTTTGTGAAATGTATTAGTTAGTTATTAGAAATGAGTTAGTTGTGGCAAACAGATTTAATAGTTAATGTTGTTTTTATTTGCTCCTATACATTGCATTAACACTTTTTTCAATTGTTCCACTAGTGATTCTCCTCATCTCCTGTACCTACTTGAAAATACATGGATGGATGCAAAATTTATTCTACAGATCATGTGTGAACTGAATGTCCTTCCTTTAGCGTTGCAAATAACCAGCATTTCTGGAAATGTCATGGTAATGTTGCAATTTTTACTGATTGTTTTTATATTCTAGTCATTTCTGTCTTCACTCCAAAGTATGATTATTGGAGTTTTTTTATATACCTCTAAACATTAGCTTTTAGTTATAACAAATTAAAGCAATGAGTTCATTATTGATGATGTATTGTTGACATCCTGTGGTTACTTGACTGCTGGTTCCCCCAGCTGCTAACTTGCCGTGACTAATTTTCCCACAGTTCACTCTCCAAAGTCCAGACTGTTTGGATTGTATTTCTCTGCTTATATTGTTCGCCCATTAGCCGATTAACTTAATTCCATGAATGTTTGGTTATATTCATTGACTGCTCTGAATTGATTTCTGCTCCCCTGCTTTGGTTTCTTTAAATATCACTTGGACCCTAATGCTACCCTTAGCCTTGAGCTGCAATGTAGTTAGCACTCTCCCCTTTTGCACCCATTGCTGTGAATTGCAGTTCTGCCTCACCCAAAGTTAGTGACAGAGCCTTGCTACCATATCTACAAGCACAGACCAGCAGTGTGAAACACAAATTAGTGGGTAAATAGAAAGATGAGGTGGGGATAACGATTTGTAGACAAAGAGAGCAATTATAGAAAATAAGTGTGGCTAAGAGCATCATCCAATCTGGGAAATATGGATAGACACACGGATTATTTGATTGATTGTCGATTGATATGGACACAGCAAAACCATAATGTATTTGGTAAAAGAAAGATAGGTTGCAATGGGTAAGATAGATGCTGGTCAGGGTGTTGAAAAGAGAAAAAGGTTGTGAGGTGAGAGAATTCACTGTGAGCAACACGGTTGCAAGTTGTATATGAGCGATCACCCAACCCTGAGGAAATAAGAGTTGGCCATTGGGTCCATTATGTCTGGTTCCGCTAATTAACTAGACCATGGCTGGCCATTGTTCTCAACACCATTTTCCCTACACTATCCCCATATTTCCTTTATGTCGAGAAATCTTCATGAACTGAATTGTATCCTAGTTTATAAAAGTAGCACTGTTACCAAATTGAAAGGATGTATGTGTGATATGGGAAATGTGTGGTTTCAATTAAATTTTTCAAACTGTTATGAACAAATCCATCAAATTGATAATCAGAGGATTTGTTGATTCCAAGCCCTTGGAATGTTGACAATAAAGGGTTAAACAAAGTAAATATAACTTTGGGAATTGGTATTGTGCACAAAACTTTTATTTTTGATGGATTGAATGCCTTAAACGTTTTCTTGACTCTTCTAGTCACGAACACTGATGGGTGGTCGTTCTGAGAGAAATGAATATTTATTGCTGCATGCTTTCCATGAAAAAAACTACATTGTACCTGATAAACCATCTTTCAAGAAGCATGTGCAGGAGTTTGTGAGTATCACAACACTTTAATACTATCCCTTTATTTCCTACATGTATCTGTTTTATCTTGTATTTAAGGTAAAATAATCGAGAGCTTACTTCCTATTTAATTCACTGAGCATGAGGACATAATTGAATGTGTCTATTCTTGCTACTATAATGTTACAGTGGTAGCATTAAGTAATTTATGCAATAAATAACTAAAAATTGTGTTAATATTGTGAGATGGCTGGGTGCCGTATGCATTAGAATTCTTTTGAGTGCAATTGGGGTTTTAAAGACACTGTAATGCACTGTACTTCCAGTGGCACGTCATTTAAATATTGAAATCTGACAGAAGGAATCCTTTTCAATTGACAGATCATTCAATTGTGTGTCATAATGCTGCAGTAAAATTCTAAATGTAATGAGACGGTTGAGAGGGCTGTGTAAATAGCTGTGACATTGTAAAATTAGCAATCTAATGAGCTCTCAATGATTGGAAACCTTTTGATAGGACTGGAGAAAATGTCCTTTAAAGAATCCTAAGCCTGATTTCCTTGCCTCATTATACTTCTCATCCTCGTTAGGTTTCTCATTTTATTAGTGATCTCCCTCATCCATAATTTGCAGATGTTAGACTTTGAGTTTTTTTCAGCTTTTGGTTATTTTGTTTTGGAGCAAACTAGCTAAACTGACTTTTTGAAGAGATTTTCGTAAAATGCATTTGAAAATGCAGACAGCGTCAGTTTGTTTCAGAATAATCCTCCGTGCGTTCAAGATACTGCAAAATACCATGTACCCACTCAAATACCTTTGAGTGTACCCACTGGAGCCAGTGCACGATTGGCTGCTATGTTTCTTACAGCAGCAACTACACTTTTTAAAAAGAAATGAGTTTTCCGGATGCTGATTCAAATATTTGCAAAGGCATTGAGGGTGCTCCCTTGCTGTTCTTCAGATACTGAAATAGGATCTTTTACATTCACTCCAGGGGGTAAATGGAGAGGTGGTTGAGTGTTGTCAGAAGGAGGTAACTTCTGAACATGCAGCACTGCCCAGGGGTGGCAGCCTGGGTTGTGTGTTCTGGAGGCGGGCTGAACCTGCATCTTGCTGACTGAGGTCTGAGGCACAGCTGTTAGCCAAGTTAAAGTCGATATTTTGTAGGGATAAATGTTTTTAAGAATTTGTATCATTCATTTTTTAGTAATTGCATACATTTGTGAACATTTTTTAACAAATTATGAAGTTATTTTGTTTAATTTCTTTTGAATTTAGAACTGTAAGGCGACATTTCCTGAATGTAGACTAAGCCACACAACAATCAATGCTTCTCCAGCTACACCAAGTTTTTCTAATTGTTTTCATCCTGAAACCTTGTTTGGATTCTTGCTCATCTCCCTGAAACAGTAAAGGTGTTTCATAAAATGATTAACATCTGTTTATTTACCACACTATGAGCTTTCAGTTGTCCAGCTGTTATGTGAAAACTTGCCTGTTTCTCATGATAACTTTTGGCCAATCCAGGTTGATGATGAAGAAGGATATGTTGATGGAGGAGGTGGAAGCACAGGGAAAATGAAGAAAGTTAGAAAAAAAGCAGCATATACTGGTGGCTTGGTTTTGGAACCCAAAATTGGTAAGTTTAAGAATGCTCAACTAAATGAAATCCATGCTCTGTGTTTTATTCCCCTATAAGCTTTTTCGTCAATTCCAGAATGCACTGTTTCATGTTGTTATGCAGACTGATAAGCCACAAAATATTGTGTTATCTTGTTGAAACGTCCAATTATTCCGATGTAACCTTGCAAGAGTAATGCTGGCCTTATTTATCTGAGACAACCACTACATCTGAGCTTGTACCTACTTTCAATGAGTTTTCATCCAACTACACTTCCAAGAGGAAGAATTTAGACCTGACTATATGAAATGTCTCCATTGTCACTGATACAGACATTATCTATATTGGCTCAAATAACAAATTAAATCTGGAGCTTCCCTGCTTGAACCACAATTTACAGATTTTTAACTTGTCCTTGACTTGATAATTTAGTTCTACAGAGAAACCAACCTCTTCCACATAGATTAAAAAGTAGATTTAGCTAATCTTTCCTAAGACATAAGTGTCCACTCTCTTCCAATATATCTCTTTACCTATGCACAATGGTTGGCTTTAAATATGCTTTTCTTGAAACAGTTGGATGCAAATAAGAATTGATTTGTTATTGTTTTGCAGGTTTCTACGATAAATTCATATTGCTGCTTGACTTCAATAGCTTGTATCCTTCAATCATTCAGGAATTCAATATTTGTTTCACTACTGTAGAGAGAACTGCTGCAAATTCTCAAAAGAATCTGGAAGTAAGGGCAATTTTATAGGTGGCTTGCTCATTATGAATATTGTACTTGACAAAATAAAAAGTTAACAAACTATCTTGTTACACTTGATTTCCACTCATTATTAACTGAGAACATTGAAAAGGTGGCAATTGCTAAAGTGGTCCTGGTTTTGATATTCTTACCAGGTTTTGTTCTGATGGATTTGTAATCTTGAAACTGAGAGACAAAAATCAGAAATGAAGAGCCTGGTATTGAGTGAAGCTTATTTAACTCAGTCTACTATTTCTAAACAGAAGCCATGGATTTGTTTAAATATTTATTCAGCTGTTTAAACATTGATGGCAACCTATGGGACTGGATACTTTGCCAAAGCTTTTTGATTTTACAATGATCAACTTCCAAGTATAAAACATTTCCTTGACATTAGATTCTAAATGATAATGCTTTTCGTGCCAGAATAGTCAAATATTTAATTGCCCAGCCTCGATAGTCCTCTGTAATAAAGAATGCATATATTCAGTACTCTGGGAAATATAAATTCCTCCAATGCCTTTATATATATTTCCATAGTTATGGGGACCAAGCTGAATCGAAAGCCATTGCAGTTCTTTTGGTATTAAATCAATTGTTTTGAATTTCAAAAGTATGAAATCAAGGAGCAAAAAGAGGAGAGGAAATAGATACAACGACTGTAACTTGAGAAAACGGACAGTGGGAACTAATGAGGTTAAATGCAGATTGCTCCCCTGGTTATGAGAGGTTGCATCCTACAAGATTGGAAGAAGTAGCTACAAAGGAAATGGAAACATTGATAGTAATCTTTCAATAATTCTTAGATTTGTAAAGGGAAGTCTTGTTAAAACTCTACAAGGTAGTTCTTAGGTCACACTAGAAAACTGATTCAGCTTAGTCCAGATAACTATGTACAGTCATTGGAGGAGTTTATATTTCCCAGAGTAGTGAATCTTTGAATTCTTTACTGCAGAGGAGTATTGAGGCTGGGCAATTAAATACATGGGTTGTTATATATACTAAAAGCTGACATAGAATTTTCATCAGTAAGAGAATAAAGGGTTCAAAGTTTGTGAGAAAATTTGTAGCTCGGGTGCTCGTTGTTGTGGTTCTTTTCGCCGAGCTGGGAATTTGTGTTGCAGACGTTTTGTCCCCTGTCTAGGTGACATCCTCAGTGCTTGGGAGCCTCCTGTAAGCGCTTCTGTAATCTTTCCTTCGGCATTTGTAGTGGTTTGAATCTGCCGCTTCCGGTTGTCAGTTCCAGCTGTCCGTTGCAGTGGTTGGTATATTAGGTCCAGATCCCCGATGTGCTTATTGATTGAATCTGTGGATGAGTGCCATGCCTCTCGGAATCCCCTGGCTGTTCTCTGTTTGGCTTGTCCTATAATAGTAGTGTTGTCCCAGTCGAATTCATATTGCTTGTTATCTATGTGTGTGGCTACTAAGGATAGCTGGTCGTGTCATTTTGTGGCTAGTTGGTGTACATGGATGCTGATCGTTAGCTGTCTTCCTGTTTGTCCGATGTAGTGTTTTGTGCAGTCCTTGCATGGGATTTTGTACACTACATTAGTTTTGCTCATGCTGGGTATCGGGTCCTTCGTTCTGGTGAGTTGTTGTCTGAGGGTGGCTGTTGGTTTGTGTGCTGTTATGAGTCCTAGTGGTCGCAGTAGTCTGGCTGTCAGTTCGGAAATGCTCTTGATGTATGGTAGTGTGGCTAGTCCTTTGGGTTGCGGCATGTCCTCATTCTGTTGACAGCCAGACTACTGCGACCACTAGGACTCATAACAGCACACAAACCAACAGCCACTCTCAGACAACAACTCACC
The DNA here is from genome assembly GCF_047496795.1 of Chiloscyllium punctatum. Classification (NCBI taxonomy): domain Eukaryota; kingdom Metazoa; phylum Chordata; class Chondrichthyes; order Orectolobiformes; family Hemiscylliidae; genus Chiloscyllium; species Chiloscyllium punctatum. Next base: position 42,272,831 of record NC_092753.1, on the reverse strand, counting down.
AGAACAAAGGACCCGATACCCAGCATGAGCAAAACCAATGTAGTGTACAAAATCCCATGCAAGGACTGCACAAAACACTACGTAGGACAAACAGGAAGACAGCTAACGATCCGCATCCATGAACACCAACTAGCCACAAAATGACACGACCAGCTATCCTTAGTAGCCACACACACAGATAACAAGCAACATGAATTCGACTGGGACAACACTACTATTATAGGACAAGCCAAACAGAGAACAGCCAGGGGATTCCGAGAGGCATGGCACTCATCCACAGATTCAATCAATAAGCACATCGGGGATCTGGACCTAATATACCGACCACTGCAACGGACAGCTGGAACTGACAACCGGAAGCGGCAGATTCAAACCACTACAAATGCCGGAGGAAAGATCACAGAAGCGCTTCACAGGAGGCTTCCAAGCACTGAGGATGTCACCTAGACAAGGGACGAAACGTCTGCAATACAAATTCCCAGCTCGGCGAACAGAACCACAACAGAATAAAGGGTTATGGAATAAGGCAGGAGAGTAGAGTTAAACATTATCCAATCAGCCAGGATATCATTGACTGGCTGAGAAGACTCTGTGTGCTGAGTGCCTCCACCTGCTCTTCCATCTGTTGGTCCAAGTCCTTGAGAGTTTCCCAATTTCAATTCTTATGCCCTCTATATTCAAGTTTGACTGATGGAAGCCTATGCATGTGTAGAATAATTACACTGTAGTTTCTTTGGATTCCACTGTATTATCCTGAATTTGCTTGACCAAATTTCCATTTTTATCTTGCCTGTTTCACAGATGCCTTCTATACACTGTTGGCATATTCATATTATTTCTTCCAAAGTCTTTGCCTAATCTTCTTGAATTTGTTTGTGCCTTATTAATTGTCTTCAATCCACTCTCCCTTAAACTATTGGTAAATTTAATTCCCATTGAGATGACATATTCTAATGTGCTGAAATGTGATTTGAATTGTCAACTAGGGTGAAGGTGTTTGAGATTTTCATAGTTTCTATAACAGGGACAATAATGTAGAAAACTGCAAATATTTCTAACTGGTTATCAGTTTCTACTTCAATATTGTTATAACTACATTTACATTTTTTTTCCAATTGCACATTCATCTAAAGAACTATTTGTTACTGTATGTTGTGTTATTGTAACGTTGATTTTACTGATGTTGCTTGGAAACTGCTTGATTTGTGTAACTTGAGATAGAAGAAAATTTTTATTTTAACCATAGTTGAGAGTGTAACTCTGCACAGAAAGTATAAGAACTGAAAATATTAATCAGTATTTGCTACATTGTGAAAATTTATCATTCCAGTTTCTCTTGTCTGTACTGTTTTACTAAGGCTAATGAAATAGAAGAGATTCCTGAAATACCAGATCAAGATCAGGAAATGGGTATTTTGCCCAAGGAAATCCGAAAGCTGGTGGAGAGGCGGCGTCAAGTCAAACAGCTGATGAAACAACCAGACCTAAACACAGATGTCTATTTGCAGGTAGTTTTCAAATGCATAATGACTGTTTTAAGTTTAGCAATATGTTTAAAGTGTTTGGGAAATGTTACATTTATGAAGTTTATAAGATTGTGTTCTTAGACTGTATCTTTAACATGAAATGAAGAGCCCTGTGGGTCCAATTCTGAAATCTGTCTGACAACAAGCTTCGGTTGTTGGTGTGTGTGGTAACGGATGGATTGATTAATAGGAGTTGCAGAGGACCCAAATTGTTTATTGGGAAGAAAGTGCAACATATTTACACTTGGAGACAAGGAGAACAACATGTATGCTAATGGTGGATAAACTGTAAATCTCCAGAGTTCAAGAGGCGTGTTGAGAATATTTGGTTGTAAACAGTTGTGTCTTAAATTTACTTACTTGCTGTATTTAGTTGCAAAATGAAAGCGTGTTGGGATCTGAAGGTAGCTCAGCACCCTCCTACCTGGGCACAGGCTTGTGTGATTCATGTTGCTAAGCAGACGGCATGACGACCTAGACTGGTTTACGAGGTGGAAGATCTTAGATATCCTTGAAGCTCAGAGATGAGAGTGGTCTGTCAGGGTTGTGGAAAAGGGTGAACCACTAAAGGCAGCAAGCCATTATGGTTCACCGTGCAGGAATAAATGTGGAAGTGTGTTTGGATTGAAAGTTCATGATGAATTAAAGCAAGGCTTGAAGATTCACCTGGGTCACACTAAAGGAAAATCCCCCAAACAATCATACCTCATTTTGCAAGCCACATCTCGGATTAAAAGTTCCTTGGCAGAGAAGAGAACAAAAATATATCCTTGGGAGCTAGGTATCACCTTACACTGATCCTGGGAGAAATGAATCTCTCCTTAAAGGACAGTATAATGTATGTCTGTATTCTTGTACAAAACGTAAAAGGGTGTTGTTCTGTTCTGTGATTTAATGTGCAAGTTGTCTACGATGGTAGGGCTGGATTTTCCGAGGAGTGTCAATCTTGTGCAGATTGCCATCCTGCTCCTTCTTTACACAACAAAAGAGATCTGCGTTTCTAACACAAGATGCCGATCAGGACCACTTCAGAAATACGAGGCCATAAATCTGTTCTGACAGGCCCTTTGTAGCGTTGAACTGTCAGAAAAGGGCAGACAAGGTCCCCCTTTCTCAAAGCAGTCAGCTACCATATTCTGAAATTTCAGAATCAGCGCTTGTCAGTTTGACAGCCACTGTAAAGTGCTAAGTAAATAAGTGAAGTGTGCAGTTGAAATGGTAGGGAGATAGGGCACAGTGGTGGTAGGATGCCAGCTAGCAAAGGGCCAGGTATTTGATCGAGTGTTTAGAGTAGATGGGAGTGGGTGAGAGATATCCGGTCCAGGGATTGTCAGGGTTGGATGGGAATTATCAGAGGGTGATTGAAAGAGTCCAGGCAGGAGTAGATGTGGGTGTTATATAGCTGGGGATTAGTTAGTTAGTTATTCAGGAGTTAGACTAAGTTTTTAATTGTCTAACCTTTTCTGAGTTTAATTACAGAGGAACCTTGATTATTGGAATGACATGGGCGGGAATATTTGTTTGGCTAATCAAATGCAGGATAACACAGTTGAGCCAAGCATCAGGACGTTGCTATCTTGCAAGACTATCCAAAATTCGGAAAATCGAATGCCGGATAATAGAGGTTCCTCTATTTATTTAATTACAATGCAACCCTAAGATTTGAATGAATACTTTCGGAAGGTTCCAGGCAAAGGGGAATTGCCCAGTGGAATCTTAAGTTTCTTGGGCAATTCCTTCAGAGTCTGCAGGGTCCTTGTGTGCATCTATGCTGCAGAAACAGTGATTGACCATGAGAAAATCTGGGTTATTGTTTTCAATCAGTCGCATTTCGACCTTTGTCACAGAAAATGTCTTCAATTGTGAAGTCTTGTTATATCATCCTTTCAGCTATTAAGCATAGGTTAAAATTCCTTTTTCAGAGTTATTGGTCTCTGTGGAGACTTTAACACAATGAAGGGGTTGAATGGACTGAATGCTGAAAATTCTACAGAGTGTGCAACTGTACTGAGGAAGATGATGCCTTTCAGGCTGTGTCTGGACAAATGATGTGTGTTTGTCATTGAGGGCATCCTTGAAGAATTGTGATCTCTGTGGATTTTGCTTTGCTTTATGCATCACAAAGCTGAGCACATGGTGTTTTTGATATGAAAACAAACCAAAGGTTCCCCTTTAGGGGTTTACGTGACATTTCTTCAAGGTGAGCAGTGCAGTCTTGATTGAGGAGAATCTACCCAAATGGGAAAGACCTGGTTCATCCACTCCAGTGCATGATGAGATTTCACCACTATCCAGTTTGGCGCTTTAATAGTCTTCTCAACTTTAAGCTTTGCCAATGACTTGTAGCCCAACAAACTGGTATGGCTAAGGTCAATCAAGCAAAAAAATGTCCCACGCTATATGGGAAAATCTGCTGAGGGGGATAAATTGGATTGTATTTTCTAAGAGCTGTCAATAGGCAAAGAGACCTCTTTGCATGTTGATATGAAATGCAGTGAGCATGATGAAGTTTGCAGATGATGCAAAACTAACCATGTGATTGGTCGTGAGAAGTAAAGCTTTTTTCTACAGGACGATCTAGATTGTCTGGACAGTAAAAATGAAATTCAGTTGACAATGTGTGAGATAATTCATTTTGTGAGGGATGGAGGTTGGAATCAAATAAGTTAAGCAAATAAACGGTAGGATACAGAGTAATGTGGAGGGAAAGAGAGACTTTGTGCTATTCCACAAGTCATTACAGAAAGCATATCGCATATTTTCCTTTGTTTGTCAAGGCATAGACTTGAATAATAGAGATGGATAATGCTAGAACTGCATAAAACAGCAGTTCCTGATAATCCGGAACAAAAATGATTGAAGAGTTAGTTGATGTGTATAAAATTGAGGGACCTCAAATGAGCAAATAGGGTCAACATACATTAAAGTCAAAACCCAAATTTTATACAATCCTTGATAGAAAGATTAGAGGGGAGGCAAGGAATTTTTTTTTTCTTCTGAGTGCATTTGAGATGCGCAGCTCTGACAGGGTGGTAGAGACAGACATTTTCTCAATGGTTAAAAAGTTCTTGGATCTCCAGTTGAAGAACCATCACCTGCAGGGCTATATTCAGGAAAGTGGGAGATCATTGTTGAATGGAATAATACAGGTGTACTGAGTGGCCTGTGTGTTGGAGATTTTCTAAGTTTGTATGGAAACCTTGTCTGAATATTAAGAACTTACAGAGAAAGCTCCAGTGATGTGTCACCAGGTTTGCTTTAGGACATGGAATGATGTGTTTTATTTGTTATAAAATGCCTAGCCTTGACCATAGACATTTAAAAAAAAATGTGCTGAACTTACAAGGCATTTGATGCAATGCCACATCAACAGTTCTTGCAGAAACTAAAAGCTCACATTGTCGACCTAACATATTGGCATGGATAGAAGATTGGCTGTCTTAACAGGAAACAGAGAGGAGGCATACATTTTCTGTTTGGCCAGATGTAATAAGCAGTGAGCTACAGGAGTAAGTGCTGGGACTTTGAACTGTATACAATGTATGGAAATAATTTGGATGTTAGACTTAAAGATATGGTTGCAAAATTTGTTGATTGATTTAGGTGGGAAAGGACATAATATAGCTACCAAAGGATACAGATAAATGTGTGCAAGAATTTGGCAAATGGAGTACAATGTGGGAAAATGTGAAATTGGCAGTTTTGGGAGAAAGGCTCATGGAAGCATGTTATCTAAATGGTGAGAGATTGCAGAGTTCTGAGGTGCAGAAGGATGTGTGTGTCGCAGTGTGTGATACGCAAAAAATTAATATGCAGATACATTAAGTAATGAGGAAAATTGTGTTTAGTGAATGAATATTCTTGTTTATTCTGAAGGAAATTGAATAAAAATTATTGGAGTTATACTTTGGTTGTGTACAGCATTGATGAGACTACATCTAGAATACTGTGTATTGAATTTGTATCCTTTTGAAAGGAAAGATGTAAACATGTTGAAAGTAGATAATAGAATGTTTCCTCCCCTAATATCTGGAATGGTTGGGTTGTCTTGTGAGAAAAGATTGAATAGGCTAGGATTGTGTCCACTCGGGTTTGGAAGAGTAAGAGACGACTTGGTTGAAAGATTGTTGCCTCTTGTAAGAGAATGTAGAACTAGGATCCCTGTTTCAAAATGAAGTGTTGAGACAGCGACAAGGAGATTTTTTTTTCCTTCGAAGGTCATGAATTATTGGAGCACAGTTCTTTAAAAGGCAGTGGTGGTAGGGGGCTTGGACATTTTCAAGGCACAAGCAGATTTTTGGTGAAGGCTTATTGGTGGTTCGGCAGGAGTATGTTATAATCAAATCAGCCCTGGTCTTACTGAACGGTGGAGCAGGTTTGAGAGGCTTGGAATTCTAATTCTACTCCTCTTTTGTATATTTCTATGTATATTTGCTGAAGTATGAAGTCAGATGTGTTCTGACTGAAGGAACAAAAATTTTGCATAGAAACTCATTATTATTTATGATTTCTTTTAGTATTATATTTATCTGAAATTTTCTGTGGGGGGGAGAAGAGGATGAAAAAATGTTGACTTGTAAGGTTTTATTTTTCTGTCTAGAATGTACTATATGGAAGTTTTTTTTTTTGCTGCTTTAAAATGCACAAAATTGCACCATTTTAAATATAAATTGTAGGTAACAATAGGTAGCAAGGTTTTACCCACAATGGTTCCAGCACTTAAAGGCTTTTTACTTCCTTAAAATCTTCAAGCATTTAGTGGCTACTTCTCTTGTCTTTGTGTGGGGGTGGGGTAGCAAATGGAGATTTCAACTAGCTGAAGTCTCCAACTTTCTGGATATTTACAATGGATAGCAATCGTCAAATTACTCTCTCCTTTTTTATTGTTTCCATCCCCCGCCTCGTAATTCTCAAAATTAATAAATCCTGTGCTTCACTGAAGCAGGGGGAACTGTTCTCAATTATCATTTGACTGGCAACTTGGGCAGACTGTAAAAGCTGAACTGTATCATGGCTGGGATTGTAATGATACTGAAATACGTTAGTACGATTACTGCCTTAGTAATATGACAGTTCTGGATGTATTACTGATTTATCACTTCACAGCAGCATTTTGAGATGATTTGTCTTTGGGGAAAAAAAAACACTGAAACATTTTAATATTTATAACATCACTTGTCACTCTTGGAGATGTCTGCAAGTGAGAAATATAGAATGTCTTTAGTTTGGAGCCAGTGTTGAATTAGGCAATAGTAATAGGCTGGTAATTTGTTTGATTATCGCAATTTTTTATGGCATTTACAATGATACTATGGCTTTCTCTGGTTAGTATTTCAAAAGTGGCATTTACTTTGCACCTCCAGATACTATGGTGGGGACCTGCAGCTTGTTGACACCAGAAGGTAATCATCTTAGTCTGCTCCTGAATCAAGTTAAAATTTTAGTCGTGCTAGATATCTTTTTTGAAGGTGCTTAACATGTAATGACACATGATTTTGTTTGATTTGCAGTATGACATCCGACAAAAGGCCCTGAAGCTTACAGCTAATAGCATGTACGGCTGTCTCGGATTCTCCTACAGTAGGTTCTACGCTAAGCCACTTGCTGCTTTGGTCACTCTCAAAGGAAGAGAGGTGGGTTTTAGTTGTGAGATCATTCAAGCATTTTTTAAATCTAGATTTAAATTGAATTGGAATTTTATTCAAGTGTGTACATTCATATTACTTAATTACGTAATGAAAAGGTTGGGATGCTTCTGTACATTGTAAATGGCCACCAGCAACATAACCCTATTAGATAAAACAGTCCCCAAAACACTTGTTTTGATTGAGCCTCCCTCGAATTGAAATGGTTGGGTCATTACCTTGTCAGTTAAACTGCTGAAATATCATAGTCCTCTTGCATTCTCAATCAAGATCTCTGGCAAAATCACCAAAGCTGACTTTATTTTTGTGCGTGAGGAGTGAGAGGTTCATTGCTGAGAAATGGAACTCTTCATTCTGATTCAGTACTGGTGGGCAGACTTCATTGTTCACAGTAGTGTTTGGCAACAGACCCAAGGTGACTCCTGAAAGCATAGTCCTCTGAATCTGTTGCCAATCAGGCTTTGGAGAGGTGACCAGAGTATGCTTGCCAGGTGTAAGTCTTGCCGATCATGTGCTGCTGACCAATAGGAGGCCAGAGGCACTCTCACCCAGCAGTGCCATGGTTGAGGCTGCCGGAAGAGCACTGTAGATGTCCAAGACCAAGGGGTGAGGTAAGTGATTACTGGGATGGAGTCTCCTGGGGTTGCAACTGGGTCAATGCTGGGATGGGTGGTGGCCCTCTTCTGCTTTGTGCTCAGCTCCTTGACAAACTGCCTACATGGTTTAGTTTATCAGGGGCCTGGTGGCAGGACACCCAGCAGCTGGATTAATCCCTGCAGTGCGTTTGATGGGGTAGGGGAGGGCTCAGGCCTTGAAGTGGCCCTCTATTGACCACAGAGACTTGATGGCATGATGTGGACCATGGACCTTCCCCATGGGAGGGGAGATATGGAAACTGGTGGATTCAACGTTCATCCCTCCTCCAACCCCATCCCAGATCCAAACCTCCTACACAGATCCGACGTTTTGCTCTGACCTACCTATCCATCTTCCTTCGCACCTATCCAATTCACACTTTCCACCAATCTATGACAATCGCCTCCATCAGTCCCTGTCCCAATTTATTTCTCAGCCCCCTTCCCCCTCTACAGTCCTGATGACAGGTTATACCCAAAACGTCGACTCTTGCTCCTCAGATGCTGCCTGACCTGACTTGCTGTGCTTTTTGCAGTGCCACACTTTATTGACTCTAATATTGACCTGCCGTGATGCCCATAAAGCAAAGCCTGCAATCTGAGTGAAGATATAAATTCATTCTGCTAACTGGCTCTGGCAAGAGAATGAAATGTAGTTAGTTGCAGTTGTGCAGCAGATGGCATATTTCAGGTGAAAATGTCCTCACTGAAGGAAAGACATTTGGCAGTGTTCCTCACTGAAATGCAAGAGGGAGAATCTCTCTCTGAGCTTTTCAACCCTCTCCTCCATTCTCTTCCAGCAGCTTGCTGTAATATTTGTTTATTCTCCAATGCATGCCAACTCATGGACTATTATCTGGATCCACTAGTCTGTGCAGAAATGTTGAAACTAGTGACAACCTTCATAGCCTGCCACACCACTTCCTGTAAACCACTTCAACATGAACCAACAACATACCAGACACTCATAGAATAACAGCCAGAAGAAATTAGTAACTAACCAGAAGTAATTGTGCAAGTTTGAGTTGGTGTGCTGAACTGCAATATGGCATAACTGGCATCAGGTGAGCACTGACAGATGTCACACTCTGCCTGCTGCTTGTATGTTTGCTAACAACTCTCCAGTATCAGGTCTAGCTTGATTTGTCCCATGATTATGCATACATGCTTCACAGATGGTATTTTGGAGTTGGTGGAGCCCCAAAGAAATATAATGTACCCGATTTCCAGATGTTCCAATATCCCCTAGGTATATAAAATATCTTCAAACTTCTTTTCTTTCTAATAGTTTGCAGTTTGTACCTTTGTTACCAATTCACTATTTGCCTTCATGCAATTTTGGAAATCTCTGTTCGGCTTTCTTAATTACTCTTACAGGAATAATAAAACACTTCCTTGCATGTTTCTTCATAGAGTGAATATTCTCATTTCTGGTATTGTCTAGGTTTAACTGAACTGCTTTCTTTCAGTACTCTTACCCTAACCCTGATACTTTGTGTATCTGTTTGTTCAGGATTGTTGGCATTACTCAAGTGATCTATGCAGTGGCTTGATAAGCTTCTCTGCTCCATAGTAAGGAAGTTGTACTAATATTTTGGTTCCAGTCTTAATCATCAATTATGCGCCTGAGTACACAGACAGGAGCATTTATTGTTTCACATCTTCTTAATCAACTCTTTCTGTCTACTTCGTTCCCATTCCTGTAAAGTTTTTAATATTATTATCATCTTCTGGAATTTGAGTTTTAAATAAAGTAGTTTTGGAGTTTCAGTTGTGTGAAGGTAACTTTATTAAGAGGTCAGAAGCAGATGTAGAACAGTGAATTAAATCGTCTTTTCCAGGCGAGCATGTAGCTAAAGTGCGTGGCAGGATATCTCGGCTGTTAATTGAGGCAGTGTTTGTAAATGCTGAATATTACAGTATATAGAAGGAAGAAAGAACCAACGATCAGGGATGCTATTAGTTTACAAGAACCTGATTTCAGTTCAAAAGAACAGTTCATTCCCAGCAGAAGGACAGTGTATTAGTTTTGTAAAATTCTCCAAACTGAGTATTTAGCTTGTTCAGTCTCCAGGTTGAAAGGTTGTGGAAATATTCAAGCTGTTAGCCGACTCCTCTCTCGTTCTATCAAAAATAGAAAAGGTCAGTTGAATAAGAAATATTATCATGACTAATACTTTACTGGGATTGATCCTGTAAAGGATATTGATGGGAAAAACAGTTGACTCTATTTTTGCTATAGCTCAAAGATTTCAATGTAAACAGCAGAAATATAGCTTGTTTTTCTTTTGTGTAATAAACATGCTCTTTTGTTAAAGAACATTAACAGATTTGTGCTCAATGACTAATCACCACATTAGCCAAACTGCAAAATGAAGCTTCTGCACTATCAAGCAAGGTCTGAAGGTTGATAAGTCCCCGGGGCCTGATGGTCTACATCCCAGGGTACTGAAGGAGGTGGCTCGAGAAATCTTGGATGCGTTGGTGATTACTTTCCAGAGTTTGATAGATTCGGGATCAGTTCCTGCGGATTGTAGGGTGGCTAATGTTGTACCACTTTTTAAGAAAGGTGGGAGAGAGAAAGCAGGAAATTATAGACCAGTTAGTCTGACCTCAGTGGTGGGAAATATGCTGGAGTCTATTATATAGGATGAAATTATGACATATCTGGATAGTAGTAATAGGATAGGTCAGAGTCAGCATGGATTTATGAAGGGGAAATCATGCTTGACTAATCTTCTGGAATTTTTTGCGGATGTAAGTCTGAAGATGGATGAGAGAGATCCAGTAGATGTAGTGTACCTGGACTTTCAGAAAGCTTTTGATAAAGTCCCACATAGGAGGTTAGTGATCAAAATTAGGGCGCATGGTATTGGGGGCAAAGTACTAACTTGGATTGAAAGTTGGTTGGCTGATAGGAAACAAAGAGTGGTGATAAACGGCTCCATTTCGGAATGGCAGGCAGTGACCAGTGGGATACCGCAGGGATCAGTGCTGGGACCGCAGCTTTTTACAATATATGTTAATGATATAGAAGATGGTATTAATAATAACATTAGCAAATTTGCTGATGATACTAAGCTGGGTGGCAGGGTGAAATGTGAGTAGGATGTTAGGAGATTACAAGGTGACCTGGACAGGTTAGGTGAGTGGTCAGATGCATGGCAGATGCAGTTTAATGTGGATAAATGTATGGTTATCCACTTTGGTGGCAAGAACAGGAAGGCAGATTACTACCTAAATGGAATCAATTTAGGTAAAGGGTCAGTACAAAGAGATCTGGGTGTTCTTGTACACCAGTCAATGAAGGTAAGCATGCAGGTACAGCAGGTAGTGAAGAAGGCTAATAGCATGCTGGCCTTCATAACAAGAGGGATTGAATATAGAAGCAATGAGGTTTTTCTGCAGCTGTACAGGGCCCGGTGAGACCACACCTGGAGTACTGTGTGCAGTTCTGGTCTCCAAATTTGAGGAAAGACATTCTGGCTATTGAGGGAGTGCAGCGTAGGTTCACGAGGTCAATTCCTGGAATGGCGGGACGACCTTACGCTGAAAGATTGGAGCGACTGGGCTTGTATACCCTTGAGTTGAGAAGACTGAGAGGGGATCTGATTGAGACATATAAGATTATTAAAGGATTGGACACTCTGGAGGCAGGAAACATGTTTCCGCTGATGGGTAAGTGCCGAACCAGAGAACACAGCTTAAAAATACGGGGTGGACCATTTAGGACAGAGATGAGGAGAAACTTCTTCACCCAGAGAGTGGTGGCCGTGTGGAATGCTCTGCTCCAGAGGGCAGTGGAGGCCCAGTCTCTGGATTCATTTAAGAGTTGGATAGAGCTCTCAAGAATAGTGGAATCGAGGGTTATGGAGATAAGGCAGGAACAGGATACTGATTAAGGATGATCAGCCATTATCATATTGAATGGCGGTGCAGGCTAGAAGGGCAGAATGGCCTACTCCTGCACTTATTGTCTATTCTGTCAGGGATCTGACTTGTCCAGTATTTCTCTCATCTTGGACCATAACACTGTGTTGTAACTCTGTTCCATCTGTATGCCACTGATGTGATTATGATCAGCAGGCCACACTACTAATCTGCTTTCCCTTACTTTGCTCATGGTATCTGATGGCATACCTTTCCAGATACCCTTTTTTGAACTGTTACTGGGTTGGCTTTGTTCTGCTGTTTATTAATGTACATTTGAACAGGTTTTTTTTCAAATCTGCCTGTATCTGATCTTCTCTTGCTGAATTCTTTCGAGATGTCTGTTTGCTTTCATTGTGGCATTTTGAGCATCCCAGATTTAATCACTGTACTATTGGCTGCCACACCTTCAGCTGCCAAGGCTGCAAGCTGTGGAATTCTCTCTGCCTCTCCACCTCTTCCTCTATAAGCTGCTCTTTCAGACCTACACTTTGGCCCTCTGCTGGACATCCATACCTATGGATGTGACTAGCTATGAAATCTTGTTTCATAATGCTTTTCTGAAACACCTTGCTTATTATATTCCAAAATGCCAGGTAGTGAAGAAGGCACTGTGACCAGTGTATATATATGCAGTCTTATATGCAGATTTCAATAATGCATCTCCTAAACATAGTTTGTTTGCATATTAATACGAGCACAAGTGAACTTTCTGTTATTGCTCACCATTGCCTCCAATTAAATGTGAGTAAGTCTACAATTAATAGTTTGGTGCTTTACTATGTTAAAGATACTGTATGGATATAAGCTGTCAGACTGGATAGATCACCAAGGTTCTAACCTTAGAGACCTGACAATGATGTGAATGGCCATCTTTTGGGTTCTTTGCAAAGTGTTTCATAGAATACTTACTATTTGTTTCCATGATGCCCTTTATGCTGAGCGTGATGCAATTCAGACACTGAATGATGACATACAGCTTTGGTCTGGTGGTACATGGAAATCAGGACAATCAGTGAACTTGATAATTAGATATCAGCTATTTTTGTGTCGGTTGATATTATTGTACCATGCAGTTAATTCCCATTTTAGCAGAATTGCTGTTAGGAAGGACTTTGTAAGACAGACTCACTTCCTGAACGCACAAACTTGGAAGATTTTGTACTGGGGTTAGTAGATTCTCTTAACCACAGCTTTCAGAAAGCATTTCATTTTGTTTTGAAGTTCGCTGTCATAATAATGTAAATATTCTGACATTGAAAGACCTCATTGCTGATGATTATTCCAGTTTAGTTTTGGATTGATAAAGGTTGAGGGGGAAAGTGGAGCAATTTAGGTAGTTTTTATGTGACTGTGGAACCGTTCACTCCCCTATCCCAGCACTGAACCCCTGCCTCAGTGCTCATTTTGCATCTATCCTTGTGGCCCAATTCCTGCTTCCTCAGTTCCATTCTGAGTAAATTTCTAAGCACAGTTACTCTCCGCTGGAATTGTGCCTTAAATACCTCCATCTTTCACATAATGCAAGTTGTTTTTTGTCAGAAGCAATACGGTTGATCTAGTTATTCACTCGATGATAACTTGATCTCTGGCACTGGTTTTCTCAAGGTACTTTGCCTGCCCTTTTCTCCCTAACACCTTTTTAAGTCTGTCTCTACATTTCCCCATTGACTGGCATGAAGGCCTGGAGGCAGACGTTGACCCTCCATTCAGAAATACCTGAGCTTCTCTTGGGGAGTATGGTAAGTGAGCAGAAAAATGGGCATGAGTTAGCTTATTTTCCATTTTGAAAGTAGCTGTGTAGGGATAGATTTGTGGTAAGAGTGAGCCTGAGGTCTAAATTGAAAAAAGTTGTTTATTGTCAACTGAATTTTGATATATTGGATAATTGTAGACATAAAAATAGTTTCCATGGAGTAAGTTCAAATTCATATTTGTATCCTGATTTTCACAACCTCAGGACATTCCAAAGCACCTCACATTCTTTAAAATGTTGCTCCTGTTGTAACATTCCCTGATAGTGGAAAGCTGTTTATACATTGAAAGGTTTCAAAAGCTCTGAGATACATAACCTTTCCTCGGTGATATTGCTTAAATGATAAATATTGGCATGAACTCTGGAAAAAGCTCCCCCTCCTCCTTTTACAGTCACACCATCTTTTAAGTGCACGTGTGAAGGCATACAGGATTTCAGTTTAATACCTCCTGTAAAGTTGACTGCTCCAGAAATCCAGTCATTCCCTAGGTACTGTAGTGCCAACCAAGATTGTGATCCAGTCTCCGGAGTACGATGAGCCCACAACTTTGTGAATCGAAGGAACAAAATAGAATATTGTCATATATATTCAATGAATATAGTGAAAAGAATACATTTCGCCAGTTACAGCACCAACTTAGACACAAAGATGCCTAGGCACAGCTTCTTTAGTTACAAGATTTTGGACAATACAGAAATAAAATGTCCAGCATTACTGAAATAAAAGTTCAGTGCAGCAGACCATGCTGGCACCTAGCTTCCAGTCCGCACTGGGCCTTGGCTCTACACTGTGCCGGTGACACCCTATGTAGGAAGGTCACCAAGGGAGACTGGGAAATTGCCATGTGACACTGGGAGGTCATCCCGCCAATACCAGGAGGTTAGGACGTCATCATACCATGCCAGGAAGTCACCACACCAATGGCAGGAGGCCAGGAAGTCACCATGCCATGCCGGGAGATCACCACACCAACGCCAGGAGGTTGGAAGGTCACCATGCCATGCCATGCCGGGAGGCCGCTGCTCCAGGTGGGAGACCACTATGGGAGGCTGAGAGTCAAAGGGGGATAAATAAGGAGAGCAAGATAAATAAAGTACCAGGAGGATGAAAAAGAGGGAAAAGAAGATACGAAGAAGAAGGATAGATGGAGCAGACTGGCTCCAGCTGGAGCGTCCATAGGCGCCACCATCTTGCAACATCCAGTGTTTCCAGTGAGCAACAACTATGGTCATTAAATATGGTATTTTGGGAACACTCAAAACACTGCAAATATAAATTGCAGTCTTGTGATTCACATGTTAAATACATAAAATAAAACTGCTTACATAAAAAGGAATTTTTAAAAATTGTCATTTTAAACAACATATAAATGGTCAACTCAATGGTTTGCTTAACGTCTACCTTTCAGTTTAGATTGGAGCAGAAGATTTAAACACCTTGAAGTTAGTCAATGTAGCTTGGTGATGTGGGGTTCCAATGGACTATAACCCTATATTTCCCATGGCTAATTCACCTAGCCTACACATCCTGGGCAATTTAACATGGCCAATCCTCCTAACATGGCCAATCTTCCTAACATGTCCACCTTTGGACTTTGGGAGGAAACCAGAGTACCTGGAGGAAACCCACGTAGACAGTTGCCCGAGGCTGGAATTGAACCTGTGTCGCTGGTGCAGTGAGGCAGCAGTGCTAACTACTGAGCCATCGTACTACCCTCAAGAAGAATTGAACTTGTCTAAGCCTTAAAGGGATGGGTTCATGTATACAGGTTGAATGTAACTGAATTACTCTGGGTGTTCCTTTGAAGATGAGTGAAAGTACATCTGTACCACTCTGGGTACACTTGCTAAGAAGGGAGGAGAGTGGGCAGAGTTGGATAATCATCTTACATGTGTCTTAGGAGTAAACAGCATTTTTAAAATTCAATCAAAGGGTGTTACCTTGCTGGCTGGGCCAACAGTTATTCCCCAATCCTAATTGTCCTTAAGAAAGTGGTGGTGACCTGCATTATTAAACTGCTGCCGTCCTTAGGATGTAGGAGCACGCACAGTGCTGTTAGGGAGGAAGCTGCAAGACTTTGACTCAATGATACTGAAGGAATGGTGATATATTTCCGAGTCAGGACGGTATGTGACTAGGAGACGATCGTGTTCCCATTTATCTGCTGCCATTATCCTTTTAGATGGAAGCTTTAAAATGTGCTGTGAAAGATGCCTACCGAATCATTACAGTGCATTTCATGGGTGGTACACTTATGCCATGCAAATAGTGAACTGCTTTTGGGGTGTCAGGAGATGAGTTTGTTGCAGAATTCTTATTCTCAGACCAGCTCTTGTAGCTGCAGAACTTAAATGGCTTATCCAGTTCAGTTTCTGATCAGTAGTCACCCCAGGAAATAGACAATTGGAGTTTCATTGATAGTGATACCATTATTGGCTAGGGTGATGATTAGATTCTCTTTTTATTCGAGATGATCCTTGCCCTGGCATTTGTGTGCAGTGAAGTTACTTGCTGATAGTCAGGCTTGGGTTGATTAGCAACAAGATATTGTTGCATTTGGACATGTACTGCTTCGATGTCTGAGAAGTTTCCAATGGTTCTGGATATTGTGCAATCATTAGCAATCATCTCCAATTCTGCATTGGAGAGAGAATTATTGAAGAAGCAGCTCAAGATGGTTGGGCCTTGGACACTACACTATCCATGTTTGGACTAAGGTTGTACTGAGGTTGAGAGCTGAGTGAACCTGGTGGAAATCAGGCTGAGCATTGGGGAGGAGGTACACGTTGAGGGAGGGGAAGGCTGAAGCAGAGCCAGGTTATTGTAGTGTGTGTTGTGGTGAGGAAGAAAGGAGTCAATCAGAGCCTTTCAATTTGCCTGGGAGAGAGTGAACCAGAATTATTTGCATTTCTAAGAACATTAAGAAATGAAGTTAGGAAGAGTCCAGATGATCTCTTGACCCTGTTCTGTTATTCAGTTCAGTCAGGGCTGATCTTCAATTTCTATTCTACTTCTCTGCCCTATCCCTACTGCCTTCCAAGTGCAAAAATCTATTGAGTTCTCTGTTGAATGTATTTATGACTAAATATCCACAGATATTTAAGTTAGAGAATTCCAAACATTCATGAGCCTCAATGAAGATATTTCTCCTCCCTTTGTCCTTGAACAGCCAGCACATTACCTTGAGACGAAGTCCCTGAGTTGTAGGTTGCTAGTTGTAACTAGAACAAACATGCTGTCAGGATATATCAAGCCCTCTAAGGAACTGTGAATAATAAGATCATGCCTGAAGTCTAAACTCCAGAAATTTCATGCCGATTCCATTCAATCTGTCCTCTCTCCTGAAGAATCTAGTGAAATTTCACTGTAGCCTCTAGATAAAGTATAGACAGGGTACAATGAGTAAATCATTCCTTAGTTAAGGAACCAGAATTGTACAAAGTACTCCACTCGTGGTACGGGTAATGCCCAATATGAGTGTAATCTCCTATTAATAAATACTGATATATCTGGTTTCCCAGCTGTTGTACCTGCCTGTGAACATGGTGTGGTTCATATCCAAGGAGCCCAAACCGTTTTGAGTGCTAATATTATCTTGTCTTCAAACTTTTAAAAGGATTCCACTTTTCTATTCTCCTTAGCAAAATGAAGAATATTGGACTTGCCCACAGAATACTTTATCTGTTCTCCCTTGCCCAGTTGCTTAACCAGTCCATATTGCTTTGCAGCCTCTTTATGTCCTCCGTGCAGCTTACATCTGTTCTTATATTGTCAGCAAACCTGAATAAATTACAAACAAAAACCGTGATTGCTGGAAAAGCTCAGCGCATTTAGCAGCATCTGGAGAGGTAGCAGAGTTACCATTTTGTGCAGGATTCTTGATTCAAAACATTATCTCTGATTTCTGTCCACAGATACTGCCAGGTCTGCTGAGCTTTTCCAGCAATTTGTGTTTTTGTTTCTGATCTACAGCATTCTCAATTCTTTCAGTTTTTATTTACTAGATAAATTACACTTAGTTTTCTCATCCAAGTCATTGATAGAGATTGTAAGTAGCGGCGGTTCAAGCACTGATAAACACCACTTCACTTGTGCATTCTGTACTTTCTGTATTGTATGGTAAAGAAGATTACAAAATATTTATTTATTCTTCATTTTACTTTTACCTGCTTCTGCCAATGAGGGATCAACATTTACTTCTGCTAATCTTTCCATTTTTGTATAATTGAAAAGCTCTTTGCGTTCAGTTTAAATTCTGCTTTCGATGTAGAAACCTTTGCATTGTTTCATTGAGGTAGAGTGGAGAATGAACTGTTAAGAGATGAGCATAAGCATGATTCTTGGGAGTACGTTAATTAAAGACTTTGGAAATCATTCTACTAGCAATTAAAGGAAGATCTGGAGAGGACCAGAGCTCGATACTGAGAGAAACTGGAGGGATTTATACTTGGATACATGGCAAGGCAAGGTCTTCTTGTTTGGCAAAGATGTGCAGTGGATGCGGAGCCCTTAAAATTGAGCAATATTTGTGTTGGGACTATTTTGTGTGGAATGGAAGATGGGGTTTTCTAAAGGTATGAATGACCCTTATTGCAAAAGACCGTGATGCAAATTAAGAGCACTCCAGAGTTCCGTAACTTTTTGAAAGTTTAAGTTACTTTCAGGATTTGTTTACATAATTGTCAAGTTGAATGAGGAGGATGTTTGAATTTCTAAACAACACTGTGTGAGAAACAATGTCGTGATGTCTGCCTGAGCCATCATTTGAGAATGAGGGCAGCCCACTCTATTGTAGCCTGCTTCCATATTGCAAGGATTCTATTTGACACTGCACTGACCCTCTGAAAAGCATCCCATCCAGACCCCTATCCCTGTTACCCTGCATTTCCTATGGATTATTCCTGGACACAATGGGCAACTTAACATGGCCAATCTACTGTGAGGAGACTACTCATTCTGGCAAGGTTATGTCATGTTGGTTTTTTTTCAGAGGTTGTAAATGGCCCACAATCTGAAAAGTCTGAGAGTTTGGATAGATTTTAGGGCCCATTTGTTTACAGCTAACAGTTACTGCCTCAGGCAGAAAGCTTTCAAGTTTAAGCAAAACTTGTATAATGAAAGGGAAATGACCAATTTAGCAGCAGTCTGTGGAAGAAGCTACCTCTCTCTCTCCTCTCTAACTTCAAACCTGTAAGCCTTTGTTTCATTTTCACGTTTTGTGCCATGGTGTATATTGGGATTGTTGTAAGTATTTGGAACAGCATCATTAAGTCGGGATAGTCTGTCGTGTTCGGATAGGATAAGTTATTTCGGTGTTCTGTTTTCTGTTCTTTATGTTTCATTCAGTAATCTTGTAAATAAATTCAGTTTTGTTTAGAACTAAGTAGTCTGACCAGCTGATTCTCTCCTGGAATATCCACTGTACACTTGCTTAAAGGGGCTTCGCTCCCTTCTTGAAGTGTTTTGAGAGGTCTTGCCTGGTCCATAACATCTACACATCTTTGCATTGTGGGAGGAACCGGAACATCCAGAGGAAACCCATGCAGACATGGGGAGAGTGTGCAAACTTCAGACAGTCACCCAGAATCGAACTCTGGGTCCCTGGCATTGTGGGGCAGCAATACTAACTACTGAGCCACCACGCTGCCCTACCTTCCAGACCTCTGACTATACCTTCTTGAACTGACCCGAGGAATTTCTCAAGGTTGTACCTTAGTCATTTGCCCATAAAATCTTCTATGAGGGAAGCGCTTTGTCTCCTTGACATTCTATTCAGGTTTGGGAATTTTCCTGTAAGTAGGAGAGACAAACAAGTGTCTTCATATGTGGTACTGCACACGTAATACACATTCACAGTCAAATTTACAATTTCTATTTTAGTGGTACATTTTTATCTGGAGAGTTCTTTTAGTCTGTCAAATCTCGACTGTTTTATCATTTTCAGTGAGAGAACCTGAATCAGTGTGATATTGATGTGAACAAGAATTAACCTTGACTAGCTGATACACTTCGTGCTTGGATCAGAGGATAAATAGTTGTAATTTTTATTTTTAACTTGGCGATTTTGTTATTATTAGATAGCTGTAATGCAATTATTTGAGAACCTTTATTAGCAGGCTGATAGGATTTGTGTTCGGAGGATCCACCAGGTGGCACCACACACTATCGAATCTTACAAACGGAGCAAAGTTGTGCAACTCTGATCGGTTCTGGACATCATCCCTGTCTCCTTCCATAACTACTTGAGTTGTCTGATTGGCATGTCCAAAATTGTAGTGAATTTAGGTACAACAAAGATTTAGCACTTCACTGGAATACACACTGTACTTCAGTTTTCAAGTATTCTCAGTTGTTTTTCTTACTTTATTTATAGAGCCACTTCACTGCTGTGATAAAATCTCAAGTCTAATCTTGCTTCATTATAGCCCTTATGCTGAACATTAATTCCAATTCCATCAAAATGCTTTGAAATTGTTTTTTTTTCTCAGCTTTAGCTTTGTGATTCTTGGTTCTGAAACCAAAACCATATACTGAACAATTCAATATTATTTTTCCAGATCTTGAATACGGTTGTATTTCACATAATGAAAATCTGATTTTGTTTGGACTGTTGAACTTTTGGTGGCTGTTTGTAATGTCATGTTTTTCAATTTCACTGACTGCTGTGACCTTGATGCATCTTGGTCATTCGGGTGAATGAAGTTGGCTTTCCATGAATGATATTAACAAGCGTGAGGAAGGAACAGGTAACAAGTCAAATATTCCATTAGATACCAATTTAGGAACTCCACATTTTGAAAGCAAATTCTTTCCATTAAAATTGGAGTCCATGTAATCGAGGTTAAATCTGTCCTTCCAAAATAAGGAAAACATGCCAGTGCATATGCCAGCTTTAAAAATAAATGCTGTGATTTGAAAACTTGAAACAAGCTGCCATGGGTTCATGGTTCAGCAGAAGTATTGAAATAAAAAAAATTACTCCATTTGGCAAAATCTGAGAAAAAATGTTTGCTGAAAAGTCTGCATAAGAGAATCTGTGCATCTGTTCATGTTCCAGTATAAACTTCTTACTTTCCTTCCCCTCTCAACCAAGCCAAGTCTGGCACAATTTTTCCCCTCATTCCTTAAGTTAGTGGATTTAGAGAGTCATAGAATCCCTACAGTGTGGAAGTAGGCCACTTGGCACTTCGAGTCCACACTGACCCTCTGAAGAGCATCCCATCCAGAGCCACTCCATCCCTGTCACCCTGCATTTCCCATGGCTAACCCACCTAGCCTACACATCCCTAGACACTATGGGCAATTTACGATGGCCAGTCCACCAAACCTGCACATCTTGGACTGTGGGAGGAAACCAGAGCGCCCCAAGGAAACCCACGCAAACACAGGGGAAATGTGCAAACTCCACCCAGACAGTTGCCCAATGCTGGAATATAACCCAGGTCCCTGGCGCTGTGAGGCAGAAGTGCTAACCACTGAGCCAAGGTTCCTTGTCACTGTACAAGTGTCCTTGGTACTTTGCTCAAATGGCCAGTTTTCTTGTATGATTCCTGATGATTGGGTTCTGGCCCAAGATCCGATTAACATTTCCAGCAGTCAGGAGCCATCATCTTGTTTGCCATCAGCAACCCATCCCCATTCCTAACTGGCTGTAGGGGCATTATTTTTAATTTATTTCAATGCAGCTCAGTTGTTAAGGATCTTCCCTGAGTCACAAAGTTCCAGATTCAAATCCCACTAGAGGACTTGAGTGCAATTACAATAACACTTCGTCTTTTAGATGAACCTTTAAAGCAAAACCCTGTTTGTCCTCTGACTTGCAACCTGGTACTATTTTGAAGGAAATTGCTAAGTTATTCAGTGTGCCCTGGGCCATATTTTTTCATCCATCAATATCACAAAATAGATTATCTGGATGTTATCATATTAATTTTTTGCTGCATATGAATTGGCTGCTGTGTTTCCTGAAAGTATGGAAACCTTTCAGAAGTATTTTGTTGACTGTAAAGCACTTTAGGTTGGCTGGTTGTGCAAAGCGCTATGTAAATGGAGGTTAATTAATTTTAAACTGTAATGCTATTGGTGCATCATGACAGTGGTTAACAAACTCACTGCTGATTCAGAATTGAAATTGAAATTGTGTGTATGGCTCAAGTACTCATTACTTCAATCCGTTATGAACTGGCATGAGCTAATGAAAGCAGACACAATTGTTTCTATACTGTCACTGATTTTGATGAATTAGGTCATTTTGCACAATGAATTATACTTAATTCAATTTCTGAATAGCCCTTCTGTTTTCCAAATGGGAAATATTTTCTTCCTGTGTTTAACAGCTGGGTGATTGAACTTCACATTTTTGTAATTTATTTCAGGGTGTTTAAAAAAATGAGTTGGATTTTACTCAAAGTAATTTGCATAAAGTTATCTCTGCCATTTAAATTTGTATACTTCTGTTACGCTTTGTACTGGATCCTACCAGTTCTCAAACTTTCTTAGAATTTGAAATTCGGATTTCAAATTCGTATTTTCAAAATGGTGGCCTTTGAATTTTTGACCTCTAATGTTCTATTTAGTCTATCACATCACTGTTCCTTCATTTCCCATTTACACTCGAGTCCTCATTACCTATCCAATCATAGATCAACCATTTCCATCACTGGTTTCTCTTTTCCTTCCCAAACAATTTCCTCCTAGGCTTACTCAACAACAGACATTGTGTCAGCTTCTGAGTGTGGGCAAACTTGGTCCTATCTCTCCACTTCTCTCTCAGTTCTATTATCAGCCCCTGTATTGGTCTATTCCTGCAGTTAACTGTTGTGAACACAGAGGGGGAGTTGGTCACTTAATGGTAATGGCTATAAATTAGAAGTAATCTCAAACTCCAGGTTGTTGCTCTGGGTGTTTGGGTTCAAATTCGACCATGGCAGATAGTGAGCACTAAGTTCAACAAAAATCTGGAATAAAACGTTAACCAAACAATGACCATGTAACCACTGTTGACAGTCTTTAAAAAAAGCACTATCTGGTTTATTAATGTCCTTTAGGGAAGGAAGTCGATCATCCTGACCCAGCCTGATCTAATTGCCTGAGAGCAGTCAAGAATAGTCAATGAATGCTGCCCAAGCTCATGACATCACATCCATGAACAAATTAAAAAGAAATGTCATCATCTTCTGGCCTTTTAGCCAATTCCAGCCCTTCCTCAGCACCTTTCTTGGGCTGACCTGGATTGCTTCCAATTTCTGCACTGACTTTGATCCCTGCTGAACTCCCAAGAAAGACAGCCAACACCATATCTCTCATGGTCCACCCCTTCCTCTGTCTTCATTCATTATTAAAAATCTTCATCTGTGCTTTGTCCCTCTCAAATTAGACTGTTCTACCCTTCATATGCCCAACATGATGCTGCCCTTGCTGTAAATTTCAACTCATCCTGAAAACTCTGTTGATCATACATATCATCCATTACCCCATTTTTTCAGTACCATTAATAATTTTTATTTCCCTTAATTCCTCAAAATAAAATCCTCATGTTCCAGACAATGTACAGCCTCCCAGCTCCTTATTGCTGTAAACACATGCGTGTCTACAAATCCAGCTCTCAATTTAATTTGTGCAGGGGTAACTACATCCTTCGTCCCACCAGCTGTTTCATGTTCACACATTTTAAGGGTCACAAACTCATTACTTCCTTCCCATAGCCTCCATTGCAGTCATCTTTCTGGCCGAGCATTTTGTCATGTCTCTTCCTGTTTCCCCACTGTGGCTCATTGTCTATTTCGGTCAGATTAAGCCAGTTGAAAGGCCTGGCAAAGTTGTCCTAGGTTAAATGTCTAACATGAATAAAAGTTATTAAATGATGCAGAGCTGGACTGTTGGATATCTCTTAAGTAATCAACTTTACGCACTCCGGGAATGATCAACCACCCAATCCTGCTGACTTAAAAAAAATCTTTATGAACCTGTTCTTCACCAGCCTTGGGTTTCTCTGTAGTGAGTCCAGCGTGTCAGCCAGAAAGAAACCTCCTAAATCAGATTGGAGCCCTACCACTGGAACCAGGACTTGAAGCTGACTGAAAAGGGGTTTGAGGAGAAAGTGAGGACTGCAGATGCTGGAGATCAGAGCTGAAAATGTGTTGCTGGAAAAGCGCAGCAGGTCAGGCAGCATCCAAGGAGCAGGAGAATCGACGTTTCGGGCATTCCTGAAGAAGGGCTTATGCTCGAAACGTCGATTCTCCTGTTCCTTGGATGCTGCCTGACCTGCTGCGCTTTTCCAGCAACACATTTTCAGCTCTGAAAAGGGGTTTGGACTGGGTACTAACTGTGCTATACTATATACCCTTTTGGCCATTGTCTTGATTAACCTGGATGCTGCCCTCTTCCAACTGCCATCATTATCATTCTTAACCCACCCATTTAGTAATGATTATTTATGTTGAGTGAAGTATTGTTCAGATTGTATTTGTAATTGTGAACATACTGTGCTTGTTAGATGCCATAATTTTTATCTTGTTGAGATTTTGCTGAACAGTGAGATGTGCTTCTTACTTTCTTTTGTCAGTATTCCTTTACATTTCTGTGATCCAGCCTGTCTGAACTTCAGTCCAGCTGGAAGGTGTACTTCCATCATCAACCTGAAGATAATGCTCAAAATCTGAAAGCAAATTATATAAGGCTGAAAATACACAGTATGCATGTAAGTCTGTGAGAGGCGAAGAAGCTTAATCAGGAGTCCCTGACTGAAACATAAACCTGTCTTTTCTCTTTACAGATTTTCACAATTAGGTGTATCTTCAGAAACTTGAGTAAATGTAATCTATGCTTCTGTTCAGTTAACTTCATATTTTCATGAAGAACATCATGTGTCTCTTTTAAAACATTAAGTGGCTAAGTGAAAAAGAATGACTGAGTGAAGGAAGATCTTTCACTCATGACGACTAATTTCATAAAGAAACTCAGCTTCCCTTCTTCCCAAGGAGCTTGACATTGACTGCATGCAACATTTGAGATAAGAATAGAAATTGCTGGAAAAGCTCAGCAGGTCTGACAGTGTCTATGGAGAGAGATCAGAGTTAACATTTCAGGTCAAGTGACCCTCAGAACATTTGACTTGTATGTTTGTGTTATGATTGTATGGACCTTATTCAAGAAAGCTGAAATGACTTACAAAGTAGCTTTTTGTTTTATGCTATTATGAACATATTGGTCTGGACATAATAATTTTATCTACTACTTGAAGGACAAGTGTACGCAAAAGGCATGAAATTCCAGTGGTTGATTCCCTTTTTCCATCTCTTGAACAATTTCTTATTTTTTAATCTCTAATTGTCACAGAGCAGCAAGAGACTGCTTGGCCCGTTGCGTCTGCACCACCTTTCTGAGAATTTTAACTTATTTCCACTCTTCTGCCTTTCCCTGTATCCTTGTTTCTCTTTAAATAATCGTCTAATGCCCTTCTTAAATGGCTCAATTGAACCTGCCTCCACTACACTTCCAGGTAGTACATTCCAGTTCCTAAAATCTACTTGCTATGTGAACGGGCTTTTATCTTGTCTTGCGTTTGATTCTTTTGCAAACTCTTTACTACTATGCCCCCTGTTTTGTGATCATTTTGCAAACAGGAACAGTTTTTCCCAGGCCACTTTGGCTTGGCTCACCACAACTTAGAAAACCTCCATGATATTCCACCTGAGCCTTTCTCTCTCTCTATAAAAGAAAATTAACCTGATGTCTTCAATCTGTCCTAATAAGTTTCTCATTCACTGAACCATTCTTGCAAATCTCTTTTCCACTCTCTCCAGTGCATTCCCACCCTTTCTAAAGTGTGATGCCCAGAATTGCAGATAATGTTGCAGCTGAGTCTAACAAATTTTTTTTAAAAGTTCAGTGTAAAGAGATTTTGCTGGTCACCGTTGAGAGTTCTTCCCTCCCATGTTGTCAATAACGTATTGGCTGCAAGTGAGGTGGTTTGGCTTCTAATGATTATTTGGCAGGCAAAAAGATGTTTATTGTTTATGTACTGAAAACCACCAATGCTGGAGATCACAGCAGGTCAGGCAGCATCCATGGAGAGAGAACAAGCTTGCGTTTTGAGTCAAGATGACTCGAGCAGCTCTGGACTCAAAATGTTAACTTGCTGTCTCCATGGATGCTGCCTGACCTAGTGGAGTATTGAGCATTTTTTGTTCTCAGCATAGATTCCAGCATATACAGTAATTTGCTCTTCTCTTTGATGTTTGTGTGCTTTCCCACCCTCATCTGACCACACCTGAGAGAGCCCACGTGGAAAGGTCAGGGGAAGGGACTTTTCTACCTTTCCCAACCACAGCAGTTCTAATTGTGAATCCACATCCACCAACTTAGCATTGCCGAGACAATGCAAACCTTGCAAACAGTGAGAAGCTAGCTCGAACTTATTAACTTGAACTGGACTGTAGTGTGGAAAACTTGCATCTTGCAAAATCCATGAATCAAAATATTTCCTTGAGATTGAACTTGAAGCAGATAAAATAGTGATATTCAAACAGCAAATTTGTATGCCCGTTATTAGGTCAGAAATTGAACATGCTATTGTCATATGTGACTGATAGTTGAAAAGGTAATCCTGCTATTTTCATGTTTCGAAGTGTGTCTGTACATCTGTTTTGAATCAGTGTTTGTGTCACTTCCATTTCCAATTGTACTGTCAGTGCTTTATACTAAAACTTCATTCTCCAAACACTACTCAACATTTTTCTTTCCTGGTAGGATTGTTGGCTACATGTTTTTCAATGCTGCTCAGTTGGCAAAATTCCAAGACAGTTGAGTATTAATGGGTTGGAAACTGCTGCCTCTTGTTAAGGGATTGGGTGAAAACTGTGAAGTTATTAAATACTGTTCACCTCATAGCAGATTGCAGCAGAAAACAGTATGTGGTCTAATTGGGTTGAGATTATTACCTACTTCAGACAACTTTGTGAGGGTTGCATAGAGACTGGTAATAGAATCATCATACTACTATTGTAAAAAATAATTTGTACAGACATTTAGCTGTTGTAACAGGTGTAATTAATTTATCTTTTTAAGTCAGATTGTTTTATTGCAAATTGCTGCAAACCTAAATAACCATGGGTAGCAAGCTACAGAATAATTTTTACTAACACACTTTAGTGATGTAAGTTATGTGAATGTATTTTTTTTTCACTTAAATCCAGCAATTCTTAGATATGCCCCAACCGCCACCCAACCCAGTTTCAAACACCCCAGTCTCATTTTATCCTCAAGGTTATGACCAACTGTGTGTCAATTATTTGGATTCAACAAATGGTTTTGGGGGAATATAACTGTCATTCTTTATAAGGAAAGTAATTGAAAAAAAAAGTTTATCAAAGCTTTTTGCCCTGCACTCGAAAATGTTTCAAGACAAGTCAATGCAAAGACAGCATTTATGCTGCATGAGAGGAGAGTGCTGATTGTTTGTTTGTTTGGCAAATGGGCTCTTTTATTTCATCTAGGCATTGCCATGTTGAATGTGCCAGTTAATGATGATTGACAGTTAACTGCTAAACTTTGTTGAAACTAAAAACCAGCAGTTTAACTCTGGTCAAAACACTTCTCTGAGACAGCACCAGATAACCCTTTTGATGTGTTCTGCAATCACTGTGTTGGTTTAATGTATACATGTCTCTGTACTAAGGACAGGGCTTTGTGTATCAATGTGTAGCCAGCACATTATTTAGGATTATGTAATGTATGTTGTCCAATTGTGAAATCACATTCAATGTTGGACACTGTGAGCTTTGAAAGTCGGTTTGGTTGGGTGTCGTCGGTATCTTGCTTGTTACAAACAGCTGAAGGGATCTGCTGTTTGACACAATCCTCCATCCTTTGGGATATATGACAAATATATCTAACATTGGTACTGAAATCCATATACTGTTGTGCTCATTCGTGTGATAGGCAAAATGCCTTTTTATCTTAGCAGCACCATCCTGTTAGTGGAACACCATTTGTGTTGCTACTGTATAGTAACAAGTGAAACAGCAATCTCCACCTGTTGCTCAAACATTTGGTATACTTTGCACTTTCTGTGTAATCTGAAGTGAACTAGGCACTTTTCAGGACTGAAAGTCTGTGAGTTTGTACATGTGTAGTGAGAAACTATCTGATCTCGCAAGACATTTTTAATGCGCCTTCTTTCATCAGCATGTTTGCCCAGTGAATGAATCACTGAGGTCCTATTTTACGAGGTTGGTTGTAAGGCCATTCTTACAGCATATGGGAGCTGTGGGAATTTCGATCTGTATATCCACTAGTGAAGGGAAGTTTGCAATGTGCAATAGTAGATAATGCCCTCGCCAGTTTTATTTTTCAAATAAGAAAACCAGAAAAGAGTGTTCATTTGACTGTTCCAGTTCAAATGAGAGTTTGAGCACCGGAGTTTAAGATATAGAAAGAAATTCATGCATGCAACTGTGGATTCAGACTCAACAAATGTATCATTTGCATATTGGAAATGTGCAAGGGGTACGAAGTTATTTTTTAGCAGTACTTGAGTTCTGAAAAAATAAATAGTTCTGGAGTTCATTAGAATTTTTTTTAAACAAAAATTGACTCTTAACATTTGGTTTTTCGTAGATTTAATATATTGGTATCAACTTACGAATTGGCCACGTTTTTTGTTTGTATTTCTTTATTCACTCAGGATGAGGGCATCTCTGGCTAGGTCAGCATTTATTGCCCATCCCTAATTGCTTAGAGGACAGTTAATAATCAACCACATTGCTGTGGGCCTGGAGTTACATGTGGGCCAGACCAGTTAAGGATAGCAGTTTCCTTCCCTGAAGCACATCATTTAAGTTTTTGTCTGGCAATTGACAATGGTTTCATGGTTACTATAGAGACTGTTAATACAAAATTCTTTTTATTGAATTCAAATTCCACCATCTGCCATGGTGGCATTTGAACACAGGTCCCCAGAACATTAGCTGAGTTTCTAGATTAATAATCCAGTGACAATACCACGACGCCATTACCTCCCGTGTGCAAGTTGTAGCTGTGCACCATTCTCAGTTGCCTTCCATCACCTTCAGTGCTGGTGATAGACCTGTAGTGAGAAGTACAGCATACCAGAGCTCTGTAATTCAAAGGGCAATTTGCAGACAAGTTCCACCTTTTTCCATCCAAGTGGGTATGAGTATGAAAACTCTCTGCTGGAGTCATTGTGATAACACTAAACATTTTTGTTTCAGGTTGGGAAACCTATATGAAGTGTATGTGTCCTAAGTTTTAAAAAAACCAGAATACAAATTTGAAAATTCCCTGTGGATGTGATAGATTTATGGTTTTAAGATTTGATGTGAGCATTGTGTGGGCAGCCATGCAGATCCGCCTCCCTGAACTGTGGTTGTAAATTAGAGTTGTAGACCTTAAGACATTCAGTTGATTTTGTCAGAATTGTACCTGATGAATAACAGGGTTACCATCTGGCATCTTGAGCAGCAGATGGGGTCTTCAAATTAGTGGAAAGTGGAAGTCTGACCTAAGCAAGTCTAGTTATGTATATGTTGCAGGAATAGTGAAGATTCCAACGTGCTGTGTTCTTGCTGAGGAGATGGTACGCCAATGGCTACACCTGTTGTGACTAACCAAACGCTGGAGAATTTTGTGAAGAAAACCAGTGTTGGCCCAGTTTCACAACACAATATACAATCTACTGTAAATGTACAAAGAGAACTGCTATAGATTTCTGATAAGTGGGACTGATACTGAGTACTCAAATACTTCAGAATTTGCAGTTGTCCATTTGAGTTTGCATTAAGATTTTTTTCCTCTGAAGGCTGTGTTTTGCAAACAGCTAAGATCTGGAAATGGGGGACTATTGTGGATTTTCCAGCCATCCTGTTTCATTGCTGAAATCTGCACTTAAGTTTGCAAACTTTATCGTCTTGGTTTCAAATGCCGTTGCTCCTCTTGGCAGAAGGTCATGTTGAAAGGCTGTCATGCTATCCCAGGATAGATTTCTGTCAGGAAAGAATAATGGTATGGGGATCATTTGGCCTAGATTCTTAACATTGTTGAGTTATTCTTTTGTCCAGCGCAGACTTCCACACGCATTTCATATTGACTGCTCACATAAGTCAGTCAAAACTTCATTGCTAAACTCAACAATCTTTGTTGTCACTGCGGCATGCTGAGCATGCATGACAGCAGATTATTGCAATTATCTGGTATTGTTAGACACTTTACTCAACTCCAGCACTATTATGCTGACATACTTCAAAGCTTTGTTCACATCTGTTGATCTGGAAGGTTATTAATAGTCAACTTTTTTTTTCTCAGAATTGCATTAATTGTTAACTTGCTATAACAAGTGCAAATTAATTCTGTATTTTACAGAAGGGACAGCTGGAGTTTAAAGTTTCACGTACCTATGTTTATGGGAGCAATTCATCCTCGTTTTATCATTGTCTAACAACTGACAGTTTCCTATGAAGGAGAAAATGTTTACTGGGAAAGTTGGATTTCGGTTGCAGATACTTCCCACAATTAACAATTCAATTTCTGTTTCCAATCTGTAATTAGTTTCAGACATGCTTGTGGCATCTCAAAGTTAATATACTACATGATGATGCAGAGAACAAGAGCTGACTATTATATCCTGCCTTGTTTTTAAGCATATTATAAAACTTAGAAAGCAAACTTCAGCATTGCTTTTTTTATGTAGCCCAAAGAATAAATATTAAGCAGCAAAAAAAGTTGGCATGAAAGATATGTTTTCCATTTAAAATATTTATTATTTATAAAATATTTTCATAATATATTTCTTTGATGTTTCAAATCACTTTATTTTGATTGAGTCAAGTTTCTTTGCCTTCTGCGAACTCACTGAAGAGGTGAAATACACACTGAGATGTCCATTGAAAATTAAGCGAGATTTGAATTTATTTAACACCTTTCATGGCCACAGGCCACCTCAAGGCACTTTAAAGTCAGTCAGGTATTTTGTGAAGTGTCATCGCTGCATGACCATTTGTGCACAGCAAGCTCCCACAAATAGTAATATTTTAACAAATAGATGTTGATTGAGGGGCAAAATAAAACAGGCCAAGAAACTGGGAATGATTTCAGCGCTACTTTTCAGAATAGTCCTGTGAAATTTTTAATGCCCACCAAAGAGGACA
The DNA here is from genome assembly GCF_047496795.1 of Chiloscyllium punctatum. Taxonomy (NCBI): domain Eukaryota; kingdom Metazoa; phylum Chordata; class Chondrichthyes; order Orectolobiformes; family Hemiscylliidae; genus Chiloscyllium; species Chiloscyllium punctatum. The sequence goes on along the minus strand of NC_092753.1, from coordinate 42,242,173 downwards.
GACATTCTTGTATTAACATTTCATCCAAAGGATAGCACCTGGAGAAGTGCTGCACCCCTGTGGTACTCATTGGAGTATCAACTCTTATTTTTGTGCTCAGGAACCTGCAGTTGATTAGTGGGGCTTTCACTAAAAAGGTGCTTCTTGTCCTTCCCTGTTTCCCTTCATTGAACTGCCTCTGATTTCTCTTCCCCCTTTAATAAATCATGTCTTACATTTCTGTTCTGCTGCTGTGGTGGAATTAAATGAACTCCTTTAGTTTCTCAAAAAGAAACATTGTTAGATTGAATGCATATGTTTTGAACCTGATACTAAATAGCAAAACACATTTTATGTTTTTCTTGCCTCAGTTTTGGTGCTTTGTGCAGTGTACAAATCCTACTGAGGTAATTGGCATTGAGAAACTCTCAGAGTCATAGAGTCATATACAGACCCTTCAGTCCAACTATTCCACACTGACTGTGGTCCTGAAGTAAACTTGTCCCACTTGCTTGCTCTTGGCCCATATTCCTCCAAACCTTTCCTATTCATTTACTTATCTAAATATCTTTTAAATATTGTAATTATACCCACATCCATCACTTTATCAGGATGTTCATTCGACACACAAACTTCCCTCTGTGTAACACAATTTGCCTCTTATATCTTTTTTATACCCCTCTACTCTCACCTTAAAAATGTGCTCCCTCGTCTTGAAATCCACATCCTAGGGAAAAGACAACTACCATTAACTCTATCTACACCTCTCATGACTTTATAAACTTGTGGTCCAGTGGAAAAGGGTCCCTGCCTATCCAGCCTTTCTTCATAACGCAAATCTTCCACACCCGGCAACTTCTTGGTAAATCTCTTCTGAACCCTCTCCAGCTTGATGATATTCTTCCTTTAACTCGGCGACCAGAACTGGACCCAGTATCCCAGAAGAGGCCTCATCAATGTCCTCACCAACCTCAACATGAATTCCCAATGCCTTTACTCAAAAGATTGAGCAATGAAGGCAAGCGTACCAAACGCCTTTTTGACCAACCTGTTTATACGTGACGCAATCTTCAAAGAATTATGTACCTGTATCCCTAGGTCTCACTGTTCTCCAACACGACCCAAGGCTCTACCATTAATTGTGTAAGCCTCACCCTTGTTAGTGGTACCAAAATGCAATACCTCAGATCGAGTTCCCTCTGCTGTTTTTCAGCCCATTGACCTATTTGATCAAGATCCCTTTGTAACTTTAGAAAACCTTCTTCACTGTCTACTATATCACCAGTTTTGGTGTCATCCGCAAACTTACTAACCATGCCTCCTATGTTAGCATCAAAATAATTTATATAAGTGAAAACAAAAGTGAACCCAGTACTGATCCCTGTGGCACACCGCTGGTCATGGGCCTCTATGCCGAACAGCAACCCTCCATTATTACTCTCTGTCTCCTATAATTAAGGCAATTACTTATCCAATTGGCAAGCTCACCTGAATCCCATTTGACTTAACTTTACTAATCCGAATAAAAAATGTCTGCCATCATTAATCTTGGTAACTTCCTCAAAAACCTCAATCAAGTTTGTGAGACATAATTTTCCTTGCACAATACCATGCTGACTATCTTTAATCAATTTTTGCCTGTCTAAATGTCCACATATCCTATCTTTTCTCATCACCTTCAGCAATTTGCCCACAACAGAAGTCAGAATCAAAGGTCTATAGTTACAGTTTCTCCTTACAGCCACCATGCATGTTCTGCAGCCAGACATTTAATCAAGTCAGATAACTGATGTAGGTTGCATTTTCATTCTCAGTCATTCGTAATTTGTTATCTTCGTTACAGCGCTAATGTCACAGTTAGATTTATACTCATTTTAACTCTTTACACTGTGACTACATTTGTCCAGAGTGTTTTTTTTTATTGTTTGTAAATCTTCCCATGGAAGTGAGCCTGGCTGGCATAGAGTTCCAGAGGTGGCTCCAAGCAGCTTTCTCAAGTCGAGCTGCATGGTGAAGTTTGGAAAATGAATGCGTGCAGTAGGAGAGCAGAGAGCTGTGCAGTAGTTTGCTGCCAGTGCTCAGCCCACCGTTTTCTCCAGGGTGAGACTTTGCTTTTCCTGCTACTGGTGTGAAACACACAGCTGATGGATCTTGTCCAGCATGTTTCTGATGCAGTAGGAATGCCACAGTACCATTGCTTGTTTGGATTATGTGATTCGATTAGATTAAGCTGATTGATTGATGTAAAGCAGCTGCAGACAATCAAAGCTGTCCGTTCTTTTTTTTTCCATGATTTAGTCTTATATTTGAATAAGTAACAGATTGATTTTATGGTTTGTAGGGATTAATTGCCCATGTTGGCTGGCCATTTTATGTATCTGAGTGCTGGCATTAATGTGGTAAATGGTTGCTTTCCTGAAATTGCCCTTAACTCCTGATCACAATGACAGCTTGAACAGGAGAACTCAGTTTAATTTAACTCAGTTGGCTCAGTTCCGCATTGTAGTGGAAGGCTTTTGTTATTACGGTAAACTGGGTTGTTAACGTAATAGTATGATGTGGCCCTCTTTCCCTCTTCTGTAGAAATTAAAATGCAGTTTAGCACATGTATAACTGTTATAATGATTTTATTCCAAGTTGACACCTCTTTTAGCATAGTACAACTTTAAATATCTATATTTTGACAATTGACTAATATAACTATGGTCTTGCTGCAGGCATTGCACGAGCCTGTGCGAGCATTCATTCACACCACCCCAGTTCTTTGGCTATGTTGCTGATGCACAGTGATTTCTCAGAAAAATTAAAACTATTATCTTGTCAATAAATTGGCATTGTGTTAGAATGATGGTTATATTACGGCCATAATTTAATCCTGACAGTCAGTAGCTTTGGTATGTGAAATGTGATCTGAGCAAACAGAACACAGTTTGTGTATCTAGACATGATCTGCCAGTTGTTAAGAATACAAAGGTCATTTCTAAATACTTCCTGGAATAATACCCAAAACAGTGAAACATAGAACACTAATAGCCTTGCAGTAGAGATTGCTGATGTAAATGTGCTAGGCCACTAGTTTGATCCAAATCACTGATAAATGTAGAGCTAAAATTAACCAGTTCAATGCACTGTATTGACTCTCTCTCTTGTCTTCTCTGTGCTGATTTATGCTGATGTTTGATTCCTATGTGACAATATCTCTTTGCCTTCTCCCCCACTATCTTCATACACCTGCCCCCCCCCCCCCCCCCAACCCTGACCCCCAAATAATCATCTGACCCCACTAGCTTGCCCAGGTGACTATTATGCATGTGTGAACCGATGACGGTAACTTTCAGAATGATACTTGTAGGAAACTATCACAGATGATCCCGACCCTTTCTCTAACCAGCTTTCACATAGAGACTTCTTGTAAGAGTTCGCCAGATGGTATTTTGGAGCAGAAATGACTGCTGTCTTATGCATCATTGTTGCTTTGCTGATGCTGGATAGTTCAGTACAAATCTGGTGAGTATGGCTGATTGCCATAGCACAGCTTGCAATTAGCTACTCTATCTGAGAAAGCCAACCTGTAGCATAGTGGCTAATATTGCAGGGGAGTTCGGATCCCACCATGGCCATTTCAGAATTTGAATTCAGCTCTCATTAAGAAATGTAGAATTAAAAAGCTAGTAAAAGTAACAGCTAACACAAAGTTGACCTCACAGAATGAGGGCATTTAGATTAGATTACTTACAGTATGGAAACAGGCCTTTCGGTCCAACAAGTCCACACCGACCCTCCGAAGAGCAACCCACCCAGATCCATTCCTCTACATTTACCCCTTCACCTAACACTATGCGCAATTTAGCATGGCCAATTCACCTGACCTGCACATTTTTGGACTGTGGGAGGAAACCGGAGCACTTGGAGGAAACCCACGCAGACGTGGAGAGAATGTGCAAACTCCACACAGACAGTTGCCTGAGGCAGGAATTAAACCTGGGTCTCTGGCGCTGTGAGGCAGCAGTGCTAACCACTGTGCTTCCCGTGTCACTGTCAGCTGAAAAAAAAATCACCCAGCCTCATCCACCTTTCTAGTGTTTGTTAAACGACACTTCATATATATCCAGACACCTTTTTAAAAGGTTAGAAGGTTTTTGCCACTACTGTCCTTCCAGACAATGAATTCCAGATCCCATGTATTCTGTGGTAAAAATATAATTCTCATCTCACCTCTAATCATTCTATCAATCACTTTAAGTCCATGGTGTTTGTTACTGACTTATCTGCTAATGGAAATTCCTTTCGACTTCTCATTCAAATCTCCTTTCAGCCTTCTCTGTATGAAAGCAGGTTTATTTTTTGCATTGTGGCAATTTTGTAGTCCTGGTGATTTCCTTTCCTGTTGCCTTCTCTGGTGTGATTGCATCCATTCTGTAGCAAGTGGACCCCAGTGCTGTTAGGATGGGAATTCCAGGATTTTGGTCATGGGACTATGATGGAACAGTGATATAGTTCCATGTCAGGAAGGTGTGTGGCTTGAAGGGAATTTTCAGGTGGTGATTTTTCCCATTCGCCTGCTGCCCTTCTAGGTAATAGAGGCCACGGGTTTGGAAAGTGCAGTTTAGTTCCTCTGCACTCTCTCTATTCTCCCAGGTATTGTGTACTCCTTTTCCTTGTGGGGCCCTCCCAAATGCATCACCTTGTAATTTGTTTTTCAGGTTGAAACCCATTTGGCACTTGTCTCTCCATTCCATTGATATTTTCCTGCAGCTAACAGTCGCAATCAATTGTTTTCAACCAGTCAGCCAATTATTGGTGAAGATGTTGAATTGTTGTAAAAGACCAACTGGTTGGCAAGTCCATTTTCGGGGTTTTCCTAGCTGCTGCTCATATCCAACCTGGCCTACATGAGAGCAATGCATAGCTGCAAAGCTGTTGGGATGTTCAGTGCATGTAAATTTGTAAACCTATGAATGGGGAAGCAGCCAGTGTTACACATGGACTTTGGAGGTATGTGCGGCAGCAAACATTGTATGTAACTCTGAGCTACCTTGGTATAGCCTGACAAGTTACTGCTAATTTTCAGAGGTCAGCAAACTGTATATTCTCAGAAGAATTGGAACTGAGCAATAAATGCTGTTGTTTTTAGTAATGTTCAAATGCAGAAAACAATCTTTAAAAATTCACAATTCTGTAAGGATTCAGTAGGTTTTAAAGTATGTTTTATCTGAGGGAGAATCTGTAATAATAGAATCATAAAGCACTGATTAAAACTACTCTACAGCTATGCTTGTCCCACTTTCCAGCACTTGGCCTACGGCCTTGAATGTTGTGAGACTCATCCAAGTACTTTTTAAAGGCTGTGAGGTTCCCTACCTCAGCTACCCTTCCAGACAGTGTGCTCCAGATTCCCACCACCCTCTAGATGTAAGTATTTTACTCAAATCCACAAATGTACTCATCCTGCCTTTCACCTTTAAAATGCAGCCCACTTGTAATAGATCGATTAACCAGGCGGGATGTTGGCTTTCCATTATGTTCACTTACCTCATAATCTTACACATCTCTATCAGGTCACCTCACAGCCTCCTCTGCTCCAAAGAAGACAGCCCGAACTTATCCAGCCTCTCTCCATTGTTGAATTGGTCCATCCCAGACAACATCCTGATGAATCTCCTCTGTACCCCCTCCAGTGCAATCACGTCCTTCCTACTTTGTGGCGACCAGAACTGCACACAGCATACTCCAGCTGTGGCCTAACCAAAGTTCTACACTGTTCCAATATGACCTCCTTTCTCTTGTAATCGATGCCATAACTGGTAGACAAGCAGCCCATCTGCCTTCTTAACTACCTTATTAGCTGTCCTGCTGCTATGAGGAATTTGAGGACAAGAACCCCAAGATTCCTCTTCCTCTGAGCTTTCTATTGTCCTGTCATTCATTGAGAACTCCTTTGTCTTATTACTTCTTTCAAAGTGCGTCTCTTCTCACATATCACAATTCCATCTGCCATTGATTTGCGCATCTGAGCAATCAGTCTATCTCCTCCTGTAAGCAATGACCATCTCTCTCACTGTGAACCATCCAGTCAATCTTTGTGTTTCCACAAATGTACCATCCTGCTCAACCACATTTTCTTCTGGACCATTTGTATATATCATAAACAATAAGGTGCCCAACACTGATCCCAATAGTATGCTGGTGAACATCAGCGTTCAGTCACACAAACACTACCACTATCCTCTGTCTCCTACTATTGTGCCAATTTTGGATTGAACTTGCCAGGTCACTCTGGGTCTCTTGTTCTTGAATCTTGTTTGTCAGTCCCCCATGTGTGAGTTTATCCAAGGCTAGAACTAGAGGTGACTTTTTTTAAAAAATCAATTCATTTAAAGTAGAATTTAGGTGGTTAGTCTTTGGAACTCTCCCTGAAAATATGAAAGAAGTAGCATCTTTGAATATTTTCAAGGCAAGCACAGATGGATTTTTGTTAAGTGAGGAGTGAAAGCTTACCAAGGTAGACAGGAGTTTACAATGAGATCAACATTGATCTTACTGCATGGTAGATCAGGCGAATGGGGCCAAGTGACCAATTCCTGTTCCTACTTCATAAATTCTTAATGAACTACAGCATGAACCACACAGTTACTCTGTTTCACACTTGACAGGCAATATGCTGGGATTATAGCCATTTTTTCTGAATTGTTGACTAATTATATGGCAGTGTTTGAGGAGTGGCTTTTTCACAAAGTCAAAAGATGTAATTCAAAGTAATTTTTCAGGACATTAATTTTCCATATTTTTTTGTGATAATTGGTTGATATTGGCAACATTGTCTTCAAACCTTATAAGACAGCAGCAAATCACAAGTGAACTAGCAAAGATCATTACTAATCAGCAACATGAATAAAAAGGCAATTGAATTAAATTTATGAATCAATATTGAGAAGTTAACAAAGCCAAATATTATATTTAGAAAGTTATTTTTGTGCACCAGCTTGAGTTCTTCTCTAAGTTAGCTGTAACATCTTGTGAATAACATTTGTAACATAATAGAAGTGAAAGAAACCATAACATTTTTCAAGTAAATTATTAAACTCACCTGCACAATACTATGAGAGAAACATACCTTTTCCCAAAACTCTTTACAAATGCGATCTGATCTGCTGTGTCTGACATTTTTGACTTTTTAGTTCATACTTTTACCATTTTCTTTAGTCCAGTCCTCTGTTCTTGTTTGAAGTGCACTAGTGACTGAAAGGAGGTAAACTACCAAATTCCATAGCTCCTTGCACACACAGACCCGTGTGGAAACCTAAAAATATTTTCATGAATTGCTAGACAAGCTTGCTATTCATGAACTTTGCCTCCTTAGTGTTAAGTGTATCAAGTAGGGTAATTCAGTAAATCAAAATCTCAATTAAAGGAAAAGAAAGACAAATTTGTTTAGTTTTTTTTGTGTAAGACATTAAAGTGGTAAAATGTAAACTCTCCAAAAAGTTTTGATCAAGGAAGTTTGTTTTTCCAAGGATTGTGCTTTCAATGGGCTATACATGTTATGATGTTTCTGACAAACAAATCTTTAATCAAGGCTACATTTCAACATGTTTGCTAATTTATACCATTTCTTTTATGTTTTATATTGAAAAGGAATCTCATATATAAACAGATAACAAGCTATGGAAATATTTGCCATTGAATGTTGGGAGGAGATCCTGGATAAAATTCATGATTTGAAAATGTTATATTAAAAAACTTTCAGCATTATTATTACAATTAAATTTGGTAAAGTAGGAAAGAACCAAGCCAAAAATCTTAACCATCTCGATAAACTTAACCTTAAACAAATTTGCATTAAAGGTAATTAATAGTGCTGTCATGTCATAGACAAAAATGCTCTCTCAGCGGAGCAGGTAACGGCTGTCTGATGGTGTTTATTTTAAGTCGCGGTATAGTCCAGTTATTGTTTTTTTTTAAAGGTTAAAATTTAAAGTTATTTTTAAGCGCCTAGCGGACCCGGAAGCTGGTGTCGCGCTAGCTTACCTGGGAAGGTTTTTTTTCTCTATAAAAGCGTGCAGGCGAGGAACCCGAGGCACTACAGGGGTAGAGCCTCCTACCCGCCCTCCTCCTCTAACCTAATAATAAGACCCGTTGTGGTAAGCAGGTAAGTGCTGCATTTTGCTTGTTTGTTTCTTTAGATCCAGTTTTCTTTTTAAAGTTTACCTTTTAGAGGGATGGCAGCGAAGGCAGTGCAATGTTCCTCTTGCAAGATGTTTGAGGTGAGGGAAGCCATTAGCATCCCTGCTGATTACACTTGCGGGAAGTGCACCCATCTCCAGCTCCTACAAGACCATGTTAGGGAACTGGAGCTGGAGTTAGATGAACTACGGATCATTCGGGAGGCAGAGGTGGTCATAGATCAGAGCTTTAGGGAAGTAGTTACTCCGAAAGTTATAGACAGATGGGTGACAGTGAGGGGGAGTGGGAGGAAGCAGCCAGTGCAGGGACCCCCTGCGGTCATTCCCCTCAAGAACAAGTATACCGTTTTGGATACTTGTGGGGGGGGACGACTTACCAGGGGTAAGCAACGAGGTTCAGGCCTCTGGCACGGAGCCTGTCCCCGTTGCTCAGAAGGGAAGGGTGGTGAAAGGTAGAGCGATAGTTATTGGGGACTCAATAGTGAGGGGCACAGATAGGCGGTTTTGCGGGGGCGACAGAGACTTACGATTGGTATTTTGCCTCCCAGGTGCAAGGGTACGTGTTGTCTCTGATCGTGTTTTCCGGGTCCTTAAGGGGGAGGGGGAGCAGCCCGAAGTCGTGGCCCACATTGGCACCAACGACATAGGTAGGAAGAGGGGTGAGGATGTTAGGCAGGCTTTCAGGGAGCTAGGTTGAAAGCTCAGAGCTAGAACGAACAGAGTTGTTGTCTCTGGTCTGTTACCCGTGCCACGTGATAGAGAGGTGAGGAATAGGGAGAGAGATCAATTAAATGCGTGGCTACAGGGATGGTGCAGGAGGGAGGGATTCCGGTTTCTGGACAACTGGGGTTCTTTCTGGGGAAGGTGGGACCTCTATAAACAGGATGGTCTCCACCTGAACCTGAGGGGCACCAGCATCCTTTGGGGGAGGTTTGCTAGTGCTCTTTGGGAGGGTTTTAAACTAACTCTGAAGGGGCATGGGAACCTGGACTGTAGCTTTAGGGTACAGGACCTTGAGTGTAGGGAGGTTAGGAACAAGGCATCGATCTCGAAGGAGGGTGCTAGTAAACAGGAAGGTGGCTTGAAATGTGTATCAATGCCAGAAGTATAAGAAATAAGGTAGGTGAACTTGCAGCGTGGGTTGGTACCTGGGACTTCGATGTTGTGGCCATTACAGAGACGTGGGTAGAACAGGGACAGGAATGGCTATTGCAAGTTCCAGGGTTTAAATGTTTTAGTAGGGTCAGAGGTGGGGGTAAAAGAGGAGGAGGTGTGGAATTGCTTGTCAAGGATAGTATTACAGCGGTGGAAAGGATGATGGAGGAAGACTTGCCATCTGAGGTTAGAAACAGGAAATGTGAGGTTACCCTGTTAGGAGTTTTCTATAGGCCTCCTAATAGTCCGAGAGACATAGAGGAAAGTATTGCAAGGATGATTCAGGAGAAGAGTGAAAGTAGTAGGATGGTTGTTATGGGGGACTTTAACTTCCCAGATATTGACTAGGAAAGCTATAGCTCGAGTTCGTTAGATGGGTTGGTGTTTGTCCAATGTATGCAGGAGGGTTTCCTGACACAATATGTAGACAGGCTAACAAGAGGTGAGGCCATACTGGATTTGGTTCTAGGTAATGAACCAGGCCAGGTGTTAGACTTGGAGGTAGGTGAGCACTTCGGGGACAGTGACCACAACTCGATGACTTTTATTCTAGTGATGGAGAGGGATAAGTGTGCACTGCAGGGCAGGAGTTATAGCTGGGGGCAGGGAAATTATGATGCGGTGAGGCATGACTTAGGATGTGTGGATTGGAAAAATAGGCTTCAAGGGAAGGACACAAATGATATGTGGAGCTTGTTCAAGGAGCAGCTATTGGGTGTCCTTGATAAGTATGTACCAGTCAGGCAGGGAGGAAAGGGTCTTGTGAGGGAGCCGTGGTTTAATAAGGAATTGGAATCCCTTGTAAAAGGGAAGAGGGCGGCCTATGTAAAGATGAGGCGTGAAGGTTCAGTTGGGGCGATTGAGAGTTATAAGGTAGCCAGGAAGGATCTAAAGAGAGAGCTAAGAGCAGTGAGAAGGGGACATGAAAAATCCTTGGTTGATAGAATTAGGGAAAACTCTAAGGCTTTCTATAGGTATGTCAGGAATAAACAGATGACTAGGATAGGTATCGGTCCAGTCAAGGATAGTAGTGGGAAGTTGTGCGTGGAGGCAGAGGAGATTGGAGAGACACTAAATCAATACTTTTCGTCAGTATTCACTCAGGAACAGCACATTGTTGCTGATGTGAATATTGAGTCACAAGTGATTAGAATGGATGGCTTTGAGGTTTGTAGGGAAGAGGTCCGGGGAATACTGTAAAGGATGAAAATAGATAAGTCCCCTGGGCCTGATGGCATTTATCCTAGGTTCCTCTGGGAAGCTAGGGAGGAGATAGCGGAGCAATTGGCCTTGATTTTTATGTCGACGTTGTCTACAGGAATAGTGCCAGAAGACTGGAGGATAGCGGATGTGGTCCCCTTCTTCAAGAAGGGGAGTAGGGACAGCCCTAGTAACTATAGGCCAGTGAGTCTCACTTCTGTTGTGGGCAAAGTCTTAGAGAGAATTGTAAGGGATAGGATTTATGAACATCTGGATAGGAATAATGTGATCAAGGATAGTCAGCATGGTTTTGTGAAGGGCAGGTCATGCCTCACAAACCTTATTGTTTCTTTGAGAAGGTGACCAAGGAAGTGGATGAGGGTAAAGCAGTAGATGTGGTGTATATGGATTTTAGCAAGGCGTTCGATAAGGTACCCCATGGTAGGCTACTGCAAAAATTACGGAGGTATGGCATTGGGGTGTTTGGATGGGGTGCATTAGAGGTTTGGATTAGGAATTGGCTGGCTGGAAGGAGACAGAGGGTAGTAGTTGATGGTAAAGGTTCATCTTGGAGTGCAGTTATTAGCGGTGTTCCACAAGGATTTGTTTTGGGACCATTGCTGTTTGTCATTTTTATAAATGACCTGGAGGAGGGGCTTGAAGGCTGGGTGAGCAAGTTTGCGGATGATACGAAAGTCGGTGGAGTGGTGGACAGCGAAGAAGGATGTGGCAGGTTACAGCGGGATATAGATCAGTTGCAGAGCTGGGCAGAAAGGTGGCAAATGGAGTTCAATGTAGCTAAGTGTGAAGTCATTCACTTTGGTAGGAGTAACAAGAAGATGGATTACTGGGCTAATGGTAGGCTACATGGTAGTGTGGATGAGCAGAGGGATCTTGGTGTCCATGTACACAGATCTCTGAAAGTTGCCACCCAGCTAAATAGTGCTGTGAAGAAGGCATATGGCGTACTGGGCTTTATTGGTAGAGGAATTGAGTTCCGGAGTCCTGAGGTCATGTTGCAGTTGTATAAGACTCTGGTGCGGCCTCATCTGGAGTATTGTGTACAGTTTTGGTCGCCATACTATAGGAAAGATGTGGAGGCACTGGAACGGGTGCAGAGGAGGTTTACCAGGATGTTGCCTGGCATGGTAGGAAGATCGTATGAGGAAAGGCTGAGGCACTTGGGGCTGTTCTCATTGGAGAAAAGAAGGTTTAGGGGAGATTTGATAGAGGTGTACAAGATGATTGGGGTTTAGATAGGGTTGACAGTGAGAACCTTTTTCCACGTATGGAGTCAGCTGTTACTAGGGGACACAGCTTTAAATTAAGGGGAGGTTGGTATAGGACAGATGTTAGGGGTAGATTCTTTACTCAGCGGGTTGTGAGTTCATGGAATGCCCTGCCAGTATCAGTGGTGGACTCTCCCTCTTTATGGTCATTCAAGCGGGCATTGGACAAGCATATGGAGGTTATTGGGCTAGTGAAGGTTAGGTAGGCTTCGGTCGGCGCAACATCGAGGGCCGAAAGGCCTGTACTGCGCTGTATTTTTCTATGTTCTATGTTCTATGTTCTATAATGCTTTTACACAAATGTGTAAAGTGCGTTCTTACTGAAGTTTGCAATGCTTTTAATGTAGATAGTATAATCTTTGGCTGAAATGCTTTACGTTCATCATAAAGACTGCTTGATGGAATGGTCAAGTAAATTCCAAAGCTATTTCAGAACATAGAATGCAGAAACTTCTCGAGAAAGGGGGGATACTTTGAAAATATGGTAAATAAACCTTATGTTGCAATCTTGATTTTAATTCTTAAACTGTGAAAGCAAGATGAAATTAGAGAACCCTTTTTCTTTGCAGTGTAGCTGGTTCTGGAGTTCACGGTTTCTCCAACCCGTGATAAAAGAGATTGATTGTGTAATTGGACCTGTTTCTAGTCAGGTGCAAAGACATGTGCACGATGCCCTACGTACAGGGGTTGACAATATATTTACAGTTGCTATTCTGGGAATACTTACGTGAATCTTTCTTTGTGTTTGCATTAATCTTATCTAGTGTTTTTGGAGGAATCCGTTTATAGCTGAAACTTTAAATCCTGTGTGTCTAAAACTGGTGCCACTTTAATGCATTGTTTAGAAGTTGACTCAAAATTTCATTTTAGTCAAATATCATACACTTAATGAAAGTAAGTTTTGGAAGTTGTTCATGTATTTCGACGACTGTGCATCCAATGCAATTTAATGTAATATTAGACTGCTACTTTAATGGCACCCTGGTTTTACAAACCTGATGTAACCATGATTCTTGTAATATTTTCAGATTGACTCATTTAAAACCACATGCTGTCCAACCTGTTTCCATTTGGTGACTTAGGTTACAAAGCACCAGAAGAAAAACCAGCACCATATTTTAAATGGTATTTGGTGGCTGTTCTTTCCATGTTAAGGAAACTGCTCTTACAGCTGGTGTAGTTTCATTATTGATGAGCATCTCTGGCCCTTTATTCTATGAATCAAATATGTGATTTGAGTATTGTCAGTCAATTTGAGGCACATCTGCACCCTCGAGTGTACGCCTAACAAATGGGCCACTCAACTTTTCTTTCTGAATCCAATGCTGGCAGATATTGTCTGTTCTTCTTTTTGAGTACCATCTCCTTTTCCTTAAAATCTATTGTCATTGCATATTCTGTTCTAACTCCTTCTGCCTGACTGCGCACTGCAATTGCAATCACGTTTGCAATTTCCCTTTTGACTCTGAAGTCCTGGTCCCATTGTTATCTTCAAATTCTGTGCTCAATTTCCTGCAACAAGTTTATGACTCTATAACTGCAAATTTCCCTAATCAGGTTGCCACCCCTGCCACAGAACTGAAATGGGCCTTAACAAAGTCCCTACAGTGACTGTAAGCATGGTCAACTCCCTTGTTTCATCCTCCTTTGCCTGTCTGTCATTGTTGCCAGATGGATCACCCCAGTGCCTCCCAAGTCTGCCCTTTATTGTACAGCAGGATGGGACCTTGCCTACCAACCCAGTTGTGGCCAGATATTGCAGTGGGATTTGTAATTTCTTTTCCTGTTGCCTCCTGAATCCTTGACCTCATCCTATTCCTTTAGCTGTGTGCTGTCACTCAGCAAAATCATCCAAAATGCATAAGCTAACAAAACACACCACAACCTCTCCAGCGCCCTCTCTGAATTCCTCCACAGTCTGATTTGAAATCAAACATTTCCAAAATGCAGTAATAAATGAGCAAAGGATTAAATGATTGTATTGAGTTGTGAATTGAACAGAGCCCAAATTGTTATTGCCTACATTGGTCTGATTTGTAACTTTGCTAGATTTTTTTAATGACCGGCTTGGTCTTTGTGAAATGAAGGGCCGATAAACCCCTCTCTTACCCTTAGTCCTGATGCCAAGTTGTTTTCATTCATTTATGTTGGACAGTAATATCATTGCATTGGCCAGTGCTAATATCATTTCTAACGTGCAGTTGCTATGCTTGATCCAGCATTTAATGATCGCTGCTTCCCAACAGACTACTTTATCCAGCGTCCCTGTCTCCAGGTCCCGAGTGATTCTGCCCCAGGCCCTTTATTTCTTAATGTGCAGCTCAGCCCAGGTCTTGGACCAATTTAGCCATTGTGCTGAATGCCTGACACTCCTGAACTCCACTTTGATCTATTTATTGGTTGCAATTCCAGTGACTCAGATTAAGTCCCAGGTTGATACTGCACACTGGCTGGGTTGTCGATGTATTATTTTTAAAAGAGTTCCCTAGCAGTTTCAATGGGCAGAGCACTAAGGCATTATCAGCGAGTCCCCGAGCGCTGGTGTTGAGTTCATTTCTCCACGTTGACTGTGCATTAGGCTAATTGCTAAATTAGTCCATGGAGAACAGTTAAATACCATGCAAGACTGAAGATCTTTCAGTGGTGAAATCTGAGTAGATTATTTTGAATATTAAATGTTTTAACTGGATGCCTTTTTTAATTTTAGTCTTGCATCTGTCAGCATCAGAACATTGTGTGGAAATAGGCACCTGCTGTTGTTGTGTTAAATATGCGTCTTGCCACATTTAAATTGCATTTATAATCTTGCACATTGTGACATTTAAAAGTGGTATGGACTTGATGGGGGTGGGGTGTGGTGGTGACAGTGGTGGGTGCGGGAGGAGGGGAAGGTACCAAAGTTTCTGTAACAAGACTAATCCTCTTTGGCTGTGTTATTCTAAATGCTTCATAATAACTTGAACTAGAACCAGCAAAGTGTTTCTAGCCTCCAGAGGATTGCTAGCTGGTCAGAACCCTCTGCGGATGTATTATTTTGTAAGTGCTGTAGTGTATTGCACACTTAAGCATGCAGTGCACACATTCCATATATTTGCTGCGGATTCTGCCTGTAATTGTCCATAAAAGTGATGTGTAAATGCATACATGACTGTTGAGAGTGCCATTTTTATCAATTTTTGAAGCGTAATGGGAAAATCAGTCCCAAATTCCTTTGGATGGTTTGAGCATTAATCCTAATTGCAGAAACAGCTAAATTTGTGATTTGGAATTATTATGTATTCACAGGTAACTTTGGCAAGCAGCGACTGGAGAAAGTTCTATCTCCTCTCCCATTGTAATTTGAAGGTGCAATAATGTTCATTGAATGTTCAGAATATGCAGTGATTTCACTGAAACATTCAAGATTATGAAAGGGGTTGACAGAGTCGACCCTGAGCTGCTGTTTCACCTGACTATGGAACCTTGAAGGACAGACAGTTTCAAGAGAAGGGACTGATCGTAGAGCAGTGAATCTTTGGAATTCTATTCTCCAGAGGATTGTGGGTGCTCCATCTTCAAACATGTTTAAGGCTGAGCCAGACAGATTTTTTTTTTGGTCTCTCAGAGAATCGAGGGCATGAAACTGAAGTTTAAGTCCAAGATCAGCCATGATCACCTGGAATAGCAGGGCAGGCTCAACATGGTTTCTCCTCTTCCAAGTACTTAAGGTTGTTTTGATGTTCTTTATCAAAAATAGACAGTGCAGGAATTCAGTGTGGTTCTGTTCTTTTCAACGTTAGCAATATAATAGGCACAATTCCTTCTCCATCTTTTACTGTGTTTGAGATTTTGTTTTCTTTGTGCACCAGAAGAAGTTTTTTTTTCTGTGTTCGAGCTAATGATTCTCTTGTGTTCTATTGTGCATGCCTTTGATGTAGAGTCACAGATGTACAGCACGGAACTAGACCCTTCAATCCAACCACTCCATGCCAACCGGACACCCTAAATAAATCTAGTCCCCTTTGCCAGCACGTGACCCATATCCCTCCAAACCCTTCCTATTCATATACCCATCAAATACCTTTTAAATGCTATAATTGTACCAGTCTCCACCACTTCCTCTGGCAGCTCATTCCATACACTCACCATCCTTTGCATGAAAAGGTTATACCTTAGGACCCTTTTAAATCTTTCCCCTCTCATCTTAAACCTATGCCCTCTAGATTTGGACTCCCCCACACTGGGGAAGACACCGTAGCTATTTATCATATTCATGCACTTCATAATTTTATAAATCTCTATAAGATCATCCCTCAGCCTCCGCGCTCCAGGGAAAATAGCTCCAGCCTATTCAGTCTTTCCTTATAGCTTAAACTGTCCGACCCTGGTAACATCCTTGTAAATCTTTTCTGAAGCCTTTTAAGTTTCACAATATTCTTCCAATGGCAAGGATACCAGAATTGCACACAGTATTCCAAAACTGGCCTAACCAATTTCCTGTACAGCCACAACATGACCTCCAAATTCCTGTACTTAATACACACTTCAATAAAGGCAAGCATACCAAATGACTACTTCATTGTTTTGTCTACCTGTGATTCTACTTCCAAGGAACTATGAACCTTTACTCCAAGGTCTATTTGTCAATAACACTCCCCAGGGACCTTACTATTAAGTGTATCAGTCCCTGATAAGCCTGTCCAAAATGCAGCACTTCACATTTATCTAAATTAGACTCCATCTGCCACTCCTCGGCCCATTGGCCCATCTGATCAAGATCCCATTGTACTCTGAGGTAAACGTTTTCACTATCTCCAATTTTGGTGTCATCTGCAAACTAACTAACTGTACCTCCTACGTTCACATCTAAATCATTTATATAAATGACAAAACACAGTGGACCCAGCACTGATCTTGTGCCACACTGCTGGTCACAGGCCTCCTGTTTGAAAAACAGCCCTCCACCACCACTGTCTGTGTTCAACCTTCGAGCCAGTTTTGTATCCAAATGGCTAGTTCTCTCTATATTCCACGTGATGTAACCTTGCTAACCAGTCTCCCATGGGGAACCTTGTTGAACTGCTTACTGAAGTCCATATAGGGCCCCATCCACTGCTCTACCCTCATTAATCCTCTGTTACTTGCTTAAAAACCTCAATCAAGTTAGTGAGACATAATTGTCCACACACAAAGCCATGTTGACTTTCCTTCATCAGTCTTTGCCTCGGGATTTCCTCCAACAACTTGCCCACCACCGATTTCAGACTCACTGGTCTGTAATTCCCTGGCTTTTCCTTACAACCTTTCTTAAGTAGTGGCACCACATTAGCCAACCTCCAGTCTTCCAGCACCTCGCCTGTGACTATTGATGATACAAATATTTTAGCAAGGGGCCCAGCAATAACTTCCCTAGCTTCCTACAGAGTTCTGGGTACATCTGATCAGGTCCCAGGAATTTATCTACCTTTACTCATTTTAAGTCGTCCAGCACCTTGTCCTCTATAATATGGACATTTTTCAAGATATTGCTATCTATTTCCCCATGTTCTTTACCTTCCACATCCTTCTTCACAATGAACACCGATGAAACATGCTTGTTTAATATCTCCCTCAACTGCTGCAGTTCCACACAAAGCCAGCCTTGGTGTTCTTTAAGGCACCCTGTTCTCTCCTTAGTTACCCTTTGTCCTTAATGTATACCTGGCATATGCTCCTTCTTTTTCTTGACCTAGTCCCCCAGCATTCCTTACACACACCAACCTTGACCTTCACTCGAACAGGAGCATACTTACTCTGGACACTCATAATCTTATTTTTGAAGGCTTCCCATTTTCCAGCTGTCCCTTTATCTGAAAACATCTGCCCCCAATTAACTTTGGAAAGTTTTTGCCTCATACCATCAAAATTTGCCTACCTTCAATTTATAACTTTAAGTTTTAGATCTGGTCTATCCCTTTCTATCACTGTTTTAAAACTAATAGAATGATAAGACCATAAGACATAGCAGCAGAAATTAGGCCATTCAGCCCAAGTCTGCTCCACCATTCAATCATGGCTAATAAGTTTCTCAACCTCATTTCCCCCACCACCCCCCACCCTCCCTATTCTCCTGCTTTCTCCCCATAACCTTTAATCCCTTTTACAATCAAGAACCTATCTACTTCTGTCTTTAATGTGCTCAATGACCTGGCCTCACAGCTTTCTGTGTCATTGAATTCCATAGATTCACTATTCCCTGGCTGAAGAAGTTTCTCCTTTATCTCAGTTTAGACAGGTCTTCCCGTTACTCTCAGGCTGTGTTCTTGGGTCTTAATCTCCCCGAGCAATGGAGACGTCTTCCCAACATCCATTCTGTGTGGGCCATTCAGTGTTGGTCGCTGGCCCCAAAGTTCTCCCCCACTGACATCTCAGTCACCTGCTCTGCCTTATTTCCCAAGAGTAGGTCAAGCTTTGCACCTTCTCTCGTAGGTGCACCTATCTATTGAATCAGGAAATTTTCTTGTTATGTACAAAATCATTCATCCTGCAGAGCCTTTTCAGACCTTTAAAGGTTGTAAGTGTCCAATCCATGAGTAAAGAAACCATTGTAAGAAAAAAGGTTGTGTAGTTTAAATAGAAACCAGTATTCCAGATGAGGAAAACAGTGGCCAATTAAATGTAAAGAAGTCCCAGTTCTCTGCATATTTATTGTTCAAGACTCACCCTCCTGCAGGTGAATCTGTTGTTTGGAGACAGTATGGTGGCATGTCTGAAACTTTCAATACTGTGCTGTATGGATAGAAAATTCCTTTACGTTTTGCATTTGTTTCAAGATTGTATTACATCTTTTACAAGGACTAAGTGTTTAGCAATTTATCAACATTACCAATAATGAATGAACACTCGCGTGCACAACTCTGTTTTATATAAGCTGTGGAGAAATGTTTCTCCACAAATATATTTTACAGGCCTTGAAAATTCAAGAAAGGTTTTAACTCCATTTTTGATGTTTTCTGCAAAATGTTGTAGGAGAGCATGACTTTTGATGTTGATGTAAGAGGTCTCCTGGTTTGTTTCACAGAGATCCACGTAGCTGATGATAGATCTTTCACTTGATAGTTCAGTGCAGTATGGGCAAATCGAACTAGCCTCTTGGAATCCTATAGCTTGTGTTAGGTGTGCATTCATCCACTTTCCATTCCATGTCCTTGAGCCGTGCCTGCTGGATTCTGAGGGAAGAATGAGATCCTTGTTCAAATGTCAGCTACTTACAGTTGGCAGGAGGCTGATCTGTGATTTGTCTGCCTTGTGGGGTGTCAGCAGCAAGCTTTGCGGGTGGCAATGCCATTTGCAGTAGTCCATTCATGTGCAAGTTGAGAGGGGTGCAGGTGATTGCCTTACGTTACACTTGAGCTGTGGCATTCCCTTGCAAATATTAGTAACATTGCTTGGTATGCCGTCTTCTCTGTCACTCTGTACCACCTCGTCGCATTTTTGGCCATGGTCGAAGTGATTGTCTTTCAAGAGAAGGTTGCAACCTTGGGAACAGCTGTCTGTTTTGTCAAAACATTGGTTTCGTTTTGGGTTAAAGGTTAACAAAAACTGTGACCAAGAGCCAGATGACGGGGTGTTACTGGGAAATCTAATTAGTCATTAAGAGTAATCATGTCTTCTTCCAGAATTGCAGAGAGCTTGATGAAGGCAGGACCACCCGAAGGTGATAATTTGAAAAAAAGTAAATATTTGCCACAGAAACTTGGAATGCAAGGCCATGGGAAATAATAATTTGCACCCGAATTAGTCAAAAATGTTTGCAGCCTCACAATGTGGTCTAAAGAAAATGTTTGTGGCCTGAGGTCATTTGAAATTGTGTACCCAGTAAAGGATTGGTATAAGTCTTAAAATAGCAGGCGTGTGGCTTTAGACTATTAGTACCTTGTCATTTCTGAAGTGAAGCTGGCTAGAATTTCAGCCCCTCACAGGAGGTGGTGGACAGTCAGACAAAGCTAGGCAGTTGCTGATGAAAAAACAGTGCATTCATTGCTTTGGGTTTTACTACGAGAGGTTAATGCAATTATTTATGTTAGAGTCCAACCACCTGTTAGAATCTTTCTTGTTAAAGGTCATTCCTTGGTGCCATGTCGTCTGACTTCAAACTACTTCATATTGAGTTTGTTGCCTGCTGTTTGTATGAACTGCAAATGTCTAGAGAAATTACATGTTAAAATATTTATATTATTTTGCCTTTTGTAGACTGCTTGCGATTTATTGTCTCTGGGTATATTTTACAAAAGAATTACAAAATTACTCTATCGAACTACAAAATAATGGCAAAGAGGATATAAAAAAAAGTCAAAGAAGTGTTTGTACTTCAAGCACTTTGAATAGAACTACACACATCATCTAATCCTATATAAATCAAATATTTCTTGTGGTTTCAATGCACTGAATGGCTCCCAGATAAAGGTTTAAGCCACAGTGAACTACCTTGTCAGACACTGAAAGTCTGGTACTGTTGTTTTTTAATACCTGAAAATTTCTACCCAGTTTGAGGAAAACAGTACACACAATTTAATTGTTTCTCTTGCTGTTGACAAGATGACCTTGAATTAATATATCCATTCTCTCCGCACTCTTATTCACTGGATATAGCTACTCTTTGGATTCTACAGAAATAAAAGAGCAACCCTATCGCCAAGTTATATCTTGGCACTTGGATCCATTGTCGTCTGTTGCCAAATCTTTCGATTTATTCTTTTTTATCCTTGTTCCTCTCCTGTGCGACTGGCCTTGGGGCATTTTCATTGTTTAAACATAGCATAGATTTAAATTTTATGTGAGAAATAAATACATTGTAATTTTGAAGGTGAAGTTCTGAAAGTAAATGTTCTTTTTAATTGAAATTGGCCAGTAATTATCCCCATGTCAGCTTCCACTGTCTTATACACAGCTGCCTGTAACAATTGGGCTATGTTTGATGCTGACATTTATTCTTGTTTTGGGAGGTCTCCTTTTAAAAAAATTTCAAAGACAGAAGCATGTTGATGTCATTGTAGTTAATTGCCTCTGCACTTCAATGAAATAAGAAGACAATGGGGATGTAAAGATGCTTATCCTTTTGCCATTTAACAGTTCCATTGGGAAAGTCAACTCAAGGGACTGAAGTAAGAACTGAGAGTGGAGTAGAGAAGCCAAAGCTTAATTTTGACTGCTATTTCAAGCCATATGGAAACTGTCCACTTAAGACCAGTCTGACAACATAACTTAAGCACGGTAAATAAAGATGTTTTAATTAAGGTTGAATGTCATAGAAAGCAATTATATTTCTTCACTCGATCAGGACTGAGATTTTTCTGTCTGACAGTAGGCCAAACCTTTTCAGGTAGAGAACTGATGAATTACCTACCAACACACACAGTCTGCCCAGGCTAGATTTCAACTACAGAGGTCAACAATTATCAACATTTGAACACTGCTCCTTACAATTAGCAAAGCTCATTTAATGCTTGAGAAAAGGAAGGAGAAGCAGTAAGGTGAGGCTGATGATCTATGATAGCTCAGTGGTCTGGCAACAGTCTCAGCTGAAACATTGCCTGTTGGTGCCACATGGAAGTAACAACTGCTATGAGAAAACACTGCCTCAATACAAATCTGTATATCTCATAAAGAATACAGTTCGCATTGAGGGAAGAAAGGAAGAGGGGAAATTTCAAGATTTCTCGGTATTGAGTAGTGTCTTAGTCATGTAGAATACAGTCGGTTCTAGTAGTAGTTCAGTTCTCATGCAATCCCATGTTATAAGAAAATCGCATAATAGCAGCACCATTTAAACTAGTGGGACCAGAAACGAGTCATGACCAATACACGCTTTAAAAGTTTGCACCTTAGAAACTGTGTCCCCAGTTCATAGCGAATTCACATTAACAAAACAGAACGACCTGTAGTCAATTGAACAAAACATGTGATGAATATCTAGTCTGCCTTTAAACTTCCCCAAAAGATAATTTTCAATTATTTGCACTATTGAGATTGATGAAGCTGGCTTATTTATTCTGATCACTTTTTTCAGATCCTCTTCACCAATCACCACTCCCAAGTTCTGCTTCTCGATTTTACTCAGATTGCTACCTGCAGTTTAGGCTAGATATGTTCTCGTTGAAGATAATTATTGCCCAACACTTTTGTCACGAGACTGTCAGCTGTCACCTAACATCCCAAACCCAAATCTAAATATTGTCGGGGTACAGCTGCATGTGGGTACTGCCTTCGAGCAGGTAGTTGGTAGTAAGCTGCCACCTTGAATCGCTGCAAGACCATTTGGTGTAGGTGCACCAACAATGTCATTCAGGAGGGTGTTCCAGGATTTTGACCCAACGACAATGAAGGTGAGGTGATAATATTTCTAAGTCAGGATGGGGAATAACTTGAAAGATAAGGTGTTAGTGCTTCAATGTATCTGCTGTCTTTGTCTTTCTAGATGGAAGTGGTTCACGCTTTGGAAGGTGCTGCCTAAAGGATCTTAGTGAACATTTGCAGTGCTTATTCTAGAAGGTGCAAGCTACTGCTGCTGGGTCTTGGTGGTCAGAGTTGTGAATATTTGTGGTGCCATTCAGTCAGTCTGCTTTCTCCTGGATGGTCTCAAACTCTTGACTATTGTTGAAGCTGCACTCATGCAGGCAAATGAAGTGTATTCCACCACATTCCTGACTTGTTCTTTGTTGATGGTAGACAGGCTTGGGGAGTCAGGAGGTGAGTTACTTGATAGTTAGTGCTTCAGTGTCTGAAGAATTGTGAATGCAACTTGACTCTGGTGTTAAACAGTGGAAGCAGCATGTTATAGATGGAGCAGAATGTTCCCACAATGATCAGATCAAATAACTGCAGTCCTGCCATGTCCAATGATGTATGGCAGAAGACAATTAATTATGACATGGCTTTTCTGTGAACACTCCCATTTTTATCAAGGACAACACCCAGGACCTGGGTTCAAAAGTCAAAGCCAGTAACTTTCAGCTAGTCGTATTGAAGAGCCTCCTTCACAATTCTTTACCATTTGAAAAGCTGGTACTCCATCAATCTTGTTCACTCATATTAAGAAATGGCATAATGTACTGACTTGAGCAGATGTCATAGATTAAAGCAGCATCCAAATTGAAGTAATGAAAACTTGTGCTCGAGAATCAGTCCAGCCTTTCTTCAAGCTGTCCCAGTCCAGCTATAACACTGACCTCTACCTGATACAGTGAAAAATTACCCAGGCATGTGTGACCCACTAGAGATGGTAAATCCGCCTTGGCTAATTGCCAACCCATTGGTCTACTCTCACTTCCCAGCAAAGTGATGGAGAGTGCCATTGATAACACTATCTGGCTCTTACCATTAGCCTGTTCATTGATGTTCAGTTTAAATTCTGCCCAGAGCATTTGGCTCCAGACCTCACTGCAGCATTGATCTGCACCAAAACAAAAGGTGATCAGTTCCAGTGTTGAAGTCAGAGCGACAGCCTTGACATCAAGACAAAATTTGACCAAGTTTGCCAAGGTGCCCATGAAGAATCAAAATTGATGGGAATCAGGGAGAAAACATCCAGTAACTTAGAGTCATAGCGATGTACAGCATGGAAACAGACCCTTCGGTCCAACCCGTCCATGCCAACAAGATATCTGAAAAACAGCGCTCCACCACCACCCTCTGTCTTCTACCTTTGAGCCAGTTCTGTATCCAAATGGCTAGTTCTCCCTGTATTCCATGAGATCTAACCTTGCTAATCAGTCTCCCATGGGGAACCTTGTCGAACGCCTTACTGAAGTCCATATAGATCACATCTACTGCTCTGCCCTCATCAATCCTCTTTGTTACTTCTTCAAAAAACTCAATCAAGTTTGTGAGACACGATTTCCCATGCACAAAGCCATGTTGACTA
The DNA here is from genome assembly GCF_047496795.1 of Chiloscyllium punctatum. NCBI lineage: Eukaryota > Metazoa > Chordata > Chondrichthyes > Orectolobiformes > Hemiscylliidae > Chiloscyllium > Chiloscyllium punctatum. The sequence continues at coordinate 42,218,486 of NC_092753.1, read as the reverse complement.
TCCCGAATTAGTCCTTGCCTTTCCAAATACATGTACGTCCTGTCCCTCAGGATTCCCTCCAACAACTTGCCCACCACCGAGGTCAGGCTCACCAGTCTATAGTTCCCTGGCTTGTCTTTACTGCCCTTCTTAAATAGTTGACACCACGTTTGCCAACCTCCAGTCTTCCGGCACCTCACCTGTGTCTATTGATGATACAAATATCTCAGCAAGAGGCACTGCAATCACTTCGCTAGCTTCCCACAGAGTTCTCAGGTACACCTGATCAGGTCTTGGGCCACTCCCCCTCCTCTCTTGCCTCCCTTTCTATCTTTCTTGTAGCATTTGTATCCTGGAACATTAAGCTGCCAGTTCTGCCCATCCCTGAGCCATGTTTCCGTAATTGCTATGCTATCCCAGTCCCATGTTCCTAACCATGCCCTGAGTTCATCTGCCTTCCCTGTTAGCCCCTTGCATTGAAATAAATGCAGTTTAATTTATTAGTCCTACGTTGTCCCTACCTGCCCTGACTGTTTGACTCACTTCTGTCCTCAGCTGTGCCCATCTCAGACTGATCCCTTTCCTCACTATCTCCCTGGGTTCCGCCCCCCCCCCCCCCCCCCCCACCCCACCTTACTAGTTTAAATCCTCCCAAGCAGTTCTAGCAAATTTCCCTGCCAGTATCTTAGTCCCCTTCCAATTTTGGTGCAATCCGTCCTTATTGTACAGGTCACTTCTACCCCAAAAGCGATTCCAATGATCCAAAAATGTGAATCCTTCTCCCATACACCAGCTCCTCAGCCATGCATTCATCTGCTCTATCCTCCTATTCCTGCCCTCACTAGCTGGTAGCACTGGGAGTAATCCAGATATTACTACCCTTGAGGACCTCCTTTTTAAATTTCTGCCTAACTCTCTCTAATCTCCCTTCAGAGTCTCAACCTTTTCCCTTCCAATGTCATTGGTTCCAATATGGACAATGACCTCCTGCTAGCCACTGGAGCATTAGTTAGCGCAAAGGCGAGGTAACTGAGTAATAAATCATCTCAGCCCCAGAATTGTACTACAGTAGTTCCTCAAGGTAGTAACTAGTGCCCAACCAGCTTTTCTACTTAATCAATTATCTTTCTCCTTTCATAACAAGAAAACAAAATGCTGGAGAAACGCACCTGTGCCAAGAGAAATGGAGTTAACATTTTGAGTCCTTAATTTTCCAGCTCTTTTCCATTGTGAAGGAGTGCAATACTAGACTTGAAATGTTAATATCATTTCTGTCTCCACAGATACTGCTAGACGTGTTAGGTTTCTCCAGCACATAATGTCTTTGTTTCGGATTTCTAGAACTGTAGTATTTTTCTTTTATTTGACCTTCCATCTTATGGTCAGAAGTGGGAAGTTTTCTGTTTGTATGATGTCAGTATCACTCTCCACTTCTCAGTTGCTGAAATAGGTAGTGCTTCCATATGGTAAGAGCTGCACAGCATTAGGATCTGTCATGATCAGTTCATTCATCCACCCTGCAGATTCCAGCTTGCAATAATCATGTAACTCCTGATCAATTACAGAGCCAAGCTCCTCAATGCAATCGTACCCTCCAATTCTTGATCACTGACCAGTTTGATTTACCTAACCTAAAGGATGTGACTGCCTCCTGGGGAAAAGAATCTAGAGAACTTTCACCTCCTTGATTTGGCTCCGTGTCTGTAGCTTGGACTCCAGCTCCTTGAGTCTGATCTGAAGTTAGTCAAGATGTGAATTCTCGTGACAGATGTGTTCATTGTGGGTTAGCTTGGTGTCCAGTTCTCACATTGCAGCCACAACATGTTGGCTGATGTTCCATCGCTATCATATTTTACTCAGTTATTAATTATATTACTCTGGTATCATATTTTTCACACTTGAAGAATCTCCACTATGAACACTTCATTGCATTTTTCTTTTGTTTTCCCCCAATAGTATCAATGTAAAATCTAACAAGCTTTTTTTAAGAAAAAGAGGGGAAAAAGAACTAAACCAAAATGAAACATAAATCACAAACTTATGGTCTTTAACAGAGGTTTGGAGCCTAGTGATCTTCTGGTTCTACTTGCAATCCTGCGTACTTCTGTCCTTGAACTCAAGAAAAGACAGAGAGTCTAAGTACACAAAAGAAGCCCTTCGGCCCATCGAGTCTGCACTGGTTTATCTAGACTATTCCCACTTTCTAGCACTTGGCCCACAGCCTTGAATGTTATGACATTAAAAAAGTACATGGATGAGCATTTGTAAAGATTGAGGCTTCCTGCTTCTATTCCTCCTATGAAGTGTATTCCACATTCCTACCACCCACCGGGTGAAAATAGCATTCCTCAAATCCCCTCTAAACATCGTGCACATTCCCTTAAAATGATGCTCCCTTGTTACCAACCCTTCAACAGAGGAGGGCAACCTCTTCCAGTCCACCCTATCCATGCCCCTCATAACCTTGTACATCTCAATCAGATCCCCCTTCAGCCTTCTCTGCTCTAAAGAAAATGACCCAAGATCCTCCCTCTTCACAGCTGAACCTTTCTTTTCCAAACCTGCTGTTCCTTGCCTAAAGTTTTAAACTTTCTTAATGTACTTGGTCCAGAACTTCCTGTGCAAAATGTCATGAGGTGGGCCTAAGCTAACGGTACTGTACAAACCCAAATAAAGGGAGACGGGACCAGAACAAAAGAGGGAATGTTTGATTTGGAGGAAGAAAAATGTATTTTAATGTAGCCTGGCAGAGGATAATAAATGCAACAATAAGGTCCCTTTTTTTTTTATCTCCGTAGTTAACTCAGATTGATGTCTTTGTTTTTAATCTGACAGAAGATTTCTGATTAAATCAGGTTGCAAGTAATTTGCCATTTAAAGAATTGCCATTATTCATGTATATGGGAGCATGATGCAACCCAAATTAAGCCTGCAACTATGAGGTTTGATAATATTGAAGTGGAGGCATTTAGATTAGATTAGATTACTTACAATGTGGAAACAGGGCCTTTGGCCCAACAAGTCCACACCGACCTGCCGAAGCGCACCCAACCAGACCTATTCCCCTACATTTACCCCTGCACCTAACACTACGGGCAATTTAGCATGGCCAATTTACCTATCCTGCACATCTTTGGACTGTGGGAGGAAACCGGACCACCCGGAGAAAACCCACGCAGACATGGGGAGAATGTGTAAACACCACACAGACAGTTGCCTGAGGTGGGAATTAAACCCGGCGCTGTGAGGCAGCAGTGCTAACCACTGTGCCACTGTGCCGCCCACTAATTTACCTTGCAAGCCGATTGTATCTGAGTTTATATGCTAAATGCAGTATATTTGAGCTATTTGTGGTATTTAATTCAGGACAGAACAACTTTGCAATGTGTACTGTGGAGGAAGGAAAGTTGAATTCAAATGTAGGGTGGCCTTGGAAAGGTTTTTAATTACAACTAGTTTCTACCAATCCTGTAACAGTCTGTGCAAATATGATTGCTTTGGTGTTTGAAGGGGTGGCACGGTGGCTCAATGGTTAGCACTGCTGCTTCACAGCACCAGGTACCCGGGTTCGATTCCAGCCTCGGGTGACTGTATGGAGTTTGCACATTCTCCCCGTGGCTGCGTGGGTTTCCTCCCACAATCCAAGTTAGGTGAATTGGCCATGCTAAATTGCCCATAGTCTTCATGGATATGTCAGTTAGGTGCATCAGGCAGGGGTAAATATGGGAAATGGGGTAGGGGGGTGGTTTACTCTTTGGAGGGTCTGTGTGGACTTGTTGGACTGAAGGGCCTGTTTCAAACTGTAGGGATTCTATGAAGTTTCAACATGTTTCTTTTTTTGTTTGTGGCTTAAGATAATAGCTCCAATATAATGTTTTTCTTCTACTAATCAAGTTTAGTATTTTATCAATTTCCTATAGTTTTGGAGATCATATCTGTGGCCTATTAATGCAGTATTACTGCACTTCGTACAGAAACCATTTCATTTCTATATTCTTGATGATGCTCCGTACTGACTGAAAAGGTGTATCTCTCTAAAATGTCAATTGGTATTGAATGAAAACTGCATATTCTCTTATTCATCTATCACACCTACATGCTGTGATAGATGATGTGGCCTTCTCATTGAATGAACACAACATTGTAGTTCAACCATCAAATTGCACAGTAGAATATGTTCAATGTATTATGTAAAGAAACAGATGGTTTGGGAAAGGAAGCAAGACAGAATGTTTTGCTTTACTGGTTTTGGGCTTTTATCCACATTGTCAGTTTAAATGTTGTAATTGGAGCCAGAGAGGCTGAATTATTCCCAATACGCATGGAAGGTTTCTTCAGAGTTCAGAATAAAATAAGAACAGCTTAGCTAACAAACTAAATATCATTAAATAAAGCACTGGTTTTAAAGTTGAAATTGAAAGATATATTGCTGGGAATCCCCCAAGTTCCACTCGAACCACATTATCTATTTAGAAAAGACTCTTAATTTATGGTTTTCCTAATCAGACAACACTTGGATTGAGGAGTTCATTATTGCTTTTAAGCAGTTACAGTCCAATAATGCTTACATCTCAGCCAATTAGTCGTAAGGGAAATGACTTTGGCATTTTGTAATAAGTGTTGAATTACTGCATAGATTTGCCTATTAAACTCTTCCCTGATGTGTTTAACATTAAAGGGGAACATTCTTTCAAATACACTGGCTCTTTACAGATACAGGATCAGTTTTAATTCTTTGAACAGAATTTGTTGAGTTTATCAGCCTGAATAGAGTTGTGAAATAACAACGTTAAAATATCATAAAGACTTAATAAGTGGCAAAGACATGCAGGTGTTGCTGTTTAATCCGTGCGCACTGTGGGCTCTGCAATTAATGAGAATTAAATTAGAACTCTACTTGTTCGCTTTTGACACTGGAGTGATTTGTCTGTCACTAGGTGCGGATATCAATGGTTGCCCATCATTTTCTGAACCCTACTTGTCAGTGGCCATTCCCTGTACGACTAGCTCTTTGGGGAGTATTTTACAGATCCATTGATTGTGCAGCTGAGTTTCTCTATTTTTTTTAAGAAAGTGATAAGATGCAAGTGATGTTGCAGACTCCTACTTGAATTGTTTGTGAACTAGATTTTTGTTGGTCTCCACATGATTCAGTGGGCTATACCTCATCTGAACCAAAGCATTTCAACAAATGAATGCTTGACCTCTTTGGCACTTTGTAGAAATGGTTTGCATGTTCATACTGGTTCAATCTAAATCTTCACCTTCACTTTTCCTCTTGATGTACCCATTTGTATTTATTCTTGTTCACTGCAGCTCTATGGTTGAAAAATATGTGTTAATGGTCAGATGTTTGGTTCTGTATTTTGCCTATTACGTGAAAAATAAACGAACACAAGTGTGTTTTGGAGACAAAAGCAATTTTCATTAATAATGCAGCATTATAACTTGAAACAAAACAAAATATATAACTAATGTGTGTCGATAAATGTGCAAATACTTAGCATCATAGTTCAAAACCTCTGACTTTTTCACATTCACTTTATGAATAACTCCTTTGTGACAGCTTGTGCAGTCTGTTACTTTTCCCTATTTACTCGTGCAACTCTTGCTGTCCCCAATAGAAAAACTATTGAAGCCACCCTTATCCAGGTTATCTAATGTGATGTAGTAAACAAGGTGGGGCAGCTATATTCAGCTCTCGTTCTAATACCAATACTCATCATGGCCACGTGCATTGACAGTCTTCATAGGCTTTCCTTAAAATGAACTACCAGATAATTTTGATGCATTTGGATGAGTAATCACCCATTGTGCAGAGCATCACCATCTTACGTTCAGGAGAAAAGATCAGGTAACTCTGGAACCCATGATTAGGCAATTACAAACAGTTTTATTTTTCATTTCTTTGTGTTTATTAAATGTGTATTATACAATGCTGCTTGGGAGCTGTGGCTTTTCTTCCCATTTCTTTCATATTTGCGAACTCAGTCTATTTATGTCTTTAAGGTGTCATTGCTATGTGGTCCAATATCAATTAGCCCAGTCCAGACTACAAATTTAAATTTATTCTGCATTACTCAGTTTCAAGTCAATTACTGAGCAAACCAGTGATCATGCATCCCTGTATTTAATAAGCTTGTAATGGAGAATATCGTTGAAGCGAGAATAGGAGTTTGAGGGCTACAGCATGGATATTAGCTTTTGCTGTATTGCATTGTCCAGACATATTGTGTTACACTGTCACTGTGCTCATTAATACTAATGATTTAGCAAATATAACCGCTCATTTCATTGCAGGAGATGACATTATAATATTATGGCAATGGACCTACATTTGCGCAAGTTCATTTTAATTTCAGTGGGCTTCACTTTTAAAAATGTTGCTTTGAGTCGTCCAGTTTATTTGTTGATTCAAAAGTTAGGAACAAATTAGCGTACTTCTATAAATTCAAGTTCGCTCGGATGTGAACTTGTTGCTTCCCACTTGAGCTGAAAGGGTAAATTACATCGTGGTGCTGTCAGCAATATGTTACTGTTTGTGTTAATAGAGTGGACATGTACTTCATTCCAGTGCTTGGAAGTTGTTCACATGCAATGTTGTTCTTGTATTTCAGATTCTCATGCACACCAAAGAGATGGTCCAGAAGGTAATTTATCCACATTACTATTGGTTTATGAAAAGGTACTAAACAAAACAAGCATCAGGAGCCTTCGATTCCACTTCTAATAGCAACAAAGCTCATTTATATTCAAGAGTTTAATCAGGAATAAGTGATTTGTGTTAATTAAAGTAATGTTTTTCATATGTTGGATGTGATAAATTGTGTTGTTCCCCACATATGTGAACCTTGTGACTAGAAGCACTTCTCCCTTAGGAGCTGCCTCCTTTGAGTGCTTTGTGCTAATGCTGTGTTTACCACTTTTCTTTTGTATGCCATTAGCAGCAGATTTGCAACAGTTTTAATTTTTGGTTTATTTTGAGTAACCAAAAATTAAAGCCTGCTCAGATTGCCTTTCCCATTCTAACAGTAGCACGTGGGAACCTGCTGAATATGATAACTAATCTCCTTTTTACAGGTGTTTTGGAATAATGACATGTCACTTTACTGAGCAAACAAAGGGTGATACATGATTTAATGGGAATAGTTAAACTTTCTTTAGTCTTACTATTGTCTTTATTCAAGACAAAATAAAGCAACTTAATTATAAAGTTAAACATATTGCGTAAACAAGAATGCACTGTGTGTGTACATCGTCTGTATAAATCTGTGTACGCACTTAATTTGGGTAATCAAATTTGTTGTATAGTGATCCTTGAAAGAAGTAAAATTGCCAATTGTTTGAAAATGACAACTGTGTTATGACTAATGTGAAGAAAGCTCAAAATAGGAATATGTTGTTTTAAAACGGTCATGGGCTTTTAGTCAAAATGAACTTACATTTCAATTACAAAGGTTCTTCAGATATATCTGCTTAATTTGGACTGTAAAGTTTGGATATTTTCCATCTAAAATAAAACCACGACAAGCTGTGGAGGGGTAGAAACTTTTGTGCAGATCCTTGTGTTAAGAAGAAGTTTTAACTCCCTTGCATGTGATGTAAATTGCAATGAAAGGATAGAAACATGACCTTCTGTTATATTTATCAATTCCTGGAACATGTTTTGCTTCTTCTTTCACAAACTTTTCTGTCAACATCACTCTCAAACTTTGTCGTTGGAATTTTCATAATGTCCATGCACAACCTGAGAAAACAGATAATTTAATGCTGCTGAGATTTCCAGTTGGTAGACTTAACTGTAATGAAATAAAATTATACATTGGTTTAGAAAGTGGGATCTAAAACTCCATTCTGCTTGTACCCTATGGTTAATGTAGGAAAGATTGGATTGATGGTTATTAAAACATTCCTCACCAAAGCACAACCCTTTCCATTCTGAAGAGCAAGAGCAGCAGGTGCATGGAGAAATGACCATCCTGCAAGTTTCCCACCAAAACACTCACATCCTGACTTGGAAGTATATCACCATTCCTTCAGTGTTCTTGGTCACATATGAATTTGTTATTGTAAATTTATCCTGTGCATTCAGACATGTGTCCCATTTTCTATAATGTCCAGTGTGTACTATTCTAAAATTTAAGGAATTGGGAAGATCAAAACGATTCCTCTGTGCCTGCTTGCAGTGATCCAGTGGGATGCAAAATGAGTTCTGTGGAGACTTCTATTACATTAGCAAAGCTGTATGAGCAGTTCATCGTGTCTGCCAAGTAGCGACTGATATTGTCAGATGTAGGTTGAAGCTCCCTGTACTTACAGAACATAGACCAGTCCAGTCCAGGGGCAGGCCCTTCAGCCTATCATATCCATGCTGACCATGATGTCTTTCTAAACAAATCTGATGTGCCTATAAATGGTCCTTATCCCTCTATTCATGTGTGTCTAAATGCTTCTTAAGTATTGCTATCATACCTGCTCCTACCATCTCCACTCACAGCGTGTTCCAGGGACCTACCACCCTGTGTTAAGAACTTTCCTTGTACATCTCCTTTTAAACTTTTCCCCTCTCACCTAAGCCTATGCCTCTTAATATTTGACATCATTGTCCTTTTCCATAGTAGCCTTGAATCTAATGTAATTATGATCACAGTGTATATACTTCTACACCAGAGAGATGTTAATAAGTAAATGGGCAAAAAGTTGGCAAGTAGAGTATGATTTGGGAAAAAGTGTAGTTGTTCATTTTGGAAGAGAGAACAAAAGAACAGCGTTATTTAAAAGGAGTAAGCTACAGAAAATTGAAACACTAAGGGATTTAGGGATACATGTGTATGAAATACAGTAGGCTAACACACATGCAGTTGGTAATCAGGAAGGCTAATGAAATGTTGGCCCTTATTTCAAGGGATTTGGAGTACTGTATAAAAGCAGGGATGTATCACTGCAACTGTACAAGGTGCTAGTGAAGCCACACCTGGAGTACTGTGAGCAGCTTTGGTCTCCTCCTTATTTCAGGAAAGATATCATTTCGTTGGAGGCAACTGAGAGCAAGTTCACTAGTATAAGCTTTGGCATGGAGGAATTGTTCCATAAGAGAAAGCTAAACAGGCTGGGACTGTACCTAAAGGTTATAATCGAGAGATTATAATAATATGTACGAGCAGCACCAATGGTGAATTTTTGAAAATCTTTGGAGGAGACTGTTCATGCTGGGAAGAGAAACCATTGCTAGAAATGTACTGGCTGTGTTGAGACGGTTGCAATTGGACTATTCCAAAGTAGTTTCACAGATGGACCGTAGAGGAAGGCCAGTAGAAATGTTAAACTCCAAGGTATATCGGCCTGAATAAGAAGTTTTATGGTGTAAGAGAATCAAGGGTTACAGAAAAAAAGGCAAGGAAATAGAGTTGGAGATGATCAGATCAGCCATGATTTCATTGAATGGCAGAACAGACTCTCTGGGCCAAATGGTCCACTTCTCCTCCTGTCTCTATTTATCTTATCAACATCAAAGACAAAATAATGCATTTCCACACTCACCTGTGTCTTGCCAATGGTGGACAGTCTTTGGAAATTCGGGAGAAAAGTTACTTGCTGCAGAACTCCTCGCATTTGATCTGCTCTTGAAGCCACAGTATCTTTATGGCCAGTCCAGTTCAGTTTCTGGCTAATAGTAACTCCCAAGATGTCGAGAGTGAGGAATTCAATGACGGTAATGCCATTGAATGTCAAGGAGTGACGGTGAGATTCTCTCTCATTGGAGATGGTCATTGCCTAGCACTTGTGTGCCATGAATGTTACTTGCCAAACTTACCAGCCAAGCCTAGAAAGTCTCCATGTCTTACTGCATTTGGTATCTGAGGGATTACAAATAGTGTTGAACATTGTGCTCTCATTGATGAACATCCCACTTCTGACCTTGTGATGGAGAGAAGGTCATTATGATGCAGCTGCAAATATTTGGGCCTTGGACACTACCCTGAGGAATTCCTGCAGAGATGTTCTGAGGTGACTGACATCTGTCAACCATAATAATCAACCTTCATTTCTCTTATGAGTCAGGTATTGGTGCAAGTTTCCCCCCCGATGCCCACTGATTCCGGCTTTGCTTGGTCCTCCTGGTGCCAAATGCAGCTTGATGTTAAAGGATGCCACTCTAGCCTCCCCACTCGATTCTACTCTTTTGGTCTATGTTTGAACCAAAACTGAAATGAGGTCAGGAGTGGAGTGTCGTTGGTTGAACGCGATCTGTCTCTGGAGCTCAGTATAAGCTACTGGACAGCACTGTTGATGACCCCTGCCATCACTTTCTGATGATTAAGATTAGACTGATGGATGCTAATTGGCCAGGTTGGACTTGTCCTGCTTTTTGTGCACACAACATACCACATTGTCAAGGACAGGATGAGCCAGCTGACCACGGCACGACGGTGCAGAAGGCCATTCAAGAGGGGGACCAAAAAGACAAGTAGTTGTTATAGGGGATTCTATAATTAGGGGGACAGATAGTATCCTTTGTGAGCCGGATGAGTGCCAGGGTGCAGGACATCTCTGACCAGCTTGAAAGGGTATTGGATTAAGAGGGAGAAGATCCAGTTGTTGTGGTCCACGTTGGTACTAACAACATAGGCAAGGCTAGGAAGGAGGACCTGTTTGGGGAGTATCAAGCACAAGGAACAAAATTGAAGAACAGCTCCTTGAGGGTCATAATCTCTAGATTACTGCCCGAGCCACATGCTAATTGGCACAGGGGTAAAAGAAATTAGGGGAGTAAACATGTGGCTAAGAGAATGGTGTGGGAAAGTGGGATTACATTCATGAGACATTAGCATCAGTTTTGGAACTGTACCGATGGGATGGTCTCCACCTGAACTGATCTGGAACCAGCGTTCTGGCGAAAAGGATAAATAGGGTGGTCACTAGGACGTTAAACTTGTGAGTCGGGGGGAACGGAAAGGGAAAGCAACAGGGAGCTTGGCGTCAAGTAGAAAGATAAGCAGCAGGTTACCAGGCAATAGATAGGGCATGTCAGAAAGGCAAGGTCACGGTGATCATGGGGGACTTCAATATGCAAATGGAAATATACACATTGGGCCACTCCAAATTGTTGCAGGCAGGTTAGTGCTGGGAGAAAAGGAAATAGCTGAAGAACTTAATATATACTTTGTATCAGTCTTTACAATGGAAGACATGAGTAATATCCTAACAGTCAAGGGGCAGAGTTGAGTATGGTAGCCATTACAAAAGAGAAAGTGCTGATCAAGCTAAAAGGTCTAAAAATCGATAAATATCCTGGCCCAGATGGCCTCCATCCTAGAGTTCTGAGCGAGGTGGCTGAAGAAATAGCAGAGGCGTTGGTTGTAATCTTTCAAAAATCACTGGAGTCTCTTGTTCAAGAAAGGATCAAGACAAAAGATGGAAATTTATAGGCTGATTAGCCTAACCTCGGTTGTAAGTAAAGTTCTAGAATCCATCATTAAGGATGAGATTTCTAATTTCTTGGAAGTGCAGGGTCGGATTGGAACAAGTCAGCATGGATTTAGTAAGGGGAGGTCATGCCTGACAAACCTGTTAGAATTCTTTGAAGACGTAACAAATAGACCAGGGAAACCCTGTGGATGTTATCTACCTAGATTTACAAAAGGCCTTTGATGAGGTGCCTTACGGGAGGATGCTGAGAAAGATGAGGGCCCATGGTGTTCAAAGTGAGCTACTGGCATGGATTGACGATTGGCTGTATGACTGAAAGCAGAGAGTTGGGATAAAAGGTTCTTCTTTGGAATGGCAGCTGGTGACAAGTGGTGTCCCACAGGGTTCAGTGTTGGGGCCGCAACTGTTCACTTCACATACCAATGATTTGGATGAGGGGACTGGGGGTATTCTGGCGAAGTTCGTCGATGATACAAAGTTAGGCGGACAGGCAGGTAGTTCTGAGGAGGTGGGGAGGCTGCAGAAAGATTTAAACAGTTCAGGAGTGGTCCAAGAAATGGCTGATGAAATTCAAATTCTTAAAGCCAAAGTACAAAGGGATCTGGGAATGCTAGTTCAGGATTCTTGAAAGTTTGACTTGCAGGTTGAGTCCGTGGTTAAGAAGGCAAATGTAATGTTGTAATTTATCTCAAGAGGGTTGGAATGTAAAAGCAGTGATGTGTTACTGAGATTTTGTAAAGTTCTAGTTAGGCCCCATTTGGAATACTGTGTCCAGTTCTGGGTCCCACACCTCAGGAAGGACATACTGGCACTGGAATGTGTCCAGCAGAGGTTCACATGGATGATCCCTGGAATGGTAGACCTAACATATGATGAACGGCTGAGGATCCTGGGATTGTATTCATTAGAGTTAGAGTTAAGGTTGAGGGGAGATCTAATAGAAACTTACAAGATATTGCACGGCTTAGAAAGGGTGGACTTTGGGAATTTGTTTCCGTTCGGCGGGATACTAGGACCCATGGACACAGCCTTAGAATTAGAGGAGGTCAATTTAGAACGGAAATGAGGAGACATTTCTTCAGCCAGAGAGTGGTGGGCCTGTGGAATTCATTGCCATGGAGCGCATTGGAGACCGGGACGTTAAATGTCTTCAAGGCAGAGATTGATAAATTCTTGATCTCGCAAATAATTAAGGGCTACAGGGAGAGTGCGAGTAAGTGGCGTTGAAATGCCCATCAGCCATCGTTGAATGGCGGGGTGGACTTGATGGGCCGAATGGCCTTACTTCCACTCCTCTGTTTTATGGTCTTCTGGATATGCCTGTATGGTAACTATGGTCAGGGATATGCTTGACAAGAAACTTGGTCAGTTCTGGGGCACAGATTTTCAGCACTATTGCCAGTATGTTGGCAGGGCCCATTGCCATTGCAGTATCCAGTTTATCCAGCAGCAGAGTAGTAAATGTGGCTCCTGTATTCAAGAAGCATGTCAGAACAGTTGTAAGGTCTATAAGCCAGTCAGTTTAACATTGTTGATGTTTAAGGTTTTAGAAACAATAATCATGTGAAATAATCAGTGCACACTTTGGTAGGTTTGAGTTAATTAACGATTGTCAGCACAGATTTGTAAAAGTCAAATCAGACTTGATTAATCTTCTCGAATTTTTTGATGAATTATCAGAGATGCTTAATGAAGGAAATACGATAGCGGGTATCCAAGTGGATTTTAAGAAGCTTTTGACAAATTACTACATAAAAGCCTGTTAACAAAATTGACTTTTATGGAATAGGAGGGGCACTATCTAATTCAAATTAAAAATTGGCCAAAGGACAAAACAGAAATTTAGTTTTTGAAGGGTAGACTGTGACTGCCTTAAGGGTCAGTATGAGGACCTGCAAGGTTCTTAAACTGATGTTTTTCCTACAAATGAAAGACTTTGGTCTGAATATAGAGTCAAAATTCAAAATTTACCAATGGTGCCAAATTTGGAGGAATGTCAAACAATGAGGATGATTTAAGTTGCCTGCAATATGACCAGGTAAAGCATATCAAAATATGCTTCGAAAGAATGTGTTGGCACAAAGGTACCCTGCGCTGTATGTGCATTAATTTGTCAAAAGTCTGAGGACCGGTTGAGAGTATAAGCATATAAGACCTTGGGCTTGTGGTAAAATGCTGACTGTCAATTTTCAACTTCCGTCATCTAGCTTTAATACCTGAGACCATTGTGAACTGAAATAGTTTTAACAAGGAGGGCCATAAAATGGCTGCAGTGATCACCTGACCACAGATTGAGGCAAGTTCAGGAAATAAAATCATCTGAACTGGAGCTACCATTTTATCTGGAGCCATTGGCCGAAGTCAACTGACTCTGATGTCAAGAAACTTTGTTCCCTGTTTCAGTTTGCACTAATCTTATAAGTTGAATATACTGGATATGAAGAGTAACCCATAACTATTCCACCTGGAAAGATAATGAATCCAACTCAGAAACACAAAAATGAATCATTTTTCAGTATCTGCTTGATCGAAGAGCAGAGAGCGCGACCACGGGCTTGAAGACTCTCTTTATACCTGTGTTTGTGGTTAATGTTGCACTTATTACTTTTCTCAGTGTTCAAGGGTTGTTCTTTGTTTTATTCAGGAAATCTTTAGATTGGCTCCTTCATTTGACCTAATGAGTTACATTTTAATTATTAAGAATAAAAATTCTCTGCCAAAAAGAAATAAAATATTTGCTGCAACTAATTGAGAGTTTAAAAATAGAGGGGAGCCAGTTCAACTATGGCTATTAGATGCATTAAATAGGTATGTAATGCTGAACCTTTATAAATCTCTCGTTAGGCCTACACTAAGCATGGTGTCCAGTTCTGGTTACCATTGTTTAAAACAAATGCAAAGGTCCTCGAGAGGATGCAGAGGAAATTTGCCAGATACTTTCAGGTATGGGGAATTATAGTTTCAGGACTAGCTTGGAAAGCTTAGCTTGTTCTCCTTGGAATGAAGAAGATTTGAAACAAATTTGATGGAATTGTAGAAGATTATGACAGGCTTGCATAAGGTTGATGAGGAAAAGCCGTTCCCATTACAGGGTCATACAAACCTAGTTGATATAAAATGTTTGGAGAAAAATGCAGGAAAAGGAGCTTTTTTAGATTAGATTACTTACAGTGTGGAAACAGGCCCTTCAGCCCAACAAGTGCACACCGACCCGCCAAAGCGCAACCCATGCAGACCCATTCCCCTACATTTACCCCTGCCCCTAACACTACGGTCAATTCACCTGACCTGCACATTTTTGGACTGTGGGAGGAAACCAGAGCACCCGGAGGAAACCCACGCAGACACGGGGAGAATGTGCAAACTCCACACAGTCAGTCGCCTGAGGCGGGAATTCAACCCGGGTCTCTGGCACTGTGAGGCAGCAGTGCTAACCACTGTGCCACCATGTCACCCACAGAGCAATTGGAAATAACCTGAAACTTGCTTCCCTGAGTATGGCGATGCAAAGTACAGTCAATTGCAAAAGGAGATGAAGTGATTGCTCTTAGCTGCAGGGTGTGGGGATTGAGCAGGCGAATTGGGCTGACTAGAATGCTCTGTCATGAGCTGGCATGGACCAGAAAGATTGAAAGATTCCTGTGCCACGAATTACCGTAATATCATCTTGGTTGCTCGGGATGTGCTATCAATGAAGCTGCCACATAAATACAAGTTGTTTTTGTTGACATCTCAAACTGATTTATTGCCAATAACTTGTTTCTCAGAATGGCCAATAATGTTTTGTAGAAAAATATGGCAGTTAATTTTCACATCGCATTCTCCCACAAGCTTTCGTGAAAAGATTATGGTAAACCGTTTTTAGTGATGTTGTTGAGAGATACAATTTGGGTTTGCTAACTGGCAGACTGAGTTGTATCTTCACTCATCTGGAAGACTGTTATCTTGATCTCTATTTGTGGCTTACAAAGCTCAATAATGTACCCAGAATGACCAAATTTTAACTAGCCTGTTAATAGCATCTGTGCAAAATTAATTTCTGTGGATCTTACCATTGGCATTCTGTTTTCCTTTAGATGAACCTTGAAGTTATTTACGGAGACACTGATTCTATCATGATTAATACCAACAGTACAAACCTGGAGGAGGTCTTTAAACTTGGAAACAAGGTGATGTACCAGATTAAAGAGTTGATGTAATTAATAGGGCTCATAAACTAGCTATCAATGCTGTTGAAAATAATTGTATTGTATTGTGTTCGTAAACAGACTTATTTTTAGCTTCGTAAAGATTTGAACTTCTTGTGTATCACTTACTTAGGTTTCACTTGAATTTTGCATATAAATGCAATCATATACTTTGTTGAAATTTGTCGATGCTTGGATTCAACTTTAACTGTGACAATCATCATCAAAACACTTGGTTGCAACCAAGTAGCTTGTGTTTATTTTAGTTATTATAATCCTTTCTTCTCAGGAGGAATTTACTGTTCAGCTAATTTCACACAGATACATTGCTACAGATGCTACTCTTGCTCTATTGTAAAAATAGTTTGCTCATTCGGAATGTGTGCTGAGTCCTGGCTGCATGCTTTATGACTATATTCAGGAAGGGCTCCTGCCCGAAACGTCGATTCTCCTGCTCCTTGGATGCTGCCTGACCTGCTACGCTTTTCCAGCGACACATTTTCAGCTCTGATCTCCAGCATCTGCAGTCCGCACTTTCTCCTCAGGGCATAAATTGACTGCAATGGAAATGTCAATCTCGTCTGTTTAATGTCACTTTGCCGCAGCAATGCTGTTCTGCAAGAGATCTAGAATTTCATTATTTGCTGTCCATCTGATAATGAAGATGAAAGGAGACATTACTAATAATGTGGATAATCTAAACTACATGAAATGCTGGAAACAGATAGTTTTTTTTTCAAATCCAGTTTTTGCGAATTAACCATTCAAATATTTATGATATTTTGATGAAATTTGTTGACAGGTGGAATCACATTGATCATCTTGAACTAGATAAATCATTTCAATTTAATTGTAATTTCTGTCAGTGGGCCTGTGAGAAAGCGTAGTTGTCTCATGTCGATTAATTTTGCACAACCTGCAATACTCCTGTTTGGAATTTCTCTGAAGTATGAAACTCCTGTGAAGGGCCTTGGAATGTTTTGATACATTAAAGGCACTATATAAATGCAAGTTGTTTTTGATGTTTATCTAACTTGCCAGCTTTGTTCAAAAGGGATTTGTTTCCTTCCCATCTTGGGTAGCTGAAGGTCTCCCATGCCTCTCTAAATAGTGCCTGAGTTGGAAAGTCCACAACTTTTAACTCCATTTGCAAATAGCGATTAAAGTCTGAATCAGTGTTGTGGGACTTCCTCTGTGTGAGTACTGCCTCAAGCCCCCCCCCATATAATGACTGACAAATGTGAAAGGACGGAACATAAGCAGCGAAAGTGTATTTAAATGGCACGCAAACATACAACAGAAAAAGTCTGGCTATTCTTCAAAATACACTGGAGTAAGAAAAGTAGGACTCAGGTTTCCACCTCTGTTTTTGCTGCACTGTTTATCTCAGTCTGCTTAGGAGAACGCAGTATATTTCAGGCCCGTGAACGAAGAGGCTTTGCACCTAACTTCCATTATTGTGGATAGAATGTTTGCATTTTTAGATATTTGACAACAATGAAGTTCATTCCAGCTAATGGTATCTTTTAGGGACAAATTGGCCACATAACTTTCACTGTTCAGATTCACAGGCTCACATCTAATAAATGGATGAGGTGCTAAATAGCTCCTAATACTCCGAATAACAGGATCTCAGTTGCAATATTGTAGTGGGGGGGGGGAAACGAAGTTGCAATATTATAATTTTAAACATTAATTTATTTCTTATTTAATTCATGAATATTAAATCCATTTGTTCAAATTAATTAGAGAACTGTTTTTACCCAAGAGGAAGGGCATTCTGCACTACATTCCAAATGTCACTAGCTGCTTATGGAGAATTTTCATGTCATCTGGTGCACTACAATTTTTGAATGTGCTTAAGTTAGGTTTAACGTGCTGGCAGTCTGTTGTGGGTTGGAGGTGGTGATTGTTCCTTTGTGTGTGATATTTTCATTAATGTGAAAATCACCATGGAGAAATTAAACTAAACTTAGACTATTCTCATTCTCTCGTTCAGCATTTTAGACAAACAGACCTCGTGAGATGATGTGGAAACTTACCCATCTCTTCCTGTTTCTGCAGGTCAAGAGTGAAGTAAACAAACAGTACAAGCTCCTGGAGCTAGACATCGATGGTGTGTTTAAATCATTACTGTTGCTGAAGAAGAAGAAATATGCTGCCCTTGTGGTGGAACCAACTACAGATGGACGTTATGTCACCAAACAGGAACTAAAGGGACTGGATATTGTTCGACGTGACTGGTGTGGCCTTGCAAAGGAAATTGGAAAGTAATTAAC
The DNA here is from genome assembly GCF_047496795.1 of Chiloscyllium punctatum. NCBI lineage: Eukaryota > Metazoa > Chordata > Chondrichthyes > Orectolobiformes > Hemiscylliidae > Chiloscyllium > Chiloscyllium punctatum. The sequence goes on along the minus strand of NC_092753.1, from coordinate 42,200,611 downwards.
TTAAACAATCTACCTTTTAATGTGATGTTTTACACATGTCTCCTATTATTTAGGAATGTATGAGAAGGCGTAGACCATTAAGTTAGATCATGGCTGTTTATCTACCTTAATAACTCATTCCTACTCTATGTCCACATCCCTTAATGTCATAAGTGTCGAGAAATATATGATTAGATTAGACTCCGTACAGTATGAAAACAGGCCCTTCGGCCCAACAAGTCCACACCAGCCCTCCGAAGAGTAACTCACCCAGACCCATTCCCCTACCCCATATTTACCCTTGACTAATGTACCTAACACTATGGGCAATTTATCATGGCCAGTTCACCTGTCTTGCACATCTTTGGATTGCGGGAGGAGACCGGAGCACCCGGAGGAAACCCACGCATACACAGGGAGAATGTGCAGACTCCTCCCAGACAGTCGCAGTAATAACCACTGAGCCACGGTGCCATATATTGATCTATGTTTGGATCATTAGTGATGCATTTTCATAGCCTGTGGGAGAACAGGGAAGTGTAGAGAGTCACTACCCTAGTTCCTTTTCATCAATGGCTTGCCTCTTATTCTGAATCTATGCTGTATCGTTCTAGAGTCACCAGCCAAGGTCATGTAATTTTGTGTATATTTTTAAATTCATTGAACATGAGCATTCTGGCTAAGCTAGCATTTCATGCTCGTTCCTAATTGTTCAGAGGGCACTTATGGGTCAACCACATTTTGCTGGGGTTTGGTATTGCATGTCGGTTTACCCAGGTAAGTTTGGCAGATTTCCTTCCCCGACTTTTTTTTTAATAACTGCGATCACCTTTTACTCCAGACTTTTATTGAATTCGAATTTCACCATCTGCCTTCATTGGATTTAACCCTATTATTAGTCTGGGTTTTTGGATTGCCAGTGTGAGGAAATACTTAATTGGCTGTAAAGTTTTGTGGACATCTTGAGATTGTGCAAGGAAGTTATAAAAACAAAAGACTTTTTATTATCTGTACCTTATCAGCATAGAGTACTTCACTGTGGCTGGGGGAGTGGCTATTTGGTGCTTCAAGGTACGAACTTATTCATCATTGCTTAGAAAAATAAGATTTATTTCAAAACATTTGGCTTCTTTGTAAGTATGGTTTAAATATACCTGTGTTTATCTATAATTAATTTATTTATTTTTGTTTGTAGCTATGTTATCAGTCAGATTCTGTCTGATCAACCCCGGGACACAATAGTGGAAAATATCCAAAATAAACTAACTGAGGTCCAGGAAAGTGTTGTGAATGGTAGTGTACCCACAAGTCAGTTTGAAATTAACAAGGTAATGTACCTCAAGTTGTTTTGTATTTTACTAATTTTCTAAAAGAAAATATGCAATTTCCTGAATATTTAGGTTATTAGAATCCCACAATGCTATTATTTTCTATTTTGTCTGAAGGGTGATGTTAAACTATAAGTTAGATGACACCACATAACTATGTTTTGAGTCTGCATTATTTTTAATACAGTTGTAATGCTCCTTCTGATGCAGTCAAAACTTGTCCCTAACGATGAGAAATCCAGAAATGCAAAGCTAAGCAAATATTTCTTCCAAGCTTTGGGTGTCAAACAATCCCATTGAACTCAGAATCTTTTCTGAAAGTCAAATGTTGCTCTGTAAAACAGGCATCATACAATATTTGTCCTTGTTCTTTGGTTTTATGTAGTAATTGAATGTCTATTTTGGGTGGAGAAAGGCCTCTGCCTGTAAGGTTGAAAATCAAAAGCAACCTTAAATAAGTGTAGTCATCTCCTCACAGCACCAGAGAACTGGGTTCAATTCCTGCCTCAGGTGACTGACTGTGTGGAGTTTGCACATTCTCCCTGTGTCTGCGTGGGTTTCCTCCGGGTGCTCCGGTTTCCTCCCACAGTCCAAAAATGTGCAGGTTAGGTGAATTGGCCATGCTAAATTGTCAGTAGTGTTAGGTGAAGGGGTAAATGAGGGGAACGGGTCTGGGTGGGTTGCTCTTTGGAGGGTCGGTGTGGACTTGTTGGGCCGAAGGGCCTGTTTCCACACTGTAAGTAATCTAATCTAATGTCTGTTTTATTCATAGCCTTGAGTTCTCGTGACATTGGTTAAAGAAAGATTGTAACGCATGGATGCACTGCCTTCATATTATTGGTGCTCCTAATTAAATGTGCAATGTCTCTATTAGATTAGATTGCGCCAAAGCGCAACCCGCCCAGACCCATTCCCCTACAGTTACCCCTTCACCTAACACTACGGGAAATTTAGCATGGCCAATTCACTTAACCTGCACATCTTTGGACTGTGGGAGGAAACCGGAGCACCCAGAGGAAACCCACGCCAACACGGGGAGAATGTGCAAACTCCGCACAGTCAGTGTCCTGAGGTGGGAATTGAACCCGGGACTCTGGCACTGTGAGGCAGCAGTGCTAACCACTGCGCCACCATGCCGCCCATGAATTCTTTGGCTATTTAGGGATGGGCAATAAGTGGTGGTCTAGCCACTTACGCCCACATCCTGTGGATGAATAAATTTTTAAAAATATGTTTAGTATGCTTTCATTGAGAAAGAATAGCTATCAACAGTAAAATTTGATACAGAAAACACTCTTGGAATTGAGTTCCAGAGATGGAGCTCATGGAATGGATTGCTGATACCTGCTTATTTTATGGCTCTGGGAACTCTAACTTTCAGGTTGATCCTTGCAAACTGCCATTTCTTCTCTTCCATTCCTTTCAGAAATTCCTAAATGTGCAGCCCTCTTCATCCTCACTTTCCTTCTGTCTCCTCTCTTCATATTCACCTTTTGACTTTCCTTCATTTTCTCACTATATCTGGTTTTTGTTACACTTGACATACTGTATTATGTAATTGTTTTGCAAATTTCAGTAAGTGATGCATGTTCTAGACACACTCTATCTGGGCATTGTACACCACTCCAAATCAACTTGGGCTGCAATGAGAATTAACTGCAGTTCATTGAAGAACATCAATATTAAAACCTTTTGGCCTACAGGATGGATCTCAGTGTTTGACAGGTGTTTGCAGAATGGGTCAATAATTATAATGCCATTGAATGATTGATTAAGCAGCTGGAGTTAAATATATACTTGTTTCAATAGTCTAAAATATTCCATTTGACCAGTTTTCAATGTTGGTAGACATTTTTGCAGTGAAGAGAATGATTATGAAATAGGTGCCATATCTGACACCCTGGACAAGAGCGAAGCTTTGTGTGCATAAGTTGATGCATTCTGCACAAAGCTAACATTTTGAAATTCGATGAGTATGGGGTTGGGCGTGGCCTGCGCATTTCAAACATTATAAAAATATAGCCTTTCAAGATTCCCAGGAAACTCCAATGCCTAAATATTTTTAGAACCTAATGCTTTGGATTGCTGTTACTTCAAAACATGCAAAGACTTACAAGTACCTCCCACTAAAACAGAATTGTTCCATATTAATTTTAAATTTGTCTATCAGACAGATGTTCGAAGAATGATTAATTTTTCATAATCCAGGTGACCACTGTAAACCAGTTTCAGGTGTCAAAAAATGTAGGAATGCAAAATATTCAATGTTACAAAAGATACAGAGAAATATAATTGGAGAAGAATCTTACTGACATAATTCTAAAGCATAGTTTGAAACCTAATCATTTTGAAAAGAAGGAAATAAATACCTGTAATAATAGCATCCATTTATCTTAGAAGACTAAGACTTCTGTCATAGAATAATACAGTACATAGAGGTCCTTCAGCCCATGTAGTCTGTATCACCAAAGCATTACTGTGCTCAGGATCTATGTCATTGCTGATTGAACATGTAGTTGTAAGGGCTGATTTGTAAATGACAGTCCTTTCGGGAGCTGGCACAGTGTTGACCTGAGATCCTTTGAGCTTTCTTTTCTGCCATCTGTTGATATCTTTTGTCCCTGCTTTTTCCACATCCTTTCTGACTGTTCGTTTGTCTCCATTCACTCTCGTCAACAGTTCGGACTTCCCTTGCATTGACTGATCTCAGTCACCTTGAGGTCTTAGTTGCTGACATCCTTGGATCACACAGTGGTTCGCACTGCTGCTTTGAAGTGCCAGGAACCTGGGTTGGATTCCACCCTTGAGCGACTGTCTGTATGGAATTTGCACACTCTTTGTATGTCTGTGTGAGTTTCCTCTGGGTGCTCTGGTTTCCTCCCACAGCCTAAAGATGTGCAAGTTAGCTGAATTGGCCTTGCTAAATTGCCCATAGTGTTCAGGGATGTGTAGGTTAGCCATGCAAATGCAGAGTTACAGGGATAGGGTCGAGGGATGAGTCTGGGGAAGATGATCTTCGAAGGGTCAATATGGACTTGGTGGGCCAAATGGACTGTTTCCACATTAGGGATGTTCTATTCTGTTCTGTTTGATTCTGTTCTGTTCAATTCTGTTATGTTCCGTTCCATTCCATGAAGGGTGACAGCAAGCTCACCACAGATCATGGCTTTAGGGATGCAGCCATGACCACTCCGCTACCATGATCCACCATAGAGTTAATATTGACTGAAGGGTAAACATACAATAGTTCTTCTATAACGCAATGCTTGCGTTCTAGTGCAACCCCTCATTAAGAAAAATCATGCTCTAGAAACGACGCTTAAAGTGTTGGCAATATAATCATGATACAACCAATGCATGTTTTAAATGTTTGCACTTCAGAAACAGATTCCCCAATTTGTCAATCGCATTCCAGTGAATTCATGTTAACGAAATGCACATTATAGCAGAACAATCTGTATTGAGAATTCCTGTAGGTTGATATATTTGCATCAGCGCAGCAATTTATTGTCTTCCAGGAGACATTCAATTTTCACCTGCGGCTGTGAAATCCAAGCTGTGCTTTTCCTTGTTTACATGAGTTAGCCATGCTTTGTTATTGTAGTCATGACTTGGAGGTGCTGATATTGGACAAGGGTGGACAGAGTTAAAAATCACACAATGCCAGGTTATAATCCAACAGGTTTATTTGGAAGCACAAGCTTTCGAAGCACTGCTCCTTCATCAGGTGGATGTTGTAAAGTACACACCAGGCCTTGTATTTTCAGATAGTTTGTTGTTGGTCAGCATATAACTTCTCAATTTTAATATTACACCCATACCCTTGGCAATCTTGGTACTAACTTTGGCATCAAAGGTTAGTCTGCTGGTAACTATTGAGCTAAGATAATGTGAAGCTGTTGGTGACCATTGGAAAGAAGTTGTTAATGTTGATTTGGTACAAGGTGGAGTCTGTACTTCCCAGCCCCTAACTTTGGTCTTCCTGATGCTGATTGTTAGTCCACACACTTTGCAGGCCACTGAAAACAGCCCTGCAAGCTGCTGCAAGTGAACTTCAGTATTGGATATCAGTGTGACATCACTAAATAGCCACTGTCAGATCTGAATATTACACACTTTGGTCTTTGCTTAGTTGACAAATGTACCTTCACTTCTGGAGTGCATGTGAAAAACTTCATTTGACTCACTAAAAGTGTACAAGGCACAGAGTATATTTTGACCCCAAAACATCTTGCAAACTGAAATAAATGCCTGTATTTGTTTAAAATTTAGTTTTGGAATAAGAAAAATTCTTCAGCAAAGAATGTGAAACGAAACTTGTAATTTCTGACTGCACAGTGCAAATTTCAATGGTAATGTCAGTTGATAAAGTGGTTGGTTCAGTATTATGAAAAGAAAATGCAAAACACACCCGAAGTGCTTTACCAAGAATGAGGCTTATAGATTTTTCTAAGAGGGACACAGTGATTTGCTGGGATAGATGGGAGTCACAGCTGTTTATGAATACTGATACTCTGCTCCAGGCTCTTAAGCTACAAATTCATTACTAAATTGGTTCACATTTCCACAGATATATAAAGCTCATCAATGCAATCTTCCCACAGAAACAAATGCCAAGACTTCAAACTGCTGTTGGGGTCTTTTTGAGACGTTGTCCTTTGTGGACAATTCAGAAGTGATTCTTATGTCAGCAAAATGGCTTATCAAGGAGAAATCCAAAGTTAAATAGAATTTGATTAAAATCAATTGTCTTTTTAAATGTGAGGTAGTGAAATTGTGCAAATAAACAGAATGTGGTCAGTTCACTTGCTGCATATTTTCAATTTTCTTATGTGTCTTTTAATAAATTATGGTATTCCCAGACCGGCATGTAACTGTCATTATGGTTCCTAATGTTTGATGGAAACAGTTTGCAGTTTGGTTAAACCAATAAAGCACTTTTAACCTTTATTTTGTTGAAAGTCTGCAGATGCACAAGTCTGCAGCAGCCATTTACGATTAACAGGCTGTGGTTTAAGTTATTGAGCTGATGGGGAGAGTTCATTGGGAGGTGGGCAACACTTGTATAGTGTCTGCAGGGAGGTTAAATACAGCTTGTTTTTAATAAAGTAGCTTCAGCTGTGATTTTGGTATAAAATCTACTGAAGCTAGTGTTTTACAGCTTACTGACAGTGACTTCACACAGATGTTTCTCTTCAGGGACCTTCAATAGAACATGATACAGCCTGAACTTTAAAAAAAAGGCAACAGACAATGCAGACATTGGAAGAAAGATTAAATTTAGAGCTTGTACACTTGAGCTATGTGGATGATTTTTATGTTATAGATATAAAAATGAAAAGTAAGTTTTGTCATGAGTATTTATAGTGATAGTTGTATGCTGACCCTTTTACTTTTTCATCCCAGAGGAGGTTTTTATTTATTTTATCCTTCCCCAGACCATATCACTATTACTTCTCATAATCACTTTAACCTGAAGCCTGCATATTTAGCCAAAGTGACTTGATAGCAAGTCCATTGCAAACAATTTGAATATTGGAGATGATGCGCGCAATTATATTCGTATAGACTAAAGGCATAACCACCAGCTTGATGAAATAATGGTGAAAACACAGGGTCAGGATCAAAGGATTAGAGAGATTGCATGCACGTTTGGGTGGTTTGTAATATGATTGGAGGAAATTGCAAAGATACAGATTTAAGGATTTAAACAAACAATGAAAGGTGTTCGGGATTCTCTAAACAGCAGCATTAAGATAATGGAGAGAAGTGCAATGATGGTCAGATTACTGTGGTCTCCAGTATTGAGCAAAAGCAAGATGAATTCTGGTCAGTGGGCTATGGGTTTTCTCAGTATGACGCTGTCACCCCACAACACTTTTTTTTTCCCTTTATTGTAGTATTTATACTTTATTATAGTTTCAGAATGTGAAGCTCATTTCTAAATAATTTCCAAGCTGTCCTTCGTGTGCACTTTCTAAGCTCATTTTTTAAATCACTCTAACAGCAGCAAGAAGTTAGGCAGTCCTGTCAGTTGTTGGCTAACTTTAAAGTTTGAATGCCAATCACAAAGTTAAATATTGATACAAATGTTGAGAACTAGAGAAAAATTGATGATATAGTGGACAGTGACGAAGGGTTATCTCAGATTACAAAGTGATCTTGATCAATTGGTTCAATGGGCTGAGGAGTGGCAGATGGAATTTAATTTGGATAAAGGTGAGGTATTACATTTTGGTAACTAAACCAATACTTATACAAGCAATGTTTGAATTAGATTACCAGCTGTAAACTACTGGAAGCAGAGATAGACTTATACAATTAATAGGAAGACCCTGTGTAGTATTGTAGAACAGAGAGAGACCTATAGGTTCAGGTACATAATTCTTTGAAATTTGCGTGACATATAGGCAAGGTCATGAAGAAGGTGTTTAGCATGCTTGCCTTGAGATAAAGGAGTTAGGATGTCATGTTGAGGTTGTACAGGACTTTGGTGTGGCTTCTTCTGGAGTACTGTGTGCAGATCTGGTGGCCCTTCCATAGGAGAGATATTAAATTTAGAGGGTTCAGAAAATATTTACCAGGATGTTGCCAGGGATGGAGTGTTTGAGTTTTAAAAATAGGCTGGATAGACTGGGACTTTTTTCACTTGAGGGATAACCTTATTGAGGTTTATAAAATTATGAGGAACATAGATAAGGTGAACAGCAATGATCTTTTCCCTAGGGTGGGAGTGTTCAAAATTAGGGGGCATATTGTAAGGTGAGAGGAGAAAGTTTTAAAAAGAACACGATGAGCAACATTTTTACACAGAGAATGGTTTATGTGTGGAATGAACTTCCAGAGGAAGTGATGGATGCAAGTACTGTTACACCATTTAAAAGACATTTGGCTAATACATGAATAGGAACGATTTGGTGGGATATGGGCCATACGCAGGCAAATGGGGCTAGTTTAGTTTGGAAACATGGTCGGCAAGGATGAGTTGGACCAGAGGGTCTGTTTCCATGCTGTTTGACTCTGAGTTTGTAACTCTCCTTCCAGTAGCGTAGAGCTGGTAATCTAACTCAACATTGCTCGTGTAAGTATTGTGTTAAGTAGGCAGTGACCAACAAATATAAACTATTAAAATAACATTAGAAGATAGAATTGGTAGCAAAATACAAATAATGAGTTTATAAACTGGGAATTTGGTTTCTGTGGGTGCACCTTTTCCCACTTTTTTGTACATTACTGGTAGAATAAATTAAAGTTGTGATTTGCTTGTGTTTGTATTATTGCTGCAGGCTTTGACAAAGGATCCCCAAGATTACCCAGATAAAAAAAGCCTGCCTCATGTCCATGTTGCCATGTGGATCAACTCCCGAAGCGGACGGAAAGTGAAAGCCGGGGACACTATCTCTTACATCATTTGTCAAGTAAGAACTTAGGGAGAAAGATAACTCAAAACCTTATTGGAGTGGACGTGCTGTAAGCTGGTTGGTGACTCACTGTTTGAGCCTTGAAGTTTCAATAGAAGTTGCTGTTGCAATATTGAGTAACTGGTCTCCAGCTAAAACTGATCTTCCTCTCCTGACGCATGGAGTTTAGAGAATTGGTAGTCAGAAAATTTCTGCATTGATGCTCAAAAATTAACTGAAGTCCAGGAGCATTACTGTGTACTACAGTGTTTCAAACAAATATTTATTGTTTGATTTTTTTTTAAATTCTGAAGAAGCTAATTCATTTGTCAAGTGATATGAGTTTTGGGCGTACTTAAATTGCAAGAGAAGGACATCTTGCAGATAACCACAAAGCTGCACATACTGTGAAAACAAACTGCAAATTGGTGTGCTTCTTAGCTTATTTTTCAGAATAGTGGAATTATTTACTGAACAGGTTTCATATGCAAAGAGCGTGCTTAGGGGCTTTGTACATTTAAGTTTTAGCATAAATTGTGACTTACAAAGAAAAAGGTTCTTCACTCTGTATTTAGGAATATTCCTTTTTATCTTCTCTTGACCTTTAATTAAGTTATTGTCCCTTAGTCTCATAATGTTGTAGCCTCATTTCTTGTGATTTTGTAGGACGGCTCAAACCTAAGTGCTAGCCAGCGAGCCTATGCGCCAGAGCAGCTGCAGAAACAGGAAACCTTAACCATTGACACACAATACTACCTCTCTCAGCAAGTGCATCCAGTCGTGGCTCGAATCTGTGAACCCATTGACGGAATAGACTCTGCACTGATTGCAACCTTGTTAGGTAAGAAAATGATGAGTCAGTTGCCAGTTCCATTGTTTATCTGTTATAATATGTCATAACTTATTCACTGTGGAGATAAGATATTTGTTTTTGTATTTACTTCATCTGACATTTTTTTTCCTGTCCAAGATTGAGAATTCAGCTAGTTGTTATATTGAGTACCTGAGTCAATCAAAACAATGAATGGAAGTAGATTTAAGGTGATTAATAAAACAAGGATAGATTTGTTTAATTAGCCAGCTCTTGTGGTCTGGAATGCATTGCTCAAAAGGATGATGAAAGTGGGTTCAGTTATTTGATATGAACCTAAAAATGTGCAGGAACATCGGACATAGGAGAACGCAGGATTGGATAGTCCTTTCAAAGAACTAGCCTAGGAACCATGGACCTAATGACATCTCCTGTGTGGTCTAAGGTTGTATGGTTATATTCTTTTTCTTCTGAAGCAGTTAATGTTAAGTAATGTCAACACATGACAGTCAGCTCCACCCTAACTGGGTGACAGGACAAAAAGATAGCTAAGATTTCTGTTTTGTCTCCAGATCCATTTGCATTATATTTGTATGGATCTTGGCTAAAGATATTGGAAATGTGCCACCAATGTTGGTATGTTACTAGTGGTCATTTGAGTGGTAGAGTATCGTCCATACCCATGGTGGTCAAAAGGTCAGTGCTGTTAGGGGAAGTAGGAGAATGATCCAGTATCAATGACACCCCTGATGGAGCTACTCAGACCTGTAAAAGGCCCTGATTTGATCCCTGATCTTTGCCAAATTCACTGACCTGCGAGACTGGCTTGTGAAGTGATACTTAATCTTCATGTTTCATGGCTGGAGAGGGAGGCATAAAATCCACCAGGTTCATTCATCTTACTGAGAGTTGGTCGCGAGGCTACTACATTTGCTTCTATTGTGTGAATTTTGGAGGAGGGCAGCATCACATTTTGACTGTGGTGTTGCAAAAAAATCAAATGGAAAATGACAGATTGGATCAAAGCTGCCACACATAGCTGGATCCATGGCAATTGATGCTTGTTTTTACATCAGTGCCTGATCACCTCTTAACAGAGTATTCTTAATGTTATCTAGTTTGTTTGTGGGTTAGTTGAAGTCATAAATTATCTCTCTCTCTCTCCTTTTTATTCTTTACTTTAAATGATACTGTTCTCTACCAGTTTATATTGTTAGTGTAATTATCTGTCAAGGCAAGGGTACAAAATGCAAATTACTCTTGGAGTTTCTAGTTGCAATCAAACCCCAGATTTTGTTAGTAGTGAGATTTTGTTAATAGTGAGAAAGAGCAGAGATCTGATAATCCATGTTCACTCAATGATTCAATACAGTGCTCCGTTGAATTAAAAGTCGTCAGACATGAGGTCTGCACTTATGAGTGAAGTACAAATTTGTTCATTGATAGCATTATCTATTGAAGAGGATGTTTCTTGTCCAAATACTTGAGAGAAAGAACAAACTTGTATGCAATAAAGAATTTCAAGGCCCATTGAAACTATTCCAGATCAGTGTGGCGTCTAAAAGTAGAATAAATCAAGTGTGACCTGGCACAAACTAACCAAGATTAAATTCACCGCATTCTGGAAAGTTCTTGCACAAATACTTCAAAAATAAAATTCCAAGCTAAATATCTTGTGATCTGACAACACAGTTATGTCTTTTATTCAGAACTTTGTTTGTGAATTTAGCCTTTCCTATTTAGATAGAATTTCCAAACTTGAGGAGTGGAAAACTGTGTTCTAGCCATCAATTGCTTCACCATTCCCAGCAATAGTCCGAATCAGAATCGAACTATTCATAGCTTCAGAGTTATGTGTTGAGCTCAATTTCTGATCACACCTCCTCACCATCATAAAAATGCCTGTTTCCACCTGTGTTCAAGCCAACCTAGCATCCTGGCCAGGCACAAGCATTGGGTAATACCTGAACCTGAAGGAAACTGCATATGATTTTTAGTGCTTTTAAGCCTTATCATTACTCATCAATTCTTGTGCCTCTGTTTCCCAGCATCTGCCACTGAGACTATCACTTGTGCATTTGCCTTTCCTCACATCAATTCCACCCCCCTCCATGTGATCCTCCCTCCGACCCCCCTCAAAAGCCTCTACTATCTATATCTTAATGTTCATCAATTCCCTTCTGCTCAACCTTTGTCCTGTTTACCAAATTGGCACCTCACCCAGCAGTGATTTTAAAATGTTCATCCTGTGTTCAAATCTCTCACCTCTCCTGATCTTACTGATCTCTTGCAACTTGAGAAATGCCAATGTCCCTCGAATTGTAGGTTTTCATGCATCCCCTGGTTTTGGTGCTTGCCTTGTCTTTGATTCTCTGGGTCCCAAGCATTGACATTTTCCACTTACACCTCTGCCTTATCCACCTCCATAGGTACCTATTTAACCAAGTTCTTTGTCTCCTATCCTATGCGTCAGTTTTTTTTCAGATAAGTAAGGCACCATAGTGTGTTTTTAAACTACTGTGACAGTGTTATATGAGTGTAAGTAGCTGTTTTTCTTCTATATATCATGATTTTGAACATGGTATTATTTTGAGAGCCCAAAACTCAATAATATTGATTACAGAAAAACAGTTGATGTCCATGGTTTCTCAAAGACTACAGTGTACGTCATTTTCCGTTTCACTTTGAAATTAATTGTTAAAAATGGAGAGAATGTTTTGTACAAAAATGGTTGAGTTTATGCAGTTTTTTTTAAATGTCTGTAGATTAGGGTTTAATCTATAGTTATTTTATTGCTGTCTTTATCCTTAGCATCGCTGAAATTTGTAGATGATGTTGGTGAATGGATGTTTCCCCCTTTTGCTTAACCAGTAGGCATTGTTTCTTGAGAGGCAGGGTGAAATGGAGACACAGAACAAACCTTCCAGTTCAGCTGTCACAATTCCAATTGATTCTCTCACTGCCACAAAACGGTTACTTGAAGTTAAGTTCACTTCTGTATTCCCATGACTGGCTTCGCTGTTTTCTTCTAAATTGAATAAATCTCAAGCAAATTTCATTTCAATGTGTGAATTTCCAGAAATCTGCAAATCAACCAGACATTCTGATCTGAGTGCCTTTTTGTAATGATGTTAGTTGCAAGTCTGTGAGAAGATTTGTAGCTTGGGTGCTCGTTGTTATGGTTCTGTTCGCCGAGCTGGGAATTTGTGTTGCAGACGTTTCGTCCCCTGTCTAGGTGACATCCTCAGTGCTTGGAAGCCTCCTGTGAAGCGCTTCTTGATGTTTCCTCCGGCATTTGTAGTGGTTTGAATCTGCCGTTTCCGGTTGTCAGTTCCAGCTGTCTGCTGCTGCGGTCGGTATATTGGGTCCAGGTCAATGTGCTTATTGATTGAATCTGCGGATGAGTGCCATGCCTCTAGGAATTCCCTGGCTGTTCTCTGGTTGGCTTGTCCTATAATAGTAGTGTTGTCCCAGTCGAATTCATGTTGCTTGTCATCTGCGTGTGTGGCTACTAAGGATAGCTGGTCGTGTCGTTTCATGGCTAGTTGGTGTTCATGGATGCGGATCGTTAGCTGTCTTCCTGTTTGTCCTATGTAGTGTTTTGTGCAGTCCTTGCATGGGATTTTGTACACTACATTGGTTTTGCTCATGCTGGGTCCTTCGTTCTGGTGAGTTGTCTGAGAGTGGCTGTTGGTTTGTGTGTTGTTGTGAGTCCTAGTGATCACAGTAGTCTGGCTGTCAAAGGAATGAGGACATGCCGCAACCCAAAGGACTAGCCACACTACCATATATCAAGAGCATTTCCGAACTGACAGCCAGACTACTGCGACCACTAGGACTCATAACAGCACACAAACCAACAGCCACTCTCAGACAACTCACCAGAACGAAGGACCCAGCATGAGCAAAACCAATGTAGTGTACAAAATCCCATGCAAGGACTGCACAAAACACTACATAGGACAAACAGGAAGACAGCTAACGATCCGCATCCATGAACACCAACTAGCCGCGAAACGACACGACCAGCTATCCTTAGTAGCCACACACGTAGATGACAAGCAACATGAATTCAACTGGGACAACACTACTATTATAGGACAAGCCAACCAGAGAACAGCCAGGGAATTCCAAGAGGCATGGCGCTCATGCACAGATTCAATCAATAAGCACATTGACCTGGACCCAATCTACCGGCCACAGCAGCGGACAGCTGGAACTGACAACCGGAAGCGGCTGATTCAAGCCACTACAAATGCTGGAGGAAAGATCACAGAAACGCTTTACAGGAGGCTCCCAAGCACTGAGGATGTCACCTAGACAGGGTACGAAACGTCTGCAACACAAATTCCCAGCTCGGCGAACAGAACCACAACAATGTTAGTTGCAGTTCAGACTGGGCCTTATTTATCGATGGTTAACAAGCTTGGCACAACTTGGCCAGATGACCATTCTGCCCATCTTAAGTCTGTGTTTTTCTTTTTTTTAAAACCATCTTAGTCCATGAAATGTCCCAGGTATTAAAACTTTGTAACAATTTTAAAATATTGCAACACGTAGCATCAAAAAATTACTGCATACTTCCCATCTATCTTGTTATTCATCACACTTCAAAAATAAATGTAGAACTATAATAGTCTATGTTCTGATTATTTATCCATATAAAATATTGCCGTTGAGTTTTTGCAAGATTACACTGGTATTCCCAAAATCAACCAAAACCTACTCAAAAGATTGATAAATTTCAAGTTCCAATTAAGTCAAAAGTAAATTGGTTTTCATGATTTTTTGCATTTATTTGTAAAACATTGCTCTGGAAACAAACCCTCTTCAGCGTACTGGCCATACTATCAGATTAAATTATTTATGATTACAAGTTTCTATTAATTACAACCATTTGAAGATCAAGACACGTTAAAATTATGTTGGCACATTTAGTCACAAGGCCTATATTAAACATCTTTTTAAAAAGTTTTATTTAAATTATCTAAGAATGGTTTTGCACAGTTGTGCAAAGTTATTTTTAGTTACTTTGGTCATCAAGACACTGACTACAGTTTTTTGTGAGATAACTTTACAACAGTATCAATAAAACTGGAACACACTATCACTCTTAGTTATAGCAAGGAATATTTTTAATAGACTGTATTAAAATGTAAATTCTAAAACATTACCATATTTGTGCTGGTTTATGGAAGATTTTACAGTTGGAGTTTTGCAAAAGGCTTTGACCAGAAACTTGGAAAAATAACTTATGGAAACTAGCTGAACTTTGAGCAACTTACGATCAAAACAGAACTCCTTGGTCTGTGATTTATCTCTAATAGGCAGCTGGCTCACTTGCTTCCCATTTTGTACTCTAAACCAAAATATATTTCCTGACATTTTCATTGACAGTTGTATCTTGGTAAGAGGGAAGAATATTATTTTAACAGCTTCAGGTAAACTATTGGAAAGAAAACTTAATGGTAGTGTGGTGCAATGAGGCAAATCACCCCCCCCCCCCACCTCCCCCAACGTACATTGATAGTGGGAGATTCAGTGGTGGTAACACCGTTGAATGTTAAGGGACAATGATTAGATTCTCTTTTGCTGGGGTTGGTCATTGCCCGGTATTTGCAGCTTGAACATTCCTTGGAGGAGAGGGGCCCCACTTGCAGAATTTAGTGGAAATCTGGAATTGGTTTGGATCCTTTTCCTTACCCCACCTTCAAAAGAAAACCATGTCTCCTGTGCATGAATCCTTGTCAAGGGAACTGACTTCAGTTTGCACCCATCTATCATAACATCTACAGCATTCTTCATTTAGAAAAATCAGGCTTTTTTGTAAGACAGCTTGGATTCTGATTGCGTGCGATAATGTGTTTGCGATGTCTTTTAATGTTGTGCTCTTTGACTGATGCTTAATAATATTTGCAATGTTGAAGAAATTAGATGATTTGTGATTTAATTCAGCACGACAGCAATCTAGTTCCAAGCAACTTATGACTTCAGTATTATCATCAAAATAAACCAAAATTTCAGTCCTCTGGCACCGTCAACTGTATGAACAATATTTTTGGATTGACCTTTGATCCTTGCAATACCAAAATGTTATACACAATCAGAGTAGTCCTTGAGAAATGTAGGTTGCAACTAAAACACAAAATGGTAGTTTGCACATTCTCCCTGTGTCTGCGTGGGTTTCCTCTGGGTGCTCTGGTTTCCTCCCACAGTCCAAAGATGTGCAGGCCAGTTGGATTGGCCATGCTGAATTGCCCATAGTGTCAGGTGCATTAGCCAGAGGGCAATGGGTCTTGGTGGGTTACTCTTCAGAGGGTCAATGGAGACTTGTTGGGCCGAATGGCCTGTTTCCACACTGTAGTGAATCTAATCTAATGCAAAATCATTACAGTGGAACACGAGGCAGCTTAAATTCACCTCATCTAGATTTGAGAGTTGATGATTAGTTAAGCAGATTGTTCTCCATCATAATTTAACAGATTAACAAGCATTTTTTTTCCATTGAAAGGGTTTTCACTTGGTTGGAAGTTTATACATTTAATTTGTTTACCTATCCCTGTGCACTCAGCTACTTGTCGTTCAGTTTAATACTTGTCTCTAGGTGGCAGTATCTTAGTCTACATCATTTCGCCTAAGCCTGAGAGCTAAGTTGCAAGTAAGATGCGTCGCAATAGTCTCAGCACAGTTGTGATGAAACTACTTATCCAGTGCAAAGAAATCCGACATCTAAATGTAATTTTCTTGTTTGCAGTTTTATACTTGAATGTGATGATCAGCAAAACACTTGGGAGAAATAGTCTGTTTGTTACCATTGGCAAAAATTCATCATTTCAGGTCACTGCAACTTACAGCAGAGGTTTAAAGGGAGCATATATAATTAAGAGATGTATTTTGAATAAACCCACAGGGTTTTAATGAATAAGAAAACAACTGTTCTAGATTCGCTTTGCTCCTTGCATGAATATTTGAGGCCATTTTGAAATGATTGCATTTTGATGACAGCTCACATGGCCTTTCTTTCTGTAAGCTTTTCGAGATCTTGCACTAACACAAGGATCATGCAGCATAATTTGTTTTCCAAATAAAGCCCCAAACCTGACTTGAGAGTTGATATGGCACTATTGAAATGTAACCCATAAAGCAGCACAACTGCTGATGGTCAAGTCTTGCTCTGTGCAGTGGTTTGTGCAAACAGTGGTGTTTTTTTTGCCAAACCCTGTAATTAACATTTTGTTGTAGTAGATTTTAATCTTTTGAAATAGGAAGCAGCAGAATTTTTGAGACATTTTGTTGCTGAATTTTTTAAATTTTTTTTAATTGTTTGTTTCAAAGTAGCAGAGTGTTTTTAATGGAACAAATAATTCCTTCACTAAGACCCGATGCAAAATTTTTCTTTTAAACTGGGAGTTGCATAAATTAGCAAGGAGAGCATAACTGTCTTTTACCTTTGATCGCAAGTTGACTGAATATTTGTTGAAAGATTTAGACGTAATTTGAGTTTTGGACATTCTGAAATTACCCAAAACTCCACAGCACAAGCCAAAATGTTGGGGTCAACGTGGAATAATCAGATCAGCGATGATCTTGCTCACTGGTGGAGCAAGCTCAATTTGCCAAGTGATCTGCTTCAGTTGCTAAGTTAACTCGGCAGATGTGTGGCTATTAATGTGTATGTACATTAGGGTGGTGCGTGTGTGGGGTAAGCATCTGTTGTTCACCCTAAATTCTGAACACAATTTGGAAAAGAAGGTAGATCACTTGGCACCTTGACCTTGATCCATCGGTCATCAAGGTCAGAGAACATAGCAGCACAGTACAGGCCTTTTGGCCCTTGATGTTGTGCAGACCTTTTATCCTACTTTAAGCTCAAACTATCCTATGTACTCTTCATTTTACTATCACCTATGTGCCTATTCAAGGGTCGTTTAAATGTCCCTAATGTATCTGACTCTACTATCACTGTTGGCAGTGCATTCCACGCACCCACCCTCAATATAAAGAACCTACCTCTGACATCTCCCCTAAACTTTCCTCCAATCACCTTAAAATTAGCGGTTTCCACCCTGGGAAAAAGTCTCTAGCCATCTACTCTATCTCTACCTCTCATCATCTTGTGCACCTCTATCAAGTCACCTCTCGTCCTTCTTCGCTTCAATGAGAAAAACCCTAGCTCTCTCAACCTTTCTTCATAAGACATGCTCTCCAGTCCAGTCAGCATTCTGGTAAATCTTCTCTGCACCTTCTCTATAGCTTTCACATCCTTCCTAGAATGAGGCAACCAGAACTGAATACAATATGCCAAGTATTGTCTAACCAGGGCTCTGTCGAACTGCAGAATAACCTTGCAGGTTAGAGCTCATGGAATACAGAGAAAACTAGCCATTTGGATACAGAACTGGCTCAAAGGTAGAAGACAGAGGATGGTGGTGGAGGGTTGTTTTTCAGACTGGAGGCCTGTGACCAATGAAGTGCCACAAGGATCGGTGCTGGGTCGTCTACTTTTCGTCATTTATACAAATGATTTGGATGTGAGCATAAGAGGTATAGTTAGTAAGTTTGCAGATGACACCAAACTTGGAGGTGTAGTAGACAGCGAAGAAGGTTATCTCAGATTACAACAGGATCTTGATCAGATGGACCAATGGGCTGAGAAGTGGCAGATGGAGTTTTAATTTAGATAAATGCGAGGTGATGCATTTTGGGAAAGTGAATCTTAGCAGGACTTAATGGTAAGGTCCTAGGGAGTGTTGCTGAACAAAGAGACCTTGGAGTGCAGGTTCATAGCTCCTTGAAAGTGGAGTCGCAGGTAGATAGGATAGTGAAGAAGGCGTTTGGTATGCTTTCCTTTATTAGTCAGAGTATTGAATACAGGAGTTGGGAGGTCATGTTGTGTCTGTGCAGGACATTGGTTAGGCCACTGTTGGAATGTTGCATGCAATTCTGGTCTCCTTCCTTTCGAAAGGATGTTGTGAAACTTGAAAGGGTTCAGAAAAGATTTACAAGAATGTTGCCAGGGTTGGAGGATTTGAGTGATAGGGAGTGGTTGAATAAGCTGGTGCTGTTTTCTCTGGAGCGTCAGAGGCTGAGGGGTGGCCTTAGAGATTTATAAAGTCATGAGGAACATGGATAGGATAAATAGACAAAGTCCAGACCTAGAGGGCTTAGATTTAAAGTGAGGGGGAACGACAGAAAAGAGACCTAAGGGGCAGAGGGTGGTACATGTATGGAATGAGCTGCCAGAGGAAGTGGTGGAGGCTGGTATAATTGCAACATTTAAAAGGCATCTGGATGGGTATATGAATAGGAAGCATTTGGAGGGATATGGGCAGGGTACTGGGAGGTGGAACTAGATTGGATTGGGATATCTGGCCAACATGGACGAGTTGGACCGAAGGGTCTGTTTCCGTGCTGTACATCTCTGTGAATCTCTGCAGCTCTTAAACTCAATCCCCCTGCTAATGAAAGCCAACACACCATATGCCTTCTTAACGACTCTATCAACTTGGGTGGCAAATTTGAGGGATCGATGGCCATTGATCTCAAGATCATAATTGATCTGATTATTCCACATTATTCCCCTACATGGAAAAAGTGAATTGCTGCAGTGCATCTTGTAGATGGTGCACACTGTTGCCACTGTGCATTGATGATGAAGGGACTGCATGTACAAGATGATGGAAGGGATGGCAGTCAAGCAAGCTACTTTGCATTGGTTTGGTATTGAGCTTCTTGAGTGTTGTTAGAACTATATTCATCCAGGCAAGTGGAGAGTATTCCATCTCTCTCCTGACTTGTGCCTATGGCCAGGCTCTGAGTAGTTATGAAGTGAGTTGCTCACAACAGAATTCCTAGCCTCTGACCCGGTGTTGTAAGTCCAATTCCATTTTTCTACAACATTTTTTTATGGATAATTAAAATTAAGTTGATCAATGAAACTGAATAAATGCAGGTTTGTAAAATAGAAAATTAAAGAAGTAAACGCTTTGTTTGTTGTCACTTCACTCTGAGGCTGTCACTCAGGCTTGAGTCTCTTGTACTAATGGAAATATCTTATCCACATCCATTCTGTCCAGGCCTTTCAGTATTCTGTAAATTTTAGTCAGAATCCCCCCCCAAAAATCTTTCTAAACTCCATGTATAGATCCTGAATCTTCAACTGCTCCTCATATGTCAAGCCCTTCATTCCTGGGATCATTCTTGTAAACTTCCTCTGGACCTCTCCAATACCAGGATCATCATTCCTTGGATACGGACCTCAAAACTGCTCTCAATATTCCAAATGCAGTCTGAATAGAGCCTTATACAGCCTCAGCAATACATCCCTGCTCTTGTATTCTAATCCTCTTGAAATGAATGGTAACATTGCATTTGCCTTCCTAACTGCCAAATAATCCTGCATGTTAACCTTAAGAGAATCCTGAACCTGGACTCCCAAGTCCCTTTGTGCTTCAGCCTTCTGAAACCTTTTCCTGTTTACAAAGTAATCTGCGCCTCTATTCTTCCAACCAAAGCGCAGAACTTCACACTTTCCCACATTATATTCCATCTGCCACTTCTTTTCCCACTCTCCCATCCTGTCCAAGTCTTTCTGCAGCCTCCCTGCTTCATCAACACGACCTATCTCTGCACCTATTCTTGTGTCATCTGTAAATGTAGCAACAATGCCCTCAGTTCCTTAGTCCAGATCATTAATGTATAGAATGAATAGTTGTGGTCCCAACACCAATCCTGTGGAACTCCACTCGTCACCAGCTGCCATCTGAAAAAAAACCCCTTTATTCCTACCCTCTGCCTTCTGCCAGTCAGCTAATCCTCTATCCATGCCAATACCATGCCCCTAACACCATAATCTCCTATCTCTCACTTAGCAGCCTCCTGTGTGGCACTTTGTCAAAGGCCTCTGGCAATCCAAATAGATCATGTCCACTGGCTCTCTTTTGTCTGACTTGCTCCTTACCTCCTCAAAGAATTCTAACATATTTGTCAGATATGACCTCCACTTGATGAAGCTGTGCAGACTGAACCTTATTTTACCATGCACTTCCAAATACTCTGCAATCTCATCCTTAATAATGGACTCTAAAATCTTACCAATGACCGAGATCAGACTACCAGGCCTGTAGTTCCTTGTTTTTTGCCTCCCTCCCTTAAGCTTGTTTTACACTTCAACTATCTCCTTCAGAACTCTGTTGTCCATCTGATCTGGGTAATTTATCCATCTTCAGACCTATTAGCTTTCCCAGCACCTTCTCTTTAGTGATGGCCACTACACTCATCTCTGCCCCTTGACTCTGTTGAAGTTCTGGTATGTTGCTGGTGTCCTCCACTTTGAAAACTGATGCAAAGTACTTATTCAGTCCCCTGCCATTTTATCCCCATTACTCATTCTCTATTGGTCGAATTTTCACTTCTCTTTCTCTCTCTCTTTCTCTTTCGCTCTCTCTCTTTCTTTCTCTCTCTCCCTCTCTCTCTCTTTCTCTCTCTTTTTTTCTTTTTGTCTCTCTCTCTCTCTCTCTCTCTCTCTGTTTTTAAGATATCTAAAAGGTAAGACAATCTTGCAATCTTCTTTCACACTACTATTTAGCCTGCTCACATATTTTGTCTTCTCACCCCTTATTGTTTTTTCTTAGTTATTCTCTGCTGATTTTTAAAGGCTTTGCAATCCTCTGGCTTCCTATTAATCCTCTCATTGTATGCTTTTTCTTATGCTGTATGCTGTCCCTGACTTCCCTTATCAGCCACAGTTATCTTGTCCTCTCTTTTATATTTTGTTTCTTCTTTGGAAAGAATTTCTACTGTGCCTCCCTATTTACCTCCAGAAACTCCTGCCGTTGCTGCTCCACCATCTTGCCTGCTATGTTCCTGTTCCAAGCAACTCTGGCCATCTCTACCCTCATGTATTTCTAGGTATGTTTACTCAATTGTAATACCGTTACATCTGATTCCAGTTTCTCCCTCTGAAACTGCAGGGTGAATTCTATCATAGTCACTGCCCCTTTGGGATTCCTTCACCTTCAGCTCCCTGATCAAGTCTGCTTCGTTATCCCCAAATTTAGAATTGCCTGTTTCCCAGTGGGCTAATTACATCGGTCAGTCCCAGTGGGCTAATTACATCGGTCAGTCCAGAGTAGAGCAATAAACTGATGCAGAGCGAGGTAAGAATAGTGTGGATTGGCAGCAAAAAGCCAGATGATTGAGAAACCAGTGGGCTACCTTCAAAGAGGAGATAGAATCCTTGGATAAACAAAGCCAGAGCTCTCTGTATGACAAAGGAGATATAAATTGAGTTAAAGGTAAAAATAAAATGAGCCTATGACTGGTGTGGGGTCATAAGTATAGTTGAAAAACAAACTGAGTGCAAAAGGTTCAGAAAGGACATAAAAAAGCCAACAAAAGGAGGAAAGCAGAATTCAGACACTAATATGGAAGGAAATTCTGAAGTGCTGTGTGAACTCAAAAATAATGGACGGTGATAAAGGGTATCAAAAAAGGGGATTTGCACGTGGAGGCAAGAGATGTGGCTGAAGTGTAACAAGGCACTGGCCATAATCTGTCAGTCTTCCCTCGACCAAGATGTTGCTAGAGTATTGGAGAATGGAATACATTGCACCCTTGTTCGAAAACAGGGGTGCAATGGATAGGCCAGTCAAGTTAACTTTGGTGGTGGAGAACATTCTAGAAAATAATTATTCGGGATAGAATTAATAATGGTTTAATTGTGAAGAGTCAACATGGATTTGTTGTGAGAAAATCATGTCTATCTAACTAGTTGGACATGTTTGAAGAGGTAACGGAGAGGGTTCATGAAGGAAAGACTGTTGATGAAGTGGACATAAACTTCCAAAAGGTGTCCAACCTGTAAAGGAGTTTATGGGTCATTAAATAAAAGGGACAGTATCAACATAGCAGGGGATGGGAAGAAGAGCATAATGGTTCATGGGTATTTTTCAGACTGAAGGCACCTGTATTCTGGTGTACTCAGAAACTGAAATTTGCTTTACCTGGCACCTGTAAATGATATAGAACATGGTATGGAGTGGAGAGTTTCAAAGGTTGTGAATGATGTAACCTGGAAACATTGTAAACTGTGAGAACAACTTCAAAAGAACAATTAGTTCGGTGAATGTGTGCATAGGTGATGCATAGATGATGTTCAAAGTGGAGAGATGTGAGGTGTTACATTTTTTGATACGAAGAGCATGGAGAGACAATGTAAAATGAGGGGTGTGTAAAATCAATTCAAAAGAGTGTGAAGGGTTAGAGCAAATTGCATGTATATGTGTATGATCAGAAAGAGAGGTCGGATAAGAAAAGAGAACTATTAATAAAATGGCATTCTAAGCTTCATTTACTAGGGACATTGAGTACAAGACCAGGAAGGTTGTGATGAACTTGTGTAGGATCATGGTTAGAACTCAGCTGAAATACTGTTCTGGGAGGCACACTTTAGGAAGCATATGGCTACGTCTGAAAAAGTCGAGTTTTACGGGAACGATTCCAGGGATGAGAAACTTAGGTTGTGAGGAAAGTTTGGAAGGGTTTGGATTGTTTTCCTTGGAGAAGAAAAAGCTGAGGGGAGATTTGATGGAAGTTTTCAAAATCGTGGTGGGTCTTGAGGGTGTAGAGGTGAAGGAACTGTTCCTTCTTGTCAGAGGATTGCAAAGTAGAGAGATCAGTTTTAATGCATTTTGCAAAACAAGC
This sequence comes from Chiloscyllium punctatum, assembly GCF_047496795.1. Lineage (NCBI taxonomy): Eukaryota > Metazoa > Chordata > Chondrichthyes > Orectolobiformes > Hemiscylliidae > Chiloscyllium > Chiloscyllium punctatum. Next base: position 42,177,389 of record NC_092753.1, on the reverse strand, counting down.
AAACACAAGGTGAGAAAATACTTGTTCACACAGCAAGTAGTTTGGGTCTGGAACACACTGCCTGGAAGTACAGTGGAGGCAAGTTCAATTGAGGCATTCAAGAGGATAATTATTCAAATCGAAACCATGTGTTTTCGGGGGAAGACAGGCAATTGACACGAAGACGAGATACTCAGAGAGCCAGTGCAGGTAGTGGGCTGAATGGCCAGCACCATAACAATTCCATAAGTCTGTGATCCTATGTCTACTCTTGAAGGAGAACCTACTGAGATGAATATCTCAGAACTGGTGGACAGTGCAGGTGAAAGCCTTGCCTGTGCATCCTCTGAGGGTTAAGTGGCTTCCTCCTCAGAGGTGGAGGTAGAGCCCAGGGTAACAGTACTTCCCTTTATAGTTTGCTGAGTTCACTAAAATTTGCATAAGAGAAGAGGGGAATGAATAGCGAAAAAGGGATAAAGGTTTGTTCAGTGTAAGAATGAATTAACACTGGCATTAATGCGGCACAACACAATGAAATTCACTTGGTAGAGGCACATGGAGCTCTTTGCCTCCCCACAATTGGTCACCATGTTCTTTATTCCTGAAGAAGGGCTCATGCCCGAAACGTCGATTCTCTTGCTCCTTGGATGCTGCCTGACCTGCTGCGCTTTTCCAGTAACACGTTTTCAGCACCATGTTCTTTGGCAAACTGAAGCAGTTTTTTCCTCATAATGGAGTGAGAAGCCTAATGGCTGCCACCTCATTGCAGGTGTGATGAGAATCTTTTGTTTTTGAGCAATAACATGAAAAGACCAGTTGTGTATGTGGGAGAGGTGTTAGTGGTGATGCAGGAGATGTGACAGGCTGTCCTGAGTGAGAGAGTAGGAAGGCAATAGTGTAGAAATATCGCTAGTTGAGGGGATGAAAAGGGTGAGAACCATTGTACGGACATCCTACGTATATATTAAGAGTTGCAGTTCATTAGCCTTGATAAGAGCTCGCAGAATTAGAGAGAGCTACTGTGACCCTGTGAGTGTGAGGTAGCAGGAGAAAACGATGGCACTTACTCTTGCAGAGTGCAGAAGATCATTGACCTCCTTCCTGCCTTGCATTTGATCCTGGAGACTAAACTGACCGGGGCTGCTATCCTGTCCAGACTGGCTGCATCTGGTGGTGTGGTCTAGTGGAAACAGTACAGCCCTTCTGTCAGCTACCGCGTCTAGGGGCACCTCCAGTTCTCTATGAAAAGGTGTAACTGCACGTTGTGAGGGATGGTTGCTGGCCTGAAGTGCCTGCCATGCTGTGGAGCCAGGGCTCAAATGTGCCAGGGGCATGAATGATGCAAAGTCCCAACAGTGGTGGGCCATCCAAAGGTGCTGAAAAGGCACCTTTCACAATTTGTGGGTTGAATGGTGGACTACCTGTGAGAAAAGCCACCGTGAACCATGACCAATTGCTTGCCATGAATCTCCCTGACCAAAAAAATTGAGAAAATTCGGCTTGGGGAAAAAAGTGTTGCCAGCCTTGATGCATTGAAAAACAAGAGGGCTCAGGTTTAAATCTTTTTTCAAGGTCTGGAGTACACTGCCTTAGAATGTGGTGGAAGTAGCTTAATTCAAAGCATTCACTAATTGGGCTTTTATCTGAGAAGGAAGAATGTGCAGGGTTACGTGGAGGATATGGGGAAATACTGCTGGATGCATTAATGGTGTGAAGATTTGGTGCAGCTGCAACAAGATGACTTGTCTTCTGTGCTGTGGAAATTCAGTAAAGACAGACTGGCTTAAGATCATTGCTGGCCAGTTTTTGGTAGAGAATGGAGTGAAAACATCAAACTGAAAACACCTAGCAGTATACATCCAGTTTCTGTCATATAGGACATTTGTTTCAAGCTTAAGAGAAGTAAAGTATTGAAAGCCTAATAAAAATAGTGTCAGCCTTCGCTCAGCGGTTGGAGTCATGCTGCTGAATGAAAAGGTCAAAAACAAAACTGTTTTCTCGTCATTATTGCTGTTTGTAGGTGTTGTAGCATGAAAGCTACATGCATTTTCCAACATCATTTACAGTTCAAAAAGTATCTCATTGGGTGTGAAGCATTTTGGAGCATTGTGAGAGTTTCAATAGAAATGAAAGTCTTAAAAAGGTTCAATACAGAGCATTGAATATATCGCATCTTGTCATGCCACTTGAACATTGCAGAGCACTTGATACAAATGACATTGTGTATTTACTGTTGGTTGGAATATTCACCATACTGAGCTGAATGACCAGTTGGTTTTGTTGGCAGAGTTGATAAATGGAGAAATGTGACTAAGCTACAGGAATAGCTTTCTGCTTCTCTTCAAGTGACTCCATGGAGTCTTTAACATTGCTGATGTGGCTTTGGTATAATATCTTCATGATGGGTGGCTCACATAACAGTGCTACATTGATATGTTGAATCAGAAATACTTCCAATATTTCATTGTCTTCTGTTGCAGTGCACCTTGTAAATTTGTGGAGCATCATCAAAAATGTGAATTGTAATTGTGAATTTATGCTCAAATTAGAGCGCAAGTAATCGTGATTCTAATAAATAAAATGAACCTTATACTCCTAAATTATCTCAATGGTCAATTTATCAGACCAATATTCTTCCCTTGTTCCCTCAATTCTTTGTACTGTACCTGGATGCACCTGGCTGCACTTAAAGTATTGGGTGAAAGACCAAAAACCAGACTCACTTGCTTTCTATTTTATGTTATCTGCCCTCCTTCCCTTCATGAAGGTCTGGATCCGTCTCAATTTCGAAGTCAATCCCACTGTTTCAAAGATGAAGAAAATGATGCTCTGTTGGGTGGCCCAGCCCAGCTTACTGATGAGGAAAAATACCGAGATGCAGAAAGATTCAAGTTTGCTTGTCCAAGATGTGGAACAGAAAATATTTATGATAATGTATTTGATGGAAGTGTAAGTACTTGATTATTTGCCAAAAGAAAATCTCCTGTTGTCCTTTTGTAAATGATCAGTTAGCTAGACAAAGTTATATATCTGTAGGAATACTTTAACAAGTATAACTAAACCGTGTAGACTTAAAAAGTCCGTAGCTTGATGTGTAGTTTGTACTGAAACTGCCCGTGGAAGGTAAGCCAGTGTAGGAGGGCATGTGGTAACCATTTAGTTATTGGGGTGGGTTGCTATGCAACTGGGGAAAAGTAAAAGTTAACAGCAAACTTTTATCTGAACCAGTCTTCAAAACATTCATTACTTGCCAACCTCCAAACTCTCTCTCTTGAAAACCAGTCAAGCAAGTTGTAGGGCACCCCTCCGTTCCATTGCTGACGACATTCTGTTCTGCTCCATGTGTTTTGCTCAGTAACTAGTGGAGGCGTCTAAATGTGCTAAGTGCTGAAACTGTATTGGGGCTTGCCTCTGTAACAGAAACATGGCATTCCAACTTTTTCTTCCCCTGAAACTTACATTCACAAGTTGGAGTTTCAAGCAAGGGAAGTGTCTTGCTTTTCCTTGACTGTAATTTGAAACCATGACCGAGGAAGATAACATCATATCATACTTCTAGGTTTAGTTCTTTAACTGAGAACATCGTTTTCTGAAACTGCTCATGCCACAAACTATTTAAGCAGTTCTATTTTGGTGGGGAATGGTTTGAATTTATTGATGTGCAGAAAACTGAGATCACAAAGCTCCGTGCAAGAAAATGTTTTCTATTTTTTAAAAAAAAACGTTAAAAGTACTTATTTTTAATATTGAGAGTCTTTACTTTTCATGGTTTCTCTTCACCACCTTACCCCTTTTTTATTTTTAGAAAAGCTGCTCTTGACATTCTCTAGAATGTTGTCCTTCTCTGTCATCAATCGCAAGAGGATACATTCCAATCAGACACTGGTGCCAGATATTGTGTTGACCTTGGTTCTGAACCTAAAATTGTGGAAAAATATGTACTCATCCTTTTTATTTTCAGCGTTTTAAATGCACAGTAAATTATGAGATTGGACGTTTTTGTAGACTTTGGATCTGAAAGCAAAGAAGCTCTTATCTAAATTAAAAGTAATTATTCTAAGTTGATCTAGCGGAACAGCAGATGTTTTGGATTTTTTCAGTCAAAACAATCCGGTTGCTTAAGGAAAGTAAGGAGTAGGGCCTGGCACAGAGCAATAGTACTGAGCAAAATCCTTGACTTTTGCTTCATTACAGCTGTAAACAAGATAGAGAGTTAATTGCATGGACTTTGAGAACTTGCAGATGGGCTCAGTATTCAGAGAGTATATCACTGTAGGAATTCTTGCACTTTCAAGTGAAACATATGAAACAAGATCGATTTGACTACAAAAATGTCTCATTTACTGATTCTTGACTGTTTAGGATTGACGTTCTCTCCCGTCACTAAAATGTGATGCATTGTGATACTATATTTCACATCTGTGTGTCTTCCACTTTGTATCAGGGGCAACAGATCCAACCCAGCTTGCTTCACTGCAGTAATATTGATTGCGAGGCGTTACCTGTTCAGTATGAAGTGCAGATGCGTAACAAGCTAACTTTGGACATCAGGAAACATATCAAAACATACTACAGTGTAAGTACCTGCAGAGAACTATAGAATCGAATCTTGTTGATGGCTCACTGATCAAAAACAAATCATCTAGCTTTTCGGATACTTTAAGTGAATTCAACTGAACCATCATTTTCAGTCAGGCTGAAGAATGCTTGAATGATGCTGCTTACATTAAGTGCAGGATAGCTATTGTTTAAAAAATAGTGCTTTAATTCCATGCATAGTGTATTTGGAGCTGTTTGAAAAATGTTAAAACTGATGTATAAATGATGCCTTATTCTGCTGGTGAAAGGGAGTATGCATTGCAAATAAGCTTGTGCAGGAGAAGCATTAGCTTATCTAAACTAAGAAATGAATAGGGGATGTTTTCTGAAGCAGGAAAATTTCACCAGCTTGACAGTTGGCAGGCTGCCTGCTGCGTAGATTCATGAAAGCTAAGAATTACACTTTCATGAAATTTTCCTTACTAAATGCCCTGGTTAATCTGAAAGATAACCCACTGATTCAATTCATCCTTTGATTGGGCGGTGCTTGTTACATCTTCATTCTGACAAAGCATTTGTGTTAATCATTTGGCCCTCTAGTAGACTCTCCAGGGCTGGTGCTTTTAAAATAAATGTGGCTGTGATAGCTCTTTAGTCTATTACACTTACAATAGAAGCAAAGAACTGGTAATTATAAATTCTGTGCAATGATTGTAAAAGAAAGTGAGAATGGATGCAGCTCTTGAGTGTTGTTGGGAAGTTTGTTCAGTTGTTTCCTTTTATTGGAGTGCCTGTCTTGGGCCTTTCTGTAAATACTTTGAGGCAAAGAACTGCTACAGGGAGACAGTTTGAAGATTTATATTTTCCGACCAGAAAGCAAGCAGTGCTTGTGGAACTGGTATTTTTTAATTTAAGTGTGTTACGTTTGCCAGAATCAATTTTAGCAGAAACATGTTGTAAGGCACTAATTTAGAGCATTGTTATAGAGGGGTCATTACATTTGCTCAAGCCTGCAATTATTTATTGCTCAAGGTTTACTTAATAAGAATGACTGGGTAAAGGGAGGGGTTTACTTAGCATTCCTCATTTCAATACTGGTGTTCTGTGTTTTGGGAAAACTGTAATCAACGTAAGAAAATTTTTTTTTAAAATTGGAAGAGATTAGTAAGAGGAGAAAGGATCTGATCAAATTTACCCAGATTTGAAACGGCATTGTGGATTTCTCAACCCAAACAAGTCAAAATTTCAAAGCTTTCATTTGTTTTTGGCATCTGCTTTTCTTAATTTCTGAAGCAAATAAGATTTATTGAAAGAGTGATTATAATTTGATTCTACATACCACAAATTTACTTATGGTGCAGGTGTCCGAGTCATAGGTCCTAAATAAAGTATATCTTATTCACTCAGTCTGAGCCAGGTACACATCCTCTCCTTCCTCAGCCTCAATTCTATGTGACCCGACCATATATTCCACATCAGGCTTCATCTACCACCTGTCATCCCATTTCACCAACTTCTTTCTGAACTTATGCACTGTCCACCTCACAGTTCGTAACGCTTCCAAGTTCTGTACCATCTGCTCATTTTGAAATTGTGTCCTATGCATCAAGGTTCAAATCATTGACATAAATCAGAAAAAGCAAGGTCCTAACACTGTCCCCTTGGAAACTCCACTACAAAGCTTTTCCTTGCTCTGTTACTTAGCCCTATTCTATCCATGCCACTCATTAGCGATAACTTTGCCCATGTGACACTATAACAGATAGCTTTTAGAAGTCCCATTTCCCTTTTGAACTCTCAGAAACTTCTCAAACCACTTCATGTAAAATTAATGGTGTAATATTTGCAGGGATTTTGCGTGCAGCAAGATCCCGCAAGCTGGAAAGAGATGAACGGCCTGTTAATCTGATTGTGGCAGAAGAAGGTTGACCAAGAGCTCCTGTATCCTTGTGATGAGTGGGACCATGGGATCAATAACATCAAGCAGATGGTAGCCTGGTTTAGCATGTCTTTGAAGGCATTACCTCTAACAACATTGTAGCCCTTCAGTATTGGGTTGACTCATCAAGCTGGGTTATTTTCAGTCTTTGAAGTAGGTTATCAACCCAGCATTCTCAACCAGTGTTGAGAGAATGACCAACTGACCCAGTTAGTAAGGAAGCTGTCCAATTACTTTTCTTGTCCTGGTTTTAATGACTGATTTGTCACTGTATGAAGATGAGTGAGACAGCTACACAAGACTTCAGATCAGTGTCATTGTCCCTATGTTTTAAAAATGCTAATCTTTTGTGATACACTTCTGTGACTGTAGCACCTTCCTGGCCTGCCTTAACTGATTTAACGAAAGGAAATTGTATTCATTTTATGCTGAATGAAATGTCAAATGTAGAGTTGGACCAAAGTCACCATTCAAAATTGTTCAGTTCCAAATGAGTAGTTACTACAAGGTTGCTTCAGAATCTTAGAGGTTTGATATTTCACTTTGGCCTGAAGCAGAATTCAGATCTTTTAAGACTTTGTTCTGCAGCTTTTGTGAAAATATATCTGTGTTCCACTTGCAACATGCTTCACTATGTGCAGGTTGGTCACCCTAAGTGTGGGTTTGCAAGATTGGCCTCTAGGATGATCAGAAAAAGCTGATGTTGAAAAGTTGAGTAAATTTGGTCTATATTTACTCTTGAGTGTGCAGAGTAATGAGAGGTGATCTGATCAAAATATGAGAGTTCGGAATGTACTTGACAGGATAGTTACTGAGAGGTTTTTCCATGGGCTGGGGAATCTTGAATAGAGGAACTTAATGCCAGGATAAGGAGCTGGTTATTTAGAACTGAGGTAACTCAGTTCTCCATCCCTCAGAGTTATGAATCTTTAGAACTTCACACTCTATTCTGTTGTGGATGTGCTATCGTTTACTAAATTTAGGTCTAAAACAGTCAGGTCTTGGCCCCTTGGAGAATCTAGGGTTCTCGGGAGCAGCCTGTAGAATAGAGTTAAAGATGCATGTCAGATGTGACCATAATGAATGGTGGTGTCGATTTGACAGGTTAACTGATCTTCTCCCATTTCTTGAGTTCTGAAGCTCTCATTAATGAAGCTACTACAAGAGCCCATGTGGCATCACACCTGGTAAGGCATATTGCCAACATCAAATTCTGACTGGCACACAAATAAGCTTCAACAAATACTAGCATGGATGACTGTCCTCCAGGAAATTTAATTCTAGCAAGTTGATGAGTTTGGAATCTGGAAGGACTAAATTATTTCTATACCTGGTGCCAAGGTCCACTGGAAATTTGAAACTGATTAACAAAAGTTGTTTTACTGTTAGCACTCAATGTCTTGTTGAGATGTAGAATGTTATAATCTATTCTTTGAGAAAGCATTTGCTTCTGATATATGTGGATTCCATGCATTGTTTTACAGATGGGATTATCCAGATATTGATCAGTGCACGAAATGCAGATTATTCAGATTATGTTCAGGAAGCTAGGACTGTTGGCTAATTGCTTCCTTCTGACTGTTGGAACAGATATGCATCTGCCTTTCCTTTCACCCACTGATTTATACAGAAAAATATGCCAATTGCAAGAAAAATCTCATTCTTCCCTGTCAGTCCGTTGGATTGAAGATGACATATTTCCAGTTTGCTTGTGGGTTTTGACATAGCAGATAAGTCCAATACATGATCTGCAAATGATACTTGGAGGACCAACTCAGTGTGTTTTTGGCTATATGTGAGATCTCTCCGGTGTCCTCATGCTTTTCATGCGTGTTCCCCATAAATTGACTTTTTTCATTTTGATTAGTGACATGGCAGGAACTCCCATGAGTCGACAAGGATATTCCGGGATGCTTTGGGTTGCATCCCTGAAGCATCTCTGTTGTCCTGAGAGTCTTCTGCCGCAACTGCGTTCTGAGTATTGTAGTTGCTTCAAGAGTTACGTGTTAACAGTATATCCTCCAAATGAAGCTGGTTTTGACGATTCGCACCTTGATTCTAGTTACGTTGGCTTGGGAAAGGATTCCGCTGTTGGACTTCCCTTCTTTGCCATCAGAATTGGAACATCTTGTGACGGTATTGATATCATTTTGGCAATCTGGTTCTCAAAAAAAATCTGAAACAAGGTAGATAGATTTGCGTTGATATGATTTCAGATGGCACAAAGCACTTCTAAAGTGTATTCACTGTTGTAGTGTGAGAAATGTGATAGCCAGTTTTCTCAGAGTAAGGTGATAATGACCACATACTATGGTTTCTTTTTAAAAAGTTGGTTAATGGATCGACATTGTCTAAGGCACAGGGGATGACTCCTTTGCTCTTCAAGCTAGTGTTCTAGTTTATTTTAGAATACCAAGATGTACAGCAGAAATTCACTAGGAATTCTTAGGACCTTCCATGCACACAGCCATTACCACCTAGAAGGACAAGGCCAGCAGATACATGGAACACTGATTGCAAATTCTCTTCAAAATCCTCATTATCCTGATGTGGAAATATATATTGCTGCTCATTCACTGTCACTGGATCATTTGGAACTTCCTACCTGATAGCATTGTAAATCTACCTACAGCATGTGATCGACTGTGCTTCAAGAAGGCAGCTCATAATCACCTTCTCAAGGGCAACTAGGGATAGGTAATAAATGGTGACCACCCAGCCACCCCCACATCCCAGGAATAAACAAAAAGAAACTTAAGAGTATAGATGGGCTTCTGTTTACTGTTTCATTTGAGATAAACTTGTTCACATAAATCCTTTGTACTTTGTTTATTGATGCTTTATCCTGAATCTTTCTTTGACAGGTTTGTCACTGATGGTTTGCCATTTCCTTTCACTTCTAGGGTTAGGCCAAGAAGGCAGGCCCTGAGATGCCTTTGGCCAGAATGAGAATGGAACTTATGTTGTTAGCATTATACTTAAACACATTATGGCCATCTAACTAACACCAGCCATACTTAGTTGATTGTGGATCACTCAATTTGATTTGTTTGTAATATTTTGAAAAGGATTGGGATGATTATTTTATATCTACCCTTGATTATACTTGATATGAAATATTTGGATGCAGTGCAGTAACTCATTAGTTATATCGCACTTTATGCCTAAAAGGAAAGGGGAAGCAGATACATGGGAACACCACCACTTGCAGGTTTCTCTCCATGACACCCACCATCCTGACTTGAAAATGTATTGCCATACATTCATTATCACTGGGTTAGAATCCAAGGCTTCCCTCCCTAACTACTTTGAGGGTTTGTGTACATCACATGGACTGCAGCTGTTCAAGAAGGCCACACACCACCACTTTCTTCAGGTTAATAAAGGTGAGTGATAGATGCTGACTGAGCCTGCAATGCTCACCTGAAATACAATAGTTAATAGACAGTCTTCTCATACTGTGACTACTTACACATAGACACAATCTGTCGAACTAGCCATCTGCAATGTATGTTATATGGAATAATTTGCATGCTTTCAGAACTAACTATCTAGGTTTGACAGCTCTTGACTAAAAGCATCTCAGTACTTCTATACTCCAAGTTGCCTTTATAATTAATTTCTACCCTTCCTTTCCATTCTTCTGCTATTTTGGCATAATTCGTTTGTGCGCACGAAAGTCAAAAACATGAGGCGGAATGAGATTCCATCTTGTCTGTCATTTTTTTTGTTACGCATTACATCAAACCATTTAGATCTTGCTTTCAGTTCGCAGTTTCTGATACACCGTTATGATGCCAAATTTTTTCATGCTCTGTTGTTACAATGCTCATAAATATTTTCACAATAGTGTTTTGGGTACAGATGCTGCATCTCATTTGAAATGGAGGATAGAAAGAGTCTTCAAAGTGGTATTAAAAGGGTTAAGTGAGTGGTCAAACATGGTAAATAAAGTGGGACAATGTGAACACTTTGGTAAGAAGAATAACAAAGCAATGTTTTATTTGAATGGAGACAGACTGCAGAATGTTGCAGTACAGAGTGTTCTCTTACATGAATCACAAAATGTCAGCATCCATCTGCAAAAATTAATTTAATTGATTGTTGGCCTTTGTTGTGAGATAGTTGGAGTATTAAAGTGCTACAACTGTACAGGGCATCAAGGAGTGCTGCATGTAGTTTTGGTTACCTTATTTGAGGAATATGCTTGCATTAAGGCAGGTTGAAAGGGCTCATTCGGCTGATTCCATGGGATGAGGCGGTTGTCTTTTGAACAAAATTTGAGTGGTTTAGCTCTATACTCGCCAGAGTTTAGAAAAACGCGTGTCATCTTATTGAACCATAAGCTGACACGACAGGCTTGATGCTGAGAGGATGTCCTTCTTTGTGTGGGAATCTCAACTAGGAGGCATTGTTTTAAAAGCAAGCTGTCTGCCATTTAAGATGGAGCTGAGGACTATTTTCTTTGCCTAAAGGGTTGTCAATGTTTGGAATTCTCTCCCAGTGGAGACTTGGTCATTGAATATGTTCAGGCTGAGTGAGACCGATTTCTGATCAACAGCAGAGTTGGGACTTCTGGGGATAGGCACAGAATTGAAGTTGAGACCACATTCAGATCAGCCGTGATCTTATCTGACACAGTTGGCTTGAAGAGCTGAAAGGCCTTTTCCTGCTCCAATTCTTTACAAAAAACAAAAAGGAGAAGACCAGCCACTTCTCGATCTTGATTTAGTAAATATTTCTATCTGACAGGGGGAGGGGCAGGGAGCTGGGACGGCATCCAGAGTCACCATCAAATGCAACTAACAATGTCACAAAGTAAAATTACTTCTGCTCCATGACAGCAATATTCCTTTATCCATCCATGCCTGCACAGGTATCTATTTCTACCTCTTGCATCAGGCATCCATCAGGCTTCTGAGTGAGGCAGTCAGCTTATTGGAAATTTTGGACTCACTCGTGGCAAAGTTCCACTGTAAGGCAGATATAAAAGATAGCGGTGGATCAGGTGGCCACTATGCATACAGCAAATATTACACTAAAGTTTGCTAGTGCTCAATTCTGGGTACCTTTAGAAAAGGAGCAGAAAAGATTTGTGAGAATGGTGTACGGGATGAACTTCAGTTGTATGCAAAAATTGCTTGTTGTGGTTCTGTTCGCCGAGCTGGGAATTTGTCTTGCAAACGTTTCGTCCCCTGTCTAGGTGACATCCTCAGTGCTTGGGAGCCTCCTGTGAAAATTGCTTAAAGACAAAGCTTTGCAGAGAAGGTTGAGAGGTGACTTGCGAGCAGTGTTTAAAATTCCGAAGCGTCTAGGGTTGACAGAAGAACTGAGATGCGAGGTGAATGGCAAAAGAACTAAAAGCAACCTGAGGTTTTATTGCACAAGTAATCAGAATCTTGAATATCTTGCTGGAGTTTATGGCAGAAACAAATTCACCTGTGGCTTTTGAAAGGGAACTGGATAAGCACGAAAGAAAAACATTTGCAATGAGCTGAAATGGGGTTTAGCACACCAAATAGTTGCCGCCTCCTCAGTTGTAATGGTTCCTTGAAACAAAAATTGACTAGAATAGAAAATGGATAATCAATCCTTAATTGTCTGAGTTCCATTCCACCCTCTTGGACTACAGTGGCTGAATAGTCGTCCAAACTTAATTTGTAGATTCCTTCTACCCATCAAAGATGGCGCTCCCTCTCCTGCTTCTGTACTGAAATTAAAATCTGTTACAATAATGAAAGGGCAATGTGACCCTGTCATTCATATTGCTCAATTTAAAAGAAAAACAAAAATTCAATAAACCTGCTCGCAATCATTCAAAAATTATTCGTGTTTTTCTGTGAATTTCCTGAATAAATAAATTTGCTGATTAACATAGAGCAGTAGTTCTGATTGGTCCAGTTCATTCTATGCGTACAAGCAATGATAGTGATGTGCCTTCTGTTTAGAATTTGAGTTAATGCCCAGTGTAAAAGATTATCCTATAATCTTGATTAATCCATTACAGCTAATATTAAATGTTTCTAATTTATTTAAGCCTCTTCAACATGTTGAGAATGAATGCAATGGAATGTTAATTGATAAGAATCAATGCATTCTGGGGTATAATTGCTATTATTCTCACCCAGCAAGTGGGATGTGTCAAAGGAGATGTACAGATTCAAATTCTTAGCAGCAAATTTCAAGAGATAGTTGGAAAATATCCCATTACGTGTCATATAAGGTATGAAACAATCCATGGAATAATTTTGAAAATGCATCATGTGGAAACAACTAATTGCACATTTTTATTTCATGTTCTTAAGTGAACACTTCATAGATCAAGTGATACATGTTCCAACATATAAAATTATTTGAGATTGCTGGAATGATCTGACTTCTGGCAATTATAAGTGATTTGAAATTAAAACTTTCATACATCACCTGTAATTGTTGCTTATAATCATTTTTCACAGGAGCAAATGTCTGTATCATCTTTGAGTTGGGAGACTTTTAGGCTTGAGAGACCATTATTTTGTGAATTAAATTGTTCAAATCATATTAAAACTGTATTGAATATCTGCACATGCTTTGTAACCCTTGTGCATTCATCCAGCTCATTTAACAGCTTAATTTAGGGTTAACTAACATCTACACAGTACTAACATTTTAAAAATGTAGTATTAAAAGCAAAACAATAACCATTTGAAAGAGATACAATACCATAAGATGTTTGCATGGGATACTTCACTAGATCCTGGTCTGACTGACCATCTATTATAAGTTTGAGGCTGGACTTTTTCACTTCACATGTTGACTTGACCTTCTGAGCATTTCTAACATTAACTTGTTCATCTTAGTACTTAGAGAATAACTGTCAAAAGCAGTTAGACCTTTTGCACTTTGATATCACACAATTGAAGTGTGATCAGCTGTTCATCAGGTGATTCATTGAAATTCCTTTGTGTTCCATGACACGGTCTTGTACAATGCTTCCACATGGCACATACATTGCTCCTTGGAAAATAATTGTCCTCTTCTAGTTGGGTCCAATAGATTGGAATACTGTCTTTCCAGCCCTGATACCTGACTTTCTGTGAAGCCCTGAGTGAAAGATTGAAGCTGCATCATAGTGCTTGTGCCGAATAGGAAATAAACATTTGCATATTCCAACCCATTTCCCAGTTGGAGTGGAACCATCAAGACTGAGCATAATTTGCCCAAATCGCTCACTAAAACTGGTAGTTTTGGTTAGAGACCAGTGATGTGGGAAACATTCACTCTGAAGCAATATTGAATTTTAAAAAAAAGTTTGGGACTGACCTCTGATTACCGGGACAGGATAAAGGAAACTTGACCCTGATGGAGCCTTTCCTGTAGATTGATTACTGCTTAATACCAGGCAACAAAAAATAACAAAAATGTGGCATTCAGTAATTACTTAATGTAAAGGATGGCATATTGCAAAAAAAAAGATGTTTTTGGAATCAGATTATTCGCATATAGCTGCTGTCTAACATATCATTTGATTTAAAATTAATCCCAAGCAGAAAAGTTTAATTCAACTTGCTTCATATTCATAATGACAGTTACACCTTGCTCAACCCCACCTCCTTGACATAAAAGGCCCAGAACAGAAATTTTTGGTACTCAAAGCTTTGTAAATCCTTAACATTTAATATCTCAAAGACATGATATTGCATTAATAAAGCTAATTATGCTAGAATGTTGCCAGTTTCTTGGCCATGGTTTTTATTTATAGAACAACAATTTAATTAACTGGGGATGAATGGGAAAGATTAGTTGACTGCAGTTTTTATTCCAAATCGGTCTGCTCAAGCCCAAACATAAAATGTTGTAAATCGAATCAAATAAATAAGCAATTTGAAGAGTTGGTTTTCCAAATATTTCAAGTCTTAAATTTGAATCATATTGTTTAAAAAGACAGCAACGAAGATGTTCTCTTGTCAACTTTAACGCTGGCCCACACTGGCACCTTTTTGTTTCTTCCTCATAATCCAGGCAAATGCCTCGTGGATATTGTTTGTATATTGGGTCAGACAAAATGTTTTAAGTTGAGTTGTATTGTTTGAGAACATTATTTGTGTCAAGAAATGTGCTCACTAGGAAATAAGTTGCTATGCCTATAAAAGTTCAACTCCCAGTCAGTCTCTGAAATAGCTTTGCTGTAGTCCGTGTAATTGTAAGTCAGTGTCCCAGCCATAGAACAGCTGCTGGTGCCAAAGAATGTTATTAGTCATTCAGCTTCTGTTGTCCAATAGAGTTGAGTATGAGTGACTTTGCACGACCCAGTCTTCCCCAGAACCAATTCTCTCTTCACTGAAATGAAGAGCAAAGAGACAATGTTCTGTAATTAAAGATTCCATTGAGCTGAAGAAAAGAACAAATGTGGATGTTTGTTCTCCTCGATGAAAAAAAAAATTCATGCTTGTGAGGAGGGGGTTGGGGGGAGGTAGAGAGACCGAGTCAGGGCTGTTTGTTGAATATCCTGTTAAGGACTGTTACCATTCTAATTAATCAAGTTAGAAATTACAGCTGTAGCTGCTTCCCCTATTCTCAGTATCAATTTTCTGCTCTGGTTAGACAAAGCAAATATAAATTTTGTGTTCATTTGTCATTCGTTCTTTGACTTCAGCATCTCGGAAAATAACAATGTAGCACAAAAGACCAGTATTTACCTAGTTGTAATGTAGGTTGCCATGGTGTTTTGCAAATTATTGCAATTATGTTCACCATGCGAGTCGCCCTTGGTAACTGGGGGAAAAAAACTGATAATCCTGTTTTGAACAAAAGGTCAAATTGCTGAATAGAAAGTCTTGATTAACTAGAAGATGTACAAAGTGGAATTATTTTCTTCCATTCAAAAAGAGGTCTTGATCAGGTTTGGTTGGAGGGGGAGGGGTGAATAAGTACATCTGTTGATTACTGAAGTACAAAAGAACTGAAAGGATGTTGTCTTGAGCCTTTCATGTTGGCCTAATGGTGGCTTTTTGTCAAATTTACCCATTTGATAGATTTGAAAGAGCAGCTGCATTTAATCTTGATAGATGCTTTCCCCCTTTTTTTCCTCCCCCCAGTTCTTTCCAGGGTGCATATGTAGAAAATGCTCAGTTCGTTGACAGACTTGCATTAGAATATTACCTGAAGGTGCTTAGGTAAACTGATGTGGTGACAGTGGCCTGGACTCAGTTGTAGCTTGATTGAAATAAAGACAATTTAGACTATAATTAGTCTTTTCAGACTTTATTAAAGTGCTCGGAGTGCATTAGATGCTTGCGTTTTGGCAGCTCTGTCGAAAGTTGCTGCTTGAGCTTTGGAGAGGCTATGAGAATGTGGTGCGAAAGCTGGGTAAACGAAAAACTTTGCCTTTTCATTCTTTATTGCCTAGCAACAGAAGCTTCACATTCAGAGTCCTGTTTAATTTTTGTTTGTTAACCATCTGGGCTGTTTACATTATCAAAAATTTTTTCCCATTTGTGTGGCTCTCGAAAGGAAGAGGAACTAATTAAGATTTAAAACATTAGTTGATATGGTGAGGAATAATTCTTCAAAGGAGTATTTGCAGGCCAGCTTTCCCTCTTTCGACCTCCTCTCCCTCCCCCTACCTGTTCCCACAACGCAGTCCTATTAACAAAATTGGGGTAAGAAAACCAGCCTTGTTATTTAAAGCCAGTTTCACCCATTTAAGATGTATTCCCAATCCGACGTGTTAAATGTTTAATGACATTTTGGTAGACTAAAGTTCAGAAATGATCAGAATATGTTTGGATTTCTGAAAATGTGGAGATTGTCACTGTAGCTCACTGAAGGGGTACCACCTTGTACCACTATTGTGGTGCTTCCAACTGCAAATTACTTTTATACTAGTGCCAGAGACTTTAGCATTCATTGGTGGAATCTTGCCAGTCACTTGGTGCTGAGTCTGATTAGTTACAGGTAGTGACAATTTACTTCAGAGTGTCTCTAACTGTAAGAAGTTTCATTTGATGGGCAGCAAGTTGACTTACTTTTTTTCCTTTCTGTTGGTCACTTTCTCTGCTTTGTGAGAATCATCAGATATTATGTCATTCTGTGAACTCGTCCTTGGCTGAGACCTATTCCTGCGATAAAGAAGTGATAACGATTACTGGACCCTTTCACTAGATGTTCGCTTCTGTTCTTGGACTCAGTCAATGCTGTCTTGTGAATTTCCTGCTCTCTAGGTGACAATCATAGTAAGAATAAATGCTACTTTAATGAATGGACAATTTCATGGTCTTATTATCCAAACTTTCACTTGTGAACTGTTTTAGATTTTGGCAGAGCAGGACAATCACGTCTGTCAGTGGTGTATAATGGGGAGAGTGCATTGTGTGTGAAATGACATACTCATTTATATTTTAAAATCAGCAGTAGTAAAGATTCCTGATTTTACAATGATTTTAAGCACATCCATTGTGCATATACTGGTCTAATTTCATGTAGCAACAGATTTGTTCATTAGCAATATTGTATTCTGTTGAGTTTTTGTGTATATAACTTTTGAACCAGTCCCTGCTTTGTTGTGTTGCAACTTATTGAGTTTGTCCTGTTTTCTGTAGGCCAATTGTCTCTACTTTGACTGCATGTCGTCAGATTCTTAGTGGCTGCACAAGACATTTCAGGGCATTAATGTTACTTTAATGTTTCCACCAACATTCATTCTGTGTGTTCAAATAGGTGAACGTCTCATAATGCAACACGTCCAATACTTATGTTTGTCTATACCTCACTCCCCCACCTCATCTTAATAAGTCATTAAAAAAATGTTGCAACAAAAGTCTTTGAACCTAATGATTAATGCAGCTGAATACCTGAAATTGGTAATATTCCTTGCCTTTTTTTTAAATGAAACTAGTCAAACATTGTGACTTGTTTTCCAATTCTCAGCTCAGTTTTTATTTCAAGTGCATGTTCATCTGGATGTGATCTTTGCATTTGTCATTCAATTAATGTGGGCAAAATACGATTTTTTTTAAAACAAGGGAAGACATTTCTGAAAAATAAATGTTTTGCTGTTCGAGATGTGCAGAGTTAGCATGAGGCATCTTTGCTGCAGCTATAACAAGTCAGAATTTAGGGTTAGGTTCAGTCTTCTTGATTCCAATATTGGGCTTTCATTCTAGGCTTGGAGAAGATTGTACCAAATTGACAATATATTCTATTCAATTACTGGATGTATGCTTCTCTGGTTCGGCTAGTATTTGTTGTCCATCTTTAATTACCCTTGAGTAAGTGGTAAGCTGCCTCGTTGAGCCACTCCGGTCTGGTGGTGTTAAGTGCATTCACAGTTCCTGGTGTTTGGGACTGTTTTAGGATTTTGACTGAGTGAAGGTAAAGGAGACCTGTTCAAAAAGGATAGATCTAACCTATACTGGAAAGGGATCAATATCTAAGCAGGGAGATTGGCTTGTTTCATTGAGGGAGATTTTATACTGCCAGAGAGGGGGAGTGGAGGAATTCTAAATAGAAGTGTAAATATAAAGATTGATGGGGAAGGTTCTGAATGTGCAGAGAGCACGTCAATTATAAAACAAAAACAAGAGAGTCAGAGTACGTAGTAACTCTGAAGAATTAATTGCACTTATTTCAATGCAAGGGGTCTTACAGGTAAGGATGCTGAACTTCAGGCATGTTTAAGAACATGGGATTGGGACGCCATAGCTATTATGGAAACTGGGCTGTGAGATAGATAAGACTCTCAGCTCAGTTTCGGGTTTTCAATGCTATAGGCACAATAGCGAAGGAGGCAAAAAAGGAGGGGGATTGACTATTTCATTAAGGAAAAGATTACTGCTGTAACTAGTGAAGATATTTCTGTAAAATCATCAGTGAAAATATATGGGTAGAAATGAGAAATGAGAAATCACCTTTTTGGGAGTGTACTGTAGGTCCCACAATAGGGGCAGCACAGTGGTTAGCACTGCTGCCTCACAGCGCCAGGGACCCCAGTTCGATTCCACCCTCGGTGACTGTGTGAAATTTCCACATTCTCCCAAGTCTGTGTGGGTTTCCTCCGGGTGCTCCGGTTTCCTCCCACAGTCCAAAAATGTGCAGGTTAGGTGGATTGACCATGCTAAGATTGCCCATAGTGTCCATGTAATCTGGATGGGTTAGCCATGGTAAATGCAGGGTTACATGGATAGGATAGGGTGTGGGGCAGGGTAATGGGTCTGGGTGGGATGCTCTTTCGAGGGGTGGTGTGGACTCAATGGGCCGAATGGTCTGCTTCCACACTCTAGGATTCTATGAGTAGTCAGAGGTAAATTCAAAAACAAATGTATCGAGAGATGTCAGGCACAGTTGGTTCTGATATAACGCGATAGTTCTGTTCTCATGTGATCTTGCATTATAGGAAAATCACACAATAGCCGCGTCATTTAGTCCAAATTCATTAATAGCTCATAAGTCAATTTGTGTTGAAGAAACACTTATTATAGCAGAACCAACTGTATATGAAAGCATAATAAGGTGTTAAAGGGGGATTTTAATTTTCCAAGCATTGACTGGAGCTACCATAGTGATAAAGGTTTGAATGGTGAAGAATTTGTCAAATGTGTTCAAGAAAAGTTTCTTGAGATGGGGTGGGTCTGGCTGGGATGCGCTTTGAAGATTTGATGTGGACCTGATGGCCTGCTCCCGCACTGTAAGGATTCTACAATTCAATGAAAAGTTGATTAGAGTAGATTGTTTGCAGGTAAAAGGATATCTGACAAGTGGAAAGCTTTCAAGTGTGTGAGTTCAGAGGCATTATGTTCCTGTTCGAGTGAAGAATCAGGCTGGTAAGATTAAGGATAAAGGTTCTCATTAAAAATAAAGAAAAATCTTATTTTACATATAGACAACTTGGTTCAATTGAATCTCTTAGTGTATAAAGAGTTTAGGGGCATTCTTAAGAAAGTAATCAGGAAGGCAAAGACAGGTATGAGATAGCATTGGCAGGTAAGTTAAGAATAATCCAAAAAGATTCACAAATTCATGAAGAGCGAAAGGGTAGGGCTTCTTAAAGGTCAACAAGGTCCCCAGAAGTTGGGAGAGTTACTAAATGAATATTTTGTGAAGTTTTTACCGTGAAGAAAGAAATAGAGTCGAGAGAATGCAGAGAAAACATTTCTGATGTTTTAAAAACAATTCGCACCACACACGAGGATGTTCACGAGGTATTAGAGAATATAAAGGTAGATAAATCTCCAAGGTATGATCTACTGTATCCCAGAACCCTGTGGGAACTAAGGGAGGAAATTGTGAGATTCCTTGCTGAAATATATGCATCATCTATAACTGCAGGTGAGGTATCTGATAACTGGAGGGTGGCTAATATACTTTTAGTAAAGAAAAGATCGTAAGGAGAAACCGGGGAACTATAAAGTTGTGAGTTTGTCTTCAGCTGTGGGTAAATTGTTGGATTGGTTCTAAAAGATAGGATTTATGGACATTTAGAGAGAAAAAAAATTGATTGGGGTAGTCAACATGTTTTTTGTGCAAAGAAAATCGCATCTCACAAACTTGATTTAGTTTTTTGAGAAAGTTAACAAAAAGATTGAGGGCAGAGCAGTAGGCTTCAGTTGGATTTTAGTAAAGTTTTTTGACAAAGCTCTGCATGGTTGACAATTAGTAAAGTTAGGTCACATAGAATTCATGGTGAGCTTGGAGGGGAATGTTCAGGTGTTGGTGATGTTCTTGTGCATCTTCTGTCCTTGTCCTCCGAGGTGAAAGTAGCTGAAGGTTGGAAAGACCTCTCGTGAGTTGCTGCAGTGATCTTGTAAATTGTGCACATTGTTGCCACTATGGGGCCATGATGGAGGGACTAACTGGTAAATGTCTTAGAAGGGGAGGTGTCAATTGAGCAGGCTTCTTTGTTTTGGATAGTGTTGTCTTCTTGAATGTGTCATCTTCACAAGTGGAGAGTATTCTATCACAGTCCTGACAAGTGCCTTGAAGATGGTGAACAGGCTTTGAAGAATTGAGAGGTGAATTTATTGCCATAGGATTTCCAGTCTCTGACCTGCTTTTGTAGCCACAGTATCTTTATGGCTGGTCCAGTTCAGTTTCTGGTCTTCTCGGTAACTGCTAGGGAAATGCAATACAGAGTGAAGGTGCAATACTGGATGATGGACACACAACATAAAAGAAAAACCAAATCAATCTGGCAGGCAGAATGTATATCATCAAATTAAGAAGCAAGGGAGCTCAGCAAGATTGGATGGTACTTACGTTAATGTACAAAGTCTTGTACGTAAGAGATGAATTGAGGATTCTGATTAATGTACGGAGATATGATATTACTGCTTTCATAGAGGGATGGTTAAAGGAGGGGCAGGACTGGCAGCTTGATATTTCAGGCTATAGAATCTTCACACAAGGCAGGAAAAGGTGCTAAATCGAAGGTGGTGTTGCAATATTGATCAAGGATTCAAATAATGCAATTAGGAGCGATGGTAACTTGGAATCAATTGAGTTCATATGAGTAGAACTTTAAAAAAGGACATCTCATTGTTTGGAGTCTGTTATAGAATGCCCCTCCTCCCACCGACAAAAAAAATTGAGAGACATATGGAAGGAAGGACATGACAGCAAATTCCAAAAAGGTGTAAAAATAATTTCCTAATGGTAGGGGTTTCCCTATTATTAACTGGCACTGACAAAGTGTGAAATGCTCAGATGGAGTGGAATTCTTAAAATGTATCCAAGGACCTGCATGTAGAAGAGAATTTTAGGGAACAAAGCTCGGCAAATGGTAGAAGTGTCAGTGCCAGAGCATGGTAATGATCTTAACTCAGCAAGAATTAAGTAAGTCATGAAATGGACAAGGTAGTCCTGAAATGAAGATCTTGAATTTGAGGAAGGCCGATTTTAAAAAGATAAAACAGGGTTTAGCCAAAATGGACTGGGAAAAGCTACATGAGGGAACAGCTCCACTGGAGTAGTAGAAGCATTTCAGGAAGAAAGAGGTGAAAGTGTAAGGAGAGCATGTTCTGTAAAGGTGAAAAATAGGTCCAAACAGTCCACAGAAGCATGGATATTGAGGAAGATTGGATTGGATATGGATAAACAAGGAAGCTTATAGTAAATACTGAGGGCTAAACACTAGTAGCTGGGAGAAAGTGCAAAGGGTTATTTTAAAATGAAATTGGGAGAACGATAATGCGACATGTAAAATCACTAGCAGATAAAATAAAGAAAATTCCAAAGGCATTTTATAAGTATGTCAGGGGCAAGAGTGTAACCTGGGAAAGAGTGGGGTCCACTATACTATCCAGTCTTCAGATTTTATTTAGCATTTTCCTTTTCCTCGCATGAAGTTCCTCCTCACACAAAATTTAAACTGCATACTACTTGAGGGAATTTTGGGATTTGTTCACTTCTTAACTGTTGTTCTTTGATCAGACAAAGGTAATAATATATAATTTTCGCTGGCAAAATCTAAAATACCATTGGAATCCTAGATTTAACTTAAGCAACAATTTTCAGAATTCTAATCACTGGAAATAGGCCTGGAACCAAAACTTAGAATAGATGAAATCCTAGTATTTTCTGAAAAGAATTGTAAAGCCAAGGCACCTATATGCTGAGAGTGATATAAATTGTAACATTTAACAAAAACAAACCAGCATTAATTTTGCTTGTGCTCCTAATACAGAGGTACTTACTTCACTACTCAATGATTCCTGCATTGTTTTGTTTGCTTATTGTTGCTCGATGTAAAGGACCCAGAAGAAATTGTAAACCAGCCTTGGATTAAAACTTCTGCTCTCTTCGTTCTGTCACTGATTTAGTAATAGTTTCAACAACTTTTTGATGAAGAGAAACGTGTAATCATTGGCACAACCACTAGTTAGCAAAGAAGGAAATCGAATGTCAAGTTGAGCTGCTTAAGTAGAAGGGGTTGGAGTTTGGCCATTTTAACATGCTCGTAAATGTGTGTGAATTAGAGCAGGCATTTGTATCCAACCTGCAGTAAGAGTTTGAAGAGGCTTATTATCTTTTCACTCTCTTGACTGCAGAGCGTGGATTAAAAAGAAACGCAGATCAGAAAGTCCAATGACAAATTGATGTTTTAGAGGCTGTTGCATTTTTGTTTTTTTTAAGACATTACATTTCCTTTGTCCTCCCCTTCTGACTGTCTTGAATTCAAGTTGGTGTTTTAACTCTGCAGATTGAGCTGAAGCACCTGACTATAAAGCAATTAATATTACTATTCAGGATAATTGTGATTTTGATCCAGCATCTTTGGTAAATCGGACAACTCACTGGTCTCAAGTGCATGTTAAGTAGCCACTTAATGAAAAGCAATGTATTCTGCAATGATCAAAGAACAGTCTGAAGTAGCCATGGTGGACTGCGGAATCCTTGCCCATGTAGCCATTGAGCTTCTGTGGGCCTAACAGGCAAAAAAGACATGTTGACTAGGGGTTGAGTCTAATTTTACTGAATCTTTGTGTGAACTTTTTCCATAAAAGGACAATGGGAGATGCTATTCACTGTATCAGATATAGTAAGATACAAGTTTTAACTCCCCTCCTTAGCATAAAGATGTATAATTAGGAGTTTGATCAAGTATATACCAGTGAAACATGAGAAACTTTGAGGAAATGCATTTTTAATGATTAGTGGAAAAATTAGTGTTAATGGTTTATTCTTGATTCATGATTTGTTCTGTTTTAATACTCAAATTATACCAAAGTGTCAAATCTCGTGGGAACTCATTACTGTGGATTGATTCTGGAGTTGGATGGTTGTGTTTATTGGCTGTCCTCTGTTTCCAGAAATAGGTTGCATGCTGTTGATGTTATTTGTGTATAATGGTGTTTAATGGTTTTCAAGACATGGCGATGATCTATGTCCACAACAGGATGATACCTCCAATCTGTAACTAAGAGAGAAAAGAGAAATGTGGTGGTCATATGAATTTTAACCAATGATGCAAAGTTTGTTTATTTCTTTCCTTTTACTTCACCCTTTTTTTCTGTTTCCCTTTTGCTTTGCTGCTCTTTGACTCACCTTGGTCTCTTTAAGAGTGCTGTTTGAAGAACGACAGCCTTGTGGTTCAAAGATTGCAGGCCCTCAGTTGCCTCTCAATAGCATTGGCATGAAATTTGAAGATACTATGCCGTGTAGCTTTGTGGAAAAATGACTTTCAGTGTTTTAAAAATCTGTGTATTCTTTTAGGAGAGCATCTTAGCTATGCTGTGACGGGCATTCATCCGCTGTCTCCTTAAAAAAGCAAACATGCAGGCACTTAGATTTTATTTAAAGGAAAGTGAAGTCTCCAATTTTGAAATAACTTAGGTTTTAATCAAAATGGAGATAGCTGCCTTCTGGTTGATCAGTGCCTATATACAGATATGTATTCACAAATTCTTGATACTGCTGATTGTCCAAATGTTTTCATGTTGTGGGACAAAGGGGCACATTTTTAAAGTGAGATGAGAGAGATTTAAAACAGTCATAAGAGGCAATTTTTTTACATAGAAGCTGGAATGAACTTTCTGAGGAAATGGTAGATGTGGGTACAGTTACAACATTTAAAAGACATTTGGATGGATGCATGAACAGGAAAGGTTTGGAGCAGGCAGGCAGTTTAATTTGGGATAATGTTCAGCACAGACTGGTTGGACCAGTGCTGTATGATTCTATATGTGTTCAGAAAATAACGTGAAACTACTCTATCACAAATAGGTATCTGTTTAATCTTGCTATTACCCTAGCTGATGGTAGTGCTGGACAGGTCAAATGGGAGAATGAAACTTGGTTTTATAAATCATGTGTTTAATTTTTGCAATTGATTAACAGGGGAGGTGATGGCCTAGTGGTATTATCTCTGGATTGTTAATCCAGAGACCCAAATAATGTTCTGGGTACGAATCCTGCCATGGCAGATGGTGACATTTGAATTCAATTAAAATCTGGAATTAAGAGTCTAATGGTGGTCGTGAAGCCATTGTTGGGGGAAACCCATCTGGTTCACTAACCTTTTTCAGGAAGGAAACTGCCATCCTTACCTCTTCTGGACTATATTTGACTCTAGACCCCAGCAATGGGATTTACTCTTAATTGACCAATGGCCAAATAGGGATGGGCAATAAATGCCGGTCTAGCCAGCAGTGCCCACATCCCATGAATGAATAAAAAATGGTGATTAGTCACTAACACATGTTCGCTCAAGGCTGCAGATGTTATTTAACAACAGAATACAAGTTACTAGGCAAAAGAAGAAATAAACAAATAAAGCAAAACAAACATAAAGATTTTAATACAGACATCAAAACAATATTTCAACCTATCTCCTAACACCATTTCTTTGAAAGATTTAATCCCAAAGAAATATCTTATCTCAAGCTATGAAAATCTTTCCTTAAATGTCTGTCTTCAGTTTCTTCCTCTGGAACCATGAAGCCAATTTTATACTTCCTTTCTGAGTCTGCTGGTGTGACCCCCCTCACAATTCTGATGGCATAAACTTTCAGTTCTAGGATTCTAAAATTTCTATCCAAGCTCCTGGTTTGGAAACTAGAAACCACTTCTGCAGAGGTGGCTGGTTCCCCTGAGCTAACTGTTCCTTCGAAAAACTGTATTCTACCTTCTGTACTGAACCATGCGTTCCTTTGAACATTCTGTTCAGAATTCAAGACTAAGATAATTGACTTAAAGTATTTACTTTGTCATAAACACAACAGTATAACATTAACACTATGGGAGTTCTCCCAGGAACTTGGCTGCAACTATATGCTTTCTATAACTGACTTAGCTCACAGACCAAATGCATTACCTTCACAAAACTGATACATGTGTGTCTGCCTCTATGAAATCTACATTCCGAAGTATAAATATATGTTATGAAAATCTAGTCACACCTTTCTCCCAAATAAAAAGGGGAAGGTATCATTAAAAGGCCTTATCACTTTCTATTAATGAAGTCCTTCAATGGTACTTCAACAGTAATGTGTTTACATTATATATGCACTGATTTTCTCAATAATCATATCCAACATAAATCCATTGTTATCACATCCTTTAGTTTATTTCATGTTTGCTCTTGTCAAAGTGTCCACTATAAAATTGTGATGGCCTTTCAAATTACTGATTTGCAAATTGTCTGGCTATCGCATTAAACTCCAATGAAATAGTCTTAAACTTTTTATCTCAAAATCTCTTCATAAAAACAAAAGTGTTGTGATCTATATAAACAACAGTCTCTTCAGTGTTATTGGATCTGTAAACATCAGAAATTCTGCATAGCTAAGACCAGGCACAGTGAAGCTTCTCTACTTGGATGTTTCTGTTAGCAAGTATTCAGTTGCCTATATCTATAACTTCATTCATTATCTTGTCATCTTGGTTGAGTGAGGGACAAAACTGGCAGCTGAACATTCCAGGATTAGATGTTTCAGATGAGCCATCATCCAATTTCAGGTGGCTGTAAAAGAAGTGAGAATGTTGCATTACTTAAAGGAGAACACCGTGGAGGGTTCATCTAGGAAGGCCATATGGGTAGAGCTCAGGAATCGGAATGGTGTAGTTACTTTGGGATTGTGCAACAGGCCTTCCAACAGCCAGTAGGAGATAGAGGAACAGATATGTGGACAGATTATGGAAAAATGTACAATCATTGTTGTTTTGATGATGTGGGAGAAAAACAAACCACTCTGCCTGACCACTACTTGTTCATAGAAACCGTGTCTGTTTTTGGCTAAACAGAGCTACCCATAATACCTCACCTTGACCACAACCAGCTCAGGAACTAAACAGTAAAACAAGACATTACCGAAACAGCTTCCAGACTGAAGGAAAACACTCCTTAGATGATCTGATAACAGACTTTCTACCTCACAATAGCATCACCGCACCTGCAGCCCCAAGGGCATCCCCAATCTCCTCCCCAATCTCCTCAGGTACTGAAACCACGGAGCCTACCTAGACTGAGTGGCATCCAGATACCTGACAAGAATGCACACCACCCTGTAGACCCATTGAAACCTGGATACTGGACATTCGCACCTGCTCTAGCAGAGGAGTGGACCCTCCTGTTACAATTATTACCTGATTGTGACTATCGGACAGTCGATTGTTTTCCATTGAATGGAATTAAATTCATATTATCTTGTAATTAACACTACGCTACTATAACACTATAAAACTGTCTGCATCTGCAGCTCGGGGAAGAGAATCCTTGATTTAACTGTACAGAGTGTCTGTTCTATACAGTCCTGTCAATTTCTCTTTCCCATGATAAGAAAAAAACCAGTATTCGTCAATTTCACAATTGTGGCCTCTATTTGTAATTGGACAATTCTCCAACAAGTGAGGTGATTTTAATTTCCCTAATATTGACTGGGACTTGCTTAGAGACAGGGGCCTGGTTAAGGGAGGATTTGTTCGGTATGTCCAGGACAGATTTTTGTTACAATGCATAAGTAGGTAGTAGAAAGTGAGGACTGCAGATTCTAGAAATCAGAGTCGAGAGTGTGGTGCTAGAAAAGCACAGCAGGTCAGGCAAGATGCAAAGAGCAGGAGTACTGACGTTTCGGACATAAGTTCCTGATGAAGGGCCTATGCCCAAAACGTCGATCCTCCTGTTCCTCAGATGCTGCCTGACCTGCTGTGCTTTTTCAGCACCATACTCTCGACAATACAAAAATAATCAAATGAGGGAAGAGGCCATAATAGACTTGGTATTTGGGAATGAGCCTGGCCGGGTGATTGAAGTTTCAGTGGGGGAGCATTTCAGGAACAGTGACCATAATTCTAAGTTTTAAGTTACTGATGGATAAGGATAAGAGTAGTCCTTGAGTGAAAAGTACGAAATGGGAGAAAACCGACTCACAATATTAGGTAGGATGTGGGGAATGTAGGCTGGGAGGAAGTTATTTGAGGATAAATCCACATCTGGTATGTGTGAATCTTTTAAAGGCCAGTTGAATAGAGTTCAGGATCAGCATATTCCTTTGAAAATGAAGGATCAGGTTGGCGAGATTTGGGAACCCTGGATTGCGAGAGAAATTGAGAGGTTTAAAGACCAGAACGAGAGGGAATATTCCAAATATGGCCTAACTAAAGTACTATACAGTTGCAATATGACTTGCCAATTTTTGCACTCTACGCACTGAATGATGAAAGCAATTATGCTACATACCGTACCCATTTGTGTTGCCACTTTAAGGGAACTGTGAAGCTGTACGTCTAAATCCCTCTGTATGTAGTTGCTAGTAAGGGTTCTCTGTTTGTTTTCACTTAACTGTCAAATGATGAGAGTGGTTTACAAAATAATGAGAGATGGATGGTTGAAATTTTTTTCCCAGGGTAGAAATATCAGTTACCAAGAGACTTAGGCTTAAGGTAAATGGGGGTAAGTTTAAAGGAGATATGAGGAGTAAAATTTTTACACCAAGGGTTTGCTGTCCCAGAGGAGGTGGCAGAAGCAGATACAATAACAATATTGAAGACATATAAAGAGCTAAGTAATAGAGGGATATGAACCATGTAGAGGCAAAAGGTTCTTAGTTTAGAAAGGCATCATGTGTCAGTTCAGTCTTGGTGGGACAAAAGGCTTATTTCTGTGCTGTGCTTGTTCATTGTACTCAATTTTTATATATTTTAGGTTAAAAATCACTAACTTTGTACACCCCAGTCCAACACTGGCATCTCTGAATTATTATATAGGCAAGACAAAACATCTGTGTGCACCCAGAGTCGAGTAAGGTCTCTTTGTATGTTTTCAAGGCACTGAACTGATCGATACACCGCCTCCACTACCTGTATATCCTTAACCTTATTAGGTAATTAACAAAGGAGTGACATCTTTCAATGTGACTACAAAATATTGAACAAAGTATTATTGTGCAAAGTATTATCTCACAATGGGGTATTTGTTGGCAATGTCAAGGGGCTCATAATCCAAGGGCTCAGGCTAACGTTCTGGGAACACACGCTCAAATCCCACCACAGTGGAATGTGGAACTCAACTTTGGTTAATAAAAGTTGCAACTGAAAGCTAGTTTCTGTAAAAGTGACTATGCCAATTGCCATCAGTTCTCATAAAGACCCGTCTGATTCCCTAATATCCTTTAGGGAAGGAAGCTGTTGTCCTTACCATTCTTGACTATGTGGAACTCGTTGACCCACAGCAATGTGTTTGACTCTGAACTGCATTCTGGAATGACCCAGCATGCCATTTAATTCGAGGGCAATTAATGATGGACAAAGAATGTTGTCTTGCCATCAATGTCTACAGCTTGAAAGAATAAATCACCTGAGGATTACTTTTTCCCAGGATGTGGTGATATTTAAGGAGAATTGATTCCTGCCTATATTATTTTGTGATAGATTTCACCCATTCTAATTGATATTACTGCAGACATTACTAGAACCAATTTTCTCATAAGAGGGCACCACATTTTGAAGTTTTTATGAGTAATGGCAAGGATTGACTTTTGCATGTTTAATTGTGGCTCTCCTGTGTTCATTTTTAACTGGATGTCTTTGAAAACTCCAGACACAGAAGAGGATAAAAGTAAAATTAGTGTGTAATCACTGGTTGTCGTCTATTTGTAAACAAGTCAAATGGTTTCGGTGAACTGAAAAGACAGGTCAGGAATGCAGCTTTAAATGTGAATGTGGCAAATTGCAGCATTCTTGACCTGGCATGCAATGTGGCACACACAAAAGGTTTTGCAGTGAAAATATTTAATCCTTGACTTTTGTATGAATAATTGTAAAATATATTGTTCTCTCACCCATGCTTTTCTCCCAAAACTTCTGTTACAGCACTAAGTTGTTTTATAATCTCAGAATTTTATACAGTCTAAAGCCCTTGTCCTTATATGTACATGTTTGAGAGAAAGCAGACGAGACTTATCGATTGTCCATCACTGTGCTATCTGCGTGTGACGATTCTCACGCGTGCCTGACTCTTTTGGGAAGTGAAAATAGCCCACGGTTGGAGAAATAGATCAGACCGTTCTTACTGGATTTCTTACCAAATGGTAAGATGGGGTGGGTCAAAAGTATTCGTTCAGCCATGGCCATGTTTCTATTTTCTTATAGTAGGAGCACAATAATTAAAGTGTTTGAATCAGCATATAGAGAGGTGGAAATGACCTAAACAGGAAGTTTTTCTTACAATAAAACAAAGAGCTGTGGATGCTGGAAATCTGAAATAAAACAGAAATTGCTGGAGAGCTTTCCCCTTTTGAAGAAGAGTCACTGGATCTGAAATGTTAACCCTTTTTCTGTCTCTTTCCACAGATGCTGCCAATCCCACTGAGTTTCTCCAGCAATTTTTATTATTTGTTTCACTATTTCTTATAATGTTTGATAGGCAACCGAAGTGTTGAATAAAATGAGTTACCGAAGTTACGATAGATGACAACATTCTCGATGATCTCCTTTATTTTGGGCCCCATATACTCTTGCATATACTCTGTGCCTCAGTCAATTCCCCTGTGACCCAGTAATTAGTGGACAGAAGGTCTTTGGGAATATGGTTGTATCCATTTGATAATGTGGCTGAGCCAGCGCAGATGTTGTTAGCTTAGCAATGAATGTGCTGGAGAAATATGCATGAATTGGTGACCTTATTTTGTCAAGAGATTTCAAGAATGCATCTATTTTGTCAAGAGATTTTTCAAGAATGCAATGGTGAAAAATTATTGGCCTTTTCTCCTGTTATTCGGGTCTTGCTACTGCAGACACGTGACCCGAAGACACAGGCTTGCTTGGCTCAGAGTTCATTGTTCTCTGTCAGATTGCTTGTGTTCATTTGGGCATAACAGCTGCAGCTTTTGTGTTGCGTGTATCGGTGATCAGTATCAAGTTGCAGGTTGCTGGTGATTATGGAACCCAGACACATGAAGCTATCAGCAACCTTCTGCATCACATTGCCAATGCTGTTGGAAGGTGATATGAGAACATGCTTGACCATGGCATTTTTCTCCCTGTTGCTGATGGTCAGACTAATCTCTTGGCAGGTGTGAGGGGAATTGTTCATTTGCTGCCGCTGGTGGTGCTCCCCATATTCATGTGGCATTGTCGGATCTGAAGAACTCTCTCATGAGGACTGTATGCATCTTTGTCTTGGGTCTCAAGTGAGCAGTATCCATCAGTCCTAGTATGGATCTCTCATACCCCTGTGGATGGACTGAAAGTGTGTGAAAGCAGCAAAGATGCGAATATACCAGAAAATGTTGATGCTTGCACACAATGCTCTCTCCCCCACTGTGGATCTCAGAAGGACCCAATAGTGCCCCATCATGTTGTCATGGAAACGGGATCGTATTGAGCAGCTTTGGTGTTCAGGCAATTCTCTCCAGTAGCTTAGAGACTGCTGCTGCATTGGTATGATCAGTGGAAACAAATATATAGTGTTTGTGGCATTTCCCATGTAACTGCCAGACAGAGATGATCATATCAATTCATAGCATCCATCCAAGTGAAGAAGTTTTTCCTCATCTCACTATTTAAATAGTGCAGAAAGTAATTACTGGCATGGATTAAGGATTGGATAACAGATTGAAAACCGAGAGTAGGAATAAATGGGTCATTCTCATGATGGCAGTAATTACTGCAAGGGTCAGTACTTAGGTCCCAGCTGTGTCCCAATATATGCCTTTGCTTTGGATTTGGGGACCAAATGTAACATTTCCAACCTTGCAGATGATTCAGAGATAAGCTAGAATGTGTGATATGAGGAAGATATAAAATATTTTCAGCAGGATTTGGACAAGCTTCATGATTGGGCAAAAATATTGCAGATGGAGTATAACATTGAACAAGATGTGGTTATCCACTTTGGTAGAAAAGATAGATTTGCAGAGCATTTCTTCAATGATGAGAGGTTGAAACATATAGTTGTGCAAAGGCATTCGATTCTTCTTGTCAATGAGTTACTGAAGGCTACCCGTCAGGTGTAGCAAGCTTTAGAAAGTGGAATCTTAGCCTTTATTGCAAGAGTCGTGAATTCTTACTCCAATTAAATAGGAACTTGGTTGGATCACTCCTGGAGCATGATGTGCTGTTTCAGTCTATTTAAGTCAGGAAAGGTGTTATTGCCGTTGAGAAAGTGCAATGATAGTTCACCATGTATGTTCCTGGGATAGAGGGACTCTGTTCCGAATAGACCTTGGACCCGTATTCTCTAGAAATTCGAAGAATGAAAAGTGATCTGATTGAAGCCTGCAAAAATATAACTGGGCAGAAACTGCTAGGAAATTGAAGGGGTAGTTAGAACAAGAGAAGTCAAGAAAGACAACTGTATCAAGGAGGCAGAAAACTGGAAAAGGCTTCATGCTGTAAAGTTGAGTGAAATAAGGGTTGAGGGGAAGGGTGAGAGCAGTAACAAATTAAAAATTCTATATATGAATGCACGAAGCATTAGACACAAGGTGGATGAGCTTGAGGCTCTTTTGGAAATAGGCAGA
Organism: Chiloscyllium punctatum; assembly: GCF_047496795.1. Taxonomy (NCBI): domain Eukaryota; kingdom Metazoa; phylum Chordata; class Chondrichthyes; order Orectolobiformes; family Hemiscylliidae; genus Chiloscyllium; species Chiloscyllium punctatum. The sequence goes on along the minus strand of NC_092753.1, from coordinate 42,145,499 downwards.
TACGATATTGTGGGGATAACTGAGACGTGGCTTCATTGGGTCAGGGCCTGGAAAATGAATATTCAAGGCTACACGTGCTATCGTAAGGACAGACTGATGGGCAGAGGGGGTGGGGTGGCCTTGTTGGTAAGAGAGGATATTTAGTCCCTTGCGCGGGGGGACCTAGAGTCAGGGGATGTAGAGTCAGTGTGGATAGAGCTTCGAAACACTAAGGGGAAAAAGACCCTCATGGGAGTCATCTACAGGCCCCCAAACAGTAGTCTGGATGTCAGATGTAAGTTGAATCAGGAGCTGAAATTGGCTTGTCGCAAAGATGTTACTACAGTTGTTATGGGGGATTTTAACATGCAGGTAGACTGGGAGAATCAGGATGATATCGGGCCTCAAGAAAGAGACTTTGTGGAGTGCCTCAGAGATGGATTTTTAGAGCAGCTGGTGCTGGAGCCGACCAGGGATAAGGCGATTCTGGATCTGGTATTGTGTAACGAACCAGAATTGGTCAGTGACCTCGAAGTGAAGGAGCCATTGGGAAGTAGTGACCATAATACAATAAGCTTCAATCTGCAATTTGAGAGGGAGTGGGTACAATCGGAAGTGACAATATTTCAGTTGAATAAAGGGAAATATGGAGCTATGAGGGAGCAACTGGCCAAAGTTCAATGGTGCAATACCTTAACAGGGAAGACCGTGGAGGAACAATGGCGGATATTTCTGTGTATAATGCAGAAGTTGCAGGATCAGTTCATTCCTAAAAGGAAGAAAGATCCCAGGAGGAGACATGGGCGGCCGTGGCTGACGAGGGAAGTAAAGAAACATATAAAGTTAAAAGAGAAAAAGTATAACTTAGCGAAGATAAGTGGGAAAACTGAGGACTGGGAAGCTTTTAAAGAACAACAGAGGATTAGTAAGAAGGAAATACGCAGAGAAAAAATGAGGTACAAAGGTAAACTGGCCAAGAATATAAAGGAGGATAGTAAAAGCTTTTTTAGGTATGTCCAAGGCAAAAACATGGTTAGGACAAAAATTGGGCCCTTGAAGACAGAAACAGGGGAATATATTACTGGGAACAAAGAAATGGCAGAGGAATTAAATGGGTACTTCAGATCTGTGTTCACTGGGGAAGACACAAGCAATCTCCCTGAGGTAACAGTGGCTGAAGGACCTGAACTTAAGGGAATTTATATTTGCCAGGATTTGGTGTTGGAGAGACTGTTAGGTCTGAAGGTTGATAAGTCTCCAGGACCTGATGGCCTGCATCCCAGGGTACTGAAGGAGGTGGCTTGGGAAATCGTGGATGCGCTGGTGATTATTTTCCAGAGTTCAATAAAATCAGGGTCGGTTCCTGAGGATTAGAGGGCGGCTAATGTTGTGCCACTTTTTAAGAAGGGTGGGCGGGAGAAAGCAGGAAATTATAGACCAGTTAGTCTGACCTCAGTGGTAGGAAAGATGCTGGAGTCTATTATAAAGGATGAAATTACGGCACATCTGGATAATAGTAACAGGATAGGACAGAGTCAGCATGGATTTATGAAGGGGAAATCATGCTTGACTAATCTTCTTGAATTTTTTGAGGATGTAACTCGGAAGATGGACGAGGGAGATCCAGTGGATGTAGTGTACCTGGACTTTCAGAAAGCTTTTGATAAAGTCCCACACAAGAGGTTAGTGAGTAAAATTAGGGCGCACGGTATTGGGGGCAAAGTACTAGATTGGATGGAGAATTGGTTGGCTCATAGGAAACAAAGGGTAGTGATTAACGGCTCCATTTCGGAATGGCAGGCAGTGACCAGTGGGGTACCGCAGGGATCCGTGCTGGGACCGCAGCTTTTTACAATATATGTTAATGATATAGAAGATGGTATCAGCAATAACATTAGCAAATTTGCTGATGATACAAAGCTGGGTGGTAGGGTGAAATGTGATGAGGATGTTAGGAGATTACAGGGTGACCTGGACAAGTTAGGTGAGTGGGCAGATGCATGGCAGATGCAGTTTAATGTGGATAAATGTATGGTTATCCACTTTGGTGGCAAGAACAGGAAGGCAGATTACTACCTCAATGGTATCAAATTAGGTAAAGGGGCTGTTCAGAGAGATCTGGGTGTTCTTGTCCACCAGTCAATGAAGGCAAGCATGCAGGTACAGCAGGTCGTGAAGAAGGCTAATAGCATGCTGGCCTTCATAACAAGAGGAATTGAGTATAGAAGCAAAGAGGTGCTTCTGCAGCTGTACAGGGCCCTGGTGAGACCACACCTGGAGTACTGTGTACAGTTCTGGTCTCCAAATTTGAGGAAAGACATTCTGGCTATTGAGGGAGTGCAGTGTAGGTTCACGAAGTCAATTCCTGGAATGGCAGGATTGCCTTACACGGAAAGACTGAAGCGACTGGGCTTGTATACCCTTGAGTTTAGAAGACTGAGAGGGGATCTGATTGAAACGTATAGGATTATGAAAGGATTGGGCACTCTGGCAGGAGGAAACATGTTTCCGCTGATGGGGGAGTGCCGAACCAGAGGACACAACTTAAAAATACGGGGTAGACCATTTAGGACAGAGATGAGGAGAAATTACTTCACCCAGAGAGTGGTGGCTGTGTGGAATGCTCTGCCCCAGAGGGCAGTGGAGGCCCAGTCTCTGGATTCATTTAAGAAAGAATTGGATAGAGCTCTTAAAGATAGTGGAGTCAAGGGTTATGGAGATAAGGCTGGAACAGGATACTGATTGGGAATGATCAGCCATGATCATATTGAATGGCGGTGCAGGCTGGAAGGGCTGAATGGCCTACTCCTGCATCTATTGTCTATTGTCTATTATCTATATTCATCGATCCTGTCTATCCCTTTCAGCAAGATACTTCCTGTGGTTGGGGAGTCTGGAACCAGGGGGCACAATTCAAAAATAAGGGAAGTGCCATTTGGAAAGGAGATGAGGCAAGTTTTACTGAAGGTGATGAATGTTTGGAATTCTCTAGCCCAGAGGATTGTAGAAACTCAATCATTGAATATGTTTGAAGTAGAGATTGATTATACCATTGATAATGAAAAAGTTAAATGTCAGGGGGGTAAAGTGGGTAAAAGGTATTGAAGTGATCTATCTGCCGTGACTGTATTAAATGATGAAACAGTTTTGATGGGCTGAATGACCTCCTGCTGTTCCTTTATTCCCATCCCTGCTGTGCACACACTAAAGTGATAGTTATATATGTTGAGAGTGCTGTTTGGAGAATCACTTCCAGTGATGATCATATCTAGCTGATGCCAATGTCTTGATCTTGTATGTCTGCATCACATCACAGAACTGTTCGAGTACACAAGAAGACCATTCAGCCCATTGTGCCTGCACTGGCTCATTAAATGAGCATCAGTACCTGATATTTAGGCAACAGTCTAATTCTGGGTTTACCCCAGTTTCTTTGTCATAGTTTTCACTACGAGTATCCAGAAGACCATGGAGCTATTTGACCATAGCTAGGAATTTGGTTAATGAATGCCAGAGCATGGTTATATACAACCAGACACGCATACTGCAAGTCTTGGGCCCAAACCAACTCCTAGTCCCTCAAGCTTTAGCCTGGAGCTGTAGGGCACCCAGATTGATTATGTTGTCATGAGAAGGCACTACAGAAAACTTGCTGATGTAAAGGCTGTGAACTGACAGATTTACGCATTTAGCTCTGTCAAGATTTCCACATTGCTGTTAGCCAACGTGTAGGTTGAAATGAAAAATTAACTGGCAGATTGAACTATATGCTTGCTAACTGGTTTCACCCACATGCTAGACACATCCTATTAATCTGTTTGAAATGCTGATGAGTATCAGTAGCTCAGATGGTGGTATTCTAGCCTCTGAGTCAAATAAGCCCAGGTTCAAATCCTACTCCAGGCCTTGTTGAACACAGCAGCACCTGCTCACGTGATTAGAATCTGTAGTAAAATAGGTCAGTAAATATATTCCCTCTCAAATAGAAGTCGTATATTTAGAGAACAATGAAGGAAATTATATTTCCTGAAGCAATGTCGCAGGTCCAAAGCAAAATCAAACAGTAAATGAGAGCAAAACTAATTGCTGTTATGTATGTGACAATATTATCTTGCTGTTGTTACTACATAGCACATATGTTGAATTCAATTAGAAAAAAATATTTCCTTAGAATTGTGATATTGAAATTAATCTGCACTGGAGACCTAATTATCAAAGGAAAACAAAAAAGATATACTGTTCTATTATTAACTGTTCAAAATAGCTCCCCACACATTGACGTGCATGTTTAATTTTCACGAGAAGCAGTTACACCTATTGTTGCAGTTTGTAAAGAGAGATTACAAGATAGTATGTATAAACATACTCTTGTAAGTGTTAATTACCGAGGTGATATAAAAACTGTACTTTTTTTCATGTTGTTATAACTGGTAGGACGTCCTTACAAATTAACCTTGCTAGTTTCATCAATTGAATGGACATGGTCCCCGTAACAGCTGTGAATAAGTGGAGAATGCAGTTTTCTTTGAAATGTCTTGACTCGATCTCAGTTTTGTTTAAAATTGAAAGTCTAAGTACCAGAAGCTTAAATGTAATTTAGAAAACATGAGAAGAGAAGAAGTTGCAAATGTTGCACAAAACCATGTGCACCTGGAGGATTTCTGCCTATGTTGAATTAGCTCATTCTGAAGATTTTTAATTGACCTCTTGACAATTGTTGGGGGAAGGGAGAGAGAGCAAATCAGCCTTGGTGCTCGCTCCTCATCCTGCTTCAGTACTTGCTTTTGAAAAGAGACTGGGTTAGACTGTAAAGGTTTTAGAAGTTTCATAGCCTGTCAATAACTCACTCTGTGCACAAATGACACTTAGACAAGGCAAGCGATTTTGATTCCTAAGTAACTACACCAACACCTGAGATGGTGACTTCAGGAAAGTGAAAATTCGATCCAGAGGATGAGAAAAATGAACAATGTGTTTCTTGTTGATAAAGCTTCCCACTTGTCTCCCACACTCTTTGACAATTTTTTTCTTTCCTTCCCAGTTACTGTAATGCAGCCTATTCTCTGACAGGTTCACCAATGTTCTTCAAGGGAGGAAATCTGGCATTCCTACCCATTATGGTCTATGTATGACTCCAGCCACAGCAATGTGATTAATTCTTAACTAGCTCTCTCGGCTATTTCCAAAGGTGTTCATTTCAATGGCAATTAGGGAGAGCAGTAATTGCTGGTGTTGCCAGTGATGCCTACATTTTATGAAAGACTTTTTTAAAAACTGCCCAACATCCAATGAAACCATGTATCACTTGTCCATCCATTTTCTATTCATCATTCTATCTTGAACTTTGCCTTTCTTTCCCAATTAATGAGTTATCTTGCATTTTTTGTTAATTTTCATCATTCTCTGTTAAAGTCCTACAATATGTAACTCTATCAATGGCTTTCTTCTTGATCTCATCCACTTTGCTACCTTTATCAGTGTTAATCAATCCATCCTCCTTGTTTCACTTTTGCCATCCACTAGATAGTAGCCATCCCCATTGTCAGTCAGAACAAAGGTGTCATATCTCCACAGACCTTCCTGTCCATGTCCCACAATCAGTGTACCCCTGACTTCATCCCAAATATTTTCGAGATCATTGATTACCTTCTAGACCTATAATGACTAACATTGTCTGTATCTTACACTGCTCCAACACCACCTGATGCCAAACCCACTCACTTCCTGTTGGATGAAGTGAAATTTTCTACAGCATTCATAAAGCCACCCTCTGCTTTTGACCTTCCATAAATATCTGTGTTTTGATTGCTGTCAGTGCACATTGACTCAAGAAGTGCATGTTCCACACCACCTGAGATGAGTTTCCTTTCTACTTCTGGCCTTCAACAAAATTGCCATCTTCCATCTCTGAACCAATGCATTCAAAACTTGCATCTGAATTTTCCACAAGATAAAATTGTTCACAACACTGTGGCAGATTTTGTTATTCACACAAAGTTGTGCTTTTTTTAATTACCCTCCCAAGTTCGACTGAATGTAGTTAAGTCTTTGTCCTTTTAAATCCCTCCATCATGCTTAAAGGGATCCTTCCCACCCACCCTCCATTGGTACAGGCATAGTCTTTGTTCTTTTGCCTTCCATCTCCTTCTGCTCAACCTTCAGTGGCTGTTCTCTTTTACATTGTGCTCTTGCCTTTTGAAACCAATTTTTTAAACTACTTCCTTTTTTTGCTCATCCTGCTCTTCGAAGATTCTTAAACACAATTTGTTTCAGTTGTGTTTTGCTCAACCTTTACCCACCGCCTCAAAATCCTTTCTGCTTGTGTTATCCACAACTCTGCCCTGTGAAACATTAATTTCTGAGACAGATTATGTATAATGCTGGAAAATATGAGGTTATCTGCTTTGATAGGAAAAAGAGAAAAGGCAAAACATTATTTAAATAGAGTGGGAGTGTGAAATGCTGCAGTACAGAGGTATCCAGATATCCACGTACATGAAACTCAAAAAGTCAACATGACATAAAAAGGCAAGTGGTTTACAGTGCTATGTTGCAAGGAGAATGGCATAGAAAAGCAAGGATATTTTCTACAACTATATAAATCGTAAGTGGGAGTGTAGACTGCAACCTTGAACTCCTTTATTTAAGGAAGGATATGTTTGCCCTCGAAACAGTTCATAGACCATAAGAACAAGGCCACTTGGTCTTCTGAGCCTGCTGTGACACCATGGCTGATCTGATTTTAATCTCAACTCTACCTATGTTCCTGCATGTATCCAATAATCTATCATCCCCATGGTAATCAAAAATCAACCACCTCTGCCTTCAAAGTATTTAAGGATTCTGCATCCATTACCTTTTGAGAAAGGGAATTTCAATGACACATAACCCTGTGAGAGAAAAAAAAGTTCCCTCATCTCTGTCTTAAATGGGCAATACCTTATTCTAAACTATGACCCCTAGTTCTAGTTCTTCACAGAGGAAACATCATTTTAACATTCACCTGATCAAGTCCCCTTAGGATCTTGCATGTTTCAATTTGATCACATCTATCCATTGGAGTTTAGACAAGTCCTAAACCTAGCCTGTCTAGACTTTCTTCATAAAGCAATCCAAATATTAGTCTAATGAACATTCTCTGAACTCCTTTCAACACTCTAACATCCCTCCATAACCACAGTGACCAGTACTGTAGATGGTACTCCAGATATAGTCTCACCAATATGCTCTATTACTGAAGCATAACTCCATACTCTTAGATTCAATTCCCTTCACAATAAATCATAACATTTTATTAGCTTTCCTGAATACTTGCAGTATCTGCATACTAACCATTTGTTATTCACATGAGGACACCCTGATCACTCTGCTTCTTGGAGCATTGCAATCTCTCACCCTTTAGAAGATTTGTTAAGTTGGTTGCTTGCATAAAACGGTTGTCTTATGAATCACGGAGATGTTCAGCATGACCCTTCTGTCCAATGCATCCATTGCCGACCAGATGCCTTAAATAAATCTAGTCCCATTTGCCACCATTTAGCCCATATTCCTTTAAACCCTTCGTATTCATTTATCAGTCCCGATGGTTTTTAAATATTGTAATTATACCAGCCTCCACCGTGTCCTTTGGTAGCTCATTCCATGCAGGCACCATCCTCGATGTGAAAATGTTGCCCCTTAGGTCCCTTTTAAATCTTTCCCCTCTCACCTTAAACCGAAGGCCCACCTGGAGAAAAGTGTTCCCTATTGTGACAGAATCAAGAACTAGGGCATAGATTCCAAATAAGGTGTCACCTTTTAAGATGGAAATGAGGAATTTCTTCTCTCAGAATCATGAGTTTTTTTTGGATTCTCTACCCTTTGGAGGCCAACTTACTGAATGTATTCCAGGCTGAGAGAAATATGTTTGAACGATGGGGTGCAAGCAAGAAAGTGGTGTTTGAGATGAAAATCAGATCAGCCATTATCTTGTGATGAAGCAAGGTCAAAGAGCTCTTGCATTATCACAGAAATGTTACCGCACAAAAGGAGGCTATTTGATTGGGAGGTCTGCACGATAGAGTCATAGAGATGTACAGCATGGAAACAGACCCTTCGGTGCAACCCATCCATACCAACCAGATATCCCAACCCAATGTAGTCCCACCTGCCAGCACCCGGCCCATATCCCTCCAAACCCTTCCTATTCAGATACCCATCCAAATGCCTTTTAAATGTTGCAATTGTACCATCCTCCACCACATCCTCTGGCAGCTCATTCCATATACGTACCACCCACTGCGTGAAAAAGTTGCCCCTTAGTTCTCTTTTATATCTTTCCCCTCTCATCCTAAACCTATGCCCTCTAGTTCCGGACATAATGCTCATTTCTTGCCTTTTCTTCATATCCCTGCATGTTATTTCTAGTTGAATACTCATCCAATGTCCTTTTCAGTGACACAAATGAATCAACCTCCATGACATTTCCAGAGCTTTGCACCCCTAATGTCATGGAGTCATAGAGATGTACAGCATGGAAACAGACCCTTTGGTCTAACCTGTCCATGCCGACCAGATATCCCAACTATCTGTTCATGTTTTTCCCACAGACCCTTTGGTCTAACCTGTCCATGCCGACCAGATATCCCAACTATCTGTTCATGTTTTTCCCACAGACCCTTTGGTCTAACCTGTCCATGCCGACCAGATATCCCAACTCTCTGTTCATGTTTTTCCCACAGACCCTTTGGTCTAACCTGTCCATGCCGACCAGATATCCCAACTATCTGTTCATGTTTTTCCCACAGACCCTTTGGTCTAACCTGTCCATGCCGACCAGATATCCCAACTCTCTGTTCATGTTTTTCCCACAGACCCTTTGGTCTAACCTGTCCATGCCGACCAGATATCCCAACTCTCTGTTCATGTTTTTCCCACAGACCCTTTGGTCTAACCTGTCCATGCCGACCAGATATCCCAACTATCTGTTCATGTTTTTCCCACAGACCCTTTGGTCTAACCTGTCCATGCCGACCAGATATCCCAACTCTCTGTTCATGTTTTTCCCACAGACCCTTTGGTCTAACCTGTCCATGCCGACCAGATATCCCAACTCTCTGTTCATGTTTTTCCCACAGACCCTTTGGTCTAACCTGTCCATGCCGACCAGATATCCCAACTCTCTGTTCATGTTTTTCCTGCCAAAATACTATACCTCCTACTTTGCTACATTGAATTTTATTGGCCACCCCACCAACTTGACTCTGTCCTTTTAAAGTTCTATACTGTCCTCAACGTTTACAATGCTTCCAAGCTCTGTAAAATCCAAATCTTTGAAATTATCCCCAGTACACCTAAATCTAACTCATTTCATAAGTCAGGAAATGCAGGTATTCCAATGCAGACCTCTGGGGAACTCCATAACTCACTCGAAAATAATTAATTAATCATTATTCTGTATTCTATCACTCAGCCAGTTTTGTATCCATGTTGTTACCGTCCTTTTATTCCATGAATTGTAACTTTTCGCTCGCGCCAGTTGTGTGACATGTTTTCTGAAAGTCGAAAAACATGTTACCATCATCAATCCCTTTCTCTTGTAACTTCAAAGATCTCCAACAAATGGATGGCATGGTGGCTCAGTGGTTAGCATCCCTGCCTCTCAGCGTGAGGGACGTGGGTTCAATTCCACCTTTAGCAGCTGTCTGTGTGGAGTTTATATATTCTTCACATCTGAGTGAGTTTCCTCCCGGTGTTCCAGCTTCCTCCCACATTCCAAGGATGTGCAGGTTAGGTGGATTAATCATGCTAAATTACCCACAGTGTCCATGGATGTCTAGATTAGCCATGGAAAATGCAGGGTTATAGGGATAGGAAGAGAGAGTTGGTCAGGGTTGGATGCTTTTCAGAGGGTTGGTGTGGACTGGATGGACCAAATGGCTTGCTTCCAGTCTGTAATTCTCTGATTTTATGCATTTGTTTGAAAATCCATGCTGGTTCTTCCTAATCAATCCATTTTTGTTTCTAGACGTTCCCCCCCTCCACTGAAGTTAAACCTACTGGTCTACAATTGCTGTGATTACACGGGGTCCCTGATTTACAAATGTCCAAATTATGAATGCTTATACTTGCAATCATGATCCCACAGGGGTGTGTTAAGATGAATGTTTAAAGGTACAACATATGGATGCTTATATTAGATTATTTTATATTATATTGTCTTCTGAACTGCACACAAAGTGACTTGCCAACAGGCTTGAGAACAGAACCCGTTTGCAAAGTGGGAACTGCCTGGTTTCTTGCAACCTTTTCGCACAAGGGCATGATGTTTGCAGTTCGCCAGTCTTCTGCCTCCTCCCCTGAGTCTAGGAAACACTGAAAGATCATGGCCAATGTCCTTGCTTTGGATCCTATAATTTATTCATGTTGCTGCCTTTTAGCTGTTGTGCATCTTTTATACAATCCCTCTAGAAATTTAGGTTGTCCTCACCCAAAAGTATACAGTATACCTCCTTTACTGTAGACTTCTGAGTAGGGAGAAATAAATAGAAGTTGTCAATAAGCTGTATAATGCAATTCACTGAGCCTGTGGTAACTGCATCTTTGCATACAACTGCTTTAACATATTGCCCTAACATAGCTTCATGCTCAGCCTTGATGATGAAACAGAGTTTTCTACCCTTCATGTTGAAACTTGATGTGCCTCAGTGGAAGATGCTGGATGGCTCTATATTGCAACTTTTAGTTGAGTATTTCTGTATGTTTGTGAATGAATCTGGGTTGAGATCCATCGATGCAAACTTTGTTAGTCCATCTCATTGGAGTAAATTTCCTCTTTCAGATTAATGTTATATAGAATTCTTTTGGAGAATAACACTTTGGAAGGTCAATATCAACTTGAGATGTGACAGTTTGCAAAGAGTGGTAAAAATAAGTTTTTTTTTGATTCTCAAATTGCTCCACTGCTGCCATTCCTTTGTAGTAATTTCTGGCCTGTTATTGACAAATTTGCAGAATTTGATTGCTGTGAATATTCACAGTCTCCACCATTGTTGTATTAACCAAATGAGAGAAAGTAAACTTTGGTCTTTTTTTCAGCCAGTAATACCGTTGTTCCTAAATATTGCAATGGTGAGATGTTCACTCCTTGGCAAAAAGGGAAAATAGAGTGGGGTAACTGTTTATTTTGCACATTCCAACTGTAGGTCAGCATTGGAGCGATGAGGGATAAGTCAACAGTTGCAGTTTCATCTTTTTTCAACTGATTGGAAAGAAGGATAGAGAGGCAATTATTTTAATTTCATATAGGAGGAAGGAAGAAATAAATAAAACGTGGCTGTTCTATTTTAATATGTCATTCCCCAACAGCACTTTATAATCAATTGAACAATATGGGACACTTGCAGAAAAAAAATGTGAACTTTTAGTAATCCATTTATTATAAAATTTGTGTAAATTAGAGTCTCTGCTTTTAACAGATTCTGCTGTAAGAGCATGATGGTCCTTGTTATTATCCTTTCAATGTTCTTGTGACAGTGCTGATGATTACTGAAATGAGCAGATCAATAAGTCAAATGGCCAATTGTGTCTATTTGGAAAATCTGCTGCAAAATTCAGTAAATTGGTTGACATTCATTGTGAAAACCTGTCAAATATAAAAACTCATTTCAACCTTAAATTGCTGTCTTCCCCCTTTTACTTTCTTTCCTCTACCCTACACTTTTTGGAAGGGTCTCGAGAGTTGATGGTTTCTTTTGCAAGAATTATTCTATGTTATTGGTCTTGATGCAGAATTTGGAAGGTGATTTTTTTTTTCCAACATCCAGCTTTATTTCTCTTACATTAAATATCTAACTCGGCATTTATTACTTTCTGACTAGTTAGTCTTTTTACTTGCATAGTTGGGGGCCAAACCCTGACTTCTATTTCAGAATATAACAGGCTAGAACCGAATTATCTGATTAATCCCTGATTATGAAGGCTCTTGCCAGAAATGTGTTAAACTATGGATGTTGCTTTTCCTATTTAATCTCGAAACTGAGATGAGTTTTCTAAGATTCCACCATCGCCTACATGGAACATTAACAGAAACACTTGTGCAGACGCAGTCATTGACCAGGTTTCTTGACAGTCTCCACCTGAAGTCTGCTGGCGTTCTTTGAGGTGATGCAAAGAACCTGCAGAAAATCCAGGCAAAAATACCAGTGAGACCAAGCAGGTTCATTGACACAGCATTTATATAAGGGCCAAGTGTGTTTTAGCTCCAATATAAATTGCGTGAGGAAATGTGCTCAATATAGATGATTTGCAAGTGGCAATATTAACGTGATATGTAGTGACCTCCAGAGATGATTAATAAATTTGACTTCAGAGCTTTCTCTGAGAAGTCCTGAAGCCTGAGCATTTAGATAATTTACATTACACAGTGAAGGTCTACCAAATATTATTTCGTGTCAGTTGGTCACATTGTCATAAATGATTCTGAAGCTTTCTTGTCAGTAGTTGTTTTTCGTAATAGTGTACCTTGAGTACTATGCTGCATTTTCATGTATTATTTAACCTATAGATTGAGGTTAATTTTGATTTGTACATCATTATTATTGAATAAAACTGTGCACCTTGTTAAGATGTTGCAAGTGTCTTCTGTCTGGAGTAATGTAACTCTATTAATGGGTCTCCACCATTCCCCCCTGTCTGCCAGATAACGTAGATTTTACTTTATTTGGGCGAATGGAAGACTGGGTTAATGAGACTAAGCCCTAAGTTTTAAGAAGTGCCTTTAAAGTAGGAGAGGAGATTTTCCAGGAGGGAATTCTATAAGTGAGCGCCAAGGAAGCTGGAGGCACGGCTGTGGAGCAAAATTAATTTGTGAATCTCGAAAACACCTAGATAGCACAACAGACCCCACTGGCCTCATTGTTCATCGGCCATTGGAAGTCACCAGAAATGCGACCTACAATCCTGCTGTACAAGGCACGCTCTGAGTGTCGGCCATAATAGGGCTTACAGCATTCTCTGAGCCAAGTCCACCACACTGAGAGCATCATAGTTTAAAGAAGTCCTTCAGAAACACAAGTTGGCCCTCCAAGCAGCATCGAGGTGTGACCATACCTTCAGACATGATTGGACCAGACTGTACATACCTGAACTTTAATTCTGAATTAGATAGAGTCATAGAGATGTACAGCATGGAAACAGACCCTTCAGTCCAATCTGTCCATGCCGACCAGATATCCCAACCCAATCTAGTCCCACCTGCCAGCACCTGGCCTATATCCCTCCAAACGCTTCCTATTCATATACCCATCCAAATGCCTCTTAAATGTTGCAATTGTACCAACCTCCATCACATCCTCTGGCAGCTCATTCCATATCTGTACCACCCTCTGCGTGAAAAAGTTGGCCCTTAGGTCTCTTTTATATCTTTCCCCTCTCACCCTAAACCTATGCCCTCTAGTTCTGGACTCCCCGACCCCAGGGAAATGACTTTATCTATTTGCCCTATCCATGCCCCTCATAATTTTGTAAACCTCTATAAGGTCACCCCTCAGCCTCCGACGCTCCAGGGAAAACAGTCCCAGCCTGTTCAGCCTCTCCCTGTAGCTCAGATCCTCCAACCCTGGCAACATCCTTGTAAATCTTTTCTGAACTCTTTCAAGTTTCACAACATCTTTCCGATAGAAAGGAGACCAGAATTGCATGCAATATTCCATCAGTGGCCTAACCAATGTCCTGTACAGCTGTAACATGACCTCCCAATAACACGAGAGGAGGAACAGAGGCGATAGTTCAGCCCCGCCATTAGATCTGTGTCCTCAGGCCTACTATTCACCTTGGCTCCACTCCCCTTCAGTACTCCTACCCAACAAAAATAAAACTTCCACCTTCAATAACTCTTCAGGTAGAGAGTTTTCAATTTTTCCACTGTCCTTCTTCACATCACTATGAGCTCCCTGGAATTATCCAGCAGAAGAAATAAATTCCATCCATCCACTCTAGTGTACCATACACTACGAGGCCGCTGGGTCCTGTTGGGATCAGGTCAGCTCTCTGTAAGACTAACTCTGCCAGTCCCATTCCCCAACCCTACTCCCCCACAGTCCTGCAAATACTTCTGTTCAGGTAATTATCCAGATCCCTGTTGAAACCCATGATCAAATCTGTCTCCGTCATTTCTGGATGCTGCCCATATATTGCGTAAACACACTTTTCCTGGCGTCACAGTTTAACCTGAAATCCGTGTCCTCCTCTCTGCCCTTCTGCCAATGAGAGCAATTTCTCTCTCATTTCTGCTGTCCAGATCTCTCATGGGCTTGGACACCGTTCTCAGATCTCCCCTATCTTCTCTTTGAGGAGAGCAGCCCTAGCGTCTTGCATCTATCCACATCCATCAAACTGTGCTCTTAAATATTTTCTGCAACCTCTCTGAAGTCTTTATATCCTTCCGAAAGGATCCTACAGAAAAGGCTGATGGATGGAAGTTGAGAAATTGACGGGAATTTCTGTGTTCCCTGTGATTAGTGGCGATGTGGTCGACTGCGTAGAAGATTATCTCAGACTACAACGGGATGTTGATCAGATGGGCCAGTGGGCTGAGGAGTGGCAGATGGAGTTTAATTTAGATAAATGTGAGGTGCTGCATTTTGAAAAGGTAAATCAGGGCAGGACTTATACACGTAATAGTAAGGTCCTGAGGAGTGTTGCTAAACAAAGAGACCTTGGAGAGCAGGTTCATAGTTACTTGAAAGTAGATTCTCAGGTAGATAGTATAGTAAAGAAGGTATTGAGTATGCTTTCCTTTATTGGTCAGACATTGGATATAGGATTTGGGAGGCCACATTGCGACTGTGCAGGACATTAGTTAGGCCACTTTTGGAATGCTATGTGCAATTCACATCTCTCTGCTATAGGAAGGATATGGTGAAACTTGAAAGGATTCAGAAAATATTTACAAAGATTTTGTCAGGGTTGGAGAGTTGGAGCTACAGGGAAAGGCTGAATAGGCTAGAGCTGTTTTCCCTGGAGCGTTGGAGGCTGAGGGATGACCTTAGAGGTTTATGGAATCATGAGGGGCATGGATAGAGAAGAAAAACAAGGGATGGGGCTGTCCAGAACTAGAGGACATAGGTTTAAGGTGAGAAGGGAAATATTTAAAAGGGACCTAAGGGCCAACTTTTTCACATAAAGGGTGGTGTGTGTGTGGAATGAGCTCCCAGAGGAAGTGGTAGAGGCTGGTACAATTACAACAGTTAAAAGGCGTCTGGATGGGTAAGTGAATAGGAAGGGTTTAGAGGGATATAGGCCAAATGCTGGCAAATGGGGTGAGGTTAATTTAGGATATCTGGTTAGTATGGATGAATTTGACCGAAGGCTCTGTTTCTGTGCTGTACATCTCTATGACTATATGATTGGTGATCTCCATTACACTCCAAGCTGGAGCAGGGCATTGCTTGTCGATCCTCGGAATTCTACTTGCTGCATAATGAATAAGGGGCAGACTTATCAGAGGAGACTTGGTCTCTTGGTGAACACAAGACACAGTTGTTGGAAGAAAGCTTGAAATTCAACAAGTGGCGTTTGAGTCTTACGTTGTGGAAGAAAACTTTATCTCATTCATGCTTTTCACTGTCTTTCCTCATTTTACAGGGATGGCTAGTTTGTGAAGAGCAAACTTGCCAGAATCGCACTCGTCACCTTCCACTAAACTTTTCTCGAAATGGTCCGATGTGCCAAGCTTGTATAAAGGCTGTCCTTAAACCAGAGGTAACTACTTTTGCAATTCTGTTATTGAGTAGTTAACTTCTTTTTGAGGTCCCATTAATTATCAATGTTTTCTCTACAATGTGAGGTATTTGTCAAGAAGTATTTTAAATGCTCTGGTCAGCAATGTTAACTTCCTTTGCTCTTAACATTTTCGTATTCTATGATTAGAGTGGATAAGTTTACAGTATCAACAGAGAAATTCTGTAAAACAATAGCCAAGCTAGCTGTATAAGAGCTGTTCATTTAGTCTACTCTCCCACCCTTTATTAATAAGTCATTTACATATTTGCAAAAATTTTCCTAATGTTAACTAGGCAAAGAAATTCCATGAACTAACAAATCTCTTAAAGTAGAAGAAATTCCAAGTATTTTCTTCATTATTTTGATGATTGTAACATTTACTGACTTGCCAGGCAATCAAAAGTTATTCCCTATTATCTTAAAATTCTTTCCAATTAGAATGCCCATCTGATCCTTTACTGCATGTGCACAAAGATCCACAGACTCTCGTCTCTCCACGTATCGAAGCACTTGAACGCAGATAGTGTCCTAATTAACCTCTCGTTGTACGCAACATAATAGGGTATATCTATGCTTGTATCCCTGGCAGCCTCTTAAACTAAATGCTATGCTCATTAAAACCTCATTAGATAGGGGCTCTGTGCATGTTCCACAAACCTTTTGGGAAATTGGTGCCTGGCAGCATTTTATTTTTCTCTGTCTCCCTACCCTCCCATACACATTGGCATGGCATGAATGATGCACTGATATTCAATAGGGTACCCTATCGGTGGAAAGGCAAGTTGCAAGGGGGATACAGACAGTTTAGAAGAAATGGTGAAATGAATGGAGGAAAAATATTGACAAATGGAGTGTAAAGTGGGAAAATGTGAAGTTGTTCATTTTAGAAGGGAAAACAAAAGAATAGTATTTTTTAAATGGAGAATAACTCCAACATAAAGGGACTTGGATGGTACTTGTGCACGAAACACAGAAAATTACAATATCGGTGCAGCAGTTAATTAGGAAGGCTAACGGAATGTTGGCCCTTATTTCAAGAATAAGGAAGTCTTACTGCCACTCCTCAAGGTGCTGCTGAGAGTACATCTGGAGTACTGTGAGCAGTTGTCTCTTTATTTAAGGTAAGATGTGGTGTCACTGAAGGCAGTTCAGAAGTGGTTCACTTGGATAATCCCCAATATGGAGAGATTGTCTCTTGAGACAAAGTTTAAACATCAGCAACATTAGTGAGTTGACTCTCTGTGTCGATAGAAAGTAGATGAAAGATACTCTGTTTGTCTAAATAAAATGGTTCATTACATTCTCATTTGCAGTTGCTTTTGAGGGGAGATTTGACATTGAGATGAATATGAATGACGCCTAGAATGATGGGACGTTATTTCACTATCTCTTTGTTAATGATGTTTGTATTATGTACTTAAATCTCCTTTGGTTTCTGTCATTTTGGATGCGGCTTACTTATTCTTTTAACTGACAAATTGACCAGACCTGAATCTTTGGTCTCCATTTGTTTTTTTTTAAACACCCCACACAGCTCTACTTTTAGAAGTTGCCACTGTGTTCACAGTTTTATACTAGGTATTATTGTATTTGGATTCAGTCAGCAGACACTCCTGTGAATGGACTTTCTATCAGTGTATGGTGCTAGAAAAACACAGCGGGTCACGCAGCATTCAAGGAGCAGGAGAGTTGACATTTCGGCAGAAGGGCTTTTGCCTGAAATGTCAATTCTCTTGCTTCTCGGATGCTGCCCGACCTGCAGTGCTTTTATAGCACCACTCCCTCGACTCTAATCTTCAGCATCTGCAGTCCTCATTTTCACTTTTATTTCTGTGTGGTTTGGGTTGGCACATTTTACTGCCCAAGTTAAATGACAGCATTTTCCATACAGTATTGTAGAATAAGAAGAATAAATGTTGAGGACATTTGCAGGTCATTTAGCCAACCAGAAACATGAGTATCATTAATCACCTAGCCTAACAAATAGAATATCTCTAATGTTCTTTCTCAATGTTCTGATATCTTTCAGTTCATATATGAAGTTCTTTGTCTATTTTAAGCGTATTTTAGCTATTAATTGCTTCACTGTATTTAAACATTTTACTTGAATTCCTAAATAGAGTTACTGTAGGCTTATTTGTCATGGAAAATCTTTAAAAGTTAACTCAAAGAAGGAAACAGTTGCACGACCTGTTACTCAGCATTGACTCCTGGGAAAGCAAAGGTTAAAGAGGAACATCTCGCTTGTCAGGAGCCACCCCTTATCTATTGCATTGACCATCTATCCTGAAAATTGAGGATCCTAGCTAGTGTGGAGAGGGAAAGCTAATTGTCAATTCGTATAACAATATACTGGAGCATAGAAGGTGCCCTGCTGGACCTTGCACTGAATTGTAAACCCTACACAATCAAATTACTTAATCTCTAGTTTCATGCATGTATGCTTCCTGCTTATTACCAATGTCACTGAAATTCTCATGCTCATTCTTGACACCTCTTTTCTTATTCTTCTCCTATCATCCATCTTATGTAAACTCTGATGAATCCCATAAGACCATAAAATATAGGAGCAGATTTAGGCCATTTTTCCCATTGAGTCTGCTCCACCATTTAATTTTGGATGATATGTTTCTGAACCCCAATATCCTGCCTTCTCCCATAACCCTTGACCCCCTTACTAATCAAGAAACTATATATCTCTGACTTCAATACACCCGTTGGCTTGGCCTCCACAGCCCTGTGCAACAATGAGCTCCACGGATTTGCCACCTTCTGGCTGAAGAAATTTCTCCTCATCTCAGTTCTAATGAGTCATCCTTTCACTCCGAGATTGTGCCCTTTCCTAATAGTGGAAACATCCACTCTATCCAGGCCTCTCAGTATTATGTAAGTTTTGTCATATCCTCCCTCATTCTTCTGAATTCCAAGTACAGATCAGAGTCCTCAATTGCTCCTCCCCCTACGCTCCTGGATCAATAAATTCAACTTTTCTTCCTCCTCCACCTCCGAGCTTATTCTCCCAATCTGGATTCCTGCCTATAATCAGAGGACCACTTTCCCCGCCTCCAACACACCCCATCCACCTGGACACCCCGTGTCGGAATGTTACCTGCCCTCAATCTCGTCATTTCCAACTACCGCTGTGACATTGACCGCCTCAACCTGTCCACCCCCTCACCCACTCCAACTTCTGAACCTCAATGCACAGCCCTCCACTCCCTCCATTCCAACCCCAACCACATCACCCGACAGGAGGGGGAGTACAGTGGTAGTTTAGCTCACTGAACTCTACACCGCTGAAGCCTGAAGCCAGGTGCCAACTCGCGGACACCTCCTCCTACTGCCCCCTCGACTACGACCTCACTTCCCATCATCAAACCGTGATTTCCCAGATCATTCACAACCTCATCACCTCAGGGGACCTCCCACCAACAGTCTTAAACCTCATTGTTTGGGAACTCCACACTGCCCGGTTCTAACTCCGACCCAAAATGCACAAGCTGACTGCCCCGGCCGACCCATTGTCTCAGCCTGCTCCTGCCCCACTGAACTTATTTCTACATACCTTAACACCCCTTTGTCAAGGATCTCCCCACATACATTCAGGACACCACCCACACCCTCTACCTCCTCCATGACTTTTGATTCTCTGGCCCCCAATGCCTCATCTTCATCGTGGACATACAGCCCCTGTACGAATCCATCTGTCATGATGAAGGCCTCCAAGCCCTCCGTTTCTTCCTCTCCCACTGATCCAACCAGTACCCTTCCACTGACACACTCATTCGGTTGGCTGAACTGGTCCTTACCCTAACAATTTCTCCCTCAAATCTTCTCACTTCCCCCAGACCAAAGGGGTAACCATGGGCACCCTATTGGGCCCCAGGTATGCCTGCCTCTTCGACAGGTACATGGAACAGTCCATCGTCCACAGCTACATCGGCACTAGTCCTCACGTTTTCCTTTGTTACATCGATGACTGTATTGGCGCCACCTCGTGCTCCCACGAGGAGGTTGAACTGTTCATCAACTTCACGAACACCTTCCACTCTGACCTCAAGTTCACCTGGACCATCTTAGATTAGATTAGATTAGATTAGATTACTTACAGTGTGGAAACAGGCCCTTCGGCCCAACAAGTCCACACCGCACCGCCGAAGCGCAACCCACCCATACCCCTACATCTACCTCTTACCTACACTACGGGCAATTTTAGGATGGTCAATTCACCTGACCTGCACATCTTTGGACTGTGGGAGGAAACCGGAGCACCCGGAGGAAACCCACGCAGACACGGGGAGAACGTGCAAACTCCACACAGTCAGTCGCCTGAGGCGGGAACTGAACCCGGGTCTCTGGCGCTGTGAGGCAGCAGTGCTAACCACTGTGCCACCGTGCCGCCCACTTGGACACCTTCCTCCCCTTCTCGACCTCTCTATCTCTATTTCCGGCAATTGAGTCAACACAAACATTCACTTCAAGCCCACTGACTCCCTTCTATCTCTACTGTCTGCCAGTCAGCCAATCCTCTATATATGTCAGTACCTTGCCCTTAACACCATGTGTTCTGATCTTATTTAGCAGCCTCCTGTGTGGCACCTTGTCAAAAGGCTTCTGGAAATCCAAATAGACCACATCCACTGGCTCTTCTTTGTCTAGTTTGTTCATTATCTCCTCAAAGAATTCTAACAAACTTGTCATGTAAGACCTCTCTTGATGAAGCCATGCAGACTTTATTCCATTTTAACTTGCACTTGCAATCGCATCCTTAATAATGGACTCTCAAATCCTACCAATGACTCAAGGTTAGGCTAACTGACCAGTATTTTGGTTTCCTCTCTTCTTAAACAGAGAGTTAAATTAGCCATTTTTCCTCCCTGACTCCAGTGATTTCTGAAAGATCGCCACCAATACTTTGACAGTCTCCTCCACTGTCTATTTCAGAACTCTGGGTGGTAGCCCATGTGGGGTCTAGGTGAATAATTCACCTTCAGATCTTTTGACTTCCCCAGCATCTTCTCCTTAGTGGGTCTCTCCACTCACCTCTGCCCCCACATAATATCTGAACTCTTTGGTTCCCATGGCTCCTTTCTTTTTTACTTTGCAGGCTATTCTTGTTCCAGTTATTACAAATGCTCTTTGCTGTTCCAGTACTGCTGCATTGTGTTTTTAATACTCTCCCTTGGTTCTTGGTATCTGAGACCATTCATCTATTTTGCCTTAAAGCCTAGCATTCCTTTTCTCAATTTCTTCAATTCAATATCTCTGCCACCTTCAATAGCCTTTTCAAAAATTAGTTCCAAGCTACATTTTGCACTATCAAATTTTAGAGCTCATTTCTCGAGAAATAAAACTGAATGTAGAGATGTTACGTTAACCCCATGTATAACTTTGAGTCTGTCATGCTTGGAGTACTGTGAACCTTTCTGTGCTCATATTAGGTAAAAGATATAGAGGGACAGGGGAAAATGCAATACAGATTTGTATAATAGTATCAAAATAACCTTGGTAACGATTGAATAAGCTGTTATGTTTTTTTCTCAAGAAAAGTGAAGGGTAATAAGATTTTCAATCTTATCAAGAGTTTGATGGGGCAGGGCTAGAGAAGATGTTTCTACTGATAGATCTCAACTGATGGTAATATCGGACAAATCTCAGAATGAAATCTAACTTAATAGACCAGAGTTTTATATTTTCTATTTGTTTACTGTGGTGATCTGTCACTGAACATATTCACAAGAGGCTGTCAATGTACTTGCAATAAAGAAATAACAACATTTATTGCATACAAATAGAAACACTATCTGTGTTACATTATACAAGAACTCATCGTTCTATTATAAATATCTGACATTAATATTCAACGGTCTCCCCAACAAACTTACAAATACTCAAACCTCAGTTAAGTGCCACCCTGTTTCCAATTTGAAGTTTTTTGTTCAATGGGCATAACTCGAATTGATTTCGTTTTTGGTAAACTTGTATGTTCATTTGATACTATTTAATCAATTAATGTCTCTTCCCGAGACCCTTAAACTACTGACAAAGTTTGCTTGTTTCTTGGCAAGGGTTATTTAAACTCCTGTCTCACCACGCTCTGTTTCTAGAGCTTTTCTTTTACTATACTTAAGCCAATAGAGACTTCTTTTCTCCTATTCTGACTACAATACTGTTGCATTGACAGTTTTTTTTATCTCTGTGATTGACTTGCTTCTCACTCCAAAAGTGATGCTACACACTCACTGACCTACTGGGTGTTTCTGTCTTTCTAAAAGAATTGGTTTCTGTATGTGTTTTCTGATGTCCTAGGACACCCTATTGCGAGGCACCAATTTGTTTCTCTGTCCTACTCTTGTTCCCAAAGCACTGACTCTTCATCTCCATGTTTTTAGATGCTTTTTAAAAAACCAACACCTCTCTCAGAACTCAAAAATGAAATGAAATCTGTCTCCCCTTCTCAACACTCACAATATAGATATAACAATAGGTACTTGTAGAAACCCAAATTTCCATATAATATTAGGTTTACAAAATTATGAAGGGCGTGGTTAGGTTAATAGACAAAGTCTTTTCCCTGGGGTGGGGGAGTCCAAAACTAGAGGGCATAGGTTTAGGACGAGAGGGTAAAGATATAAAAGACACCCAATGGACATGTTTTTCATGCAGAGGGTGGTATGTGTATGGAATGAGCTGCCAGAGGAAGTGGTGGAGTCGGAATAACAGAATAGAGGGATTTGACAGTGGAGTCAACGAAGAAGGGCTTGACTGATTTTTACGGAGTTTAGATAGCAGCTTGGACTTGTGTCAGAAGACCACATTGACTCCACTGTCAAATCCCTCTATTCTGTTATTCCTCCTCTGCGTCTCCAGCTTTCTCTTAAATTAATCTTTGGTTTTGACCTCATCTAGGAGAAAGTGAGGACTGCAGTTCTGGAGATCAGAGCTGAAAAATGTGTGACTGGAAAAGCGCAGCAGGTCAGGCAGCATCCAAGGAGCAGGAGAATCGACGTTTCGGGCATAAGCCCTTCTTCAGGAATGAGGAGGGTGTGCCAAGCAGGCTAAAATAAAAGGTAGGGAGGAGGGACTTGGGGGAAGGGCGTTGGGAACGCGATAGGTGGAAAGAGGTTAAGGTGAGGGTGATAAGCCGGAGAGGGGGTGGGGGCGGAGAGGTCGGGAAGAAGATTGCAGGTCAAGAAGGCGGTGCTGAGTCCGAGGATTGGGACTGAGATAAGGTGGGGGGAGGGGAAATGAGGAAGCTGGAGAAATCTGCATTCATCCCTTGTGTTGGAGGGTTCCTAGGCGGAAGGTGAGGCGCTCTTCCTCCAGGCGTCATATTGCCATGGTCTGGCGATGGAGGAGGCCAAGGACCTGCATGTCCTTGGCTGAGTCCCACTCTGCCAAGGACATGCAGGTCCTTGGCCTCCTCCATCGCCAGACCATGGCAACACGACGCCTGGAGGAAGAGTGCCTCATCTTCCGCCTAGGGACCCTCCAACCACAAGGGATGAATGCAGATTTCTCCAGCTTCCTCATTTCCCCTCCTCCCACCTTAGTTCAGTCCCAATCCTCGGACTCAGCACCGCCGCCTTGACCTGCAATCTTCTTCCCGACCTCTCCGCCCCCACCCCCTCTCCGGCTTATCACCCTCACCTTAACCTCTTTCCACCTATCGCGTTCCCAACGCCCTTCCCCAAAGTCCCTCCTCCCTACCTTTCATCTTAGCCTGCTTGGCACACCCTCCTCATTCCTGAAGAAGGGCTTATGCCCGAAACGTTGATTCTCCTGCCTCTTGGATGCTGCCTGACCTGCTGCGCTTTTCCAGCGACACATTTTTCAGTTTTGACCTCATCCACTCCTGGCAGAAGCCGGTTCTACAGTCTAACCTTTCTTTGGATTAAAAATAAATGGTTTTCCTGAATTCCCTATTGGATTATTAGTGACTATCTCATTTCTTTGGTCCCTGTTCTGGTCTCCCCTGTAAGTAGTATGAAGAAGGTCCATGATATAGAGTCATAGAGATGTGCACAACAGAAACTGACCCTTCGGTCCAACCCATCCATGCCAACCAGATATCCCAACACAATCTAGTCCCACCTGCCAAACACCCGGCCCATATCCTTCCAAACCCTTCCTATTCATATACCCATCCAAATTCCTTTTAAATGTTGAAATTGTACTCGCATCCACCACTTCCTCTGGCAGCTCATTCCATACGCGTACCTCTGCGTGAAAAAGTTGCCCATTGGAAAAAAGACACATAGTCCATTTGCACATTGAGAATCGTTGTCTAAGGTTCAAACTTCGCATGACATGACCATTAAGAGTCAACAAGAGGACAATTTTTCTGATGAATGGCTTTTGCTTGTTGATTCTGCTGCTCCTCGGATGCTGCCCGACCCGCTGTGTTTCTCGACGATTAAAAGTCAATACCTGCACCAACTTGAATATATATTATGTATAAAACCCTTTTATGAGCTCAAAATGCCCAAAGTACTTTACAACCAATGAAGTACTTTTGAAATATAGCTATTTCTTTCATGAGAAGAAAATGCAGCAGCAAATCTATTCACAGCAGCCTCCTAGAAACAGCAACGCAAATTAAATGGACAATTGGCAATTTTGGTTGGAGGAGAAATCTTGGTCAGGAAACCAATGATGATTCCCTTTCTCTTCTATGAAAGTTTGCACTGGGATTTTTGACATCTACCTGAGAAGGTAGGTTTTTTTTGCAAATTTTGAATTGAAAATCTATAGTCCGTGGAATGTTAACTCCAGGGTAGCTCAGAACGTCTGTAGCATGTCTTCAGTAAACACTCCTGCAAGATCTGTGATGGCAACATGAAATACTTATCTTTTTAGACTGCTCAAAATCTGGGAATGCTGCTTCATTATCTTTCTTTATGGGAGTTGAGTAAAGCCATTTTAAAAGAAAAACTGATGAGTGGTAACAATAAGAAATCCACGTGGTTTTGAAATGTTATTTCTTCATTGGGCTTTATTCCAAGGAAAGTGGGATGTATTTAGTGAAGTGTGATGTTCAGATAGGGTACCTGAAATTTGAAGGAGAAAGTGAGGACTGTAGATGCTGGAGATCAGAGCTGAAAACATGTTGCTGGAAAAGCGCAGCAGGTCAGGCAGCATCCAAGGAGCAGGAGAATCGACGTTTCGGGCATTAGCCCTTCTTCATTCCTGAAGAAGGGCTCATGCCTGAAACGTCGATTCTCCTGCTCCTTGGATGCTGCCTGACCTGCTGCGCTTTTCCAGCAACATGTTTTCAGCTTGTACCTGGAATTTGAAATCAACATGGCCTTTGGTTTCAGATTCTCCAGTTGTACATAGACTTGCTGAAACCTCAGCTTTGCTGGGAACAGCAATATTCATTACAGAAATGAAACATTGAAGTGCAGGTTCATAGTTCCTTGTGTGGAAGGCAGATAGGATAGTGAAGAAGGCATTTATTATGCTTTCCTATATTGGTCAGAGCATTGAGTATAGGAGTTGGGATATCATATTGCGACTGTACAGGACATTGTTTAGGCCACTTTTGGAATGCTATGTGCAATTCAGATCTCTCTGCTATAGGAAGGATATGGTGAAACTTGAAAGGATTCAGAAAAGATTTACAAAGATGTAGCCAGGGTTGGAGGATTTGAGCTATAGGGAGAGGCTGAATAGGCTGGGGCTGTTTTCCCTGGAGCGTCAGAGGCTAAGGGGGTTACCTTAACTCTAAGAGGTTTATAAGATCATGAGGAGCATGGATAGGGTAAATAGCCAAGGTCTTTTCCCTGAGGTGGGAGAGTCCAGAACCAGAGAGCGTAGGTTTAGGGTGAGGGGGAAAGATTCAAAAGGAACCTACGGGGCAACTTTTCATGCAGAGGGTGGTGCATGTATGGAGTGAGCTGCCAGAGGAAGTGTGTTGGTTTCTAATTTCAAATAGGTTTGAAATTGGACATGCAGATTTTGTATGATTCTGCTTCAAACTTGGAATTACTCTGTACTTGCTAGATTTATTGCAAGCCTAGAAGTTATTAGCACAGGAAATTGAGTGATGAGGAGTAGAGGAAGATTGGACAGTCGAATTAGATGACAAGCTGCATGGACACCGTGCAAATTGGATACGTTATCCAGTTGTGGAAAAACCATGGTGTGCTGTGGAAAACGAAAGTGATGGATTAGGACATACAGCCTGTGGAATGTGCATTGTCATTTGGTAATCAAAACAGAAAGTGCTTGAATGTCCAGAGTAGGAATTAAATCCATACACTTCTGACTGGCATGAAAATGTTACCAACTGAGTAATTTAAAGGTTTCTGATCCCATACCTTGGAAACGCTGCTGCCCATAAAATTGAGTTTACTTTCTTCCCCTATTGGCTCTGACAATACATTGTTCTCCTAATAAGAAACATTCTGGTATAAAAGGTTATGCTTAAAATTTATTTGCTTCAACTTGTGAAATTTTAATTTTTTCAAGTTGTTTTAATTGAAGCGATGCCAGACGTTCTTGTGAAATCTTCTATTGTTGATATCAATTAAAAATTCTCGTCCGTGCCCATTTTACATACCCTCTTCTGTGATTTTTTTTCCTCCTTGATCTAACAATCAGTCAGGGAGAAGAACTCCACAGGAATCATTCTTCTGCATCGTATCTACATTTCAAACCTTACATTTAATAAAATTAAAACCTGCTTCTGGAGATGTTTCTTTTGCAGAACAATATTTTATTTGTTCCAGGAATAGTCCGTATCAAGGCCAATACATGTAATGTGCTGCATATAATTGAGGAGAATGAAGAATTAGGCTGTTCTGATCACTTTTGCAAGTGCTTTTGCTCAGCTCCTCACACTTCTGTAGTACCAGGATCACCAGTGCCAGTCGAAAGTTAATCCAGTTCACTCCCTGTGATATCAAGCAATGGATGAAAGCACTGGATACTATGGACTCTGGCAATCTTCTTGCAGTATTGCTGGATATAGCAATGAAGAACTAGCCATGCCCCTTGCCAAGCTGAATCAGCATAGCTACAGCACTGGGAGTGCTATGATAATGTGGAAACTTGCCCAAACAACATGTCCACAAACAGCAGGTGAGATCTGAAAAAAAGGTTAGTTACTTCTCAACGAGTTACTCTCAACCTCCAGCAAAGTGGTGGAAGGTGTCATTGACAGTTGGCATTTGCACAGCAGTAGCCAGATCTTCATCTCGGTTTGCCTTCTGCCAAGGCCTTTGGCTCCTGACCTCATTACAATCTTTGTTCAAACATGGGCAGAAGTGCTGGATTCAAGAGGTAAGTTAAATGTCAAAGACCTTGTGATTAAGCAGCATGAGTGTCTGTGGCATCAGCCGGCGCTTACAACCCTCAGTTCAATAGGGGTTGTTAGAAAACTCTCCATTGGGTGGAGTGACCGCATTAAATAAGGTGGCTGTGATTGAGGGAGGCTAATCATCTCGGCCCAAGTTATTGTGGCAAGCAATCTGCAGGGTAGCCTTCTCAGTCCAGCCTTCTTCAAATGCTTCATCAGTGACTTTCCTGCTATCATAAGCTCAGAACTAGGATGTTAACTGATGATTGCACAATATTCAACATTGCTTGCACCTACTCAGATACCTGAACAGCCCATGCCCATATGCAGCAAGACGTGGACAACATCCAGACTTGGATTGATAATTGACAAGTTACATACATGCTGCACATAACCCAGACAGTGATCATCTCTGATCAGAATGTTTACCTTGATATTCAATTACATTTCCATTGCCGAATCCCATGATCAACAATCTGAAGGTTGTCATTGACCTTACTGGGACAGCTATGTAATTACTGTGGTTGCTGTGTAGGTGAGTGGCTGCGCATTCTACAGCAAGTAACTAACCTACAGATTCCAAAATTATATTCAGCATTTGCAAGGCACAAGTCAGCAGTGTGATTGAATACTTCCCACTTGCCTAACTGAGTGCAGCTTCAAAAATGCTTGAAGCTTGATACCATCTACAAAAAAGCAGACTACTCGAATGGCACCATATCCACCATCTCACTTGAATCTTTATAAATCTCTGATTAGATCACAGCTAGAGTTTTCCACTCAGACTATATTTTAGACAGAATATGCAAGCCCATGAGCGTGTGCAGAGGCCATTCATCAGATGGCAGCTAAAATCATTTTGCCTTGGAATCACAGTTATGTAGCTAAGCACTGCAGCAGTTGAAGAAGGCAACTAACAATCAACTTCTCCCAGGGCAATTAATTAGGGATGGGCAATTAATGTTGGCCTCGTCAATGACATCCACATCATAAGACCATGAAGATGTAGGAGCAGAGAAACCCCATTAGGCCTGTCAAGTCTGCTGAAGAATTCAATGAGATCATGGCTGATGTGACGATCTTCAACTCCACTTTCCTGCCTTTTTCCCCCTTGCTTTTTGCTTGCACCTACTCAGATACCTGAACAGCCCATGCCCATATGCAGCAAGACGTGGACAACATCCAGACTTGGCTTGATAATTGACAAGTTACATCCATGCTGCACATAACCCAGACAATGATCATCTCTTACTGAATAAAACTCTTTCTATTTCAGCCTTGAATATATTTCATGACTCAGTCTCCTTATCCATCTGTGGTAGAGGATTCCACAGATTGACTTCCCTCTGCAATAGCTTCTTCCTCTCTGTCTTAAGTAGGTGACCTGTTATGCTGAAATTTATGCCCAGTTATCCAAGATTCTCTCAGAAAGGGAAACCACTTCTCCACAACTAATATGTTGAGCCCCCTAAAAGCTTTATGTTTCAGTGAGATTTTTTTTTTCCTAAACTCCAATGAGTTCAGGCACAATTTACTCAACCCTTCCCCATAAGAAATGCATCCCATGCCCAGGATCAATCAAGCAAACCTTCACTGGACTGCCTCCAATAGCGTCTCTTCGATAAGGGAACCAGAACTGTTGGCAGTATACCAGTTGTGGTCTGACGTGTGCCTCATATAGTTTTAGTGAGACCTCTTTATACTCCATTCACTTTGCAATAAAGGCCAACAGTCCATTTAGCTTCCCTGTTATCTGCTGAATTTGGATGACAGCATTTGTGAGCCATGCATGAAGACCTCCAAATCTCTCAATGCTGCAGTTTTCTGATATCTCCCTTCATTTAAATAATGTTGAGCTTTTCTATTTTTGCTGCCAAAGTGTATAATTTCCCAGTTCTATCTGCCGTGCTTTTACTAACTCAGTTAACCTATCTATAGCCATCTTTAGATTCATTGTGTTATCCTCACTCCTTGCCCCTACCCACTTGCTTTTGTGTCATCCACATATGTGGTAATAGTAAATTCACTTCCCTCATCCAAATCATTAATTTATGTTGTAAATAGTTGTGGCTCCACCACTGATCACTGTGGTTCTCCACTGGTTACAGGTTGCCATTCTGAAAATGCCACCTTTTATCCCAATTCTGTGTTCTATTAGTTAGCCAGTTGTCCAACCATGCTAATATTCTACTCCAAATACCATGGGCTCTTATCTTATTAAATAACCTTATGTTCAATACCTTGCCAAAATCCTTTTGGAAATCCAAATATATTACATCTACAGTTCCCTTCATCTCTTCTGCTTGTTAACTCCTCAAAGAATTTTAACAAATTTTTCAGTCATGATTTCCACTTCATGAAACCTTGCTGACACTGCTTGATCTTTATTATCTATTTCTAAATGCTTGACTAAGACATCATTTATAATAGATTAACATTTCCTCAGTGACAGATGTTAAGCTAATTGGCTGAGAATTACGTATTTTTTGTGTCTCTTAGTGTTGCATTGGCACTTTTTCAATCATTTGGGACTTTTCCAGAATCTCAGGTTTCGAAGAAAATTATTACCAGTGTCTGGAGTGAATGTGTTTCATATCCTAGAATACAATCCGTCAGGTCTGGGGAGCCTATGGCCTTCAGCCCCATTAGTTTCCTTTGTACTTATTTTCTAGTGATATTTATTGTGCTATTCCATACTGCAGCACCCCCTCACATCCCTTGATTATTTAGTATTTTTTGATGCATAGTGTCTTCTATCATGAAGAGAAATGAAAAGTATTTACTCAATTACTCTGTCCTTTCCTTGTTCCCTATTATTATTTCACCAATCTCGTTTTCATGTTTCCCTTCTTTCTTAATCATTAAAAGAAGCTCTTGCTATCCGTTTTCCTATTATTTGCGACTTCATTGTCACAGTTTATTTTCTCCCTGTTTATTATTACATACTCCACTTGTGAATTTCAGAAAAAAGGGATTAAGTGGAGATTTGATGGAAATGCACAAGATGATAATTTGTTTAGATGCGTAAATAAATTTCCAAAAAGACCGAAATCGAGTGTGTTCTACAGAGAGCTGTCATGGACCTGATGGCTATCCTGCTAAGTTATTCTAACTCTTCTTGATCTGTCTGCAGCCTTTGACTCAGTTGATCCCACCATGTCCCTCCAGTGACCAATGAGATTGCACTTGCCTGATTCCATTGTTTTTAATCATAACCAGACAATTGCATTAGATGGCTTCTCTTCCTATTTGCATTCAATTCTTTCTTTGTCTCCTCAGATGTATCCTTGGCTCCCTTCTGTTTACCACCTTTCTGTTGTCTGATATCTAATTCTGGCTGAGCATTCCTTTAATCCTGGGAAAAAACTCATTGCCCAGCTACAGTTTCATCTCTTTCCTTGGTAACTGTGTTTGAATCAGAGTGTTCAATAATCCAGATTTGCATCATGATTTAAGACCAATCTAATTCCACGTCTGTGCATCATACGGCTAAGCCTCTGCCTCACCTCATCTGTGAAACCCCTCTTTCCCTTTGTTATCTTTACATTTAACTATTTTAGCATACTGCTGGCTGGCTGCCCATGTGCTGCCATCTCTAAACTTGAGGTCATTCAAACGTCTGCTGCCTGTGTCTTAACTTTTACCAAATGCCTTTCATCATTGTGCTCATCTGAGATCTACAATGCCTCCAAGTTAGACAGTACCTCGATTTTAACATTCTCAAACTTGTTTTAGAAACATTTCGTGTCTTCTCCCCTCCCTATCTCTAGAACCCTCCAGACTCGCTCTAAGATATCTATATTTCTTTAACTCTGGCTTCTTAAACATCTGTGATTTTAATTGTTCCTTATTAGTAGCCATAACTTTATCTGAAGCTCTGATATTTCTCTCTAAAGCTCTCTGCCTCTAACATCTCCTTCATCCTTTAGATACTTCTTAAAGCCTTCTTTGACATCATCCTTAATCTGTGGGTACATAGAAATCTGGGGCAGGAATAAGCCACTAAACTCCTTTGAGCCTGCTCCATTATTAAGTATGATCATGACAGCTCTTCTGTCACAATACCACATTCTCACTTTCTCCCCATACTGCTGGATGTCTTTAATTTTTTTTAAAATTATCTCTTTCTTGAATATATTCAATGACTTGACCTCTGCAGTTTTTTGTGCAACTATCTTCACCTGATCCCTTCCTTCATTAGGTCAGAAGTGGTGATATTCACTGATGATTGCCCAATGTTCAGCACCATTCAGAACTTCTCATACTGAAGCAGTCCACATCCTTATTCAGCAAAACCTGGGCATCATCCAAGCTTGACCTGATAAGGGACAAGTAATATTCATGCCACACTGATGTTAGGCAGCGTCCATCTACAACATGAAAGATTCTAACCATCTCCCCTTGACGTTTAATATGACTGTCACTGATTTCCCCACTGTTAACATGTTAGTGTTTACTATTGACCAGAAACTGAACTGGACTGGCTATGCAGTTATTGTGGCTAAAAGATCAGAGGCTAGGAATTCAACAGTTAGTAACTCACCTGCCTAAATATTGTCTACCATCGACAAGCCACAAATCAGGAGTGTGATGTGAAACAGGAATAGGCATAGACCATCAACTCTTCAAGCCTCCCTGTCAGTTAAAATATCATCGTTAATTCTAGGCCTCAACTCCACTTTCCATACCAGGTCACCAGAGCCCTCAATTCCTCGAAATTTCAAAACTTTATCTACAGCCTCTTTAAATGCTTCCAATGATCTAGCCTGCACAATCTCTGGGGCAGAAAATTCCAGGC
The DNA here is from genome assembly GCF_047496795.1 of Chiloscyllium punctatum. Classification (NCBI taxonomy): domain Eukaryota; kingdom Metazoa; phylum Chordata; class Chondrichthyes; order Orectolobiformes; family Hemiscylliidae; genus Chiloscyllium; species Chiloscyllium punctatum. The sequence goes on along the minus strand of NC_092753.1, from coordinate 42,113,658 downwards.
ATTCAAAATTCCTCTCCATCTCTTTTAACCAAGTGAACCTTTATTCTGTAACTATGTCCCCTAGTTGGTGATTCACCCACCAGTGGAAATATCATCTCAACAAACCCCCTCAGACTCTTCTACATTTCAGTAAGATCTCTCCTCAGTCTTCTAAACTCTAATGAATGAAGGCCTAACCCGTTTAGCTAGTCTCAATAAGTCATCCCTTGCGTCCAATGCTGTGAGCTCCTTTTTTGTGAAATCACTGTTTATGTGATACCTTATTAAATGCTTTCTGGAAATCCAAATGCACTGCATCTACTGCTTCCCTTTTGTGAACTCAGCTTGTTAAATGCTCAAAGAACTGTAGCAAATTTCCTTTTCGTGAAACCATTTTGACTCAGTTTGCTGGAAAAGCTCAGTTCTGAAGAAGGATCTCTGGATCCAAAACATTATTTCTGCTTTCACTCTACGGATGCTTCTAGTCCTTTTGAGTTTTACCAGCAGCTTCATTTTTTTTCTGTTTCTGATTTCCAGCATCTGCAGTCCTTTGTCTTTTTGTTGACTCAGTTTGTGTTCAACTTTTCTAAATGTCCTGCTTTTTTTTTACTAAATAATGGACTCTAGCATTTTTTCAACAACACATGTTAGGCTAACTGGCCTATAGTTCCTTGCTATCTGCCACTCTGACTTTGAGGAAGGGTGTCACATGAACAGTTAACCAATCTGGTAGAAACTTCCTGGAATCCAATGAATTCTAAAATATTTCAACCAAATGCCTCCACTATCTCTGCAGCTGCTTACTTGAAACTTTTGTATTCAAGCCATCATATCCTGGTGATTTGTCAGTTCCATTTGCTTGATAAATATTTTGTCCCTTCTGATAGACTGTTACAAGATCTTTCCTCCTTTTAGTACCTTGGTTATCCAACATTATTTGGAAGTTTATAGTGTTTTCCACGATGAAGATCGATGCAAAATATTAGTTTAACTGGTCTACCGTTTTCCGATTTCCCATTATGAATTCCCCAGTTGCACCATCCAAGGATCTCTCACTCATTTTAGTTAATCTCTTTCTAAATACAATACAGATTGTTTTTATATGTCTTGTCAAGTTACCTTTATCATCAATAGTCACCATGTTTATTGCCTTTTTAGTCACCCACTGCTGATTCCTTTAAAACACTGTTAACAATTCTCTGGTTTACCATCAATCTTTGCCACTCTGCATGATTGCATTGGATACACTTTTTAATCACTTTTGAAATCCAAGAATGGTTTACCCTTCTGATTAAATGATATAAATGTTTACTGAGAATTATGAAATATCTGCAGTGTGTCTGACATTGCTCATCCAGAGGCTTTACACTTATTCTATTTTCCCCAGCTCACTTTAGACAACTCTTCCTTCAGTCCTCTGTAATTGACTTTATTTAAGTTGAGGACGCTGTTTTGAGAACTGAATTGCTCTTCTTCAAATGAAATTTGAAATTCTACAGTGTTGTGATTGCTACTCCCTAGAGGTCCCTTAAACGATAACCTGTTAATTTTTCTACCTTGCTGCAAATTACTCTATCTAAAATAGCCTCTTCCTGGGTAGGTTCTGCAATGTACTGCTCTACAAACCTCTGCATGATGGAATACTCTCCCTTTGTCTTCAATAACACTTAAACTTGGCACCATTCCAGGACTAATGGCAGCTAGACTACTTGGCACCACATCCACAAACATTCACTGCCTCCACCACTGGCACTCAGTAGCAGCAGAATGTATCATTCTGCTGGAACACCTCACTAACAGTATGCATTGGAACACCTAACTAAGACACCCTGCCTAAGTGGTGACCTCCACCACCTAGTTATCCATTTCTGTTGGATTAATCTTTGGTATACCTTATTAAGAAAAGTGCACTGAGCTTTGAGTTCCTGTCATTTATTAATGTTAACTGGTAAAGTATACAACTGGCTTCCCATTTTAGCAGCTAGACATAATTTTACTTATTGCAAAGACACTGATTGTGAGCGAGTCAGGGTTTTGTGTGTGTGTACCTCATGGAAATGGATGGAAACCTTCTCAATGGACAGTCCTCCTTTGGGATTTGTTTTTGTCTGTTACTTTTCTAAATTTGCATGAGAAGAGTAACCAGATGTAAGATAACATAAACACTATGACATCTCAACACAACTAGCCTTTCTTTTTGTTTTCTTATTGGACATCATGTTTTGCCCCTTTGGTCCCTCATCTAACATGGACAAGTGCAGCCAGTTGGACATTTGCCATCGTCAGTTCTTGCTAATGCGCCTTTCTGAAGTGGCACCTTAAACTGTATGCTGAATAAAACATTAACTTCCTCACCCAGTCCTTGCCCTAACGCAATTTGAATTTCACAGCTTTATTGACAGAAAATGGTTACCAGCCCACTTTTATCGTGAGGCGAAAGATTGACAATTATGGTGTCCAGATTAAATGAGAAAGTAATGTTACCCTGCTTGATTGCATTGTAATTG